>NC_141698.1:762816546-765291014 GCF_964263255.1 Lissotriton vulgaris
GTCGAGGATGACTCCCAGGTTGCGTGCGTGGTTGGTAGGGGCCGGGGGTGTCCCCAGTGATGCGGGCCACCAGGAGTCGTCCCAGTTCAGCTTAGGACGGCTTTCCTTTATCCAGTGGGCGACGTCCTTCATTCCCTGGTGGAGGTTAGATTTGGCGCTGAGAGGGTCCTTGGTGAGGGAGAGGATCAGCTGGGTGTCATCGGCATAGGAGATTATGTTGAGGTTGTGCTGTCGGACGATGCGTGCTAGTGGTGCCATGTAGACATTGAACAGTGTTGGGCTGATGAAGGATCCTTGTGGGACGCCGCAGATGTTCTCGGAAGCTTCGGATCGGAACGGGGGAGGCGGACTTTCTGAGTTCTGGCGGTGAGGAAGGAGGTCGTCCAGTCCAGGGCCTTGTCACGGATCCCTGCGTCTTGGAGGCGCGTGCGTAGTGTGCGGTGGCAGACGGTGTCAAAGGCGGCAGAGAGATCCAGGAGGATGAGTGCCGCCGTCTCACCGTTGTCTAGTAGGATCCTGATGTAGTCTGTGGCGGCGATCAGGGCGGTCTCTGTACTGTGGTTGCTGTGGAATTCTGATTAGGATGGGTCCAGGATGCTGTTGTCTTCGAGGTGACGGGAGAGCTGGTTGTTAACTAGCTTCTCGATGACCTTTGCTGAAAATGGAAGCAGGGAGATGGGCCGGAAGTTCTTTAGGTCATTCGGATCCGCCTTTGGTTTCTTCAGTAGAGCGTTGATCTCTGCGTGCTTCCAGTTCTCAGGGAAGGTAGCGGTCTCGAAGGAAAGTTTGATGATGTTGCGAAGGTGGGGTGCGATGGACCTGCCGGCTTTGTTGAAGATGTGGTGTGGGAGAGGGTTGGAAAGGGATCCGGAGTGGATTTTGCCCATGGTCTTGATTGTGTTCTCGATGCTCACGTTGGCCCAGGTTGTCAGGGAGTCGTGGTTGGTGGGGTGCGGTTGGTCTGGTGTGTCAAGGTCTGTAGGGGTTGTCTGGGGGTTGAAGCTGTCATGGATGTCAGTTATCTTGCGGTGAAAGAATGTGGCGAGGGAGTTATGTTATGTTATGTTATTTTATTTTATAAAGCGCGCTGATGCCGCAGCCAAGTGGCGTCCCGGCGCTTTAGGAGATGATAAAATACAACACAACAGAAATAACCAAAAACGCATGAAACTAAACTGTGGAAAATAGGAAGGTTTTTAGGGCCTTCCTAAAAAGGAGCAGATCAGGGATGGAACGAAGAGGGGCAGGCAAAGAGTTCCAGAGTGCTGCCACCAGCACTGAAAAAGAACGTCCACCCATTCTAGCTCTTTTAAAGCGTGGCACGATGGCAAGATTTAACCCTGAGGATCGAAGGGCTCTGGAAGGGACATAGTGAAGGATTGTCTGCGAAAGGATAGGAGGGGAGGCTGACTTAAGAATTTTAAAAGTTAAGCAAAGAGCTTTAAACTTAATTCTTTGCCCTACAGGCAACCAGTGGAGATCTTGGATAGTTCGACGGGCAGAGACAAACTTCGGAAGGCCGACCAGCATCCTGGCTGCCGCATTTTGCACCCTCTGAAGGCGAACTAGTTCTGCCTGATTCACACCCAAAAACAGAGAGCTGGCATAGTCCAAACGGGTAAGAACCAGAGCTTGGACTATAATCTGTCTGGTGTCCGCATCAAAAAACTTGAAAATGGGTCGGAGACACTGCAGGGCACCAAAACATGTACCAGCTACACGTTTAGTGTGGGAAGTGAAAGAAAGTTTGTCGTCGAGCCACACCCCAAGATTTCTGGCTTCGGCAACAGGGGTGGGAACAGGGCCCAATTCAGATGGCCACCATTGATCTCCCCAGAGCCCACTTTCCCTACCAAAAATAATAACCTCGGTCTTAGAGGCATTAAGTTGGAGTCGATTATTCGCCATCCAGCCTGCCACAGCTTTGAGAGCTGACTGAAAGGTAGGGGCATCCATATTGGAATCACCATTAAGTGCCACCGCCAGCTGCGTGTCATCGGCGTATGACACCATGGTGAGACCAAAGCTATGGGCTACCTCCGCCAGCGGCTGAACTTACAAATTAAAAAGGGTAGGGCTAAGGGCCGATCCCTGCGGGACACCCTGAAGAATGGGGCGAGGAGCAGAGAAAAAGGGAGGTGTGGATACTTTGAAGGTTCGATCCGTGAGAAAGGATCGAAACCACTCAAGTGCTGTCTCTCCAACTCCAGCCTCCCCGAGACGTCGCAGAAGGATCTGGTGGGAAACCGTATCAAAGGCGGCACTAAGATCCAATAGGATCAGTGCCGCCGTCTGACCCAGGTCCAACATCTTCCTGATATGTTCCACCACAACCAAGAGCGCAGTCTCGGTACTGTGGCCCGCACGGAATCCATTCTGGGAATTGTCCAGTATATTAGCTTCCTGCAGATGAGATGATAAAATATGATTAGCATGTGATTCTGCTAATTTAGCTAGCCAAGGGAGAAGGGAGATAGGCTGATAGTGTTCGGATTTGGTAGGGTCCAGGGCAGGCTTTTTGAGAATAGGAATGATAGTCGCCTGCTTCCATGCCATGGAACACTGCCGGTGTTAAAGGACAGATCAATCAAACTGTGCATGGCAGGGTAGCAGCACTGGGCGAATTCCCGGAATTGAATAGGTCTCATAGGATCATCCGGGGAACCGGATTTGACTTTTGTCGTCAAGGCTTTGAACTCCTCCAGAGTAGGACTGGGGATGATTAACAGTGGTTTAGAGACCATAGGTGCAGTAATATTCTCCCTGATGGGGGACTGAGAGAATGACCTATCTATGGCCTCCACCTTTTCAACAAAAAACGAGGCCAGATCCTCACAGTGAGCCAGCGAGGCTTCAAGAGTAGTAGTATCGGTCTTTTTACTTGTGAGGTCTTTGCATACCCTGAAGATAACCTTGGTGGGATTGGTGCTGTTCTTTATCTCCTGAGAATAGAAGGCAGCCCTAGCTGAACATATAGCCCGATGGTAGACTCTGGTGCAGGCCCTATAGGCCGACTTGAGGTCAGCATCATAAGTTTTACGCCATGCACGTTCCGCTTTTTTGCAGGAAGATTTGAGCGTTTTGAGGGATTTGTCGTACCAAGGACTAGAGGGACTTGATCTGGTCTTACTCCACCTGGCCGCTATAAGAATATCTAATGAGTGATTTAACCACTCACAAAAGCTATCATAGCCACGGGAAACTTCAATGGGAGGTTGGGGATGATGTTTCATCAAAAGCTGGTGAAAATGCTCTAGATTCAAATTTCTCCAGGGACGTTTAAGAATGTCAGGAGTATTGTTTCTAGGGGGAGGAATAGGAGTAATGCTATGAGTTTCGATCAAATGATGATCGGTCCAGGCCATAGGTCTAGGTTGGAGCACTGAAATATTGGTGGCGCGATTCGTCAGAAAGGGATCTAACAAGTGACCACCTATGTGAGTCGGTAGTTGTACCAGTTGGCTTAGTTGAAATGCTTCAAGATCCGCCAACAAGCAATGGACCGAGTTGGAGAGTGGAGCTTCCATATGCAGATTAAGGTCGCCGATAATCGTGAAATTAACAGTTTTCATGACTAGAGAGGAGACTACCTCCGGAAGGCTGTGACGGAAGGCGCCCTCAGGACCGGGAGGCCCATAAATTAGTAATCCCAAAAAGGTAAAGTGGGGATTCACAGTGATGTTAAAATGCGCGCTCTCACACCCTGCTATGATGGTAGGTTTCCAGGCGCAAGGATAACAAGTTTTTACCGCAACTGCGATGCCTCCGCCTCTAGCATTACGGTGGAGAGAGTGCATAGTGTATCCCACGGGGAGGGCTAAATTCATGACCGCCATAGATTGATCATGCAGCCAGGTTTCAGTAAAGAAAAAATATCCGGATTGTCATCTGTAATCAAAGAAAATACTTCTTGATAGTGACATGCCAGAGATCTGACATTCAGTGGCACAGGGCTTGCGATGGCGGGATGTCATTGGCGCTGGAGCTGGGGTTGGAGAGTTCCTTCACGATGTTGAAGAGCTCCGTGCTGTTGTGCGCATTGTTGTCAAGGTGGTCTGAGAAGGAGGTCCTTTTGGCGTTCCTGATGAGGTGGTGGTGGTTGCGGATGGCGTCTTTGTAGGCAGTGCGGCTGTCCGGCATCTTGTTGCTGTGCCATTTGTTCTCCAATTTCCGGCAGGTGCGCGTTGAGGCGAGGAGTTTCGGGGAGAACCAGCTGGTTATTTTGCTGGTGTCTCTGTTGGCGGGCATTTTCAGCGGGGCTAAGGTGTTGGTGCAGTCGTTCATCCAGCATCCGAGGGTGAGTGCACCATCATCGGGGTTGGTGGGGTTGGTTGGCGGGTTGAGTGCGAGGCTTGTCTGTAGTTGTTCTTCAGTGACTTTGCCCCAGCAGTGGCGGGGAATCTGTAGGGTGCGGTGGTGTGTGAGGGGTTTTCGGAAGGAGAAGTGGATGCAGCGGTGGTCTGTCCAGGTGAGTTCGGAAGCATGGCTGAAGGTGATGAGGGGGCTTGAGGAGAAGATGGCTTCAAGCGTGTGACCGGTGATGTGGGTCGGTGTAGTGACGATCTATTTTAGTCCGAGGTTGTCGATCAGGGTGGAGGAGTTGTTGCTGTTGTTCTCCGGATGATAGTTCAGGTCTCCGAGGAGGATGTAGTCTGTGGAGGTCAGCGCGTACGAGCAGATGAGGTCGGCGAGAATTGGATTCTGAGTTGGGGAGGAAGCCTACCAAGACTTTGAGGATCAGTCACAGACCTTCGTAGCTAACACCCCTCCTCAGCTGTATGATCCTGGTTGCTACTAGGATAAACTAGAGGTCATGCAGATGCCTATTGCTTTTTTGACAACTTTGCAGCAGGTAGTGAACTCCTTTCATAGATTGCTTCCTCAACATTCTGACAGGCAGCCTACACCTGTCTTGTCCTCGGCCCCAAGTATGCCAACTCTGCCTCCATCTCTGCCACCTACTCCTCCTTCACCTCTTCAATCTCCTTCACCTCTTATTCTACCATGGAGAGAAGTGGTGCAGCGGCCAGGGCAGCTGAATTCGGAGCACGGGTTGATCTCCGGCGGCAACTCAGCCCAGCACCATGTGACTGCAATAGCTCACTTAATTTCCACGAGGGCCCCTAGTGCCTTGAGACCCATAAGGGTGAGTAGTTTGTGCTTTACAAATAGGTATTTACATTTTAAGTAACCCTGGGCAAAGCACTACGCTACGCTCGCGTAGTTTGCGAAGTTTGGGCAACTTTGCACTACGGGAACTGCACGTAGCACAGTGCAAACATGTGTAGCATAGTGCAGCGGTCATTTTTTGCTTGCTCACGGTCCTCAACGTCACGGCGACCACGAGCAAGCAAAATGACATCCTCATGTGACTTTTTCCTTGTTTGCGATCAGCAACATCAAGTTGCCGATCGCGAGCATGGAAAATAAACCTCCCGGCGAGATTCTCAACGCGGGGAGGTCAGGATTCTCATTGCGAGTGGTCGCGCATGCTCGTGACCGCTCACGATGAGAAACTACCAGTCCGTGTTGAGAAAGCTGCAGCTTGAGTAAAAATCTACTGGAGCGGCAGAAAAGAACAGCTTGCACTGTGCAAGGTGCTATTTTCAATGATTGCACAGTGCCGGATGCTTGTCCACACTGTGCAATCATTGAAAACGACATCTTGCACAGTGCGAACATGCTACTACGCAGTTTGCGTAGTGTTACGCGCAGCTCGCATAGTGCGAAGTGTACTTCGCGTGCTACGCGTAGCGCTATTTCGCGAACTACGCCCACCCCTAATTTTTAAGGGACATTCCACAGCTGTCACACACCCACTGCTCCTACTAACACCTAAGGACTTAAGGGACAAAGACTAAACAGACACAGTGTGTTCAGATTTCGAAAAAAAAGGTGAAATGAGAGAGGCAAAAATGAGAGAGGCAAAGATAAATGGGATGACTATATCTTACCCAAGGAAGGTGATAAATCGCTTTTACACCCAGAATTGTCTCTGGACGACATAGTCTGCTTTCATACTCTGATGGTGAGGGCAGCTAAGACATTCAATAATTTGATGGCTTTGGTGAATCAGGAATGTCCCTTTTCTAACTTTAAAGGACAGCCGCACAAAGCCACAATGTCCATGCTCATACTGGATCTTGTATGGCCATATGACCTAAAGTTGTTGAAGATGCCAACTACGGTTACAGAAGTGGTACCCCATTTGGAAAATAAGTACAGGGCACCAGATATGGCCCAAGCCTGCCTTACTGGAAATCCAGAACTGTAGTGTAGTTCCTATTTTCCCAATAGGCCCTGCGCATTGGAATAACATAAACAGTAGTATCGACGTAGAAGTGCGGATCTTCCAGGCCTCCACTGACTATGTTAAACTTAATTGGGGTTGTTACCAACGAGCTCAGAGGTCACTGGAAACTTTCTTGACTGAAATAGGAAGTGATCAGCTTCCCTGGCACAGCCAAGAAGGGATTCAGTTTTCCAACAACCGTGCAACATGACAACTTTGCTCCTCAGATCAAGAGTCAATCTCTAGGGTCGTGTGAAACAATAGACAGGTATTTTACTCAGTCAGTGGTTATGCAGTTTACTTTCACAATATGTAGAGAATAGAGAGACGGGTGTTGTCAATAAAGGGTAACATTTATTGAACAGTCTTTTTTCTCATACAAGAGAAATGAATTGCCACAATTGCAAGACTTGTTATTATAAAAAGTACGTACAGTAAGATAAGTATTGCGAAATAATACTGTAAAAGCATTGATATGGTTTCCTAGCCATACAATGGTTTAAAATGAATAAAACATATATACATTCATATATACATTAGGCTAATATACTCAACTGGTGCTTCTAACTACGCCTACCCCAGTGTACCTGACCTAAGCCTAATACTTGGGAGGGGAGTAAGTAAGTAGCTTTAGTTTAAGTTGGTTTTGCCAAGGTTTGCTTCAAGAATTCTCTCTAAGGGTTTAGTCAACACCATACCTCTGGAATAGAATGATGGAGGTCTGGTATCTCCTTCAGGGGTCGATATCCCAGTCACCCGCAAGGGTAGACTAGAAACGCCAGAGCTGGATTTCTCTGCATGAGAAAGACAGCGTCTCTTCTCAGCGCGTCGAGGAGGAGGAGGGGCAGCGTCCGCGGGCAGCTTGCATCTGCTGGGCTCTTTGCAGGGGACGGCTGTTCAGCTCCTAAGTTCACCACACCATCGTTCGCTAGTTAGCAGCGATAGCAGTAGCGATAGCAGCTATGGTATCATCAGCATGACAGCTTCTTCAGCCGCAGCGAGATAGCTGGCAGCATCAGCTTCAGCAACACAACAGCAAACAGCAGCAGCAGCGAAAACAACAGCGTTTGCTTAAGGCAACGTTGGTAATATTTATACCTGAAAGGTGCCTTGTTTGACGTAAGTTTTTGGACATAAGACGTCAATAAAGATGTCACTAGGAAGTAATCGTCTATCAGTGCTCATTAGAGTTCTATTACTAATCAAAACACAGCAAGCGGGGATTTCCAGGTTGCTGAGTTTTTATCTTGTTGAAGAACTCAGAGTGTTAATCTAGGAATCTCAGATAGTAACTTCTGCTATGTCATTGCACTAATTGGTTGCAAAGGAAGTGGCAGAGAAAGCTATTCTGGAATGTGGCTCTGTTCGTGTGAGGCCAGAGACGAGTTTCTGAATATTGCACTTGAACGGTTATGCCAATATAGGGAATAAATGGATTTATAGCCGAATAGGGGCATAAGGTCACAGTATCGATCAGGGTCCTAGATTAGAATGCAACACCCACTCCACGAATTCATGTCCATCAAATTACTAAAACTAGAGCAATAAGACGCATGTGTAACATTACCCACCCCAAAATACATATATGCATTTGAAATAGGCGTATTTGTAATACGTGAATATTTAGGTACTGTACGTTTTTGAAGCATAGAAATCATTAAAAAATTATAGCATATGAAATCAATGAACGATTATGCAAAAAGAATTGCACATGAAATATCTCTGAAACAGAAGAAGGGCGAGATAATTTCATCACATATAAATGCATTGCAATAAAATGTGCTAGAGGCTGGTGTAAAGTTATTATGTCTCTAGATGTATTTAGAAATAGAAGTTGAAGCTTCTGTTCTCTATGAATAGTTTTACTTTAAGCAAAGAATTTTTCGTGCCAGAAAAAGGGTGAATATTAAAAGTGTTCAATTCAAAAGAATTATTGCTTGAACGGGGAAAATAGAGTTCCAACGCTTTTAGCAGTTTTTGTTGATCAAAACTGAAGGCCGAATTCAGAGTTCATGGGAACGCTGTGTGTCGGAATGCTTCTCTAAAGTTATTGTTTCTGTTCGGGTGAGAACATCATATCAGACAGGCTCTCAAAGAATTGGTCTACAAAATCAGGTGACAGTTCGACCAAATTCGATAGTGCTGTAACTTGGCAGGTGTGAGAATGATTGCTGTCTTCTAAGTCGGGATCAGCAATGCTCACAGAAGGTCGTACCTGGGTGATGTTGCTTTTGTCACTCGCTCCACTGTTAACACCTAGTCGTAGCACAGGAGTCTCAACGAATGCCGTCATCAGGATTGGTAGCCGCTGGGGACAACACAATGCGTGAGCCATTATCGGACTGAGCAAAGTATCGATATCCATTGGTACTGCTGATGGAAGCGAAAGACAGATGTCCAACACGCACTCATCTCCGCATAGCATACATCGTAGTACAGGTAAGATGCAATTTTGCCATATCGGTCTGTATGAAAGGAACCAGGTCATGTTTAGATCTCTCAGCCTGGCCAATCCAAGGACTCTAGTTATTCTGTCCCGGTAGCGGATTGCTAGGATTGTCTCTTCCATTCCCATAGGAGTCATGTCTGAGCTGTGGCTTGCCATAACGAAGCAGGAGGGTCAAAAATAAAATCCCTGCTACAAGTCCCAAAAATAGGGGTATGCCACCAAAAACAGAGTGGACAAAATTTCGAACGATTCCCAGAATTGCTTGAAATGGTGTTAGCAGTCCCGTAAAAATCGTCTTAAATATGCCTGGGATGCCTTTGGCACTAGACATGTTAAGGAGTTGGCTCAACATTTCTACGAAATGCACGGGGCAATTTGTTGATAAAAGGTCATGAACCTCCGAAGCTGTCCTTGCAACTAGGAGATCATACGTCTCTTTTGATGACGTTATGGGCACTGTTGTCTGCAAAAGCACAGACTTCATTTTACTTAAAGTATCAATTCGTATAGAAGAGAAATGCAGACTAGGCCAGATGGGAGTCTCTATGTCTCCAGGCCCGCTCGGGAACAATGCTTGCATACAGCATTTGACCATGGAAGTTACGCTTACAAGATAACTTTTCCCTGGCACAAGGCCACAACATCTGTGATCCGTTCTTAGAATGTAACTCCCATTCGCGAGTTGCATAAAGAAGGGCTCTATCTGCGTTGCAGGTGTGACAAGCTGGTGGCATGAAAGGTTGTTAGTATTACCTTCACAGGCTCCATGTAAATTAATACCCTGGCACAAAAGTATACCGCTTAGTGAATGTTTACAGTTTTCACCACTAAGAAATACATTTTTGTTGCTGTCACTATAGCATGAATGTGTGTATGGTAATTTCCATGCTGACTTAACATATCCTTTACCCAATCGTTCATACTGGCCAGTAGGTATGTATTCAAGGCACTTTTTAAATCGGAAAGTTGTTATCGGAATAGTGATAATTCCGTGTATTATCCATTCAATGACAGGACTTTCTGACATTGTTAATGGTAATCTCTCAAGTTTTTCGATGCTCAGGATTGTATAGTCTGCTCCTTTCTGTGTCAAACTGATTTGTTTATCAGTAAGGTTAAAAATGGAAAATAATGACGTTGTGTTGATTAAACGCCAAGGCACATAGCCTGAATGAAGATTTTGCAGCATCCAGCCTAATTGTACAATAGAACGTAATTGTGACTGGCCATGCTGTAACATTAGCAAGTCTCTGTCTATTATATCAAAGGCAGAGGATACAATATTGTCCAACGAATATATTCTGGAGGACAGAGTCATTAACCCATTGTCCACTACAGAAAGTGATTTTTCCAAATTAATACGATCAATTTCTCGTATTTTTTCTGCTGTTTCGATTTGTGTGACTTTCCAAGCCTCTTTGTAAGCAGCATAGATGCTGGCCGCTATGAAACGTTTTTGACGCTGTTTGCGTGGACCAAGAATGAAATCGCGCAAATCAGCACCATCTTTTAGTAAAGACAAGTGTTGCTTAATTTCAGCCAATGTGGATGTTCCTAGCCATTCGAGGCAGAGTTTCCCTACACTGTATGTTGTTACTATCCCTGGATGTTGTCTCTGGGAGTATCTAGGGTCTTGTCTGATCATTTTTAACCCCTGTGTTTTGTTCAGGAATCTATCTTGACAGCTGTCTGTGTCAGTAGACCAGATTAACCACTTTTTCCAATCAGGATGTGTTCTGTTAAAATGTAAAATTTTAGATACGTCTATCTCAATATCTGTTGTTGCATTATCAGGTATTGGCTTCAGAATAGACGGTTTGTCTTTGATCTTAGCTAGGTCAAGACAAGATGTTTTGTGAATTGTGTCATTTAAAAACATCATTTGTTCTGGTATCATGCAGGTTCTGAATAGTGCTTCAAGGCCTTATACCTGCCAATCTTTTGTACCCCAAATGGTTTTTGTTTCAATGGTATTTTTCCAATAATCAAAACCAAATGTCATCATTTTTTCATAAAATGCTTCTGAATATATTAATTTAGTGTTTGTCAGCATTGTTTTCATTCCTGTTTTATCTAACAGTTTATAATAAAACGTTTCTGCATCACTGGTGTTAAACCCTGAGAAGTACTTGAATTTCTCAAAGAACGTTTTAGAACTGCTTTTAGGTGGTGTAGCACAATGTTCCCATTGATTATACTTAAAAATATTTTTAGGCTGTGCAGATTTATGCAAATAATGATAGCCATAAAGTGTAAAACAGAATAACTGTTCATAACTAGACGAACCTTGTAAATAATCATGTTCTGTAAATCTAGCTGATATTACTAAATCAGACATCATGTCATTAATACTGTTAAAGTCCCAATCATCAGAGAATGTACTAGGTTTTACAAAGTCACTTAAGGAAACCTTCAGTTGATGAGGATACTTCAGGATCTCGACCGGACCATAGATCTCATAGTCAGTTTTCTCCCATACTACCCCACCAGGTATTGGAATTGCTGTGACATTTACTGTTGACAGTTCTCTTTTCTTCACGTGGGATGATCTGTGTGGTTTGAGGACTAGGTTGATGTTCTGACTTGCTGTGTCCATTCAATTGTAATAAACTTTCCTAAAATTAAAACTAAAATTAGGCATAGTAGGAGTATGAGTACCCCTGAAATAATCCAATGCTCAATCAACGGTGAATCCAGATATAATTTTTTGATTAGTTGAAGGAGTTCTGTTGTATTTTCTTTAAAAATCATTTTTGTTTCTGGCATCACTTCGGGGTTACTTTGATCCTCGGAAAAGTTGTCGAAGTCGATGAAATAACCAAAGGCAGTTCTGTCAATTGTTGGGATTGTTCTTTCAATCTGTCTTTCGGTAGCACTTTCTGATGCCACATTATTGTAGACTGGTGTTTCTTGACAAACTGTTTCAATCTGTGTCTCAAGAGGCACGAGTTCCATGGCATTATTGCATAGTCCTTCTCTGTGCACTGCAGGCTGATCGAATGTGATTAGTCTTTCAGTTTGAACCTCTTGGATTGTTGCAAGTTTGGGTATTCTGTTGTTTCTCGGGAGTCCACTGGGCCTACTGTTGATTATAGGCCACATGCTTGTAGTTTTACCAGGTCGATTGATACAACTGTGTTCTCCTTTTTACCAGCAAGGGGCGGTAGTACAACTGATCTTGTTCCAGTGACTGCCAAGACAGGTACTGCTTTTCTGTAAGAATGCCCAAATTCCTTCTGCACCGCGATTTTTTCTCTGACTAGATCCCCAATCTTTGGAATCCTGACAGGCCTTGCTGGGGCTGTTGCTTGTGGTGCCTCGTCAGTGGTATCTGGCTGTTGCTTTAACTTTATGTTGCTTAAGGATTTTCTTGTTTTATTCAGTTCCTGTAAAACAGCCAAACGATCTTTGATGTCAAAGTCTGTTTTCTTATCTTGTACCACTGATACCTGACTATCTAAGTCCTGAATTCTCATTCTAATTCCGAACAATAGTTCGTATGGGCTGAAACCTTTTAGAGAATTTCTTGGCAAATTGTTAAGACTGGTTTGGACACTTATTAAATGTTTGACCCACCCAGCGCCTGAACCTAATACCTTCGCTGTTATAGATCGCTTTATGTCTCGGTTTTTTCTTTCTACCACACTATTCCCTTCGGGGTGCGACGGACAAGAATACCGCAACCCAATTCCCATGCTAGCCATGGCCTCCTTATAAGCTAGAAAGCTGAAAGCAGGACCCTGGTCAGAATGGATCGTGGTAATTGCGTATGTGCCGATAAAGACTCGCAGATCTTTTATAACCGTTCTAGCGTCAGCCGAGCGCTGGGGCCACATCCATATGAACCTCGTACAGGAATCCACTGCTACCATGATATATCTATAGTTGCCGTCCCTTTGTAGGGGACCACAGAGGTCCAGGTAAACACATGCAAATGGTTTATCCGAGATGAGAAGGGGTGTCTGCGCTGGTCGTTTTACTGTTGATACTTTTATCCTTTGGCATATATCGCATTCTAATATATACTTTTTAGTTTGTATTCTCAAGCGAGGCCACCAATATATCTGTTTTAATAGTGATATTGTTGCGGAAACGCCAGCGTGTGCAGAAGCAAGCCCTTCGTGTGCCGCGTTGATTAGTCCTAACCTGTGTTCCATGTTTGGTATTACCCTATCCCCCACTCCAGGGATTCGAGCAAAAGGAACATTATTCGTATTTGTTGAATATAAGTACGTTTCTGGAAAGCCTTTTGGGAGTGTTTTCTTATCATTCTTTACTGACGCACTGACCGCTTGTAGAATATCGCTGTCTATTTTTGTTTGTGACCGAGTTATCGCAGCTACGGAAGCCGTTTGCACAGCTGCCTTCGCGGCTTCATCAGCCAATGAATTCCCTGCAACGTGAACGCCATCACCTTGATGACTCAGAGTGTGTATCACATGAGTCTTTTGTAGTTCTTTCTGTAAAAGAACTACCTGTTCCCAAAGCATTTTATGCTTTATTGTGCCACCTTTTGCATCTTTGAAACCATTTTCCACCCAATTCTGCAAGTATTCATTATAAGATTGTACGCAATAATAAGAATCGCACACTATTAGTGTGGGGAATTCGCGATCGGTATTTTCTAGCACCATCTTAAATGCTACTAATTCAGCTCGTTGAGCTGAGCAATCTCCTAGAGATTGTGTTTTGGTGACCATTGGTCTAAATTTACCTTCGTGCCAGCTACCTTTAACAATCGCGCACGCAGCACTATAAGCTTGTTTGCCCCCAACTGCGGGTTGTGCTGATCCGTCAGTATATATAATACTTCCGTATTCTTCGAGAGGCAGGATTCCAATTGGCAGAGGACATTCATATTCATATTGTAAAAATTCTTGTGTCTTTAAATTAGGATCAAATTCGTAAACTACACCTGTTGCAGCAAGAGAATTAACCCACTGGATCCATCTTGGATGCAAAGCTTTAGCATTAGGAATGCTTGCTTTAGTTACCGCTTCTAAAGCCGGTATAGGTGTTACGATTACTATTCGTATACCTTGTGCTAGGGGCCTTTCTTTTGCTACAGCAGTCTGAACCGCAGTTAGAATTTTCTCTGTTGAACTGAATTTTATTTCAGCCTTTGTGTACAAATGTGATTTGTAAGCTATTGGTACCCTTTCTCCCTCATTAGAGGTTAGGTATGTGAATCCGCATCTTCCTGGGATGACTCGGATTACAAGATCGCGTGTGTTGTCACGTGTATCTAATTTTGTTTTTGCTAACATGTCTGTTTGCAGTGATCTCAAAATTTCTGTGTGTTTTTGAGTCCAATTGATTTGTTTAAAATCAGGTTTAATTAGTTCGTAAAGCGGTTTAACCCTCTCTGCGTAATTTAGAATGTATGTTCTTCCGAAATTCAGAAAACCTAGTATGGATTGTAAATTCTTCAGCGTTTTGGGAGCTTGGAGTACAGCGCACTTCTCTAAGAAGTTGTCCGCTAGGCTTTTTCCTTCACTTGATAATTCGTATCCTAAAAATAATACTGTCAGATGGGCAATTCGAGACTTTTTAAAGTTGAATTTGTAACCCTCTGCTGCGAACCCAAGTATAATGGTGTTCACTCTTTTCAAGTGAGTATCCAAGTCGTCGTCTGTGAGATAGATATCATCTACGTAAGATAATGCCTCATCATCATATATTTGTAGTAACTCTGTTACTCTAGCTGAGAATAGTCCTGGGCTGTTCTTGAACCCCTGTGGGAGTCGACAGAATTTTTTCTGCGACCCAAATGCTGAGAAAGCGGTCAAGTATCTGCTTTCTGGTGCAATATTTTGACAAAAGAAACCATTAGATATGTCTAATGTCGTTTTGTATTTTTTCCTAACTATGTTGTTCATTAGGGCTGCACTATGCGAGTTTTGTACTGCAAAAGTTTTGCAACATGCATTAAGGTGTCTGTAGTCCAAAACTAGACGATATGAATTGTCTGGCTTGGAGACAGGAAACAAAGGATTGTTCATTTGAGAGGTGCATGTTTCAATCACCCCCTGGTACTCAAGTTGATCTAAGATCTCCCTGACTTGTTTTTTAGCTTCTTGCTTAATGGGATACTGCCGTTGGGCAGTTGGTTCACTTTTTAACTGGATTTTGTGAGGAGGTGAGTCCTCATCCCATCCTACATGATTTTTATATAATGCCGGTGCCTGGGCTACTGCCCATTTCCTTGCATAAGTATATATTTTTTGTGAATCGGAATGTGATTCGAGAAGGCAGGCATAATCATTTCTTTGCCACGAGGGCACTCCCTGACAAACTCTGGGGGCCAATCTTTTTCAGCTAACAGAATATCATAGCCTTTTGAGAGTTTATCCCAAAATAGACCCTTTATTTTCCTAGTCTTATCACCCTGTATACGCAATGTTATTTCGTATATTTTATGGGGCTCGCTAAGTCTGGTGTCGGCAGTTTCAACCTGAATGTATTCATTTGTGTCCACTGTCTCCAGATGACTCATCAAGATCTTGCGGGCTATAGTGATTTCTGCTGCACTGTCTAACATTGTCTGTGCCCACTCCCTGTTTTTCAACTGTGTCCTCAGTATTCTCGGCATGTTCGATTACTCTAATACTGGCTACCTTCTTTTTTGGAAATTGAGATTTTTTACTCTGAGCAGGTTCCTTGTCTTTGGACTTGGTGTGCTCTCCTGGGTCTGACCGTCCTCTTCTTCCCGATTTCTGCGAAAAAGATCGAGAGGGACGTGTATCAATACTTTGATATCTATCAAGTTTTTTCAAATTATCCCTATTTCTAAGTTTATATCTTTTCTCAGAGGGCTCCCTCTGGGGAGACTGGTGTTCTCGAGTCGAAGTTCTTTCCCTCCGTCGAGGAGACCTTCCTCTGGACTGGAAAACTTTTTCCTTGGGAGTGGATTGTTTATTTCCATCCCAGCTCTTTTTAGGAGTGTTTAAATTATTTTTAATAAATAATTTTTCAGGATTTTCGAGCAGTTGGGGCTTTACTGGTTTTCCACCCAAGCTGTCTCTACCTAATTCTTCATAGCATTTTTCTATGATTCGGGCAAGCTCAATTGGCTGATCTGTTATATCTGTTTCCTTCAACTTCTGGCGGATCGCCACAGATGCTGCTTCTCCCTTTATGTTGGCTAATAATATAGCCGAGACCTGCTTGAAGTCTTTCAGTAATTTCATACCAAGACTTAAAGCGGGCTCTGGACCGTATTCATTCTGAATCTGTTTTAGCACATCCGGTATTACCGCCATAGATGGAACACCATGTGTTTTTGTGTAAATGGAAGCAAAGACTGTACCCCAAGTGTCGCAGTCCTCCACGTGTGGTGCGATTCCCATAGGAAGGCAGATGGTCAAGATTCTGTGTTTCTCAATAGCGGTAGTATCCGGAAATACTGCCTCTATCTGAGTGATTTTCTGTGCTAACCAGAAAGGAATTTGTTCCCGTTTTACGGGTGTTTTACCAAGACATGACTGTATGTTCTGTGGTGTAATTTTATTAGTGTTCCCCTGATGAGGGGTCAGCTGTGGTACATTAACAGCTGGTTGGACTGTTGCAGTCCGCATTACATATTGGACTAATTGCCTATGTATTTTTATGAATGTTTTTAGCTGTACTAACAGCTCTTCTCTAGACATTTTTGCAATGTCCGGATGTGGTGTGTAGCTGGCTAGAACCGGCCACGTTGCTCCTGGTCTACCTAGTGGACCGAGCCTGGTAATATGATCATTATGTTTTAGGGCGCCATTAAACCAGAGCAGGTGCTCTTGGAATTTTAGTGGGATTTCAGTCTCCTCGAAAGGAGCGTACTCATCCGGTGGTTTCTCTATTTTGTAATAGTGAAACTCTTTTGTTCTAGCGTTTGCCGCAGGAAAGTTTATCCATGAATAGAATACCTCTGTCTGCCGATATTCGTGTGCCTCTATCACGAAGATCACTGTACCACCTTGTGGTGTCAGTCCGTTTTCTATAAGTTTTAACGTTATAGACTTTCTTAAGTGGACCGGGATGTCAATAGCATCCGGGTCAATAGTCCCGTCGGGACCCTGCTGAGTCGCATCTACTGCGGCCCCAGTGGTTCCGTTTTCTCCTGGCATTGTAAAAATGCAAGGTTTGCAGAGCAGGTCTCCAAGGAGACAAAGATTAGGTGCACAATATTTTGGAACACTGTATCCTTCAACGTTGAATAAACCAGAGCTATACATAGGAATCTCTTCCTACTGAGGTCGGGCGGATTTTAACCTTTCACCCACTCCAGACGTCTATTGGAGTATTTACGGGAGAAAGGGGTCTGTGTGAAAAATGCACGACTGAGTTACTCTAACGTCTTGCGTTAGTTTATCGCCTTACCAAACGTTGGGCGCCATGTAGTGTAGTTCCTATTTTCCCAATAGGCCCTGCGCATTGGAATAACATAAACAGTAGTATCGACGTAGAAGTGCGGATCTTCCAGGCCTCCACTGACTATGTTAAACTTAATTGGGGTTGTTACCAACTAGCTCAGAGGTTACTGGAAACTTTCTTGACTGAAATAGGAAGTGATCAGCTTCCCTGGCACAGCCAAGAAGGGATTCCGTTTTCCAACGACCGTGCAACATGACAACTTTGCTCAAGGTCAAGAGTCAATCTCTAGGGTTGTGTGAAACAATAGACAGTTATTTTACTCAGTCAGTGGTTGTGCAGTTTACTTTCACAATATGTAGAGAATAGAGAGACGGGGTTTGTCAATAAAAGGTAACATTTATTGAACAGTCTTTCTTCTCATACAAGAGAAATGAATTGCCACAATTGCAAGACTTGTTATTATAAAAAGTACGTACAGTAAGATAAGTATTGCGAAATAATACTGTAAAAGCATTGATATGGTTTCTTAGCCATACAATGGTTTAAAATGAATAAAACATATATACATTCATATATACATTAGGCTAAAATACTCAACTGGTGCTTCTAACTACGCCTACCCCAGTGTACCTGACCTAAGCCTAATACTTGGGAGGGGAGTAAGTAAGTAGCTTTAGTTTAAGTTGGTTTTGCCAAGGTTTGCTTCAAGAATTCTCTCTACGGGTTTAGTCAACACCATACCTCTGGATTATAATGATGGAGTTCTGGTATCTCCTCCAGGGGTCGATATCCCAGTCACCCGCAAGGGTAGACTAGAAACGCTGGATTTCTCTGCAGGAGAAAGACCGTGTCTCTTCTCAGCACGTCGAGGAGGAGGAGGAGGGGCAGCGTCCGCGGGCAGATTGCATCTGCTGGGCTCTTTGCAGGGGACGGCTGTTCAGCTCCTAAGTTCACCACACCATCGCTCGCTAGTTAGCAGCGATAGCAGTAGCAATAGCAGCTATGGTATCATCAGCATGACCGCTTCTTCAGCAGCAGCGAGATAGCTGGCAGCATCAGCTTCAGCAACACAACAGCAAACAGCAGCAGCAGCGAAAACAACAGCGTTTGCTTTAGGCAACGTTGGTAATATTTATACCTGAAAGGTGCCTTGTTTGACGTAAGTTTTTGGACATAAGACGTCAATAAAGATGTCACTAGGAAGTGATCGTCTATCAGTGCTCATTAGAGTTCTATTACTAATCAAAACACAGCAAGCGGGGATTTCCAGGTTGCTGAGTTTTTATCTTGTTGAAGAACTCGGAGTGTTAATCTAGGAATCTCAGATAGTAACTTCTGCTATGTCATTGCACTAATTGGTTGCAAAGGAAGTGGCAGAGAAAGCTATTCTGGAATGTGGCTCTGTTTGTGTGAGGCCAGAGACGAGTTTCTGAATATTGCACTTGAACGGTTATGCCAATATAGGGAATAAATGGATTTATAGCCGAATAGGGGAATAAGGTCACAGTATCGATCAGGGTCCTAGATTAGAACACAACAGAACCAGACTTTGTAATCATGTCAACAACCTCACACAAATCTAAGAAGCCAGCCATGGCATCATTGAAACCTCCTGACAAAGAAAGCTAGCGGATAGATAATTTGGCCCAGATAGTTAGTTCAGTGGTGTCAAAATCATTCAAGACCTCAAATGCGTTGGCAATCTTGGGCCATTTTGATCGCAGAGGTGGCAGCCATCTTCGATGCGACAATGAATGTATCCAATGCATGCTTCTGCCAGTTGGCACAAACATTGGTTTTAAGGAGGCAAGGATGGCATTGAGCTGCAGCTTTCCATCCAGAGGTGCAAGCTAAGGTCCCTCATAAGCCTATTGATGGACCAACCCTGTGTGTAAACACTTGGACAATGCCCTGCAAAACATTAAAGCATATACAGACATGGTGAAAGGCTTTTGAGTTCTGCAGTATTAACGTCCTGGCTCAGCCACTTCTTTTGAAGATCCTAGGCATACAGGGGAAGTTTAAATCAATATGGCGGTTGGAGTTGACCATATTATAGCCTATTATTGTTTGGATTTGACCATAGGTATACATTCAGCAGGAACCAAGGTCAAAGATATGGCAGATCTTCAGGACTGAAGTGGAGTTCCTCTTAATCGCACTTCCAAGACAACCAAAAGTGAACTTGACTTTTCATAGATGCTGTCCCTACCATCTCCTCAGCAGGTTGGAGAAGGATCTCCCCTTAGGCCCCTGCATGGGAGTCCATAACATCGAACCAAATGGTACAGCAGATTGTAGACTTAGGATATAAGCTGGAATTTGTACAGAAACTACATGTCTGTTCACTCAGTAAGTAACATCGGAGGGAAATACAATAGGAAATTCTCCTCCTCCTTCTAAAAGGAACAATAGATATGGTCCCATGGCCAAGAAAAAACAGGTATTTTACTCCAGATTTTTTTAAATTAAAATGAAAACTGGACATTGGAAGCATCAGAAAGCTGGACAATTTCTTGAAAAAAACTGTCTTTTTGTATGGTAATGCTCCAAGAACTCCTCTTAATGATTCACGAAGAGTATTACCTAACCTCCATGGATCTTCAGGATGCGCGTTTCCACATCCCCACACACCAGAAACACAAGCAGTGCTTCTGATTTTCAGCAGGTGGGCAGTACAATCTATTCAAGGTGCATCTTTTTGTCTTCAAATCAGTACAACAGATTTTCAACCAGTGCTTAGCGCTAGTTGCTGCCTTCTTTAGACGACATAGTCACCAAGTATACCTGTTTTTGGATGACTGGCTCATCAAGCCCCATCAAAGGAAGAGGCAAAGGCTTCTATAGCCTCCTGCGTCAATCTGTTTCTGAGGTTTGAACTGGCAAAAAAGTTTAGAAAGTACTTTTGGAACCAGTGACAAAACTTAAAATCTTTATTACAATACTCGGCATGCACTTGGCAAAGGCATTTCCCTCAGCGGTCAGAGCGATTATGCTCCAGCTTATGGCAAAGGCCTGATGTCAACTTGCATATGCCTTATACCCCTCCACTTGCTCCAGATGAGAACCTATCAACAAGAACTGAATAATCAATGGAGGTAAATGGAAGGCTTGTGAGATAAAAATGTTCCAGTCACAAGTCAGCTGAAACAGGCAATGCTATGGTGGAGGTTTTCTACAAATCTCAACATAGGCTTTCCATTCCACCTGTCATCAGACAGAGTAGTGCTTATGTTGTGTGCATTCAGAGAGGCGATGCCAAGATGTCGACTAGGACGGTCGCACTATGAGGAACGTAGTGATGACCACCTGCTTGACTACATCTTAAACCTTCTTGTGGACCCCTAGTCTGGATGGGCCTGATTCCTTTCCTCCTGTGTTCCTTGAGCCACAACTGTGACCAGTGGGGTTTTACTGATACTGGTCGACCACAGATGACTGTGGTGGCTTGCTGGGTGCTGCTAACTTTTGTGATCCTGAGGCTGGAGTCCAGCAGGTCTGCACAGCGCACGCTGGTGAGTCCAGGATACCATCGGTCCCAGGAGTGCCTCCCTCCTCCTACACTGACGGGGAGCTGAGGGAGGCAGAAATATCCTCTCTCCGACTTCTACAGTGTGGCTGGGCCTGCCTGTATTGTCAACCTCATTGGCCTCAAAGAAGCAAATAACGTCTCCCACTTTGTGTGGCCATCAGCTGCATTGCGCTGCAAGGTTGACAGAATGTGTTGAAGGGGATACCTGGGTCCTGTGCAGGGGTCCAGCCCCCTCTCCACTGTCTGAAGGCAAGTGGAGGTCTCCTGAGAGGATGTTCTGCTACACGCACATCTGCACCTCTTCCTACAGAGACGCCTAAGGCATGGTGAAGCAAAGACACCCCAAAGGAGGCACCAACGTGATGCGCCCCTCAGTGTTGGAAATGCCGTCTTACTTGAAGGCTCTGTGGTAAATAAAGTATTACCCTGTCATAATTTCTATAGTTAAACATTGTGGGTCATGCATAAAATGAGAGGCAGAGTCCGTGGTGTCCGATTCAAAAGGGCTTTATTTCAATAACTCGAGTTAGGGGAGAATCGGTTCCATCACCACTAAGTTTCAGGAACGGTCTTCGAAGCTTTATTCACAGAGTACAATATTTATACATTCAATCTCGTACATAGGGAGGAGCGCTCTAGGCAGAGCAAGAGAAAGAGAGATAAGAAAATGTGGGCGTGCATGAGGGCGTACATGTGGGCGTTCATGTGGGCGTTCACTTGAGGAGTCATAGGTGAGTCATAGGTGGGTGGATACATGAAGGGGGGTTGCACGGCCAGCTTGAACTTCGCCCTACTTGTGTGCGCAACTTGATCATGACGTGCAACTGACGTGTAACTGGGGGAGCTGGGGGGAGCTGCCTTTCGGCCTAGCAGGGAGGCCTTCAGTGTCAGGGCGACCAGCACGTCTGGTATTATCTGATATCTTAAGTCCGCGGATGTATCATCTGAAGCAAAGGTCGCTAATCACCAAGAGCCAGTGTGGGCATATATTTCTTCGTTCATTGCGTGGGGGCCTTGGGCTTTCTATGGACGCGAGCTCTGCAAATCACTTAAACGGAGACAGAAAGGCTAGGCCCTATCTCTGCAGACGGGTTCTGTTTACCTTCTTCACCAGGCAGGAATGTGATTCTGTAGAGCAAGCAGATAACTGTTATGCACAATACTGTCTTGGCACCCCGTGCTGGGCCCCTCTCGGCTTAGCCAAAAGTATGCGAGGTCAGGGATACGTAGCTGCAGCCCTCAGAGTGTCTGGATGCATGAAGCCTTAATTCGGGTACTAGCTGAGCCACAAAATGGAGAAATGGGTTCTTCGCGATATATTAAAAGTGCACAATGCAAACACATGGGCCACATGGGCCTCGGTGCAAAATTAACAAAGCAATCAGCAAGTCTTTCTTTTATGGAAGACTTGCTGACTGGCATCCTAATGTGGGACGTAAATGCAGAGGCATTATTATTGCAGGCCATAGAGGGAAAATGCATGGATGACATGCACATACACTAAACGTTGGGGTACACGCAGGGGACACATTGGCCATGTAAAATGTCTTTTTCCTCATTCCCTCCTTGTCCCCTACTGTACCCTTCAGGACACATCTATATTCATGAGACCGTATATTTGATCATACAGCATCATTTGTTCATCTTTGATCCTTTGTATACGTGGATGTGGAACACAGGCAGTCGCACACAGGCCGCAAATCGCCGGGCCACACTGCAGACAGAGACAGCAGCCGAACAGAGTGAGGTATCCACCTTGCGTGTGAAAGCAGAAGACATGAAAGGTCAATTACGCTACAATAATGCTCTCATTATGGGCCTTCGGGGGGGGGGGAGAGGCACAGTATGGAATTTCCTTCAAGGACTGGCTATTGAACTTAGTACTGGACGGTAGCGCTCTACCTTTTTCTCAGTGGGGAGGACTCTCAGAGTCCCTGCTCAGGCCAATGGTAGAACGGTTTTTTAACTACTGAGATGTTGACAATATACGACAGGTTGCTAAAACCAAGGACCCATAGAGGGCTGCCAAAGGGACATTAAACATATATCAGGATTACATGGTGGAGTTGCAGTGATCCAGAGGTTCATTCGTGGTGATTAAAAAGAAGCTTCACCACCTGGGGCTGCGCAACACCCTTGTGTTTCCAGACAAATTGTGTGAACTGAAGTCATGTGGTCACATTAGGCCCGATTAGATACACCACTATTTTACATGCTCACAATTTAAAGTTACCATCTTTTCTTGAAAGCTGGCGTTTGACAAATATTTGCTTGCGTGCCTGTGCAGGATACTGTTCTCTGAAAAGGCTTTGCTTACATTTACACTTCTTTGTAGGCATAATATCGAGTGCTTTGAGCATTATGCACAAGGACTAACTTCAATGCGCAAAATGCTATTGCTTGTTATTGTCCACTCTGCGACAGAGGTATCACGAAAGAATCAACAATAGCGGCATGACTGGGGATTCGGCACGATTACATGAGTGAAGTTTATTACATACACAGCATCTCTCCTTTGTTAGACAGAGGGGCATTTTGCTGACACATGCCAGAATTCCAGCCCAGCTGATTCCTGTTTACTTCCAGCGAGGGATGATGCCCAGATCTCCACCAAGCTGGACTCCCTGATGATACTTACCCACAGGTATTGGGAGTGTTAGATCACCCTACGGGGATTCTGACAGATTCACCCACCCTAGGATTGGTAGCACTAGATAGGAGCACAGGGTTGGCAGTTCAGGCTGGACTGTTCCAATGAGGCACAGGGTCAAGACTGATTTGCATATGGCCATGTCTGAACTGGGGTGGCTTGGTGAGCAAAATAACGATGGATTAAACCCAGATCTGTGACTGGGGGTGAATGTTTTACCATTGTGTACCATTTTGTCCATTATCTTGTGTCTTTTGCTGTTCACCCTATGTGGGAAGGGTATGCCCAGACGTGTGTTCCGTGCTCACTACGCCATTGGAGTCAAGCTATCCTGGCTGAGGATGGCTGATAGCCAAAAACAGCTCCTAGGATGCTTTATTCCGGTCCAGGGAAGACAAGGCTTGGCAGTTCGGGCTGGACTGTTCCCATGAGGCACAGGGTCAAGACTGATTTGCATATGGCCATGTCTGAACTGGGGTGTGGCTTGGTGAGCAAAATAACGATGGATTAAACCCAGATCTGTGACTGAGGGTGAATGTTTTGCCATTGTGCAACATTCGGTCCATCATCTTGTGTGTTTTGCTGTTCACCCTATGTGGGAAGGGTATGCCCAGACGTGTGTTCCGTGCTCACTACGCCATTGGAGTCAAGCTATCCTGGCTGAGGATGGCTGATAGCCAGAAACCGGTCCTAGGATGCTTGATTCCGGTCCAGGGAAGACATGGTTTGGCAGTTCGGGTTGGACTGTTCCCATGAGGCACAGGGTCAAGACTGATTTGCATAAGGCCATGTCTGAACTAGGGTGGCTTGGTGAGCAAAATAATGATGGATTAAACCCAGATCTGTGACTGGGGTGAATGTTTTGCTGTTGTGCAACATTCCGTCCATCATCTTGTGTGTTTTGCTGTTCACCCTATCTGGGAAGGGCATGCCCAGATGTGGGTCCCGTGCTCACTACGCCACTGGAGTCAAGCTATCCTGGCTGAAGACGGCTGATAGCCAGAAACCGGTCCTAGGATGCTAGATTCCGGTCCAGGGAAGACATGGCTTGGCAGTTTGGGCTGGACTGTTCCCATGAGGCACTGGGTCAAGACTGATTTGCATATGGCCATGTCTGAACTGGGGTGGCTTGGTGAGCAAAATAACGATGGATTAAACCAAGATATGTGACTGGGGGTGAATGTTTTGCCATTGTGTAACAACCTGTCCATCATCTTGTGTGTTTTCTTCCTTTCACCCTATGTGGGAAGGATATGCCCAGACGTGGGTCACATGCTCACTATGCCACTGGAGTCAAGCTATCCTGGCTGAAGATGGCTGATAGCCAGAAACCGGTCCTAGGATGCTTGATTCTGGTCCAAGGAAGACATGGCTTGACAGTTCGGGCTGGACTGTTCCCTTGAGGCAAAGGGCCAAGACTGATTTGCATATGGTCATGTCTAAACTGGGATGGCTTGGTGAGCAAAATAACAATGGATTAAACCCAGATCTGTGACTGGGGTGAATATTTTGCCATGGTGCAACATTCCGTCCAGCATCTTTTATGTTTTGCTGTTCCTCCTATGTGGGAAGCGTATACCCAGACGTGGGTCCTGTGCTCACTACACCACTGCAGTCAAGCTATCCTTTCTGAACACGGCTCATAGCCAGAAACCGGTCCTAGGATGCTTGATTCTAGTCCAGGGAAGACCTGGCTTGGCAGTTCGGGCTGGACTGTTCCCATGAGGCACAGGGTCAAGACTGATTTGCATATGGCCATGTCTGAACTGGAGGGGCTTGGTCAGCAAAATAAAGATGGATTAAACCCAGATCTGTGGCTGGGGGTGAATGTTTTGCCATTGTGCAACACTCCGTCCATCATCTTAACTGGGAAGGGTAAGCCCAGATGTGGGTCCCGTTCTCACTATGCCACTGGAGTCAAACTATCCTGGCTAAAAATGACTGACAGTCAGAAACTGGTCCTAGGATGCTTGATTCCGGTCCAGGGAAGACATGGCTTGGCAGTTCGGGCTGGACTGTTCCCATGAGGCACAGGGTCAAAACTGATTTGCATATGGCCATGTGTGAACTGGAGTAGCTTGGTGAGTAAATAACGATGGATTAATCCCACATCTGTGACTACGGGTGAATGTTTTGCCATTGTTACAACATTCTGTCCATCATCTGGTGTGTTTTGCTGTTCACCCTATGTGGGAAGGGTATGCCCAGACGTAGGTCCCGTGCTCACTACGCCACTGGAGTCAAGCTATCCTGGCTGAAGACGGCTGCTAGCCAGAAACCGGTCTTAGGGTGCTTGATTCCGGTCCAAGGAAGACATGGCTTGACAGTTCGGGCTGGACTGTTCCCTTGAGGCAAAGGGCCAAGACTGATTTGCATATGGTCATGTCTAAACTGGGATGGCTTGGTGAGCAAAATAACAATGGATTAAACCCAGATCTGTGACTGGGGTGAATATTTTGCCATGGTGCAACATTCCGTCCAGCATCTTTTATGTTTTGCTGTTCCTCCTATGTGGGAAGCGTATACCCAGACGTGGGTCCTGTGCTCACTACACCACTGCAGTCAAGCTATCCTTTCTGAACACGGCTCATAGCCAGAAACCGGTCCTAGGATGCTTGATTCTAGTCCAGGGAAGACCTGGCTTGGCAGTTCGGGCTGGACTGTTCCCATGAGGCACAGGGTCAAGACTGATTTGCATATGGCCATGTCTGAACTGGAGGGGCTTGGTCAGCAAAATAAAGATGGATTAAACCCAGATCTGTGGCTGGGGGTGAATGTTTTGCCATTGTGCAACACTCCGTCCATCATCTTAACTGGGAAGGGTAAGCCCAGATGTGGGTCCCGTTCTCACTATGCCACTGGAGTCAAACTATCCTGGCTAAAAATGACTGACAGTCAGAAACTGGTCCTAGGATGCTTGATTCCGGTCCAGGGAAGACATGGCTTGGCAGTTCGGGCTGGACTGTTCCCATGAGGCACAGGGTCAAAACTGATTTGCATATGGCCATGTGTGAACTGGAGTAGCTTGGTGAGTAAATAACGATGGATTAATCCCACATCTGTGACTACGGGTGAATGTTTTGCCATTGTTACAACATTCTGTCCATCATCTGGTGTGTTTTGCTGTTCACCCTATGTGGGAAGGGTATGCCCAGACGTAGGTCCCGTGCTCACTACGCCACTGGAGTCAAGCTATCCTGGCTGAAGACGGCTGCTAGCCAGAAACCGGTCTTAGGGTGCTTGATTCCGGTCCATGGAAGACATGGCTTGGCAGTTCGGGCTGAACTGTTCCCATGAGGCACAGGGTCAAGACTGATTTGCATATGGCCATGTCTGAACTGGGGTGGCTTGGTGAGCAAAATAACAATGGATTAAACCCAGGTATGTGACTGGGGGTGAATTATTTGCCATTGTGCAACATTCCGTCCATCATCTTGTGTATTTTGCTATTCACCCTATGTGGGAAGGGTATACCCAGATAAGGGTCCCATGCTCACTATGCCACAGGAGTCAAGCTATCCTGGCTGAAGACAGCTGATAGCTAGAAACCAGTCCTAGGATGCTTGATTCCGGTTCAAGGAAAACATGGCTTGGCAGTTCGGGCTGGACTGTTCCCATGAGGCACAGGGTCAAGACTGACTTGCATATGGCCATGTCTGAACTGGGGTGGCTTGGTGAGCAAAATAACGATGGATTAAACCCAGGTATGTCACTGGGGGTGAATGTTTTTCCATTGTGCAATATTCCTTTCATCATCTTGTGTGTTGCTGTTCACCCTATCCGGGAAGGGTATGCCCAGATATGGGTCCCGTGCTCACTACGCCACTAGAGTCAAGCTATCCTGGCTGAAGACGGCTGACAACCAGAACCCGGTCCTAGAATGCTTGATTCCGGTCCAGGAAAGACATGGCTTGGCAGTTCGGCTGGACTGTTCACATGAGGCACAGGGTCAAGACTGATTTGCATATGGCCATGTCAGAACTGGGGAGGCTTGGTGAGCAAAATAACGATGAATTAAACCCAGATATGTGACTGGGGTGAATGTTTTGCCATTGTACAACATTCCGTCCATCATGTTTTGTGTTTTGCTGTTCACCCAATGTGGGAAGGGTATGCCCAGACAAGGGTCCCATGGTCACTCTGCCACTGGAGTCAAGCTATCCTGACTGAAGACGGCTGATAGCCAGAAACTGGTCCTAGGATGCTTGATTCCGTTCCAAGGAAGACATGGTTCCGCAGTTCAGGCTGGACTGTTCCCATGAGGCAGAGGGGCAAGACTGATTTGCATATAGCCATGTCCGAACTGGGGTGGCTTGGTGAGCATAATAACGATGAAATAAACCCAGATCCGTGACTGGGGGGAAATGTTTTGCCATTGTGCAACATTCCGTCCATCATCTTGTGTGTTTTGCTGTGCCCAGACGTGGGTCCCGCGCTCACTACACTACTGGGGTCAAGCTATCCTCGCTGAAGACCGCTGATAGCCAGAAAACGGTCCTAGGATGCTTGATTCCGGTCCAGGGAAGACATGGCTTGGCAGTTCGGGCTGGACTGTTCCCATGAGGCACAGGGTCAAGATTGATTTGCATATTGCCATGTCTGAACTGGGGTGGCTTGGTGAGCAAAATAACGATGGATTAAACCCAGATCTGTGACTGAGGGTGAATGTTTTGCCATTGTGCAACATTCCGTCCATCTTGTGTGTTTTGCTGTTCACCCTATGTGGGAAGGGTAAGCCTAGATATGGGTCCCGTGCTCACTATGCCACTGGAGTCAGGCTATCCTAGCTGAAGGCGGCTGATAGCCAGAAACTGGTCCTAGGATGCTTGATTCCGGTCCAGGGAAGACATGGCTTGGCAGTTCGGGCTGGACTATTCCCATGAGGCACAAGGTCAAGACTGATTTGCATATGGCCATGTCTGAACTGGGGTGGCTTGGTGAGCAAAATACAATGGATTAAACCCAGATCTGTGACTGGGGGTGAATGTTTTGCTGTTGTGCAACATACCGTCCATCATCTTGTGGGTTTTGCTGTTCACCACCCAATCTGGGAACGGTATGCCCAGACGTGGGTCTCGCGCTCACTACACTACTGTAGTCAAGCTATCCTGGCTGAAGACGGCTGATAGCCAGAAAACGGTCCTAGGATACCTGATTCCGGTCCAGGGAAGACATGACCTGGCAGTTCGGGCTGGACTGTTCCCATGAGGAACAGGGTCAAGACTGATTTGCATATTGCCATGTCTGAACTGGGGTGGCTTGGTGAGCAAAATTACGATGGATTAAACCCAAATCTGTGACTGGGGATGAATGTGTTGCCATTGTACAACATTGCGTCCATCATCTTGTGTGTTTTGTTGTTCACCCTATGTGGGAAGTGTATGTCCAGACAAGGGTCCCGTGCTCACTACGCCACTGAAGTCAAACTATCCTGGCTGAATTCTTCTGATAGCCAGAAACCGGTCCTAGGATGCTTGATTCCGGAATGGCTTCTCAGTTCGGGCTGAACAGTTCCCATGAGGCACAGGGTCAAGACTGATTTGCATATGGCCATGTCTGAACTGTGGTGGCTGTAGGAGAGTAGGGTCTGCTATCCTATGGTCACCCCAAATTTCTGTTTTTTGCTTCACTGGTTTGTGACTTAATGTGGCTGTGTGCCTGCTAATCAGACCCACAGCCTGCTGTTCTCTCTCTAAATTACTGCCAATGCACTTTAGGTGCATTACGAATTGGATACTGGTTCACCTTATAGGCCCCTGTAAGGTGCATCCAAGGCCTACCAGGGGCTGCAGCATGTATTGTGCCACCCCTGGCCTGGCCTCCATATTTGACACAACTGGCTGATCACTCAGCTGGGGTAAGTTGGTGTAATCACCTCTTACTTAGGTATAGTATCCCTATGCCTGACTTTAAACTGGACACATATGTTCCTATCAGCCACTCCTATGGAAGGCCTCATCAATCCTGGAGGCAGAGTGCTTGGAAATATGTGAGATGGTGCTCTAGCATGAGCTGAGCCTGTCTGCAGCTGTCGGGAACCCTCCCTTAGCTGTTCCGGGATATTGCCATACCATATACTCTTAAGTGCATTATAATCCTCGCGGTTATATGCTATCTTTGGTTTGGCTTTATCAAAACATGTCGAGTAAGGTGTCATACGAATTGGAATACTATCCCCTCAACAGTTCTGTAGACGGGGATAGCATTTCACCCTACTAGAGGGACACGACATGTGTGTAGCCTTAACCCCGGTTAAAGTTAACCAGAGCCTCAGCATCACAAAATGGATGCTGCCACCGCAGACACAAGTCTGACCTCCTGCTGCTGGTAGTCCTTCCAGCGAGGGAGGCTTGGACAAAGGGTTTCCTGCCTTGGGAGGTGCGAGCACCACCCCAGACAGGGTTTTGTGTATTGGGTAGGACAGGGCTGAATAGATTGAGACATGCCCGGGGCACACAAGGTGTCCCCGTGCATAAGCCAGTCCAAACAAGTCCTGGGACTTTCCAGACCCAGGCCTGGCGAGGAGCTGGACAAAGGAAAGGGGGTGTAACCGCCCCCCTTCCTGGTCCCACCCAGAGGAGGGACCTAGTAGGTGATCCACCCCTCAGATTGGGAATAAGAGTGGGAGCAGTACCATTGCACAGCAGATCATCCTGAATTAACTTTACACGAAGAAGAAGACTGGACTTCGACATTCTGCTGCACAGAAGACTGAAGAGAATCTCCCTTGTGGCCTAGGAGTGGCCACCCTGTGAAAGCAGGTACCAACCAGCGAATCGACGTCTGCTTTGCTGCCGCCTCCTGCCGGAGCCTGAGCCCAGAGCCTGACAAGACCCAGACTCCCAGACTTTTCACAGCCCGATCCACAGTCTCTGGAAAGAAGGGACCCGTGGAGGCACCGAGAGACGTGGGACCGGACTTCTTGGAAGACACCCGAAGAGCTGACAGCGCAGCACCACAGGCATCCTCGACGTTGTGCTTTGGGGACTGAGACCCCCCACCACCGAGCAACCCTTGCACCGAAGATCAGCCCCCCAGCATCTCCACGATCTGCGTGGGGCCCTTTTGCATTGTGCCACTCGACGCGCTATCCCGGCCACTAGCCACGTGGTCAGCGGCCATCTTGGCGACAAAACCGAAGAACTACACTGCGGGTCTGGTTGCTCCAGACTTGCCCTAGCTTCTGTAAAAAGGAGCACCCGCTCTGACCTTGCTGGTCCGAGTACTAAGCCTTTTTTGACTCCTGCGTGGCTTGCATTAGCCAAGGCCTGTTTGCTTCGATCAAGTTGCCGACACCGCCAACAGCGAGAAGCCTGCGTGGGACAGCTTGTGACCGACTCCTGGACGTCCTTGACCCCCGATGTCCACGTGGCTGCAGAGAGAAGCTACACCTCAATGCCTGTTTGCACCCAACATCGCCTGGTTCCAATCTGGTTCCACAGTAGTCACTGGCTAGTGACTTTGAACATTGTCCCCTCTGCTTTTAGGTCTTCACATCTTCAGATCCACCCTTGGATCCACCGGAACTCTTCACATCGAGCCGCCTGCAGCATCTTCAGCTCCAAGCACCATCGACCAGCGTGACGGAACCCGACACTACTTCGACCCTGTGCACCCGCTTCCTGTGGGTGAGGTAACTCAGCTCCGCCGGTGTTCCTACACTGGTACACATCTCTAGGGCCTGTGTCTCAAGTTTCAGCTTTCTAGGTCACTCGGAAGGTTCCGAACTAACTAACTTTGTACTTTTTACGCACCATAGACTTTGCATTGGTGAGTGCGTGTACTTTAAACACTGCACCCGAGTCCCGCGGGCCTTTCCCGACTTAGTCACTGCTAGTCTCGAATAGCTCCAGCGATTCCCAAGGCCCTAGGCCTGTTTCCTTTTAGATTGGTATCTCTTATACCACTTTCTTAGTATATGGTTTAGGTGGCCCCTAGGGCTCATCCATATTGTGCAACTTTTGTGTATTTTAAACTGTCTTGTGTTTAACGCTTGTGCTTCTGTGCTCATAAAGAGTCCAGGGGATACTTTTAGTTAATAAATCAATATATATTTTCAATATATATCTGTGTGGTGTCCTTTCATTTGGTATTCAAGGGGGTTGCGTATGTTAATACAGCTGGCTTCACATGCCTTTCAGAGTTTAGCCTAAGACTGCTTTATCCACATTACCACTAGGATAACTGGTCTATAAGGTTGACTTACAACCAATCATCATAAGGGTTGCTTGGCATGGTACAGAGTGATCACTAGAATTAGTGAGCATTATATACCAGGCCAACTTCTCACATTGGTGAGCAGCAGATTGGGATCTGAGCTTGCTGTTGATTTACCATTACAATCTTTGAGATTATCATTTGAAAGATCATACAGGTACCTGCTAGGTACCTATAAAACAAGACTAGTATACTTAAGTTCTACTGAACTTAGTTGTTGTAGAGAAAAGGGAGTAGCACACCCTGACTACAACTACTAGATAGGTTTAGTAGGTAAACACCAGTGTAGGTAGATTGCAACATATCCACCCACACTAGAGCAATGTCTGGAGCAGAGGGTTCCACTGGGAATGTCTCTGGTGAGAGTGACCCTCCAAGGGCACAATCCAAATTTTCTATTTTTTCCTTTATGGAATTAAGACAGCTTTGTGTCTTAAGGGGTCTAAAGACAGGGCCTTCCCCTTCTACAGACCACCTTAGAGAGCTCTTAGACCAGTCTGAGACTCTAAAGACCTCTAAGGCAGACCCCACAGGGAATGCTGAAGGAGGCCATCCTTCTGAGGATGACACTGCAGAAGCCCCTGTCCCTATAGTCCTGGTAGATGAGGAAACCCCCATCACTGGAGCTCCTCAGGTAGATCCAGAGGAGGACGAGGAAGAAGAGACAGAAGGGGGGAGCAGTGAGTCAGATGATGACAGAAATAGTCAGGTACTGGTCAGTAGACTGAACCAGGCTAACTTAAGCCTATTTGGGACTGAATCTGGAAACAATCCATTCAGACCCCCAGGTGGACTTAGCCAGAAGCCTAGGAGGAGAAGGACTCACTCAGGTGACTCTAACAACTCCCATGCTTCTAGAGGTTCTCATGGTCACTCCAGAAGGGAGATGACTAGCCCTCAGAGAAGGGAACATGAGGCCAAAATGAGAGAGGCTGAATTGAGGATCCAGAGACAAGAGTTAGAGGTTGCCCTGGTCCAAGAGAAACTTGCTAGAGCAAGACAGCCTAGAGAGAGTGGGGTAATAGAACCCACTGGTGGCAGCAATATCCCCAAGGATAAAGACAGGTCTTTTGATAACAGAAACCTGAGTAAGATTGTGCCCCCCTACAAAGCTGGGGATGATATCCACAAATGGATAACTGCAATGGAGAGAGCCTGCAGAGTACAGCAGATCCCTCAGGAGCAGTGGGCAGCAATCTTGTGGCTCTCCTTTGAAGGTAGAGGCCGAGACAGACTCCTCACAGTTAGTGATGGGGATTCTAGAAACTACCTGGTCCTGAAGAGTGCTCTGATTGATGGGTTAGGTTTAACCACTGAACAGTACAGGTTAATGTTCAGAGATACCCAAAAGACACAGACTCAGGACTGGTCTGAATTTGTTGAGTGTGTCACTAAGGCTCTGGAGGGATGGTTGCTGGGAAGCAAGGTTACAGACTATGAAGAATTGTATAATTTGCTGATGAAAGAACACATTTTAAATAATTGTCAGAACCAGCAGTTGCATCAACATTTGGTTGACTCAGATTTGACCTCTCCCCAAGAATTGGGAAAGAGGGCAGATAAATGGGTTAGAACCAGAGTTAAGCAAAAGAACCAGAACCAGAACCAGGGTGGTGATCAGAAGAAAACAGACCAGAAGGGTGGGGAGCAGAAAGCTAAAGACCAGAAGTCTTCAACAGGGCCCCAAAATGATACAGAGGGTGGGTCCCAAACTTCCAAGAAAAAGAAGAAAGAAGGTCAGAAGAAACCCTGGTGTAAAACTTGTAAAAACACCTCTCACTGGACAAGTGAGTGTAAAAAGGGTGGAGCCCCCAGCACTACAGCCCCTAAGGCACCTGCACCCACCAGTACAGCTAGCAGTGCTGGTCCACAAACCAAGGGGGTAGTGGGTATCACCTTGGGAACTGAAGGAGATTCTGACCTAGTCAGAACCCTTACACAGGCTGTTCTGATTTGTGAAGGGGACATAGATTTGACCCCTGACATAAGTCCCAGTAACCTGGGCAAATACAGACAGACACCTTTGATTAATAACAAAGTGGCTCAAGCTTACAGGGACACATGCGCCAGTGTCACTATGGTGACACCTAACTTTGTGGACCCTGGACAGTACATGCCAGGTGATAATTACCTGGTGACCAATGCCAGCAATGTCACTACTACACATAGTGTGGCACTTTTTAACTTTTCCTGGGGAGGGGTAACTGGCCTAAAAAGAGTTGTGTTTAGTGCTGATCTCCCAGTTGAATGTTTGTTGGGCAATGACCTGGAGAACTCTCTATGGTCAGAAGTTGAGTACAGGACTCATGCAGAGATGTTAGGGATATCACCACATGTCCTTACTGTGACCAGGTCACTGTCCAAAATGTGCCTCTCTGAACCTCAGGTCTTGGATCCTGGAACAATGGACCAAGCACCTTCTAAGAAGAAGAACAGGAGGGTTAAGGCCGTGCCTTCCCAACTGCCTACAAGTGAGGATCAAGCTTCACAGGAAGCTGGTCTTGAGACCCCTGAAGTAACTGTCTCTGAAGAACTTGAACCTGATCAGGTTGAGTTTCTGGGGACAGGGGGACCTTCTAGGGCAGACTTGGGGCAGGCTCAGTTAACCTGTCTTTCTCTTGAACCCCTCAGACAGCAGGCTGCTGCTGAGGCTGCTGGGAATGCTCAAGGTGCCCATAAAGTTTATTGGGATGAAGGACTCCTTTACACAGAGGGTAGAGACCCCAAGCCTGGTGCAACCAGGAGGTTGGTTATACCTCTGCAATTTAGGGGTTTCCTTCTCACCTTGGCCCATGATATTCCTTTAGCAGGACACTTAGGCCAGAATAAGACCTGGGACAGGCTTGTCCCTCACTTTCACCGGCCTCACATGTCTGAAGACACCAAGGAGTTTTGTCGCTCCTGTGAAACCTGCCAAGCCAGTGGTAAAGCAGGTGGCACCACAAAGGCCCCCCTGATACCACTACCTGTGGTGGGGGTTCTCTTTGAAAGAGTGGGGATTGATATTGTAGGTCCAATGGATCCCCCTACAGCATCTGGGCACAGATTCATACCGGTGGTGGTGGACCATGCCACCAGGTACCCAGAAGCCATTCCACTTAGGACCACAACAGCTCCTGTTGTGGCCAGGGCCTTACTTGGAGTTTTCTCCAGAGTGGGGTTTCCTAAGGAGGTAATATCTGACAGAGGTGCCAACTTCGTGTCAGGATATTTGACAGCTATGTGGAAGGAATCTGGTGTCAACTACAAGTTCACCACTCCTTACAATCCACAATGTAATGGGCTTGTTGAAAGATTTAACAAGACCCTGAAGGGTATGATCAAAGGATTACCTGAAAAGCTCAGGCGGAGATGGGACATCCTTCTACCCTGCCTTTTGTTTGCTTACAGAGAGGTCCCTTAAAAGGGGGTTGGCTTCAGCCCCTTTGAATTGTTGTTTGGGGCACCCTGTAAGAGGACCCCTGTGTCTGGTGAAGGAAGGATGGGAGTTACCTCTCAAAAAGCCTAAACAGGACATAGTGGACTATGTACTTGGTCTCCGCTCCAGGATGGCAGAGTACATGGAAAAGGCATCCAAAAACCTTGAGGCTAGCCAGGAATTACAGAAAGCTTGGCATGACCAAAAGGCTGTCTTGGTTGAGTTTCAGCCAGGACAGAAGGTATGGGTGTTGGAGCCAGTGGCCCCAGCAGCACTCCAGGACAAATGGTCTGGACCCCATACAATTCTGGAGAAGGGAGAGGTCACCTACTTGGTGGACCTAGGAACTCCCAGGAGCCCCCACAGGGTGCTCCATGTCAACAGACTAAAGGCATATGTCAGCAGGGCAGACATGGGCTTGCTCATGGCTACAGATGAGGGACAGGAGGAAGAGAGTGACCCTCTCCCAGACCTGCTCACTCAGAACCCTGAGGATGGCTCAGTTGATGGTGTGGCCTTAGATGGCAGCCTCACTGAACATCAGCAAAATGACTGTAGACAAGTTCTGCAGGCATACAGGCATATGTTCTCATTGACACCCAGTCAGACTAACTGGTGTACCCATGTGGTGGACACTGGTGACAGTCTTCGTGTAAAGAGCAAGATTTACAGGCAACCTAATCATGTCAGGGACTGTATAAAGACTGAGGTGCAAAAGATGCTGGAATTAGGTGTCATTGAGCCTTCAGAGAGCCCCTGGGCTAGCCCAGTGGTTCTGGTCCCCAAACCTCACACCAAAGATGGCAAGCGAGAGATGAGGTTCTGTGTGGATTACAGATGACTCAATGCTGTCACCAGGACAGATGCACACCCTATTCCAAGGGCAGTTGAGCTCATTGACAAGTTGGCTTCTGCCAAATATTTGAGCAAATTTGACTTGACAGCTGGCTACTTGCAAATCAGGTTAGCTGAGGAGTCTAAAGCCAAGACAGCATTTTCTACCCCTAGTGGGCATTATCAATTTGTGGGAATGCCCTTTGGTTTGAAAAATGCACCTACCACCTTCCAAAGGTTGGTGAATCAAGTCCTCACTGGGTTGGATGACTTTTGCGCAGCATATCTGGATGATATTGCTGTCTTTAGCTCCACCTGGGAGGATCACCTGGTCCACCTGAAGGAAGTGCTTGAGGCTCTGCAGAAGGCAGGCCTCACTATCAAGGCAACCAAGTGCCAGATAGGGCAGAGCAAGGTTGTATACCTGGGCCACCTTGTAGGTGGAGGCCAAGTTCAACCACTGGAGAGTAAGATCCAGACCATCAAGGACTGGTCCCCTCCAACTACCCAGACTCAGGTCAGAGCTTTCTTGGGCCTGACTGGGTACTACAGGAAGTTTGTTAAGAACTATGGGTCCATTGTGACTCCTCTTAATGATCTGACATCCAAGAAGATGCCCATAAAGGTTCAGTGGACGGAAAACTGTCAAAAGGCATTTGATGACCTGAAGAAGGCCATGTGCTCTGCACCTATCCTGAAGAGTCCTAACTACTCAAGAGAGCTCATTGTCCAAACAGATGCTTCTGAGTTGGGAGTGGGAGCAGTGCTTTCACAGCTTAATGTAGATGGCCAGGACCAGCCCATTGCTTTTATTAGCAGAAGGCTGACCCCCAGAGAGAAACGTTGGTCAGCTATTGAGAGGGAGGCCTTTGCTGTGGTGTGGGCCCTGAAGAAGTTGAGACCATACTTGTTTGGCACTCACTTCAAGATTCAGACCGACCATAAGCCCCTCTTATGGCTTAATCAGATGAAGGGTGAAAACCCCAAACTACTCAGGTGGTCCATTTCCCTACAGGGGATGGACTTTACAGTGGAGCACCGCCCAGGGACTGACCATGGCAACGCAGATGGTCTCTCCAGGTACTTCCACTTAGAACATGAAGACACAACTGGTCAAGGTTAGTCTAATGTCCCTGCGTTTGGGGGGGGGGGGGTTGTGTAGGAGAGTAGGGTCTGCTATCCTATGGTCACCTCAAATTTTTGCTTTTTGCTTCACTGGTTTATGACTTAATGTGGCTGTGGGCCTGCTAATCAGACCCACAGCCTGCTGTTCTCTCTCTAAATTACTGCCAATGCACTTTAGGTGCATTACGAATTGGATACTGGTTCACCTTATAGGCCCCTGTAACAGTGTACCATAGGTACCCATGGCATAGGTGCATCCAAGGCCTACCAGGGGCTGCAGCATGTATTGTGCCACCCCTGGCCTGGCCTCCATATTTGACACAACTGGCTGATCACTCAGCTGGGGTAAGTTGGTGTAATCACCTCTTACTTAGGTATAGTATCCCTATGCCTGACTTTAAACTGGACACATATGTTCCTATCAGCCACTCCTATGGAAGGCCTCATCAATCCTGGAGGCAGAGTGCTTGGAAATATGTGAGATGGTGTTCTAGCATGAGCTGAGCCTGTCTGCAGCTGTCGGTAACCACTCCCTTAGCTGTTCCGGGATATTGCCATACCATATACTCTTAAGTGCATTATAATCCTCGCGGTTATATGCTATCTTTGGTTTGGCTTTATCAAAACATGTCGAGTAAGGTGTCATACGAATTGGAATACTATCCCCTCGACAGTTCTGTCGACGGGGATAGCATTCCACCCTTCTAGAGTGACACTACATGCGTGTAGCCTTAACCCCGGTTAAAGTTAACCAGAGCCTCAGCATCACAAAATGGATGCTGCCACCACAGACACAAGTCTGACCTCCTGCTGCTAGGAGTCCTTCCAGCGAGGGAGGCTTGGACAAAGGGTTTCCTGCCTTGGGAGGTGCGAGCACCACCCCAGACAGGGTTTTGTGTATTGGGTAGGACAGGGCTGAATAGATTGAGACATGCCCGGGGCACACAAGGTGTCCCCGTGCATAAGCCAGCCCAAACCGGTCCTGGGACTTTCCAGACCCAGGCCTGGCGAGGAGCTGTACAAAGGAAAGGGGGTGTAACCGCCCCCCTTCCTGGTCCCACCCAGAGGAGGGACCTAGTAGGTGATCCACCCCTCAGATTGGGAATAAGAGTGGGAGCAGTGCCATTGCACAGCAGATCATCCTGAATCAACTTTACACGAAGAAGAAGACTGGACTTCGACATTCTGCTGCACAGAAGACTGAAGAGAATCTCCCTTGTGGCCTAGGAGTGGCCATCCTGTGAAAGCAGGTACCAACCAGCGAATCGACGTCTGCTTTGCTGCCGCCTCCCGCCGGAGCCCGAGCCCAGAGCCTGACAAGACCCAGACTCCCAGACTTCTCACAGCCCGATCCACAGTCCCTGCAAAGAAGGGACCCGTGGAGGCACCGAGAGACGTGGGACCGGACTTCTTGGAATACACCCAAAGAGCTGACAGCGCAGCACCAGAGGCATCCTCGAAGATGTGCTTTGGGGACTGAGACCCCCCACCCCAGAGCAGCCCTTGCACCGAAGATCATCCCCCCAGCATCTCCACGATCTGCATGGGGCCCTTTTGCATTGTGCCACTCGACGCGCCATCCCGTCCACTAGCCACATGGTCAGCGGCCATCTTGGCGACGAACCCGAAGAACTACACTGCGGGTCTGGTTGCTCCAGACTTGCCCTAGCTCCTGTAAAAAGGAGCACCCGCTCTGACCTTGCTGGTCCGAGTACTACGCCTTTTTCGACTCCTGCGTGGCTTGCATTAGCCAAGGCCTGTTTGCTCCGATCAAGTTGCCAACACCGCCAACAGCGAGAAGCCTGCGTGAGACAGCTTGTGACTGACTCCTGGACGTCCTCGACCCCCGGTGTCCACGTGGCTGCAGAGAGAAGCTACACCTCAACGCCTGTTTGCACCCAACATCGCCTGGTTCCAATCTGGTTCCACGGTAGTCACTGGCTAGTGACTTTGAACATTGTCCCCTCTGCTTTCAGGTCTTCACATCTTCAGATCCACCCTTGGATCCACCGGAACTCTTCACAGCGAGCCGCCTGCAGCATCTTCAGCTCCAAGCACCATCGACCAGCGTGACGAAACCCAACACTACTTCGACCCTGTGCACCCGCTTCCTGTGGGTGAGGTAACTCAGCTGCGCCGGTGTTCCTACACTGGTACACATCTCTAGGGCCTGTGTCTCAAGTTTCGGCTTTGTAGGTCACTTGGAAGGTTCCAAACTAACTAACTTTGTACTTTTTACGCACCATTGACTTTGTATTGGTGAGTGCGTGCACTTTAAACACTGCACCCGAGTCCCGCGGGCCTTTCCCGACTTAGTCACTGCTAGTCTCGAATAGCTCCAGCGATTCCCAAGGCCCTAGGCCTGTTTCCTTTTAGATTGGTATCTCTTATACCACTTTCTTAGTATATGGTTTAGGTGGCCCCTAGGGCTCATCCATATTGTGCAACTTTTGTGTATTTTAAACTGTCTTGTGTTTAACGCTTGTGCTTCTGTGCTCATAAAGAGTCCAGGGGATACTTTTAGTTAATAAATCAATATATATTTTCAATATATATCTGTGTGGTGTCCTTTCATTTGGTATTCAAGGGGGTTGTGTATGGTAATACAGCTGGCTTCACATGCCTTTCAGAGTTTAGACTAGGACTGCTTTGTCCACGTTACCACTAGGATAACTGGTCTATAAGGTTGACTTACAACCAATCATCATAAGGGTTGCTTGGCATGGTACAGAGTGATCACTAGAATTAGTGAGCATTATATACCAGGCCAACTTCTCACAGTGGCTTGGTGAGCAAAATAACGATGGATTAAGCCCAGATCTGTGACTGGGGGTGAATGTTTTGCCGTTGTGCAACATTCCGTCCATCATCTTGTGTGTTTTGCTGTTCACCCTATCTGGGAAGGGTAAGCCTAGATATGGGTCCCGTGCTCACTATGCCACTGGAGTCAGGCTATCCTGGCTGAAGACGGCTGATAGCTAGAAACTGGTCCTAGGATGCTTGATTCCGGTCCAGGGAAGACATGGCTTGGCAGTTCGGGCTGGACTATTCCCATGAGGCACAGGGTCAAGACTGATTTGCATATGGCCATGTCTGAACTGGGGTGGCTTGGTGAGGAAAATAATGATGGATTAAACCCAGATCTGTGACTGGGGTGAATGTTTTGCTGTTGTGCAACATTCCGTCCATCATCTTGTGTGTTTGCTGTTCACCCTATCTGGGAAGGGCATGCCCAGATGTGGGTCCCGTGCTCACTACGCCACTGGAGTCAAGCTATCCTGGCTGAAGACGGCTGACAGCCAGAAACCGGTCCTAGGATGCTTGATTCCGATCCAGGGAAGACATGGCTTGGCAGTTCGGGCTGCACTGTTCCCATGAGGCACAGGGTCAAGACTGATTTGCATATGGCCATGTCTGAACTGTGGTGGCTTGGTGAGCAAAATAACGATGGATTAAACCCAGATCTGTGACTGGGGGTGAATGTTTTGCCGTTGTGCAACATTCCGTTCATCATCTTGTGTGTTTTGCTGTTCACCCTATGTGGGAAGGGTAAGCCTAGATATGGGTCCCGTGCTCACTATGCCACTGGAGTCAAGCTATCCTGGCTGAAGACGGCTGATAGCCAGAAACCGGTCCTAGGATGCTTGATTCCGGTCCAGGGAAGACATGGCTTGGCAGTTCGGGTTGGACTAATCCCATGAGGCACAGGTTCAAGACAGATTTGCATAAGGCCATGTCTGAACTGGGGTAGCTTGGTGAGTAAATAACGATGGATTAAACCCAGATCTGTGACTGGGGGTGAATGTTTTGCCATTGTACAACATTCCGTCCATCATCTTGTGTGTTTTGCTGTTAACCCGATGTGGGAAGGGTATGCCTAGACGTGGGTCCCATGCTCACTACACCACTGGAGTCAAGCTATCCTGGCTGAAGACGGCTGATAGCCAGAAACCGGTCCTAGGATGCTTGATTCCGAACCATGGAAGACATGGCTTGGCAGTTCGGGCTGGACTGTTCCCATGAGGCACAGGGTCAAGACTGATTTGCATATGGCCATGTCTGAACTGGGGTGGCTCGGTGAGTAAATAACGATGGATTAAACCCAGATCTGTGACTGGGGGTGAATGTTTTGCCATTGTACAACATTCCGTCCATCATCTTGTCTGTTTTGCTGTTAACCCGATGTGGGAAGGGTATGCCTAGACGTGGGTCCCATGCTCACTACGCCACTGGAGTCAAGCTATCCTGGCTGAAGACGGCTGATAGACAGAAACCAGTCCTAGGATGCTAGATTCCGGTCCAGGAAAGACATGGCTTGGCAGTTTGGGCTGGACTGTTCCCATGAGGCACTGGGTCGAGACTGATTTGCATATGGCCATGTCTGAACTGGGGTGGCTTGGTGAGCAAAATAACGATGGATTAAACCCAGTTTTGAAATGAAAAATTGCACTTATATAGCACGTAACTACCCGGAGGCCTCGCAGCGCTTTAGACTGATTGTTTGTAGCGGGCTCAGGGTAGATCAACACGCTTTTACGAACAAGTGCGTTTTTAAGGCCTTTCTGAAGGACATACGGTTATTGTTCTCTCAGAGGGAGAGGGGGAGGGAGTTCCAAAGTTTGGCCGCGGTATGAGAGAAGGAGCGACCGCCCCAGCGAGCTTTATTGATTTTGGTTGTAGTTACAAGCTGTAGAGAACTAGAGCGCAAGGCTCTGGACGGTGCACAAGGCGTAGCTATAGGGTGCAGAATTGCCGGGCCAGTGCGATGGAATCATTTATGCACAATGCACATGGCCTTAAACTGTACTCTGGCCGCTACTAGGAGCCAGTGAATTTCTTTCAGCGCTTTCTTGGCTGACTGCCAGCGAGGGATGTTATACAGTAGTCGGGCGGCACAGTTTTGTGTGACTTGGAGCCTGTGGGTCACTGCTTCCGGGGCTCCTATGTAAAGGGCATTCCCATAGTCCAGGCGGGAGAGAATCAGGTCCTGGACCATGATCCTCCTAGCCTGGAATGAGAGCAAAGGGAGCACCTTGCCGAGAATTTTCATCAGCCCAATGCAAGTAGAGGCAGTTTTGGTGGCTTGGGCTGAAAAATCAAGCGCTTTGTCCATCCAAATTCCGAGGCTCTTAATCTGGGATTTGGGAGGGGGAGGCGGGCCAAGACATGGGGGCCAGATGGATGCTAGGGCAGATGGAGGAGGGTTGCCCAGCAGCATGATGTCTGTTTTTTCCCCGTTGAGTTTGAGACAGGAAGATTGCATCCATCTGGCAACAGCCTCTAGACAGTTGGTGTAAGGTGGAAGACGATCCCTCGGAGTGGTCAAGAGAGACCACCAGTTGGGTGTCGTCTGCGTAGGTAATAATACGCACACCAAAGGGATGGACTATCCTTTCTAGATGTTCCATATAGGCGTTAAAAAGAGTGGGGCTCAGGGAAGAGCCCTGGGGCACCCCACAGCTAAGTGGATGTTTGGGGGAGACTGTCTCGCCCTCAAACACCTGGAAGAATCTATCATCCAGGAAGGAGGTTAGTCATTCCAGGGCCGCGCCCAACACGCCCAAACCACTCAGTCGTTGTAATAGTGTGGAATGGTTAACCGTGTCGAACGCGGCACTGACGTCAAGTAATATGATGGCGGCCTTTCCTCCCTGGTCCAGCACAGCTCTAGCTTCTTCCGTCACCGCCAAAAGAGCAGTTTCAGTTCCGTGCTGAGGGCGGAACCCTGTCTGAGAGGCACGGAGCAGACTGTTGGACTCTAAGTAGTCCACTAAGATGTTATTAACGTGCCTCTCAAGCAGTTTACTCATCCATGGAGGCAAGGAGATGGGGCGATAGTTGGCCAAGTTGTTCTGGTCCAGTGTAGGCTTTTTCAGTAAAGCTTTGACCATCGCACACTTCCAAGGAGGTGGAACGGATTTGGAGGTGATGGAAGCATTAAGGACATCCAGAATGACCGGACGAATGACGTCAATGACCTTAATGAGAGTCTGAGGGGGTGCTTGGTCATTAAGAATCCCGAGGTGATCTTAGGGATCAACCTGTCTAATGTGGAGAGGTCGAGGAGTGGAATTTTGTCGAGCAGACAGGGATGGTCGGAGGCTGTAGGGGAAGTGAGTTCTGTGACATCATTACCGATGGTAAATGAGGAGTAGATGGCCTGGATTTTCTGGGGGAAAAAAGTGGCAAAATCGTTACAGCGGGTTTGTGCGCCGTCTGATGAAGGACATTCAGGGGAGGGTGACTGGGGGTGAATGTTTTGCCATTGTGCAACAACCTGTCCATCATCTTGTGTGTTCTGCTGTTCACCCTATGTCTGAAGGATATGCCCAGACGTGGGTCACATGCTCACTATGCCACTGGAGTCAAGCTATCCTGGCTGAAGATGGCTGATAGCCAGAAACCGGTCCTAGGATGCTTGATTCCGGTCCAAAGAAGACATGGCTTGCCAGTTTGGGCTGGACTGTTTCCATGAGGCACAGGTCCAAGACTGATTTGCATATGGCCATGTCTGAACTGGGGTGGCTTGGTGAGCAAAATAACGATGGATTAAACCCAGATCTGTGACTGGGGTGAATGTTTTGCCATGGTGCAACATTCCGTCCAGCATCTTTTATGTTTTGCTGTTCACCCTATGTGGGAAGCGAATACCCAGACGTGGGTCCTGTGCTCACTACGCCACTGGAGTCAAGCTATCCTGGCTGAAGACTGCTGCTAGCCAGAAACCGGTCTTAGGATGCTTGATTCCGGTCCAGGGAAGACATGGCCTGGCAGTTCGGGCTGAACTGTTCACATGAGGCACAGGGTCAAGACTGATTTGCATATGGCCATGTCAGAACTGGGGAGGCTTGGTGAGCAAAATAACGATGAATTAAACCCAGATATGTGACTGGGGGTGAATGTTTTGCTGTTGTGCAACATTCCGTCCATCATTTTTTGTGCTTTCCTGTTCACCCTATGTGGGAAGCGTATACCCAGACGTGGGTCCTGTGCTCACTACGCCACTGGAGTCAAGCTATCCTGGCTGAAGACGGCTGATAGCCAGAAACCGGTCCTAGGATGCTTGATTCCGGTCCAGAGAAGACATGGCTTGGAAGTTCGGGCTGGACTCTTCCCATGAGGCACAGGGTCAAGACTAATTTGCATATGTCCATGTCTGAACTGGGATGGCTTGGTGAGTAAATAACAATGGATTAAACCCAGATCTGTGACTGGGGTAAATGTTTTGCCATTGTACAACATTCCATCCATCATCTTGTGTATTTTGCTGTTCACCCTATGTGGGAAGGGTATGCCCAGAAGTGGGTCCCATGCTCACTACGCCACTGGAGTCAAGCTATCCTGGCTGAAGACGGCTGATAGCCAGAAACCGGTCCTAGGATGCTTGATTCCGGTCCAGGGAAGACATTGCTTGGCAGTTCGGGCTGGACTGCTCCCATGAGGCACATGGTTAAGACTGATTTGCATATGGCCATGTCTGAACTGGGGTGGCTTGGTGAGCAAAATAACGATGGATTAAACCCAGATCTGTGACTGTGGGTGAATGTTTTTCCATTGTGCAACATTCCGTCCATCATCTTGTGAGAAGGGTATGTCCAGACGTGGGTCCCATGCTCACTATGACACTGAAGTCAGCTGATAGTCAGAAACTGGTCCTAGGATGCTTGATTCCGGTCCAGGGAAGACATTGCTTGGCAGTTTGGGCTGGACTGCTCCCATGAGGCACATGGTCAAGACTGATTTGCATATTGCCATGTCTGAGCTTGGTGAGCCAAATAACGATGGATTAAACCCAGATCTGTGACTGGGGGTGAATGTTTTGCCATTGTGCGACATTCTGTCCATCATCTTGTGTGTTTTGCTGTTCACCCTATCTGGGAAGGGTACGCCCAGACGATGGTCCCGTGCTCACTACTCCACTCGAGTCAAGCTATCCTGGCTGAAGACGGCTGATAGCCAGAAACAGGTCCTAGGATGCTTGATTCCGGTGCAGGGAAGACATGGCTTGGCAGTTCGGGCTGGATTATTTCCATGAGGCTCAGTGTCAAGACTGATTTGCATATGGCCATGTCTGAACTGGGGTGGCTTGATGAGCAAAATAACGATGGATTAAACCCAGATCTCTGACTGGGGGTGAATGTTTTGCCGTTGTGCAACATTCCATCCATCATCTTGTGTGTGTTGCTGTTCACCACCCTATCTGGGAAGGGTATGCCCAAACGTGGGTGCCGCGCTCCCTACACCACTGGAGTCGAGCTATCCTGGCTGAAGACGGCTGATAGCCAGAAAACGGTCCTAGGATGCTTGATTCCGGGCCAGGGAAGACATGGCTTGGCAGTTCGGGCTGGACTGTTCCCATGAGGCACAGGGTCAAGACTGATTTGCATATTGCCATGTCTGAACTGGGGTGGCTTGGTGAGCAAAATAACGATGGATTAAAACCAGATCTGTGACTGGGGGTGAATGTGTTGCCATTGTACAACATTGCATCCATCATCTTGTGTGTTTTGCTGTTCACCCTATGTGGGAAGTGTATGTCCAGACGTGGGTCCCGTGCTCACTACGCCACTGAAGTCAAACTATCCTGGCTGAAGACGGCTGATAGCCAGAAACTGGTCTAGGATGCTTGATTCCGGTCCAGGGAAGACATGGATTGGCAGTTCGGGCTGGACAGTTCCCATGAGGCACAGGGTCAAGACTGATTTGCATATGGCCATGTCTGAACTGGGTCGGCTTGGTGAGCAAAATAACGATGGATTAAACCCAGATCTGTGACTGGGGGTGAATTTTTTGCCGTTGTGCAACATTCCGTCTATCATGTTGTATCTTTTACTGTTCCCCCTAGGTGGGAAAGTTATGCCCAGACGTGGGTGCCGTGCTCACTACGCCACTGGAGTCAAGCTATCCTGGCTGAAGACGGCTGATAGCCAGAAACTGGTCCTAGGATGCTTGATTCCGGTCCAGGAAAGACATGGCTTGGCAGTTCGGGCTGGACTGTTCCCATGAGCCACAGGGTCAAGACTGATTTGCATATGGCCATGTCTGAATTGGGGTGGCTTGGTGAGCAAAATACCGATGGAATAAACCCAGATCTGTGACTGGGGGTGAATGTTTTGCCATTGTGCAACATTCTGTCCATCATCTTGTGTGTTTTGCTGTTCACCCTATGTGGGAAGGATAAGCCTAGATATGGGTCCCGTGCTCACTATGCCACTGGAGTCAAGCTATCCTGGCTGAAGACGGCTGATAGCCAAAAACAGCTCCTAGGATGCTTGATTCCGGTCCAGGGACGACATGGCTTGGCAGTTCGGGCAGGACTATTCCCATGAGGCACAGGGTCAAGACTGATTTGCATATGGCCATGTCTAAACTGGGGTGGCTTGGTGAGCCAAATAACAATTGATTAAACCCAGATCTGTAACTGGGGGTGAATGTTTTGCCGTTGTGCAACATTCCGTCCATCATCTTGTGTGTTTTGCTGTTCACCACCCAATCTGGGAAGGGTATGCCCAGACGTGGGTCCCTCGCTCACTACGCCACTGGGGTCAAGCTATCCTGGCTGAAGACGGCTGATAGCCAGAAAACGGTCCTAGGATGCTTGATTCCGGGCCAGGGAAGACATGGCTTGGCAGTTTGGGCTGGACTGTTCCCATGAGGCACAAGGTCAAGACTGATTTGCATATTGCCATGTCTGAACTGGGGTGGCTTGGTGAGCAAAATAACGATGGATTAAAACCAGATGTGTGACTGGGGGTGAATGAGTTGCCATTGTACAACATTGCGTCCATCATCTTGTGTGTATTGCTGTTCACCCTATGTGGGAAGGGTATGTCCAGACGTGGGTCCCGGGCTCACTACGCCATTGAAGTCAAGCTATCCTGGCTGAATGCGGCTGACAGCCAGAAACCGGTCCTAGGATGCTTGATTCCGGTCAAGGGAAGACTTGGCCTCTCAGTTTGGGCTGGACAGTTCCCAGGAAGCACAGGGTCAAGACTGAATTGCATATGGCCATGTCTGAACTGTGGTGGCTTGGTGAGCAAAATAACGATGGATTAAACCCAGATCTGTGACTGGGGGTGAATGTTTTGCCGTTGTACAACATTCCCTCCATCATCTTGTGTGTTTTGCTGTTCACCCTATGTTGGAAGGATAAGCCTAGATATGGGTCCTGTGCTCACTATGCCACTGGAGTCAAGCTATCCTGGCTGAAGACGGCTGATAGCCAAAAACAGCTCCTAGGATGCTTGATTCCGGTCCAGGGACGACATGGCTTGGCAGTTCGGGCTGGACTGTTCCCATAAGGCACAGGGTCAAGACTGGTTTGCATATTGCCATGTCTGAACTGGGGTGGCTTGGTGAGCAAAATTACGATGGATTAAACCCGGATCTGTGACTGGGGGTGAATGTGTTGCCACTGTACAACATAGCGTCCATCATCTTGTGTGTTTTGCTGTTAACCCTGTTTGGGAAGGGTATGCCCAGACGTGTGTTCCGTGCTCACTACGCCATTGGAGTCAAGCTATCCTGGCTGAAGATGGCTGATAGCCAGAAACCGGTCCTTGGATGCTTGATTCCGGTTCAGGGAAGACATGGCTTGGCAGTTCAGGCGGGACTGTTCCCATGAGGCACAGGGTCAAGACTGATTTGCATATGGCCATGTGTGTTTTGCTGTTCACCACCCAATCTGGGAAGGGTATGCCCAGACGTGTGTTCCGTGCTCACTACGCCATTGGAGTCAAGCTATCCTGGCTGAAGACGGCTGATAGCCAGAAACCGGTCCTTGGATGCTTGATTCCGGTCCAGGGAAGACATGGCTTGGCAGTTCAGGCGGGACTGTTCCCATGAGGCACAGGGTCAAGACTGATTTGCATATGGCCATGTGTGTTTTGCTGTTCACCACCCAATCTGGGAAGGGTATGCCCAGACGTGGGTCCCGTGCTCACTACGCCACTGGGGTCAAGCTATCCTGGCTGAAGACGGCTGATAGCCAGAAAATGGTCCTAGGATGCTTGATTCCGGTCCAGGGAAGACATGGCTTGGCAGTTCGGGCTGGACTGTTCCCATAAGGCACAGGGTCAAGACTGGTTTGCATATTGCCATGTCTGAACTGGGGTGGCTTGGTGAGCAAAATTACGATGGATTAAACCCGGATCTGTGACTGGGAGTGAATGTTTTGCCATTGTACAACATTGCGTCCATCATCTTGTGTGTTTTGCTGTTAACCCTATGTGGGAAGGGTATGCCCAGACGTGTGTTCCGTGCTCACTACGCCATTGGAGTCAAGCTATCCTGGCTGAAGACGGCTGATAGCCAGAAACCGGTCCTTGGATGCTTGATTCCGGTTCAGGGAAGACATGGTTTGGCAGTTCGGGTTGGACTGTTTCCATGAGGCACAGGTTCAAGACTGATTTGCATAAGGCCATGTCTGAACTGGGGTGGCTTGGTGAGCAAAATAATGATGGATTAAACCCAGATCTGTGACTGGGGTGAATGTTTTGCTGTTGTGCAACATTCCGTCCATCATCTTGTGTGTTTTGCTGTTAACCCTATGTGGGAAGGGTATGCCTAGAGGTGGGTGCCATGCTCACTACGCCACTGGAGTCAAGCTATCCTGGCTGAAGACGGCTGACAGTCAGAAACCGGTCCTAGGATGCTTGATTCCGGTACAAGACTGATTTGCATATGGCCATGTCTGAACTGGGGTGCCTTGGTGAGCAAAATAACAATGGATTAAACCCAGATATGTCACTGGGGGTGAATGTTTTGCCATTGTGCAATATTCCGTTCATCATCTTGTGTGTGTTGCTGTTCACCACCCTTTCTGGGAAGGGTATGCCCAAACGTGGGTGCCGCGCTCACTACACCACTGGAGTCGAGCTATCCTGGCTGAAGACGGCTGATAGCCAGAAAACGGTCCTAGGAAGCTTGATTCCGGGCCAGGGAAGACATGGCTTGGCAGTTCGGGCTGGACTGTTCCCATGAGGCACAGGGTCAAGACTGATTTGCATATTGCCATGTCTGAACTGGGGTGGCTTGGTGAGCAAAATAATGATGGATTAAAACCAGATCTGTGACTGGGGGTGAATGTGTTGCCATTGTACAACATTGCATCCATCATCTTGTGTGTTTTGCTGTTCACCCTATGTGGGAAGTGAATGTCCAGACGTTGGTCCCGTGCTCACTACGCCACTGAAGCCAAACTATCCTGGCTGAAGACGGCTGATAGCCAGAAACTGGTCTAGGATGCTTGATTCCGGTCCAGGGAAGACATAGATTGGCAGTTCGGGCTGGACAGTTCCCATGAGGCACAGGGTCAAGACTGATTTGGATATGGCCATGTCTGAACTGGGGTGGCTTGGTGAGCAAAATAACGATGGATTAAACCAAGATCTGTGACTGGGGGTGAATGTTTTGCCGTTGTGCAACATTCCGTCTATCATGTTGTATCTTTTACTGTTCACCCTAGGTGGGAAAGTTATGCCCAGACGTGGGTGCCGTGCTCACTACGCCACTGGAGTCAAGCTATTCTGGCTGAAGACGGCTGATAGGCAGAAACTGGTCCTAGGATGCTTGATTCCGGTCCAGGAAAGACATGGCTTGGCAGTTCGGGCTGGACTGTTCCCATGAGCCACAGGGTCAAGACTGATTTGCATATGGCCATGTCTGAATTGGGGTGGCTTGGTGAGCAAAATACCGATGGAATAAACCCAGATCTGTGACTGGGGGTGAATGTTTTGCCATTGTGCAACATTCTGTCCATCACCTTGTGTGTTTTGCTGTTCACCCTATCTTTGGAAGGGTATGCCAAGACGTTGCTCCCGTGCTCTCTACGCCACTGGAGTCAAGCTATCCTGGCTGAAGACGGCTGATAGCCAGAAAACGGTCCTAGGATGCTTGATTCCGGGCCAAGGAAGACATGGCTTGGCAGTTTGGGCTGGACTGTTCCCATGAGGCACACGGTCAAGACTGATTTGCATATGGCCATGTCTGAACTGGGGTGGCTTGGTGAGCAAAATAACGATGGATTAAAACCAGATGTGTGACTGGGGGTGAATGAGTTGCCATTGTACAACATTGCGTCCATCATCTTGTGTGTTTTGCTGTTCACCCTATGTGGGAAGGATAAGCATAGATATGGGTCCCGTGCTCACTATGCCACTGGAGTCAAGCTATCCTGGCTGAAGACGGCTGAAAGCCAAAAACAGCTCCTAGGATGCTTGATTTCGGCCCAGCGACGACATGGCTTGGCAGTTCGGGCAGGACTATTCCCATGAGGCACAGGGTCAAGACTGATTTGCATATGGCCATGTCTAAACTGGGTTGGCTTGGTGAGCCAAATAACAATGGATTAAACCCAGATCTGTAACTGGGGGTGAATGTTTTGCCAGTGTGCAACATTCCGTCCATCATCTTGTGTGTTTTGCTGTTCACAACCCAATCTGGGAAGGGTATGCCCAGACGTGGGTCCCGCGCTCACTACATCACTGGGGTCAAGCTATCCTGGCTGAAGACGGCTGATAGCCAGAAAACGGTCCTAGGATGCTTGATTCCGGGCCAGGGAAGACATGGCTTGGCAGTTTGGGCTGGACTGTTCCCATGAGGCACAAGGTCAAGACTGATTTGCATATTGCCATGTCTGAACTGGGGTGGCTTGGTGAGCAAAATAACGATGGATTAAAACCAGATGTGTGACTGGGGGTGAATGAGTTGCCATTGTACAACATTGCGTCCATCATCTTGTGTGTATTGCTGTTCACCCTATGTGGGAAGGGTATGTCCAGACGTGGGTCCTGGGCTCACTACGCCATTGAAGTCAAGCTATCCTGGCTGAATGCGGCTGACAGCCAGAAACCGGTCCTAGGATGCTTGATTCCGGTCAAGGGAAGACTTGGCCTCTCAGTTTGGGCTGGACAGTTCCTAGGAAGCACAGGGTCAAGACTGATTTGCATATGGCCATGTCTGAACTGTGGTGGCTTGGTGAGCAAAATAATGATGGATTAAACCCAGATCTGTGACTGGGGGTGAATGTTTTGCCGTTGTGCAACATTCCGTCCATCATCTTGTGTGTTTTGCTGTTAACCCTATGTGGGAAGGGTATGCCTAGAGGTGAGTGCCATGCTCACTACGCCACTGGAGTCAAGCTATCCTGGCTGAAGACGGCTGACAGTCAGAAACCGGTCCTAGGATGCTTGATTCCGGTCCAGGGAAGACATGGCTTGGCAGTTCAGGCGGGACTGTTCCCATGAGGCACAGGGTCAAGACTGATTTGCATATGGCCATGTCTGAACTGGGGTGGCTTGGTGAGCAAAATAACAATGGATTAAACCCAGATATGTCACTGGAGGTGAATGTTTTGCCATTGTGCAATATTCCGTTCATCATCTTGTGTGTTTTGCTGTTCATCCTATCCGGGAAGGATATGCCCAGATGTGGGTCCCGTGCTCACTACGCCACTTGAGTCAAATTATCCTGGCTGAAGACGGCTGACAGCCAGAAACCGGTCCTAGGATGCTTGATTCCGGTCCAGGGAAGATATGGCTTGGCAGTTCGGGCTGGACTGTTCCCATGAGGCACAGGGTCAAGCCTGATTTGCATATGTTCATGTCTGAACTAGGGTGGCTGGGTGAGCAAAATAACGATGGATTAAACCCAGATATGTGACTGGGGGTGAATGTTTTGCCATTGTGCAACATTCCGTCCATCATCCTGTATGTTTTGCTTTTCACCCTATGTGGGAAGGGTATGCCAGACGTAGGTCCCACGCTCACTATGCCACTGGAGTCAAGCTATCCTGACTGAAGACATCTGATAGCCAGGAACCAGTCCTAGGATGCTTGATTCCGGTCCAAGGAAGACATGGCTTGGCAGTTCGGGCTGGACTGTTCCCATGAGGCACAGGGTCAAGACTGATTTGCATATGGCCATGTCCGAACTGGGGTGGCTTGGTCAGCAAAATAAAGATGGATTAAACCCAGATCTGTGACTGGGGGTGAATGTTTTGCCATTGTGCAACATTCTGTCCATCATCTTTTGTGTTTTGCTGTTCACCCTATGTGGGAAGGGTAAGCCTAGATATGGGTCCTGTGCTCACTATGCCACTGGAGTCAAGCTATCCTGGCTGAAGACGGCTGATAGCTAGAAACTGGTCCTAGGATGCTTGATTCCGGTCCAGGGAAGACATGTGTGGTAAATATTTGATTTACCGTCTTAATTTCTTTGCAGGTAAGTACTTAAACAAAAATAACTCAATCGGAAAGAAAGAGGCAGAGTCCGTGGTGTTAGAGTTCTTAGGGGTTTTATTCCTTAAAAAGGAATGGTCATGGTACCAGATCGGACCAGATCGGATATCGGGTTCCTGCCACCACTGAGGTGCAGGAAGGGATAGAGCAATATTTTATTGACAATACATAGCTTATATACTTAAATCATATTATAGAAACCAATACAGTAGGCGTAACAGCTGAGAGAAACAAGATAAGAGCACACACGTGGTAGTGATACGTACTTAGAAGGCGTGAACTAGGCGTGAATATGGAAAACGTCACATGTAAGTGTCACAAGTAGGTGGGTGCAAAGCAGAATATTGCAATGTCAGCAGAAATCTGAAGCCTGGATGCGCGCGCAGCTGTATGACGTGTGCATGACGTGTGACTGGAGGGTGCAGGGGACTTGACATTTACACCAGCGGAAAGAGACAGAAGTCTGGCATGTCAGATCAACTCGTACCACTATCATATCTGATGTCTGATGTTTAGGAACCATATTATCTAGAAGGGAAAGGTCTCTGGGGCAGAAGCTATTCTATACTGACTGTGAGTGCGTGTATAAGCGTCTAAGTGTCTGCATGAGATGCGAGGGGCATGGGCCTACCATGGTAACAGAGGCTATGAATTACTTGCACGGAGACAGTGAGGCCGGGCCCTTTGCTCTGCAGCTGGGGGGATGTTTACTTAAACTAGTAGGTAGGAATGTATTTTCGAGGAGCGGAACAGATAATGCGAAGGTTGAATTCGGTCTTGGCAGGCAGCAGGCTGAGCTAAGCGCCGTGGGCCGCGCAGGGAGTAAGGCAGAGGTCACGGGTACAGAAGCAGCCCAGGCTGAGGCGTTCAGAGTCAGAAGACAGAAAAAGGCTCGATGGCAGAATTCGGGGCCTACTTCGCCAGAGCTGAAAAACGTGTAAAGTACACCACAAAAAGACGTTGGCATAGCATACTTAGGAACTGAATATTCAACCCGTTCATGGCGGGTCTGAAAGAGGACATGTTAACGTTGGACGCAAATGTATTTGCGTCTTCATAGCTGGCACAGGAGGGAAGTTACATGCACTTTAAACTCGTACATGGAGACGGTGGGGTACACGTTAGGGAACATTTCTTGACCATAAAATTTATATTTCCTCATTCCCTCCTTGTTCCCTACGGACCCTTCATGATATATCGATCCTCATGAATCGCTCAGTCTGTTCTTGTAACATCATTTGCTCTTCTTTCTTCTTTTTGTGTTTTGAGTGAAAACTGGAATGTGCAATGCACGATGTGGCACACAGTCCACAAATCGCTGGCCCACATTGTAGGCACAGGCAGCAACTGAATAATATGACAAGGGCAATGCCTAGGAAGGATAGGATCTTCCATCCCCAAGCAGTAAGTGTTGTCCAGAACCAACCGGACCAAGTCCAGGTGCCTGGATTCTGATGTATCAAACTTGCAATTTTATGAAGACGTGTAATAGCTTGGTATACCGTTGGCGCGTTTTCTGGAATGAAAACACAGCAACTTGACCCGATGACCTTACAAGCTCCGCCTCTGTCTGCCAACATGACGTCAATAACGAGACGGTTTTGAAGAACAACAACCCGCATGGCGGACTGCTCCTCTGTTAAGTTGCCTAGAGCGGAGGCAGTTTCATTCACTGCTGCTTCAAGTGTTCTAGTTAATCTACGTATTAGTTTACTGTTTTGGACGGGACCTGTGAAGAAAAAGAATCCTTTATTGAAATCTGTGTATTGCTCCCATGCCGTTTCAGTATAGTCGACAATCGGGAGATCTCTTCTGAGTCTACTCTTTACTAGATTTGTATTTCTGTGATAATCAGGAGGGGCTAGGAAAACAGGTGGCAGAAGGAAGGCAATGTAACAGGTACCATCCCAATCTGGAGGTAAGCGTATGTATGCGGTATGACCACAAACAAAATAGGAATGACGAGTAGCTCTAAAGGAAGACTTGCCATGATCACTGAAATCGACCACGGTAGTACATTTACTATGACCTAAGTGTACTGAACCCTTCTTTCTGACACATAAGTCACCTGTGACTGGTAATACTGACATAGCAGGGAGAACTGGTGCAGCTTCGGATTCAACAGTAAGAATCATGAGGTTAATTGTATAATTACCTAATCCATATACTTCATTTTCTAGATCAGATCCTGTCCTAATGGGAAGTCCCTTTTTGTCAGGGTAGCAGACGTTGAGCAGAACTAGGTTCAGGTTTCCCCAAATCCAATTCCCCTCGAAAACAGCAATATCAGAATCTAAAGAATTAATTAATCTAAACCATGCACCACAGGAGCCATTGTGAGTGAACGGGTACGGGAAGAGAGGCAGAACTCCCTTATATTTCTGATAGGGAGGGAGTCGGCCACATATCCAACAGTTTGTAGCATTGTTAGTCTGATGGGAGTGATGTAACATACTAATGAATGTGTTGTTGCGCAGCGCAAGCCTGTACGATAGTTCATGAGGCGGTAATTCACTAAAAGAATGTTCGGCAGTTACATTGTAAGCAGATTGTTCACGCTTGAAGATAGGGTAGTATATTGGCAATAGTATACTAGCAACAATAATCAAAAGACTTTAAAAAAAATAACCAATAATGTCACTATACAGTGACTGCGGAGTGATTTACAGTATGTACGTTTCTTGAGTTGTCTCTCTCTCTCTCTATCTCGATCTAGGGGATACATGTCAGAAACTATTTAACCGATTCACCTAGGGGAGGACTTAAACAATTAAACTGTCTGACTTGCTAGATCGAAGTTTTGTTCGATACTCCTCTTGGGGAGTTTTCTCTCGCTTGGGAATTTTACAGTCACTAGATTCGAGGCAGTCCTTTGAGGGGGTGGACGAGTCAGTTTCTGGCAGCAGTTCGTTGCATTTTTTAATATGACTCGTGTGGATCCACCCCTTTCGGCCTTCCACCTTGATCGCGGTCCTCGTGGTAAGAAGGACGATCTTCGGCTCTTTCCAGCGGGGCTCCAGCGGACTTTTCCTGTCGAAGTTGCGAATCAACACAGCATCGCCGGGACGGACATCATGTGGCTTTACATCAGTGTTGTCGGGAAAAGCTGCGGCAACCTGTGAACGACATGATTGGAGTGCAGACATCAAGGAGGCAAGATAATCTGTCAGCATATTACAATCAACATCGGTTATTTTCTTAGGCATGGGCGTCCCCCACATATTCGGTGGTCTGCCAAAGACCACTTCATACGGGGATAGCCCTGATCTAGAATGGGGGACCATTCTCATGTAGAACAGTGCAACTGGCAGGGCGACTATCCAGTCGACCCCTTTCTCTTTACAGATCTTGGCAAGGGGTGTTTTCAGTGTCTGGTTATGCCTTTCTACAAGGCCAGCGGCCTCGGGATGTCGGACACAATGGAATCTCCACTGATATCCCAGTAGAAGGGAAACCTGTTTCATGAGCTCGGATGAGAATGGCTGTCCGTTATCTGAGTACACTATACGAGGCAAGCCGTACCGTGGGAAAAATTCTCGAACCAACTGCCTGGCAGTGGTCGGGGCAGTGTAATCTGGGACTGGATATGCTTCGGTCCAATGGGAAAGTGCACAAACAACTACGAGGACGTACTTAAATCCTCGACAACGGTCCATCTGGATATAATCCATCTGGAGGACTTCAAAAGGGTGATCGGGAGGATGAAATCCACCATGCTCTACAGGGACACTTTTACCTGGATTGAACTGACAACAGATCATGCAAGTACGCACTTTCTGTTTTGCTGCTGCTCGTAAGTGTTTGTTGTACCAGAGGTTCTGTAAACTGTCTAACATAGCTTTTTCTCCTAGATGTGCTGGACTATGTGCTGTATTTATTATGACTTGAACCATAGAGTCAGGGAGAAACCATGTAGATTTTCCCTTCGTCATCCATCCTTGATCTGTCTGAATCCCTCCTAGTTCAGTCCATTTCTTGATTTCATCTGGAGTGGCATGTGTCTGAATATCGATTACATCTAGTGTGGGATCTTTAACTGTCATACAATGTGTCGGTACTATTGTCTTTGTCACGTCAGTTGTCTGGGTGTGAGTCAATGCTGTATGTTTTGCTGTTTGGTCTGCCAGGTCATTACCCTGGGAAACAGAATCTGTAACTTTAGTATGTGCTTTACACTTCATGATGGATATGCCTGAAGGCAGATGTATTGCTTCTAACAGGGCTTGAATGAGGGAACCGTGTTGGATCTTGGCACCGTGAGAGGTCAAAAAACCTCGTTCTTGCCATAACACTCCGAAGTCGTGTACGACTCCGAAAGCATAACGGGAATCTGTGTATATGTTAACATTTCTGTTCTTGGCAAGTATGCAGGCTCGGGTCAGAGCGATGAGCTCCGCCGCTTGAGCAGACAGTGTGTCAATACTATGTGTTTCTTTGACTTCAGTTTCAGTGGTCACTGCATACGCGGCCACTAATTCTCCTGTACTTGTTCTCATACATGAACCGTCCACGTAAAGTGTCAGGTCTGGATTTGTCAATGGAACATCTGTTAAGTCTCGTCGGGGCTTTGTTACTGCATTAATGATCTCTATACAATCATGCGGGGCTGGATCTGTCATAATCGAAGGTAACAATGTTGCGGGGTTTAGAATGCTACAGCGTCTGATTTCTATGTGTGGCTGGAATAGCGTCAATTCATAACCTGTCAGTCGTGCTATAGTCAAGTGTTGAGTCTGGGTTCGGTTTAGAAGGACCTCTACAGAATGTGGAACTTGTACTGTTAATGGATGTCCTAATACAATTGAATCGCTCTGTCTGATAGCTAGGGCTGTTGCGGCAACTGACTTTAAGCACGCAGGGAGTGCCTGGGCTACTGAATCCAATGTACTTGAAAAATAAGCGCAAGGCTTATGTGAACCTGCTTGATCTTGAGTGAGGACAGACAACGCTGTACCATCACGTTCTGTAACAAAAAGTGTAAACGGTTTGCTGTAACATGGTGTCGCTAGAACTGGTGCTTGACATAAAGCTTTCTTTAATTCCTCAAAAGCCTGTGTATGTTCCTGAGACAAAGGGAGGGCAGTCGAAGTCGCTGCCTCCTGTGTTGTCAACTGAATGAGTGGTTTAGCTAGAAATGCATACTGAGGAATCCATTGTCTGCAGTACGAGGTGAGGCCTATAAAGGCCCGCACTTCCTTTTGTGTCTGGGGTTGCGGCATATTTACAATTAACTGGATGCGGTCAGGAGTGAGCTGTCTCCCCACTTTGGACAGCAAGTGACCCAAGTACACAACTTGCTGAACACAGAATTGTAGCTTCGAAGGAGACACCTTGTGTCCCTTGTCGGCCAGAAAATGTAAAACCGTCAGTGATGCTTGCTCACATTCGGGCTCACTTCGTGCGGCGATCAGCAGATCATCGACGTATTGTAGTAAGGCAGTGTTAACTGGCATTTGAATACAATCAAGCTGTCTTTTCAGTGCTTGGCTATAGATGCTGGGGCTTTCTGTGAATCCTTGAGGTGCGCGTGAAAATTTGAAACTTCGTCCATTTAAACTGAATCCGAAGAGATATTGGCTCTCTGGATCAATGGGCACACTGAAGAAGGCGTTCTTGAGGTCAATTACAGTAAAGAACGTTGCTTCTGAATCAATGGCAGTCAATAAGGATGAGATATCGGGAACCACAGGGTACTGTGGAACAATGCATTTATTTAGTTCTCGTAAATCAATCACCAGCCGATATACTGGCGGTGCATTGGGATCAGTACGTTTAAGAATCGGAATGATAGGGGAATTACAGATATTGGAGTCGGTCTCTACGACCACTCCTTGGGCAATGAGCTCTTCAATGATTTCCAGCAAAGCCACTACAGCATCGGGTGGTAACTTGTATTGTCTGATTCGGGGTAAAACAACACCTGGCTTGAGTGTAACACGATATGGTGTAATGTGCATGCAGCCTACATCGGTTGGGCCTTGTGCCCACAGGTGTTCTGGTACATTTTTCAATCTGACATCAAACTCTCGTAATACATAGTGACCCTTGAAGTCTCGCAGGAAAAGTCTAACTCCTTCCGGAGAGCAACATATCACGGCTCCTAGAGCCTTCAGTGTTTTGATACCTAACAAGTTTTCTGGACATGATTTCGTGAGTAACAAGTCTGTAACACGTGATAATGGACCTACCGCTAAGGGGACAGGTTTTGATACTTCATTTACAATAGGCTGTCCTGAAAAACCAAGGGAAACATTCTGTGAGCCTGAGAGGGGTGCCCCTGGGACTTCATCATGGCTGATTGTTGTGCGGCTTGCCCCTGTGTCAATTAAAAACTTTCTGTCTTTTCCCAATACTTGACTGTGTACATAAGGACCCTCTTGATCTACAGGAATCTCAATAAGAGGCAAGCCCACCTCCCTCTCTAGGCTGTTTCATGTGTATCGCTGATAATCGGGGTAATCTGATTGGGCATACTGGCACATCTGCCGTGAAACTTGCTGTGTCGCGGCAATGGGCTGTGGCTGTGATGCCGCTGCGGCCTGTCCTGTATGTGATGAAGCATGCATCGGTTGTGAAGTCTGCGAAGTCTGTTGTTGGCCCTGGTCTTGTCTGGGCGGATGCGGTCGTTCTTTAGTTTTACCTGTCGCTATATTGTGTTTCAGGACTGGACATTCATGTACGTAGTGACCTGGCTGCTTGCAATAGTTGCATGTCCCTTTAACGGGAGCTGCTGAATTATTTGTCTGTGTCCCACCCTTTTTCTGACCGTCAGCCGGGGCTGTCTGGGCAACTAGTATTTTCATTTTCGTGTCTTTCATACGTCTTTGTTCATGTTCCTGTTCTTCTCTGATTCTGTTCTGATGATACTGTAACATCTGTAACATCTGGGATGGCGTATTTGCTTGCCATGTGCTCTCGACTTTATATACTCGATTCTTAACTTGCGTTAGGGAATTCTCTACTAATTTACTTACAAAAAGGTGTGGGTATGACTCGCTACTTGGTTTCAGGCCACTATTAATAATAAAACATTTCTCGAATCTTGAATAGAAGTCACTAGTATCTTCATCGTGTTTTTGTTTACAGGCTGAGATTGCATCCCAGTCTTCCTTTTTAGTCGTCAATAATCTTGGCAAGACCTGTACTATCAAACCTGGTAATGCTTTAGCTTTTTCCCCAAGGCCTAGCCCTGGATTACGAATCCTTTCCTCGTCTTCTATTTCAGTCCATATAATCTTTTTCTCTCCCACCTCCCATTCTCTTTCCTTGAGCTTCTCGTAGATGCCGGTAGGCAACAGAACCTTTAACAATTTCATAATATCAGTATAGGTGTAATCTCCCATGAGTAACATATCCTTAAGTTCTCTGTGAAATCCTGCGGGGTCTTTATCATGACAGGGTACTAGTTTCTTCATCTCCAATAATTCTAACTTGGTCAGAGGTGTGTATACATACACACGTTTCAGGGCATTATCGGGACCCATAACTGGATGTACTTCTCGTAATGGGTTCTGCCTTTCAAAACGCTCCATATGAAACATTTTCCTTTCTGGGGGCGGAGCGGAAACATATTGTGGGCCTAAGAAAGTGTTATATCTGTGCCGTTGTTCTAGAATTATTTGAATTAACTTGGTACTTAGGCCTCTCCATCTATTCATAACTAGTGCTTCTAACGTATCAGGTAAGGGACCTGGATCAGAATGTTGATTTCTGTATAACGTGAGGAGGTGCTGAATCATGTATATACCTGCTAATTTCTGCTCGTCTGGGGAAAGGTTCAGAAATGTATGTGCTACTGTGTCATCATTGTATATGTTAGGATTGTCAGCCCATAGTACTGCTGACCGGGCTAGTTCTTGTTCATCCATAGAATTGAGTACATGGTACCCCATTCGTTCTCGAAGCATTTTATCAGTGTCTTGAAACAGATATTCAGGAGAATTCGGTTTTGATATGCCAGAGAGAAAAACTCTCTTGCTTTCTGGGCGAATGCCTTTCCTAAGGTAAGTTCCTTTACCTACATACGCTATCGTATCTGTAGTCGCTTCTTGTTCTTCAGGTCCTTCCTCCTCTTCGGAGGAGCCATTTTCTTTTTCTTTTTCGTGTATTTCTATTACTGCTTTTCTTATTTTCTTGTACATGCTAGCTATGCAATTCTGTTTATCATGCTTTCCTTCGGCTATATTTTGACCCCACCTGTTTAGTGCTTCCATTTCTTCCTGGTCTACCCCAGGCCTGTCTCGATCTCTTATTAAGCAATTTATGAAAAAACGTAATACATATGCTTGAGTGTCAACTTTCTGGTGTGCCAGGGCCTCCTTAATACTTTCAGGATTTTCCCCAGTCTGGACAAAATGATATATTCTATCTAGGTGATCAGTCATCCCCGGAAATAACACTAGGTAATCTGTGGCTTGTCGCAAACGTAGTGATGCTATCAACATTCTGTCGTCTTTACCAGGTACTGGATCATATCTGCAAACTGGAAGGGGTTCTTTGAGTATGTCGAGACGGGGTGATTGGGGTGTATATGGCTTCAGCATGTCCCTGACGTGTAACCTGTGTGTTGCTGGCGGGGTCTGAAAACCCCCTATTGCACCTCCTGGGGCGGAGGCTTGGGCATCATCTCCCTGTGGAGTCTGTATGTGTACCTGAACTTGTCTCTTAATAGGATCAGGCAACGACGGATTTGGTATCTTAACCTTAGGTGGGGGAAGTGGTGGGGGTGGAGGGACAGGCTGTCGAACGGGGGAACTCTGTTGCGGTAATGGCGGAATATGGTCTGGAGGCGGGTTGCCACCTCCGTCACCGTCAGTAGGCGGTACACGGGCAGGTGGGTTGGTGTAAGCGGGCGCTACATCATCTAGATATGAAGCCAGGAATATGTCTTTAGTAGTCCTGTGGTTTACTTTAGTTGGAACCAATGGTGGCGGCAGATTTTTCGGTATTTCTGAAATGGCTTCAGGCGAACCCTCGGCCACTAAGTACATGCCATTTACAAGATTGTTTCGTGTGCGGTCTACTTGTTCGGCTTTTACTCGGATCCCTTCATTAACTAATTCGTTTTCTCGGACTCTATCCGGCGCTTCTCTAAGTCTATCTTCTCTTCGGAGTTCTTTTTCGGCTCGTTTATGTGATTCTTTACGCCATAATTCTATGGCATCTTTCTGTGATTGTCTGGCTTTCTTTCTCCATAGTGCTTCTTCTACTTTCAGGATGCACTCGGCATCCCATGTTCCTATAGCGGGCCATCTGTGTCTTTCTTCTAGGTGCTTAGTATAATCGGCCCATAAATCTAGATACAGGATGGCGTCTATGCCATGCTTGTGGTACATGTAATTCCCAGGCGTGTCCCTAGGGGGGATAGGAATTTCTTCCTCTAGCATCCCTTTCCTAGTTCCTATCTGCTTTAACTTATTGAAAAACGGCATCTTGTCTACTTAGTACTGGATACTCAATCCTTGCTACTGAACTCTGAACACAACTAGTTACACAAAAACACAATAATGCACATTAAACGATCACTCATACCACGACATTAATCACATGAGAGAACATTTTGAACATATATCTCTACCCTCGGAACTAGATGTACTGCTAAACAGCACAGATACACTGTCAAAGACAGTGCAAGAACTTGAACAACGGATATACTGCTAAACAGTACAGATACACTGTCTAAAACAGTGCAGACCGCGTTTGTGTACCCAAACCCGTCTTTACCGGATACATAATAATGCACCCGTCTAGATACGTCCCAGCAATGGTACTCACCGGGAAGCACGGAAACAGAAGGCCTCGGAAAACTCGACTGGACTGGACCGGACTCGACTCGACTCGACACGTGGATACTTCGGAAACTGGCGGGCCTCTTGACACCTCGGACCTTGCTTCTTTCGGCTAGGCTCTGGTCGGGATCCTCCGCACTCCTCACCGCCTCGTCTGGGTGCTGATCGCAGTCTCCGTCACCTCCGTGGGCCAGAGGGAGATACAGGAAATCCTGCGGGTACGCGTAGTTCCGTCTTGACTGATGGCAGGGGGCAAAGCTTGCAACGCACCAACCGGCGCGTGAGGTGGGGGAGGGGTCCCTATTCGGGCGCCAGAATAATGTGGTAAATATTTGATTTACCGTCTTAATTTCTATGCAGGTAAGTACTTAAACAAAAATAACTCAATCGGAAAGAAAGAGGCAGAGTCTGTGGTGTTAGAGTTCTTAGGGGTTTTATTCCTTAAAAAGGAATGGTCATGGTACCAGATCGGACCAGATCGGATATCGGGTTCCTGCCACCACTGAGGTGCAGGAAGGGATAGAGCAATATTTTATTGACAATACATAGCTTATATACTTAAATCATATTATAGAAACCAATACAGTAGGCGTAACAGCTGAGAGAAACAAGATAAGAGCACACACGTGGTAGTGATACGTACTTAGAAGGCGTGAACTAGGCGTGAATATGGAAAACGTCACATGTAAGTGTCACAAGTAGGTGGGTGCAAAGCAGAATATTGCAATGTCAGCAGAAATCTGAAGCCTGGATGCGCGCGCAGCTGTATGACGTGTGCATGACGTGTGACTGGAGGGTGCAGGGGACTTGACATTTACACCAGCGGAAAGAGACAGAAGTCTGGCATGTCAGATCAACTCATACCACTATCATATCTGATGTCTGATGTTTAGGAACCATATTATCTAGAAGGGAAAGGTCTCTGGGGCAGAAGCTATTCTATACTGACTGTGAGTGCGTGTATAAGCGTCTAAGTGTCTGCATGAGATGCGAGGGGCATGGGCCTACCATGGTAACAGAGGCTATGAATTACTTGCACGGAGACAGTGAGGCCGGGCCCTTTGCTCTGCAGCTGGGGGGATGTTTACTTAAACTAGTAGGTAGGAATGTATTTTCGAGGAGCGGAACAGATAATGCGAAGGTTGAATTCGGTCTTGGCAGGCAGCAGGCTGAGCTAAGCGCCGTGGGCCGCGCAGGGAGTAAGGCAGAGGTCACGGGTACAGAAGCAGCCCAGGCTGAGGCGTTCAGAGTCAGAAGACAGAAAAAGGCTCGATGGCAGAATTCGGGGCCTACTTCGCCAGAGCTGAAAAACGTGTAAAGTACACCACAAAAAGACGTTGGCATAGCATACTTAGGAACTGAATATTCAACCCGTTCATGGCGGGTCTGAAAGAGGACATGTTAACGTTGGACGCAAATGTATTTGCGTCTTCATAGCTGGCACAGGAGGGAAGTTACATGCACTTTAAACTCGTACATGGAGACGGTGGGGTACACGTTAGGGAACATTTCTTGACCATAAAATTTATATTTCCTCACATGGATTGGCAGTTCGGGCTGGACTGTTCCCAGAAGGCACAGGGTAAAGACTGATTTGCATATGGCGATGTCTGAACTGGGGTGGCTTGCTGAGAAAAATAACGATGGGTTAAACCCAGATATGTGACTGGGGGTGAATGTGTTGCCATTGTACAACATTGCATCCATCATCTTGTGTGTTTTGCTGTTCACCCTATGTGGGAAGTGTATGTCCAGACGTGGGTCCCGTGCTCACTACGCCACTGAAGTCAAACTATCCTGGCTGAAGACGGCTGATAGCCAGAAACTGGTCTAGGATGCTTGATTCCGGTCCAGGGAAGACAAGGATTGGCAGTTCGGTCTGGACAGTTCCCATGAGGCACAGGGTCAAGACTGATTTGGATATGGCCATGTCTGAACTGGGGCGGCTTGGTGAGCAAAATAACGATGGATTAAACCAAGATCTGTGACTGGGGGTGAATGTTTTGCCGTTGTGCAACATTCCGTCTATTATGTTGTATCTTTTACTGTTCACCCTAGGTGGGAAAGTTATGCCCAGACGTGGGTGCCGTGCTCACTACGCCACTGGAGTCAAGCTATCCTGGCTGAAGACGGCTGATAGCCAGAAACTGGTCCTAGGATGCTTGATTCCGGTCCAGGAAAGACATGGCTTGGCAGTTCGGGCTGGACTGTTCCCATGAGGCACAAGGTCAAGACTGATTTGCATATGGCCATGTCTGAATTGGGGTGGCTTGGTGAGCAAAATACCGATGGAATAAACCCAGATCTGTGACTGGGGGTGAATGTTTTGCCATTGTGCAACATTCTGTCCATCACCTTGTGTGTTTTGCTGTTCGCCCTATCTTTGGAAGGGTATGCCCAGACGTTGGTCCCGTGCTCACTACGCCACTGGAGTCAAGCTATCCTGGCTGAAGACGGCTGATAGCCAGAAAACGGTCCTAGGATGCTTGATTCCGGGCCAGGGAAGACATGGCTTGGCAGTTTGGGCTGGACTGTTCCCATGAGGCACAAGGTCAAGACTGATTTGCATATGGCCATGTCTGAACTGGGGTGGCTTGGTGAGCAAAATAACGATGGATTAAAACCAGATGTGTGACTGGGGGTGAATGAGTTGCCATTGTACAACATTGCGTCCATCATCTCGTGTGTTTTGCTGTTCACCCTATGTGGGAAGGATAAGCCTAGATATGGGTCCCGTGCTCACTATGCCACTGGAGTCAAGCTATCCTGGCTGAAGACGGCTGATAGCCAAAAACAGCTCCTAGGATGCTTGATTTCGGCCCAGGGACGACATGGATTGGCAGTTCGGGCAGGACTATTCCCATGAGGCACAGGGTCAAGACTGATTTGCATATGGGCATGTCTAAACTGGGGTGGATTGGTGAGCCAAATAACAATGGATTAAACCCAGATCTGTAACTGGGGGTGAATGTTTTGCCGTTGTGCAACATTCCGTCCATCATCTTGTGTGTTTTGCTGTTCACAACCCAATCTGGGAAGGATATGCCCAGACGTGGGTCCCGCGCTCACTACGCCACTGGGGGTCAAGCTATCCTGGCTGAAGACGGCTGATAGCCAGAAAACGGTCCTAGGATGCTTGATTCCGGGCCAGGGAAGACATGGCTTGGCAGTTTGGGCTGGACTGTTCCCATGAGGCACAAGGTCAAGACTGATTTGCATATTGCCATGTCTGAACTGGGGTGGCTTGGTGAGCAAAATAACGATGGATTAAAACCAGATGTGTGACTGGGGGTGAATGAGTTGCCATTGTACAACATTGCGTCCATCATCTTGTGTGTATTGCTGTTCACCCTATGTGGGAAGGGTATGTCCAGACGTTGGTCCCGGGCTCACTACGCCATTGAAGTCAAGCTATCCTGGCTGAATGCGGCTGACAGCCAGAAACCGGTCCTAGGATGCTTGATTCCGGTCAAGGGAAGACTTGGCCTCTCAGTTTGGGCTGGACAGTTCCTAGGAAGCACAGGGTCAAGACTGATTTGCATATGGCCATGTCTGAACTGTGGTGGCTTGGTGAGCAAAATAACGATGGATTAAACCCAGATCTGTGACTGGGGGTGAATGTTTTGCCGTTGTGCAACATTCCGTCCATCATCTTGTGTGTTTTGCTGTTCACCCTATGTGGGAAGGATAAGCCTAGATATGGGTCCCGTGGTCACTATGCCACTGGAGTCAAGCTATCCTGGCTGAAGACGGCTGATAGCCAAAAACAGCTCCTAGGATGCTTGATTCCGGTCCAGGGACGACATGGCTTGGCAGTTCGGGCAGGACTATTCCCATGAGGCACAGGGTCAAGACTGATTTGCATATGGCCATGTCTAAACTGGGGTGGCTTGGTGAGCCAAATAACAATAGATTAAACCCAGATCTGTAACTGGGGGTGAATGTTTTGCCGTTGTGCAACATTCCGTCCATCATCTTGTGTGTTTTGCTGTTCACCACCCAATCTGGGAAGGGTATGCCCAGACGTGGGTCCCGCGCTCACTACGCCACTGGGGTCAAGCTATCCTGGCTGAAGACGGCTGATAGCCAGAAAATGGTCCTAGGATGCTTGATTCCGGTCCAGGGAAGACATGGTTTGGCAGTTCGGGCTGGACTGTTCCCATAAGGCACAGGGTCAAGACTGGTTTGCATATTGCCATGTCTGAACTGGGGTGGCTTGGTGAGCAAAATTACGATGGATTAAACCCGGATCTGTGACTGGGGGTGAATGTGTTGCCATTGTACAACATTGCGTCCATCATCTTGTGTGTTTTGCTGTTAACCCTATGTGGGAAGGGTATGCCCAGACGTGTGTTCCGTGCTCACTACGCCATTGGAGTCAAGCTATCCTGGCTGAAGACAGCTGATAGCCAGAAACCGGTCCTTGGATGCTTGATTCCGGTTCAGGGAAGATATGGTTTGGCAGTTCGGGTTGGACTGTTCCCATGAGGCACAGGTTCAAGACTGATTTGCATAAGGCCATGTCTGAACTGGGGTGGCTTGGTGAGCAAAATAATGATGGATTAAACCCAGATCTGTGACTGTGGTGAATGTTTTGCTGTTGTGCAACATTCCGTCCATCATCTTGTGTGTTTTGCTGTTAACCCTATGTGGGAAGGGTATGCCTAGAGGTGGGTGCCATGCTCACTACGCCACTGGAGTCAAGATATCCTGGCTGAAGACGGCTGACAGTCAGAAACCGGTCCTAGGATGCTTGATTCCGGTCCAGGGAAGACATGGCTTGGCAGTTCAGGCGGGACTGTTCCCATGAGGCACAGGGTCAAGACTGATTTGCATATGGCCCTGTCTGAGCTTGGTGAGCCAATTAAAGATGGATTAAACCCAGATCTGTGACTGGGGGTGAATGTTTTGCCATTGTGCAACATTCTGTCCATCATCTTGTGTGTTTTGCTGTTCACCCTATCTGGGAAGGGTACGCCCAGACGATGGTCCCGTGCTCACTACTCCACTCGAGTCAAGCTATCCTGGCTGAAGACGGCTGATAGCCAGAAACAGGTCCTAGGATGCTTGATTCCGGTGCAGGGAAGACATGGCTTGGCAGTTCGGGCTGGATTATTTCCATGAGGCTCAGTGTCAAGACTGATTTGCATATGGCCATGTCTGAACTGGGGTGGCTTGATGAGCAAAATAACGATGGATTAAACCCAGATCTCTGACTGGGGGTGAATGTTTTGCCGTTGTGCAACATTCCATCCATCATCTTGTGTGTGTTGCTGTTCACCACCCTATCTGGGAAGGGTATGCCCAAACGTGGGTGCCGCGCTCACTACACCACTGGAGTCGAGCTATCCTGGCTGAAGACGGCTGATAGCCAGAAAACGGTCCTAGGATGCTTGATTCCGGGCCAGGGAAGACATGGCTTGGCAGTTCGGGCTGGACTGTTCCCATGAGGCACAGGGTCAAGACTGATTTGCATATTGCCATGTCTGAACTGGGGTGGCTTGGTGAGCAAAATAACGATGGATTAAAACCAGATCTGTGACTGGGGGTGAATGTGTTGCCATTGTACAACATTGCATCCATCATCTTGTGTGTTTTGCTGTTCACCCTATGTGGGAAGTGTATGTCCAGACGTGGGTCCCGTGCTCACTACGCCACTGAAGTCAAACTATCCTGGCTGAAGACGGCTGATGGCCAGAAACTGGTCTAGGATGCTTGATTCCGGTCCAGGGAAGACATGGATTGGCAGTTCGGGCTGGACAGTTCCCATGAGGCACAGGGTCAAGACTGATTTGCATATGGCCATGTCTGAACTGGGTCGGCTTGGTGAGCAAAATAACGATGGATTACACCCAGATCTGTGACTGGGGGTGAATTTTTTGCCGTTGTGCAACATTCCGTCTATCATGTTGTATCTTTTACTGTTCACCCTAGGTGGGAAAGTTATGCCCAGACGTGGGTGCCGTGCTCACTACGCCACTGGAGTCAAGCTATCCTGGCTGAAGACGGCTGATAGCCAGAAACTGGTCCTAGGATGCTCGATTCCGGTCCAGGAAAGACATGGCTTGGCAGTTCGGGCTGGACTGTTCCCATGAGCCACAGAGTCAAGACTGATTTGCATATGGCCATGTCTGAATTGGGGTGGCTTGGTGAGCAAAATACCGATGGAATAAACCCAGATCTGTGACTGGGGGTGAATGTTTTGCCATTGTGCAACATTCTGTCCATCATCTTGTGTGTTTTGCTGTTCACCCTATGTGGGAAGGATAAGCCTAGATATGGGTCCCGTGCTCACTATGCCACTGGAGTCAAGCTATCCTGGCTGAAGACGGCTGATAGCCAAAAACAGCTCCTCGGATGCTTGATTCCGGTCCAGGGACGACATGGCTTGGCAGTTCGGGCAGGACTATTCCCATGAGGCACAGGGTCAAGACTGATTTGCATATGGCCATGTCTAAACTGGGGTGGCTTGGTGAGCCAAATAACAATGGATTAAACCCAGATCTGTAACTGGGGGTGAATGTTTTGCCGTTGTGCAACATTCCGTCCATCATCTTGTGTGTTTTGCTGTTCACCACCCAATCTGGGAAGGGTATGCCCAGACGTGGGTCCCTCGCTCACTACGCCACTGGGGTCAAGCTATCCTGGCTGAAGACGGCTGATAGCCAGAAAACGGTCCTAGGATGCTTGATTCCGGGCCAGGGAAGACATGGCTTGGCAGTTTGGGCTGGACTGTTCCCATGAGGCACAAGGTCAAGACTGATTTGCATATTGCCATGTCTGAACTGGGGTGGCTTGGTGAGCAAAATAACGATGGATTAAAACCAGATGTGTGACTGGGGGTGAATGAGTTGCCATTGTACAACATTGCGTCCATCATCTTGTGTGTATTGCTGTTCACCCTATGTGGGAAGGGTATGTCCAGACGTTGGTCCCGGGCTCACTACGCCATTGAAGTCAAGCTATCCTGGCTGAATGCGGCTGACAGCCAGAAACCGGTCCTAGGATGCTTGATTCCGGTCAAGGGAAGACTTGGCCTCTCAGTTTGGGCTGGACAGTTCCTAGGAAGCACAGGGTCAAGACTGATTTGCATATGGCCATGTCTAAACTGGGGTGGCTTGGTGAGCCAAATAACAATGGATTAAACCCAGATCTGTAACTGGGGGTGAATGTTTTGCCGTTGTGCAACATTCCGTCCATCATCTTGTGTGTTTTGCTGTTCACAACCCAATCTGGGAAGGATATGCCCAGACGTGGGTCCCGCGCTCACTACGCCACTGGGGGTCAAGCTATCCTGGCTGAAGACGGCTGATAGCCAGAAAACGGTCCTAGGATGCTTGATTCCGGGCCAGGGAAGACATGGCTTGGCAGTTTGGGCTGGACTGTTCCCATGAGGCACAAGGTCAAGACTGATTTGCATATTGCCATGTCTGAACTGGGGTGGCTTGGTGAGCAAAATAACGATGGATTAAAACCAGATGTGTGACTGGGGGTGACTGAGTTGCCATTGTACAACATTGCGTCCATCATCTTGTGTGTATTGCTGTTCACCCTATGTGGGAAGGGTATGTCCAGACGTTGGTCCCGGGCTCACTACGCCATTGAAGTCAAGCTATCCTGGCTGAATGCGGCTGACAGCCAGAAACCGGTCCTAGGATGCTTGATTCCGGTCCAGGGAAGACATGGTTTGGCAGTTCGGGCTGGACTGTTCCCATAAGGCACAGGGTCAAGACTGGTTTGCATATTGCCATGTCTGAACTGGGGTGGCTTGGTGAGCAAAATTACGATGGATTAAACCCGGATCTGTGACTGGGGGTGAATGTGTTGCCATTGTACAACATTGCGTCCATCATCTTGTGTGTTTTGCTGTTCACCCTATGTGGGAAGGATAAGCCTAGATATGGGTCCCGTGCTCACTATGCCACTGGAGTCAAGCTATCCTGGCTGAAGACGGCTGATAGCCAAAAACAGCTCCTAGGATGCTTGATTCCGGTCCAGGGACGACATGGCTTGGCAGTTCGGGCAGGACTATTCCCATGAGGCACAGGGTCAAGACTGATTTGCATATGGCCATGTCTAAACTGTGGTGGCTTGGTGAGCAAAATAACGATGGATTAAACCCAGATCTGTGACTGGGGGTGAATGTTTTGCCGTTGTGCAACATTCCGTCCATCATCTTGTGTGTTTTGCTGTTCACCCTATGTGGGAAGGATAAGCCTAGATATGGGTCCCGTGCTCACTATGCCACTGGAGTCAAGCTATCCTGGCTGAAGACGGCTGATAGCCAAAAACAGCTCCTAGGATGCTTGATTCCGGTCCAGGGACGACATGGTTTGGCAGTTCGGGCAGGACTATTCCCATGAGGCACAGGGTCAAGACTGATTTGCATATGGCCATGTCTAAACTGTGGTGGCTTGGTGAGCAAAATAACGATGGATTAAACCCAGATCTGTGACTGGGGGTGAATGTTTTGCCGTTGTGCAACATTCCGTCCATCATCTTGTGTGTTTTGCTGTTGACCACCCAATCTGGGAAGGGTATGCCCAGACGTGGGTCCCGCGCTCACTACGCCACTGGGGTCAAGCTATCCTGGCTGAAGACGGCTGATAGCCAGAAAATGGTCCTAGGATGCTTGATTCCGGTCCAGGGAAGACATGGTTTGGCAGTTCGGGCTGGACTGTTCCCATAAGGCACAGGGTCAAGACTGGTTTGCATATTGCCATGTCTGAACTGGGGTGGCTTGGTGAGCAAAATTACGATGGATTAAACCCGGATCTGTGACTGGGGGTGAATGTGTTGCCATTGTACAACATTGCGTCCATCATCTTGTGTGTTTTGCTGTTAACCCTATGTGGGAAGGGTATGCCCAGACGTGTGTTCCGTGCTCACTACGCCATTGGAGTCAAGCTATCCTGGCTGAAGACAGCTGATAGCCAGAAACCGGTCCTTGGATGCTTGATTCCGGTTCAGGGAAGACATGGTTTGGCAGTTCGGGTTGGACTGTTCCCATGAGGCACAGGTTCAAGACTGATTTGCAAAAGGCCATGTCTGAACTGGGGTGGCTTGGTGAGCAAAATAATGATGGATTAAACCCAGATCTGTGACTGTGGTGAATGTTTTGCTGTTGTGCAACATTCCGTCCATCATCTTGTGTGTTTTGCTGTTAACCCTATGTGGGAAGGGTATGCCTAGAGGTGGGTGCCATGCTCACTACGCCACTGGAGTCAAGATATCCTGGCTGAAGACGGCTGACAGTCAGAAACCGGTCCTAGGATGCTTGATTCCGGTCCAGGGAAGACATGGCTTGGCAGTTCAGGCGGGACTGTTCCCATGAGGCACAGGGTCAAGACTGATTTGCATATGGCCATGTCTGAGCTTGGTGAGCCAAATAAAGATGGATTAAACTGAGATCTGTGACTGGGGGTGAATGTTTTGCCATTGTGCAACATTCTGTCCATCATCTTGTGTGTTTTGCTGTTCACCCTATCTGGGAAGGGTACGCCCAGACGATGGTCCCGTGCTCACTACTCCACTCGAGTCAAGCTATCCTGGCTGAAGACGGCTGATAGCCAGAAACAGGTCCTAGGATGCTTGATTCCGGTGCAGGGAAGACATGGCTTGGCAGTTCGGGCTGGATTATTTCCATGAGGCTCAGTGTCAAGACTGATTTGCATATGGCCATGTCTGAACTGGGGTGGCTTGATGAGCAAAATAACGATGGATTAAACCCAGATCTCTGACTGGGGGTGAATGTTTTGCCGTTGTGCAACATTCCATCCATCATCTTGTGTGTGTTGCTGTTCACCACCCTATCTGGGAAGGATATGCCCAAACGTGGGTGCCGCGCTCACTACACCACTGGAGTCGAGCTATCCTGGCTGAAGACGGCTGATAGCCAGAAAACGGTCCTAGGATGCTTGATTCCGGGCCAGGGAAGACATGGCTTGGCAGTTCGGGCTGGACTGTTCCCATGAGGCACAGGGTCAAGACTGATTTGCATATTGCCATGTCTGAACTGGGGTGGCTTGGTGAGCAAAATAACGATGGATTAAAACCAGATCTGTGACTGGGGGTGAATGTGTTGCCATTGTACAACATTGCATCCATCATCTTGTGTGTTTTGCTGTTCACCCTATGTGGGAAGTGTATGTCCAGACGTGGGTCCCGTGCTCACTACGCCACTGAAGTCAAACTATCCTGGCTGAAGACGGCTGATAGCCAGAAACTGGTCTAGGATGCTTGATTCCGGTCCAGGGAAGACATGGATTGGCAGTTCGGGCTGGACAGTTCCCATGAGGCACAGGGTCAAGACTGATTTGCATATGGCCATGTCTGAACTGGGTTGGCTTGGTGAGCAAAATAACGATGGATTAAACCCAGATCTGTGACTGGGGTGAATTTTTTGCCGTTGTGCAACATTCCGTCTATCATGTTGTATCTTTTACTGTTCACCCTAGGTGGGAAAGTTATGCCCAGACGTGGGTGCCGTGCTCACTACGCCACTGGAGTCAAGCTATCCTGGCTGAAGACGGCTGATAGCCAGAAACTGGTCCTAGGATGCTTGATTCCGGTCCAGGAAAGACATGGCTTGGCAGTTCGGGCTGGACTGTTCCCATGAGCCACAGAGTCAAGACTGATTTGCATATGGCCATGTCTGAATTGGGGTGGCTTGGTGAGCAAAATACCGATGGAATAAACCCAGATCTGTGACTGGGGGTGAATGTTTTGCCACTGTGCAACATTCTGTCCATCATCTTGTGTGTTTTGCTGTTCACCCTATGTGGGAAGGATAAGCCTAGATATGGGTCCCGTGCTCACTATGCCACTGGAGTCAAGCTATCCTGGCTGAAGACGGCTGATAGCCAAAAACAGCTCCTAGGATGCTTGATTCCGGTCCAGGGACGACATGGCTTGGCAGTTCGGGCAGGACTATTCCCATGAGGCACAGGGTCAAGACTGATTTGCATATGGCCATGTCTAAACTGGAATGGCTTGGTGAGCCAAATAACAATGGATTAAACCCAGATCTGTAACTGGGGGTGAATGTTTTGCCGTTGTGCAATATTCCGTTCATCATCTTGTGTGTTTTGCTGTTCATCCTATCCGGGAAGGATATGCCCAGATGTGGGTCCCGTGCTCACTACGCCACTGGAGTCAAATTATCCTGGCTGAAGACGGCTGACAGCCAGAAACCGGTCCTAGGATGCTTGATTCCAGTCCAGGGAAGACATGGCTTGGCAGTTCGGGCGGGACTGTTCCCATGAGGCACAGGGTCAAGACTGATTTGCATATGGCCATGTCTGAACTGGGGTGGCTTGGTGAGCAAAATAACAATGGATTAAACCCAGATATGTCACTGGGGGTGAATGTTTTGCCATTGTGCAATATTCCGTTCATCATCTTGTGTGTTTTGCTGTTCATCCTATCCGGGAAGGATATGCCCAGATGTGGGTCCCGTGCTCACTACGCCACTTGAGTCAAATTATCCTGGCTGAAGACGGCTGACAGCCAGAAACCGGTCCTAGGATGCTTGATTCCGGTCCAGGGAAGATATGGCTTGGCAGTTCGGGCTGGACTGTTCCCATGAGGCACAGGTTCAAGCCTGATTTGCATATGTTCATGTCTGAACTAGGTTGGCTGGGTGAGCAAAATAACGATGGATTAAACCCAGATATGTGACTGGGGGTGAATGTTTTGCCATTGTGCAACATTCCGTCCATCATCCTGTATGTTTTGCTTTTCACCCTATGTGGGAAGGGTATGCCAGACGTAGGTCCCACGCTCACTATGCCACTGGAGTCAAGCTATCCTGCCTGAAGACATCTGATAGCCAGGAACCAGTCCTAGGATGCTTGATTCCGGTCCAAGGAAGACATGGCTTGGCAGTTCGGGCTGGACTGTTCCCATGAGGCACAGGGTCAAGACTGATTTGCATATGGCCATGTCCGAACTGGGGTGGCTTGGTCAGCAAAATAAAGATGGATTAAACCCAGATCTGTGACTGGGGGTGAATGTTTTGCCGTTGTGCAACATTCCGTCCATCATCTTTTGTGTTTTGCTGTTCACCCTATGTGGGAAGGGTAAGCCTAGATATGGGTCCTGTGCTCACTATGCCACTGGAGTCAAGCTATCCTGGCTGAAGACGGCTGATAGCTAGAAACTGGTCCTAGGATGCTTGATTCCGGTCCAGGGAAGACATGGATTGGCAGTTCGGGCTGGACTGTTCCCAGAAGGCACAGGGTAAAGACTGATTTGCATATAGCGATGTCTGAACTGGGGTGGCTTGCTGAGAAAAATAACGATGGGTTAAACCCAGATATGTGACTGGGGGTGAATGTGTTGCCATTGTACAACATTGCATCCATCATCTTGTTTGTTTTGCTGTTCACCCTATGTGGGAAGTGTATGTCCAGACGTGGGTCCCGTGCTCACTACGCCACTGAAGTCAAACTATCCTGGCTGAAGACGGCTGACAGCCAGAAACCGGTCCTAGGATGCTTGATTCCAGTCCAGGGAAGACATGGCTTGGCAGTTCAGGCGGGACTGTTCCCATGAGGCACAGGGTCAAGACTGATTTGCATATGGCCATGTCTGAACTGGGGTGGCTTGGTGAGCAAAATAACAATGGATTAAACCCAGATATGTCACTGGGGGTGAATGTTTTGCCATTGTGCAATATTCCGTTCATCATCTTGTGTGTTTTGCTGTTCATCCTATCCGGGAAGGATATGCCCAGATGTGGGTCCCGTGCTCACTACGCCACTGGAGTCAAATTATCCTGGCTGAAGACGGCTGACAGCCAGAAACCGGTCCTAGGATGCTTGATTCCAGTCCAGGGAAGACATGGCTTGGCAGTTCGGGCGGGACTGTTCCCATGAGGCACAGGGTCAAGACTGATTTGCATATGGCCATGTCTGAACTGGGGTGGCTTGGTGAGCAAAATAACAATGGATTAAACCCAGATATGTCACTGGGGGTGAATGTTTTGCCATTGTGCAATATTCCGTTCATCATCTTGTGTGTTTTGCTGTTCATCCTATCCGGGAAGGATATGCCCAGATGTGGGTCCCGTGCTCACTACGCCACTTGAGTCAAATTATCCTGGCTGAAGACGGCTGACAGCCAGAAACCGGTCCTAGGATGCTTGATTCCGGTCCAGGGAAGATATGGCTTGGCAGTTCGGGCTGGACTGTTCCCATGAGGCACAGGTTCAAGCCTGATTTGCATATGTTCATGTCTGAACTAGGTTGGCTGGGTGAGCAAAATAACGATGGATTAAACCCAGATATGTGACTGGGGGTGAATGTTTTGCCATTGTGCAACATTCCGTCCATCATCCTGTATGTTTTGCTTTTCACCCTATGTGGGAAGGGTATGCCAGACGTAGGTCCCACGCTCACTATGCCACTGGAGTCAAGCTATCCTGCCTGAAGACATCTGATAGCCAGGAACCAGTCCTAGGATGCTTGATTCCGGTCCAAGGAAGACATGGCTTGGCAGTTCGGGCTGGACTGTTCCCATGAGGCACAGGGTCAAGACTGATTTGCATATGGCCATGTCCGAACTGGGGTGGCTTGGTCAGCAAAATAAAGATGGATTAAACCCAGATCTGTGACTGGGGGTGAATGTTTTGCCGTTGTGCAACATTCCGTCCATCATCTTTTGTGTTTTGCTGTTCACCCTATGTGGAAAGGGTAAGCCTAGATATGGGTCCTGTGCTCACTATGCCACTGGAGTCAAGCTATCCTGGCTGAAGACGGCTGATAGCTAGAAACTGGTCCTAGGATGCTTGATTCCGGTCCAGGGAAGACATGGATTGGCAGTTCGGGCTGGACTGTTCCCAGAAGGCACAGGGTAAAGACTGATTTGCATATGGCGATGTCTGAACTGGGGTGGCTTGCTGAGAAAAATAACGATGGGTTAAACCCAGATATGTGACTGGGGTGAATGTGTTGCCATTGTACAACATTGCATCCATCATCTTGTTTGTTTTGCTGTTCACCCTATGTGGGAAGTGTATGTCCAGACGTGGGTCCCGTGCTCACTACGCCACTGAAGTCAAACTATCCTGGCTGAAGACGGCTGATAGCCAGAAACTGGTCTAGGATGCTTGATTCCGGTCCAGGGAAGACAAGGATTGGCAGTTCGGTCTGGACAGTTCCCATGAGGCACAGGGTCAAGACTGATTTGGATATGGCCATGTCTGAACTGGGGCGGCTTGGTGAGCAAAATAATGATGGATTAAACCAAGATCTGTGACTGGGGGTGAATGTTTTGCCGTTGTGCAACATTCCGTCTATTATGTTGTATCTTTTACTGTTCACCCTAGGTGGGAAAGTTATGCCCAGACGTGGGTGCCGTGCTCACTACGCCACTGGAGTCAAGCTATCCTGGCTGAAGACGGCTGATAGCCAGAAACTGGTCCTAGGATGCTTGATTCCGGTCCAGGAAAGACATGGCTTGGCAGTTCGGGCTGGACTGTTCCCATGAGCCACAGGGTCAAGACTGATTTGCATATGGCCATGTCTGAATTGGGGTGGCTTGGTGAGCAAAATACCGATGGAATAAACCCAGATCTGTGACTGGGGGTGAATGTTTTGCCATTGTGCAACATTCTGTCCATCACCTTGTGTGTTTTGCTGTTCACCCTATCTTTGGAAGGGTATGCCCAGACGTTGGTCCCGTGCTCACTACGCCACTGGAGTCAAGCTATCCTGGCTGAAGACGGCTGATAGCCAGAAAACGGTCCTAGGATGCTTGATTCCGGGCCAGGGAAGACATGGCTTGGCAGTTTGGGCTGGACTGTTCCCATGAGGCACAAGGTCAAGACTGATTTGCATATGGCCATGTCTGAACTGGGGTGGCTTGGTGAGCAAAATAACGATGGATTAAAACCAGATGTGTGACTGGGGGTGAATGAGTTGCCATTGTACAACATTGCGTCCATCATCTCGTGTGTTTTGCTGTTCACCCTATGTGGGAAGGATAGGCCTAGATATGGGTCCCGTGCTCACTATGCCACTGGAGTCAAGCTATCCTGGCTGAAGACGGCTGATAGCCAAAAACAGCTCCTAGGATGCTTGATTTCGGCCCAGGGACGACATGGCTTGGCAGTTCGGGCAGGACTATTCCCATGAGGCACAGGGTCAAGACTGATTTGCATATGGCCATGTCTAAACTGGGGTGGCTTGGTGAGCCAAATAACAATGGATTAAACCCAGATCTGTAACTGGGGGTGAATGTTTTGCCGTTGTGCAACATTCCGTCCATCATCTTGTGTGTTTTGCTGTTCACAACCCAATCTGGGAAGGATATGCCCAGACGTGGGTCCCGCGCTCACTACACCACTGGGGGTCAAGCTATCCTGGCTGAAGACGGCTGATAGCCAGAAAACGGTCCTAGGATGCTTGATTCCGGGCCAGGGAAGACATGGCTTGGCAGTTTGGGCTGGACTGTTCCCATGAGGCACAAGGTCAAGACTGATTTGCATATTGCCATGTCTGAATTGGGGTGGCTTGGTGAGCAAAATAACGATGGATTAAAACCAGATGTGTGACTGGGGGTGAATGAGTTGCCATTGTACAACATTGCGTCCATCATCTTGTGTGTATTGCTGTTCACCCTATGTGGGAAGGGTATGTCCAGACGTTGGTCCCGGGCTCACTACGCCAGTGAAGTCAAGCTATCCTGGCTGAATGCGGCTGACAGCCAGAAACCGGTCCTAGGATGCTTGATTCCGGTCAAGGGAAGACTTGGCCTCTCAGTTTGGGCTGGACAGTTCCTAGGAAGCACAGGGTCAAGACTGATTTGCATATGGCCATGTCTGAACTGTGGTGGCTTGGTGAGCAAAATAACGATGGATTAAACCCAGATCTGTGACTGGGGGTGAATGTTTTGCCATTGTGCAACATTCCGTCCATCATCTTGTGTGTTTTGCTGTTCACCCTATGTGGGAAGGATAAGCCTAGATATGGGTCCCGTGCTCACTATGCCACTGGAGTCAAGCTATCCTGGCTGAAGACGGCTGATAGCCAAAAACAGCTCCTAGGATGCTTGATTCCGGTCCAGGGACGACATGGCTTGGCAGTTCGGGCAGGACTATTCCCATGAGGCACAGGGTCAAGACTGATTTGCATATGGCCATGTCTAAACTGGGGTGGCTTGGTGAGCCAAATAACAATAGATTAAACCCAGATCTGTAACTGGGGGTGAATGTTTTGCCGTTGTGCAACATTCCGTCCATCATCTTGTGTGTTTTGCTGTTCACCACCCAATCTGGGAAGGGTATGCCCAGACGTGGGTCCCGCGCTCACTACGCCACTGGGGTCAAGCTATCCTGGCTGAAGACGGCTGATAGCCAGAAAATGGTCCTAGGATGCTTGATTCCGGTCCAGGGAAGACATGGTTTGGCAGTTCGGGCTGGACTGTTCCCATAAGGCACAGGGTCAAGACTGGTTTGCATATTGCCATGTCTGAACTGGGGTGGCTTGGTGAGCAAAATTATGATGGATTAAACCCGGATCTGTGACTGGGGGTGAATGTGTTGCCATTGTACAACATTGCGTCCATCATCTTGTGTGTTTTGCTGTTAACCCTATGTGGGAAGGGTATGCCCAGACGTGTGTTCCGTGCTCACTACGCCATTGGAGTCAAGCTATCCTGGCTGAAGACAGCTGATAGCCAGAAACCGGTCCTTGGATGCTTGATTCCGGTTCAGGGAAGACATGGTTTGGCAGTTCGGGTTGGACTGTTCCCATGAGGCACAGGTTCAAGACTGATTTGCATAAGGCCATGTCTGAACTGGGGTGGCTTGGTGAGCAAAATAATGATGGATTAAACCCAGATCTGTGACTGTGGTGAATGTTTTACTGTTGTGCAACATTCCGTCCATCATCTTGTGTGTTTTGCTGTTAACCCTATGTGGGAAGGGTATGCCTAGAGGTGGGTGCCATGCTCACTACACCACTGGAGTCAAGATATCCTGGCTGAAGACGGCTGACAGTCAGAAACCGGTCCTAGGATGCTTGATTCCGGTCCAGGGAAGACATGGCTTGGCAGTTCAGGCGGGACTGTTCCCATGAGGCACAGGGTCAAGACTGATTTGCATATGGCCATGTCTGAACTGGGGTGGCTTGGTGAGCAAAATAACAATGGATTAAACCCAGATATGTCACTGGGGGTGAATGTTTTGCCATTGTGCAATATTCCTTTCATCATCTTGTGTGTTTTGCTGTTCATCCTATCCGGGAAGGATATGCCCAGATGTGGGTCCCGTGCTCACTACGCAACTGGAGTCAAATTATCCTGGCTGAAGACGGCTGACAGCCAGAAACCGGTCCTAGGATGCTTGATTCCAGTCCAGGGAAGACATGGCTTGGCAGTTCGGGCGGGACTGTTCCCATGAGGCACAGGGTCAAGACTGATTTGCATATGGCCATGTCTGAACTGGGGTGGCTTGGTGAGCAAAATAACAATGGATTAAACCCAGATATGTCACTGGGGGTGAATGTTTTGCCATTGTGCAATATTCCGTTCATCATCTTGTGTGTTTTGCTGTTCATCCTATCCGGGAAGGATATGCCCAGATGTGGGTCCCGTGCTCACTACGCCACTGGAGTCAAATTATCCTGGCTGAAGACGGCTGACAGCCAGTACCCGGTCCTAGGATGCTTGATTCCGGTCCAGGGAAGACATGGCTTGGCAGTTCGGGCTGGACTGTTCCCATGAGGCACAGGGTCAAGCCTGATTTGCATATGGGCATGTCTGAACTGGGGTGGCTGGGTGAGCAAAATAACGATGGATTAAACCCAGATATGTGACTGGGGGTGAATGTTTTGCCATTGTGCAATATTCTGTTCATCATCTTGTGTGTTTTGCTGTTCACCCTATGTGGGAAGGGTATGCCAGACTTGGGTCCCATGCTCACTATGCCACTGGAGTCAAGCTAACCTGGCTAAAGACGGCTGACAACCAGAAACTGGTCCTAGAATGCTTGATTCCGGTCCAGGGAAGACATGGCTTGGCAGTTCGGGCTGGACTGTTCACATGAGGCACAGGGTCAAGAATGATTTGCATATGGGCATGTCTGAACTGGGGTGGCTGGGTGAGCAAAATAACGATGGATTAAACCCAGATATGTGACTGGGGGTGAATGTTTTGCCATTGTGCAACATTCCGTCCATCATCCTGTATGTTTTGCTTTTCACCCTATGTGGGAAGGGTATGCAAGACGTAGGTCCCACGCTCACTATGCCACTGGAGTCAAGCTATCCTGCCTGAAGACATCTGATAGCCAGGAACCAGTCCTAGGATGCTTGATTCCGGTCCAAGGAAGACATGGCTTGGCAGTTCGGGCTGGACTGTTCCCATGAGGCACAGGGTCAAGACTGATTTGCATATGGCCATGTCCGAACTGGGGTGGCTTGGTCAGCAAAATAAAGATGGATTAAACCCAGATCTGTGGCTGGGGGTGAATGTTTTGCCGTTGTGCAACATTCCGTCCATCATCTTATCTGGGAAGGGTAAGCCCAGATGTGGGTCCAGTTCTCACTATGCCACTGGAGTCAAACTATCCTGGCTTGAAGACGACTGACAGTCAGAAACCGGTCCTAGGATGCTTGATTCCGGTCCAGGGAAGAAATTTTTTGGCAGTTCTGGCTGGACTGTTCCCATGAGGCACAGGGCCAAAACTGATTTGCATATGGCCATGTGTGAACTGGAGTGGCTTGGTGAGTAAATAACGATGGATTAACCCCACATCTGTGACTGGGGGTGAATGTTTTGCCATTGTACAACATTCTGTCCATCATCTTGTGTGTTTTGCTGTTCACCCTATGTGGGAAGGGTATGCCCAGACGTGGGTCCCATGCTCACTATGCCACTGGAGTCAAGCTATCCTGGCTGAAGACGGCTGCTAGCCAGAAACCGGTCTTAGGATGCTTGATTCCGGTCTAGGGAAGACATGGCTTGGCAGTTCGGGCTGAACTGTTCCCATGAGTCGCAGGGTCAAGACTGATTTGCATATGGCCATGTCTGAACTGGGGTGGCTTGGTGAGCAAAATAACAATGGATTAAACCCATGTATGTGACTGGGGGTGAATGTTTTTCCATTGTGCAATATTCCTAGGCTGTCCGGTTTTCGGTTAAAACCGACTCTGCACGATATTACACTACCGACTGCAAATCGTGCTGACCCTGTTTAAACCGAGTATCGCCGATTTTCTGCAAATTTTATTCACCACTTGGCCACTTGCACCTTTTGGCCACTTGAGGGAGCCAAAGCAGTATAAACCAGCATCCGAGCTAGGCATCGGTAATTCTAATGAAACATTTCACCCAATTATTTGCCTTACTGCCAAATATTTCCTAATTCTTTATTCGGCTGAAAAATAAAATCCTGATTATTTGTCCTACTGCTGTGAATATTTCGTACCTTCATACTTCTTCCTTACATTTCCTAACCCTTTGTTCTGCTGTCACAAATTTACTGCCACATTTAGTTGATTTTTTGGCATTGTAATTCTTGTAGGCATTTTTTTAATCTGCTCTTTTGCCAGTGATGGTGACAGCTTTCCATTTTATTTCCACTTGTCCTTTAGTCGGAAGAGTTGCCGGATGATGGTGGTAATAAATTGTGGGCAACTTGCAACCATGTCTTGAAAACAAAGCGATGGAAACTACACATTTCTCTTATGTGTTTCTGTTCTTTTGAGCAAAACACTATAAATTCTTCATTAAAAATACAGTTCTAGAGTTTACTTCAAGTTGTGGGCCACATTGCACCGTGGACTTTGAAAGTGGGCAATGTGATGAAGTAGCAGAAGTTCACAACCTTCAACACCTCCCTCGAGATATGACTTTATGGGCCGGCAATGTAGCATAAGGCTTAATGCACAGTGGCCCCGTACGTTTGATATCCATATCCCTTTGGCCTGAATTCCATGTACATGTTTTGTGGTTTGACAGGATGCCGGCTCGGTGTTGGCGGCTTGGCCGGTGCACTTCTTATCTGCTCTCCTTGAGTAGCAGGGATACCCTTGCTTCTCATTCATCTCTTCCCCGCCTGACATCCTCAGAGTAGGCAAGCGCCAGGCACTGCGGGGAGGGCATTCTATTAATACACACAGTACATGACAGCACTTTTATTAGACACCAGGATCCTTCCCACAGCCTTAGAAGCCGTTTCACAGTTCTGGCTCTCGTTGTGGCAGGTGGATACATAACAGTTCCGTCACATCCAAATAAATATTCAGCAGCAACACTGAACCCATGCACTCAAAGCAAAGTAAAACCAGAAGAAACTGAATTAATAAAATACTAGTTAAAAACATCTTTACAGCCAAAGGCCCCTTTGTGAAAGGGGCGTACCCTGACTTTCACTCTGCCTCGGGCAACTGCTCTCTTTTGAACGTCCGTTGCTTTAATGCCCACCATCCGCTCCCCTCCTGTGCCGATTGATGGCATTAGGAAAACGAAAATAAATTCATTAACCTAAACCAAATCGAGCTTGCCGGCTGCACACAGATCACTGCAGCAGGCTCCGGAATCACAATCCAGATCGGCTATCTGGTAGGTAAGAGTGCTTTCAGCTGTGAAGTTGACTCTCTACCTCCCTTGAGCCCCCATTTCTTTTATGAAAAGCGCACTTGGCCCACCCGGGGGTCCATTCTCTGCTCGGAGCACAGTCCTCAATTTTAACAATGGAGATTTAAGGTTCAGTTAATCACTCAGGCTCGGGCTATTACGGCTGCTCCTGTTCACAGGATATGGCGATTGCCCTTGGCCAGGGAACAGCGTGCATGACACAACCTCCCCCTTTTATCATGCACCCCACGTGGACACAGTAGCCTGCCTTTCTGCATGTAGACATACCAGACTGCCTATCATCGGAGAAACAGAAATTCACTGCGGACCTCCTCCTGGGAGAAGTTATTATCTTACCCACTATCGGCAGGACCTCTCCGCAGTGTGAAGTAACAGCGCAGACGTTTTTGTCAGGCCTTTTCTACCAATAGGCAACACTAGGCGGCTGCCTAAGGTGGCAAAAGGGAGAGGGCAGCAAAAAAATGAGTTCTCCACACGCCCAAACAGTAAGCATGCCCTGCTGTCCTCTCTCTTCTGGGCCCCAGCAGTTCATGAAGCCCCAAGAACTCGCACCCTCTTCCTTTTCCTGTCCCTTTGTACCTATCACATCTCTCCTCCCCTTACTATTCATTATTTTAACATTTTTGTGACTCATGCGCCCGGTGAGTACGTTTATTGTGTCGGAGTTTTGAGTTGCGGCCAGGGAGTAACGCAGCCTCCTGCGGCGCAGGGGGTGGGGCAACCCTCCAGGGGCCCCCATTTACCCCAAGGCCAGTGAATACCTGTGACAGATGGACTCGGGCCCTCATTACATTCTGCAGAACCCCCCTCTCCCCCCCCATAAAAATATTTTTGCATTGCAGCCCTGGTGTGCCCTGTGTATAGATGCTGCTGATTAGCAAACTCTGTATTAGGGAGCTGGCACTAGAGGTGTTTTTATTCTGTCGAAAATGCTTTGATCCGAATGTATGTTTTAGAAAAAAGAAGCAAGACAAATTAATTTCTAAAGCCCAAATCGTGCCCCTTAAAACGAGACGCCAGGTATTATATTTGATTGGGGGAGAGGGGGAGCCAGGGAGGCACCTTTTACTGAATACCTAGGGAAGACAATGAATGGGTTTAAAGTAACTCATTATAGAATGCGCTGCTGTGATTTAAAAAAATTGAAGGAACCTGCCAGCTAAAATGAAGTGAAACTGTTGAACTTTCCACGATAATCTTTCTCCTCACCTAGGCAAACATTTTGTGTGGATTCCCGTTATGAACAACCATCGGTGCATCTGCACGGAAGGCTGAGGCACGGCTAGATTTATCCGGAAATGTGTATATTGGGTTTGCTGCAGAACTGCTTATTTAAAGTTTCCCTCGCTTTGTTTTTTTACTATGGTGATAGTCGGTAGTGTGAGGCTTTCAATAAGTGATATGGCCGGCATTTAATATGCCCCGGTTCACACAATGTGCTCAAGTGGCGAAGCTGGGATTACATGACATGTCTCGTAGTTTGGATTTGTCAGCAATCCTGGTGAGAATTAAAATCGTCAATAATACTAAAACTGTGACTTTGAATGATAAAAGGTGCCAGTAAGGCGCACAGGAAGTGGGTAAACCTGATCTGAGACCTGGGAGGCAGCTGTGCCTGAAATTGCATTTATTTCACATTTATAGCACAACTCTACCCAGCTCAGGTGTCAGTGTTCTTACACAACAGCAGAATTTGGACAGGTTTGGGCAGTGGGTAGATTAAGGTGCAATTTATGAGAGTAAGGGAGGGGGCGGCATTTTTTAATTCTCGCTTAAGGCGGCAAAACACCTGTCTTTGTCACTCTTGTTGTGTCACCAAGAGTCAAATCGAGTAAGTCCCTGCTAGTCTCGGGACTTGATGTCCTTCTGTCAATACTTATGTGTATGATGTAATATCAGATTGCACTTTATAATGAATGCATCTCGTTGATGAAGAAAACAGATGTACATGTGTTTATAAAAGAGAGAAAGAAAGTGTTGGCTGTACCAAGACTAGTCACCGCAAACATTAACGGAGTTGGCACCAAGGAAGGGTCAGACTAAGTTAGGAAAACAACCAAAGTCAGTAACACAATAGTCTATCACTATGTACTTGTGGGGGTAACTGGCAGATAAGGTGAGCGACTGCAGTCTCGCCTCAACAGTAAACCTAAAGCAAACTATCAGAGGGGGGATTTGAGCAGCTCGGTGGGCTGTTGTGCATGAAAGGGTTAACTAATAAATACTGATCGAATCTCACTGGGAGAAGACGTGATGAATATCCGACTGCTTGCAAGCCAGGCCTGCAGGGAGACACAATGGGACAAGCCGTGGGATGGAGACGTCTCAGTGTAAACACTGGAGAAGGAAGACACGCCTTCACGAGCCGCAAGAGCTGGCACAACAGAGAGCGCCCTCTGAGTAGAAAGTGGCACGGAGTGTGCCCGGGTGAGCCCGTGTGGACGGCTACAGGCTGAACTGCTCCCCTCCATGTGACGGTGGAGGAGGCACTGGCACATGTGAGCTTTTTATGTCCCGACTTACAGATACAGTACGCATAGAATAACGCGCAGGTCACCCTGAACCCCTCTCTGGCAGAGCATGTTGTGTAGAGAGCATGTTTTTATGCTGACTGCACTCCTGTCCCAGCCCAGAGGAACAAGGATTTTAAGTCAGGTGGTACTAGATTGCGATCGTACCAACCCAGTTATGGAGAGATCATATAATGTCACTCTGCACTGCACTTTGACACTAGGCGTACCCTCGGGCCCTACATTGGGGAAGCAGTCTCTAGCTGGAATGGGTCAGAAAAGCATTTGGTAAAACATGCACAATAGCTGTCGCTAGAGTAGGGCAGAATTATAGTGCTAAATGAGGACCTCCCCTTGCCTCTGCTGCGGATGAACCCCTCCACTTTCCATGTTCGCTGATCTGAGCTCAGCCATGATCCAGGCACAGCCTACTGCAGCCCCGGTAATATGATTTACAGCACAGGCCTGTGTCTCTAAAACAACTGTGCAGCCATCAATTTTAAGAGGGTCATTTGACAGATAAAAGTTTACATGGGAAGGAAAGAGCGAGTGCGCATGACCAAAGACTCACTGAAGAAGCATTGTATGGGGTATTACAATAAGTTTGATTTGCAGAAATGTGTTTGTATCCTTATATACACTGTATGTACACTTTCTATATGTCATGCATTATCAGTGTAGAAAGCAAGCAAAAATAAAAGCGCAATGTTCCATAAACACCGGAAAAACACTGTTTCTGTTGTTTTTAATGTCGCAAAAATGGGTAACCACTGATAACCACTGTTTTTTTAAGGTCTTGAAATCACTGGAAAACACTGAAAAAACCCCACCAGAATTGACCAAAAATAGAAACTGAAAACAGGAAAGCCTAAATATTCCTTTCATTATCTTTTGTGTTTTGCTGTTCACCCTATGTGGGAAGGGTATGCCCAGACGTGGGTCCCATGCTCACTATGCCACTGGAGTCAAGCTATCCTGGCTGAAGACGTCTGATAGCTAGAAACTGGTCCTAGGATGCTTGATTCCAGGCCAGGGAAGACATGGCTAGGCAGTTCGGGCTGGACTGTTCCTATGAGGCACAAGGTCAAGACTGATTTGCATATTGCCATGTCTGAACTGGGGTGGCTTGGTGAGCAAAATAACGATGGATTAAAACCAGATATGTGACTGGGGGTGAATGTGTTGCCATTGTAGAACATTGCGTCCATCATCTTGTGTGTTTTCCTGTTCACCCTATGTGGGAAGGGTATGCCCAGACGTGGGTCCCGTGCTCACTACGCCACTGAAGTCAAGCTATCCTGGCTGAATGCGGCTGACAGCCAGAAACCGGTCCTAGGATGCTTGATTCCGGTCAAGGGAAGGCTTGGCTTCTCAGTTCGGGCTGGACAGTTCCCAGGAGGCACAGGGTCAAGACTGATTTGCATATGGCCATGTCTGAACTGTGGTGGCTTGTTGAGCAAAATAACGATGGATTAAACCCAGATCTGTGACTGGGGGTGAATGTTTTGCCGTTGTGCAACATTCCGTCCATCATCTTGTGTGTTTTGCTGTTCACCCTATGTGGGAAGGGTAAGCCTAGATATGGGTCCCGTGCTCACTATACCACTGGAGTCAAGCTATCCTGGCTGAAGATGGCTGATAGCCAGAAACTGGTCCTAGGATGCTTGATGCCGGTCCAGGGAAGACATGGATTGGCAGTTCGGGCTGGGCTGTTCCCAGAAGGCACAGGGTAAAGACTGATTTGCATATGGCGATGTCTGAACTGGGGTGGCTTGCTGAGAAAAATAACAATGGATTAAACCCAGATATGTGACTGGGGGTGAATATTTTACCATTGTGCAACATTCCGTCTATCATGTTGTATGTTTTAGTGTTCAACCTATGTGGGAAGGGTATGCCCAGACTTGGGTGACGTGCTCACTACGCCCCTGGAGTCAAGCTATCCTGGCTGAAGACGGCTGATAGCCAGAAAATGGTCCTAGGATGCTTGATTCTGGTCCAGGGAAGACATGGCTTGGCAGTTCGGGATGGACTGTTCCCATGAGGCACAGGGTCAAGACTGATTTGCATATTGCCATGTCTGAACTGGGGTGGCTTGGTGAGCAAAATGACGATGGATTAAACCCAGATCTGTGACTGGGGGTGAATGTGTTGCCATTGTACAACATTTCGTCCATCATCTTGTGTGTTTTGCTCTTCACTCTATGTGGGAAGGGTAAGCCTAGATATGGGTCCCGTGCTCACTATGCCACTGGAGTCAAGCTATCCTGGCTGAAGACGGCTGATAGCCAGAAACTGGCCCTAGGATGCTTGATGCCGGTCCAGGGAAGACATGGATTGGCAGTTCGGGCTGGGCTGTTCCCAGAAGGCACAGGGTAAAGACTGATTTGCATATGGCGATGTCTGAACTGGGGTTGCTTGCTAGGAAAAATAACGATGGATTAAACCCAGATATGTGACTCGGGGTGAATATTTTACCATTGTGCAACATTCCGTCTATCATGTTGTATGTTTTGGTGTTCACCCTATGTGGGAAGGGTATGCCCAGACGTGGGTGACGTGCTCGTATCACTGACAAAATTTCGACCTCCAAAATATCGACATACAGAAATATCGAGTCAAAAATATTGAGAGCAAGAATATCGACATCCTATCTACAACAAGGTAAGTACAAAAATATCGAAAAAATAATATAGATGTTAAAAATATCGATGTTAAAAATAACGTTTTTTTTTCTTATAAAATATAAATGTAAAATAAAGTAAATAATACTAATAAAATAAATCTACATAGTTCAAAGTATCTAATAATGTTTAAAAAGAATAAATAAGACATATATAATAATAAGACTTTATTTAAATATATACAGAAAATATATAATATATATGGACTGTAAAATTAGTTGTTATAATTATTTTACTAATTTATTAATTAATACATTATATTATAACTTACAAATGCATTTACAAATATAAAACAATAACATTAATAAAAATTAAAATATATAAAAAAAGATATATACTTGTAATATTGTTTAAATTAATTAAATAAAACGTTGGATAGCGTAAGGGTAAAAATTACTATTCCCACTCCAGAGAGTGCAACAGTAGGGAAAGCGTTGGATAGCGTAGGGGTAAAAATTACTATTCCCACTCCAGAGAGTGCAACAGTAGGGAAAGCGTTGGATAGCGTAGGGGTAAAAATTACTATTCCCACTCCAGAGAGTGCAACAGTAGAGAAAGCGTTGGATAGCGTAGGGGTAAAAATTACTATTCCCACTCCAAAGAGTGCAACAGTAGGGAAAGCGTTGGATAGCGTAGGGGTAAAAATTACTATTCCCACTCCAGAGAGTGCAATAGTAGGGAAAGTGTTGGATAGCGTAGGGGTAAAAATTACTATTCCCACTCCAGAGAGTGCAACAGTAGGAAAAGCGTTGGATAGCGTAGGAGTAAAAATTACTATTCCCACTCCAGAAAGTGCAACAGTAGGGAAAGCGTTGGATAGCGTAGGGGTAAAAATTACTATTCCAACTCCAGAGAGTGCAACAGTAGGGAAAGTGTTGGATAGCGTAGAGATAAAAATTACTATTCCCACTCCAGAGAGTGCAACAGTAGGGAAAGCGTTGGATAGCATAGGGTTATAAATTACTATTCCCACTCCAGAGAGTGCAACAGTAGGGAAAGCGTTGGATAGCGAAGGGGTAAAAATTACTATTCCCACTCCAGAGAGTGCAACAGTAGAGAAAGCGTTGGATAGCGTAGGGGTAAAAATTACTATTCCCACTCCAGAGAGTGCAACAATAGGGAAAGTGTTGGATAGCGTAGAGGTAACAATTACTATTCCCACTCCAGAGAGTGCAACAGTAGGGTAAGCGTTGGATAGCGTAGGGGTATACATTACTATTCCCACTCCAAAGAGTGCAACAGTAGGGAAAGCGTTGGATAGCGTAGGGGTAAAAATTACTATTCCCACTCCAGAGAGTGCAATAGTAGGGAAAGTGTTGGATAGCGTAGGGGTAAAAATTACTATTCCCACTCCAGAGAGTGCAACAGTAGGAAAAGCGTTGGATAGCGTAGGAGTAAAAATTACTATTCCCACTCCAGAAAGTGCAACAGTAGGGAAAGCGTTGGATAGCGTAGGGGTAAAAATTACTATTCCAACTCCAGAGAGTGCAACAGTAGGGAAAGTGTTGGATAGCGTAGAGATAAAAATTACTATTCCCACTCCAGAGAGTGCAACAGTAGGGAAAGCGTTGGATAGCGTAGGGTTATAAATTACTATTCCCACTCCAGAGAGTGCAACAGTAGGGAAAGCGTTGGATAGCGTAGGGGTAAAAATTACTGTTCCCACTCCACAGAGTGCAACAGTAGGGAAAGTGTTGGATAGCGTAGGGGTAAAAATTACTATTCACACTCCAGAGAGTGCAACAGTAGGGAAAGCGTTGGATAGCGTAGGGGTAAAAATTACTATTCCCACTCCGGAAAGTGCAACAGTAGGGAAAGTGTTGGATAGTGTAGGGGTTAAAATAACATAATTATAAATATAAACTTTTTGTTTAATAATAAAAATATAAACAATTAAATAAATATAAACCATTTACAATACCTATACATAATTATAAAAAAACATGATTAGCTAAATAGATTTAACAAATAATAAATATAAATAAATACTATTTGATATTATTTAATTACCAATTAATAATTAATTAACAATAATATTATTAACAATACAATAATTTTTAATACATTATTAATTAATGACATTTTAATTACTTCCCACCATATTCCCCTATAAACCCACTACCCACAACATAACACATTTATCCATTTATGAATTAATGAAAATTAATTAGCAATTAATTCAAATTAACTAACTATTAATTAAAATTAATTACCAATTAATTAAATTTATTTTATAATTCCTAATAATTAATAATCAATTTACCATAACTAAATTACTTCCAACCCTATTCCCCTATAAACCCAAAACCCGCTACAGAACATATATATCAATTAATCAATTAATTTAATTTCTTTCCAAATAATTAACAATAATTACCAATTAATTATAATTAATTAATAAATCCTACTAATTATTATTCAACTTACCATAATTAAATTACTTCCCACCCTATTCCCCTATAAACCCACAACCCGCTACAGAACATATATATCTATTAATAAATTAATTAAAAATAATTTCCAATTAATTACAAATATTTACCAATTAATTATAATTTATTAATAAATCCTACTAATTAATAATCAATTTACCATAATTAAATTACTTCCCACCCTATTCCCTTATAAACCCACAACCCGCTCCGATACTAAAACATACATTTTTCATATAAATTAATTTATTATTATATAAAATTAATACACATATAATATTAATTATTTTAAATACTTAAATACTTAAGTTAAACATATAACACAAACATATTAAAAAATTAAAAAAATAATACAAATATCGGTATTAGTGTCAACGAAATTAGTAACATCGATATATATGCTATCGATATTACTAACTTCGATATTACTTACATCGATATAAAGAATTTCGATATTACTTACCTTAGGGTCGATATTCTGTCCTACGATATTCTTGACTTCGATATTCTTGACTTCGATATTTCATACTCGATATTATGGTAGGTCGAAATTTCCTACTCTATATTTTGACTGTGTACCACGTGCTCACTACGCCACTGGAGTCAAGCTATCCTGGCTGAAGACGGCTGATAGCAAAAAACAGCTCCTAGGATGCTTGATTCCAGTCCAGGGACGACATGGCTTGGCAGTTAGGGCTGGACTATTCCCATGAGGCACAGGGTCAAGACTGATTTGCATATGGCCATGTCTGAACTGGGGTGGCTTGGTGTGCCAAATAACAATGGATTAAACCCAGATCTGAGACTGGGGGTGAATGTTTTGCCGTTGTGAAACATTCCGTCCATCATCTTGTGTGTTTTGCTGTTCAGCACCCAATCTGGTAAGGGTATGCCCAGACGTGGGTCCCGCGCTCACTACGCCACTGGGGTCGAGCTATCCTGGCTGAATGCGGCTGATAGCCAGAAAATGGTCCTAGGATGCTTGATTCCGGTTCAGGGAAGACATGGCTTGGCAGTTCGGGCTGGACTGTTCCCATGAGGAACCGGGTCAAGACTGGTTTGCATATTGCCATGTCTGAACTGGGGTGGCTTGGTGAGCAAAATTACGATGGATTAAACAAAGATCTGTGACTAGGGGTGAATGTGTTGCCATTGTACAACATTGCGTCCATCATCTTGTGTGTTTTGCTGTTCACCCTATGTGGGAAGGGTAAGCCTAGATATGGGTCCCGTGCTCACTATGCCACTGGAGTCAAGCTATCCTGGCTGAAGACGGCTGATAGCAAGAAACTGGTCCTATGATGCTTGATTCCGGTCCAGGGAAGACATGGATTGGCAGTTCGGGCTGGACTGTTCCCAGAAGGCACAGGGTAAAGACTGATTTGCATATGGCGATGTCTGAACTGGGGTGGCTTGCTGAGAAAAATAACGATGGATTAAACCCAGATATGTGACTGGGGGTGAATGTTATGCCATTGTGCAACATTCTGTCCATCATCTTGTGTGTTTTGCTGTTCACCCTATCTGGGAAGGGTATGCCCAGACGTTGGTCCCATGCTCACTACGCCACTGGAGTCAAGCTATCCTGGCTGAAGACGGCTGATAGACAAAAACAGCTCCTAGGATACTTTATTCCAGTCCAGTGAAGACAAGACTTGGCAGTTCGATCTGGACTGTTCCCATGAGGAACCGGGTCAAGACTGGTTTGCATATTGCCATGTCTGAACTGGGGTGGCTTGGTGAGCAAAATTACGATGGATTAAACAAAGATCTGTGACTAGGGGTGAATGTGTTGCCATTGTACAACATTGCGTCCATCATCTTGTGTGTTTTGCTGTTCACCCTATGTGGGAAGGGTATGTTATGACGTGGGTCCCGTGCTCACTACGCCACTGAAGTCAAGCTATCCTGGCTGAAAATGGCTGATAGCCAGAAACCGGTCCTAGGATGCTTGATTTCGGTCCAGGCAAGACATGGCTTGGCAGTTCAGGCCGGACTGTTCACATGAGGCACAGGGTCAAGACTGATTTCCATAAGGCCATGTCTGAACTGGGGTGGCTTGGTGAGTAAATAACAATGGATTAAACCCAGATCTGTGACTGGGGGTGATTGTTTGTCATTGTACAATATTCCGTCCATCATCTTGTGTGTTTTGCTGTTCACCCTATGTGGGAAGGGTATGCCCAGACGTGGGTCCCGTACTCACTATGCCACTGGAGTCATGCTATCCTGGCTGAAGACGGCTGACAGACAGAAACCGGTCCTAGGATGCTTGATTCCGGTTGAAGGAAGACATGGCTTGGCATTTTGGGCTAGACCGTTCCCATGAGGCACAGGGTCAAGACTGATTTGCATATGGCCATGTCTGAACTGGGGTGGCTTGGTGAGTAAATAACGATGGATTAATCCCAGATATGTGACTGGGGGTGAATGTTTTGCCATTGTGCAACATTCCGTCCATCATCTTGTGTGTTTTGCTGTTCACCCTATGTGGGAAGGGTATGCCCAGACGTGGGTCCCATGCTCACTATGCTACTGGAGTCAAGCTATCCTGGCTGAAGACGGCTGATAGTCAGAAACCGGTCCTAGGATGCTTGATTCCGGTCCAAGGAAGACATGGATTGGCAGTTCGGGCTGGACTGCTCCCATGAGGCACATGGTCAAGACTGATTTGCGAATGACAATGTCTGAACTGGGGTGAGTTGGTGAGCAAAATAAAGATGGATTAAAACCAGATATGTGACTGGGGGTGAATGTTTTGCCGTTGTGCAACATTCCATCCATCATTTTGTGTGTTTTGCTGTTCACCCTATCTGGGAAGGGTATGCCCAGATATGGGTCCCGTGCTCCCTACGCCACTGAAGTCAAGCTATCCTGGCTGAAGATGGCTGACAGCCAGAAACCGGTCCTAGCTTGCTTGATTCTGGACCAAGGAAGACATGGCTTGACAGTTTGAACTGGACTGTTCCCATGAGGCACAGGGTCAAGACTGATTTGAATATGGCCATGTCTGTACTTGGGTGGCTGGTGAAAAACATAACAATGGATAAAACCCAGATCTGTGACTGGGGGTAAATGTTTTGCCATTGTGCAACATTCCGTCCATCATCTTGTGTGTTTTGCTGTTAACCCTATGTGTGAAGGGTATGCCCAGACGTGGGTCCAGTGCTCACTACGCCACTGGAGTCAAGCTATTCTGGCTGATAGCCTGAAACCGGTCCTAGGATGCTTGATTCCGGTCCAGGGAAGACATGGCTTGGCAGTTCAAGCTGGACTGTTCCCATGAGGCACAGGGTCAAGACTGATTTGAATATGGCCATGTCTGTACTTGGGTGGCTGGTGAACAACATAACAATGGATAAAACCCAGATCTGTGACTGGGGGTAAATGTTTTGCCATTGTGCAACATTCCGTCCATCATCTTGTGTGTTTTGCTGTTCACCCTATGTGGGAAGGGTATGCCCAGATGAGGTCTTGTGCTCACTACGCCACTGGAGTCAAGCTATCCTGGCTCAAGACGGGTGATAGCCAAAACAGGTCCTAGGTTGCTTCATTCCCGTCCGGGGAAGACATGGCTTGGCAGTTTGGGCTGGACTGTTCCCATGAGGCTCAGGGTCAAGACTGATTTGCATATGGCCATGTCTGTACTTGGGTGGCTAGGTGAGCAAAATAACGCTGGATAAAACCCAGATCTGTTACTGGGGGTGAATGCTTTGCCATTGTGCAACATTCCGTCCATCATCTTGTGTGTTTTGCTGTACACTCTATGTGGGAAGGGTATGCCCAGCCGTGGGTCTCGTGCTCACTACGCCACTGCAGTCAAGCTATCCTGGCTGAGACGGCTGATAGCCAAAAACCGGTCCTAGGTTGCTTGATTCCGGTCCAGGGAAAACATGGCTTGGCAGTTCGGGCTGGACTGTTCCCATGAGGCACAGGGTCAAGAATGATTTGCATATGGCCATGTCTGAACTGGGGTGGCTTGGTGAACGAACTAACAATGGATTACACCCAGATCTGTGACTGGGGGAGAATGTTTTGCCATTGTGCAACATTCCGTCCATCATCTTGCGTGTTTTGCTGTTCACCCTATGTGGGAAGGATGTGGCCAGATGTGGGTCCCGTGCTCACTACGCCACTGGAGTCAAGCTATCCTGGCTAAAGACGGCTCATAGCCAAAAACCGGTCCTAGGATGCTTTATTTTCGGTCCAGGGAAACCAAGGCTTGGCAGTTCGGGCTCGACTGTTCCCATGAGCCACAGGGTCAAGAATGATTTGCATATGGCCATGTCAGGAGCAGGGTAACGAACAATAGTGCGCCTGCCTAAGAACAAAGAACTACTAGTCCTAGAAACCCATGCGGCAAGTAGGCGGGAACTATATTAATTTCCTTAACCCGGGGGACGGGTTGATTGGATTCCACGTTTGTTCCGTTTGTTTGCGGTGTGATCTGATGCTGCTCTGAGAGCTGTGGTTCTTCGCTAGTTACGCGAAGACAGGGTCTCTATTCTGTGTGTTGCTGGTGAAGGGAGGAAGGTCTCTTTCTCCCCGCTGTTGGAAGCGCCGAGATTCGGCTCACTTGCTGCTGCGGGTTCTGTGGTGTTTCGTTGGCGGCTTCCGCGAAAACACAGACCCGCTCTACTACCGGACTTGTTTACCGTTCAGGAGAGGATCGGCTGATTCTCCTCTGGGTGCGTGCTGCTTCGCGGCGTTCTGTACGAAGACACGGACAACCCTTGCTTAGAGCTCCAGGCTAACGAGACAGGGCACGGCTCGTCGTTTCTGTCTCTCCTGAATCAACGGGAGTGTCCTTCTGGGGGGATCCGTCGGAGGGGTCGCTTGCCTCAGATTGGATTGTCGAGCATCCTCCGGTTACCCCTGGAACGTTATTTTTGACGAAGGAGCCGAGAAACTCTGTAGACTCATTTCGTTGGGCGGTAAGGTAACGAGTAGTACTTCACTCTTGGGAGTTCTTGTGTTTCCCTTTTTCTTTTCTTCGGGGATATTGGTGCATGTTAAACCTCGCTTCTCTGAAGTAACAGAAGACTATTTTGAATCTGCTGAGGGCTGGGTTGTTTACCCTATCTAGAACTTTGGCTTCCTTGTACTATGAGGGGAACCCTGTGATTAGCAACAGGTATGTCGAATGTAGGTGTTTGAGCATTAAGAGAGGGAGGGGCGATATTGAACAGAGTCAGTATATCTGTGTTTATGTTCACAGGACAGAGTCCCAGAGCTTCAAGGTAGAAGAGAACCCAGTGTACTCCTAGTCAACAACTGCACGGGTTCGAGGTAGGCGGAGTTCCTAGGGAATCAAGGGAACAGAGGGTTTCTGAGAATGGGACACCGGAATACTCTAACGGTTTGTCCTTTGTATTTCCAGGTAACCACCTCGCAGAGCACCAACCCGGCCCCCTATTTTCCCTCGATGGATCACCTCTAGCTCTGGGTGTTCTTCCTAGAACCAGGCCTGGGGAGATCCAAAGGTGGATCCTTCATAGCATCGCCCGGATCCCGAAGAGCTTCGGATATCCTTGACAGAATCCAATACCCACGAAACACTACTCTTCCTGGTCCGAGTGTTCCTTTAGGATGGCTACCATGGACGATGTGCTTCAGGAACTAGTGATGGTCCAACAGGAGTTGGCTGATTCCAAAGCGGAAACTGCAGCTCTGAGGGAAAATGTGGATAGGCAAACACGCAACCCGTTCGACGCCTCCTCATCCAACTCCCATATCCATGTCACTGTGCCCCCCTCTGTTCCGTTGGCTATTCCAGAACGGTATTCAGGGGATCCCCATAAGATCCAGACCTTTCTCACCCAAATAGCGTTACACTTCTCGTGCAGACCAGCTTCCTTCCCAAACAATCTGTCCAGGGTCGCTTTTGCGATTTCGTATCTCTCTGGGGATGCGGCCGATTGGGCGGTCCTGCTGGTACGGAACGATAGTCCTCTGCTTTCGGATTGGGAAGGGTTCAGAAAGGAACTCGAAAGAGTCTTTGACCGTAGGGCTACCATGTTTAGCGCTGACAGGGAAGAAAAGATCTGGTGTCCTATATGACGGCGTTCAACCGTCTGATAGCAGATACTGCCTGGCCCGAAGAAAAGAGAATGTCCCTCTACTACCAAGGTCTGTGTGATGAAATGAAGGACGTGTTGGCACATATAGACCCACAGCCTACCTCATGCATTGACCTTATTAATCTCACCTTAAGGCTGGACCATCGAATCTCCGACAGACATGGGGGTAGTCGAAGGGGAGACATGGCACCACCGGTGAGCGATCAGGAGACCAGAACCATGGCTTCTTCCAGAGAAGCAGGGCCCGAACCCATGGATATTGGGGCAGTTCGACCACCTTTGTCTAGAACAGAAAGAGAGACCCGGAGGGCCCAAGGGTTATATATGTACTGTGGACGGAAAGGACATTACGTCCGAGAAGGTCAATCCAAACCCAAGAAAAGAACCACCTACTTTTCAGGGAAGAAAGTGGCCATAAGTGCGGTAGGAGGAGCGGAAACCGAACCATCTTCGTCGGTTGTATCAGGAGAGGAAGAACCAAAACCCGGTTGGCGGATACCGTCATTGGACATCCCAGAACAGAAAAACTCTGAATCGCATATAGTGTTGGATATGTTGTTGACTGTCCATCAGTTGACGCATCCTGTCTGTTCCATGATCGATTCTGGGGCCACAGGCAATTTCATAGACCAGGGTCTGGTCCATCGTCTGGGGTTAAAGAAAGTGCCCAGTGAAAAGCCAGAGCCGGTATTAGCGGTAGATGGCACCCCATTGAAATCAGGCCCTATTGTTGAACATACGGAAACCCTAGAACTCACCATTCCGGGGTTATCACAGGATCACATGGAAGACATTGTCTTAAACATCATCGAGGCCCCCCAGAATGAACTCATATTGGTAATGCTGTGGTTGTGGTTGCATAGCCCTTCCATGAACTGGAGACAGAAAACCCTTAGCTTCCAGTCCAGGGACTGTAGGGAAAGGTGCATGAGAGAACACAGTTCGGTAGCCTTGACCCTTGCCCTGGTACACATAGTGGCTATAGCTGCCAAGAAGGCCATGGTTCTTCCTGCAGAGTACAGCGCATACCACGAGGTGTTTAGTGAGGAAAAAGCCACGACCCTGCCACCACACCGCGAGTATGACTGTAGGATCGACTTGATAGACGGAGCGGTCCTGCCTTCCTGCAGAGTTTATGCTCTGTCTGAGCCAGAGAACCTGCATTTAAGGGAATACTTGGATCATTATTGTGCCATAGGATTCATTAGTCCTTCCCGCTCCCCGGCAGCCTCGCCACTGTTCTTCACAGCCAAAGCCAATGGTGATCTCAGGGCTTGCATAGACTACCGCGTCCTGAATAAGAACACGGTGAGAAATCGATATCCGCTCCCGCTCATTCCAGTATTATTAGATCAGGTGCGAGGAGCGGCTATTTACACCTGTCTCGACCTTCGAGGGGCTTACCATCTGGTCGGCATACGCAAGGGAGACGAATGGAAAACAGCCTTCAAGACTAGATATGGCTTGTATGAATATTTGGTTATGCCATTCGGGCTGTGTAATGCCCCAGCGGCATTCCAATATTTCCTGAACGACGTCCTGAAAGAGTATCTGGATCGCATTGCGATCGTGTATATCGATGATATACTTATCTACTCCGAGTCCCCAGCCAAGCACACGGATCACGTGCGGATGATACTTTAGCGTTTACAGGAGAATCACTTGTACTGCAAACTGAGCAATTTGAGTTCAGTGTTTGCCAGGTGGAGTTTCTGGGGGTGATTCTGAGTCCTCAGGGATTCAGCATGGCCGAAAGGAAGGTGGCAGCGGTACAGGAGTGGCCGGTCCCAAGAACCGTTCGTGAAGTCCAATGTTTTCTTGGGTTCGCCAATTATTACAGACGCTTTATCGCTCATTTCTCTCAGTTGGCGGCTCCCATCACCAGACTGTTGAGAAAAGGGGCGGCCTATGTTTGGACTCCTGAGGCTACCAACGCATTTGTACAGCTCAAGGAGGCATTCTGTTCAGCACCGATATTAAGACACCCGCAGGTGGACATCCCATTCATAGTGGAAGCTGACGCTTCGGATGTGGCGCTTGGGGCGGTTCTCTCGCAAAGGGACCGGGAGACATGTAAATTACATCCGGTGGCGTTTATGTCTAAAAAATTATCCCAGGCCGAAACCGGATACACAGTGGCGGAAAAAGAACTCCTGGCCATCAAAAGAGCCTTTCAGGAATGGTGACATTATCTGTGGGGGGCCCAACATCCTGTTACGGTTTATACGGACCATGGCAACCTGCAGTTCATGAAAACAGCCTGACACCTGACTCCGAGACAGATGCGATGGACTCTGTTTTTTGCCGGTTACAACTTTGTCATTACCTTCCGTCCGGGCTCTGGTAACACAAAGGCTGACTCTCTCTCAAGGCAGAGCGACGCAGAGAGCTCACCCATAACTGCTCCGGAGGCCATCGTGTCTCCTGATAAGGTTCTGTGCGTTGTTGCAGTAGACTAATTCCTAGATCAGGTGAAAGACCATCGTTCTTTGCCACAATGGCAGGAATGGGCATCGAAGGACAAACAACGTTCCCTACAACATGGCATTCCTTTGTATCGCAATCGGCTGTACCTACCTTATCCTGAGGTTCGCCAGAAGGCTTTTAACTGGTGTCATAATGCAGTACTAGCAGGGCATCCGGGGAGCCGGAAAACCCTCTCGTCCTTACAGGCTCCTTTTGGTGGGAAAACATGGCGAAGGATGTGAAGACCTGGGTTTCCCAATGTGGCACTTACGCTCGGGCCAAGGGAGAGGCCTGCAGGGTAAAAGGGGTATTGATGCCTTTGCCTACCCCGTCCAGCCCCTGGCAGAACATCAGTCTTGATTTTGTGGTTGGTTTGCCCATGGACCAGGGTTGCAGCGCTATATTGGTGGTGGTGGATAGCCTGACAAAAGCAGGACACTTCCTTCCCTGTAAGAACTTACCTACTGCAGCACAGACCACCCAGATGTTGCTCCAGCAAGTGGTTCGGCTGCCTGGTCTTCCCAAGGTCATCGTCTCAGACAGAGGTCCACAGTTTGTAGCCAGGTTCTGGAAGGCATGGTGTAAAGCATTGCAGGTGGAGGTGGCATTATCCACGAGCTTTCATCCACAAACGGACGGCCAGACCGAAAGATTAAACCAGACCCTAAAGAAATACCTGAGATGCTACGCAAAGGAGGCCTCGGAATCCTGGGTCTCGATGTTGTGGTTGGCAGAATTGTCATACAATAATTATTGGCATAGTTCTATCAAGGACACACCTTTCAGAGCTAATATCGGATTTCATGGCAACACACTTCCTTTGACGGTACCAAGCGAGATAGCAAACCACCCCTCAGAACATGCTCGAGTTACAGATCTAGTGAGAATACACAAAAGAATACAAGCTGAGTTGAGTCGGGCAAAGGCAACCTACAAGAAATGGGCGGATGTTCATAGGCAAGAGGGGCCGCAGTATGCAGTGAGGGACAGGGTGTGGTTGTCCACCAAAAACATCAGTTTCAGATACCGTATCAATCAATCAGTGACACTTATAGAGCGCGCTACATACCCGTAGGGTCTCAAGGCGCTGGGGGAGGGGGGGTGCCGCTACTGCTCGAACAGCCAGGTCTTCAGCTTCTTCCTGAAGGAGAGGTGGTCTTGGGTCAGGCGCAGGTCGGCCGGGAGGGAGTTCCAGGTCTTGGCGGCCAGGTAGGAGAAGGACCTTCCTCCTGTAGTCGCTCTTCGGATGCGGCGAGGGCGTGGTTGGCTGATCGGAGGTGGCGTTTGGGAGCGTAGAAGTTGATCCGGCTGTTGAGGTAGCTCGGGCCTTGGTCGTGTAGGGCTTTGTGTGCGTGGGTGAGGAGGCGGAAGGTGATTCTTTTGTTGACGGGGAGCCAGTGAAGGTCTCTCAGATGTCCGGAGATGTGGCTGGTTCGTGGGATGTCGAGGATGAGTCTGGCTGAGGCGTTCTGGATCCGCTGGAGTCTCTTCTGGAGCTTGGCGGTGGTACCGGCGTAGAGGGCGTTGCCGTAGTCCAGTCGGCTGGTGACGAGGGCCTGGGTGACGGTCTTCCTGGTCTCGGTGGGGATCCACCAGAAGATCTTCCGTAGTATGCGTAGGATGTTGAAGCACGCCGAGGAGACGTTGTTGACTTGCCTGGTCATGGAGAGGGAGGAGTCCAGGATGAAGCCCAGGTTGCGTGCATGGTCTGTCGGTTTGGGTGCGGTGCCCAGGGCGGGAGGCCACCAGGAGTCATCCCAGGCGGAGGGTGAAGAGCCCAGGATGAGGACCTCCGTCTTATATTCCACCCGCGGTACATCGGTCCGTACCCCGTCCTTCATCAAGTGAACCCAGTGGCCTATCGCCTGAAGTTACCTGCCTCCCTCAGAATCCATCCGGTATTCCACTGTAGTTTGTTGAAGCCGGTGTTTGGGCACCGGCGGGTGGCGCTTCCTCCGGTGGTTAGGGACGGCCAGTTGGAGTATGAGGTGCGCAGGATCCTGGATTCCCGGTTCCGTAGGGGCCGACTTTGGTACCTGGTGTCATGGAAAGGGTGTACCTCAGAGGAGGACTCCTGGGAACCCTGTACAGGAATACATGCCCCGAGGGCGGTACGTCTGTTTCATGATCGCAACCCGAGTGAGCCCGGTTCAAGGAGGCGCTTGGGAGGAGGACGTACTGTCAGGAGCAGGGTAACGAACAATAGTGCGCCTGCCTTAGAACAAAGAACTACTAGTCCCAGAAACCCATGCGGCAAGTAGGCAGGAACAATATTAACTTCCTGAACCCGGGGGACGGGCTGTATTGGATTCCACGTTTGTTCCGTTTGTTTGCGGTGTGATCTGATGCTGCTCTGAGAGCTGTGGTGCTTCGCTAGTTACGCGAAGACACGGTCGCTATTCTGTGTGTTGCTGGTGAAGGGAGGAAGGGCTCTTTCTCCCCGCTGTTGGAAGCGCCGAGAGTCGGCGGACTTGCTGCTGCAGGTTCTGTGGTGTTTTGCTGGCGGCTTCTGCGAAAACACAGACCCGTTGTACTTCCGGACTTGTTTACCGTTCAGGAGAGGATCGGCTGATTCTTCTCGGGGTGCGTGGTGCTTCGCGGCGTTCTGTGCTAAGACACGGACACCCCTTGCTTAGAGCTCCAGGCTAATGAGACGGGGCATGGCTCGTCGTTTCTGTATCGTCTGAATCAATGGGAGTGTCCTTCTGGTGGGATCAGTTGGAGGGGAGGCTTGCCTCAGATTGGATTGTCGGAGTATCCTCCGGTTACCCCTGGAACGCTATTTTTGACGAAGGAGCCCAGAAACTCTGTGGACTCATTTCGTTGGGCGGTAAGGTAACGAGGAGTACTTCACTCTTGGGAGTTCTTGTGTTTTCCTTTTTCTTTTCTTCATGAATATTGGTGCATGTTATACCTCGCTTCTGTGAAGTAACAGAAGACTATTTTGAATCTGCTGAGGGCTGGTTTGTTTACCCTATCTAGGACTTTGGCTTCCTTGTACTTTGAGGGGAACCCTGTGATAAGCAACAGGTATGTAGAATGTAGGTGTTTGAGCATTAAGAGAGGGAGGGCCGATATTGAACAGAGTCAGTATATCTGTGTTTATGTTCACAGGACAGAGTCCCAGAGCTCCAAGGTAGAAGAGAACCCAGTGTACTCCTGGTCAACAACTGCATGGGTTCGAGGTAGGCGGAGTTTCTAGGGAATCAAGGGAACAGAGGGTTTCTGGGAATGGGACACCGGAATACTTTAACGGTTTGTCCTTTGTATTTCCAGGTAACCACCTCGCAGAGCACCAACCCGGCCCCCCTATTTTCCCTCGCCGGATCACCTCTAGGCTCTGGGTGTTCTTCCTAGAACCAGGCCTGGGGAGATCCGGAGGTGGACCCTCCATAGCATCGCCCTGATCCCGAAGAGCCATGTCTGGACTGCGGTGGCTTGGTGAGCAAAATAACTATGGATTAAACCCAGATCTGTGACTGGGGTGAATGTTGTGCCATTGTGCAACATTCCGTCCATTATCTTGTGTGTTTTGCTGTTCACGCTATCTGGGAAGGGTATGCCCAGACGTGGGTCTCGTGCTCACTACACCACTGGAATCAAGCTATCCTGGCTGAAGACAGCTGATAGCCAGAAACCGGTCCTAGGATGCTTGATTCCGGTCCAGGGAAGACATGGCTTGGCAGTTCAGGCTGGACTGTATCCATGAGGTACAGGGTCAAGACTGATTTGCATATTGCCATGTCTGAACTGGGGTGGCTTGGTGAGCAAAATAACAATGGATGAAACCCAGATTTGTGACTGGGGGTGGATGTTTTTCCGTTGTGCAACATTCCATCCTTCATCTTGTGTGTTTTGAGGAGCTCAAAATATAACAGTGCTCATGTGCAAGCATATGATCTATGTAACAGCACACTGGTTGAATTGTTCATTTTCTTTACCATTCTCATGATGCTGTTTCCCTCTGTTAATAATTGCAGCGCAGATTTTCACACGAAATCTCGTTTTTTTTGCGATTTCCATCTACTCAACTGGGGTACTTTCTACTGGCTAATCAGTAAGTGCTACCTCGTTGGGTAAATGTATAGTGCTTTTCCTACACTGCAGCTGCGTAAAGGGGCAGAAGATTTGTCTCCACTGACCATGTGTGTCTGTAACTTTGCCACAGCGGAAAAGGCGCCGAGGTCCCTTGAGTGAGCTGTCCATCATAGTTTGGAAAGGGCGAGGAGACGTTTGATACCGCTATTGTGTGGTGCGGGGCTTCTATGCGTGTCAACATGCCTCTTGTGTATAAATGATCGGAGAGCGAGCAGGGCAGCAGGTGAGGAGAAAGCAGCCTCCTGGTCACAGGAACTACACAGGGATTGCGCTCGAGAAACTCAGGGATGCAAAGACCTCCCTCGGGTATTAAAGCTAATTTTCGACGGCAGATATATGGTTAAAGCACACTTGCCCAGCCTCGACCGTGCTCACTAATGTTTTGGGCTGATGAAAACGTTACTGAATTTGAGCTTTAACTCGGGCACCTGCTTTATTTATATCTATAAGTGCTTCCTGTTGAGGTTTAATTTTTGTGACAGGAGCCTCGTGCCAGAATGAATCCTGCTCTGCATAGTTATCCACGAAGATGCCACCGTTTTGTGCAATACCTCTACTCAACTGGAGTACTTTCTACTGGCTAATCCAGTAAGTGCTACCTCGTTGGGTAAATAATAGTGCTTTTCCTACACTGCAGCTGCGTAGGGCCAGAAGATTTGTCTCCACTGACTAAGTGTGCCTGTAACTTTGCCACAGTGCCAAAAGGCGCAGAGGTCCCTTGAGTGAGCTGTCCATCACAGTTGGGAAAGGGCGAGAAGACGTTTGATACCGCTAGTGTGTGGTGCTGGGCTTCTATGCGTGTCAACATGCCTCGTGTATAAAGGGTCAGAGAGCGAGCAGGGCAGCAGGTGAGGAGATAGCAGCCTCCTGGTCACAGGAACGGGGATTGTGCTCGAGAAACTCAGGGATGCACAGACCTCCCTCGGGTATTACAGATAATTTTAGACGGCAGATATGGGGTTAAAGCACACTTGCCCAGCCTCGACCGTGCTCACTAATGTTTTGGGCTGATTAAAACGTTACTGAATTTGAGCTTCAACTCAGGCACCTGCTTTATTTATATCTGTAAGTGCTTTCTGTTGAGGTTTAATTTTTGGCCCACAGGAAGCACTTAGAGTTAGGACAGGTGCCCGAGTTGAAGCTAACTAGTTTGTAACTATTTTAGAATGTCGCCAGCAAGCACTCTGGCAGCTTGCCAGCGCCTTTCTAAAATGGTTACAAAGTTAGCTTCAACTCGAGCACCTACCTTAACTGTGCTTCCTGTGGGCCCAAAAAAAAAATCAGCCTGCTTGCGAATTCGCAAATTTTTCAGCAATTTCGCGAGATTCGCGGATCACGAAATTGCCGAAACTTCGCAAATTTCGCGAGCAGAGCGGAATTTGCACCCATACTTAATTTTACAAAAGAGTACAAGAATGATATTGCTTCAATAAATATTGAAATGTCATGTTGTGTATTTCTTGTGGATCTGTTTGGGTATTCATTAGTTACCAAACGAAAGGGTTCTAGATCTGTTTCCATGATTTCCTTGTGTAGTAAGGGTTGTCATGTTCTGAGGTTGCACATTCCACCTGTTACCCTGCAAGGTTAGGGGTACAGATGGTGGACTGTGAGCTAGTAGGCCTCAGGTCAGCATATCCTGATGGTGTGCTGGACATAGTCATGTGCAGTTTTTAAGTTTAGGCTGTCCAACAAACGCACAGTTTTACTGAGAAAGTATGAACCGTATGACATGGTGCTGTCGACTTTCTAGCTTGGATTCTTTTATAATGGATTGCTCAAGAAGCTTTCTCATGTGTGCCCAAAGCTCCTAACTACCAACTTACTGGAGACATTTGTAGTGTTAAAAAAATCCTACTTGACTGACTAGGGAACCCCTAAGTATTGGCTATAGGGTGTTCAAGCTTGTTACACCAATGTGGGCTCCCCCTTACGGAAGGAAACGTCACTTTCATGGTATAGGCACACAAAGGCTACAGGAAATAGGGAGCGACATGGCCTGTCTTAGCCAGGTACACACCCACCCATATATAACTAATCTAAGGGCAACAGAGCTTCATACACTGTACACAGGCCTGATCAGAATTTATGAATGCTTGACATAATATGTGATGTGAACAATGACCATAAACCCAGCAAGGGCTAGTCAAGCTGCACAACCACAATTGTCTATGCCTGGAATTAGCCCAGTGACCATCAATGCAGTCATGGGTAAGGTTCCCATCAGACGGGAAGAGATTCTGTTCTGAATTGCTCAAAAAAACAAATCAGCTTGAAGCTGTATTTCCCCACCCGGGACCCCAAGAAAAATATTGAATTTTCACAATATGCTTGCCAATGGAGATGGCTCACCCATGAAAGACTGCTCCACTCAGGGCACGGTCTTTTCTGCAGTATTACCAGAACACACAGTACACCCTCATTAGCTGCTTTGCCAGAGGCGCATAAACAGATTCAGAATGAGTATGGGCAGCCCCAGCCCTGGATTTGGGGATGAAACTTATGGGCAATTTTGCCACAGTATCCTCAATCATACTAAGCAATATAAAGGGGGAAGCAGCAGCTATACACCAGTGACTCACGCAGGTTTCTCTGGGAAACCAGGAGCAAGAACTACCCTAAAATATTGAGGAAACCTATGTGACAATATATAGTGATAATTTGGGAGCCAGATCTAGTAAACCACAGGCTAAGGGTAATCCTGTAAAGGAGAACATGAAGCATGCTCCACAGTCTTCTAAGAAGAAAAGGGAATGTAAGAAAGATAAAGTAAAGACTAAAACACTGAGTGAATCTCCTCGACAGGAGTCCTCGGATAAGCACTACAATCTACGCAAATATGATATAATGATAAACCCTGATAGGTATTAGGATACTGATACACGTCGCTCTGTTACTTTCAGGAGTCATCAAAAAGTGCTCGGAGAGAAGAGGACGATCAGAGCACAGATCAAAGGAGTACGTGAAATCGAAGCACTCGTAATGCTCATCTGACTTCCTAATGAAAAAGGAAGGCAAACCTACACAGTCTAAGCCTCAATTAAAAAAGAAGGTAGATGGCATCAAAGTCAAATATGCCGCAAATATTGAGGACACTGCTTCTGAATGGGGAGTGGGCTCCGACCATGCTGGAGAGCGCAGCAGACGTTACAGTAGTTCGTCAGAATCTTATGGCGTGTCAGGCCGCAATAGCAATGAGTAACTATGTCCAGGTGAAAAAACGCTACTGGAGACTGAGTATCCCTAGTCAATTATATGAATTGAAACTCCAGAGGATACCATAAATGCTCTCTTTTGGGAGAACTTGTCATTTGGCTATGACATTCTCTTGGTTGAAAAGCATTGGCCACTGGAGTTTGTTATGGATTGCCCCAACAAACAAAATGTAATTTTGCCTGCCTTTTCCGACCTTGTCTTAGATTAGGTTAAACATACATACGCCAAGGAGTGGGCTTTAGCGCAAGCTTCAGCGTTATACCACAACCATGAGGGTTAGGATGATGGATAACCCGTGAGGTCAAGGCCAGAACTGCAGTTACAATATCCCATTAAACATGAGGCTAAAAAACAAGATAGAGAAATACTCACATATCTTGGATACCAACATGTAATAGAAAGTTGCACCTCACCAATGAATAATCCTTTATTTCCCGTAATGAAACCAGACCATTTGTATCATTTGGTCTTAGATTTCAGACACTTGAATACTGCTACACTCACAGTCGCTGTACAAAACATGCATAGCACGACACTAATGAACAATAAAGTGTGTAAAAAATACAAAATGGCATTAGACATATCAAATGGATTTTTCTTCCAAAATATTGTGCCGAAAAGCAGGTACTTAACCGCATTCTGTGCTCTCGTTTCTCGAAACCAGTTCTGTCAATTGCCACAAGGGTATAAGAATAGTGTGTGACTGTGCAGTACTTCTCCCCCTAACATCCTGAAGGAAACACAGCAGTGGAGAGGAAGAACTGGGACTTAAAGTAATCTTTACAGGGTCTTTAACAGCCCCAGTACTAGTTTCAGGTTGCACATGCTTTCATCACCTGTATGGGGCCCAGAAAGCCTTAAATAATCTGCCTAGAAAAGCCTTGGGTGGTCGGATTCCATCTGAGATACTGTTCGGTGGTGAAATGTGAGTTCTAGACCTTGACAGTCACAGTACAGTGGGGGCGGAAACACCTTTTGATATCAGTGAATGTTTGAATGTTTTACAGGACCTGAACAAGTTTAGAGAAGCTCGGAGCAACATCCAAGAAAAACGTTCCACCACTGCTTAAAGTGAAGGAAGCACCACAACGCCTGGTTGGATTCCAAAGATCAGTGATCTGGTCTGGGAGAACATTGAGGATTAGAAGGAATTCAGGCCATCCTACAAAGCGCCTATCCCTGTCCTGGCCGTTGAAGGTACCAGAACTGCACTTTTTCCGGCCCTTGCTGGTAGCCAACACAAGAGATTTTCTGTCTATTGACCTCATCAAACTATATCATGTGGTCGGTTCTACATAGTAGGCCTTGAGGGCTCGTGAGTAGATACCTGCCTCCTCTCACTACCCTACAGGAAGTCCTGTTGAACGTTGACGGACGATGAAGCTTCTTCTCCCCGACTGGAGACAGCTGACACTGAAGTATCACTTCTTCCTATTACATCAACAAATGTCATACAATCATAATGTAGAGAAACACACGTTGACAATGATTGTGTCTACCGCAATGTACTTCCATTAGAGTCATCTACCAGCTCTACATAGCTACACGAGCCTCCCATCGTTTTATAAACAGTATCTGGCAACTTCGTCCACTTTGATGACTTCTCTTCAGATTCATCAGACCCTGAGACCACGTAACTTTTACTTGTGGCTTAAAATGACATACTTTGTCCATGGATATACATTTACTTTTCTTCTTCCTTTGGATTGGTTTTGTGACAGCCTTGTTCTTGCTTCTGAACGTACACTATCTTGCAGATTGCTCTTCTGTTTAACTGGTAAACAAGGTTTTGAAATCCAATGCCTCATCACACTAAGTGCGAAGAGACATTTCAGCTATTTCAGTTCACAATGGAATTGTTTGGGAAAAGGTATATCATATGATATATTTGGACCAACTGAAACTTTACAAATACCTTATATATTTTGTACATCTTTGAATTATATTATTACTCCTGGAACTATCTCTGATGATAGTGATATTCACAAAGTACATGAAATGCTTGCTGATTAAGAGCATTATACTGTTTTCAATAGTGAGAAATTGTATGACGGTACATCTAGTTATGATAAAATGTTCTGTTTGCAACATTATACACAATGGGCACACTGCCCTACATCACCACAGTGTAGTTCGAAAACATTTGCACAGCCATTTGCATTTTTTTCTGGTCACAATTCAGCAGACCTAGAGTTGTATTATTATAAATTAACACCTTCTCCAGGGAAGACCATTATGCTCACTGATACAATGTGGATTTATTCAGCATCATTTATTTCCCAATTGTTTACACAAAGGTATAACTTTTAGAGAGACACTATTGATTTAAAATCTATATGGGGGACAAAAGATTGGCAGGTTCAGGGGAGCCATGCTTTATTTAAAGCATGCCTTATACCACCCCAACTTATTTTCCTGAATAAAACTATGTAGCAATTGTCCTGTCTCGGCCTAGCCAAAATAAAGGATTTCAATACACCAAATTGTACCACATTTGCACATTTTAAGAATTGGCACCAGTTCACAAATTGCAAGGAGAAAACATTAGATAGCATGCTTAGCAATGGGATATACAATTCTTCATGTTCTGATCAAGAAGGACGGTTAGTGTGGTTGTTAGACATTAATGGATGTCAGGCATGTTTTCTTGACAACGCGAAAGGGTTTAGGATAAGGAGGCCAGACCCACGTTATGTGCAGACACAACACGCAGGAGTGGTAACAACATACAGCATTGGAAAGTAGTGCCTAGAATGGCTAAAACATTCAATGTTGTCATAGGTCATGGGTACTCACAAACGTTCTCTCGGGGGTCAAATTTACAGTGTGGTTTGTGGTCGGGGGCCAAACCGGTGGGGGCGTGGTCAGTGGGGGAGGGGGGTGCCACTAGAGTAAAAGCAAAACTGTGACCATGAGGTTCAACACTGGCCCCTGCAGCGAACGCCTTTATCCACTGAGCCACAAGATCCGGCATACATACATCTTTCTCTCCCTCCCTCCCTCTCTCTATCTATCCCACCCTCTCTCTCTCTCTCTCTCTCTCTCTCTCTCTCTCTCTCTCTCTCTCTCTCTCTCTCTCTCTCTCTCTCTCTCCCTTTCTCTCCCTCCCTCTCTCCCTCCCTCTCTCTCCCTCCCTCCCTTCCTATCTCTCTACTCCCTCTCTCTGTCTCCCTCTCTCTCCTTCTTTCTGTCTCCCTTTCTCTCCCTCTCTCTGTCTCCCTCTCTCGCACTCCCTCTATCTCCCTCTCGCTCTCCCTCTGTTTACCTCTTGCTCTCCCTCTGTTTACCTCTCGCTCTCCCTCTGTTTACCTATCGCTCTCCCTCTGGCTCTCCCTCTGGCTCCCTCTGGCTCTTCCTCTGACTCCCTCTGGCTCTCCCTCTGTCTGTCTCCCTCTCTCTGTCTCCCTCTCCATCCCTCTGTCTCCCTTGGACTCCCTCTCTCTGTATCGCTACCTCTGTCTCCCTCTCTCTGGCTCCCTCTCTCGCTGTCCCCCTCCCCCTCTGACTCCCACTGTTTCCCTCTCTCTCTGTCTCCCCCTCTGTCTGTCTCCCTCCCTCTGTATCCCTTTCCCTATCTCCCTTTCTCCCTCTGTCTCCCTCTCTCTGTCTCCCTCTCCCTTCCTCTGTCTCCCCCGGTCTCCCTCCCTCTGTCTCCCTCTCCTCTCTCTCTGTCTCCCCCTGTTTCCCTCTCTGTCTGTCTCCCCCCTCTGTCTGTCTCCCTCTCCCTGTATCCCTCTCCCTCTGTCAAGAAGAATGGTGACACAGGCCCACGTCAGCAGCAGACTGTACTACGGCAACGCACTCTACACAGGAATCCCAGCCAAACACCTACGACAACGACAACGCATCCAAAATGCCTCCGCCCGACTGATCGTCAACATCCCCCGGCGCAGCCACATCACCCCCCACCTGGGAGACCTACACTGGCTCCCCGTCGACAAGAGGATCACCTTCAAAATCCTCACCCATGCACACAAAGCACTCCACAACGCCGGACAAGTCTAACTTAACAGCAGACTCAGTTTCTACACCCCCACCCACCAGATCCGCTCCGCCAGCCTCGCCTTCGCCGCTGTCCCCTGCATCCTACGAACGACCTCCGGCAGCAGATCCTTCTCCTACCTCGCTGCCAAGACCTGGAACACCCTCCCTTCCCACATGCGGCAGACCCAAGACCTACTCACCTTCAGAAGACTCCTCAAGACCTGGCTCTTCGAGCAGTAGCAGCACCCCCCCTCCCCTCAGCGCCATGAGACCCTCACGGGTAAGTAGCGCACTCTACAAGTACTCTGATTGATTGATTGATTGTCTGTCTCCCTCTCTCTGTCTCCCTCTCCCTCTCTCTGTCTCCCTCGGACTCCCTCCCTCTGTCGCCCTCCCTCTGTCGCCCTCTTCCCTCTGTCTGTCTCCCTCTGTCTGTCTGTCTCCCTCCCTCTGTGTGTCGACCTCTGTCTCCCTCTGTCTCTGTCCCTCTGTGTCTCTCCCTCTCATCCTCTCTGTCTCTCTATCTGTCTCACGCTCTCTCTGTCCCCTCCCTCTGTCTACCTCCATCTCCCTCCCTCTGTCTCCCTCCGTCTCCCTCTATCTCCCTCTGTCTTCCTCCCTCTATCTCCCTCTGTCTGTCTCCCTCTGTCACCCTCTGTCACCCTCTGTCACCTAACCCCAGCTTCCCGGGCACACACACAGCCGGACCCGAGTACTTCGCAGGTCTTTAAAAGACCATTTACTTGTTAATGAGGCTTTGTTGTGAATCGAGCATAATGTCTCGGAGTCCGCTCTGCTGCGGCGGTGTTGGCTGACACTTTGCAAATATATTTTTTTAAAACACAGGTACAATGTCTGCAAGGTCCACGGGCTGCTGAGGAAGGCGTGCCGGGCCCCTGGCGGCCTGCGGGCCGTACTATGAGTACCCGTGTCACAGGTGAACCAGCACTTGTCCCTTCTTTCTGATGACATGAGTCTAAAGGATTTTTTAACTAGGTCCTCGAAAAACACGTCCAAAGTGCTTTCTATATGCAATATACAATGAAGTGTGGAAAGTTTCACAGCAGGAAGCTGCTGAGAGACTACGTGAGATTGACAGAGCAAATATGAAAAAGGTTCTGGCAGTAGTAGACAATGGTATGACCACCTTTTCGAATAGGATATACTCTAGGTAACATTGTGTCATCTGCTGTTAACATCACAAAGAGTAAAATGTCCTCTGCAACATGGGAAATTGCAGCTTAGGTCTATTATGTTACTTAGTTGGACTCTTCAGATGTTACATACTGGTTGCGTCCCATGGAATCACCTTAATGCCAGTAGCTTGTTTTTACCATACAATCTAACTAAGGAAGAGACCACTAGGAAATACTCGACATACCTAATGTTGCACATTGAAAAGTTAGAAAAATTGCCATTCACTGTTGCAGAAATTCCATCAGCAGATTGGTTAATACATGGGTTAATTTCTCTTGAATCTCAATGTTTCACTTTAAGTACTGCTTACAACACCATTAAGTGGGCAGATATGATGCGCTAGGAGAGGGGTTTCTACACGAGTCATCGACCTTACCTTTCATATACAGATGTAAGAATGGTGACACTGAGATTTTTCTTAGAGGTACAGACTACGAGAATTCTTTAGGTAATTCTCTAGTATGCAGGGAGGTTGCACTCCACTATGCATTTGCGGCACCAAGGTGAACTTGTGTTTTCTGAAGGTTTCTCTAGCTGCTGTGATTCGTCCGGCATTCTGATTGCTTTCCAATGGTAGCTATTTGATATAGAACAATCAATGCTGCTGTGGTATGAGACTGGGAATCGCCTATCTGGTGAAACTTTCTGCGGTTGTGACCAGTTATACACAAGTACAGTTTCCACCTGTCCGTACAGTTAGGGTTGTGACAGTTGGCCTTCGATTATTATTTCTAATGTGTATTTTGATGCTTAAAGCAGAGTGAAAGCCTCTTTGGTTCAGAAGGACGTGACCTTAACATCTGCCAGGGAGTTGTTTGAGGGCTTTCTCTGAGATAGTTGTTACTCCACACCAATTTCCCAAACCATTTTGGGGAGCATGTGCACCTTTTTTTCCTTACATTTCCAATACTACGGGGGTAGGGTACTTTTTAAGACCATTGGCTCCAGTTTGGTTTGCACCTTCCAGACGGTCTTCTTCCACCTTCTATGCACTCCTTGATTGGAAGCATTTTTGGAAACTTACTGCTGATCATGATCATGCATGTCAGAACACTGAAATTATTTGATCTGCTCTTTAATGGATGTTCCGTCACATGGGCAAATGGAGATGGCACTGCTGCTGTGTCATAAGAAAATGATACAACACTTTGGCCCACCCTTGCACCAAAAACTAATCGATGACTAGTTCTTCTTTTTTGGCCTGTCTGGCTACCCTGCGTGCAGCCTGCATTCTGCTGTTTACTTTGCACTTTCAAGTGTGTCCTGGACATATGCTTGGGAATGCAACTGGTTTAATCTATGGACATAGAACTGCTGGTTCACTTGTACTGTTGCCCTTTGCACTTGCTCCAAATTATGAGCCTTCCTCGGATGCTTCTGCTACTGTTGATTTAGATCCTGGCTTGTCCTCTGCAGCTTCATTGCTGGCCGTTCCTCCTTTGGTGGCTGCTGTGGGGGTTGGATTTGAACATGTTTGATCTGTGCAGCTGGTGGGATGAGTGTCATTGGGAACATCGCCTGCAGTTGCTGGGTGTCATGATTTGAACTTTTCTCACTGGCGTGTTAGAGTGATTCCTGAAATAGGTACTTGCAGGTCCTGGTCTGTATGAGGTAAGGGCGACCCTTTCCGGTAGCCACAGTGCTGCCGACAGTGACAAGCCAGAGCAGACTGTGCCTTCCAGAAGAGAAAAAAACCCTTTTGGGAAAAACCTCTGATGAGGGTGGAGACTCCAGGAACTGGAAGGAAGTAAAACCCACAAACAAGGGCAGACACAGTAATAAAAAGTGAAGAATTCCAACGGTAGTAGAAAGCTTCAAGGAATCCAAACTGGAACAGGAAGCGCCAACCGGAAAAAGAGCACCAACAGGAAGCATAAGTGCACAAAGCAGGAGCAAAAGACACCTACAGGAGAGTGACACACCAGCAGTAGAAAGGAGTTGTGCAACGCAAGGAAATGAAGAATTCAGCCCGTTAACCCTTTCTGTGCTCGTGATGGAATGGTTCCGTCATGAACACCAGTGCTCCTGTGGTCATGATGGAACCTTACTGTTATGTGCACAGGTACACTAAATCCCTCTGCTGCAAAAAGAAGGGGTATTTTTTTTTTTGGGGAGGGCTCGAGAGGTGGGGAAGAGCTTCCCAAACCTCCTAAGGCCTGTTTCCTATTTTCAATGTAATGACGATCGCTCGCATGGCGCACTGTTGTCATTACATTGAAAATTAAACTGAAACTTGGTTTCAGTTTCAATGTTTTATTGCTCGTGAGGCTATCTCAGCTCCCTGAGCACCGAAACACTTGGGAGAGGTATCGTTGGAAATGGGAGAATCGTCCCCATTTCAATGGAACCCTTCCCTAGTGGATCCCTGCTTGGGGATTGCCCCAGGAGGGTGATCTCAAAGCAGGCATCCACCCACTAGCCACCAGGGAGGGGGGAGGAGCTGCCCCTTGGGCAAGGGCCTTTGCTCTCCCTTGAACTATTGCCAAAGACAGTCCTTCTGAACCCCCTTGGGGCAGATGGGGGCAGTAGCCCCCAATCTGACCCCCCCAAGGAGGGAAGAAAGCACCCTAGATGCCAAGGATTATTTTTTCATAAGCCAGGGGTGGGGGCTGACCAGAATGAGCATTACAGTGCCACAACCTTACCCCCCAAAGAAGGCAAAAGATATTCTGCCTCCTCAGGAGGCAGATGGGGCAACAACCCCTGATGAAAGCCCACTAGGCACCAGGGATATACTATGGGGTGGCAGCTGCCCAGAATGGGCATTCCAATGCCCCATCCCAAAAAATGTTCTACAGTCTTTCTGCTCCCCATAAGAGGCATATGGGGCAATAGCCCCGCTGGGGGAGGCAGAAAGCCCACTAGGCACCAGGGATTTTTTTCAAAAGTTTAGGGCGAGGGCTGCCCAGAATGGGCATGCATATGCACCCACAGCCCCACAAAATTTCCACAGTCTTTCTGCCCCACCCAGGAGGCAGACGGGGGCAGTAGCCCCTCCTCTGCCCCCGGGTAGGGGGGCAGAAAGCCCAATAGGTACCAGGGATTTTCTTTTTTATATGTAGGGGTGGGGGCTGCCCAGAAGGGCATGCCAATGCCCCCACCCCAAAAATTGGGGTGGTGGTATTGGCATGGGCATCCCAATGCCACCACCCCATCCCAAAAATAGCCACAGTATTTCTGCCCTCCCCTTGGGGGCATATCGGGTGATAGCCCCCGATTCCTTCCTCCCCAGGGCATCAGAAGTCCCACTATCACTGCCTTTTTTTGGAAATGTGCTTACCTGTGGATTTTAGGTTCTAGTGTAGCCATCACCTAAGGAAACCTAGCAAACCTATACTAAAGGGGAATCCAGGATGTGGTAACTTATGTGGCTCTCTTGTAAACCTCAAATGTTGTAAAAGAAATCATTTTCTCACATTTCTGTGATAGAAAGTTCTGGAATCTGTGCACATCCACAAACTTCCACCCACCCAGCATTTCTCAAAGTCTCCTGATAAAAATGATACCTCACTTGTTTGGGCAGACATACTACCCGTGACAGGAAACGGGCCAAAACGCAACGTGGACACATCACATTTTTACAATGAAAACTGACCCTTTTTTTAAAAAAGTGCCTAGCTGTAGATTTTCTAACCCTTGCTCTACCGGCTCCTTGGGAAACCTAGCAAACCTATACATTTTGGAAAACTAGAGTCCCAGGGTAATCCAGATGGGGTGACTTGAGGTTTGCAGGGGATGCTGGGTAGGGAAACGTTGAGGGAACCATGCAAGCCATACCTCACTCGACTCCCCAGGGTATCTTGTTGTCAGAAATGTGTGGGTTTGGGAGGTTTCCCAAGTTGGCTGCTGAGCAGGGGGCCAAAAACCCAGGTGCCCCACACTGCAAACCAATGTCGTTTTATGATAAGTAATTTTGAAGTCCACAATACATTTTGGGCCCGTGCCTGCCGAGGGTATTTGTCCCACCCACACAAGGGAGATACCATTTTTATTGCAAGACTTTGGAAAATGCAGCATGGGTGGAATTTTTTGGATCCACTCAGGTTCCAGAACTTTCCATCACAGAAATGTGAGGAAAATGTGTTTTTTTTTTACAAAGTTTGAGGTTTGCAATGGGATTCTGGGTAACTGAACCTGGTGAGAGCCAGACAAGTCACCCCATCCTGGATTTCCCTGGGTGTCTAGATTTTAAAAATGTATAGCTTTGCTAGGTTTACCTAAATACTGGCAGAGCTAGGGTTTAAAATCTACAGCTAGGCACTTTGGAAAAAAAAAGGGTCAGTTTTTAGTGTAAAAACGTGATGTGTCCACTTTGCATTTTAGGCTGTTTCCTTTTGCTGGCAGTAGGGCTACCCACACAAGTGAGGTACCATGTATATCGGGAGACTTGGGGCAACACAAATTTGTAGAGCAACTGTTATTGCCTATTGAGTTTCGATGCATTTCTGCCTTCCAAATGTAAGACTGTGTACCAAAAAAGCCACTTTGAAAAAAGGTTGCATAATTCACATGCTAGTATGGGTACCCACAATTTTGGAGAAGTGAAAATAGCTACTGTTTCCAAACTCTATATTTTACTCCCATTTCAGAAATACATAGGTGTCTTTCATACCGATTTTTCACTGTTAATATTTTCCCAAATTAATTGCTATATACCCGGTACACAATAAAAAGTTTTTGCAAAATCCTGCTAAGTTATTGGATCTGGGTTCGTTGGGTTCTTGGTGAACCTACAAGTCCTATATATACCCACAACCAGAAGGGTCCAGTGGATGTAACAGTATATTGCTTTAAAAATCTGTCATACTTAGAAGAAGTTAAAGGTGAAATATTGTCACAAAAGGCTATTTGTTTTCAACTCATTTTAAATTGTTCCTATTTTCAACTGTTAGTTTCTATTAAGAAAACCTTGAAGGATCTACACAAATGACTCCTCAATGATTCAGAATGTTGTCTACTTTTCTGAAATGTTTAGCTTTTCAGGATCAATTATTGCTTTCATACCCATTTCTACTATTAACTGGAAGGAGGTTGAAAGCACAAAAAATATCAAAAATTGGCTATGTCCCAGTAAATTACCAAAACTGTGTAAGATGGTGATTTCTCCATATCAAACCCTTTGTGATACCATTTGCAGGGAAAGAAAGATGCTTTAATCTGCAGCACTTTTTCCCCATTTTTCACACAAAAAAAATAAATAAATGTATTTTGGCTAATATCTGTCATACATAATTATGGTACCTCGTTCCTATTTTACTCTTGCATATGTGTACCTGCTGGAATTTACAGTCTTTATTTTTAGGTTTTCGATTGGGGGTGTTGTAGTATGGGCCAGGTGGCTCATTTTCTATTGGGAAAGAAACTGCTTTAGTTGTATTTGTTTTTAAAATGTGTTGGTCATTAATGGGGTCTGAGGGAATTTAATTGTATTTGTACCATTTCAGGGTGAGTTGGTATTTAGTATTATTTTGATGAACGTACCTTGCTTTTTAGTAGATTGTCAATGTTGCAGTAATTTCTTTGTAGTATCTCTAGACAATAGTTAAAGACATATAAGTGGTAGAGTGGTTTATAGTTATTTATCACTTTAATTTTATACATTACTCAATTTACAAGTTAGTATAAATAAATATTTGAATTATTTTGGAAGGTAGTTGTATATATTTTCCCTCTTCTGTTTTCAGGTTGTGTTTGCAAAATCCAGCAAGGTATCTTCGTCTTGTAGTTTTTTAAGCAATAATAGTCACATTTTGGGTGCTTATTTGTTAGTTCAATTGAATGCATCATTTTATTGGTTAATTTGGTTTACAGTTTCTTTTTGTTGGTTATTGTTTTTATAGTTTAAATGTTTTTGTCCAGTTATTGCCTTTCATGGTGAACGCTAATTAGTGTTTATTTTGATCCTTTTGTTTTAATTTGGATATATTATTTCTGTATATATGTATAATATTTTTTGTTTAATGTTAAATAGTATTTGTTGGAATTAAATGTATCTATTAAAATTTTGATGTATTAAAAGATTTTTGGGGGATAATTTATATTTATTTAAGTAATGTAACATTGTTATAATGTTGTCAGAATTTTTATTTATATTTTATGTTTATTTAAAATTTTTGTTTAACATATAATATTGTTATTTTTACGCTGGGTGTGTGCGCAGGACGGCCAGGGACCGTCCGAACTCCGACCACTAATTAAATCTCCAGTGCAGGCGTGGAATTCGCGCCACGCTGGGGAATCGGCGGCGTTCGGATGGCCCCTTGCCGCCATGAGCAAACGTCCAGATTGACATAGGTCAGCCGGGGGATGTTCTGATCACGCACGTAGCTAAAATGATTTATTTTTGGCTATATTAATGTAGTTGACATTGCGTGTTGTAATATTTTTGATAATGTATATGCCTATTTAAAGGTCACAATATTTTTATTGCTGATAGTTTTGTTAACAATGTTCTTTTATCAATAAAATGTGTCAAAAAACAATGTACTATAATATATATATATGTAGCGATATTTTGGTTATCAATATATTTGTTATTATTAGGTAAATATAGGAATGTTATATTTTTGTGAACAATATTTATTTTCCAATATTTTTGTGAATTGATATTTTGTAGCATCAATATAATGTCATTGATTTGCAGGAAACAAGCAGAATGGCACCACATTTTAGAATATATGGTGCTAATCTGCTCTCTCCCTTTCACGCAATGCAGCAAGTTTACTTGCTGCGCTGCTTGTATGACTTCTGCGTAAATATGGGCCTTCATATTTACAGTTCTAACTTCTTGTTTGAACATAGGTTCCTTCTATCTTATAACTTACCTGTTGCAACACAGAATCTTTCTATCTCGTAGCTCGCTGTTTCAGCACAGGTTCTTCCATAAACACCACTAAGATGCTTGTCCTTTTCCAACGTTCACTTGTATTTCAGTTTCTAGCTGTTGACATGGATGCATAGTTGTCTTATCTAAAAGACTTTAATAATACTCACAGTTTTTGTTACTTGTCTTTTGCTGCTGCAAATACTCATTGACTGGATCCTGTGAAAACTTCTCAAGAGAGTGAGATTCTCTAAGCAGTCTCTCTCAAAGTTTGGCCTGCGTGAAGCTTCTCAAAAATGTGTTGCTGTTCTGTATCCAAGAAGCTATTCGCTGAGGTGACATGTTTCTGATTGCTTAGCATGGCACAGAAATGAGGACATGGATTATATGGCCATAATTTATCAAGATAGCTGGTGAGACTGGTCAGTCTTGCGCAACCACACTAAGCAATTGTATAATAGTAAATAACGGGCACAAAAGAGGCCCTTCTGCACCAGCATTCCCAGCCCTGCCTGCCCTACCTTCTCAGAGTGCAGCAATGAAGACACATCAGTTATTGAGAGAGCAAGGACACTAAGTACCACCAGCACAATGTCCGTGGGAAACCCAAGACACCTTCTTCCTGCAGCCTGTAGCACTGTGTGCCTCCATTTTACGCAGGTCCACAAAGCCTTCCAAGTGTCCCAACAAATGACATGAAGCTTCCTCCATAAGTCCTTGCCATGCTGCTGGTTGCAATTGGGGTAGCTGGATGGCAGTAAGATGGGTGTGTGCCCGAAAGGGATACTCAAAATCCCCCAGAGTCTTTGGAGCTATGTGAAAGAGAATCTAACCCATCCACCACCATCTTAGATTGCTTCCTGCGTAGGACTTCAGGTCCTCTCTTGGGGATAGCTGTTTTATCTGGGCATGTTGGTAGACAGTGGGGCAAGTTTTTGGTTGCTGTATTTTATTTTGCAGGATGTGTAAATAATCATACCCAGTGTATATTAAAGTAGATGTATTGAAGAATGTAAACTGGCCTGCTGTTTTCCCATACTCCTTTACATACTTATTGCCCCATTATTACGCTGCCACACCACCAAAGCCACCCAACAACTGCCTACCAGATTAGGAGTTTGCTCATGGTCTGGCGAGCGGTGCTTTGGCTGTCCCAAACAATGGGACTTAGGAAGGCACCGCAATGGGAACACCAAAGCACGTTCCTGCATGCACTGAAATGCACAGAATCACCAGGGGCCCTGTAGGGCCCCTTTAGTTTCTTCACTGCCACCCATTTCATAGCAGGCTCACCGCCATGAAAAGGAGGGCAGTGAGGAAGATAGTAATATGCCTGGTGGTGCAGCAACTGCACCTTCAGCATATTATGGCCTGTGACTTCTGCAATACCATTGCAGGATCAAGGATCCCGGCAGTAGCAGTGGTCCTGTTGTGGTCCCACTGCCATAGTTTTAATATGGCGAATGGATCGGCAGTCCGGCTGTCCAGGGACTGCCACCAGGAGTTCGGCAGAACCCCTATTTAGGCAATTAATATCAACCACATCTACATTCCTACGCATCATAATTTGTGTCCTCACTTTCCTCCGTCTTCTCGATAGCCTTCTTCATGGAATATTTGCTCCAAAATCTCGAGTATCCGATGCCTTGTTACCGTATCCACAATTTTCACTTAACCTCTTAGTTGCGTCGAAAGTTCAGCACCCAGTGCTGAACGTTCGAATAACGAGCGCTGGCCCGTCGGCCAACGGTCGTGCGCAGCACTGGCAAGGTAGTGCTCGCGACAACCGTTGGCCGACGGCAGCGCTTAGGGTGTTCAAGTCGCTTAGAATGGTAATACCCTAACAGCAGCACTTTACAAAAATCAGTATTCTGCCCAAAGATCCCATGATCACAACAACAACCTTGAACCGTTGCTTATACAGAAGCTCAGAGTTGTCAGTGGTTGCACACTGGCCTTGTACACGTGCACATTTATCTTATACGTTTTATCACTCAATTGGAATAATCCACAATATTTCACTAACATTTCTATGACACTGTCCATACCCGACCATCAGTGTGACACCCTCAGACTTTTTTTCTTCATTCTACATCTCTGGTCTTCCAGATAAGCAAGGATCAATAATGTTTCCTTCTTTGCTGTTGGTGAAATTAGGTTGTTTCAATGTGTGACTACTCACGCTGTCACACAACTCCTCAGTGTTGACAGCCTCTGCTTGATTCATTGGTATATCTTGGCCACCTGTTCTTTAGTGGGTTATTTTATTTTGGGAGGGGTGACTCTTGTCAAGTTAATGTACATACTGTGATTATTTCTCAACACAAGTCTCAACAAACTTCTGCTCAACCCCGATAGCTATTGCACAAGTAGTTGACAATTCTGCAAAGAAATGCTTCTAAAGTTTAATCCGTATGAAACGTTTGAGAGTCAAGAAAAGAACATAAAACAATTCTGAAAACAATTTAGAAGCAAATCTTTTTTTTATTAATCAAATAGATACCAACATTATTAAAATTGCAGAAGTGGAACCAGAGGTGTGATTTTTTTGTTTGTTTTTGTTTTAAAGCAATAAGAACCTTGAAAACTAAAGCACCATTAAGAAATATCAGCTTGATGTTGACCGGGAGCACAATTGCAGGCTGATAATATAAAGCAGAGATCAGGGACATCAAGCGGGTTGTCCTGCCTAATGTTTTTACTTTTTGAGTTAGGGCATGATTTTGAGTTTGGCATACATGGTACTCCCTCCAAACTAACAGTCTGCCCACTCTATTTTGAGTTGAGTGTATGTGCATCAGGCTGTCTGTCCTATTTGGAACAGATGGTCCCATGTACTTTACCCTGGCAGTGCCAAACTGAAAAAAATGAAAAATTATCCCCAAATCCTAGAAGAAAACACCCAGGGTGCCAGGCTCATTTATTTTTTGGCTTTGGAAGTTTGATTTTAAAAAACAAAAAAGTTTGAGTGGGTGCTTGAAACATGGTGACCACTCACCAAACTTTGAGTGCGATCAGACGAGCCACCTAGATGGTGGCTTTTTTTAAGGCACAAAGATCTCCAAAGGGCTAACCGAGATCTCAAAATATGGTGGGTGGCAGACCAGCCACGGTTGTGGAGGAAATGCCACCCGCCACTGACGGACGTAGGGCTACCCACGATAGTCTAAAAAAAAGGCTCTCAGTTTTCTTTTTGGATGTCAAAATGTTCCAGTGTGGCAAGGTCCAAAGCCAAAGATGGTGAGAGTACCTTGACATCTAGATACAACGATGAAATCCTGATGAATTCCTTGGTTATGGCACTAAAAGCTCAGAGTGGGTCAAAGCTGGATTTCATAGCCACATAGGTTGTTTTGCTGCTGAGAAACGTTTGCCATCTCACCTGGTTCTAAGGTTTTGCCTTCGGACTTAGTACCTTTTTTGGTTCTCAAAATCCACCAGCTGGGCAAGGCTGGGAGCAGTAGCACAAATGGCTCTATAATAAGGGCGGGCAGTGAACTCTGCTCTTCTTGGATCACCGAGTTCAGGCAAACTATGCCCTCTGCTCATCGAGCAGAGTTTGCCTCCCACCAAGACACTGCTACACCGCCACACCAACTAATCCAATTAAACTGGGCTCCTGTCCTGCTTGCCTCCCATCTGTGTGCATGCATAGGCACACGCAATCCTCTTCCAGGCTACATTTCCCATGGAGCCTTCTTTGTGTGTCTGGGAAAGTGAAAATTAACTTCCTTTTCTGTTTCCTGGTCAGTGAGCTCTCAGTCAACCTAGTGCCTGTGCTTCATCGGGTCATCTCACCCAGACAGGTGTTGCTCACAAGTGCTCTAGGACAGCTGGCATGGTGTTGGACTGGCAACACCGAGTAGACCTCTCCTGCAGCAACCAGTCATGCAGACTTGGTGGAGAGGAGGCGAGCAGGATTGCAGCTGAGCAGGGCTAGCCTGAAGCAGCGGCATGAGCAGACTGACCTTAAGCCCTCCAAACCCCTACCTCTCTGTGCACTGGACTCATCCACTGAATGCCCCTCTGGGACAGGGACGTAAGGTCACAGCTTGTGTACCCACATGACTTGGAAAGCAGGAGGCGGTGCAACAAAGGGTTAATTAATGTATTTGTTGTGGGGGTGACAGGGGTGTGGCACGTTCACCATCCGTTGCCATATGCAGAATGCCAAGGCGATGCCTGGCGTTTATCCCAGGGGCGTAACAAAAGCCCCCGAAGGCCCCGCGGTGCGGGGGGGGGGGCCCACTCCCTTCAGTAAATGAAGGGGGCCCGGGCCCCCCTCAGCTCTTTGGTGAGAGAGGCTTGCTTTGCGCTGAAGCAAGCCTCTCCCTCTGAAGCAGGTGCAGGCTGTCTGCAGCCTGCTCCAGCCCCTCGCCCCCATACTTTATTTCTCTTCAGTCAGAGGTGCCAGGCCCAGGTTGGGGGTGGGGGCCCCAGAGAGCAGAAGGCAGCATAGAGCACTGCTGGGACTCTGACAAGGGTGGGGTGGGGTCCCCAGAGAGCAGGAGGCAGCACAGAGCACTGCTGGGACCCTGACAAGGGTGGGAGTGGGGCCCCAGACAGCAGGAGGCAGCACAGAGCACTGCTGGGACCCTGACAAGGGTGGTGTGGGAGCCCCAGAGAGCAGGAGGCAGCACAGAGCTCTGCTGGGACCCTGACAAGGGTGGAATGGGGATCCAGAGAGCAGGAGACAGCACCGAGCACTGCTGGGACCCTGACAAGGGTGGAGTTGGCCCCCCCAGAGAGCAGGAGGCAGCGCGGAGCACTGCTCGGGATCCTGATAAGGGTGGGGTGGGGGCCCCAGAGAGCAGGAGGCAGCAAAGAGTACTGCTGGGACCCTGCAGTGGGTTGGGGCTCCAGAGAGCAGGAGGCAGCAAAGACCACTACTCAGGACCCTGACAAGGGTGGGAGAAGGGGGCCCCCAGAGAGTGCATTCTCCAGGGCAAAGCTCATATGAAAAGGGATGAGGCAGCAAAACTGTGCCCTCAGGTAAGCACTCTTATTAGATGGCACCATGTGGGCGTCCGCAGGGGGGGGCAAGGGGGGCCGAGAAGGGTGAAAGGCAGAGGGGAGAAGTGTGCAGGGTAGAGAGGAGAAGAGTGGAAGGCAGAGAGGAGATGGGTGCAAGGTAGAGAAGGGTGCAAGGCGGAAGGGAGAAGGGTGCAAGGCAAGGGTGCAAGGCAGAGAGGAGATGGGTGCAAGGTAGAGAGGACAAGGGTGCAAGGCAGAGAGGAGATGGGTGCAAGGTAGAGAAGGGTGCAAGGTGGAAGGGAGAAGGGTGAAAGGCAGAGAGGAGATGGGTGCAAGGTAGAGAGGAGAAGGGTTCAAGGCAGAGGGGAGAAGGGTGCAAGACGGAGAGGAGAAGGGTGCAAGGCAGAAGCAAAAAGTGTGCAAGGCAGAGGGGAGAAGGGTGCAAGGCATAGAGGAGAAGGATGCCAAGCAGAGGGGAGAAGGGTGTAACGCAGAGGGGAGAAGGGTGCAAGGTAGAGAGGAGAAGGGTGTAAGGTAGAGGGGAGAAAGGTGCAAGGCGGAGTGAAGAAGGGTGCAAGGCGGAGTGGAGAAGGGTGCAAGGCGGAGTGGAGAAGGGTGCAAGGCGGAGTGGAGAAGGGTGCAAGGGGGAGGGGAGAAGGGTGCAAGGCGGAGGGGAGAAGGGTGCAAGGTGGAGGGGAGATGGGTGCAAGGTAGTAAAGGGTGCAAGGGGGAGGGGGAGAAAGGTGCAAGTGGGAGGGGGAGAAGGGTGCAAGGGGGAGGGGGAGAATGGTGCAAGGGGGAGGGTGAGAAGGGTGCAAGGGAAAGGGTGAGAAGGGTGCAAGGGGGAGGGTGATGAATTTAAAAATGTGCCCCCCCCTGGAAACATTTCTGCGGACGCCTATGGCAACACACACTACTTTGTGAGAGAGAGTGGAGAGAGAGTGGAGTGAGAGAGAGAGTGGAGTGAGAGAGAGAGTAGAGTGAGAGAGAGAGTGGAGTGAGAGAGAGTGTGGAGTGAGAGAGAAAGTGGGTAGAGAGTGGAAAGAGTGGAGAGAGAGAGTGTGGGTAGGGAGTGGAGAGAGTGGGTAGAGAGTGGAGAGAGAGAGTGGGTAGAGAGTGGAGAGAGAGAGAGTGGAGAGAGAGTGGAGAGAGTGGAGAGAGAGTGGAGAGAGAGTGGAGAGAGAGAGAGAGGACAGAGAGAGAGAGTGGGGAGAGAGAGAGAGTGGAGAGATAGAGAGTGGAGAGAGAGAGAGAGTAGAGAGAGAGAAAAGGGAGAGTAGATACAGAGAAGGAAGAGAGAGAGAGTGGAGGGGAGAGAGTGGAGGGAGACAGTGGAGAGAGAGTGGAGAGTAGAAAGAGTGAGAGACAGTGGAGAGGGAGAGACAGTGGAGAGAGAGACAGTGGAGAGAGAGACGGTAGAGAGAGAGACAGTGGGGAGACAGTGGAGAGAGACAGTGGAGAGACAGTGGAGAGAGACAGTGGAGAGAGACAGTGGAGAGAGACAGTGGAGAGAGAGAGTGGAGAGAGACAGTGGAGAGAGAGAGTGGAGAGAGACAGTGGAGGGAGAGAGTGGAGAGGGGAAGAGAGTGGAGAGGGGGAGAGAGTGGGGAGGGAGAGAGAGTGGGGAGGGAGAGAGAGTGGGGAGGGAGAGAGAGTGGGGAGGGAGAGAGAGTGGGGAGGGAGAGAGAGTGGGGAGGGAGAGAGAGTGGGGAGGGAGAGATAGTGGAGAGGGAGGGATAGTGGAGAGAGTGGAGAGAAAGACACTGGAGAGTGGAGAGAGAGAGTGGAGAGAGAGAGTGGAGAGAGAGAGTGGAGAGAGTGGATAGAGTAGAGGGGAGATAGAGACACTGGAGAGAGAGAGAGAGAAAGAGAGAGAGGAGAGAGAGTGTAGTGAGAGGGAGAGTAGAGAGAGTGGAGATGGAGAGAGTGGAGATAAAGAGAGTGGAGAGGGCGAGAGTGGAGAGGGAGGGAGTGGAGATGGAGAGAGTAGAGAGGGAGAGAGAGTGGCGAGGGACAGAGAGTGGAGAGAGAGTGGAGAGAGAGAGAGTGGAGAGAGAGAGAGAGTGGAGTGAGAGAGAGAGTGGAGAGCGAGAGAGAGGAGAGAGAGGACAGAGAGAGAGTGGAGGGAGAGAGGAGAGAGAGAGAGAGTGAGAGAGAGAGAGAGAGTGGAGAGAGAGACACTAGAGAGAGGGAGAGAGAGAAGAGAGAGTAGAGAGAGTGGAGAGATAGTAGAGAGAGAAGGGAGAGAGAGGAGAGAGAGAGAGTGGAGAGAGTGGAGAGAGAGTGGAGAGAGAGTGGAGAGAGAGAGAGAGTGGAGAGAGAGAGAGTGGAGAGAGAGAGAGAGTGGAGAGAGAGAGAGTGTGGAGAGAGAGGAGGGAGAGAGAGGAGAAAGAGAGAGTGGAGAGAGAGACACGAGAGAGAGAGAGAGTGGAGAGATAGTAGAGAGAGAAGGGAGAGTAGAGAGAGAGAAGGGAGAGAGAGTGGAGAGAGAGTGGGGGAGACAGTGGAGAGCGAGTAGGGAGAATGACAGACAGTGGAGAGAGAGAGTGGAGAGAGAGAGAGTGGAGAGAGAGAGAGTGGAGAGAGAGACAGTGGAGAGAGAGACAGCGGAGAGAGACAGTGGAGGGAGAGACAGTTGAGAGAGAGAATGGAGAGAGAGAGAGATAGAGTGGAGAGAGAGTAGAGACTGACCGACTCAGAGACTGACTACTGACTGAAGGATAGACTGACTGGCTGAGAAACTGACAGAGACAGAGAGACTGACTGACTGAGAGAGACTGACTGACTGACTGACTGACAGACTGACAGAAAGAGAGAGATAGAGAGACTGACAGAGAGAGAGAGAGAGAGATACTGACTGACAGACTGACTGACTGACAGACTGACTGACAGAGAGAGAGAGAGACTGACTGACTGAGAGAGAGAGACTAACTCACTGAGAGAGAGAGAGACTGACTCACTGAGAGAGAGAGAGACTGTGATGGAATTGAGGTCAAAGTGTGTATGAAGCTATGCAATGCCTCTTAAGATTGCTATTGTCTACTAATAAAAATGTATTATCAAAATGTGCACTTTGTAGTTACATCTGCTTTTGAAATACTGCATTGTCGCTTTGTCTAATGTTTTAAAAAGGAAACGAGAAGGAGCAGTGGATGCACTTTTGTCAAAACTGAACGATGAGTGGGCCCGATATTGTATATCAAGACAAGAGTCTGCATCAGGAAACCCACCTAAAATTGGGCAAACTTCCCCGGCCTACTGATGGCAGGGGCCCTGTAATGATGACCACCACCTTTGATAGCCTGCGGGCAGACTAAGCCCAACCTTTACCTACACCATTCAGTGTTACTTATAACGGCTGGATTGGTGACAGTGGCATAACGATCGACCAGCATCTCCTACAGTATGGCGGGTCCCTGGCCTGAGAGCTCTAGACTGGCACGGAGAATGGGGGGCCCCCTTAAGTTTTGTTACGCCACTGGTTTATCTTGAGTTGCTTATCCACTGCCGCCGCAACCCTCTCACCTTACCCCACTGCTGCATGTGGAAGGGCTCGATCCCCCAGTACCCGCCAACCAACCATCGGGGAAGGCTCGAGCCAGCCTACCTTCCCAGCTGCCAAGTGTTCAGCGCAGTGCAGTCTCTACTACAACATAAAAAAAGCTGGAGGCTGGACCATTTAGCAAACCAGGGCGGATCAGAACTATGTGGAAGTCCTTGGAGTTTTTTATGCACAGCGTTAAGCCTACAACCCATCAGGGCCGGCCGCGTGGTGGCATAAGAAAGTGAATCAACATTGACAATGCTCGATCAGTGATCTATACACAGCGTTTCACCTACAACCCAACAGGGCCGGTCGCGTTCTGTTCAAGCAACATTCTCCGTGTAGTCACCGCCTAAGATGATCTGGTCTCAGGACCATCTGTAACAACGAAACCAGTAAAGCAAAACCCATGGGAACAGGTGGGTCAAAACTTTAATAGGGTGACAGGAGAGGAGACAGTAGAGTAGAGAGGACAGTATGAATAGGCAAAGGAAGAGTCCATAAAAGGGAAGGGCCATAGAGCACCGAGAAGAGGACAGAGAGGAGAAAAGAGGGACGGGCACCGTGCCAGCCAGCTGAGGGGTTGATCTCTTCAACAATATTCAAGGGCTCACACACCTAAGCCTCACGCCAACAGTCTATCTGGATTAGTGGGAACCACTGCATCTTCCACCAAGCGCAGCGCCCGGAGTTTGGGGGGCATGTGACGCGCGCGTTCTACTGCGCATAGATACTTCACCAAGGGTTGCCACAACGTTTTGAAGCACGCGTCTCGGGCCTGCAGCTGAGCTGTGAGGAGTTCCATCGTCAGAACATGCCAGAGGCACACAAACCACGCAGCTATGGGCGGCGCTTCCGGCTTCTTCCAGTAGAGAGCAATGAGCTGCGTAGCAGCTCCCAGCATTTGAAGTGTCAGCGCCCAGTCACTCCGGGTGAGGGCCCTCAACCCTGTAGGCTTAATACCCAGTAGCAGTGTGCAGGTGGCGTCAGGCAGAGGAAACCCCAGTACCCCCCTGATGTGGCTCAAGACTTCCTTCCAGAAGAGGGTCAGCAAGGGACAGGTCCACCATATGTGCAAGAAATCCCCAGTCGCTGATCGGCACCTCCAACACACAGCAGACGTGGTCGGAAACATTTTGTGTAGCCGCTGCAGCGTATAGTACCACTGAGTCATTATTTTATATGCATTCTCCTGTTGCGAAATACTATGATAGATTCGGGGTATATCACACCACAGTCTGGACCACTGTGCCGGAGTGATTTCTACACCCGAAAGGGAGTGCCAGCATTGTTGATATGTCTGGGAGGGCGGGGTGTGTGGGTGCTGTAGAATCTGATACATTTTCGAGATCAGTCCCTTCGTTTCAGTGAAGGAGTGAGCTAGTCGCTCAAACGGGGTAAACGCGCATGTAGCCGCCTGATATGTGTCGTCTGCCAGCACCCAATGTTTCAGATGAGCATATTGTAGTCCGGCCTCGGGCGGCACTCGAAATTCCTCCCTGCAGTCCGGGAAGGTCTTAAGCCCGCCTCCATCAAACAGATCCGCAAGTACCCTACAGTTGCCCTGAGGCCACCTGCGGAAGGCCCCGGTCCGATGCGCCGGAGGAAAACTCGGGTTCCCCACAATAGGGGTGTGTGGGGACGGAAAGGTCGTAAGGCCCTTGCGCACCGCTATTCTGTCCCATATCTCTTGCACCGTTTTCGTAGGCACCGCCAAGTATGCACTTGGAGACCGCCCCGCCCTAGGTTTCCACGCCAGGTCCCAGATGGTGTGCCCAGTCACGGCTCTGTCCATGTGGAGCCATCCCTTCTCGCTCTCCGTCGAACCCTATTCCACTACATACCTAAGGTGTGCCGCCCAATAGTACTCTACCAGGTTGGGACAGCCCAGACCCCCCGATCCCGAGGCGTCATCAGTAGAGCCTGAGAAAAGCGGGGTCGCTCCCCCCCCATATGAAGTTGGTAAGGTCGCACTGCAGGCCACGTATGTTGTGCAGCGGTATAGAGGTAGGAAGGTACTGAAACAAGTACAGGATCTTAGGCAGGATGGGCATCTTGACGGCATTGATTCTGCCCAACCAGGATGGCACAAGTGGTCTCCACCGCCGCAAGTCCTCAAGGACCGATCGCCGACACTCCCTCCAGTTGGCTTGCGTCTAACCATCTAACAAGGGGGTCAGTTGCAGGCCCAGGTACCGGATGTGTTGGGTTGACCATTTATAGGGGGCGAGCCGCTCCAAGTCGGGGATTTCAGAGTGCGGGATAGTGAGGTTGAGTGCCCACGACTTACTATGGTTAATTTTCAGGCCGGAAGCGCGCTCGAAAAGGCATAACGCTTTATGCACTGTCGGTAAGGACTCTTGGGGCTTTGCAAGCGCAAGGATGAGGTCGTCTGCGAAGAGCGCTACTTTGTTGTCCTGGTCGCCTAGAGGGATGCCATGAATATTGGAGTCCCTCCGTATCATATCCGCTAGGGGCTCCATTGCCAGCGCGAATAAAAGGGGCGAAAGCGGGCAGCCCTGTTGGTTCCCCTCCTGATGGTAATCGGCTCCGTAAGCCTTCCATTGACACGTATCCTGGCTCGCGGCGCAAGGTACGGAGCCATGATCCTAGTGACCATCTGCGGGCCGAGTCCCACCCTGTACAGCACTGCCCGTTGTTCGGAAAACGGCGACCGGGAAATATAGGAGGAGGGATGCCACTTAGCTGAATAACGCCAAGATATGAGCGATACTTGTGGAACCAGGAACTGAAGGTGGATCCCCTCCCGGTACTTTCTTAATACACACACGTATTAAGCGTATTTTGACTCAGCACCTCTGACCCAGTGTGCTTGAGTTCTTCAGACAGACACATACATGTTCCTTGAACATTCAACGGTAATTGACAAGTAGCCGCATCGATAACGTTAGGATTAATTGATTCGGATCTATTGCAAATCTATTTCTCCCGAACCTACATGCATGTAGGTCGTGCCACAAGCCCTGAAGAGTCGTGGTGAAATACTCCTACACGACGAAACATGTGTCGGCTGGTTGTGGACTCATTAAAACCACCTACCTTAAGAATATACCCAAGAAACTGCATCTGTCTACTTATTAGCTACATATTTATTGCGTTTACTGTTACACAACTACAAGTATTATACCTTGTTTATGTGTGTGATAGCATCGCTGTTTTTCATTGTTGTGAAGGTCTATGCAGATTTTCTTATTGAACGGTTAAGGGGTCTTTTCCGTTCGCTCTTACGCACCATACCTTTACCTAGCCTTTGAGACACACTCAACGTACACACCAGGTAGAGCGCCCTCTTTATCTGAGACTTCTAAAAAACCCCATCAGCTGTATTTTACAGCACTGCCCGCAGGAAGGACCAGTCCACCCAATCGAACGCCTTCTCTGCGTCCAGCGAGAGAAGGCAGGCAGGGATCTTCCAGTGGTGGGCTTCCCCACCAGGTGAGCAATCCTGCGGACGTTGTTTGCCCCCTCACGACTGTGGATGAAACCCACTTTGTCGTGGTCTATCAAGCCCGGCATGTGAGGACCCAGTCGCTTCGCTAGCAGCTTGGTGTAGATTTTAAAATCTGTATTCAGTAGGGCGATCGGGCGATAAGACGCGCACCGTGTCGGGTCCTTCCCGGGTTTTGGGATTAAGGCAATTTCGGCCAGCTCCATGTCGAGGGACGGACCCACCTCCTCTGTAAAGGAGTTGAACAGGCGCAAGAGGTAAGGGCCGAGCTGCGTCTGAAACATGTGATAGAAGGATAGAGGAAGCACATCCGGTCCTGGCGTTTTCCCCAGGGTAAGCTCTCGGATCGCCGACGCTATCTCCTCCTGCACTATCAGTTCCTCTAGTTCCTTCGCAAAGTGAGGGTGCAATGTTGCTTCCCCGTATCGCCCCAGCACCTCCTCTACCAGCTCCAGAGGGGGTTTCACCTCCGTGTACAGAGCCGTATAATAGTCCCGAAAGGCCCTACACTTATCCTTATCCGCCATGACTCTGGACTCATCCGGCAGTTGAACATTCGCTATATGCGCTTTCGCAGCACGGGCTCCCAGTCTCCTCACCAGCAGCATTCCAACCTTGTCTTCCCCTTCAAAACACTGTTGCTTCAGTCCCAGGAGGGATTTCTCCGCCCTATTTGCGCGCAGCAGCCTCAGCTGCCCTCTAAGGTTCGCAAGTTGTCGCCGCGATTGCCGAGTAGAGCAACCCTGGTCTTGCCTTTCTGCTGTCTTTAGGTCTCCCGTAAGCCTGTCCTCCAGTGCGCGCGCCTCGCGTGCCCGTGCAATGGAGAGGGAGGTGATGTGCCCCCGCATGGTGGCTTTGAAGGCGTCCCAGACTACCGGGAAGGGCGTTTCAGGAAGATCGTTATTCTCAAAATAAGAGACAATGCCCCCCTAATGTTCTCAACCTCCGCTGCATCCCGAAGGATACTCGGCGGGAGGTACCATCTCCGTTACCGGGCAGGGCATGCAGCCGGGTCCTGCAGCAGCAGCTCAACGTGGGTGTGGTCAGAGAGAGAGATGTCAGACAACTCAACCTCCAAAGTGTCGGGGAGAAGGTCATTGGAGGCAAACAAATAATCTATGCGAGAATAGGACCGGTGAACATGTGAGTAGTACGAATACTCCCTCTTGTCCGGAGAGAAGTACCTCCAGGCATCAGACAACCCAAGGTCAGCCAATTGCTTGCGTAAGGCCGCCGGCATTGCCCCCGCACCGCTGGAGGAGTTCACACTTCAGTCCATCACCGGATCCCATCCAAGTTAAAGTACCCCCCACGATGAGCGATGAGCCGTCCTGCGGCACCCGCCTAAGCATGGGCGGAAAATCCGTTCCGCTCGCGGATTTTGCGGATTTTCGGGAAATTCGCAATCCGCGAGATTCGCGAATCTCCCGCAAAATCCGCAAATCCGCGAGCAGCGGATTTTGCTCGCACTGCTCGCACTGTTCGCGTGAGTTCGCGCCCCGCGAATAAGTGCAAAATTGCAGAAATACGCTCTTAGCAAAACTGAAAGTAACTACTTACCAGGTTCAAAAGTTCAGGCTCATCATTAGTAGCCATTTCCTGTAGTGCTTCCTGAGGGGCCCCTCCAGAGTTCAGTTGCCAGTTGAAACTATTATGTGACCCTGCTCTGAACCTCAGAATAGTTACACATATGCCACAAAGGTCCTGAATTACAGCTAAGGGAGACAAGCAGGAGCCAGGCTGGAAGTTAAAATCCATTAATCAGCCCCTAATTCATTATTGTCAGTTGGGGCAGGGCAGGTGTTGTAACTAATTTTGCAACAATGAAAGCACTTAGCAAGTGCAAAAGATCACTAATCAGGGCGCACTAAGGAAGCAGGTGCCAGCTAAAAAAATATTCTGTGACACATTAATCAGCCCCAAATTAATTCAGGTCACTTGAGGCAGGGAAGGTGTGCTTTGCTTTGCCGAAAATAATGTACACTGGACAACCAGAGGGTGTGGTGATGAAACAGAGGGTGGCATGGGTGGGCCAGAGGGTGGCATGAGTAGTCAGAGAGTGGCAGTGGTGACAGAGAGTGGCAGTGATGAAGAAGAGTGTCCCAAACAGGCTGGACACGTAGAAACAACAAGTTCGCAAAACTTGCGACCTGACAGGTAAGTTCGCAAATTGCAAAATTGTAAAAACCCTTGCGAACTGGCAGAAACACGGGCGAACACAAAAAAAAAAAAATCCGCAAATTCGCGGGAATTCGCGGATTTTGCGGATTGCGAATCCGCAAATCCGCAAAATTCGCGAACGCGAGATCCGCAAAATTCGCCCATGCTTACACCCGCCCCCCCAGAAGGTCTCGAAGGTAGCGATCCTGCGATTGGTTAAGGGCATATACATTGCACAGCGTGATACGATGACGCCCGATCTCCACACCCACTCGAAGAAAGCGTCCATCATCACCCCGGAAGGGCCTGTCCCTCCCCCGCCTGATGCCAGCTCTGCACAAGATCGCCACTCCTGCTGTCTTGGTATCCGCTGCAGACCAAAATTGAAGCGGGTAGCTAGGATGAGCCATGTGCGCAGTGTCAGCCTGTAAGAGGTGTGTCTCTTGGAGAAATATGATGTTGGGGTGCTGCCGAAGAAGGTAGTGCCATACCTGCTTACGTTTGTTGGGCGAATTAAGGCCCTTCACGTTAAGCGTCAGGATCTTCAAGGGACTAGGTGTGTTTACTGCCATATCAAGATCTTATCGCTGACCAGCCAAACTCTCGCCACACACACCTCGTATATCACATGCGCACCCCATTCACTCAGTCTCTCAGTCGAACCCCAAGCCCCAAACCGGTGCCCCCGCCCCACACCTTCCGGGAAAGGGAGGAGAGGGATAGCAGGGAGTAGCGAGAAACAAGAAAAGTAGGAAAAGGGAAAAGAGGAAAGGAGCATCCAGTGGGGCCACTCATCGGTAAACAACAACTGCAGCCAACAGGGCCTCGGTACACTGTCCCCGGTACAGAGCATCCTACACCCGCAAGTTTGGATGCGCTCTGGGATGTAACTCCCTGAGGGACAGACTAAGAGGGGTTGTCACGGTCGTAGAAAGTCAATACCCAAGGAGCTCCCGCAACCGCTCCACCCTGCGCATCAGGAGCCAGGGTAACGTGAGAAGAACCGCTGATTCTAGTTGTGGGACCCCATATTGCATGAGGAGGAGGGGGGACATACAATGCCCCGTAGCTTAGGGTGTCAGGGAGCGTCCGTCGTGGCCTTCTTTGTCTCCCTCGAGGGAGCGAATATGGGCAATGATGTCCTGCTTAGCCTGTGAGGGTGAACGTTCAGCATCAGATGATGTGCGATGTTGCCGGCGCACTGTAGTCCAGGACGGCGCGGCCGCTTTCCTTTCCTGCCTACTCGACGGGGTTGGGCTCGCCGGCGGGGTTGTCTGCAGTCGGATGAGTTGCGCCGCTTCCGTGTACGACCGTAGGACTCTACGCTTGGATTCCCACTGGAATATGAGTGCAAACGGGTGACCCCATTGATATGCGATTCCCATACTGCGCAATTTTTCGGTTACTGGCCGGAACGCCCGTCTCCTCTTCAGGGTATTTGGCGCTAAGTCTTGAAAGATCTGGATGCGGTGACCTTTGTAGCGGAGGTCCAGTTTGTCCCGCGCGGCTTTCCAGATCGCCTCCTTCTCGGTAAAGAAATGGACCCTCGTCAGGATTCCGGCAGAAGTCCTGAACGGCCCGCCGGGCCAGGCACGCAGTGCGCCCTATCCAGAGCCGGTGGCGAACCGTTCTCGTTCCCCCAGATTTCATGAAGGAGCTGTGTCACATATCCCATGACGTCTTCTCCCTCTCCTCCAAGAGGAATTTCCTGAATTCGGAGGTTGTTGAGACGACTTCTGTTCTCCAAATCTTCATGCTTCATTTGGAGCTCTATGTTTTGTTCCTCCAGAGCCGCCAGGCACTGCCATAGGTGTTCCTGGTCTTCCGTGTGCATATCCATCGTCTTCTCCAGCCCATCAACACGGTCCCTGAGCTCCGTGACCTCCCTCTGTAGTTCCTTCATGCACGTGTGCACTTCAGTCCGCAGCGAACCTATATCCGTCTTCAATTCAGACATGAAGGTGGACATGAACGCCTGAGTGACCGACGGGGATTCCTCAGCAGTCTGCGAGGAGCCTTCTCTGGGAGCCGACGCCCCCGTCTTCCCCCACATCGCCACAACAGTGTTGTCCTTGGGGGCTGCAGACGACTCGGCTTTGTTCCCCTTGTTGGAGTGAGTCATTGCAAGATGTAGCCGCTCACAGCTAAGAAACACAGGTGGTTTCCACTGCGTCGCCGAGGTGAGGTGGGGGCACAGAGAGTTGTGGGGAGGTTGAAGCAAGGGTTCGCACCCGCTCCTGCGCCCTCTACTGCACACCAGTCCGCTAAATCCTCCCCTCCACCCGCAAGGCACAAACGCACAACACACAGTCACCAGTGCCGCACTCCAGGGTCTATGGGGAACAGAGTCAAAGGAGGGGCCAGGTCAATTACCACCCCAGCAGGGAAAGTCGCGAGCAATATCCCTTACAAGGGCGTCCTGACAGTGATTATCTCCCGCCTATGACTGCACCGGTGGCCCTGCCGCTCCGCCTCCAGGCGCTCTAGTGTCCAGTGCCCCAGGCTCCCCACCAGCCAGCCACCCACCTATAGGGCCAGAATCCTGTGGGCAGGGGATGAGGGACAGTCTAGCGCTGGTCACCTCCACTGAACCCCCGGGTCCACACTGCTCACCTCGCTGGTCGGTACTGATCAGGCCTCTCCGCAGCTGTCGCTCACCGCTGCAGGCCTCTCCACCGCCGTTCAGGGCCCCAAGGAGCCGCACCCTCTGCAGGCCTCACAGGTGTCCATCGGCTTGCTGAGCAACTGCCACTCCAGAGTCACCAGGCCCCACCAGCAGAGGCCCACAGCACAGGGTATTGAAACTGCACCCTCACCAGCTCCGCTGTCGCCAGCTCCCCATACCATGCCTCAGAATCGCCTCCGGACTTCGCCACAGGTCAGAGGGGAGCGCCTTAGTCACCACAGGGCCCCATGTGTGCAGGCTTGCACCACACGTTTGTAGGGTCGCGAAATGGCGGATCGCAACAGCTGCTCTCGTCCATGCACCACAGCAAGAGGCTCCAGACTTCAGGGCCAGGATCGAGCCACCGCCAGCAAGGAGGTTCCGCAGGCTGTCCAGAGCCTCCGCTCCACTCCGCCGCTCAGAGGAGAGCTCCACTCCCTTCAGGCCTCCACTAGTAGGTCCTCACCTGGTCCACAAGATGGCGGATCGCGGCCCCGTCGCCCCCCTCGTCAGCCGGCCTCCCTGCTCCGGCCCGGAGGAACCGCCACGCAGCCGCGCCACTCGGGCCTCCTCACAATCACCGCCCCCGCACCTCCATGACCTGCAGGGAGGGGGGGGAGCTGGACGGGCAGGTGCTCCACCCTGGGCCGACAGGGAAGGGTCACCAGCTGGAGCACTCGCAGCCGCGGTTCCAGGTTCCGCTCCGCTCCGTCTCACAGGGCAAACGTCAGCAGAGACCTCGGGGGCGCTTCAATGGGAGTCATGCCTCTGCGAGCAAATCCTGATCACACTACCCGCAGGCGGCCCCCTTAGATCATCCCAACGGTCAGGGGCCAGTACAGTCTGGAGGCGGGAAAGATGGCGGGCTCCGCTCCAAGCCTCAGGACAGCCCCAGCCAGGCAGCCACCGCACCGTGGGGAGAGCTAGGTCTTCTTGCCTCCCCGCCGCAGGGTCTCCATTCCGGGCCTACACCTCCGGGTTGCACACCAGTGCCCGGTGGGCCAGCCACTCGTCTCCCCGGCACTGGACAAGGCCCCGGGACATAAGGCTCAAAATGGCGGCCGCGCCGTCCGGACCGCCGCACCGTCTACGCTCAGCGATCTTAGGCGCTGTATAGAAGCTCGGTCACTCTGTCAACCACAGCCCAGGTACCAGCACCTCCTGGATGGCAGGTAAGAGCCCTGGCTCAGCTTTAATGGCCTATGTATGCTGTGGGGTAGCGGGAGCTCCTCCGGAGCACGTCTCACCGCCCAAGCCACGCCCCGTCTGCAACCGATTTTTAGCATGGATGAAACTACCAGAGGGACAAACCTGATTTGGTTGCTTGCCTTGGTTGCATCTTCTCTGGGAAAGTCTCAGTATCTTGGCCTCCAGGTGTTAAAAAAATAAAAGTTTCTGTCCTTCTAGCCACCAGGTCTTCCTTCAGCTAGAGCTCTTGCTCAGCCCAGTCCTCAGTGGTCAGCAGGGTCTTTTGGGAGTTAGAAGTCCTACTGCTTTTTTGTGCCTAGATCAGGCAAATTGGAGGTCAGTATGGTTCTGGAATATAGAGTACGAAATATCATAACTTAATATTGTGGCCAAAATTTTAAGGACAACAAATCGAAAGGTAAATGTGTATACATTTGCTATATCTAACGCCACACATATGTAACTTGACAATATATATTTTTCTGCAAGGTACATATATGTGGGGTTCAGAATAGTAAAATTAATATACTTCCTTGTATGCACTTACCTTTCAATTTTGTCGCCCTTGATATTTTGGCTACAATATTAAGATATCACTAAATTCCCTACTCGTTATTGCAGGCTACAACAAGCAGATCTGGCCCTGACACCTGGAGAGCACTTGCAGGCCTTGGGTGGCAGCAGGAGCCAAGAGTTCTTGAGTCTTCTTTTTCCACGATGGCCTGCTATTTTTTTGTAGTATCTTTTTATTAGGTTTCTCAACAACATTCAACAGCACAGTAATTGCATTTAATATGTGTAGCTATCCAGCAGATCCCTACCGCTCTGCGGCTAACCATGGCTCAGTCTTCCCAGATCCAGGACAGAGCAGGCTGTGGTGAGATTATAGTAACTAACCAGAGATCAGAGAATTTCCTACCCAATCCTGTGTACTTGCTTTCTCCCTGCCTGCTTCCTTTTGTAGCTCTTTCTTTTTGCTTTACTGTGAAATTTCTCAGAAGCCTTAAATTCAAATTTGCTAACCTCTTCTTCCATCAGAAGGGTCTCTGACTCTCCCTAAACCACTCCCATATTTAGATGAGGCTTATTACTCTGTCCAAGTCAAGAACTGTTTTAGTCCCCTGCTGGAACGGGAGCCAGTAAGTCTAGGAAGGCCCTGAGAATGAATGTTAACCGATCCTTTAACATTTCCATGTTAAAAGAGATTGTTTGAAGCTGTCCTATGTTCTGTCTGCTGTTCCTTTTCATCTTCCAGATGGCTAATCCTTTTCAGTTGCCAGTGGTTGCCCTGTCTTCTAGGGTCAAGAGGCCAGGCTACTCTCTTCTATGAAGCATGTTTGTTAATTCTAGCCAAAAATGTGTATTGGCCTTTGGAGGTGAGATGAGTGGCAAAACTGGTTCTAAGCCAGTTTCGGACCAAACACTCCTAAGTACTTTTTCATAGAGTTAATTTTCCACCAATGTTATCAAAATTCAGAGTTCACCATTAAACTAAATTTTGAAAATAAAATGAAAGTGACTGAATTGTTTTACTAGCATTTTCCCTGATGTGGCCTCATGTAGGTTAATGTAGCTTAAACCTACTAAGAGGAAACAGCTTTTAGACATTTACTCACCGTGAGGGCACACTATTTCAAATGTATTGCGTGCCACATATGTACGTTTTGCCTGGCTGTTTGTTGGAGAACGGTTTTTCCAAAACACTACATGCACTTAGAGTGGACTTTGGGTCATCCTTTTTCCATCGATTGAATGGCTTGTTCCCTATCTCATGTCTCTGCTTTTGATTTAATGGCATTTCTGCATATTATTGTATCCGTCCCACCCATGATTATTTTAGTCTTATTGTGTTCTGAGTTGTACCCTTCCAATATACTAATTTCCAGTTCAAAAGTTGACAGAATTATTATACATTAAATTATTTTGTTATGCATGCATTGCAAAGAGAAAGCAATGCTTTTTTGTTTTGTTTTACTTTAGCAGTATTTCCGCTGCCCCCCACTCCTGCGAGGACAGCTGCACACCACTGCTCACCACATTCGTACAACTCAACACTGCGCACACCAAGGTCTTAATGAACTCCAATCACTCAGGTGCACCCATCAGGTCTTCAACCTTGGAGGCAACAATATCCGCCCCCAGCTCACCACCATCCTCAACTCCTCCCTCTCCACAGCCACCTTCCCGGACTCCTGGAAACACTCAGAGGTCCTACTCCTCCTCAAGAAACCCTCCACAGACCCCAACTACCTCCAGAACTATTGCCGTCTCGCTGATCTTCTTTTCTGCCAAAGTCCTGGAGATGGCGATCAACCTCCAACTCACCAAACACCTGGAGAGGAACAACCTTCTAGACCCCTTCCAATCTGAATTCATAGCCAACAACTGCACCAAGACAGCCCTGATTGCCACGACAAACACATGTACCCTACTCAGCAGAGTAGAATCAGTGGCCCTGATCTTTCTCAACTTCTTTGCTGCCTTCAACACCATCTCCCACCACACACTCATCAACTGTCTGCACCAGATCGGCATCAAGGACCACACTCTTAGATGGATGGCATTCTTCCTAAAGGGGCGCACGCAGGATATTTCTCCCTCCCTTTCATCTCACAGTCCAAGCACACCATTTGCGGTATCCCACAAGGCTCATCCATCAGCCCCAACCTCCTCAACATCTACATGACGCCGTTAGCAGATATCGTCAGAGCCCAAGACATCAACATCATCTCCTACGCCAATGACAGCCAGCTTATCTTCTCACTCTCAGCAGACCCCACTATGACACAAACCAACTTTCACAGCTGCATGAAGAACGTCTCAGCCTAGATGAGAGACAGCTGCCGGAAGCTCAACGTGGACAAAACCAAAGTGCTGATTTTTGGCAGCCACACCTCCCTCTGGAATGACTCATAGTGGCAATCGGAACTTGGACCCACCCTCACTCCGAAAGATCATGCTTGCAACCTCAGCATCATCCTTGGCAGCAAACTCTCCATGAAATGACAAGTCAGCACTGTCACCTCAGCCTGCCTCCACACTTTTCACATGCCCTGTAGAATCTTCAAGTGGCTACCCAACAGCCCCAGGAAAAACAGTGTTGCAGGCCTTCATCACCAGCAGTCTGGACTATAGGTGCACACTCTATGCAGGCACCACCGGAGAACTCATGAGAAGACCCCAGATGATCCAGAACGCCACAGCAATACTGATCCTCAACCTCTCTTGAGGGACCACATCTCCCAGACTTGAGACAGCTCCACTAGCTCCCCATCCAGAAGAGATGTCACTTGAAGCTCCTGACCCAAGCCAACAAAGCCCTCCATGATCAAGGACCGACATACATGAACCACTCCCTGAACTTCAACCAACCACCCAGAAACTTCCACTTTGCTCACCTTCGCCCTGGGCATCCGCCGCTACCGCACCGGAGGTCGATCCTTCGCTGCCAAATCTTGGAAAACCCTTCCCCTCCACCTTCAAACATCACCCTCATTGGCAGACTTCAGAAAGTGATTCAAGACCTGGTTCTTCAAACGAGATCCTCAGCCCAATACCTTAATATCCTCATTGGTGATCAGCTGTGCTTGAAAGGGAAAGTTTCATCAAAAGATTGATTTAATTTTTTATTCCAGACTCAAATGCGAGCCTGAGTTTGAAATGGTGCTCCACTGTGGTTACAAAATGGCAGGCAGCCTGACCCAAAGAAGGTTTCCCCTTCAATGCCATGTGATCGATAACAAAGGACTGATCTTGACAGGATTCAGGGAGCGACGATCTTGTGGTTTATTTCTGTAGCGTTGTTTCATACGCCCCACTCACTCGCTTCCTGTCAGTATCCTTTAATGTAGGTATCTTCAGAGACTGGATGTGGTTATACAAATCCAAGTCTGTTCAATTGCAGCAAGAACTGCAGAATCTGTACTCTGATTGAAAGAGGTGGCTGAGCTTACCCTCCAATAGTGAGCACAAGAGATTGATCAAACCATACTAGCCTCACAATTAACAAAATGAATGATGGGTGTACCCTGTTGTCATTTCAGAAAATCCAACCCAGTAGGTTTGGGTGCCGCACGAAAGGCTGGCGAGGACGGTGCCCATAAAGGAGCAGAGTCAGGAAAGTTTTACCACCAAACGGCTGAGTGAAACTGCCAGCACCCAAGGTGTACGAAGGTGTAAACTTGGGTACTTTCTTCTCGGGAGAAGCCAATTTGCTTCCTTTCACATGCAATGAAATATAGGTTGACAGACTGTAGTATAGATGTACAATGTTGTGAAATTTGAAACATGTTATCGGTACTTGCTTTCTACATTCTGTCACAGTCAGGCATTTCGCTGTTTGAACTCCATGTCTCTGTTTCTAACATGGAATAGTCTGCTCCCTGAAGGATGGCATGGTGAGGTACATGTGGTCCTGTGGCTAATGTCTCTGGCTTTGAGAGTTCAAATGCCACCTTGTTTTATATTCGCATTAAAAGCATATCTGCTCACAGGATTGGGGCATATTCTGCCCAAATGAGAAAAAATATAAAGTCTTTTCCTATCACTTATGTTGTTTGGGACCTAAACAAGGCTTTCTTCTTTAAGCAATAAGTGAATTGCATAACATGAAGAGCTTCACAATCTGCAGCCTACGCCCAAAATGCCTTCCTTAAACTGCCACAAACCCCCCACACTCAGGAACGCAACAACATTATAAGACGGTGATTCCTGAGTGGGGCCTGCAAATGATGTTTTCGGGTGCATTGGAGTATGATGGTTTATGGGGCATTGAGGCCCACACTATGGAGTTACATTGAATGGAAACACTAACGCACGTTAACGCCTGCGGGCCATTGCAAATCGAGTGGGGACTGTTCTGCCCTCCTATTGGTTGGAGTTCCACCAATGCGTAGCAATTTAGACCAATCACTGTGTTGTATTATGATTTACTCGCATTGAGGAAGGCTATGCCAAAATGCCTCAGCTTAATTAAATCTTTTGAATTGCCCTGTGAATTCTCCTACCCAATTTTCAAGTTGTTTTGCAACAATACGGGTCTCACCCCGTCCATGAAAGCATGACGTATAAGTTGCATCTGAAAAGAAGAACCCAGAAGCCAGAGGGAGTTTGGGAAAACAGCTCATTTATTTCTCCGGTTTCTCGTGGCGGCGAATGCATTTCGGCATCTAGCCTTCCTCAGCGCCCAAACACGATGACATGGCCTCCCCAGGTAACTCCTTCCTGCTGAAATGAATGGCCACACCTGGATCTCCTCCCCCTTATGAGTCGTCACACCCATGCAGTCCGTGTGAATGAGGGGACCGCAAATCCCAGAATGCAAAGTCTTGTTACTTCCTGGCTGGTGGTGTGGAGGAGTGAGCAAACAATGGATTTGTGAAGCCAAGCAGGTAGGTAGGGGCAGGCGCGCAGTCGTGGTCCCAGAGAAAGTTCACTGCCGTTTTCCTTGGTCCCTCGTACCGCTACCGCCTGGTACAACACACCAACAATCCACTAGGTAGGGGCAGTCAATGCGGACTGGAGTCCCACTCAGGTAGAATACCTTACATCCCCCAATGGTGCTGAGTGTGTTCAGGCTGCCGCCGGAATGATTCGATTCCTCGAAGACAAACGCTGCAAGCAGCGGGGTGCCCAACTTGATTCCGGGGACACTTGGATGTAGCGGGGCTTGCTGTTCTGCGTCGTAGGCTGGCGCAGTATACATGACGTATAAGTTGCATCTGAAAAGAAGAACCCAGAAGCCAGAGGGAGTTTGGGAAAACAGCTCGTTTATTTCTCCGGTTTCTCGTGGCGGCGAATGCATTTCGGCATCTAGCCTTCCTCAGCGCCCAAACACGATGACATGGCCTCCCCAGGTAACTCCTTCCTGCTGAAATGAATGGCCACACCTGGATCTCCTCCCCCTTATGAGTCGTCACACCCATGCAGTCCGTGTGAATATATATTTATATATATATATATATATATATATATATATGAGGTACGTGGCGCTCCTTAGGCAACTCACAGCATTCAGCCGATCAGAAGACACAGGAACCAGCAAGACCCGTAGTTTGGTGCAAATGTTTTTATTTTAGTAATTTAGCCCAGCACCAGTCCGCCATGACGCGTTTCGGCTAGAGATAGCCTTGATCACATGACGTGAAGTGAAGGCAATGAATATATATATATATGTATATGTATGTGCTGGCGTTGGGCCAGACCAATGGCCAAAAGACAATTTTTTGCACAAAGGACGCCGCACACAGCCACTTCTTTTTTACTGGTTTATTTCAGTGCCCAGTCTAACACCAACGCGTTTCAGCCTGACGGCCTTGCTCACGGTAAGTGCAATTACTTTCTTGCAACGGTTTATACTCTCTTTGATTTCTACTATTCCCATAGGCTTCTGGGATATGTAGTCCTTGTTTACATACAAGAATACACTTTCTGTTAGACATTGTTCTCAAAATTATTTCATGGGATATTTTTGTCGCAATGCATTTCAAAACAAGTGTGCATTTGATCAGACATGTTGCATGCTTGTCAAAATTCAATATTTCAATGCTGTTAATGACATTTATAATACATGTAGCAGTGTCGCATTTACACATTTTCAAAGCATTTTTATGTATATGAGGCCAGCTCATTGCAACTTGCATTTATGTATATGTCCTGCATTATGGTATAGTACCCATATAAAATTGCTTACACATAATAGGTCCATGCTTCATGTCCTTATCTCTTATGAGGGCAGATATTTTTAGGGCCTCCTGTCTCTGCTTGTTACTCCAAATGCACATAAAGCTCCTAGTCGAAGTTCATGCCTCTCGGAATTTTTGGTTCTTAGTCTTATAATGTACCTTGATTCCAACTGTCGGAGTTTCTTTTTTCGATCTCCCATCCTCTCGTGTTCCTCCACAGAGTCAATTGCAAAATAAGACATTTTTCTCCAGTCTCCCCCTTGGCAAGTTGAAAGATGTTTCGCTGTAGTGTATGCCATATCTTTATTTTTGACTGCCCTGATGTGCTCCATGATTCGTTTTTTCAAATTACAGATTGTACTTCCTATGTAGAGCATTCCGCAGTTACACTGGATGGCATATACCACAAATTGCGTCGAGCATGTGATTTTTTTCCGGAATTCGATTAGTCTTTCTTCTGGGTCTCTGATGTTTTTCTTATTTATGCCGATTTTGCATGCTTTACAGACTTCACATTTGGTAAAGCCGTTTTGTTGTTTCTCCAGCCAGTTTGGATTCTTGCTCTTTTGTTCTTTTCTTTGGTTGAAGTGGCTCTGAACTATTGTGTCTTTTATAGATGGTACTTTTTTGAACGTAATCAGAGGATTCAGCCCCATTAGCTTAGCCATGTATGTGTCCTGTTTGAGGATGGGCCAGTATTTTTGTACTGCTTGACGTATTTTGTGAGACTCCTTGCTGTATGTTAGTATTAGTCTTGGAATTTGTTGAGTTTTTTCCTCTTCTTTTTGTTTCCTAGTTTTGTTTATTAGGATTTCTGTTCGTGATATTCTCTCAATCTTGTTTGTAAATTTTTTTAGGACACGTTCTCGGTATCCTCTTCCTCTTAATCTTTTTGTGCTTTCTGCAATTTCTTTTTTCACGTTCTTGTCATCTGAGCAGTTTCGTTTCATCCTCACGAATTCCCCATATGGAATGTTCTGAATTACTGATTAGAGGTAAAAGCTCTTAGCATGTAAAATGCTGTTCGTTGCAGTCTTTTTCCTATATAGGGTTGTTTGAATCTGATCTTGTTCTATGTATGCACAGATGTCCAGGAAGTCAATTTTTTGACGATTCAAAATGCCTCAGCTCAGCGTCCATGAAAGCATCCACTACATGTTCGGTATCCTGGGTGAAATTGTGAAGTTGTGGCAATGAATATATATATATATATATATATATATATATATATATATATATATATATATATATATATATATATATATATATATATATATATATATTCTCCACTAAAGCGATCCTCAGACTCCAGGCGCTCAACTGTGGGTGCTCTGCAAAGGGGCCGGGTCAGGGCCCAATTAACAATTTTCTCCCCAAGGATGCGGCACTCAGCGTTTGTAAGGTTTAAACAGCATATACTTTATTTCTCCAGCTCGGACCAACGCGTTTCAGCCATCACAGGCTTTGTTCGCGGTAAGTGAGCTTTTTTCTATGTCCACTATTTATCCCATCTTAGACAATTATGGTGCATTATGGGATTTGTGGTCAGGTTACATTTCAAATGAATTTTGCAGATTGCAAATTGCAACGTATACTGAAAATTGTTTACAGATTTGGATACACACGCTCTGCTTTACGCGTATAATGCATTTCTACAGTCTCATATTGTTCTCATATGTAGACATGTTCTAAAGTATTGGGTATAGTACCCATTTCTATTATAATACAGTTCTCTTTCGACATTATTGATTTCCCAACATATATCATCTTTAGCTGAATACAGCATAAATCATAAGTATTATAGGGATTATTCAAGGTATCGAAAAATTGTCAAACATAAATCATATATCCGGGTATAGTACCCTATATATATATATATATATATATACATATATATATATTTTGCTTTGCTTTATGAACTGTTGTTCAGCGTGTCTTCTCCTTAGACTGTACCGGATAGACTTTGTATTGTTGGACTATGAGACAATGAAGTGAGAGCGTGTACGCTTTATTAAGACTGGTAGCACAACCTGCATTTAAGCAGTTTTTAAATCTTTCTGTATATAGTAGATTTATTATCAGGAAGGCAGCACATGTTGAGAGCATTTTGCGCCAGTACGATGTTTTACTATGACAGTACCTCGGCATGTCATTTTGACTTTTCTATATCTCAGGCTAAACAGACTGTTGCATATATTCGTTTCTGTGCATACATCATGAATTATTTCATGTTTTATGGGTGGCATTTTCTGTTTGGAGTGTAATATGCAGTTATTTATAACTTTAATATCCTGCACTTTGCAAGAGATGCATATGTTGCAGTACATTATATCTTCCACCTATAATGTCAAACCTCGCAGTCTATCCTCTATGTCTATGTATGCCTGAAGGAGGGAGGAGGGCTATATATACTAACAATGTCATGGCGCCAACTAGATTGATAAAGCCTTCTGCACAGGCGAAACGTGTCTCTCTTTCTCTGCAGGGTCGTGGGAGACCTGAACAAAAATAAAGCCTGATCCATACATGCCTTGTGTACTTGCCTCTTCTTCCCTGAAGCAGGATTGTTTTCTTATATATATATATATATATATATATATATATATATATATATATATATATATATATATATATATATATATATATATATATATATATATATATATATTGATTACCAATCCAATTCCTTCGGATGAAAGGAAGGCACTGACACCGTGACTTGAACTCAAGGAAATATTTTAATCCGACATGCTGCACAGACGCGTTTCGGCGGAAGCCTCCGCCTTGCTCACTTAACTCTGTTGTAAATGGCATACGTTTATATAATGCATTACATGCTGACACATCACGAGCAAGAACATACAACATGATAGGCCGTTGGTTGTTATGACAACGAGTGAGTCATGGCTAAACATACTAATTGCATAGACACAGAAGAGTCTGTAGTTTATACGCGCACAAACCAAAATGGTAACACGTTATTCTTACTACTGACATTTACTCACAAATAATGCATTGCTAGTTGTATACACATAGTATTAGTGCGTAATATCAATAAATGCAGTTTTAAATCATATATGCGTGTCTACCACAGTTTCCATGACTGGACGCTAGGTAACTGACAATTACGGAACATTGTGTCCTGTTCCTATGTTGAAACCAGTCATGTTATTTCACTATGGTGCAATTGTAAATTACTTTAAAGAACAATACCAGTTCAAGGTAATGCTACCTATGACATTATCTCCAAGTGGACATAATTGCTGCTGTGCAAAGTACTAAACAACGAATTATAATCGTGTCTGTGCCTGACATACACTTGTGTGACTATGGCTCTATTATCATGCAGTTGCATTTGTGTCAAGTAGCTGTGTATTAAATAATAAACAAACAGAATATGCGCTCGCATTGTGTCCCAAATACAAAATTAAATGTATGTTACAAAGGTACAGAGTTAAAACTGGAATGGGATTGTCTTGTCGGGTAGGGCTCTACTTGGGATTCATAAGTGGACAGTCATGGCTTCGTCTGAGTTTAATCCATTTGGGATTTTTGAATTTAGCAGGATTATGTACCTTGACTCAAGACGTCGTAAGGCAAGTCTGCGATTCCCTCCCCTAGGATTTTTTGGGACACTGTCTATCACATAGTAGGAAATATGTTTAATATTCCCGTCATGCATAGTATTTATGTGTCTGGCCACAGGGTACGTTTGGTCATTATTAGTGATGGCGCGCAAATGCTGCAATATTCTCACATGTGCTTGATGGATAGTACTCCCCACATAGCGCTTGCCACAGCTGCAGACCAGGACATATACAGCGTATTCCGTTTTACACGAGTAGCCGCCCCTGATGGTGTAGGGTTTGTTTCTGAATGGTACCTGTACCTCCTTCATATTAAGCCCTTGTTTGCAGGCTTTGCACTTCGTGCATTTCTTAAAGCCTTTCTGAGGTGGGGGCCACGTGACTGGTTTTCTTAGTGTAGGGGAGTTGCACACTAGTTGGTCACGCATGGATTTGGCCTTTCTAAATGTTATACTAGGCTTATTCCCGCTCAGTTGTCCTATTACAGGGTCATTTTTGATCAAGGGCCAGTGTTTCTGCAGGATTTTTCTGACCTGATTGTGGTACATATTGTAGCCAGTAATCATTCTTGGGGGGTTACCAGTCACGGTCGTTGGTGTGGTTCTAGTCTCCAAATCTTTTGTAAATATTAAATCCTTCCTGTTTTTAGTTTTACACTTACTCTCAGCTTTATCGAGGGTGTGTGGTCTATACCCTCGCTTACTTAATCTTTCAAATAGATCTTTTTTGGCCTTGGTGACTCCTTCCTCCGTACTGCAATTGCGTGTCATACGCAAGCATTCAGCATAAGGAATGGATTCTTTTAGCTTAGTGGGATGAAAACTTTGTGCATGAAGCACTGCATTTCCCGCTGTTGGTTTCCTATAGGTTCTGGTTTGGATTTTGTCATTCTGTACATACACTTCTATGTCCAAGAATTGGAGCATTGCTTTACTGGTTGTGCTGGTAAATTTTAAGTTTAAGCTGTTTTCATTCAGATCTTTGGCGAATGCCTCCGCACTCTCAGTGGTACCCCTCCACAGGATAAAAATATCATCAATGTAGCGCTTATAAAGCACCACATTGTGTGACATCTCCACCTCATGCTTAACGGCTAGCACCTGCTCCTCCCACCAGCCCATATGCAAATTAGCATAGCTGGGGGAGAAGCACGTGCCCATTGCCGAACCTTGCAGTTGTTTGTAGTGCAATTTCTCAAATAAAAAGGTGTTGTTATTAAGGCACCACTCTACCATCTGTAGTAGCATCAACGAGTGTTGGTACAATGCTATTGGGCGTTTGCTCAGATAGTATTCCAAAGCCCGCAACCCGTCTGTGTGTCTGATACTAGTATATAAAGCTTGTACATCCAACGACATAAACACAAAATCCTGTTCCCACTGTAAATCATATATATGCCTTAAAAAGTCACCACTGTCCTGTATGTAAGCCGGAAGTTCTTTAACAAAAGGTTGGAGAAAATAATCCACAAAAGTGCTGGTATTTTCAAACAGACTACCAATGGCAGAGATGATCGGTCTACCGGGTGGCTCCTTTGGGTCTTTGTGTATTTTAGGTATGAGATATAGCTGGGGAGTGGTTGGGTAGTCATTTTTTAGGAAAGCTAATTCTGCTTTGCTTATTAGACCCAGATTTCTCCATTTGTATAAATCACAATGATATCTCTCCTGTATACCCACTATGATGTTAGGGCTCACTCTGCAGTAGCATTCTTGATCAAGCAATTGCTTCATTGCTTCTTCATTGTACATTTTTAGTGGCCATAGCACCACATTGCCACCCTTATCAGACCACCGCACAACAATATCAGATCTCATTTGTATTTTCGCCATCAATGCACTGTACTCTATTCTCTTGTTGTGCTCTTTCGTGCAAAATTGTCGTGTACTCAGTATTGATAGCTCTTTTAACTCTCTGATGACATTTTCAGAAAAAAGGTCTAGTCCATCTTTGAGCAGTATAGGCATAAATATCGATTTTGGTTTAAACCTGGTTTGTACCGTTTGATATGTGCTTAAGTCTGCTGCGTTGGCTATTTCTCCTGGTGTCAGTTGGCTGAGGGATTCTTCATATTCAAGGGCATTCAAATCTCCTAGTACCGCCATGTCCGCAATACTTAGGGTTTCAGCAATTCCTTGGCCTGTATTTTCTGGACACGTACTTTTGCTAGTACTGTTTATAAAGTGTTTTTGCAGTTTAAGTTTCCTTACAAATTGGAACAAATCTATCCTGGTTTGGGATGTATAAATATGTATGTATGTATTTATATGTATGTATATGTATGTAAGTATATATATATTGTGTGGGATGGAGGGATGGACTCAGCAGAGGAATTTATCAAGATCCTTAATAACAACGATCTCAATCTGCATTTCTCAGGCTCGGTTAGTCCGGTGAGAGCGGAGTACCTAGACCTGAGAGTGTACATTGAAGACAATCAGATGCATACCACCCTGCATAGAAAGGATACTGCTGGTAATTCCACACTCTTTGCCAGCAGCAGTCATCCCACCCCACTCAAGAACAGCATTCCCTACGGAGAACTCCTAAGGATCCGTAGGAACTGCTCCAAGGATTCCGATTTCGAGGTGGCTGCCTCGGAGTGCATAGAAAGATTTTCCATGAGGGGGTATGGTACTACCTTACTTTCTAAGACTCTCAAAAAAGTAAGGAAGATGCAGAGATCGCAACTGTTGGCCACGGAAACTCCTATAGTTGGTAGGAACAGAAACTCTAATAAAAGTGAAGGTAAATTCAGACTCATCACTCCTTATTCTAAGGGAGCGGGGGATCTGAAAAAAATGCTAGCCAAGAATTGGAACATTTTGAAGACTGATAGTGTTCTTGCAGATGACCTACCCGCCTACCCCTTAATCACATTCAGCAGGGCTAGGTCGCTCAGTGACATGCTTGTCTCAAGCCATCTTAGAAAACCATCACCTAAAGAAAACTCCTTGAAGCGGATGGCAGGCTTCTTTCCTTGCGGCCATTGCAAGGCTTGCAGTGGCAGCAAACGGGTGCTATCATTTGAAATACCAGATACCGGGATGAAAGTGCCCATAAAGCACTTCATTACATGTAGTTCCCAGTTTGTGGTCTATTGCTTGATCTGCCCGTGTGGCTTACGCTACATCGGCAGTACGATCAAGGAGCTCAAACTGAGGATCCTGGAGCACCAACGGGCGATCGAGAAAGTCGACACCTCATATCCGGTCGCCCGGCACTTTGCAGAGGAGCATAGCAAAGACCGTAAATTACTCCGATTCTTTGGTTTGGATATGGTCCCACCAAATGTAAGAGGAGGTGACAGGCTGAGACGACTCCGCAGACTAGAGTCCAGATATATTGTAGATCTCTCCACGAAACAACCCGGTGGGCTCAATAGCGGGGAGGAATTAGCATATCACTTGGGCAAGTAACGATATGGGATGAGTAGAGTGTACATTCCCATAGGAAGCCATATACACTGTGATGAAAATCCAACTAGAACAGGTATGCTCCATGGGACAACCTTCATATATATGTACTCTGTAAGATCAATAACATCTTTCCCAATCTGCTCGGGTGGCAGTCTTCAAATCATAAGATCTTTGAACCTGACCTATGAGTTTCTGTACAACCTCTATATTTGTATATATGCTTTCTGAACTATCATGTAGAATTTGCAACACATGTACACCCTTGCCCCCTGATGGAATCGAGTATGGACTACCATGGATGTGTCAATATACCCAGAGAAACTCCTTCCCAACTGACATATACATACACCATATATGTAAAACGTGTGATTTCGTTTGTATATGTACTTGTAAATAACTGGATGAAGGGTATAATTTTGAAAGTATAAGTCTGTTTGTGAATTTAGGATATCCACCTTGACAAACAATCATAATTTTCAATGTAATTTTCAATGTCATTTTTACTTCGACACACACGTAGAAATGGCCTAGTCCTACTTCATTCCTGTAAATAGTGTAAATACACCTTTCCTTTGCAAGCTTTAGGAATATAAAAGAGTTTTTTCCGGCTATATATCCTGTAAACAGCATTATCTATGAACCGTGATGAATTATGACAGAATATTTGGTTCATTGACTGTTATAGGACAGGTACCGTTCATCATTTTTGATTCCTTTTGATTCATCTTGTTTTTTGGTTTTTGCTTTCATGTGCCTGAGAATTTGTATGACTTCTTGTATGTTTTCTTTGCACTAATATGACTACCTTAGCATTGTAGATACATGTCATAGGACACTTGCCGATCCACGGCTTTATTTTTAACCATGATCACTTCATGTTTAAATTAGTATTGACCCTTGGAGAGAACACCATTCCAAGATGGCGCCCACAGTGGCGCAAGGGTTGTAGTCCTATGTCCATGACAATGCCTATGGTTTGTGTGTATGTTTATAACATGGACTGTTAGATGTGGACGAATGACACACTGACGAAGGCTCACGCCGAAACGCGTCTGTGCTTTTCTTTTTCCCTCTGATTAAACCCTGGTTTTGACTTTGATCCGCGAGTGCTGCCTCTTTCTTTTGGACTTTGGGAGAGTCGAGCGTAATATATATATATATATATATATATATATATATATATATATATATGTATGTATTTATATGTATGTATTTATATGTATGTATATGTATGTAAGTATATATATATATACACGAAGACTCCACACACCACTTCCGAGTCAGACCAAAGGTCAGGTCGGCGCAGGAACAGAGGAGACGGACCAACGGATGCGCTTCACAGGTTCTTTTATTGCATAAAAGTTGGTAGCAAGAGGGCACTACGCGTTTCGGGCTTCAAAAGCCCTTGTTCACATGCAAGTGAGCCAGTTAGAATTTTTTTGATTTTATAATGCAGTGCGACATAATTAACCCGCACAGTCACGTGATGACAGAGTCTCATAGAAATGAAAGACATACTTTTCCTATATATCGGAGTGTGTTGTTGCATACGGATTATTTACATTATTGCAAGCAATGTATATATTAAAAAACATTCTTTAGGGCAACATACCATAAAATATAACATAATGCAATAGTAATGCTATATGATCCCATAAACATAGTTGATAGGAATTTCATATTTTCTGGATAAATCCATTAAAAAAGACCGTACATTTCATATATATAGAATATTTAAATTGACTGGCGGACTAATGTCTAAGTGTAAATATATATAAATTTGACTGGTTCTGAGCCTGCGTCAAGTGGAGTATATTTAAAGTGCGTGAGGGAATAAGGGAGATGGGAATAAAGTGCTGAACCCACATATTGCACAAAAGTACCTTGTGTATTCGATGCATAAATGCAGTTTAACAGTTAGAGATAGGACAATATCCTTTACTATATCTCATATTAAACACTGTAAAAACATTCGATACTGGTATTAAAACTACAATATGTAAAATTCCTTATGACTAAAAACACCCAGTGTGAAAAAGTGCTAATTGGATAAAATTTAGTAGTAAAAGGTGTATACAAAATATTAAATAGTAATCAGTGTATATTTACAAAATTGGAGGAGGCAAGGAGCTATCTGTTTTGATGAAAAGGAGGCCAACAAGGAACTTGACTGGCCAACTGTCTAGCTAATCAGATAAGTCCTATCCTAGGTCACATTAGAAAAAGATATGTATATATGTGTATATATATACAATCACCTATATACTCATTTGGTCCACTAGGTAACAGGGAACCTGACTACCTAGGGGAAGTTACATCCAGAGCTGATACTTTTTTCAAAGAGACTCCATATTTGCATCATAAACCATATCATAGGAAATGACGAAGATCCTCTGTGATGTTAAGCCCGTTAGGCCACTTACTATCATATTCGAGAATCATTCGTGACTCTAATTGTCGGAGTCTTAGCTCCCGATTACCTCCTCTTCTTGATTTGGGTACTGAGGCCACAACATAGTATGACAGACAATTAATGTCTTTGTTGTGCGAGCTCAAAAAATGGCGGGCGACTGGATAAGCAGGATCTGAGTGTAAAATGGCCCGAATATGCTGTAAAATTCTAACATGTACCGGTTGTATAGTGCTGCCTACATAGTTGAGGCCACAGGTACAGGTCAGCACGTATACAGCATATTCTGTTTTACATGTATATTGGCCTTTAATAGGAAACTCAGTGTCGCTGAAGGGAGTTTTGTAGTGTGTCTTATTTATTCCGAAATTACAAGCTCTACACGTAGAGCATTTTCGGAATCCCTCCTTAATTAGCCAATTAGGTTTCAGTTTGAGCTCTGGGCTGCTTTGATCTAGCACAGCTCCCATACTCAGTGCCCGACGAAAGGTAACCAAGGGTTTGTCAGGAAGCATGTTACCCAAAACATTGTCAGTTAGTACAGTGGGCCAATGATGGTTAAACATTTGTCTTGTTTTGTTGTGTTGGCTGCTATAATTCGTGATAAATCTGGGACATTCTTGTTTGATGATATCCAATGTTTCATCAGGCAATTCAATATTGTCAGAGGCTTGCCTTAACAAACTCACCCGTGTTCTACTCTGAGTTTTAACTAGAGCTAGATTAAACATTTTTTCTGTGTAACCTCGGGCTTTCATGCGGCTACGCAAATCATCAACACAGGTCTCAAAGTCAGAGGCAACACTACATATTCTCTTTAACCTCAGGATTTCTCCATATGGAATACTTTGAATCGTGTGCCTGGGATGTAAACTAGAGGCATGAAGGGTAGTGTTGCCCGCCGTGCTTTGACGATGAAGGGTTGTCTACACTCTGCTGTGATTATCAATATAGACCATGACATCCAAAAATTCAGCTTTTTTAGTACTGATCTTAGAAGTAAACCTAAGATTATAAGGATTGTCATTAATCACATCAACGAAAGCAATGGCCTCTGTTTCACTACCTTGCCAGACAATAAAAATATCATCAATGTAGCTGAGGTATCGGATAACTTTCTCTCGTACCCACACTTGATGCGCGACATTGAGGACCCACTCCTCCCACCAGCCTACGTGTAATATATATATTCACTGAAAAAACCATAGGTTATAGACCATATATAGTTAGGAATTAGCATTTACAAAACCTTAATTTACTCGCACAAAACCATAGAAATTCGCATATATAGTTAGTTGCAATAACTATATATCGCGCACCCGCAATCCACTGCTGATGATGTCACATATTACATCATTCATGACATGGTCAGTGACATCACTGATGACATCACTGATGACATCATCCAGTGTTTGTATGTTTCTGTAAAGTTAAAATATGTTTTACATATTGAAGAATGAGTGGATGTATAAGTGCCTGGATGAAGGATTTAGTAGGTGCATGACTGACTGTATGAGAGAGTGATTAAATGTGTTTCACTGAGTACATGGGTTAGTGACTAAACTGTCTTAATTTGTGCATCATTATGAAAACCTTTCCGCTACATAACCCGTGCATTGATCAGTGACTTTCACTTATGAGTCATTCATAACATTGGGCTAATGTCTCATTATTTCTATGTGTGTGTAAAGCCTTTTTGCAGCTTACACGAATGTCTGTGTCATATTTAGAATCTTCGCAAACGTTCAGGAATTGTCTCAATATTTAATGCAATCAAAATTGTTCTGCATAAGAACCGTTTCTCTGTGAGGCACCTCTGGCTCTTGTTTAACATTTACACTATTGATACAACGTTTATTGCCTCATCAGGATCTCCATGAAAGTTGTGACTCGTATCAGTCTCTTTTTGAGCACTCACTCGGAAATCTCCGTCATCTGACACTTGTTGGCACAAATGCGCAGGATAGAGTGGCTGTGACTCACAGCAGAGAGCCTGAACGGACCCTGCTCTATCAAACACAGCGTGATGTTGAGAACCCGGCAATCATTCTAATGGGCCCGGCTGAATAGCTCACCTGGGGCTCAGATCGGGGCTGCAGAAGCGGCGCCTCGGCTTCCAGACACACCTTCCACTCCGGCTCACCAGCACATGCAATGAGCATTATTTTTCGTGAGTACCGGTACTCTCCTCAGCAGAAGAAAAAGTGCCGGTACTCAGATTGATAAATCTGAGAAGTGCCGGTACTCAGTACCGGTGAGTACAGGCCCATTTAAAGCACTGAGTATAAGGGAGGGAAACAGAGAGAAAAGGAATGAGGGAAGTAGCAAAGGCAGGAAATTGAGGGTTAAAGAAATGAAGCAGTGGAACTAATAAAAGTTAAATGTGATAGAGATGTAACGGAAAGATTACTAAACACTTACCTTATAATTGACGTTTACTAAGGCACTTGTTATTTTTATAGTTTCAATCTGTGAAAGAAAGAACAAAAATTTTAAAATTGATAGAAGGTAGTAAAAGATGAGTGAGCATGAGACAAGATGAGTACATATTATAAATCACAATTCAAAGTACAAAATTAATAATACATATCAAATGGGTAATTTTTGCTGTTCTCAGAATATATCAGATTTCACTGAAAACAGTGAGTTGAAGGTATTCATCATATAACAGCGGGGAAAAAAACACAATCCAAATGATTGTGTTTAAAAAACCCAAATAATACAACTAATCAGAAATCAGAACTCCTCAAAAGTAACTTACTTTCTATGACGTCAAAGGATGTCCTATGAACAGCTTATACTCTGTTGTGCTGTTACTATTTTCTGCCCGCCACTTTCTGAAAGATAAACTCCATCGATTTAAGAAAAATGAGACATACAAAGCAATTTAAAACAGCACACTAAATTACAGCAACACCTCGAATCATTATAGTCCAGTTACCTACCCTAAATTCTCACTTCACAAAACAAGTCAAAAGGCAACATTTTTTTTTTCATACTAAAATGGTAACATTGCCGAAAGACTAGCATTTTTTATATTTCAAATAAGCTGTGTAATATCCTGATGTTTTCAAAGGACCATCATAATATATAATAGCTGCAGTTGCAAATGTTCTTCCTGAAATCGATGACTGTGTAGCCAAAACATTTTTAATTAGACTTAACAACTTTTTTTCATCCAGTTTATGTAGTTGAAATTGTAAAATGACCCATAAGTTTCCATAAATAATATGGACAGCATTGCAGACTTCCATTTCCTCTACTTATTTTGATCTGCTGCTTGAATTAGCTTATAAACACAAACAGTTTTCGCTCTGTACTACAATTATCCACAAGGCCAAATAGAGCAGGAGCCATTAGAACATCTTGAAATTCCTCTGAACAAATCCCAAGATTCCTTTCCTAAAATTTTGGTTGTAAGAACACCAGGTAAGAATTTTGAAGGTGGAAAAGCAATCTTTTTTTGAAAGTTAAAACAGAATCATTGCAGAATGACCAGCCGTTTCCAGATTTTAAATAAGCTGTATAATGTCCTGAATTAGTTGAAGGACCGTTATGATATATAATTGCAGTAGTTATAAAAGTCCTTCCTGATATTGACAACTGCGAAGCCACAAAATTATTAATTAAAGTTGTCAATTTAGTTCCATCAGGCCTACACCGTTGGAACATTAAAATGACATACTGGCCATAACTTCGTAAAATTAACGTGGACAGCATTGCAGACTTACATTGGCTACACTCCATGTTTTGATCGGCTGCCTTTACTAGCTTATTGAAGGATACTGATTTACTGTCAGGCAAAGTTAAATATATAAATCTTTCTGAGTCTACACTAGTAGTACTTGATAGCCTACAGTTCTTGCAATCATGCTGCCATTGATAAGAAAGGCCAAACAGATAATCTACATCTACACCTTCATCTTGCAATACATCAAGCATATACATTAAAAACTCCTGACAATCCTGCTGAATATTTTCAGAGAATTCTGTTTGACCTGAACATTCGTCCAACAGAAAATGAATTTCAGATACACTTTCTACTCTCGTTCTCTCAGCACTACATTTCTCTAACACAGAATTCAACAACCAGCATAAACTTTGTTCTGAATTGATCACAATCTGACTTTTAAAGTCTCTAGTGAAAAGAGAACATTAACAACTACATTAGCATAGCAGTTGACACCAGAACTATTTTCAAATTTAAAACCAACAACATTTTCAACAGAATTCATTTTATTCCTGCTTACAATTTTTGGATCATCGACTTTTGCTGTTTTTGCTTCAACCTCCCTTCTATTACTGATATTTCTTCGTTTCCGGCCTACCACACGTTTCTCAAACAAAGGATATTGAGGCAAATGTGGCGCATACTCTCTTCTTAACCTATAGTATTCCTTAACACAATCTAGATCGGCACAAATGTTTGTGACATCACAGTCAATCAAGTACAATCCCGATAAAGTTCTGACTCGTGACAATGCTACATAAGCCATACCCTCTTTGAATACAGAACTGCCAATATTCACTAAAGCAGTGTCTACACTTAAACCTTGTGATTTATGAATTGTCACCGCATATGCCAAGCAAACAGGAAACTGCTTACGGCGAACATATAAGTCTTTTACAAGCAAAAACCTTGCTGTGCAACGACCAATTAGCTGTACTTCCTCAATGCCATCAAATTTAATTTTTAAAAATTCAATTCCATCTCTACTTCTGTATTTCTCAAAATCAACAACATTACCCATTGATCCATTTACCAGACCTCTTTCAACATGTAAATTCCTTCTCAAAATGATACGGCAATTTAAGCACACATTCAAAGTCTTTTCAAAACCCGCAGTTTTAGATATAGGGCCCGATGTAGGTAAATCTTTTTTACCACTTCATAAATACCGATTCATTTAAGAAGTGGTAAAAAAGAGAAGGGCAGATGTAGGTAATTTTATTTTAAAAATTACCGAATCGGAAGGAATCAGTATTTACCGATTCGGTAAATACCGAATCGGTAATGCCCATTGATTCCTATGGGCATTGAAGCCCATAGGAATCAATGGGCATTACCGATTCGGTATTTACCGAATCGGTAAATACCGATCCAGCAAGGGTGCAGGGGGTGTCACTTTGACACCCTCTAGCACCCCCAATACTGGCTTGTGTGCCATTTGGCACACAGACATGCCCTAAGGGCATGTCTGTCTGTCACATGGCATAGGTGTGCATGCACATATGTGCATGCACACCTGGATTCGGTATTTTAACACCCAATTGGATTGGGTGTTAAAATACCGAATCTGAAAGGCCTGTGGAACTCAGAAGAGTCCCACCTACATCCGGAAGATACCGAATCGGTAAAAATACCGATTCGGTATTTTACAGATTCTGTAAATTTACCGATTCGGTAAATATACCGAATAGGTGAATACTGGCCCCCTACATCTCAAAGTGCCAAATACCGGTCGGAAACGGCCGATTTCGGCCGTTTCCGACCGGAATTTGCCACCTACATTGGGCCCTTAGTCTTCTCTAATGAATCCAATTTAGATTTCAAATTCTCAGACAAAATAATTGTTGCTCCCATATGCTCTATTTTGTCAATAGCTTCCAGTTTCACAATCTCTTGTTTTTCTAAATTCAACATTTTGTTGTTGAAGATGGAACATTCTGCAAGAGTTGGCATCAAACATATTCCAGATTTCTTCACAGTAATTTTCTGAAAAATATCCTCTGGCAAAACGTCTTCTTCTGGATATAAATTTGACAGTAATCGTGCATGTAAAGCTTCTTTACCACGCTCAGTCACTTTCCCGATTCTAACATCTTGTAGAATATTCTTGTAATCTTCGTCCTTCGCCTGACGCATATTTTCACGCAGCTCAGCATAACTGAAGTTTAACCATATGTTAACGTTGCCAATGCTCCCTAGGCACTTCTTGGTATCTTCATGTGTAAGCAGTTTAAACACTGGTTGTCCTTTCACTGGTGTCAGCTGCAGAAGATCACCAAAAACAATGATGTGGTTGCCACCGAATAACACATCATACTCTGTTTTAAGAACTTCCTGCATTCTCAAATGCACAAAGGCAAGCATGACATTGGAAACCATGCTTAATTCGTCAATGATAAGAAGTTTCATCTTCTTCAACACTCTAGATACTTCACAACAAGCATCCCCAGATAACTTGTGGTATTGTAATTTGTTATCATGCTCCACTGGCAGCATCAGTAACTGATGCAAAGTAATCCCTTTAATGTTATGAGCTGCCAGTCCAGTTGGAGCGGTCAAAACACAAGACAGCAATGACTCAGTCCTTTTCAGCAGATAACATGAAATTGCTTTAATAAGGAAACTTTTTCCAGTTCCTGCTTCTCCACTCACTTATAGTCGGACAGGCTTCAACGACGTACATGAGCACTCTTTCTTCTCATGACTTAATCCATGCTCAATTTGGTTGGTAACTTTGTCATATATTTTCCTCTGCTCAACGTTAAGTTGTCTTTCCAAATCTTCTAAGTTAACCGCATCCTCCTGAGCATGTGCCATGGCTCTTTCCACTTCAATCATGGCAGTGGCAGCTTCATTTTCGATAACTGGTTCTCCTAGTGGATCCTGACTCAATGAAACAGAACTCTGACTGTCCTGAGAACTGTCTCTAGCAATCTCGGCTGCAATTGTTGCTTCCTGCTCGATTTCTGCATTCAACATTTCTAGATATTTTGGAAAAACAGGACATTCTATGGACTCCTTGGCTGCATTGAAAGAGTCTTCGTAACAGAGGAAATCCCCAAGCAGTTCCTCTTCTGCACGCCAAGGTTTGAAAAGTTGCAAAAGAGCTAAATAGAAAAACTCTTTTCTTTCTGGAGATTCGCAATCCAATTTTCGATGGTTTATCAATTGACATTTTTTTTGCTTGACCAGACATCCCTCACTTCCAATTACAGCATACACTCCTTTATCAATATCTTCTTTGATGTTCCTCTTGAAAACGTAATTTTGAAGAACATCATACAGACAAACATTCTCCAGGTGACTGCTTCTATTTGGATAATATGTATCCAACATGTTGGTCTTCAAAATATCTGGACTGTTTGGCTCCTTCTCCGCCAAATACTCAATTTCCCGTACAGGTTTCAGAACTCGATTACGCGTTGCAGCAAGACCAAGACTCGCCCAAATGATACTCCTAGATTTGGCATAGAGACTTGCTGAAGATAACCGGTCAGAACATTCGTAAGCTCCGATTTCTCGATGCGACAACATCTTCAGACTGAAACTGTACAACTTCTTACTGAGGCTCTTTTCATGGGAAATATCCTCCCACATATCCTTCAGTTCTGTCTTTTCTTTTTTGGTGATATAAGACGTCACATACCAAGCCACAGCCATACAGTTGTCAGCCACAAACTGTATATCCATGTTAGCATTCCACATGGACAAAATCACTGGGTTGTAGTCGTTAATGTACTTGGACTCTTCGTTTCTTTTCAAATTGTATGTGTTTTTGGGTGATTTCATCGTCACATTATGTCACAGCGAAGACATCAAATTGTTAACTCTTCCTTTTGATATCACCGACCGTGGAAATGCAAAACGACATTTGGTGTAGTACTTGTCCTTGTTTCTGAATTTACGACGACAGTACTTTCCACAACGATGGCTTTGAAACCGTAAAACTTGTTCTCTTAGACTTTTGTCTTCGTTGGTCTTTGGAACAGCACATGTAGCATACTGTTCTATGAAACTCATCACTAAGTCATCTGGATCTGTTCCAAATTTGGGTGCATCTTTGATCCATAGCAGCATATGTATATGAGGAGCACCTCTTGCTTGATACTCCTTTCTCCAGAAGAAATCCAACACCCCTCCAAGAGGTGAATTTTTCTTGTTCGTGATGAAAGACATCATAGCTTCAAATCTATGATTGAAGTACCTGCATACATTCACAGGATCCAAAGAGCACAGTTCTCCGGGTGTTTTGAATTCAATATTTTCAATGTTTCCATTTACCTCTCGTAGAAATTCAAGTCTTCCCAGCCATACTCAGCACAGTGAGAGTGAGGAACCATGTGGGAGTTCCTAAGTTCCTCAGCATACATTTTAAGTCACCATGACGACGGTACCAATACTCATTAGTACCACGCTGACATGCCATCAGATTAATCAGGTGAGAATCCAAAATACTGTCTTGCACATTGACTTTATCCATAAAGTCCCTTGCCGAGATATTTCGCAGTTGTACACCACTTTTCAAGATGTGGTTCACTGCATAAGACAATCCAGAGAGATCACTTTCAAACAGTAGATTAAATAAATAGGGAATGCATTGACGAAACCTAGGATCTTCTGCATACAATCGTACAGTCCGGTATTCTGAAGCAGGAATTTGAACAGGTCGCTCATCATATCGTCCTCCTCGACCTGTGGGAAATAACTGTGGGAAACATCGAGCTTCCAAACTTTCCTCCCAAACACTAATGGGACTCCCTTTGGCTTGTTTCATTTGAAACAACTCAATAGCATTCCCCATGACTTCCTTGGAATGCAAAGGATGAACACTATAATGTTCATATATTTCTTCCTTTTTAGAGGCTTCTACTTTCTCAATTTGTCCAGGACACAAATCGCTGTCCTCTTCTTCACTTACTTCCTCTTCTGCAACAGATACATTCTTGTAGTACTCATTATTTTTTATCAAATACAATGTTGCCTTTTTGACTTTCCTAACATCCACTAAATCCTGCCAGATTTTCTTACTCTTTGTCGGAACACCATTAACTATGATAACCAGAGGTTCCTCTTCCACTTTCTCTACTCCAATTGTATTAATGTTTTTCTTCAAATCCAAAGGCAAATAAGCAACCCTTCCCTTCCCTTTAATCCTCTCTGTAAATCTGATGGAGGCAACTTCCCTGTCTTTGGCTCCATTCGTACAATAGCCAGGAAGGGATGGACACTTTGAATCAAAATACATTCATAAGTATTTAAATCCTTCAATTTAGAAGGAATGTCAACTAATTCCAGATTATTATAAACCGCTCTAGCAGGCATCTGGTTTTGGTTTAATTTGTTATAGCAATAAGTACACATATGTTGCTCTGCTCCCAAATCAAAACAATTTTCTACCATCAAGTATGTGACAAAATCCTTCCATTCACTATTGTTTTCCATATCACTTTTTCCATATAAATCCACTAACTTAGTCTGATTCTTATAATAAGTCCGTCGACAACACACACAAGTGAAATTAGGCCTCTCACATGTTTTCACCATAAACGTGGAAATTTCCTTGTGAAACTTATGTGTATTGAAAATCTGTACACTGTCTTCCACATTACCTTCTTCTAGTGGTTCAATATCAACATTGTTCTCTTTACCAGCAAAGTAACAGAACTCAATTTCTTGACAAATATTCTTCACATCTACATCAGAACCATGCAAAAGAGCTCTGCTTAATTTTTTAAGCATAATTGCAGGACTCTTAGCATAATACAACATTCTAACTAATTTCCTCACTTTATTATGATGCACTGCTAGCATCCTGAAATGATGAAAAACACACTCTCCTGGAAAGACAAGCCAGTGAATGACCACGCAAACCTGTCACTTGTCTCACTCTGCAAGGATCTAATTCTTGCAACAACTTTATTTTTTGTTTTAAACTTTTCTTATTAAATGTCTGTACAAATTCACAAAGCAAATTGATAGAATTCTGTCGCACACTGCAAATAGAACTACACTTCCAGGTGTACACTGGTCCCTTAGGACGTCTCCCTAAAACCTCATCACTTAACACCTCTTCTGCATCTGCAGACACAAGTATTTCTTTTTCAACCGGACGACCATCTTCTACCTCATATGCTCGACCACTGCTGTCAACTGCATGCACCAAATCATTGTCCTGAAAATAACTCTCCTCATTAAAAAATGCCTCACTATTTGAACTATGCATCCATTCTCCTAAGAAAACTTCACAAAAATTATTTCGATTAACTTCTTTCTTCCATCTACTATTAGATTTGAAAACATAGATTATCTTGTTTAGTTTCCTAATTCTATTAATTACCAAAATAAATAACTTTCGCTTAATTTCGAAAGCCTGATCAATATTTTCTCTACATTTTTCTTTTTCTTATAAAATGCCACTTTCTGTTGACCTTTCTTAAATTGTTTTAGCAAATTGACAATTACCCTGTTGCGGAACATTCGCCTACGAATGTCCCTGAATGTATTTTCCCTTCTACTGCCATGCACAGAGTTATCTCCTGCTCTAGCAGAAACTTTTTTGACGGGCCTTTCCTTTCCATTTAAATTGCTTCTCTTTTTCTGGACGAAAACTTGTTCTGTAGTTATACTTTTGTTTCTACAAATGTTTCTGAGGAATGATTTTGTTCTCTTACCCGGAGCTTTCTTCGTGCGTTGAGGTGATTTTAATGTAGAGGACTGCTGCAAGCATTTAGTAATCTGCTGTCTTTGACGTTTGGTAGCCTTTCGGATTCTATCCTTAGACGGCATTGTCTAATTTCCAAATAATCTGCAGTTGAATCTGCGGTAAAATATAATAAAAAATGTTATTAACCACTATTACTATACAGTAAATCAATAACAGTAAGAATTACATTCAGCAATGCTATAAAAATGATTCAATAAAATATTTTTAATTTTACTGTGATAGTGATAGTATTACAGGACTTTCATGCAAATGACTGCCCACCCTGCAAAAAAAAGCCCACATGAAACTTTACGCACATTAAATTGTGTACTTACCTGCAATAATCCATATGCCAGTGTTTACGTCCCTCCACTCTGCCCCTCTCCCTCCCCGCCTCCCTGCCCCACCGAAACTCCCTCCACGACCCGCAGCTGCTATCTTGCAACATGGTGCATCTTGTAAATCTCTCCTGCATTATAAAAGTAACGCAACAGCAGCACAAAAGAGGCGCACAACCATCATAAATCTTTCCCTAAGACTTTAAGGGACAGATATAGGTCGGTCGGTATCGGTAATTTTACCGATTCTGTAAATGTAGATTTACCTACATGTGGCCTTGGATTTAGGCCCCTACATACCGATTGGCCATTTACCGGTCGGAAACGGCTGAAATCGGCCGTAACCAGTCGGTAAATGGCCTGAAACGACCACCTACAATGCCCTAATACACATGAAAACGTTTTTTTAAGGTACTTGCACCTTTTTTTCAATAACTTTTAACATGGCTATGTAACTCAAACAATCAATCATTCCTATGGGCTTTGAAGCCCATAGGAATGATTAGGCATTAACGATTCGGTATTTAACGAATCGGTAATTAAAGAATTCACAAGGGTGCAAGGGGTGTCACTTTGACACCCTCTGGCACCCCCAAAACAGGCACAGGTGCCATGTGGCAGGCATACCTGCCCTAAGGGCAGGTCTGCCTGTCACATAACATAGGTGTGCATGCACACATGTGCATGCACACCGGAATCGGTATTTTACCATGAAGTTGTATTTCATGCTACAATACCGATTCGTTAAGGCCTTTGGGACTCAGAAGAGTCCCACCTACATATGGAATTTACAGAATGGGTAAAATTACCGATTCGGTATTTTACCGAATCGGTAATTTTACCGATTCTGTAAATGTAGATTTACCTACATGTGGCCTTGGATTTAGGCCCCTACATACCGATTGGCCATTTACCGGTCGGAAACGGCCGAAATCGGCCGTAACCGGTCGGTAAATGGCCTGCAACAACCACCTACATCGGGCCCTTAGTGTGCATGCATTTGATTTCAAAAAACGTTTTTAAACCATTTATGTAAAACAATTATACACCTACATTCATGGGGAACTGACTTAAAATGCCCTAATACACATGAAAACGTTTTTTTAAGGTACTTGCACCTTTTTTTCAATAACTTTTAACATGGCTATGTAACTCAAACAATCGATAATTCCTATGGGCTTTGAAGCCCATAGGAATGATTAGGCATTACCGATTCGGTATTTACCGAATCAGTAATTAAAGAATTCACAAGGGTGCAAGGGGTGTCACTTTGACACCCTCTGGCACCCCCAAAACAGGCACAGGTGCCATGTGGCAGGCATACCTGCCCTAAGGGCAGGTCTGCCTGTCACATGACATAGGTGTGCATGCACACATGTGCATGCACACCGGAATCGGTATTTTACCATGAAGTTGGATTTCATGCTAAAATACCGATTCGTTAAGGCCTTTGGGACTCAGAAGAGTCCCACCTACATATGGAATTTACAGAATCGGTAAAAGTACCGATTCGGTATTTTACCGAATCGGTAATTTTACCGATTCTGTAAATGTAGATTTACCTACATGTGGCCTTGGATTTAGGCCCCTACATACTGATTGGCCATTTACCGGTCGGAAGCGGCCGAAATCGGCCGTAACCGGTCAGTAAATGGCCTGAAACAACCACCTACATCGGGCCCTAAGTGTGCATGCATTTGATTTCAAAAAAAGTTTTTAAACCTTTTATGTAAAACAATTATACACCTACCTTCATGGGGAACTGACTTAAAATGCCCTAATACACATGAAAACGTTTTTTTAAGGTACTTGCACTTTTTTTCAATAACTTTTAACATGGCTATGTAACTCAAACAATCAATCATTCCTATGGGCTTTGAAGCCCATAGGAATGATTAGGCATTACCGATTTGGTATTTACCGAATCGGTAATTAAAGAATTCACAAGGGTGCAAGGGGTGTCACTTTGACACCCTCTGGCACCCCCAAAACAGGCACAGGTGCCATGTGGCAGGCATACCTGCCCTAAGGGCAGGTCTGCCTGTCACATGACATAGGTGTGCATGCACACATGTGCATGCACACCGGAATCGGTATTTTACCATGAAGTTGGATTTCATGCTAAAATACCGATTCGTTAAGGCCTTTGGGACTCAGAAGAGTCCCACCTACATATGGAATTTACAGAATCGGTAAAATTACCGATTCTGTATTTTACCGAATCGGTAATTTTACCGATTCTGTAAATGTAGATTTACCTACATGTGGCCTTGGATTTAGGCCCCTACATACCAATTAGCCATTTACCGGTCGGAAACGGCCGAAATCGGCCGTAACCGGTCGGTAAATGGCCTGAAACGACCACCTACATCGGGCCCTAAGTGTGCATGCATTTGATTTCAAAAAAAGTTTTTAAACCTTTTATGTAAAACAATTATACACATACATTCATGGGGAACTGACTTAAAATGCCCTAATACACATGAAAACGTTTTTTTAAGGTACTTGCACCTTTTTTTCAATAACTTTTAACATGGCTATGTAACTCAAACAATCAAAATCAAAATTTTTCAGGCACACATGGGGCATATTTACAAGGGCCTTGCACCACGGGCAAAGTGACTTCAAATGACCAGACACACATGGGGACGTATTTACAAGGCCCTTGAACCAGGGGGAGTGATTTGAAATTGCTAAGCACACATAGGAGAGTATTTACAATGCCCGTGCAATACTTATGCATCATTTTTTACATATACACCGTAACAATAACAACACAAATGCATCATACATCTGTTCCGCAAAACCGGCGCATTGCAGGAGTCACATCACAAGTAAATAAATTCTCATAATTTTTTCAAGCATGCCTTTTCCTTAAAAACGATTTTCTGATCAAAATTTGAAAACACAGCACAGCTCCTATGTACATACACACCTTGTCAGTACTAATACTTTACATTATCTACAATTACAATTGGTAAAAGAATGCAAAATCGCCTTTGAAAGCATAATGCAAACACTTGATGCAAAACATCAGTTTAAATACACAGCTGTCTTTCTTATTTACGCAAAAAAGCATACTAGTCTTTATCTAAAATATAGAAACGATAACTCACCTTTACAAATTCTTTTTAAATTTCAAAACAGTCTCAGAAACACACCAATTATTCTTCAGCAGAAATAAAGGTATGCACTCCAGAGGCTGGAACCAACAAAGGCACTGAAACGCTGATATTCATCACACATATCTCTCATGTCAGCCAATCAAAACTCTTCCCTCACTATTTTCAAATCAACACCCTTCCCCCCTCTGCCCTTTCTGCCCTTTTTCCATAGCAACTACCGCCTGCCAGACCTCTCAGGTTTACAAGTTCACACAACAATGTTTCAAATGAACTCTGAACTCTCAGTACACCTGCTAATCCACTGCAATGTTTCATAAACACATTTTTAAATAACCATTCAAATTACATCTTTCAAAGAACACATCCATGCACCCTTATGGCCGGGATGCCCGCCACCCCTCCCAACACAATCCCCAAGGATGGGAGAAGTCGGACACAGGTTTGAACTTTTGGAAGGCGGGAGGGAGTCACCCTCCCGGCCGTATTTATTAAAATATGAAACAAAATTTAAAACATTGAAGAAAGGTTTCATAGTTATGTACAATTTTACATTTATTACATTTCGATGAAGACATGTTCTTTGGCTAACCTTAACAGATCTCTAATACAAAGGTTTCCTAGCCGAGTCTAACATCCTGCAAATGCATCCATTCTAAATTAAAATTGTACATCCTAGCATTACGGGCCAACGGCAAGGTCTTAACCGGTGTCAGATCCCTACTACCAAAACTCTTGCCCTCACGGTGTGAGTGCCGCATGCGCAGAGGACTCTACCCTCGTTGCCAACTGTAACTTCCCTTGTCGTGGTGGGGGCCCCCTTTCCACTCGACTCCATCTTAAAGGTTGTCCGAGTTCCCGTGTGAGGTATCTGTAGGGAGGACAGCGTGGACTCCCCCCCCCCCCATCCCCACACTCTCTATCCGCCGTCGCGGATATCCGGCCCCCGGGAAATTAGTAGGAGGGGCATCTAGCCGCCTCCCCCCTGGGAGGGGCCTATGGCCGTCTCCCCCTAGGCGACCCATCCTTAGTGGGTGCCGCCTCCCCGTGGGAGGGGCCAATGGCCGCCTCCCCCGGGCGCTCCCATCCATTCTGGGTGGCGCCCCCCTCTAGGGACCTTGAAATTACTGCTCACCGATCATGACCTTACCGCCCGACCAAATAAATACGACAGTTGTTTACCTACTAAAGAAGGAAAAAATTCTGACATTTCCTCGATGTGTCATCGACTGCTCACTCCTACCAAGAAAAACATTATCCTACAGGCAGAAGTCACATCCTCATCTTAAACATTCCTTTACTTTTCTACAGAGAAAAAAAGGTTTATCTCAGCAAAACTTTATTTAAAACAAACATTGCCATAAGGGGCTGGTGGGTGGGTCAAAAATGCTGCTTGTTCCGTCGAGGGTTCACGAGCAACGAGTGGGTGCAGCCTTCAGAGCACAGGAATAAGAGGACGCTTCTTCGGATTCCCGCTCTCTTTATTCTTCACCGGGAGGGCGTGTACCCTCCTCCGGTACGCCTACTGGGCGTGGTCTTCAGTGTAGGTGTCTAGGACAACCCCTCTTGGGCGGGAAAAGGCGCGCCCCGGCTACGCCGCTTCGGCCATACCAGCCGAGCCACGCCCCCCGCCCAAAATGGTTTCCCGGGGGGATCGGGGCACCCAACCATACGTTCGGGGGGACTGAGTGGTCGCCCCTTTCCATATGGCCGGGATGCCCGCCACCCCCTCCCAACACAATCCCCAAGGATGGGAGAAGTCGGACACAGGTTTGAACTTTTGGAAGGCGGGAGGGAGTCACCCTCCCGGCCGTATTTATTAAAATATGAAACAAAATTTAAAACATTAAATAAAAGTTTCATAGTTATGTACAATTTTACATTTATTACATTTCGATGAAGACATGTTCTTTGGCTAACCTTAACAGATCTCTAATACAAAGGTTTCCTAGCCGAGTCTAACATCCTGCAAATGCATCCATTCTAAATTTAAAATTGTACATCCTAGCATTACGGGCCAACGGCTAGGTCTTAACCGGTGTCAGATCCCTACTACCAAAACTCTCGCCCTCACGGTGTGAGTGGCGCATGCGCAGAGGACTCTACCCTCGTTGCCAACTGTAACTTCCCTTGTCGTGGTGGGGGCCACCTTTCCACTCGACGCCATCTTAAAGGTCGTCCGAGTTCCCGTGTGAGGTATCTGTAGGAAGGACAGCGTGGACTCCCCCCCATCCCCACACTCTCTATCCGCCGTCGCGGATATCCGGCCCCCGGGAAATTAGTAGGAGGGGCATCTAGCCGCCTCCCCCCTGGGAGGGGCCTATGGCCGTCTCCCCTAGGTGACCCATCCTTAGTGGGTGCCGCCTTCCCGTGGGAGGGGCCAATGGCCGCCTCCCCCCGGGCGCTCCCATCCATTCTGGGTGGCGCCCCCCTCTAGGGACCTTGAAATTACTGCTCACCGATCATGACCTTACCGCCACAGGCCGGATAGTTGACCGACTATCCGGCCCCCCCAACTCCTCCTAAAGGTCATGCTTCCTCAAACCCCTTAGCCATGCCATGAAGTCTCCTATGAGTAAATCATTCCCCTCCCTGGACAAGTGAACCCCATCATTTAGATACATGAGATCACCCCAAATACACCCGTGAGGAATGCTATGCAACTGCGAAGAGCGAAACAATTTACCAATTTTATTGTTAACCCTTTTCACTGAATGGTTCAGTGCTGACACCGAAAGGCCCCCCCGCCATACCTTCCTGGGAATCATGTGGGACCAGGCAATCGTGCACCCCGGGATTCTTTTAGCGAACCAGCTAACAGCAGACAAAATTTGTTCAAACAACACTCGTCTACCCAGTGTCACCAAGTCATTGCCCCCCAGGTGTACTATGACTACAGATGGCGGTGACCTTTGCCGCCCTAAGAGACCCTCAAAAAATGATTAAAATTGGTCAAAACAGAGCCCGCCCTTCCCATGGAAGGCCACTCTGTACCCGTATTCCCCAGCTGCGTGAGTCGCGTCACCTGCTTTGAATACGTCCCCGGCGCGCCTCTCATATGAGTGGCCCACGACCCATACCACTCTCCCTCCAGACGGTGATCCTTGACCGCTGGTCTCCTGGTGCTGGGTCGACTGCAAATTCCGCCCCGCGTGACAGGCTCGCAAAACTGTAATTCAAACAAAAGACAAGAAGCGTGTGTGCATGTCAATTGATCTTTACAACATGTGCAATCGCACATACCTTTTGAAGCAATTCGAGGACCATCGTCCCAACTGTTTCACTTCCTCCGCACTCTGACCCCTGGCTGTAGCCTCAGTAGCAGCCCCTATCCTAAAGGAGTGGGTCCCAAAATCGCACGGGTCCATGCCCGCAGCAGCGATTGTCAGTGCTAGCACCCTCTGGAACTGAAACCTCGTCAGTGGGGTGCCATCCTTATGCCTTAGCAAACTCCCCCCCCATGTAGCCGCCCTTAGTGCCAAGTATTCCTCTATACACTTTATCGGGCACGTGGGGGACCCTCGCGCGCGCTGCACGACAACACTATTTCCCATAGCCCCCTGGTCGCACTTGGACCTGGCTATCGAGACCACCATCGAATCACCCCTAATTTGGACGTGATCCCTGCACAAGCCTCCTTCAACGTCTTTCTTATTCCTTGCGACCAGTTCGCTCACCCGCATAGCCCCATGGAATGCTAATGCGAAAGCTGCCCGGAACAGAACTGCTTCGAAATGGGAGGCGCACGTCTCGTCTACCTTCGCTACCAGTAGAGACAACCTGTCCAAGCCAATCGGGCGCCTCGCATCTTGCTTGCGACCCTCGATGCGCTGCCAGCCGCGAAGGGCCTTCTTAACCAAAAAGGAACCCGTTGGGTCTTTTATGCCATGCACCTGCGCCATGAATGAAATGGCCGCCCTATGACTACTGGCCGTCGCCGCTGATCGGCCTTCTCTGTGTAACGCTACCAGGAACCCCAGGAAGGATTCCTCCTGACCCCAGCTCTGACTCCCTGTTGGACCCAAAAATGTGCAATAGGAACGAAACGCTCCTTCGTATGCCTCCTTGTCCTGGGGGCTAAGCTTGCTGCCACGAGGTCTTGTAATCCGGGGCACCGATTAGCCATAATGCTTCGGGGAATGGTGTCGCCACTAAGTCCGCTGTAGGCAGATAACCCCTGAACGCCTGCATATGTGAACGAGAGAGTGCATCAGCTGCATGATTCAGTACGCCTGGCACATGTTTCGCCCTGAACTGTACATTCAGTCTCGTGCAAAGCAGCACAACTTCTTTAAACAATCTCAAGATCCATTTGCAGCGTGCTGCCTGTTGGTTAATGCATTCAACAACAGTCATATTATCAGACCAAAACACCACTGAGCGGTCCCTGAAGTCGTCATGCCATGCCATAAGAGCAACCCAAATGGGGAACAACTCCAAGAACCCAATGTTACCTGTGAGACCGCTGGAGTGCCACCACGCCGGCCATGTTTGCGCCAACCATCGATTACCTAAGATGGCGCCAAAACCCACGCTCCCCGCTGAGTCAGTCCACAGACCTAGTTCATCTGAAGACGCTGGCGGCTTGTTCCACACGACTCGACCGTTGAAGTCCGCCAGAAATGCCAACCAAATGCGCATATCCTGGCAAACCTCTGCCGACAGTCTCGTACGGTGGTGCCCCTCTTTGAGACCAACCATAGCTTGCGCAATAGAGCGTGAGAAGGGGCGGGCCATTGGTATCACCCTCAAAGCAATGTTAAGCTGACCCACTGTTTGTTGTAACTGGTGCAGGGTCACTTTCTCCTTGCCCAGGCATTGCGTCAAGGAAGCCCTGAACTTGGCCACCTTTTCCATCGGTAAACGGAAACATCCCTCCACAGAATCGAGCTCAATTCCCAGAAACTCTAGTGAAGTAGATGGTCCAACCGTCTTACCTGGTGCCAATGGGACTCCAAACTCCCTCATGAGGATGCAGAAGTCGTGCAGCGCCTGCGCACATTTCGTATCGCCGGCTGCTCCCAAGAACAGGAAGTCATCAAGATAGTGCATAACATGCCTATGCTCTGTGGCCTCGGTGAATGCCCACTCTAAAAAACAACTGAACATTTCAAAATAGGCACAAGAAATGGAGCAACCCATGGGCATGCATTTATCCATGTAATAACTCCCTTGAAATGCAAAGCCTAGCAAGCGCTGATCCTGTGGGTGTACCGGGAGCAACCGGAACGCCGATTCGATATCTGATTTCGCCATCAGCGCCCCGGGGCCCAGGCGATTTAACATGGCCACGGCATCATCGAACGATGCGTACCGCACTGAACAAACTTCTGGGTCAATGGCCTCGTTCACCGAGGAACCCCTTGGAGCAGACAGGTTATGAATAAGTCTAAACTCCCCTGGGTCTTTCTTCGGGACAACCCCTAACGGGGAAAAGATTAACTCCGACACCGGCGGGCGATGAAAAGGCCCTGCCACTCGCCCTAAGCTGACTTCTTTTGCAATTTTCTTCTCTGCCACGCTTGGGTTGTGCTGTACCGATAACTGGTATTTACAAAAGGAGTCCTCCCGAAAATCCCCCGCTGGGATGTGGAAGCCATGTAAGAATCCCTTCCTCAACACCCCAGCGGATACATGATCAGGGTATTTGTTCAACCAAGGAGTCATAGCCATGATATCAACGGGTGTAGGCAATCGGTCACAACGTTCTACCTCACTCCTGCTTAGACCCTCCTTTTCCTCCCGTCCCGCTATTTTTAGATCTACATGTACTCTCCGGGTGTGAGGAATTCCCACAGCCCGCACACACATGCTTGAACCTACATGTTCCCTGCGGTCTGTTACAGTTGCCTCGATTGAAGCCCCAACAAACCCCACGCTTGCCGCCATTCCCACCTGTCTTATGCTGGTAATCCCCACCGGCGCCCGCTCGAAAGGGCACCGCTGGCTTTTGCCGGACGACCCCTGACCCACTCCCGCCTGGCGAGGACGTACCTGCCGCCCCTGGCAGGAGCTGTTTGTGCCATGACACCGAATCCAGGCAATCCCAAGTCAAAGTAGCATCGTATTCTTTCGCTTTCCGGAATTTCATGTCATAACCTTTCCATTCCTCCCCCTCATACATTGAATAAAAATCCATAATACGGTTTTGATAGCAAGTTAACTCAGTCATCACCTCTGGTTTACGTTCCACCATAACTGCAGTAAATATAGAAAAGGCCTTAACCCAGTTCGTTACTGTCTCATCCACCCTGAATTCCGCCATCTTGGCGCGCCAGACGCTCGGGTGCCACAAATCCTTCTGGGTTTTAGCATATTCCATCTGGCGATGGTCAGTTAATAATGAAAACATGTTAACATATTTGTCTCCCCATATTAACTCTTTCGTGGCCATAGGGATGTGCTGTGCCACCTTCTCCCGCCTCTAGGGTAATGAACCCTCCCCCGCCATTGGCAATGCGAGCTTACCCGGTTCAGCCGTTGTTCCCGCCGTCTTCTCGTGACCAACTGCAGGTCCTACCGGTGCCACCTGTGGGGAAACAAGAGGAACGTTCGCCTTTGCGACATCTCTCGACTGCCGCAATTGCTCGATTAGTAGTCTGGCCTCCTCGGCCGGGTCTCCAGGGGCCACTGCTCCCCCTGCTTTTTTCTTGAGCCATGCTGCCAACTGGATGGCCAATTCTGGAGGCATCTCCTCATCATTAGCGGGAGTAACCACAACCGGGATCGGCTGACCCATATCTGGGTTTGGTACCGGGTTGTCTGCCGGCATGAGGGGGGCGACTGGGGGTACCTCTGGAACCGGGACCTCCCCCGAAACCGCCCTCTTCTTGACCCGTTTCCCTCTGCCCTCGGGGATGACTCCCGGCAAGGCTTCTTAGGGTGACCCGGGTTGCTCAGTGCAGCCAGCTGTTTTTTGACCTCCGTCAAACCTCTACCGATCGATTGGACTTGTCCGAGTTTTCGGTCCATGCAAGCCATCCGGTTTGACAATAGGCGTAACACCTTATCCGTCTCGGAACTCTTTCCCGCTTTCTTGCCAGCCATGGTTTCGAGTATTCTGCTCCTAGTCGATCAACGAGGTCCTGGACTCTTCGAACTCCAAATAACTGAAAGAGAAACAACAAGATTACAAGTTCTCAAAATTGCTGCTTGTTCCGTCAAGGCCTCACGAGCAACGAGTGGGTGCAGCCTTCAGAGCACAGGAACAAGAGGACGCTTCTTCGGATTCCCGCTCTCTTTATTCTTCACCGGGAGGGCGTGTACCCTCCTCCGGTACGCCTACTGGGCGTGGTCTTCGGTGTAGGTGTCTAGGACAACCCCTCTTGGGCGCGAAAAGGCGCGCCCCGGCTACGCCGCTTCGGGCATACCAGCCGAGCCACGCCCCCCGCCCAAAATGGTTTCCCGGGGGGATCGGGGCACCCAACCATACGTTCGGGGGGACCGAGTGGTCGCCCCTTTCCAAACTTTCTGTTTTCAGCAATGGAAATACACCAATCAATGCTAATGAATAATTTGCACTTAAACTCCACAGTTTTTTTTCATTACAAACTTCACTATTTCAACTGCCATTTCATTCCCACACTTCATCTGACTGCAGCAAAAACTCCTCTAGCCATGTTTTCAGTCTGGATTCTTGGACATAGCTACATCCACTGGGCTCACAGGTATGCTGATAACAGAAATTTACACAACCTCAATTTACAAAATGTGGAAATCAAATGGATTGGCCGAAGAGGATTGAAATGTCACCAATTGATACCATTGGTGAAAACCTTTTTACATTTGCCAAACCCTGACCTCATAATAGTGCACTGTGGAGGAAACGATTTGGGCACTTTGACTGGGATAGGTCTGGAAATGCTCCTAAAAGACACCTTTGAGCAATTGATGACACTTTTTCCTCAAACTGCCTTGGTATATTCCAATATATGCCAAAGAAAAAAATGGAGGTGGTCCAATCAATTTTGTCCACAAATTGAGAAATCGAGGAAGCATGTAAATAAGTCTGTTTCAGCTTACATGAGAGACCATGGAATGGGCTGCATCTACAACAATAACTTGCGTTACTATATGCAAGATATCTACAGAGGAGATGGCTTGCATTTCTCAGATGAGGGGAACAGCGTTTTCCTACTAAATTTAAGAATGTGTATTGGTTCCTACTTATAAGTATCTAGAACTTACACAGAACCCAAAAGCTCTTTTCAGAGCTACCTTAACTTTATTTACTCTTCTGAAATTTCGAATGTACCTTTTTTCACTCATTTTCACTTATGTTCGCTTCCCGGTTCGCTACCCAGTTCGCGTACCGGCAGCTAACCACGCGAAAAATTCAATTTATTTTTTTTCTCGACATATATGAGCCTCCTCAGCCACCCTCAGAAAACTTAGAGGGTCAGGATACGTCTAAAGTACCCCCTTCTACCCATTCTGAACATTATTTACCCTCCATCTTGTAACTCAAGTCTACCGAAACACAAAATGGAGGACTCCCGTAACGCTGCAAGTTCGCGTACCGGGACACGCACTGACAAGCACTCGCTCAAAAAAGGTGGGAAAGTAATTTACAGAAAAACCACTGGAGACACTTTCACCAATTAAACATTAGCTCATACTACATACCAATCCCTACCATTTTCACAAATTTCGTTGGAACACCATTTAGACATTTAGCATGTAGAACTCTCTAAAATCCCTGAGGTAAATTACTTCACAAAACATATCGGAAGTGTTGGAATTGACCACCAACTAAAATATTACTTTCAATTTCTACTATTATATCATGACATTTGATTGGTTATGTACCTGAATATATATAAACAAAGAGAGAGAAACACAGCCATTTTGACTACTACTTATTGAAGAGCATATCCACTAAAATTCAACTGATAACTTCAAGTTGTATTTAAAAGGTAAGATATTATTTTAAAAACTGAAGTATTTTCTGTACTGTAAGCTAATTAGGAAAACATTTTCTGACAGTTATATTCTATCACTCTGTAATACTTTTAGAATAAAATAGACTTCTCTGTTTTAGTTATGGATGGAGTTAGACTTGTCTTGTATTATTCAGAATTGACTAAGAGTTTATTTGATAATTTTCTTCATATTTCTACTTCCAATTTGATACCATACACTGCCCAATGAAAAAATCACTGTTTAAATAACAAAACTGCCTGTCTGTACTGAAACCCAACAGTGCCCTATCTGTACTGATATATTTTTAAAAAATTCATTTTTCAGCATACAAAATGGAAGGACAACAGGAAAATAACTTGAAAATTGAAGCAGGAACAAAAAACGAGTCGGAAATTGACCATGAATTCTACGACGATTCACTAAACAATGAACTTCTGCAATGTGTGGAAGCAGTAGATTTTCTACTGGAAAATGAAAAAAATAAATAATGATTTTTTAGAATTTCTTTTAAATTTTGAGAAAGAATCAGAATAATAAATTTTTATTTCATAATTCAAAAATTGTTTGACACATTATTCATTTTTATCTGTATATTGTAAACTAGTAGCAAATTGATTATAACGTGAAATCAGACTTAATATATACTGTGCAACTTTTTTGTGTTACATACTAACTTTGCTCATAGTTACTTCCTTTCTTCCACTATATTATCTCCAATGTGTATTTAACATCTCTTTATCATCTCCTGCCTCCATGTTGTTTCGGCTTTCCTGACAGACTATGGTATGAATTCCATATACCACAATAACTTCTGTAACAACATGCAAGATATCTACAAAGGAGACGGCGTGTAATGATTTTTAGACTCTGCATTGGTACCTACATGTTGCTACGTAAATAAAAAAAAACAAAAAAAAACAACAAAACGAACAATCAATAAACATACAATAAGTTAAAAGTCAATCATTCTTGTTTCCTTATAGTACGCTCCCCAGACCGCTTTCCGGTACGCGTACCGGGCGCATCCCACGAAAAAAAACGGATTTTTTTTTTGCCCCGCGGGGCCCTTTTAAAGCCTCCACATCAAACCTAGGGGTCAGGGAGAATCTACTATGCCCCCTTATGGTCATTTGCCCCTTCGCTTTGGCCTCCTCTTGTCTCTCGATCCTACCGAGAGACAAGATGGCGGCCGCTACGGACTGTTTAGAATGTTGACAGACACCGGAGAGCCAATCAGCTTCGCTTCGCAAAGCTCCGTTACGCGAAAAGTACGCGAACTGGAGCGCTATCCGGGTTGCTGTCACAGATATATCTGTTTTTTTAAACGTTAATTTCTCAAAATCCACTGGAGCACATATATTGAGACCCAGCAAAGGCACATCGGGCTAACAGTCCCTACAATTTTGCCAAGTTTCGTGCAAATCCATTCAGCCGTTCGAGCTAAAAGTGAGGCCAAACGCCCTATGGAAAAATGAATGGGAAAAACGTGTTTTGGGACCCCCCTTTTTTCTCGGCCCCCCCTTGACGAAACCCCCCAAATTGTCAGGGGCTGATCAGAAACAAAATATGCCATTTTCGTGAACATTTCAGCCGATTCCGTCCACAAACGCCAAAGTTATTAGACATAGAATTTTCAAAAGTTCCATAGAGAAAAAATCCTAACTATATATACCTACTGGCGACCGCCAGTAGGTAATATATATATATATATATATATATATATATATATATATAAACACAAACTCCTTCTTCCGAATATATATATTTTTACCCCTACGCTATCCAACAGTTTCCCTACTGTTGCAATCTCTGGAGTGGGAATAGTAATTTTTACCCTACCGCTATCCAACCTTTCCCTAATGTTGCACTCAATGGAGTTGGAATAGTAATTTTTACTGCTATGCTATCCAATGTTTTCTCTACTGTTGCACTCACTGGAGTAGTAATAGTAAATGTAACCCTTTCGATATCCTACGATAAAAATATTGTATATATTGTATTAATAATATGTTATTTTATTATATTATATTAAGCATATATATATATATATATCCGCTCCCAGATTTCCTCCACGTTCTTTACGAACAAGAAACAGCACTCTCAGGGGGGGGGGGGGGTTCAGTGCCAACAGTTCTTTATTAGCAACCCAGTGCAGACAAGATGCGTTTCGGCGCTTAGCCTTTGTCAATTGCAAGTTCGAACGCGCCACCATTACTTTTAAAAGTATTGCTTAGGTCACAGTGTGTATAACATAAACATGGAAAGGAGACTGCGAGATTGCAAATTAATCGCCATTTTGAAAAGTGCAACTCAAACATGAAAGGAGAAAGTATATACATTCTACAATCATAGTCATCATTCTTGATGTAGTAAAAGCTAAGATTAACCTTCCTACTACTGTAATTCCTGTAATGTTATCTTGCCCAGGATGGGCAATGCCATAAGCATTATCGTTACAGCCCACAGATGGGCATGCCACTGTTATAACACACATTAATCTAAACAATGCATTAATACATATGTCAGTTCATCAAGCATATTCCTCCTCGGAAAGCGGAGAAATCAAGTTAATTCATTCATTTACATAACAATCTATTCAACAGTTAGTCAGTCTACAATCAATAAATGAAGTTCATTTGTGTGATCACTACCCCAAATGTACTGCTAATTCTTCATGTGTGTTAAGCCCAAAAGGACTCTTAGTCTGTAAATATATAATATAGCGTGATTCTAACCATCTTAGTTTCTGCAGACGGTCACCTCTTCTTAGGGGAGGTGGTACGCTATTCAGACAAAAATAAGCCAATAGGTCCCTATTGTGCCCATGTAGTTTGTTAAAATGTCTGGCAACCGGATAAGATTCATCGGTGTTATTAATAGCACGGATATGCTCTAATATTCACAACGTTATAGGGTTAATCGTGCTACCGATGTATCTAAACCCGCAAGGACACACCAAGCAATAAATTGCATATGGTGTGGTACAAGTCAGAAATTTGTTGATTTTTTGGTGAATTTCAGACCAGGTATGGTATAAGTTAGTGTCCTTTTGCTAATTTTACAGGCTTTACAATAGCCACAGGGATAAAAACCATTTAGTGGTATTTGACTAGAGATACTCGGTTTAGTTAGATGATGACTATGAACTAGATCGTCTTTCAGAGCCCTTGCTTTACAAAATGTTACTAATGGATTAGATGGTAAATCGTCTTTGATTATATTATCTGTAAGTAAGATGTTCCAATTTTTCCGAAGTATTTTTTCTCACTTGTTCAGAATTCTCTGAAAAAGTTGTGATTAGTTTAAAAGTCCCTTCATCTTTGACCTCTTTCTGTTTAGGTTTTAGCAACTCTGATCTGGGCCGCTTGTTAACTCTATTTAAAGCCTGAATTAGTTCTCCCTCTTTATATCCACAAACTCTAAAACGATCCATACTAAGTTTCGCAGATTTTTGAAATTCAATTTCTGTAGAATTATTTCTTTTCAACCTCAAGAGTTCCCCGTAGGGGATACTCTTGATAAGTTTATTAGAGTGGTTACTGGTCGCATGCAATATGCAATGGCCAGCTGTGGTCTTACGATACAATTTGGTTTGTAATTGTCCTCCCTCGATATACACAGTTAGATCCAAATAGTTAACACTTTGCTCACTTATTTCACCACTGAATCTCAAATTAATATTGTTGTTATTCAGTACATCGACATAAGTGGTGGCTTCTCCTATAGATCCCTCAAAAATAATGAAAAGATCATCGATGTATCAATGCCACGCTTTCATCTTGTTATTCCACATGGCATTGATGTTGGCCCAGGCTATCTGTTCCTCCCACCAGCCAACGCAAAGATTCATGTAGCTGGGGGAGGAACAGGAACCCATAGCCACACCAGACATTTGCCTGTATAGCTGTCCATTGAACACGAAAATGTTGGTATTCAAGCTAAAAGTTAAAAACTCTATAAGCATTTTGTTGTGTTAAAAAAATCTGATTTCTCTCGTTTGTAAAAAGCTATGGACAGCCTTCAAACCGTCTGTGTGTGCAATGCTGGTGTATAAGCTGGTAATATCCAGCACCATCATACAGTATCCATTTTCCCAAACAAAATTACCCATCAGATTCAAAAAATGAGTAGTATCCTTGAGACAGGATTTTAAGGCAATCACATATGGAAACAAAAAGGGGTCAATGTACATGAAGAGATGTTCAGTCAATCCTGGAGGATTAAGATTGTCTTTATGCACCTTGGGGAGGTGATAAAATGTTGTGGTAACTGGGTTCAAACAACGCAAGAATAGAAATTTATCACGGTTTAACATATCCTTCTTGTACCATTTTGAAATCAAATCATAAAATTCCATGATACTTTGTTGATAACTTGTGTTCGTGATTTTAAGATAACAGTTAGTATCACTCAGTTGTCAATAGGCTTCCATTTCATATTGTGTTTTAGTCATTAATACGATATTCCCTCCCTTGTCCGAAAGTTTACATACTAGGGAGGAATCATCACAAAGTTTATTAAAATCCATTTGCTGTTTTTTAGTGAAATTGTTTGTGAAATTTTTAGTTTTATTCTGGTATTGTGTATTATGTCTTAATCTCCCAAGATCTTTAATAACCGCTTCCAAAAAGGTATCAATAGCATCAGTCGATGTAGGAGGCATAAACCCAGACACTGGTTTGAAAGAGCTCATGCCACCTTTTTGTTGGATATCCATGGCTGTCACCATTTGCGTGTTAGTTATATTAAGATGCTCACCTTCCGTGATCTCAGTCCTTAGTTCTTACATAGTTATTACTCCACCTAGATCTTTACAAGATAGTACTTCCGAGGTTTCTCTCTGCTCTCTCCTGATTGGTTTTACAGGAGCCGGTCTAAGTTTAAAGAATTTGTGCAACTTTAACTTTCTCACAAACTTAAACAAGTCTATTCGCGTTTGTGCAAATTCAAATTTTCTTTGCGGACAGAAGGAAAGACCTAGTTTAAGTATCACTTCCTCTTCTTCAGTTAATATTTTCGGTGTCAAGTTGATAACAGTTAAATTGTCTATCAACCTTTGCTGCGGGTCATTGGGGGTGAGCCTATTACATTTTTGGCCCCCACCCCCCTCCTCAACTTCCTCGTCCCGCTCTTCTTTCTGGTGGTTTCCCTCTGCTGCCCTCCAATTGTTGCTTTCTCATAAGTTTGAATTCCTCGTAAAAATGTGAAGGAGTGGGAGCCCCAGACCCTCCTCATTCGAGTCTTCATCTGGTGTTACTTCTGATTCTGAGGTTTCATGCACAGTAGGCGAAGGACCCGTTTGTTTTTTCCGAAGCTCTTTCCTTGGGTTATCATATTTTTTGGAGAATGTTAACACTCTACCCAGTCTGTAATCACGTTCATCTCTATCGAACGTTTCTTCCTTACGCTGCTTGATTTTTTTGCTCATATGTTTTCAATCGTTTTTTCATTGATTCCCATTTATCATTTAGATTGTCCTGATCCTGTTTTTTAAGTAAATCCTCTTCTAGATCTTTTATTGAGGCTAAAGCTTTGTCGCGGTCACTCCATGCAAATCGTATTAGAATCACCAACATTCCCTTACATGAATCCGCTATGTGTTCAGCCCAAGCCATTCAATAATAAAGGGTCAGGATTTTCATAAGCAGGTATAGTGTAGATTCTAGGACCTCTTGGCACACGATTAACCTCAATATAATTTTGTAAGTATGTTGCCGCCCACCACTTGCGTATTTCGCGCTCTTATAAGCACTTCAAAGTGGCTAGTTTCGTGGTTAGGCTGGTGGTGCGTCCACTTGCATTAATCGGACCCACTTTATTAGTCTCATTATCATTATGTTTTTTTTTTTTAACATTCCTAGCGCGGCTTCCTTGCATTCTGTCTCGCAAAACATTACTGATATTTGAATGCTGCAGCCGCAGCTTCTCAGTTAAGTGCGCTGATCCCCCTTCGCTCTATGTAAGTAACGTCAATGAAATACTTGTTTGAATTAAATCGCTTGCAGCTTACCGGAGTCTAATACAATTCCCAAACTTCGACTGTTGTGATTCACAGATCTTTCACGACTCTTTGTAGAAAGAGCCTCCCGGTAAAACATATCCCAAGCAACCACGTTGATACAAGTTGCAATCTTTACTTCACGGTGCAGGTGGAAATATTTAATTCTTGCTTCAAAGACCACCAGCCTGCTGCACACTCGAGCGGGTGCTCTTTAAGGCGGGGTTTTTTTCCTTATTTTTGAGGGATCTATTGTAGAAGCCACCACTTATGTCGATGTACTGAATAACAACAATATTAATTTGAGATTCAGTGGTGAAATAAGTGAGCAAAGTGTAAAATATTTGGATCTAACTGTGTATGTCGAGGGAGGACAATTACAAACCAAATTGTATCGTAAGACCACGGCTGGCAATTGCATATTGCATGCGACCAGTAACCACTCTAATAAACTTATCAAGAGTATCCCCTACGGGGAACTCTTGAGGTTGAAAAGAAACAATTCTACAGAAATTGAATTTAAAAAATCTGCGAAACCTAGTATGGATCGTTTTAGAGTTTGTGGATATAAAGAGGGAGAACTAATACAGGCTTTAAATAGAGTTAACAAGCGGCCCAGATCTGAGTTGCTAAAACCTAAACAGAAAGAGGTCAAAGATCAAGGGACTTTTAGACTAATCACAACTTTTTCGGAGAATTCTGAACAAGTGAGAAAGATGCTTCAGAAAAATTGGAACATCTTACTTACGGATAATATAATCAAAGATGATTTACCATCTAATCCATTAGTGACATTTTGTAAAGCAAGGGCTCTGAAAGACGATCTAGTTCATAGTCATCATCTAACTAAACCGAGTATCTCTAGTCAAATACCACTAAATGGTTTTTATCCCTGTGGCCTTTCTAAAGCCTGTAAAATTAGCAAAAGGACACTGACTTATACCATACCTGGTCTGAAATTCCCCCCAAAAATCAACAAATGTTTGACTTGTACCACATCATATGCAATTTATTGCTTGGTGTGTCCTTGCGGGTTAAGATACATAGGTAGCACTTTTAACCCTGTAAAGTTGCGAATATTAGAGCATATGCGTGCTATTATTAACACTGATGAATCTTAGCAGGTTGCCGGACATTTTAACAAACTACATGGGCACAATAGGAACCTATAGGCTTATTTTTGTCTGGATAGAGTACCACCTCCCCTAAGAGGAGGTGACCGTCTGCAGAAACAAAGACGGTTAGCATCACTCTATATTATAGATTTACAGAGTAAGAGTCCTTTTGGGCTTAACACACATAAAGAATTAGCAGTACATGTGGGGTAGTGATCACACAAATGAACTTCATTTATTGATTGTAGACTGACTAACTGTTGAATAGATTGTTATGTAAATGAATGAATTAACTTGATTTCTCCGCTTTCTGAGGAGGAATATGCTTGATGAACTGACATATGTATTAATGCATTGTTTAGATTAATGTGTGTTATAACAGTGGCATGCCCATCTGTGGGCTGTAGCGATAATGCTTATGGCATTGCCCATCCTGGGCAAGATAAGATTACTGGATTTACTGTAGTAGGAAGGTTAATCTTAGCTTTTACTACATAAAGAATGATGACTATGATTGTAGAATGTATATACTTTCTCCTTTCATGTTTGAGTTGCACTTCTCAAAATGGCGATTAATTTGCAATCTCGCAGTCTCCTTTCCATGTTTATGTTATACACACTGTGACCTAAGCAATGCTTTTAAAAGTAATGGCGGCGCGTTCGAACTTGCAATTGACAAAGGCTAAGCGCCGAAACGCGTCTTGTCTGTGCTGGGTTGCTAATAAGAACTGTTGGTACTGAAACCCATCCCCTGAGAGTGCCGTTTCTTGTTCGTAAAGAACGTGGAGGAAATCTGAGAGCAGTCATTTTGCGGCGGGTACACCCCCGCCTTAAAGAACACCTGCTCGAGTGTGCAGCAGACTGGTGGCAAACGTGATGACCTCTCAAGGCGCTTGGGAAACGCCGAAACGCCACACTCCACAGCGATTCTACTGGCAAGTAATATGCAAGACCGTGACTACACGGGGTGCTCACGCTCACTGGAGGAGGGGGCTCTTTTGCTCGCTGTGGTGATTTGCGGTCGGAAGCAAGGAGGTGGAGGCGATCCGTCCGACTACAAGATCCAGGATTCAGTGGGGTCCCTGCAGTCACCGCCCTCTTGGGCATGTACTTACTAAGGTGTGCTGCAGGTGAGGAGGTTCGGACGTTTCTGAATCTCCGCCCCCTAATCATGTGGGAGTGTCGTCATCAAATTTTAAAAGGCACTTCCAAAATGGACAAGTGAATTCTCTTTCAAGCAAGACGCCATCTGAGGAAGGCAAATCATGCCGAAATGCATCATGCCGCTTGAAGTTGTGCACTGGAAATAAAGGACGCTTTTTCATCCTACCTGTGGTAGCTGTCATCCTTTCTGAGACAAGGGAAAGGTTGTTGCTTTCTTGTTTAGAGCTGGCCACGAGCTCAATACAGCCCCCTTCCAGCAAGTTTTCGACGTCTGTGTGGCAAACGTGAGGACCTCCAAAGGCGCTTGGGAAACGCCGAAACGCCACACTCCACAGCGATTCTACTGGCAAGTAATATGCAAGACCGTGACTACACGGGGTGCTCACGCTCACTGGAGGAGTGGGCTCTTTTGCTCGCTGTGGTGATTTGCGGTCGGAAGCAAGGAGGTGGAGGCGATCCGTCCGACTACAAGATCCAGGATTCAGTGGGGTCCCTGCAGTCACCGCCCACTTGGGCATGTACTTACTAAGGTTTGCTGCAGGTTAGGAGGTTCAGACGTTTCTGAATCTCCGCCCCATAATCATGTGGGAGTGTTGTCATCAAATTTTAAAAGGCGCTTCCAAAATGGACAAGTGAATTGTCTTTCAAGCAAGAAGGCATCTGAGGAAGGCAAATCATGCCGAAATGCATCATGCCGCTTGAAGTTGTGCACTGGAAATAAAGGACGCTTTTTCATCCTACCTGTGGTGGCTGTCATCCTTTCTGAGACAAGGGAAAGGTTGTTGCTTTCATGTTCAGAGCTGGCCACGAGCTCAATACAGCCCCCTTCCAGCAAGTTTTCGGCCTCTGTGTGGAACACGTGAGGACCTCTCAAGGCGCTTGGGAAACGCCGAAACGCCACACTCCACAGCGATTCTACTGGCAAGTAATATGCAAGACCGTGACTACACGGGGTGCTCACGCTCACTGGAGGAGTGGGCTCTTTTGCTCGCTGTGGTGATTTGCGGTCGGAAGCAAGGATGTGGAGGCGATCCGTCCGACTACAAGATCCAGGATTCAGTGGGGTCCCTGCAGTCACCGCCCACTTGGGCATGTACTTACTAAGGTTTGCTGCAGGTGAGGAGGTTCGGACGTTTCTGAATCTCCGCCCCCTAATCATGTGGGAGTGTCGTCATCAAATTTTAAAAGGTGCTTCCAAAATGGACAATTGCATTCTCTTTCAAGCAAGACGGCATCTGAGGAAGGCAAATCATGCCGAAATGCATCATGTAGCTTGAAGTTGTGCACTAGAAATAAAGGATGCTTTTTCATCCTACCTGTGGTGGCTATCATCCTTTCTGAGACAAGGTAAAGGTCGTTGCTTTCATGTTTAGAGCTGGCCACGAGCTTAATACAGCCCCCTTCCAGCAAGTTTTCGGCGTCTGTGTGGCAAACGTGAGGACCTCTCAAGGCGCTTGGGAAATGCCGAAACGCCACACTCCACAGCATTTCTACTGGCAAGTAATATGCAAGACTGTGAGTACACGGGGTGCTCACGCTCACTGGAGGAGTGGGCTCTTTTGCTCGCTGTGGTGATTTGCGGTCGGAAGCAAGGAGGTGGAGGCGATCCGTCCGACTACAAGATCCAGGATTCAGTGGGGTCCCTGCAGTCACCGCCCTCTTGGGCATGTACTTACTAAGGTTTGCTGCAGGTGAGGAGGTTCGGACGTTTCTGAATCTCCGCCCCCTAGTCATGTGGGAGTGTCGTCATCAAATTTTAAAAGGCGGTTCCAAAATGGACAAGTGAATTCTCTTTCAAGCAAGACGGCATCTGAGGAAGGCAAATCATGCCGAAATGCATCATGCCGCTTGAAGTTGTTCACTGGAAATAAAGGACGCTTTTTCATCCTACCTGTGGTGGCTGTCATCCTTTCTGAGACAAGGGAAAGGTCGTTGCTTTCATGTTTAGAGCTAGCCACGACCTCAATACAGCCCCCTTCCAGCAAGTTTTCGGCGTCTGTGTGGCAAACGTGAGGACCTCTCAAGGCGCTTGGGAAATGCCGAAACGCCACACTCCACAGCATTTCTACTGGCAAGTAATATGCAAGACCGTGAGTACACGGGGTGCTCACGCTCACTGGAGGAGTGGGCTCTTTTGCTCGCTGTGGTGATTTGCGGTCGGAAGCAAGGAGGTGGAGGCGATCCGTCCGACTACAAGATCCAGGATTCAGTGGGGTCCCTGCAGTCACCGCCCTCTTGGGCATGTACTTACTAAGGTTTGCTGCAGGTGAGGAGGTTCGGACGTTTCTGAATCTCCGCCCCCTAGTCATGTGGGAGTGTCGTCATCAAATTTTAAAAGGCGGTTCCAAAATGGACAAGTGAATTCTCTTTCAAGCAAGACGGCATCTGAGGAAGGCAAATCATGCCGAAATGCATCATGCCGCTTGAAGTTGTTCACTGGAAATAAAGGACGCTTTTTCATCCTACCTGTGGTGGCTGTCATCCTTTCTGAGACAAGGGAAAGGTCGTTGCTTTCATGTTTAGAGCTGGCCACGACCTCAATACAGCCCCCTTCCAGCAAGTTTTCGGCGTCTGTGTGGCAAACGTGAGGACCTCTCAAGGCGCTTGGGAAACGCCGAAACGCCACACTCCACAGCGATTCTACTGGCAAGTAATATGCAAGACCGTGACTACACGGGGTGCTCACGCTCACTGGAGGAGTGGGCTCTTTTGCTTGCTGTGGTGATTTGCGGTCGGAAGCAAGGAGGTGGAGGCGATCCGTCCGACTACAAGATCCAGGATTCAGTGGGGTCCCTGCAGTCACCGCCCACTTTGGCATGTACTTACTAAGGTTTGCTGCAGGTGAGGAGGTTCGGACGTTTCTGAATCTCCACCCCCTAATCATGTGGGAGTGTCGTCATCAAATTTTAAAAGGCGCTTCCATCCATCAAGGGAAAGGTCGTTTCTTTTATATATATATATATATATATATATATATATGCTTTTGTACTCCAAACAAACGCCACTTCCAAATCCACCCAGGACCGGCGAAGCAAGGTAGGAGACGGACCACTGAAATTCACAGATCCTTTATTGCACTGTCAGCTGGCAAAACAGGATGGCAATACGCGTTTCGGGCTCCACGAGCCCTTGTTCACATGCAAAGATCTAGTTAAACTTTTTTGTTTTTATAATGCTTAGTGACTTGTTTAAGCCCCACCTTCAATGTCGTCACATGACCATAGACATAGAAAACATTATATGTTTTGAGATATTCCTTGTGCAAATACGCAAAATAAGTTAGATACATATATATAACTTGTCAAGACAATTTTAAATTCATAAATGAAATTCTTTTTTTTAAAAGAAACATGTCTTGTCGCGAAGTTTGTAAACATATGACTGGATAAATCCATAGAATGTTGTATCATAGAGTATATAGTGAAGGTCTTCAACATTTACAGAGGCAAAACACGATATCAAAGTGCAAATAATAGTGCTGCTAGATCAAAGTCTAGTTGTGCAAAAAGCAGTGACACCCGTGCTTCAGAGAGAACAAATATATGTAATGTGCACGAAGCATGATAAAGTGACCTGTGTATATAAATGCAATGATGCTTATTTCAACAATTAGGATAAAATCACAATTTTGTCATATAAAAAGCAATATTAAAACATTCCATACAGGTATAAAAATATTATCATGTTAAAAGTGCTAAAAACACCCCTTAAAATAGTGCTAAAATGTGTAAAATGTGATAAATATGAATATACAAAAGGAAGTGAAGAATTCATTGAGTTGGTTGTCGTGACTAACAAGGAACTTGACTAGTCACGGAAACTGTTATATGTAGAAACAGATATCATAAAGATCAACACAATGGACAATATGTCAATGGGAATGTTGTCTAGGTAACAGGGAGCCTGACTACCTAGACAGATGTTGAAGGCAGCACTGTACAATCCAGCAACAGAGCTATATAGTAGTCAGAGAAAATTGCGTAGATCATCAGTATTGTTTAGCCCATTCGGCCATTTACTGTCGTATTCGAGGATCATACTGGACTCGAACTGTCTAAGTTTCAGCTCTCTATTGCCTCCCCGCCTAAGTATAGGGACGGAGGCTACAACATAATAAGTTAAACAATTAACATCTTTATTATGTGTACTTTGGAAGTGCCGAGCCACCGGGTACGTTTGATCACAGTGCAAAATAGCCCTGATATGCTGCAAGATCCTGACGTGCACCTGTTGTTTAGTGCTGCCAATATAATTCAGGCCACAGGTGCACGTCAGGACATAAACAGCATATTCAGTTTTACAGGTATGGTAGCCCACAATGGGGGTATCAACTAGCTTGAATGGGGTACTGTAATGAGTTTTATTGATGCCAAATTGACATGCTCTACAATTGGAGCATTTGCGGAACCCCAATACCGGTTGTAACCAACTAGCTTTCTGCTTTAGCTCTGGACTGCTTTGGTCCAGAGCAGTTCCCATACTCTGTGCTCTACGAAAAGTTACCAGTGGTTTTTTGGGTAACATGCATCCCAAAACAGTATCCGTCAGGACAGTAGGACAGTTACGGTTGATAATTTGTCTGATCTTTTTGTCTTGGCTACTGAATGCTGTAATAAATCTGGGGCACTCATTCGCTACTGCATCTATTGAAATGACTGCTTCCTGATCATTACTGGTCTGTTCTGGGAATAAGCTAGATCTAGATCTTTTGTCGGCTTTAGCCAAAGCCCGATCGAACGCAGGATCAGAGTACCCTCGAGGTTTCAATCGTGTTCTCAATTCCCTGATACATTTGAGATACTCATCTGGAGAGCTACATATTCTTTTAATTCGTAGGATTTCTCCTAATGGTATGCTTTCAATGGTGTGCATAGGGTGGAGACTAGAAGCATGCAAGGTCGTGTTTCCTGCAGTGGCTTTTCTGTGAAGGGTCGTCTGTAACCTATTATGTTTATCTATATAAACGCAGACATCTAAAAATTCAATTTGTTTGGCACTGATGTGAGACGTAAATTTAAGATTAAGGGCATTGTTATTAATTTCATCGATGAATTGACATGCTTCCTTTTCATCACCTTGCCATACTATAAAGATGTCATCTATGTAGCGTAAATATTTGACAATTTTTTCTCTGACCCATACCTGGTGTGTGACATTAAGAACCTGCTCCTCCCACCAGCCCACGTGTAAACACGCATAGCTGGGGGAGAAGCAGGCTCCCATTGCCACACCTCTAAGTTGTCTCCATACCTCTTTACCAAAAGAAAAGTAGTTGTTTTGTAAGCACCATTCCATTAAGCTAATAACCATTTTATTGTGCTCATGAAAATCCAATGGCCTTCGCCCTAAAAAATGAGCTGCTGCATTTAAACCACAACTGTGGGCTATGCTGGTGTACAATTGCTCAACATCTAAGGTTATGAGCAGCATATCATCTTGCCATTCCAGGTTTTCTATTTTTTTCAAGAAATCGCTAGTGTCGCGAACATAGCTAGGCAATTCGCTTACCAGAGTCTGCAAGAAAAAGTCAATGAAACGTCCCACATTTTCCCCGCTGCTGTTAATCACGGAGATGATTGGCCTGCCAGGTGTTGGCAGGATTCCTTTATGGACCTTTGGTATTAAATAAAAAACCGGCAAGAAAGGAATTCGTTGAGCATAAATTTAAGTTCATCAGTAGAAATGAGACCTTCCCTACGCCATTTCTGTAGCAGTTTACTCAAGTTTTCATTGGCTTTCTTATAGTCTTTAATATTGGATTTTGCATAGCACGCAGTATCATGTAGCTGTCTTTGTGCTTCCAGAATATAGTCTGCTTTTGGCCAAATAACAAGATTACCACCCTTATCGGCGGTTTTCACCACAATATCGGGGTTGTTTTTGAGTTTTTTAATCAGTTCATAATATTTGGCCTGTTTTTGGTTAAAAGATTGTCTCTTCCGATTGTTGATTTTCCTGTATAGATCTTTGATATCAGTGATTATACAGTCTTGAAACACGTCTACCGCATTTTTGGTCATTAGCGGGACAAAGTCAGATTTGCCTTTAAAGGGGGTGATACCAGCTCCTTTCTTGATGACGTTGATTTTTTCTAGTCTTCTTTGCGTATTCAGATCATGGTCAGGACCCATAGGTTGAGAATCGGTTGCCTGGTTCAGATCATGCAAATCCAAAAGCATTGGAATGTCAGCCGCAGTTAATTGAGGGACATTGGCAGTAGTTTTGGCCTTGGCTGGATTTGCAATATCTGTACTTGATTTGAGGCGCTGTAATGCAAAGAATTTTTTAAGTTTTAATTTGCGAATGTAACAATACACATCCACTCTTGTTGAGGCATACTTGAAGCTTTGTTCAGGGCAAAAATTGAGGCCTAATGTGAGGAGTTGCTGTTCTGCTTTGGATAATGTGACACTGGAGAGATTTATAACTGATCTCTCATTGGTTACTTCCTCTTCTGCCATTGTTGATTTGTCTTCTTCTTTTGCGCAACGTTGTTTTTGTTTTCTTCTCCTTTCGCGTCTTTTTTTGTTCCTGCGAATGTTGCCCCATTTCTTTGTCGTGGTCTCAATGTTTGGAGCCTTTCCGCCACTAAAAAATCAAGTTCCTCTTCTAGATTGAGGATAGGTGCTGTTGGGCATTAGATAATAAGTCACTGCTTGACCCACTTGATATACTAGAAATGGAAACTGAATCAGAACTAAGGCTTTCATTCACCTGATTCTCTGCCATTCTTGAAATTGGAGCTGATGGTTGAATTTTACTGCCTTTGTCACTGTATTGTTGTCTTTTGGTGGCATTATATTTTCGCGCAAAGGTAAAAATCTGACCATTTGCATAGTCTGCAGCATCACGTGCAAATTTGCTTACTTTTCTTGTCTTTATTTTCATTTCGTGTTTCTTTAGTCTGTCAATCATTTCATCTTTTAATTTTTTTATTGCATCTGTTTCTTCTATTTTGTCAATCTGTTCTTGGATATTATCGATGGTTTTCAGGATTTCCTCTCCGTCAATAGCAGCATATTTAATCAGTATGTGGACTAAATTCATAGAGGCTGCCAGATTGCTTTGACCCCACTCTTTCAACATTAGTGGGTTGGGGTTTTCAAAGCTCGGAGCGTGTATTATTCTTAAGCCTCGGGGCACGCGCTGGGCATCAGCATATTTAGAAAGTGAGTAATGCTCCCACCATTTCGTCACTTCTATCCGTCTCTGTTTTTCTAGCGTCTTGTAAAGAGTTTTAATGTTGGCATCTTCCCGTATTTCCACATTTATTAAAGCTTTATTGATTGTGCCGCTAGGAGTGGAAACCTGATTGAACAGCTCCTCAGCTTCCTGCTCTCTGACACGGAACGCTTCCGCAGACATTCCTCCCTTCCAGCTGATCGTCTCTGTTGCACTTTAGATAAACAAAGCGCCGTGAAATGCAGTGTTAAGGCGTTTGTTGTTTCTCAGTGATAATTCCACTTAGTGGAAACCTCCCCACCTCCGCGCTGCCTTCTGATTGCAAGACTCACCGCATTTAGGATGACACCGAGCGTTGGTGAAATCATCCGACTCCACCGCTGATCAGTGATGTCACTGACCATGTCATGAATGATGTAATATGTGACATCATCAGCAGTGGATTGCGGGTGCGCGATATATAGTTATTGCATCTAACTATATATGCGAATTTCAATGGTTTTGTGCGAGTAAATCAAGGTTTTGTAAATGCTAATCCCTAACTATATATGGCCTAAAACCTATGGTTTTTTCAGTGAATTTCAATGGTTTTTTAATAGCAAATATCTATAGCTGTAACATATATTCTTATTCTAATTCACAAATATATTTTATATATTTTTTTTAAGCAAAGGACCCACATACATTTACAGTTTATCACTAACAATGTTCCAGGCTAATGTATTTTCACGGGAAATTAACAACTGTCCTGCAAGTAAAATATTCCTATTTTGTGAAAAAGGGCGTTTCTTCGTCTCATGAGGGAGCCGTTGAGCAAAAGAGACTCGGCCTGCTGTCTTAGTCGCTGATAGGCCTGATTATTGGATTTTTATCGATCACTTTATGTTGCAACAGTGGAAAACAAAACAGCCCTTGCCCATTTATTTTTACAGCATTCCTGCGTATTATACCCTACCCCCAAACAGTATTTTGCCTGTTACCATAGTAGTAGTTTATGGAACACTTACGTCAGCACATAGGTTAAAATTTCACCACAATATGTTGCTAATGAGTGAGCTTCAGCATTATACTTCAAATTATAAATATCATTTCTATTGATGACTGCTACCCCCACAAAAAAACAGACGTATGTACTTTTTTAATTAACTTTTATTAAAACAATAACTGGTAGTATAACTAAAAGATAACACTACAATAAATAACTAGAACTATAAGTAACAAAACAATATAATAAACAACATATAATATGGAGTCCAAAATAAGTATTGTAGTTAATCTGCAAAACAAAAAGAAAATTAGTGTTTAAAATTAGATTGAAGTGACTAAATGAGATCAAACATCACAAGTCAAAGTAACACTTGACAATATTTATATTTTTTAAAATCTTCGCAGTGTGCCTGAAACGCTTCCACTGGCATTGTACATGCAGACTTTGGTCCACCCTCTTTATCAATTTTTGCAGTTTGAGATATAACGTCCTACATGTGTTATTCATCTTCTACTTTCTCCTTTCAAATTCTCTTGTAAAGACCTTAACAACAAATAAAGGGAACATTTTCTGCATATTTTTAATAAAGCATTTGACACAATGCGTAGTAACACCGTATTTATTGAATGTTTTGAAATTAATTTTCACAAGTCTTAAAAAAGGTGAATGCAAGAAAAGTTACTTGCCGCATATGCAAGACTGCTTTCAAGAGGAGACCCCAATAAAAAGGACTTGTGTAGAACTGCAAGTATGCTGAAGCAGTTGCAGACTAAGAATCCAGTCAACTTTGCAAGGGAAGAGTTAAGGAGATTGAGAGCGGCTCCTTCTGCTTCATGAGAAGGCCAAAGTACCAGTGGAGCAACACCGTCAACCTCTAGAGCACAGCCTAATATTTGTCCCCAATTTGAAACCCTTTAAGAGAAAAAGTAAGAAGGTTGGGAGCTTTGTATGCCATCCTAATATCTAATTATCCATAGTTATACAGAGATCCGCCCTGTATCAGACTCATATGTACAAGTGTATATTGTAGATTATCTGCCACCGAAAACCTCTCAAGTACCTATATCCGTTACTTTTTAACTTCGTTGAGTAGTCATATTGTGAGTATTTACCTTAAAGTTGTTAATTTTTTATTGATTATTGCTCTTTGAGATATTCCCTGTCTACAAACAGAGAAGAATAGGAATATTCTGTCTCCCTTTGCAGATAGTGAAGGATAGGTAATGCGGACTTTTGTCCCCCGTTGTAATCCGTCATGCCTGTTTTTCTCCCCACTGATTGATTGATTGGCTGGACATTTATTGTTCAAGGAATAGTTCTAACGAGGTATTCTCTGTTTGCAAATAACGTGGAATAGAAATATTCTCTCTAGTCTTTGCAAGTAGTGAAGGGTGGGTAATGCGGACCTTTGTCCCCCGTTGTAATCTGTCATGCCCATCTACTCCCCACTGATTGAGAAACTAGTTCCACCCGGACCATTTATTAGAGGTACATCATCTGGCTCAACCGGAGAGTACCCCTAATAAAGAAGACATATGTAAAATACGAAGTAAACACTGTATCCTGTTAAACAGAAACTTTACAATGAAACACACTTGAAAAAGAAGGGAAAGAAATCAAACAAAATCAGTAGGCCACTGATGAGTTTTTGACTTCGCTAGAAATAAGAAACATGGAAGTGGTGAGAGAAGCCAAGCTTGACGTTACGGCAGCCACGAGGTAGCTAACCTCCGCCACCCCCCCACTGCTCCAAGCATGTCTGTCCCACCGCCCGCCACGCCCAATAACGGTAACATGAAATAGATACAAATCAGCAGATACCTACCCCCATTCCGGAAACTCCCGAAGTGACACAGGTCCACGGTTACGCCCATCCGGAAGACGAGGCCTCGACACGTGCAGGGCGGGGCCCGACTAGCCGCCATCAGCCGGAGAAGTCGTGGGATGTTCGGCCCGGAATTTGCTGGTCCTCCCTTTCTCTTCTGGCGCCCTGCAGGCCACGGGGGGGATGTCTTGCCTCTGCCTCCGACCCCCCCCCCTCTTATCGCCTGGTCCGGACATCACAGATATCAACGCCAGGTGTCGGCGTGGGGTGCGCTGGGAGGGAGAGGCGGCGCGAACGAGCCTCTCCCACCCCCCCAGGTGGGGGCCCCTCAGCTGCACCCCCAACGCTCCACTCACCCAACAAAAGGGTCGTCACGTAAGGTGCACCAGGAGAGGAGCCGAGGCCGACGGGATCTTCTTCTTTCTTCAATTATGGCTGTAACAACACTGGGGGGGATGTCTTGCACTCGGTGGTCTGTGCCCATGGGCCGGAGGCGCTGACTACCTCCACTGCTTTGGTGGCCGCCTCCCTGCATCGTTGGTGCCGTTGGTGGTCCCGGGCTGGCTCTCCCTGAACCCTGCTGGCGGCTGGATCGATACCGGAGAGTCCTGTGGCCCCGCCGGGCTGACAAAATGGCGGCCAGCACCCTGTATCCTGGACTCATTGTTGACGGGGACACTGGCCTACCGCACGGCGCGTTTGCTGAATACTGTAGGGGTGTTCCTACACTTGGCGACGTGCTCGCTGCCTTGAATTCCTGGCGTGAGTCCATGAAGTTTCAGTCCGCCAGGCCGGAGGGTGTTCTTCTAGACGGGCTCGCTGAACCGCTTCCCACGTGTGCTTGATATGAGCTCCCCGTTCGGGCCTGAAGCGGCGCCCTGCAGGCCACGGGGGGGATGTCTTGCCTCTGCCTCCGACCCCCCCCCCTCTTATCGCCTGGTCCGGACATCACGGATATCAACGCCAGGTGTCGGCGTGGGGTGCGCTGGGAGGGAGAGGCGGCTCGAACGAGCCTCTCCCACCCCCACAGGTGGGGGCCCCTCAGCACCCCCAACGCTCCACTCACCCAACAAAAGGTCTCGTCCACTATTGCGAGGCAATGATGCTCCGCTCACCCAGTGGGGGTCTCGTCCACTGTTGCGGTGCAACGGCGCTTCTGAGTTCAACTAGAAAATGAGTCCTGCGTCCAGAAACGTTCTCCTCAACTATGAAGATTCTATAAGAGCCACGGGGGCCCCCGACCCCCGATGGGGAATGACTGCCATGATCACCCACGGGACGACCACGACATAGCCGCGGGACGTCGGCGCGCTCATGCCGGCGCCGGCCTCAGTCTTGAAATGACCAAAATCCTGCAAGACTACCAACTTGATCAGTTCCGGTGGGACACCAGTATGACCCGGTAGGAGAGATTGTTGCCTCCCACCCCACTTTGACTGATGGTTCATGTCGGCAGTCCCCTCTGCTACCCTTCAACGAAAACTTTTGGACTGCCGAAAGAGGTCCCGGTCCAACCACGAGTTGGTGAAGACATTTTGACTATACTTGTACCTTCCTGACCTCACCCAAAATGGCGCCGGTACAAATGAAACTCTCAACTCCTTGTTGTGCCCGATTGCTCAGCCTTGATATCATGAGATATGTATGCAGTTTTAAGCACATGAATTGATATGGGATAAGACTGATTATATGTTCGGACAATGAATTGATCCGGGATGGGTATTCATTATACGTTCGAACAATGAATTGACATGGGACGGGTACTGATTACACGTTCGAACAATGAATTGATATTAAGTTCTAATGCATCATTGATTACTGTATTTATTATTGAAGGTTCGAATTGTCGACACTTTTGGTACTTGCTCACAATGAATTATCGATATGATTTTGTTGCACTGTCGCACTTTTTACTATGAAATCAACAACCACTGACTCTCTGTTATGTTTTCCACAAATAAATACCCCCCCCCCCCATTTACAGTTCCAGCCTGCTCCATGGCCGGCCCACGGGGTTGTAGGCCCGTATTTGGGCACCAACATTTTTATTAAAGGTTTTTGAAAAAGCAAACGTAGTTGTAACGCGTAGATTGGTAAGTTTCAAATAAAAGGCCACTGTTTCCGATTTTTTTTTTTAAAAAAGCAGGTGAAATGAAGCAGCTCAATTAGTTAAGGGTTAAAAAGTATAGTATGCAGAAACATTGAAAATATGAATGGTCCAGGTTTGTTGTGTGTTTTTCATTTTTGTACAGCATAAAGCAATCGATAAAGATCCTGGTATTTAGCCTCTACTTTATATGCTACCTGTATCAGGGAAGTTGTTTTAAATGCCCCTAAGCCACCCCGAAGGAATGTCACCTGGCCCCCCTAGTACGAACGAAAACGACCCCGTACCACTGTAGGTTATATCTCTTCCTCAAAAATGACAAAAATTACTTTCTAGGACGTTTTGGACATTGATGATTTTCATATGATCTATTTATTAAAGTAATACTCATCTCTCCGCATGAAATTAATTTTCCACATGCTACACAAGTCAATCTCATCTGCCTAAAGTTCTTTTGCAGATTTGGGACCGTTTCCCTTGCCTCTGACTCACTTATTGCTAAGTCATTGATGGATGTTTTTGCCGGTCGGGGGTTATCCACCAAATCTCAAAGTTGTGCTTTAGAATAATTAGGAGGGTGCCACCTCTCCATGTGCAGATGCATGGTATGATTACCATAGCTATATTTTTTTTCGGTCCCTCTCGAGATTTTTTTTTTTGCAGATGAGGCAGGTAACGAACCTGGCATTAACTTTCTTTTCATGAGAAGGAAAAGAAAAAAATTGCCAGATAAAATTCACTTTCACATGGGACGTTCTTGGCATTTCTTTCAGAAACTTTTACATCACTGTCATTTCTTTGTCTATCCTGGTTAAAGCAATGTCATAATACAGGATCGTTATCAGATAGTAGGAACGCGTGTGGTGTGACGGATCTCATGAGGTGGCGACCTTGATCTACTGTAACTCCTTTGAACAGGGGTGATTCTTTACAGTTGGGGCCATAAACTACATCCGCAGGGCTAGGTGATAGCCTGGGACCAGCCTGGACAATCAGACACAGAGGAAGAGGAGTGTCAGAGGGTGCGGTAGTGAATAGGGTGAAAGGGAGGTGTCGGGCGGGCACAGGGTATGATACTCAGGGAAGAGCAGCGCAGATGGGGGGGAGTTTATGGCCCATGCATGAGAGAGAGAGCAGGGGTGACCAGTGCATGGGGGAGATGCTTGCGAGGGTGGGGAGCCATGCTGAGGATCGGCGGCGTGCAGAGAGTGGGTCTGGTCAAGGCATCTAAAATGGCTGCCGTGCACGACAAAAGTGTGGCATTGGAAAAAAAGCAAGATGGCGCAGACAATGTTTATCAATACGGATTAATTTATAACAATTATTTTTAACAAAATATTTACTCGCAGTGTCAAAATGGCGATCAACACTTCCCAATTTCCTTCGAATCGAACGTTAACAGAAGTCAAGCAGCAAAAACCCCAAAAAAAAAACGCTCACGCGCAACCGCTGGAAGACAAGTATCAACATATATGAGCCTCCTCAACCACCCTCAGAAAACATAGGGTTCAGGATACGTCTCCCATACCCCCTTATACCCAATACTCACATTGCTTTTCCTCCATCTAGTAATTTAATTAAATCGAAACACAAAATGGCAAATTCACGTTTCGCTACCAGTTTGCGACCCGGTTCGCGAACCGAGAAGCGCTTCTACCGTGAAAAATCAAATTCTTTTTATTTGCCCCACGGGACCCTTTAATAACCCCAACATCATTCCTAGGGGGTCAAGAGGGGTCTACCTTGCCCCCTTTCATTAAATTCCCCCTTCGTTTTTCTCCTCCTCTTGTCTCTCGATCCTACCGAGAGACAAGATGGCGGCCGCACCAGACTGTTTAGAATGTTGACAGACACCGGAGAGCCAATCAGCTTCGCTTTGCAAAGCTCCGTTACGCAAAAAGTACACGATCTGGAGCGCTACCCGGGACGCTGTCACAGATATATCTGTTTTTTTAAACGTTAATTTCTCGAAATCCACTGGAGCACATATATTGAGACCCAGCAAAGGCACATCGGGCTAACAGTCCCTACAATTTTGCCAAGTTTCGTGCAAATCCATTCAGCCGTTCGAGCTAAAAGTGTGGCCAAAGGCCCTATGGAAAAATGAATGGGAAAAACGCGTTTTGGGACCCCCCTTTTTTATCAGCCCCCCCTTGACGGAACCCCCCCAAATTTTCAGGGGCTGCTCAGTAACAAAATGTGCCATTTTCCTGAAAATTTCAGCCGATTCCGTCCACAAACGCCAAAGTTATTAGACATAGAATTTTCAAAAGTTCCATAGAGAAAAAATCCTACCTATATATACCTACTGGCTATCGCCAGTAGGTAATATATATATATATATATATATATATAACCTACTGGCGGTCGCCAGTAGGTAGTTATAGTTAGGATTATTTTCAATAGAAAATCTCAACATTCTATTGCGAATAACTTTGGCGCTGGTTGAGGAATCTGCCTGAAAATTTCCTCAAATTTGCCTCGTGGCGCCCCGGTCCTTCCCTGAAAGTTTGGGGTGGATTTGTCAAGCGGGAGCCGAGATAAAACGGGGTCCTAAAACGTGTTTTCCCCATGTTAATTTCCATAGGGCGGTCGACCTCACTTTTAGCCCGAACGGCTGAATGGATTTCCACAAAACTTGGCAAAATTGTAGGGACTGGTTGCCCGATGTGCCTTTGCTATGTCTCAAGATATGTGCTCCAGTGGATTTTGAGTAATTTAGGTTAAAAAAAATATATATCTATGGCTGCGCTCCGGTACGCGCACCGGGGAGCGCTCTGGGCGCGCTACATGACTTGCGCGCGGAAAGCTGATTGGCTCTCGGGTGTCTGTAAACATTCCAAACAGTCCGGAGCGGCCGCCATCTTGTGTCTCGGTAGGTTCGAGACACAAGAGGTGGCAAAAACAAAGGAGAAAATGAGCAAAAGGGGGCAGGGTAGACCCCCCTGAACCCCTAGGTTTGATGTGGGAGCTAAAAAAGGGCCTTTTTTTTAAAAATTGGAGGAAGTTCTAAAAAGAACTGTGTTTTTTTCTTCTTTTTGTTTTATATTTTTTTAATGTTTTTTTAACATTTTTTACTTTTTTTGGCTTTTCTGAACAGTTTTATATTTTTTTTGTATTTTTTATAGGGAGAAACAAAAAACAGGGATTTGTAAACGGCTCAACTGGAGCAAAAACAAACAGGAAAAAATTAAGTCTTCTTTGTGCATTTGTGGTTATCACCAGCAAGCATGATGAGTGTAATTGTCGTCGTGGGGGTGCAGCGGGCCGGAAAATCAGGCAAGGAGGCCAGATGTAGTGGGCTATAGTGGGGTTTTTATTGGAGTACAAGAGTCAAAATTGAAGTGTCAACACAGATTCTCCCAGATGGGTTGGGTAGTTCTTCCAGGTCGGGCTAGGCTCCACTCGGGTTGGTCCACGGCTGGGCTCTGTCGCCGTTGCTGGGGGGGTACCTCGGAGGGCAACAAGAGAAACAAGGGACCGTTAGTCCAAACAGGTACTCAGTACGAATGCTTCCACCGACACCGGGAAGTGAGGGGAGTAGAGAGGAGCGAGTCGTGAGGGAGGGAGGGAGGTACGGGGAAGAGGGACGAAGGAAGGGTAAAGAACTAGAATACAGCAAGGGTGTCAGGGTGAGCGTGACGGGGAAGAAGGGCTTCTTACTGTGAGGGTGCTTTACGATATTCACAGTGCTTCTACTACGTGATAAGTGCCTAAGAGGGAGAGATCTATACAGAGTATGTACACTGAGCACCTTGCGTGCTCACGGGGAGGTTTATGCTACTCACGCAGTCCGCCGTAGCTCTCCAGTGAGCCACGGACGCTCTTCAGCAACCTCCTTAGGGACTCCACCAGTCCTCCGACCACTCGTCTTCTTCGGGTTGTTCCTCTTCTCCGTCTCCTCCGCCAGTCTGAGTATCCTGCCACAATGCTCCGAAGACGTCTTCGATGTTGCTTCCGCTTTTCACTTGTGCTGGCGCTACCTCAGGGGTGGGACTTCCGGGGTCGAGATGAAGTGCTTCCGGTTGTTGCTGGTCGCTGATTGGTTCCTGGAATAGAGAGAGGGGCGGGGAACTTCGGGTCATGGTTACCGCTCCGGTAATGGTACGGGCCCGAGGAGTTTGGCTGAAAGTGCTTGTGTGTGACACCCCAGATAGCGGTAAGGTTTCAGGAGGGTACAATCCTGGTGGGGGTGACAACGGGACCTGATCACATCCCCTTCCCCTAGCTGTCCTTCTTGTACGGGTTGGGGAGGAGGGGTAACGGGATTAGAAGTCTGCATTGCCTTGTTCGGATCCTTTCCGGTGACGAGTATGGAAGTGGAAGGGCTGGAGAGACAGGAACCAGCGGAGGACCCGGTCATTATGTCCTTTGTTCCGGGCCATCCACTCAGAGGGGGCATGGTCTGTATAAATGGTAAAGTCTCGACACTCCAGATAGTACCTAAGGCTTTCGATGGCCCACTTGATGGCGAGGGCTTCTTTCTCGACTACAGCATAGTTTAGTTCTCTGGGGAACAGTTTCCGGCTGAGATATAGTATAGGTTTCTCATTTCCTTGTTCGTCCAATTGTGATAGGACTGCCCCTAAACCCTGACCAGAGGCATCCGTTTGGAGTATGAAAGGCCGGGAATAATCAGGGCTTACTAGGACAGGGCTGGAGTTCAGGGCTCCCTTCAGGTCGGTGAATACCTGCCATAAAAGGGGAGTGGGGTGCTTCAGGGCGAGCCCGGTGTGTGTATTTTTCCTTAGGAGATCCGTAAGAGGGGCAGCTCTCTGAGAAAAGTTGGGAACGAATCTCCTATAATAACCCAGGAGTCCGAGAAAAGCTCAGAGATCTTTTTTCGTACGTGGGAAGGGAAGGGTCTCAATAGCATTGGTTTTGGATTTCTGGGGTCTGATCAGACCTTCGTCCAAAAGGAAACCGAGGTACTGGACGGTTTGGGCAGCCAGGGTGGTTTTGGCGGGGTTTATGGAAAAACCAAACGAGCTTAGGGAAGGGACAACATCATGCAAATGTACCAGGTGTTGCTCCCAGCTGTCGCTGTAGATGACTATGTCGTCCAGATAGGCGCCTGCATATGGCGAGTGTCAATCAATCAATCAAAGACATTTATAGAGCGCACTACCTACCCGTAGGATCTCGAGGCGCTTGGGGGGGGGGGGGTGCCGCTACTGCTCGAACAGCCAGGTCTTGAGCTTCTTCCTGAAGGAGAGGTGGTCTTGGGTCAGGCGCAGGTCGGCCGGGAGGGAGTTCCAGGTCTTGGCGGCCAGGTAGGAGAAGGACCTTCCTCCTGTAGTGGCTCTGCGGATGCGTGGGACGGCGGCGAGGGCGTGGCTGGCGGATCAGAGGTGGCGTTTGGGGGCGTAGAAGTTGATTCGGTTGTTGAGGTAGCTCGGGCCTTGGTCGTGGAGAGCTTTGTGTGCGTGGGTAAGGAGGCGGAAGGTGATTCTTTTGTTGACCGGGAGCCAGTGCAGGTCTCTTAGGTGTCCGGAGATGTGGCTGTGTCGTGGGATGTCGAGGATGAGTCTGGCTGAGGCGTTCTGGATGCGCTGGAGTCTCTTCTGGATCTTGGCGGTGGTTCCGGCGTAGAGTGCATTGCCGTAGTCCAGTCGGCTGGTGACGAGGGCCTGGGTGACGGTCTTCCTGGTCTCTGTGGGGATCCACCAGAAGATCTTCCGAAGCATGCGCAGGATGTTGAAGCACGACGAGGAGACGGCGTTGACTTGCCTGGTCATGGAGAGGGAGGAGTCCAGGATGAAACCCAGGTTGCGTGCGTGGTCCGTCGGTTTGGGTGCGGTGCCCATGGCGGGGGGCCACCAGGAGTCGTCCCAGGCGGAGGGCGAGGAGCCCAGGATGAGGACCTCCGTCTTATCTGAGTTCAGCTTCAGGCGGCTCGTCATCATCCACTCGGCTACCTTACTCATCCCTTCGTGCAGGTTGGCTCTGGCGGCGGCGGGGTCGTTGGTCAGGGAGAGGATCAGTGTGGACGTAGTACTTGATTCATGGCGCGCTGGAATGTAGCGGGGGCACCGTGTAGCCCAAAGGGCATGGCGATGAACTGAAATAACCCCTCAGGGGTAGAAAAGGCGGTCTTCTTCTTGTCTTGGTCCCGGAGGGGAATCTGCCAGTATCCCTTGCAGAGGTCAAGGGTTGAAATGTATTTGGCCTTCCCTATTCTTTCGACCATTTCGTCAACCCTTGGTAAGGGATATGTGTCGAATCTAGACACCTTGTTTACCTCTCGGAAGTCTATACAAAACCTGACAGACCCGTCAGGTTTTGGCACCAGGACTATAGGGGAGTTCCAATCACTGACCGAAGGCTCTATGATCCCCATTTTTAGCATGTCCTCGGTCTCCCTTTTTATGACTGCTCTTCGAGCCTCAGGGACTCGATAGGGTCGCAACCGAACTACTTTCCCTGGTTCTGTTTCGATTGCGTGTTCGGTGACGGTGGTGCGTCCCAGATAGGACGAGAAGACCTTCATCACGGGGGACAGGGCTACTTGGAGTGCCCGGATCTGTACCGGGGTCAAAGCAGGATCTAGGCAGGGGTCAAAAGGGAAGGAAGACGGCGGCCTGTTCCCAGTCAGGACAGGGCAGGGTCCTTCCCATTTTTTCAGGAGGTTTATGTGATATATCTGGGACGTGCCTCTTGCGGGGTCGAGTTCAATCTCATAAGTAACCGGGGTCACCTGTCGCCGGATGGCATAGGGCCCTTGCCACTGACCCAAAAGTTTTTGGTCGGACGAGGGCATCATAAGGAGGACTAGGTCCCCGACGGCGACAACCCTGGCTTTGGTGCCCTTATCATATTGTCGTTTCTGGGTGCCTTGTGCCCTCTCCATGTTTTGTTTGACTATTTCCCGTATCTCCGCTAGATGGGTCTTTAGGTTTTTTACGTACTCGGGTAAAGGGCGGGTGCGGTCAGGTTCAGCTTCCCATGCTTCCTGAGCCATATCCAGCAGGGTACGTGGGGGTCGCCCATACAATAACTCATAGGGGGAGTAGCCTGTACTGCTCTGTGGTTTACACCATATGGCAAAAAGGGCCAGCGGTAGGATTTCCTCCCACCGTTTGGCCTTCAGCCCTAACAGCTTTTTCAGGGTATGTTTTAGGGTGGCGTTGTAGCGCTCGACCATTCCGTCGGTTTGCGGATGGTACGCCGACGTCCTAATTTGTTTTATCCCTAGTCTAGAGCAGACCTGTTTCAGCAGGGAGAAAACAAATGGGGTGCCCTGGTCAGTGAGGATCTCACGGGGAAACCCTACTCAGGAAAATAGTGTGAAGAGAGCTTTGGCTATGTTCTATGCTGTGGGCTGGCGTAACGGAATGGCTTCAGGGAAGCGCGTGGCATAGTCCACAATGACAAGTGTATATCGACATCCGCTTCGGGAGGGTAATAGGGGCCCTATTATGTCCATCCCTACCCTACTGAATGGGATGTCGATGAGGGGAAGAGGTTGGAGTGGCACCCTAGGGGGTCGGTATCGGCTATGTTTTTGGCAAACAGCACATTCACAGCAGTAGGTTTTAATGTGCTGATAGACTCCGGTCCAATAGAATTTTTCAAGGACCGTCTGGCTGGTCTTTTCATCCCCAAAATGACCCCCTAACAGGTGACTGTGGGCTAAAAAGAGTACCTTGTCCTGGAAGGGACCGGGAATCAGTAATTGTGGGTTTTGGAGCGGGCCTCCCTTTCTGTATAACAACCCCCTTTTCTTGAAGAAATAGGGACCTACTTGTGTGGGGTCCTCGTTGTCTAGTGCCCTTCCCCATGCTTCTTGTAGGAGCGGATCCTCCTGTTGAGCTGCTCAGAACTCTTGGTCGGTTTGCCAGGGATGTTCATCCACATTCACGGGATAGGCATGTGTATGTATATTCTTCTCCTGTCTTTTCTGGCTCTTGGTTTTGTGGGGTTTAGGTTCTTTAGGGGTTGAAGACAGTCCCTGGGGGTAGGGAGCCTCTTTCCACCACTGGGCCAGGGAGTCCGTAGTGTCCTGGAGAAGAGTACGGAGTCCGGGATAATCACTTCCCAGAATAGCTTGTTCAGGCAATGCCGGTACAAGACCGACCGTGAGGTTGGTTCCTGGATCGCCGGGGTGTTGCACCTGAACCTGAGTGGTGGGGTAGCGTTTAGTGTCCCCATGGACGCACTGGATGGCCACCATTCCTGTTGGAGGACTCTGGGGGAGAGCCAAGTCTTGAGGATGGAGGACGCTTTGACGACAACCAGTATCAGCGAGGGCCAGAACTTCCTGTCCGTCAATGGACACGGGACAATGAAACGGAGGGGGAGTAGCCCCCGGCGTGTGGAGACGTAGTTTCTCACCAGTCCGATTTCCATCGGCACCTCCTTCTGGGGACACATGCGGGCTATGTGTCCAAAGTTCCCACAATGGTAGCACTGAGGTCCGGGATTGAGGGGACGGTACAGGATCGGAGAGGGCAGGAGAGGAACCGGGTTCAGGCCTCCGAAAGAGCAGAGGCCAAGGATGACGTTTGGCGGCGGTGTTATGAGGTCTGTGGACGGGTTCCTCCTTAACGCGTTGCAGGTCCTGAGCACGGCCATAAGCACAGGCTATTTCCACGGCCGTCTCCAGGTTGAGTCTGGTATGTTGACGTACCCACCTCTGGGTGGCGGGATGTAGGGAGTTCAGGAATTGTTCGAGATAGATTTTCTCTAAGATGTCCTCTTTCGTGGAGGTTTCAGGTCTAAGCCACCTGTTGGCGAGATCCTTGATTCGAAAGGATAGGGCCTGAGGGTTTTTTTGGGGCCCTTCCTTGGCCTGTCTTAGTTTTATCCTGTATGTGTCGTCGTCAACCCCCAGACGCTCTAGGATACATTTTTTTATGTCGGCATAAGGGTTGTTGCCTTGGATGTTGGCCTGTTGGTAGGTGGCCTGTAAGTCCCCAGTAAGAAGGGGGCCCAGGTATTGGCCCCATCGCTCTACAGGCCAGTTCGCGGCTTGAGCCAACCTCTCAAAATTGGTAAAGAAGTAGTCCGGGTCCTAGGACGTCGGTCAGTTTGCCCATTGCTTGTTCATGCACAGTTCCTTGACCCTTCAAAACATCATGCAGTTGTCCTCGGTCGTCCTCTGCTGTTTTTAGGAATTGTTCCATTAGTTTCCCCAGTTGTTCCTGGGAGTCGGCCATTCTCTTCATGACGGCCTCCATGCTTCCAGCAGATCCCACTTCTGACACCAGATGTGGTCGTGGGGGTGCAGCGGGCTGGAAAATCAGGCAAGGAGGCTGGATGTAGTGGGCTATAGTGGAGTTTTTATTGGAGAACAAGAGTCAAAATTGAAGTGTCAACACAGATTCTCCCAGATGGGTCGGGTAGTTCTTCCTGGTCGGGCTAGGCTCCACTCGGGTTGGTCCACGGCTGGGCTCTGTCGCCGTTGCTGGGGAGGTACCTCGGAGGGCAACAAGAGAAACAAGGGACCGTTAGTCCGAACAGGGACTCAGTACGAATGCTTCCACCGACACCGGGAAGTGAGGTGAGTAGAGAGGAGCGAGTCGTGAGGGAGGGAGGTACGGGGAAGAGGGACGAAGGAAGGGTAAAGAACTAGAATACAGCAAGGGTGTCAGGGTGAGCATGACGGGGAAGAAGGGCTTCTTACTGTGAGGGTGCTTTACGATATTCACAGTGCTTCTACTACGTGATAAGTGCATAAGAGGCAGAGATCTATACAGAGTATGTACACTGAGCACCTAGCGTGCTCACGGGGAGGTTTATGCTACTCACGCGGTCCGCCGTAGCTCTCCAGTGAGCCACGGCCGCTCTTCAGCCATCTCCTTAGGGACTCCACCAGTCCTCCGACCACTCGTCTTCTTCGGGTTATTCCTCTTCTCCGTCTCCTCCGCCAGTCTGAGTATCCTGCCAGAATGCTCCGACGACGACTTCGATGTTGCTTCCGCTTTTCACTTGTGCTGGCGCTACCTCAGGGGTGGGACTTCCGGGGTCGAGACGAAGTGCTTCCGGTTGTTGCTGGTCGCTGATTGGTTCCTGGAATAGAGAGAGGGGGGGGGAACTTCGGGTCATGGTTACCGCTCCGGTAATGTTACGGGCCCGAGGAGTTTGGCTGAAAGTGCTTGTGTGTGACACCCCAGATAGCGGTATGGTTTCAGGGGGGTACAATCCTGGTGGAGGTGACAACGGGACCTGATCACAGTAATGCTCTGCTCACCATAAGTAATTAATTTCCCACAATGTACACAAACAATTTTGTATCCCCCAAACTTTGGTTGTATACTTGAAATCAACTGACTTGCTTCTGGACCCGATGGAGTGGGTTCTTTGGTTGTTGAGTTGTGCCAGATGATTGGGGTAGGTTTCTGCAGAGTTCTCTCACCTCTGCTGCAGAATAGTTAATAGGGTGCAAACGCTGCATGTGCCGAATCATTGTATGATTCCCAAAGGAATATTTTTTTGCAGGGTTCCCCCTGGATAGCACAGCACCACAGATGAGACAGGTCACCTTTGCAGCGTTTACTTTTTTGAAACCAGTTGGGATTTTATAAAACTCCCATATGAAGTGCTCCCTAGGTTTGTATGGTGGAGTGTCTTCAGGCAGGAACTGCCTTGTCCCTTCCTCCTCTTCCTCCTCCTCCTCCTCTTCTTCTTGACCACCAATGTGTTGTTCTGGTGGTCCTTGTGGTGGTGGTGGTGGTGGTGGGGCAGATGCTCCAGCTGCTGATAGTACTGTAGCCATATCTGTAAGAAAGAAGCAGGTCTTCCTCACTCAAAGAACAAAGTGAGAATGAGGAAAAAAGGTGGGGGCTTTCATCATTTGGAAAAAAAAACTGTTCTGAAACAATGAAAAGTGTTATTTTCAAGTCAGATGATCCGGGCTTTCATCATTTGGAAACCAAAACTGATCTGAACCAATGAAAAGTGTTATTTTCAGGTCACATGACCCGACGCGCTTACGCTACGCGCCCCGGTGCACGCCCCGCGGCGTTTACGTAGCGCGTTTGTATGCGCGTGGGTGCTTCCGGGTGCGCTTACACCGTGCGTATCACGCGGATGCGGCTACGCGATACGTCACGATGATGTTTTCGTTTGCGGCAATAGCGCAAACGGGACGCTCACAGGTACGTGCACCGGGGCGCGCGGCAAAATTGCGCTGACTGGGGCGCTCCCCGGTACGCTCCCCGGGAGCGCACCAGGGAAAGAAAAAAAATAAAAAAATACAAAATTATAAAATAGTAATATATAAATATACAATATAGGATTCATTATAAAACATATTACATTTCATAGGTTTGAGGCCCTATATGTAGGTAGGAATTAGCATTTAAAAAACCTATGAAATTCACTGACAAAACCATAGGTTTTACACCAGTTATAGTTAGGAATTAGCATTTTAAAAACCTATGGAATTCACTGAAAAAACCATAGGTTTCACACCAGTTATAGTTAGGAATTAGCATTTAAAAACCTATTAAATTCACTGAAAAAAACATAGGTTTCACACCAGTTATAGTTAGCTGGAAATTTTACTGACATAAAACCATTGAAATTCCCATGTTATAGTTAGTTGGACTCACTATAACTTGCGCGCCTGCAATGCACTGCTGATGACGTCACATATTACATCACTCATGACATGGTCAGTGACATCACTCATGACATCACTGATGACACCATCCTTGTGACAGAGTGACAGACCTCCTTTCAGTGTAATGTAACCCTTGAAACTCATATTCAAAAATAGAAACTAACATTTTCTTAAAAATAAAGATACCCATACCAGTTACAACAGCCAATTCAGTAATTCCATCTTCTATATACACATCCTCTCATTCAGCAACAGTTCTATATAGTCACTCATATATATACTCACTCATCATATGTAGTGATACACATATACATCCTGTTACACACCGACAGTCATCCAAAAGTTACTCACACATATACTCACATATACTCACACATGCAAATAAACTATTGAACATCCATTTACTTGCATATACAACTATTCACACACTAGGACATTACTTCTAAGGAAACTTACACATACTTACTCTCTTAAACAATCACTTATAGAAACGCAAACTTATTAATACTTATTTAAACAAGAACTCTTTCAATCTCTCACTCTCACATATACTCACTTATATACATCAATACTCACATATACTAGATTAAAACATATGTAGTTACTCATTAAGACACTAGTGAGGCAGGCATTCACTCACTAACACACACATATACACATTCATCCACCTGTACCAGCTGCTTATCCATTGAAGAGAAATAAAAGGCTGTATCGATTCAAAATGAAATGGAGAAATGGACTCCTAATACAGTTGTGCTATTGCTTTTCTTGCCTTTAACTGTGTGCTTCAACCATCCTTGTATAGGTCACATTATTAGCAAAAACTCTTTCCATTCTCCCCAGCTAGGGGAATCTCCACTCCAGATGACCAAAAGACTTGTGGATGTCTAATGGAAAAGTATGATGGTTTATATTAGTATCTTAATGGTATTTTCCATAGTCACCACTTCACCAATTCACTGGACTTGCACACTCCACTAATAGTACCTATGCAGCACCTTCCTTTCTACGTAGAGAATTTTCAAGAAACGAGGCAGTGGATAACTGACCTAAATCAATTTCAGTATTAAGTTACAAACTGAGCAGTGTCAACTGGCACAAATAAATGGTTGGACTGATACAACATTGACTCTCATAGCATTGAACTACAGAATTATCGAGTCAACAATATTGTAAAGAAAATATCAAGACACAATACCCAAAATAGAAATTACACTCAATCAATCAGGTGTTTGTTTAGCGCGACTAGTTCAAGTTCAAGAATTTATAGACTACTCACCTGTAAGGGTCTCAAGGCGCTGGGGGTGGGGGGGTCGCAGGTTCCAGTCCATCAAGGAGGGGGTCTGTCAAAGTGCCAGGTTTTGAGGTTTCTTACTAATATGGGGAGCGATGTAATCTGTCTGAGATGGAGCGGAATGTCGTTCAACGCTCTGGCCACGCAGAAAGTGTAGGAGCCGCCTCCCAATCTGGTCTTTCTGGTGCAGGGAACCACGGCGTAGGAGAGCTGGGCTGATCGTAGGGTCCTTTGGGGTGCATTGAATTTGAGTCTGTTGTTCAGGTATGCTGGTCCGGTGTCATGGAGGGCCTTGTGAGCGTAGGTTAGCATCTTGAAGGTGACTCTAGCTTCGATGGGGAGCCAGTGGAGTGTGCACAGGTGCTAGGAGATGTGGCAGTGTCTTGGCAGGTGGATGACCAGTCTTGCGGTGGCGTTTTAAATGTTTATGTAGCCTGTGGTGAGGTTTTAGTTTATTCCGGCATAGAGTGCATTGCTGTAATCGAGCCTGCTGGTGACCAGAGCGTGAGTGACGGTCTTTCTGTGTTTGATGGGGATCCATTTGAAGGTCTTACGTAGGCGGCGGAGGGTGTGGAAGCAGGAGGACGAGACAGAGTTTATCTAGCGGTCCATTTTGAGATCTAGGTCCAGGATGATTCCCAGGTTGCGTGCGTGGTCGGTGGGGGTGGGCGGGCTTCTGAGGACGGGGGGGCCACCAAGGTGTCATTCCAGGTGTCGGGGTTTGGGCCCATGATGAATACTTCCGTTTTGTTGGTGTTTAGTTGTAGGCAGCTGTTTTTCATCCATTTGGCGTCGTCTTCCATGCCTTCTCAAAAGTTGTGTCTGGCGGTGTTTGGTTCGTTGGATAGGGAGAGGATGAGTTGGGTGTCGTCTGCGTATAACACAATGTTGAGTCCGTAGGTTCCGACGATGGGGGCGAGCAGAGCCATGTGGATGTTGAACAGAGTAGGGCTGAGGGAGGACCCCTTGGGGACTCCGCAGGTGGTAGGTGTAGGGTCCGAGAGGAAAGGGGAAAGTCTGACCCGCTGCGTTCTGCCGGAGAGGAAGAAGCAAATCCAGTTGAAGCCCTTGTCTTGGATCCCTGCGTCATGGAGTCTGTGTATTAGGGTGAGGTGAGAGACTGTCCACGCCACTGAGAGGTCAAGGAGGATGAGGGCTGCTGTTTCTCCTTTGTCCAGTAAGGTACGGATGTCATCTGTTGGGGCGAGAATGGCGGTTCCCGTCATGTGTTTTTTTCTGAAGCCGGATTGGGAGGTGTCGAGGATATTGTGCTCTTCGATGAATGTGGCGAGTTGGCCTTCTCGATTACTTTTGCTGGGAACGGGAGCAGGGAGATGGGTCTGTAGTTTTTGAGGTCGGTGGGGTCCGCGGAGGGTTTCTTCAGGAGGAGGTTGATCTCAGTGTGTTTCCAGTCATCAGGGAACGAGGCGGTTGCCAGGGAGAGGTTGATGGTGTGGCAGAGCATGGGTGCAATGGTGTCGGTGGCTCTGTTGAAAATGTGGTGGGGACAGGGGTCCGTGGGGGCCCGGAATGGATTAACTTCACCGTCTTCAGTGTGTCTTTGGAGTTGAAGGCTGTCCAGTTGTCGATCGCTGGCTTCAGGGTGTCGGGGTGGTTGGTGAGGGTTCAGCGTGTTGATTGTCTTCATCGAAGTTATTGTAAATGTTATTGATTTTGTGTTGGAAAAAGGTGCTGAGTTTGTTGCAGAGGTCTTGTGAGGGAGGGATGTTGGTGGACTCGATGGTGGGTTGGGTGAACTCCTTGATGATGCTGAAGAGTTCTTTGCTGTTGTATGCATGAGTGGAGATTTTGTCTTCAATCGCATTTTCCTTGTTTTTCTGATGAGTTGGTGGTGGGCGTTGGCGGCGGCTCTGAAGTTGATGTGGGCTTCTGTGGATTTGATGTTCCTCCAGGCCTTTTCGAGGTGGCAGCAAGTGCGTCTGGACTCTCGAAGTTCGGTGGTGAACCATCTAGCTTCCTTGGCGTGGGTGTTGTTGTTTTTCTTGAGGGGACTATGGTGTTGGCGCTGTCGGAGATCCATCTGTGCTGGGTTCGGGCTGTGTTGTTTGGGTCGTCGTTTTCCGCTATGGGTGGGGTGGAGTTGCTGAGTGATTAGGTTAGCTGGTTGTCAGTGATTCTGGTCCAGTTTCTTCGTGGGAGTAGGTGATGGTGTCTGTGGATGGTGGGTGTTCTGAAGGTGAAGTGGACTCATCGATGGTCAGTCCATGGGAGTTCGGTGGTGTGGCTGAAGGTGATGCAGTTTCCTATTGTAAAGAGGGGGTTGAGGGGGTGTTTTGCTGGTTGTGTGGGTTCGGTCACGATCTGGCAGAATCCAATGTTGTGGAGGTTATCCAGGAGGGATGTGGTGCTGGGGTCCAGTTGGTTGTCGAGGTGGAAGTTGAGGTCTCCCAGTAGGGTGTAGTTAGAGGACGCAATGGCATGTGGAGAGATGATGTCTGTGATGGAGTTGGCGAAAAGTCCGCGGGGTCAAGGGGGTTGGTAGATGAGGGTTCATCGGAGGGTGGAGGTAGGGCTGGCAAGTATCTTGACGTGAAGGTGTTCCCATCCGGTCTGTGGGCTCGTCGGGGCATATCGATAAAAAAAAACTAGATGACAAAAATATTGACGACAAAAATATAGAACACAAACAATGAAACACATCAAAAATATTAATACAAACAATATCGACAACACAAACATCGATAAAATACATATAAACTATATCAAAAATATAATTCAAACATACAAAATACTATTTAAGATAATACAATGAAATAACATATACCAAATTTTTAAAATAAATAAGAAAATTAACCACATTAATTTAAAGAAATAAATCAAATATACAAAAACAAATTAATATACAAACAATATACCATGAAAAATAAATCAAAAAGTAATGAAAATAAACAAACAAAAATATATATAATATATAACCTCATCGCTGCTAGCCATATTCCCCTCCGGTGCTGAACTATAATGATAATGGGTGTGGTCATGACGGAACGGTTCCGTCATCAGCACAGCTCCACTGTGCCTCATGACGGAACCGTTCCGTCATGAGCATCGAAGGGGTTAAAAAACATAAAATATGTATCTACATATAAAATTAAATAACAACAATAAACAAAATAGAAACACACAATAAATAAACATAATAAACATTAAATAAATTATAAGGTAGCAGCTAAAAAAATCAAAAAAGCTATCTCAAAGAATAAATTTAAAATACACAAAGCAATATGAAACTATAACTAATTAAACAAACACAATAAAAACGATCAAATAATTAACATAAAATGTAGCATATAATGGACGATCACGGAGGAAGAGCGAACCTTTAAGAGAGAGAGAAGACAAAACAAAAAACAACTAGACCAAAAACTGTTCCAAACATCCAGCAAAAAAGAAAAGCACAAAACTTTGTAACTAAATACATTTAAAAAAACTTGTAAACTATTACATCATTTCCGTTATATATAACTGATTCAACATCACTAAAATTGCATCTAGAAAATTCAACAAAACGATTTACGTACACAACAATAAAATATAACATAAAGTTAGCATATGACTTCACCAACAATTAATGTAAATTATTTACTTACTACATTGAATAAAATAGCAAAACATAGCTAACAAATGTTCTTTTAATTTTAGCAGCTTCAACAAAAATCGACAAAACCAGAACATCTACCAAAGACACTCCATCAATTAAAATGAACAAGTATATTTATTTAATTACAAATAAATAAAAAATAAACACTTAATATAATAAATAATCAAATTAACCAAAATTACAACGTAATGTTTTATTTTTCACAGAATATAATTGACAACAACCATACCCAAAGAGCCCAAAACAAACATTACATTTGAAATAAAAATACATGACAGTACTGTAGCTCAAACAGCAAAAGAAATGCAGTGCATGCAAAGGATGAAAGGGGTCACAATTCCTTCCAAGCCACAATTGGAAGAGGACTACCAACCCGACATAATCTTATAGAAGCTATTAAAAAAGAACAAAGCTATCAAGAGCTCAGCCTAGATTAGTCCCTAAAAAAAATCAACCCTACACTAAATAAACAAACTAAAATTATGTATGAATAGCTACAACATAAAACTAGGCTATTTGCAAACGCCAAAGGTCTAGAATACTTAAACATGATAGCTAAATCTATACTGTAAACAAAGAACAATGTTAAACACCGTAAACATTCAAAACTTCAAAACATTTAAACAAAATATTTCTACTCTTTTTTAAAATAAATAATGATAACTATATCATATAAAATTCAAAATATAACACAAACATATGTGCCATTTTATAATTATTAAATTAAAAAATACAAGTAAATCAATGTAACAAAAAACATTAATTAAAATTAACTTACATTTATGTAGCAGTAGACGATCTGGGAAATCCAATAAATCCATAGAAGATACATTGAAAAACAAATCCATTTGAAAAGGGAACCCCAAAAAAAAGGCAAAAATACAACTGTAGAAAAATTATCCAACGACGCAATCCTCTCAATAACCAAACCCCAAAAAACCCAGAAATTATTGAAAAAAAATGCTAAAATTAAACTGTATTAAAAAAAAGGCTCTGACGCAATCCTCTCAATAACGAAACCCTCAAAACCATGAAAAATTGCTTTAAAAAAATGCTCTAACCATCCCGAAAAATAAAAATAAATGTAAAAATTCTTGTTTTAAATAAACAAAAAACATTTTTTCTTTGTAAAAAAAAAAAGAAGGGTCAATACCATCACCCACAATAACAAGTGCAAAATTACAAACATTAACATTAACAATAAACAAAAAATAACACAATTAAACAACACATAACTAACACTACATAACACTCTACTCTAATCCAACACTACAGCAAACACATAAAACACTAAACTACCAAACCAACACATAACTGCACCAAAACCAACAAACACGATTCTCACAAACCTAACTACATTATTTCTACCTCGCACCTACTTTAAAGATACCTTAAAAGTTAATTAAAAAAACTTACCATAAGCGACGAAACGCAGCTCCCAACCGCGAGGTTCCATCTTCCAAATGGCGTAAAAATGAAACAGATAGATAGAAAAGGGAGGAAACTAGGAAGAAGACTGGTTTCACACTGATTGGGGCAATCCCAATTCCCAAGGAAATTAATGCGATCCTACTCATTTACTGAGTACTCCTGCTCATTCACTTGGAATAGTAATACCCGTGATATTTGAAGACATCTAGCTAATTCAGACCCCCTGATGCGGGAAATGGAAGGTTGAAAGCAGCAAGTTGCACCGAAGCTATGGAGTGTTAGGAATGCTGGAAGCACTCTCCTCTTGGGCGGCCCGCACCTCATTCTTTTCACGGAGGTCGACTAATTTGCTGGGCGCTATAAAACACCGCTACTTGAGGTGGAGCAGCCGGAAACGAATCATGGCACCAAAATTCCAGAAATCGCTTAAGGAGCAAAGGGAGTCACGAGAGAAAGAGGATGAAGAAGAAGAGGACTCCAGTGATGCCGGCACTCCAGCAGCTCATCTCAGAGCAAAGTCCCGGCTGCGAGCGCAAAATCGTAAAGGAGCGCACAGAGGCGTCGAGGGGGAGAAGGCAGCCAAAGTACAAAGTGTCCAGAAGGTTAAAGAAAAGGAAAAAGATGTTGATAAGAAAAAGGTGGGCTCGAGTAAAAAGAACAAAGATCGAGCAACGGCTGCAGACATAGGAGGCGGTGTGGGAAGAGAAGTGGTTCTTCGGCAGCCTACCTTATTTGAATCTTTCTCTTCAATGCCTGTGAGCGTGCCGCCGATGAGTGAGGCTACGGGCTAGATGCAGATCCAAATTTTTCCTCAGCTACCGACACAGCCGCTTCCTCCGCTTTCTCCGCCCGAAGTTACAGAAGCAGCTGGTACGCCGGTGACTTACAGCAGAGCACGTAGCGGCAGTGGAAGCGACGGGCAGACAGCTGAGACGCAGGTGATGGTGTCGGCTCCAGAGCGCAAGATGCAAGACATGCGAGAGATGCACAGAGGGATCAGTGCGGCTACGCCGGAGGCTGGGAAGACGAGAAAGACAGTGAAAGGCTCAAGCACCATGACTAGTGGTGTTCCCAGTGCACCCCAGCAGATGCAGGCAGCAGGTGAAAATGATTATTTGGATGCTCGACTGGCTATTAATATACAGGTACAGGGGCACGCTGCAGAGCAACCTTTGACTAATATTGGGGCGTTGGCAACCACAGATGGAGCTGTTATGCAAGACTGCGACACTTTGAGTAGAGAGATCCATCAGCCCTGTAATGGCATAAGTGGCGAAGCCAATGGTAACAAGGTAGTACAATCTGGCAACAATGGCATTATGTGCAGCGATACAACTGCTGTAAGGGCAACTGCTACAATTACCGGATCTCCAAGGGGGGCTTTTGGTGATAAAGCGGAGGTGAAAGTCAGCGATAGCATTCTCGCTTTAGAGGCTAATTTTGATACAGATTTAAGTGTTATGAATGCGACACACTGACAAATTAATTCTGGGGGTCAAACAGCAACAAAAACGGATACTATAAACACAGAGGTGATACAAGTTGATATTGGTTTGTCAGTAGGAGATCCAAACAATACTGCTCCATTAGCCATGGGCTCACCCAGCGATGAATGTTTCTTCACTGGAAATGATGGTGAAGAAGATGAGGAAGATGATGAGGAGGAGGAGGAAGAATCAGAGTCAGCTTTAAGCAAGGGCCTGGACACAGACACGGACACGGAGCCTGATTTATTATCATTATCCCCGGAGAGTCAGGAATCAGACTCAGAAGCCTCAGAAGTAGAGCAAAATACTGTACACAAGGGATGTGCAGGCAGAAGGATAGCTAAGTCAAAGCACAGGCTGTGCAGTAGAGCTAAGACTTCCTTGAGCCCTGCTCAATCGGGAGTTGCAAAAAAACTTGATTGGGATTACTCTGCCACTTCGCAACTATATCATGAGGGAGCTAGCGGCGCACATTAACCACATCCAGAGACAATGGGATTAAGTCCTAAATCTAGCTCTAAATCCAACTCTAATTTCAATCTCTTGTTTACAACTTTAAAACAGATTCAGAGTGAAGCCAGAGCTGAGAGCCGCAGGGCAAAACAAGCTAATAAAAAGATACAGGGAACATTACGTGAAGTAAACAAACTCTAGGCAGAAGTGGCAGGACAAGTCACAGAGGTGGAGGAAAGAACAGGCAACCTGGAAGATGAGGTGTGGAAACTGCAGGAAACTAGAATGGAACAAGAAAAGACTACGTCAGACGTGCTTTGGAAGCTTGAAGATTTCGAAAACAGACTAAGACGCAACAATATAAGACTACTTGGGGTGGAGGAAGGCAAGGAAGGTCAAGATGTGCGGGCATTTGTGGTTGATTTACTTAAGGGCGCATTCCCGGAAATGGATAAGTGGAATTGGGAAAATGAAATCCAGCGTGCCCACAGGTTCCCACTGATACAGAAAAAGGGGAGCACGTTTAGCAAAACACGGGCAATCTTGGTGTACGTGGGCAACTATTTGTTAAGAGAGGAAATTATGAGCAAGGCAAAGCCACAGTCCAAGCGCACGTATAAAGATATAAGTTTTTTTGCCCAGCCTGATTTTTGCCATGCCACTGTTGAAAGAAGGTGGCGCATGCGGCAACTAATCACTCCATTCCAAAATGCAGGTTGCGAGGTGTATCTAATATTTCCATCACGCCTAAAAGTTGGTGTCAATGGTCAGTTCAGAGTATTCTACTCTGAGATCATGGCTCAAGAGTATCTTAACTCCCTCAGAGAGAATAGGGGGGAAAACAGCCAGACGGTTGCCATGAGGCAAACAGCTCGCAAGCTGTAGTTATAAGCTCAGAGCAAACATGTGGGGAAAAGGGGTTTAAAAAAAAAAGGGGGAGAAACTTGGTGTGAATTTGGATCGTACTGTAGTGATGTGAGAAGTAAGAAGGGAGAGGGGGAGGGGGGGGGGCAACCCAGGGGCCCTAGCTGTCAGATATAGGTCAGGATTTACTTATTTGCCAGTATGGGGGGAGGGCATCAAAGGGTGGGTTGTCAGGGGAGGGGGAGGAGGGGAAGGGGTACAGGGCACTGCATAACAAGAAAGTATAAGGACGGAACAGACAGATTTAGTGAACAGGGAAATGAACTGTTGAGACTAGGCAGAGTAGGTAGAGACATGTGGTTTAAAACTAATATTGTGCAACGTGGTTTAGGCTCAAAATCATCGCAGAAAGGCCTTCTAGATCTTATAGTCAGGAAATGTATTAGAAAACAGGAATGGGTACTACGTTAGTAACATGGAATGTCTGCGGGCTGAATGATTGCCAGAAAAGGCAAAGCACTAAAACAGATAAATGCAGATTTTATTTTTTTGCAAGAAACACATATCATGGCTTCGCAAGAATATATGTTGGATCAACTGGGATTTCACGTATTAGTATGCTCGAAGTAAGGTGCTAAAAATAGAGGGGTCACTATACTAGCAAGAAATAAAAATGTGATTACTAGAAAAAAATTGGAAGATCAGTGGGGAAGGTGGGCACTTATTGAATGTCTCTTGGAGGGTGAGTGGACCACTCTTGGGGTGGTATATGGTTCTACAGAAGATGACCCTGAGGTTTTTGATTTTTTAGATATGGAACTCGCTACATGGGCCCCACGAGTGATTATTGCTGGCGATTTCAATATCAATGGGGCAGATGGGCTAGGGGTAGGCTCTTTTGGAAGATATAAAGGTAGGAAAAAAAGGGTACACCAAGCGCTGCTTAGTATGGCAACGAATAATGTGCTCGCAGATGTGTGGGGAAAAATAAGACCAAATGAGAAGGGGTTTACATACTATTCAGCCCCGCATCGAATCTGCGTAGGGCTGGATTACTTCTATATATCAACATCATTACTGTCTAAGTCAGGGATCGAAAGACTCCCATGTATATTTAGCGACCATAATCCCCTTATTTTAACATTAATGTTGCCTACAGCGAGAAGAAAAGAGAGGATATGGACTTTTGAAAGAGCGCTCCTACAAGATGATAAATATGTGGGTCACATGAAAAAATGGATTAAAAGCTTTTTTGAAATAACTAGGGGTAGTGCGGTAGTAGGGATGGTCTGGGATGCCTTTAAGGCAGGGGCTCGTGGTGAGACTCTGACTTTTAACACCTTTAAACGTAAGCAAGAGCAACTCAGGAATAGAGAATTAACCAATGCAATCCTTGATGCTGAGGAAGAGCTGCATCAATGTGTACTATCAGGGGCTTCATTGGATCATGTTTCCACCAAGCTTTTAAAGGTCAAAATGGAGGCAGAAGAGGATATTGCAATCAAGGCAGCTAAGAGCTTTATTATAAAAAGGGAGAAATGTTAGCAACTTAGCGAGAGGATCGGGCGCACATTAGCCATCTGCACTAGGCAAAGAGCCGCATCAGAAGTAGTAAGGGAAATCAGGGATATAACAGGTAATCTACATTCAGATTATGATGAGATACGGGAAGTTTTCAGGAAATTTTATGAGACATTATACGATGACAGGCAGGATAGAGACTCAGGGGAGATAAGGGATTAATTGAGTGAGATTCCAGTTGAAAGACTGACAGAGGAAGAGGCAGAGCAGTTGGAAGATCCGCTGGACTTGGAAGAGATCAAAAAAGCCATATCAAATCTTCCCTCAGGAAAAGCTGCTGGCCCAGACCAACTGCCAATTGAATTCCACAAGGTGTTCTGTGAGATACTGGCTGACGACATGGTTACAACAATGCAGTCTGCACAGGCAGGCGTATCCATACCAGGGACCTAGGGGGGGAGGAAATTGTGATAATACTAAAAAAGGGGAAACCTGCTACTGAGCCTGGGTCTTATAGACCGATTACTTTAATGAATACGGATACGAAGATCTATTCTAAGGCGCTGGCCATAAGATTCGCCAGAATAATAGGAAACCTTGTGTCTGATAACCAACATGGTTGTATTCCAGGAAGGAGCACCACCCACCATACACGTAAAGCAATAGCTTTGTTTGATGCAGCAGAAGTCGCAGGGGATCCGATGGCGGTTATGTTACTAGATGCCGAGAAGGATTGATCGGGTCTCCTGGGACTATCTGTGGCAGGATTTAATCAGAGCAGGATTTAAAGAAGGATTTATTAAAGCAATCCAGGCGCTGTACACTGCCCCAGCGGCTTCCATACGGGTCAATGCTGGATCTACACGCCCATTTCAAGTAAGGCGAGGAACGAGGCAGAGGTGCCTGTGCTCCCCGCTTTTATTTGCAATGTATATGGACCCACTGATTCGCAGAATAGAGATCAGCGAAAGAATCCCTCCATTGGATACACGCATGGGCCAATGCAAGATACTTGCATATGCCGATGATGTGGCAGTGATTACACCGAACCCCACGGAGGCTATAAGGGAGGTAGAGATCGAGGCCCGGAGATTTGGTAACATTTCAGGGTATGCGTTAAACACCACCAAGACGCAGATAATTAAAAATCAGCAGACAGATTGCTCAGATAACCAAGTGGTTCAGACAGGAATATATTTGGGAGTGACTATCACCGCTGATCTTAATACTCTAGTGGAAAAAAATATCACTCCCAGAATAGCTAATGTAAGGAAGGAGTTAGATAGGTTCGATAATCTCCATCTATCAATTGTGGGTCGCACTAATATTGTTAAGATGATGATACTACCTAAGTTTTTATATATCTTTAGAGCCATTCCACTTTTATTCGAAGCTAAGTGGTTTAAAAGCTGTGAGCACATGATTAACAGGTTCATTTGGGCGAAGGGGAAAACAAGGAGAGCTCTTCGATATATGTCACTTCCTCGGGAAAGGGGAGGGTGGTCACTCCCAGATCTCAAACTTTATTATTGGGCAGCGGCCCTCCAGTATATGGCGGGTCTCTTGGGGGGAGCGGAGGTAGAAGGGCAGGACGAACTGGGTACATTAGCCATTTACGGCCTGGTTATCGGGGCAGAAGCAGAAAATTTATTCCTGAAGTTTACTGATACGAGCTATTTTAAAAGGACCAGATTCAAGACAATTCAGGCTGCACATACTGTCTGGAAAGCATTTGCTAAGAGGTTTGGTCTGGGAAAATACAATGCCTAGACAAAAATGAATGGTAACCCTACCTTCCCGAATGAAGTATTTTTTGGCCCAGCTTTTGATGAATGGGGGGAGAAAGGGAATAATTAAGGTTGGCAACGTTGTCGGCCCACAAGGACTGATGCAATTTTCAGAATTACAGGCTATATATGACTTAGACATGAGACACTTTTTTAAGTATCTACAAGTTAGAAGTTTCCTTATTACGAAGAGGGGGGGGTCGGCTGGGTTTGGGAAAAACCCAATTATTGAAATTATCCAAAGGGGTGTGGACTGCACAATTAAGAGATTCTATTCTGAGCTGATAAAACGAAAACAGGACGATATGGAAAAATGGGCAGACAAGTGGGCAAATAGCCTGGATATTGGGGGGGAAAGCTTCTTCCAGTCATTAGAGCTGGGGCAGAAAATACGGTGCTCAGCTTTACTCCAGGCACAACATTACAAAATCTGGTATCACTTGTATTACACACCTGCAAAAATAGCCCAATGGGGAGGGGTATCGAGTATTACATGTTTTAGATGCGGGAGTCTAGAGGCAGATCTGGTGCACGTCTTTGCTAGATGCCCCCACTTGCAAACAACAAAAAAAGATATTGAAAGTTTTTTAAATAAACTACTATGACATGAGATAGTATTAACTCCATCGAAAATACTTTTAGGAGTTAATAATGAGGACATGCAGATGCACGGTAATAGACTAATTTTCTTAGCCATGGCAGTCCTGAGATTGTGTATAGCCTCGGCATGGTTAGATACTTTGCCACCGACATACTCCCAGTGGTTAGGTAAACTGTTGTCAATCTATAATCTAGAAACTGCAATATATGCAAGAAAGGGGAAAAAGCTGGGAATACAAATCTGGGAACCTATTTCACGATGGAAGGAGGGAAATATAAGTTAAGCGGACGTTTCTAACCTATCTCACCTAAATGTTTCTTTTTTTCTTTTATGTAGTATTTTTTCTCTACTTGTTTGATTGTCTTTTTCTGCCTGATATTTAAATTGATAATTATTCAAGAATGTAATGAAGGTAATTACACTATATCAGATTGTACTAATTGTTGTTTAACATTATTTACAAGATACGTGCTCTATATAGGTTTATACGGGGAAAAATACTTAATAACATTTTTTTTTTTAAAAGGAAACTAGGAAGAGAAATGAGGAAAAGATTTACTCCCAAAATGCAAAAAAATGTATAATTTTATATATATTGTAAAAAAATGTATAAATGTTTCAAAAATATGCAATACATTGTAAAATATATATTAAATATTATCTTATCCTTAAAATTTTAAATATAATATTTAATATATATTAAAATATATGTTTACTACATGTGCCTTAAATTTAAAAAAAATATTACAATGTATGATGACAAAATGTATGTGAAAATATATCTTTGTAAAGTATTTAATATATTAAATATTATTTGAACAAACATAATATTCAATATACTAAATATTAAAATATACAAAAGATAAGTAATAAACATTATAATATAATTGTATTAAAAATAAAATTATATAAAATGTATTAAAAAACATTTACAAGAATAAATACAAATGTTTACTTTTTGTAAAAACAAATAAACAATGAAATTCTAATTATTTTCAATAAATAAACTATAAATATATATTCACTTTACTATTACATGACTAGACTTTAAGAAAATGTACAATTTTTGAATTGTTTGAAATAATATGTATGTTAAAAATATTGTTCATTTTCCAATTCTACATGAAAAATGTATGTTAAAAAAGATTGTTAATTTTCCAAATCTACACGTAAAATGTATGTTAAAAATATATTATACTTTGTAATAAATTTTGAACAACATCCAAATACCTGGATAATGTTTTTAATGTTGTGAAAAAATGTATAACAAATCAGAACAAATAAACTGTAAAATAAAAAGAAATGTGTAATCAATAAAAACGTTTACAAGAATAACTTACATACATCTCCTTTCTTCTTTAAATGTACATGTAGAATAAAAAAATAAAATACCTAATAAACAATAAACATTTACTATGCCTAACTCCAAAACCAACAAAACTCAGGGAAAGTACTGGATAATAAAGCAAATGAAATTACCATTCCACCTCCAAAACAAACTAAACTCAGGGAAAGTGCGGGATAATAAACCTAATTAAATTACTATTCCAACTTCAAAACCTACAAAACTCAGGGAAAATGCTGAATAATAAATCTAATTAAATTAGTATTCCTATTCCAAAACCAACAAAACTCAGGAAAAGTGCTAGATAATAAAACTAATTAAATTACTATTCCAACTCCAAAACCAATAAAACTCGGGGAAAGTGCTGGATAATAAAACAAATTAAATTACTATTCCAAAACCAACACAACTCAGGAAAAGTGCTGTATAATAAACCTAACTAAATTACTATTCCAACTCCAAAACAAAATATACTCAGGGAAAGTCCTGGTTAATAAAACATAATAAACTACTGTTTCAACTCCGAAACCAACTAAACTCAGGGTAAGTGCTGGAAAGTAAACCTAATTAAGGGTATCATTACGAAGGCAAGACAAAGTCCGCCCACCACCGTAACGGTATGCGGGACTGTCCGCCAGGGGTGCGGCGGTCCCGCACTGGCAATTATGATGCCACCACCACCTGGCGTTGGCTTCCCCATTCCCAGCATTGTGGTGCGCGGTAGTCACAGCAACGCCCGCCACAATGCTGGGAATGAAGGTTGTACATTGGCATGCACAAAGTGACAGGCACCGCGCGGGGCCTGCAACCTATTCATGACATTGTAGGAGGGTACCACAGGTACCCCCCAAGAGCACCTCCACCCCCAATATTCAAGGAGGCCCACAACAGGCCCTCAACACAGAAGACCCCATGCATTTCCATTGCGGCATTGCCGCTATGTAAAGGCCAATTGCCGCCTGCATCATAATATGGATGGCACCATGCTATGCTCCTTTTCCGCCCGGTCGATGAGTCGGCTGGCGGAAAAGCGGAGGGAGGTCTTTCCGTCCGCTGCGGACCCCCCCAGCCATACTAATATGGCTGGGGTCTTGCTGGTATGGATAGCAGGCGGATTGCCCCTGTCGGGCCAGCTGTGGTTTTCGCTGGCCCGATGGGGGCAATCCGTCCGCCATCCTAATGGGCCCCTTAATTAGTATTCCAACTCCAAAACAAAATAAACTCTGGGAAAGTGCTGGTTAATAAAACATAATATATTACTATTCCAACTCCAAAACCAACAAAACTCAGGGAAACTGTTGGCTAGTAAACCAAATTAAATTACTGTTCAAACTCCAAAACCAACAAAACTCAGGGAAAGTGCTGGATAATAAACCTAATTAGATTACTGTTCAAACTCCAAAACCAGCAACATTCAGGGAAAGTGCTGGACAATAAACCTGATTAAATTACTATGCCAAGTCCAAAACCAACAAAACTCAGGGAAAATGCTGAATAATAAATCTAATTAAATTACTATTCCAACTTCAAAACAAAATAAACTCAGGGAAAGTGCTGGATAATAAAACGTAATAAATTACTATTCCAATTTCAAAACCAACTAACTCAGGGAAAAAGCTAGAGAATAAACCTAATTAAATTACCATTCCAACTCCAAAACCAACAAAACTCAGGGAACGTGCGGGATAATAAACCTACTTAAACTACTATTTCACCTCCAAAACCAACAATACTCAATGAAAGTGCTGGATAATAAACTTAATTAAATCACTATTCCAACTCCAAAACAAAATAAACGCAGAGAAAGTGCTGTATAATAGAACATAATAAATTACTATTCCAACTCCAAAACTAAAAACACTCAAAGAGGTGCTGGAGAATAAAATATAATAAATAACTATTATAACTCTATGTATAATCAATAAAATATTTTTTTTAAATCAAATTTATCTTTATAATCAATTTTTTATCATATTTATAATATTTTTCTACTAATTAATTTTTTCGGAACTAAATTACAAAAAAGATTTAAAAAAGTACTCAAACACAAATATAACCTCCATTTTTTTCTTCAAATTTACATTTCCAAGTGTACATTATTTTTTACATTTTAAATTTCTACTTTTACCCCAAAAAATATTTTAAACAACATTAAAAAGTACTCCCTACCCTTATCTCCTAGTGCCAGAAGTGCGGCAGTCCCGCAGGGGCAATCAGGATGCTCCGCCACGCTGGCGGTTGCATCCCGCATCTTTTGCATTGTGGCAGGTGTTGCTGCAAGCAGCACCCGCCGCAATGTAAAAGTGGCATGTTGTGCATTGACATGCACAACGGGACATGATCTGTGCGGTCCCTGCCACTTTGTGCCTGCCATTGTAGGGGGGTACCATGGGTTCCTCTCCAAGTGCACTCCCCAACACCCCGGGGGCCCGCAAAGAGCACCGCATGCAAAAGACCGCATGCCTTTCCATTGCGGTATCATTGCCATGGAAAGGCCCTAATCCACCCACATCATGATATGGTAATGATTGCCTATCTGCGGAAAAGTGGCGGACGGTCTTTCCGTCTGCTGCTGTGCCCCCAGCCATTGCAATATGGCAGGGGGTAATTGAAGTGCGGGAGGGCAAAGATGTTGTGTGGCTCGCCACCACCGGGGACTCCCTAACCTATACACACAACCCACTACAAAAACATTACATATTTTTTAAAATATTTCTATTTTAATAAAAAAAAGTAAATACTCCACATACTTATCCACTATAAATACATCCCTCAAGTAAATATTTGAAATATTTTAGAAAGTTTAAATATATTTAAAAAAGCATTTTTAAATGACTCCCCACTCTTATCCCCTATACATCCAATATCCCATTCCTAAAACTTGACATTTTTTTAAAAATATTTACATTTTTTACCAAATTGTTAAATTACTCCACACCCTTATCCCGCTCCTAAAAATTAGCAAAAATTGTAAAAATATTTGCATTTTAATCCTACATTTTTAAATTACTCCCCACCCTTATCTCCTATAAACCCAACATCCCACTCCTTAAACATAATTAAAAAAAGAAAACCAACTTTTTAACATATATTTTAAAATCTGTAAAACATAATAAATTAATAATAATAATATACTAACATTGAAGAGAAAAATCTATATAATTTACAACAGTATTTTTCACATCGAAATTTACAAAATCAATATATAAAATTTTATATTTTTAACTACGAAAAAACGTAGCTCAATATTTTACACCATTGATATTCTTGACTTGATATTAATGCAATTTGATATTTCCACATCGATATTCTGTCTCTGCACCCAAATAAATACGTGAGATCTCTTTTAACCTCCAGAGGTCACTAGAGATACGCACACATGCTTGTGCATTGGCAGCCATTGTGTACTGGCTTCATGGTCCTGCAGGTATCACAGTGCAGGTCCACGCATACATCACAGCGCATGCAATGTATCAGCAGCTACCTTGTAATGGCTTTTCTTTAATAGAAAACCCATCCCACATAGCTGTGTGTGCATGCACATGCCTGTGAATGTGTCATGACCCACTGGTGGCCATGTTAACATTAGGTAAGCCACTGCAAATAAGTATTGGCAAAGTCATTAGCTTAGGCTTTTACAGTCGAGACCTTTTCTTGTTATATATTACGACCTCAACCCTGTGGGCATACAAGGCACACTTTACGGGTGACTTGTAAATATATATATTTCAAAAATGCTTTTCTGGATGGCAAAGGCACTTTTTCTTTCCATTTGTCACTGCAGTGCTTTTAAACTGCAACTCAGCCAAAGCACAATGGTGCTCCTAGCAGCTACACATTTATGTCAAACGTGGGCGGTGTAAATATACACTCAGCCCACATTTGAAGTTTAACTTCCAAGCCTGCAGTGAAATTTCAGCACCCTCTACCATGGCCTTCCAGGAAGATAAATAAATCAATTGGGTGAAACCAGTTTTGAAAGTACCAGTTTAAGGCCAAAGCAAAAGCATCTGCACCATGGCACTGAGTGCAAGTGTCACAGTTTACAGACTCCAAAAAACAGGGTCCACAAAAAAGGTGGACAATAAACAGTAATCATTTCAACATCTTAAATAACTGGATCATCACACTATCTTCTTGGATCAGATGCTTTCATTCTTCTTCATTAACTGCATTTAGTCTGTTTTGCGATAATAACATTTCTCCGTTAGGGACCCATTAGGATCCGCCACCTTAGCAGTGTCCTGGGACCGGCCTCCAACAGGTCGGCGTTCCCGGCCCACCAATTAGGATGTGACCGCCACCCTGGCAATCGCTTTCCGCATCTTTGACATTGCGGCAGGTGCTGCTGTAAGCACCACCCGCCGCAATGCCAAAGAGGCATAGGTACCCCCCCAAGTGCAGCACCCCACCCCGTCAAACCCCCAGGGGCCCGCAACGGGCACCCAAAGCACATCCCCTTCAGCCTTTTCATGGCGGCATTGCAGCCATGGAAAGGCCTTTCAAACCAGGCATCATAATATGGATGGTGGTGCCTTCCAGGCACCGCCACCTTATTATGCCCTAGTTCTACCCGGCCGGCAATCGTAACGATTGGCGACCGGCGGTAAAGCGGGGGACAGAATTTCCGTCCACTGCGGTACTTCTGCCATGATAATGTGGTAGGGGTAAATCCAATTAAGATGGTAGGCGGCCCGGCTGGTGGCGATCCGCCCGCCTTTGTAATCACCCCCAGAGTATCTTGGCATCTGCCTACCTCCTCATGATTCATTTGCTCCAAAACCACCTCTTTGAAATGAAGCAGTACACTGTAAATGATCTACATGTGTCAATTGAGGGAATAGTCATATCTTCCCAATGAGCCTCCCTTTTTATTTTCCTCACCCTCCCGCTCTGCAACTCGATAATTCCCCTTTGGCTTTTACTTATCCTTATCCGACTCAACAGCTCTCTGATTTCTCACTACCATGTCTTCTTCTTTGCCTCCTAGTGCCCACAATACGTAATAAATTACTATTCCAATTTCAAAACCAACTAACTCAGGGAAAAAGCTAGAGAATAAACCTAATTAAATTACTATTCCAACTCCAAAACCAACAAAACTCAGGGAGCGTGCGGGATAATAAACCTACTTAAACTACTATTTCACCTCCAAAACCAACAATACTCAATGAAAGTGCTGGATAATAAACTTAATTAAATAACTATTCCAACTCCAAAACAAAATAAACGCAGAGAAAGTGCTGTATAATAGAACATAATAAATTACTATTCCAACTCCAAAACTAAAAACACTCAAAGAGGTGCTGGAGAATAAAATATAATAAATAACTATTATAACTCTATGTATAATCAATAAAATATTTTTTTTTAAATCAAATTTATCTTTATAATCAATTTTTTATCATATTTATAATATTTTTCTACAAATTAATTTTTTCGGAACTAAATTACAAAAAAGATTTAAAAAAGTACTCAAACATAAATATAACCTCCATTTTTTTCTTCAAATTTACATTTCCAAGTGTACATTATTTTTTACATTTTAAATTTCTACTTTTACCCCAAAAAATATTTTAAACAACATTAAAAAGTACTCCCTACCCTTATCTCCTAGTGCCAGAAGTGCGGCAGTCCCGCAGGGGCAATCAGGATGCTCCGCCACGCTGGCGGTTGCATCCCGCATCTTTTGCATTGTGGCAGGTGTTGCTGCAAGCAGCACCCGCCGCAATGTAAAAGTGGCATGTTGTGCATTGACATGCACAACGGGACATGATCTGCGCGGTCCCTGCCACTTTGTGCCTGCCATTGTAGGGGGGTACCATGGGTTCCTCTCCAAGTGCACTCCCCAACACCCCGGGGGCCCGCAAAGAGCACCGCATGCAAAAGACCGCATGCCTTTCCATTGCGGTATCATTGCCATGGAAAGGCCCTAATCCACCCACATCATGATATGGTAATGATTGCCTACCTGCGGAAAAGTGGCGGACGGTCTTTCCGTCTGCTGCTGTGCCCCCAGCCATTGCAATATGGCAGGGGGTAATTGAAGTGCGGCAGGGCAAAGATGTTGGGTGGCTCGCCACCACCGGGGACTCCCTAACCTAATTCACTATACACACAACCCACTACAAAAACATTACATATTTTTTAAAATATTTCTATTTTAATAAAAAAAAGTAAATACTCCACATACTTATCCACTATAAATACATCCCTCAAGTAAATATTTGAAATATTTTAGAAAGTTTAAATATATTTAAAAAAGCATTTTTAAATGACTCCCCACTCTTATCCCCTATACATCCAATATCCCATTCCTAAAACTTGAAATTTTTAAAAAAATATTTACATTTTTTACCAAATTGTTAAATTACTCCACACCCTCATCCCGCTCCTAAAAATTAGCAAAAATTGTAAAAATATTTGCATTTTAATCCTACATTTTTAAATTACTCCCCACCCTTATCTCCTATAAACCCAACATCCCACTCCTTAAACATAATTAAAAAAAGAAAACCAACTTTTTAACATATATTTTAAAATCTGTAAAACATAATAAATTAATAATAATAATATACTAACATTGAAGAGAAAAATCTATATAATTTACAACAGTATTTTTCACATCGAAATTTACAAAATCAATATTTTTGCAGTGCATAAAATTTGATATTTTTAACTACGAAAAAACGTAGCTCGATATTTTACACCATTGATATTCTTGACTTGATATTAATGCAATTCGATATTTCCACATCGATATTCTGTCTCTGCACCCAAATAAATACGTGAGATCTCTTTTAACCTCCAGAGGTCACTAGAGATATGCACACATGCTTGTGCATTGGCAGCCATTGTGTACTGGCTTCATGGTCCTGCAGGTATCACAGTGCAGGTCCATGCATACATCACAGTGCATGCAATGTATCAGCAGCTACCTTGTAATGGCTTTTCTTTAATAGAAAACCCATCCCACATAGCTGTGTGTGCATGCACATGCCTGTGAATGTGTCATGACCCACTGGTGGCCATGTTAACATTAGGTAAGCCACTGCAAATAAGTATTGGCAAAGTCATTAGCTTAGCCTTTTACAGTCGAGACCTTTTCTAGTTATATATTACGACCTCAACCCTGTGGGCATACAAGGCACACTTTACGGGTGACTTGTAAATATATATATTTCAAAAATGCTTTTCTGGATGGCAAAGGCACTTTTTCTTTCCATTTGTCACTGCAGTGCTTTTAAACTGCAACTCAGCCAAAGCACAATGGTGCTCCTAGCAGCTACACATTTATGTCAAACGTGGGCGGTGTAAATATACACTCAGCCCACATTTGAAGTTTAACTTCCAAGCCTGCAGTGAAATTTCAGCACCCTCTACCATGGCCTTCCAGGAAGATTAATAAATCAATTGGGTGAAACCAGTTTTGAAAGTACCAGTTTAAGGCCAAAGCAAAAGCATCTGCACCATGGCACTGAGTGCCAGTGTCACAGTTTACAGACTCCAAAAAACAGGGTCCACAAAAAAGGTGGACAATAAACAGTAATCATTTCAACATCTTAAATAACTGGATCATCACACTATCTTCTTGGATCAGATGCTTTCATTCTTCTTCATTAACTGCATTTAGTCTGTTTTGCGATAATAACATTTCTCCGTTAGGGACCCATTAGGATCCGAAACCCTAGCAGTGTCCTGGGGCCGGCCTCCAGCAGGTCGGAATTCCCGGCCCACCAATTAGGATGTGACTGCCACCCTGGCAATCGCTTTCCGCATCTTTGACATTGCGGCAGATGCTGCTGTAAGCACCACCCGCCGCAATGCCAAAGAGGCATAGGTACCCCCCCAAGTGCAGCACCCCACCCCGTCAAACCCTCGGGGGCCCGCAACGGGCGCCCAAAGCACATCCCCTCCTGCCTTTTCATGGCGGCATTGCAGCCATGGAAAGGCCTTTCAAACCAGGCATCATAATGGTGGTGCCTTCCAGGCACCGCCACATTATTATGCCCCAGTTCCACCCGGCCGGCAATCGTAACGATTGGCGACCGGCGGTAAAGCGGGGGACAGAATTTCCGTCCACTGCGGTACTCCCGCCATGATAATGTGGTAGGGGTAAATCCAATTAAGATGGTAGGCGGCCCGGCTGGCGGCGATCCGCCCGCCTTTGTAATCACCCCCAGAGTATCTTGGCATCCACCTACCTCCTCATGATTCATTTGCTCCAAAACCACCTCTTTGAAATGAAGCAGTATACTGTAAATGATCTACATGTGTCAATTGAGGGAATAGTCATATCTTCCCAATGAGCCTCTGTTGGAACTGGGGTCACCAGTCCCCTAGGGTAGCATGGCACGAGCGGGTAGGCATTCGAAAGCTTATGTGTAAAGCAACCATGCAGCACACGCAACCATTGAGTCAGAAACCTGGGCACGCAATTAGTGACACCACTCCAGTGAGCTTATGTAAAAACTCAAGTTAACTTTATTAAGATAGAGCAGGATCAGGGTATTAGGAATTCGTTAGAGTAGTTAGCTTAACAGCCTACTTTCCAAATGCATATGTTTCAAACCTCACATTAAATACTGGGTGCATAAATATAAAATATGCCATAAATATTAAAATATTAGATTATTAAATATTTGAAGAACGCAGGCCTGACCTCAGCCTTGCTCTGGGCCAGCACCTGAAAAAAGTACATTGAGGAATTATAACAGGAAGCATGTAAATAAATAACAGTAGGCTTTCTAGTAAATTTAGCACTACGTGGAAGAAAACATTTCATTTATCCCACATTACCCATTTCATCATAAAATTAGCTTCATAGCTCTCTTTCCAGACACCTGTGTGTCAACACTTGGCATTAAACTTCAGTTGCATAAATATTAGGTATTCCATAAATATTAAATATTGGATAAATCCATATTTAGTAAAACTCAGGCCTGACCTATGCCTTGCTCCTGGTCAGCACCTGCATCAGAAACATTAAACGACATTCAGATAATATTGCATCCCATTCAGGATAAGTTTGGCAACAAGGGCATAAATATCTCCTTCAAAGCTCTCCATCAGTACCTTTCCATACTCCTGTCTGGAAAGAAATAACATTTCCTAGCTGGAGGAATAAATGGTGCCTTAAATAAGAGTAAAATATTTCCTCAATGGTAGAACATTTCATTTGTGTAGAATATCCTTTTCCTGGGCATAGAACGCTTTAGCCCAGCAACAGTACTCTTTTAGGACCTGCCTACAGCAGGTTTGACCAGCAAATTCCCCTTTTCATTCCTCAGCACTAAGTGGGAGTCTATACATTTCATTTAAGGCTAAAACCTTCAGTTAGCAGAAGTGAAACATTCCATTACTCCGCATTAAACATCCCCTGTAGTAGCTGAAAGTACCTCGGGAACTCTGCACTAGGCAGGAACATCTAACACCTTCCTATGCAGGAGTAAACCACTTTAGGGAAAATCAGGCAACCTCTTATTAGGTAATTATAAACAGGTCATTACTCAATACTCAACATGCCATAAGGCTCTAATTGACAAAGCGCCAAGCAAAGGTGGAACATTCCCTTGCCAGTGAGTAAACATCTCATTTAGTCGGAGTACAACCTTTCATTGGGCAACTACACATCTCCTAATGCATGAATGAGCAGTGTAACACTCCTATGAATCAGGAAAATCTCATGAGGGCAAATGAAAAACATTTATCATCAATGCAGCACATTTAGATAATTATTTCACTGCAGGAGTAAAACGTTTCCTTAGCAGAGGTCCCTCGATGGCCTTCAGGGGCCCAGTTACCAATTTTCCCCAGGGAGGGGCGGACTCGGGTCTCATGCGACCTTCCGCCCTCCTCCCCGGGCGTTTACCTGCCTTCTTCGGCCCTTCCCGGGCCCTTGCGTTGATCACAGGCAAAAGGGGAGGGCTCCTACCCCACACTGGAGCCCTCCGGTCGTAACTCCGCTTGTTTCCGGCCCTCGCTCTGCCTCCGGGGGCCCGGGGTTCATTCAGGGACAACCTCGGGGGAGACCCAACATTTCGGAGGGGGCTCTTGCTCTTTACGAGCTCTGGCGCTGCAGTCTCCCACAGTCTCAGGCTGCAATGACGGGGGCGTGGCCGGTGACACGGCGGCGTTCCCCCGTCACGTGACACGGGATCTCCTCGGCCTCAGCGGCCTAGTGCGCCTGACTGAAACTCCGGCGGGGTTTCTTGCCTCAGGGCCTAACGCGGCCCTCACGGTCTCCGGCGGCCCTCTCCTCACATCGGGGGCTGCCGCAACGAGGCAGTCAACAGCAGGAAGGCCCTCCAGTCGAACCGGGCCCGCGGCGGTGAATGCCCAGTCAGCGCCTCAGCAGGGGCTACAGGTAGGCGCTTGGAGGGGACTTCGTAGCGCTTTAAGGGCAGCGCTTTACAGGCACTTTACAGCGCTCTGAGGGGGCAGGTTGCAGCACTCCTCCAGCGCTTCAGCAGGGGTCATCAAAGGAGCGATAAACAACGCTTGGGCAGATTGCTTCACAGCGCTTTACAGGCACTCCACAGCACTCCGATGGGCCACAGCAGGCAATTACCACAGCGCTCATCAATTACTTCATAGCACTCAGTTGGAGGCCCAGCAGGGGTGGTACAGCGCATTCCTCCTCACAGCGCTTTACAAAGTCAATTACAGCCGGCAAGCGCTTCCCATGGGACACAGCAATTCTTCACCAGTCAAGCGCTTGGAAGGGCAATGTAGCGCTTAAGCAGTTCTAGGATAGCGCTTCATCAGTTACTTCACGACGCTCCCCACAGGCAGACATCCTAAGCTTAAGCGCTTTTCAGGTAGCAGGGGGCTGCAGTTCAGGCAAATATAGCGCTTCAGGATTCTAGCGCTTCACAAGACAGCTCTTCGCCTAGGGCAACCACATAGGGCAGTCCAGCACTTGGGGCACTTCACAGCGCTTTACAGGGGGGGGGGCAACTTCCACAGCCCTGCAGGCAATTCACAGCGCTCCCACAGGACACAGCAGCAGTAGATTAGCGCAGGGACCCCAGGTGGCGTCAGGGGCACAGGGAGCAACACAGCGCCAATACCTGGGTGGTTCTTCAAATGTCCTGTGGTGATTCAGTCTCTCCTTGGCACTTTATGTTCCTTGCGCCTTTGTAAGTTTCTTGGTTACTGGTTCCTTGATTTCTTCTTGGCGCAGCTGTTTCTTGCGCCCTTGGATTAGTTGCTTGGTTTCTTGTTCCTTGAAGGGGGTTAAGTTGGTGGCTGGTGTTAGATCTCCTCAGCCAATCCCCTCAAGTAGTCCCTGGGGGTTCCCTGCCGCGGGGCTAGGTCAGTGGGGGGGGGAACAGGATACCTCAACACTTGCAAAGCAGCACACTAGGCCCTGTCATTCCAGCATCATAAGACCCTGCCCTGACCCCCACTGCCTATCCTCCTGCAGAGGTACTTCCCCAGGTCTTCCCCTCAGCTTCTCTCCTTCTTCTCCTCAGGAAAGTTCCCTCCCTTTCCTTTTATAGTGCCAGTTGACAGTTGATAGTGTCAGTTGGTGTCAGTTGGTGTCACCTCACCTCTTCCAGAAGGTTCCAGAGGCTTCCGGAGGTTCCACCATTCTACCTGTGGACAGGCTGGCAGGCTAAGATGGATACATTGCCTGAGGGTTCCAGCCTGCCCCTGGCTACTAGAATGCGCCCTCTAAACCACGCTGCTGCAGCAGTGGTCTGTGGCGGCCATGTTAGGGGTAGGAAGTACCTGTACTTTAACACTAGTTTTACACTACACAGGCCCTTCTCCACTACACAAGACCTACACACTGTTGTTTCAATAGGGGCATTCTAAATTAACAGGGGATAAAAAGCGAAAAATTTCTGGGGAAAGGGCCAAGTCTCACACATCTCCCCCCCAGCCAAAAGCCAGGGTAGACTGATCATTCCCTTGACGGGCTTCCCTGCTTGGGGCGGAAAAAGGTGGACGCAGGCCCAATACCACCATGACATCCTCGCTAATCCAACCACCCCACTGGTGTTCCTAGTGGGATGCGGCCAGGACAGACCTCCAATCCAGATGTCTCTGGCCCTTACTCTCTCCCAGAGTGGGGGGCAGTCGCCCCGGGCCCGTGGTACCTTTTTCCACTCTCCTCCTCAACCTAGGGTCTAAACCCTTAAGTTGAATTGGTGACAGGGGCGAGACTTACCTCTCCCTGCACCCCCTCCCAGGGTTCCGCACCCTCCCTCCTGGATGACACATCGGGACAGCCTAGTCTCTCAACCTGGTGTTCTCTTAAAGAACACGCCAGGCCCAGTGACCACAGCTGGGGCACCTCGGGACACCCCTGGGAGTCACAACGGGGGAACTCTGAATACAGAGATTCCTCCCGCCAGGTCAGGCAACCCCTGAACCTGGCCACCCAACCCAGGATCTTAACCCCATGGCTGGACCGGTGCCAGAGGAGAGTCCTCCCTCTGCACCCCCCTTCCAGGGTTCCGCACCCTCCTCCCTGGATAGGTACCCCTAGAAGTCACAACCGGAGGAACTCTGAATACAGAGATTCCTCCCACCAGGTCAGGCAACCCCTGAACCTGGCCACCCAACCCAGGATCTTAACCCCATGGCTGGACCGGTGCCAGAGGAGAGTCCTTCCTCCCTCTGCACCCCCTCCCAGAGTTCCGCACACCCTCCTACCCGGAGAGGTACCCCTGGGAGTCACACCGGTAGGGTCCTTAGTTACCGGTACCCCACCCTCCAGGTCAGGCAACCCCTGAACCTGAAACCCCAGTCCAGGTTCTACACTCTGTGACTGGTCCAAACCCCGAACCTCGGGTACGCTGCCACCATGGAAGTACCTGGCACACATGATTTCAAGGTCTTCAGCTCTGTCTCTGTTAGCTGAAGCCTGTGCACCAGCTTCCCTTCCTTCATTGCAAGGCTCACACTCTCCCTCTCATGCTCTATCATCTTAGACGACGCACACCCCCAGTTACTCTACTCCCTGCCCCAGAACATCCTCCTGGTAGCACATTGTCAGACACAACAATTTTGAGTAGGCCTGGGTCTTCTGGTGTGCTCGCCTCCCTGGGTGTGACCTGCCCCTCCTGTTCCCCATCCCCTCTCCCCTCTGGGTGGGCTCCTACCCGTGCCCCCAAAGTGGTACGGAGTTCCTTCTTCCCTCCGCCCAACAGGCACCCCCATCCCCTGACACAACACTCCAGTGCCAGGTGGGGACTCAGATAAATCTGGGAAAAGATACCAGGACGTGGGTGACAGGATTAGGTCTAACAGATCTTGATACACTCTACAGGCTAGACAATGGAGGGGTCGATTACTTTGGCTTACACACAATAATTGTGCAGCCCAATTGCTGTGCACCCTGTCCCAATGGAGGGTGCTGCATGGTCACAAGTCCTGGATCCCACCGCTCGACACCAATATGTTGGAACTGGGGTCACCAGTCCCCTAGGGTAGCATGGCACAAGCGGGTAGGCATTCGAAAGCTTATGTGTAAAGCAACCATGCAGCACACGCAACCACTGAGTCAGAAACCTGGGCACGCAATTAGTGACACCACTCCAGTGAGCTTATGTAAAAACTCAAGTTAACTTTATTAAGATAGAGCAGGATCAGGGTATTAGGAATTTGTTAGAGTAGTAGTAGAACAGCCTACTTTCCAAATGCATATGTTTCAAACCTCACATTAAATACTGGGTGCATAAATATAAAATATGCCATAAATATTAAAATATTAGATTATTAAATATTTGAAGAACGCAGGCCTGACCTCAGCCTTGCTCTGGGCCAGCACCTGAAAGTAGTACATTAAGGAATTATAAAAGGAAGCATGTAAATAAATAACAGTAGGCTTTCTAGTAAATTTAGCACTACGTGGAAGAAAACATTTCATTTATCCCACATTACCCATTTCATCATAAAATTAGCTTCATAGCTCTCTTTCCAGACACCTGTGTGTCAACACTTGGCGTTAAACTTCAGTTGCATAAATATTAGGTATTCCATAAATCTTAAATATTGGATAAATCCATATTTAGTAAAACTCAGGCCTGACCTATGCCTTGCTCCTGGTCAGCACCTGCATCAGAAACATTAAACGACATTCAGATAATATTGCATCCCATTCAGGATAAGTTTGGCAACAAGGGCATAAATATCTCCTTCAAAGCTCTCCATCAGTACCTTTCCATACTCCTGTCTGGAAAGAAATAACATTTCCTAGCTGGAGGAATAAATGGTGCCTTAAATAAGAGTAAAATATTTCCTCAATGGTAGAACATTTCATTTGTGTAGAATATCCTTTTCCTGGGCATAGAACGCTTTAGCCCAGCAACAGTACTCTTTTAGGACCTGCCTAAAGCAGGTTTGACCAGCAAATTCCCCTTTTCATTCCTCAGCACTAAGTGGGAGTCTATACATTTCATTTAAGGCTAAAACCTTCAGTTAGCAGAAGTGAAACATTCCATTACTCCGCATTAAACATCCCCTGTAGTAGCTGAAAGTACCTCGGGAACTCTGCACTAGGCAGGAACATCTAACACCTTCCTATGCAGGAGTAAACCACTTTAGGGAAAATCAGGCAACCTCTTATTAGGTAATTATAAACAGGTCATTACTCAATACTCAACATGCCATAAGGCTCTAATTGACAAAGCGCCAAGCAAAGGTGGAACATTCCCTTGCCAGTGAGTAAACATCTCATTTAGTCGGAGTACAACCTTTCATTGGGCAACTACACATCTCCTAATGCATGAATGAGCAGTGTAACACTCCTATAAATCAGGAAAATCTCATGAGGGCAAATGAAAAACATTTATCATCAATGCAGCACATTTAGATAATTATTTCACTGCAGGAGTAAAACGTTTCCTTAGCAGAGGTCCCTCGATGGCCTTCAGGGGCCCAGTTACCAATTTTCCCCAGGGAGGGGCGGACTCGGGTCTCATGCGACCTTCCGCCCTCCTCCCCGAGGGTTTACCTGCCTTCTTCGGCCCTTCCCGGGCCCTTGCGTTGATCACAGGCAAAAGGGGAGGGCTCCTACCCCACACTGGAGCCCTCCGGTCGTAACTCCGCTTGTTTCCGGCCCTCGCTCTGCCTCCGGGGGCCCGGGGTTCATTCAGGGACAACCTCGGGGGAGACCCAACATTTCGGAGGGGGCTCTTGCTCTTTACGAGCTCTGGCGCTGCAGTCTCCCACAGTCTCAGGCTGCAATGACGGGGGCGTGGCCGGTGACACGGCGGCGTTCCCCCGTCACGTGACACGGGATCTCCTCGGCCTCAGCGGCCTAGTGCGCCTGACTGAAACTCCGGCGGGGTTTCTTGCCTCAGGGCCTAACGCGGCCCTCACGGTCTCCGGCGGCCCTCTCCTCACATCGGGGGCTGCCGCAACGAGGCAGTCAACAGCAGGAAGGCCCTCCAGTCGAACCGGGCCCGCGGCGGTGAATGCCCAGTCAGCGCCTCAGCAGGGGCTACAGGTAGGCGCTTGGAGGGGACTTCGTAGCGCTTTAAGGGCAGCGCTTTACAGGCACTTTACAGCGCTCTGAGGGGGCAGGTTGCAGCACTCCTCCAGCGCTTCAGCAGGGGTCATCAAAGGAGCGATAAACAACGCTTGGGCAGATTGCTTCACAGCGCTTTACAGGCACTCCACAGCGCTCCGATGGGCCACAGCAGGCAATTACCACAGCGCTCATCAATTACTTCGTAGCGCTCAGTTGGAGGCCCAGCAGGGGTGGTACAGCGCATTCCTCCTCACAGCGCTTTACAAAGTCAATTACAGCCAGCAAGCGCTTCCCATGGGACACAGCAATTCTTCACCAGTCAAGCGCTTGGAAGGGCAATGTAGCGCTTAAGCAGTTCTAGGATAGCGCTTCATCAGTTACTTCACGACGCTCCCCACAGGCAGACATCCTAAGCTTAAGCGCTTTTCAGACAGCAGGGGGCTGCAGTTCAGGCAAATATAGCGCTTCAGGATTCTAGCGCTTCACAAGACAGCGCTTCGCCTAGGGCAACCACATAGGGCAGTCCAGCAATTGGGGCACTTCACAGCGCTTTACAGGGGGGGGCAACTTCCACAGCCCTGCAGGCAATTCACAGCGCTCCCACAGGACACAGCAGCAGTAGATTAGCGCAGGGACCCCAGGTGGCGTCAGGGGCACAGGGAGCAACACAGCGCCAATACCTGGGTGGTTCTTCAAATGTCCTGTGGTGATTCAGTCTCTCCTTGGCACTTTATGTTCCTTGCGCCTTTGTAAGTTTCTTGGTTACTGGTTCCTTGATTTCTTCTTGGCGCAGCTGTTTCTTGCGCCCTTGGTTTAGTTGCTTGGTTTCTTGTTCCTTGAAGGGGGTTAAGTTAGTGGCTGGTGTTAGATCTCCTCAGCCAATCCCCTCAAGTAGTCCCTGGGGGTTCCCTGCCGCGGGGCTAGGTCAGTGGGGGGGGGAACAGGATACCTCAACACTTGCAAAGCAGCACACTAGGCCCTGTCATTCCAGCATCATAAGACCCTGCCCTGACCCCCACTGCCCATCCTCCTGCGGAGGTACTTCCCCAGGTCTTCCCCTCAGCTTCTCTCCTTCTTCTCCTCAGGAAAGTTTCCTCCCTTTCCTTTTATAGTGCCAGTTGACAGTTGATAGTGTCAGTTGGTGTCAGTTGGTGTCACCTCACCTCTTCCAGAAGGTTCCAGAGGCTTCCGGAGGTTCCACCATTCTACCTGTGGACAGGCTGGCAGGCTAAGATGGATACATTGCCTGAGGGTTCCAGCCTGCCCCTGGCTACTAGAATGCGCCCTCTAAACCACGCTGCTGCAGCAGTGGTCTGTGGCGGCCATGTTAGGGGTAGGAAGTACCTGTACTTTAACACTAGTTTTACACTACACAGGCCCTTCTCCACTACACAAGACCTACACACTGTTGTTTCAATAGGGGCATTCTAAATTAACAGGGGATAAAAAGCGAAAAATTTCTGGGGAAAGGGCCAAGTCTCACAGCCTCCCTTTTTATTTTCCTCACCCTCCCGCTCTGCAACTCCGATAATTCCCCTTTGGCTTTTTCTTATCCTTATCCGACTCAACATCTCTCTGATTTCTCACTACCATGTCTTCTTCTTTGCCTCCTAGTGCCCACAATAGTCTCTACCCATATCACCCCTCTAACATCTACAATTTCTCCTCATAATAGCCTTTGTTTCACTGTCAGCCACCGTGAACACTGAGATGTTTTCTTTCAACTTGACTTGTTCCCAGGGGCGCAATTAGACCTGAACTTTGACGGGACTAAAATTCCCAACCAGGGCTGCACGGTGCAACAGTCTTTTTTGGCGCCCTCCCCCATTTCAACCTTTTCCATGAATTCCCTCACTACCACTCGCCAACGCACCTCATCTCTCTAAAGCCCCTTTCTGACAAACATTTTATTTTTTATAGGGCTTCCTGTAGTTTTCTCAAACTCAGTTCTGAAATCTGCATGGTACACTTTCTTTGTAGCAGGCACATTAACCTCTGCACTGTGTGGGTGACAGGAGTGCCCATGTGAGTGTACGGTGAGCGATGCAACAATGTTAGAATAGGGTGAGAGGAATGACTGCAGGGTGAGTGAGGTGACCATATGAATTTGGGTGCAGATGTAAGTGCAGAGTGGGATGAATGAATGTTTGGTTAGCGATGGGTTTGTTTGAGTAATATTGCAGTGAGCAGTGAGGGGGACTGATGTGTAAAGTGTCACATGAGTGCAGCAGTGGTGGCTCCTCCGCTAAGGTGGATGAACGTCACCCCACTTCTCAAAAGGAAAAATAAAATAATAATAACGTTTTGTTATTTTATTTTTTCAATTGAAGTCAGTGGCGGGTCAGGCATATCTGGCCATTGCAGGGGAGGAGTGGTGTGCACTCCCTAAGTGTGCATGAACTGTTTGGCTGGCCCTCTTGGATCTACCAAACAATTCATGCGTACTTAGCATGTTCCTACCAGGCTGCATTACACAGCCTGGTGAGGAACATGCACAGGCTCCCTGTGCCAGTCTAAGCTCCGATCCACGGTGCTCAGACCAATCACAATACTGCATTGCAGCATTGTGATTGGCTCAGGGGAGCCTGCGTGCCCCTTTGCTTCTTGCTGCCAGCCGGGACAGGAAGATGAAGAGGAGGGGAGGAGACGGCATCCGGGCCACTGTTAAAGATAAGTCGTTCTTTTTAAATTAGAGTCCTCTTCTCCCCTCCCCCGACTCACCACCCTTCCTTTTCATGAAATGCAATCTCACACTATGGCAGTAAAAGTGAAATATAAATGTAAGGAATAGGCAGAGGGTGGGGGGGGGGGGGGGGGGCAGGGGGTACTGGAACCAGAAAAAAGCGAAGCCTTTTTTATCCATTTTACAAAGGTATGTAAATTTGCAAATGGTCTTTAAAGACCAGTGAAAAACTCGGGCGTGCTTGAAATAAGACTCCAGACACTGCCCTGCCGAGCACACAGCAGCTCGAGCTGCAGCAGGCCGGGCTGACACACACAACAGGTGGGGGGAATGGGGGGGGGAGGGGCTGAAGCCCTTTCAGCCCTATGGGCTTTGCGTGCCTGCATGTTACATCCTTGCCCCCCACGCAAAACTGCCCTTTCAGTCTCAGGCATCGGCTCGAGTATTCGTGGATGCTCAAGAGACTCCGTTAGAAGAACATTAGCCATTGGCTCCAATGCATCTTTCTCTGGGGCTGACATGGAATAGGGAGTTGTTAGACTTCAGACCCACACATATTAGTGGTATGAAGACAGTATTAACAGGTAAATAAAAATAAACAAAGGGCATCCTAAAATAGTTCAGTTAAAAAAATCCAAACGGGAAATTCACATTAAAGCCATGTACTTTCAATTATACCTCACATCGCTGGAGAGTATCCACGTAACAGAAGATATTTAGCTCATAAAACATTCCTACTATGTAATGTTATTTATTTTTGAAAAGCACACTTTAGAGCTAAGTTTCATGGTGCCATTGAAGACACAACACAGCTCCCTTTCTAAACGAGTATACGGATCTAAATGCCCTTATGATAAAGTGCAATGACTAAAGCAGCGACGTTAATGTTTTTTTTGCAAAATTCTGCTATATGTAACACTATAACTGTGCAGTAAGTAGTTTGACTTCCTTTAGCTTATGTCTTGGGTGGGTAAAATGTTTGGTTCCTTAACTCCAGCACTCTCTGCTGTTATTCATATCTTGAACACAATCATTTATCAATCATGCTAAGAGAGTTTTGTGGTGAACAACATTTGGATTTGTTTTCAACTGTATCTGAGATCATCAGTGATTGCTATGAGATTAAAACCACCTAGTGATTGTTGCTCTTAAACTGTTTGACTGGGCAGCATTTAATCCAAGCAGTGTTTGAAATACAAAGGGCTCGAGAAATAAAGAGCCTGTCACTGCGATCCTATTCATATATTTTGTACCATAAAAGACTTCTTTGCAGCACAACAGATCAAAGTATCCAGACTGCTTTGGTTAAAAACCTTTCAAATGCATAATTTTTGGTGAGATGCCCGGGGATGTTTTGAAGAAACCCACAAGTGTTTGCATAAATATTTTAAAAAAACGTTGTTGTTTTCTGGCAATAATGGTTTTTCGATGTTTCTTTCAAAGCAAATGACTTAATCTCCTTCCAATCCGCCCTCTTCACAACAAACACACCATTTAAATAAATGATTATATTATGTATGTGAATGTTCTATTAACGAGCTCTGTTGTGATTTTCTAAACAGGTGCAGAATAAGAAAGTAGAAACAAAAATAGGATTGGCCAAAAAGTTAAAAGACACTGAAAAAGAGGTATGTAAAAATATCAGTATCACGTGAACGCGATATTTGCTGCGATTTTAATTCTCAATGTTATGTAAAATAGTAACTCTCAGATTTGTTTACATAACATTTTTCCATAGAACAGAATATTGTAAAACTTGTTTTATTTGGTATACTACTGCTCCCACTATGAAACTGTGTAACAAATCGCACGTGACAGGGCGATCCAGCAACACAAAGGGAACCGGCACTTACATAAAAAAAATAACTGTGTTCTATGTGCGAAAAGGAAGTCAAATGTTAGGCTTTCTCTTAAGGGCGTACAGCATTAATTAACAAATTTGATTCTGAAAAGGCCCATAGTGTTCTTTAAAATATACTGGATATATTTCATATTTCTGTTAGGTTAGGGTGACATTTAAATTATGCTGTCGTATTTTGCTTAATTTCAGGAATTTTGTGTTATGCTTGTTAACCATAATCATTGAAATTACGTCCTTTGCAGTTGCAGATAATTAATACGAACTGACGGAAGCAGAACACAAGCACCTTTTCACTGTGTTTTTTGTCCTATTTTTCCCACTAAACGCATCCTTGCATTATAAACCGGTGTAAGAGACAAGCAGGTTTGCATTTCACATAATTTGCCCAAAATTGTGCATAATTATGCAAAAGCAAATTACGCTTATTTTGCATATCCCTGCTTTATATGCGTCAAAACGTAATCATTTCTGCAGAGCAAAATATATTTTGGGGATAATCACAACACAAATAGTGAAAAGTGTGAATGTGAACCTATCCTAGGGAGCCAATATCTCACTGGTTCTAGATTTTACAGCATCTGTAAATGAGGCTAGACAATAGTTATCTGAATTCCAAATTTCCTGAAAGAAGAAAGGATCAAGAAGGCAATGCTCTATCCTGCCAAGCATAACGACATTAATGATGGTCACACTCACTTTTTACCCAAACATGAAGCTGTGCAACAGTTCTGCGAGAAAACGTAACCACAGAATCCAGTTTAGAATTAGAAGTGGTCACAATCCATCAAATTTTCTTATCAGAAATTGCACAAAATGATCCAAAATTATGTGTTATCACTCAATATTTGATACTGGTGCCTGGTGTACAAAAATGAAGCAAACACGCATTTCTGACTAAAAATGTAGCCTAAAGGCACGTGATGCATGATGCACACAAACAGACATTGTAATTAAGGTGTGGCACTCCTGCCTTCAAAGCACACTTCTTCTGCAGTGTTTCACAATATTTCCCTGTGTATCTCAGTCCACGTTGAATATTTTTGTGCCCATCTCTCCCAATATCCCAAATTTACTTAAACATTTGTGTACTTTCCCTGCTGTTTTCTTTTTCATTTTTTTCCCCTGGCTTGTGTTGGAAAGTGGACTATTAATTAATATTATTATTATAAGTAGGGTAGCTGGCAACAAGCAGGCAGGTGTAACTTAGGAAACAGGTGGGTAAAACATTTAAAAACACCAATGCCATTTAATAAATGAGAAACAACACGCAATAGAAATCCAACATCAATTTATAAAAATAGATTATATTTGTATGACAAAATAGACACCAAAACGTAAAAAAAAAATATAGGGAACCAGTGATATGAATTTTTAAAAATTAAACACTTTCTAGTGCTTAAAAACATTTATGGTCAAATTGGGACAACTGGTCGTGTTTGACCAAGACAAAGACAAATTTTGAGGCCGTCCGCGATGAAGCCCTGGTTGGATACACTAAGCGGGAGGTCTCAGTCAAAATATTACCTTTGCAATTAGTGGTTTTTCTGGAGCTTTTTCTCTTGACGGTGAGTGAGGCTCCTTTTTAGGCCAGATTTGCGTCCCCATAGGTGGCTTGGTTTTCTATGAGGCCCCGGTCAAATCCTGGAAGTCTGTCTCTCCGGAGCTTTAAGCGAGATGAACCTGAAATCCAGGCTGGTTCGCTGTTGGTCCGCTTTACTCTAGATGTCGAATTTGTCACCTTATGGAGATTTTTACCAAAAAGTTCCCAAATTTCACTAAACTTCTAGATCTGCTTCCAGAAGGTCTCATTTAGGTTTCAAAGTGTCCACAACACCAATCCAGGGGTCTAGAATCTCCGAGATGGTCCTTGGGATGTTGGGACTACAATTCCCATAATGCACCTGGCTAAATTCTTAAAAGTCCACTGTACACATGCCAGGATGTGGCTCAGTTAAACAGTAGTTTGCAGGGAGTCCATCCCTTAATCCTTCTTAAAGGAGAGCCTTTGCTAGCCTAAAGTGTCATTCTCCCTTTGAAGACCAGTTTGACCCCTCCATGCACCTTCCTACCTGTAGCTTCTGCAGCTGCAGTTCTCCTCTCACAGGAAATTAATTGTCTCTCAAGCAAGATACTTCACGTCTCATTAAGACCGCCTAGCTCACCCTGGCAGAGGCTAGCCAATCAGAAGAGAGTAGCTGGAAGACTGGGTTTTGGCTTACAGAAAGTTTAATACCTTCTTTTCTGTGATAGCTATTATAAATCTAACAGTGGAAAGTTATTGGATTTATCATAACTAACATCTGGATACCTTGAATTATATTTTTTATCTCACTCTTGTCAATATTTATACTTGAATAAAATATTCCAATGTTAACCTATGGCGGGGGGCGCTAGGTGACGCGCACCCAAGATGGCCGCACACCTGTGAGGCTCCAGCCCAGCTGAGCCAGTAAACATTCATAATGCTCATCCTAAATCGATTTTCTGTGCTTTAACCTACACCGCATGAAACCTACTTCTCTGCTGCTTCCAGCGATACCACATTCGTGAGTCTGGCCTGATGGGCGGCAGAGGAAGAGCCTGCTGAAACCGAGAGCGGTAGGCGCTGGGCTGCTTCAGGTGCAGTGGACTGCCCAGTCAGGAAAAGCCAAGGCTGTGAGGGCCCCCTAGCGGGAGTCGTGGACAACTAGTGGCAGAGGCGCGCTGTCTTTCCGGTGTTTTGGCAGTGCGTAGCGGATACCAATAACTTAAACTGTGGGCATTTCAACACCGCGACGACCTGTACCTTGCCCCATCGACCCACGGCAGTAAAGTAGCCATGACGCGGGGGGTGCCGAGACCTGCCAGAATTGTCTAGCGCTGCCGCCCGACTGCAAGCTACGCTTGGGGGCCGCGTAAGATCACCACCTCGCATTCCCTGAGCTCTGGAGCGCTGCCTGACTCATCCCCCGCTGTGAGCGCTCTGCAGACTGAACCGCGAGTAATTGCACGGAAGTGTACAGTGCTGCTGATTACCCAACATGTTGCCAGTGAGAACTGATGCTCACATCCCACCAGTTCCAACAATTCTACTCAGAAGGGACCTAATTGCTCACTCCCTGCCCTGGATATCCTTAAAGCTTTACTTGCACTGTCAGGGGTGGCCATTTTGGGTGTGCTGAGACTAGCTTCACAGTGGCGAGGGACATTGCTGATCGGTACCGTTGAAAGGCGCTGGCACACGTGTATAGGTGGATCCGGAGCTACAGTTTTGCGCATGATATGATTGGCGCCTTCTCCGGCCATTGTTGTTAGCCCCTCCTCGTGCCACCCTTGGTTATTATAACCCTAATTGTGGAGACATTGGTTTGGATTTTAGACATTACCTGCACGCTACATAGGGGTTGAAGAACATCCAACTTTGACGGGCCTAGACTGTGCTGTGTCATGAACTGTGTGGATTCTTATTTGTTGCCATTGCTACAGCGCCTGGTGCTCCTACTGCCAGACGCTCCAGCCATTCACAGGTACTACTTGCTCTGTCTCTCCAGTGATCTGTAGCACTGCTATTCCGAGTTATATCTGCTCTTGTCAGGCGCTGCTGGACATCGCTTTGAGCTCCTTCATTCTGCTCTCCAGCTGGCGCCAAGGGGTATACTGATGCCAAGCAGGCCAAACTCCTGTTCGTGGCGCACAAGATTCCCAAGTCGCGCTTTGAGGAGCACGAGGAATTGGATGCCACGGATATGCCTGAAGAGGACTGGAAGGCGATTCTGCTTGGCATGAAACAGAGTATTACGTCCATAGACGCTAAAATAGATACAATGAATGTACGGATGGACTCAGTGGTAACCAGGCTGGGACAACATGAGCACCGCCTGAAAGAAGTCGAGACTAGAGTGTCTGATCTATAGGTTGGAGCTACAATGAGTAAAAGCCAGATGTCCCTGATTGACAAATTACTTAAAGTAATTGCTGAGAAGAACGAGGATTTGGAGGCCCGCACTCAAAGAAATAATGCTCGAATCCTTGGTCTGGCGGAATCTACAAACACAGGAAGCATGGAGGACTTCATTGAGAAACTGGTTGTGGAATTATTTGGCAGAGAATCCTTTTCGGTGCACCTCACAGTGGACAGAGCTCATAGATCACTGGCAGCCCACCTGCCCCGGGGGCACCACTGCAGCCTGTGATAGCTCGCTTTTCAAATTACCGGGACAGGGACACGGTCCTGCGCCTTGCCCGAGAAAAGAAGCAGCTGCATTACGAGAACACGACACTGGCCTTCTTCCCAGACTTTACGCAATCAGTGCAGGATGTAAGGTGGAAATTTGCTGCTGTTAAGAAAAAATTACAGTCGCAACAAATCCCCTGTGCCATGTTATATCCGGCGAAGCTGAAGATAACCCATCACAGATCGCATCACTTCTTCCTGAAACCACAGCAGGCTGAGGACTACCTTCGACACCATCGCTGTTCGGCTACCACTGAGTCAGAAGTACGAGATCGCTCCAGGTCCCCGTCGCCCAGGTCGGACCCCAGCTGAACTACATAATTGACATCGTTATCTGCTGGAACTCTTATTGACACTTCATTCATGAAGAACTGAACTACTCTGGTGATGTATAAGTATACTTACTGCTTGGTATAATGCCTGGCTCAGCTACTTGCCTCCGTCCCACTGCAGCTGCCCACCTACTGGTGGTTTAGTGGGTGGGTGAGAGTATGGAGGGAAGAGGGCGGGTTGTGAGCCCCCAGCGTATTCTGGAGAGGCCGAACCCCAGAAGTTACGTAAACAAGGGGTACAAGTAGTTATATTATGTTATTCTTTCTGGAGGACGGGGGTCCTGTACCCAACAAGTTGGGGGAGCCGGTATGACTGCCTCACAGCTTGTCCACTCTAATGGGGTCATTATTGTGTGGGTATATACTGAATGTCACACATGGTACAATGACTGACGATACACAACACATCAATAGTATTACAGTAGTGTCATGGAACATACGAGGTCTACAACCCTAGGAAAAAATGACAGATTCTGGGTTATCTTGATAGACATCATGTTACAGTGGCTGTGCTACAGGAGACACACTTGAGTCCCAGCATCACTCCCCAGTTCGCCTCAAGGTGGGCCTCGCACCGCAGTTTTGCATCATACTGTACGTACTCCCGAGGAGTGGCTACATTGGTCAAGAGGGGGGGTGGCATTCGTACCAGGTGGGTCGGAAACTGATGCAGAAGGCAGATTCTGTTTGTTCTGGGGTAGATATCACTCTCGCGATGCGACCTTTGCCAATTATTATGGACATAATACTGACGATTCACAGGCCCTCCTTCGCTTATGGAGCAGAATTCAGGAGATAGGCACTACCTACATCATCTGGGGCTGGGACTTTAATACAGTAATGCACCCCCACATTGATGGATCCCGAGCTTCCCCGGCACATTATACGACTACCCAGAGAGTGCTAAGAGACATTATTGATGAGAACTAATTACTTGACTCCTGGAGATATAAACACCCCATGCACCGGGAGGGCACTCACTTCTCGGCATTCCACTCATCTTGGGCCAGACTAGACTACCTATTTGTGTCCACGGGTATGGCACACTGGCTAGGGCAGGTGACTCACTTGGCTTGTACCCACTCTGATCATTCTCCAGTCGTCGCTGAGATACATGCACCCCTCCAACACTCTCCATACAATAGCTGGCGCCTCAACCCACTTCACCTTCAAGGCACTGCATACAGAACTGAGCTGGAGCAAGACAACCAAGACTTTTTTGTTCGCAATTTAGACTCTGTTCCTAGCATTGCAACTGTTTGGGAGGCATTCAAGGTTACGATCCGGGGCTTATGCATATCTAAGGGTGGGGGCATACTCCAATCGCTGTGCAATAGCTTATCCACATTGGAAAGAGAACTCAAACAATTGGACAATGGGCTGGGCTCAGATCCCGATGGGAATGACTCCAGGGCCACCATACACAGCAAACTTACGGAATATAAAGATCTTGCTGATAGGGAGTGCAAGTTTTAGAGGAAACGCCATATAGCACTGGTTTATGGAGAGGGGGACTGCCCAGGGAAAGCTCTGGCAGCCGCGATCAGACCACCTAGATTTTCCAGTTATGTGACAGAGCTTCAGGATGCGCAGGCAATATGCATATTAACCTCCCGGATCAATTGTGCATGCTTATGGACTACTATAACAACTTATACTCCTCCTCCCAAAGAGGCACCCCTTTCGATTTGCCAGGCTACTTCGAGGATACAGCCCTTGCCTGGTTAAGGGAGACTCAAGAGAAATTTCTCAATCTAGATTTAGAACTGGATGAAATTAGAAGCTACCATGCAGATGAAGTCCGGATGGGCCCCGGGGTCCGACGGGCTGCCAATAGAATTTTATAAAACCTACGCTTCAATACTGGCCCTAATCCTGAATGAGGTGTACTACGCAGCGTTGGAGGAAGGTAGTCTGCCTATTATGATACGAGAGGCACTTATAACCTCCCTGTTGAAACCGGGAAAATCCTCACACTATTGTGACTCATATCGGCCCCTTTCGTTCTTAAACTGAGACACTAAAATATTAGCCAAGGTCCTGGCGACCCAGCTCAATCTATTGATGCAGCGCCCGGTGTTACCTGACCTGGCTGGTTTTATTCTGAATCGAGCCACGTCGCATAATCTCTGAACCCTGGCCGCTGTATTACAAGATATTGACCCTTAAAGCTCCAGAAAAGGGGGTGATTCAGAAAAGGGGGTGGTGATGAACAGAGTGTCTGAATTAAGCAGACCACTCTTACCCAGTCCAAAGATCAGGGCTTGATCCAACACCGTTTTTTAGCTCACTGCACCATCCCAGCTCAGAACCTGGCTACATGCAAATTAGTCTGTTCCTGTCCCAGTGCATGATGGGAACAGGGCTAACCAAACTACCAAGCCAATTCTTATACTGGGAAGGAAACAAGCTACCGGGGACCGGTTTCTGGCATTTCAGCCGTCTTCGGCCCGGCTTGCTTGAATCCTGATGGTGCAATGAGCAAGGGACTCACATCTGAGTATACCCTTCCACGCTTATGGTGGTAAAAATGATTCAGAAAAGGGGGTGGTGATGAACAGAGTGTCTGAATTAAGCAGACCACTCTTACCCAGTCCAAAGATCAGGGCTTGATCCATCACCGTTTTTTAGCTCACTGCACCATCCCAGCTCAGAACCTGGCTACATGCAAATTAGTCTGTTCCTGTCCCAGTGCATGATGGGAACAGGGCAACCCAAACTACCAAGCCAATTCTTATACTGGGAAGGAAACAAGCTACCGGGGACCGGTTTCTGGCATTTCAGCCGTCTTCGGCCCGGCTTGCTTGAATCCTGATGGTGCAATGAGCAAGGGACTCACATCTGAGTATACCCTTCCACGCTTATGGTGGACAAAATGATTCAGAAAAGGGGGTGGTGATGAACAGAGTGTCTGAATTAAGCAGACCACTCTTACCCAGTCCAAAGATCAGGGCTTGATCCATCACCGTTTTTTAGCTCACTGCACCATCCCAGCTCAGAACCTGGCTACATGCAAATTAGTCTGTTCCTGTCCCAGTGCATGATAGGAACAGGGCAAACCAAACTACCAAGCCAATTCTTATACTGGGAAGGAAACAAGCTACCGGGGACCGGTTTCTGGCATTTCAGCCGTCTTCGGCCCGGCTTGCTTGAATCCTGATGGTGCAATGAGCAAGGGACTCACATCTGAGTATACCCTTCCACGCTTATGGTGGACAAAATGATTCAGAAAAGGGGGTGGTGATGAACAGAGTGTCTGAATTAAGCAGACCACTCTTACCCAGTCCAAAGATGCTCGGCGGTTGCTGGATTCCTTGACTCTAAAAAAGCGTTTGACTCCCTGGAGTGGGACTACCTACTGGGCACACTGGGGTTATATGGGGATGCCTTCTACAATGGATCCAATTGTTATATAATCGCCCGGTGGCCTCAGTGCTTCTGAACGTGACCAAATCCTGTCCTTTCACTGTATCCAGAGGCACACGGCAAGGTTGCCCGCTGTCCCCCATCCTATTTGCCCTGGCCATCGAGCCCTTAGCCGCTACGCTTCGGTAATACCATAACGATAAAGCGTTAATCTACCCAACTAGACAGCTACTCATGTCCCATAATGCAGATGATACGACACTTTATGTTCAAAAACCCCATGATAATCTCAACCCCATACTTTGTGAGATAACCAAATTCGTGGCCATTTACGAGGTGCAAATCAACTGGTCTAAATCTGCGGTCTTTCCCCTTACAGAAAACACTCCACCGTACCAACTGGACTATCCCCTGGTTTGGGAGGCGAACGAGGTAAAATACCTAGGTATACGTGTCACTAGAGACAGGGATGCGTTCATGCGGCTAAATTATGGCACAACCATAGACAAAATTACAGACACCATCACTAAGTGGATATGAGAATCTCCTTAATTTAGATGGTTTTATTACCCACACTTTTGTGCCTTTTTATTAACATACCTTATCGTTCCAGGACTTTTTTCCTTAAAACACTCAATTCTCAACTTACGAGGCTTATGTGGGGTGGGAAACAGGCGCGCCTGAACCTGACCACTTTGATGCTGCCATACCACCAGGGGGATATGATGTCCCTAATTTCAAGCTATATTACTACTGTGCACAGGCCCACTTCGCTATGTATTGGTTTCACCCACCACCTTTATACCCCATTTAGCTGTGGAGGATGTTGTTATGGCCCCAACACCCACAACGTGCTATCTCTTCACGGCGGTGAGGAACACGAATCAGACCTGTCCACCGTGGACTGTACAATACTGGCATGGCAGCGCATAGCTCATAAGCTGGAGATTCCCATGTTGTACTCTCCTAAGGTGTCCCTATCGTGAAACCCATTATTGCAAGTCACTTATGAGGGGCTGTGTCGGAAGATGCTGGAGAAGCTTAAGTATAGCACCTGGGGAGATCTCTATTTGGGAGGGCAGATCCGCTCCAAGGAACAATTTTTTGAGACCTGCTGCCCGACGACAATGGACGCATTTATGTATACCCATCTCCAACAGAGTGTGAAGGCTCTAACTCCTGCCTTTCTGGAGGAGCCTGATACATTAGCCCCACTGCATGCCATGCTACAAGCAGATAGCCCCCGGCACGTTATATCTCTCCTTTATCAGCACACACAAAATTTGCCGGTCTCCTACCCAGTGCACGCCAGGCAGGAATGGGATACTGATCTACATGTTACGCTGAAGGATGAACAGTGGGAACTTAGCTGTGCGCAAACAGAGGCAGTGAACGGAAACAGCAGATTACACCTCATTCATAAAAAAATTTGCACCGCCTATACCATACTCCGGCCAGGCTCCATAGGTTTCGCCTCAGGGACAGTGATGCATGTACACGATGCGGTCGGGAGGAAGCAGGGTTTTACACCTGGCGTGGGACTACTCCCAGGTGATGGCCTACTGGGCACAGACGTTTCAGTGACTTATCGACCATGATAGGTATCCAGATGACACTATACCCTCTCATGGCCCTTCTAGGTTTGACCCAGAAAATCCAAACAGTGAACAAAAAGTTCCTAGCAATGGGATTGCTGCTGGCGAAACAACAGGTGGCGTGTAGGTGGGGGAGTGGTCGTGCTCCTAAATGTAAGGACTGGATTCACACTATGTCTACATGTCAAGACTTCATGCACCACTACGCAGACATGCTTCCCACCAAATCATGCCTGAAAGACATCTGGGGCCCACTCTCCTCATATCTTCTCACGGAGGAAGCAGATCGGGGGGAGGAGGACGAAGCACCCGGAACTGGGACCTGCCCCCACACCTCACAGGAAGTATCCACATGAGACATGAGCTCTCAGAATGGGGCGTTCTGGCATTCTGGCAACGACAAGGTCCTAACTATTGTATTTAATGCTGTTGGGGATGAGGGTGGTGTGATGCTGTGCTATCTTTACTATTGATGTTCTGTCTCAAAATAATGTTGTGACCTTGTGCAAAGCCTTAATGTATTGCTACCTCTCCATAAGCGCTAATAGACTATACTACCAAGGACTGGACAGCTTTGCAATAATTCTTGACCTGTTTGTCGGTCGGTTGGGGAAGGGGTAAGTTTAGTTTGTGTACATAATTGCGTGTACAATTGCACTGTATGTATCAAATACGCTTGTGCTTGGATTCAGACCATTTTTTTCACATTGCTGTACTGTGCAAAAAGTCAATAAAGGTTTTTGAACTTAAAAAAAAATATCAAAAAATGTTAACCTATGGCGCTCACTAACAACAATGTGAAAAAACGAAATTGGCAGTTTTTCCCTCACCAGGGCTCATAAAACATACTTTATAATGTCCCTGCTTATAGTTACATGGCACACTACCCCTGGGGCACCTAGGAGAGATGTTATGGGAAAGTATATGTAACAATAACATAGATTACTACTTTGAAAGTACCTTTAATTCTAAAGTCGAATTTGTATATAATTTACTTTTAAAGACAAAAGCAGGGCTGCCTTTAAAATGACAGCAGGCAACAAAGCAGTACACACTTCAGTGCAGGAAGTCTACAGGGCTTCTAAACTTCCCTGCCCTATTACATACTAGAGACTTATAGGTAGTTTGAATCCCCCTTGCCTTATTGTATACTAGGGACTTACAGGGGTCTGTTATTGCCAATGGTAATTACACCTAACCACCATATGCCTTCAAAGCAGAGCACTGGACCCGGATCTGGCAAGCAGAGCCCTGGGCACAATCAGAGTCAGTTACTACCAGTACCAGTACCAATCTAAAAATGGGGGTGATCAGTGCCAAAAGGATAACTTTCTCACAGCTTGGTTTTATTTGTGTTACTCTCCTGCCCTAGTCAGTGCAGAGGCATGGGGTAGCACTAGCTCTCAAAGGCGCCGTCTTTTTTCAGAGGATGTCACAGCGCTTGCCTTTTTTGTACTACTCAATGGTGGGGTTAGTTAGTGTTCCTCTGAACCTGTGCTTATTATGGTACAAAACGAATATAGATAAATTAAATCACACATACGGAAAGGAAATGCTGTTCCCTCTCTAGTATGTGTTAACTTACAAAAGTTTACATCATTTCATAAGCAATATTGCTCAAACCGGGTGCTCCCTGCTCAATGATAGGTAAAAGTTCTCAAACGTGTTCGGGAGAAGTGCAAGATGATCATGAAAAAAGTACAATAAAGGATAATAAATCACAGCAGATAGGGCTGACTGCACAATGTATAAATGTATTTCCGTTGGACAGGAACATGAATCAGTAGAGACATTTTTTGGATATTGTCAAATTTTCCTCCAGCTTTTTTGCATCTGTCTCGAAGCCTTCTCAGAAGCTCTGGAGGTGCAGGTCTATAGGTCCGAGGGGAGTCATCCCTAAGGGGATAAAGACAAGACAAGCCCTAAAACATATGCCGGTTGAATTAGGCCTGGTTGACTCCTGAAGGCACCTAAAGGCAGGTAAAAGAGCATATTCCATCCACAGTAAGAAATACCGACATTTTTCCTGACTGGATTATCAATTTGTAGATAGGGGGTTGGCATGAAACCTCAAAGAAATATGTATACTCCCAGGGCATATTTCCGATCATAAAATGGTGAGTATTATACTGAAGGGACTTAAGAAACCGAATAATCCAAGATGGACACTTAAAAGGTCCGTATTGTCAGATTTAGATGTCTGCTCGCTTAAAAGCAGACCCGGACTGGTCATTCCGGGCACAGGGCAATCCCCCAGTAGGTTGGATGGGGTGGGGGCCGATTTTGTAACAGGGGGCATCGGTTCTGTTGTTGGGGTCGATTTGGACTGACCGTGACTCGTTAGTCACGGCCGGTCCAAATCGGCCCCAACAACAGAACACAGTGCTTACGCCTGTCTGACTGAGGCCTCGTGTGAGCAGGACAAGGATTCTCTGCTACGGTGCTCCGATACGAGTACAGGAAGGCTACTAGGCTATTATGATCAGACGCCCCCCCTACTCATTATAATTTATTAACCACCGTGGATGTGGTCTTTTTAAATCATACTGCTTGCGTTTTGTAAGGCTATACGCAATGGACATTAAAGCAGGTCCCTACCAGGCGCTGTAGTCAAGTCCTTAACTTTTCAGGCACAAGCACACACTGATTTCTGAATAGTGAGTGTAAATGCTTTAAGTTATCCATGTTGTTCCTGCTTACATTTTACAACATGCTTTACTTAATCTTGCATTCCCTACGGGTGTTTGCTTTTTTCCGGATGTTGTTACGTTTTTTAGGCAGCATATATTGCTCTAGTCTAGTGCGTAATTTGAACGGAGTCACATCCAGGTATTTATAGTGAGGCACAATTAGGTTGTAGCTGAAGGCAGTGCGAGTTTCTCTCAGTAGGGCAGTATGGTGTTCATTGGGGGAGAGGATGTGGCACTATGGTCAGAGCTTGTGGATTTGGAACTGACGAAACAGGTTCAGCCTTCATGACCAGTCTCCCAGACCACTCTCCTGAAGGAGCACATTCCCATGCTAGGCATCAGAAGGCCCGCAAGGCCATAAACGCCCCAGTGTTTTAGCACAAGCAGGTTTACACTAGTGGGGGCAAGTGTGGATTAACCTTGGAGGCCTGTCCACCACAATCCATACTGAAGTTCACCTCTAGTATTGCGGGGAGGCTTATGAAGCAGCACACCCTAGAGCAACAGTGACTCTGTCACTAGGGTCACAGAACCCTTGAGAAGTGCCAGTTCTAGAGCAGTGCGACCAGTGTGTTTGCACTGGGTGCTCACTTTAGGTGGCAAGTATATTATGGTTTTAAAAGTGCTTGCTGCCTCCCTCCTGGCCTCCAGCAATTTTCAGCAACAATAGAAATGTTATTATAACTACGTTGATTAATGTTCTTCCTAGAGAGAGATCGGAGTTTTGTCTAGTGGAAGTTTTGATTCATGGAAAGGTTGCGCAGAAAGTTAATGTGCCTGTTGCAAAGAACATGTACTATGCAGATCACAAAGTGCAAATAATGTAAATAGGTCAGTGGGTTACTGATTTTGAAAGACACATCTTTGGTTGCTTGTAGTTAAGAAGTTAAAATCCTAACATAGAATTATTTTCATCTAAGAGCTGCATGCAAACTGCAAGGTACAAATTAGAGCATTATCTTTTCCCCCCAGCCTTTGATTATCCTAATGTTGCAAAAAGTGTTCATTTGGATAGAAATCAATTCTGATTATTAAAGAGAACCCCCGACAATGGTGTTACGTTTTAAATTCTGAGTCTGTGTTTGTCCAGACCAATCAATATGAAACTATACTGCCCACTAGTATGATTGGCATGTGACTTCTACACCTTTAAGCCCTTTGTCTTATGTACCATTTCCTATACAGTGATTTACACATGTATAGTTGATTGTCTCTGTGTAGTCTGTGTGATGTAAAGTGCTATGAAACCCTACACTGGATTGAGTTATGTTTTGTTATGTTAGAAATAGTCTTGTAGAGCACTCGGCTACTCGGGCAGAGTGTCCTGGCGCTAAAAAAGACCTGCAGTGGCTGAACAGAGAAGAAGCACCAGATTACGGCACAAACAACCACGTCTTAAGCTCCTTCCTAAAGGAGAGGAGATTGTTCAGCTTTCTGAGAGATAGTGTCAATTTATTCCACAGCTGAGGCGCCAAGAGTCTATACAAGCGCCCTCCGATACGAGCTCGGTTGACTACTGGGACAATAGCTAGTGCCTGAGAGGCAGAGCGCAGAGATTGGGCCGGATGGTAGATCCGCATCCTTTTCCTTAAGTAGGAGTCCCCGATGCCGTGGAGAGATTTAAAGGCTGTGATAAGTGTCTTAGAGTGGCGCTGTAAATCAAATTAAATGCATCTGAGAGAGAGTGTGCTTAAGGAGACTTGAGAGGCACTGTTAAAGGGTGAAATTGAGGGACTCTGTGGTGGAGGTGGTCATTGGGGGGCACCAACAAACACTGTTGTACAGGGCACCACCAGCGCTAAAGCTGGCCCTGCCCTTGAGGCCAGTGCCTCACCCATTGGAATCGCTATTGGCCTTGTTTCAGCAGTAGCAGCTGGAACTCACCAGTGATTGGCAATACAGGATTTGCACTCCCACTAAACTAAGTTCACAAACTTCACATTCTCTCTGCTTCATGCACAAGCACTTTTAAGATGTGCTGCCTGCTTTGGGATCACTGGAATTATGCAGCAAAAGAAGACAAAATTCCACTGCAGTGTTGACTAAATTATGCAGCAAATATAAGCTGCAACTTAATGCAGTATATTTTCTGACACTTTATTATTTTGACATTTTTACACATGCTAACAATCTCTGGAATGATTTTGCCTTATTAGTACCAGTGTAACATACAAATACAGCAGTGAGAAAGGTGAGCAGTCAACCTTTGCAAAGGGCCGTCCACTTTGCAGCAGCACAAGTCACATTTTTTAGTAACTTTTGATCCGTTTGAGCTAAAAACAATTTATTAGTTAAAATTGTCAGATAATGTAGCAGATGTTGTATTATGTGGCAAATATGGCAAAGTCATAATTATATAGAAAACTTTTGCAAGCTAGGATATTTTTCCCATTCATGTTTGAACTGCTCTCGTGGAAAAAGGGAGAAATGCTGATAACAGAATCTCCATGGATCACAGACAAACGGCTTGTGCTTCCACTTTTAAGCGTATATGGGACATTCTATGATTGGAAATAGGTCTGCATACATATCTATGTGCATATGCACAGTGTGGATGATAGTAACATTGTAAAAGGGCTGAGTGGTGCTTTAATTAGAAGAGTGATGTAAAGAACTGGACCAGTGATTCACTCAGTCATATCTAGACAAAACAATAACAGAGAAGCTCAAAGTTGTGTGGTCATAACTGGCAATACCAGACTGGGCTTGAAAAAAGAGTCCCCATAATGAAAACTGTTAATTTGAAATAAAAATGTGCCCTCAAAGTGCAAGTCTTCTTTGACAATTGAGCTTTGGGTCCTAGTCATGTGTCACCCGCCACACTTCACATTTTCTTCATCGATCGATCAGTACATAGTGATCCCTCGCTTTGAGTGGAACTAATTTTTTCTTTTGTTATTCTTCAGGCTTCAAAAGAGTACTCTTAAAATGGCATTTCTGTTGTTGATTGCATTTTCCAAAAACTTGCAATGTAAGAAGACTCTATACTAGGGACAGCCACATAGCTGTAAACACGTCAGGCCCTTTAAGAAGGTAGCTTCCACATGTTCCAGGGCTTTCTACTTCATGATTCGGAGCAGAACCACTGGGAGCATCCTCTTGTTAGTAAATATCGTACAACCCCTCCCACCATAATTCCTCCCAAGTTCTGGTTTAATGTTATCGGATTGCCTATTCATGTTTAACTGAACCTGAGAAATACTATAGGCGATAGCTTCTTTCTCAAAACTGTGCCCCAAGTGTCCTGAAAATGATCCTGCACCTAGAGCACAAGTCTTTGGTAAATACTGTACAATGGTGTGCAAGCTTTAGCCCTTGTGTACAGTATTAGGCAATCAGTATTGTGGTGCGCAGCAGAGGTGCTCTGCTACCGCAGGCCACATGAATCTACTCTGCCACACCCCTGATGAAATTAAAGAGGAAAGCTTCTAAATCAAATTGTCTTCACGATTGACATCAACACATATTCCCTTCGGGCAAAAACTATAAGACAAAGGTGAAAACCTTTCTAAAGGGGGGTGCTGTGGTTCTACACATACCACCTTTGCATCGAATCCCAGAGAAAATAAATAATTCCTCTTATGAGGAATTTGATGCTACTGTGTTTCATAGTATCTCTCCAAGGAAAGAGAATGGCGAACCACCCTTTAAAGTTTCTCCATGACTGGTGGTTCCTTCAGATGTCTGGAGGAGAGCGATGTCCTGCAGCCTCTGAGTGCTAAGACTATTCCTCCTGGGTGGAAGTGTGGTCAGAGAGTGAAGAAGTATTGAGAGCTAATGAACCCAGGGCTCCCGGGGCCCGCTATAAAGGGACTGTCTAAACAATTCATCTAAAGGTTTTGTTTTTGTGTTCACTGATGCCACTGAAAGCAATATACAACCCAAAAGCATGTGGAATTGGTGTTTTCTCTGCTGTGGTCACTTTTTTGTACACATACTTGCAAATTTTTATTTGCTGTTGTTTCCAATTGAAATTTTTGTAACGTGTGCTTCGTAGTTACAACTTGAGCACAACTTTTGGCACGCAGAGCAAGGTATTTCGCAATCTCTGACATGCAGTCCTCATAATATTTTTATTTAAATATTAGCAAATCATGCATGTCAACCGCAACAGCACAGCAGCTCTGCATTGTTTCTATCTGCCTGCAACAACATGTAGAGGCCTTCAAAAATGCACAGATTCTCAGGCATGCCAGAATTTTTCGTGGGTCCGGGGACCACAATGTGTAACCTGGTGCTCTTTAAGGTCATCATCTACTATTTACTGTGCTTTTAAAGTTGAGACAATTGAATATGTAATATGTAATAAAACACGTGCTTTAAAATTCACAATTTTTGGTCTGTTGTTTTCCAAAATTTTGTTTGGGGCGAACCCCCCCCCCCCCCGAAACACCCCTAGAAGCGGTCGGGCTCGCTCGCTACGTGCCAGACGGGGTCTGGTCTGGCAAAGTTTGCCAGGGCTGCTTTCAGTTCCCAGTCCGGCCCTGCTTGAAAGAAGCTACTCATGGGATGCTTTTAAAGCGTTCCTGAGGGGTGAGTTACAAAGAGTGCCTCTTTATAACAACAACAACAAGATAGGAAAGGCTGAATTGTAAAGATTGGAGGAGGAGATTGGAACATTAGAAGGAAGAGCTCAGCAAGACACAGACGATATGCAATCAGAAGAAGAGACTCTGAAGAACCTTGAGGTGGCCAGGATAAATTATAGGATTGCGTTAGACCGGAAGTGTAGGGAAAGATGGGACAGTGCTCGTACGCAACACTTCAAGTATGGGGAACAAGCAGGCGCACTTCTCGCTTGGAAATCTAAAGCTGAGAGAACTAGAAGCTACATCAATGAGGTGTCAACTAATCAGGGGGAACAATTACTAATAAAGAAGAGGATATTCAGGAGATCTTTGTTTCCCTCTTTTCTGAGCTATATTCAGAAGCCGGGCGACCGCATGAGGATGCATTAAAAAGTTGGCTGAGAAACGTAGTCCTACCAGCCCTTACAGATGATGGTAGGAATAAACTGGATGCCCCGATCACTGAAAGGGAAATTATTGAGCAGCCTAACATATGAAAAATGGCAAGGCTGCAGGCCCAGATTCCATACCAGTAGAAGTATATAAATTGTTATTAGGTGAAATTGTGCCAGAGATGAAGGCTGTCTTCAATGCAGCCTATAGAGAGGAAGGAGCCACCCCGAGGTCCTGGAGTGAGGCTATAATAACTTTGATTTTAAAACCCTCAAAAGATACAAAGAGACCAGATTCTTATCGTCCGATTTCTTTACTCAATACGCACCATAAGGTATACACAGGAATTTTGGCATGCCGCCTGGCCATGGTCGCCCCCCCAATTAATCCATATGGACCAGAAAGGCTTTGTCCCAAAACGACAAATACAGAACCTCACACTGTCCTTAATTGGAACAATGGACTTGGCAGTCGCACGATCAATTCCGTTGGCAGTAATTACAATAGATGCTGCTAAGGCATTCGACCGAGTTAGCTGGGGGTTCCTGTAGTGGGTACTATATACTATGGGTTTTAGTCATGATTTTAAAAGCGCTTTGCAAAAACTGTATGGACACTCAACGGCCAAAATTGTCATCAATGGCAAGTTGACCAAAAGTTTTGAGATACACAGAGGGACAAGGCAGGGCTCTCCTTTATTCCCGTTCCTCTTCGGTCTCTATATAGAGCCGCTTACACAACTGTTGAGAGCAGATAAGCAAATCACTCCTATACACCTACTCCTGTCCCATAGTAAAATCGCACTGTATGCAGACGACCTAATAATATATACTTCTGATCCAACCCTTACACTAACAAGAATAGAAAAGCTGACAAGTGAATATGGGTCTTTATCGGGGTATGCTATTAATTCATCTAAGACGGGAGTGATGTGCTGGAATATGGAGGGGTGGGGAGGCATAAGATGCAAGGAAATGAGATACCTGGGGATAGATATCATTGACAAAATTGAGGAGATTCCCTCTTATAATCTGAAGCGAGTTATGAGAGAGGTGGAGAAACAATTAACCAGATGGAAGAAATTGCCACTTTCCATATACAGGATAGTAAATCCGGTAAAAATGTCCATCTTGCCAAAGCTGACCTACCTTTTTAATGAAATACCTCTCACTTTCCCAACAGGAGAAATAAATAAAAGTCAGGGGAAAATTACGAGTTTTATCTGGGCCTCCAGGTGTGTCCGTTTATCATGGAGAAAATTTAGGTGTAGCCTCAAAAAAAGGGGGCTAGTCTTGCCAGATCTCAAATTGTACTGCATGGCTTTCCAATTTAAAAATATTTGTATGCTGCTGGGGGAACCTTTGACCAACACCTAGGGGTCTATATTGGGTGAAATGGTTAAGGACTTAAGTTCGAAGGCTTTTTTGTATAAATTTGGAGCCCAATTTTCTTTTTTTTTAAAGTTAGGTTGAAAGTTTTAGGACCTGCACTAAAATTATGGTCAACAGTGAAAAGACTTTTAAAGATGGGCTATTCTCAGACTTAGCCCCCATTTGGGAATCCCCGGGGACACCGGAATGTTTGGAAGATGCATTGAGTTTACCTTTGAAGCAGGCTGGAATTAATTACTGGGGGATCTCCTGTCTGTGGAAGGCTTGACTCTGTGGGATGTTTTGAATAACAGGTCAGGGAACAAGCTATCTAAGTTTCAATATTTTCAGCTCACTTCTTTGGTTCTCAACCATTACGGAGGAGGTGGAGGGAAACTGGGACTTTAAAGCTGCTATACAGGATATAAACCCAGGTGCCAAAGAGGTGGTAAAATGGTACGGTCAATTTCTAGAGGCTGAGGAGGACGTAATGAAGGCCCTGTCAGAGGTCTGGTTAGGCATTCTGCAAGAAGACTGTTTACAATGTTTGTGGACTGAAATCTTAAAAACTCTATATGCCTTCGTTTCACCCACCAACTTTAAACGTCATCACTTTTTTGTTATTCATAGGATTTATTGGACTCCAGAGAGATTAGCTAAGTTTGTATTGCAACCTGTTCCCAGTTGTAAGAGATGTAAGCTTTTGAGAGCCAGTGATGTTCACGTTTTCTTTACCTGTCCTGGGATCCAAGACTCCTGGAAGAACGATGAAAACACCCTAAGTGCCATTTTCATTAAGGATATTGTCCTGATAGAAACGCTAGTGCGGTTAGGGGTAAACAACGCGCCCCAACAGATTTTAAATAACATGCAAAGGGGATTAGTAAAGATACTATATTCAACAGGTGCAACTTTATTATTCTGTCATTGTCCATCTTCGGAACAGGGCTGATTCAGAGCAGCTCCACCACGAAGGTTTACTTGTAGAATTAAAGGCCTGTGGAATAAGAAAAGATTACAGTATTTGAGAGTTAAGGAATGGAGTAGGGGTGGGTAGTAGTTTGCTGAGTTTCGACACTCCGCACTCCACTTGGAGTGTGGAGTTCGGCAAATACTCCAACAACCATACTGTGGCGGGCTTTATGGGTGCCCACTTCTAGTGTTATGCTACTAAAAATGACAGCTGACTAAAATATCACATGTGGGTTTTGGCAGGGTTGTTAATTAGGCAAGGAGTTTAAATGCAAATTGTAGGAGGGAGAGGGTGGTTAAAAACTGAAATACAGTACACTGCATCATGAAGATGTTTCAGCACAAATATTGCAAAATCCACCACAGTTCTGACTGTCAGACAGCGCTGTGTGCAATTTTATTTAGTCCGCACACTGGTTGTAGGTGGAGGGGAGAAGAGAAGACTGTGAAAGACTGCACAGCACTACTGTCTCCATTAGCAGATATCACTCCATGGACAGGGGTCTGCAGAGGGACGAGATCCACCAGTACGAGCCTGTATTCCATGCAATAACTGGAAGCATTGAACTGGTACTCCCCAAAACCCAGTACCTACCTATACAAGCAAGGGAAGTAATGCCTCCCCTTGCCCCCTCATAATGAATGTAAGAAACATCAGAAGAATATAACTTGTTACAACGAGAGTCATCACAACGCGTGCCATAACAATGCAGTCATTACAACGACCGTGTTATTACCACGCAAAGTCATTACTACGCAAGTCAGTACATTGACTTGCAGTAGATGGCGTGCTGACATTAGGAATGTATAATTTACTATTCCAACTCCAGCCTACGTAACAGTAGGGAAGGTGTTGGAATGGTAAACTATACTTTTTCTAATGTTAGCACGCCATCTACTGCAAGTCGATGTAATGACTTGTGTAGTAATAGCAGTGCGTGGTAGCAACGCAGTCGTTGTAATGGCCGCGTGGCACGGGCATCGCGATGTGATGCTGTTTACCACATCAGAAAGCATGTGTTTACAACTCACATGTGCCATGCTTCCAAAAATTACAGTTGTGTTCCAATTTGCTCAGTAGACTAGTGAATACAATGCTGCGAACCACGTTTGACCCCATTATCTGGGTTTGAATTCCAGAAGGCCTACTCAGCCTTTCATCCTGCTCATGTTGATAAAAAATGAAACATCAAATGTTTGTGAATAATGCCCAGAGTTGTGGTGCATGTTCGCTCTGCAGCTATACGTGTTGGGTATATTATGTCCTGTCACTCCATAAGCCCAGTCGCCATTGGAAACCACTGTACTGTCGCCACCAAATCAAGGTTGCAAGGCTTGTATGGACATTTTTTGCTGTAAAGGTCAGAGTTGCGTTGCCCCTTAATTGCTAACCTCCCTGAGATATTTTTATCCAAGCATCTGCATGCCCTGCGGTCTCCTCAAAGAAACAATCTTGGCTTCATTTCATTATCTGTTTAGGTGACATTTCCCTAACATCTGCAGGTGTGAAGACATGTATTTCATGGAAACACTGCAGTTCATTAACTCATGAACGAGTCCTTCAGATGTGCTCTAATCTCATGTGTTTCCTTTTTTTCTAATTTATTTATTCCACAGTAACTCAAAAGACTGATACATACATTTGTCATAACTTCATATATGCATATGATCAGAAAACGATCCCCAAATGCCAAGACCAATTTTACATTTCTTCGCCCCTTTAACGGAATACAAACTCCATCGTTCAAAGGAAGGAGGGTCAACTTGTAATCATTCAGCCGCAATACAAAGCCGGGCAGCAGTCATAGCTATAAAAATCAAATATCGGTGTTTAAACAGGGGAGTATCCTTCACAAGTTCAGGCCCCATACCCAAAAGCATAATTGCAGGTGTTATACCTATCGGAATCCCAATAATCCTGGACAAAAATTGCTCTATACTAACAATATATTTTGTCAAATGATCACAACTGAAAAAAATATGCAAAATATCTGCATTGTCCCCCCCACCCCGAAAACATTTACCATCTTATCCTGTCCCCCAGTGTGCGTCGGGGCGTTGGCCGACGGCAGCACTACCTCCCCAGTGCTGCGCATATCCATTGGACGTCCATTCAGCACTAGTTCCAATGGACAGCTCAGTACTGGGGAGGGATATTTGCACGCATCTAAGGTGCTAAGCATATGTGCCGGCGTGTATTACAAATTAAAAACCATTTTGAAGCATTGCACTTTCAAATTGGCGGAGAACAAAGCTTTCCTAGATCTTATGATAACATCTTTTAAGGATATATTATCTGCTCCCAATATCGTAGACCATTTAACATTATGTTTATCTAGAAAATCCTTTCTGTGCAAGAATAATACCTTATAGACCACCCCAATTTTGTCATGACGCTGAATGGCCTCAACTACTGTATTGGGAACCAGTGTAACTTTTTTCCGACTAATAAAATCTCGAACATGAAGAATCCTAAAACATTGAGATTTACACAGATTATACTGTCTAGACAGCTCTTCATAAGACATAAGAGAACCACCTGTGTCACGAAAAATCCCCCACTTGAACAATACCTTTTGCCCTCCAACCCAAAGCAACTCTTTCCCAAAAATAGGGGGAATAAGCCTTATGGCATTTGTAGGGGTATACTGAGACAAATTCTCAACTAGACATAGCTTATGTATTCTTTTCCATATGTCAAAAGTGGATATCAACACCTTAAACCTTGTCCGTTTAAAGTAGCTGCCATCTATTTCTTTAAATAAACATTGTCGTGCCTCTGGTGTTTCCAGTACCATTATTTGTGTGCTGTGCCCGACTCCTCCTGTACTGTACTCTTCTGTACCTGGAGGTTTGGTTCTTGGGTTTATTGTGATGTTACCAGTACAGCTGTTTGACATTAGCAGATGACAATCTATCTTTATAAGCTGTTTATTATATATGCTATATGTTTATCTGGCGCTTAACCCTAAACCCAAGTGCTTTATGTATGTGGTGTTCTAGACTCTGGTCACATTGTGAGCGTTAGTGAATCAGGTGGTTCTTGAGCTGTTTTCATGACACTACTAACTGGTTTGGCCTCCAAAAAGCTATGGGGCAGGAATCAATCTGTTGATAAATCTTTTTCAACAGGTGGACGAGGTTTTGGGAAAGAGTGCATCACACGCAGGATTAACAACAGCTGTGTCCAGGAATTGCAGTTTTGTGTCACACTTGCAGGTGCTGCTGCAGTTGCAACATGCTTCTGAAATCAACGCCATCAGTGTTCTCTCCAAAGGCTGAAAATAGCACTTCAGTTCTCCCAACCCCTTGATGTTGCATTCTACTTCACACTTCAGTCACTTTTGTGAAGATTCAGGTCTTATTACGAGAGTCATCAAATGATGAAAATGGAGTGTAAGTGGGTATCCCTTTTTCCTACCATGACTCCAATATAGTGGCAGAAATGTACTCTTCGGGGGGCACAATCTCTTTTTGCAGCCTTCTATTTGCATTCACTTGAAGGAATAAGCTGTTGACCAAAGCAGCTTCTTTTACACTGATATTGTTATATGTTTATTCTATCTATTTGAAATGGTCCTATAGCACGTGTGGCAACAAGATAGTATTAGCTCATGGTACAATCTTCCTTGCTGACTTCCTGTGTTAAAATTGCAAAAAGCACAATCATTTAGATTACGCACTGCATTAGTCTCCATTGTCAACCTCCATTGGCACGGCTTTGGCAGTAGCATCTGCTCTCTCTTAGAGTACAATATGTCACTGCTAGTACTGTACTGCTCAAATAGGCATTGTAGCATTATAATGTGGAGTTCCAATGTACACAGAACTCCTGTAGAATGGCTTTTACTGGCTCTCGATTAGGACTCAGAATTATCCGCAAGTGCTTTTGCGCTTTGATGGAATGGCTGCAAATCCTGCAACATGAGACCAGTATGTTGCCTTCTACATCCTTTTTATTTTAAGGAAGTCCTACACAATAATGTTGATGCAAAGAGCTAAACAAAGAACTCTAAAGTATCCTTCATCAGCAATAGCTTTGACAGCAGTACTGCCATTGTCTGTGGCAAAAAATCCAATGCTGATCCCTCAGTGTTAAAGCTATTTGTGGACTTTCGTACTGAATCCTTCAAGAGTATTGGCATCTGTATGCTGTTCCATGTAAAAATGGAGAACATTGCAACTGTTGCATGCAGATGAATGCCTTTAAAAGCATTATCAAGCGTAAGACGTGCAGCACACCTTTGCTTGATCCCCTTCACAGAGGTTTATTGTGCCGTGATGCACACATAGTTTGTATCTTGGACACTGGTCCAGATTTCTATTGTGAGAAGATGAACGGAACAGCGCTCTTCTTTATTGCTTCACCAACAGTTCCAGCACTTGATGGTGTAGAGTTGACACAGCAATTGTTGAAAAATAGATCCAGGCAGGATCCTTCCATTTTGGATATCAGGTCTCCACAAATGTAATTGTATAAACCGGTTTTGTTTCACCAAAGAATAAGGGATGAGGTCAATCACTAACATTTTGACCAGCTATTGTATAAATGGACTAACTGACGGGTTTTGGTGGCCAACTCCTTGCTGAGCCAAGACTTGATAGTGAGTTGTTGTGCCTGTTGCTTTTGTGATGATCCCACCTCAGGTGAACTACAGGCAGCAGATAGGCTACTTGGGCACATTGTGTTGCAGCACGATTCCTCAGGATCACTTTGTTGGCAGAATGTTCCACCTCCTGGCAGCTTCAAGTCTGCATGCTATGATAGCATGGACTATTGAAGTGGCTAGGGGATGGAAAGGGTGTTAGGGAAGGAACTTTGGGGAGGGAGACCTAAAAGGAAAAGATAACAAATTACTTTTAGTGTTTCTTCCTACTTCCTTAATAGTGTTATTCCCGAGTCTACCCTTAGAGTCTACCCTCGGATGTGTGCACATAAACAAATTTGGCAGTGGATACTGTACTAAGTTATTGATAGGAGATGTTGTTATTTGCTAATTCCCCCTATTGGGCAATAATCTACTTTTAGTTACGTAAACCACTCTAATGACACATCTAATGTGCACATACATCTAATACTGTTCGTCCTAACACCTACCAGGTCATATACTGTTACTGCCGTAGACCTTGAGGGTAGCACTGGAAAAACAGGATACAGCTATAGTTAAATCACTATCTTTTTTTTTTTTTTACTTTTTTTATATAAATAGTCAAGCATGTTAATAATTGAATCAGATTTCAATATATCCAGCCTTATACACGTCAATAAATTAATCAGTCAAGCAGTAATTTAAACAGGATAGCCCTATCAGATCAGGATGATACAGCTAAAACAGGTGACTTCATATTAGTGAACCAATTAGAAATTGGGGACCAAATCTGATTTCCAAGAAGTCTAGTTTTTTTACCCCTAGCATCATAAATTGAGATCTCCTGTTTGTAGGTGGCCAGAAATCGTCCCAGCCACATCTGAAATGTAGGTGGCTCTAGGTCCTTCCGACGAGCAGCAAGGATAATACGCAAAATTGCATTTTCTAAAAACATGGATCTTTGCTCCTCGATACTATGACCCAAAGAGTCATCATGTCCAATCACATAAAGGGTTGTTGAGTCTCTGATATTCCGTCCAAAAACCTGTGCCCAAAATCTCGTTATCATCACTTTTAATAAGTCTAATTTGGGGCATTCAGCGAACATGTGAATTAAGTTTGCTTGAGGTTGTCCACATCTTGGGCAATTGTCATCAGCCCGCAAGCCCCAGGAGAACAATTTAGCTGGTGTATAGTATAAGTTATATAAAACTCTGTAGTATTGAGCTTTAAGATTGGACGCAATAAACAATTTTGATCACAAGGCCAATGAACAATCAAAATCTATGTTTGGATTACCCAACCTAAGGACCCAAGCTTGCTCTACCCGCTCCAAATCATCCTGAGTATTTGCAATCAAGAATTGATATATGTTGCCTATACTGGTAGTTCGTTTTCCAATAACTGAAAAAAGAGGGATGTTATTTAATTCTATTCTAGGAATATAGTTACGGATACATGTAAATACTTGAAAATATTTAAGAAAATCAGTAGCAGGAATAGTATATTTCTGTTGTAGCCAGTCAAAGGTAGTAGTATTTCCTGAATTTAAGAAGTCTGCATCTGTCTTGATACCTAAATTTTCCCACCTCCGAGATGTACTATCATTGAGACAATGCGGGAGGATCGAGCTATTCCACAAGGGGGTGTATTTTGTATATTTAGGGATATTGAGATGTTTAGATACAGATTTCCAAACCTTCCATGCATCGGTAATTACTTTTAACTTAATTTTTTTAAAGTAGGATGGTTCAACCTGCCTCAAGAATAGCCCCCGGCATTTGGTCCCCAGGCTAAGCTCGTAGATAGAAGGAATATAAAATTCTTCATTTGTTGGAGTAGATATTGTAGAGTTTAACAGAGGGTTCATATGTTGGATGAGTGATGCCCATAGATACAAAGTTAAGTTAGGGATAGCTAACCCCCCCCCCTACCTAGGGGTAAGGTTAGAAGTGGTAGGGCTCTTCTAATCTTCCCAAAACTTCAAATAAACTTAGACATGGAGGAGTCAAGAATCTTAATATAGCTACCTCCAGCCAATAACGGAATTGTTCGGAACAGGTAGAGTATTTTTGGGAAGATATTCATTTTTAAGTAGTTAGCCCTTCCAATTATGGACAGATGTAAATTGTCTACTCTTCTAAGGTCTTCTTTTATTTTAATGATCAGAGGGGTGTAATTAAGATGGTTGATTTCATTCACATCGGGAGATATACAGACCCCTAAATATGTTGCCTGTTTTACTTTATAAGGGATTTCAAATGTCATATTATTTGTGCATAGGACCATTGTTTTATCCCTATTAAGGGAATAACCTGAGTGGGTGCCGAAAGTATGAGTAATTAATTCAATTTCACTAATTGCCTCAGTTGGGTTTGTTGTTAAAACGGCCACGTCATCGGCATAGGCCAACATTTTTGTTGAGTACAGCCACACCGTAACAGGTTGAATAAGGGGTGAGGAAAGCAATTTTAAAATGAAGGGATTGATATAAAGGGCAAATAATATTGGGGAGCAGGGACAACCCTGTCTTGTACCTCTTTGTATCTCTATATCCTCCGACTCAAAACCACAGATGTTAAGTTTTGCCTTTGGGCCTACGTACAGGGCCTTTACGGCATTAATAAATTTATCCCCAAAATTATTCAATTCTAGAATGTTCCACATAAATTGCCAAGAGACATGGTCAAATGCCTTCTCGGCGTCGAGAAGGAATATCGACATTCTGCCCCCCCGAGGTGCCCATGATGTCAAATAGGATAATAGCTCTACGGGTATGGTCAGTTGTGCCCTTTCCCGGAATAAAACCATGCTGCCACGGGGAGACAAGGGGCTCGACCACCCGAATTAACCGGTTGGCTAAAATCTTGGCATATAGTTTTGAGTCGAAGGGATATAGGCCTGTATGAAGATGGTAAATGAGGGGGTTATGATAGCATGGACTATTGAAGTGGCCAAGGGATGGAAAGGGTGTTGGGGAAGGAACTTTGGGGAGGGAGACCTAAAAGGAAAAGATAACAAATTACTTTTAGTGTTTCTTCCTACTTCCTTAATAGTGTTATTCCTGAGTCTCCCCTCAGATGTGTGCACATAAACAAATTTGGCAGTGGATACTGTACTAAGGTATTGATAGGAGATGTTATTTGCTAATTCCCCCTATTAGGCAATAATATACTTTTAGTTACGTAAACCACTCTAATGACACATCTAATGTACACATACATCTAATACTGTTCGTCCTAACACCTACCAGGTCATAAACTGTTACTGCCGTAGACCTTGAGGGTAGCACTGGAAAAACAGGATACAGCTATAGTTAAATCACTATCAGTGTATGATATTCCATGGCTCTTTTTTCTAGTTTCAGGTTGCATGGTCTTTTCTTCCAATATCTATCCCAATAGTGCTGGAATTGCCTCGCACCTTTAACAAGTAAGTCTTTCTAAAAATTACGCTTCAATATACGTTCACCTGTGAGGTTTTGCTCAAGCACTTTTACTGCCCAAGATTAGGCCAATCTCAATTCTTTGAATGTCACCGGAATCTCAATCTCTGAAACTACTCTCTCTGTATGCTGCGTGACTCCCTTCTGAAATCCTCCTGATGTTCTTGCTGCTCAAACATCGGGAATCAGGAAACAGTTTTTGGAAGACGCGGCGGCGTAGAGCAGCCACAAACCACCCAGGTCGGCTGACGTTAGAATAGAGAGGACGCGACCAAGGGCGAGGCTCCATTATATGCTCACGGGCCACACCCAAGATGGCTGAAACAAGCCAAACTTTGTATTCGGTACCACACTGCACCCAAGCAGCTGCAAGGCAAACCAGGGACAAGTACATTCAAAAAATGAAAGAAGCAATAAGTGTCTTTAAATATGAGCAATGACTGGCCCTCCAACATAGAATTCAAATTGGCACCATATTGAAATAGCATTAGACTGAGCAGTAGTGTACATCATGGTAAACACTTCATAGTTAAACACAAAGTCTCCAGTCATGGAAGTATATAAGAGCAATGCCACCAATACTTGTTCACAGCAGAAGAGGCATGGATCTTGCCACTTCTCTGACGGGGATATAAACTGTGAGGAGCAACATATGGAGGTGATGTCCTTCAGTTGCCGGTGAGAACCATGACACTTTGAGGTGGTTGTGCCCTCTCTTCAATGTGCCATGCCAATGTTACTGTGGCTAATGACTGCACACTAAAAGCAACAGTTACAGGGCTCCTTTTCATGGCAATGGTTTTTTCTTCCTCATCACCACCTCCTTCTCTCTGTTCAGTATTTTCTCCTCTTTCAGATGAAGCTATCTTCTGAGGTACTCTTACCATGCTTTTGCATGTTGTTTTTACAGACAGGCCAGTTGGTACCCAAAAACATAATGTTCATGTGGCTTCCCAGCAATCGTGGATGTGGTCCCCATGTGCTATCATTAGAAAGAAGTCCCAAACTAGGGAGAGCTGCTTTCTTGTAGAGTCAAGGCCAGATAAACTTGTTGTGGTGAAGCTTGGCTGGCCTGTTTTCCTTTCCCTTGCAACTTCAGTAGGGATGGTAGATGGTGAAAATGTCTTTGAAAGATAGAAGCAGGTGCTGTTAGTGTTACAACATGACTGACATCTAGTTGATTATAAGTGATCTACACTCATTGATTCATCTTCCCCACTTCAAAATAAACATTATGGTGCCTTCCTTTTCTTTTGTCTCGCATGACAGAGCTCAAGGGTCCAATCCAGGTCATGATAATCTTATAGGGTCTTGGAGAAGATTGGGAGTGTACAGTTTTCTTTTCCTCAAAGGAGATAGTGAAGACAATGTTACCAATGGAACCGCATTCACGCATATATACCTGGTGTCACTCAATGGCCAATAGGGCCCCTGGGGGAGTCAAGGGACAGACAATAATGAAATTCAGTTAATAAATAAAATCCTTGTGCAACCCAGGGGCACATTAAGCCTCTATAAGAGGAATGGGGCAGAACAAAATCTATTAAATTAATAAAAATAAAAATACTGCAGGTCCCTACAGGGCGCATGGAGACCATATGGGAATCAGAGCAAGCAACAATTGGTTAAATTAGCTAAAAACAACGGACTCATATTAGAGACTACTACAAGCAGCCACAAGTACAAATAAAGATAACATGAAATGCATAACACTCCAGGCGTTGATGTCCCTAATATTCTCCTTTTCTGTTGTTTTGGGATATAAAATGTACCCATGTCATGCACTACGAATAAGGCAGGCATTATGGAATACCAATTTCTGTAGAAACAACAAAGGCTCAAATACCTAGGTATACTCATCAACTGGGGCCCAGAGGAGATGATCTCCAACAAACTAGACCCGCTATTTGCTGAGACCAACACAGATTACTTGAAGTAGAAACACTTCAACTAATTGATGTGGGATGTTCCCAAGCTCTCAAAATGGTGGTGGCCCCATTCTTAATTTATGTGCTTGGAGTGCTGTCTATCCTAATCCAAATCATATACTATGGTCCATATACAAAAGGACCATAGTATATGATTATATCTAGGGAGATATGAAGCCGTAATAAAATTACTCCAAATTGATTGCTCACATGAAAAGCGTTGGACTAGAGACACTCTGCATCAGTGGCGGCTTGTGAAATTTGAACGTGGTGATCCGTAAAAATTGTTCTTGACTTGCAAGGAGCAAGTAAGTGTGACTGAAAATCAGCTTTTTTGGGGCTATCTAGTGACATAGCAAGGGTGCCATTAGCCCTAGGTCAGACAAGGAAAATGGGCCCCCTCTAGCACCTGCTTGGTTCTATTTAAAAATGCCACAGTTGGGATGCAATGTCCCTCACACACATATTGCCAATGCCAGTGCAACTCTTACACTGTTCACAACTACCCCCTTGTGGCTGCTGACTGCAGTCTGGCCAGACAGAGTCTTTGGTGTGGACTAACAAACCTTGCAGTTAGGAAAAACTGGAGATCTAAGATCGAATATGTTGCAGGTTTTATATTATATGCCGGGCCACTGAAATATGTGGCAAGGGAGGACCAAATTATGTGGCAGGAACAGGCGATATTATATGATGTAATGTGGCACTTTTGATAGTATTATTTCATTATTTGTCAATTGTCCATATTATCACTGTTTTTGCATAGATTTCACCTCATTAGAGCCCGTCTGGCATGCAAATGCAGCAATAAGGAATTGAATTAGAGAACTCTCTTGTCCTTTCACGTTAATAAAAATCCCAGGAATTACCATTTTGGGGTTGAAACGAATTAATAAATTGATAAATAAAATGTAGCAAATGCCATCAGCAATCAACAGTCCCCATGAACATATGTATCTTTCATCATTTATTTAGAAAACAATTTCGTTTTTGCTTGTACGTTTTGAATCATACCCATCTGACAATATATTTAATGACAGATATTATGAAGGAATATTCGTTAGGCAGAGTAGCTCTAACAAAAAAGAAACGCACTTGTTTCTAGCTGCAAAACAATATTAACTCACTGTGACTTTGAACAATAATAATCTGATCACAGGAAGTAACAGGTAGAGAGAGCCAAGACCTCCACACCTACTGAGGGTCCAACTACAGCGCAGATCAAAGAATATCAAGGACAGCTTGAATTTCCTTACCATTCTGCATCCATTTGGAACTCCGACTCCAGGAATGAGCATGCAAGACAGCCCCCTGCGCTGCTGTGCTCCATTGTACGTGAAATTGCTGCGCACCACAGAGGTATTCCAGCAAACCCCGGTGCTGGTTTAATGCTGTTTACTACAAGGAAGAGCATGGGACAAGCTTAGTGATTGACAAGGGGAGGTTCACAAAACTCTCCAATGGACACTGTGGAGTTGCGATTGTTGCACTCCTCCAGTCTTCTGTAAAGCCTAACTACAGAGATCTACAGAGATGTACAGTACGCATCTCAGGCTGGCCGTTAAAAAGGCTCCACCCAGATTGACATGCGCACTTCAATTACACAGCATCATTGCCAGAAAGAATTATGTGACGGCCACACCCCTTCTCCTAGGCTACAAAGGCCAGGTCTCTACACTATGGTAATTAAACTTAAGATGAATGAAGGTGATTTGAAGGTGTGAGTCACCTCAGTTTTGCCCTCCGTTGGTGAACTTCCCGTGCTCCGCATTGAGCATTGAACACTTCTACACGGCACTACGCCTGGCACAACATGTGTTTTAGGGGACTAACCTCCCCTTCTGGGTTCTTGTAGAACAAGACATTGCTTGCAGTGGTCCAGGCTTAGGACTCCTTTATCAACATAAATCGCCTTCGGCATTAACATCCAACCCCATTATCCAGAACATGGTCAATGTTTGGAATCATACACACAAACATTTAGAAGGTAATCCACAGTTACACTTATAGGCCTCCTACCAGACTAATGCAGCCATCCTGGTTGGTGGGCGACCAATAATTTGGAGGGAGTAGAAAGCAGTGAGCATTATGATTCTATACGAAGTCTTATCTGCAAGGAACATGAAATCATTTGATGCCCCGGGGGAAGATTTCTAGTTGCCCTGATGCCTGAGCTGGAAGTATATGCAGGTGAAATACTGCCTCCACAGAGCACTAGGCCCCAGACCGTGAAGGTCCTAATGTTCCCCATCCAGCAGCGCCTGAAACATTGGAGTTCATTCTGGAGAGTTATGCCAAGATTCTACAATGTGCTAGCCCAACACTTACACTTACACCCCCTGATTACCCAACTACGTACTAAATGGCAGAGTAAGTTGCAAGTAAGGTATACAGACCAAGAATGGAACACATTAATGGAAGACCTGGACAAGGGGGCACGTGAAGCCAGGGTGAAATGCCCTCTCTTTAAATCGAAACAGGGTTGGTACTGGACTCCCCAGAAAATGGCGGTTTCGGGTCTCCTTCACCAATTGCACTCTCCGAGATATAACCAAATCAAATGTGGCACAACGCCTATATTTCATGACTTCCCTGCCATCTTACTACTTTGGTCAGATCCACATTTAGTCATTTTTTAGTGCTGTCCTTTCCATTATCAAGAACATTGGTCATGCTACAAGACACACTCAGCCTTACCGAGCCCACAGTCCACAAACGTAGATTACAGCTGTAACCACTACTAAGCTCTGAATTTTGCGGCACTGGAGATCACCACAACTACCTACGTAGGATGAGTGGCTGGCCTAAATGTATATGGCGGCGTCTTAAGAACAGGTTGTATACCGACTTCAGGATAAAATGGAACTCTGTAACATCATATGGTGCCCCCCCCCCCTTACTCAAACCAGCAAGAGATACCTCTTGTTGCTTTTTGCACTTTGGCAGAGTCATATTGCTACACATTGCGGCTGTGCGCTTTGCTCTAGTCTCCTCCCACCCCTTTAAATTGCACCACAAAACAACCCCCTCCATCCATTCTTTCTCCCCTTTCGTTCTCTCCATTGCTCCTAACACTGTTGATTTCAGTTCAACTTTTTTCTGCTATTTGTAAACGCATAATAATATTGCAATATTATTCTGTTTTAATGTGAAATGTTGATTTATCACAATGGAAGTAGATATGGCAGAGACTGAGGTCTCTACTTATTTCTTTACTTGTGGTACTTAATGTTTTTATAGTTTATGTCAGAGGACGAACTTTCGTATTAAATATCTTACTCTGATGCATTTTGCTATATGATTCATCTCTAACTTTGCGTTCATTTATATTGGATGTACACTGGTTATTAACTTTCTAACTTATACTTCAAGACATCTGGGGCATGATACTGTTTTTCCATTGGCTATATTAAAAAATAACAGAATATAAAAACATCAAATACATATGCATAAAAAAATAAAAATGGACAAAATAACATGGGCTTCTTAAAGGCCATAACATCAGTGTTCCTGGCAAAAGGCTCTGAAAAGTGGTATGATTTATAATCAGTCACCCAGACTGGCTCCACAAAGTGGTGGGCATCTACATGGTAGTCAAAGAAGGAGGACTGATGAACAAAGAGAACATGGTTGACCTACCCTGGCTTGAATGTCTTCCTATGCTAACTAAAAGTTGCAGTATTTCAGGGAGAGAATTGCACAAATATATATCCAAAGTGTAAGTGGTTTCAGAGGTGGGACTTTACATGCCACCAATAAAGCAACACCAATATCGCCTAAGAAATCAAACCAGATAAAAATATAATAGCAGTAGAGCAACATGGACCCTGCCAGAAAAGATTAAAATACAATTTAAATATTGCCCAATTATAGGCAGCCCAAGAAAAGCTTTTAAACGTTACAGAGAAATACAATAATCATCCAGCCTACACAAACAGAAACTAACACACAAAATGGCGAGCAAGCACACAGGAGAGAATGTGGCAGAAAGCAAAGGAAAATGTTTGGCTACATAGGCCTGGCCTCCTGGAGCCACCCCAGTCCTAGACACAAAAGGCACATGTAGACAGAAAATAACCTAAATGTGACATGAATTCAAGCCCCTAAAATTAAAAATACATGTAGCATATCAGAAGTGAGAATGTGAAAAAGTACATGAAAATGTCATCAATGGCCTACAACAGACTAGGCCCGACCCAGTAGTAAAACATCTCAGTATAGTGACAAATCCAAACAAAATTACAAAAAAAACAAGGAAAAGGAAAAAGTATAGCCCCCGCCCTCTAATACCTCACAATGTCCATTGCTCTTACATGATCTATCCAATCCCATATTGGCCTGCCTACATCCCTGAGTTCAAATCCAAATCAACCATCAACTACCAAACAAAATTTGAAAAAAGGGAAAAAAATAAACAAAAAAGGGGTGGCCCACTTCCTCAAAAACACTGTGTAAAGTGCTAAACTGAACTTGTTTTTTCCCAAAAAGTAGAAATGGCAAGGCTGTTCGATGCTGCAGAGTTTCAAGACAAAGTACTGCTTTCCCTCCAGAATCCAAATCCAAAAAGACTAATGGACTGATTTAGATCTTGGCGGTAATGATCCAGCAATTGCTTTTCCATTGGATTCCCCATCCGCCTACTAGGCGGCCTCCCTGCTCTATTTAGATGCTGGTGGGTCGATGGATGAAAGACCGCCGTAGTGCTGCGGACTCCACCATGTATGTTCACCCGCTTTGACGGCGCTAAAGGCAAAAGCGGCTTTCGGAGGGCAGAGAGCCAGTTTGTCTGTCAGGCCAATAACGATGTGCCTTACTGCCAATGTGACTGTGGCGGCAAATCCTTCACATCTGAGTTGCTGTATTCAAAGGGATAAAAGGTAGAAACTCACCTTTTCTCACTTTCACACTTACTTTTCCGCCATAGAGCTGATCTTCCAAATCCTGCCTTTGCTGTTCGACCACAATGTAGATCAATCCTGTTGTGGCCAGAATCAACGGTAAGCTCCTCTGTTACCTGTTGGCTTGCTTGCAAACATTTGCACTGGATTTGTGCATTTTTAAATCTTTCTTTCAAGCAATAAAATACCAATATGCAATGCATATATGTGTAATGTTGACGTTGAAGACATTTTAAGAAACACATCTGTATGATTACATTGTTTTCCTAAATGTGGTGCAAGCTACCTTAAAAAAAATGGACAGTTACACAAAAAAGGATATCAATCCAAAAATCTAAAAGTGACCATACAGGTGTGTTCAGATAAATTCGGCAGATTCGGTAAATTGTCACATTAAAAGCCTTAGCATTACACATCATTGGAAAAGTGAAATGAAACATAATGTGGAAATTGCACTAGACAAGGTGTAATATTTACTTTTTAAATATCTGTAAAATCAAATGTCAGCCCCACACTTCACTCAGATAACATATTAATCCATATAAAATGTCCCCTTGTCTAGTATAATTCCTGTGTTTTATCATATTTCAATTGTCAAATATTTTGTTAAGGTGTAATGCATATGTGTTTACTCTTATCACTTCTCAAGTTGAAATAAACCCACCTGTATGAACACTTTAAAAACAAAAGACTATTTGATGGTGCAAGTGTCCATTGTCATGATGAATCCTTGCACCTAAATTCAAATGACTATTGCATACAATGTTAACCATTGTATGGACTTAACAAAGTAGACCTTAAAAAAATCTATTGTGTTTCCTTCTATAATATTACATAAATATATGTACTTCACATTTCAGTTATAAACATTTTTAGGAACCAAACAGTTGCAAATGAAAATTAATGTCAGGGCAAACTTGGTGAAATTAAAAAATTGGTTTGTTCACCAAAAGAGATACTTCTGTCATGATGGAACTTTATCAAAAAAGTTAATGAGCTGCACTATTGTGCTGTAGCACCAAACGTGCCTCCTAGAAAACTGACAAAGAGAACCACTTCAGGAAGGGGCATCTAGTGGGCACAGAATGATTGCCCTTGGAAGTGGTGGGTTTGTATTTGGAAGGTGTGGGAAGGGTGGGTTTGTGAGGGGTGGGTTTATGTTTTGGAGCGGTGGGTTTCTGTTTGGGAGGGGAGGTTTTGCATTTGAAAGGGGCAAAGGTCAACAGGAATAATAGCAGAACTAGGATAAAATGTAGAAGGGGTGGGAAAGGACTAGGTTTTTGAAAGGGAGAGGGAGCTGGAGTGGGCGATGTGTGTGTATCTCTGTTGTGCAGTTGCATGTGGGTCTAGTGTAAGTTTTGTACATTTGGGTGTGTGTTTCTTGGCAGGTGTATGTTGGTCAGGTCAGTGTGTGTGTTTGTGTTTGGTGGGTGTTGTTTTGCATGTAGGTGTGTGTTTGGATGAATGTTCTGTTAAGGTGGTTGGTGTGGTTGTGGTGCTTGTGGATGTGGTGGTTCTTGTGGGTGTGGTGTTTAAAGTTTATTTTATTCATGCACAGCTAATAAAAGCCATTGCAAGTTTGGGATAAAAACCATTACAAAAATATTTATAAAAACATTTAAAGTGGGAAAGGAATCACCAACTTAAGTCTAGTCGCTAGGTGGTTACAAAATATTCAGTTGAATAATACAATACAATTTACAAATGCTTCTCGCAATGCAATGATCTATACTACTATTATAAAGGAAGAACTTTGCACCTTTGAGGTGGGTAAACTCGGGAACCACAGCGCCAATCCACACACCCGATACATCATTGTAATCGTCAGGGTGTGCAGATGGACATAGGCTATGTAAAGTATAAAAATATGCGTTATTTAAAAAATTAACATAAAAAAAAGTAGTCCCTTCGAAGTAGCACCGGCCGCGACCTGCATGCTGACGTCAGGAGCGCGGGGAGGAGCGGTGTCCAGGACCGCAAGGAGGAGCGGCGGACATGGCGCGGGGGAGGAGCGGTGACGAACGGCGGAATGGCGGTGAGGACCGGCGGACAGGCGGGAGGAGCGGTACGCGGCGAGGAGCAGGAAGAGCGGTGAAATGAGGAGCGCGGGGGAGGAGCGGCGGCTGAGGTAAGGCTCCGGGCAGGCGGGGGTCGGGACAGGCGGGGCACGGGGCGGGCGGGGGCCCGGGCTGCTTGACAATGTCGGGGCGGGCGGGGGGCCGGGCTGCTGCACAATGTCGGGGCGGGCGGGGGTCGGGGAAGCCTGATTGCTCCCGGACAAGGTCGGGACGGGCTGCTAGTTATTAAATAAACAGGTAGTAAATGCTGCCGTGGTATAATTATAAGTCCATCGAAATGACAACTTCTTCATTATTAAAAATAGTTCAGACAGACTTCGGTCAATATGTTACCCCGAATATTTTCAGTCACTATAGTAAGAAGAGTTGTGGCTAAATTAGTGCATTTGGAAACACTATCAACTGTTTCTTCCCATATTAGGACAGTTTTAAGTGCCGGTGCGTTGACCCTTAAGGTTGTTCCACACAGAAACAGTTTTACCCTGGTCTTTGCTAGGTTTCTAGCATAAAGCCCTGAGGACACATTTTGAGCCTTCAGATGATGAATTGCACTTTTAGTGGGCACACAACGTTATTACGAGTAGGGCAGTGCTTCATGCATTAATACGTTATTATACAGAGGTATCTAATAATGCAATTTGAAGTTCCAGAGATGCCCGGTGGAGCGGCGGCTCTTAGCATTTTGTCGACTTTGGTAAAAAATGTAACCAGGCCGCAGATGGCTTCAGGATGTGTGGCATTTAACAAAAAATATACAGCTGTCTGAATTGTGCAGATACTTGACAGAGAAGTTTCCAGTGATCGCCAGTTAAAACTGGGCAGATGCAGAGTAGATGACCTAAACTTTCTTGTGATTGGCTGGATAGCGACACTCATTTGACGATGGACGTGGAGACCAAGATTGTAAAAGGTCCAGAGATGAGAAGAGTCCCATCCTGATGTTGCAGTACTTGATTTTTGAAATGTCACACAAAAGTGTCAGTGAGGTATTTTTGCATCTTGTTTGTGTTATAACTTCTCTGAATAAGACAGGCATGATTTCTAGCCATCTGGGACCAGAGGTCTTGCAGAAATGCAGCTTTTACAAGGGTGGGTGTTTGTGGGTATGCTCGTGGATGTGGTGGTGGTGTGGTCATTGTGTGTGTGTGCTGGTGGTAGAGGTGGTAGTGGTGGTGGGTATGGTGGGTGTGGTGGTGGGTGTAGTATTTGTTGGTGTGGTATATGTGAATGTTGTGATGGTAGTAGGTTTGGCAGTGGCTGTGGGTGTGCTGGTGGTGTGTATGATGATGGTGGCTGGGGATGTGGTGTCTGTATGTTTGGGTGTGAGCTTGTGTTTCTTAGTGTGTTTTTGTTTGTGTGTGTGAGCTGCTTGTGTCTGGTGTGTTGGGTATTTGCTAAGGAGAATAATAACAACAACTAGAGAGAGAGGGAAGAGACACTCTCAGTCCCCCAGGTTATCACTATAAACAACAAAAGAGTGTCCACAAAGGAAAAAATTGCATCCAGCACAGGATTTGAGAAGAAGGAAATGAAATCAACCTATGAGGTACCTTCCGGTTTGAGGATATCGCTAGGTGCCGAGCGGGTGTTTGGCGTTGCGGGCGGTGTGCCATTGTCGCCACCACCCCCCTCCCGAGACCCATGAGGTGTGTATCTTTTAACTAACAAACCACAGGTTCCTCATAAACTGTGTGAACCACTACTTTTTCTGGTTTGTTTTTGCACTAATTTTTACACTTACTTTTAACTTTCATGTCCTCTGGCAAGGGTGGACCTTAGCGTGCCCACACCACCGAGGTACACAACTACATAGTCCTGATGAAAGCCCAGTAAAATCAATACACAAAAGGGCAGAAACATGTTGACCCCACTCTAAAGGGGAAAACACCCAACACATTAGTTGGTAAATTTCCTGACACATATATTTTAATCAATGCCCAGCTAACCACAGAATAAAGTTTTTTGTTTGGTATAGCCTGTTGGCATTTTTTTAAACCTACTTTTTTGCACATTATTGTCACAAAAAAACAGCTCCGCAGTAACCTGGCGTTGTAGCACACCAGGGAGGCATTCGGCTTCTCCTGGTGGGCCCAATGATGAAGCATGTCACCACCCAGGGTGGTGAGTGAGGGCTTCTTAAGAAATCCCTAAGTGACTCCCTCATAGGTTGATTTCATTTCCTTCTTCTCAAATCCTTCGCTGGATGCAATTTTTTCCTTTGTGGACACTCTTTTGTTGTTTATAATTATTTGCAAAGGAGTACATGTGCATGGGACAGGGCAGGGAATTCCAAATTGTGATGAGGAAGGGGTCTAAGTTGGGGCACAAGGTTCAGCTGCTTGGGAGGATATGGTTAGTGTGGAGACTACCATTGTGAAATGGTTTTACAAAATATGATGGCTTTCACTTTAGGCAGAAATTGGTATAACATTACAATGAATATTACATACACTGATTAAAAAAATTGTACATCAAAGATTCAAAGGCAATTCACAATTTCCAACAGATTACATATTGATGCATTTCAAAATTTTCCGAATGAGTCAAGATTTGGGACTGATTTTGAGTTGCCAGGTTGGATACTCCAATATATGTGCTGGAACATTCCATTTGCAAAAGTCCCTTTAAATATCCAATTTTTCTCCATCATTGATGTATCATCTGGATACAACAAAGGACGTAGAAAAATGGTTTTGGATATGTGGTGCTCTGGCACCAATCTGTATTCATTCATATCTGTGTATTTCCAAAAAGAGTATGCCTATCACTATTATTTTCCAAAATACTGACTGTCTTGCATGCACATTTGTGAAGGAGTAAGACATCATGCAAATCTGTTGGTTTGTTTTAAAATTAATGAAATAGTAATTTAGAATCAAAATACATTTGGGATAAGTTTTGATTAAAAATGTATCCATTTGTTCTGATGTTACCGGCCATTTTGGCTCACAAGCTCACTCTTGTTTGTGTAGAAAACCAACATACCAATGTGACATCTGGACATCCACTGTTTCATAAGTACATTTTATGCTATGTCACCTGTACTAGAGCTATCCTTACATCATTCACAATATTGAAGGAGCATCACACTTAATACAATAAAGACTAGTGGCCTGTTTGCTATAACTGTCCCTCATTACATCAAACGACGTCATGTATATTTGTTGTTTAGGCAGGCATGTGTCTGTTCAAAGCAGTCCTTTGGTAGTGAATAGAAATCAGAAGGTATCTTTTTCCAAAATGCAATCTACAAAAAACTTCATCATACAACTTGTGCAAAACGTACACCATCAAGAACTATTCTTGTGCATTGGACATGTATTGACCTTAATGTTGCCATATCTTGTTGTTATAACAAAAAATAGTTATTTAATATGCTAAACTTAAACAATAAAATACCCCCTTGATGCTGCTGTTGGGCTCTCAGAGGCCTATCAAGCTCCGGATAGGCCACCGCAAGTATGCAGGCCATTAGGGCGGTGCATGGCTGTGGCTCAAGCACTTCTCATGTTGGGAGGACTACCCGAGCTCGACTTCAGATTAACTTTTGGTCCAGCGTTGTAGGTCTATGTCTATGTCTATGTACTGGTTCTTGTTGAGCGCATATATCACCCTAGGGTCTCATAGCGCTTTGCCAAGACTCAGGAACAGACATGAAAGATAACTGGACAAAGAAGTAGATTTAAAATAGCCAAGTCTTGAGAGACCTACGAAACATCTTGTGGTCAATCTCAGTATGAAGGTGAAGTGGCAGGGAGTTCCAGAGAGTGGGGGCTAGTTTTGAAAATGATCTACTGCCGTGCTTGACTGTACGAACCTTCGGGATTGTTAATAGATGTTTATTAGCAGAGTGATGAGTTCTTGTTGGCTGATACACTTTCAGTTTGTTAGCCAGGCAATGGGGACCCTGTCCATTGAAAGTTTTATGGACAAGACAGCAGATTTTAAAGTGTATCTGCTTCTTGATTGGCAGCCAATGAAGTGCCCTCAGGTTAGGTGCAGAAGGGGAACGAGCGGGAAGGTTGATAACTTTAGCCAGGGGGATACATATAAGTTAAAGAACATTGGGCTCAAAATAGATCCCTGGGGACACCGTGTTGATAGATTGACTCTTGGATGTAAAAGCACCAAATTGAAGTTCAGTCACTCAGGTAACATTGTTGTGTATGTGAACACCTGAACTAAGCCAATGCGGGGCCTCCGACACCCGCCTCTCTCAGGTGCTCCAAAAGGATGGAATGGGAGATGGTGCCGAAGGCGGCCGACAGATCTAAAAAGGACCAAAATGGCAGATTTTCGATTGTCCAGAGAGAGTTTAATGGTATCCACCACTTCTTGTAGGGCTGATTCGGCACTATGGAAGGCTCGAAATCCTGACTGAGAAGGATCTAGCACTTTGGTATTTTCCAGGTGTTTGATTAATTGGCTGTTTATCAATGACTCCAGGATTTTACCGAACAGGGATAGAAGGGAAATTAGTCGATAATTGTTTGGCTGTTCAGGATCTGAGGTGGGTTTCTTTAGGATGGGTCTAACTACAGCCTCCTTCCACCTAATGGGTACCGAGGAATGTAGTAGTGAGAGGTTAAAGAGACTGGTTAGGCTAGGAATTATAGCTAGACTTATTTTTGATAGCACCTGGGAGGATACTGTGTCAGTGGGAGAGCCTGATTTCACCCTTTTATGTACCAGGGTGACTTCTTCCAGAGAGAATTCAGAAGATTTGTTAAGGGTAAAAGCTATCAAGGGACCGTTGTCATCTAATCTCTGAATTAGCAGTTGAAAAGTAGTGTGAGGCAACTGGCTGTAGATACTATCCATTTTATCTACAAAAAAAGTAGATAGAGAGTCAACCCACTCATGTGAAGCTAATTGTTGGGACTGCATAGAAGCAGGATTTGTAAATTCTTTCAGAATCTTAAACAATTCTGTATTGGAATTGGAAGCTTTATTTATTCTTCCCCCTGATAAAAAAAATTGCTGAGGCAATATGGAGTAGATAACGCCTATGTAAAAGTTTATAATCATTTCGATCAGTGAGGCTTTTTGAGTGTCTCCATTTACGTTCAGCCTTTCTGGCCGCTAATGTTTTTTAAAATCGGGAGTGAACCAGGGTGAAGATTTGTGAAAGTGTTTAACTTTTTTCTTTGGGGCAATGCTATCAAGGACCTAACCGATAGCAGTGTCTAGCAGATTGGCTGCATCGTTAGGGTGGTTAGCATTAGACAACGGGGGAGTGATAAAATGTGAAGAAAAAGATTCCAGATTTATTTTGTTACAGTGCCTACGCCTTATTGGTTCTGTTACAGAATCTTTCTGGCAGGTAGATGTAATCGGTATGTTGAATTTCAACAGGTGGTGGTCGGACCAGATAACAGGCAAAGGTGGGTCAACCATTACGTTGGGTGAATTTGTAAATAAAAGATCTAGGGTATGGCCAGCTGTGTGAGTGGGACCATTCACTGTTTGTTTGAGCCCTAAAATGCTTAGGCTGGAAATGAGATCAATTGAGTGTGGACCATTGAAAAGACCAATGCGATAATTAAAATCTCCCAGTAAAAGAAAATGATCAGCAGTTAGAACATGGGGGGCGATCATCTCCGTGAGACGACTAGAAAAGTGGGCTTTGCTGCCTGGGGGTGGTAGAGTATGGCTCCCTTCCAGGATCCCTTAGATAGGCTATTAATTTTAAAGATACAAAATTCTACCCAATCTGCACTAAGAGAATCAATTATAGTGAGTTTGATGTTAGCTCTAAATACGATGGCTAATCCTCCGCCCCTCTCGTCATTCCTGTCCACTTTACTCAACTGGCAGTCCTGGGGGAAGGCTAAAAAAATGTTGGTGTGGAGGACTCATGGAGGCAGGTTTCTGTGATGAAAAAGAGATCTGGTTTCTCAAAATCAAGTACCGTCCAAATTTCTAAGGCATGTTTAGGGAGGGATCAAACGTGACAATATAACCCTGTTATGTTGTTGGAGTTTAACTATGGATGGTTATTATCTGACCTGTTGTGGCCCATTAAAGTAAGGGATAGACCGTCATGGCTCCCGCTAGTGTCCATTATGTGGGAAGAATTACTATTTTGTTCAGAGGGAGGAACTCTGTTAAAAGAATGAAGCTCCTGACTTGTATATTGTAGCGTAGCCATGAGTATGGAGATCACCAGGTTAATGCAGATGAAAAGAAATTAAGGTATGAATGGGATCGGGCAGCGAGGCAGGGAGCAGGTGACGGCCAGGCCGGAAGGGCGCAGACAGGCTTGCATTTGGCGCGCCATAGCGCGCGTCCACTGCGGTTCAGACTGTATGCCTCCTTATGTGCCGGTGGGAGTGGGCGGGAGATATCAGCACCAACTAGAATGCTGACCTCGGAATGTTGCTAGAGGAAGGACTAACAGTACCTCGTCCCTCCGCTCAAACGGCAAACGCCGCAGCAGACCGGGGGCAGTACAAAGCAGCTAATAGCGGCGCAAATTAGCAGATGGACCCAGACAGTGGTGAGTTAAAAATAGTGAAGCAGCCTGGGTATTTAAACAAGTAATCATGAAGAAATGAAATAGAACTAAGTTTAAACAATTTTAAAAACAATACGCTGAGAAGTAGGCATCTGACCTTCCCGAATTTTACTGAGCGGCAGTGCGACCAGACTGCACGCCTCCTTATGAGCCGGTGAGCGGAAGAGATCAGCATCAACTAGAATGCTGACCTCTGAATGTTGCTAGAGGAAGGACTATCAGTACCTCGTCCCTCCGCTCATAGGGCACACGTAGCGGCAGACCGGGGACAGTACAAAGCAACTAATAGCTGCGCAAATTAGTAGATGGGCACAGACAGCGGGGAGTTAAAAATAGTCAAGCAAACTGGGAATTTAAACAAGTAATCACGAAGAAATCAAATAGAAATAATTTTAAACTATTTTAAAAACAATACGCCGAGAAGTAGGTGTCTGACCTTCCCTGGTTTTCCTAAGTCCTTCCACCTCTTGCGGGAATGTATGCTGCTCCCCTTATAGATCCCCTGGTCTGCACCTTCTGGGCAATGACCCTCCATATTGTCTTCCCCTGATGGCTATTGATCTGTATAAATACAATAAATTAAAGAAAGAACATTTCTTTTGTGACTTTTTGTTTGTCTATATTGATGTAGCACACTTTTCAGAAAATAACCACAAACATTGGTCAAAAGTTGGAAGAGGGGCCCAGACACCTGACAGGCCACAACTAATGGCCATCAACGACCCATCACCCCACCCTCATACAGAGAGATTCCAGTGATCCCCCTCCCCTCCCCGCACCTGCGCAACTCCAACACGACACCCTGCAATAGTGCAACACTCAGGCGATCAACTACACAGGATCACAACATAAGACACAGTGCATCCCAGTTCTATTCCCCAAGTTTGTTCAAGGTTAGAATACGGCTGAAACACCATAATCCCTACGATAAAACATGCAAGGGGGAAAATACACCTCACATCCCCAGCATGGCACAGTGATCACCCTGCATGAACGTTAAATGTATCTTGACATAGGCCTCTAAGGGCCATTACCAATCAAAAGACCGAGTGGGGGATCTAAAACCTTGAAATTCTATACTCTTATGTCAATATATGGTACACCTGTGTGATATCACTTGTACGCCAATACCATCGGCAATGATAGATGTAATATACGTAATTATTTCAAATGCCAATAAAAATTGGTCAAAAGTTGGAACACAATAGTTTGTTTTTTCATTCTAATAAAATACATCAAAGAACATTTGTAGTAACCTGTTGAGTGCCCTTATTCCTTCTCATGCCCTAACTTAACTAATCAATGCAATTAGCCAAAATCATTGTGAACTACTGAAGGCTAAATACCTTGTGCATTGTAACCAGACACCCCCATGACCTCCCACATTGACTTGAAGCCTAATGTCCATAGTGCCAGATACTATGTTTTGAACTAAATACTATGACTAAGGGCACCACTAAGGGTCTGCAATGTGTGTCAGTGAGAGCTTGGTCTTTGGGGAAGCATGAACATGTATGCATATGAAGGGAATTTATTTGTATGGGTGGCTGAGAGCCTGTGTCATATGTACTTGCAGCACAGGACATATCTTTTGCCAATGTGTCACCATTACATGAATGACACAAACATACAAATAAATGTTCCTCCTAATTTTTAAATATTAAAAGCCAGATAAAAAATTATACCAAACACTTCATATCATTTAACATTTCTTTTGCCCCTCAATTTTCTCTCATGTAAAAAAAAAGGGTTGTACTTTTCCTACATACTTTTACCAAAGTGTATACTGCCCACTGGGAGTCAGGGGCCTGCTGTTTGAAAATGCAGCACTTTGAAATGGGAGGAAGTTGGAATGACGTGTAAAATCAATACTTAAGGTACTTCGCCAATTTATTTTTCATCCATTTATAAGCATTCTGAATTATCATTTGGTTCACAACTTCTATTTTGAGTTGGCAAAGAACTATTTTTAAGATTTTCATAGCACAGTGCGTCAGTTGTTCACCTCTGTGACTGCTTATTGTCAGGCCCTACTATCTGCAGCCTGATGATCATGATATCAAAAGAAAAAAGCCTTCCCTTAACTTTGAAATCAAAATATGACCTTGTGCTTATTTGAAGTTGAACTCAAGGCTGTGATCTACTCTGAAGCTGTCTGGCAGCAACTGGTAACTCCCAGTCAACTGGTTGGAGACACCAGATCTAGACTGAGTGATTTGTGGGATAATACACATGGCAACCATTATTTTTGTTTGGTGTGTAAAAAAGGAATATATGTACAGTTGAAAATAAAATATGTGTTTTCTAAGTTCACATTATGTCAAATGTCTACATTTCAATCAATCAATCAATCAGTCAAGGGTTTGTGAAGCACAGCTACTCACCCAAGAGGATCCCAAGGTGTTGAGGGGGGAGCAGGGGCGCGCAGCTCCCTGAAGATCACAGAACTCTGTCAAAGAGCCATGTCTTGAGGTCCTTCAAAAACTTGGGGAGTGACAGCGTCTGTCTGAGGTGCAGAGGGACGGAGTTCCACCATATACATACATATACATGATATATCTCTAAAAACACACCAAACAAAATATAGGGCCTAAAACACAGACAAATGTTGTTGTTTGCTCTAATCATGAAGTGCTTAAACATGCACACCATCACCTCACTTCAATTACTACACATCACTCAGGAACTAAAAGGACCATTCTAGGCTATGTTAAAAAAACAAAACAGTTAGACAGATTTATTCAAACATTTTAATCACATGCCTGTTTCTTTAGTGAACCATACAGCTGGCTGTAGAGGGACAGGACCTCTGTTACCAGCAACTCCGGCTCTTTTGGTGAAAAGGCTGGGGCCTTGCCACCTGCTCTTTCGGGCATTCTGGCTCCCAGAGGCGGGTATCAGCAGTAAAAGTAAAGGAGGTCTTGTTGGCTGCAGTGTTAGGAGGCATGGGAGATTTTATCAAAACGCAGTTTACATGTACATGACATATGTGATTGTCAATGGAGACAGACATAGCCGTTAGCTTTTGTGCATTCACACATATTAGCCTATGGAAATGTCTGTTGTGGTGTTTCCCACCCATTGTCCGGTCCACTTCCGCTGCAGGCATCTAATTTCAAATGTCTTGACTGCGAGGTCAGATGTCCGCCAATTTAGATAGTCGAAAAGTGTGTTTAAGAATGTTTAGTGAATCACAACCACTCAAAATGGTGGCTAGTCTGTTTACATATATGAAATACTAATATCACTCATTAATTTGAAAATAAACATTTATATGTAGTGCGTTACTTTGGCTGAATGCGATAGTAGTGCTGTGTTGTTTACACTTCCATTGATGGTATTTTAGTTAGAAAAAAATAAAAATGTAAAAGATTGTGTAAATAATACATTTAAAATGTATTAATTACACATTATTCTATTTTTAATCAATAGACAGGTAAAATGTATTTCTTTTTTAAAATAAATGTCCATATTACATGTTGTGTTAAATTATGTTAAGAAACCATGTATATTTGTAACAAAACATTAAGGGCCCTATTACGGGTTTGGCGGTCCCGTGGACTGCCATATTGGCAGTCTGAGCACGGTGAGCTTGGCTGTCTAACCACTGAATTACGAGTTTAGGAGGATGGCCTTTGAGAAGACCTCCGCTGGACCGCCGAGACCGCCAGCAGACACCTGTGTCATGGTTGGGGAAAGGCAGCCGACATAGGGTGGTACAGGGGAGCTGCACCACCATCCGTATTATGAGTTACCTGTTCCAGGAGCGGACTGCAGCAGCCCTACCACCTGCTTCAAGGTGGTGGCGATGAAGGATTTGGGGTGGGTACTCACTGCTATCTTCTTCTTCCAGGCAGTTTCCAATGTTGAAACCTTTCGCCAGGTCCTCCCTTGACAGCAAGATCTTTACCCCGAGGTTTGACTCTGTTTGCGACAATGTTCAGGTGAGTCAGTTTTGAACAATATACCCATTACCAAGGCTGCCCACTTATGGTCTGAAACCCAGTAATGGGTATACAGTATTATTCCACACATATCATGCATATGTGTGCATCTGACACATCTGCAGTCGAAATGCACACAAAGGCATTAACAAATTTGTGAATCATACTCACCACCACTGCAAGATCCCCGTCTCCACACAGCTGCCCCTGTGGTCATCTAGTGATACAGTGGTCTTTACACTGCCAGCACCATGGGCTGCTGGATGTGGTGGGCACTGTCCTATGGCCGGCGGACCGCTAAAATCATAATAAGGCCCTAAATGTGTGTTCTCTTAAAAAAACACTTTAAAAAAGGTTTTAATATGTTGACAGTTTTTTATTGCAGACATATAAACCCAGTGAGAGTGAGGAGATGACATCCTCAAGCATTCCGACTATTTCATACCTTGCCACCATGGAAGAATGGGATATTATCATACAATTTAGATTGAATAGGCTGTAGTGAATGTATGTCATCAGCTGGAACAAGATCTTATGCCTTCAAACAGAAATCTCACATCTATTCCACCAATTGTCAAACTCATGGCAATACTTTATTTTGGGGCCACAGGATCATTCCAATCCACTGTGGCAGTTTCTGGTGGAATATCACAATCAATTTTCAGTGGTGTGCTAAGAGAAGCCCTTTCCTCAATGATGAGACACATCACCAGTTTCATCCAGTTTCCACAGCATGAGGATTTGGCAAATGTGAAGGGAGAATTTTATGCTTTGGGTTGCATACCACATGTGGTTGGAGCAATTGATGGTATACATATTGCCTTAGTGCCACCACATGCCACAGAACAAATCTACTGGAATCAGAAGCACTTCCATTCAATCAATGTGCAAGTTGTCTGCTTACCTGATTTGTACATCACATGTGGCTAGGTGCCTTTCCAACTTCACAGAATCAACAGACTATCTGGAACCCAACCAAGCTGGCTTTCGTCCGGCGCATTCAACAGAGACTGTGATCCTAGCAGTCCTGGACACCATTAGATTCAACGCTGACAGGGGTATACATCAAGCCCTAGTGCTCCTGGACTTGTCGGCAGCGTTCGACACGGTTGACCACAACATCTTATTGCACCGTGTCGCACAGGCCGGCCTGCGTGGTTCTGCACTCAGCGGGATCAAATCTTTCCTGACTGACCGTACCCAGGATGTTAGGCTTGGGAACTTCATTGCCCCCAAGCGTTTTCCTACTTGTGGGGTCCCTCAAGTCTCCTCACCGTCCCCGCTTCTGTTTAATTTATATCTTAAGCCCCTATTATATTCTTTAAAAAACAGAAAGGTCGCAATCTTTAATTATGCCCGCGATCTGCAATTAATATTCCCTTTGGACTCCCCGGACTCTGTCTGTGAATTTCAGGCCACCATGCTGCATATCCAGCGGTGGATGGATCAGCACCACCTGAAACTTAACCCAGGCAAGACAGAGTTTGTGCTCCCGGGGAAAAGCGAGGTTAGCTGGGGCCTGCACTTCTGGCCGATAGAACAAGGGCCACCTCCCTCGCCTTCATCCTCGGTGAAAAGTCTAGGGATTATCATTAACTCAGATCTCTTACTCAGAGGACAGGTGGGAGCTGTTATCTCTTCTAGCTTCCATCAATTGCGCAAAATTAAAAAAACCGCTCACCTGCTGACCCATTCGGCTCTCATACATGTGGTGCTCGCATTGGTCCTCTCTCGGCTGGACTTTTCGAACCCCATCTGTCTGGACTTACCTGCATTCTTGACAATGCACTTACAAATCATTCAGAATCATGCGTCCAGACTTATTCACAACCAGTCCAAATGGCGGTCAGCAAGACCACTGCTGGTTGATCTCGACCGGCTACCTATTGCCCAACGGGTTGTATTTAAGCCGGCTGCCTGGCCTTCAAACCCTCCATGGGAAAAGCCCCAGGTTCATTTACAGTATGATTGTGAAGTATGAGCCTACTCGAAATCTCCGTTCAGCCTATCTTTATTTACTCACCATTCCCTCTTTTAAACGGCAGCGACAAGGTGGCTGTCGTTTCGCCCATCTTGCCCCTAAAGCCTGGAATGCCCTTCCTCTGACAATCAGAAGCTGTGATAATATTTTGGTATTCAGGAAAGCTTTAAAGACCTGGCTTTTTAACCAAGCATCTGCATAAGTTAACTGTGGGCAATGTTCCTCATCAATAGCGCCATGAAACCCTTGGGCGCCCGTGCGCTTTAGAAGTTGTTGTTAACATAATATAACAAGTGTCTGTGTGCATATTTCCCCAGAACAGCTAATGATTCCTTTGCACTAAAGAACAGCAGCATACCTCTGCAAATGTCACAACCTGGACCTGAGAGGGCCTGGCTTGTTGGTAAGTACAATCTGTCAATATATGTTGTTTAATTAATTTCAAGTTTCATTATCAACAACAGTAATTTTTGGGGGGTTTATTTTTTTTGTCATATAGGCAACTCAGCTTATACTAACTGACCATGGTTGTGGCACCACTGAGGAATCCAACAACATCAGGTGAAGTCCACTTCAATGAGGCTTATGGAAGAACACAGAGATCAGTGGAGCGGGCTTTTGGAATCCTAATGGCCAGCTTTCACTGTCTGGAAAAGACTGGTGGAGCCCTCCTATACTCACCTGATAAGGTGTGCCATATCACCGTGGCCTGCTGAATGTTGCACAACATAGCCCTGCAATGTAACTTCCCATACATCCCAGAGGATGGAGACTATGACAAGCCACTGGGTGAGGATGTTAAAAAGCCAAATGAAGATGATCGTGTTGAAGAGGAAGGAATTGATATACGTCAAAAGATGTTATTGACTACTCCTTCACATGAGAGTAGGTATATATTTTAAGTTTTAGAAAATATATGTTAAGTTGGATTTAACATTTATTTTTTAAAACTGTAAATATATACTCACGTTCATGTGAAGGAGTATTCAATACCATATTGACGCATGTCAATTCCTTCCTCTTCACCACTATCATCTTCTTTGTGCTGGGCATTTTGTAGAAAGGGCAAGTTAAGGAAAATCTCGGGCAAAGCTGTTTGTTGATCTGTTTTGGCACATTGACTCCTGTGGTCATTTACATTGTTTATCTTTGATTGTCCTTTGTAAATATGTCCTCAAAATAGTTAAATGGTAATGTGTCTATTTTTTAATATAATTTTAAGTATTTTTTTGTTTTCATTCCCGTTTTAGTCCCCTTCGCCATTTAGTCTTCATTTGCACATTTCAAAGTTGTGGCATTTGCTGTTGTATGCGACTGTTGGTAAGTCCAAAGGGAGATCCACTGAAAGACACCCAGACTTTTTATGTACATATCTTGTGGAAAGACAACTTGCACAGTGATTGAATGGAGGTTTTGAAGATTGGATTAGACTTGTTTGCTGTTGAATGTTGACACCAAGACAATATGTGCTGCTTACATTACTCTAACCATATGTGGTAGCCAAGCCAAAGCATTCTAATCTCCCTTTACCTTGGCAAAAACGTCTTTTTGTGGTAAGCGTATGAAGCTGTTGATGTGTCTCATCATTGTAGAAAGTAGTTCTTGTAGCACACAACCTACTATGAATGAAAAAATTAAGTATTAAAAGTCTGGATTCTACATCAAATGTGTTTGAAGCTAAAAATGTAGCAACGTAAAAGGAAAAATAAATGTAATATAATGATTGTACATTCCCGTGCTATTATAATCAATAAAAGAAATAGTTTAGATAACACACAGAAGTAAATCAGAAAAGCACGTAAAAAGATATCCAGAAAGGAAAATAAAGAATTAATTAGAATGTGTACATGAAATATACCATAACACAAGATGGGGGGAGGTGGAGGATTCAAGACTAGGTCATCCTCCTAATGTTTACAGTCAAAGAAAACCCAAGATATTGGGTTTAGAGACCTAGTCCGAAAAAGGTGGCTCCTAACCAGTGTGTTCAGAAGAAAAGCCAAGAAGAAAGAACATTTTCTTTCTTGAGTCCCCTCACTCACCAGGGTTTCCCCACGGTGACATGCTTCATCATTGGGGCCATCCCAGTCCTCTACGAACTGGGGCGTGCTACGACTTGTGGAATTACGTAGGAACACTTTAAATGGAAGACTATGTGTGGTGCAGTTTGTGGTGGAGTGGTTGGAAAATTATTAAAAATACCTTGCTAGTGGGCCTAAACAACTTTTATTCTTGCTCCTAGGTCGGTATGGCTAAAAAGAGGGGTGCACTGGAAAACCTAACTATAATGCGAAGAAATGCAGTGTATGGTCAACATGTTTTGAGCTCCCCTAGCTCTTCATCAGGACCACACAGGGACCAGTCCTGTGTGTGCCACTCCTAATATACCTAAATAGGAAATAGGAAATAGTGAAATATAGAAAATAAAGTGAACGCTGCTACTAATAAAGCATGCATTATTAATACATAGGTTCCCTAAGTCGCGTTGTAAATTTTTTTGTGTGCGAATTTTCGCTTCATGGACTCGGAGGGGTGGGGGGTGGGGGGTGGGGGGCGGTGTCTCCCTATGAAACAATCTTTGATTTTAGGAACGCTGCGTTCTGGCACCTAAATTCATCCCGCCAGAAAGCATATTGAAATATACTAAACATTCAAAACAACACAGTAGAGAGGAGAAATGTGAACTAAACCATTCCAAGGCCAAGTACATTACATATATCACTGACTGTTACACAACCTAGAATGATATATAGCATTAGTCATCATATAAATATTGCAGAGTGAAATAAAAATACCACCACTTATATTCAGCAAACAAATTTACATACATTGCGATTTTGAAGTCACCAAACTTCCTTTGTGAAACACATGGCATCACTTCTATAGCATAACAAGGATAGGAAAATATGGACAAAGGTTATTGATGGATGTATACATTACACGTTAACACATGTGAAAATGTTGTAGAGAATAGAGACTGAGCAAGATAACATAGCAATCTTATTTTTACAAAAGCAAAATAGGTCATCATGGTAGTTGGAGTCATTTCAATTATATATTAACAACACTTGTAACATTGAAAGTTAAACATATCTCGTTAAAATATGCAGTAAAAAAGAACAGGCCTTCACTATAAGACACATATATAAATATGTTGTTTGTTGTAAAAACACTTACAAGAACCATTATGTCATGGGAAATGTAATGGAGGTTGAAACCTGTAATCTTAAATAAAAGATAATACATTGAACCACACAAACAAGACAAAAAATAGAAAGTTACAAATATATATAGGTTTCTATGTTTGCAAAAGGTGCAAAACACATTAGCAACAGCTAAATGAAAAGTTATAAGGTCATTTAGGTTTAGTGACACATTCAACAGTATAACGTACCAGTCTCCACTCCACCAGGGACAACATTCAAGCCTTCAGATGTAGAATCTGCAAGACCTTTTCCTCCCAGGGAAAAGGTTGTAAGGGGTGCCTGGGAGACCCACCATCTGTCCTCTTGGCCGTCTGGTGACACTTGGAGGCCAGAAAATGCACTCTCTCCTGCACCTATTCCTGATTTCCACATGTGTACGTAGGTGTTATCTACAGCTTTCGCTCTGTCAGCTATTCTTGCCAACATTTGCCTTTTCTGAGATATGGTTGTATTTTGTTTGTACTTGTGCTCCAAAGAATTGTGTCTGTACTCTATTCTTTTCATCCACCATGAAGACAATTCTACCTCTGTAAAAAAAATATTTTCTTTCCGGTCATTATCTAAATTAGAAGAATTGAAATAGATGACATAGTCCAATAGAAAATAAATAAAAGAAAAAAGGGAGAAGAAACAGAGAAAACAAAACAAGACCCCTGATTTAACTGGCAAAAGTTCAGCTTCTAAATGTTGTGCGGCAGTGTAATGGCAAAGGATCATGGTCTGAAAAGATGTATTTCTTATAGTGTGGTAGGCAGGTGTTAACAATTAGCCAAAACACATCAAGTGTGTTGTGCTAGCATCCATCCAACCTCTGCTAGGACACCGCCAGCACAACTATGAAATCTAAATAGGCTTGGCGCACCCCGCCACCCTGAGAATGTTGAAGTACTATTCGCCAGCATAGGTGTCCACCATGTCAGCAATGATGAGCCGCATGCACAACGGTAAACACTCTATCAACGCGAACTTAGATTCAGCCTGCATACAACTAAATAGGGTGGCTGGAATTCCATCAGCTTGATGGAGTACCTGAAAACTCCACTGCAGAGTGACAACGGTATTCCCGCCAAGATCTAAATCATGCCCTAAGGGCTGAACGAACATCAGGGAGGAGACTTTAGGACAGGTAGAAGAAGTTGATACTGTATGTACAGTAGCCTCGTTCCCTATAGCATTTCCTCTGTAAAGAACAAAAAAAGCATTTAAAATAGATGCATTTTATGCTAAATAAATTAATTACCCAAACGTCTGCCCATGCACAAAAAATCAATTTGGAATACATTTTTGAAAACGTTTTAGCATTGATCATATTAAACAACTGGTGCACATGTTTGTGTTGATTGCATTATTTCTATGCTCCCTCACAGTATTTTACCGGCTAGGCAATCTTGTTTACATGACCTGGTGTACGGCGTGAACTCAGACTTTATCTGACATTTCTGCTAAGGTAACTTCCAAAGATTATGCGGGATAATCCCAGCATAACAAAAATTAATTCTGGGCTTATTTAGAATCTGGCCCTAATGTATTCTAGCCCTTGACTCCAGTCTTTCCATTGGAACCATCACTATTCCCAGCTACTCTGCTCTCTTTGGGCCCTAACTAAGCTGCAGAGTACCTTTTCTAGTGGCTGCATACAACAGACACATTTCCTTCACTCAGATGTATTCTTTCACCTTGCTCACCAATGAATATTGCTATAACAAAGATCTGAAATCTTTAAAATCCTCTTGCAAAAGGGCTTCATGTAACTGATGTTGTTGCTCCTTTTCTAGCTCCTACAAAGTCAGACTTACTTACAATCCTGGACTGACAAGCCATGTTGCTGACTTGAGATATAAAATTATTTTAATAATTTTTAGTACTATAAAAGGTCTGCACCCCACCCCAACAGTGCCTGCTTTCATTTCAAAACGGATGCTCTTTTTTACAATGAAAGATAGAGATTATTTTATTTCTGAAGTTTGTGGCTCTTGTATAGGAGATTCTCTTTCTTTAAGAAGTATTTACTCTGCCTCCATTTGAACTACTTTTGTTCCTTTAGATCTTGAAACCATGCTTTCAGTACTTCATATGAGAAAATCTGTTTTTTCGTTTGATAAACCCTTGGAATATGCCTCTCATCCATTTTCCTGGAAACAGGATATGGTAATTGGCCTTCCCAAAATATCCCACAGTTGATCTTTCGGTACTAAATTCAGGCCTATCTCACCTCGTCCTGTCTTATCAAAAATGTTAGAATCTTATTTCAATGACCAAATTAGACTTTTTGGGGAACAACATTCTTTGCTGGGTCCTGCTCAGTTTTGTGAAATATGACATGGATTCTGTTGGAGAAGCCGCTGTAGGTGACAGCAGGCTTTTCTTGGACTCTGGTTGTCCGCCTGAATATATCAGCAACCTTCAAAACAGTCTTCCACTCCATTTTTCAGTTTGCCTGATATTTGGGTGGTGGGTTGTGCCTTTAGCTGGTTGTTATCTTATTTAACCAATGGAAGGCAAGCAGTTGGCTCCCAACCTTTTGGCTCACAATTTCGTGTACTCCCCTGTGGTGTCTCCTCGACTACCTCACGGAGTGCAACTTTAATTCATATTTATATACTATCTATATCTATATGATTTCTGTAGCATTCCTTTTGCTTTGCACATACTTATTATTCTGATGATACTTAGCTTATTGTCAGTCTAAAGGCACCAGTCATTCCTCCTATGATCATTTCCTTGACTGCTTGACTGCTTTTGATAAATAAATGATGGGCAGTTATTTAAAACTGAGCCCTAGCTAGGGCTGACAACATTCAGTCATGAATGACCCTTCTCTCCTGGTCACGAAGGTCTGTAATTTGAGTGTTGTTATGATCCAATCTTTTCTTTCTTCAACAGGTGGCAAAGTTTGCTACCACTTTCTTTCTTACATTGAAAACTTTTTTTCACTAACTATGGAATTTAGAAAAAGGTACCAAACACCGGTTATCCTCCTGCTGTAACCCAACTACTTGGTACAAGTCCTCATCAATCAATGATCTCATTAGTATTCTCCAATTCTCCTTAGTATTCTCCAATCCTCCAAGGACACACCTAAGCATTGGTGTAATTCATGTAATTTTGGTAATTGCGGTTTACGCATGTTATGCAAAATTTCCAAACCTATGCCACTTCACATAGTTATGCACTTTGTGGTGAATATTTACAACAAAATGCACCTTTAGCAGTATAAATTAACTGTGATTGCCCAAGGACAACAGTACTCAAGAGGCCGTTGTTTGCGATGCTTTTGTTAAATGCTACCTCGCTGCAACATTGATGCAAGGACACATTTCTTGTTAAAATATAAAACAAAATGTTGTATTCACATTTCAGTTAAGCATACATAAATTCCTGTAATTTTGCTGAATTTTTGCATAACTACGCAAAGTCAAATTACACAAATTTCGCACACCCCTAGACACAACCTTTGTCATTAGCATTCTACCCTGTTTTCTTAACATATTATTCACCCCATCTGCCAATGCTCTTTACCTTGCATTATGAGCTCTTCTCTGTACAATATCATCCTCTGATCCGTTTTCAAAATTTTTCTTCTCCTCCCTCTGCTCATAAACCCACTTGGATGACTTCACCAATTTCTGTTCCAATACCCCCTAATAATTCTCCCCATGGTTTGAAACAGTGTTGTGACACTGCAGCATCAGGATCACATAGCCCAGCAGAAAGTCACTCATGTCTTCAATTAGATGTGTCCTGCAGCTGCAATACTGAAGGCTCTTGGCCCCAATTCGCTCCCCCCACTGGCCTCTTGGCAGCATATACCACCACTGATTTCTAAGTCCTTCTTAACAGTGTCTCCACCTACATGAGCACATTCAAGACAGTCTTTAACTGCTCTTTCTTTTTCAGTAAACATGACTATATGTACAAGAACCCTACCAAATCTCCCTGTTTCAATTTAAAGTATGGAGTCCCTCAATGTGTAATTTTTGTCTGACTGAACTCTCATCTCTACTTGGAACATCAAGATCTTCATGGTCAAACTTGAAGCCTCTAGATCTTCATGGTCCAACTTGTCACCCTACACTAGAATGCCAAGACAAACAACTGTGCCATAAAGTGTCCTAAGCAGCTAACAACTATTACTCAGACACTAACTTGACACTATCCAATCTGCATTGTATCTTAATCCTATTGCTTTGGAGTTAAAATGTATATACGAGGGCACAGACCACCAAATTATCAACGAATGGCTGGATTCAATGCTGTTTAATGGCTTTCCATCTACCCTGACAAATGTTAATATCAATGTGTGGCTCTTCTTTATAAGAGACTAGCAGCCCGTCCCGACGTTGTCCGGGTATGAATTGCTGCCGGCCAGTAGTATATTGTTTTGTAGGATTTCGTTTTGATAGCATTTCTTATCTGTGACAGGCCAGTGAAACGCTCCGATTCACCGTGTACTGCTGATGCACTTAAGAGTGCGCGTTCAGTAGTGTGTGAACTCGAGTTTCCCTACTTTATTTTTCCTTGCAATATTATATAGCGCGAACTTGACAACATGGCATGAGCAAAATTTACATTACAGAAGAACACATTCATTTGTGGTAGGCACAGGGAGACAAAGCGATTTGCCTGGAATAACAGGATGTTGAGCTGATGCCGAGTTTCGAACGTAGCTCCAGCTCTAAAGTTCACAAATCTAGAACTTGTGGCGGGAGGTGTGTCTAAAAGTGTATGTCGGTGCTGGCCGTCAATGAGAGAGACCTATGCATTTTTCAAATGGGTGATGAAAAAATATGGGTATGTTGCTGGAGATGTGGGCCGCCGTGCCACCAATGTACTTACAGGGGGAGGGTAAACACCCATCATTCCGCAACTTTCTTTCCGCATACCATCACTCTGCATACTTTCATTACGAAAGTACCATGACTCCGCAATGCCATTATAACGCATGGCATTACATTTTATATGCTTTTACCATGCATACATTTACAACGAAATTTGTTGAAAATGCATGAATGGTAAAAACCTGTTTTTTTAATGTTTGGATAAGGTAAGTATGGGTATAGGGGTATATGTTTTGGGGTACTGAGGTATATGTTTTGGGGTGTTTGGGCATTTTAAGGGCTCAGATATAGTTTTGGGTTATGGGGTAAAGGGGTAGTTTTAGGGTTTAGGGATAGGTATGGGTTTTGGGGTACTGGGGTATTTTTAGGGTTCAGGGCTAGGTTTGGGTTTTGGGGTACAGGGGTATTTTAGGGTTCAGGGGTAGGTTTGGGTTTTGGGGTACAGGGTTATTTTTAGGGTTCAGGGCTAGGTTTGGGTTTTGGGGTACAGGGTATTTTTAGCGTTCAGGGCTAGGTTTGGATTTTGGGGTACAGGGGTATTTTAAGCGTTCAGGGCTAGGTTTGGGTTTTGGGGTACAGGGGTATTTTAGGGTTCAGGGGTAGGTTTGGGTTTTGGGGTACAGTGGTATTTTTAGGGTTCAGGGCTAGGTTTGGGGTACAGGGGTATTTTTAGGGTTCAGGGCTAGGTTTGGGTTTTGAGGTACAGGGGTATTTATAGGGTTCAGGGCTAGGTTTAGGTTTTGGGGTTCAGGGGTATATTTAGGGTTTAGGGATAGGTTTGGGTTTTGGGGTACAGGCTATATTTATAGGGTTAAGATGGGTTAGTGTTTAAGGGTGTTGGGGTATTTTAAGGAGGAAGGGTGGGTTATGATTATGGGGTGCAGGGGTATTTAAAGGGAGCAGGGTGGGATTAGCACACGATATGAGACATGGCATGAAGGTCGGATTGTACCACACGCCCCCAGCGTTTGTCACGCCCCCCAGCACACGCCCACAGCACAACGCAGACACGCCCATAAGAGACTACTTTGCTGGCACGGTTCTTTTACCTTTTAAATGTATATGGCGGGCGTCTGCATAGCCTATGTCCTTCTGCTGCAACTGCCCTTTCCAACGCTGTATTGGGTGTTGTGATTGGTGCTGCGGTTCCTGAGATTACCCGCCTCAAAGGTTTGGGCTCTCTCTTTATTATATTAGTATAGATTAAAAGAAAAAACAAAGATGGCTGGCTGCCAAATTGTTCCTCTTAGTGAGATCAAACCCTTTCTCTGCCCACAAATGTAGCTGCTTTGTTATTCTAATGCCTTATCACATATTGTTAAGAATAATGTCCAGCACACTGGCCTCTTGGGCTCCACCTTCAACCCTGCTAATTAACCAAGCACTGATTTTATCACATCAGCCCATGCACTCAATGAATTCCTCAGGCTTGCCTTATTGGCAGTTATTAAACTTGAATTCCTTCGATATCATTTACTGTTCCATTCACATAAAAAAAATGTTTTGCTAGGCCAAAACACTAACATTCCCTGACTGCAACTGCACCACCCCCGCTAAAACCTATTGGTAATGGAGATCCTTCAAGGCAAGGAAAACGAGATAAGGAGGCCTTTTCCTCATTTGCCTCCTGCCTGTCGAATGATCTCCCCAAGGAATCAATCAACACTAGCACATCCTCTTCTCCAGTCACCTTCCCTCTTTATAATATCACTCTCCTGCCCTGACCTACCTGCATATATAGACTAAGACTGTGTATGAGCTATGATTGGCCCTTCATGGCTCTCTAGTATTGTGTGTCCCCTGTTGTCTTATGTAATGTCCTTCTGTGTAAGTGACATGCACATCTCAGCCTGTGCATTAGCTTTCTTGCATTCCTAGAAGCTTATTGGGACACTATTAATGCTAGTGCTTTTTCTGTTCTGAGAAGTAAATTCCGTGGATTATTTCATAGTATTGAAGATTCAGTTGGGATCAATCACAGAATATCCCGGTGTATGGACAGCAGGTTTAATTTTTCACAAAGGTCTGTCCAATGTAGTAGATTAATATTTTTTCTATGTACAGAAATATATAATTGATTGTGTTTTCTTCTACAGATTATGAATTTCATAGCAAATTATTCTCTTTATTCAAAACTATATGTAGTCAAGGAAACATAATCTCACTTTCATAAAAAAAATTATCTTTAAATTGAACACTAGCAAATTTCTACATCACAATGGCATGGGTGCAGAACCCAAATGAACCTGGTATAATTCACTGCAGATCGCATACCAATTAAAAAAGGGCAGAGCTTGCCTGGCTCTTAGATGGCAGCCATATTGCAAAAAAAATGTGCATGTACTTGTACCAGATTCTTTCTGTTATTCGTGCCGGTGTGTGACCTGTACAGGAAACAGAAAAAGAGTGGACTGGCAGATGTGATGGAAATCCTGAAGAACACATTTATGACCAAAAGAGTTTCTTCTAATCTCTGTAGGGAATTGAGGCCCAGATAATTCCAGAATCCAGTAAGGTAAAGGACATTATTTGGGTATGGGTCTGAGGCACCCCCAAACTGGCAACCACTGCCCCTTGAATTTCATGGGGATGAGGGAAGAGCATCAACGGAATTGTGTCTGTCTTGCAGCTAAAGAAGAGCTCATATAGAAACTCGAAAATTGTAGAGGATCAAAGTAAATGTTTATGCATTAAAACATTTGAAAGCACATTTTGAAGTGTTTAAATGTTATAACAATTGATCCACATAGTGCATATGTCCTCACATAGATTGTATTGTATTGTAATTGGGTTTACATAGTGCTTACCCCTAGTGAGGTGTTGAAGCCCCGCCCGGGGCACAGCTGTTTGCTCTCGCTTGGCGGCAACTCAGCTTTGACAGCTCTTGCCGAGGGAGAGCAAACAGTAAGTCAGCTCCAGGCGGGCGGGAGCAGGAAAACCGCTCCTGCTCAGTGGGAGTGGACTTTTCATCTTTTCCTGCTGGCTGTTAAGCTTGCAGGAGTATTATTGACTCAGGGCAGGTGAGGTTATGTTCTGGCACAGTCACTCAAACATATATTGACACACCCAAACAGATACTCAGACACCCACTCACATACCATTCAGCCACTCTCACATCCATTCACAGACCTACTTCCACACACACACCCAGTCACTCGCACACCCACTCACACATCCACAAAAGTACTCACATACCCACTCACAAACACATACAGATACTCACACACCCACATAACTATTCACACACCGACTTACAGATCAATACAGCCACTCACACACCCAAAAAAGACACACAACCACTCACACACCCACTTACAGATCAATCGAGCCACTCACACACCCATTCACAGACCCATACAGCCACTCGCCCATCTACTCACAGACCCATACAGCCTCTCACAAACTCACTCACACACCAACACAGCGACTCACACACCTACTCACTGACCCAAACAGCCACTCACACACCCTGACAACTACTCACACATCCACTTATACACCCATACAGACACTCATGCATCCAGTCACAGACCCATGCAGCCACTCACTCACCAACTCACAGACTTATACAGTCACTCGGACATCCACTCTCAAAGGTTACAGGTTACAGTTAGGAAATCAAATTAATAAACCTTCAAAATTAACTGAAGAAAATCAAAGATTACATGGATAAAAATTTACTGAAGAAACCAAATGTTACAGGGCGTTCAAGTTTGGGATTAGAATATTTTTTTTAAAACTTGTAAATTCACTTAAAAAACCCAAAGGTTAAAGGAACAATATAGTTGGGGTCCATACAAATCATAGAAATTCAGCAGCTATAGTTACCTGAACTAACTATAACGTATGCCCGCAATGCACTGCTATGACACCATGGATCAAATCACATCACTGAATATATCATCCACAGAACCACTCACATCCCATACAACCTCTCATATGCCCACTCATTTATCAATAGAGCCACTCAGACACCCATTCATACAGCCACTCACACACCCCCTCACTCACCCATACAGCTACTCACACACACATTTATTCATCCATACGGGCTCCTCACACACACTTTTATTCACTCATACAGCTACTCACACACCCACTCACTCCATGCAGCCTCTCAACACAGCCACTCACTCACCCATAGAACAACTCACATGCCCATTCACACACCTATACAACCACTCACACATCTGCTCACTCACCCATAGATCTACTCACATAGACATTAACTCTCTAATACAGCTACTCACACATAAACCCAGTTGACCAAACAGCCACCCATGCACCCATTCACCCATTCAGTGGCTGTCACTCTCTGACAGCCACTCAATCACCCATACAGCCACTCACACAACCACTTACCCACCCATATAGCCATTCACACACCCACTCACTCATACAGCCCATCACACATTTACTAACTCACCATTACAGCCAATCACACAGCCACTCACACACCCATACAACTACCTACATAGCCACTCGCTCACCCATACCACTACTTATACACCCACGTATACACCCATGCAGCCACACACTCACACACCCATACAGTCACTCAGAAAACCACTCACACATGGATGCACAAAGTGATGCAGCTACTAACATAGCATATGTTAGAATTAGTATCACTTATTAGTAGTACACAAAGTATACTAATTTAACTTTTGTAGTAGCGTACCATATATGTTTAACAATCATAAACATTTAGAAAACACTCACAATCACTGCATGGTGTCGTCAGTGATGTAATTTGAGATATTATTACTGATGTCATCACTGATGTCACTCACCATGTCATGGGTGATGTAATAAATTAGATCATAAGCAGTGTATTGTGGGGACGTTTAAGAGCGTACATTCTAGTTAGCTCAGATAATGTGCCTTTAATCTTTGTATATATATATATATATATTATATATATATGAAACAACAGAATTCTAGTTTCCTTAATAAAATCCAGACGAGGCCATAATCCTTATCAAGTGTTTATTTATGGCACAGCAACCGACTGAGATAACGCGTTTCGAACAACCACCTTTTAAAGGTGTATTCACGTTTTTTTCTTTCTCTTCCATCAACAATTCATGCTTTGTTTCATGACACAAGCAATGTATGTATGTGCAAGATACACAATCGTGATCCTATCTTTTCTGATGAAAGTACGTGACATAATAGTACAATCAATTCAATTCATTGATCATAAGTGCAATCAAATTAATAAAGTGCAGAGAAACCAGCTCTTTTTCCGTGACATCATTTTGTTGAATACAGGGGGCTTTCATTGATTTTAAATCAGGGTTTAGTACCCAAAAATTTCATATTTTTCAAAAGCACACCTCTTTTGACATTTAGTCATGGAAAAATAACGGTATAGTACCATAGTATTCTCCCCCCTCCCTTCCTCTTATCCCCTTAAATTCTGTACAATCTTACACATGATTATTATATACAAACAACATTTAATTTCCTTCCTCTTTTTTCAAGTCTGAGGTCTCTGATCTTTCTTCTAGGATAGCTTCCCACTCCACCTATAACAGACAGGGACAGTAGAAGAGGGGGTTTTGGTGTAAAGCAGATTTCACATTTCATGCATCATTCCTTACAGAAGAGGTAAAACATTGATTTAGAAATACGTAAGTGATGGTCCTAACTTGATTGGCTGGTCTGTAACGTGGAAGTGTGAGGATGTGCGGGGTGGGAAATATTTTAAAAAACAGCAAATTGTTTTTTTTTTTTAAACAAAGGAAAGTGTCTGATGGGTAGTCAGACTCGCATCTTACAGTCTTATCAATCATAGTGAGGTATGTCAATTCTCCTATAAGTGAGAATGTAGTTTTTCGTCCATGTTCATACCCCCTGGGAATCGGGTTCCTGCCAATAAGATTAATCTTGATTCCAATTTCCGTAATGCTGCCAATCTGTCCCTACCCCTGATGTTACTTTTAACCATGGCAAGCCCTATGTATTTAGCTGCTGATGTTTTACTTTGATGGAACTGGTTAAAGTGTCTGGCGGTACTGTATGACAGGTCTTTATTAGTAATTGCGCGCCAGTGTTCCAGAATTCGTTTTTTCACTGGAGCTGTTGTTGACCCTATGTACCATAGATCACAAGGGCAGCATATGAGGTATACCACATAATCGGTGGAACATGTTATGCGGGGTTTGATTTCCCAATTCTTTTTGGTTCTGGGGAGAAAAATCTCATTGCAATTTATACTATCCTTACATGCTTTACAATTGCCACATTTCCTAAAGCCTTTGATTGCTTGCCACCAGTCTGTTTCCTTTGGTGCTAGGTGGCTCTGGACCAGACAATCTTTTAAAGATTGTCCACGTTTGTAGGAGATACCTGGGGTAGTGCCAATGAAATTTCTCAAGACAGCATCCTGTCTTAAGATATCCCATCTATTTGTCAAGATTTTTCTTATTTGATGAGATTGGCCACAGTATTTGGTTATGAATCTGATCTCAGGTATTTTGGTCCTAGGGATCTCTTTCTTAGATGTTAATGCCTCTTCTCTGGTTACTTTATCTACTCTCTCTTCAGCTTCTTTTAATGATTTCTTGGAGTATCCTCAGGCTAAAAATCTGTTTTTCATGTCTTCCTTTGTTTGTTGGAACCGGTCATCTCCTGCACAGTTCCTTTTTGCCCTCAGGAACTCACTAAATGGAATTCCCCATCTGAAACGAGGGGGATGTGCGCTAGAAGAGTGGAGTAATGAGTTTCCTGCAGTGTCTTTCCTGAATAAAGTTGTTGCCAGGTGGTTATGTACTTTGATAATTTTGACGTCAAACAATCAATAAAAAGATTCAAATCTCCTTCTGACCCCCACCACACAAAGAAGACGTCGACAATATATCGCGTCCACTTTCTCACATTGAGAGCCCACTTCTCCGTAAGGTCATTGCAGAGCACCTGCTTCTCCCACCAGCCGACCAACAAGTTGGCGTAGCTGGGGCAAAGCAGGTGCCCATGGAAGTACCCTGTTGCTGTCTATAGTAGACCTTGTCAAATAGAAAAATGTTTTCATTCAGACACATTCAGATCATTTCAAGCAACATACAAGTATGTTCCCAGTAATCTATCCTGCGTTGCTACAGGAAAAATTGGCACGCCTTGATGCCGTCTTCATGTCTAATGCTAGTATACAACGACTCGACATCAAGGCATACCAACCAGCATTGTTCATCCACTTCCAATTTAGAGATTTTATGTATAAAATTAAGGGTGGGCGGGCGGCTACGCTCCGTGCACGGAGTGTGCGTAGTGCTGGCTTCTACGCATTTTGCGTAGCAGGCGTAGAATCCGGCACTACGCACGCTCCGCAGACGGAGCGTAGCTGGCCGCCACCCGCCTCCCTCCCGCCCTCCCTAAATACTTTAAATTACATCTGTAAATGAATTAAAAAGGCACTTACCTTGCCCGCCGCTGCCCGCCGCGTCCCCGGGGCTCGCTCTCTTCGTCGCTTCCGTCTTGGGTAATATTGCGCATGCGCGGGCGGCCGCGCATGCGCATTTCTCACGAGAAATGCGCATGCGCAGCCGCCCGCGCATGCGCATTATTACCCAAGACGGAAGCGACGAAGAGAGGGTGCCGAGGAGACGCGGCGGGCAGCGGCGGGCAAGGTAAGTGCCTTTTAATTCTTTTACAGATGTAATTTAAAGTATTTAGGAGGGCGGGAGGGAGGCCTGTGGTGCGTAGTGGGGCTACGCGGAGTGCGGAGGTGGGCGTAGTTTCTCGCCCACTTCACGTAGCTCCGCAAAGCCCCACTACGCCCACTACGCCCAGGGTTATATAAAAACGGTGGTGTCTTGTGTGTACGATGTTAGTTTCTGTACATAGGGGAAGAGAAAATGGTCTATGTAGACACTAGTGTTCTCAAAGAGACTGTTTATGGATGAGACTATTGGTCTCCATGGTGGTCTAGTTAAGCTTTTATGGACTTTCGGCAATAAGTAAAATGTAGGAGTTACTGGGTTGTCTTTATGCAGATATCGTTCTCATCCCATGTTAACAACCCATTCCCTTGCCAGAACTCCAATTTCTTGTAATAAGTCTCTTGTAAATTTATCTGATATTTTTTTATCCACCTTACAATAGCATGTTGTATCTGACAATTGTCTTTTTGCCTCATCCATATACATCTCCATGGGCATGAGCACAATGTTTCCGCCCTTATCTGAGGTTTTGATTATTGTGTTCATATCTTGTTTGAGGCTTTGGATCACCTTTCATTGCTCCTTATTAAAATTTTTACTTGGTGAGCGTAGTGTAATTAGTTTATCCAAATCTCTTTTCACTAAGTCACTGAATACATCCACATTGTTTCTTGGTGTAATTGGCACAAATTTGCTTTTTCTCCGGAAAATGGTGCTGGCTGGGACATTCGTGGCTCTATCTGTGATATCAGTCACCCGCCTTCCAATTGTTGTGTCAAAAGGATCTGTTATGGTTGAACCATTTGTCTGACTATGTTCATTTCCTAATGAGGTCAATGTTGTAAGTATTGGAATATCCCCTATTGTGGGGCCGCTTATGTCTGAGTCCCTGCCCTCTCTGGTTTGCTGTGGTCTGTTTTTCCCCGCATGTATCTTACAAAGCTTCAATTTTCTCTCAAATTTATGAAGATCAGCTTGCACACCAGCACAATCAAAATTAGAGTCTGGGCAAAAAGACAGTCCTAATTGCAATACTATGATCTCATTCACAGTCAATGTTTTATCAGTAAGGTTAATTATCGTAAGTTCTTCATGACTCTCCATCATTGTTGTTTCTTGTTTGTCTGGCCTCTCGTTCCCATGCCGGCCTTCTCGGTTGGTTTTTCTCCGGATATTCCTTTTTTGGTTGAGTCTCCGTCTCCTTGTTTCTTTGTTTTTAGACGACCTCTGCTTGTGTGTTCCCTCTCTTTCTGCAGAGTTAGTAGTTCCTTGGAAAAAACCTGTTGTGGAGTGTTTATTGAGGAACCGCTTGCCAAGGAATCAGTGTCGGAGCTTAGGCCTGTTAGTCCTGACTGGGATCCACTTTGTTGTTTATCAAGGGTACTTAGCATTTGCTGTTTTTTAATATCTGTGCGGGGTTTGTCGTATTTCCTGGCGAATGTTAAAATCCTGCCAGCCGCATAGTCCCTTTCGTCTCGCACAAACTTTTGCTGTTTCCTTTGAATTATTTCTTTTTCGTACCTTTTTAATCTTTCATCCATATTCTTTAGTATGGGTTCAATTGCTATCTGTTCAGATTCCTTTTTCAGATCTATCATGATGTCTTCTATTGATTTTGTCGTTTCAGTATGCTCCTTCCATGCACTCTCAATCAAAATTTCAATCATTACTCTGGAGCAGTTGTATGTGTTTTCTGTCCATTTTTGCAGAATATGAGGTTTAGGTATTGATAGTGTGGGGATTATAAAAATCCGTAAGCCCCTTGGTATACGGTTAACTTCCAAGTACTTGCCAAGTGAGGTGGCCTCCCACCATCGATTAATTTCTTTTCTTTTTAATCTCTCCAACTGGTTTATTTTACTTTTCCAGCCTTGTGTTGCATCAGATTCAGTTGTGGCTGTCGCCGTGGTTCCCAGTGCCCCGCCGGGCTTTGCAGACTGAAAGATGGCTTGAGCTGACTTCTCCCGTTCTTTCATCAATTCACTCGTCATATTGCCAGTGCCGTTTAACAGTTCCTTGGTGGGGAAAGGTCCCAATACCTTACTGTTTCAGGATTCGCGTGTTAGCGTTAATGTAGTTAACTCACGCGCACTCTGACACTTACGAAGGAAAGTCGGATGTTGTTGCAGGATGCTGACTCGGAAGTCAGCCCGTTCCTATGATGCCGGTACGTGAGCCCTGGTGCGTCGGCATCCGAGGGAGAGGCAGCTGTTGCCGGTTTCTCTCTACCACTGTGCGCCGATGGTCTAGCTGAGCGTACCTTTCTTGTTCTTTCGTCTCACTGAAAGAGAAGTTTCTTACAGATATCCTTCTTCGTGTCGGCGGGTGTCACAGAGGGCAAGACTACCGGTAATCCTTATGGTGACGGAAGAGACACCCCACCAGCGAGTGAGGGCTTCGTCAGACGGACGCCGCCGTCTTCTCATGAAACGACAGAATTCTAGTTTCCTTAATAGAATCGAGACGAGCCCATAATCCTTATCAAGTGTTTATTTATGGCACAGCAAACGACTGAGATAACACATTTAGAATACCCCTGGTTGTTCTTGGTCACATGACCCGCGTTTCCCACACACCACCTTTTAAAGGTGTATTCAAGTTTTTTTCTTTCTCTTTCATCAACAATTCATGCTTTATTGTTTCATGACACAAGCAATGTATGTATGTGCAAGACACACAATCGTGATCCTATCTTTTCTGATGAAAGTACATGACATAATAGTACAATCAATTCAATTCATTGATCATAAGTTCAATTAAATTAATAGAGTGCAGAGAAACCAGCTCTTTCATTTTGTTGAATACAGTGGGCTTTCATTGATTTTAAATCAGGGTTTAGTACCCAAAAATTTTATATTTTTCAAAAGCACACCTCTTTTGCCATTTAGTCATGGAAATATATATATATATATATATATATATATATATATATATATATATATATATATATATATATATATATATAGATATATAGATATATATATTCCAGTGGCAGTTGCTGCTGGGTAGTTATAGTTAGGTCATCTGTTCAATAGGATTTTTTGCTCTCTTTTTTATTGTACTACGAGAAGTTGATCTAAGTCTGGGAGTTGAAACGTTTCCATTTTGTGTAATCGTTTCTGCTTGAACATGATTGCTGAATTATTTTAAATTGAAGACACATGGCAGGAGGTTGAGTGCTGTATATTTTTCCAAGATGGTGTCCATTAGCCTTTATCCACAGGGGCTATCTTCAACTTCTGCTGCGCTCAGTGCATTCTTCATGTCTGGGTTCTTACAATTCTTGATTATTTACAGATATGGCAAAAGCAAGCATGTTATGCATAGACAAATTGACATAAATATAGTTCCTTTTAGCTGGCCCACATTTTTAAACTCTTTTAGGTTATCTCTTTCTACATCTGTAAGCGTAGTCCTGCGAACGTCCTGCGAGTGTCGAAATTGAAAATGGAGCCCTGTGATTGGTGGAGAGGCCTGCTTTTTTTCATGAGCTCTTCCGAGAGCGAGGGGCTCCCACGTGTCCCGTGAGCGCTCTGGTTGGCTGGCTATTGAGAGGTTAGAAATTAAATGTTGCCATTATTGTTTACCATGAAAAATTGGAGAAGGTGTCGAAATGAAGTAAAAAGGCTATATAAGAGGACAACAGAAAGTCATGCTGTCAACATCGATTTAGAGAGGAGGTGTCTAAGGGATACCTACTGTGAAGATACTAAATATAAATCGTTTTGAACCCATTTTTACGATCTTGCTGGAATCTAGCGGGATCATGAATAATAAAAAGGAGTAGAAAAGTTCTCAATACACCCTATTAGCAGGAATCCATATTGTGATCCTGTATTTGAGAGGGGGTATGTAAGAGATAAGTACTGTGATGATTAGAAGGTTAATTCTTCCTGTGAGACTCTCACTGGATCATGAAAAGTAGAAAGGAGTAGGCAGTCTTTGAATACACTTTTGTATGCACCCTTGCTACTGTAGAAAGAAGTATTAGTGCAGATGGTGTTTATTATAATCTACTACTTACACCCATTAGCTAAGTAAGAGTTGGAAGTAGAGTAGAGTCTCTTCGCATATTCTACTCTGCACACCTGTTATCAGAGAGAGGGGTATTAGCAGGGAGGACAGTCCCCCTACACTCACTACAACACCCCCTGTTATGTGAAAAAGTGATTTCAGCGCTGAGGCCAGTCTCTCAACACAACATTGTATGCACACCTGTCATCTGAGAGATAGGTCTGGCGAAATATGCAAGTCATTCCCTACATACTACTACACAGACACCTGTCATCAGAAAGAGTGGTGTGAAACAACAGGCCTGTCATTCTCCACACACTACTACATACACCAGACATCTGAGACAGAGCTCTGAAAAGAAAGGCCAATCCATCCACACAGCCTGCTACGCACACCCGTCATCTGAGAGAGAGGCGTTAACAGAGAGGCCAGTCCCTCCCCACACACTACTATGTATACCCGTCATCTAAGAGAGACCTCTGAAAGGAGAGGATAGTCCATCCCTACACACTACTATGCACACCCATCATTGCAGGGTACAGTCTCAGCAGAGAGGCCAGTTGCTCTATGAACCCTACTAGGCAAACATGTCACCTGAGACAGAGGTCTGCAAGAATAGGATAGTCCTCCCTGCAAGCACACCCCTCATCTGAGAGAGAGGTCTCATCAGAGAGGCCAATCTCTATCCATACACCCTACCATGCAGACAGGGCCATCTAAGAGATAGGTCTGGCAAGAGAGTGCAGTCCCTCCCCACACACTACTATACACACCTGTCATCTGAGAGAGGGGTATAAAAAGAGTGGCCAGTCCTTCAACATACCCGACAATTCACACCCATCATCTGAGACAGAGGCCTCAGTGGAGAGACCAATCTCTCTCCACACACCATATGATGCACACCTGTCATCTGAGAGAGAAGTCTGTTAGGAGGGGCTAGTTTATGCACACATTCTACTACGCATACCCGTCATCTAAGAGAGAGGTCTGGTAAGAGAGGCCAGTCAATGTACATACCTTAATATGCACACACATCATGTCAGAAAGAGGTCTGAGAGGAAAGCGCCGTCCCTCTCCTCTCACTACTGAGCACACCTGTCATCTCAGAGAGAGGTCTGAGTGGAAAAGAAAGTGCTTCTCCACTCACTTATATGCACATCCATCATTACAGGAGAGGTCACTCTGTTTATATACCCTACTATGCATCCCCTTCATGTCAGAGAGAGGTAAAGGGCAGTCCCACTCCATTCACTACTACGCACACTCATCATATGAGAGATAGGTCTGAGAGGAGAGGCCAGTCTCTTTCCAAACACCGTACTATGCACACCCATCATCTGAGAGACCGATCTGACAGGAGAAGCCAGTCCATGCACACAGCCTACTTCACACACCCATCATTTGTGGGTGAGGTCTTAAAGGAGAGGCCAGTCCATGCACACCCCCTACTACGCACACCTATCATCTGATGGAGATGTGTCAAAGGAAAGGCCTATCCATGCATACACTGTATAACATAGACCGGTCATAAAAGAGCGAGGCCAGTCTATAGCCCAACAACTTATTACACATACTCGCTATTAACCCTGGGCGGAGTTCGCGGAGTGGGGCTTCGTGGAGCTACGCGAAGTGGGCGAGAAACTACGCCCACCTCCGCACTCCGCGTAGCCCCACTCTGCAAAACCACTGGCCGCCAGCCCCGCCACCCGCCTCCCTCCCGCCCTCCCTAAATACTTTAAAATAAAGGAATGCAATAATTTTAAAAGCACTTACCTTGCCGCCGCTGCCCGCCGCGTCCCCGGGGCTCGCTATCTTCCGTCTTCTTCAATAATGCGCATGCGCGGGCGGCCGCGCATGCGCATTTTCTCGTGAAAATGCGCATGCGCGGCCGCCCGCGCATGCGCATTACTGAAAAAGACGAAGACGGAAGATAACGAGCCCCGGGGAACGCGGCGGCCAGCGGCGGCAAGGTAAGTGCTTTTAAAATTATTGCATTCCTTTATTTTAAAGTATTTAGGGAGGGCGGGAGGGAGGTGGGTGGCGGCCAGCTACGCTCCGTCTGCGGAGCGTGCGTAGTGCCGCCTGGCTCCGCCAGCTCCGCAAAATGCGGAGTAGGCGGCACTACGCACACTCCGCAGACGGAGCGTAGCTGGCCGCCCACCGTTACTCGCTATATGAAAGAGTTCTCAAAGGAGAGGCCAGGCCCTCCCCACTCACTACTACGCAAACCTGTCATCTGAGACAGAGGTCTCAAAGGAGAGTTTATTCCATCCACACACCCTAATACACACACCCATCAACTGAGAGAGTGATCTCAAAGGAGAGGCCAGTCATTTCACTTCACTATATACACCTGTAAGGCAAGAGAGGGGTCTCAGTGGAGAGGCCAGTCCCTGCACATGATCTATTATGCATAGTTATCATTTGAGAGAGAGGTTTGAATGTAGAGGATAGACCCTCCTCATACTCCAGTATGCACTATGCACACACATTATCCAACAGAGGGTTCTCAGTGGAGAGGCAAGAGCTTCCCATATACTATTTCCCCACAATTGTGTTGCGATCCTGCAAGAGTTTTGTGAGAGGAGTGGGCAAGCTTCAGGGAGTGAGGCTTGCTGCATGAGGCTCGTGAGTTCCTGCAAGACACTCGCGAGACCCACATGGTAAAGTGCTGAGCCTTCGTGAGATGTTTTAAGCTCACACGAGCATCTCACAAGACCTGCATGGAAAATTACTGGGCCTGCCGTGAGGATTTTTACAATCCTGTGTTAGTCTTAAAAAATCATATTGGAGGAAGTAAAAAAAAGGGGGCCAAGTCTCAACCAATATTACCCTTCCTATTACATGGTTGAGGAAATGCTGTGATGTGATTAGCTGCAGAACCATAACTAGCTCAGTTTGTCCTTGGTGCTTTCGAGGAGAAGGAAGTCTCTTTGAGTTGTGCTCAGCCTATGTGACTTAATTTGGAGCCCAAAGAGTCTGGTGTTTTCATCTGCATTTAAGAAACAACTCCAACTTCAGGTATTTAATAATATATTTTATTAACTTTGTTGTGAAGTGTCCTAAGTGTACTAATGTTGGTACACTAATTCTAAACTATGTTTACAGAGTGGAAAGCTGTTTGGCAAGGTGTAGATGTGTTTAAATAGCTTTTTAAGAGGTATACATTGCAATGTAAATAGCTGTGAGCATGGTTTGCGGATTGCATACAAATAAATTGTGTTTCAACTGTGAATACTTTTAAGTGAAGAAGCAGTGCTTCAATAATTATAAAGCAAAGAAAGTAATAATATACGCTCTACTGGTCTTATGAACCTCATTGAACATATATTTTAGTTCTATGAAAATGTTTGAGTGGTGATATTGCTATTTGTAGAGTGAAATGATTGATTGTGCTGCTCCCACCAAGGAAGGGCGTTCCCAATTGCACTCTGTTAATTTTCAATAAAGTTTAACTCGTGTTACGCAAAATTAAAATGTATTCTTCTTCTTTTCTGCCCAATGTACAATAACAATAGAAAATGTGAAAAGAACAAACTTTAATATTGCTGAAGAAAGTAATATGTCATTATGAAGTGATAAAGAAGAAGAATAAATTTGAATTTTGCAAAAATATATACACAAGTTAAACTTTATTGAAAATGAACAGAGTGCAATTGGCTTCGCCCTGCCTTTGTGTGAGCAGCGCAATCAATCATATTACTCATCCCCAAACTCAGGGGGAGTCAACAATTTGCACCAACGACCTTAGCACCCTCAGATTTAGGCAGATCAACAAGAGTGCGAGGGTCCTTCCTCTATTTAGATTTAATAGATTTGCAGAGTGAAACACTGTGGTGAGTGTTAGCAGAGGTGTGTCAAGATGATTGTGTTACATCAGAAACTGTAATGGAAGTGTAGTTCATGGCATGTTATAATTTAATTGCAAAAATATAAAAATAGACTGGCTGACGGTGTGGTATTTTTCAAGAGAAAGGAATAACAAGTTACTGGTGCACAAGATAGAAATATATGATTGTGGGTGAAAAATGTATTAAAGGTTAGACAATAAAGGAATTATTGATCAGTATGTAACTTTTATCTTTTTGTTATTTTGTTATTTTGTCTTTTGTTAGGATCAGTATAAAAACTTGTCTCTGGGCAAATAATTATCTGTTTATATCAGCAGCAAAAAAGAGCCTTGTTAACACAAGCAGGATTATTGTGCTGTTCAGCAATAACTACCACTTGAAGCACAGTGTTTTCAGGTTGGAAGGATGTGGAAGTGATTGAACATTTGTGCCATTCAGCAGCACAAAATAACTACATGAGCTAGGCTTTGTGAACTGTAATTCATAGATATGGTGCTTTGCTGAAACATTCTTGCCATCTTGCCATCTACCCTGCTAATCTATACCAGGAAACTGAAGAATATTTGGGAAGCTAAAGGTGACTAAAGGACTGGAAAAGAAGTGCTACATGAATCAAATTCCAGTAGATAAAGCAAAGGCATTGGCATAGGCATTATGTCTTACTTTGGGGACTTTATAAGTGTTTAACCAGAGCTTTTGGCTTTGGCAATGTCTTTAAGCTATGTTTTAGAGCAGCAGTAAATGTTACCATCCAACTGAAGAGTAAACAATTAATTGACCTGGAAAGGATGAACAGCTGAGTTTATACAATCTGAATAGAATGTGTATTAGGTCAACCTAAATATGAGGAAAATCCAGAAAGGCCAAATTTGCTTCACTTCCTGCACATTATACATACTTCAATGAAGCAGGGACTCAACCTACTTACTATGCAGCCAGCTACATGACTGTCAAAAGGTTAATGTCTTGTGAGACACCCACGACTATTTCTGTCTTTTTAGCCAGTGGTAAATTTCTCTCTGAGATTCGGAGTTTCTCTTATAACACTGGAAAAAGTGTTACAAAATGCAGACTTTAAAGTGTTGTTCAACTAATTTAGCAGCTATGTAAATACTATATCGTTGCAAACTCAGTACAAATCTACAAAACACTATACTTTGTATCCCTTGGCTTTTCGGTTATACGTCCTTTTATTTTTTCTAAAATTAAGTTCCTTCAAGCAGCTCAATTAAAGCAGTTCCCATAAAGCATTAGGATGTCACGCAAAAGTTCAACACGGCAACCGTAGTGCTGACATACAGCAAGGTGAAATTATAAAGTACTTAAATGAGTACAAACATCTCTGCACCTTAGTTGCAACTTTGCTTTATATAGTGTTTGTTCTATTTTTTAAATTAAAGGCTACACAAGAAAAAAATGCAGATGTGGCAAAATAGTTACTGCATCCGACATTGAATCTTTAGTACCAGAGTCCTGTCTCTGTAGGTGGATTAACATCCTGGAATTTATATCAATTAACTGTAGATCACCCTGTTGATAACATGTGCAAATGCAGTGTGCATCCGTCATTTCTATATTTTAGAAGTGCTAATTTACTTCCTTCACTCAAAGCAGACTACTTCAAAAACACTGCCAGGAGTTTTTTTTGCCACTTCAGTCCACGTGTGAGTATATCATTTTGACAATTTTCCTAAGAAAAGGTCTGAGCATTTCCAAACTGATCCTATGTTGTAATGGTTTAACATTAAAATAAGTGGGGTATAAACATAGAAGTTTAAAGCCCTTCACAATATTTAGCTTTAGCTAAATATACAGAAGTGTAAATAGAAGAGTAGCGTTCCCATACTGGTACAAACACTCCGCAAGATGGGTGTTTTTAATTTGAAGTCTTCCTCTCCCATGCTTACACTCCCTTTAGCTACAATATTTTTAAAAAACTTTGTCACCACATCAATAATATAGCATCCAGCAGAAAATGGGAACATGCTGAATCCAAACGTTTTGCAGATATAACCAGTCAGTATTTACCTCATTGAAACAAACTTTATTATTTACTGTAAAAAGGGTGTGTTTATGCTTTAAAAACCTATTTATATTTTAGCAAACAGGTAGAAGCACACTGCATTTGCTAAAAATGCATTGCACTTCTACTTTATAAGCAAAAAAACAAACATACATTCCAAAGTACACACATGCTCCCAAAACACTTAAAAAACCCAAGGTTCTCAAAAGTTTGCAAAGAAAAAGGCAGAAGGAGCAGCTGTGTGACCGCAGAACATTCCTATTCTGCCGGAGAAAACTCGCAGGGCATGTGTTTTCTATTTGAACTCTTCATCCTCTGTGCTTACTCCTCTTTCATCTCATGAAAGATCTTAGGCACTACATCAATAACATAGCCTCCATCTGAAAACGCACACATACAAATCCAAATGGCTTAATAAATACTACAAAATGTAACACAGTGTAAAAGGAAATATTTCATAAAGTGGAAAGCAGTGCTGCAGCAACAGCTAATTATTAAACAGCGCTAAGTGATGTTCGGCTAATCAAAGTAAAAAATAAAAAAAAATAAAAGCATAAGATACAGCATATACAAATGATACAAAAGTGAAACATCCACTTGATTTTATGAACCGGTAGTACACTGCTCACATACCCTTTCCTCCAGGCTCTGTTCACTGGCTTCAATTTGCACCTCCCCTCTCTCATCTCCGATGTGCTAACAAGGTTTCCTTGGAGCACTACATAATACAAAATAGGCCAGCACACCCGCCCTTCAGAATGAAATGTGGTAACGACTCGTATGGGCTTGAAGTCTTTTGTTGGTGAATAGGAGAAGAAATACTGGTGGAAATTAACACAAGCATAAGAAATGGGTTCATAGCCTTTGACCCACATCTCAAGTCCTCCTTCCCTTCAATTAAAGTGCCAACACATGGAAAACACCCTTTCCATTCTTGTTCACTTTAAAAGCACTGCACAGCTGCAATAAAATAGCACAGAACTGTGGCAGTGTGCATTGTCTCAATAAGGAACAAAAGGTGGGAAAGGGTTAAGAGTTGGTGTGCTGGGACGGTGCATCGGTAGACGTAGATAGAAAGCCAAAAAATGCTGATCCTTATGCTGACAGGATGTACATAAGAAGTAGAGCTGCCAACTTTGGAACTAGGAATCAGGGTTCAAGCCTTCGCGTAGGCTCTCCTCGTGCCTTAAAAAAAGAAAATAGCGAGCTGCGAGCAGAGGGTGAAAAGAAAAAGTAGTGCACATAAACAAAACATATGGACACTAATGAAAGGATCCAGGTTGCAAGGCCAGTCACCAGGGTGTTAACGGAACAGCCAGGAGGTGGAACAAATGTACACTAGTAAGCAAAGAAAGCTTTGGAATGTGTGAAGGCACGCCAAGCAACCAATGAAAAAGTGCTGGGAGTGTCCCAAAACCCAAGAGGGATTAAAGCATGCCTCGCAGAGCACCACTTGCGCTGACCCTAGGCTCAGCCTAACAAGTGGGAGACCATGGAGCCTGCTGATGAGTGTAAAAAATGTGTTTCCATATCAATGTCCCTATAGTTGAATGCAAGATAGACTTCTCAGAATAGAGGTAATTTCATTACCACACCTTACTTGTACATGTCATCTTGAGGATAGCTGTGACCAGAGAACTAAGCCTCTTTTCAGACCCTAATGTGTACCCCAATCACCAAAGACACAGGTCACAGGAAATAGGCAAGTCTCTCCCCAATCAATCAATCAATCATTTTGCAAATCCCCCTGTGAGGGTCTTGAGGCACTGCTACTACTAAGCACTAGTACTAAACACTACTTAGCAGACTTATCATGCAATAGAGATGTGTCAGCAAACAGGGAAGTTTCTCTCTATAGCTTAGTATGCATACCTATCAGCATGGGAAGCGGTATGAACAGAGAGATACATTTTTCTCAAACCCTACTACAGACTCCTCTTGACTCTGGTAAGATGTGTTAGCAGGTAGGTCGCTCCATTCCCAGACACCACTGCGTATCCCTAATATATATGGGTATTTTCGAGTGAGTGGAGAGGCAGTGCGTCTTAACACCCTACTCTACACACTGGTTAGCTTCAAGGAAGGTGTCTGCGGCGAGGACAGACTCTCCTAGTACTCCACTGTACACAGTTGTTTGACTGTGAAGAGGTTTCAAAGAGATTGCAGTTTCTCTTTACACCCTCCTATGCACTGTTGTCATACTGTGAAAAGGTCTCATTGAAGAGTCTACTTTCTCCCCACACTACAAATGGGGTTATAAGGCATAAGTACTGTAATAAATGAGAGTGTAAATTCTTCCTCTAGAAAAGTTTATGATTTTGTGTGACACTAGCAGGGTCATAGCAAACAGTAGTGGGGTATATGAAAATCTTGATGCAAAGTGTTACTGGAGAGGCTGTACCTCCCTACACCCTACCATACACACTTGTAGCCTGCATAGAGGTGTTACTGAAGAGCTCAGTCTTTCCTTTCTCCCTACAATGCACACCTGTCATAATGTGAAAAGGTATCATTGGAGATGCAACTTTCTACCCACAGGCTACCAGTGGGAGGAATAAAGTATAAGTACTGTAAAGAAGAAACGTGTAAATCCCCCCCACCCCAAAAAAACATTTAATGGTCTTGTAAGGCTCTTTTAGGACTGTATATAAAAAGTGTACGGAGTTCTAAAAAATCTTTCTCAAGAGAAAGGTTACAGTACAGAAGTTTGAGTGTTTGCACAGTCTAATACTGATGATACAGAGCTGGTATGCATTAAATATAGTTTGAATGTTTGATCTTGTGAGACAGTTGCAAGAGCTGGAGAAATATATGAATGAAAGAAGCCTTTTGTGTGCTCCCATGATTCTCTTGGAGGTGTCAGTATTTTTTTAAAAAAAAGGCATTTATACTATGACATTATCACAATATCGCAATAGGGTGGCTCTGACAAGAGCCTTTCTGTTTATAGGGTGTAATGTTCAGTTATATATAGAACTGAATACATTCCTTGATGTTATAAAGGAAGATCCTATTCCTTTCTGCATTGAAGTGATATCCATCTTGCTGATAGACACCTGGCATATCAAACCCGATGTTGCTATGATATATAGAGCCCATGCCAGGTCGCAAAGAAATGCACAAACTATTTAATTGAAATGCTTCTGGAATTTCTCAATAGTAGGACTAAAAACTTTTGGCCAATTCCGTGTGTGAGAAAAGAGAGACATGTAGAAAGGTCTCCTTCATTTGGATTTCAAGTGCACCAACTGCGGATGTGCCTAGATCATTCCCAACACAGTGCTCTATTTTCAGGCAGGATGCTCATAATTCAAAATGCTCTCACCCATTGGTAATAATTGATGTCATTTCATACCTCTATGACCAATCCAAGTTGTGTCCAAGTTTCGAAAACTAAGATCTTGTCAATGCCACAAATATTTGCGTATACTCTAGCCCAGTGGATGAAGCTGTGTCCCAAAATCCAGAGGTGAACCACAGTGCAGTTTGGAGATCTCAGTCTGAAGATGTCAGGCCCCTCGAAGCACAAGTAGCGGCAGTAACACACTCAAAGGGTCGCTGTGTTAAAAACCAACAAACTGTGGGTTCTTGGACCGAGAACGTTAGGAAACGGAACTTCAAGATGGCCGCCAGCTCGAACCGCGGTCAGCAGTCTAGTGTTAAACAAACTGTCAGCGGAGTCCAGGTGAGGCGCGTGATGAGAGAAAACTGCACACTTCACCGAGGACATTGCCCTGAGAGGAAGCGTTAGAGTTTGAGTCGTGAGGAGAATCATAGTTTGACCTAGCGAGGAGAAAGTGTAGTTAGAAGTTCCCAAAACCCCTGTCCAGTGTACCGGAGTACCGCGACTGTGCCCACATAGTTGTATTACAGAATTCGTACCTGTCATCATTGTCGAGTCTCCGTCGAGATTAACATTAGAAGGCTACAGCAGCTACTGGCAATCTGTGAAGTGGCGGTAGCCTGGCACCAAGTCCAGAATCTAGTCAACCAACAGAACCACAAGTAGAGAATCTGTAAAAGAAAACCAAAAGTTCAAGATGAGAGTTTAAAAATTGCATATTCTGAATAGAACAAAATAGCGTAAGGTATTAAACATACTTACCGTGTATTGTGAGCAAATTACGATTACAATCAGTCATGGAATTCGTGAGAGAAGTTATGTTCTGAGAGGAATCAGAATGTAGAACACATTTAAAAAGAGGATTAAAGCGAGAAAAAACTAAAAGCAATCAGTAAGTCAGAGTTAAAAAACTAAAAGTATAGATAAAGGCAGAACGAATAATCAGAGGAATTAATTTCTATAACTCAATGTGTCTTTACCTCGCAGGGAGATTGCAGTCAAGAGTAGAATGAGGCACGTAGGATAACAGAGCAGATCGAAAAGACAAAAGTGAGTTGAGAATAAATAGTTCAGAGTAAAAGATCTAGTGTAGAGTAATAGAAGATATAATAAGTATAACCATTGTGAATTACAGGAAAAACATAGGAAGAGTACAGTAATATTCTGTGCCAAGAAAAGAAGTAGAAGAGAAGGCAAGACTCTTGGAAACTAATGGTCGGTAGAGAGATAGTGGGTAGTGGAGAGATAGGGAGATAGATATAAGGTTTAGGCTAACCAAGATTTATTTTTCTGCAGGATCCAGAAAGAAAGTGGTCTGCAGGTCGGTCGCAATTCCCCCTTCCTCTCGAAGGTAATAGGCTGGAGTCTCGTTTTCCGAGCTCTAGGTTGTTGCCTCTGGCGGATTCGGGAGCCAGCATCTCTGTTCCTGTGCAGTTACGTCAAGAGTATCCTTTTTAGTTCTGACAGAAGAGGAGTGCTCAGCAGAATGAGTAAGCTTCAGGAGAAATATAGAGTTATATGAGGAGAGAAAAAAAGATAGGGTGACACAATTATAAATGCAGTTGTTAGCTTTTTTTGAAGTTTCAAATGTAGGCTAAGTTCTGACAAATACACAAAGTAGTTCTGAGCAGTACTTGTTTATTTAGGACCCAATGCATTTCGGGCTTGATGTCTAGCCCTTCATCAGGGGTAACTGAAAATTGACAATGGCAAATATTACGTCATTTTCAATAATATCAAATGCACAAAGTACTCAATCCATGATAATTATATGGTGGCAAAAAAATTCTTCTTGTTATCTATATTTGAAATATATTTAACACCCACCCTGCAGCGCGATTTGCAACAAGCATAGTTGGACAGAAAAAAGACTGTAAGATCATCCATAAAACATCCCACTTTCCCTCTAATTACAACCTCAGTAGCTTTTCCTTCATGCAGCAGTTTCTCTGCAATACCTTCCTCCCATCTTCTAAATGACAAACTCTTTCCCACCTCCCTAGGACATTATTTTCGATGAACTTGGAGCAAGGTCAAATGGAGTAATATAGGTTGGATCTGGTATCCAATGAACGCAGTGCTCCTGGGAGTGGAGTGTGTATCACGCGCTTCCCACATATTTGGTTTAATCAGTATTGGCAAGGGAACCCTTCGTTTCACTGGGGTAACATATTTATGCAGCGATGTAATTGGACCAATTGCATGAAAGTTTCTAACTTCGAAATAAAGGTTGCTCTATACCCCACCTTACTCATTTATATTTTTGATTCGTTCATTTCTTTTCTCAGTATTGATAAACAGATACATCGAAGTGTTTTTGATATATACATTACAATTTCTGTGTTGGTGAACCAAAAACAAACATTTCGGCAACATTTCGGCAACCTGTCAGTTATTCAAACATTGATGAACTGGATATGTAACAAGTATTTGTAGTACAGTCATCTGCTACACAAATTCATATCGGGCTTAAGTACAAAGTAATCCTTATTATTGGTGTATCTCTTACTTTTATATAAACCCTAGAGACCCTGTGTCTTCCTAATTAAACTTTATATGTGACATGTGTTTGTGGTACGGTCCACTTTTAACCCGTACCAGGCTTGGATACCAAGTAATTCGTATTAGTGGTGTGGCTCAACGAAACTTGATATGGAGAACCCACCCTCAATGTAAATACCGGAAAGTAATCTCCACAAATTTCAAAATTAGAAACACATCCTTATATGTTTATACGTGTTAACATAATTCATCATTTTGATCAGAATGGAAGTGTCTAATGCCTTAGTGTTAAAAAAACATTTTAAACAAGATAGATCGATATCTGGTGGCTAGGCCATCTGTATAGGTGTTGCACTTTATATGCATAAGGACCAGTGTTAACTCGTCATGTGACTGTTAGCAAGCTGAATTGTATATAGTACTCCTCAGACTCATTCAGCCCCTGTGTGACAGTATCCAGAGCATGTATCAATCTGCACTCTTTGAAATTCAAGGATGATGAGCCCGATGTTGGCTGCCCTTCTCCATTTTTACTGTCCTGAAGAAGACTTGCCGTGACGTTGGTTCAGTTACTCACACTTCGGGTTGAAACATCAACGCTCTATGCCATACTTATATACTACATTATCTAGCCCCTGTAATTAACATCGGATTTGTACTATGGTGGTTATGAATGAGTGTAAAATTGTAATGGGACAGAGATTCTTTTACTTGCATTATTATGTCTTCTCCTGTTTTTTATATTCTTCACACATGACTTCACCTTGTTACCTAGTCACATATTCACGAAAAGTCACTCCCCTATCACACCTTGTTTATCTGTTGATAGGAAAAGATTATTGTGAAAGCCATATATAAAAAAATTAATACATTAAATATTGAACTATGAAAGATTGTCACTGTGTGTTCTTTTTAATATATTAGTTATTGGTTTACAAATGTATTGCTTTATCCGACAGAACCATCTGAAGATTGTCATATGAATACCCAGGTTCTGAGGGACACATGGTCACCCCATTCTCTTAATGGCTCATTTAAAATGACAGCATAATTTCCATCACACCAACCAAGTGCTTTATGTGTGGTGAGTTTCACTCCTCTTTGGACAAGGGAAAACAGTTTCACTGTCTGAACAATTCTGATCTGAGCAATTCCTGAAATTAGCGTAAGCCACAGCAGCCAATTCACCTCGTGAAAATTACTCTAATGAGGTCATGATTGATTGAAAAATGCAGGAATAGTACACTCAAAGTCAATCTCACAGCTTTTGAGTTTTCTTTGGCCATTAGAAAGGTTCACTCTTGACTTAGGGCCTATTCACAACTTTCTCAGTCTTTTAGCAGCGGCGCCACTGTGCCGTCCACTGGAGAATTACCAAGACTGTGGTGTGGCCGGATTATGATTGTAATCCATTGTGGGTGGGCATTGCAGGGATGGTCTGACGGTGGTGGTCTGTTCGGCTCATGGAAGGCTAACATGCAGAAAGCTGCAGTGAGAGCATCGACTGCATGTCCTTGCACAGTGTGGTATGCATACCACACCATGCAGCAACTTGGGGTGCAAATCCAGGGGGGCACAACATGTTTCCCCGTGCATACTCCCCAGGCTCCAGAGTGACAGGGGGCCCTGTCAGGACCCCTTGGTTGCCTCTCTGCCACCCTTTTCTTGGAGGGATCACCGCCATGCACAGGGGCAGTGGAAAGCCAACTCAAATCAAATCAGAACTCGCTTTATTCGATTATAACACATGCTAATCATAAAAGCACAATAAAAAAGGAATCTTATTAAATAGATCATAACATACATGATATCAATCATTCTTAAGAAGAGATCGATTCATTAGATTGTTTCATGATTTACGATACAATTGATTTCCTACATTTTAAAACATTCTTTAAAAATGATAAATCAGATAATAAATTCATCTTCCAGTAGTTGTAAAACAAGGAAAGCCAGATGACATTGCTTTAGGCCAATTTTCCTTAAAAGGGATAGAATCCAGTACTTTCTTTCCCACAAGTAAAATCTACAGAAAAATAATACATGGATAGTCAACTGGTTCAATAGGCCATCACAAGGGCATTTACACAAAGATCCCTGGACCAATCATTATGTTCTGGGGATGAAATTGATCTATATATGGTTCCCAGACGAAAACGAGTTATCAGGAACCTACTATAATATCCTATGGGCAGCCCTAGACAGGGCTGGGTTTTAAAGGACGTTAAGCTGGAATAGTGGGCAAGGACTGTGGGCTTTTTTAGTTCTGCCCCTCTTCTAAGATCTTCCACAAAAGATAAACATTTATTTTTAATATCCTTCCTAGATATGGAGCCTATTGTGGTTGGTTCAGTAAAATACCCAGGTTGGCCTATGTTGAATATGAACTTTCTGATATAATCCAGCCATTTTATATTCTTAACCCCTTCTAAATTGAGGCAATCTGTTAGAATTTGTCTATTTAAAATTGCCTGGTCTGTGGTCCAGACCAGGCAATTTTAAATAGACCATAACAGTACTGGTTGGATTTGTATTAAGTCCATAAGGTGGGGAATGCCTAGGTCAGTGTGGCAGATAAAAGAGGAGGTGCTGGCTGGGACGGTCAATATATATCTCAGGGACCTATTCTCTATAATCTGCAGGGTAGTAACATCCTCGTAGCCCCATATACCTGCTCCATAAATTGCAGTTGCAACGCACTTAGGGGCAGATTTATGTTAACTGGCGCATCCCCAGGGATGCGCCAGTTAACATGCGCCACAGTGCGCCACAGCTCCGCCAGCCATGGTGCGCCGCATTTATAATGCGGCGCATCATGGTGCAAAAACGGCACAGATGCGTGACGCATCTGTGCCGGAAATGTGGCGCATTGCTGGAGTTGAGTCGCAAGCGCGACCCAGCTGGAGCAAGGCTCGGGGGTGCCCCATTTTAACAATACTGCGTCAAGACCTACACCTGCTTCAAGCAGGCGCAGGCTTTTGACGCAGCATTGGCTTAAAAGTAACTGAGTGAAATCTCATAGATTTCACTCAGCCACTTTTGCGAGGCGCACCTGCCCCGGAACGCCCACCCTGCGCCGGAACGCCCACAAGCAGCGCAGGGCTTTACAACGTGACGCATCTGCCTAGATGCGTCACGTTGTAAATCGTCGTAGGGATGCGCCACGTTTACGCCGCCTTGCGTGACGCAACAGCGGTGTAAACGTGGCGCAAGGTCCTCATAAATCTGCCCCTTAGTGTTATATATCTGTAGTAATTTTGTTAGGGCCTTTTTGCCGATTTTCCTACCGAAATTTATTAAGATGACTACGGTTTTAATAAATAATAACTTCCTCGTTTTGACCACCTGGGTCCATGTCCCCTTCTGTCAAATAAAATTCAGAGATAAGAAAATGTGTCTGAACTTTTAATTTCATTAGAATTTAACACAAAAGAAGGGGTTTTACTACAACCTATCCCACACTTCATCACGTAGGTCTTTGGGATATTAACATTCAGGCCTAAGTTAGACCTGAATTTAGCAAAGCAACTGTAATGACCCTCTGTAAAGCTATCGGGGTGCGGGCCATTAGCACTGCGTCTTCTGCATACATCAGTGCTGGAATTGGGCGGTTACCTATTAGGGGTAAGTCCTGACACTCATCCACTATTGTTCTTCTGAGATCGTTTATGTATAAAGTAAATAGAAAAGGGGCAAGGACGCAACCTTGCTGCACTCCTTGCTTTACGGCAAAGTGTTTAGTGCATTTCCTGCCTTCCCCAAACCTGACCGTTGCATTGGCTCCGTGCTAAAACTGTGCTATAAAGCGAATTATGGGTGGATCCACTCCCAATGTTTCTAGGATTTTCCAAATCTTTTCGTGGATAACGCAATCAAAAGCCGCGGATAAGTCCAAAAAGGCCAGGAAAAGTCTTCCCCCTTTTAGCCCTTATATATTTGCTAATGAACATGTTCAAGTTCAGGCCTTGCTCTACCCTCCCTAGTCCCTTGCGGAAACCATATTGGAGGTCACTAATGATGGAGTGCTCCTCCGCCCACTCTTGAAGCCTTGTTAGGAGAACTCTGATGATTACTTTAGCTGTAGAATCGAGCAGTGATATTGGCCTATAATTGACAGGATTAGACGTGTCCCCTTTTTTAAATATAGGAACCAGGATAGATACTAGCCATGATAGAATCAGACCTGTCTTGCTGCTTGCATTGATAACTTGGGTTAGAATGGGGTCCCACAGTCCTGTGTTGAATTTAAAGAGGTCCACAGGAATGCCATCGAGCCCAGGTGCCTTGCCCCCGCTCCATACAGAAATTGCCCTAATACAACTTTGTCCAAGTCAAGTCTTAGGTTAGGTGAGTTCGTTGTTGACTCTGATCCTTAGCTTAATACGGGGTTTTCTTCGTTAAGAGAAGGAGAGTGGGGATTATCAAATACCTTTGAATAGTGCTCCACCCACTCTGATTTACTAATGGCTATCTCTTTAGAGACCCTGTCTCCACTCACCAGAAATGGTGCATTAACTGCCTTCCAGATGGCAGAACTATCTTTGAGTTCTGAGGCTGCGTGCAAGGCACGCCACACTTCATTTTTTAACTCCTGCTTCCTCTCTTTCAGGGTGCAGTTATAATCTCTTCGTGCCCCTGCGATCTCTGAATGATTTTTTATTGTTTTATGTAGGCACATTTTTAGTTTGGAGTGGGCTTTAGTGCATTTGCAATCAAACCACCCGCACTTTTGGCCCTTGTTTTCATTAGAGTTTATTAATAGAGCCTTCTGCAATGACTGAGAAGCCCTCTATCACTTCTTTGAATTTTTGTCTAAACATACCAAAATCTCCTGATTTCAATTTTTAACAATCGTGTTTGTAACATTTTCAGGAATCAATTTATCCCAACATAGGGCATACCCATTTTGACTAGACATGGTAATATTTTTAACAGTATGGGAGGTGTGGTCCCTCCTGCAGTTAGCCTTGTCTTTTACAATTAAAGCCAAACTCAAGCCAGCCTGCCCTCCATTGTGGTTGGTTTGAACATTAGCTTTACGTCGGTCCAGCGCATCCTCAAGTAATCTTTCAGCGTTATTGACTTCTAAGCACTGTTTTTTTTTTAATCTTTGAAAATAAATACTTCGACTTCTAATTATTGGACTTTTGTTGTTTTGGGCTTGGTGTGTTCTAATAAATATTCTCTATTTTTCTAAACCTGTGTGGAGTCTTTCGTGGTGTTTTCACTGTGTTACTGTGTGAGTGTATGCACAAATACTTTACACATTGCCTCTTAGGATAAGCCTAACTGCTTTCTGCCAAACTACCAGAGTGTGAGCACAGGTTATATTTTAGTTTGTATCTAGCTTACTAGCCTGACTGCTCTGTGGCAGGCTACCAGAGGGTGAGCACAGGATATCTTTTAGTGTGTATCTAGCTTACTCTGACAAGGATTGTGGTCTCTACTTGGACAGGGTGCGAACCTCTGCCAACTAGAGACCCAATTTCTAACAACATATTGCAACAAAACACTCAAAACAGAATGCAACAAGGCAAACGCAGTACAGTACAACAAAATTACATTGAACTAATGTAGCACAAATACTCAGCAGCACAAAAACAGAACACATCAGCACCACAACAAAACAAACTGCCACACAACAAACATGCTCAAAAGCTCTTGCTTCACATTACCACCTTTAAAATCCTGTTTTCATATTACAGTGATAAAAAGTATTTTAAGTAAGGACTGCCTTAACTTACCACAAAGGACATGAAAGACTGCAGGTCACAATGTTTTGTGCTGGATGTTTTGCTGGCATCCCTCAGTTTGGCAGTCAAGAAAATCTGTGTCAAGTCATCTTGACCCTGCATGGTTTATGTTCTCTTATCAGAATTTGAGATGAGGAAATGGACTTAGCACTACTAAGCCAAAAGTTAGCTTGATAGGGCTATTTTTCTTTTTTTTTTAAATGTTTACTGTAAGAATTAGTAACGTCATTTGCCCACATTTTAAATGGCATGTACATATTATCGATGACTGAGCGGTTTTTGATATATGTTTAGGGACCTAAAGTATTTGTAAATGGTTTGGAGTTGTGCTTCTGCCCTACCCTAAGTATTCAAAGGTTCTAGTTTTTGTCTTATACTTACACCCAAACAAATATTGTATTCCTGGTCCATCTTTACTTTGGGTTTAATTTCCCACAACATTAAAGAAGACTGTTTGAAGTACATCAAGTGTTACAAATATACAAGTTACAAGTATCCTGTGTTCACTTACCCTGTCTGAGTGAGTGGGCTATGAAGTATATGGTGGCACCACTTAAGTTGTTCCACTCCTCCTGTTTCTTTAGTGTTCTTTTGGAGCAGTTATCACCTGAATCTAATCATTTAACACATTGGTGTCTACTAGGAAATTTCGTATGTAACCTGAATCGTGCACCAAACTACAAAACCTACAAATTAATGTCTGTGTGTGAACCATATGCCATCCTCCACAACTTAAAAAAAACTGGGGATGAGGGTAGGAGGCATGTCCCATTACTATTTTTACCTTTTAGTATTTGAGTTTGAATTTAAATTCTCACAAAACATGTATTTTAGCTTCTGTTCAAAGGTTTTCAGAGAGAGATAGAGAGACAAGCATATCTTGAGGAAAGCACTCACTGTTCAAATAATGCTATTCTTATGCATCTAGTTTTGCTTGGTAATTGGCCCTTGTTTTACAGTACGGAAGCCCCCTATTTAAATCAAACATGTAACTGCTTTTTATTTTTTTTCCAACATATTTTCTGAAGATGGAAGTCTGACACAAGTGCAGAGTGCCCCATAAAAGTGCAAAACATTGATGACCCTTAAAAAACAAGTATACTCTGTATGAGCAAATTTGTAGCATAAAATGCATTGCTAAGTTAAATTTAGTCATTTCCCTACTAAATTCCTTCAACACACTGCAGCTGAGATTAATTCATAAGACATATGTGTTCTGTTTGAAGGAGCTGAAGCTAAAATAGTGCTGGCATACATTTCCTAATATTCAACATTCTCAGTAATGGAATAATACATTCTCTTCGTGGTTTAGAATATAAATGGCAGAAAAAAGGAAGTGCAGCATATTCTGGGATGAGTTGGAGTCACATGGTAATGGGCACTTAAAGCAAAAATTGACATTAATCAAAAATCAAAATTTGTCCATACAGGTGTGTTTAATTATTTTTTGTAAACTTTCAAATTATAAACATATGCATTGAACATTATTAGAATAACTGTAATTAAATAACATTAAAAAATGGCACGAGACAAGGTAAATGTAAAGTCAATGTTAGGTCTAAACTTAAATCATTTAATTTATGTACTAATGTAACATTTCCCGTTGTCTGGTACATTTTCTGAATGTTATGACATTTTAATTTTCTCCTTACTGCCTTAAGGTGTAATGCATATGTTTTCACTTTTTATCACTTATTAATTTAAAATAAACACACCTGTATTAACATTTACGAAAAAAGAAACAATTGTTTTTTTTGGTGTAAGCATCGATTTACATGATGAATGCTTGCACCAAAATATTAATGTCCAATGTAATTTTATTATCACTAATGTTTGGACTGTACAAATATGTCATTTAAAAAACTTTTGTATTTTCTGTCATAAATGTAAGTAAGAATATGTATGCCACAATTTCATCATTAACAATTCACTAATCAATGACTAAATAAATAATAATGTTAGGACAAACCTTATAAATGAAATACTGCTCTCATGAAGATTTTATTGTAATAAAACATCAAAAGGAGAACAAACAGTATCCACTACAACAGCCTGTGGCTTTGTTGCCCATAACTTGCCTCAAAACATACTGCTAAAGGGTAATCTCCTCAGGGTGGGGGAATTATTAGGAACAGAGCAGACACCTCAAAGATGTTTCTTTGTGGGCAAGGGTTTGGGATTGACAGGAGTTAGGGACAGGTAAGAGGTGAATTTGAGATGATGAATACGGGTAGAAAGGATAGGAAGGATGGTAGAGGATTGTGTCTTGGAGGTAGAGGGAGTTGGAGTTGGTGATGTGTACATGGCTGTATGTTTGGCAGTTGCATGTGCGTTGTGTATTTGCATATGTTTGTATGTGTGTTTTTGGGTGGTGTTAGGTATTCTGGTGAGTGTGTGCCTTTGCTTTTGGTTGGTGTTGTTTTGTGTGTAGGTGTACTTTTGTGTGAATGTGTTTGTTTTGATGAGTGTATTCTTTTTCAAATTAATTTAATTTATTCAGGGCTGCATCCAAATTTAAAATCATTATACCAAACAGTTAATTTTTGCAAACAATCTCAACATAAATAAATCCCCCATTTTTCTTTCTGGTAATAAATTGTAACACATGCATATGAAATAAAAGTTTCTCTCCCAGCCATGATAAACATTAGTAAATCCAATCAAACATTCCCCCGTGATTATACTTAGCAGCAAGTTCATACAAGAAAAGCAAAAAGGAAATAGAATGGAAAATTGCTGTCATATTACATTTCTATGTCTTTTCCCAGTTGCTACAAATTCGGTTTACTCGAGCTAATGACCCTACTCTTTTGGCATATAAAACTTCCCGGATAGGAATTTATTTGTATCTTAACAATCCATTGAGAGACTGAGGGAATCAATTCCGACTTCCACTTGGCCAGAACTAAACATCTAGGGCTCGATGTAGGTCGGTTGGTAACGGCCGAAAATCGGTATTTATGGCCGTTACCGATCGGTAAACAGGTGAATGGCATGTAGGGGGCATTATTTTACCGAATCGGTAAAATTACCAATTCGGTAAAATTACCGATTCAGTAAAATAAACATTCGGTAAATTTACCGAATCTGAGCCACCCATATGTAGGTAGGACTCTTCAGAATCCCAGGAGCCTTAACGAATCGGTATTTTACCATCAAATCCAATTTGATGGTAAAATACTGATTCCGAAGTGCATGCACTTGTGTGCATGCACACCTATGCCATGTGACAGGCAGACCTGCCCTTAGAGCATGTATGCCTGACACATGGCACCCGAGCCTGTTTTGGGGTGCCAGAAGGTGTCAAAGTGATACCCCCTGCACCCTTGTGAACATCGGTATTTACCGATTCGGTAAATACCGAATCGGTAATGCCCATTCATTCCTATGGGCTTCAAAGCCCATAGGAATGAATGGGCATTACCGATTCGGTATGTACCGAATCGGTAAATACCGAATTCATCCGATTCGGTATTCCAGCACATCTGGAATACCTACATGTCGGACCCAAAGATTTACCGATTTTAAATTACTGAATCGGTAAAATTCGGTAATTTAAAATCGGTAAATCTTTTCTACCTACATCTAGCCCCTAGCCACAAGTGTAGAAATAAATATCATTTGACTCTGCCCTATTAGCTATGGATGATTCGTCCCCCCAAATTGTATCCCAAGCAAAAGTGCTTAATTTGCACAAAACCGAAAAAGAGGTATACACCAAGATTGGGGTTTGCATCAACTAACCTACTCCATAGGGAGAATTCTCTGTTATGGTAGAAGTCCTTCACCCTCTTGAATCCCATGGGCAACCAGTGATTACATGTAGGGATTCATAAATGTAACCCAAGCAAATGACTTATTTTCAAAAGGAAGACAATCTACTAGTTTTAGCTGCTGCTGGTGAAACCGAGGTGTATCTTAATCTTCCCAAATCTTAATAAAACACTCCACTATCATGCTTGGTGTCTTGTACCTACTTTCTTTTGGCAGCCTTGGAATTTTAAAAAAATTGGGGAGAGGCCTATTTCAAAAAGATTTTAGCATAAATTTAAAATAGAAATTCCCTTCCCTCAAGTTAGCTGAAGAGGATCTATTTAACCAATCCCTACAGGCCGCCTGATAATAGGTCTTCATGCAGGGAAGTGTCAATCCCCCCTCTTCCTAGTGTAGTTGCAGTGCCTGGATCTTCACCCTAGATTTCTTGCTCTGCCAAACAAACTACCTAATTTAAGGGTTCACTGCTTTGAAAAAAGACTGATAAACTTTTATTATAATATTTGTAAACAAAAAAAGCAATAATAGGAGAAGGCTCATTTTGACTAAAGCACCCCACCCGATGATAGATATGGGGAGATTATGTCATGATTTAAGTAATCTAGACATTTGATCACATACCCCTAACATTAAGTACAAATAAATTATCCAATTTAGGGGTTGAATAGATCTCAAGATATCTTATAGGTGTGGTCGCCATGAAGGGATTGTAGCTCAGCCGTCAATACTTCAGGAGAACAAATAAACAATGCCTTTGATTTCCGGTGATTTATGTTGTAACCCCCATTTATGTATATTCCTAGATTTTAGAAAAAACACATTATATTAGCCTTGTCAGTTGGTAAATGCAAAGCCATATGGTTGGCAAACAGTTTCAGCTTAGATGCCCCTAACACGGGCAGTATAATAGGTTTATTCTGTCTTGTCGCACAAGCTGGCAGCTTGATTAATAACACAAACAATATTGAATTCCCACAATTCATAGTGATCTTGCCTGACAGTTTCTTGTTTATGACTACGGGTGCCTTCGCATTAAAGTACAGATTTTTTAAAACCTCTGCAAATCTGGAAGGCAAAGTGAACTTTGTTAAAACTGAGAAACATTCAATTGAACCTGGTCAAATGCGTTCTTGGCATCTAGCATTATAATAGCGGCATTAATCTTTTCTGAAGAAAATAAGTCATTTGCTTGAGTCAAGTAGTGTGTGTTCTTCACCATACTTCTCCCCAAAAGAAACCCGTTATGATCATTATAAATCACCGAAAGGGCTACGACTACTAGACGATTTGCCAAAATGTTTTTGATCTACTTGTAGTTGGAATTAAGTAGACTAATAGGCCAATAAGAGTTCATATTTTTTTCTGGAATGTCTTTTTTTAAAAGCAGACAAGGAGTCGGGGACTACAGACCCTTGAAAAATGTTAATACATAGTCTGACCAGGAATCCTTAAAGCTGTGGCAGAAAGATCTTGTATACTTGAGCTAGAATTCCATCAGCCTCAGAAAGCATACAAATGTCCCTTCACAAAGCAAAAATCCACATTTTGTATTAACTCTATGAAGCTGTTGATATGTCTCATAATTGAAGAAAGAACTTCTTGAAGCACACCACTTAAACTTGGCTATGTCATTCCACCAACTACTGCAATAGTGTATTGGAATGTTCCTGTGGTCACAAAAGGGAGTACTGCCATTATTTTCACTATTGGTATTGTTGATGTGGGTTTCCTATTGTGAGGCAGAAGATCCCGCTCCAGCTGATGACACAAATCAATAAGACTTTGCCTATTTAATTAGGTATTGTTTTAATATATCTCGTTCTTCCATGGTGGCAAGGCCTGGAACTGTAAATAAAATATACAGCATGACATTTTTGGATTATGCATGGTTTTAATGTATTCGGAAAATATGAAAACATTTCTTTATTTCAGTTAAATCAAATACTAGTTTTTGATTTGTGGTTGTTCTTTTTTGTCATTTTAAAAATAATGTGAAAAACATTACCTACATGGAATTTATTTATGAATAAGCATTCTTTTCTAATTTAACTTTTTAAAATGTATGATGAAACAAAAGTAAGTAAACAAATTGAGAAAAGAAATACATCACCAGTCTCTGAATTTTTCATTTTTATTTTATTCAACAAAACCAAATAAACTAAAATAGAATGAAAGAAAATAAAAAAAACATTAAGTCAGTCATGGTGAATGAAACTGATATTGAAGAGCCAAAATTGTTTGAAATCTAATGTACAAATTACAACTGGCATCAGAAAGGTAAATGTGTTCCGAAAATAGTCCACAGAGTGAATGGTAGCCACACACTGGAAGAAATGAGGTTCTGTGGTACTGAAGGTCTTGCCATTCTCTCCTGCTGGTCCAAATGAATATTTCCTCTTGAGGGTGACTGGTGGATCCACAGGTGCAGGTGTTTCCTCTTGTGGCAGACCTGCTTTGAAAACCTAGCAAACAGCACAGAATGTTGTTACGGCCAGGAGGTATTTATTTAATAGTTGAATATTTTTTTTAAATAATTCTCTACAATTACATACAAATTGTATCATTTCTTTTATGCTGTTTGTGAACTATAGACTTACAATAATGACACTTACTTTGCATTGTTGTAAAGATTTTAAATAACCATTTACGACAAAGAATCTTACTCTGTGGCTGAGGCAGATGTAGTAGGTCCAGATGTTGTTGGACCACAGAAAGGGGAATATGTTGCTGGAAAAGCCCTGCACATATCGGTAAAATAATCCTGTAGTACCCCAGTCAGGGAGCCTAAATTGGAGTTTAGATTTCCCATCTGAGCATTGAGCTCCCTCTGCAACTGCTTCATCTACTAGAGGACTTGGCCCATCATGTCTTAGGACTGATTGAGGGATCCCAAGACTTGGCCGATGGTGGTTGGGAGACAATGAACCTAGTGGCCTCACTTTGCTGGCCCACAGATTCCCTCACACGGCCCTACCCCCACTATCCTGTGCCCTTGACCCAGTGTCCCACTGGCTCCTGGCTAAACTGGAGGTGGTGGTGATTTTGGATCAACATCAGATAGGACTGGGGCCAAAGATTAGGGTGAAGTTCCTTTGGACACTGGAAGTGGAGGCATCCAGAGGCTGAGGTGTGGTAACAGCTGGGGTGGGAGGTGTAGGTGTGGGCTGAGTGAGACTCACTGTAGCTGACCCGATGGACCAGCCTGCTCCTCATCATAAAGATGTGCAGGAGTTGGATCCTCACTAAAGGCCTGATCCTGGTCTGGAGTGGAGTTATCACCAGTAGCAGTAGCAGTAGCAGATGGTTGTCCACAAACCCTGGCTGTTGGACCTATTATAAAATAATATTTTAAAAATCTGGATGCTATATGAAATGAGTTTGAAGCAAAAAATGGAGCAACGTAAAAGGAAAAAGTGAATTAATATAATGAATATAGCTTTCAGTAGTATTATAATTAATTAGAAGAACAGTTTAAATTACAAACAAAACTAGTTTAAAAAAAGCAAATAAAATGATGTCCTGTTGGGAAGTATATAGAAAATTTAGCAAACATTCAACACAACAGAGTAGAAAGGATAATTGTGAAATAAACCATTCAAAGGCCTACCAGGATAACATTCTGCGAATTAAACAACTTAGAAGGATAAATATCCTTAGTCATCATATAATCATTGCAAAGTACATTTGTTATCAAACAACTTTTATTCAGTATGCAACATAAACACATGCAAGACCTTCTCCTCCCGGGACAAAGCTGTAAGGGGGGCTGGGAGAACCCCCACCAGTCCTCTAGGCCTGAAGGTAACGCTTGGAGGGCAGGGACCACATTCTCTAAGGCAGGTTGTTACACCTCTCCCTTATTTCCTCCTATGTGCGGAGGTTGTGTGCTACAGCATTCACTCTATCAACTATTCTGACCCACATTTGCCTTTTCTGAGCTACAGTTGTATCTTGCACCAGTGGCGGCTCACAGAGGGAGTGCTGCAGGGAGGTGGGGTTGGGCAGGATTGGGTGTAGTGGACTCCGACATACAGCGGAACGGAGAAAAGTAAGTAAATAAATAAATAAAACATTTTACCTTGCTTGCGCTGCATCGCTGAGTTGACGATGTGGGATGGGCATGCCCAGATGTGGGTCCCTTGCTCACTGTGTCACTGGATTCAAGCTTGCCTGGCTGAAGAAGGGTGACATACCCTAAACCCAGTCCCAGGATGCTTGGTTCCGGTTCAGGGAGGACCTGGCCTGGCAGTTCGTTCTGGACTGGTCACATGGGGCACAGGGTCAAGACTGATTTGCAAAGGAGGAGCTACGACACCAACCAAGATGGCCGCATAGTCTCCCGGCTCCGCTGACCCCCGCCCTACGCTCGCTTATCCTGTCGAATATCCTGATCTCCTGCCCCGGATTCGTGTGGGTGAACTAGTCTGCATCCTGATGGTGTGATCCCGCACTTTTTCTGATGTTCTGGTGTGAAGTAACATCGAAAATGTTTTGAGGCCTAACCCAGACTGGAAGCCGGGGTCTTGATTGCCGGTCTACCCGGGTCCAAAGTGAACAACAACGGACTGCCGAGGGTGGTTGGGTCCGGTCCTTGGAACTTTCGAAAATTTCTTGGAACTACTTTGCAACGATCTGCGGCCTGGTGCTGTACCTGAGGTGATGTGACAGGTGGTGCGAGGTGCTGCGACGCGGGGCCTCGGCCCGGACGCCCGGCACTAGCACTGCTGGTGCCCCGGGGTAGGAGTCCCGCCGCACGTTGCTCTATGTTGCTGGCCCGTCCCTCACGGCCTGTTTCTGCTCTGGCGTATCCTGCCCGGAGAGGGGGCCTCTCCGTGGGGATTGTTATGCCTGCGGCTGTATGGAACCCGGCGGAACTGACTCAATGTGGCCCTTCCTTGCGGATGGTAATGGCGGAAGTTGCGGCGCTTCACGCGATGGTGAGGGCCCAGGTCAATCATTGGCTGTCGGAAACAGATGGGATCATAGGACCGGGAACGAGCCCTGACTTGCTCTGTGAGACCCGGCAGCCGACTTGCCCCCTGTTGGGAGCCCTACTGGTGTGTTTGGACCCGGTGCTGGAAGCTGTGCCTGCCCCCGAAGAAACGGAATTCATCGTGTGTGCTGAGGTTGGTGACTCTCTTACGTTCTCGGAAACATCGGTCCTACAGTTATCGGAGCATTTCACTGCTTCCCCCATCCTGGACACTGTTGGCCCACACTTTGATCTGTGTTGGAACGAGTCGCACCGCCTCCCCAATCGGTCTCCCAACATGGCGGATGGAACGATGCTTGGCTTCGGGGACGGGGAGGGACATTGTTGGTGCAAGCTGTGTGCGTTGGGACCTGCTATTCTTCTCCTAATTGCTGACTCAAGCTCCGGCTGCTTCTGTGTGAACTTGGACTTTCCGGGGATGTGGCTTTTCTTATCCGAGGGACTCGGCAACTTTGTTAGACTAGGCCAAGGCTGAGATTGTGTGTAGAATCGTTTACGATGGATCCATTGGTAACGGGACTGCTTCATCAACAGATGGATTCCGGGGCGGGGGGTTTGTGGTTCCCCCCGGGGCATTTTTGTATGGTGGATAACTTTACTTGTGTTGGCTTAGGGTGGCCCCTTTGATAGGGCAGGGGGGAGAGACCGGGAGTGCATAGACTATCACCCTCCTCCGCTTCCCCGTTGGGTGGGGTTTCCTTTCTTTCTCTTTTTTCTCTTCTTCTTCTATATTTCGGGTTTGGTTCTCGGGCGACAGGCACACTGCTGGGGGGGGGGGGGCCGTAGTCATCTGCAGTGGTGCAGGGTGGGGGGTTGGTGGAGGGGATCTTTCATTTTTATTTTGTTTCTATGGCCTTTTTTCTCTTCTCTTATCTTTCTTTGTCTTTTCCTTTTTCTGGGTCAGTGCAGTGGGTTTCCTTTGGTATCAATCCCTGCTTTTTCATCTGTGCCTCAATTTCCGTGTTGTTTTTTGGGTCTTAGGGCAGGTGACTGCAGGCGCGAATTGACCGTAATATTCCTTCACATCCTGAACCTCCTGTTTCAGCGCCATTGATTTGATCGATGACTGTTTACTGTTGACATGTTTACTATTCTGCCTGCCATTTTCGCTGCTGGGAAATTGTTCGGCACCTGATCCTTCCATCCTATATTATAAAATGAAAACCTTTTATATCCTGTTTTTCTAATTGTGCTGTTCAGTGGCCAAGAGTAAGTTAGCATGGAGGTTCTGCTCCCCGAGGTGCTGCATGTGATTAAAATTGCTCTCTGTTAATCTAATCGCTTAGCGGCCGGCCCCCGGGGTTGTAGGCCCATACTTGTATTTGGTTTAAATGTCAATAAAGGTTTAAAAAAAAAAAAAGACTGATTTGCAGATGACAGCGTCCAAACTGGGGTGGCGTAGTGGGCAAAAGAACTATCGATTTAACCCAGACCTTTTGACTGGTGGAGAATGTTTGCATTGTCAGCATTCCGTCCATCATTTGTTTGCTGTAGCACTTTTCACCCTAAGTGGGATGCGTATGCCCAGACGTGGGTCCCTTGTTCACTGTGCCATTGGATTCAAGCTAGCCTGGCTGAAGAAGGGTGACATACTCAGCAACCGGTCCCACAATGCTTGTTTCCGGTCCAGGGAGGACCTGGCCTGGCTGGTCAGTCAGGACTGTTCCCATGGGGCACAGGGTCAAGACTGATTTGCACATGGCTGGGTCCAAACTGGGGTGGCGTAGTGGGCAAAAGAACAATGAATTTAACCCAGATCTTTTGACTGAGGGAGAATGTTTGCATTGTCAGCATTCCGTCCATCATTTGTTTGCTGTAACACTTTTCACCCTAAGTGGTATGGGTATGGCCAGACGTGGGTCCCTTGCTCACTGTGCCACTCGATTCAAGCTAGCCTGGCTGAGGAAGGGTGACATACCCTGAAACCGTTCCCAGGATCCTTGTTTCCGGTCCAGGGACAACCTGGCCTGGCATTTACCTCTGGACTGTTCCCATGGGGCACAGGGTCAAGTCTGATTTGCATATAGCTGGGTTCAAACTGGGTTGGCATATTGGCCAAAAGAGCAATGGATTTAACCCAGATCTTTTGACTGAGGGAGAATGTTTGTATTGTCAGCATTCCGTCCATCATTTGTTTGCTGTAACACTTTTCACCCTAAGTGGTAAGGTTATGCCCAGACGTGGGTCCCTTGCTCACTGTGCCACTGTATTCAAGCTAGCCTGGCTGAAGAAGGGTGACATAACCTGAAACCCGTCCCAGGATGCTTGTTTCCGGTCCAGGGAGGACCTGGCCTGGCAGTTCGGTCTAGACAGTTCCCATGGGGCACAGGATCAAGACTGATTTGTATATGGCTGCGTCCAAACTGGGGTGGCATAGTGGGCAAAAGAACGATAAATTTAACCCAGATATTTTGACTGGGGGATAGCGTTTGCATTGTCAGCATTCCCTCCATCACTTGTTTGCTGTAACACTTTTCACCTTAAGAGGGATGGGTATGCCCAGACGTGGGTCCCTTGCTCCCTGTGCCACTGGTTTCAAGCTAGATTGGCTGAAGACGTGTGGCATACCCTGAAACCGGTCCCAGGATGCTTGTTTCCGGTCCAGGGAGGACCTGGCCTGGCATTTACCTCTGGACTGTTCCCATGGGGCACAGGGTCAAGACTGATTTGCATATAGCTGGGTCCAAACTAGGTTGGCATATTGGCCAAAAGAACAATGGATTTAACCCAGATCTTTTGACTGAGGGAGAATGTTTGCATTGTCAGCATTCCGTCCATCATTTGTTTGCTGTAACACTTTTCACCCTAAGTGGGATGGGTATGCCCAGATGTGGGTCACTTGCTCACTGTGCCACTGGATTCAAGCTAGCCTGGCTGAGGAAGGGTGACATACCCTGAAACCAGTTCCAGGATGGTTGTTTCCGGTCAAGGGACGATCTGGCCTGGCAACTCGGTCTGGACTGTTCCCATGGGACAAAGGGTCAAGACTTATTTGCATATGGCTGGGTCCAAACTGGGGTGCTGTAGTGGGCAAAAGAACAATGGATTTAACCAAGATCTTTTGACTGGAGGAGAATGTTTGCATTGTCAGCATTCGTACATCATTAGTTTGCTGTAACACTGGTTTGCACTTGGGCTCCAAACAATTGTGGCTGTACTCTAATAATTTATTCGCCACGACTGACACTTGTCCCTCAGTAAAACATGGATTCCTCCTCCCTGCCATTACGAAATAAAAAAGTTAATTGAATTTAATTATCCACAGGATGATAAATAAAAAAAGAAAAAGAAAAAGAGAGCAAAAAAAATACTAACTTCACTGAAAAAGTGCTCTGCTGTAGTGGAATGGCAAAGGGTCATGATCTCAAATGGAATTGGTTTTTATAGTGTGATATGCAAGTGAAACCAATTAGCCAACACATATCAGGTGTGTGATGTTAGCATCCATCCAAATGCCACAGGAATAGTAGGGTTGAACCGGTCCAGCGACGGAATTCTTCAGTCGGCAATCTGCTGTTAGGAAAACGCCAGCACAACTGTGAAGTCTAGATAGGCTTGATGCAATTCCGCCACCCTGACAATGGCAGAGTAATGTGAGCCAGCAGAGCAGCCCACTGCGTCGACAGCATTCAGCCACTTACACAACTCAAAACACTGTCAACGCGGATACAAGATCAGCCAACACACATTTAAAAAGGCGGGCAGGAAACCATCAGCCCGATGGAGTTCTTTTAAACTCCGCCATTGAGGAATGACAGGAGTCCCGCCAAGATCTAAATCAGGCCCTTTATCTGAACATGGTCAGCAGACGGGAGCAATGACAAGCTGCCCCCTCATTATTTGTTTCTCCTCCGCCAGACCCACTTTTATCTAGAGTTCGTCACCTGATGTAGGGGACTGGGGTAATGCTAAGCTGCCTCCTCATTATTTGTACCTCCCCTGCCAGACCTAAGACTTGTGCAGCCCTAGGGAGGTTGTTGGCAATTCCACATGACGTGTCATACAAGTACCATAAGTGATGTTAGAGGTATATGTTGAATTCGAGCATTGTAGTGAATAGGCAGTAAAAAGGGAAGGTCCTCGAGTGAGGGTAAACTGTGAATATAGCTAGCGTGGATAAAAGAACTTTGTTTTGACAACTATGTGCTGGGCATGCTTCCACTGGGGTAGCCAAAAACTGAGACTGAGGGCCCCCAAATTGAGAGCAGGAAGGCAATCGAGAGGGCTGGTATTACCACATTTTGAATATCACTATAATGCTCTACACCTATGTGTACTGATATTTCAAATTCTGCATACATGAGAGAGATTTAGAACAGAGTTAATTATAAATCCTACCAAATACATCCCTCCGTTTCACTAGTAAAATAAAGGGGTCGATTCCGATTCGGGAAAAAAACAGTCCGTAGAATTTGTATCCAGAGCCCTCTCCGTACGAATCGTACCCGTCCGTCCGATTTGCGTAGTACGATCCGTATTCCATTAATCCGTCCGAATCGTCGTGATCCGTACGTATTGCAAGGCTGAAAGTGTAAACCATATGACTCGTACACATGCCGTATGACTCGTACACATGCCGTACGACCCGACGAGTACGATCCGGACTGGGGTATGAGGACGCGATTCGTAAGGTCCACGTCAGGTAAGGGCGAGTCGTACAGAAAAGCATACAAACACATACACACCGTACGGTCTGTACACCCCACGATCGCAGGGGTATGGTGCGTACCCCTGTGATCATGGGGGGTACGCACCGTACCCCATGTACAATGGGTGTACCACCGTACACCCATCGTACAAGGGGTACGATGCGCACACTCCATGATTGCAGGGGTACGGTGCGTACCCCTGCAATCATGGGGGTGTGCACCGTACCCGGGGGGGCCGTTCCGTACCTGTTTCGGCGCAAACTCTGCTTTTTACGGCTGTTTTCAGCTCCCGTAGAAAAACTGTTGTACGGTGCGTACCTGACACGTATCGTACTTGATGGGTCGTAAAAACCAGCTGCGAACCGTACAGATGTAGTGTACAGCGGGTTCCGAGGGAGATTCGGACGGGGATTTGATTCGTACGGTGTCTGTACGGCTCCTGGTATGAATCGTACTTCGTAGTACGTACGGGGGACGTTGCAGGGTTCGATTTGTACGGGAAAAATGCTCCGAACAGCTATTCCGAGCGGTTTTTCCCGAATCGGAATCGGCCCAATATTGTCCATAACATCCAGCCCTGTCATGCATTCAGTTATTTTAGCATAGAGCTCCATGCACAGATAATTGAAGTTGTATTCTTGATTACCGAGCCAACTTCTTGTTTGGCACAGAAAAGGATATACTGAGGAAATTAGGTTACAGTAGTCACAATAGAACAGCTAATCTCGGATGATAATTTGATATTTCTCCAAGACTTAGGGTGTGAATTCAATTTAAAAACAAATCCATCTCTGAAATACAATCAATTGACCCACATCCTTAAAAGCAGATTAGGACCCGTCCTCTCAGTCCTGCCTGCCGCTCTTGTACTATATACTTGGATGGTGCCAGCATAAGGGGGTTGCATGTGAATTATGTAAAACTACATTCACCAACTTTTCTCTAAATCTGTAGAAGGCACACTGGGTCTAACACGACAATATTGCTTCATTACAATACCAAAGAGGAAAGGTCTTTGCTCCTGAAGGTGTACCACTCAGGCCTTTGAAAATTGTGCACAAACTTTAGCCCCTACAGACAGCTCTCAGTAGGACAAGTGACAGTATGTATTAAAGTATGTGTATACTTAGACATTGGTATTTTCCAACTACATCGACATGAGGGGAGTGGTCAATGGAAACATACACAATGGCTTCTTCAGAGCATGACATTTGTAGCTGGCAAGACAAATTTTAAATGAACATTGTTATTGACATACCTGTCCCATTCTTGGACTGTGGGTTAGAGACCCGGCTTTAGCAAAATAACTGATATATACACGCCACTAAGGGTTCAAGATTTGCCTCACTGCACTAGAATACACTAGATGCTAATACAGAAAGAACTCTTAGAATAGAAAGGCTTTGGGTCTAAGCAATAAGGATGCTTCTCTCCTTCTATTTATAATTTCTATCGGAATCTTCATGCCTGAAAATTCCCTTGATATAATATTGACTATTCCACTTGCTCTCGTCAATGTTTTATAAAAGGTAGTACTTTAGTTATTTGATAAGTTCAAGATTTAGCTCTTGTTTGATTTTGTACTGAGTACTTAGGGGCTCATTACGATGTCGGGCGGATTGCCCCCCCACCCCCAGGCTGGCGGTAGCCACTGCCAGCCTGGCGGGGGCAATCCGCTAGACCTCCACACTCGTTTTCCCCCGCCATATTAGTATTGCGGGGGACCTAGGCGGACCAAAAAGACCGTCTGCCGCTTTTCTCTGCCCCGGTCGCCTTGCGGCGGGGGCAGAAAAAGAATATTATGGTGGCAGTGTCTATCAGACACCGCCAGACACATTATGATGGGCGCAATCTGATGCCGCCACAGAAAGGCATGCGGTCTTTACTCTGGGGGCCCCCTGCAGGCCCCCACAGTGACGGAGGGGTGGGGGGTGCACATGGGGGTACTTGTGGTACCCCCCAGCATTTGCATACACAAGGCAGCAGGTGCCGCGCGGTGCCTGCTGCCTCGTGTATGCAAATGCATGCATGCATTTTTGACATTGGTGCTGGCAGTGCAGGGAGCAACTCCCGCCTCAATGTTAAAAATGAGTGATGCGCCCACCACTGTGGCGGGCGCATCCTAATGCCAACGTCGGGACCCCCGCCCGTAAGGCGGGCGGCCCCTCTGTCCAATGGGATGGCGGGCGGGCAAAGTCGGCCCGCCATCCTAATGGGGGCCTTAGGTCCCAGTTGGTGGAGAAACACTTTTTGAACAATAACCTGAATGTATCATCAACATGTCTTGAAAATTAATAAAGCCGTATCATAAGTGCAAATACATGGACGAAACAATACTAAGAGCCTTGTTTAGAGTTTGGCGGATGCGATGCTCCGTCGCAAACGTGCCAGATGTCCCATCTATTACAAGTGTGTTGTAGCCTGTGGCACTTGCATTAGTCACAAATAAGGCCCTAGATCTAATGAAAATATTAATGTTATCTGCAATTTACTAGAAAGAAACAATTCAGTTTATTCATAATATTTCATAATAACAGGAGAAACACCACTAAAATGAAACGCAGTGAAAAGGTACCAAGAAATGTGCAATGTGAAAACGAAGTTGGGTTTTTAACAAATATTATGTGGCAAGAGACCTCATTATGGGATCACTGACATAATATCGATGACATAATTATCGATGTAGCAAAGTATCGAGTAAAATATATAGAATACCAAAATATTGACTTCCTATCTCCAAACAGGTAAGTACAAAAATATTGATGTAAAAAACATAGTTAGTCAGTTCAGTTCAGTTCAAAGATGCTTTATTCGGTTTGTAAAGAAATACAACCATATAGCAACATACACACAACATTTTTTTTCACAATACTAAATTAAGCTATCATAAAAACAATCTAATACAATAGCGCTCATGATAGAAACATTTAGCAGCATTAATAGTGCATAATCATTAGGCCATTCAAAGCTTTTGGCTAGAATTTTAACAATCCAACGACCTTTAATTATGTGCAAATATGCAATTTAAAGTTCTAAATATTGTCTCTATATTAGTATATGTGGAAATTGGCAATTCTAAAGTGCAATATGCAATTAGCAGCACCTAGACTGACTATTAACTGAAAATAATGATAAATGAAACAAAGTGGAAGTGCTAAGCCAATCCTACGATAAATATAGTACAGTAGCAGCAATTAATCCAACAAACATATGTGTGCAAAATACATGATGTCAGCAGCATCTAATTTAAAGTGCATAGTACATTTAGCAGCTGGAAAGATTCATATAATAATTGATTTTCTTGCAGAAATACATTTTAAAATATAAGTGGCCACATAAAAGCATACATCTGGGGACTCTAGGTTAAACACTAGTGTCATTGCTGTTTGTAGATGATGCGTATTATATTTTAAAAAGATGGGTTTCAAGTAATATTTCCTTAAAAAAGTATAAAAAGTACAAGATAACATAAAGTGACACGTGCTCTGTTTTGATTTGCCATCACATGGGCACAAACAAGTTCCAGGTTTTTTAGGCACAGGGAAGGCCACAAGGTGATGCACAATTCCTAAGCGGAGGCGGGTTAAAACAAATCGATGGGAGGGAATACTAACTGTTACAAAGTAAGATTGGAAGCCTACATTAATGTTATATTGTTGGTAAAGATTGAATGTACTCTGTTTAGTATATTTTTCCATCCTAGTCTCGTCTGTAAATTTCATAAACGAGACCTTCAACTCCCGCTTTGATAATATAGGGTCCATTATTAATTCATTATAAATGTCCAGTCCATATAATGTTTTATACCAATGATGTATATGCTTCAGCCAGGGAATGTTCGATCGGCGATCAAGTTTAATACATCTGTTATTACGTCCTGCGTAAACTTGGTTTCCTCCTTTGCCCATATTGAGTGCCATAAGGATAGAGGACGAAGGGCAATTAGATCATTGACATAGTACATGTCTAATTCCTTAAGTATTAGCTCCGTTGAAGCCATAACTGGGGCACTGGTTAATCTTTTTAAAAACACATTCTCCCTCACCTGGATAGATTTGGCACACTGTGCATCATACCCCCATACTCCGGCTCCATATATATCAGAAGAAATGCATCTAGCATTAAAAAGGGTTAGCACTTCACGAATTCTGCGATCCCCTAATTTAGCAGCAAATCTAAATATACAGTTTGTATTCCGGGCCATTTTAAAAAGGACACTGTTTTGTTCATTAATCCATGTCCCATTTCACGAAAAGGTGATGCCTAAATAGCAGAAACTATTAACAGGTTCTAATTTCTCTCCTTCTAAAAAAAAGGGTTTGTGTTTTCTTGGTTTCTTACCACAAACCATGGTAACCGTCTTCCCTTTGTTGATTTTCAATTTCCTGTTCTTAATAAAAACATGGAATTGATCAATTAATTGTTGCAGTCCATTATGTGTCCTAGAGAGGAGGACCGTGTCGTCCACGTATAAAAGGACTGGGACAGGGTTACCATTTATAGTTGGAGCATCTGCATTAATCAATTTTAGAGTTGTATCCACATGGTTAATAAAAAGCGAAAATAGTAGAGGGGCAATGTCCTGACATAGTTTTTGGCTCTATTTCGGAGTGATGAAGACTTTAAGCTTGCTCACATCCATAGTCTGTATTCTTACCTTGTGTTGGCCCTTTTAAGCCCTTTTTTCCAGACCTAGAAGAGGATAGCTGCTTTATATGATGATAGATCCCTTATTCTTGACTCTAATCCATCTATTGCCTATTGGCTTTGACATAATTATGTGTCCTTTCATTATCCTGCCTATAGTAGAGGGTGGATCCTGTGGTCCTGACTTTATATTACATATTGGTATGGCTTGTGTAGGTACTCTGACAGAGCTAAGGGTTATTTCATCCTTCTCAGGCCTACAAGGCCCAGAACTAGAGAGACTCCATTTTGCTTTCTGTCCCTGCAGAGCTGAGATGCTTGAAGGGTAAAGGTAATGTTTATAGTTAAGCCTGTTGTCTGCTAGGAGAAAACCAGCCAGGACTGGTTCTTATCCGAGGAATGTGTTTGTCTCTTGGGCCCAGATGTAACATGCAGATGCGCACTGCGGTTGCGCGGAGAGCCCTGGAGCTAGCACAAGAATTCGGTGGGAGGCAGCCCTCTGTTGGAAATTTCCATGAGGGGAGAGGATTCCATATTAGCGAATTGCAGGAGAGGAGGAGTGGTCAGTTTGGTTCTTGAAGAGTGAAGAGTAGAATGTTTGCTGGAGCTGAAGAGTATAGTTCAGTTCTATTGGTTTTCTGGAATGGAGAAAGAAGGCAGATGATTGCTGAAGCTGGCGAGAGCAGTCATATGAACAAAGTTGGAACTATCAGCTGGGGCTGCCAGTTTATCAGAATGCATTAAAGCAGATGGAGGAGTTGAGGCTGTCAGCTGAAACAGTTGAGCAGGAGGCGTGGAGCTGTGGTGACGGAGAGAGAGAGAGAGAAACATTCCTTCTAATAGGTGAGGTAGTCTGAATTAGCTTGCTTTACACTTACACCTTAATCTTGTCTTTATTCCCTAGGCTATTGTATGCCTAATCCTTTTTCTTTCAGCGGTGTGTTACAGTTCCTGTTAGTCACAGAGACCCCGCAGATAACATTGTCCCTGTTATATGTCTAATCCCTTTTCTTTCAGCGGTGTGTTACAGTTCCTGTTAGTTACAGAGACCCCGCAGATCTGTGTATGTGTCCCATTCTATTGTTATTGTAATAAAGATACCCCAGTTCTTAGTGAACCAGTGTGTATGTGTTGTTCTTATGATAGAGAGCGTTTAAATCAGGGAATAACTCTTGCATACAGTGTGTGTCTCTTGTTCTTAAAAGCACAGGTAAACTTTCCTTCTAGTCAGGTGTTACAGCCAGAACAGATGCTGCCCCTGATCCGGTAAGTAGCCACTGAATAATTAGGGAGAGAGAGGAGCCCTTGGGCTAAAAGAACATTCAGACACTAAGTAATTCGGCCATCCCATAATATTATTGTAGTAGTGAACCTCTAGTGAATAGTGAGAGAAACTTCCCAACATAGAGAGAGAGAGAGAGCTGAAGGTATTCATAGGAAAGTGATCGTCGTTGGGATGCGGCTTTATACCCACAGGATTGTGGCTTGAAGATAGAGAGCATCAGGGGGGAAACTGATGTGTAAACCCACAGGATTGTGGCTTGTTAGATAAAAGAAAGTACCAGGGAGGATACTGGTACGTATACCCACAGGATTGTGGCTTGAAGATTATAGAGAGCATCAGGGGGCAAACTGATGTGTAAACCCACAGGATTGTGGCTTGTTAGATAAAAGAGAGTACCAGGGAGGATACTGGTACGTATACCCACCAGATTGTGGCTTGAGTGAGCACTGGTTGTGGCCAGTGTGTAATGGTATATAATCAGAACTGCCCCAGGGTAGATTAGTCTGGACCCATGTGGTCGCGAGACTATGAGGTATGAGTGTGGTGTAGGGCATGGACGTCCTTAGTAATCAGTGAGTATTCCTAGTAATCCCCATAGATTTAGTGTTGTTTCTGATGATATGAGCTTGTATATTGCGAGTTCCCCATCCTCAGGTAGGTACCCAGGTGCCTGGATAGATGGGTCCTGAGGAGGGAGGTGGTTACGTTTTGACCAGGTTGGTGGTGCTCTGGTGAGCTGGTTCTATCTGGTCTGAGAATCTGGTCATAACAGGCAAGTACGCATCCTTGACTGATGCCTCTCTTAACTTCAAAGAAAGGGGTACACTCTCCATCTGTTCCAAACCTTACTTTGCTTGATAAATTACTATACAAGCGAGCAAGCAGATGGATAATTTCAGTGGGGGCTCCCATTGCCAGTAGTGTGGGCCAGAGTAGTGCGTGTTCCACCAGATCGAACGCGGAACTCAAGTCGGCAAAGCATAAATAAAGATTACCAGATTTGACTTTGGTATTCTTGCCAACTATGAGTTCCAGGTTCACGCACTGCTCCATTGTTCCTAATCCCCTACGAAACCCATACTGCACTGGGGACAGGATGTTATTCTCCTCGGCCCAGGATTCCAGTCTCACTAATAGGGCTCGACTAAGGATTTTAACTGTTGAGTCCAAAAGAGAGATTGGACGGTAATTCCTTGCCTCTGACCTGGATCCTTTTTTTATAAAGGGGTATAATAATTGATTGGCCCCATGTCAGTGGTAAATTATCTTCCACCGCAGCATTGAAGTAACGAGTTAAGATTGGGGCCCATAATGATATTTCATGTTTATAAAAGTCCATGGGTACCTCATCGGGCCCGGGTGCTTAACCACCCTTACTATTTTTGATTGCATCTGTCACTTCATTTAAAGTTAAAAACAACTGCATTTTCTTCCAATTAAAACATAAGATAGACCCATCAGGTTTAAGGTCAGAATTAAAAATCTCAGAGAAATGTGCAATTCATGCAAGACAGCTGACATGGGAACTGACCTCAGGAATGTTTTCATTCTTTAAGAATGGGCCATTTATCGTTTCCCAAATGAGTTTATGGTTTTTAGTTACAGCGGCCATATCAAGTTTATTCCAGGCCTCGTCCTGTAACTCCCTTTTCCTAGTTGACAGGGCCAGTTTATAATTAATACGTTCTTCTCTGACTCTTTCTTTATTTCTAGGTTTAGCATTAAGTACACTTTTTAACCTTTTCAGAGTCTCAGCACAATGTTTGTCAAACCACACAGTTTTGTTTCTTTTAACCCTTCTGTTCCTTTTTAACAGGGAATTTTCAACTGTGCATGTAATTTTCATAAAATTGGAGAGAACATCAGGCGCTATCACATTAGGTGCAAGGCAGTATTCAACCTCTCTGGTACATTTACAAATAATATCCTTTGTTAGTTTGTTAGGGTCAATTTTAATCCATTTAATTCTCGTACCATTTGGTCTCTCAGCGGAAATCCCGTGGACAGCTTTACCGTTTTTTTGACCCCAGCCCATTAACTCCACAGAGATGCTGTTGTGATCACTCACAGGCTGCTCTATTACCCAGACATTGGAGAAAATTGAGCCACTAGACACCAAAATATGGTCAATATTGGAATGAGCATCTCTCCCCCTAAAAGTTGGACAAATTTCATTATTTTTGTTTTTTGTACAATCAAGCAGTTCCAAATTAAACTTGGCTATTAAGTTGTTCAGTGCGCTGCCATAATTACTGTGCGGGAAATGATTAACATAAACACTGTCACCCCCTGCATAATCCTCGTGGTGACCACATATCCCCTTCCGAGCATGTCTGCAGGCTTGGATGTTAAAATCACCTGCCCATAGAATTACAAAATTGTTCTTAGAAAGAATAATTGCAGCTTCAATAGCGCGTTCAACATCAGGAACAATCATATCACGTTTAAGGCCCACAATATTATTATAAAAATGTACAATAATTAGGTCCCTACCATGGCTGTGTGTTAGGCGCAATATAGACGCATGCTGACAGGCTACAGAGTGTTCCCCAAGAATACATTCTGTTAATTTAGTTGAAACCAAAGTCAGTAGGCCTCCCTTAGCTCTACCAGCTTTGGAAGCTACTGCTGCCACACTATAAGAGGTGTAACCTTCAACTTCTATTTGTCCTGTATGCCATGTCTCTTGTAAGCAAATAATGTCATATCCACATATGATGAAATTGTCCCAAAATGGGGTACATAATTTAGAGGCAATTCCGGCTATATTCCAAGTATTAATTATAAGGGAGTCAGCATAACTAGTTCCTATACTTTCGGGGTGGTTAGACAGGAGTGAAGCTTCAAAGCTTGCAATCGCGGTAACATTAGCATTAACATTTGTTACAGTTGACTCATTATCTACAACATTGCCTGTACATAGCACAATATTTGATGAAATTAATTGTGACTCAGTTATATTATTTACACAGCTTTCATCACCCAGCTCTTTCTCCAAGGTTAATGTATCACCTGTGACAATACTTTCAGAACGCGGGGTCAAGGATGGAACGTTCAGTCAGTCATTCTCCTCAAGTGAGCTGAGCAACTGAAATCTATTAGAAGTTGGGACCAGGAAGTTGTCGTACAGATTAGGGAGGAGGGGGGGGGACAAATAGGTACAACATTAGGATATTTGATAAAGGCCGCTCTTGGATGCTGGAAGTTGTGTGTAGTGATTTGTCTTCCTGACTGGTTCCTATAAAAGTAATCAAGTGGGAACAGTGTGATGTTATATTCGTGATTTGATGGCATAGGTGCATGTAGGATCGAATCTCTCGCCCATTCTGTAGTCCTGAAATTTATAATTATGCAGTCCCCGTCTATCTCCTTTTTATTTGGCCCTACCCAACCTACCCTCTGTGTAGTTATAATCTCTTCTGCGCCTCGTATTGGGAACCCACAATTTTTCACCAACCAATACAAGGTTTTATTTTTAAAGGTTTCTTGATTTTCAAATTGGTTAGGCAACAACTTGGGGACATTCGCGAGTATCGCTACAAATGGTCTGCAATCAGGTGGCAAATTAATAGTGGCTGGAATGACATTATTAATATGGCGCCTCGGTACGGGTAGGCTCTTGTAGTTGGAGGCGGGTTCATTGATCTTTCTTTGGCCCCCATCTACTTTTTGCCCACCTACTACCTTGGGGGTGATGGTTGTTGGCCTCTGCCTTCCACTTGTAGAAGGTACCGGGTTTCCCTTCACAATGGGCACACTAGGAGTACGATTTACTGCACTTGATTTACTATTACTCTGGTTCCCAGAATCTACATTAATTGAATGAGGTCTGACTTGTGAACCCAGGTGTTCTAGGACATCCAAGTTAGCTATGCCCAGTTTCTCTAGGTTTTCTATTTTTTTACTTAGAATTTCTAGAGATTCCATCACTGGTGCGATGTAGGTTTTTACCATTTTCTCGAGGCATTCTTTAAATGCCTCGACATTATTTGGAGTTTGTATTTCCAGTAATTGTATATCTTTTACATGTCTCCCTCCACTGTTCTGCTGTATCTCACCTTCTCTTTCGTTGGTTTCTAGAGTTTGTATGGCCCTCTTCTTTTTTCTTCTATATCTTTTAGCCTGTTTGTTTATTATTAACCTTTTTCGACTTTGGGTTAGTTTCCTTTTAGAGGGTACAGGCTCACAGTCAGTTTCGCTACTTGACAAACTGATATCACTGATTTGTACAGTTGGAATGACAGCATTAGTAACACAGCCATCCATTTCCCCATTAGTTACAGGCACAACACTAGATATTAGGGGCTGTGGTGATATGCTAGCTGACAGGTCAGGTGTTATAGACAGTCTACTCTCCCTAGTACAAGAAACAGTAGGTCCTAAAGGCTGTGGTACATCAGATTGAATTAAGTCATACCTTGGCAAACCTGCAAACGATTCCAATAGAAGTGAATCATGTGACATTGTTGTTTCATTTGGAACGCTAACATGTGTATTGATAGTTTGTGACGTTTGACTTATTAAACACATACTCGCTGGTAAAGATAATCTTCTTTCCGTACTTTCAATAGCGTTAACAACAACACCAATTGTTTGTTGCAGCATCCTATCAATTGCAGTTAAGGTGGGTAAAGGGGTTGGCGCCAATGTTTGTTTCCTTGTAGTTGAGCGGGTGTGCATAGGTGTTTTTTTAACTGCCACCCTACTTTTACTTTTGACATCAGGCCTGTTACCCACTATTGAATTTATAAGTTCACGAGATGGGATGAATACCTTAGGTATGCGTGGAATGGCAAATGTCAGGGGGGTGGCCCGGTCCGGTCTCCTGCGGTCTCTCAGAGGGCCTCAGAGGGCCCGCCCTTTGCCCGTTCTCGCGGGACGAGGGAGTGGGTGGGTCTTTATGCGCCTCCTGGCGCTGTGCAGTGTTGGTGGGGGAGGCGTCCTGGAACAAGGGCTGCTGGGGGCTGTAGTTATTCACCCTCCAGACCGGCAGAGCCAAGCCCGGCCAGCCGGAAGTACCTGACAATGGAGGGCAGTGGAGCTAAGCCCGGCCGCCCCACAGCCACAACTCACTGACAGCACGCCTCAGCGGAGCCTCAGGAACAGAGGTAGGCTCGGCCGGCGTGTGCAGCTTCCAGATAGACCACCACCCGGTCCTCAGCAGTGGGTGGGTCTTTATGCACCTCCTGGCGCTGTGCAGTGATGGTGGGGGAGGCGTCCTGGAACAAGGGCTGCTGGGGGCTGTAGTTGTTCACCCTCCCGACCGGCGGAGCCAAGCCCGGCCAGCCGGAAGTACCTGACGATGGAAGGCAGCGGAGCTAAGCCCGGCCGCCCCACAGCCACAACTCACGGGCAGCACGCCTCAGCGGAGCCTCAGGAACAGAGGTAGGCACGGCTGGCATGTGCAGCTTCCAGATAGACCACCACCCGGTCCTCAGCAGTGAGAGGGTCTTTATGCGCCTCCTGGCGCTGTGCAGTGATGGTGGGGGAGGCGACCTGGAACAAGGGCTTCTGGGGGCTGTAGTTGTTCACCCTCCCGACCGGCGGAGCCAAGCCCGGCCAGCCGGAAGTACCTGATGATGGAAGGCAGCGGAGCTAAGCCCGGCCACCCCACAGCCACAACTCACGGGCAGCACGCCTCAGAGGAGCCTCAGGAACAGAGGTAGGCTCGGCCGGCATGTGCAGCTTCCAGATAGACCACCACCCGGTCCTCAGCAGTGGGTGGGTCTTTATGCGCCTCCTGGCGCTGTGCAGTGATGGTGGGGGAGGCGTCCTGGAACAAGGGCTGCTGGGGGCTGTAGTTGTTCACCCTCCCGACCGGCGGAGCCAAGCCCGGCCAGCCAGAAGTACCTGACGATGGAAGGCAGCGGAGCTAAGCCCGGCCGCCCCACAGCCACAACTCACGGGCAGCACGCCTCAGCGGAGCCTCAGGAACAGAGTTAGGCTCGGCCGGCGTGTGCAGCTTCCAGATAGACCACCACCATATAGTTAGTCAAAATATCGAATTTTTAAAATATCTTAAAAGTAATGTAAAAGTAATGAAATAATAAATATAATTAACTTAAACATACTTAAAATACTTAAATAACATTAAAATTTATAAATAAATAATGTAAGTTAAAAATAAATAAACATACAATTACATTTTTTAGCACATATATATATATATATATATATATATATAAGCATAATATTGATAACAAATATACAATATTTATACCATAGGATAGCAGGAGGGTAACATTTACTATTACCACTCCAGTGAGTGCAACAGTAGAGAAAGTGTTGGATAGCCGGAGAGTAAAAATTATTATTCCCACTCCAGTGAGTGCAACAGTAGAGAAAGCGTTGGATAGCGGGAGAGTAAAAATTACTATTCCCACTTCAGAGAGTACAACAGTAGGGAAAATGTTGGAAAGAGTAGGAGTAAAAATTACTATTCCCACTCCAGTGAGTGCAACAGTAGGGAAAGCGTTGGATAGCGGGAGGGTAAAAATTACTATTCCCACTCCAGAGAGTGTAACAGTAGGGAAAGTGTTGAATAGCGGGAGAGTAAAAATTACTATTCCCACTCCAGAGAGTGCAACAGTAGGGAAAGCGTTGGATAGCAAAGGGGTAAAAATTACTATTCCCACTCCAGAGAGTGCAACAGTAGAGAAAGCGTTGGATAGCGTAGGGGTAAAAATTACTATTCCCACTCCGGAGAGTACAACAGTAGGGAAAACGTTGGATAGAGTAGGAATAAAAATTACTATTCCCACTCCAGTGAGTGCAACAGTAGGGAAAGCGTTGGATAGAGGGAGGGTAAAAATTACTATTCCCACTCCAGAGAGTGCAACAGTAGGGAAAGCGTTGGATAGCGGGAGGGTTAAAATTACTATTCCCCCTCCAGAGAGTGCAACAGTAGGGAAAGCATTGGATAGCGTAGGGGTAAAAATTACTATTCCCACTACAGAAAGTGCAACAGTAGGGAAAGCGTTGGATAGCGGGAGGGTTACAATTACTATTCCCACTCCAGAGAGTGCAACAGTAGGGAAAGCGTTGGATAGCGGGAGGGTAAAAATTACTATTCCCGCTCCAATGAGTGCAACAGTAGGGAAAGCGTTGGATAGCGTAGAGGTAAAAATTACTATTCCCACTCCAATGAGTGCAACAGTAGGGAAAGCGTTGGATAGCGGGAGGGTAAAAATTACTATTCCCACTCCAGAGAGTACAACAGTAGGGAAAGCGTTGGATAGCGTAGTAGTAAAAATTACTATTCCCACTCCACAGAGTGCAACAGTAGGGAAAGCGTTGGATAGCGTAGGGGTAAAAATTACTATTCCCACTCCAGTGAGTGCAACAGTAGGGAAAGCGTTGGATAGCGTAGGGGTAAAAATTACTATTCCCACTCCAGAGAGTGCAACAGTAGGGAAAACGCTGGATAGCGTAGGCATACAATTTACTATTCCCACTGCAGTGAGTGCAACAGTAGGGAAAGCATTGGATAGCGTAGGGGTAAAAATTACTATTCCCACTCCAGAGAGTGCAACAGTAGGGAAAGCGTTGGATAGCCGGAGGGTTAAAATTACTATTCCCACTCCAGAGAGTGTAACAGTAGGGAAAGCATTGGATAGCGTAGGGGAAAAAATTACTATTCCCACTCCAGAAAGTGCAACAGTAGGGAAAGCGTTGGATAGCGGGAGGGTTAAAATTACTATTCCTACTCCAGAGAGTGCAACAGTAGGGAAAGCGTTGGATAGCGTAGGGGTAAAAATTACTATTCACAATCCAGAGAGTGCAACAGTAGGGAAAGTAAATACTTCATATATAAATAAAATTAAATTAAATATTAATACCAATTACAATTTAATTAAAAGTAATTAACAATTTTATATAATGTAATAATTAATCAATCAAGAATAAAAATAAAAATTGATTGTTAAAAATATTTACCTAATAATACAAATTATTTACCAATTACCAATTAACAATTAAAAAATAATTAAAAATTTCAACAAAAATCCAATAAATGAATTAAAATATTTAATTAATTACAATTAAATTACTTCCCATCCTATTCCCCTACAAACCCACAACCCGCAACAGAAAATAAATGAATAAAATTAACATATTTATCAATTAATCAATTAATTAAAATAAATTACCAATTATATTTTATTTAATTACCAATTAAAAATTTAAATATCAATTAATTCAAAATAAATACCAAGAAATTAAATTATTTAATTAATTATAATTAAATTACTACCCACCCTATTCTCCTATAAACCCACAACCCACTACAGAAACAAATGTAATAAAATTAACATAATTATCAATTAAACAATTAATTAAAATTAATTACCAATTATATTTTACTTAAATACCAACAAAAAACTTAAATATCAATTAATTCAAAATAAATACCAATAAATAAATTTAAAAATGTAATTGATTATAATTAAATTACTTCCCACCCTATTCCCCTATAAACCCACAACCTGCAACAGAAAATACATTAATAAAATTAACATAATTATCAATTATTCAATTAATTAAAATTAATTACCAATTAGTTTTTAAGTCATTACGAATTAATAATTAATTAACAATTAATTCAAAATAAATACCAATAAATAAATTAACATATTTAATTAATTTTAATTAAATTACTTCCCACCCTATTCCCCTATAAACCCACAACCCGCTACAGATTTATATTACGCAAAAATTAAAAACCATAAAATTAATTATGAAATAAATATACACTATTCACACATATACTAACATAAAAAACACTTTAAAAAATTGGATATTATTAAAAAATTAACATTAACTTACTTACCTCAAATTCGATATTTTTGTTGTCTATATTCTGTCCATTCTATATTTTTGTTGTCTATATTCTGTCTATTCTATATTTTGTCCAGTCTATATTTTTAATTCGATATTACTGCTATTCTATTCGATGTTTTTGTAGTCTACATTCTGTCCATTCGATATTGTGTCCATTCTATATATTTAAATCTATCATAATGCAAATCGATATTAAAAACTTGATATTTTGTGTGTATACCCTCATTATGATACAGGGTATTCTTGAGCTATGACCTTAAAATGGATGATAAACTGCACATTGGTTGTGTCATTCGAATAAAAGATAGGTTTGTTTAAGTCACATTTATTACAAAGTTACATATGTAAATATCTTGTGACTGATATCAGTTGATAGTGTTATAAAGTGCCAGTTAACAGTGTGTAACCAAAATGTGTCCATGAAATACAAAATTGCGTACGATAAAAATATTGCATTTGCACTACAACACGCTACTCTAAACTCACAGCTACCAGAATCCAGCTGCAGTGTCATCTCTATAGGAAGGTTCGAGGATGTTTCAGGGCCTACCCTCATGTTAAACGAATGTCCTGTGCAGCCGCGTCGAAGCAATTTTGGGTGGCCATCTACACAAAGGAGTCACAAAATTGATTCCTATTACCAGTCAGTAAAGTGCACAGAGACAGGTTTCACACTCACCCTACCTCTCATAAACAAAATGTCCCACATGGATGGAGTGAAGGACACAGTTGGGTGAGGCGAGCAGAGCTTTTAATAGGAGACTCCAGTATGCATCTCTCCCCTGAAGGATACAGGCAAAAACAGGCCTTTCCATTCCACTAGAAATCAAAGCTGCCAAAATTGACAGTTTTTCGCAGTCTGCCAAGAAGACAGTAGTCTAAGGGGCATATGTAGGTAATTTTCATTTTGCGATTCTCAAATTTTGATTTTTAGGGAATCGTAATTAGAGAATTGCAAAACGAAATGTAGGTAGGATTATCAAATTTTATTGCGAATCCCACTTATTCCTTATTTGCGAATCGCAAATTGCGATTCACAAATAAGAAATACCTTCTCATTCATTCATATGGGCTAGAAGGCACATAGGAATGAGTGGGAAGACATTCTCAATTTGCGATTCTCAATTAGAGAATCGCAAATTGAGAATGAAATTTCAGGGTTGTAAGGGTGTCAATAGGACACCCTTTTGCACCCCCTGAAATTGACATGTGTGCACAGGTGGCCCACATGCGACCCACATGGCACTTTGAAAAATGCCAAAAAGTGCATTTTTCAAAGAAATAGCAAAATACCACCAACTTGAAGTTGGTGGTATTTTGGGATTCCTTAAGCCAAAAGTCGCACAACTTGGGTGCTTCCTACATTGCATTTAAGGAATCTCAATTTGTGATTCCTTAAATGCAATAGCAAAATAAAGCATTTGGGTTTTTGTGGGCTACATAGCACACGGCCCTAATTGCGATCGCAAATGCTGAACTTCTGCGAACTTCAGCATTTGTGAGCGCAATTAGGCTTCCTACATATGGCCCTAAGAGAGGTGCACTTTTTATTTATTTTATTTTATTTATTGCATTTGTATATGGCGCGACAGCTACCCTGAGGGTTTCCCGGCGCCCTGGATCAATGTTGCTGAAAGGAGACAGGGGACAGTTATTGATTGAACAGCCATGATTTCACTCCCTTGTGAAAGTGTAAATAACATGGTTCTAGCCGTAGTTGGAGGGGTAGTGAATTCCCTAGTGTCGGCGCCAAAAAAGAGAAAGAGCAACCTCCTAGTCGAGCCCTTTTTATCTTGGGCACCATGAATTTTGCTTGATTCATTGAGCGCAGGTTACGCGCAGGTAGGTATTCCTGGACCATTTTACATAGGTACTCCGGGGCTGTTCCTAAGCTAATTCTGTGCATATAGCACAGTGCCTTGAATTTTGCTCTGCTGGACACTCTCAACCAGTGTAGATTTCTAGGATGGTCTGTCATCCTCGTACGTCCTGGGAGATTGAGGAGCATTCTGGCCGCGGAATTTTGTACTACTTGTAGTTGGTTCAGAGTTCTATTCGTAGCTCCTAAAAATAGTTCATTACCGTAATCTAATCTAGACGTAATCAATGCCTGTATAACAGTCCTCTGGGCCCCCTCTGGCAATTGCCACAATATTTTTCTCAGCCATTTAAGGATGAGAAAACATGTGGATGCCCCTCTTGACCTCAGATGTTTGCTCTGGTCTCAGTCCTCTTAAACGCAAGGACTTTAGTGAACACATAGGGGTCGATTCTGATTCGGGGAAAAAACGTCCATACCATTTTGATCCGGAGCCATCGCCGTACGATTCGTAACCGTCTTCCGATTCGCGTAGTACGATCCGTATTCCATCAATCCGTCCGAATCGTCGCGATCCGTAAATATTGCAAGGCTGAAACAGTGAACCGAACGACTCGTACACATGCTGTACGACCCGACGAGTACGATCCGGACCGGGGTATGAGGACGTGATTCGTACGGTCCACGTCAGGTAAGGGTGATTCGTACGGAAAAGCGCACAATCATATACACACCGTACGGCGCATACACCCCATGATCGCAGAGGTACGCGCCATACCCCAGCGATCATGGGGGGTACGTGCCATACCTGGGTGGGGCGTTCCGTACCTGTTTCGGCGCAAACTCTGCTTTTACGCTGTTTTCAGCTCCCGTAGAAAAAGGGTCATACGGTGCGTATCCAACACGTATCGTACTTGCTGGGTCATGTAAACCAGCCGCGACCTGTACATATGTCGCGTACAGCGGGTTCCGAGTGAGAATCGCACGGAGATTAGAGTCGTACGGTCTCTGTACGATTCGTACGGAGTCCAGCTGCTGGTACGAATCGTACTTCGTCGTACTTACGGGTGACGTTGCAGGGTACGAATCGTACGGGAAAAACGCTCCGAACGGCTATTCGGAGCATTTTTACCGGATCAGAATCAACCCCATAAGTGTAATTTTAACTGAGGTAAAAATCAAAAAGAGACTTTCATTAACTTTACAGGAATTGAACCCAGGGTTAGAGAGCATGCTCTCAAGAGCCATGACTGGGGCAATTCCATATTAACAATGTATGTATTTTGATTTGATTCATTTTATCATCAATTTTAGAGAGGTGGATTAAAATTAGTTGTCTTTGATTCACTCCTATATTTTAGGACTCTTTGGAATATCTGATTTGCATAAAGTAACATATTGTAGGAATAGTGGTTGTCTGGTAGGATTGTAGTGTAGAATTTATACTCACTTTTTTGTGGGGTCATTTAAGTATTTGATGACAAGATACAGAGACATTGGGGGCCTATCAATGAACAGTATTTTTATTACAGTTTGTTATTTTGTTTGGGAGTGATGGAGGAACACCAGGTTTTCTGGCCGAAGAAAGCAATAATTTTATTAGATTTTTTAAGGGGAGTAATGTTTTATCCATTTTGCAAAATGTGTCCTGGAAAGGTGGGCAGCAATTGTTTGTCTGGCATTTTGGAACTTCATCTGTGTGTTTGTTGACTTGATGCAGTGCAGGGTGTTTTCTTTCTCGCATTTTGCGGGATCAAATACATTTTTGAAGGTGTCTGTATTCTGGGCAGGGGTGGCAAGGTTTCATTTCCCTGCATGTAGATCCAGGTCTCTTGCGCATGGTAATGGGTGGCCATTTTGTGGGCCCTGTATTTTTCTGTGTGTCTAACTTGTATTTAGCCAGTTTCACTTCATTCCATTGACATCTTTCGAAGTGTGGGTGAACAATTTCTGCCTGCGAGGGTGCAATATTTGGTTGAATTTCCTGGCAGATAATTTATGCTATTGATGGCATAATGCAGGGGTATTGGGAAGTCTTATAGGCTAGTTAATATTGTTATATGGTTTTGGGGGAGACAGTAATGCATTTGGTAGCCTGATGTAGGCAGAGTATACGAGTGGTGGGGCATGTCACTGATTGTTTTTGGGTGTGACATACTCACTTTGCGATATGCAATGGGTCTGGAAGTATGGGGGCAAGCTGTTGTGTAGGGTTCATTCGGGGCAATTGAGGCACTTTTGAAGCTGTGCCCATGGTGGCCCATAAATACTAAGGGCCCCATTAGGATGGCGAGCGGGCTTTGCCCGCCCGCCATCCTATCGGAAATCGGGACCGCCCGCCCTAAGGGCGGGGGTCCCGCACGCACCATTAGGATGTGCCCGCCAATGTGGCGGGCACATCCTGTATTGTTAGTATTGTGGCGGGCGGAGCTCTGTGCTCCGCCCGCCACAATACTAAAAATGCTTTGCAGCATTTACATAATCAAAGCGGCAGGCACCACGCGGTGCCTACCGCTTTGATTATGTAAATGCAGGGGGGTACCACAGGTACCCCCCTGTGTGCCACCCCCCTTTGGCCTTCACTCTGGGGGCCCACAGGGGGCCCCCAGAGTGAACACCGCATGCCTTTCCGTGGCGGCATTGCCGCCACGGAAAGGCATTGAAAAATGCCCATAGTAATATTGCGGGCGGTGTCTGACAGACACCGCCTGCATGTTACTCATTTTCCGCCCCGGCCGCAAGGCGACCGGGGGGGAAAAGTGGCGGGCGGTGTTTTGCTCCGCCGTGGTCCCCCCTGCCATTCTAATATGGCGGGGGGGAATACAGGGAAGGATGGCGGGCGGATTTCCCCCGCCAGGCTGGCGGTGGCTACCGCCAGCCTGGCGGGGGCAATCCGCCCGCCATCCTAATGGAGCCCTAAGCCTTCGGAGTGGATGATCATTAGATGCACACTATCCTTTGTGTGTCTATATTGGGCTAAGCCAGCCTCAGTTACATCACATTCAACAACAGTTTTGAAAGAGTGGAGGAACACTACGTGACACTGCGGCTCCCAATATTCTAGTGGAACTTTTCAGGGAGTCTTTATTCTTTTGCTGCTATGATTTTTTTTTTTTGGTTAAGCAGCTTTACTTAGAAAAATAATAACATAGTAGAAACAAGTTACATGAACTTGTATAGATTGCAGGAATGAAATCAACAAAAATATCAAAGAATTGAAGCTGTTTAATGATTTTTAAATGTAATGGGGAAAGGGAGAAAAGGGAAGGAGGGATAATGTATATAGAAAGACAAAGTTAACAACAGCTTAGAGCATTACCTGAAAAGAAAGATAGCAAAATAATGTAATATAATAAATCGAACAAGCAATAGCAAAATTAGTATCCATGGCAGAGAAATAGAAAAATCATAGCAGTTTAAAATTTTCTGATAAAGTACATATAGGAGATTTATGGGCTACATCATCTGAAAAAGAAGTTACAGGTTACCAATAGAAAACTTTATTAGCAGACAGAGTATACAAGGAGGAAAAGGGAGTATGTAATCTATGATAATGACATACATCATTCCATCAGGTTTTATAAGAAATATTTGATGCACATTTCGCATTAATGGAAATGTATTGAAAGGCAAGAGTTAGCATGAGATCTAACAACTGTAAGTTACTACGTGACAAGTAGGTATCTTACCAAAAACTACCCAAAAATAGTATCAGAGGAGTTAGTGGACAAATGAAATGAAATATTACAGATAATGGAGATCAGACCTTGTCCCAGAAAGAAGCTGTAGATGGGCTGTGAAACAGCATATGCACAAGGTCACCAAATTAGTGGTCACGGGGTCAACATTTAGGAGATGAATCCAAGAAGAATCTAGCTAGCAAGGAAAGGGTGAAGTATAGTCTATGACAGAGAAAGAACAAAGACTGAGAATTAAAGGCTGTTCTGGAGGTTCTGTAGAGTTTATTACAAATCTTATTCCAAAATGCGAGACCCCAAGTACATCCCATATCCAATTCCCAATGAAGCTCCATCTTAGATTTGGATCTGACATATGATAGAGAGCGGAAAAGTCTATATATAGGTGAAACATTATGAAGAGAAGTAAAACATTTACCAAGGTGGGAGTTTGAAGAGGGAGAAAGGGAAGTATTTGGTAAAGAATGAAGAACCTTGAGAAGAATATTTGTGACATGGAGATATTTAGGTAAAAAGGAACAAGGGAACTTAAATAAGTGTTGTAATTGTTAAAAGGAGGGATGATCATTATTAGAAAATAAATCTTTGACCCAAAAGATACCTCTTTGCCTCCAGGCCTTCCAAAAAATCGGTTTGTTGTTAGTAGTAATAAGATTGTTATACCAGAGAGGAGATTCATGAAAGGAGACTGTGACTGATAAATCAGTTTTAGAATAGTACAAGTATGTTTAAAGAGAGAAGAAGAAATATGGAAAGCTTAGCCGAGAAAGATATAACTTCACAAGGGAGAAAAGTAGCTAAAAAAAAGCATTCAATGTCCTACCATAAAGGGTTAAATGAGGATTACGACAAAGAAAGCCATCTAGAGGCTTGTTGGAGACACTAGGCTTTATGGTAGAACCGATAGGGAAATTGACTCCACCTTCCTGTTTAGCTTTCCTAAGAGAAGCTAGAGAAATTCTGGCTTTTTAATTCAACCAAAGGAATTTAGAGAGTTTAGAATTTAATTCCTTAAAGAACATAGCAGGAATATTAACTGGGATCATTGAAAGGGTATATAGAATTATTGGCACCGTTCCCTCTAGGGTGCACGCGAGCGCGCACCTCCCCTGACGTCAGCGCGCACTGCCTCACCTGAAGCGCGCACACAGGACCTAGCACGAGAGAGTCGCGCCGCCGGCCGCTTTAAAGAAGCGAGTGGCGCGAACATGAGGCACTGAGTCGTGAGGAGTGCACGTAAGGAGCCGGGGTTGGCTGGTGGGACTTGTGGCTATGTGGGAGCGCGGGTCAGACTGAGGCCTTTTGTTTAAGTATTGCTGTTAATCAGAGCCTCTTAACGGGTCCTGATTAACTGCAATACTAAAACAAAAGGCCACAGTCTGCCCGCAATTTGCAAACAAAAGCATAGTCAGTTTCCAAACACAGCGCTTACTTTAGCACACGCTGTGTTTGGAAACTGTCTCTACGCTTTTGTTAGTAACGAGTGGAAGAGAGGGCAGAAAGGCACAAAAAACGAGGGGACACCGAGTGGAACAGAGGACAGAAAGACACAAAATACGAGTGGAACAGAGGGCAGAAGGGCACAAAAAACGAGGGGAAAACGAAGTGGAACAGATGGCAGAAAGGCACAAAAAACGAGTGGAACAGAGGGCAGAAAGGCACAAAAAACGAGTGGAACAGAGAGCAGAAGGGCACAAAAAAACGAAGGGAAAACGTAGTGGAACAGATGGCAGAAAGGCACAAAAAATGAGTGGAACAGAGGGCAGAAAGGCACATAAAATGAGGGAAAAACGAGTGGAACAGAAAACAAAAGGGGCACAAAAACAAGTGGCACCGAGGGCAGACGGGCACAAAAAACTAGAGGAAAACGAAGTGGAACGGAGGGCAGACAGGCACAAAATACAAGTGGAACAGAGGGCAGAAGGGCACAAAAAATGAGGGGAAACAAAGTGGAACAGAGGGCAGAAAGGCACAAAATACGAGTGGAACAGAGGATAGAAGGGCACAAAAAACGAGGGGAAAACAAAGTGGAACAGAGGGCAGATAGGAAGAAAAACAAGTGGAACAGAGGGCAGAAGAGCACAAAAAACAAGTGGAACAGAGAGCAGAAGGGCACAAAAAGACGAGGGGAAAATGAAGTGGAACAGAGGGCAGAAAGGCACAAAAAAACGAGTGTAACAGAGGGTAGAAAGGCACAGAAAACAAGTGGAACAGTTGGCAGAAGGGCACACAAAACGAGGGAAAAACGAGTGAAACACAGGACAGAAAGGCACAAAAAACAAGTGGAACAGAGAGCAGAAAGGCACAAAAAACGAATGGAACAGGGCAGAAGGGCACAAAAAACGAGGGGAAAATGAGTGGAACAGAGGGCAAAAAGGCACAAAAAACGAGGGGAAAACGAGTGGCACAGAGGGCAGAAAGGCACAAAAAACAAGTGGAACAGAGGGCAGAAGGGTACAAAAAATGAGGGATAAACGTGTGGAACAGAGGGCAGAAAGGCACAAAAAACCAGTGGAACAGAGTGCAGAAAGGCCCAGAAACGAGGAAAAACAAGTGGAACAGAAGGCAAAAGGGGCATAAAAACGAGTGGCACAGAGGGCAGACGGGCACAAAAAAACTAATGGCACAGAGGCAAAATACAGAATACAGAAATATAGGGTCAGCCAAGAACAGAAGGCAGAACGGGCAGAGAGGCACGGGGCAGCGAGGGGAACAGAAGGGAAACTGGGCAGAGACAAGGCAGCGATGGGTACAGAAGGAAAGACCGGGCAGAGAGAGCACAGGGACAGCGAGGGGAACAGAGGGAAGAAAAAAAGGGCACGGAACACGTACAGGCAGCGGGGAAGAGGGACAAAAGCAGTCAGAGACACAACAATGAAAATACAGGCAATACAATAAATTTGCAAACTGTCCTTAATACCCTTATTGTGGCTCTGTATGTGTGAAAATGCACCATCTTTTCACTTTTTAAAGTAAACATTTTGAGTGCCATTTGGCATCGCAGACACGCAGGGTTTGGTTCCTGGCGCACAAAGCCATGGTTGCAGCACACAGAGACCCTCCACTGTCGCACACAGAGGAAAGAAATTAGAAGGAACATTGATTATGGGCGAAACCAACATTTTGATAGAGTCCATACGACCCCACCAGGAAAGAAAGAGGGGATTCCAGAAGGAAAGAAGCTTATCTACTTTATCTAAACAATCATTGTCGTTTGTCAAACCCAAATCATTAATGGAAGGGGCAAACCAGCTACACAAATACTTCATTTTGGAAGTGTTCCAATGAAACCCCATGGCATTGAAAGAATGACTAAAAGTAAACTTAGTAAGAGGCATGAATTCAGTTTTGTCAGAATTGATACTATATCCAGCAACCAAGGAAAATGTATCAATTTCCTGAAGAAGAGCCGGGACAGACTGCTCAGGAGTAGAAATGAAAAGAAGTTTGCCGTCAGCATAAGCTGAAATTTTTAAATGATCGGCTCCATATTGAAATCCACTTATTTTGGTGTTATTTCTGATACGGGACAGGAAAGGTTCCAAAGCATGTATAAATAATAGAGGGGATAACAGACAACTCTGACAAAGAACACGACCTAATGGAAAGTAACTAGAGATCTTCCCATTGACTAAAACTGATGCCATGGGGTATTGATAGGGTAAGGAAATAAACTAAATAAAAAGGGGACTTTAACCATGCCAGGAATTTGAGTAAGGACGACTAGTCAATTCGATGAAATGATTTCTCAGCATCAATTGAGATAGCTGCTAGAGGATGAGAAAGAGAAGATGCCTTGTTTAAAACATTAAAAAATAATCTAGAATTATAGGAGGTAAATCTACCTTTAATAAAATCTGACTGCTCCTTACCAATCATTGAAGGAAGGGAGGGTTCAAGGCGTAAAGCTAGTAATTTGGCAAAGATATTATAATCCAAGTTGACTAATGAAATACCCCTTTAGTTTTTACAGAGGGCCAAGTCCCTACCGTCTTTTTGGATAATACAAATAGGAGCCTCTTGGAAGGAGCCCCCAGTGGAACCAGATGCAGAGAAAAATTGAGAGTTGTAACAGCCTAGGAAAGAGAAGATTAGAAACGTAAAGAAACAATTTGATCGTGAAGTCATCTGGATTAGGGGATTTGTTCTTCTTAAGAGACTAAGGTGCATGAAAGATCTCTGATAAGGAAATGTCACTTTCTAAGGATGAGAGGTCTCTATGATCGCCAAGGGAATTCTTGGAGGTTTGTAAATAAGCCTCTATCTGAGATGGCAAGGGTGGAGATTCAGGCGTGTAAAGAGATTGGTAATGTTTAACAAACTCTGCAAAAATCTCAGAATCTTAAAAAACTGGAATCCCTATATCGTTTTTTACTGATTCTAACATGTGAGCCTGCAATGGATTCTCAGACAATTACCCTAAAGTTTACCCATTTTATTACAGCCACGGAAATAACAAGCTCTACTACGAAGTAAAATTATTAAACTTTAATTTCAGAAATACGCTCTTGCAAATTAGATGGAGTAGACGAAGAATAATATTGATGCTGCAACCGTTTGATATCAAGTAAAAGGGACTGATACTGTTTAAGAGGAGAGTTCTTTTCCGAGATACGAAATCAGTAATCTGACCTCGAGCGAGTAAAAGAGAATTATTGAATCTCCATCTATTGGATTTGGAATGCACCATGAGCAAATCAAGATCTGTAATGACAAGGGCATGATCAGAAATCACAATTGGTTTGATAGAAGAACTGCTAAGATTTTCCGGAGAGAGTTTTAGAGATAAAGATAATATCTAATCTGGATAGGGAACCATGAGGAGGGTAGAAGAAAGAAAATTATTTACTTGAAAGATTGGAGATTCTACATTAGTCCACCTAAAGACGTTGAGAAATAAAGGAAATACATTGTTTATGCAGTTTTTGGGGAATATACTTAAGTGGGATTGTCAATCAAAGAAGGGGTCAATTACTTGATTACAATCACTGCCCAAAATAAAAAAGTCATTAGCATGTTAGATACATTTTTTGGAAATGTTAGGCCAAAAGGAATTATCAACTTGGGTAGGGCAATAAATAATACAAATAGTATAGGGGATATCTTTAACAATAAACTTAACAAAAAGCCATCTACCTTCAGAATCAAAATCTTGAGAAACAGTTACCAATTTTACATTCTTGTGGCAAAGCAAAAAGGAGAACCAAAAACAAAACCGACAAACCCATATTTAAATTTCAAAGCCTCAAGCTTAGAAAGGTGAGTTTCTTGGAGAAGCGCGAGGTCAGGAGAATATTTAGTCAAATGAGACAGAATACTCTACCTCTTTAATAGGTTTAATTACTCCTTTCATCTTCCAAGAAACAACGCTGAATGAAGTAACAAATGTAAATATATACACAAAGTCAGTCGTCTAAGACAGAAAATACATGGAACAGAAAGACATCAAAAAAGATAACAGAAAGAAAAGAAAGAAAAAAGAGATCAGAGGGAAGAAAAGGGAAGGAAAGAGAAGAGAAGATCAAAAAAGAGAGACAGTACATGTCAAGAAATTTTTAATGCAAAACTTACCTGATGAGGATAAACACGGGGGAAGTCGACAATACCACAGGGTAAGACAGCACAGCAAAGGAGACGTGTTGACAGACAAAAGGAACATGACAAGGTAAATGACTGGATAAAAACATCAAGGTACCTGAAAAGAAAAAGAAGGTTAGTCAGTAACCTCAAAGAGCACAATAGTCATTAAAGAAGCATAAAAGAGGGAGCATAAGGCTGCATAACTATAATAACATAAACTAGGATAATATGCAAGAGGGGGGCCCTTCAACACGAAGAGCATTCATCCTGATGAAGAAGCAGACGTCTCCATGGAGCTGGAAAAACGTAGGTGAAGAAATTCTCGCAGGTCAGCAGGAGCAGTGAAGGAGGAAATATTATTCCGAAATGTCACTTTGAAGAGATAAGGGTGAAACAAACAAAAGCGGGAACCCAAAGAGTGTAGCTCAGGACAAAGATCTAGGAACTCCTTCCGCCTAGGAGCTGTAGCTCTTGAGAGATCCTGTGAAGTAACATGTTTACTTCCCTGCCATAAAAATTGCCTTTTAGATTTCACATCATTGAGGACTTTCAGTAAATCAGTGAATTTCAGAAAAAGATGATGACAACTCTGGGCTTGGATGAAGAGGAGGATGAAAGAGGAGGAGGACCTAGATTATGAGCTGTCTGAATATTCAAGCGCTTGGAGGAAGGTATGTCCACCAGCTGACGTAAAACGGAAATAGGGTCCATTCCTTCTAATCCTTCCTGAAGACATAGAGGTGCTGGTTATCCCTTCTATTTCAATTCATGAATAAAGCAGAGAAAGTCGACCCTAACCCTGCCTCCAGGCAGGTTGTTCCACTCACCCCGCAGCTCCCCCTGGCTGCACCAGTGCTCCCAGCCAGCTTCTGCCGTTGTGCCCAGGGTTCAAGGCCCGCTGTAGGCTCTGCCCATCATTTGGTCTTTTCCTCATTTTGTTATTGTGCTATTGTGTTTCCTACTGCTCAATTGTACTGATCCTGCCTCTAAGTTTACCCCGTTTGTAATGTTATTCTTTAGCTCGCCACTGCTCCCCCTTTTTTGCCTTCTGTTTTTCCTCACCGCCTCGACCCATCCCCGGTTCCCAAAGCTGCGTACCCTGCGGCTCCGCCCCCCTCGCCCTCCATTGGCCTCCCCGCTCCCGCCTCCCAGCTGCACCTCCCTCCCACATCCCCATACATGGCGGCCGCTGTGCAGCCCCACCTTAGGCGCACCTAAGGCAAGCCCGTCTGTGCCCGTACCGTGCCCAGGCCCCTGTGGATGCCACATCGCCCGACTCCACTACGATGCCAGCACCCTCCACGCACTAAACCCCGGACGAGAACACACCTGCTACCAGGCCACCCTGAAGCGCACCCAAGGACCCTTCACCTGCTGGATCTGTAGTAACGGCGTTGAAGGAGGAATTGCCATCGTCCACAGGAACACTCTCAGAGTCGCGACCAACACCGATGACACCCTCAGCACCGCCAAACACATGCACTTCCTGATTCACAGCGACCCGAACACCACCCTCAGAGGAACCCTCGTCTACAGACCCCCCCGGACCACGACCACAGTTCAGCGACTCCATTGCCGACCTCATCAGCACACATGCCCTCGCCTCCACGGACTACATCCTCCTCGGTGACCTAAACTTCCACCTCGAGAACAACAACAACACCAAGTCCACCACCCTGATCAACAACCTAGACAACCTCGCACTCAGACAGCTCGTGACAACACCCATCCACCACGCCGGCCACATGCTTGACCCCATCTTCATAGTGACCCCCCATGTCACCTTCAACCATACCACCTAACCTCACTGGACCGACCACCACTGCATCCAATTCCCCTTCAGGGAGTCCACCATGCACCACCACACCCAGCAGATGCCTCGAGGCCACTGGAGCAAGGTCACCGATGACCAGATAACCACCACCTTCGCCCAGAGCCCATCCACCAACCCCACCGACCCGGACACCGCCGCCCGCACCCTTAGACAATGGATCGGCAACTGTACCAACACCCTCGCCCCACTCAAGGCACCCTCCAACAGCCATACCAGCAAGAAGACCAGCTGGTTCACCGAAGATCCTCCAAGCCTCCAAACGAACATGACAAAAACTGCAGAACAACTGGCTCCGCGAACGAACTCCGGAGAGCCACGCAGCCCACAAGAACGCCACTTGCAGACACCATCAACTTATCAGAACCGCCAAGAGGGCTTCATTTAAATAGCACCTAGATAACAACGCACACAACAGCAAACTGCGCTTCAACATCGTGAAGGAGCTCTCCACCCCCTGCTCCAACAACAATGAAATCCCACCTTAACAAGACCTATGCGACTCACTGGCCACCTTCTTCCACCGCAAGATCGCTGACATCCACAACAGCTTCAACGCCGCAACCCCCTGACACCTACCGCCCCCACGACCACCACCCGCACCAACCGCCTGCTCTCCTGGACCAACATCAGCAGCGAAGACACCAGAAAGATCATGAACACCATCCGCTCCGGTTCACCGTCAGACACATGCCCTCACCACATCTTCAACAAAGCCTGCACAGCCATCCCACCTCATCTCTGGAAAATAATCAACATCTCCTTCGAGACAGCAACCTTCCTGGAACGCTGGAAGCACGCTGAGATCAAAGCCTTACTCAAGAAACCCAAGGCAGACCCCAAGGACCTCAAGAACTTCTGTCCCCCCTCCCTGCTTCCGTTCCCGGCAAAGGTCACCGAGAAAATCGTCAACAATCAACTGACCCGCTACCTCGAGGAGAACAGCATCCTGGACCGTCCCAGTCCGGGTTCCGCAGCAATCACAGCACTGAAACCGACCTCATTGCCGCCACTGATGACATCAGGACCCTGCTTGACAATGGAGAAACAGCGGCCCTCATCCTCCTGGACCTGTCAGCCGCCTTCGACGCGGTCTTCCACCACACACTACAAACACGGCTACATGAAGCTGGGATCCAAGGGAAGGCCCTGGACTGGACCACATCCTTCCTATCTGGAAGAACTCAGAGTGTCCGTCTCCCACCCTTCCACTCCAATGCCACCAAGATCATCTGCGGCGTACCCCAGGGCTCCTCCCTTAGCCCGACGTTGTTCAACATCTACATGGCACCCCTCGCCCACATCGCCCGACAGCACGACCTCAACATCTTCTCCTACGCCAACAACACTCAGCTGATCCTCTCCCTCACCAAAGACCCTCACACTGCCAAAACCAACCTTCACGAAGGAATGAAGGTCGTCGCTGAATGGATGTGAAACAGCCGACTTAAGCTGAACTCAGACAAAACGGAAGTCCTCATCCTTGGCCCCACCCCCTCAGCCTGACACGACTCCTGGTGGCCGACCACACTAGGAACAGCCCCAACACCCACTGGCCATGCACGCAACCTCGCCTCCACCCTCTCCATGACTAAGCAGGTCAACGCAGTCTCCTCATCCTGCTTCAACACTCTCCGAATGCTCATCAGGATCTTCAATTGGATCCCCATTGAAACTAGAAGAACAGTCACCCAGGCCCTCGTCACCAGCAATTTGGACTACGGAAACGCCCACTATGCAGAAATGTCGGCCAAACTCCTGAGACGACTGCAACGCATCCAGAACACCTCGGCACGTCTGATCCTGGACAACCCCTGCCACAGCCACATCACACCCCACCTGAGAAACCTGCACTGGCTTCCCGTCAACAAAAGGATAACCTTCAAGCTACTCATCCACGCACACAAAGCTCTCCACAACACCGCCCCAGCATATCTCAACAGACGACTCAGCTTCTACACGCCCACACGCTATCTCCGCTGCGCCGGCATCGCCCTTGCCACAGTCCCCTGCCTCCAAAGAACGAACGCCGGTGGCAGCCCCTTCTCCCAACTTGCTGCCAAGACCTGGAACACCCTCCCCACCAACCTACGGCAGACCCAAGACCTACTGGCCTTCAGAAGACTCCTCATGACCTGGGTCTCTAGCAGCACCGCCCCCCCCCCGCAGCACCTTGAGACCTGCACGGGTATGTAGTGGGCTCTATAAATGTCCTGATGGATTGATTGAATGAATCTCCAGGGCAAATACAGCAGAAAATGCAGGAGACAAAATAACCTCTTTAGACGGAAGCCAAATGCATCTAAAATGGTATGCACCTGTTACAACGCATTTTTTACAACGCACTACCACTACAACGCAGGCATTACAACGCATACCATTACAACGCATTGCGCTGGGGGGCGCTCTAGGATAAGAGGTAAGTTTAATTTACTATCCAACACCTTCCCTAGGGTCCACGGGGACTGGAGTTAGAATAGTAAATTATACTTACCACTATCCAGCACCCCAAAGCGCTATGCGTTGTAATGGTATGCATTGTGAATACCGCGTTGTAATGGTATGCGGAGTAAAAGTATGCGTTGTAACGTCATACATCCATCTAAAATGGCCGCCGCATGAGGAATAAAGGAAAATAAGTAATAAAGGTTGCAAAATGCACCAAAAGGCCAGTTCAGCATAAGTAATGTCTCACCCGGTCTTCTGATGTTCATAATGACTGCCTATGTGGTAAACTGATTGAATAATCGGCTCCAGTCTGCTCTGTTCGTCCCGAGCTAGGCAGCCATCTTGTGCAGCGGCCACGCGCACTCCTCCCATTTGCTGCTATGATGTTGGGATATTTTGGCGTACTGAGAGGAGTTTGTGTGTGTGTGTGTACATTACAGCCCTATCTTCCCTCTCTCTTGTAAAAACACTTTCTGTTGTGCAGTGGGCCATATTCTTGCAGTAACACACCTCCTGCAATGCAGCCCTACATCACCCTCATGCTAGTAGTAACACCTCCTTAGTGATTTAACACCACATTGACCTTCCTCTGGTATTTAAATGGCACGCACATGTAGCTTCCACCATACAGGACCTCTCTCTATGATTTACCGACACCTCCCAGTCTGATGCAGCAAGCTTTCTAGTGGAGAAACTCCCCATCATAAGTGCACACAACCAGCAGTGACTGCTCCATCGAATGGACTAGTCCGCCTGACTCCACCCAATGCCAACACTGCTTTAAGAGATATGCAGCCGAAGCTTCAGCTCTACAGATGTCAGGCCTGGACACTGGAGCACCGCATTTAGCAGGGAGAATGGGATGACTGAAAAGCCTGCCATAAAGAAAGAGCAAGGTGACTATAAGGTACAAAGAATTGAACTTTCATTAGATAAAGTAGAGTCTGCTCGATGGAGAGAAGGAAGGAAGCCAGTTTATAAACATTATATGAAGTGTGTGTAAAAAAGGTACTGCAGCATGGCCAGATAAAACCTGCAGTGTGAAAGCATCGGGCTTTTTTCAGGCAAATATCATACAAGGAAAATAAGTAAGCCTGAAGGAAGAAAGAATGAGGTGTGGAGGTTGGATTGAAAGAATTCCTGCATGGCAGAAAGGAAGAAGCCTATATATAGGAGTGGAAGGTGTCTCCATTAGGCAAAGAAAGCAAGAAGCCAGAAAGGAGAGGTGATTGCCTGCACCAGAAAAGGGGAAGTATGGAGCATGCATTAGACAGAGGAAAGGGATTAAACCTGGGAGAGTGGAATGCCTGCACTTGGGATAGAGCAAGGAGTCTGCATTAGAGAGTGAGAGGGGAGCCCACATAGTGTCATGGTAATCCGACCTGTTACTGGAGTGTGTAGATTTAAGTGGCAAAATCAAGTTCACCCCTGCTAGGTACATTAGGACACTCACCTCTTATTCCTGGAGTTAGCGAGAGTGTTCAGGCGTGAGTAGTGCAAAATAATGGGAAAACTATTCTTTATCCCCTGCCTGAGAGAGTTTTAAGTGATGGCATAATAGCAGGAGAGGCGAGGAAGCGGCAACAAAACTTCCTAATTGAAACCACATGCTCTAAGAAGGTGCAAACCCAATTGGCGCTCAGTTACCATAAACATAAGCACCACAGAAGTGGGTGCTACCTCTATTTAAGAGAAGTATTTAAACCCGGTTCTTGCATTCCTTAGCGCTGCCAACCTTGTTTGTTCTACATCTCTCCTGGGCTCTGTATGAAGATTTTGATTACCCTGTTCCGAAGTGCCACCTATCCAGTACTCCCATCTTCAGGAAAATTGGACTGGGAACCTGAACTTTATTGGACAGGTTGGGTGAATTAACACTATTCTTAAAAGCGTTTACCTATCGTGGTGAAGGTAACCTTCTTGTTTTTGTTTTGGAAGGCATGCCTTAATTAACTCAGTAATGTTAAAACACCACTGGCCTTATAGTACATAATTACTGCAGGGACTTTTTCATTTTCTTTGGCTGTATCCAATGCAGAACAGTATAGACTATGTAAGAGTTACCAATGAGATTAAACTTAAATCAATACTATTCAGTGATTGCCTGTTTTGATTCCCGTACTGGTATCTGCATGATCAGAGAAGTAGTGAACAATATGATTAGGAGAGACAAGTCAGATAAACACGTGCCATAGCCATTTATATTATATGTGGTACATTTACTGTCAGTGAACTAATCTCTACACTATAAATGACAGGTGCTCCTGTAGCGGTCACTGCTATAGACTCAGTGAAGTTGACAAGTTCCTTGCTGACTTTCTCTCTGAATGGACACGTTTCGAACTGTTTCCCCCCTGCATCATCAACAGCCACATCAGAGATCTCAGGTTGGTGGTTAAGTATCCGGGGAGAGAGATTGCTCATTACCAAACGTTGTCACCACTGCAAAGGTAAATAATTAAAATATTGCACATGGAAAGGAGGCAGAGAGCACACAAAGAAATCCTGTACTAAAGAAAACGGGAACTACCGGGCTTCCGCAGAGAGAAAGGAAACCATTGGAAGAGAAGAAGTGGGCACCAGTTAGAGGAATAAGTATCTGTTAGACCTGACATCCTTGGTGTGGTATTCCCTCAGACTTTTTGCCTTCACTTACCTATTTTTGCTGAACTTTTTTTTGTTGGCATTAGGACTCTCGACACTTCCCCCCTGCTAACCAGTGGCTAAGTGCTTTTTCTCTCCCCTTTAACCATGGTAACATCGGCATACACCCAATTGCCACTTCTAATTTACATATAAGGTGGTAATTGGTACTGCATGTACCCACGGCTGGTAAATGAACTACATGGGGGCTAGCATTCATTGTGCCACCTATTAAAGCAGCACTATTAAAAATATCACAGTCCAGCTACTGCAACCGCTAGTGTAGTTTTAAACTGCCATTTTGACCTGGCAAAATAATCCTTTCAAAACATAGCAGAGAAAGATAGGATCAAAGGGATATTTTAACTACCTGTCACAGTTCCAATCCCCACTATATACAATCTCAATAACCAACTGAACTGGGGGTCTCGTGAACACAATGCCACCAAGTGCCTCAGACTGCTGAAAACAGAGATAAAAAAGCAAAGAAACAAGAGTATAGTGAAAGGAATGAACTCTTTGAGCAGAGCTTGGATTCCCATCAATTGTCAACATGATCAATCTTATCATCTGGTTATCCACCCATGCGAATGATATGTCTATTGATCATAGAGACTATATTCCTGGAAGGACTCGCTCAATAGAGTCAGAGAGGGAGTGCCAGAGAGTAAAGGACAGATCGTATGTTATTTAGATCCATGACCACATGGGAATTGAGTACAGTGCAAAAAACCAGTTTAAAATAGGGGTGTGAGGAGAAGAACAAAGTTTATTAGAAAAATTGCCTCACACTCTAATAATTTAAAATCTGAACAGTGCAAGAAGCAGTTTTAACAAATGACTGCTATATTATCAAGGTCGACATGTTTCAGCCAATTGGGTAAAAATGACCAAGGCTTTCTTCAGGACCTCTGTTATTAGAATTTGCTACTGCATGTGTGCATCTACCAAAAATGTGTCACAAGAATTAAGTGAAAAGTAGAATGTCGTAATTGACCCCACAGTAAGGTTGGAATAAATACAACCTACTTTTATCGTTCCTCTGCTTCAAGGGATGCAGATGGCATCTAAAAGAAACATATTAACAATCCTCCTGGTTAGTTCACTTCTAAAAATAGAACAAATAGTCTCTATTGAGTATCAAGCATTGGTCTCCTAAGACCTCGGGGCTGTTATATCTGCCCTCAGACTAAACATACAACAACAATAGATATAGGAAAAATAGACCGTGGGTCCAATCCAATTTCACAAACTGTAACAGTGACAACCTGATCTGTATACTGACATGCCCTTGTCAGATCCAGTATGTTGGATGACCACCCGAAAGTTAAAGCGCGGGTGCTGGAACATAAAAGCTCCTTCAGATGTAAGAAAACCATTACAAGGCCCACCAAGCATTTCGTTGAGAAAAATCATGGAGCAGAAGATTTCCACTGGAAAGTACTGGAAAACCCGTTCATACCATCACATATCAGTGACATCTCCATATACTTGTTCTTTAAGGAACAGAAATGGGTATTCAGACTTCAGAGTGATATGAGAGCCCTGAATGACGAGATACAATGGACCAGTTTGTAGATGTATATTGCGGTTCGGACATTCAATTTGAATAACTGGACTTGAGATAGGGCAATAATACTTCGGACAACCCTATTGTACAGAGGGAGATTCACAAAGATTGAGTGATCGGACTTGAGATACGGCAACAATTCTTGGGACAACCCTATTGTACAGAGGGAGATTCACAAAGATTGGTAAAATCTATAGGCAATCAGTGACCAAGTAACATCTAAGGTCCTACATTTAGTCCATGCAACACTAAACAAGGTACATCAGTTTTGTATGATTAAGGTGAACGAATGGACCTGTGAAAGGATAACAGCAGTTGGTTTAACACCACTGTCCAGAGGGGGCATCATTTAGATGTATTTAGATGTATGTAGATATATTTGCTGACCTAGTTACATTAACTGTCCTATAAACAGTCCAATGATCACCAAATAGGGTATATCAGGCTTTATAGATCAAGTAGCCGATTGCTCTTTGGGGCTGCTAGGACAATCTATTATAAAACCACAGTTATGTGATTAGATGCTGGTCTTTCATTGCGGTTAACTATAATGTCATTGTTTAGATCGGAGCACAGGTAATAAGGAACTGATGTGAGATAGTGGCACTAGCGCACTACGACTGTCATAAGAATGACGCCTTCTTATTGTTTGTAGTACTGCTTGGGACTACATGCGGCACGGAATACAAAAAAGAGGATGTAGAATGGCGGGAGGTGTCCATGAGGCCCCTTGAATTCCGTGTGGTTTGAGACACTCTATTATGTTTTTGATGTCAAGGGGCTCTTTGAGTTTACCAGCATGGCGATACCACTGCTGGAATCACATTATAGTCTCTGAGCTGAGCTCATGTGTGCACAGTCTATCCTATTGGAACGGATAAATGAACTACGAGTATCAGGCGTGTGACGTCATCCTGTAGTTTTGAGGGATCCTCTGGATAGTGTAAACAGCAGGAGGCTTTGACGAAGGGATGTATGACATTACAACGCATGCTTTTACCACACATGCTTTTACATCGCAACTTTTACAACGCATGCCTTTACAACGCATAGTGTTGAGAAGTGCTAGATAGTGAATAGTGTAATTTACTATTCCAAATCCAGTCCCCGTCGATAGTAGGGAAGGTGTTGGATAGTAAATTAAATCTATTCCCTATCCTAGAGCGCCCCCCAGAGCAATGCGTTGTAATGGTTTGCGTTGTAAAAGTTGTGATGTAAAAGCACTGCGTGGTAAAAGTTGCGTTGTAAAGGATGTTTCCCTGACGAAGGATCACAGAACTAAATGAACTACGAGCGTCATGCGAGTGACGGCATTCTGTAGTTCTTAGGGAGCCTCGTGATGATGCAAACAGCGGCAGGTGTTCACTAAGCATTAAGGGGGATACAAGTGAGGCACCCTGCATGCTGACGCAAGCTGGATAGACCGCAGCATCTGTTAATTATTTGAAAAATACACAACTGGGAAATTAATTAGAATTAAACTACAACAGCCATAGTTATGATAACAGCGTGTAGTTTATTCAGACGAAATCTGCACCCAATGTTGCTTTTCAGTACTAGAGAACACCTGTGGCCAATTGCGGGGATAGGATTTAAAGGGCACCACCTGTACCGTTCGTTACCTTCACCCTCGACTCAGAAGACACCGGAGGCAACAACGGACAGGTAGGCTCCGCTTACCCTCTTGATGTGGTGCTTTAGCAAGCCCTTTGAGGAGTGTTTGAGTGCACGGATACTCTTTTACTTTGACTTTGTTGTAGGATCTTCCTTCCTCTCCCTTCTCCCCCCCCCACACCCCGGGCTCAGGCTTTTTGGGTGGTTTGGTACTAAGACCAGTGGCAGTTGGATGGGGCAATGCTATTCTATCAGAGGATACACTTTATTTACTAGTATTAAGCCTGCACTAAACCAAACGTGAGGCTTGTGCCCACATATAAAATGCAAAAGAACAGTACATAAAGGAGACTATTAGGTCATCAGAAGATATAGTCCCCTGCTTTATGAATATGAATGTGTTTGTACTATATATCTCTATGTAAACTTGAGTGAGCAGAGATGCTGTGGAGGGGGGGTCATAAACAAACAATGGTCCTAGACCTATAGATTATAATATTTGATCAAATCAGTCTGCTATCTGGAACTCAAAGACTATATCTTTGAAAAGAACCTTACACCACGGTTAGAAAAAATATATTCCTGTTTAATTTTTCTGTATTCATTTTTTACATTATTTTTGTCGATAAAAACATAGGTTGCCCCAAGACGGGAGCGTGCAAAAGAAAAGATGTGATCCAGAAAAGTGAAAACAACTGAGGAGGAGAAAAGGAATTACACAGGAGTGATTAAGAGATGGTTTTTATAATTTTAACAATCAATACTGGACACAAAATTCACCGTATTGAACACCTGGCCAACAACGTAATTCATTAGATTGTGATCAACAACATTGTAGTACACATGTATAAATGTCCTCAATCTTGCACTGTCTACAATGTTGGAAAAACAATGGTCCTAGGTACATATATTGAAAATGTCGACGTTTCGACTCGACTTATTCCCAACCGGTGATTTGGACCTGGGGATTGCGAGTCTTCATCAGGACAAAGAGCAAAACGAGGCAACCCGGGGATATTGAATAACCCTAAAAAAAGAGGAATTTGGAATTACTATCCGCGGTGTAAAGGTGAAGCCTATCCCCCACATGGGGTTTGGCAGTTTCTCTTACCCTTCGTAGTAGAGAAAACGATGTTGGGTGATCCGAATTCACCACATCTCAACAGGAGTCCTGCAGAGACAAAATGGAATGGAATCCAGAATGTATCTAGATAACCTGGTATGCAAATTCACCAATGATAACTGTTGTTGCAGAAGTATCATTTTACCTTGAAATCATATCTTGGTCCATGTCAGAGAGACGCTATTTCATATGTGACATGGCAGGCAGTACCTAAAATTAATGAAAGTAACATCAGTATACCCTGTATAGACTAGCTAATAGTTACTAATATATTACCCTGCTGGGCGGTGTCAATTACCTTGTTACTTGGACAATCAATGCCCACAAGTCGGTAAATTGCGAACTTCCACTCCGGAATTCAACGGACACTATAAAAATGACAATGAATCGTCGTTCATTATGTGCCACTAGTGTCACTCTGTTGGATTTTTACAAGATTCATTCAAGTGAACTTAAAGGACTTTTAGAGGCTTACCTGATTTAAAATATACTGTTTTTGGATAAGCAATGGCAATGGTACTCCGATTCAATTTCGAAGGAGCTGTGTTGAGGGAAACACTAAATCAAAGATTCGGGTCTCACTCTGGGTATAGGCGTGGTTGTGTGTGAAATAACAATTTAAAAAAGGGGGGTCCACACCTACCCGCTGTATTGATGATGTCAGCGTATACATCCGAGCCTCACGGTGCTTCCGGATGTCCAATCATATTAATGTAGAGAATGCTTCTACTCGATTTTGGAACGCTGTGTAAAGACACATACAAAGGGCTTGTTTTGATGGTCACTCGGGACGGAAGCATGGTGGTGGAAAAGTCGAGCAAATAATTTCTAATTGATCTCCACCTACCCGTTCTTCCGTGCGAAAAATCGTCTAAATCCGAGCCTCACGGTGCTACAGGATGCCGTCCGTAACCGCAACTGTCCTTCCGCGTTAGTAAATACCCAGACTGCATCACACAGTCTGCATAGAAAGAGGACTGATTTAGTTTGTATTTAGAATCTGCGGTAGCGTTTTTTGAAGAATATGATTCCTGGATGGGAAAAAGCATCATGTTTAACTGCGCTAATCGCCTCGTATTTTAAGAACCGGCGATGTCTGTAGTTCAAAAACCTTATTTAGAAAAATGTTCGAAAAAACCCGGGGCGATACTGGGTAGAGATAGACAAAGGACAAACAATGTAAGTTGGACCCTTGGGAATTCTCAGGTGCTACAGAGTCATGAACAAGATTACACATGAAATAAACACAGTAAACAGATACATCAACACCATCAGGGTAATACACTGGTTACATTAGCGAAATAAAAAATTCATACAGCTAATTATTACCCATAAAACAGTGACAAGTATCTCTCATAGTTACATCATGTTTCTTTGAACGATATTATGGAAAACATGAAACAGACTTATTAAGATAGATAACATAGTGCAATCATGAATTCATATTGCCAACAGTGACACTTGTTTGTTCATCTCCTCTAATTCATTCAACCCCTTATTGACAGTATTGAGAGTGTGTATCCATTTACACTCTCTTCTATTTAAGATGTTGTGCAGGTCACCTCCTCTGGGGTTAGCTGTTATTTTTTCTATAACCCACCACCGTAGGCTATTCTCATGATCTTCAAATCTGCTAAAATGATCCACCAAAGGTGCACCCTGAACTTTACACCTTATGCGGCTCATATGTTGCAGGATCCGACATTTAATTTTCTGTGTGGTCTGCCCCACATACAGAAAACCGCACGGACATGCAACCGCATAAACCACCCATGATGTGTTGCAGTTTGTATGTTGGGTGAGTTTGTATGTTCGCTCATTGAGATCAAACTTGTTACACTCTAGTGTGAGGGGACAAGCTTTACAACTCCCACACTTTCTGTGGCCTTCTACCGGTGATGCCCCCCAGATGGTCGGTTGACTTAAAGGTAGTTTGTGTGGTAAGAGTGCTTTCACCAGGTGATCCCGGATGTTTTTACCCTTACGGAATGCATGAAAAGGTGGCGGCATACGACCCAATTCACTACTGATTAAATGCCAGTGGCGATTTATACATTTTTTGATGTTATTACTTTTTGTGTTGAATGTCGTAAAACACCCTAGCCTATCTTCTTTGGGTTTTTGAGTGGTGTGAAGTAAATGCTCTCGGTGGTTATGCCAGGCCCTTTTTCTAGCTTTTTTGAGGAGCCTGATGGGATAACCGCGCTCACTCAGTCTCGACATCAGGGCGGCGGACTCCTCTAGATAATCGTCCTTCCTGAAGCAATTTCGACGCACCCTCAGGAATTGCCCGAAGGGCAAATTGTCCCTGAGGTTGCGTGGGTGGTGACTCGTATACCTGAGGAGAGTATTTCGCTCACTGCTTTTTCTATGCAGAGTGGTGTATAGTTTTCCATCTGCAGTTTTTATTTTTAAATCTAGAAAATTAATGGACATTGAATCACATTCCAAAGTGAATTGGATATTGTTGGAGCAGGTGTTAATCCAATTATGGAAATCCCTAAGATCAGAGTCACCACCGTGCCAGATCAACAGAACGTCATCAATATACCTTACCCACAATAAAATATTATTGAGGTAAGGATTATATTGATTTTGGACAAATCTGCTTTCATATTCACTCATATAAATGATCGCAAGATTCGGAGCAAAACTTGCCCCCATGGCTACTCCACTTGTTTGGATGTAGTATTCATTTTGGAAAACAAAGAAGTTTTTTGTCATTGCGATTTCCAAAAGTTTAACAATGAAGGCGGTCGGCACTCTGTGAGGGGCAGATCTCATGTTAAGGGCACGCTCTACACAGGACAATGCCTCATTTTGAGGGATGTTTGTGTATAAGGATGCGATATCCATCGCAGCCAATATACACGTGTTGTGATCATAATTGAAGCCTTCCACCAATTGAATGGTGTGTGCAGTGTCCCGTACATATGTTGAGGTAGCCGTGGCTATGGGCTTCAGAAACACATCAATATATTTACACAATGGCTCCAAAAGGGACCCGCACCCTGATATTATAGGTCTTCCCGGGGGGTCGTCTAGCCTTTTGTGCACCTTGGGGAGCGTATATATGGTCGGTGTTCTGGGGTTCTTATTGTTTAGAAACTCGTATTCATGTTTATTAATGATCCCCTGTTCCAAAGCTCCTTTTGTTAATTTTAGAATGGAATCGCTGATGGTTTTTGTTGGATCCTTCCTCAAATGAACATAATTTCCTGGTATGCCCAATTGTGTATAGATTTCAGATTTGTAACTCTCCAAGTTCTGTACAACAATAGCCACGCCTTTATCTGCGGGCTTTATGACGATGTTGCTGTTGTTTTTTAGGGATTTAATGCAGTCTTTTCGTCCCTGCTTTTCGCACCGACCATACATACGCTCCCCAAGGTGCACAAAAGGCTAGACGACCCCCCGGGAAGACCTATAATATCAGGGTGCGGGTCCCTTTTGGAGCCATTGTGTAAATATATCGTTGTGTTTCTGAAGCCCATAGCCACGGCTACCTCAACATATGTACGGGACACTGCACACACCATTCAATTGGTGGAAGGCTTCAATTATGATCACAACACGTGTATATTGGCTGCGATGGATATCGCATCCTTATACACAAACATCCCTCAAAATGAGGCATTGTCCTGTGTAGAGCGTGCCCTTATTATGAGATCTGCCCCTCACAGAGTGCCGACCGACTTCATTGTTAAACTTTTGGAAATCGCAATGACAAAAAACTTCTTTGTTTTCCAAAATGAATACTACATCCAAACAAGTGGAGTAGCCATGGGGGCAAGTTTTGCTCCGAATCTTGCGATCATTTATGTGAGTGAATATGAAAGCAGATTTGTCCAAAATCAATATAATCCTTACCTCAATAATATTTTATTGTGGGTAAGGTATATTGATGACGTTCTGTTGATCTGGCACGGTGGTGACTCTGATCTTAGGGATTTCCATAATTGGATTACCACCTGCTCCAACAATATCCAATTCACTTTGGAATGTGATTCAATGTCCATTAATTTTCTAGATTTAAAAATAAAAACTGCAGATGGAAAACTATACACCACTCTGCATAGAAAAAGCAGTGAGCGAAATACTCTCCTCAGGTATACGAGTCACCACCCACGCAACCTCAGGGACAATTTGCCCTTCGGGCAATTCCTGAGGGTGCGTCGAAATTGCTTCAGGAAGGACGATTATCTAGAGGAGTCCGCCGCCCTGATGTCGAGACTGAGTGAGCGCGGTTATCCCATCAGGCTCCTCAAAAAAGCTAAAAAAAGGGCCTGGCATAACCACCGAGAGCATTTACTTCACACCACTCAAAAACCCAAAGAAGATAGGCTAGTGTGTGTTACAACATTCAACACAAAAAGTAATAACATCAAAAAATGTATAAATCGCCACTGGCATTTAATCAGTAGTGAATTGGGTCGTATGCCGCCACCTTTACATGCATTCCGTAAGGGTAAAAACATCCGGGATCACCTGGTGAAAGCACTCTTACCACACAAACTACCTTTAAGCCAACCGACCATCTGGGGGGCATCACCGGTAGAAGGCCACAGAAAGTGTGGGAGTTGTAAAGCTTGTCCCCTCACACTAGAGTGTAACAAGTTTGATCTCAATGAGCGAACATACAAACTCACCCAACATACAAACTGCAACACATCATGGGTGGTTTATGCGGTTGCATGTCCGTGCGGTTTTCTGTATGTGGGTCAGACCACACAGAAAATTAAATGTCGGATCCTGCAACATATGAGCCGCATAAGGTGTAAAGTTCAGGGTGCACCTTTGGTGGATCATTTTAGCAGATTTGAAGATCATGAGAATAGCCTACGGTGGTGGGTTATAGAAAAAATAACAGCTAACCCCAGAGGAGGTGACCTGCACAACATCTTAAATAGAAGAGAGTGTAAATGGATACACACTCTCAATACTGTCAATAAGGGGTTGAATGAATTAGAGGAGATGAACAAACAAGTGTCACTGTTGGCAATATGAATTCATGATTGCACTATGTTATCTATCTTAATAAGTCTGTTTCATGTTTTCCATAATATCGTTCAAAGAAACATGATGTAACTATGAGAGATACTTGTCACTGTTTTATGGGTAATAATTAGCTGTATTCATTTTTTATTTCGCTAATGTAACCAGTGTATTACCCTGATGGTGTTGATGTATCTGTTTACTGTGTTTATTTCATGTGTAATCTTGTTCATGACTCTGTAGCACCTGAGAATTCCCAAGGGTCCAACTTACATTGTTTGTCCTTTGTCTATCTCTACCCAGTATCGCCCCGGGTTTTTTCGAACATTTTTCTAAATAAGGTTTTTGAACTACAGACATCGCCGGTTCTTAAAATACGAGGCGATTAGCGCAGTTAAACATAATGCTTTTTCCCATCCAGGAATCATATTCTTCAAAAAACGCTACCGCAGATTCTAAATACAAACTAAATCAGTCCTCTTTCTATGCAGACTGTGTGATGCAGTCTGGGTATTTACTAACGCGGAAGGACAGTTGCGGTTACCGACGGCATCCTGTAGCACCGTGAGGCTCGGATTTAGACGATTTTTCGCACGGAAGAACGGGTAGGTGGAGATCAATTAGAAATTATTCGCTCGACTTTTCTACCACCACGCTTCCGTCCCGAGTGACCATTAAAACAAGCCCTTTGTATGTGTCTTTACACAGCATTCCAAAATCGAGTAGAAGCATTCTCTACATTAATATGATTGGACATCCGGAAGCACCGTGAGGCTCGGATGTATACGCTGACATCATCAATACAGCGGGTAGGTGTGGACCCCCCCTTTTTTAAATTGTTATTTCACACACAACCACGCCTATACCCCGAGTGAGACCCGAATCTTTGATTTTGTGTTTCCCTCAACACAGCTCCTTCGAAATTGAATTGGAGTACCATTGCCATTGCTTATCCAAAAACAGTATATTTTAAATCAGGTAAGCCTCTAAAAGTCCTTTAAGTTCACTTGAATGAATCTTGTAAAAATCTAACAGAGTGGCACTAGTGGCACATAATGAACGACGATTCATTGTCATTTTTATAGTGTCCGTTGAATTCCGGAGTGGAAGTTCGCAATTTACCGACTTGGGGGCATTGATTGTCCAAGTAACAAGGTAATTGACACCGCCCAGCAGGGTAATATATTAGTAACTATTAGCTAGTCTATACAGGGTATACTGATGTTACTTTAATTAATTTTAGGTACTGCCCGCCATGTCACATATGAAATAGCGTCTCTCTGACATGGACCAAGATATGATTTCAAGGTAAAATGATACTTCTGCAACAACAGTTATCATTGGTGAATTTGCATACCAGGTTATCTAGATACATTCTGGATTCCATTCCATTTTGTCTCTGCAGGACTCCTGTTGAGATGTGGTGAATTCGGATCACCCAACATCGTTTTCTCTACTACGAAGGGTAAGAGAAACTGCCAAACTCCATGTGGGGGATAGGCTTCACCTTTACACCGCGGATAGTAATTCCAAATTCCTCTCTTTTTAGGGTTATTCAATATCCCCGGGTTGCCTCGTTTTGCTCTTTGTCCTGTTGAAGACTCGCAATCCCCAGGTCCAAATCACCGGTTGGGAATAAGTTGAGTCGAAACATCGACATTTTCAATATATGTACCTAGGACCATTGTTTTTCCAACATTGTAGACAGTGCAAGATTGAGGGCATTTATACATGTGTACTACAATGCTGTTGATCACAATCTAATGAATTACGTTGTTGGCCAGGTGTTCAATACGGTGAATTTTGTGTCCAGTATTGATTGTTAAAATTATAAAAACCATCTCTTAATCACTCCTGTGTAATTCCTTTTCTCCTCCTCACTTGTTTTCACTTTTCTGGATCACATCTTTTCTTTTGCACGCTCCCGTCTTGGGGCAACCTATGTTTTTATCGACAAAAATAATGTAAAAAATGAATACAGAAAAATTAAACAGGAATATATTTTTTCTAACCGTGGTGTAAGGTTCTTTTCAAAGATATAGTCTTTGAGTTCCAGATAGCAGACTGATCATTGTTGTTTTTGTTTTGAACATTTATTCATTTTCTGATTTGATCAAATATTATAATCTATAGGTCTAGGACCATTGTTTGTTTATAATTCCATTTACCCAGGTCCATACCTTATGGGCCACCCCATTCTCGTAATGGTGGAGGGGGAGTCATCAGGCATTACTACACCTTGAATATTTCAGTATATACAGCTGGGATAGGATTAAGACACGGGCGGGGTAGTGTGGATGAGAGGGTAAGGACTGACAGGGGTTAGGCAAGCCTCTCTACCACCTTTTCTTCTCATTTTTTCTATTCCCAGAGGGGGGCCTCGTTTTCCTGAGTAAGGTTCCAGGTGAGGTGAGGCCAAGTCCCTGGTCAAGATGGGTGAGAATTTTAATTTTATACATTAGTAGTGATAAAGCAGACTACTACACATGAGGTCTTGGAGTCCAATGCTTGATACTCAATAGAAAATAAACTCTTTGCAAGGCCTAAATCTTTATTTCTAATACTTATAAGTCACCCCTAAGGTAGGCCCAAACCCCTCAGAGGGAAGAGTGCATGATTTTGAAAAGGTAGAACATGTGTACTTAAGTTTTACATGTCCTAACAGCCAAATGCTCCTTAAGTAATTTTTCCGTGCTGTAAGTCTATCTCTCTCATAGACTAACACTGGGTTACCTTATTGCATTTAATAAGTGATAATTTCAGTTTGGGACCAGATAGAAAAATGCTGTTTCCATTCAAATTAATTGTGATTTAAAATCCTCTTTACTGTTAAAGTTGGATTTAAGTTACTATCCTAAATAGGAGACTTTAAGAAAGTTGGCATTATGCTGCCTAAACCAAAAGCACCTTTGTGCCACTGTCCTGGGTCGCATAACTGTGAATGGCTCTACTGTGGTGTTTTGTGGATTTCTTCAGGACATAGGGAGAAAAGGGCCTTGGGTGTGGTCACTGTGTTGCTCTCTTGAGCAGGATGTCTTGGGGCTATGCTCAGCCCTTTCTGAGCTTCCAGATGTAGCAATGTTAAGTCCAGCAGAGCCACACAGCTTCTAAAAGCTTCATTGGATCCGATGAAAAGCAATGCAAGGCCCTCGCTGCAACGCCTCATCTTGCTCCTGAAAGCTTCCCTGGAACCGGTGCAGAGCAACACAAACCTTTCATCAAGGACAGAAGGTTAAACGTTTCACTGGAACAAACCTGGTCCAAGCAATCAGTCTGAACTTGTGACTTTGTCCTGATCTAGCGCCACCAGATACCTGTAAGTGTCGATGCCATTTTCACCTAGAACTTTCAAAATTCATAACTCTGCTTCTACTGATTGGATTTTTGTCATTTTGGTGGCCTTTTATTTAATAAAATTAACTATATGTTTGTAAATTGGTGTTGGATTTTTCTTGTGTTTTGTTTTCACTCTACTGCTGTTTGAGTGCTACATAATTACTTTACTCATTTACTTTTTTGTGCCAAACTACCAGAGGGATTAAGTTATTATTTGAATGGGGCTCCCTGCCCTCTCAACTAATAACCTAATTCCTTACATTATCTAGCAGGGGGAGATGAAAACCAGTTTGCATCAGATAAAGGAGTATGTCCGTAGCAGAATCACAGTTAGCGAGTCTACACCAAACAGTGTGATGAATCTGCGCCAGGGAGAACATGGAGCTTGTGAGGCAAACATACAAAACCAAGGCCACAAGACAGAACAATGCCTCGTGGGACTGCAAGCTCTTGTGTGAGGGATTCAGCACTGTGGCTGTGCATGCTAATCCCAAGTGAGGAAAGTGGAGTTAGAAAAAGTAGCATGCAACCCCAGAAACTAACTATGTCCTATGGCAAATCACTAATCCAAAATGCACCCGGTGGAAATGCAAACATCTACGTATGAAGTGGTCTGATCCAAAACTCGGTGAACACATCATTGATAAAATGGCGCAATGGAGTTATACCTAATAAGACAATGCCTAAAAAGGGCTGACATGTCACCCATTTCTATATATCATCGTTCTGTTAGTGTTGTGGTAAGACGAGCCTTGTAGCCAGACCTAAAAGCTCAGTGAGAGCAGTTAAGTGGAAAAGATTTTATGGCTGATGCTATGAATGACTCGTTTCCTGTGAGGTTTCAGAAGGGTGAGATCGACTCGGTCGAAAATGCATAATTTATAAACATATATCTCACACATAATCTCATTCTTTAAATTTGCATGTCATTTTCATTTTTTCCCATTTCTTATCTGATTTTCAGAAAATATTTTTGAGTTTTTTCAATTTTTCAATGCACCATATGTTATCAAGAATGTTTAGTTTTTCAGTTAGACATTTAAAAGGGGACCCTGGTGTAAACTGTGGATAATGTATAACAGTAATGTGCCTGTTGTGGTATGCAGAGATACATTATTTTACGATAATTCAAAGGCAGACATATAAAATCTTTAACGAGATCTGTTCTGATGCTTATCGTAGCGCAGCACAATTTCTTTGGCAGGTCACAAACCTAACACGTTATATATGTGTTGTATACTCCTTTTTGTTTTTGATTGAAATAGTTTTTCACAATACACGAATTTAGGGCTTTCCTATTTTAATAAATCATACTACTTGAATTTGATAATCTGACACAAAGGTTACCCACTGAAAGAGAGAGTGAATGCAAGATTACAATTTGCAAGAAATCCCCTTATCATTTTTTACTTTTCACTGCGTTCGAATTTAGCTATCCTCAAACTTTAGGGTTTATGATGCTTCTTCCACAAATATTTTTCTAGATACTACTCGTTTTTTTTCTTAATATAAAAGGGGTTAAAGGTTTTATCCAAAATTGCTTCTATAATATTATCCTTCATTCTTAGTTACATTTTGTTTTCTATTTTACGCAACGTGAAAAAAATAGGCATATAGAGCCAAAGGTGCTTTTTTCAGTTATCTTTGTCAAACAGTGGCTTGTGTTGACTTATACTTGCTATCTTTTTGAAACGTCAGCCGCCAACGTTGCTCAAATGCCAAGAAGGTAAACTCTCAGGTGTTATATCAGAATCTATGTATGAATCACCTTAATTGTTTTGAAGTTTTGTTTATTAAATAGTTGCCTAATCCTATCTTTTTAATCATACTTATTTTTGAAAACTCATGACATCTGGTGGGAACCTAACACATGTGGTGATAAGCTTGTCCCCTAAGTCTGTCTGTGATAATGTCAATGTATAATGTGTGCTGCAGACAATGTAGTGTTTTTCTTACCACTTACATGTGTTGTAGAAATGTGATATTTTATATATCTTGCACTCTGAATGATTCAGAAAATTGATTACTATTATATTTTGGTTTTCCAAGGTTGGTGTTTACTAACTTTTCCACATTAATATAATGCATGTGTAGACAAAACTATTTTCAAGATATAAAAATGGTATGGGTTTAAAAAACTGTACTTGACGTTTGACGATCTTGAATAATATATGTATGCTTGTGGTTGACATTTATTTTGCGATTTATTGCTTGTAACGTTGTGTTTTATTTCAGTGTTAGTACCAGTCCAGGAAGCCTAGAAACATCGACTAAGAAACGGATGACTTTAGTACTTAGTAGTTTTCTGCAGGGATTTTCATTAATCTGAACGAAGCAGTTGCAAAATTATTGTGACACTGACGCATTTTGTTTTCAGATTGACCATTACCATTGAGGTAATCATTTAACACGAGACTAGGAGTTGTCAAAAATATATTTTACTCTAAGGAAGGTGCAGAAAATGTAGGGGGAGATTTACAAAAATTTTAAGCCATGTTTGCGTCACAAAAGTGACACAAATCCGCCCCAAATCTTTTTTTTCATGATTTACTTTCTAGCGCCAAACTTGTTTAGCAATGGAATTAGCGTGAAAGCAACATAAAACAGAACATTGCGCTGCTATGCATTACTTAGCGCCAAGGGGCCATACCATGATTGGAGCATGGGCGTTCTAATGCAACCACCCAAGGTTTCCAATGCTAAACCCTATTTACTAAATAAAAGTAGACCAGGTTTAGCGTAAGAAATCTGAGCCCTTTTGAACTAGGTGCATGGAAGGAGAAATGCTTTCTTTTCTCCTTCCTTTTCCGAATTTGCACATGTGCTGCACTTTACAGCACACATAAAAAGGGATAAAGTTTATCTAAGCATGGTATTTGTACTGAAAGGGAATCCTTCCAGTACAAAACACATGCTACACTCACAGAGACACCCTTGCACCATGGTGCAAATGTGTCTCTGTGCGCATGGCAGCTGATTCACTAAATATGCCGCTCTCCTTGGCTCGCCATCTCACGCAGCACAGCTTTTGCGGCTGCTGCATTGCGTGAATAAATAGTAAATCTGTCCACTCATGTTTCTATATGTTTTAGGCGCATACGTTATGCAGAGAACAGGGCCGGACTGGCTACTGGGCAGTTTTGGCATGCTGCCAAGCAGGGGGCTGATTTTGTTGATGCGGACCTGCGTGTGCTCAACAAAATTCATTTTGCTGTGTTTATTTCGAAGCAGACGCAGGTCTCCATCAACGAAATTAGCCTCCACCGAAGTGACATCAGCCCCCAGCTCGGCAGCATGGCAAAACGCCCGGTAGCCTGCCGGCCCTGGCAGAGAAACATTAGTAATAAGAAAAAAAGTGAAAAAGTTCTTTTAGTTTGGCCTTGGCATAACACGACATAGGGCCACTCATAGCAGGTTTGCGTTTTCAAAACCTCGAAAACGGCTACAATATGTTTATGCTCACATTATTTTATGGCTTGCTTTTACATTTCAAGGAAACTTAAGGTTTGATTAAAATTAGGGAACACGGCTCAATTATTTTGTTAATTCAAATGAGCCTTAGCCTTAATGATCACCATAAAGGATCCTTCATTTTGACTACAACTTAATGGGCTTCATGCATCAATTCAAATTTCTGTTGCTACAATGTGTGGAAGGAAAATTGTTGTTATCTCTTTAAAGATACGGACAATTTCTTTCAACCAAGTAATGAAGTTAATAAGCGGGCAATTTCTTTCAACCAAGTAGTGAAGTTAATGAGTCCTCCCCTATATAGTGCAACGACCGTCAAAAATGAGTGCAAGTCTGCTTTTTGATTGGTTAGACCAATCTGTTAGAGCCGTTTAACTTGTTTTTGAGCTTGCCATTTACTATTCCTGCTACTTAGGCTCTCTGCATCCCTCCCAGGTAGGTCGCTCCCCCCACCCCCGCTGCAGCTCCAACCAGCGCTTTGTGCCCTGTGCCCTTGGCTTACCCCCCCTGCCCACTCGCTTTCCCACTGCAGCTGCCCCTGCGGCCCCCCCGTACCCGGTTGCTGACCCTTGAATCCCGCCTCCCGCCTCCCAGCTGCTTCTTTCTCCCAGCTCCCCTCAAATTGGCAGCAGCTGCGCGGTGAGGAGAGCGACCCTTGACCTTCCAGGTAGGTTGCTTCCCCCGCTGCAGCTCGAACTAGCGCTTTTTTGTGCCCTGTGCCCTTGGCTTGCCCCCCCTGCCCACTTGCTTTCCCGCCGCTGCTGCTACTGCGGCCCCGCCCCCGTGCCCACTCGCTGACCCCTGCCTCCCGCCTCCCAGCTGCTCCTCCCTCCCAGCTCCCCTTGAAATGGTGGAGCTTAGGCGCGCAGCGGGCGCGCCTAAGGCAAACCCGTCTGTGCTCGTTCGTGCCTTGGACCGTGCCAGTCACCAGAACCCATGGACCCCGCGAACGCCACAACACCAGACTCCACTACGACGCCAGCAGCCTCCACGCACTCAATGCCGGCCAAAATCACACCTGCTTCCAGGCCACCCCGAAATGGATCCACAAACTCTTCTCCTGCCGCAACTGCAGCTTCACCTGCGACAGAACCACCAAACCTCCAAGGACAGGACCCAACCACCTCCGCTGCATACTCCTCAACACCCGCTCCACACGCAAACACGCCGTCGAGCTCTGGGATCTGCTCGACACCTCCACCCCAGATGTGGCCTTCCAGACCGAGACCTGGTGGAACGACTCCTTGGCGCCCGACATCGCCATAGCCATCCTGGACGGCTACAAGATCACCCGCAGGGATCACGCCAATGCAACCGGAGGAGAAATAGCCATCATCCACAAATCCACCCTCAAGGTCGCCACCCACGCAGACGACACCCTCCTTCCGGATTCACACCGACCCCAACACCACCCTCATAGGAACACTCATCTACAGCACCCCGGACCCCGGGCTCAGTTCAGCTACTCCATGGCCGACCTCGCCAGCATCCACGCACTCGCCTCCACGGACTACATCCTCCTCGGGGACCTGATCTTCCACCTCGAGAACAACAACAACGCCAACTCCGCCACCCTGATTTACAACCTCGCCAACCTCGGCCTCAGACAACTCGTCACCGCACCCACCCACGCTGCCGGTCACACGCTGGACCCAATCTTCTCCACAGGCACCCACATCGCCTTCGACCACACCACCGAACTCCACTGGACCGACCACCGCTGCATCCATTTCACCTTCAAGAAAACAACCACACACCACCGCACCCAACAGCTGCCTCGCCACTGCTGGAGCAAAGTCACCAAAGACCGGCTGACCACCACCCTCGCCCAGAACCCGCCCACCGACCCCACCAACCCAGAGGCCGCAGCCCGCAACCTCAGACAGTGGATTGATGAATGCACCAACACCCTCGCCTTGCTCAAGAAACCCTCCAACAACCACGCCAGCAAGAGAGCCACCTGGTTCACCGACGAGCTCCAGACCTCCAAACGTGCATGCCGGAAACTGAAGAAAATATGGCTCCACGAACGCACACCAGACAACCACGCAGCCCACAAGGACGCCACCCGCAGACACCACCAGCACATCAGATTAGCCAAGAGATCTTCCTTCAAAGACCGCCTGGATAACAACGCACACGACAGCAAAGATCTCTCCAACCCCAGCGCCAACGCCAACAACATCCCGCCCTCACATGCACTGTGCGACTCACTAGCCATCTTCTTCCACCGCAAGATCGCTGACATCCACGACAGCTTCAACACCTCGACCGCCCCGACTACGCCAGACTCCACCTCCCCTGTGAACACCACCAGCGCCACCTGCCTGATCTCCTGATCCAACGTCCACAACGACGAGACACACAAGGTCATAATCTCCATCCACTCAAGATCTCCGTCAGACCCGTGCCTACACCACGTATTCAACAAAGCAGACACAGCCAATGCATCCCAACTACGGAAGGTCATCAACATCTCCTTCGAAACAGCGACATTCCCGGAAAGCTGGAAGCATGCCAAAATCACGCCCTCCTCAAGAACCCCAAGGCGGACCCCAAGGACCTCAAGAACTTCCTTCACATCTCCCTGCTCCCGTGCCCGGCAAAGGTCATCGAGAAAATCGTCAACAGACAATTGGCCCGCCACCTGGAAGACAACAACATCTTGGACCCGTCCCAGTCCAGATTCAGATGAAACAACAGCATCAAGACAGCCCTCATCGCAGCCACAGACGACAGCAGGCACCAACTAGACAACGGCGAAACATTAGCCCTCATCCTCCGGGACCTGTCGGCCGCCTTCGACACGGTCTGACATTGCACTCTAAAGACACGCCTCCTAGAAGCCGGAATCCAAGAGAAGGCCCTTGACTGGACCACGTCCTTCCTCTCCAGCAGTACCCATAGCGTCCGCCTCCCACCCTTCCGATCCGAAGCCACCGAAATCATCTGCGGCGTCCCCCGGGGCTCATCCCTCAGCCCGAAGCTGTTCAACATCTACATAGTCCCCCTTGCACAAGTGGCCCGCCATCACGACCCCAACATTGTCTCCTACCCAGCTCATCCTCTCCCTCACCAAGGACCCACACACCGCAAAAACCAACCTCCACGAGGGAATGAAGACCGTCGCCGACTGGATGAGGAGCGGCCGTCTGAAGCTGAACTCGGACAAGATGGAGGTATTCATCCTCAGACCCAGCCCCTCAGCCTGGGACGACTCCGTGTGGCCGTCCACACTGGGATCAGCACCAACACCCACCGACCATGCAGCAACCTAGGATTTATCCTCGACTCCTCCCTCTCCGTGTCTAGGCAAGTCAACGCCGTCTCCTCCTCCTGCTACAACACCCTCCGCATGCTCCGCAGGATCTACAAGTGGATACCGACCGAAACAAGCACGGTGACACAGGCCCTCGTCAGCAGCAGACTGGACTACGGCAACGCACTCTACGCAGGAATCCCATCCAAACACCTTCGATGACTACAACGCATCCAAAACGCCTCCGCCTGACTGATCGTCAACGTCCCCCGCTGCAGCCACATCACCCCCTACCTGAGAGACCTACACTGGCTCCCCGTCGACAAGAAGATCACCTTCAAGCTCCTCACCCACACACACAAAGCACTCTACAACACCGGACCAGCCTACCTGAACAGCAGACTCACCTTCTACACCCCCACCCGCCAGCTCCGCTCCACCAGCCTTGCCCTCGCCGCTGTCCCCTGCATCCAACGAACGATCTCCAGCGGCAGATCCTTCTCCTACCTCACAGCCAAGACCTGGAACCCCCTTCCTTACCACATACGGCAGACCCAAGACCTACTCGCCTTCATAAGACTCCTCAAGACCTGACTCTTCGAGCAGTAGCAGCACCCCCCTCCCCTCAGCGCCTTGAGACCCTCACGGGTAAGTAGCTCGGTCTACTAGTACCCTGATTGATTGATTGATTGATAGCATCGCAACAAAAGGACGTACAGATATCAGAAACCACGGCACCGTTAGTGACCATCACCCTCCAGTGCAAGAATGGCATGCAAATTTGTCACCCAAATGTGTTCATACTTTTGAAAAGCATCATTTAGTGTTTACGTGGCCTGCTCATGGAGTGCTATTCTGTACATTTCCTTAAACCATTCGTACATCATGGGATTTGTGGCAGCCACCAGTGGCGGAGAACACATATCTTAGCCACTGCTAGAGATGTGACGAGTCATCGATGCAAGTGAACATGCAGGGCTACCAGGTGTGCTGTTTTGTGGAGAAGCGCCAGGAGAGCTAGCAGGGGACCCCCAAAGGAACCGCAGCAGCACACACACTGTCACACCTCCGTCCAGTAGAAATGTAGGGCTGAGCAATACCAGAGGACATGATACAGGTTACAAGAGGCCCCAGCACACCACCATCATTAGGAAGCAAATAGGTATGCTTCAACTTCCCCAGGGTCCAGTACCAATTGTGTAGGGTATTGAAGTATTGAAATTTCCACTTCGGTTCCCTAAGGACTCTGTCGTGATCAAAGAGCAAAGCTGGCCAGGGACAAGGCTTATTAACAACACTAGGTACCAGAGGGTCTCAAGAAAAAGCGCCCATCAATGTAAAGAAATTACCCAAGTCACCCGCACCACTAAATCAATGCAACACAGGAATTTCTCAAAGGATGAGGAAATTACCCATCAGTCACCATTCGGATCCGCCCTTCATCATTTGGGATTTTATCCGAACCACCCGTCTGAGAAAAATCGGTGCCACAAACAGAGGTCAACCCGGTGGTAAGGGGGTCCCTCAGAGGCTATGGACACTAACAGTGTGGTCTACCACTCGATGATACTGAGTGGACAAAAATATGGGACTGGGGTGTGCAGTGCAAGAAAAAGTGAGTGAGAAAAGAAACCAAGACAAAAGAGTGTGTTAAAATTGGTTTAGAAAAGGCACAAGATAATATTTATTCTATGCGTGCCTTGTACACCAAGATTAAAAATATGCGCGGACTTAAGCAGTCTGATTATGTAGACTGCCTGAGGTAGGGGTGGTCAACATGTTTCTGCAATATGGGGACTATTACGTCCTTGCATTCATCAGGACCAAAACTAAACAATTAGAGCTACTGCACAGCGTGAAAATAATAATGAGTGAAGTGAAAAAAGGTGACACAAGGAAATATAAAACAAGTGCTGACAGTCACCTGAATAATCCGAGTGCCCTTACAGTCAGTATAGATCACTGTGGAAAGAAAAAGGGGATAAGGGGTATGGGTAAGGCTATCAAACACTCATAGGCTATGTAGTGAGTCCATAATCTATGGATCAATCTTAAAATCACACCATAGGAGTTGATCAAAGCGCTCTTAAGAATAGAGCCTGATATATTATACAATTGGGAAGAGATTTCATTTGCCCAATGTCGTGCAGTCCTTACCTTGATCTGTAAGGTGGACTGGCCTCACCCCACCTGGCAGCGGCTCAGGGGAAGATGAAGCACCGCTCTAAAAAACATGTAAACCACATGTCAGTTACAGTTTGCACAGAGAATACAGAACGCCTCTCTTTGTCGATGGCTGGTTGTCAAATGGGACTTGCTTCTCTAATTGAAGGTGCCTTTCCCTAAAATAAACGAGAAAGGTCTCCCCCGCACCCACCGCACTCGTGCCAGTATGTAATAGCATAGCGGGAAACGGAGGCGCTGCTTAGAGGAAAAAGAAAAGAACAGGGCTCGTCTTACCTTTCCGTCGGTACTCCGGGGCCGGCGTCCTGGCCGACTGGAGAGGTACCAGACGTAAGGCGCGAGACTGGTTATAACGCGCGTTGCCATTGGACACGTAGTCACGTGGGGCGTTTGAACGCGCGATGTAATTGGTTAAGGTGATCTGAGGAATACCAACTGCGCGCTCATTGGTTAATCGCCCTCAAGACAATGATAGGTCATTGACCGACCACAAGGGAGGAAGAAAGTAAACAATAACACAACGAGCGCATCCAAGGCGAGAAAGAATGAGGCAAAACTGCTAGATGGGTGGCAGTTCATGCCATACTGCTGAGTACACGGTAGTCACGGATATTATGGAGAAGACCACCCTTTGTGGTGTGCACATAAAAACAACGCCCTAGAAAAAGAAAAAAGGTCTGCAAAGTGCGTTATCACATAGATGTCAACTATGTAGGTGGGCGGAAGAAACCTTTTAGGAGGTATATCTCCAAACTACTAGTGACTAAGCAAGTCCAGCTGTCATGACTTAGAATCGGATGCTAACATGAAAAGATCCAAATGGCCGTTGCCAGTGAGAGTGTTGTGTAGTGAGCAAGACACTGAAGGTATAGTTTATAGGGCCAGTGTGATGATCTACGGAGGGGGACAAAAGTGTGTATCCTACTGCTAGTATTGTTATATCTGTGGCAGTAGAACCAAACGTATCTGGTGCGAGTGTCACCTCCACTATAATGAACATGCCACTAAAGGTATAATTAAGTGGGCCAGTGTGTTAATCTATTGAGAAGGACAGGAGTGTACATCTTACTGCTAGATTTGTTATATCAGTGGCAGTCGATCCAACATAGTAACAGGATGTATAGCGGCCTGTGGGTAACAAAAGTAAGACTACAGTGTGGACCAAGGGATATCATCGTTTAAGCCCTCTTTATGTGTCTTAAGTTTCAGTACCCATCTTTGCTCTTTTTTCATTAGGTACTTGGCCACATCTGCTGTATGAGTGGGAATGAAAGGTTGTTCCAAGATAGTCCACTGGAATTCAGTGGCTAGATGTTTTGCCTCTAAGAAATGAGCAGTTAATTTTGTGGCTTGTCTGGCGCAACGGATAGTACTCTTATGTTCCGATATCCGTATACGGACCTTACGTGTGGTCATGCCCACGTACTTGTGGCCACAAGGGCAGGTAATAAGGTAGATCACATGATCACTGTTGCAGTTAGTAAATTTTAACTGTTTCCAGGGTCTAGAAGTGCCAATATCAATCTCCAATGATTTTGTAGTTTGGGCACACACCTGACAATTGCCACAAGGGTGGTGTCCCTGGACAGGAGGGAGATTCCACAGTGAACCTATGGCTCTCGGAGGGTCTTCACGTGGTCTGGTGTGCACCAGTCTGTCTCTAAGACTAGGGCCCCTCTTAAATGAGACCAGGGGGCGAGGAAGAGTAAGTCGTCCCGAATTTAGTATTGGCCAATGTTTCTTGACCATGCTCTGAATACTGTTGGAGAGATTCCCAAAAGTATGGACAAAGGTGAGGCGATCCAGAGGAGCCTTGGGGGCCTAGGTTCCAACAGAGCTTCACGATTGTTGTTCATTGCCCTTTTCATGGACATTTGCACAAGTCGAGGGGGGTATTTGCGGGCAACCAACTGCGTGCTCAATACGTCAGAGTGTTTTTTGAAAGCTGCCTTTGTTGAGCAGTTCCTATGAACTCGTAGGAACTGGCTGAAGGGGAGGCTCTCCTTTAGTGCTTTCGGGTGGTTACTGTCAAAAAGTAACAGAGAGTTCCTGGCAGTGGGCTTTCTGTAAAGTTCAGTTTGCAGTCCCTCTGGTCTAGCTATGATTAGAAGGTCAAGAAAAGCCAGTTCATGTCGACCGGTTTCGATGGTGAACTTCAGATGGTTATTCCTGCTGTTCAGCCATCCCAGAAATTCCAAACAACTTTCGCTCGAACCTCTCCACACGACAAAGACGTCATCGATATACCTCTTCCAGGTCTTAAGGTTATCGATGAAGGGATTCAGGTCATTCAGTACATGATTTTGTTTGAATGAATGAACGTATAGGTTTGCCAAGCTGGGGGCATACACGCTCCCCATGCTGGTACCCGATGTTTGCAAATAGACCTGTTCTTCGAATTGAAAGAAATTTTGTTTCATGGCCAAGGTGGCACAGGCCATTATAAATTGGACAGGAGTGATGCTGTTCATTTCCCTGGAGTCAAGTAGTTGGTGCACAACGTCCAATGTCTCATCCTGAGGGATGGAGGTATACAGTGCCTCTACGTCAAAAGAGACTAAGAGGTCAGTATCCATATCAAATTCGATGTCTGGTATAAGTCTTAACAAATCCGTGGTGTCTTTGAGATAAGTGGGCATTTCCTGCACCATCGGTCTTAGGAAGTGATCCACAAAGGTGGAGAGTGGTTCCAGGGCTGATCCTATCCCGGAAATTATGGGGCGTCCTGAAGGCGGTCGCAGCTCTTTATGGACCTTTGGTAAGGTGTAGAAGTATGGCATCTTCGGGTGTTCAGTGCATAGGTACATGGCTTCAGCTGGTGTAATCCATCCCTCAGAGGAGGCTTCTTCAACCAGTATTTTGATGTTCCGTTTCAACTCGTCGGTGGGATCGTAATTCAAAGGAGAATAGGCATTTCTCATGTTCAATTGCCTAAGACATTCAGCTCGATATACTTCAGTGTCCAATATGACAATCGACCCACCCTTGTCGGCTGGTTTTATTGTTAGTTCCTTATTCTCAGTTAGAGATTTAAGTGCTAGATGGTATGGTTTGGGCAAGTTATAAAAAACTTTATGTTGGGCCGTGAAGAGGTCATCCATCTCTTTCTCAAGTGCCTGTTCATAGGCCAGGACTTGGGGAGGCATTAAATGAGTCGGAGGAGTAAAAGTTGACTTGCATTTCAATCCTGTATTGACATCATCCTCACTAGACAGGGAGGATTCTTTATCAGCAAAGAAGAAATGCAGTCTAATCTTCCTCAGAAACCTTGCAAGCTCCAAGCGGGTTTCAAACTCATCATTCTGGTGGGTAGGCTCACTACACGACACTCTCACTGGCAACGGCCATTTGGATCTTTTCATGTTAGCATCCGATTCTAAGTCATGACAGCTGGACTTGCTTAGTCACTAGTAGTTTGGAGATATACCTCCTAAAAGGTTTCTTCCGCCCACCTACATTGTTGACATCTATGTGATAACGCACTTTGCAGACGTTTTTTCTTTTTCTAGGGCGTTGTTTTTATGTGCACACCACAAAGGGTGGTCTTCTCCATAATATCTGTGACTACCGTGTACTCAGCAGTATGGCATGAACTGCCACCCATCTAGCAGTTTTTCCTCATTCTTTCTCGCCTTGGATGCGCTCGTTGTGTTATTATTTACTTTCTTCCTCCCTCGTGGTCGGTCAATGACCTATCATTGTCTTGAGGGCGATTAACCAATGAGCGCGCCGTTGGTATTCCTCAGATCACCTTAACCAATTACATCGCGCGTTCAAACGCCCCACGTGACTATGTGTCCAATGGCAACGCGCGTTATAACCAGTCTCGCGCCTTACGTCTGGTACCTCTCCAGTCGGCCAGGACGCCGGCCCCGGAGTACCGACGGAAAGGTAAGACGAGCCCTGTTCTTTTCTTTTTCCGCTAAGCAGCGCCTCCGTTTCCCGCTTTGCTATTACATACTGGCACGAGTGCGGTGGGTGCGGGGGAGACCTTTCTCGTTTATTTTAGGGAAAGGCACCTTCAATTAGAGAAGCAAGTCCCATTTGACAACCAGCCATCGACAAAGAGAGGCGTTCTGTATTCTCTGTGCAAACTGTAACTGACATGTGGTTTACATGTTTTTTAGAGCGGTGCTTCATCTTCCCCTGAGCCGCTGCCAGGTAGGGTGAGGCCAGTCCACCTTACAGATCAAGGTAAGGACTGCACGACATTGGGCAAATGAAATCTCTTCCCAATTGTATAATATATCAGGCTCTATTCTTAAGAGCGCTTTGATCAACTCCTATGGTGTGATTTTAAGATTGATCCATAGATTATGGACTCACTACATAGCCTATGAGTGTTTGATAGCCTTACCCATACCCCTTATCCCCTTTTTCTTTCCACAGTGATCTATACTGACTGTAAGGGCACTCGGATTATTCAGGTGACTGTCAGCACTTGTTTTATATTTCCCTGTGTCACCTTTTTTCACTTCACTCATTATTATTTTCACGCTGTGCAGTAGCTCTAATTGTTTAGTTTTGGTCCTGATGAATGCAAGGACGTAATAGTCCCCATATTGCAGAAACATGTTGACCACCCCTACCTCAGGCAGTCTACATAATCAGACTGCTTAAGGCTGCACATATTTTTAATCTTGGTGTACAAGGCACGCATAGAATAAATATTATCTTGTGCCTTTTCTAAACCAATTTTAACACACTCTTTTGTCTTGGTTTCTTTTCTCACTCACTTTTTCTTGCACTGCACACCCCAGTCCCATATTTTTGTCCACTCAGTATCATCGAGTGGTAGACCACACTGTTAGTGTCCATAGCCTCTGAGGGACCCCCTTACCACCGGGTTGACCTCTGTTTGTGGCACCGATTTTTCTCAGACGGGTGGTTCGGATAAAATCCCAAATGATGAAGGGCGGATCCGAATGGTGACTGATGGGTAATTTCCTCATCCTTTGAGAAATTCCTGTGTTGCATTGATTTAGTGGTGCGGGTGACTTGGGTAATTTCTTTACATTCATGGCCGCTTTTTCTTGAGACCCTCTGGTACCTAGTGTTGTTAATAAGTACTCTGTGGATTGTATCCAGAACGTGGTCTATAAACCTCCCCTAGGTCCTCCTCCACCGTAGTGTTTTTGTTGCAGGGACAAGGCTGTCTATTCCGCAGGATCATCTCTAGCCTGCCACAGCACATGGGCCAAGGACCGCAAATAATTACAGGAGTTACGGTCATACAAAAACCCCACCTGCGTCTGATGAATAAATTGAGGTATAAAGTTCCTCAATCGTGAGGCCAGTATCTTTGTAATAATTTTAAGGTCCATGTTAATTGAAGAGATAGGCCTGTAGCTTGTGCAATCCTGGGGGCCTATATTGTCTTTCAGGCAAAGGTTGATGGTAGCTTTGGTAGACAAAGCCCCAAATAGCCAGCCTTGTCTGCCTCTTGGTAGAATGTTGTCAGTACAAGGATCAGAAGTAGCTTAAAGGTTTTGTAAAATTCTCCAGGGTAACCATCTTGTCCTGGGGATTTACAAGTTGAACACAGTGAGATAGTTTTGGTTACATCTTCTTCCATAAATGCGCCCTCCAGTAGAACCCACCCCTCATCATGAAGGGATAAATTTGTGCAGGGGTAGCGTGAGACTCCGTGTATAGAGGGAGGGACAGTATGTTGCAAATCAGTTCATGACATTCAAAGCGTGGATCAGTAAGGCGTCATGTGTGTCGTGGATTGTTGGAATTGTGATTCTCGTTGTCCCACCTTCTCCCCTTGATTATACTGGAGCCATTGCAGCTTAACTAGGGCTTTTTCAGCACTTGTCATGAAAAACGTGCATAGGTCAATTTTCGCTTATTTTAATTGCTTCAGGAGCATTGTGGAAGGTGATGTAGCATACTGAGAGGTGAGGTTGCGCATTTTCGATTCTAGTGACACCAGGACTGTGCATGCCTTGCCTTTTCCAAGAGTCAAATCTCTTATCAGCAGCTCCCTGATAGCTGCCTTGCTGGCCGCCCATAGCGTCCTCTGGGAGAAAACAGAATCCACATTGTCCTTGAGGTAAGAACAAACATGCTGCTGAAGTAGTTCCAGTTGTTTAGGATGTTTGTAGGCGAAGGCCTTCATCTGCAATCAAGTGGGGGGTGGCAACAGACTTACAGCCAGGTCTAGTCAGACAGGGAAGTTGTCTGAAGCCCCGGCCTAAAGGACAATGCAGCCTGTCACATCTGCTACTAATCGACCCTGAAGGAGTAAGTGATCATTGTGGGATTGGGTACCATGTGGGCAGGATAGGAAGGTATTATATCTCTTCCTGGGGTGCAACAGATTCCAAACATCCCACAGGGAAAGATCAGAGAGCAGATCCTGATGCAAGTACTCTATCATCATGGTTGAAGAGGTCTGGTCGCCCAGTCCTATCCAGGTCTATGTCCGATGCCTAATTCTAGTCGCCTCCCAGGAGAATAGTCTTATGTCCGTACTCTTGAATGACATTTTGGGCAAAAACCCATCTACCTTCATCATCCATCCATGTTTTAAGTACTTTGCAGGGTAGCCTTCGGCCTATCCATATTGCCACTCCTCATCACATTGATGATTTACAAGAGCGGGGGATAGTGTCACTGTTAGTTTTTGCAACTCTACTGTTGCTAACAACAGTGACTGCTGAATCCCTCTTAAGTTTGAGTGAATTCTTTGTAGAGAAATATTTCTACTGTATCAATGAAATGTCAACCCTCTTTTTGTGCAAATAATGCAGGACTATATTACATTTAACGTAGTGGGGCATACCACTAAATGTTCCAGGTTACAATTGAGATATGTTTGGACATTGTTTGCCAAGGTCCTGTCAGATTACTATGGATTTGTAATGCCATTCCCCTGGAATAAGAAGTCTGGACCAAGTAGGTGAAGTAAACCAGCAGATCATGCCAGTGCTGATCGCACTAGTAGATTAGCCGTAGAGTGTATGAGAGGGATGTGGCACTTGGTTCCATATAATGTGGTAGTGGCTTGCTGTCCTGTTGCACCTGCAAGATCTGTTGGGAATGGGTTGGATGGTGTAGTATGTAATAAGGAGTGGGCCTTGACTCACACCGGGTGGGGGGAGTGAAGAACTGCCCTTAGGAAAGGGGGTAAGGTGTCAGAGACAAGGGGATTTGGAGATAACAATACACTTTTGGTTTGGAGCTCATTCCTGTGCCTGCCCACACTGGTGTCATCTTCCCCTTGAGACATAACAGCTATCCACAGGAGTGGAACTCGACCAGTTACAATCATGTGGCGAGCATTGGCAGGACAGGTAATGCAGCATCCACAGGATCCATGGTCATGTTTGAGTGCCATAGAGAGAAAACAGGGTAAAGTGAGGAAGGCAGGGGGAGAACCCCTCTGTCACCCACCAATAGTGCGAAATCTAATGAAGGGCCTGGTAAAAGTGCCCCTCCCCCTGTTCTGCTAGTCAGTGGACTAGCGAGGCAGAGACTCCCATTGCAGACGTCATGCATGAGTGCGGGCCCCCGCCACGACTGAGGGGGCCTCAACCACGACTGAGGGGGCATCTACCTCAAGTGGGGATGCCCTTTGTGAATTGGCCACTCTGTATTGCAGCAGGTTGTCCATTGGCCATCAGCCATCTCCAACCACGTCCCGTCCTAGGCTTTCTACGAGTGCAGTTTGAAAGGCAACTTCAATTTTTCTCTATCTTTGTGAAGGGCCACCACCACCTGGCTGAGTTTCACTTGATCTCAGCCAATATGGGATGATTTCAGCTGGAAGTGGATTAGCGACTGGTGTCTCAGTTGCTTCCCAGATAGAATGTGGTCCTCTTTCCCAGGGGCTGAAGGCAGAGCAGTTAAGGAAACTGTGTCTATATTAAAGCCATTCAGTGAGCCCAAAAAGGTTTCCAAGTTGTCTGAGTCAAAGAAATCTTTGGTCTTACTATCCACGTCACAGTCGTGTGGCCCAGATCTAAAAGATCATATTTAAGGTCCCAGCATCGCAGAAGTGGAGGAGCACCAAAAACTTCTTGCATCTGATATTGGTGGCCTAAAGGTAGGCAGCCGAGAAGACCTGCTGCCCCATGAAGACCAAATGGCCCTTGACTCACCAAGCATATTGTAGGATGGACTAAGCCTGTTGGCTGTGCACCACTCAGGCCATGTTTGGGCGAGGGGATGATGATGGGGCTCATGAGTGGGTCTGGTTACTGTGTATCCTCTGAAATTCTAGCGGTTCAGTAAAGTGAAGATCCAGTAGTTTGGATAGTATGCCTCTAAAAAATTGAAGCATATCCCCTTTTTCCACATCGTCTGGTACGCCCTAAATGCGGAGGTTATGCCAGCGCGACCTATCCTCTAAGTCAGTGTTTTTTTGCATCTAGAATTCTATATGTCTGCTCTAGTCTGTAAGGGCCTCCCATTAGGGTTCCACATGATCTAATCACTAGTCAATCGGAACCAGTCTCATCTGGAAGGTTGATATTTTCTGGTGTGAGGTTAGGCATTTTTGTATCCATGACAGTTAGGTTGTACCAATGACCCCAATTCCTTTCAGTAGGCACTGAACTGTCTTTTTGGGCATCTGCAGGTGAAGTCAGGGAGGATTTGTAGTGCCCTACTGCCTCAAAGAAGAGCAGATCACATGATGCAGATTTCTGTAGCAACAGAGAGGGAGTCGGGCAAGGGGAGATCTGCACAGCACGTTCTGAGGCAGTCTAACAGCATATCACACACCCTCAGCAGCCGGGGCTCCAGCAGAGATCCAAAAGTGCTTCACAAGAACCCAGCGCTCCAGGCAAGAAGTGATCCCAGAGGTGTTGCAGTCCCTTAGAGAGGCCTCTCACCCTGATGCCACTGCACCACACAGTCAACCCACATTTGGCCAGGGAGGAAGCCAGTGGGATGGAAAAAGTGACTGTGCCATATTCCAGACTGCTGACCAACAGTTTTGGGAGTTATCTGGGGAAGCAGTTGCAAGCATGGATTGGCTGTGCAGTAGAGAACTGGAGAACACAGACCAGATGGCATCGCTTCCAGGGCTGACTTGATGCCCATGCTCCCATGGGAGTCAGCAGCCCCACATGCAGAGAGGCTCCTTACTTCATATAGACATTATTGCTCTTCTGTTTACTAGAAGAATCCTGATAGTGAGCCCTGGTCACTCATGCCCCAAAGTAACATGGCCTTGCCTACAGTCATGAGCGGTATAGTCTGTGAGTCAGTGTAACTGTAGCGGGCTCCAGATTAGGCAATACGGCCCATCTCCTATCATTCCATGGGCTACACTCCTTCCACAGGGCAGGGAAGAACATGGAACTTCACAATCTCTTCATTGCCCACTGCTGCTTTCCTGAGCGGGATGAGAAAGTGACCCCACCCTCCTCCCTCTGGCCGCAGCCATGTGATCTAAGCGCATGCCCGGAGGCAGATTTTGAGGGTCGACCACAGCCTGCACCACCTCTCTGGTCTCACCGAATTTCCTGAACTTCCGGCCCTATCCAGGCCCCCTGCCCCCACCCACCTTGCTTCTAGTCCAGTGTCACAGCGTAGTGCCCCATAGGCAAGAAAGGGGTTAGGCAGCACTGGCACAGTGACAGGGCCTCAACAGGAAGCAGCTATCTTGGTCTCTTCCTTGCTCTGCCTCCGGTTGAAATAGTTTTGATTTGTAATATATTTTCTATGTAGACAACTACCATAAAAGATTTATTAATCATGTTTGTGATCTGAATTATTCCTAATCAGACAGATTCATCAGCTGTAACATAATGAATACACATTAGTATTTTGCTTCCTCACCTGACAATACACTTTCATTTCCCCACCACTGGAAATACCTTAATATTAGGAGTGATTCAAAATAAAATAAATATGTCTATGGAATTGGAGAATTTCTCACTGTCTCTAGTTTGGTAAATAAATGCAATAACTTTTGTAATCCTTCATTAGCTGTAGAATAACTAATACTCAGTATTTTGCTTCTTCTCCGGACAACATACATTCACTTTCTTAACACTGGGAATTCCTTAATATCAAGCGTGATTCAATATAAATTAAATAAGGGCTAAATAACTTAGGGATTCCTCTTTTTTCTCTAGTTTGGTAAATAAATGCTATAGGGTTTGTAATCCTTGGAAAAGATAACTCGTGTACTAGCGTTCAAAATAAAACCTAACTCCTTAATCATTAGTGTTATCGTAAACACTTTTCTTTATCCAGTATTCTTTGATAACTCCAGATGAAGTGTCAGTGCAGTCAGTTCTAATCTCCCAGGAAAATATTTCCATCAGCAGCTACTAGGTATCTCTATTGTGTAGCAAGGACCACTCTGGAGCACAAGGACCTTATACACTATAAGTCCGAGATGGCCACCACGATTCTAAGTCTTGTGAGAGTTCTGCTGCACTCTGGCACATGAAGTCTAGCTTGACTCCACTTGTTTGTTCTGCGTAGTGCAAGTGTCACAGCTGTGAAGCCTCACACCAAGCAGCCCCTCGCTCTCTGAGCACACCACTGATGAAAAGTGTGTCTCAGTATCCACCGACATGTAGAGGTGAGAGTGGGATGCAGATCCTGACATCTGTTCATTGTTTTACGTTGAAACACGGGTCCCTATTTGGCCTAAGGTACCTACCGCAGTCAACCAGGGATCCTGGGTCTAACAATAATCTTGCTGGGATAGAGGTAAGAACTAGAGCACTGGCAGCTGTTCCCACTCCTACCCCTCTAACCCACCATGGGGCTTAATCCGATATCTAATGCTCTGCTTGAGCCTCCTGGAAGGGGTGGGGAATGGGAATGGAGCGTTTCTGATCTTGCCAGAGTTAGATTTAGGTGATGTTAGTAATCCGAACGTGGTTAACTGGAATCATGTGATGTATGTTCAACCCTCAAATTTGTGTTTATACTTGAAATTTATGGAAGGGGTTTGTATGATGTTTATTTTATAAAAATCATGGTGACTCAGTTGAGTTTTGTCGATTAGGGTGGCACCTGTTGGGTGTCTTTAGAAAGCCCTCACCCACCAACCTAGTTGGTGGCATGCTTCATCATCGGGCCCACCCAGTGACACCTAGCGTGTCCCGGGTGTGCTACGACGCCTGGTTACAGCGGAGCAGGTATGTCACTGTGTGTGCGGTGAGGGGTAGTGAGATAGTGAGTTTAAAACGGCTTGGCGGGGGTCCCAGTCCTGGAGAACTTTATTAGTTGGGCCTCCGTCAGCGGTTAAAAATAAGGCTGTTGGACGTTGGGGGCGGGTTACGACCTCCCACGTCCTTTAAGGTGTCAACATGTTTCAGCCAGTGCCTTATCAATATGCTGGCTTTCTTCAGGACTAAAATGTGAGTGTGGAATAAGAATTAAAAAACTAGTGGGTGTGTAGTGTGGACTATGTGTCTACACGCCCTAAAGTGTATCTAACTGTGAGAGGGGGGGATTCTCTTCTCAAGATCACCTGTACAAATAACATTAGGGACAAGGACAAAACATACAGGGAGAAAAAGAGTCACAAAACGATATAGGTCATATATATCATGTCAGCCGGCTTAATAGCGATGAGGTGCAGGCTATCAGCGGCTCAAGTGTAATGGTATTGGTGGTACCATTATGGTGGAAGATCGCACTAGAACTTCGAGGTGAAGTGGTTTAAAAAAACGGAGTATTGCAACAGTGGTGAGAAAGAGTGAGGAATGAGGCGTAAGGTGTATGGCTTACGCTAGTTTTAAGCAGTGTCCTCTTCAAGGTTTGTTGAGGTGGCAAGGGGTTGACCCTAGGGGGGAGAGTAAAGGGTGGACCACTGGAGTTAGGAACCTGTAGGGAGAAAAGAGCAGTAGCGCTTACCCATGGTCGAGGTGGTTGTTACTGCATACTCAGAGGATTTCTGGTCAGCGCCGTCTATGGACCTGTTGTGCCTCCTTCAGGAAACCGGTAGGGTATGGCCTGGGCCGTCGGTTTAAATACTGAGGCTAATTGGTAAATCGTGCGCACCTGAGGATTGATAGGAATGGTGAAAAGACTCATGTTTGTCGAGTCATTATTGTGCCCAGGTGAGTGCCGGTTCTTCCGCGTAGAGACGCGGTGTAGCGTGTGGAGTCCGCGCATGCGCGGCGGCACTGGCATGCTGCGCATGCGTGGAGCCGTGCGAGCCACCGCGCATGCGTGTACCCCGGGCGCTATCTAGCGCAAGTCTGTAGGTGTGCGCTGGGGGCATCAGCTTGGATTACAAGTAATAAAAGGATACGGGCTATGTAAATGATTAATATCCTAAGGGCGAAGGTGCTCCTGGGGTGAAAGGCGCCCCTGGTGCTGGTATGGTCGATCATGTAATGACCAGGCAACTATGGTGGGCAAGGCAACAAGATGTGACCTATCCAGATTAATCTTGATGGTATGGCGACCCCGCATCTAGGATCAACAGTCTCAGGGAGTAGATTGAATACATGGAATTAGAATAAATAAATTAAATTATTAATAGGGGGCAGGTAGTTGAGCCCTAGAGTCACAGAGAGGTCAAGGGATTGCCAATATGGCAAAATGCGCTCAGGGGATGGTACAGTTAACGGTGGTCAGGAAGATGGGCCCTGGACTACAGATTGGTCAAGGAGTTCCAGGGGATTGCATCATTCAGACCCTGTGTTGCGGTAGAGAGGCGATAAATCCATCTTTGCTCTTTGCTGAGAAGTTTCTTGTCATTGTTGGTGGCACTTTCAGGGATTTGTTCAATGACTGTCCAGGTGAAGTCATTGGGTGTATGACAGTGGGTGATGAAATGGTTAGTCAGTTTACTGATGTTTTTCTTGCATCGCATAGTACTACGGTGCTCAGTGATCCTGGTTCTGACCTTACGTGTGGTCATCCCCACGTATCTGAGCACCCCACTTTCCACAAAGGAACGTGCAGTCTTGGAAAAAGGATTGTCATTTGTGCCGACCACTAGACTTGACAAATTTAAGTTACATGCTGAATTAGCACAATTTTTTAGAAAGCTGAAACTCAAGTCTTTCTTTGAGAAACCAACCACCGACACAGCACAACCTGACACCAACCCTAATAGCACGGGCCTCAGAGTCAAATCTACCTTTGTCCCACCATCCTCCTCCATCCCTGCTGAGATCGCAACATTTGAACAAGCAGTATATCATGATGTTGAAAATCTCAACCCAACTGAACACTTCAATAACCTATCATGGGAGGACAGACAAACAATACTACGTCTTCAAAACAACCCAACGTTAACAATAACCTACCTGCCCCCTATTAATAATTTAATTTATTTAATCTAATTCCATGTATTCAATCTACTCCCTGAGACTGTTGGTCCTAGATGCGGGGTCGCCCTACCATCAAGATTAATCTGGATAGGTCACATCTTGTTGCCTTGCCCACCATAGTTGCCTGGTCATTACATGATCGATCACACCAGCACCAGGGGCGCCTTTCACCCCAGGAGCACCTTCGCCCTTAGGATATTAATCATTTACATAGCCCGTATCCTTTTATTACTTGTAATCCAAGCTGATGCCCCCAGCGCACACCTACAGACTTGCGCTAGATAGCGCCCGGGGTACACGCATGCGCGGTAGCTCGCACGGCTCCACGCATGCGCAGCATGCCAGTGCTGCCGCGCATGCGCGGACTCCACACGCTACACCGCGTCTCTACGCGGAAGAACCGGCACTCACCTGGGCACAATAATGACTCGACAAACACGAGTCTTTTCACCATTCCTATCAATCCTCAGGTGCGCACGATTTACCAATTAGCCTCAGTATTTAAACCGACGGCCCAGGCCATACCCTACCGGTTTCCTGAAGGAGGCACAACAGGTCCATAGACGGCGCTGACCAGAAATCCTGTGAGTATGCAGTAACAACCACCTCGACCATGGGTAAGCGCTACTGCTCTTTTCTCCCTACAGGTTCCTAACTCCAGTGGTCCACCCTTTACTCTCCCCCCTAGGGTCAACCCCTTGCCACCTCAACAAACCTTGAAGAGGACACTGCTTAAAACCAGCGTAAGCCATACACATTACACCTCATTCTTCACTCTTTCTCACCACTGTTGCAATACTCCGTTTTTTTAAACCACTTCATCTCGAAGTTCTAGTGCGATCTTCCACCATAATGGTACCACCAATACCATTACACTTGAGCCGCTGATAGCCTGCACCTCATCGCTATTAAGCCGGCTGACATGATATATATGACCTGTATCGTTTTGTGACTCTTTTTATCCCTGTATGTTTTGTCCTTGTCCTTAATGTTATTTGTACAGGTGATCTTGAGAAGGGAATCCCCCCCTCTCACAGTTAGATACACTTTAGGGCGTGTAGACACATAGTCCACACTACACACCCACTAGTTTTTTAATTCTTATTCCACACTCACATTTTAGTCCTGAAGAAAGCCAGCATATTGATAAGGCACTGGCTGAAACATGTTGACACCTTAAAGGACGTGGGAGGTCGTAACCCGCCCCCAACGTCCAACAGCCTTATTTTTAACCGCTGACGGAGGCCCAACTAATAAAGTTCTCCAGGACTAGGACCCCCGCCAAGCCGTTTTAAACTCACTATCTCACTACCCCTCACCGCACACACAGTGACATACCTGCTCCGCTGTAACCAGGCGTCGTAGCACACCCGGGACACGCTAGGTGTCACTGGGTGGGCCCGATGATGAAGCATGCCACCAACTAGGTTGGTGGGTGAGGGCTTTCTAAAGACACCCAACAGGTGCCACCCCTAATCGACAAAACTCAACTGAGTCACCATGATTTTTATAAAATAAACATCATACCAACCCCTTCCATAGCTAGTCTCTTTTTGATAACTTGACACATAAACTGGGGATCTGGACTAGCTTTCTGGTCCTCTCTCTCCCTCTTGATACACGCATATACTTGAAATTTGCCTTTCTGGCTTACTCGCAGGTAGCCTCTGACAACAGTTGCCCCCAACACGGGTATGGTATAACACAAAAAATAGGGGTCTGCCCGCTTTTTATTGGTGAAAATATACATTTCACTTGGGAAACCGTTCTATTTCCTGGTGAGTTTACTTTTTGTTTTGTTCATGATATTTTTATTATGGAACATTGCCTCAGGGTAATAATGTTGGGAGATCCAAATGGCAATGTGTCCAATTCCGCCCATACAATCTTTGCCAATGTCAACAAGGAAGAGATGTGATCCTTTCCGCAGATTCTGTTCCCTGATCAATTTAGACTGGACAAGCAGGGTTTTTTTACTACTTGAGGCTCTTAGAAGATTTGACCTAATTATATTAAATTTGAGATCTGTGGGTGAAGCCACTTCGTATACGTTTCAGGCTTCCTCCACTTAGAGTATACTTGATTATATGGTAGTCTGCAATAAAAAGTTTGGGGCTTGTGAAAAACTCACTGTTTTCCCTCTGGTATGAGTAATCATAGTTTTGTTGGTACATCTGTGGCTTTTGGTCTTCAGGAGTTAGACTCTGGGAACCCTCAAATGGGCACGATTGGTTTTAAAAAGTCAAATGGTTTTGTCTTCTGCACACCTAAGAATCTGGTTGCTATAAGTGTTAGAATTCAGGGATTTTGTGCTCACCTGGAGGGACTTGTTTGTGGTGATCCTATTCTTTTCGTCGTGTATCATATGGAAGAGGTTCGTAAATTAGGCTCTAGACATGATGATCCCCGTTGCAGAAAAAAGTGCAATTCCTCTTTTAAGGCAATAAACAAGAAATAAACTTACCAATAGGAAAACAGCATTTGATGTTTTCTGAGGATCAACAGCATGAATGCGACTGTGATTAAGAACCCAATGCAAACTCCTTGAAAGCAGAAGGGAACGTGATCTAAAACAGATCAATCTAGGAGAGGCTGCAAGTGCTGAAGACTCTAGGAAGTACTAGCTGTTCATTGCTGAATGTTGTGACTCTAGGGTGAAGACGCAGGCAATCCCTATTTCAGAAAATACCTAGATGACTTATATCTCCCAGTTGTATGTGAGTAATACCGAGTCAGATATCCCAGTGATTCTGTCTGCGGAAGAGGTTCCGCACTCGTGTATGGTGCCCACTCAGTGGATAAGATAGTGGGGTTTATAAAGAATGGCAGAACTTCTGGTACTCTGGCACCTGATGAGGTTTCCATTGCGGGTATTAAAAAAGAGGCTGCAGCTTGGGGATCCTTTTTCGCCCCATTATTTAATTACTGCTACCAGTCTAGGAAAATCCCTAAATTATGGAAGGGTAGTGTAATGGTACCATTGTATAAGACGGTTTTGGAATTTCATCGTATTGAACAAAATAAAAAGTCCAATAAGGTTAAGAAAGATATTAAAATCTTCACCCTTGAGCGGACTTATCCTTACTTGCAAAAAGATTTTTATACGAATCGTAATTTCTACCCTCACTAACAAACCCCAAGACCCTGGGGACGTTTCAACAAAAGAAACACTGTGGTAGGCTTTACTGATTCATCTGCTGATTCATCTGACAGCTCAGATCCTGGTGAGGGCACTAGTGGCCCTACACGCAACCAGACTCCTTTTTTATCCAGAGGCAACTCCGAACCTCAAAAGAAAGGGAGGGTAAAACAGCAACAAAGATGGCACAATCCTCCAGGGGAACGTCAGACCAGACACAGATTCTACCAATCGTAACAAATAACACCGATCTCGACATCATCCCTATCTTTAATATCTCTAACCACACACTCTCTAGTCAGGAGTTATCTATTCTAAGCAAAGTCTTATCATTTGTCCCAACAATTTATCCGAACTTTCTGGAGCTCCAATCTGAATTGATGGGCTTCTTTTGTAAATTGAGACTTCGTTCCTATTTCGAACTCAATCCTTCGGAGCCTAAAACTGTGATAACTCCATTTAGACCTCCATCAACCTTTTCACCTACATCTAATATGATTCCAAAAGAAATCATCACTTTTGAAAAGGTTATTCTCAAGGAAATCTCCAACTTGGAGAAATCTCATCTCTTCATACCCTATAATATCTCTCTGGAAGAGAAATCTGCAATCACCACTCTCAAAAACAATACTAAGTTGATTATCAAATCAGCAGATAAGGGTGGTGGGATAGTGTTGCAGGATATTGAGAACTATAAAGGTGAGCTCCAACACCAAGTCTCTAATACAGACCATTATTGCAGATTGCCCTGCAACCCCACCAAAGATATCCAAAACCTAATTAAACTCCTCAACATGGAAGCATTGGACAATGGCTTTATAAGTAAACATGAATACAACTTCCTGAATATTACTAATCCTAGAACTCCTGTGATTTACACGCTGCCAAAAATCCACAAAAGAATGGATAACCCCCGGGTAGACCAATAGTATCCGGGTGTGGTTCGGTTCTAGAACCACTGGGCCATTATGTCAATCTCTTCCTGAAGGACTTTGTGCCAGTAACCAAATGCTATATCCGAGACAGCATGCATATGATTAATTTCATCGAAAATCATCCTTACAATTATGAAAACGAGACTCTATGTACACTGGACGTGGAGTCTTTATACACTAATATACCTCAGAGAGACTCACTACTTGCAGCATACTCAACACCAGGTCGCGTCCTCACAGGGTACCCACTCTGTTCATATTACAACTCCTAGAGATTTGTCTCACCCAGAACTTTTTTATGTATGACTCACAATACTACCAGCAGGTACGTGGCACTTCCATGGGGGCTATTTTTGCCCCCACTCTAGCGATCCTCTATATGGACTGGCTGGAGACTAATACAATTCTCTCCAGTAGTAACCCATTCCATCAGGGGCTACACACCTGGAAGCGCTACATAGACGATATTTTTCTTATTTGGGGTGGCTCGATTGATGACTTCCCTGGACTCCTACACTGGCTTAATAACAATTGCAACGGCCTCACATTTACTCTGGCCCATAGCAAAAATAGCATTTCCTTTCTAGATCTGACTATTCAGCACCAAGATGGGACATTATACACATCCCTTTTACGCAAACCAATGGAAAGGAACACCCTGCTCAGCTACGGTAGCTGTCACCCCAGGGCCCTGAGGGACAGCTTGCCATACTCACAATTCCTCAGACTTAGGAGAAATTGTTTCAAGAAGGAGGACTATTTCATTGAGGCCAATATCCTATCCGACAAGCTCAGAACTAGAGGCTATCTGAGGCGCCTAATAAAAAACTCAATGAAAAGAGCCTGGTACTGCCCCCGCGATACTCTTCTGAAGCCCAAACCTAAACAAACCTCTGAAAAGATAGTATGTGTCACTACTTTTTCGACCATTTCCAACCGTGTCAAACAAAGCATAAAAAAGAACTGGCACATATTGAATTCAGGCCCACTCAACTGGGAGACTCCCCTCTTCGCTTTCAAGAAGAGCAAAAATCTCAAAGATCAGCTGGTGAGGGCAGCCCTACCCCCTACAAACACCAAAAAAACTACACTCCATGATCATTGGTCATTACCCCCTGTTCGAGGTCATTCCAAATGTGGGTCCTGTGTTATATGTGATTTCTCAATTGTTTGCAAAGAGTTTGTATACAAAGAAGTGAAAAATGAATTGCGAACCTTTACTAACTGCAATAGTTGTAACATCATTTATGCCATCTTTTGTCCTTGTGACTTAATATATGTGTGCCATACAAAACAGAAAATTAAACTGCGGATATCTCAACATCGCAGTCGGATCAGGTGCAAAACACCAAATGCACCCCTGGTTGAACATTTTGTCAACAAAGGACATACGGAAAATGAAATCCGCTGGACTGTGATCACGCAAGTCATCATCCCACCCAGGGGCGGTGACCTGACCCGTATGCTCAACAGAGAGGAACTAAAATGGATATTAAAAACGGACAGTCTGAACTCTGGTTTGAACCTGCAGGAGGAATGGACTGCTCTAATTTGAAATCTGCTTGGCACTCTTGAAATTACAGGTTGCCTTGAGACTTTGTGCTTTTCATTGTGCTCTCCTATGACCTTTTTGTCAAATGTAATTAATAAGGTTTCAATAGTTATCACTTGCACTAAACACTATGCACTCCCTTAATAACACCTCTTCTAAGATGGCCGCCGTGGTATGCACCCCTCGTCCATGTCTTTGCCCTTGAAGGCGTCACTAGCACTGGCCAATCAGCTCCATCTCACTCTATCTTCACTTCCCCGATCCATTGCCCGAGCACGCCAGGGAACACATCGCATGACCGGCTAAACCGGTAAGTTACTAGCAACCGGCGGCTCCGCTATTACGAATGAGCGGTTATTGCAAGGTTCTGACGTCCCCTTCTTTCCTGATAGGCATTACCCTGGCGCCGCCCGATTACGCTAATGTAACGCGGCAACTCGCGGCTGATTCCGGTAAGGAGCATTGCATGGCCGCGGTCACCCGATCTCTGCCCTGTTATTAATTCCTCTTTAATTCTATTATTGCCTTCCCTTTGTAGGGCTGCTGGTTCAGACTTGGGCTTATCCTCACTGCAAATCTAGTACCAGTGCGCTGCCCTGGTAAGCCCATTTGTCCAGCCTAAAATGGCATTTGACGTACCGTGCGAACCACTTATAAAATTGTCCACAGTTTCCTCAATATAGGCACGTATCTTGTACGCTCACCCCCGATAGTCACGTAAACCTTCCTTGTATCACCACGTTTTTAACTGTGAGATCGCTCATGCTTCCTCCGAATAGGCACCAACTGCGAATGCTCACATGTTACAACCACGCAATTACACGTCCTTGAACGTTGGAGCATGTTCATCCACGTCTACCGGCTCGTTGCTCCCAGCCTGAACTCCACCTTGGCACAACCCCTGCCTTCCACCCACCTGTAAGCAAGTTCGAACTCACTCGCCTTGCGACAAGACCACTTGGAATCGTGAGGCTGTTCACCTCTTAAACGGTCAGATGCACGTTTCACTTTCAGTCACTTGTTTAAAGATAATGAATATTCTGTCTTTAAAATGTGTATATCTTTTCTTTATTCCCTTTTCCTTTTTCAGGCATTTTGAGGTTTTATAACGTTAAGGCAATTATTGATTGTCCTGATGATGGTCCCCATGACCCAATAGGGGGACCGAAACGCCGTCGACTTGTAAGGCACCCTATACAAAACTTGATTTCTATGTATTGTAATGGTGCTTTTTGACATTTCTGTATATTTTGAATGTAAACAGAAAAACGTTTGCTTGCCTTAAAAAACCCTTCTATGTTTCTAATTCACCTTCTGTACTCACTCCGCTAGTGTTGGGCACAGGCTTGTGTACCACACGGGTGTATTGTGGAACGTATTTTCGCTGTATGGATTAACTGTTTATTGAGTAAACTTGAATGACCTCTGTCCGGCTGGACATGTCACTCCAAATATAGATCTGACTTTGTCTATATTCACTGCTTCATATATTATGGAATGCTTGGGACCACTGTTGTTCTAATAAGTATTGTATAAGACGGGCCCCAAATCCTCCCCAGCAAGCTTTAGACCGATTGCATTGCTAGATACCTCTGGCAAATTATTTGCCAGGAGTGTACTTTGTCATCTACAGCAGTGGGCTCAAGAACAGAAGATTATCTTCATAGAACAAGAAGGCATTAGGAGGTATCATAGTACACTGGATAATATTGTGGTCCTTCAAACGGTAGTGGAAAAATATTCCTTTTCTCGATCAATGCCAGTATATACCCCATTCATTGGTTTCTGCACAATGGTTGAAAACTGTGCAGGAAGCTTCTTCTTCTGGGTATTCTGCACCACCTTTTGGGTCTTATTATGGAGCTACACACAGATCCCTAGTGCCAACTTTTGATGGTAGGGACACAGGGTTTATCCCATAAGGTTAAAACACATAATGGGCGTAAGCAAAGCTGTTTGTAGGCTCCCCTTCTGTTTTCCTTATATATTTTCAATCTCCCAGGCACCTTGAATCAAGTGAGGGATGATCCTCCCAGAATTTGTGCAATTTCCTGTGGCTCCTTCCTATATGCTGATGATGTAGCCATTATGGGTTTAACTCATATTGGCCTGCAGCGCTGATTTGTAGCCAGTGCTTAATTTGTAAAAAAAGGAAGTGCCACGGCCCTTCTTGAGAAGCCATTGCAGCCTGCACCACTCATTCCCTCTGCCAGGGCTGCCAATGACAGAACCAGCACAAGTACTAACCATCTCACTGCTACAAGTGTGATAATTCAAACTATCTCAGGCCACCTAAAGCTATATTAATGTGAGCTATAGATTTTATTGTGTGTCAAACACTGTTGTTGTTCTTATTGCTAAATTTGTCAGACAACGCCACCATGTGGTGGATTGTCACTAGAATTGGTGCTGAGCACCAGATACCACTGGCTTAAATTAAGCACTGGCTAAGTATGCAGAAGTCCACTTTCTTAAGAGTAATATTTCCCAAAAAATAATCCTGATCTTTCACTAGAATAGATCAACGAAAGAGTAATTTTAACTGTTATTTGGGTACTGACAAAATGGAAATATTGAACTTGTATCGCTATCTTGGGAAGGTCTTCTACAAGTATGGGTGGTACTTAAATACACATAAAGCTTTGTGCGAGCAGGGCCTTCACTCAGGCTAATGTCTTGTCAATCAATCAATCAATCAATCAATGACATTTATAGAGCGCACTACCTACCCGTAGGGTCTCAAGGCGCTTAGGGGGAGGGGGGTGCCGTTACTGCTCGAACAGCCAGGTCTTGAGCTTCTTCCTGAAGGAGAGGTGGTCTTGGGTCAGGCGCAGGTCGGCCGGGAGGGAGTTCCAGGTCTTGGCGGCCAGGTAGGAGAAGGACCTTCCTCCTGTTGTGGCTCTACGGATGCGTGGAACGGCGGCGAGGGCGTGGCTGGCAGATCGGAGGTGGCGTTTGGGAGCGTAGAAGTTGATTCGGTCGTTGAGGTAGCTCGGGCCTTGGTCGTGTAGGGCTTTGTGTGCGTGGGTGAGGAGCCGGAAGGTGATTCTTTTGTTGACGGGGAGCCAGTGCAGGTCTCTCAGGTGTCCGGAGATGTGGCTGTTCCGTGGGATGTCGAGGATGAGTCTGGCTGAGGCGTTCTGGATCCGCTGGAGTCTCTTCTGGAGCTTGGCGGTGGTTCCGGCGTAGAGTGCGTTGCCGTAGTCCAGTCGGCTGGTGACGAGGGCCTGGGTGACGGTCTTCCTGGTCTCCGTGGGGATCCACCAGAAGATCTTCCGAAGCATGCGCAGGATGTTGAAGCACGACGAGGAGACGGCGTTGACTTGCCTGGTCATGGAGAGGGAGGAGTCCAGGATGAAGCCCAGGTTGCGTGCGTGGTTCGTCGGTTTGGGTGCGGTGCCCAGGGCGGGGGGCCACCAGGAGTCGTCCCAGGCGGAGGGCGAGGAGCCCAGGATGAGGACCTCTGTCTTGTCTGAAGTCAGTTTCAGGCGGCTCGTCGTTATCCACTCGGCTACCTCTTTCATCCCTTCGTGCAGGTTGGCTCTGGCGGCGGTGGGGTCGTTGGTCAGGGAGAGGATCAGCTGGGTGTCGTCGGCATAGGAGATTATGTTGAGGTTGTGTTGGCGTGCGATGGCCGCGAGGAGGCTCATGTAGACGTTGAAGAGGGTAGGGCTCAGCGAGGATCCTTGAGGGACGCCGCAGATGACTTCGGTGGCCTCTGACTTGTACGGTGGTAGGCGGACTCTCTGTGTTCTTCCGTCGAGGAAGGAGACGATCCATTCCAGTGCCTTCTCCTGGATTCCGACGTTGCTGAGGCGCTGCACTAGGGTGCGGTGGCAGACCGTGTCGAAAGCCGTGGAGAGGTCTAGGAGGATGAGGGCCGCTGTTTCTCCGTTGTCCATCAGGGCTCGGATGTCGTCGGTGGCGGCGATGAGGGCGGTCTCGGTGCTGTGGTTGGCACGGAAGCCGGACTGCGAGGGGTCAGTTTATAGAGCCAAAACTACCCCCTCCTTGTGCTATGATGCGAAGTGTTAGATATGAGTCACTGGCTATCTTTTGAGGGGACCAAAGGTTGAATTTTTCACCAGATATGTAATTTCAATACAGATGCAGTCCCCCATGCTTTGCGTGTGGAGTTAGGCTTATCATCCTCTTATTACTTTTCCCTGACTGCCCGTTTGAGGTGGGGAACCTCACTGCTATGTGGAGATGAGGGAACATGACGGCCAGCCTTGAAGGTTGATATTTTCTCCCTGCTGAAAGAATAGAGCGCGTTTTTTAAGTCTTTTGAGCTGATTAATAAAACTTTTGGGATTGATCTGAATATAGATTCTTTTATGCCCAAGTCTGCTCTAAAGAGCTTAATAAAGGGATCTGTGTTAAATGTAAGTTTGGCCAGACATTTTGCCCTAAGCCAGTTAAATCTGCATAATTAGGTGGTGTGGGAGAGCAAACTGGGAAATAAATCTCTACCCTTTTTATTCTGGAATCTGCCCCATTGGACCGAAATTGTATCCTATAGTTGAGACTGGATTTGCTCCCTTTATGTATGATTACTGGCATTTGAGAAAACGAAATGGACAGAAGTTGTGCCAGTTACATGTACAGGATATTAACCATGTGTTATTTGTGTGTTCTGTGTTACAGAATGTGCATCACCATTTTTTAGGGCCTCTGTTTATTAAATATATTATACATTCTCATGGAAGCTCGTACATTTGTATTGTTTTCCATGAAGGAAATTATATAAAATAAGATTTTCCAAATTTTTAGATCCTTTTTGGATATTTATGAGGGTGCTGTGGTAGCTTTGGTTGGCATTTTAAAATACATACAATTCTGGTGTATGTATACTGCTATTCTCTTTTATTTCTTTTAAAGTAGCATTTACAGGAATATATTATGCATTCTTGCACTTCACATATTGCATTAAGCACTTTGCACTTTATAAAGGCCTGAAAATGAAGCTATTGAACAAGCTCTTTATCTGTTATATTTGCTTTCCTTATTTCTATTGGTATTTATTACCTCATTTGAGAGGTTGGGAATAATTGAGTCGTCTAATTTGGCGACGTGTTTAAAGTGCTTTTAGGGTTTTTGTAAACAGTTATGTGATATTAATGCATTTTTAAGTGGTTACACCCGTGGAACTGCAGGCATATAATATATTTCTAGTGGTGCTACGTATGTTGTCACTTTATGAAGGACAGTAAATGTTGCGAATAAATGATGTGTGTAACACACTGGAGGTTTTATACTTTTCATGCTCTGTTTTTAATATGTACTCTGTATCACTGTTTTATTCGTGTTTTATGTAATTTGGACCTCTGTAGGGGGTTCCCTTTTATAATAAACGAAACTGTCAAACTGCAAATACAGTATATGTGCCAAGGGCTTGTAAATTAAATGCTACTAGTAGGCCTACAATACAGATTGTGCCAAAGACTTTAGTAGTCCTTTGACCATGGCTCAAGCCTGCCACTGCAGAGCATGTGTATGCAGTTTTAAACTGCCATTTCAAACTTGCAAGCTAATGTACTAGCCAGGCCCAGACCACCTCTTTTATTACATACAGGTCACCCGAAGGTAGGCAAATATAAGGAGAAGATGGACGGAGCGCTAACACTTTTCAGACACTCACCCCCAGTCACAGATCTAGGTTAAATCCATCATCATTCTTTAGCTCACTTCACCACCCAGGTCAGACCCAGCCATATGCAAATCAGTCCTGCCCCTGTTGCTTATGGGAACAGTCCACAAACAACAGTTTATGGACAAACTGCAGAACAATGTCATATATTCACCCCAGTACAGAGATCTGGGCTTAAATCCATTGTTTTTTTGCTCACCATGCCATTCGAGTTTGAACCCAGCCATATGCAACTAGTCTTGACCCTTACCCCATGGAAACAGTCCAGCCCGAACTGCCAAGCCAGGCCCTCCCTGGTCTGGAAACATGCATCCTGGGACCGGTTTCAGGCTTTCAGCCCTCATCAGCCAGGATAGCTTGATTCCAGTGGCATGGAGAGCACGGGACTCAAGTCTGTGCATACCTGTCCCACTTGGTATGACAAATGCAAAAACAACAGTTTATGGACAGAATGCAGAACAATGTCATACATTCACCCCAGTACAGAGATCTGGGCCTAAATCCAATGTTTTGACTGGGGGTGAATGATGTTGTTTGTTCTGCATTCCATCCATCATTTGTGTGTGTTTTGCTTTCTCGCTTTAAGTGCACCAGGTACGCCCAGACGTGGGTCCTGGGCTCACTGTGCCACTGGAATCAAGCTATCCTGGCTGAAGAGGGGTGAAACCCGTCCTAGGATGCTTGTTTCCGGTCCAGGGAGGACCTGGCTCGGCAGTTCAGCCTGGACTTTTCCCGTGAGGCACAGGGTCAAGACTGATTTGCATGTGGCCAGGTCTAAACTGGGGTGGCAAGGTGAGCAAAAGAATGATGGATTTGTCCCAGATCTCTTGACTGGGGGTCAATGATTTGATTTGTTCTGCATTCCGTCCATCAATTGTGTGCATTTTGCTTTATTGCTCTAAGTGCACCAGGTATGCCCAGACGTGGGTCCTGGGCTCACTGTGCCACTGGAATCAAGCTATCCTGGCGGAAGAGGGGTGAACCCCCGAAACCGGTCCTAGGATGCTTGTTTCTGGTTGAGGGAGGACCTGGATTGGCAGTTTGGGCTGGACTGTTCCCATGAGGCACAGGGTCAAGACTGATTTACATATGGCCAGATCTAAACTGGGGTGCCATGGTGAGCAAAAGAATGATGGATTTAACCCAAATCTCTTGACTGGGGGTGAATGATTTCATTTGTTCTGCATTCCGTCCATCAATTGTGTGTCTTTTGCTTATGGGAACAGTCCAGCCCGAACAGCCAAGCCAGGTCTTCACTAGACCGGAAACAAGTATCCTGGGACCAGTTACGGGGTAACACCCCTTATCATCCAGGCTAGCTTGAATCCAGTGGCAAAGAGAGCAAGGGACCCACGTCTGGGCATTCCCTGCCAACATAGCGCAAACAAAACAAGCACAAGCAGATGATGGACGGATCGCTGAAACTTTTCAGACACTCACCCCCAGCCACAGATAGATCTGGGTTAAATCTATCATCATTCGTTAGCTCACTTCACCACCCAGGTCAGAACCAGCCATGTGCAAATCAGTCTTGACCCTGTTGCTTATGGGAACAGTTCAGCCCGAACTGCCAAGCCAGGTCTTCACTAGACCGGAAACAATTATCCTGGGACCAGTTACAGGGTAACACCTCTTATCAGCCAGGTTAGCTTGAATCCAGTGGCAAAGTGAGCAAGCGACCCATGTCTGGGCATTCTCTTCCAACATAGGGCAAACAAAGCAAACACAAGGAGCTGATGGCTGGAGCGCTGAAACTTTTCAGACACTCACCCCCAGCCGCAGATCTGGGTTGAATCCATTATCGTTCTTTAACTCACTTTGCCAGCCCAGATCAGACCCAGCCAAATGCATATCAGTCTTGGCCCCGTTCCTAAGGTAGGTCACAGGCATCCCTATGGGCAGGGTGCAGTGTAAGTACAAGATAGGACGTGTACTTTTGAGCTTTACATGTCCTGGTAGTGAACAACTGTTAAATTCGTTTTTCAATTCTGCAAGGTCCATCTCTCCCATAGGTTAAATGTGGGATTGCCTTAAAACACATTTTAAATGTAATTGGGAAACGATAGAGATTTGGAGTTTGGTGTCTCTGGGCTCACAATTTAAAATCACAACTCATGGTGAAGTTGGATTTTAAATTATACCACTTTTAGAAAGCTTCCATTTTCTTACTTTAACCATTCTGTGCCTCTGCCGGTCTCTGAATATCACATCTGGTTTCGGTGACAGCTGGATTTCTGCATTCCCTCTAGACAGTCACACACAAAGGGAGCTGGGGGGTGAAAATGTGGCTCAACACCTTCCTGACATGGAGGCGGAGTCAGGGACTGACACTTGCACCTGAATACGGCTGTGCCTGTCCCTACACAAAGAGCTGCATACCCCTCTGTAGTGAGCCTGGAGCCAGAGCAGGAAAGGCAGGGACCTTGTGATCTTCAAAGCCTTCTTTGAAGTCTCCCCCGCTTCAAAGGACCAACTGGTTTTAAGCACTGGACACCTCTCACCATAAATCAGAACTTTTCTGGAACCTTGGACATTCTACCAGGAAGAAGGGCTGCTGTGCTGTAGGAGGGACTGCCACTCTGCTAAGTGCTTTGCTGTGTTGGTCTGTTGCCTGCTGATTGATGTGCTGCAGGAGGGACTGCTACTTTGAGGCCTGCTTTACTGTGTTGGCTTGCTTCTTCTTGCCTGGGAGTGAGCAGAACTGGACCTGACCTTTACATACTTGAACGCAAGTTTCTCCCAGGGTTTGCCGGCTTTTCCCTTGTTCTAAAAGTCTTAGGGCCTTCACACACTTTGTTCAACTCTGCTTCAGCTGATGGACTCTGCAAATAGTGAGTCCCACCCTGCCTAGAGGTGCCATTCCAGTCATGGGCCTTGAAAGTAGGTCCTGTAGCTATTTTCATGGAAAAAGCCGCTTTATGATGACTTTACACTGATCGGAACCAACGTTGTGCCCTTCGATGCACACACAATGTCTGTTCGACAATGACATTGGCTCTAACTGCAAGGGTCGACAACTATGCAGTGCAGAGCCAAAGACACCGCAGAGAGACTTGATGACGACGCAGCGCCCGCATCATATGGGGTTCAATGACGGCACAAGACCTGACTGTGAGGCGTGAAGATGATCATCGACCTGATTGCATGAATTAGAACCAACGCATCAGATCTTCGACACCGGCCCTTGCTCCATCCAAGGTACTTTTCAGAGGGTCCTGTGAGGGTCCTGTAGCCAGCCTGCAGTCCTTCGCGGTCAACCTGAAACTTTGGATTTACCCAGGTGCAGCACGTTCTCAAGTTACCCGTAAGTGCTTTTGACTTTTAAGCCCTGTTTTTCAGTTTATTCTTTAAAAATTCACATTTCAATTTCTATGTATTGGATTTTTGTTGTTTTGGTCTTGTTTTACTCCAATAAACATTCTCTATGTTTTCAGACATGTGGAGTCTTTTTGTGATGTTTTCACTTTGTTACAGAGTGTTGCACAATTACTTTAAACATTGCCTCTTAAACCTTACTGCTCTGTGCCTAGCTAGCAGAGGGTGAGCACAGGTTAATTTACATTTTGTATCTGACTTACCCTGACTAGGATGGTGGTCCCTACTTGGACAGGGTGAAAGCCTCTGCCAACTAGAGACCCAGTTTCTAATACATAGGGTATGTTATTACATTTAATAAGTGATGCCTTTCAATTGGGAGCACATAGGATTGTTGTGTTTGCTATCAATAGCATTGTAATTTAAAACCCTCATTATTGGTAAAGTCAGATTTTAAATCACAATTCAGAAAATGCCACTTTTAGAAAGTTGATATTTTCTTGTCCAACTATTTGGTGACTGTATCCTGAGCCCTGGGTCACATGACTAGGTGTTGCTAGCAGTTGGTCTTTGTGTATTACTCCCGGACAGTGAGGTAAAGGGGGAATAGGTGTTGGCAAGATGAGCCATCTCTGACTTGATAAGGGGGGAGCTGTCACCTACCACACTCATCACAAAGACTCTGCCCCAGCACACTCACAAATTATTCCACGCTTGTCTTTGTTGGGATTAAGGAAATTCCAGACACCTCTGAAGGGGGAGGGCTCTAAACCATTCTCCCACTTCAAAGTGTGCACTGAGTATAAATAGTAGACCCTCAGATCCAACTCTTCAGTACACATCTGGACTTATAGAAGACTCAGAAGAAGGATTAATGTGCTTTCTGACGCAATAAAAACTGCCCGGCTGTCTGAGTGAGAAGACTGGACCTGCATCCGCAACACAGAACCACCATAGTGACTCCAAGGGCTAGCTGGCTGACCCCCTGGTCAGAGCTTCAAGGACAGAAAAAGCTCGAACCACCTTGACCCCTGCACCTGGACTCTGCCTGCTATATGTCCTAGCCCCCAAATGAAGCCCCTATAGTCCTGTAACCTTGGAAGGGGGGATAAAGAGGCTCTGCCAGGCCAGCTGTGGTCTGTAACAGAACTGATGCAGCTCATCACAAACCAGGCATAGCTCTATGCAGTGCCTCATCGGAAGCGATTGAGCCACTACGCAAGTCCACATCGCATCCCGTGCAGCTCATTTGAACTGCCGATATGAAGCATCCTCAACATGGACCTAGCAGCTCCTCATCAGAACCAATGCAGCCTCGTTGGACATCTAATCGCTCCTCGAGCCTGCCACTACTTGGTGCAATGCTCCCCAACCAGGATGTAATGTACATTTCTCAGCAGTACTAAAGTGGTCTCTGTATCCGGTCCGCACTCCATGGCGGTTGGGCTGTACATTTGACTTTATCTCGGTCCGGCATGACCAGATACTCGCAGTTGGCACGTTGTTCTTTTAAGCACTGTTTTTACCTAAACCTAAAAAATTCCTTATCTCCAGTTCTACTGATTTAAATTTTGGTGTCAAAGATTTTTATTACATTTTACTCTCTTTTTTTATGTTGGTGCAGGGTTTTTCTTGTATTGGGTTCTTTGTGTATTGCATATATACTTTACATGTTGTCCCTAAGTTAAACTAATCAGAAGGTTAAGCACAGATTGATTTAGGGTTTGCTTGTGCATTATCCTGACAAGAATTTTGGTTGCTGCTTCGGTAGTCCAATTTCCTACAGAAGGCATCAGGGTCACACTGCCTCTGAGTACTGCCTGCTTCCCTGAGGCTTCGGAGATGATCACAAAGGGGATTTCCCCTTTATGAATGACTTACCACCACAATTTGGGAGTTGGTAATCTAGCGGAGTTGGTAATCTAGCAATGGTTTATGACTGTAGTTGCAGTAACAAACTATTAGTACATACCTTTCTGATTCAGATATTGAAGTGGAATGCCCCTTCACTCCCCCTCCTATTTGAGTTTTGGAAAGAATTGCAAAAACATTTTACAAGTCGGAAAACATTTTTCTAACTCATAAAAGGTCTTTTGTACATCAAAAAAGCCCTTTTCTAGTAGCAAACCTGTAATTTTGCAAATTGCAGGGTTTGTGACCCCGGAAGGGCTTTGTACAATATGCCTTTAGTGACTTCTACAGAACCGCAGGATGTTGAGCTGAGGCTGGGATTTAATCTGTTCCAGTTTCAAGGTGTTTATCCCTTTCCTGGAGCATAGATTATTTACCATCATACCATCATCCTTATTGGCTCTCTTCAAGGTACTTACAAGCAGCGATGACAGCCGGTGAAATTTCATAAATGAACTTGAAGCGACTATGGTGGACGAGCAACACATTACCACAAATAGCGCAGGACGCCAAGAAGCTATTCCAAACACTAACCCAAGAAAATGGTCTGTGCCAAGATATTTGGTCTGCCTTCCTAAGCAAACTACCCAGGACAGGTGTCAATCATAAAACTAAGATCCATCAAACGAGTGGGACCGATTTCACTAAGACTACACTGTCCCTAAGAGGACGCCTGCGTAAGCTTACTAGGCAAGCACAAGGCCACAATGCAAATTCAAATACTTGACAAGCAGTTCGATCAACAAGGAAGCACTACAAGAACTTGATTTGGACCGAAAAGAAAAATCGAGTCAGCGACTTTTGGGCCAAAATGCTTCACAATATAAAAAAATCTGACTCCAGGGCGTTCTATTTGCAAGTCAATTCTTTGCACAGACCAGCACAAACCATAAACGTGACCTGCATCACAGAAAATGCATGGGTCCAGTACCTGGTCAACACATTTTCGATAAAAATGCAGTCGCCGCCGACAGCAACTGCTACAAGAGCACCTAGAGCATCAAAAATTGCGGCTGTGAAGGGCACTGCCTGTGTTTGGTCAAACATCCTGGGGATCCAACAGGAGGATTCAGATCAACCACCGTGGACAGATAATGTATTCCAAATACAACAAATAATAAAGAAAAGTAGACAAGACAGTGCACCAGGACCTAACGGCGTCCCCCAGGCAATTTATAAGGAGGATCCGCACTACTGGGCCTGTAACATCAATCTCCTATTCAGGGCAATAAACAACACTAGTCGGCTCCCAGAAAGCTGGAGAGGGGCGATCATTAATCAAATCTATAAAGGCGGAGATCGTAAGAATCCAGCCAACTACCGCCTTATAGCACTTATTGACGCAGAGGCAAAATATTACGCATCCCTGGTATTAGCTGATCTTGCACAGTGGTCCGAAGACAACAATAAAATTCAGATAAATCAGACAGGGATTCTCCGTGGCATGGGCACTGCAGCAAATACAATGGCGCTAAGCTTAATAGCTGAAAAAAGCCTTCAAAATCGTCAGACACTCAACACCTGCTTCATAGACTTTAAGGCGGCGTTCGACCGGGTCAGTAGGCAACTACTCTTGACCAAACTGAAGCAGCAGGGCCTGCCGGACTCAATCCTAACCCCAATAATGGATCTGTACACCAACAACTGGATGCAGGTAAAGATTGACGGAAAGTGGCTAACTCGGAAGATCAGCACTTATGATGGTCTCAAACAAGGCTGCGTTTTGGCCCCACATCTCTTCAATTTATTTATGGCCGACATGACATCAAAGCTAGACAAGATCAATGCTCACCCACCGCGGCTATGAAACTTATGTTTAACACACTTATCCTATGCAGACAATGTGGTCCTTCTCAGCCAGATGAAAATAGGTCTACAGCGTCTCCTACATGAATTGACCGGATACACAAAACAGAACCTGCTAGAAATTAACAACAAGAAAACGAAGATCATGTTAATAACAAGACGCTGCAAGCCCCTACCAATCCCGGAAATAGATAACAGCAACTAGAAGTAGTGGAAAGCTATAAGTATTTGGGGATCCCACTGGACAAGCGCTTCAATTTCTCTACACATCTCAATGCCATCGAAAAGAAGGGCACCGCCCTATTGAATGCCTTTAGTACCTTAGCTATCAAACTTAAAGGCCCTCTATTTAACCCATTATTAACCGCAATGAAAGCCAAGCTACTTCCAACCATAGCGTACGGAAGCGTGTTACATCACGGAAAGAGCGCACAGCTGATAGACAAAATTCAAACAAAAGTCTACAAGCGCGTATTTGGCCTACCACACAACGCATCACCCGCGCATGTGCGACTCGAATTCGGCCTTCAGTCTCAAGTACTGCTGAGAAAATATGAGACTGTTAAATTCTGGTATGGCATCTGGATGAACCAAGACAACGAGGTCTACCGTACAATGTGGGAAGCAATTTATAATAGCCCGAATTCCCAGTATGCCAAATACCTACGACAATCCCTCAAAACCACTGAACTAGTAGCGCTCTGGGAAACCAAGCTTCCAGTACCAACGTTCAAACAGGCAGTAAAGAAGGCAGCCAACAGGCACTCACTGCTCAATGAAAATTAGCCCTGAGCCATCGCTCACATGGCTGGATGACCATACAATCATATAAAAAGTTCATGCCGGCAGCCTACCTGGAACTTGCATTCTCAACACATATTAAACACAAATACCTTTGTCTAAGGGTGGGGAACCTGCCGACCAATGCCGATCAACCCAAATGGAGGACCCCAGTCATCAAGGAGTGCGACCTATGTGGTGCAGCAAAACAAGATTTCATTCACTTGATCTGCATTTATCCTGCACTGGACCAGGAACGCAGGAACAGGCTAAAAGCGAAGTTCATACAATATGGTATTCACACTTGTCGTTCCGCGATCATACAAGTCATGTGCTCCGCGGACCCTCAGTTGATCTGCAGAGCAGTTAAATTCATCACCATCCTTGAGGAAAAGAGAGGAACTTTGGCAAAGATCCAATCCATACCCTGAACTTACAATTCCTGTGTAACTATTTCCTCTGTCTCCTAAACTTCAAATGTTACCTTTTATTCTTGATTTTAACTTCTAATTTTGTATGTATCTCCAGTTTAGTTTTATTATTCCTTGTTCTTAATATTATGGCATTTTATTTTTTTTATTGGTTTTTATTAACTATACAAATAAAGAAAAATTCAACTCTCTTCTGCTGTTTACTTTAAAGAAATTGCTTATCTGTCTGATTAAGCAAAAGTAGCAATTAATGGACAGAATGTTGAACAATGTCAAACCTTCACTCCAGTACAGAGATATTGGCCTAAATCCATAGTTTTTTTGCTCCCCATGCCATTCCAGTTTAAACCCAGCCCTAGGCAAATCAGTCTTGTGCCTGCTCCTCATGGGAACTGTCCAGCCTGAACTCCCAGGCCAGGTTCTCCCCGGACCAGAAACAAGCATCCTGGGACTAGTTTCCACCCCTCATCAACCAGCCTAGCTTCCCTCCAGTGGCTTGGAGAGCACAGAACCCTTGTCTGGCCATGCCTGTCCCACTTGGGGTCACAAATGCAAAAATAACAATTGACGTATAGCATGGTGAACAATGTCAAAAATTTTCCCCAGTACAGAAATCTGGGCATAAATCCATAATTTCTCTTTGCTCCCCTCGCCATTCCAGTTTAAACCCAGCCATATGCAAATCAGTCTTGACCCTGTGGTGTAGTTCCTAAAAATAAATAGCATCTGCGCATTTGTTGGACAACGTAAACTAAGGGATTGGTGTCAAAACAGATTCCGAACACCCCCATGCAATATGTCAGCCTATAGAGCAGCTAGCTCACAGTGCCTCTATAAACCCCGAAACCCTGCCAAGGAGCGAAGAGCTTCTAGCAACCACTGAACATGACAACCCTTCAGGGATCGTGAAAACAGTACAGTATTTTTCGCTTGATCAATCATACTCACTTAGTCTCAGAGAGATACACAGAATAAATGATGGGGACGTTTTCAATAAACATGAATGCATCCACACATAGTGTGGTTTGACCAGATCAATTGAGAGGAGTCTCTTGTCTTTGCGCTGGCAAGAGATGGAAGAAGTATTGTTCTGGTTCCTTCGACAGCCAGAACAGATGCAGGCGATCTGTAAGATGGCCCAAATTCTTTTTTGTCCACAATCTTTTCTCTAACCAGGTCTCCAGCTTTGTAGACCCAGGCAGGTCTTGCCGGAACAGCATTCACTGTGGTGGTGAGTTTTACTTGGATGTTGCTTTGTAATGCCCGAAAATCATTGAGTTCCTGTAAAACAGCCAAACGATGATTGATTTCAAATGGTTTTCCATCTGCCACTGTGCTGCCACAATCGAGGTCGGGTACCCACATTCTTATCCCAAACAGAACGTCCTATGGAGTACGCCCCCCAGGGATTTTCTTAGCATGTTGTTAAGTGCCCTCTGGACCCCATATAGGTGATTGACCCAACTTCTACCCAAGCCTAATAAGGATTGCTTTAAGTCCCGGTTCCTCCTCCCCACAATCTAATTTCCCTTAGGATGACACAGGTGGAGTACCGCAATGCTACACCCAAACTTCCCATGATTTCTTTGTAAGCCTGTGAGCTAAACGCAGGTCCACGGTCAAAATGTAATGTACTTATTGCATATGTCCCTATGAAGACTCGCAAATCCTTTATAACAGTTTGGGTATCAGCTAAGCACTGAGGCCAAACCCACAGGATTCTAGTGAATGAATCCATTGCCACCAGGATGTACTTGTAAGCTCTGTCAGATTGTAAGGGGCCGCAGTGGACCAAATAGATACATGTGAGGGGTCTGTCTGATATCAGCAGTGGTATTTGAGGTAGACGTGCTTTGGTGGAACCCTTCATCTGCTGACAGATGTCGCACTTGAGGACAAAGCCCATGGTCTGTTAAGCAAGGACTGGCCAGCAATAACGCTGCTTTAGTAGTGAAACAGTTGCAGCGATACCTGCAAGTGCTGAACCCAGACCCTTGTGTGTAGCTAGAATGAATCCTAATCTGTGATCCGTGTTTGGTATTACTCTAGCCCCCACTCCTGGAATTTGAGCATACGGAATGTTTTACACGTCTAACTTGTAGTGTAGTGTAGTTCCTATTTTCCCAATAGGCCCTGCGCATTGGAATAACATAAACAGTAGTATCGACGTAGAAGTGCGGATCTTCCAGGCCTCTAATGACTATGCTAAACTTAATTGGGTTTGTTACCAACTAGCTCAGAGGTCACTGGAAACTTTCTTGACTGAATAGGAAGTGATCAGCTTCCCTGGCACAGCCAAGAAGGGATTCAGTTTTCCAACTACCGTGCAACATGACAACTTTGCTCCTCAGATCAAGAGTCAATCTCTAGGGTCGTGTGAAACAATAGACAGTTATTTTACTCAGTCAGTGGTTGTGCAGTTTACTTTCACAATATGTAGAGAATAGAGAGACGGGCATTGTCAATAAAGGGTAACATTTATTGAACAGTCTTTCTTCTCGTACAAGAGAAATGAATTGCCACAATTGCAAGACTTGTTATTATAAAAAGTGCGTACAGTAAGATAAGTATTGCGAAATAATACTGTAAAAGCTTCTAACTACGCCTACCCCAGTGTACCTGACCTAAGCCTTATACTTGGGAGGGGAGTAAGTAAGTAGCTTTAAGTTAAGTTGGTTTTGCCAAGGTTTACTTCAAGAATTCTCTCTAAGGGTTTAGTCAACACCATACCTCTGGAATAGAATGATGGAGGTCTGGTATCTCCTTCAGGGGGTCAATATCCCAGTCACCCGCAAGGGTAGACTAGAAACGCCGGAGCTGGATTTCTCTGTAGGAGAAAGACAGCGTCTCGCCTCAGCGCGTCGAGGGGCAGCGTCCGCGGGCAGCTTGCATCTGCTGGGCTCTTTGCAGGGGACGGCTGTTCAGCTCCTAAGTTCACCACACCATCGTTCGCTAGTTAGCAGCGATAGCAGTAGCGATAGCAGCTATGGTATCATCAGCATGACAGCTTCTTCAGCAGCAGCGAGATAGCTAGCAGCATCAGCTTCAGCGAAACAGCAACGAGACAGCGTTTGCTTAATGCAAAGTTGGTAATATTTATACCTGAAAGGTGCCTTGTTTGACGTATGTTTTTGGACATAAGACATCAATAAAGATTTCACTAGGAAGTGATCGTCTATCAGTGCTCATTAGAGTTCTATTACTAATCAAAACATAGCAAGCGGGGATTTCCAGGTTGCTGAGTTTTTATCTTGGTGAAGAACTCGGAGTGTTAATCTAGGAATCTCAGATAGTAACTTCTGCTATGTCATTGCACTAATTGGTTGCAAAGGAAGTGGCAGAGAAAGCGATTCTGAAATGTGTCTCTGTTCGTGTGAGGCCAGAGACGAGTTTCTGAATATTGCACTTGAACGGTTATGCCAATATAGGGAATAAATGGATTTATAGCCGAATAGGGGCATAAGGTCACAGTATCGATCAGGGTCCTAGATTAGAACGCGACACCCACTCCACGAATTCATGTCCATCAAATTACTAAAACTAGAGCAATAAGATGCATGTGTAACATTGCCCACCCCAAAATACATATATGCATTTGAAATAGGCGTATTTGTAATACGTGAAAATTTAGGTACTGTACGTTTTTGAAGCATAGAAATCATTCAAAAATTATAGCATATGAAATCAATGAACGATTATGCAAAAAGAATTACACATGAAATATCTCTGAAACAGAAGAAGGGCGAGATAATTTCATCACATTTAAATGCATTGCAGTAAAATGTGCTAGAGGCTGGTGTAAAGTCATTATGTCTCTAGATGTATTTAGAAATAGAAGTTGAAGCTTCTGTTCTCTAAGAATAGTTTTTACTTTAAGCAAAGAATTTTTCGTGCCAAAAAAAAGGTGAATATTAAAAAGTGTTCAATTCAAAAGAATTATTGCTTCAACGGGGAAATTAGAGTTCCAACGCTTTTAGCAGTTTTTGTTGTTCAAAACTGAAGGCCAAATTCAGAGTTCATGGGAATGCTGTGTGTCGGAATGCTTCTCTAAAGTTATTGTTTCTGTTCAGGTGAGAACATCATATCAGACAGGCTCTCAAAGAATTGGTCTACAAAATCAGGTGACAGTTCGACCAAATTCGATAGTGCTGTAACTTGGCAGGTGTGAGAATGATTGCTGTCATCAAAGGCTGGATCAGCAATGCTCACAGAAGGTCGTACCTGGGTGATGTTGCTTTTGTCACTCGCTCCACTGTTACCACCTAGTCGTAGCACAGGAGTCTCAACGAATGCCGTCATCAGGATTGGTAGCCGCTGGGGACAACACAATGCGTGAGCCGTTATCGGACTTAGCAAAGTATCGATATCCATTGGTACTGCTGATGGAAGTGAAAGACAGATGTCCAACACGCACTCATCTCCACATAGCATACGTCATAGTACAGGTAAGATGCAATTTTGCCATATCGGTCTGAATGAAAGGAACCAGGTCATGTTTAGATCTCTCAGCCTGGCCAATCCATGGACTCTAGTTATTCTGTCCCGGTAGCGAACTGCTAGGATTGTTTCTTCCATTCCCATAGGAGTCATGTCTGAGCTGTGGCTTGCCATAACGAAGCAGGAGGGTCAAAAATAAAATCCCTGCTACAAGTCCCAAAAATAGAGGTATGCCGCCAAAAACAGAGTGGACAAAATTTGGAACGATTCCCAGAATTGCTTGAAATGGTGTTAGCAGTCCCGTAAAAATAGTCTTAAATATGCCTGGGATGCCTGTGGCACTAGACATGTTAAGGAGTTGGCTCAACATTTCTACGAAATGCACGGGGCAATTTGTTGATAAAAGGTCATGAACCTCCGTAGCTGTCCTGCAACTAGGAGATCATACGTCTCTTTTGATGACGTTATGGGCACTGTTGTCTGCAAAAGCACAGACTTCATTTTGCTTAAAGTATCAATTCGTATAGAATAGAGATTCAGACAAGGCCAGATGGGAGTCTCTATGTCTCCAGGCCCGCTCGGGAACAATGCTTGCATACAGCATTTGACCATGGAAGTTACGCTTACGAGATAACTTTTCCCTGGAACAAGGCCACAACATCTTTTATCCGTTCTTAGAATGTAACTCCCATTCGCGAGTTGCATAAAGAAGGGCTCTATCTGCGTTGCAGGTGTGACAAGCTGGTGGCATGAAAGGTTGTTAGAATTACCTTCACAGGCTCCGTGTAAATTAATACCTTGACACAAAAGTATACCGCTTAGTGAGCGTTTACAGTTTTCACCACTAAGAAATACATTTTTGTCGCTGTCACTATAGCATGAATGTGTGTATGGTAATTTCCATGCTGATTTAACATATCCTTTACCCAATCATTCATACTGGCCAGTAGGTATGTATTCACGGCACTTTTTAAATCAAAAAGTTGTTATCGGAATAGTGATAATTCCGTGTATTATCCATTCAATGACAGGACTTTCTGACATTGTCAATGGTAATCTCTCAAGTTTTTCGATGCTCAGGATTGTATAGTCTGCTCCTTTCTGTGCCAAGCTGATTTGTTTATCAGTAAGGTTAAAAATGGAAAATAATGATGTTGTGTTGATTAAACGCCAAGGCACATAGCCTGAACGAAGATTTTGCAGCGTCCAGCCTAATTGTACAATAGAACGTAATTGTGACGGGCCATGCTGTAACATTAGCATGTCTCTGTCTATTATGTCAAAGGCAGAAGATACAATATTGTCCAACGAATATATTCTGGAGGACATAGTCATTAACCCATTGTCCACTACAGAAAGTGATTTTTCCAAATTAATACGATCAATTTCTCGTATTTTTTCTGCTGTTTCAATTTGTGTGACTTTCCAAGCCTCGTTGTACGCAGCATAGATGCTGCCTGCTATGAAACGCTTTTGACGCTGTTTGCGTGGTCCCATAATAAAATTGCGCAAATCAGCACCCTCTTTAAGTAAAGACAAGTGTTGCTTAATTTCAGCCAGTGTGGATGATCCTAGCCATTCAAGGCAGAGTTTCCCTACACTGTATGTTGTTACTATCCCTGGATGTTGTCTCTGGGAGTATCTAGGGTCTTGTCTGGTCATTTTTAACCCCTGTGTTTTATTCAGGAATCTATCTTGATAGTTGTTTGTGTCAGTAGGCCAGATTAACCACTTTTTCCACTCAGGATGTGTTCTGTTAAAATGTAAAATTTTTGTTACGTCTTTCTCAATATCTGTTGTTGCATTATCAGGTATTGGCTTCGGAATAGACGGTTTGTTTAGGTCTTTGATCTTAGCTAGGCCAAGACAGGATGTTTGGTGAATTGTGTCATTTAAAAACATCATTTGTTCTGGTATCATGCAGGTTCTGAATAGTGCTTCTAGGCCTTGTACCTGCCAATCTTTCGTACCCCAAATGGTTTTTGTTTCAATGTTATTTTTCCAATAATCAAAACCAAATGTCATCATTTTTTCATAAAATGCTTCTGAATATATTAATTTAGTATTTGTCAGCATTGTTTTCATCCCTGTTTTATCTAACAGTTTGTAATAAAACGTTTCTGCATCACTGGTGTTAAACCCTGAGAAGTACTTGAATTTCTAAAAGAATGTTTTAGAACTGCTTTTAGGTGGTGTAGCACAATGTTCCCATTGATAATACTTAAAAACATTTCTAGGATGTGCAGATTTATGCAAATAATGATCGCCATAATGTGTAAAACAGAACAACTGTTCATAACTAGACGAACCTTGTAAATAATCATGATCTGTGAATCTAGCTGACATTACTAAATCAGACATCATGTCATTAATACTGTTAAAGTCCCAATCATCAGAGAATGTACTAGGTTTTCCAAAGTCACTTCAGGAAACCTTCAGTTGATGAGGATACTTCAGGATCTCGACCGGACCATAGATCTCATAGTCAGTTTTCTCCCATACTACCCCACCGGGTATTGGAATGGCTGTGACATTTACTGTTGACAGTTCTCTTTTCTTCACGTGGGATGATCTGTGTGGTTTGAGGACTAGGTTGATGTTCTGACTTGCTGTGTCCATTGTACTATATTTTCCCTCAATGAATTTTCCCAAACAAAGTACCATGATGAGCCAAAGCAGGAGGAAAAATACACCTAGACCGAACCAGAACTCTAACCAAGGGGAAATAAGGTAGATTTCCTTCAGTTGATGAAAGAGTTCCGTTGCTTTTCCTTTAAAAGTCTTTTTTGTTTCTGGCATCACTTCGGGGTTACTTTGATCCTCGGAAAAGTTGTCGAAGTCGATGAACTAACCAGAGGCAGTTCTGTCAATTGTTGGGATTGTTCTTTCAATCTGTCTTTCGGTAGCACTTTCTGATGCCACATTATTGTAGACTGGTGTTTCTTGACGAACTGTTTCAATCTGTGTCTCAAGAGGCACGAGTTCCATGGCATTATTGCATAGTCCTTCTCTGTGCACTGCAGGCTGATCGAATGTGATTGGTCTTTCAGTTTGAACCTCTTGGATTGTTGCAAGTTTGGGTATTCTGTTGTTTCTTGGGAGTCCACTGGGCCTACTGTTGATTATAGGCCACATGCTTGTGGTTTTACCAGGTCGATAGATACAACTCTGTTCTCCTTTTTACCAGCAAGGGGCGGTACTACTACTACTGATCTTGTTCCAGTGACTGCCAAGACAGGTACTGCTTTTCTGTAAGAAGGCCCAGATTCCTTCTTCACCGCAATTTTTTCTCTGACTAGATCCCCAATCTTTGGAATCCACACAGGCCTTGCTGGGGCTGTTGCTTGTGGTGCCTCGTCAGTGGTATCTGGCTGTTGCTTTAACTTTATGTTGCTTAAGGATTTTCTTGTTTTGTTCAAGTCCTGTAAAACAGCCAAACGATCTTTGATGTCAAAGTCTGTTTTATTATCTTGTACCACTGATACTTGACTATCTAAGTCCTGAATTCTCATTCTAATTCCGAACAATAGTTCGTATGGGCTGAAACCTTTTAGAGAATTTCTTGGCAAATTGTTAAGACTGGTTTGGACACTTATTAGATGTTTGACCCCCCCTGCGCCTGAACCTAATACCTTCGCTGTTATAGATCGCTTTATGTCCCGGTTTTTTCTTTCTACCACACTATTCCCTTCGGGGTGTGACGGACAAGAATACCGCAACCCAATTCCCATGCTGGCCATTGCCTCCTTATAAGCTCGAGAGCTGAAAGCAGGACCCTGGTCAGAATGGAACGTGGCAATTGCGTATGTGCCGATAAAGAATCACAGATCTTTTATAACCATTCTAGCGCCAGCCGAGCGCTGGGGGCCACATTTTTTAAGTGTGTTTAGCCTTAATGATGTACAATGGGACGCGTTTCTCTTTTTTGATAGCGCGGATAGATTGCCTGATGCTTTCTATTAGGGCTTCTGACACTACACTGGCCGGTTCTTCACTGTAATCTCTGTTGCAGTCTTCACAGTTTTTTGCAAACTCATGAATGCCTTCACTCATTTCCGGCCACCAGTACTCAGATTCTAATTCTCTCAGAGAGTCCCTGATTGTTTGGTGTCTCAGACCCAATCCCATATGTGCTTCCTGTAATAGGAAGCCCCTCCGGTCCCTGTTTGGAATTACCGTATCCCCCACTCCAGGGATTCGAGCAAAAGGAACGGAGTTTGCATCGATTACGTATGCATAATTGAGTGGATAGTTCACGGGCAGTGCTGCACAGTCGCCTTTTACGGTCGTTTTTACTGCCAGCATGGTTTCCCCGTCTATGTATTTTTCTGCATGCTTCTTTGTGGCTACGGAAGCCGGTTTAGTTGCTTCCGCTGTGGCTGTGTTAGCCAATGAATTCCCTGCAACGTGAACCCCATCACGTTGAAGACTCTGTGCGTGTATCACGTGAGTCTTTTGTAGTTCTTTCTGTAAAAGAGCTACCTGTTTCCAGAGTAATTTATGCTTTATTGTGGCACCTGTGTCATCTTTGTAATCGTTTTCAATCCAACTCTGCAGTTTATTATTGTAAGAGTTGACGCATAAATGAGAATCGCACACGATTAGTGTCGGGAATTCACGTTCTGCATTTTCGAGCGCCATCTTTAAAGATCTGATTTCAGCTCTCTGAGCCGAACAGTTTCTTACTGATCCAGTTTTTGTTACTTTCGGTCTGAATTTACCGCACAGCCAACAACCTTTAACAATCGCACAGGCTGCATCGTAGGATTTTCTCTGTACGTTGAAATGCTGTACAAATCTATCTGTATAGATTATACAGGCGTACTGTGGGAGAGGCAGAAGTTCGATTGGCAGAGGATATTCTTCTTCATATTCTAAATCATTCAGTTCTTCGAATTGCGGGGCGAAATAGTATTTCACATCTTCCGCTCCTAGAGAATCTACATACTGTATCCATTTCGGATCCAGTGACACTGTAGGCAGGTTTACTGGGCTGAAGAGCGCCTCGAAGGCCGATTCCGCTGTGAGGATATTAATCCTTTTGCTGTGTGCTAGTTCTCGCTCATTGCACTACTTTCACAGTTCTTTCTGTGTGACTGAATGTTTTTTCTACTTGTGTGTACAAGTGAGATTTAATTGAAATTGGTACCTTTTCTCCCTCATTAGAGGTTAGGTACGTGAATCCGCATCTTCCTGGGAAGACTCGGATTACAAGATCGCGTGTGTTGTCACGTGTATCTAATTTTGTTTTAGCTAACATGTCTGTTTGCAGTGATCTCAAAATTTCTGTGTGTTTTTGAGTCCAATTGATTTGTGTAAAATCAGGTTTTATTAGTTCGTGGAGAGGTTTAACCCTCTCTGCCTAATTTAGAATGTATGTTCTTCTGAAATTCAGAAAACCTAGTATGGATTGTAAATTCTTCAGCGTTTTTGGAGCTTGGAATACAGCGCACTTCTCTAAGAAGTTATCCGCTAGGCTTTTTCCTTCACTTGATAATTTGTATCCTAAAAATAATACTGTCAGATGGGCAATTCGAGAATTTTTAAAGTTGAATTTGTAACCCTCTGCTGCGAACCCAAGTATAATGGTGTTCACTCTTTTCAAGTGAGTATCCAAGTCGTCGTCTGTGAGATAGATATCATCTACGTAAGATAATGCCTCATCATCATATATTTGTAGTAACTCTGTTACCCTAGCTGAGAATAGTCCTGGGCTGTTCTTGAACCCCTGTGGGAGTCGACAGAAATTTTTCTGAGACCCCATGATTTTCTGTGCTAACCAGAAAGGAATTTGTTCCCGTTGTATAGGTGTTTTACCAAGACATGATTGTATGTTCTGTGGTGTAATTTTATAAGTGTTCCCATGATGAGGGGTCAGCTGTTATGTTATGTTATGTTATGTTATATTAATTTATTATGCGCACAGCGACTCCAGTGAAGGAGCTGGTTGGACTGTTGCAGTCAGCATTACATATTGGACTAATTGCCTATGTATTTTAATAAGTGTTTTTAACTGTACTAACAGCTCTTCTTTAGACATTTTTGAAATGTCCGGGTGTGGTGTGTAGCTGGCTAGAACCGGCCACGTTGCTCCTGGTCTACCTAGTGGACCGAGCCTGGTAATATGATCATTATGTTTTAGGGCGCCATTAAACCAGAGCAGGTGCTCTTGGAATTTTAGTGGGATTTCAGTCTCCTCGAAAGGAGCGTACTCATCCGGAGGTTTCTCTATTTTGTAATAGTGAAACTCTTTTGTTCTAGCGTTTGCCGCTGGAAAGTTTATCCATGAATAGAATACCTCTGTCTGCCGATATTCGTGTGCCTCTATCACGAAAATTACTGTACCACCTTGTGGTGTCAGTCCGTTTTTTATAAGTTTTAAAGTTATAGATTTTCTTAAATGTGCCGGGATGATTATCGCACCCGGTTCAGTAGTCCCGTCGGGACCCTGCTGAGTCGCATCTACTGCGGCATCAGTTCCGTTGTTTTCTACTGACATTTTATAAATGCAGGCTTTGCAGAGTAGGTCTCCAAGGAGACAAAGATTAGGTGCAAAATATTTTGGAACACTGTATCCTTCAACGTTGAATAAACCAGAGCTTTACATAGGAATCTTTTCCTACTGAGTTCGGGCGGATTTTAACCTTTCACCCACTCCAGACGTCTATTGGAGTATTTACGGGAGAAAGGGGTCTGTGTGAAAAATGCACGACTGAGTTACTCTAACATCTTGCGTTAGTTTATCGCCTTACCAAACGTTGGGCGCCATGTAGTGTAGTTCCTATTTTCCCAATAGGCCCTGCGCATTGGAATAACATAAACAGTAGTATCGACGTAGAAGTGCGGATCTTCCAGGCCTCCACTGACTATGCTAAACTTAATTGGGTTTGTTACCAACTAGCTCAGAGATCACTGGAAACTTTCTTGACTGAATAGGAAGTGATCAGCTTCCCTGGCACAGCCAAGAAGGGATTCAGTTTTCCAACAACCGTGCAACATGACAACTTTGCTCCTCAGATCAAGAGTCAATCTCTAGGGTTGTGTGAAACAATAGACAGTTATTTTACTCAGTCAGTGGTTGTGCAGTTTACTTTCACAATATGTAGAGAATAGAGAGACGGGTGTTGTCAATAAAGGGTAACATTTATTGAACAGTCTTTCTTCTCGTACAAGAGAAATGAATTGCCACAATTGCAAGACTTGTTATTATAAAAAGTACGTACAGTAAGATAAGTATTGCGAAATAATACTGTAAAAGCATTGATATGGTTTCTTAGCCATACAATGGTTTAAAATGAATAAAACATATATACATTCATATATACATTAGGCTAAAATACTCAACTGGTGCTTCTAACTACGCCTACCCCAGTGTACCTGACCTAAGCCTAATACTTGGGAGGGGAGTAAGTAAGTAGCTTTAAGTTAAGTTGGTTTTGCCAAGGTTTACTTCAAGAATTCTCTCTAAGGGTTTAGTCAACACCATACCTCTGGAATAGAATGATGGAGGTCTGGTATCTCCTTCAGAGGGTCGATATCCCAGTCACCCGCAAGGGTAGACTAGAAACGCCGGAGCTGGATTTCTCTGCAGGAGAAAGACAGCGTCTCTTCTCAGCGCGTCGAGGAGGAGGAGGAGGGGCAGCGTCCGCGGGCAGCTTGCATCTGCTGGGCTCTTTGCAGGGGACGGCTGTTCAGCTCCTAAGTTCACCACACCATCGTTCGCTAGTTAGCAGCGATAGCAGTAGCGATAGCAGCTATGGTATCATCAGCATGACAGCTTCTTCAGCAGCAGCGAGATAGCTAGCAGCATCAGCTTCAGCGAAACATCAACGAGACAGCGTTTGCTTAAGGCAACTTTGGTAATATTTATACCTGAAAGGTGCCTTGTTTGACGTACGTTTTTGGACATAAGACGTCAATAAAGATGTCACTAGGAAGTGATCGTCTATCAGTGCTCATTAGAGTTCTATTACTAATCAAAACATAGCAAGCGGGGATTTCCAGATTGCTGAGTTTTTATCTTGTTGAAGAACTCGGAGTGTTAATCTAGGAATCTCAGATAGTAACTTCTGTTATGTCATTGCACTAATTGGTTGCAAAGGAAGTGGCAGAGAAAGCGATTCTGAAATGTGGCTCTGTTCGTGTGAGGCCAGAGACGAGTTTCTGAATATTGCACTTGAACGGTTATGCCAATATAGGGAATAAATGGATATATAGCTGAATAGGGGCATAAGGTCACAGTATCGATCAGGGTCCTAGATTAGAACGCGACAATAGGGGTACTTGAGTGGAAAACCTTTTGGCGAGGCTGAGCTGTTGCAAGTGACTTTTTAATTTTTTTGTCTAGCCTCATGATTGCAGCAATGGCAGCAGTTCTCACTGTCACCTTGGTTGCTTCATCAGCCAATGAATTCCCTTCAACGTGCATGCCAACACGCTGATGACTCAAGGTGTGAATTACATGAGCCCCTGGCAAGCATTCTTTCAGATTTGCCACCTGTTCTCAAAGCAGTTTGTGCTTTATTGTGCAACATTTGGAATTTCTAAATCCATTTTGGCCCCAATAGTGAAGATATTCATTGTATGATTGGGCACATGAAAACGAATCACACACAATCAGTGTGGGGAGTTCCCAATCCATATTTTGTAGTGCCAGTATCAGGGCTTCCAGTCCTGCCAGCTGTGCAGCTCAATCTCCTACAGACATCTGTGTATTGCTGGGATGGAACTTGCGGTCCTGCATACGTCACTTGACAATCGCACATGCTGCGCTGTATTGCAGTTTACTTCCTAGGCAGGCTGGGAAGATCTGTCTGTATAAATTATGTATTCATTCCGATCGAGAGGCAAGATTTATTTGGGAGAGGATATTCTTGTTCGTACTGCAGAAATGCCTGTGTTTTCAGTGTAGGATCATATCTGTAATGCACATCTGTCGCAGTGAGAGATTTAGCCCATTGTATCCATAGTGGATTTAGTTCTTTCGCATTTGGAACACTGGCTTTGGTAACAGCCTCTAAGGTTGGAACTGGAGTCATGACAATTATGCGTTTCCCTGTGATAGTGCTCTTTCTCTTACTACAGCATCGGGCTACAGGAGATGGCCCTTATACCCTAAGGAGACTAGGGCAATCATCTGTAACATACACATTGTCTCACAAGGGTGTTATTTGGAGGGACAATTCATGTAGCACAATTAATTGCTGAGAATTAAATTAAAAAGGGGAGAAAACCAGGGAGACATTTCTCTTGTGATATAAATTGTATTTTAGTGAATATACTCATTTGACATATTAAGCTTCATATGTACAAGCGTATGGAACTGTAGCACTGCATTACATTGAATGACATGTAACCTGTCAGATACAATGCACAGGTGCTCGTGAAGGATTGTGATGGTGCAAATGACACATGAGAAAATATGTACAGCGATAATGACGGGCATAACACGAAACAAGTGGAGTTAACATTTACATGTTTATGATGCAGAGGTCTAGCCCGGGACCAGGGTTCAATTCCCCACCTCGGCGGGTCTTGGGCTCAAAAATTCCACGGACCTGATAATTCTCGCCTCGGTGCCTATTCCAATCATGGAGTCCCACTCTGCAACTCTGGGCAATAGCTTGCTTAATCTCCACAACGGCCCCCACAACACTAAGGATGCCTGGCTTCCACCTTGGGGGTGCCCAGGAGTGGACGCCTCACAGGGAAAGCCAGGATGGGTTCCACAGCAGTATTCGCACAAGCGCCTTGACACCCTTGCGGGTGAGTAGTGCGCTATACAAGTGTCACATTTTCATATCAATTTACATTTTTAGGATACCCTAACAATAAATGATAGTGGATACAAAAATAGTTAGATGGGGTATCCTTGAAGGAGGTGCTAAGAACTCCACTGTAGAAGTCGACAGTGTTTCGGCCTGTTGAGGTATTAGGCCATCCTCAGGACCAGGTTACAGTTACTTATCTGGCAGTGCTGGGAATAGAAGGATGCATATATCTCTATACATGTGGTCATTCCGTGGTGGACCAAGTAGAGGGACAGATAGGGCAGAACATGAAAAGTTGCTTAAAATTGAGTTTGTACTGCTGTCAGTATCTTTTCCATTGATGAAAAAAGTATTTCAGTGTTTGAGTACAAATGTGATTTGTATGCAATGGGTACTGCTTCACCTTCATTGAAGGTGAGGTAGGTGTACCCTTATTGACCCATGTCTACACGGATCATCAAATCAGTGGTATTTACACATGTGTGTAAGTGTTTGGAAGCTAACATGTCAGCTTGTACAGAACAGAGAATTTCTGTGTGTTCCTGTATCCAATGTTGGACTGAACAATTAGGTCTGATTTAGTCTTAGAAAGGTTTAACCCTTTCAGCGTAATCCAAAATGTATGTTCTTCCAAAATGTAGGAATCCTAAAAATGATTGTAAATCTTTCAGAGTCTTTGGAAGTTGGAGCAGTGCACATTTTTTCAAAAAGTTAGCTGCAAGGCTTTTCCCTTTATTTGATAGCTCACATCCCAAAAATAGGACATCAAGGTGGGCAATTTTTTATTTATTAAAGTTAAACTTGTAGCCTACATTGGCGAAACACAGAATTATGTTGTTAACCCTCTTTAAGTGTGATAATAACTCATTGTCCGTCAGATAAATATCATCCACATAGGGCAATGCCTCCTCATCACAATTTTGAAGTAACTCTCTTACTCTTGCTAAGAACAACCCAGGGGCCAGGATACCCGTTGGGTGACAGCTGCGCTATAGAAATGTTACTTACATTACATTATATACCCTTGGGGTAGTCTACAGAATAGACGTTTACTGCCTAGAGCCGAGAATGCTGTAAAATATCTGCTCCTAGGTGCTATATTTTGGCAGAAGAAACCATTTGTGATATTGAGTGTTATTTTGTATTCTTTCCGCACAATGTTATTCATTAATGATGAGGCACTGTGTGCATTTTGTACTGTAAATGTTTGTATGCATGTGTTCAAATGCCTATAGTCTAAAACTAGACAGTATGAATTGTCAGGTTTCATTACTGGAAACAAAGGATTATTCAAGAAGTGCAGTTTTCAATCACACCTTTGTACTCAAGTTAAACTAAAATCTCCCTGACTTGTCTCTTTGCTTCATGTTTTTTTGGGTACTGCCTCTGTGGAGTAGGAGTGGATTTTTTAAAAAAAATTTTTGAAAACCTTTATTGTGCATTAGTAAAAGAACAAATACGGGCCCACAACCCATTGGCCAGCCACGGACACATTTGAAGCACATAAGCAGGCAATACGGCGACACAGTAACACATAAGTACAATAAGCAAGCATTCAAGAGTTACACTGTAGGTCATCGCGATACTGTGTCCCAGGAGTAATGAAGGTTTGTTTTGTATTTTTATGGCAGCTATTGAAGTTAGACATTTTTAATTTTACATAAACAATAGGCAAAGAAAGCGGAGTCCGTGTTGACTTGTCGTGACCGTAGCAACAATCTTAACCACAGAATCAAAGTACCCAATATTCAAGTCCCCTCAGGCAGTATGGCGGCTCAAAGTCTGTGCAGCAGGAGTTACATACCTAACATCATCCCAGTGTCCACCGCCACCCACCCCTTACCTGTCTCAGACACGGACCCAAGATAGAATAAAGAGTGAGAAATGAAAACGGAGAAGAAAATCAAGGCACCATAGAAACTGAAAGCAGAACTAAAATCCCATCCCCCAACCCCCCACCCTACACGCATGCAGAGGCTACGGCCTACCCCCCCAGCAGTGTGTCTGTCGCCCAATAAACCCGAAATATAGAACAAGAAAGAAAGTGGAGAAAAAGAAAGGAATAAATATAACATCTGAAATATAGAGAGTAAGAAAAGAATGTTCTAATCTATAACTCCTAGTAAAAAGAATAAGTGGGGAGGAGCCCACCAAATACCAGGTCCCCCGGACACCCCAGCCGTAAAATACTTTCCACCCCATATGCAATAGCAAAATCAAAGCACATCAAGTTCAGAGTGATAGGGAGAGACATCCCACAGGCCACAGCACGCGTTGAGAGAGCGTCCCATCTCGAGTCACCATCCGCCATTCAAACACAGTACATAGAGAAAGGTCTCCTAGCCCTGGCCAGATCGTAAGCGTCCCCCCGAAGATGGCCTCCAAGGAGGTCCCGCCCCAGACAGAACAAAGGGGTAAAATGGCGCCCTCGGCAGTGAGAAGACTCCCAAAAACAAAACGGACAACGCCAGTCGCATATAGTGCCATAAGTCCAAAAGAGCGGTGCTCCCAGGTGCGCCAGATGTTGCATAGCACTAAGGAATAAGAGCGTAGCTTGCAGATCGTAGGCAGTCAATAGAACCAGTCGCTGTGCCAGCGGCACCATGAGCAGGGATATCGAAGCTGTAAGCGAAATCAAAAGGTCTGGCAGAAATGGCAACACTGTAGTCTCGCTGGAAGAGGCGGATAACAAGCCGCAAGCATTTTCACTGCCCGATAATTGCTCCGTCGTGCGCTCGTGCGGCAACAATGTATCCCGGCCATGGCATAGCGTGGGCCAATTAGAGCAGTGAGGGGGATAGGCAGACGCCACACACCTCAAGTCGGATGCGGCTTCATCCAGCCGGACACACAGCGCCATAGAGCTCTCACGCCATTCTGCCCTCAATTCAGCAAGTGCGGCAAGAACAGAGGCACAAGTGTAAACAGGCTGTATATCGCTCACTCCTACCAGCCGAGGCGCTGCACACTGATCCACTCTTCGCTCGGGTTCACGGAGGCCAACACAGTCAGGCTCCGAGGCATAACCCACCATCACTCCATAGGAGCCGGCCGCCATGTTAGGTCCACCAAGGGGCTCACTCAAGCGAACAGGCGAAGTACACGATGGGTGGCTGGGATCCAATCCCCCGATACAGTCAGGGCCCGCTGACACCGGGCGACAGCCAGTGAATTTCTCCCCCGGTGCGACTCCAGGCAGGGGCAACCACATAGGTGAGTCACGGCAGCCAAATCCCCGCCGAACAAAAGTAAGGGAAGCAGAGCGGCTCACCGTAGCGTCACACGGAGGAGATTTCGCAGGATCAACTTCCAGGCAGTCGACGTCCCCGTTCCGCTGAAAGCCAGTGCAGGTTTATCCCCACCAAGCAGCTGGGCACTAGACGCCCATTTCGCCTCAGATCAACCAGCCCACGGAGCTCCAGCCCCCCCCGGCGGTGCACTGCGACACGGGTCCGGTCCCAGGGCTAGACAAAGCCGACAGATCCGCACGGCAATATCCACGGTTAGCAGGCAGGCAGGGACACCGGAGAAACACCCTCAGCAACAGCGCGCTATCATCTACCTCCCGCGGTAGTGCAATCGTAGGAGAAGGGACAGGATAGTGCTGCGGGGAACAAAGGCTCGGGGAGCCGGGAGACTACACGTCCGTCTCCGCCGCCATCTTGGCTCCTCCCCCCCGTAAGAGTGGATTTTAATGGGATTTCATAGTGAGGTAACTGTGCATCCCACCCTACATGATTGCAGTAAAGTGCGGGAGCTAGGGGTAACGCCCACTCCTGCATGTATGACTCTGGAACGAGGTCGTAGAAAGCCAGTAACATTGCATCTACCCCCTTAGGGCACTCCATAACAAACTTAGGCGGCCAATCTCTTTTAGCTAAAAGGATGGTGTATCCAAATGTCAGGTTCTCCCAAAAGGGACTATTCACTTTCCTGGGTATGTCCCCCTCCATTTGGAGCGTAATTTGGTATAAACGATGTGGGACACCTTCCTTTGTATCCGGTGTCTCCACTGTGATATGTTCATTTAATGCTGCTGTCACCAGGAATTCCAACAGATTCTGGTGAACTATTGTTACTTCTGCTGTGCTGTCTAGCATCGTCAGAGCCCATTCCCCGTTCAGAAGCAGAGTCCTCAGTAGCATGGGCTTTTCTTATTTTATGGCCAGCTACCTTCTTCTTTTTAAATTGAAGTTTAATTTTGGCTTTATCTCCATGTTTGATAATGTAGTCTGAAGTGCGATGTTTCTCTTTTTAGAGCCTGGAGACCCTCACGGGTGAGTAGCGTGCTCTACAAATGCCTTGATTGATTGATGTGTCTCTTTTTTGGGCTTGACTCGCTCTTCTGATCTGTGTTCTGACCGTCCTTCCCTCTCCGAGTCTTTTGATGAACTCTGAAAGGAACAAGAGGAACGTGGATAGGTATCCTCATACCTGTCAGGTTTTTTAATATTATCACGGTTTCTAAAATGATATCTTTTTTTAGAGGGCATCTGCTGAGAAGACCCACCCCGTGATTGTGATGCATTCTGCTTATTATTTTTTGATTATAATCTCATTTCTTTTTTGAAGCATCGGGTGCTTGCCTCGAGGTATACTTTTCAGAATTACCCATTATTTGTGGTTTCCCAGGTCTAACTCCCAAGTTATCCCTATCCTGTGAAGCATAGGTTTCTTTGATAACTTTAGGTATTTCTTGCTCCTGTTGTACAGGAGTGACTTCCCTCTGGTGTTGGCGTGTAGCCACCTCTGCTCCCTCCCCTTTTATGTTACCTAATATAATTGTTGATACCTGGGTAAAATTGCCTTTAAGTTTTATCTCCAAGTCCAAGGCATGTTCTACCCCGCACTCATTCTGTATTTGTTTCAATACATCTGATGTAACTGCTATTGAGGGGGTACCATGAGTTATGGTATGAATGGCGGAAAAAACTGTACCCCAACAGGTACAATCCTTTGTGGGGGAGCTATCCGCATTGGCAAGCAAATTGTTAATATCCTTTATTTTTTCTCTGGGCCCGTATGGGGAAATACTGCTTCAAGCTGTTCTATTTTCTGTGCTATCCAGAACAGCATTTGCTCCAGTTTGGCTGGCATTCTTCCCATAATCGTGTTCAACGTTTTTGGGCTGATATTTGTCGAAGTCAATTGGGGTTGACCAGCTTGAGCATTCCTCGCTGGTTGAAATGTAAGTGTTTGCATTACAAACTGTGTAAGGTTTCTATATAGTTTTACTATGTCTTTGTAAAGTGTATGTAATTGTCAGAGTACAGATCAGTAAAAAACTACCTGGGGTCCTCTGTACCTCAGGTGCGATGTACGAAGATATGTAACCCCATCCCCTTTCCTGGTATCTCCCGAGAGTAACTCCATACACCACTACAGTATGAAACACCAGTCAGGGAAAAGGAGAAAAGGGACAAAGGAAACAAAAACCCCAAAAGAAGACGCAGCAGCATTGACCACCCGTCAGGGATGCTTCTTTGGTCGAACGTGCGACAGCTCTAGTCCCTCTACTCAGATTGCTAGACTTGTGAGACCTGCAGTAATCAGGAGAGATATAGTGAGATGATACTAACGTGCCATACCAACATTAGCCAGTCTGCTGTAATATGGATGTACAAACGCTTACTTTCTACGCTGCCGCATTCATGCCACATATACATAACCACCAGCACTGTGGAAACTTGACACTCCTGTGTCTATTTAAAAGAAAAGGAAATAGCACTTTGGCTTTCTGAAGCGTAGCCTGGATACAAGTATATGAACCAATGAGAGCTTAACTAGCAAAAGTAATTTAATCTGAATGACGTCTTCAGAATTATGTCAGTCATACCTAACACTCCTGCGTAAAAACTGGCTGAAAACAATCAAAGAGTGTTCTTTTATAAATGTATCCTCGTAAGTCTCACTGCGCACCTGCGCCCAATAATAATCAGCAATGGAGCAGAATCTCTGCATTGCCCTCTGTAATTGTCCCACAAGGAACTTCTATCCTTTCCTCATCCCACTCCTGCGCGGGAACGATAAACACAGTTAACGCTTGCCCCAGCGTTTAAATCTCCCGGTTTCTAAAAATGCACAACTTTATAATATTTCTTTATCGCGCTCCAGCGCAGGACCACAGAACAAAGGATACGCTCGCCCGAGCATTCCAGCCTGCAGGTTCCACAAATGCCAATTGTATGCACTCTTTATCATGCTCCCGTGCGGGGAAAGAAAAGCTGCGAATACGCTCGCCCGGGCGTTCCCCCAGCTGTCCAAAACAATCAGCAACAATGTATCCACTCTTCGTTGAGCATCAGCGCGTAAGTGAAGAGGAAATTAAAGAAAGGTTCTTTCTTACGGATTAGGTTTTTCCAAGAGTAAAGTGATCAGCGTCACTTCTATCAATGCTCCAACTCGGAATTGTCAAACACTGGACATTTTGCAGTTGGTGGTATTTGAACTGTGGCAACCGGATAATCAGCAATGCCCCTCCTCCTTTAGGCATTCTGGTATTGGTAGTTCTCTGACATCTCCCATTCACTTGCAACCACTTTCATACCTAACAAGGTGGGTTCTTGTCCTTGCAGCCATCAGACCCATGAAAGTAATTCTGCTGCTTCCAATGTATCCATTTCTGGATGCAGTGTGTAAGCAGCTAGGACCGGCCAACGTGGTCCTTCTCTGCTGAACGGAACAAGTGTGTGGAAAGTACTCTTCAGGTATGTCATCTTCAACGTATATGTGCGTGCATCTGCATACGGGGATTTGATCCAAAAATAGAATATCACTGTTCTGAATGCCTCGTGTGCCTGAATCATGAAGGCAACACCACCACGAGTTGCCTGGTGGCCGTATTGTAGCAATTTCATAGTAAATGCATGTCTGCAATTTTCTGTAATGTTAAGAGCAACTTCCTGGTCTTCTTCCCTTATACTTGCAACACTGTCTCCACTGACAGACATTGTGAGAGAAAGTAGTAAGGAAAAGAAATAAGGTTTTGCACAGTGTAAGGAACTATAATCCTTCAAGCTTGAAATACGTACAGCCAATATATAGGATATACCTATTCAGCTGAGGCGGATTTCCCTTCCCACTCCAAACGTATCTGGTTAAATGTGAGTAGGGGTCTCTGAGAATGCACGACTAAACTACTCAGATTTGACCGTTAAATAAGAACCAAACCAACGCTGGCGACTCCATTTCGTGTTGTTCCTAAAAATAAATCAGATCTGAACATTTGTTGGACAACTTAAACTAAGGGATTGGTGTCTAGACTGATTAGGAACAATCCCAAGGACTATGTCAGCCTATAGGCCAGCTCGCTCACAGTGACACTATAAGCCCCCGAACCCTATCAAGGAGTGCATAGTTTCTGGCAACCATTGAACATGATAACCCTTGACCCTTCAGGGATTGTGGAAAAAGTACAGGACTTTTTGTTCAGTCAATCATGCTCACTTAGGGGCTCATTAGGATGGCAGACGGACTCCTGGTGTGAACCGGGACCGTCCGCCATACATGCGGCAGTCCCGCACCACAAATCAGGATGCGACCGCAACCATGGCGGACGCATTCTGATGTTTAACATTGCGGCCGGTACTGCTGAAAGCAGCACCCGCCGCAATGTAAAAATGCCATGTTGTGCATTTTACACCACTACGTGGCAAGTACCACACGGTGCCTGCCACATAGTGCTGTGAAATATAGGAGCTACCATGGGTCCTCCCAAGTGCACCCTCGCCTCCCCCAACACAAGGGGGGCCCGCAACGGGCCTCGAAACACAATCCTTGCCAGCCTTTCCATGGCGGTTCCCCTGCCATAGAAAGGCTGTCTCCAGCCATCATCGTAATTTGGTGGACAATGCCTGCTAGGCACCGCCCCCATTTTCCTGGTGTGGACCCTCCTCCAGGCAATTCTGAGGATTGCCAGTGGTGGTTCCGTGGTGGACGGTCATCCTAATTTGGCGGGGGAAACTCGAAGGTCAGCATGCGGAAAGACCACAACCGCAAGGCTGGTGGTGGCGATCGTTACACCATCCTAATGAGCCCCTTAGTCTCAGAGAGATACACAAAATAAACGTTGCAGACGTTTTCAAAAAGCATTTGTGGAGTGGTGTGGCTCACTGGTTAGAGGCGGCAGACCCGGAAGCAGAGGACGGCCCGGGACCAGGGTTCAATTCCCGACGCGGCAAGGTTGTGAACCAGGGTCAGCGGACTCGATAATTCTCGCCTCGGTGCCTACTCTAACCAGGGATTACACTCGGCAACTCTGGGCATTAGCTTGCCTCATCTCCACAACGGCCCCCCACAAACGCCGAGGATGCCTGGTTTCACCTTGGAGATACCCAGGAGGGAACATCTCACAGGGAAAGCCAGGACGGGTTCCCCAGCGGTCTATAGCGCCAGGACGCCTCCGGGTAGCAGTGCGCTTTACAAGACACACACATTTACATTTACATTTATTTATTGAACCAGTGTTGTACTAGTATAAAACATGTTTGCTGCAACAATCATTAGATAGAAGCAAATGTAAAATATCACAAGCACCAACAGAGTAAATAGAAGGTAGAATTCTACCATGGTGTTATGCAACAAATATATGCAGACATATATAAAACAGTAATTTTTAGCGTATTCCTACTATGTGGACCCTACCTAAGTGTACCTAGCATGTATGTGGGTGTAAAGCCAAGAATCCCCTAGGAAAAAGCCAACCCCATTACCTGACGGGAGTGAATGAAAGACCCTGTCATGGTCACGAGTTGGACACCCCGCAAGGGATGTCTGACCACTGAGTGTTGAACCTTCAGCGTACAGGGGCCTCAGTATCTGTGTCAGCTTACAAGCGTTTCCTCTAGTTAAGGTGCAGTTCTTTTATACCAAAAAGGTATCCTCTGGGTTTATACCACAATCAATATGTTGTGACTACGATTATGTAAATGAGCCAGAATCAATCATTGTAATTATGAAAAGTAGCCCTGTCGCCCAAGAATGAAGATAGCGATAACTTTTGTACAGAGTATGTTAATTCTGTTTGGTACGTCATGTGCATGGAAATGAGATATGATGCTGAGACTCCTTATGCATAACACATGAGGGTAGTTTCAAGGAAATCAATAGACATTTATTCAGCACATAAAAGGTTATTGCTAGAACCGTTATGCAGAAAAAGGTAGGACAAATGTAGGTAAAAGGTCGCTTTGCTACTTAGGCCAAGGTTGTGGAATATAACAACCCCTCTCCCCATAGGAACAGTCCAGCCCGAACCGCCAGGCCAGGTCCTCCCTGGACTGGAAACCAGCATCTTGGGACCGGTTTCAGGGGTGAATGTTTGCATAGTTCAGCATTCTGTCCATCATCTGTTCATTTTGCTTTTGTCGCTCTAAGTGGAAAGGGTATGCCCAGACATGGGTCCCGTGCTCACCGCACCACTGGATTCAAGCTAGTCTGGAGGATGAGGGGTGATGCCTCTACACCAGTCCTGGGATTCTTGTTTCTGGACCATGGAGGACCTGGCTTGGCAGTTTGGGCTGGACTGTTCCCATGGGGAGCAGGGTCAAGGCTGGTTTGCATATGGCTGGGTCTAAACGGGTTGTGTGGTGAGCAAAAGAACAATGGACTAAACCCAGATCGTTGTGACTGGGTGTGAATGTTTGCATTGTTCAGCATACTGTACACCATCTGTTCTTTTTCTTTTAGTCACCCTAAGTGGGAAGGGAATGCCCGGATGTGGGTCCCGTGATCACTATGCCACTGGATTCAAGCTAGCTTGCTGATATGGGGTGATACCCCAAAACCAGGCCTAGGATGCTTGTTTCCGATCCAGGGAGGACCTGGTTTGGCAGTTTGGGTTGGACTGTTCACATGAGGAGCAGGGACTGCTTTGTAAATGGCTGGGTCCAAACCGGGGTAGCGTGGTGAGCAAAAGAACGATGGATTAAAGCCAGATCATAATGACTGGGGTGAATGTTTGCATTGTTCAGCATTCCCTCCATCATCTGTTCTTTTTGCTTTTATCTTTATTCATAAGCAATCCTGAGAGTGCATGTGTTTTCCAGCTTGCTACGTTGTGTGCTTCCTCAGCCAAATACCCACCACTTGCTTTCCATGTTGCTGTCTCCTTGTGTTGCAAACTATCTTGTGTGCTTTTCTCCAAGCTCACTCTCTCCTCCCGCTCTGTGTTGCTTTCTTCCTCCTGTGTTTCCCACACCAGCCCACTCTCTGTTGCTTCCCCCACCCTTTTCTCTGTTCCATCCCACACCCACTCTCTTTTTAAAAAAAATATTCTACTGATATTTAATTTTTGTGGGAGGAAGACGTGAAAGGAAATTGCGGCTGGCCCCTCTGACTTAAAAAAGGTGCTTTTGCATTACTTCCTTATTAGATTGGTAAATAAATTGTGAATACGTCATTTTGTGTCATCATGCTTGCATAATGACACATGTGCACACAGGTGACTACAAAATGGTGCAGCTGCCGTCATAGCACCTCTTTTTTGCTTGTTTTTTTTTCTTGTGTCCATACTGTGTACCATATTGCCTGTACTGTACAACATCACCCATGATGCATTGGCAAACACAATAAGTACCAAAGGTAAGACCCATTGCCCTTGACAATACTCATTTTATATTGGAAGGAGCAATTATCATATATTCTGTGTTCTTTTAATGGATAATAGGCATATATCTTTTAGTAAGTGACTATTAGGCTATTCACATTGGGCGCCTGACATTGACACCAAAGAGAGGAAAGTACAATTCTTTAATTGGCTGCATGTGTGTAACGGATAAAAAGGCATTGATTTATTTTCTCTCTAATAACGTTTTTTCATTAATGTATGTGAAAACAAATTGTATATCTTTTCTGGATAGGAAGAAATAAGGTTTTCTTCTGACGAGATAATGTTTTATCGTTGATGAAATTCAGTCAATCCTTTGCACCTGTGCTTCTAGCCAAAGGCTCACCAGCGTATGAGTGAGCGCGATGCCACTTCAACAGAAAGGAATTAGTGTTCATATCCTGAGCCAAGCACGTTCATTAACATTGGTAATTGAGGATTCTCCTTGAACGTTTCAATGACTTCTCATCAAAGCTGAGTTCCTGGTGGCCGACCGACCATAATGCTAACTTGTGTTTAGGTAATCTCAGTTAAAAAAATATAAAGAGTCTTACTTCTTCAGATAGATTTTAATGACAGAGTTACAATTAGGGATTTGTGCAGCGTGTCGAAGGTGGCGAAAGGCATCAGGTTGAGTTAATAAAACATAACATTGGCTTAGGATGCCTGTGTAATCAACAGTATCATTGTGCAATAATCCATGCAAGGTTAGGATAATTATTCGTTTTCTTTCATAATAATTGGGTATATTTTGGATGGGATGATAGTTTAGGCCTTTATTTTATATTTTCAACTAAAAGTTAAAAAAAATTAAACATCTCACCATAGTTGGTCAATTCTTAGTGTCTCCTGCCATTCTCAATTCACTGTTCTGCTGTTAGGAAATGCACAAGCGAACACGAAATGCGGTCCAATAAGATTTTGAAAGTAATCATTGTCCAAGCTCTACAGGCAAAAAACTACGCAACTGGCATCATTTTTGAATGGACAACACAACCACATTGCTGCTAACCTGGAGTCACTGAGTTTAAATGTTTACATTTTTGTTAGTAATGTATATTATAGTAGTGGGCTGTTTGTTTTGAAGGGTAATAGGATGGGGAGTTATTGAACTTAAAATATGTTTTAAAATAATTGATAATATTGATTAACTGATTATTTGATCATTATTTATGTCATTTGTTATGTTGGAAATACTGTATACATTATTTTTATTTAATAACTTAGTGCAAAGTATTTATAATAATGATGTTTGTAAAGTGTACTTTTTAAATTTACAAGTGACATTTTTAAAAAAGAAATGTATTTATTATTTAAGTGATTTTTTGGCTTTTCACTTTTTTGTGGTAGATAAGTACATTTTGTTTAGATTTATTTAAATATTTTTTTAACTGTATTATTTTTAATATGGGTGATATATAGTATGTATTTTTTATTTATGATACGGTTCTTTAGGTATTTACATATTTTGTACAAAATAGTAAGTCCTACATTTTCTGTACTGTTGGTTACACTTGAGGGTGAATAATAAATCTACCCCTTCCAGAGTCCAACACTGCCTCTACTATTGTGGGGATTTAAGTGAGAGTAGTAAATCTAACCCCTCTAGAGTACAACACTTTGACTACTGTTGCTTAGATTGAAGTGGGAATAGTACATCTACCCCCTCCAGAGTCTAACGCTTTCCCCAATATTTCTCAGACTGGAGTGGGAATAGTAAATCTAACCTGTCCAGAGTCCAACACTTTACCTACTATTGCTCGGACTGGAGTCAGAATAGCAAATCTAATCCCTCCGGAGTCCACCACTTTCCTCACTGCTTGGTAGATTGGACTAGTAATAGTAAGGATAACTCCTCTTGAGTCCAACACTTTCCCTACTGCTACGTAGACAGCAGTGGGAGTAGTAAACCTAGCCCCTCCACTTTCCTTACTGTTGCTTAGACTGGAGTGGGAATAATAAATCTAACCCCTCCAGAGTTCAACACTTTGCCTACTGTTGCTAGGACTGAAGTCAAACTAGGAAATCTAACCCCTCTGGACTCCAACACTTTCCTTCCTGTTGCGTAGATTGGTGTGGGGACCAAAAATATAATCTCTCCAGAGTCCAACATTGTTCCAACTGTTTTAGAGGATGGAGTGAGAATAATAAAATATTAATTTTTAAGTCAAAAACGTTATGTAATGTTTGTTAACCTGCATTTATAGTCATTTTGTGATCCTATGTATTATTGTATCTTCATATTTTTTTATTATTTCAATTTTTGGGGTTTATAATATTTTTCTAAAAAGGTTACAGGGACGTTAATAGTTAGGCTGACATTTTACTCATACAAAACCAGAGAAATTCAGCAGTTGAGCTAACTATAACTTTCATCCACGCAATGGACTTCTTATGACCTCACATATTTTATCACTCATTGCATAGTCAGTGACATTACTGATGACTCCACTGATATATACAAAAAAGAAGCAGAGAACTCTGGGTAGTTCTAAGTTTAGGTGGAAAGCAGCTCCTGTATAGAGCACACTCAACACCAACAACACTCTAAATTTGCTAACTTCAAATGTCTGCTTTTCCATCAAAATCTTTAAGCATACGTTTATCACAGTGCCATCCACGGTGAGATAGAAAGAGACAAAGTATTTTGCCATTTCTATAGCAAGGTTTTCAGGCATTGGTTTAGCACAATGCCATCCATGCAGAGCTGTAAAATGGCAAAAGCATTTTACCACTCCAGGCACATTCTTACAGCTTTGAATTGGTGAAATACCAACTAAAAAGACCCTGAAATGAATAAAAGCAACCCTAACATGTGTTTTGCAATCATTATAAAATAATATGACTAATTACTAGTACAGAAAGAATTGTAATTTAACTTATGCTGTAGCTTAGTATGTATGTTTAAGTCTCAGAAACCTTTAAGAAACACTTACACTCATGGGATGATTTCATCAGTGATTTCACTGACCATGTCATGAGTGATGTAATATGTGCAGTCATAAGCAGTACATCGCAAGGGCTAAGTTATAGCTCAGATAACTATAACTGCTGAATTTCACACACACATATATATATATATATATATATATATATATATATATATATATATATATATATATATATATATATATATATATATATATGAAACCAAAAATCCTGTTCTGCCAATGGAGGACGGAATCTCTCCAGGTGCAGACCTCACACCAACCTCATTTTTCCAGCGCGTGAATCATTCCAAAGAAGATCAACAACTCCTCAAATGGATAGCAGAATAGAGTTCTTTATTCAAAATAAAGGACGAATGTCCTTCCGACGACACGTTTCACTCCTCAAGGGAGATTGTTCACATAACGCGCTCAAAGAGAACAGCCATTTTATAATAAACATAATAGTGGGACAAATTAAAATTGTGTACAACCTCACAGTGAAGGTGACAAAAACAAATGACAGACCAATATGTAAAGGTATGCTAGAAAATACAAACAAGCGCCATTTTTAAATGGCTATGTTAACCAAGATTAGATTAACATTCTTATCAATTTGATTTATGAATGTTAGAGGTAACATTTTGTGGTTGAATAAAAAACAAAACAGTTAATAAATGAGTAATTTGTAATCAATGATAAATGACCATAATTGCAAATGATGAACATCATTATAATTACGACATAGTGTCTTAATAAAATTCAAAATTGCAAATAGTTATAAAGTCATTTGACAAGTGTCACTTAATAGAAATTCAAATTCATAATTCATTATGTCTGTTTTGCAATGAGTAAACCATCAAAATACCTGTCTGGAATGTTACAGACATACTTAATAATTCATTTTTGTATTTATCTATTTCAAATATATGGTTTGTCAAAAAAAGTGCTGAAAATGTGCAGTTTTGTTACCAAAAAACAGAAATAATAAAGTTAGAACCCACATTTAAGTGTGATTAAAAATAAGTATTGCTCACAGCCGAGTAAGCAGCAAAGACACTTGTATTAAAGCTTACAGTGTTTTATAAGAAATAATTTCCAATAGAAACATAATTATGTTGAGATTCGTACATGAAGCCAATATAATTTTAGTGGTCATCAGCCGATGACCAAATTCATGTAAGTCAATCCTATAGATAAAAATATGATTTTCAAACATTATATAAAGATTTTACCGGACAGAACAGTTACAATAAAGCACCGTAGGCTCAGATTCAAGTACATCAGGCACCTTTATTGAAAACTGATAGAGCGCAGCAGCTTGTTCTCCTTCCTGATGTGTTTTGGCATTTGTTTGCCTTGTTCACAGGTGGGTACATTTGAAAGGCGGATCTTAATCTAATGTGTCTTTATACTAAAGACATGGGTAATGCCACAATATTTTCAGGCCACAGTTCAAAACACTGCTGTAATTAATTGTTCCCATTGCCTATACTCTCTTGCAAGCCTCCATCTTCCGTTAATCTTTAGGTCAATCCCATTGAACTTCATACGGAGGCAAGCAGGTCAGGCCCCTGAATTCATAGCAAAACACATTTGTTTGTTCAAAGAAGCCCCAGACCCTGCAGGGCTCCTATGAACGAAGGGGAGTTTGCTACGGGAAAACAAATAAACAAATGACCCCTGCATCCTGGGTGGTCAAAATTGTTTCTGTCCCTAACTGCTAGGTTTTCCTAGTAGTGATGGACAGGAAAAAATAGGTATTACACCTTCCAACATATTTTATTTTATTTATTTATTTTTTCAATTTGTATTGCACAACAGATACCCAAAAAGGGTTTCCTGGCGCATAGGGTGGATAAAGACGGAGAGCACAGGTAATCACGATCGTTATTTATCAAAAAGCCAAGTTTTTAAAGACTTTCGAAACTGTGTATAATTTGCTTCATTACCGAGAGTTGTTGGTAGAGAGTTCCAAATTGAGGGACCAAGATAGGAGAAGGCCTTGCCACCCATCCTGGCTCATTTGAAGTTTGGTACAATGAACCTCCCTTGGGTGGCAGAGCGGAGGTTTCGTGAGGGGAGGTAGGGGCTGACCAGGGACTGGAGATAACGAGGAGCACAGCCGGTTTTAATTTTGTGCATGCAGCTCCTCCCCGCCTCACCTCGAGGTCAATGGCGTTTGCTGTGGCCGCTTCGGCGTTCGGTGCTGTGTTTGGCGCTGGGTGTTCAGAGACTGCTGGGACCTGCTGAGACCTAATTAAGCCGGTGCGGACTAGGGGGTTCTTGTCGGAGACAGCTTATGGATGAGATGCGAGTGGTGCGAGGTGAGCGAGGTGAGCGGCACATCAATTAACGGACACTGGCTTTGATGTAATAAACGGTGTGTCCGGGCAGATTGATCTTGACTGCACGTTAATGTTGTGCTCCGAGGGTCCCATCGCTCGCTACCTATTATCCCCTCAGTGCCTGTTACTTTGAACTGCTACTGATTCAGACATTGCTGCTGAGGCTGCACTTAATTGGCAATCAGAAATCAGCCACAGTGCGGGTCTGCAGTGCATCTCCGTTCCCATTTTATCTGTATGGACTTCTAGGCAGTGCTTTGAGGAGATTGCGTTCTCAAGACGGGAAAAACACAGGAGGCTGTTGCGATTGCTGAGGGAAACTCAGAGAATTGAGGAGAAAATAAATTGGGCTTGGATTTGAGCTCGAGGCTTGCCGTGACAGGGACCAGGGGAAGGTCCAGAGGATCAAACTGCCCAATTGGATTCCCATTCCTGACATTGCTCCGTTGTGGTGGACCTCTTTGCTGACTGTTTCATTGTGGGGAATCGGTGGGTGCGGCGGCCAGGGACTGCGAGTACCAGCATTCCCTCTTATCATCAACAGCTGGTACTCTTCCCCGGCCGGCCCCGCCTCCAGCTTGCTGTGCTAACCTCTCGCCGCCCCCGCTTCGCGGATGCGACTCGCGGCTCGAGGCTTGCCGTGACAGGGACCAGGGGAAGATCCAGAGGATCAAACTGCCCAATTGGATATTACTACGTTGCACTATGTCACGTAAGGGGACCAATAAGAAATCTTCTCTAATACTTGACCCAGGCCAGGGGACCGTGAACTTTACTGTGACCAATCGATCACTGCCCACTCCTTGTGAAGACGTGAATGAGTCGCGACAACTGATAGACACCAGGCAATCTCCCTAATTGAACCATGTTAGTTCCCAGAATTTATCTTTTTGGGAGGAAATAAATTCTCTTTGCGGCACTAAGTATGCCCCAGTGGCATCCCCATCCCCTATAAAAAGCATTAGCATTTTCTCCCCAATTAGGAAACCATGTGATTTATTGCTACCATCTCTAATAGACAATACCCAAGGTGTTGCCTTGTTTCAGGGCCCAAATGACAAAAGGAAGCATGACGAGATTATTGAAAGCGGGAATCATCTAAACACACCAAAATCGTGCGCTGGTCCTATATCGCCAGTCACTAACCCCCCCTTAATTACGGCGGAGAGCGGGACTTATGTAGACCAAGTACTTTTATTGTCTCAGATTGAGTTATTGTTTAATTCTATCGTATCACCACTGGTAGGAAAAATCAACGCCTTGGGTGATAGAATAACGGGCATTGAGAGAATCATTTTAGCCAACCTCCCACCACTTATTAATGATCCATCTAACGGGGGAAGAGCCCTTCCGGCTATCTCCATAACAAAAGAGATAAATACTACAATTATTTCTCCGTCCACCCCCAAGAAGGCAATACCGAATGGTTCTGACTTGTTTACTACCACAGATGTTTCCTTGCCTATTAACCCAAGCAAACACGCCCAAACCTCTCCACAGTTTCCAAAAAAATCTGTTATAACCAAAGCCGCTCCTAAACCTGGGTTTAATAAGCATACTGCTGCCAGAGCGGATCCAAGTAGTGTAGCATCCATACACTTGCCCCCTGAAGCCGCCCCATTTGTTCTTGTTTTATCAGGAATACCGGCACCCTGCCATGGGAAATTTGAAAGCCGTCAGGAACTTTTAAACAAGGTCATATTCTGGCTTTCCAAAAACAGACCACTCGCAGCCGATCATGACGGAGATATCATGAGTGTTAGAAGGGTGGGCTGGCTAGGGTCTCTAACTGAAGACATTAGTGGGGATCTGGTCCTAGTAAAATTTAGAAACAGGAACATTGTCCCCCTTCTACGACCCTACCCACCCCAAAAAGGAGACGGCCCGATATCCGTCTAGGACTTACATGACTTCTACCCAATGTAAACTATCTGTAGGTGGAAATTTCCATAAATGTTTCTTCTGTTGGCCTGTTGATGAAATCAACTTTGCATTTTGTCCTCTCCATATATATGATAAAGGTTATTTTTTAATGTACTGTAATTCCTAAATATGCAAATATGTATTGTGGTTTTTTATGACAATCTATGTATTTTATATTAGTGTATACTTTTATGACTCCTTTATGGAATCGAAATAAAGTTATTTGAATTTTGAAAAGTGCATGTAGCTCAGTGCCTTGTATTTGATTCTGTTATCAATTTTAAGCCAGTGAAGTTTACGTCTATAGGTCGAGATGGAGGAGTCTTTTGGGACTTTGCACAGAAGTCTAACAGCAGCATTTTGAACCATCTGTAGCCTATGGATTACTGATTTGTTTTACCCTAGGTATAGGATATTTCCATAATCAAGTCTAGATGTTATTAGAGCATTGACTACAGTTTTTCTAGTGGACTCCGGTAGCATCCAACAGATTTTCCTTAACCATTTGAGAATGGTGAAGCAGGTAGCTGTAACTTTGATGGATTGTGGACACATGCTAAGTGAGTCATCAATTATGATGCCTAGAATTTTGACTTGGGAGGACGGAGATGGAAGGTTGCCCATTTCGTTTGGCCAGTGTTGAGGGTTCCATAGCTCTTTTTCCTTTCCCAGTACCAGAATCTCTGCTTTCTCTCCATGTAATTTGAGGAAATGTTGCTGCATACAGAGAGCTATTTTGTTTAAACCAGTTTTAAGCATCGATGGGTCATTAGTTTTGTGAAAGGCATATGAAAATAGAGACAGTCCTGATTTTTCTGCTATCTCGGCCAGTGGTCTAATATAGAGATTGAATAGTAGGGGGCTGAGGATAGAGCCCTGAGGAACTCCATGGCCAATAAAATGAGTTTCTGAGCAGGCTGAGAGTGAGAAAACATGAAAGGTACGTTTAGCAAGAAAGTCAGTGAGCCAGTTTAGGGTGAGACCCCTAATGCCTTGTGACAGGAGTGTGTTAATTAGTACAGTATGGGACACCGTATCAAAAGCAGAGCTCAGGTCTAGTAAGAAGTGCGCTACTGTGTCTCTGTTGTCCAGGTGTTTATGTATGTTTTCTGTGACTCCTATTAGGGTGGTTTCAGTTGAAAAGCCCGCTCTGAAGCCTGACTGGGAGGGATGGAGGAGACAATATGTTGTTACAAAACGGTTGAGGTGTCGGTGGATGTGTCTTTCGAAAATCTTGGAAAAGATGGGAAGCAAGGATATGGGACGGTAATTATTGGGTTCGTCCGGGTGAGCGTATGCTTTTTTTAAGAGTGGGTGAATTATAGCGTGTTTCCAGGATGATGGGATAGTCGCTTCCTGTAGAGAGGTGTTCAGGAGATTAACTTTCACCAACAATGAGGAGGCGCTTAGCTGTTTTAGTATTGCGGCAGGTAGGGGGTCCTTCGGTGATCCAGATATGATGTTTTTTAGGTGCATTGTTAAATCTTCTATGGTGAACGGGGGCCAGCTTGTCAGGGAGTGTTCAGGAAGATTAGTTTTTTTTGCTAGGTTTGAGAGTAGGGCAGTGTCCTGCGTGGTGGAAGGGAGTGGTGGGGGGAGTGGTGGGATAGCCGAGGTAATTGTTGCCTGATTGAGCACAATGGCATGGTATATTTTGTCTACTTTTTGAACAAAAAATTATGCCAGTCTCTCGCATTTGTGTTTAGTTAATGCGGGCACTTGGGTTTGTGTTTTTGAACCCGCCAGTTCTTTGAATGTGTTAAAAAGAGTCTTAGAGCAGTTGGCAGTGTTTGTGATAGTAGTTGAAACATATTCCACTCTAACTTGTTTGCAGAGTTTATGATAGCTTTTTAGGGTACTCCTAGAGACGGATTTTGACAGAGAAATATAATTTTTTCTCCCCTTTCTGTCTAAGCTTTTGCAGTTTGATTTTTCAGTTTTTAGTGTCTCGTTAAACCAAGGGGCCGGAGGCCGATGGTGGTTTATTTTTTTATTCGTTATAGGTAGACATGTCTCTATGGCCTCTAAAAGCCAGTTATGTACTGAAGATGATAACTGGTTTATTTGGGATATTGGGCAGGGTATATGGGAGTCCAAAACAGTGTTTAGGGCATCAATGTTTAACTTTTTCCAATTTCTGCTCTTTGACATTGGCATACTAGGAGTGGGAGATAGATGTGTGGGAAGAATTAGGTCGAATTTAATCAAATGATGGTCTGACCAACTTGTCGGTATAGCTGCATGATAGGAGATCTCAGTTTTGAGAAGACTGGATCTAGTAAGTGTCCTTCCTCATGTGTAGGGCTGTAGTTTCTTAGATGAAGGTTCAGTGAAGTTAGATCCGAGATAAGGTTTACACTAGTATTATTTGAAGAGTTTTCTAAATGGAGATTGAGGTCTCCAATAAGGGAGAAATTAGCTGCTTTTAAAATTAAAGGTGTTATAAGTTCCACAAAGGTCGTGGACCATGATAAGGGGGAAGTGGGGGCGGTATACCAGTGCAGCAGAAAAGGTGACGTTTGGGGATAGTAGTAGCTTGAAAAGGGCGGCCTCACAATGTGGGAGAGGCAGGTGTTAAAAATCACGCTTGAATGTTTTTTTTTTTAAATGACAGCTATCCCACCTCCTATTTTACCGCTTCGATCTTTCCTTACTATTGCATAATTATTGGGTAGTGCCGCAGCTATATCAGGACCTGAGCCATCATTCATGAAGCCAGGGCTCTGTGAGAAAAATTGCGTTGGGTTTGTCATTTGTTAATAAATCAAAGATATCAGATTTGTGTTTCGGTAGAGAGCAGCAGTTAATACTGATGAAGGAGAAGGAATTATTTTCAGAGGCCAATGAGATAGAACTATGTAAATGGGCCTTGGCTTCTAGGTTGAGAGTAAAATGATAGCCCCTGTTTGTGCAGGCCATGTATATGTCTGGTGAATGTTCACTGGTACAATTTGGGTGTGGGGTATATAAAGGGCCCTTAGTTGTCCGGCAGAGTATGAGAGTCCTTTAGTGTGTGTCTTAGGGTTTAGTTTAAAATTCGAGGAAGGTTCAGAGTGTTTTGGCATGGGACCAGGATTTCTAGCCCTAGGCCCGGGCCAGGCGCGGACGAGCGCAGACGGGCTTGCCTTCGGAGCGTCGGGGCAATGGTCCTAATTTATACACTTCTAGCAGCTAGACTGCTGACCCAGTATGTGTGATGGAAAGCACTTCCGGTATGGCGTTCAAGTTTTCCTCCACTCAAAGGGAAGAATCCGTGGTGGACCAGGAAAAAACGCTGCTGCTGGGAAATGAAGTGCGCTGCACAAAGTGGGTGAGTGACAATTACTGAAGTTTAAAAAACAGTGAAGGCAATAGTGATTTAAGAAAGGATTCACGCAATTCTGCAGAGTTCACAGCAATAGTGATTTTACAAACAATTTCTTACAATTAGCAGATAAGACAGTAGCGTCGTCGGGGGGAGATTAATACCCCTTAGCTAGGTGCTTCCGTTATCAGGTAATGCTCGTCGTCGCCTTCAAACGCGTCCGCTGCGCGTCGGGGCCATGGAATTTGATAGATGGATTTGATTGAGGAGTTGTGTAATTGCTGTTGGTGTTCTGCTGACAACCACCTCTCTTCGGACGTAGATGTACATTGACGGAGCCATCTCTAAATTAGGTGGGCAGCTTTGTCTTCTAATGTAGCCTGATTTCCCATGCTTGTAAGTAAATGTGCTGTTCAGGTCGTTTTTCTGCTGTGTTGAACACCCAGAATATTAACACACAATACAGGTTTGGACATGATAGTTTCATCATCTGGTGCAGAGTAATAGCTGTCCCTAAGCTAGGAAATAAGGTCGAAAAATAATAATAATCCTTGTAACACTGGGTGTCTAATGAATCTCTCACAGATGATGTACTCTCATGATATGCTGTATTCTTTACGGCCAAGGTGACGCCATGTTCTTGAGCTCTTTCAGTGGCCTAGTTCTCCTGAAAAAACGGTGGCCCATTAGTATATATTTCTGTAGTTATGAAGATCAAACTTTGAGCACATGTTAAAGAGGCATGACATAGCTGTTGTAAGGGGAGACATCAAACATCTTAGACACTGTGCAAGAAATGTTGGCAGGTGTGAAAGTTATGTATATATTTGAACGTCACTTTTCAGTAGTCAAATGGAGCTGAAGCCTGCCAAAAAAGTTCACTTTCAACCATAGTAACAGTTAACATACGCATGTCACTGTTACATAATTCCCTGTTGATGCTGTCATATTATTTAGCAGGCCAGATGAAATATCTTTTTTGTTTGAGATCTGTTTTTTTATATCATGTGCCAGTGATCTTATGATCTTGCAAACAACTGGGCTAGAAAAGACACATCCTTCTCACATGGAAAAATGAAAAGCCCAGATATGAAATAAATTCGTGTTAATACTATAATAAGAAATGCATTTTGAAAAAGTATCATTTTTTCTAAAAATCGAAATTCTGTTAGTGTCCTGAAAAAAGATTGTCAGGATGTCGAGTAAACCTGGTGACTTCTCCCAGTAGTTTTCATGTACAGTGTTCCCATGGGTAGATGTTTGGCTGTCCAATCCAGACATAGAAAATCCTAATATCCAAGCACCCACTTGAGATCTTATATTTTCTATGAATACATGAAATGATGAGGAAGCATCCACACTCAATTACCACGCAAACCCTGAGCACGCATACCATTTCGTATGTGTAGCTATACTTATTACGTCACAACTTAATAAATCCAGGAAAGAGAGTCAATATGGTACTGACACCTGGTAGCTACTGACCATAGAACATGAGTAATATACTGAACAAATGAGGAGACATAAATTAACTGTCACTCGCTACCCTAGCTCTAGTGAAGACGTAGGCCTAAGTATATGACGGACAACACCGATTCCCTTCATTGTGAGGTTTCAAAGTGATATGGTACAGCTGGTAGTTCTCTGTAGTGGCAGGCTGAAGCAGGCGAGATGCAGAGAGGAGCACTTCAACCACAGCAGAGCAGCAAGCTGCTACCCAGACTAATCAGTACCCCTAAGGCAGAGGAGGCTGCACTATTTGTGAAAGGGTGAAAAAGTAATTGCTGTGTCTGAGAAGACCTTTAACATCAGTCGTAATAGAGCAGCAGCGCAATCGCGGTGTCTGTAGATGGAGTCTCTCTCTACAGACACCGCGATTGCGCTGTTGCTCTCACCCGAAGCCTGGCTATTACGCCGTCGGCATCTTATACAGGAACTCCAATTGCCCGCACTGTCGGCTCCACGCCTAATTGTTCCCTAAATAGATTCACCACCCTCGATACCGCAGAACGAATACAAGGTCCTTGATCTATTACGATATTGACCATCCTCTCGGCATCAGAGGCTTCAATTATTAGGCATAAGAATTATGTCCTGATGATGATCCGTCTACCAAGTTAACGGATCGAAATGCCGTCGACTCGAAATAACACCTTATACAAAACTAAATATGTACTACTAAATTTAAAGGTGTTGATTATTTTCTGATGTACTATGACACTGTGCAAATGATGGTACCTCAAACCTCATGCTCTTGCCTACAAGCCCTTTTGTTCTAGTTTTGTCACTGTATGTCAGTTGCACATGTGTTAAGCTGGGTGCAGGCTTGTACCCTACGTTGTGAACTGTTGTGTAACATTCTTAACAATCATCTGTAAGTAAACACTAGACCGCTGTCCGGCTGAACGAGTCCCTATCAATATAGCTACGACTGTGTCTATATTTATTCGTTGTGTATATTCCCTCTTAATGGGGCCACTGTTGTTTGAATAGCACCTTTTGGATTTTTGGCACAAAAATTATCTGGGGCACAAGTGCTCTAAAATCTGAGGTGCAAAAGGTTCTCTCTGGAGAGTTCTAGAGGGTGAGAGGTTCTGATTAGTTCAGGGACAATTTTGGTCTCTTTTACATAACTAGAGTTAGGGATTGCAAAATGGAAATAGGCCTAGACCTCTTTTCTGTTTTGTACTTATCTAAGCACTGCTATTTTATATATTGGGGACTCTCATCTCGACTATGGGGAATGATTCAGGCATGTGAATCTATGAAAGCTTCCAATACTGGAGAACTACAGTTACAGGTAGGTAACTTGTTTTCTTCCCCTTTGCTTCCTCTATCTTGTCTGTCTTCCTCTCCCCGTCCTCTCATTTGATTCTTTCCTCTCTCTCCATCACCTTTCTTCATCTTCCCTCTGTCTCACAAGAGTCTCTTTGATCTCTTTTCCACGCCTTTATCTCTACATTCTTCCTCTTCTATGTCCCTTTAATTCATTACCTCTCTTCCTTTATCCCCTTTCTCCAATCGGTGCAGCTGTGTAGAAGAATGGGTCTATCCCCTTCCTCCCTTTGTCTGAAATGATGATTTGTTTGTATTTATATTTTTGTGCAACATTAACAATGTGCAGAATTCAGTTCCACACTCAATTATACATGTACATACTGATATAGTACTGTTAACTTTAAAAGTTTCCTCTGACGTGGAAAGTGCATTTTTCTGACCCTTGTAAACTAGGCCTCAATTTGGGTCTTGCAGCCATATTGCTAAAAACGGATGTCACTATTGTCTAACCCCTGCACATTTCGCTGTTTGTTATTTTTACAGCATGTAGCCAAGCATTATCATATTTGGTTATTTCCATTGGCATGTTTTCACGCTGGTCTTGATGAATCTTCCTAGGCTCAGTCACAAACTGCAACTATTCTATCATGGTCTTCCACTAGCTCACCGTACCCTATTCATTCATAATAGGTTGCTGTTGCTCGTGTATCTATTTTAGCATAGTGAGGGCAGAATAATTATTCATGTAGTGAGATAGTGCTTAAGTTTTAAGGCAATGTGCAATGTGCAATTTGCAATTTTATGTAGCGTAAACTCGACCCAAATATATTGGAGCACTTTACATGAGCACCAGTTACATTACACAAAGACACATTCATTTTTTTGCTGGCACAGGGAAATTAAGATATTTGCCCTAAATCACCAGATATTGCGCTACCGTCAAGACTCAGACCTCGTTTCCCAGCTCCAAAGTCAGCAGCTCTGATCGTTATGCCACATCCTAATCTTACAATAATGAGACTGTGCTTTGATTTGCTATGAATGTAACAAATCCCATGCTATGTGTATTTGTAAAGGGCACTATTACCAGCAATAGTATAATGATGCTGAGCTGGTGTGTGTGCCCAGTCATGTCAATGGTAGATTGGGTAGCCAGGTTGTCATCTTCTTGCAGAATTACGGAAGAGAGGAGGAGACTCTGATATGTAGTGGGAAGTTGTTCCATGCTTTAAGATAGATGTAAGAGAACTCCTGTCCTCCTGATCTGGTTCTGTGGTTGGTGAGATATCGGTTGAATAATTTCTCTAGGACCTTTTCTGGATATTGTAGGAGTAGGATGGGTCTGTAGTTGGAAAGCATGGTTGTGTCAGCAGATGATTTCTTGAGCAGGTGCATGATGGTGGCATGTTTCCAGGTGTCTGGGATTGTGACTGAGTTGATGGGTTGGTCCTTCACTGATCGGTAGGAGTCTTTTGATAAACGCTTGGTGGGGCCAAGGGTCCGGTGTAGTCCCAGAGTTGATGGTCCTCATGGTAGCAGTGATTTCAACAGTAGTGAAGGCAGGCCATGAAGTCAGGATTCATTCATTGGTTATGATGGGAAGTTGATCTGCAACAGTGATGTGGTCCAGTTGACGGTTGGAGTTTCTGTACATGGAGGTGATTTTTTATTATTATTTATTATTACAATCCATAACATGAATAAATACAAGATCGCTTCATAAAACACATATAACGAGATACACCCATGTCATAAAAAAAGAAGCAATTCATCAGCAGGGTAAAAACAGAATAAAATACAGAAAAGCGTGGGACCTATAATAATAATAATACATAGTTACCATAAATATTCATACTAGTCTTCCATATGTTCAATCAGGGGGCCCCATATCTGTGAACCCAGTTTCCGTTTATGTAACTATTTGAGAGAGTAAAGACTGTATTCCAAATTAAAAACAACACAAAACATGGCTCTCCACATCTCAAAGGTCAGAGCTTCCTTCTGTTACCACATGGAGGCTATACAAAGCTGCGCCTCAGCAATAGAAATCAAATAGCAAAATTCATAGGCCCGCTGACGCTCATTCATACCATCCCCTATGCCCAACAGCATACTGGGCGGCATGATTCTTATTCCAACCCCTGTGATTTCTAAGAGAAACTTCTCCATGTGTCCCACTAATTGAGCTAGTTGCCCACACATATAAAAGATATGTACAATATCAGCCAAGGCTGCACCACAGCAGAAACATTTCCCATCATTACCTCCTCCCCATTTCAGCCCTTTAGCAGGGGTATGAAACATATTAAACAAAGTTGTAAAGTGCTATGTCTTTAAATTAGCAGAGACTAAAATTCTCCCAACCGATTGCTCTACTCAAACACCATGACACCCCAATTGATTTTCCCATTTCAGATTTTGAGCCTCCAAGTCATTCCTCTGCATGTCTAACAGGCAGATATATAAAACCCCAATCCGATCTTTCCATCTGATGGCCTCAACTAAAGGGTTGGCTATATGACCCACTGCTTTTTACATAAAGAGTCACATATTTGTAGAAACGTAAAAAAATCAGTTTTAGGGATCTTATACTTATCAGCCAATATTGCAAGTGGGAGAAGGTCGTCATCCTTGTACACATCACCTATATAAATTCCATTTGCCTCTCCACCTATCTACTATCCTAGCCCAAAAAACAGCAGGTAGTAGAGTTGATGTGGCTATGAATGTGTAGTTACAGACCCCCTCCATCTGCAACCTTCTCCATACCGCTTTCCAGACCTTAAAAGCAGTTTCTAAAATCTTAAAGTGAGTCTTGTTGTAATAGCTAGACTCCAGCATCTTGAATAGGCAGTTATTGGCCTCCACTCCCAACAGCATCTGATATATAGATGGGGTCTCAGCAAGATTTCCGACCTCCTCTGCTGTTAACATTATCTGCATATTTTGCTATATACAGGCATAGTAATAAAGTGTAAAGTTCGGTACAGCCCAACCACCTTTCTCCTTGGGTAATGTCATGAAACTCATTTCTCTACTCAGTTTCTCTTGGGTCCATAGAAACCTGGCACAGTGTCATTGAAGCTGTTGTAACTGCCCCAGAGTAAGCTCTAGTGGTACAGAACTAAAATAGTAAACAACTTTGGGTAAGATAGTCATCTTTAACCGCATGCGCGCTAGCGGGTTTTCCCGCTGCGCGCTGAAGATTCGAAATTTGCGGGTTACGTGACAAAGCCAGCTTGTCATGCGCGGAGCGCAGGTAACGCCCATGACGAGCTGGCTTTGTCACCAGCATCGAAGGGGTTAAGACTTTGCACCTCCCCACTAGTGACAGATGAAGACACTCAAGTTTCTCTAATTGTTGTAAATACAGCCCCAGTTCACCTCCACTAGTTCATTTAAGCACGTCTTTATTCTAATGCCCAGATATATCACCTCATCAGTCACTCTGGGGCCCCCACTGCAGGCTTGGTTTCTACAGATAATCTGTGTTATAGATGTATTAACCTGTTAACCACGGTGGTAATTCCGCTGCGGTGTGGGCGTTTCCATGTGCGGGTGGGGCCGCGTCGGCCGCTGGAGGTGTGCAGCACTACGAAGGTAGTGCTCGCGATGGCCAACGGCAGCAGGGAAGGGGTTAAGTTTGTAGCCGGACACTGACCCAAACCTTTGTGCAAGTTGTTCTATCTCCGGTATAACTGCCACTGGGTCAGATGTTACAGCCACTATATCTGTTTGATTCTCAGACTCCCCTCCAACATAGTTAAAAAGGGGTTTATATATAATGCAAATAGCAGTGGAGATCACATACAGCTCTGCCGTATACCTCTCAATATACACACAGGTTCATACTCTAGGCCCATTATACATATTCTAGCCTTAGGGGTCTTATACATAACTTGGATTGACTTAATAAAGCCAGGACCAAACCCTAAATGATGTAAAACCGCCCATAAAAATCCCAGGAGACACGGTCAAATGCTTTTTCTGTGTCTAACAGTACCAGACCGAGTGTGGTACCTCCCACGTTGGCTTCGTCAAACAGGGTCAACATACTGTTGATGTGATTGACCATGCCGCTGGTCTGTCGACCGCCTTGCCACTAGCTAGATTATTACCTCCTCAAGCTCCTCCATAGTAATAGGGATGTCCAGAATGGCTACCTCATCCCTGCCCAGTCTTTCAGTGTTTATACCCTGAAGGAGAGCCTTACCTGCCTGCCCCCTACAGTTGTCTTCTGTATATAAAGCCTAAAAAAAAGTATGAAAGACGTTCAAGATTTCAGGGGGATATCAACTATTTTACCCTGTGTGCCTTTCCAAGTCTTAATCCTCTGTGCCGCTTCCTTAGAGCGGAGCCTTTGTGCAAGACACCACCCAGTAGCCTCCCCTAACTCATAACTCTCTTCCTTATACAGCTTGTATTTGATGGCTGTTTCCTTACTCCAATGTAGGTTGATTTTGGCTTTGCTATAGGCGACCTCGATTTGCAGCAGGGTGGTATCAACACCAGCCTGTATTCCCTGCATAAAGTTCTATTCAGCTGTTTTAAGTTTTCCGTATAAGTCTTGGATCTTCACTTTCAGTTGTCTCTGTTTATGTAGCCTAAAGCTCAGGACCTCTCCTCTTAACCCTGCTTTTAGAGCATCCCGCACATAAGCTCTTGAGGTTGAGTTACGATTGATCTCTAAGAATCGCCTAATCAAGTTATTCATGTGATTAATGAATGTTGCGTCCATTAGGAGCTTCCTATCAAACGAGAAAAATCTCGGTTTAGGAGAATGTATTAATAATCGGAATATCCATCACCAATGGACTATGGTCTTCCGTAATTCTTGGTTAGATCTGAATTTTAGCCCCCGGAAGTAATGCCGATGAGGTGAAGAAATAGTCTCGCCGCACTAGTTTATTATGTGGGTGGGAATGAAAGGTAAAACCAGAGTCTGAGTCCCGTAATACGGCCCATGCATCGGTCAAACCATGGTCCCCTAGAAGGTGATGTAGTGCCTTAAAAACTTTGGGTTTACTACCCTTATAGTTCTTCCACCCTGTCGGTAAGTCCAAGATCAGTGGGGTGGGCCATGACGCTAGTTCTAAATTGAGTCCCTCCAGTACCGATGCTTCATCCAAGTTAGACCCAAAAACTGAGCACAGGGTAAACTTAACGCCCCGAATATACATTCAATGACCACCTCCCTGCCATGTTTATCTACCAGTGTTCTACCCATGCCAAGGATCCCATGTTTAGCCAAGATGGCTACCCCAGGATTCATAGTAGACTGTTGAGTGCAGGTCAATAACGAATAGCCTACTTCATTTAAAATCTTTCGTTTACACCATGGGATATGGGTTTCCTGTAAGCACACCAGGTTGGGTTGGATCATACGTAATTCAGCAGCCACCTGTTGCCATTTCCTATTATTATTTAGCCCACACACATTAAAGGAGCAAATACGCAAACTGAAGGCACTGTCCTATCCCCCATCATATACTGCCAACTCCCTTCACTCACTGATCCTGCCACATAATTTCACGCACCTGTGTACCTCTATCTTCCACTTGTTATGGACTGCACTTTCCCTACCCCCAACCCTCATCCCTCCTGCCACCACTCCCGTGCTCCATAGCTCTCCCGAGCCCCCCACCCAACCCTCCTCCCCATCTTCGCTGGGCTTCTGAAGCGGCTCCGCACCCACCCTTCACCTATCCTGCAATGAGGCATTTGGACCAATGGTCCCTGTGATGGGTAGCTCACCTTGCACGGAGATGCCCCCCTCACACAAATATCTATAGACATCTACAAGCATAATAAACCACATCCTCATATTTAGAGATACCTGAAGAATGTATAAGACAGAAAATTTGCCTATATACTAAAGCCCTAATTAATAGACTGTAAAAACTCTTTGGCCTCCACTTCTGAAGTGAAAGAATGAGCATGCTCATTATATATGACCTTCAACGTGGCAGGGTTAAGTAGAAAGGCTTGGGCCCCTTTGCCCTGAAATAGAGAGATAAGTTGTCGCAGCTGCCATAGTTTTTCCACCATCTGGTGGCAAAAATCTGTTTGCACAAAAAATTCGGACCCCTTTCCAACCCTCTTTCTATCAGGGCATTCCAGTTCGTAAACTGCTTGGCAAGCCAAAATGTTGTTGATGAATAATAGGATTGCTCTGGGTCTGGAAGTAGTTTATCCCAGTCTCATGCGTTGTGTGAACGGGAATCTATGCGCTCTTTGTATCTCCTGGTTCCAGTCCCACTGCAGGAGTTCAGGGAAGGTTTCAGTAAAAAAGGTCAACAATGAACTTTAGTGCATCCTGTCCCTTCTGATATACCCAGGACTCTCATATTGTTTCGCAGAGGATGGTTTTCAAAATCCATTAGTCTCCACTGTGTGTCCTCTTTTGATGCGTGCATTGACTTTGTCACAGCCTTTTGAGCTGCCAGCTCATCTTCCAAATTAGAGATACGGGTTTATGCCTCATTGAACCTTTCTGCGAATTCAGAACAGGATTTCGCATTGTGTCGAATGGAGTTTTGTGGTTTGCGACATGAGCCTTGGGTCCTTTGACTTTCCATGCGAGTTTCTTATCTATGTGCCATAATGCCTAGGTAAATCACAGCTAGTGAAATATCTTCAGGCTTCTCCACCTAGCTTTCCATTGTATGTTTAATTGCAGCCTCCCGTCTGTCCTTAGCCCAGCCGAAAATGAGTAGCCCCATACCAGGGAATCGCTGCCCCCATAGTGAATAGCACTCTCGCCATGCTCATACCTCTTGCGTACTGTCCATAGGGCAGCTTTCGGTGTATCAGTAACTTGGTCCTGATCCTCGGGATGCAGGCTGCTTGTCTCACTATGGCCACTGCTTGGCGATGCACCCCTGGAGCAAGACCTAAGAATTGACTCAAGCTCATCTCCTGATGAGTCAAAGGGGTCCAAAAGTCCTTAGTCATGTTCTGAATGCTGATGTCACCTTAACCCTCAGCTCATCCCCCAGTTTATCCATATTCAAGGAGGTGTCTGTCTGCTCCTTTCTTGTTATAGCACTGCTCCGAGCTTCCTCAGTGGCGTTATTAAGACCTGTGTGTATTTTTTTTCAGGGATATCCTCCGTGACAGCGGACGGAGGGTGGTGGGCCTCACATCCCATGACCCCAGCATTAAAAAGAGTATCCCCATTTTTATTAATCTGTCTCTTATGCTTGCTGGATTGTTCAGTAACAGGATAGCCAGTGTCCCTCTCAGCTTGTCCCTGATTTGTTTTAGAGTTCACAGATTTACTAATCCCTCCTACCGTTCCCCTGCATCTTTTGAAGATTATAATGCTGTTTTTCCTCCTCCCAGGTAGAAATAGAGGGGGTATGTTGTGCTTCCCACAGTCTTTGCCTTATGCATCTTCTCATTTTTCCTCTGTCAATTCTCTGGTAGTGCCTGTAGTACCCTTCTTGCCGCTCCGTTTTTGCAACAAGCCGCCCTTGGCTTGTTCCAGCCGTGTCCATTGTAGTGCGAGGTTTCCTTCATACAGACTTCGGAGGCAGGAAACCCAGCTCTGCCTCCAGCCTAGAAGCAGCTCTCAGCTGCGCAAAGGGAATGAGGAAGCCAGGGAGGGCGCCAGACAGAAGTAGCCATCGCGTCAAAGCCCGGGGCGCCAAAAAGCACCAAAACATGCTTTGCAGGATTCAGAGATAATTTGTATTCTTCCAGGGCTGCGGGGGATGTAGGGAAAGGGGAATTCAGATGAGGGAGAGGAGGGGGGGATTCAGGAATGCTGCCTAGGCGACTGGCAATGTGGGCGCCATCTTGCCTGATATGGAAGTGATTTTGTTGCAGAATAATTCCTAGAGCTTGTGGCAAAGGTCTTGTGCGGAGGGTGATGTTGCTGGAGATGGCAGGAGGTGTGGTAAAATCTTTGATGATGCCAATGATTTCATTGTTGTTGGTAGTGCTGGTGTTGATGTGATCTTCAAGTACTGTGCGTTTGGTATTCCTTATCTGCTGGCGGTAGCATCTTAGGGCTGAATTGAAGATCATATCACAGTTATTGTGTAGTTTATTATTTCAGATGCAAAAATATTGCATAAAAGCCTTCAATTTTGGGGGTGAGCAAGAAGACTTCCATGAAGGCTAGATGCTGCTAGGTATGCTGTGCATTGCTTTCCTTATCTTGCTGCCCACTAGGGACTTAGAATATTTTTGATGTGCATCTCTCTGTAATGTTCTATTTGCTAAAAGCCTTCCTGGCAATTACCCTGTACTGTGCTTTTGAATTTGTGTAATAAATCTATTATACTATTTAGCTGATCTAGAACGCAGTCATTGAGTAGGCCCATTTACTTAATTGACTGCATTTCTGATAGTTTTGGATGTGCTGGGAGGTGCCTTGCCTTGGGAGACACATTTCCTCATAAAACTGAGGTTAAACAACATCTCTGATTCATAAAATTTTGGACGTTCTGTTGAGGTAAATTTTGAGGTGTGAAAATTGCGGGGTCCCCCGAATCGAAAAAGGCATGCTTAATCAATCATCTACAGGTGATACAAAGCTAGAGTGGTCACAAATATTTCAAGCGCATTGTGGCTTCACCAATCGTCATGCAACTAAAAGGTGATCGTCTATAACAGTTACAAATGCACTAATTCGTTTAAAATATTATTTGACTACTCCAACACCATAGACAAAAATAAGAAGGGTCATCACCACTTGTATGTGGTGTAGGTCACCTGTTAAATCATTTCTATCCCTGAAGCTTGGAAGGAGATTACTCAGAATCCCTGTGCATGATCAATATTCAGATCACCCAGCAATTTTATATTTCTCCTTCATATTTGGCTACTTTCTCAAATAACCAGGGGGTTCTTCTATCACTGGTTGCCCCCAAGCACAGTACATTGTAATAGGTTCACCAAATGTAATAGATAAACTCTGTTACTCTTTTGATACAGAAGAAGGAAAAGTGTGGAAAACCCACCAAGATTGGTGGTGGCAGTGCTGCCCCCTTCATATCTGAGTTCAAAACTTGTCACACCGGTGAAAAGATGGAGAAGTTGCTGTTGGTGGTGTATTCTACCATTATCTCATCAAATGTCATGTTTCCAACAGGAGCCTTTCCTCTTTTCGGCCTCAACTGTTTTTGTGTACCTATAATATTTTAATCACATTTGTTACTCTCATCTTTTGTTTTAACTAACATAATTTCAAACTATACATAATTTTTTATTCGAACTGTGATACCCAAAGCAATCACTTACACTTGAACGGTCATCACAATACTGTTTTCAATAGTTGTTGAAACATTGTTCAAATAGTTTATACTTGCCGTAATCCGCCAACATTTGGGACACCTCTGTCTTGAAATATCTTTTTTGCTTCATGTCCTCGTAACTTGTCAATGGTTCATGTGATGGATGTTTCCTGCTTTCTTACTAATTTCACGGCTATTAATTCATATTCCAGAGTTTCAAACACTGTCATTTCTCTGTTTTGTGTTGTGTGAATAGCTTGCATGTCTTGTGACAAGAATATCTCATTTACCACCTTTGCGTTTGAAGTTTCATGATATAAGTAATCGACTTTGCCTTTGAACTGGACTTTTGCGCATCTCTTTTCCCACATTCCAAAACCTGTAGGGTTTAACAAACTCCCCTAATATTCATGTTGTGTTAAGGCTTTTTTTAATAGTGCACACTCCATATTGAGTGACCTACAGGCACTTCAAGAATGGATACTGCGTATTTGCTGTTTATTAAAGGTGCTAGTTTGAGAACATATGTCTTCTTCTGCAAACATCATCCATCAATGTCCTTAATGTTCTCACATGGTGCAGTGGTAGTTAGCTAGCTTTATACTCCTATATTAGCTTCTCTGAATGGAAGGGGCACAGTGATAGTGGTTTCTAAGGAAAAAGAGTTGAATGTGATATAAAAAAGATAGTAAATGTAGCAAACAACATAGAAGTTACGGGGAACGCAGGAAGGGAAGGGAAATATTAACGAGAAACGATGTGATGGAGCACACACAAAGATGTCCATATACAGGCTCTAAGCAATTCAGAGATATGAGTAAGGACAATTAATAGGAGGCTGTGTAGGCAAAGGTGTCTCTGGGTTCTATTTTGAAACGAGATAAAGAATGGGTTTAAAACAGATCCAGAAAGAAAGGGTTCTAAAAGCTTGCTGGAATTTCAGAAGAGTGGAATCTTCCTGGATTCATAAATTAAGGAACTTCCAGACAATCTGTTGCTGACTGCCAAATATGCCCCTACCTACCTCCTTTAAATTACAGACTAGGTTGAAGGAAAACCAAAGGGCATTATTCAGATGAGACTGCAGAGTATAATAGAGCTTTCGGTGGCTAATGTATTCACAGAGGAATCAATTTAGACTGGGCCTGTGTTAATTTCCAGTGGTACACATAATTCAAGGAGAATTAGAACATTGGAATGTTGGGAGCTCCATTGCAGATAATGAAGTGCTCCCTGGTTCTACGGGCCGGTAAAGGCCCGCAGAGCAACATTCCAATGTTCTACAAAGGCTTCTCGAAGCTCGAGGGGATTTATATCCCCTCGAGCTTCGAGAACCCTTTGCTTAATTTGTTAGAACATTCTGCCCTCTAGTGGCAGAATGTTCTAATAGCCTTATAGCCCTTCGTAGCAGGGCTATACCGGCAGATAAAGTCCCGCTGTCTCGTTAAAGTCCCTCGCCTTCGGCTCAGGCCTTTAATAGCCGGTATAGCCCGCTACGGCGGGCTATAAGGCTATATGAATGCCTCCAGGGCTGCAGAGAATGTTAAATGTGGTAGGTAACTGAGCTTACCATATCCATCAATCATTTTGCATATGCTTGCATTTTTGTGGAGTAGTTAAGGTTTGGTTTACCTTAAAGGAAAACGAAGATGTGATAGTAGAGACACCAATTCGATAGAGACCTCTAGCCGCAGATTCCTTATCTTTGAATTTCCAGAGTGTCAGACGGAAGCCAGAAAATGTTTGCATGAGCAGTACCCCTGCACACTGGAAGCTGTCGTTCATTGGCTCTGCGCGTCGTCTATTGTGTTGTCTGCACCAGAAGCGATGTCCACATCACCTATATAGACACCACTTCAGCGCGCTGACGCCATTCCTTTTCTTTTTGCGCCAGTTAGCACTGATCCAGAGAAAGAGCTACCTCTCTGTCGGACTTTGACAGAATATTTTTCAATGTTTTGTCGGGTTCTTTTTGGAAGCATTTTTCCTCCTGGTGTTTTCGAGGATGACTTCAAGAAAGAAAAGAGTTTAAACAGTGTGGCGCCTGTCACTGCGCCATGTCGCCTAAAGACCCACACCTCATGTGTCTGTGTTGTCTCAACTCAAAGTCATGCTCGGACTGCCGGGCCATGGCACTAAAGGCTTTGAGGGAGCTATCCCGGAGTTTCTAGCGGCCCTTCAGGCGATGCTGGGTCATGCAAATCCTCAGAGATCTTGGTGTCGATCAAGAGGGAAATCTCGAACTGCTCCAGGAGCCCCAAAACTTCTTCCTCCTATTTCAGGTCATTGGGACATTCAGATAAGAAGGTGAAGCATGCTTCAACTTCTCATCTATCAGGAAACACATCAGGTGACACAACAAAGGATCACCAAAGTTCAAGGCATGGTTCTTCAGAATAATTGCCAGGGCCGACTCCAATCCTTCCAGCTGTTCCAGAATCCAGAGTGAGGCCCGCTCAGGTAAAGGAATTTTACGAGGCCATGCGTCACATATTTGAGTAGTCTGACCCCTCCAGCATGCCTTCGGGCATCGTGGGGTCAGAGGGGGCCCCATGTCGTTGTGCACTGATAGCTTCGAACTCAGTTCCAGTGGGCCCATTGATCCTTTCATGGATCTGGAACTGAGTTGACTGTGCCACAGCAAACTCCCCTGAAACAGGCCCAATGCCAATGCTTCCCGCAGCACCAACCCCATTTATATCCACAAATCTGACACTGAGCCAGAACAGAGTTGAGCAACATGGATGCCTGGTGCTGACAGGACCCACCTGTTCTAAGACATTGCCTGAGATAGTCCTCAAGGAAGAATGGAGGTGGGTCACTGGACCCTTTAGAATACCAATTAGAAGATCAGGAGGGTATGGACTGGTGTGAGGAACTCAGTGAGGTTAGTGGTCTGGACACCTGCCCAGATACTGGTATGCTTTCTCTCTCTACTGTGATTATGGAGGAGGGAGCATCATATCCTTGGTGGTGAAGAGGGTAGCTGTTGTCCTGGATCTCAAGTTGCCCTCAAGGCTAACATCTTGACAGAAGTGCTACAGCCAGGAGCTTCTGCTTCCGAACCCCTGCTCCCTTTTAATGAAGCACTGACAAGACCTCTGACATCCCTCTGCAGCTCCTCTGCTATCTGCTGCCACTGCTGTATGCAGTGGTCCGTACAAGTAGATGTTCGCATCATGGTCTAGATTGAGTTGTGCCCGTATTTCTGTCCCACTGTAATTGTGCACTGTATTTTTAGTTTATTGTGCCTTTCTCTGTATTTCAAGCTTTTGTGCCATTCTCTGTATTTCCAGTTTATTTTGCCATTCTTTGCATTGTTTCATTTCTGCCCATTTCCCCTTCTCACCGCTGCTGCCCCGCGGGCTCTCCCACCTGCCGATACCCGCTCCTGCCTTCCAGATGCTCCTCCCTCCCCCTTCCCTATTTAATGGTGGCCGCCTAGTGCCAAAGGCAAGCCCGTCTGCGACCCAACTGCAACAAGCGCCTCCTCTCGCATCCTCCCTCTATTTATGTCTTTCCTTCCTCCTCTCTCAATGTATTTAGACCGAACTATTTTGTCTGATGCCCGATTGAGCTACTTGATTTAGCTATAGGGGAAATGGGCCGTGGCTTCCCTCCTTGGTCGTCACCTACCCAGTCCGTCTTTAGACAGACTTCCTTTCGTCTCTACGGTTGTCTCTTCCCTTATCCTCACTTTCCCTCCTCCCCTACCCCCCCCCACTACTCTCTCTCTCCTTTCTCTCCTCCCCTAATGTATTGCTGATTGTTTGATATATTGTTTACTTGTTGATCTTTTTCTGGTATATTGTTGAACCAAATTGTTGCACTTCCTTTCGTCTCTCCTGTCGTCTCCTACCACATCCTCCCTCTATTTATGTCTCTCCTTCCTTCCTCTCTCAAAGTATTGAGACTGAACTATGTTGTCTGATGCCCGATGGAGATACTTGGTTTAGCTATAGGGGAGATGGGTCGTGGATTCCCTCCTTGGTCGTCACCTACCCAGTTGGTCTTTAGGCAGACTTCTTTTTGTCTCTCCTTATTGTCTCTTCCCTAGCTCCTATCCCCTCTCCCTGAATATCTCCCCTTTACTGCTACTCAGCCTACCCCCCTGTCCTTTGTACCCTTTGACTAAGCACTCCTTCTCCCCTTGATGGGGAAAGATCCAATATTTATACTCTGGAGTCTCAGCGAACCCGCTGAGTGAGTCCACTGCGCCAAGGGATCCACTCACACTTGTGGTATGGTATGGCACCCCTTGCCAAAGCACTCCCTCTCCCCTTTTTGGGGAAGATTCCAGTGTGTAGGCCTTGGAGTCTCAGAGACCCCTCTGAGAGAGTCCATTGTGTAAAGGGAGCCTCTTGCAACAGAGATTTGGGAAGTGATACCACTTCCCCAGGGATCACAGCTTACTGGACTTTGGACGTTGCCTTGACTCGTCTACCGGTTTGTGTCCCTGTCATCCTTCCCCTCCTCTTCCCATGCTGTGTCTCTCTCCCTCCCCTCCTCTTTACCACCTTCATTATCTGTCTACTTCACCCACAACCCCCCCTCCCCTGAATCTCTCACCTTGCCTGCTGTTCCCCTTACGTATTTGTGCTTATTGTTTATCTCGACCCTACATTTAACTATGTTGCCATGCTCTAAGAACTGTGTAACCTTTATAACGATGTAACCTGTAACTATGATCTGATGCTCATGTAAAGCGCTCTGATACCTCCGAGTCTAGCCAGCGCTATATAAAACCTTTTAAAATAAAAAATAAAAATAAAATAAAGACCCTGGATCTCCAACCATCCACTGCTATGACCCGGCTCCCCTCCTCGCACTCAACACCGGAAGGAACAACAGCTGCCAGCTGTACACACCAAACACTAGCCACGGCCAGTTCTCCTGCTGTCACTGCCACCAGACCTTCACCATCCTCTGCACCCCCATGGTCACCACCCCAAGTCGATGCCAACACCACCGTAGCCCTGAAGTGCATCCCCCTCAATGTGCACTCCCTGCACAAACAGGCCGTATAGATCAGGGACCTCCTCGACACCCTCTTGCCAGACATCACCTTCTTCACAGAAACCTGGACCAATGCCTCCTCTGCCCCCAACATCGCCACCGCCATTCCTGATGGATACTAGATCCAGAGGATGGACCGCCCCAACCACCCTGGAGGAGGACTCGCCGTCGCACACAAGAGCTTCCTCCGACTCTCCACCTCCACCATGAGCGACTCCTTCTCCCCCTCCGAACACCTTCACTTCCAGACCCAGACAGCCCGAGAACCACACTTTGTGGCACCATTGCCTACAAACCTAGCACACCATTCTCCGCCACCATTGCTGACCTCATCGCACCCGACGCCATCGCCTCCATGGACTACATACTCATCGGAGACCTGAATTTCCACCTCAACAACCCCAGCGACCTCAACTCCGCCACCTTCCTGGACAAACTCGTTAACATCGGACTGAAACAGCTCATCACCACCCCTAGCCACAAGGCAGGACACACCCTCGACCCCATCTTCGCAAGTGGGAACAACATCAGCTTCAGCCACGCCACGCAACCCCAATGGACAGACAAACACTGTACACTTCTTCGTCAACAAACCCACGCTGCCCAAAGCTGCACCCCACCTTCCATGAAGAAATGGAGCAAAGTCACAGAGGAGCAGCTCAACTCCACCTGCAACGGCGATGCCCCCACCACCTCAAACAACATCAACCTTGCAGCAAAAGAACTCCACAGATGTATCCCCAATTGTGCAGACGAGCTCGCACCCCTATGCAAACCAGACAGATAGCGCCCCACAAAGGCTGTATGGTTCACCGCCGACCTCCAAGAATCCAGACGCATCTGCAGACGTCTCAAGAAGAACTGGAGAAACATCAAAACCCCGGAAGATCACACCGCCTACAAGAATGCCATAACGGAACACCACCAATGCCGCAGATCCACCAAAAGAACCTTCATTCAGAACAAGATCCTCGCCAACTCCAGCAACTCCAAGGAACTCTTCAGCGTAATCCAGGAAATCACCCCCCCCCCCCCCAGCAAAACCACAGACATCTCCCCCTCCCAAGCCCTCTGCAACAACTTCGGCTCCTACTCCCATCTGAAAATCAAAGGCCTCTACGACAACTTCAACAACCAGACACCTGACTCCGAAACCATTCCCACCCCCAGCAACGTCAGCCAGCCCACCATCTCCTCCTGGACCCCAGTCACCACCGGAGACACTGCATCAACCATGAAAGGCATTTACTCAGGAGCCCCAATAGACCCCTGCACATATTCCATAGCGCTGCCACCGCCATTGCTCCATAACTACGACGCACCATCAACGCCACCTTCGAAACCGGTATCTTTCCCGACAATTTGAAACACGCAGAAGTCAGACCTCTACTCAAGAAACCCTCAGCAGAGCCCATGGACCTCAAGAACTACCAACCCATCTCCCTCTTCCCCTTCGCGGCCAAAGTCACAGAAAAGACCATCAACATCCAACTAACAAAATGTATTGAAGTAAATTCCATCCTCAACACCTCCCAATCCGGAGTCTACAGAAACCACAACACAGAGACCACTCTACTCGCTGCCACAGACGACAGCCGCACCCTCTTCGACGAAGGATATACCGCTGCCCTGATCCTACTCGACCTCTCAGCAGTGTTCAACACCGTCTCCCACCTCACATGCACTGCCAGACTCCACAACGCCGGCAAACAGGGAACCGCCCTAGACTGGCTCTGCTCCTTCCTCTCCGGTAGAACCCAAAGAATCAGACTGCCACCCTTCCTCGCTGAACCCACGGAAATCAACTGCGGAGTACCCCAAGGATTGTTGCTTAGTCCCACACTCTTCAACATCTACATGGCCCCCATCGCCACCCTCGTCAGACTGCATGGACTCAGCATAGTGTCCTACGCCGATGACACCCAGCTCATCTTCTCCCACACCAAGGACCCCATCACCACCAGACTCAACTTCCAAGAAGGAAAGAAGGACTTTTCATCCTGGATGAGCAGCAGCTGCCTGAAGCTCAACTCGGAAAAGACAGAGGCCCTTGTCCTCAGACCCTCCCCCTCTGCATGGGACAACACCTGGTGGCCTACCACCACAGGCAGCCCCCTCAATCCCACTGCCATGCCCAAAACCTCTGCATCGTACTCAACTCCTCCCTCTCCATGACCCAACAGGTCAACGCCATCGTGTCCACCTGCTTTAACACCCTCTGCATCTTCCGAAAGACCTTCAAATGGATCCCCCCTAAATCAAGGAAGACCGTCACCCGCGCACGCATAATCAGCAGACTGAACTACAGAAGCGCCCTCTACGTCGGGATCAACAAGTCTCTGCTTCTCAAACTCCAGCCCATACTGAACACCGCAGCAAGACTCATGCTCTCCATCCTCTCCATCCCTCGACACAAACACATAACCCAACACCTGCGTAACCCCACTGCCTCCCCGTTGAGTAGGAGTAACCTTCAAGATACTCACCCATGCCTACAAATGCCTCCACAATACCGGACCTCAATAGCATAACGATAGAATCACATTCCATGTACCCAAGAGGAATCTCTTATGCAACGGCCTCGCCCTTGCCGAACTCCTGTGCATCCGCAGAGCAAGAACAGGTGGTAGAACCTTCTCCTATATCGCGGCCAAGATGTCGAGCTCCCAATCGACATCAGATGCACCCCCACCCTGCACATCTTCAGACCTGGCTCTTCCACTGACCGGAGCTGCTCTCCCCCAGTGCCTTGAGACCCTCAAGGGTGAGTAGCGCGTTCAAAAATGTGCTGATCGATTTGCAGATGCCCTACTGGAAACCTCATCCAAGCCCAGCACATGGGCTCCTGTGAACTGGACCAATGCCAGGCTTCATCACCCCGCACCTGGGGACCCGAACTTTCCCACCCTTGAGAGCTTGGTGGTCAAAGCCTCTACATCCCATGGCACGTTCCCTGCAGCACTACTGGACAGGAAATCCAAGTGGCTGGATAGCTTGGGGAAGAAGATGGTTTCTTCCACCAGCCTTCCTTTGCCATCAGCGAACACCACCTGCTTATTGCGCCACTGCTCCCATACTCTGTGGGACACGGTTGCACACATGCTGCCTCAGGTCCCGGAGGAGGTATGGTTTGTTGGACACAACTGACTTTCTGGGCACAGTGGTTTCGTCAATGGTAGCACTTAGACGCACACCTAGCTGAGAACATCTGTCTTTTCAGGGGATGTCCAGGCTTCCCTGATGGACATGACCTTTAATGGCAACTGTCTTTTCGGAAATAAGGCAGACACAGCGCTGGAGCTCTTTAAGGACTCACAGCTAAGTCCTTGAGCCTCGCAGTTGCCCCACATCATACCCAGTCTGCTTATTGCCCCTTTTGTGGCTATGGAAGGGGCTTTCAACCATACCAACCATATTCCAGCCACCGCCCCATGCAAGTTTACCAGACTGTGGGGGGGATGCGGTTCAGACCGACCATGTAGCTCAGGTAACCAGAGGTCTGCCACAACCCCCAATCCCCCTGAAGCCGCAATCTCTAAGCCCTTCTAATCCTACCCTACAAGATCATGGGCGGGCAGTTGTTGCGGAATCCGCCATCACCTTCACCATTGGCAATTCATAACATTGCTTTGGACAGGTTGGTTTTACAGAATATTTGGAGGGGCTACCCCCTTCCTTTTTGAATCCTCCCCTCCCCTTTGCCTCCATCTCCTGACCTGCTGACGGAGGATCATTTGTCCTTGCTCGGCGAGGAAGTCACAGCTCTCTTGGCCAAGGGAGTCATAGAGAGGGTTAGGGAGTCCAGAGTAAGCAGTGGTTGGTATTCCCACTACTTTCTGATTACCAAAAAGAACTAAGGGCTTCATCCTATCTTAGATCTGAGAACCCTCTACCTCTTCCTCAAAAAGAATAAGTTCAAGAAGCTCACATTGGCTTAGGTTTTGTCTGCCCTGGACCCCTGAGACTGGATGGTAGCATTGGACTTGCAGAACGCCTACTTTCATATCCCCGTCCTGCCTTCCCCTTGGCATGAACTGCGGTTTACAGTAGGCTGCAAGCATTTTCAATTCATTGTGCTTCTTTTTGGCCTTACCAGCGCCCCTTGAATATTCACCAAGGTGATGCTGATGGTCGCAGGTCATCTGTGGAGATCAGTGGTGCCAGTCTTCTCTTATCTTGATGACTGGCTGTTGAAGGCGGGTTCCTCCCAGGTTGTCATCTCCCACCTCCAGACCACAGCAAACCTCCTGCATTCACTGGGGTGCACTATCAACATTCCAAAGTCACACTTGACTCCCTCTTGGACGCTCCCTTTCATTGGAGTAGTTCTCGACGCAGAGCAGTTTTGGGCTCATCCTCCCTAGATATTCAGGCTATGATACCGATATTTCAGCTTCTATATTGGATTTCTGTGAGAATGTCTCTGAGGCTGCTGGGCCTCATGACCTCCTGATGCTGACACATGCCAGGTGGTATATGCAGGATCTGCATTGGAACCTGAAGTTCCAGTGGGAGCAGCACCAGAGGAATCTCTCTGACATAGTCCACATCTCGGAAGGAACTGCAAAGACCTGCAATGGTGGCTAACAAACAGCAATTGGGTCAGAGGCAGACCCCTCTCCCTTTCCCAATCAGATCTCATTGTAGTGACTGATGTGTCATTTTTGGTATGAAGTTTCCATCTAGGAGAGGAGGAGATCAGAGGACTTTGGTCTCCGGCGGAGTCCGGACTCCACACAAACATGCTGGAGCTCTGACCGATCTGGTTGGCATTGAAAGCCTTTCTACCCTCTAATAAAGGAAGGCTGGTGCAGGTGTTCACAGACAACCCCAACGCCATGTGGTACTGCAACAAACAGGGTGGGGTGGGGTCATGGACCCTGTGTCAAGAGGCTCTACGTCTCTGGAAATGGCTGGAACAGCTGGGCATATCCGTGGTGATTCAATCAATCAATCAATCAATCAGGAGTTTGTTAAAGCGCAACTACTCACCCGTAAGGGTCTCAAGGCGCTAGGGGTGGGGGGGGGTGCAGGTTCCATTCCATCAAGGAGGGGGTCTGTCGAAGAGCCAGGTTTTGAGGTTTCTTGCGAAGATGGGGAGCGATGTTGTCTGTCTGAGGTGGAGCGGAAGGGCGTTCCATGCTTTGGCCGCGAAGAAGGAGAAGGAGCGGCCTCCCGATCTGGCCTTTCTGGTGCGGGGGACCTCGGCGTAGGAGAGCTGGGCTGATCGTAGGGTCCTTTGGGGTGCGTGGAATTTGAGCCGGCTGTTCAGGTATGCTGGTCCGGTGCCGTGGAGGGCCTTGTGTGCGTGGGTGAGCATCTCAAAGGTGATTCAACACATGGCAGCTTCCCTTAATGCCAGAGCGGACAAACGTAGCCATCGATGCCTAGCGGGTCACAAAGGTAGCCTCCGCCTGGAGGTGTTGGGAGGTCTCTATCAGCAGTGGGGAGAGACTTGGTTAGATCTGTTTGCCTCTGTTGAGAACACGCAATGTCAGAAGTTTTGCACGCGGGAGTTTCCAAGGTGGAACTCGCTCTGAGACACTCTATGTCTAGAGTGGAGCTCAGGCCTCCTGTATGACTTTCTATCCAGAGTTCTCAAGAAGATCAGGAATGACCATGCCCAAGTCATTCTTGGGCCTCCAGACTGTGCATGGAGAGTCTGGTAGCCTAAGCTTTTCAGCCTGAGCATCGATCATCCGATCAGGCTGACCCTTCGGGAGGATTTTCTGTCGCTGGAGCAGGGAAGGGTCCTCCACCTGAACCTGTACACTTTCCACCTTCTTGCGTAGAGATGCAACAGTTGACAGTTTTCAAACCAGGTGTGGATGAGGACATTCAGTAGGGTAGGTCAGTGTGAGCTCTATCTGCTAAAGCTGGTTGGGCACTTTCTGAAGAGACCATTAGCTGCCTTATAAACATCTATGCCCCAGGGATGGTGCTTATTGACTGAGTGACTAGGTCTCCCATAGGCAGCAGTTTATTGACTCTAGGCAAGTTGACCCTGTGGCTTAAGGCCTTCCTGGCCTCTTGAAATCCTGTTGATCACAGTAATTAGCTCTCTATCTTCACAGATGATCATGTTTGAGAATGTGTGCAGCAGAGCAGTGTTCTTTCATTTAAGTTCCTGCTACACAGTATTCTATTGAGAGAAGCCAGGGTTGCAAGACCCAAAACATTTGTATGCGCAAAGTAAAGGACAGGCCTGTTGCATTAAAGCACCTGATAACATTATCCATGAATGGAAGCGATTCTTGAGGTGTCCTTTCAGCAAGGTCCAAACTTCTGTTCGGTCCAAGCAAATGGTTGTTACCCAATCAGTTTGAAAAATGGATGAGAGTGGTGGGGAGGGCAGTGACAGCCAAGTACACAGAAAGCATATGTGTGGTGATATGAAGTGTGTGAAGTGTTGTAGAGATGTTTGTTGGTAGGGCTATGGGGTGCAAATGTCCACATATAGGAGTGAAGAACTTGTGAGCTTTTTTGGACAGTTCATGTTGAGCCAGATGAGTGTAAGGATCAATTAGTGGGCATGGTAGATCCTGAGAATTCTGTGTGAGGCAAGACAGCCATGATGGGTGTGAGGAGATTATGGGTTGGTTTGGAGGAAAATGTTCGGTGTCTGGTCAATGGTCTTGGAAAGGTGGCTGGTGGCTTCCGTTCATTACTTCCTCTGTGATCTCCCTGTGGGTTCTGTCCTTTAGAAAAACGCTCTTCTTGTTCATTCCACCTGCATCCTTGGGCCTACTCTGCAACCTTTGGATGCAAGCTAACCTCCACCCTTCTGTGTCCTATGCTCTACTTTCAATGCTTGCATCATCGCCTTACAGGTCTCCTCACTTGCTGATTTGATCCAGCACTGCCATTTGTTTCTTTTTTTGTATTGCATGTTTTCCATTCCTTGCTGGGCTCTGATGTTATGCCTTTTCTTTGAAGATAGGTGCACAGGCTGAGTTTCCTCTGATGGTGTGTATATATCTTGACCACCGTGGAAGGCAGAGCCATGGGTAGCTGCTTTAAAAGAGGTTAATCTCTTTCATGCCATCTATGGCCCAACAGTCAGACCAGCTTCTGCCATGTGCTACAGAATAAAACAATGAGGACAGTATTGAGAGACTTCAAACTCATTTGACTGATAGTACCCATGAGAGAGGAGAAAAAAGGTTAAAGGACAACTGATAAAATAAACTAGTACACAGAAATGAGACCTTAGTGACCTGGCAGAAGGAAAGGACTGTGACTCCAACTAGTTTCAGAAAATGAGTTGCTGCAACCACCATAAGGTGAAAAAGTAGCGGGTGTGACCCTTACTCCTGCCCAGATTAGGAGAAGAGGGTGGGCAACACCTGTTAGAACACCTCATACTTACCAAATGCATTGCAAATATCTTAAATGGTTGTATGTGATTTCATAGAAAAAAAGATTTTATGGAATGCCCTTACTGAGAAGCCATTTCATCTAAACTATTTAATGGAAATGTTCAGAATGAATGGCATTTACCTTTTCGTAGAACCCAATTCATAGAATGCCTTTTTGGCTGAAATTTGCTTTTGAATTCTTATTTTCATGTGTAAATGCAATGGTTGCTGGTCTTACTTTCAGAAACAGTTTTGTCAGAGATATTTATTTCAGTGCTTTACTTCAGGTGACATTATTTCATATTGATATATTTTACACTGTCAAACAGTTACTTGAGATGCTTTTAATTTGCTGACTCATCAATCCCTGTCCCCTAAAACGCCTCACCACATCTAAACTGCACTTATCCCTGAAGCCTAAAGCCCTTTCTACCACAAAAATCCTTCTATTAACCATAAACTAATTCACTACCCATATCCCAACCCATTCCTGAACCCTAAAAACCCATTCTATGCCTAAATTCCACCCATCCCATACCCCTTAAAACACTTCAGCACACACAAACTCCACCGATCCCCGAACCCTAAAAAACCCTCACCAGCCTTAAACACCAGTCATCCATGACCCAGAGAACTCCTCATCCTTGAACCCTAACACAATTTTCTACATCTTAACTCACCCATTCCTGAATCTTTAAAACTCCTCACCACCCTTATCCTGAACCCTAAAAACTCTTCACCACCCCAGCTGCTACCCATAATTGAACTTGAAATAACCTCACCCGACCTAAACCCTGTCCATCCATGAAGCCTAAAACCCCACAAGATCCTTACACTCCCCATCCATGAAACTTAAAATCCCTCACACACCTAAACATTATTCAGCTGTGAACCCTAAAACCCTCTCACCACCCCTTTACTCCACCCATATCAGAACCCTAAAAACTTATTTTTAAGCCTAAACTCCAATTATTCCTAACCCCTAAAAATCCCTCATCACCCGAAACATTTCCCATCCCTACCCCAAAACTCCCACTGTAGCCCTAATCTCCACCCACTTTTAAAGTAATTTTTCCTTAAAATTATCTTTCCTTTAAAATGTTTCCTTCACTTTCGTTTTTTTGTATTTTCTTAAACCTGTCTTTTCAAAACTTGATTTTCTGTGATTAAGTTCCCTCAAATGAGGTTTCTTCGTTTTAGTTTTCCATTAATTCACACACATCAATCCTGTATAGGTTGCAATAACCACATTCACAACAGCACTACCAGTCAAGCAAATAGATTAGACCGTACCTTGCACACCCTTCCAACATGGATGAGATGCTCCATATAGTTGGCATCAGTGAGCTCACATCAGCAAGTTCTATAGAAAATAACACACACAGCTGTGCATATTTCTTTCAGCTTCTCTTGGCAGCAGACAGCCATGAGAATGCAACTGTATTTAGAAGTCAATGTGCACACAACAGTACATTATACCAGTTAAAAGACAGTATACAACAGAATACATTTGACTGAACACATGCCAAATATCATAGGAACTCCATTTAGTTGGGTATCACTGTACTAACTGTAACAATATACACTCACAACCTCTAATAGAACGTTAGTCTGAACCACACACATGTATCTAAAAAAGCCACACTATAGTTGGACCTCGAGCTCACAACAGAACTCCGCTCTACATACAATATACAGACTCCAAGACAACACATAACACACTAAACTAACACCCACCCTATAGTCCACATGGTTAGATTGATTTATTGGGATACTGGTGCTCTAATAATGCCCAACAGTCTCAGTTACCTCATACATACACTTCAAGCTAGCAGTGCACATAGCAATTCCTCCTACAGTGTGCGCCCAAATATGGAAAGATTATTGGCTACACAAACTAAGCATCTCCCAAATACATATATTGCACATTCACAGATCTGGTGACATTAATCAAAGAGAAAACAGGCTCTGGTCCGTGTTTCAATCCTTGAGACCAGGGGGTGGCGTGTGGGGTGGGTGTGTGAGACTTGAAAAATTACCTACATCTGCCTACTTCCAATTTACCTACTCTTAAATACCGAATTGGTATGATTCGGTATTTAAGAGTAGGTAAATCGGAAGTACCTACATCGGGCCCTATATAAATATCTACTATCATAATATAATATCCTGATTATTTTTTACACAAATGGCCTAGATCTCTACATTTCTGCTTGAGCAATTTAGCAGTAATTCTCAAATTTATAACAGCCATTATGTTTAAAAAAGATTTGCACTGGGGTGAGTTTCAAGGTTCCTGGGGAAACGTCAGGATGCTGTAGAGAAAAGTGTTGATAATTCCATTTCAGCATCTCAAGGGTGCTCCAAGACCCTGTAGATTTGCTCTGGTGGAGCAAGCGAATATAATTAAAAAAGGCTAGTGTAAATCTGAGAAGCTTTGAATTTCTCCTTCTGGCTCCAGACGAATATTTTTGAACCATTGATTCCTATGGGCTTCAAGGCCCATAGGAATCAATGGGAAATACCGATTCGGTATTTACCGAATCCGTAAATACCGAATCTTATAGAATCGGTGATTATAAAAGAAAAATTATCTACATCTGCCTATTTCCAATTTACCTACTCTTAAATACCGAATTGGTATGATTCGGTATTTAAGAGTAGGTAAATCGGAATTACCTACATCGGGCCCTATATAAATATCTACTATCATAATATAATATCCTGATTATTTTTTACACAAATGGCCTAGATCTCTACATTTCTGCTCGAGCAATTTAGCAGTAATTCTCAAATTTATAACAGCCATCATGTTTTAAAAAGATTTGCACTGGGGTGAGTTTCAAGGTTCCTGGGGAAACGTCAGGATGCTGTAGAGAAAAGTGTTGATAATTCCATTTCAGCATCTCAAGGGTGCTCCAAGACCCTGTAGATTTGCTCTGGTGGAACATGCGAATATAATTAAAAAAGGCTAGTGTAAATCTGAGAAGCTTTGAATTTCTCCTTCCGGCTCCAGACGAATATTTTTGAACCAGGCCTAAATTGATTTTTAGATCGTGTAAATAAAAATTCAAAAGAGAGAATACTGTTAACACATTTCCAGAAGATAGAAGGGAAGCTCGCTTCACGATAGGCACGTGGACCCTTTGTGTTGGCGCTGCAATATTTGATTAGGCTGAGATTATCTTTGTTCAGCTGTTGAATTCCAAATATAAATGAATACGTATACATTTATGTTATCAGGTGTGGGGTTTTTCTCCAAGTAACCTGGGCGATTGTTATGGGGTACTCTATCCTATATTTTCAGAAATTTCTGTGAAAATAGGTAGGGAAGGGCACAAAGATATACTTCACGTTTCATTTAGATGTTATTGTTATCTTAATTATAGTAGAACTCACTTCCTAGGAAACATTTTGTAAAACGTTGTAAAAGCAGCGATCCTAAATGAAGTATACACGAATTCCCACATTTCCCATAACTGCTCTTAAATGTACTCTAAGCTTTGAACCTTGGCAAATCTTGTTTAAGAATCTATACAATTACATATTTTAAAATCCTCTTTTCTGGAACACGTGGTCCCAACACATAGACGGTGGCAAAGATTAGAGAGCATCACATATCTAATTCGTATTTTATAAGGTTTGTGGTTATTTGTCAAATTATTACATCACTGATTTCAGGAAGGTATATGTTTTTAATATAATTTGTGCCCTTGCTCTTTGAATGTTATCATTATAGAGCCAGAATATTTGCAGATATGGCCCAGCTTTCAGAATGTTCCATTTATTTTTTATTTTTTTAGTATTAAATAGCGCAAACTCAACTCAAAGATATCTTAGGTATCAGAGCTCTTTACATGACCACCATTTTCATTACAGACAGACACATTCATTTTTGTTAGGCACTGGGAGATTAAGTAATTTTCCCAGAATCACAGGATGCTGAGTGTCGTTGCTGAGACTCAAACCTGGTTCCCCAGCTTCTAGGTCGTCTGCTCCAGCCATTAGGCTACATCCTCCCCCCATTTGTTTTTACTCTTTTGCACCTGGCAAGACACTAGGGTACTTACAGATGTTTTGATATGCAGAAGAGCAGTTCTAGGGTAACAGTGTTTACCCAAATGCGTATCACGTGGATTTCATCTTGAAATCCGATTTTTGGTGAATTTTATATACAGTCATTACTTACCCTTGATTCACAAATGGTAGAAATGGCTTGAATTATAATTATAATTAATCCATTTTATGTTTCATAGCATGGTAAACACAAAAGGGCTGATTACAATGTCATTTGGAAACTCTGTAAGTATCCAAATACCGGTCCGTAACTGCCAAAAATACTGATTTTCGGCCATTACCGACCGGTATTTGGATACTGAGATGTAGGGCATGAAAAATTACAGATTCTGTAATTTTGCCGAATCAGTAATTTTACCAATTCGGTAATTTTACTGAATCAGTAAAATTACCAAATCGGTAAAATTACCGATTCGGTAAAATTACCGAATCTGTATTTTGAAATGTAGGTAGCACTGTAAACAGTGCTACAGGGCTTTAAGGATTCGTTATTTACCACCAACTATTAGTTGGTGGTAAATACCGAATTCCTATGTAAATGCAAATATGTGCATTTACACCTGTGCCATGTGGCACACACACAAGCACTAATCAAGGGTGCACAGGGTGTCAAAGTGACACCCTGCCACCCTTTATTATTTCACAATATTACAGAATCGATATTCACCGATTCGGTAATTGACATTCATTCCTATGGTCCTCCAGACCCATAGGAATGAATGGCAATTACAGAATCTTAACGCTTCGGTAAAAAATACCGAATAATTACCTACATAGGTTTTACCGATTCTAAAATACCGAATCGGTAAAATTCGGCATTTTAGAATCGGTAAAACCTTTTTACCTACATCTAGCCCCAAATAGGGTCTTACGAGTCCGACCGACGGATTACGATGCTTCCATACATCATTTGTTCGGACTCGCATTGACTTTAATGGGATCCTGTGTTCCAAACGAGAACACAGGTTCCCATTGAAAAAAGGGGTGGTTGGGGAAAACCATGCTCCCTGTGACGGGCAACCCATGGTGCCTGCCACACTGTGCATGGTGGTAAAGAAGAGCCCCATGGGTTCCCCCACGGGCCACAACGGGAGGCCTCCGGGTGAAGGGGGCCTGCTACGGGTACCCAAAGTCAGATTCTGACAGCCATTTTGTGTCAGTCAGACCGATTCGGAAGGGTTGTCAGAATCGGTCATCATAATCGCTCGGTCCGAAACCATGTCTAGAGAGCTGTACAAATCGTCTCCGAACGAATCGGGCTGTCAGAACCGAATAGGACAGCCCGAATGGTTACCTTGCATCATAATCAGTCGTTCAGAGATCTATCCGATTCGTTCGAAAATATGGGTTCGATTCGGATTCTCAGATTCCGAATCCCATTCGGAGCCTTTCCGAACGACATTGTAATGAGCCCCTAAGATGTTTTGGAGGTGTAGCAGTAATCTGGTATGTAAATTGATTTGTTGTTGTCTTCGCACAGTCCACAAACCTACCTGTCAGTCATATGCGCCACAGAATATGGATTCTTGCCCACATAATATAAGATCATGTGGCCCCTACCCTATTATCCCTATCAAGAGCATAACACAATCTGAGGAGTCCTGTTATACCTGATTCCCTTAGGTTGTAGTCCCCCAAATGTTTTGCCTTCACAAACCTTGTTTTGCTGAATTCGTCTTTGTTGGCTTTTGGACTCTGTGCACTGTACCACTGTTAACAAGTGCAAAAGTGCTTGTGCTTTTGCCCTAAAACATGGTGCAACTGCCTTACACATGATTGGCATATTTAATTTACTTGCAAGCCACCAGTAAAATGGAACTACTTGTACCTAGGGCCTGTAAATTAAATGCTACTAAAAGTCCTACTTCACTCATTGTGCAAACCATTACGGTGCCCTTTAAAACTTCTCTCAGGCCTGCCATTGTAACATGTGTGCACTTTTAAAATGTCTTTTCAAGCCCGCAAAATACAATTTTTGCCCGGCCTAAGCATTCCTTTTTAATACATATAGGTTGCCCCTAGAGTAGGCCATAAATAGTAACTGTGGGCGGAGAACTCCGCTCCGCCCGCTGAGCGTGCAGAGTTTTGCCTACTCTGCGTTGCACAGAGAATGCGGTGTAGGCAAAACCCTGCACATTCTCCGGTGGAGCGGAATTGGTCTGTCCCCGCCTCCTACCCGCCCTAATATTAATAATTGCTAAAGTTTTAGAAAATAACTTTCTTGCAAGAAATGCACATGCGCAGGTGCCCGTGCATGCGCAGCTTTTTCCGTGAACGCAATGAAGAGAGCAGTAGGCCAGTCGGGGACGCCGCAGACGCCGCAGATATGGTAAGGTGCTTTAGAGCACAGCTTTCCAAACTGTGTGGCGCGACACGTTACTGTGTCCTGACCCATATGTAGGTGTGTCACGCGATGCGACGCAATGACGTCTGCCGGCCGGCCGATATTAGGGGAATGTGACTCGAGCCCCCTCACTCAGTGATTGTGACGTGCAAAGAGGAAGGCGGAGCGGAGCCTCGTGGTCAGGAACTCGCTCCGGGTATCCCGAGAATAAGGGGAAATAGCTTATAGTTCAAATGTAAACAAGTGTTTAGACGGCTTTTTTATGAAAAACTCTCTGTGTGTTTTAGTGAGATCCACTTGTGGAATCTGCGAGTACTGCCTATAGTGCGGCGTAGTACATTTCCGTGGAAGTACATGGCGTCGGTGCACCTTGCACATTGAGGAGCGAGCGGGATATTCATAAGAGGTCGATCGAGTGCCTCCGAGCAACTCAGTACCGCCATCCTAGTATCCAGGAATGTAATGAGAGCGGCGCATTCACCCCATCTAGAGTAACCCTGGGCGTCACGAGGAGGTTCACCTGAAGATTATTAATTACCATCACTGCGCGTGCAGTGCTCTCGCTCATGAAGGCGTCCAGGCGCTCTCCAGTCAGGCCCCCTCGAGGCGTTCTTTGGGGCGCGTCTCACGGGAGGCGGATCTGTGACTAATCTCTGGTTCTGCAGGGCCCTTGCGGCGACTTCCAAAGGGGAGGCGCAGCTCTTGCAATGAAAATTAATGTACTTGTGCCGTTTTCTAACTGTGCTCCTGTGGTCTCTGTTGTTTACGCGGTTAGGATGGCATAGAATCCTTCCTAGGAAACATCTTCAGACCCTCCTGTTAATGGCTGCAACAGAGGAGAGGATGTGTCCTAATGGCTGGAGCAGCCAAGAATCCTGTGATTTTGGGCAAATCACCTAATCTCCCGGTGCCTAAAATGAATGTAACGCAACTGGTGCTCATGTAAAGTGCTCTGACACCTTCGAGTCGAGTTTGCGCTATATAAAAAAAAATACATTCGAATATGGGGTTGTGTGTGTGTGCGTGGGGTTGTGTGTGTTGTGGGGTTGTGTGTGTTGTGGGGTTGTGTGTGTGGGGTTGTGTGTGTGTAGGGGGTTATGTGTGTGTGTTGGGTTGTGTGTGTGGGGTTGTGTGTGTGTGTTGGGTTGTATATGTGTGTGTGTGTGTGTGGGGTTGTGTGTGTGTGGTTGTGTGTGTGTATGTGGGGTTGTGTGTGTGGGGGGTTGTGTGTGTGGGGTTGTGTGTGTGTGTGTGTGGGGGGGGGTTGTGTGTGTGTGTGGGGTTGTGTGTGTGGGGGGGGTTGTGTGTGGGGGGTTGTGTGTGTGTGTGGGTGTGTGTGTGTGTGTGGGGTGGTGTGTATGTGGGGTTGTGTGTTACACAGTTAGGGGCCTATTTACATATCCCTTGTGCTGCCGGTGCCTCAATTTAACCATGCAAACCACCCCCCTTAGGTGGTTCGGGCTCACTTGCTCGCTCGTGCTCACTCGCGTTACCGTGTCCCTGAAATTTTTTTCACAAAAAGATGTGTCACCAACCTGAAAAGTTTGGAAAGCTGTGCTTTAGAGTTAAAGGATGCGGGTGGCGTAGCTGAGCTACGCAGAGCGCCACGGAGTTTGTTATCAACTCTGTGGCACACCGCGTAGCCCCGCTATGCCCACTACGGCCAGGCTTACTAAATAGCCCACTGGATTTAAAAAGTTGGACAGGTACTTTTAGGTTTTACATGTCCTGTTAGTGGAAAGCACTTACATTAGCTTTTCACTAGTGCAGGCTACCTCTCCCAGAGGATAACACTGGGCTACCTTATTGCATTTAATAAGTGATAACTTTTGGGTGGGCGCAGGTAGGAATGTTGTGTTCGGTGCTGAGGAATTGCATTCTAAAACCCTCTGGTAAATTCAGTTCTACTAGTTGGGTTTTGTCATTCTGGTATAAACCTATTTATTAAAATGTACTCTATTTTTATTGTGTGGGGTTTTCAGCTCATTACTGTTTGAGTGTTGCACAGATACACATTGCCTCTAAGTTAAGCCTTGTGTGCCAAGGTTTCAGAGATTTAAGCACAGGATAATTTAGTGACATTTATGGTTCACCCTGACAAGGATTGTGGTTGCTGCTTGAGGAGGATTAACACCACCCTCAACCAATAAAATTTCCCACATGCTCTCACTATAAATAATGCAAAGGAACCAGACTGATTTTGAGGGCAAAGATGACAGGTTGCTTATGATCGACTTTATATCAGAAGGGGGGGGGGGGAGGGAGAAGGAAAAGTCTGTTATCCTTTCTGCTTCCTTAGTTTCAATGTCAAAAAATCAATGGGGGAAGGGATCACTTGTCCTGAGTAACCTGGGTTTTATTCTGTATTCGTTTCCGGTGCCGATAAAAAAACCCTAATTCACGTACCAAGGCTCAAATGGCTGTGTAGCTTGATTCTCCTCCTTTTTGTTAGCAACGTGACAGCATCATCATTGGGTTTGATTGTATGCTACCTCCACCCGGAGGTAGACCACTGGTTAGTACAGTAGTGATTAGTGATCAAAAATAGGGGTGTTCAAATAAAAAGTCTTCTATGACCAGTGCTGACAAATTTTCATTGATGCTGCAAAGAAAGCCTGGTTAAAAAGATTTGGCGTGCGTATAAAGCTTGATTAGGGGGCTTCCGCACTGTGTAATGTCCACAAAAAGGTCGACATGTTTCAGCCACAAGTTGTCCGTAAGGTGTCAGGTTGGCTTTCTTCAGGACCTAGTATCTATAGTGAAAAAAGAAAAATGAAGGTAACCTTATTTTGTAGGTTAATTCTTGGAATTATTTTTCCTGAATTTGGAAATGCCTTTAAGTACCTTTTCAGTGTTCATTAAGAACCTCCTCTGGCGTGCTGAGAAGGCTGTGCCTGCTCCTGTGCAGTTTCTTCACAACTTGTGCTATCTCTGCCTCTCGACCCCTGAAGGTCCTGAAGAAAGGGATTGTATTTTAGGCAAATTAGGCTCTCATGATTTAGAGGTAGAAGGCTTGACAAGTAAATATTCTATTGGATGTTGAGGTGGGGGAGGGAGTTGAAATTGAGTGATAGAAGTGTGTTAGTGTTTTAATGAAAGATAAAGGTGGCATATCTGATACGTTTCATGGAAAGCTTAAGGACCCTCGTTGTGAATGCCTGAAGGAGAATTAAACCGATGAGAAACATGACCTTTTGTGCAGGGAGTCCATTTTTCTCGGTGACTGAGGTTCCTTAGGTGTGACAGGGTCACAGCTAGCAAGCGCTGGCCTCTCAAAGAGATACAGTTAGGGGGCCACACTCACACTCTGCAGGACACACTGCGACACAGTGCGCAGCTCAGAGTGCACTTTTCACAGTTTTCAAGGACACAAGTTAGTCTATTGCTGGGCGTAGATCATTCATTGGTGCACATAATGAAGTGTTAAGGGGGCTCCTCTTACTATGAAGGTCGCAGCATATAGTACAGTTTGACAGTTCATTGCCTTTGTGGCAATGACCACTGAAAGGCCAAAGACTTAAATGTGCAGGGCAAGTACATACAAAGAAGTATTTTGAAGTTCAAATAGGAAGGGAATGATAGAATGCGTTTTGTATGTTTTGACTAATGATTGATTGACAGTGTTAATCACAATGGGAACAGCAGCAGTCAACGAAAGAACAAATACCAATAACTTCAGGAAACTGCTAGAAACCTCTAATGACTTTAAACAATAATCCATTGATTGGCAGCTTGGAGCCAATAATATGCCATAACTGTGGTCCAAACTTTAAGTGTTCATCCTAATATTCATAAATGTTTTATGTGCCAGACACAGGCAGTGAAATACATAAGGGGTACATCAGGAAGAAAGATCAGCGAAGTAGAAGGTCAAGTCAACATTTTAATATTGAATAGTATGTAAACGATTTTTTGGTAACAGCAGATTAAGAGTATGATTGTGTTTTGTTCCACCTGCTTTCACAATAAGAGGCTGCATAGTATTTATTGGTTCCTCCCAGACAGGCTTGTGCGTTTCAGATATCCTGCTCAGTTCCTGATTTACGGTCCATACCCCACAGAGGAGTCAGCCTACACCCTTCCATACTTATAATCATAGTTGTTGCTGGACTTCAGCAGCACGTGATTAGAGAGGACAATGAAAATGTAGCAAGCCTTTCTAAATGAATATGAGCTGGGTTTGTATCCCAATCCTGTGGAGTTCAAGGAATAATCCAGCATCTCCCTATTGTAGCAGTTTTTAGGTCTTGCCTACGCAGCATGCATGCGTTGCGTAGGAAAAATACCTTTTCTAATCGATTCTGTTTTTCAGTCAAAAACGTGCAGGCATTGCATTGCTTTCAATGCAACATGTGCACATTTGGCGATTCTCTTGCAGGAGCGAGCTTTAACATATGGGTCCTGCCCGCTCCCGCAAGGGAAACAGCTCCATCCTCTCTCCCCTCCCCTTGCTGCCTCCTTATCTTCCATCTCGTTTTTGTTTTTTAAACTTCCAGCGCGAGGCGTGCGCTGGTTCTTTTTTTGATCCATTTCACAGGGAAGCAACTAACTGAAAGAAGGAAAGAGATGTGAACCGTTTCTTTAAGTCACGGTTTTCAGCAAGTGAGAAGCGAGGCCCGCGCTGGTTGTAATGAATTGTCTTGAAGAGCTCTTTGTTCCTACACATGCTGCTGTTTTATTTCCTTATTTAAATACTTAAAGCTGCAGGAATAAATCCTCCCAGTGTCGGCGGAGACGCACAAGGGACCCATTGTCAGTTCCAGAACACCAAACATAAATAGGAGAATAGAAAGAGTCTGTCCATGTGTGGTCACACAGGCCGGCTTCAAGCAGCAGCGGTGTTGCGTGCATTTCTTGGTTTCTGGAGTCGAGGAATAATGTGACGCCAGCCGGGGCTTCAAATGATCGCTTCCATCGCAGTGAGTTAAATTTACTTAGTTGCTATTGAAAAAATGAATGCAGTGAAATTGGAGAAAGTGGTAGGAGGAGCCACCTTGGATTAACTGCACCACTGTATTATCTTATCGGCATGCAACACTCGCAGTTACGCAAATGTCTAAACTTGCTCAGAAAGGCAAGCAAAAAATCTATACTTGTCCAGCCTCTGCTTTCAAGAGCATGACACACCCGTTATACAGTTCAAAGTGCAAACATATTTTGGGAGATTGTTGCTTACTGTACACAGTGCCAAGCGTGGGCAGCAGGAGGTGTTTTCATCCTGTCAGCAATTTCACCGCTTTTATTTGACTTCAATATTAACCTCTCAGGACGCCTATTTCGCACAGGCTGTGGCCAAAAACTTCTGTGGTGTATTCTGAAAAAAGTGGCGGTTCCCAGATCCATGGTTAGCATTGGCATGCCTCCAATGTCAGTATTCTGGCTAGTCACATAGCGAAGGGGATGCCTTGCAGAAGCTATAGTCTAGGGCAACAGAAGTGGTTAAAAACATGGTCTTTAGTGCCCTTCATTATGTATCCGTGTTTAACAAAAGGCTTCTTCTCACAAGCGAGCACACTGCATATTTGCCGAACACATTCGCCGAAAAGCAGGTACTGCCTCTCGGGGTACCTGTCTGTCACTGCAAAGTGTCGGTACTTGACCATTAAAGTTAATGCATTCTGGGAGAGAAGCAGCGATACAGTCCCTTTCAAATGAAGGAACTGCAGATAACCAGTACTTGACTATTTCAAGCGATGGTCCAGAACAGGGATTTCCCACTGAGTGGCCAAGGACCAGTAAGAGAAAGCATGGCTTTTAATCTTATGTTACCAAGTTTTGCATAGCGCCTTCATCCAACAGTACCACATAGCAGGGCTTATTACCTACTATTAGTTAGAGGCGCCTCTCACCTCACACATCATGGACTATGACAAATGCTCTGCTGCCTGATCCAGTCACATCTCAGTCCAGCCTTCCCCTCTTCTACCCCTCTACCCCTCAACCCCTCTTCTACCCCTCTACTACCCCACTACCCCTCTACTACTCTAAACCCCTCTTCTACCCCTCTACCCCTCTACTACCCCTCTACCCCTCTACTACCCCTCTACCTTACTACCCCTCTACCCCTCTCCTACCCCTCTACCTCTCTACTACTCCTCTACCCCTCTTCTACCCCTGTACCCCTCTACTACCCCTTTACCCTTCTACTACCCCTCTAACCATCTTCTACTACTCATCTACCCCTCTTCTACCCCTCTACCCCTGTTCTACCCTTCTACCCCTCTACCCCTCTTCTACCCCTCTACTACCCCTCTACCCTTCTACTACCCCTTTGCCCCTCTTCTACCCTTCTACCTCCCCTCTACTACCCCTCTAAGCCCTCTTCTACCCATCTACCCCTCTACTACCTCTCTACCCCTCTCCTACCCCCTACCCTTCTACTACCCCTCTACCTTTCTACTACCCTCTACCCCTCTTCTACCCCTCTAGCCTTCTACTACCCCTCTACCCTTCGACTACCCCTCTTCTACTACCCCTCTACCCCTCTTCTACCCATATACTACCCCTTTACTACCCCTCTACTACCTCTCTACCCCTCTACTACCCCTCTACTACCCTATACCCCTCTTCTACCCCTCTACCCCTCTACTACCCCTCTACCCCTCTCTCCATCTTCTACCCCTCTCTCCTTCATCTACCCCTCATCTTCTCCTCTACCCCTCTTCTACCCTTCTACCCCTCTTCTACCCCTCTACCCCTCTTCTTCCCCTCTACTTCCCCTCTAACCTTCTACTACTTATCTTCTACCCCTCTGCCCTTCTACTACCCCTCTTCTACCCCTCTACTACCCCTCTACCCCTCTTCTACCTCTCTACCCCTCTCCTACCCCTCTACCCTTCTACTACCCCTCTACCTTTCTACAAACCCTCTACCCCTCTTCTACCCTCTACCATTCCTCTACCCTTCTACTACCCATCTACCCCTCTTCTATTACCCCTCTACCCCTCTTCTTCTACCCTACTACCCCTTTACACCTATTCTAACCTTCTACCCCTCTACCTCTCTTCTACCCCTTTAACCCTCTTCTACCCCTCCACCCCTCTTCTACCCCTCTACTACCCGTCTACTCTTCTACCCCTCTACCCATTTTCTACCCCTCTTCTACCCCTCTACCCCTCTTCTACCACTCTAATACCCTACTACCCCTCTACCCCTCTTCAACCCCCTTCCACACCTCTAACCCTCTTTTTCCCTCTTCTACTACTCTACCTCTCCTCTACCCCTCTTCCCCTCTTCTACCCCTCTACCCTACTACCCCTCTACTACCCCTCTACGTCTCGACTACTCCTCTACCCCTCTAGTACCCCTCTACCCTTCTACTACTCCTCTACCCATCTTCTACTACTCCTCTACCCCTCTTCTAACCCTCTACCCCTCTTCTACCCTTCTACCCCTCTACCCCTCTTCTACCCCTCTACTACCCCTCTACCACTCTACCCCTCTTCTACCCCCCTTCCACCCCTCTACCCCTCTACTACCCCTCTCCTACCCCCTACCCTTCTACTACCACTCTACCTTTCTACTACCCCTCTACCCCATTCTACCCCTCTACCCCTCTACTACACCTCTACCCTTCTACTACCCCTCTTCTACTACCCCTCTTCTACCCCTTTACTACCCCTATACTACCCCTCTACCCCTCTACTACCCCTCTACCCCTCATCTACCCCTCTTCTACCCCTCTACTACCCCTCTACCCCTCTTCTACCCCTCTTCCCCTCTTCTACCCATTTACTCCTCTACTACCCCACTTCTACCCCTCTCCCCCTCTTCTACCCCTCTCTCCTTCATCTACCCATCTTCTTCTCCTCTACCCCTCTTCTACCCTTCTACCCCTCTTCTACCCCTCTACCCCTCTTCTAACTCTCTACTACCCCTCTACCCTTCTACTACCCCTCTACCCTTCTACTAACCCTCTTTTACCCCTCTAATACCCCTCTACCCCTCTTCTACCTCTCTACCCCTCTACCCCTCTACTACCCCACTACCCCTCTGCTACCCCTTTACCCTTCTACTACCCCTCTACCTTTCTACTACCCCTCTATCCCTCTTCTACCCTTCTACCCCTCTACCCCTCTTCTACCCCTCTACTACCCCTCTACCCCTCTACCCCTCTTCAACCCCTCTTCCACCCCTCTACCCCTCTACTACCCCTCTCCTACCCCCTACCCTTCTACTACCCCTCTACCTTTCTACTACCCCTCTACCCCATTCTACCCCTCTACTACCCCTCTACTCTTCTACTACCCCTCTACCCCTCTTCTACTACCCCTCTACATCTCTTCTACCCCTATACTACCCCTATACCCCTCTACCCCTCTACTAACCCTCTACTACCCCTCTACCCCTCATCTACCCCTCTTCTACCCCTCTATCCCTCGACTACCCCTCTACCCCTCTTCTACCCCTCTTCCCCTCTTCTACCCCTTTACTCCTCTACTACCCCTCTCCCCCTCTTCTACCCCTCTCCCCCTCTTCTACCCCTCTCTCCTTCATCTACCCCTCTTCTTCTCTCTACCCCTCTTCTACCCTTCTACCCCTCTTCTACCCCTCTACCCCTCTTCTACCTCTCTACTACCCCTCTACCCTTCTACTACCCCTCTACCCTTCTACTAACCCTCTTCTACCCCTCTACCCCTCTTCTACCTCTCTACCCCTCTACCCCTCTACTACCCCACTACCCCTCTGCTACCCCTTTACCCTTCTACTACCACTCTACCTTTCTACTACCCCTCTACCCCTCTTCTACCCCTCTACCCCTCCTTTACCCTTCTACTACCCCTCTTTTACTACCCCTCTACCCCTCTTCTTCTACCCTACTACCCCTCTACCCCTCTAACCCTCTTCTACCCCCTACCCCTCTTCTACCCCTCTACCCCTCTACTACCCATCTATTCTCCTACCCCTCTACCCATTGTCTACCCCTCTTTTACCGCTCTACTACCCTTCTACCCCTCTACCCCTCTTCTACCCCCTTCCACCCCTCTAACCCTCTTCCATCCCTCTTCTACTACTCTACCACTCTTCTACCCCTATTCCCCTCTTCTACCCATATACCCCTCTACTACCCCTCTACCCCTCTTCTACTCCTCTCCCCCTCTTCTACCCCTCTCCCCCTCATCTACTCTTCTTCTACCCCTCTACCCCTCTACTACCCCTCTGCCCCTTTTCTACCCCTCTACCTCTCTCCTACCCATCTACCCCTCTACTACCCATCCACCTCTCTTTTACCCCTCTAACCCTCTTCTACCCCTCTACCCCTCTTCTACCCCTCTACCCCTCTACTATCCCTCTGCCACCCCTTTGCCCCCATTCTACCCTACTTCTACCCCTTCTACCCCTCTAACCCTCTTCTATCCCTCTTCTACCATTCTACCCCTCTTCTACCACTCTACCCCTCTTCTACCCCTCTACCCCTCTTGTACCCCTCTACCCCTTTTCTACCCCTCTACCCATCTACCCCTCTTCTACCATTCTACCCCTATACCCCTCTTCTACCCCTCTACTACCCCTCTACCCTTCACCTCCCCTCTACCCCTCTACTACACTTCTAAACCCTCTTCCACCCCTCTATCCTGTACTACCCCTCTACCCCTCTCCTACCCCCTACCCTTCTACTACCCCTCTACCTTTCTACTACCCCTCTACCCCCTTCTACCCCTCTACCCTTTTACTACCCTCTACCCTTTTACTACCCCTCTGCCTCTCTTATACTACCCCGCTACCCCTCTTCCAACCCTTTACTTCCTCTCTACTACCCCTATGCCCCTCTACCCCTCTACTACCCCTCTACCCCTCTTCTACCCCTCTACCCCTTTTCTACCCCTCTTCCCCTCTTCTACCCCTTACCTCCTCTACTACCCCTTTACCCCTCTTCTACCCCTCTCCCCCTCTTCTACCCCTCTCTCCTTCATCTACCCCTCTTCTTCTCCTCTACCCTCTTCTACCCTTCTACCCCTCTTCTACCCGTCTACCCCCCTTCTTCCCCTCTACTACCCCTCTACCCTTCTACTACCGCTCTACCCTTCTTCTACCCCTATTCTACCCCTCTACTGCCCCTCTACTACCCCTCTACCCCTCTTCTACCTATCTACCCCTCTACTACCCTCTACCCCTCTCCTACCCCTCTACCCTTCTACTACCCCTCTACCTTTCTACTACCCTCTACCCCTCTACCCCTCCTTTACCCTTCTACTACCCATCTACCCCTCTTCTACTACCCATCTACCCCTCTTCTTCTACCCTAGTACCCCTTTACACCTCTTCTAACCTTCTACCCCTCTACCTCTCTTCTACCCATCTTACCCTCTTCTACCCCTCTACCCCTATCCTACCCCTCTACCCCTCTACTACCCGTCTGTTCCCCTACCCCTCTACCCATTTTCTACCCCTCTACCCCTCTTCTACCGCTCTACTACCCTTCTACCCCTCCACCCCTCTTCTACCCCCTTCCACCCCTCTAATCCTCTTCTATCCCTCTTCTACTACTCTACCCCTCTTCTGCCCCTCTTCCCCTCTTCTACCCATATACCCCTCTACTCCCCCTCTACCCCTCTTCTACTCCTCTCCCCCTCTTTTACCCCTCTCCCCATCATCTACCCCTCTTCTACCCCTCTACCCCTCTACTACCCCTCTACCACCCCTCTGCCCCTCTTCTACAACTCTACCTCTCTTCTACCCCTCTACCTCTCAACTACCCCTCCACCTCTCCTCTACCCCTCTAACCCTCTTCTACCCCTCTACCCCTCTTCTACCCCTCTACCCCTCTACTACCCCTCCACCACCCCTCTGCCCCCATTCTACCCCTCTTCTACCCCCTTCTACCCCTCTAACCCTCTTCTATCCCTCTTCTACCACTCTACCGCTCTTCTACCCCTTTTCCCCTCTTCTACCCCTTTACCCCTATACTACCCCTCTGCTACTCCTCTCCCCCTCTTCTACTCCTCTCCCCTCATCTACCCCTCTTCTACCCCTCTACCCCTCTACTACCCCTCTACCAACGCTCTGCCCCTCTTCTATCCCTCTACCCCTCTTCTACCTCTCCATCCCTCTACTACCCCTCTACCTCTCTTCTACCCCTCTACCTCTCTTCTACGACTCTACCTCTACTCTACCTCTCCTCTACCTCCCTACCTATCTTCTAACCCTCTACCTCTCTTTTGCCACTCTACCTCTCTTCTACCCCTCTACCTCTACTCTACCTCTCTTCTACCCCTCTACTACCCCTCTACCCCTCTGCTACCCCTCCACCCCTCTACCTCTCCTCTACCTCCCTACCTATCTTCTAACCCTCTACCTCTCTTTTACCACTCTACCTCTCTTCTACCCCTCTACCTCTACTCTACCTCTCTTCTACCCCTCTACTACCCCTCTACCCCTCTACTACCCCTCAACCCCTCTACTTCTCCTCTACCCCTCTACTACCCCTCTTCTACCCATCTACCCCTATTCTACCACTCTGCCCCTCTACTACCCCTCTACTCCTCTTCTACCCCTCTACCCCACTACTACCCCACTACCCCTCGTCTTCCCCTCTACCCATCTACACCTCTACCCCTCTTCTACCCCTCTACCCTACTACCCCTCTACTACCCCTCTTCTATACCTCTTTTACATCCTCAACCCTCTTCTACCCCTCAACCCCTCTTCTACCCCTCTACCACTCTACTACCCTCTCCCTCTCTACTACCCCTCTACCCCTTTTCTACCCCTCATCAACTCTTCTACCCCTCTACCCTTCTACTCTTCTTCTACCCCTTTACCCCTCTTCTACCCCTCTACCCCTCTATTACCCCTCTACCCCTCTACTACCCCTCTATCCTTCTACTACCACTCTACCCCTGTTCTACCTCTCTACTACCCCTCTACCCTTCTACTATACCTCTACCCCTCTTCTACCCCTTTACTACCCTCTACCCATTTACTAGCCCTCTAATACCCCTCTACCTCCATACTACTCCTCTACCCCTCTTCTACGCCTCTACTCCTCTTCTACCCCTTCACCCCTCTTCTACTCTTCTACCCCTCTACCCATCTTCTACCCTTCTACCCCTCTTCTACTCCTCTACCCCTCTTCTACCCCTCTAACCCTCTACCCTCCTCTACCCCTCTACTACCTCTCAACATCTCTACTACCCCTCTATCCTTCTACTATGCCTATACCCCTCTTCTACCCCTCTACCCCTCTACTACCTCTCTACCCCTAAACCCCTCTACTACCCCTCTACCCCTCTTCTATCCAACTTCTAACCTTCTACCCCTCTATCCCTCTACTACCCCTCTACTACCCCTCTACCCCGTTACTCTTCTACCCCTCTACCCCTCTTCTACCCATCTTCTACCCCTTTCTACCCCTCTACCCCTCTTCTACCCTTCTACCTCTCTACTACCCCTCTACCCATCTACTACCCCTCTACCCCGCTACCATGCTTATACCCCTCTATCCCTCTTCTACCCCTTCTACCCCTCTTCTACCCCTCTGCCCCTCTTATACCCCTCTACCCCTCTTCTACCCCTCTACCCCTATTCTATCCCTATTCTACCCCTTGTCTACCCACTGTTACTAGCAAAGACACTGTGTCATGGCAGCGTCACTCAGCACCACCACAACATCACTCTGCACCACCACAACATCACTCTGCACCACCACAGCATCACTCAGCGCAACAGCAGCATCACTCAGCGCCACTACAGCATCACTTAGTGTCACCACAGCTTCACTCAGCGCCACCACAGCTTCACTCAGCACCACCACAGCATCACTCAGCGCCACCACAGCATCAGTAAGCGCCACCACAGCATCACTCAGCACCCCCACAGCATGCTCAGCACCACCATCGCAACTCTCTGCGCCACCACAGCAAAAACACTCAGCACCACCACAGCATCACTCAGGGCCACCACAGCATCACTCAGGGCCACGACAGCATCACTCAGCACCACCACAGCATCACTCAGCACCACCACAGCATCACTCAGGGCCAGCACAGCATCACTCAGGGCCACCACAGCATTACTGAGCCCCACCAAAGCATCACTCAGCACCACCAAATCATCATTCACGGGCCAACACAGCATCACTCAACACCAATGCAGCATCACTCAGCACAACCACAGCATCACTCAGCACCACCACAGCATCACTCAGGGCCACAACAATATCACTCAGCGCCACCACAGTATAACTCAGCACCACCCCAACATTACTCAGCACCACCACAACATCATCACTCAGCATCGCCTTTGCAATAGTACACCACCACATCATCATCACTCAGCAAGACCTAAATATCATTCAGCATCACCTCAGCATTGTCTCAGCACCAGTCACCACCACCACCACTGCCACCTCAACATCACTCAACACCACCTCAGCCTGCTCTCGGAATCTGCCATCTGTTGATTCTCCACTAGCGACTGGGCGCTGCTAGTGTTATAATACAGGTACTAGTTCACAACCTTCAACCTCCAATTGTTTATGCCCCTTCAAATAAAAGCTTTAACAAACAACCATTGGAATAGGCAAAACCGCATAGCAAGAACAAAAGAAAATGAGGATTTTTTTATTGTACATACATTTTTAGTATGGTCATTTTGTTGGACATAATGCTTTCTTGGTCATATATAAGGTAACAAAAAGGCTTCTGGAACTTTTTTATTACAACTTTTCAGCATGCTGCACAGCAGCCACACTTCTCTACAGCACAGCTTAAACACATAGTCAATAGCTCTACCTAAACACTTATAAGGCCCCAAAGGCGAGACCTATTGGCTATGCCAATGCATATTAACCTTGCAACGGGACCTTGTACTGAGGGGACAGCAAGGGACACAACTGCTTGTCTCTACTAGTGAAGTGATTTCTTTTCTTTTTTTTTATTGATAAGTTTTATTGCGTTTCATAGGATCAAGACATTGCATCTAAATCACATTGCAACAAGATGTACACAGCAATATCACAGCAACAATACATGATACACATAAAATACCCCAAACTCTCCCCTCCCCCTAGCTTAGATAGTTCAACATAAGAGTGTCATCAATGCATATAAGTATCCTCTGTGGAAGCAATTAGTGTAGGCATGCCTCATAGTTCTGACATTCCATACATCCACAATTCCCAAACTCGGTCCCACCCTCCCTGTGCATTACATATCATAAGAGGCAACACATTAGGCTGCCAACCCAAATAAGGTCCATCCCATATTTGTAGCATTCTTTCATTGCCTAGTCCTCCAAATCAGTTGGTGCCAGTCTGGCAACTTGTAGATCTGCTCATCTGCACCCAGGCAGCCAAATCATCTCTGAGGCGTTCATCACGTCTCGCATGTTTCATTCTCACTTCTTCTACCACCGCCCAGTCAGCTATATATCGCAACCATTGAGCGTAACTTGGGGGTTGTGATCTCATCCATTTAATAGCAATGCATTGTTTCACCAGCAGCAAACCCAGTAGCAAGAACGTACGACTAAGTTTCTAACTGATGGGGCAGGGATCAATACCAGGAGTATCTTTTGTGGGGTGCATGCAACCTCCTAGCCAGTCTCACTATTTAAGCTTTGCAACACTTCTCTCCAGTATGGGGACAACTAGGGACAACTCCACACCACATGTGCGAAATCCGCAGCAGAGATTCTGCATCTGACACACTGGTCAGAGTGTGGAGTAAATAGCATGTAAGGTCCTGGGTGTGAGATGCGCTTGGTGCACGTAGTTGACCTGTATAAGTTTAAACGGGTGTTGGAGCTTACAGTACATACACCCATATGGATCTTTTCCCAGTATTTTGCAGTGAGTGGTTCGCCCCACACCCTCTTCCACCTCCCCTGCACATCAGGGATTTTCCTTGATAGGTCATCTCGTAGTGCACAATATATTTGCAATATTAGTCTACGTCCTCCAGAGAGTGCAAGTAGTGCTGTCAGTGTCTGCAAGGGCAATGGCTATGTTGTAAAACAGGGCCATATCTCACAGGCTGTTGCCAATATCTTAGCATATTGTAAATATTAGCCTGCACCCAACATGAACGAGGCTATTGCATCAACCAGCGAAATGAACTGGCCACTTAGGTATGGATCTCCTAAAAGCTTGCAGACCCCCTCTTGCCATTTCCGCATGGACATCAACTCTGCCAGAGCCACAAATGCCTTCAGCGCCCAGAGTGGTGTATCACACACATTGGGCGCACACCGCGAATGCCTTGTAACCATCTGTTCCCACACCCGTCCGTCATATCAAGGGCAGCATTTTCGCCGGTGTCTGAGCACCACACATGTGCAGTTCAGGGTGTGTATGTTCTTCATGAGAGCCTTGCAGAAGTGTCGTCTCCCAGTTATCTCCCTCATCTAGCCAATGAACTGCACGCTGTAGGTGAGCCACTAGATAATAGAGCTAAACGTTAGGTCGCTCCAACCTTCCCCAGTCCCAGGTCTGCTTCAACAAGGAGAGACTTATTTGTTTCCTTTTAGTGAACCATAGTAAGTCAACAGTTAATTTATTTGTGACTACATTGGCATATTTGTGATAGAATTCTCCTGGGAGGGCATGACCTCCAGGGGTCTTAGCAGGCTTCTGCCACTGTAGCGCTGCCAGGGGCTTCTCCTTTGTAATAGGCTCCTCAAGAGCGGCCTATTCTTCCGCTCCTATGTGTGGAATCAATATCTCCGTCAAAAAGGCTGCCCCGTAATCATCTGGTCCCCTAGCACGTTTTTGCATAGGTATTACAAAGGTGGGCATAGAATGACTCATTAATCGTTAGCTGGGTTTTAACAAGGGTTCCACTCATGTCACACAGCATTAACACTGATTTCCAAGACTCTTGTTGGCAGATTAAGTGTGCAACCATCTTGTCACCTTCTGCATGTAATTTCTGACAGCATGCATTGTACGTATATTTTTCCAGTCTAAACCAATCCTCCAAGAGACCATCACAGGCACACTGCCAGTCATTGAGCTTTTGTGGGCTAGAGGGTAAACCATGTCTATTTCAAGTATTTGGGATTCTCCCTGGACTAGATCATGTTCCAGTTGCCTTCGGACCCCGTAAGTGCTCTTAACGCAGATCCTTCTAATCATGACTTTCATTGCGTCCCACTCATGGGCTTTGCTGCTTGAGCTTCCTTAGTTCACCTGGAAGTTTTGGGATAGTTCCTCTTGGACTGTGGACAGCAGGAATTGGGAATGATCCAATAAATAACTCAGTAAATAGGACACCTCCTTTATTTGATGTGCCATGGCACTAGATAGTCCAAATGTTTATGCATTCCCATGGCAGGGATAAAGCCGGAGAACACTTTTGATGTTGGATGTCGTTCTCTCCAAATATCTAATAGCTTATGGCCGTGCATCAGATCTATGAGTTTTCCTGTCATGTGTGCTTCGTATTTCTGCTCAGTCATTCACAATCTAACATTCCATCAAGCACACAGTTACAGTTAACTCCACAACTGCTGACATTGTAGGGTGCAGCAGCCACCATCAACCCGGTAAAGACATTTCCACAGTCCTTATTGGGAGCATACACATTTAGCAGGCATATGTCAGCCCATCTAGGCTCCCAACAGGACAACAAAATGACCTCAGGGTCCACCACATGACCTTTAGGAGGGAAATGTACTCATATCATGGCCCCAGGGTGCATACAGTTGTGCCCTCCATCTCCTACGGAGACTCTGGGTAAAGTCCCCCCATACATGGGTCTTGTTAGAAATGGAGGTCTGTAGTTGGCAATGGCTTGCACTGTTGTCTAAGTAGAAACCCTTCTTCGTAGTCAGGATAAGGGGGATACACTTCTAAAATAACCCCTGCTCATCCCCTTGGTAGCTTGGCACGAACAGACTGGCTTATCTCAGAGGCAGTATGTAAAGCATTTGTGAACACATACAGTAATACAGTGAAAACACTACAAAAGGACTCCACACCAGTTTACAAAAATAGTTCATCTTTATCTAAACCAAACAAGACTAAAACAATAAAAATACACAATACAGTAATCAAAATATGACTTTCAAAAGGTAAAAATAGTTCTGTTAAAAGTAAATTGCAGATGCAATACTTTTCACACAAAGTACCTTGGATGCATTGCATACATAAACAAAAAGGGTTGCAGGGAAGGTTATGCATCAGTTCCTTACACGCATGGAAGGTGATGTGTCAGTTCATTACTGCTGAGCAGGGGAGGTGATGTGTCAGTTCCTTACCGGAGAGGAGGTGATGCGTTGGTTTCTTACTGTGTGGGGAGGTGATGCGTCGGTTTCTTACTGCGTCCCCCAACAATGGAACGTTCCTGGTGCCTCAATGCGATGTGACGATCCAGGAAGATGCGTGGGTTCTAGCACCCACATAGCAGGGCTTTCGTCAGAATCGGTGCGGTGGTCTTGGACTTAGGAGATTCGTGCACTAGATGTGGCGTGCAGTGATTTTTCAAGCCACGGGCAGCCGCTGCATCAGTTTCTTCAGTGATGCATCGGAAACAGGTACGGATGTGTCGCACTTCTCATTGTTGCGTTACTTTTCCAGCTCCCAACAGCCAGAACAACCTTCAGAGGCCCAGAACAGCTACAGGCACCTCTTGGCTGGTAACAACTTCCAGCAAGGAAGTTCAGGCGAGCTGGGGGTGAAGTTTTTGTGTCCCTGAGACTTCAGAACAGGAGGCAAGCTCTACTTCGAGCCCTTGGAGATCTTCCTCAAGCAGGGTCAACAGCACACAGCAAAGTCCTTGTCCTTTCCTTGGCAGAAACAGCCACTGCAGGCCAACCCCAGACAGCACACAGCAAAGGGGCAGTACTTCTCCTCAGTTTCTCCAGCTCTTCTCCTAGGCAAAGATTCCTCTTGATTCCCAGAAGTGATCTAAAAGTCTGGGGTCTTGGTCCCTCTTTTTATAATACAAGATCCTTTGTTCTCTGTGGCAGAGAAGCTCTTTGCCCAGCCAAAACAGTTCTGTACTCTCTGGTGCAGCTTCCTGCAGGAGGTGGAGACAGTGTTGTCCTTGGCAGACCAGACCCATTCAGGTGTGAAAGAAAACTCCTCCCCTACTCTAAATGCAGCCCAGGTCTATTCAGCACTGCCCTGACTCACCCTGGACAGGCAGGACACGCCTCAACTCCCAAGTGGCTGTCTGAACATAATGCACAACCCCAGCCCCTCTCACTCCAATGCCAGACAGTCAAAACACAACCTAGTAGAGGCACAATGAATGATTAGGCAAGAAAATACCTACTTTCTAAAAGTGGTATTTTCAAACCAAGAATGTAAAAATCACCCTCACTAAAAGATGCATCTTAACATGCTGAGTTCAGGCATATCAAACTTTATTTCCCTAGCTTGTTCCCATGGGCAGTAATGGTCATAAGATGTTGGTAGCAAACTCCCCATTCTATCCTATGGCACAGATAGCCGTACAATAGTGAGAAATGAAATTGGCAGTATTTCACTATCAGGAGGACATGCCACACACATCAGGGCATGCCCTAACTTTCATATACTCTGCACCCTGCCCACAGGAGTACCTTTGGCCTACCTTGGGGGTGACTTTCATGTAAGACAATGGAAGGTTAGGGCCTGGCAAGTGGGTGCACTTACCACGTCGACATGGCAGTACCAAACTGCACACAGACACCGCAGTGGTAGGTCTGAGTTACATTTACAAGCTGCTTATATGGGTGTCACAATCAGTGCTGCAGGCCCACTAGCAGCATTTCATTTACGGGCCATGGGCACACACAGTGCACTGTACTAGGGACTGACTAGTAAATCAGACATGCCTAACACGGAAACACCAAGCCATAACAACAATTTACAGGGAGCAGTTGCACTTTGGCCCTGAACTGCAGTGGCAAAGTGCCCAAAGCATCAAGACCGGCAAAGACAATGTCCAACACAAGAGGCAAAGGCAAACATACAGGGGAAGACCATGCAAATAATGCCAGGTCTAACAGATCTCCAGTAGGAAGGCAATGGAGATGCTGGATCATTTGAGATATTCACGTCTCTGTACCTTTTCTCCACTTGCGCCAATCCTCTGCCATTCCACAGCAGGTATTTAAATGCCTCATCTGCTAAATTTTTCATTTTGTGGAAATAATTGCAGAGTTTGGGCAACCAGGTAGGCCTTGTCCAAGCACACCAGCAGATACCATCTATACGACACAGCATCACCTCCATTCACACATGCTGCTAACATTACCCCATAACAATATTAAGAACTAAACGTCATCCCCTGGACCTCCCTCCGCCCCACGGGCAGAAACGAAAACTTGCACTGTGTAATAGTAGGCAGTGCATGAACTGGTGTGTCCCGCCCTATTCCCAGTGTTGTGTACACTTATCAAGCCAAGAATGCAAACATCAAGCAACTAAGCTCTTCACTAGAGAACAGCACAGTACAGGGGCAGTGACACAGTGTCTCAATTCAGCCTCCACAGCATGTGTATCCCGGAGCCTTAGTGCCCCTGCCAGCCAAAAGTATGATATTACTAGGCTATCTGGTTTTAGGTTTAAACTTATAATAACTGATAAAATCCTACCAAAAGGAAAATAGCCATCCCCGGTGTAAACATATAAACATTGAAAAAACACCTTTGCATCCACAAACTGAGTGCCATTCAAAGAAAGGGAAAGATGAGTGAAATTGTCATTTTTATTTCTTCCTGAAGGGGCCAATATAATGCAACTTTGTTATACAAGGCAGCAGCAAGAAAGACTGAGCTAATATTAAGCTGCTTGAGTTTTGTTGTTTAGGGATGTCACTAAAACATTGTCTCTTCTTCCTTCTGCTTTTTTCAGTTGTGTGGTCTTTGGGCTAAAGATGCAGTGCTTCGAAGCATGTTTTAGGTCTTATTTAGTTATTGTAAGACCTATAGAGAATGACGATTCTCCAATTATTATGTAGATAGAATCTTGATTTTAGTAAAGATTAACAGAGGCTAACATTATGCAAATACTTTTATTTGCTGCCCAACATGCTTCCCCTTAAAGATGTTTATACATCACAAATACTTTAAACATTAATAACATCATAAGAAGACGGAGCACACTCCCATCTTCCTCTTAGGCTGCGATGACACAGGGGAACATCGTGGCATTCCGATTGCTCCTAAGCATTGTTATCTGAGGATCAAGCAGAAAAAAACACTGTATAGTGAAAAGGTAAAAGAAGGTCTATACCGAATGGATAATAATAAAGCACAATACGTTAATGTAGAAAAATACAAATATGAACCAATCCAATCCAAAAAGCTTTATTTAAAAATTTGTCATAAAAGCCAATCACAGATAAAACAACATTTCATTTCCAGCATTAAAAAACAATAAAATATACTAATTAATGATATTGAACCTTAAAAATGAATGCAAAACACATGATCTAGTTAAGACATTACCAAAACACTTTTTAGAAAAGTATATCATATCAATTAATTAAAAGCCATGATAAGAAAATAGCTAATAAACTTAACTTCAAGCAACAACATAGATATGATTCAGTATTACTCGAAGTAAATACGACCTGACAGGTTTTCATGTAACATCTATAGTACGTGATCTAATTATCACATCCAACTAAGGAACTTGGCTTTTGCTATTGTGATACATAGCAACATGTTAGTACACAATATTCTTAGAGCAATGCTACATGTTCTAGTGCCCAGGTTTCAAGAGATTGGTTTTAGCCATGCCTTCCTGGGACCTGAATAGGCAGGGCAGACAAACAGAACGTGGGCATAGGACTCAACTAAGACATTGCAAAAAAGGATACTTGCTATTTCCTGATTTAGCCCATTTAGCTGTGTGTACTCTTAATGACAGGGATCCCACTCTAAATTGGAACTACAACTTCCGATCAAGTGGTTTGGTAATAACATCCCAGTACTGTTACAGTCTGGGCCAAGGTTTCATGGTTAGCGATGAACTGTCACTTTCTCTATGGCTATTGTAGTAAGCCACTTCCCAGTATCTTTCTTTTATAACCTCTTTAGGGGGGTTGGTGATATGTCTCCAAAAACTATTTTCAGCTAGTCTTAACTTAGATAAGTTTTCAATCCCCCAGAGCTCCGCCCCATATAGCACTGAGCTAACCACTTTCATATAAAAAATGTGTACGACCGGACTAAAAGGCTTCACCAGGGAGGCAATAAATTCTCTCTGTGAGTCCCCTGATAATGGCCAATGTTTTAGCAAGGAGGTGCCTATTTGACGCCTCCATTTCATACCTTTTTGTATAACCCCAAAGTAGGTAAATGTGTTTACTTGTTCTAAAGGCTTCTTATCTAAAAATATGTTGATTAAAAGTCATAAATTTCGTATTTTGCCACATTGAGTTCTAGTCCCTGTAGCGAGAAAAATTCTTCAAAAAGAATTAATGCTCACTGTAAGCCACTAGGGGTTTAAGAAATGATCAATGTGTCATCGGCGAACATTAATATGGGAATTGCAGAGCCCACGAGGACTGGAGTGTCAGTTGGTACTGATGTTAAAACCTCTGCAATTCCATTGATAAAAAGAGAAAATAAAGTGGAGGCTAATACGCATCCTTGGCGAACCCCCTTCGCTACAGAAAAGGCTTGGTAACGTTTCCTTGCCTGCCCCAGGGTATTTGAGCAAAAGTATCTTCATGAAGGAGCACTATTATGGTAAACAGTTCAGATGGTATCCCTAGGTCCTGCAAGGCAACCCAAAGCTTGCTACGCGAAACCAGGTCAAAGGCTGACTTCAGGTCGACAAAGGCAGCGGTCCAAGACCACGGTTCGCCAGTATATTAACCTAAACCAAAATACTTGGTCTATTGTGCTGATGTGATTACGAAAACACACCTGTAGTGGAGTGAGGATTTCCTGTCCCTCAATCCAGTCATGAACCTTTTCAAGCACCAATCGAGCTACTGTCTTTTGGATGGAGTTGATTAGGCTGATAGGTCTATAGTTTCCTGGGAGGGATTTGTCACCCTTTTTGTATAGTGGCATAATCTCAGCCCCTTTCCAAGAATTGGGGTCAGGGGCCCCAAGGGCAATCGCATTTGCCAATATCAGGATGTACCTAATCCACCAAGGCTTGTTATAAAGACAAATATCAGCGGGGATACCATCTATCCCCGGCGCCCTGCCCCCCATAATTGACCTAAGGGCCAAATCAATGTCAGCTGCGGTAAAGGCCTTGTCAATGTGATATTTGTGTTCAAGAACTTTGAGATTGTCTTCTTCCGGCCCGTTGTCATATTGACATCCAAAGTGGGTTACCCATTGGTCCTGGGCAACATGATTCTGTGGTTTCGGTCGATGCCCCCCTGTCCCATTTGACCAAATTCCAGAACCGTTGGAATCATTGTTAGCACAGGCTGATCTGAGATCCTGCCATCTGCTTTCGTCCCATTGTTTTTTTGCCTTCATCTGCACCATCCTATGTTCTCTCCTGGCTGACCGAACACTAAAAGGGTCTTTTTACCTAATCTCTACTTTGAGGTTTTTGTGGGCGGTTTTGCAGGCAGCATCATACCAGAGGCAGGTATTCCTTAAGGGACTACTCCTTGGCCTATGTTCTCTGATGAAATAAGAACGCAGTTTGTTGTGTCATTCGGTTATATGGTGTAATGATATTGAGTCCGAGACAGAAGCAAGGAACTCTAATTCAACTAAGGTTTGCTCAGAATCTACAGCAATAGCATCTAGGATATCTGGATTCTTGTGAACCACTTCCCACTGCAGGTGCCTTAGGTCGTTGGTGGGGACCAGATCATTCGTGATTAGACAGTCTTCAGATGGTAAAGGTGGTTGATGGGTCAGAAATTTAAATGTAGTGCATAAAGGGTTATGATCACTTTCCATACGCTCCCTTACTACCATATCCAAAAGAGCATGCCAAAGTTTAAATGAATTAGCATGTAGCCAATACGACTAGCACTACGGCAATTATTAAAAGTATTGGCTCCGTGCCTATCGGATGGAGTTCTTCCATTAACTGCTCGCAGTCCTTTTTCTAGGGCAATACCTTTCATTTGTATTACAACATCTGACCATTGATTAATAGACGCTAATTCAAGATTAGGGATTTCCCACAAGGCGTCTTCCTCCATTACTAGTTCCAGTTCCTCAATGCCCAGGGGCTCAAATGTCATAATAAATCCCCTGCTACTATCACTAAGGTATCTCAAGACCATTGATCTAAGAGGGCATCAAGTGAGACTAAAATGTCTTATCTCTTCCCCCCACTAAGCCCCTAACATAAACATTATAGACATCAATAATCCCAAGCCGACCCCCACAGAAGCCTGATGGCAAGAATATCATTATTCTTGGTTGGGATCTTTCAAATTTCAGGACAAATGGCCTGTTTGGCCCAGATTGTAAGCCCCCCCCCGAATGGGCAACCCTTACACCCTCTTAAGGCCGAAATATAATAATTCAAGTTCCCTTGGTGGAAAAGAGGGTCAACTAGCAATTTTTCTTGAAAAATACAGATGTTGCGCTGCTCTACAAAGGTTTGCTATTCCCGGGATGCCTCCTTGGCCCTAGACCAGCTATATTCCATGACATTATGTTCAAGGTGGGGGCATTTTGATGATGCTGTGTGTGTATATTGTCCCCGTTGGTTATGCCTCTCAAGGTATTCAACTCTCCCGCTGCACTAAGCAGTGGTAAGGATGTTTGAATTGTTACCGGGGGGATGGGAGTGGTTCTACTATATTGGCACCCTCACAGGCTGGTGTCCTGTGTTGCTCTCCTGGAGCTCCCACGGGAGAGAGCAACCTTCAATCTATCTCATTGAGGAGGGAAGAGCTTGTGTGTGTGTGGTTTGTTCGGTTGGGTTAAATTTGAGACGAATTTTGGAACTCGAGAGTTCCTGGGTCCGAATGTCAAAGTCTACAAGATTCTCTACTAGCCAAAAGTCTGGAAGTGTTAGGGTAATGTAGTTCATTGGGTCTTCAGGGGATGTGTGTCGTTTAGCTCCAAGAATATCCTCCCTGATTAGCGATCGACACCCCTTACATGGCGAATCCATTTGGTGCAATTGTTTCTGAGAGAGATCTCATTCTCAAAATAACGATCACCTGAGCATTTTGGTACGTTTATCATATGCATAGTGTTACGAGAGCTTGGTGTGCTAGGGACAACCCCCCCCCCCCCCATCCCCCACAGTGCATGGCTTCTGCTATGACCAGGGGTGGCGGGAGGTAGAATAGAAAAGCCGTGGGTGGGTGCAAAGGTTTCCGAATAGTGGTTGCGCTTGTGGGTTTCCTACCAGGGAAATTGTGCCCCACACTCATACTAGATGACTTAGAGACCAGTGCTTGACTTGTCTTGAAACCTGGAGCCTGATCTTTAGGGAACAGTTTGACTTTAGATATAGGATCAGTAAGGTTAAGAACAGTGGTTTTAAGAACTTGGATTTCACTCATTATATTAGATAGCTGCGTGGATAAATGCCCTTGGGAAGACTGGTAGTTATGCATGGATGCTCCTGGAAGCGGGTAATTCCTGGAGAGTATGTCAGTCTCAATTTGCTGGGCCACTTTAACACCAACAGGTTCCTGTGTGGTACAGCAAGGGTTAGTCACTGCATGCTCCGTATGACCTTGGGTCCCTGTACATGAGGGGCTGGTTTCTAAGGTTATTGGCTCCAGCAGAGGGTTGTATCTGTTGCTACAGGGGAAAACTGTCAAATTATTTTTAAGGGAGGGTGGATTTGAGGAAATGTCTACGTTTTGACTTGCAGGTGGGGAAGTTCAGGAGAAGGCGTCTGACCTGCAGATTTTTAAAACATATCTGGGATATGCTTTTTTTGTCAGTGTTACTTCCCATAGCTTGCCCGGGGCTAGTACCAATTGTTGGAACAATATCAGTAGTGGCACTATCGAGAATGCCTTCGCACTCAGACAAAAGGTTACCAATTCTATCTAGAACTTCACATCCTGCATCTTGACTAACTTGATGGCCTTTTTTTTTTCCTTTCTTGGCCTTTTTTTTTGCGACTCTCTCCCACCACCTCCTCGCATGCTTTCCTCTTTCCCATTTAACCCCCCCAAAAAATAACAAACATGTTTGTGATAGGGACACTGGAGTAGCGCGTGTACCTATAATAATAATAATAGGGAGGTTTGTAAAGCGCCTGGTTACGCGCACCGGCGTGTCCCCTCAAGTACCAGGATACTTTTACTACAAGAAATAAGTCTATATAGCAAATATAAACTATGGGAACCACTCGGTGGGATAAAAAAGTCACCTGCTAAGAATGTTAACGTCCTGGTAGCCCTGGGAGACAGAAGTTAGAGGGGTGGCCCATCCCAGCCTCTTCCGGGCTCTAACCGACAAGGGTGGGCCACCCTTGGCCGGTCTTCGCCCCCGGGCACAGCCCGACCGCATCCGGCGCCACGGATGTGAGGCAGCACTTTAAAGCGCGATGAAAGCGCCTCCCACTAGGCTGAGGTGGCAGGAAGAAGCGTGTAGCATCCTGGGATTTGTGGTCCCACCAGGGTGTATGTCAGCCCAACAAGGATGAAGCAAGGGTGAGGCTGCTGCTGATGTTGCACCCTGGGATTAGGATCCCACCAGGGTGGATGCCAGGAAGGGTAGGTACACTCACAAATGGCCCAGCCCAGCCCCGCACTGAACCAGCATCAAGATTAAACAGTGCCAAACCCATGCCTCCCAGGGAGAGGAGGGTTGAATAATGTAAGCCTCCGTTTGTCTTTAATGAAATGAAGATTCTCTCTGCATAATAATTGGAAAATCGTCACTTCATTACAAGACCAGAGACTACTATTATGCATGTTTAAAGCCATGTAATGATACACTGCTGACATGCTCTATTGGTCTCAAATAGAACTTCAAGAAGGTACTTGTATTTGACCAATCAGCAGTTTTAAGTATTTCGGGCAGGGATCCCCCTGCCCAAAATACTTTACTAGCCATTACACCCCTAGAAGATTTTGCTCCAAATCTAGAGAGATCTACGCCAGCTTCATGCATAATCAGGCGTACCCATCTGACTAGGGTGACTGAAGAAACAGGTCTAAAAGGACTATCATATGACAAGAGAAGTTGATCAGTGCCAACAGGTCTAAATGTTGAAATTGTATTCTAATAACACTTCATACAATTAACAACACACAATTTTTCACACTCATGAAAAAAAGGATAGAAAATAGATTCTGACATTGTTTTGTTTCTTTTCCAAATATCGAAGTGAACACCTTCAGAGGAGTAGAAGCTCTTAGAAAGTTCAAAAGTTTAGTGACTGAGACCCTTCTAAAAGCGATCAGACACAAAAGAGTCGCCAATTTCATGGAGATTCGTTTAAGTGAGAGTAAATGGTTATCAGGCCAAGAAAGGAAGAGATTTGGGCCCAGATGTAGGTAAATCCCATTTACCGATTTTGAAATACCGAATTTTACCGATTCGGTATTTCAAAATCGGTAAATGGGATGTAGGTACCAACATCTGGATTTTTTACCGATACCTTGAAATTCGGTATTTACCGATTCGGTAAATACCGAATCGGTATTTGCTACTGAATCCTATGGGCCTTGAAGCCCATAGGATTCAATTCAAATACCGATTCGGTATTTACCGAATCGATAAATACCGAATTTGTCAAGGGTGCAGGGGGTGTCACTTTGACACCCTCTAGCACCCCCAAAACGGGCATGTGTGCAACGTGGCACACAGACATGCCCTAAGGGCACGTCTGTCTGTCACATAGCACATGTGTAAATGCACAGATGTGCATGTACACAGGAATCGGTATTTTACCATGGATTTGTATTCCATGGTAAAATACCGATTCTGAAAGCCATGTGCCAATGGAAAATTGGCTACCCACATTGCATTTTCGGTAATTTTACCGAATCGGTAAATATTACCGAATCTGTAAATTTACCGATTCGGTAATAATAACGATTCGGTAAAATTACCGAATATGTGCCCCTACATCTCCATAGCCCTTTACCGAACGGAAACGTCCGAAAATCTGTATTTTCGGCCGTTTCCGATCGGTAAAGGGCTACCTACATCTGGCCCTAAAAATCAGGTTAACATCCTAAAGGGATTTGTAACGAGCTTTAAGGGGTCTTCTTAGTCTTACTCCTTTCATAACCCTTTTGATTAAAGGATTGTTTCCAATGGCAAGGTTATTGACCAATGCATGTCCTGAGGAAATAGCCGATCTGTAACAGTTGATAGTACTATAAGAGAGGCCTGACTCAAAGAGATGGGCTAGATAATTGGCTACGTGTTGTAGAGAACCTTGTTCGGGATCCAGATCCCTTTTGATGCACCAACAAGACCACTTTCTCCAAACACCTCTGTTTCTTTTACGAGTTCCTGGTGCCCATGAATCTTCCAAAAGGCTCTTAGCCTCTCCAGAAAGGTCAGAATTTCTGTCAGAACCCCTGAAATCTTCCACACAAGAAGCTTCATCCTCCCCTCTAAAACCAAAGGATGTTCTTCTCTGTCCGGACCCTGCAGTAGATCTAGGGATGACGGGAGTAGCCGTGGAAAATCCACTGCCAGTTCCATTATCCCAGGAAACCCAACCTGAGATTTCCAAAAGGGGGTTACAAGAATGATGGAGTGTGACTCCAGTCTTTCCACAAGAGTCTCTGTAGCCAGATTTAAATTCTATCAACCTTCTGCCTGGTGGGCCAGTCAGGTTTTGGAGTAGCAGAGGGATGACTCCTGGTTAAATCAAGCAATGAAAATTTGTATAATTAAGAAAGAGGTTTCTCTGTGGTATCGAACTTTGGTGGAAGTAGAGGACGATCTGGATCTATATATTCAAACGCTCTGGGGTGATGAATTAGTTAATGTGAATCAGAGCGAGGTCTGGATGGCTTCATTTGCATTGCTCTGAGAAACAGTTAAACCTGCCTTCCTTAAACGTAACCACCTTTTTACGCTTTACAGGGTATATTGGTCCCTAGCAAAATTAGCAAAACTAACTGGAGCACAATATGTGTGCCCAAGATGTCGTGATCCCTCAGCAGATGATTGTCATATGTTTTTAACTTGCCCAGAGATTACTAAATACTGGACAGATATCTGCAAATTTTTGTCTTAGGTTACAGGACTACAGGTGGATGTAAGTCCTCTATGTATCTGTTTTTGGAAGATGCCAAGATAGTATCCTCGCACAAACATAAAGGCTGCATGACTTATTTTCTATGTGATCTTACTGGGAAGACCGGAGGTTTGAGGAGCTAGGAAAACAGGTATTCCACCCCCTTTCTCAGATTGTAAAAAGAACATTATATTTACAAGTCAACAGGGCATGGCATGTGACCCCAGTAGTCGGGAAAAGACGTGGGCTATGTTGGTCAATGGAGTAAAAAAGCTGGGGTCCAATGATTAAGCCAATTAATAGCTGTTGGCCTAGTTCCTCTTCTTTCGTATGATGTACAAGGGAAGAGTGGGAGTGGAAGCAGCTAGAGTTCTTGAGTGGAACAACTTAATTCCTGGCCGGTCCCCGGCAAGGGGAAGGGAGTATTGCCAACAAGTAAATTGGCAGAATGAGGAAGAAAAAAAAGAGTCTCTGTATCATTGAGAAGGGTGGAAATGCATAACCCATGATCCCTCCCAAGGTTGGAGAAAGGCATCTACCCCTGATACATTGGGATTCGGTCTCCAGCTGAAATATTTCTGAACTTGGTGGGTTAATCTGCTGTTGAAAAGGTCCCTCAGGACTGGACCCCATAACTCCTGGATTAGAGAAAAGGCCCTCGGATTCAACTTCCAATCGCTGGAATCATAGAGGATACAAGAATTCCAGTCTGCCCTTAGATTCTGAATTGCCGGAATAAATTCCACCCTGAGAGTAATCTTTTGATTCCATCAAAAATACCAGATCTGATTGGCAATATCTGAAAGAGTTGTGGATCTCGCGTCCCCCAGTCGGTTTATATGTGAGACAGCAGAGAAATTGTCTACGCAGATTAAGGTATTGGAATACTTTAGATACGTCTTGAAGCTCATAACTGCATTCAGAGCTGCTAACATCTCCAGGGAGTTTATGTGTGGTGATTGTCTCTCTAAGAACCACCTCCCCCGGTTTTTAAAGGGTTTATGTGAGCACCCCAGCCGCGGTTGCTCGCATTTGACTCCAGAGTAAAGTCTGGGACATTTCCCAAAATAGCCTTCCCGTTCGATGCTTGAAGGTTTCTTAACCACCAATGAAGATCCTCTCGAGCATCCTCTGAGAGGGGAAGTGAGTCTTTGTACCACAAACCCTTTCTTAGACCTAGAGCCTTTAGTCTTTGAAGACCCCTGTACTGAAGAGGGCCAGGGGAGATGGCTTGGATAGTGGATGACAGTAGACCTAGACCCCTGGCTAGGTCTATTAGCTGAATTAATTCTTTCTTGGTAACCTTTTGAAGCAGAATTAGATTGGAAAGAACAGTATTTACCTGCAAACCGAGGACTTCTAACTCCTGTGTCGGAACCATGATAGATCTCTTTATATTTATGATGAATCCCAGACTCTGAATAAGGTCTTAATTCATCTGTAAGTGTTTCTAAATTTCCAGTTTGTCTTGAGACATAATGAGAATTTTGTCTAGGTAAATAATTTGACGACGTCCTTTCTCCCTGAGGTAACGCACTACTGGGCGAAGGACTTTGCTGAAACAGCAAGGTGCTGAGGACAGGCCGAAGGGAAGACACTGGAACTGATAAAGAATTTCTTTCCAAGTAAAACGAATGTACTTTTGACTGTCCTCATCCATGGGTATCGTAAAATAGGCATCTTTGAGATCCAATTTTACCAGCCAAACCTTGCCTTGCAAAATGTCTCTCAAAAGATGGATACCCTCCATCTTGAAATGTCTGTAAGTAAGGAACTTGTTCAGATATTTTAGGTTTATGATGGGACGCCAACCTTTGTGTTTCTTTTTGACTAAGAAGATAGTACTTTAAAGCCCTTCGAAATCTCGGATAATGGGATCTTTAAAATGGCTCCCTTGTCCAACATTTGGGAAATCTCTAATTCAATTAGTTTAGAATTTTCCGAGTCTCAAATCATCTCCCTTGGTATCTTTCTTTGAAATGGTTGTTCCCAAAATTCTATTTTGAATACCACTATAGTTTCCAAAACACAGTGGTCTTGTGTAATCCTTGACTAATTGTGTGCAAAGTGTTTCAGTCTTCCTGCCACCTTTGAAGGGAAAGAAGAGATCAGGCTTACCTTGGTAGGTTTGATTGGTGGATCTGGGTCTCCCGCCACAGGATCTTGAACTCTTCCCTCTCTGGGGGTAGAAATTGGAGTTGGATCAAAAGCCTCTATTGAAGTGAGAGAAGCCTCTCTGGTCCTGGGGGTAAAATTGGGACATAGAGGTGTTGCGGCTGACAGACAGTCCCCTCCTGTCAGCCTTCCAAAAAGTGAACGACCCTCAGAAACTCTCTGCATGCTAGACTCGGCCTTAAGGAAAGCTTTAAAGGTGGATACATATTTGCCCAGGGATTTCACTAAATTATCTCCAAATAGGAGTCCCTTGTTATCACACATGTCCTCCTTAGAGGACATGCCGGCAAGCTTTGGATTCATCCTTAGCAGGACCACTTTTTGGCGCTCTGTAATGAGGTTGGCATTAGCGTTACTAATGAAGCAAATCGCCCGTTGTGACCTGCCCCTCAGAAGGTCAATGTTGACTGGGGTATTGTTGACCCTTGCCTCTTCAGTCATATCGAGATTTTTGGGTAAGGGTCCAAGAACATCAAGGAGTTTGTCTTGACATTGCTTCAAACATTTCTCTATCCCTTTTCTGCAGTCTTTACCAGATTTGAAAAGGAATGTAATCAACTCAGGATCGAGATTGGGGGTGTTGCACACCTTGTCCTCAGAGGAGGGTCGAGGACACTCGTTACGCAAAAGGTTGCGAGTTTCTCTGAAAAGAGATTTTTCACCCACTGGGATAGATATTTGCTAACGTGGTCCATAGGCCACCATTTGGAACTGCAGGGGTGACGGATAGATGTAGGGTTAAACATCTCCCCTCTGAGGGGGTCCTTAATGGAAGAAGAAGAGGGTGGTTGTTCCAAATCTTTGTCAAGTTCCTCCAATGTGTCCAGAGGATCAAAAATGAATTCATCCAAATCTATGTATGTCCTCATAAACTAAGGATTCACAATGGGGATTAAAGGAATCATCAATATCATGTGTGCCATGAAGGTCACCTCTCTCTATCATGCTGCTACGGGCAACTCTTCTCTCTGTCCCAAGGTATCGGGATTTCTCTCTTGTGCTGCTATGAGCACCATTATCTATTGTAGCGCTAGGGCTACCAAAATCATTAGCATGGGTAAATGCCTCCTTCGAACAAACTTCTTTAAGCTATCACCCAAAAATCCTTAGGGAGCTGTTGAGGGTTATTAGCATCCATCTCCTCGAAAGGATGACTATAAATATATACATCGCCGTCAGAATGAAGGCTTACAGTTTAATGCAGATTTAGGGGTATTGTACACCCTTCGAATCAGGAGAGCACCTTGAAATTAGCTTGATTGCTGTACTGGCTCAAACAGAGATTATGGAAGAGTAGCAATGCTCACGAACATCCACCGGGTGGCTATCAAGGAGCTTAAAATAAAAAAACAGGCAGAAAATGACTTCAGCTTGGTCAGGCACAGTTACACGCTCGAGCAAAGGAGCTATAACTAAGATAACGTGCCGCTGAGCCGGAAAGGAGCCTCGCGTCACTAAGGGCGCGTGTACAGTGGTCATTGTCTCTCTTTCGCGTCTCCTAGCAGGTTGCCAGGAAGCGGGAGAAACAAATCTCGCAAGCGTGGTTCCTGTCATTTTTTAAATTTTATCAAAAAGGAAGGGAAAAAGAAGTTAAATGAGGAATTTACTTAGCCTAGAAACAATCTTGAGGCTATAATTCAGGAGGTGGGGTCCGCAAGTCGTGGAGTGAGGCCGTCGAACGGCATGAGGAGAAAAATTAGACCCATAAGAAATGCTTACCTAGCACTCGTCAGACGATCGAAAAACGATCGGAAAACAAATTATAGACTTACCATTTCCTGCCATAAATTGGACAGGGGAGAATGTAGGCTGAAAGAGAAGGGGGGTTAGTACGAATATTAATGAAGCAAACGCAGGTAAAAGAACCATTACTTAAACAAGTATGAAATAATGATCGTAATAATAGGAAAATAAATAAACAGTATCATAACAATAGATGCAGTATCCAGGCAATAGTGCCACGAATGTAAGATGTACTTAGCTGTGTCAGGAGCAGCGAACAAAAGAGGAAGATGGGAGCGTGCTTCGTCTTCTTATGATGGTATTAACGTTCTATGTATTTGTGATGTATTAACATTCTTTAAAGGGCTGAATGTTGGGCAGCAAATACAAGTATTTGCATAATGGTATCCTTCGGTCTTGTAATTAAATCAGGAAATAGCAAAATCATATTTGATATTTTGGCTACATTTGATTTCACTGATAGGTAAAATGGCTGGCTTCATAAGAATCTTTCCCAATATGTACCATCACATTTACCCGCAGACAGTGAATGGGTGAAATCCTTTGACACATCAGCCCCATTTTCTAGCGAGTCAGTGTTGATTGTAGGTGAATAGTCAAACACCCCAGGCTTTAAACATTAAAAGCAAGGTGTAGTGACAGGTATTTGTGAAAAGAATGCTGTCACCAAGCATCTGAGATAGTGGTACAAACATGACATCATACTTTGTTAAACATGGAATGCAGTGACACTTGGAATGCTGCTGTAAAAAGTTCTTACCAAGTTCAATAAAGATTGAAGTGATATTGTTTGTATTTGCAGTAATTCAACTATGTATATGAAATATGTGTATGATGACCTATCAAAATCTCTACCTGAGCTGAAGTGCTTCCATGTAAAAGATCCTTGTCACTTGCTAGATGGTGTGCTGAGCGCATCTTTACAATCTTCAGAGTTAATGAAGAATGCTATTGAGTTTGTAGTCTATTCAGGTTCACTGTTTTGTTATGCCCGGGAACTAAAATGCAAATATTTCTCATTTTGTGCTTTGTGTGGCATCAAAGAAAGAGTCATCCTAGCTGTGTCATTTAGCACGTGGTTCTCAGTCCTAGAGGCTGTGAATGCCATATTATCCATGTGGCCACCTTTTACGGAATTTTTGCTTAGTGATGATGCCAAAGGCAAGAAATGTGATAATCTTTGGTCACATATTGATAGTGATGTGAAAAAAGTGCATGCTTAGGTTTTTACAGGAATACATGACTGCTGTAGTGGACATAATCAAAATAGTAGAGTCTGATTACACCCTTGTCTACCAAGTGTTCAGCATAATTGGTGTGGATGTGAAACATCTCCTTGAGAGTAGGCTTGGCGACACTTTTAGTGACTTTAACACTGCAACATGCTCCATGTTACACTTCTTGCCACTTGGTAAGCAAAGAAATGTTGAGGAGCAATTCAAGAAAATGTATTTTACAGTCTATGGGAAATGGCTTGCTATGATGCATAGAAATGTCCCTTCACCAACCATGGCATTTGAAGTTATTGAAGACTCACTGAGGTACCCTGCACAAGTTCTAGATCCCTTCTGAATTTTCTCCAGACTTCATTTTTGACCGCTTCATATGTGCCCAATTCAATGCATATATATTGCAGAACAAGTCCTAGACAATCACAAAATTCAGGTGCACCAGTATTGGCATGGAAAGCTATGTCATTGGCCAGAGTTAGAAAACTGTGTACTGTTGTTTTGGCATTGCCCGTCTCAAGTGCCAATGTTGAGAGTGCCTTTTCACAGATAAGCGTTGAAGAACCGGGTTTTAGAACCCAGCGGCGCCAGGGAAAACGTCTGATGTCTTCGAGTTCCCCTGCCTTGGCAAACAGAGACACGGGACACTTCTCGGTGACGTCAAAGACCAAATTTATTGTTTGCAACCAGGAACAGAGGTCTACGAAGCACAACACGGGTGGTTCGCTAGAGACTGCACACTTTAGTATTGCGAGACATCATCTTTTATGCTAAAAATCACATTCCTGACTAGCATCAGTTATTTACAAACGGACCAATCACACAGTGACATTTCAAACGTATCGCATAACGACAAACCCACTTTCCATTGTCCAGCCCACCAGAAATGACAAGACAAAATCCAACATTCTTGCTTGGACAGGCCGGGCAAAACCCATAATAAAAGGACCTCAACCCAAACCATAATTAAGCCATAAAAGGGAGTGAACAGAAACAGATGAGAAGCAAGATAGAAGGGTGTGTGCATGTACCATAAACTCAGCAATGTCCTGCTCTTTGATCTCTATCTGACCAGCTGCCTAACAAGGAACTGGCTCAACAAGATCAGCTTCGGGCAAGGGAGTCAGTTCGTTCAGCTCACACAGAAGTCAGCTAAAGGTGTACGTGTCCCAAAGACTCGTTTGGCCGCAGTCATCGGCCTATGTGAGGGCAACCACAAAATGGCTGCCGTACACAAATTGGAACCCGTGGGTTCGAACGGAATCCCTGAATACGTAGTGTTCCCATTGATCAATTATGACGAAAACACTTGTATATACCGCACTCGTCATTTGCGGTCCGCTGATACCAAAATCGTCTAAATACGACGACCTTTATTGAACAGATTCAGAATCACGGAACCTCAGACCCTCCTTTTGCCCTTACATAGGCAATAAACCCAAACCCAAGTCAGTCTGAATTCTGGTCTATAATATTCGTCAGATCATCAAGATGTTGCTGTAGCATCATCCTATTACTTAGTAACTCTCTCTGGACAGGTCTCCTTGGACACGTAGTAGCACAAAGGCCACAAATAGCAGGAGCACACTGTACAAGAGACAGAACAGGAAAAGGATAGCTAAGATCATCCCAATGACCATAAGAATCTTCCATCCCCACGTGGATAACAATCCCCAAAACCATCCCATTAACGACCAATCTCCTTCGTCCACATGTATAGACTCGGAGATCTTATGTAGCTTGGAAATGGCTTGGAGAACTGTCGGAGCTTGTCTGGAATGAAAACGCAGCAGCTCGATTGAATCAATTTACATACCCCTCCTCTATCTGCAAGTATGACATCTAACGCAACTCTGTTCTGAAGAGTCATAAGGCAATCCGACTGGAGCTCAGCAGTCAAGTTACTAAGGGCACCGGCAGTTTCGACTATGGTGGACTCAACCACTCTCGTCAACTGTCCAATGTTCCTGCTGTTAGCCATAGGTCCTCAAAATGGCAGAAAACCCTTCAGAAAATCTCCTAATTCTTGTCCTGCGGTATCTTCCTTAGTGAAGACACCTCTAACAACTCTCATCTTGTGGTAATCTGCCGTAGCTGTATACGTGGGAGGCATCAGGAACGAGACAAAACATGTGCCCGAGAAATAAGGGGGCAACCATGTATACGCTCTATCGTAACAGATGAAATAGGTACCCTTAGCTGCTAGAAACGCTGGGGAAGACTGGGACGCAAAAACATACGTCTCAGTGCAAACACTCTTCCCTAACTGAGCTCTCGGATTCTTTCCATTACCTTGCAGACAATAATGACCCTGATGGGGCACTATCCAAATCGGAGAGGATCTTTTCGCTTGCTGGTTAACACTCAGACTAACTCCATATCCAGTCACGTTCCAACCAATGTATGCCTGTGTCTCATCTCTCGCGATAGTCTCATAGGAACTAATTCCTCTAATCATATCGACTATACCCTTGACTAGAGCACTAGTCGTTAGACTATCTTTCACAGAACGTAGGGGTAGACTTCACGAGCATAGATGAACATCGTTCTGTATGCCCATACAGAGCCATTGTAGCTAAAAGGCAAAACCAGGTAAGGAATACCTTTATCAGTAGTATGAGGCATAAGGCCACACACCCAACAAATAGTCGTGTTCACTACTAGCTGGTGTTGGTGCAGAAGCTGAACAAAGGAATTATTAGCGAATTCCATTCTCCTGACAGATTCATGTTCGGGCAGAGGGTAAAAAGAATGTAAAGAAACAGTAGGAGGAGACATAGGTTGTATAGTGGGCACAAACGTCACTTGAAAAGAGAATTTCACATATCCAAATAAGAACATCATTAAACTAAACAACATAAACAAACACAATATTAAAAAACGTTTTCCGCTCATTACAGTACATATTTTGCTCTTGAAGCTCATTCTTTCAACAGGTCTCTCCATCTCGAGAAACTCCATCCTCTAATCGTGCTGTTCGCGGCGGTAGGGTGTTCCGCACTAGGGAATGCGTCTGTCAGTCCAGGGAACGCCCTTAGACCAACCAGAACCGTCAACCTAACATCTTCGGCTTGCACTCCAAAGACTTAACACCGCGACCCTAAAGCTGAACCCGGATGGTGGTTCAAAAAACAAAAATCAAAACAGTTCCTTGGAGGAGAGTTTAACCCTAAAAATCAGCAAAGAAAGAATTTATTATTTTATTTGTCCAGCCACTCTCGGTCTAAAATTATAACGCTCTTTGCCAGCCAATGTCTGTTCTAGAAACAAAAGCTCAGGTTCAGAAGTGTTCAAACTATTCGACGGAGGCACAGCTTCTTGCAGAAGATCGTCGCTTTCTCGTTCAGTGTTCGTTCCAATCAAACGGGCATCGCTAAAAGGCAGAAAACGAGGCACGGTTTCAGTCTCAGAATCAGGTAGTCCTTTCTGGACCCACCGGTCGTACGGTAGAGGCAAAGGGGCTCTCTTACAATGTACGCCGTGGATCCAGTTCTTTTTACCGCGCACTTGTACTGCTGAACGTGGAGATAAAAGAACCAAGCTGGGACCAATCCAGCGGGGCTGCTCGTTCTTGGTCCGCTGGAAATTCTTGATCAGGACCCACGATCCAGGTTCTATAGCATGTCCTGGATCTTCAGATGCTTGCGGCAAAGTATCATGAACCTGTTAATGCAAAACACACAATTTAGCCGTCAATTCATAAAGGTAATAGAGCAACACAGGGTGCTCTATCTCACTGAATTTTGTCGGCCGCGGCACTCATATATTTGCCGGGCGACCAAACACAACCTCATATGGACTAAGTCCCATTCGTAAATGCACAGTCATTCTTGTGGACAGGAGTGCTAACGGCAAGGCATCAGGCCATTGAAGACCAGAGCTCGCCTGGATCTTGGCCAGTTTCAGCTTAAGGGTGCCATTATAGCATTCGACTAAACCAGCTGATTGGGGGTGATTTGCAGCGTGGAATTTATGCCGGATTCCTAACCCATCACACACTCTCTTCATCACTTGACCCACAAATTCACTCCCGTTGTCACTCCAGACCATTCTCTGCAAACCATACCTAGGGAAAAATTTCTTAATAAGGGCTTTAGCTGTGGACAAGGCAGTGTTATCTTTCAAAGGGTATGCTTCGACCCCTCTCGAAAAAGAGCAAACAACCACTAACACATACTTCAGGTTGTTGCACCTCTCCATGTGGATGAAATCTAGCTGCAAAGCCTCGAACGAATATGTTGGAGGGGCAAAATGACCAGCTGGAGTTGGAGTTCCCTTACCAGGATTGTACATCAAACAAACCATGCAATTTTTAACCAAGTTCTCTGCACACTTAGGAATTCCAGCATTCTGCCATACTGGAGCTAACAACTTGCAAATCCCTTTCACACTGATATGAGCCATTCCATGCGCCATCGTAACCACTGGAAGTACATACGCATCGGGTAACAACCATTGCTGATGCTCTGACAACTCAATCCAACAACCATTCGAATCCAATTTACCCTTACTTTCTCTCCATTCATTCAACTCTTTCTCTGTAGCTTCAGCTTGGATAGATTTCACACTCTCAATCGTATCTTCACACATACTTCTATCCGGAACCCATCTCGCCAGACCCGCAACATACATTCGACTCATCACATCTCTCGCAGTTTCTTTCGCGACTTCATCTGCAAACGCATTACCACGATCAACATCATCAGTAACTTTCTTATGCGCACTACATTTCACGATCGCAACTTGCAACGGCAAAGTAAGTGACTCTAGAAGTTTATTCACCAACTGACCATGCTGAATCTTAGTTCCATGCGAAGTCAGAAACCCATGCTCTTTCCACAAACGTCCAAAACTATGAGCCACACCAAACGCGTACTGGCTATCAGTATACACAGTCACTCGTTTTCCTTTCGACAACACACATGCTCTTGTCAATTCAATCAACTCTGCTGCTTGTGCTGAATTATGTGGGATACATGCAGCTTCAACAATCGTATGCAAAGTCATAACAGCATATGCCGCAGTCGTATCACCATTCGGCAACTTAAAACACGAACCATCAACCCACAAAGCATCATCACAGTCAGGAAGAGGAGTATCTCTCAAATCTATTCTCCCTTTCGTCTCTTCTTCGGTTCTTAGAAAACAATCATGCTGTTCTTCACTATCATCATCTGTCTCAAGCGAAATCGGCAACAATGTAGCCGGGTTCAAAGTATTGCACCTCTTGATGTGCACATGGCTCGCTAAAAACGTAAGCTCATACCCTGACAACTGAGCACTAGTTAAGTGCTGTGTTTTTGTACGATTTAACATGGTATCCACTGCATGTGGAACCATGACCACTAACGTATTGTCCATAACCAAACCCGCAGATTGTCGAATTGAAACAGCCGCTGCCGCTGTAGCTCTCAAGTAACTTGGCAACGCTCTGGCTACAGGATCTAAAGTCGACAAAAAGTACGCACATGGGCGTTGCTTCTCGCCAAACTGCTGAGTCAAAACTGATAATGCACATCCCTCGCTCTCGTGGGCATACAATGTGAAAGGCTTGCAGTAGTCAGGAGTACCCAACACAGGAGCCGAACACAACGCATTGCATAATTCAGAGAAGCTCTTTTGACATTCGTCAGTCCAAGGAATAGGATGTGGGGTATCCTTAACCGTAAGAGCTATCAAAGGCTTTGCTAACAGGGAAAAATTAGGGATCCACTGTCTACAGTACAACGTAATCCCTAAAAACGCACGTACTTCTCTCTGTGTCGTAGGGACACTCATTCTCGCAATAGTCTGAATTCTTTCTGGGGTCAGTTTCCTTCCCTCCTTCGATAAGAGGTGACCTAAATAGGTAACTTCTTGGCGACAGAATTGCAATTTCGAGAGAGAAACTTTATGATGGCAATCAGATAAATGGGACAACAAGGACACGGTGGCATCCTTACAGATGTCTTCGGTGTCAGCAGCAACCAACAAATCATCAACGTACTGGATAAGGGCTGCACCATCACGAAAAACTAACGAGTCAAGTTGTGTCTTCAGAACTTGACTGTAAATCGATGGAATCTCGCAATAGCCTTGAGGAGCGCGTTTAAAGCGGAAACTTCGTCCTCCTAAAGAGAATCCAAAAATATCTCTACTCTCCATGGCAATCGGGATGCTGAAGAAAGCATTCTTCAAGTCGATCAGCGAAAACCATGTAGCAGAAGCCGGAATCAATCTCAATAATGCAGTAATGTCAGGCACAACAGGGAATTGTGGAACGACAATCTTGTTCACTTCACGAAGGTCAATAACAAATCTATATACAGGAGGCTGTGAAGGATCAGTCCTCTTTAAGACGGGCAAAACAGGACTATTACACACATTACCTCGCGTCTCTTTAATAACACCCTTGTCAATCAGATCATAGATGATCACTAAAAGTGCACGCTCACCATCACTTGAAATGCGATATTGTGGAATGCGCGGTAACTTAGCATTCGCCTTCAGTGTCACAACATATGGGGGAATGTCTAACAGGCCCACATCATTCGGACCCGTAGCCCACAATGAGTCTGGTAACGGGGACAATTCAGGTGGAAGACAATCTTTAGAACACATACATCGGAGAAATCACACTCTCACCCAAGGTAAGATGTACTCCTAACGGAGAACAGTACAAAGTCGCATACAATCTCTTCAACAAATCCAGGCCTAGCAAATTCTCATTACAACCTGTAGTCAAAAGAAGAGGTGCTTCAAACCTACGAGGACCAACAGAAAGAGGCAATGGAACGGAAATCGGATTTGTAACGGGGGCGCCAGAAAAACCTACAGAAACATTATTAAAGCCAGACAAAGGTGCGCCAGGGAGTTTAGAATGCATAATAGAACTCTTCGTAGCACCAGTGTCTAGCAGAAAAGGCTCTGACACACCTGATGCAATCACTTCAACGTAGGGTCCACTCTGATCTACTGGAACTGAAACAACTCCCTCTCTTTGTCTATGGCTGTCCTAACAATCATTACCTTGCGCTTCGTCGCCTTCAACATAGTAATCATCCACGTAGTACTGTGTTGTCCTACCAGACGAATTCTGCTGTTGGTCAAAACTATTCATCGAATTCTGCGGAGGCAAAGGGCGCCCAGTCTGTCCGCGACCTCTACCTCTAGGCGCTTGCTGAGCACCTCTACCTCTCACACCAGGCGCACTATTTGCACGTTGCAACAGGACCGGACAACTATTCTTATAATGGCCCTCTTCTCTACAATACGCACACTGATTAGGGCCATACGGAATACGCTGTTGAGGAGTCTTGTCTCTTTGCGAGTTCCTCGAATATTGCTGAGGTTGCTGATAATCACGCTGATTAATAACAAGGGGTGGATAAGCTTGTTGTAGAAGAACTTTAGTCTTCAATTCCTTAGTCTTCTTATCCGCTTTCTCTAACTCATCCTTACGCCTATTCTCATAGTACTGAGCCGTAGCTAGAGTCTGCGCCGACGTAGAGACAGGCCAAGCACTCTCAGAATCCTTCAACTTAGTACATATCTCAGGAAGAAGATTGTGCACAATTTTATCCACGAACAATCTCTGGCCACCCTCGGTAGCCATATCCTGCCCACTATGATCGACAAAAGTTTCTTCGAAACGCGAGAAAAAATCTGACACAGTCTCATCTTTCTTCTGCTTACACGCAGACAACTTGTCCCAATTAACACGCACTTCGGGCATCAAAGTCTTCATGAAAGTAATAATTCCACCAGGAAGTTCAGTAATAATATTTTCAGGCTTAGCACCTCCAACTTGTCTATCATTTGCAGCAACAAGATTCACCCAGAATCACCCAATTCATTATCATGATCCATATGTCGAATGACATTCCAGATGGGCTGTGGAACAACATTTCCAAACAACATGTCTATGTCCGCCAAATTCATGACGCACAAACTCACAGTTTGTGTAAGCTCTTTATAATATCCTGCCGGATTCTTCCGCGGATCAGGCAAAGTCTGCTTAAGCGCTAACACTTCTGCACGTTTCCATGGAACATGAACCCATACTCGCTGAAAATGCGCAATAACAGGTGGATGTGCATTTGCATCAGCAGGTCTCCAAACTGGAGGAACCTCTCGCATCGGATACTGACGCGCATGTCTCCTAACTGACGAATCTGGCTCAAACAGTCGTTCAGTAGGGACATTGCTTCGCAATGACAATAACGTCGACACCGCTCTCTCAATGTCGTGAAAACTCACAATCGTTCCTTTTGCAAACTCGGAACGCAGTCGGGACAATTCTTCAGGAGATTTATCCACTTCGTTCGTCCATTGTTCATGGAGGAATGCACACATAATCTCGAAAACATAACGTTGCTTCGGTGCTTCCCATTGTCGGAAAACATCCATAATACCCTCAAGATCGTACTGGGACTTGTACGTCACCCATCTACGTGCCATATGATCCAAAACCACTCGCTCATCTGTATCAGGCAACTGACTACGCAGCTGTCTACGCTCACTTACAGGAGACATACCCAATTGTCCCAACCAAGGAGTCAGAAAACCAGAAAAAGCAGCAGTCATCCGCTGTCTAGGAGAAGGAGTAGTCGGAAGAACAAGAGGAGACGAAACAGTAGTAGAAGAATCCAAAGGCGGAACAGGCATAGAAGCAATAGTAGCAGGAAAAGACAAAGTTGGCGGCCCCTGGGGAGGCTGCGCCAAAGGGACAGTAGCCAACAAAGGAGCTGGCTGTGGAGGAATTACAGGAGGCAAAACAACCGGCAGTTGCACAGCCACAACTGGTGGCGGTGGTGCCGTAGCATTCTGCAGATAAGGTGGCGGTGTCTTTAACAGATGCGACATTAAGGGATCTTTTGTAAGATCCTTCTCATCTTTCTGCTCTTTAGACGGCAATACTGGGTAGCATCTGTCCACCGCTAACTTCCTCACTCTAAGCATCTGCTCATTTTCTTGCTCTTCTTCATTATCTCTATATGCAATGGCAGCTTGCACCATTGACATACCTCTCTTGTTCTTCTTCGCTAACTTTTCTGTTTGGCTTCTTTGCGCCATATGCGGAAAGAGTCAAACATCGCCGGCCGGGCTTTCTTCTTGAACAACTTCACTTCGAGGTTGTCTAAGATTTCTGTCTCAAAACTACCGTAACGGGGCCACTGTAGGACACCGTCACTCTTCGTGTATTTTACCCGAATCTCATTATAGCTAATAGGACCCACACCATGCTTCACATACAGCTCGTATGTAGGAGTTTCGATCGGAGGAACCGGACACGAATCCTCTAACCGGGAATCCTTCAAAGTACCACAACTAAACAAATTTCTAAGACTGCTAAAACCAGGCATCTTGCACACTAGTCTAGCTTCAAACAACAAGGGGTATTTGAAAAAGTCTCGTGAATACACAAATCCCTTGGCTTTGGGGCCTGCAGGTACCAAATCAAAGCTATCCACTAAAGGATACAAACAAACTAAGGTCTAGGAGACGCTCCACTTATACTTAACTGAGATGTCGATGGCGTCACCAGAAGACCCGTCAATCATCTCGCTCTACAAATGTCTAAGGCTCCAAAACAGGGCGACAGTCAGGGCAGCAGTCCTTCGTAGCCGTCGGAAAGCGGGAAACCTCGCAGCAAAGACTTTCCGACCACGACGACATGCAGGGGTCGATGAAGTGGCTGGCCTTCCTCCAGAATTTTCACACAAAGCTTCTCACGAACCTCTGGCTTGGACCGGTACCGCTGAAGTCGCCCCACGTTGGGCGCCAACTGAAGGACCGGGTTTTAGAACCCAGCGGCATCAGGGAGAACGCCTGAAACCTTTGAGTTCCCCTGTCTTGGCAAACAGAGACACGGGATACTTCTTGATGACGTCAAAGACCAAAGTTTATTGGCTGCAACCAGGAACAGAGATCTACGAAGTACACACGGGTAGTTCGTCAGAGACTGCACACTTTCGATAAGCGGAGCTTGGTCTTTTATGCCAAAAATCATGCCTTAGGCAGCATTACAATTTACATTTGGTGCATACAAACTGACCAATGACAATGTAGCATTTCAAAAGTAGCGAATGACGACAGTCAAAGACAATCCCATTTTCCGTTGTCCAGCCCACTAAAAATGACCACGCACATTCCCGGTTTCCTGTTTGATCAGGCCGGACAAACCCATCATAAACCCTTAAACCCAGTTCGATGATCATGTCGTAAAGGAAAGGCAGAAACAGATTGGGAGGAGATAGAGAGGTGGGAACAGTGTACCATAAACTCGGGCACGTCCTGCCCTTTGATCTTTATCAGACCAGCTGCTGAACAAGGAACTGGCTCAGCGGGATCCGCCCCAGGCAAGGAGTCAGTTCGGCCAGGTCATCCAAAAGTCAGCTAAGGCGTACGTGTCTCAAGGACTCGCTCGGCCGCAGTCATCGGGCCTATGTTAGGGCAACCACACAAAATGGCTGCCGCATACAAAATGGAACCCGGAGGTTCAGACTAAATCCTCGAATATAGAGTGTTCTCCTATATCAATTCATACGAAAACACTCAGACACGTTACACTCGCCATTTGCGGTCTGCTGTGACCAAAATCGTCCATTTCCGACGATCTTTATAAATCGGGTTCGGAACCATCGAACCGAATTCGGAACCACGGAACCACAATACCCCGTTCGCTTTTATTTCTCTTCGCTAACTTAACCCCTTCGATGCTCATGACGGAACGGTTCCGTCATGAGGCACAGTGGAGCTGTGCTGATGACGGAACCGTTCTGTCATGACCACACCCATTGCTATTATCCCTCAGCACCGGAGGGGAATATGTGCAGCAGCGATGAGGTTAATTTCTTTCTGTTTGGCTTCCTTTCGCCATAGGCAGAAAAAGTCAAACATCGCCGGCCGGGCTTTCTTCTTGAACAATTTGACTTCTAAATTATCTAAAATCTCAGTTTCAAAGCTACCATATTGGGGCCACTTTAGGACACCATCCTTCCTCGTATATCTAATCCATACTTCATTATATGTGATAGGGCCCACACCATATTTAAATAGAGCTCATAGATCGGAGTTCCAATCGGAGGCACCGGACACGAGTCCTCCAATCGGGAATCCCTATTACAACCACAACAAAATATCTTTCCAAGTCTGCTAAGACCAGGCATCTTCGCTCACTAGTCTAGCCTCAAGCTTCAAGGGAATATCAAAGACGATATCCTCGCGAATAAACGAGTCCCTTGGCTTTGGGGCTTGCAAGTCCCAAATCAAAGATCCCAAGGGGATACCCAAAACAAAACTAAGGACTGGGAGACGCTCTACTCATACTTAACTGAAATGTAGATGACGTCGCCAGAAGACCCGTCTATTGTCTCACACTACAAATTGTCTAATGGCTCCAAGACAGGGCGACAGTCAGGGCAGCAGTCCTTCGTAGCCGTCGGAAAGCTGGGAACCTCGCAGCAAAAGACTTTCGGACCACGACGACATACAGGTGTCGATGAAGTGGCAGGCCTTCCTCCAGAATTTTCACACGAAGCTCCTCACGATCTTCAGGCTTAGACCGGTACCGCTGAAGCCGCCCCGCATTGGGCGCCAACTGAAGAACCAGGTTTTAGAACCCAGCGGCGCCAGGGAAAACGCCCGATGTCTTCGAGTTCCCCTGCCTTGGCAAACAGAGACACGGGACACTTCTCGGTGACGTCAAAGACCAAATTTATTGGTTGCAACCAGGAACAGAGGTCTACGAAGCACAACACGGGTGGTTCGTTAGAGACTGCACACTTAAGTATTGCAAGACATTATCTTTTGTGCTAAAAATCACATTCCTGACTAGCATCAATTATTTACAAACGGACCAATCACACAGTGACATTTCAAACGTATCGCATAATGACAAACCCACTTTCCATTGTCCAGCCCACCAGAATTGACAAGGCAAAATCCAACATTCTTGCTCGGAAAGGCCGGACAAAACCCATAATAAAAGGACCTCAACCCAAACCATAATTAAGCCATTAAAGGGAAGGAACAGAAACAGATGAGAAGCAAGATAGAAGGGTGTGTGCATGTACCATAAACTCAGCAATGTCCTGCTCTTTGATCTCTATCTGACCAGCTGCCTAACAAGGAACCGGCTCAACAAGGTCAGCTTCAGGCAAGGGAGTCAGTTCGTTCAGGTCACGCAGAAGTCAGCTAAAGGTGTACGTGTCCCAAAGACTCGTTCGGCCGCAGTCATCGGCCTATGTGAGGGCAACCACAAAATGGCTGCCGTACACAAAATGGAGCCCGTAGGTTCGAACAGAATCCCTGAATACATAGTGTTCCCATTGATCGATTATGACGAAAACACTCGTATACACCGCACTCGTCATTTGCGGTCCGCTGATACCAAAATCGTCTAAATACGACGACGTTTATTGAACAGGTTCAGAATCACGGAACCTCAATGTTTACATAGGAAGGAAAGAGTGCGCGCACATGACCAGAGACTCACTGAAGAAGTATTGTATGGTGTACTACAATAAGTTTGATTTGTAAAAATGTATTTGGACCTCATATACCCTGTACGCATGCTATCTATATACATGCACTATCAGTGCAGAAACCAAGCAATAATGAAAGGCAAAACTTCCATAAACACTGGAAAAACACTGTTTTTCTTGTTTTTAATGGTGCAAAAATGTGTATCCACTAATAACCACTGTTTTTTTAAGGTACTGAAAAAACTCCACCAGAATTAACCAAAAATAGAAACTGAAAACAGGGAAGCCTAGATACAACATATATAAGTAATCAGGCTCTCCCTCGGTCTGCCCCCCACCACCACCCCCAGCAACTAAACATCGCCAGAAAGAAACAACACAGCAGCAGTCGCTACACTCCAGGCAATAAATCAAGAAAAATTCAATCATTCTCCAGATCATCTGCTCCACAAGAGTTGTCAAGCAGACAATTTCGTATCAACCTGTAGTCTCTTACCACCACTGTTGTCACAAGTGCACTCAACGTGTGACGCTCAGGGCTCAGGGAGGTCCCACATCCATACTGTCTGTACCGTTCCAGGGTCACTGCGCTGGGTCAGGAAAAAGTCTCATGACGCTGGCACTATTTCTGTATCTCTAAGTGTGCCATCTGATCACAGCTCTAAGCGGCCAGGTACCCCCAAGGTACCAGATCATCTGCTTCTCCTACTCTTTCTCCACAGGCGGTTGAAGGTCGTTGCGCAGTCAGAGAAGTCGCTCCACTTTTCCGATTGCTATGGCCAAAGTCCCTGCCAATGTGTGTAACCAGTCACTAGCCTCCTTTGCTGTGAAGAAGTAGTGCCCTTTCCTTTCATGCACCACTCAAAGTTTTTTCCAGGAACATCAGGCAATGTTGCAGCTTAAGATCATGCAGACGTCTTTTGATGTCAAGAAACGTTTTGCATTGGTTCTGGACTTTCTGGGTATAGTCCAGGAAAAACACCATAGGCCGACCCTCAAAGTTTGGTGGGCCCCTCATCCGAATATGTTGTAAAATGAGTCACAGTCTCAGAAGTTGAACAAATGAGCAATGAGGGCAAGCAGCAGTACACATGGACGCAATGGGGAGAGCAATGCCTTATGTGCACTTTCGATGTCAAAGAATTTAGACAGTTTTTGTGGGTGCAGGGTTGAAGTAAGCCAACATTCAAGGAAAATTTCTGCAGACAAACCCTCCACTTTTTCGAGAAATTCTAAAACATGCAGATTATTTCTCCTAGACCGTCCTTCAAACTCTTCAATGAATTCATCCTGTCACGATTCCGCTGCTGGTTACTCACTGACTGCCTTTGTTGCTGGTATGGATGTATTCAGGATGCTGCCGCGCCGGAACTACGATTCCCGGCAAGCATTGCGAGTCATGCCTCACATAACGTTATTGCGACGTCCGTTGCAGGGTTAAGAGGCGACAGAAGGATTTCTGCATCGCCGATAATTCCTAGGATTGTGCCCGTAGCAGACTTCTCCTGTGGACCACAACGAGTGGGACGGTAAGAGTGCATATGCATCTTTGCTCATATTGTCATTGAGGGAGGAAGGCGAGCCTCGCTGTTTTCTTCCTCTGCGCTCCTTTGTTGGCAGAGACCCGTTACTTACTGTGTCATGCAGAGGAGCCTCGGTTTGTTTCCCTGCAGCCCCTGAACTCCTCTGTTGGAAGAGACCCGTTGCTTACGGTCTCATGCAGAGGAGCCTCTGTTTGTTTCCTTGCAGCCCCTGAACTCCTCTGTTGGAAGAGACCCATTGCTTACGCTCTCATGCAGAGGAGCCTCTGTTAGTATTTCCCAAAACCGGATATCACTGGTGAACCTTTTAATTGAGAGCCGGGGTGTCTGTTACGATTTTATATTGGATTGTGTTTGAACATTGTATGCTGGTGACATAGTGAATTATAATCAACACTAGCAGATTGCTACCTGGCTAAGAGCAATAAGTTATTGTTCAAAGTCCAGAAGCAATCCATCATCAGATCTTTCTTTTGTTTTTTTGTTTTCTACCTACTATAGGAGAGAGCCTTCGGAAAGAGTGTGTTGCCACTTAGGCTAGGCAAATTGGCCTCACTTCAAGTTGCATTGGTAGGTGAAATAGGAGGGGACGTCGAAAAGTGCAATCTCCAGTATGTTGTGATCCAGAAAGTTTATTAGACGCTGTGCTTATACTGTGTTCTTGTATCCTTCCAGATCTCCCTCCCCGCAGTCCATACCGTTTCCTTCCCCCGCTTGATTACCCCAATAGTCTGTGTTTTCCTAAATGTCAGACTTGGGGTTGTCCAGAGGTGGGCCCCTTTAGAGCATCAACACAGTCCTGAGGATTCGGAACGGAGGAGCCTGACAAAATTATCGGCCCACGAATTCTATTTCCTCCTGGTTGTCTTGAAGTCAAGGATGGCCACCTTAGAAGATGTGATGACAGCTTTAGCACTAGTACAGGCAGAGCTTGCTGCTTCCAACCAGGAAACAGCTGTCTTACAATCTAGAGTTGACCTGCTACAGCGAAATCCGATCAATGCGGGGGGAACTCCACACTTAACATCAGTGGTGGTGGAGATGCCGTCCCAGGTACCATTGGCCCCACCAGAGAGGTTTCACAGGGATATGAAAAAGGTCCATTTGTTCATGACCCAGGTGTTGCTCCACTTTACGTGTAAACCGAAGATGTTTTTAACTAATCAGACTAGAATGGCTTTCCTGATCTCCTATCTGGGGGGTGAGGCTGCGCAGTCCCCATAGTCAGGAGAGACGACCTTCTGCTTTACGATTGGGATGACTTTAAGAATGAGTTTGAGAAAATATTTGATCGTCGAGCTGAGACCTTCTCTGCGGACAAGGATTTGCTCGAGCTCAGACAGGGTTCATTGGACTTGGTCAGTTATCTAAACAACTTCCGAAGACTGGTAGCAGAAACAAACTAGCCAGAAGCCAAACAATCATTCATCTTTTATCAAGGCCTCACCGAGGAGCTGAAGGACTTTCTCACCCAGATTGAACCTCAGCAAAGCAATTGTGCTGCCCTCATCGACCTCACGTTACGTTTGGACCACAGACTAAGAGAGCGGAAGGGGGAGCACAAAAAGAAGGAGAGGCACGCCCCCCTGAACGATCAAGTTTTTTCCACTGAGAAGACAGCCACAAGACCCGAACCTATGGAAATCGGAACGGTGAGAGCCTCATTAACGCTTAGTGAGAGGAACCATCGACGCAAACAGGGCTTATGTTTATATTCCGGTAAAAAGGGGCATTTCCTTAGGGAATGTCCTGTTAAGCCCAAATATGGTAGATCTCGAACTGGTCAGCGGGCTACAGTGGCGGCAGAAAAGGGGGAGGAAAATTGCAGCGCTTGAGAACATCAGAAGGGAAACCCTCAAGCGGATATGCTATCCCTTCAGTAGACACAGAGAATTTTATTTCTATGAATATAGGGATAAACCAAGAGACAAAACCGATGAGAGTCATGGTGGATTCGGGGGCTACTAGCTGTTTTATGGACAGAGAAGAAGCGCTTAGACTAGGGGTGTTTCTCATCCGCAAGAATACCCCGGAACAAGTGTATGCAGTTGATGGCAAAGAACTGGAATCCGGACCGATTAGTCACAGCACCCCAGAATACGATTCACTTATGAGGGGTATCATCGGGAATGGGTACCATTTAATATCATTCAAGCCCCCCACTACTGGGTGATACTAGGACTTCCATGGCTACAGAAACATGGGCCTACCATAAACTGGGCCAACAAGACCTAGGATTGTGCCCGTAGCAGACTTCTCCTGTGGACCACAACGATGGGGGCGGTAAGAGTGCATATGCACCTTTGTTCATATCATCATTGAGGGAGGAAGGCGAGCCTCGCTGTTTCCTCCTTGGCTCTCCTCTGTTGGCAGATACCCGTTACTTACGGTCTCATGCAGAGGAGCCTCTGTTTGTTTCCTTGCAGCCCCTGAACTCCTCTGTTGGAAGAGACCCATTGCTTACGGTCTCATGCAGAGGAGCCTCTGTTAGTATTTCCCAAAACCGGATATCACTGGTGAACCATTTAATTGAGAGCCGGGGTGTCCGTTACGATTTTATATTGGATTGTCTTTGACATTGTATGCTGGTGACATTGTGAATTATAATCAACACTAGCAGGTCGCTGCCTGGCTAGGAGCAAGAAGTTATTGTTCAAAGTCCAGAAGCAACCCATCATCAGATCTTTCTTTTGTTTTGTTGTTTTCTACCTACTATAGGAGAGAGCCTTCGGTGAGGGTGTGTTGCCACTTAGGCTAGGCAAATTGGCCTCACTTCAAGTTGCATTGGTAGGTGAAATAGGAGGGCACATCGAAAAATGCAATCTCCAGTATGTTGTGATCCCGAAAGTTCATACTCCAATGCATGATTTCTTAGTTTTTGTCTTACAACACTAGTTTCATGAGGTGAGCCTGCCGGTGCCCCTGCTCTCTTCTGTATACAAGGCGCCACCTTTTTTGCTTTTCAGGTGAGGGGTGGGAGACATTGAGCATGGTGTTGCTTATCATTTACTTCTCTAATGCCTTGTGCCTTTAGACACTGTGCTTATACTGTGTTCTTGTATCCTTCTCAGATCTACCTCCCCGCAGTCCCTACCCTTTCCTTCCTCTGCTCGATTACCCCAATATTCTGTGTTTTCCTAAATGTCAGACTTGGGGTTGTCCAGATGTGGGCCCTTTAGAGCATCAACACAGTCCTGAGGATTCGGAACAGAGGAGCCTGACATCTCCAGTCAGACCATGAGCTTTAGTAAGAATGACACAGCGTCTTGCAGCCCAACGAACTCTCGCTTGAGGTCCTCCACATTTACCCAGTTGTTGTTATGCGTTCCACTACTTTGTAGATGTCAGTCCTGAGTAGAATAACTGGCCATCAGCAGTCTGGGCATTAACTCGGGTCTCTGAGCCTCTCAATGTGACCTCCACTGGCTGTCCAATGAAAAAGATTCAGTGTAGTTCACTATTTTGTTGGCCTACTTCATTACTTTGTCCTTCACCCTGGTGACCTCCACATATGTATCGTGTCCAGCGCCCAGCAATCACTCCAAGCCCCCCAAGATACTATCCACGTTCAACTCTCCACTTAGTGGAGCCCCTCGTCTTTTTGAAGGGGGAGGTCAGAGTGCATCCACGAGCACAAATCCAAGGACAATTGTTAGTTGACACGGTCACAAAGCAAAGACAGGGTGTAACTAGGCATCACTGCCCACGTGCCCTATACGTACCTCAGGTACAGTGCTCTCTTGGGCATATCAGTGCCAACAGTCCCCCGTGCAATGTCAATATTAATCAGGGGACTTCCATCAAGGTGAAGCGTTCAATTTGCAGACCAACATCACAGCTTAGTCTCAACCAGCATAATGCATATGTGGTGCCACAGTATATCCAGGCTCACCTGGGGGTAGTTACTTATCGTTCGTCGGCCAATGGTGCATTATTACTGGGGCGAACACCTCACTTCAGGCAATGAGGTTTCAGGAGTGAATCACACAGCACCCGGCATAGGAGAGTCCAAGCTTCCATGGCAGCTTCGATTTTCCCCGAGGGCCCTGTACCTCCAGCTTTCAAAGCCTCACTGCAGCATCATAGTCGTGCACATCCCTGTGGGTCCCCCATGCACATCGCAACTCACTGGCATTCGTCAAGGAGAGGTAGGGAGTTGTTCGGCCCACACTACAGGCCGACCAAAGGGAATGTGTCATGGCCACGCTGTCCGGGCCACATGCGCCCTACCCAGGCTCATGACATCTGCAGAAGTAGTCTCCTCCGCTGCTTTCAGGTCTCAAGTCGAGGTCCCGCGGTACAAGAGTGTGAGACCCCCGCTCTCCCCCTACATGTCTCACTGCCCAGTCACCTTCAGCAGCCCTAAATTAGTAATCGGTAGCATGCGGGGAGGGAGATGGCCAACCGCAGATGTCCTCCGGGTCTCGACATCCACCCGGGCTGGGAGCCGTGCCTCTTACAAAGACAGACGTGCACCTGCTCAGTCCCCGCTGTCACTCACTCGTTTGGGGTGGGCCAACGCAGCGCTCCAACTGGGCCAATTACACAGGATTTTCTTTAATGACTGGCAGGAGCTCCAATAGGAGCAACTAGTCGGCCATCGTTTGGAGGGATTTCTTGAACTGTGCTGCTGAGAGTTATACAATGCTGCTCCTCGGCTATACCGAGGTCTTAGTCCCCAGAACTTCTTCTTTCCTCTTACTGACTCCTAATAAGAACATTGAAGAAGAGTAGCCTATATTAAAAAGGCAGAGCTTGTGCCAGATGTTCCTCCCAAGCCATGTTCTGTTCTCTTTAAAATCTATACCTCAGTAAAATCAGGGAAGTCCTTTCAGCTATCATTCTTAGTCTAGTCGGGCGCTTTAGATTGGGTTGTAAGGTGACCATTCACATCCTATGGCACTGAACCCCGACTTTGAGCTTTTGATATGCTATGTTATATAATTTGATTTGTAGCAGGCACAGATACTCCGAGGAGTGTCCCGGATCTTTTAAATGCTATTGCCCAACCCTCTTTGAATCTGAGTTTTTAACTCTAATCTGGTAAGCATTCTCAGAGGGAAGTTTAATGTTTTTAATGGAATGTATTTTAGTGATCAGTGTAAACCAGGCACAAAATGTTTATCAACACTGTCTGTTTAAATCGTTAAGTGTTTAAAGAAATTAGGAAAAGCCTGGATTTCCAAAAACGTATATTATTTAATCAGAAAAACACAACGATCATCATATTTTAGTATAGAGTGACTGATATCCACACCAAACGTGTTCTATCAAGAAATACAGAAGTGCTATATACTGGAAAAAGTGCAAAATGCGGAATGTGCTACTTTCTTGCAGCTCAGTTTATGAAAATGCAGGATAAAATGTGAATGTTCCGGCCTCTTTTTGCCTGCCGTGCTGAAGCTAACCTCAGGGCAAGAACTGTTCACTTTGACGACTGTCCTCACTTCTCATTAAGGTGAAATAATTGTGGATGGAGCTCGATCCTTTGATTTGTTGGATAAATAATGTGGACAGAATATAGGATTCTATCAAATGAATCCTTTCCCAAATATGAAAATTAAGGACGCAGTTCACTACTAGTAACTCTATCAGGAGGTTACGTGTAGAAGAACTGTATCTACTTTCGAGTGGACAGTACAGAAAAATTAATTAAGGTACCAATGACAGGAAATTACCTCACTCAAAATGTTCTTCCTCATAATTAGTTCAGTACATAGAAACTACTCATATTAACATGGTGGGCCTTTATCCGGGCAGTGTTCTGTTCTATCAAAGCGTCCACTTGCTGGAGGACACTGCTGGCAGACCCTAAAGCAAAGGATCAAATTCCACATTTTAAACACTGACTTCGAATTTTTAAAGCGAAAAGGTCCAGAATTTCTGCAGAAATACCTCATTGTTTATTACCTTAATGAGATTATGGGTGGTTTTAAAACCATAGTCTGGCATGTATATCTAACTTGAAGAAGCGTAAAATGGAATGTGAAATCGTTAAATTATTTATTCTGAAATGTTATGAAACTGCTTTGGAAGGATTTTCTTGAAGCACTCCATTGCTTAGTACCTTCATGGCAGTATGGGGATTTTAATGCCCTAGTCTGTCATTTACACCAAACTTGAAGAAGCATAACATGAAATATGAAATTCTTAAATTCTTTATCCTGGAACGCCATGAATCCCCATGTGAGGGATTTTCTTATCCCTGCCATCTTTCGAGAGAAGCACAGGAATACATCTATGTATTAAAACGTGTGGCATCCCTACATCCTTTCTCCATTTAGGAAGGAATAGTCAGTTGTAATTGTGAAGATCAATTACAAATAGAAATTAATGAATACATGTAAATTTCTATGCTAATGTCCTTGATTGTATCAACTTTAGAAGGTAAGCAGGCAAAGTCGACCCTATCTGGATTCAAATCAGCAAACAGAACGACTCACAGCTATCTTACTAAAAATATAAGGATATGTTTAACATTTATAAAGTGCTCACACCATTAGGTTAAATGTCAGCCTCTTTTTTAAATTGGAGATATGCTTACCTAATTCAATAATACTCATATTAGCCAACTTATTATGATGAAAGGTTACCATTTTGGAAGAAGACCTTTTGAAGTGCAACTTATAGATTGCTATAGCAGGCTCACACCCAGTGTGCTATGTCACTGGCAATGAAACTTGTGAGCTATAGCTCACAAACATATGCAAATGCAGCTGCAGTTCTTCATGTTCAGTGCACCAAAGCGCTTTTTATAATAAAAAACACATCTATTGCTTTGGCCATTGCTTCTTCATGCTGCACGTGGCCTGTAGTGGCTGCTAGGGGACAGTAGTGGTGCTGTGGGGAGGGGTGGGGGTGGGGGGGGGGGGGGTGTGGAGGGCGGGTCACAAAAAAAAGAAAGAAAAAAAAAGAAAATTTCACTTACCTGCTGGCCGCTGCCTCTCCCCGTCTTCTTCGGTAGATGTAGGAAGCACACAGGCTCCCAGATTTCCCTAAGCCAATCACAAAGCTGCTGTCATCAGCATGACAGCAGCATCGTGGTTGGTCTGAGCGGCCTAGTTCAGCGCTCAGACAGGTAGTGGGAGCCTTTCCATGTTCCCCACCCAGCTGTGTAATACAGCCGGGTGGAGACATGCTAAGAGCGCATGTCTGGTTGGTAGGCAAAAGACGGCCGGCCAAACCACCATGCACACTTAAAAAATAGCCAAAACTCCCCTCCATGCACTGTGGGCAGCCCAACCCTGCCCTGCCCTACCTTTAAAAAAAACACAACAGAGCTAGTACTGAAAAATAAAATGATAAGAAGATGGTGGTATTATCATTTTATTTTTCCTGTGGGGTGACGTTCCTCTGCATTAGCGGAGGAGCCGCTGCTGCATGATGTGGCATTTGCAATCTCATATTTAGCGATTGGATTGCCATTGTTGGCAGTTTTATAATATATACTATATAATAATAGTAATAATAGTAATAGTGTTCAAGCAGTCTCGTGGGCAAGGTCTCCGTAGAGACCGAAACGCGTAGATTTGTGCTGCTGGTTTGGCTGTTATTAAAAGAACTGAACTACATCTTATGGTGTGGACATCGCTGATTTACTCTGGGAGTGCGCGAGGAATGCCCCACGGGGAAAAGGAAATGCATACTATATAATATATAAAAACACCATAATTACCTTTATCATTATTTGTAGACGTGTCGGGTTGTACGTTTAATTCCGCGTTTCTGTTACTAGCGTTTACTGCAACATGCAATCAGGATAATACCAGAAAAATTCTTTTTATTTGTGTTATTTCCCTTAAAAAGGTGAAAGGTAGCACCAAGTCACACTACCGCAATTCTCGAGGCAGTAATACCACTTTTCTTTAGAGGGGAGCAACTGTTAAATGAGCGGAAATACAATTTCTGCACCTTTGTCACTTTTTTTATACATACAAGTCTTCCCTCAATTCACTATTATACTTTTGTAAATGTGCTGCTCATTAGTGCCTAAGATTAAATCATATATTCATGTCCATTATCTTGTGAAAAGTTGCTAGGTGGTCATTGCAATTCTTTCTCTATTTGCAATCCTGTGAGTTGGGCCGGCTACTTTTTATTCACACTATTGGCTTGTGACACCGCCTTTACCTATTTCTGTGTGCCTCCTATTCCACCTGTCACTGAGCTGACCACATGCAGGTAGGTTCGGGAGAACGAGGAATGTGTCAGCAGCTGACACAACAAAGCCTTTGTGTGGTTGGCGGCCACGATTACAGTGATGTGCTAAACCTCGCCTGGAGAGATAGGTAAACAGTAGACTCTCGGTGCTGGAAACGAAGCACGGCCAGAATTCAAAGACTGGATATTGCATCTTTGTCGTCTAAAACACTGTCTTAACAACACATACAGGTGTTTTTTTCATAGAATATTGTAGGTAGAAGACTGGAAAGTGTTCATTTCGGTTAAGTTATAGGTCACAATGTATCACTTCAATTAAAATCCATTGTACCCTATGAAAGATGTTTTTTGAGTTGTTTTGTTTCAATTAGAAGCTGTAGAATTATTTTATTCGATACATTGTACTGCTATGAGTTTCACATACATCGGTTACTGTTGCTTATTCCACACCACAAACCAAAAACAACACTGGCAAAAATGTGGCGCAGGCAGGTTTTTGTTACATGAGGTTAAACGATCCTCACTAGGTGCCAGGCCAGTCACAGTAGTTGTGAACTGTAGTGACCTGTGAAAGCTAAACAGAGGTGTGATCTAAACACCCAGTGCGACTAGCATAGAGCAGAGAGTAAGTGTTTGAAGGCAGAGAACTTTAAAGGTTCTAATAAGGTGCAGGTGAGGCACAGAATGTGGGTATTCTCCCCAAGCCTACCACCAGCAAGAATCAACTCAAGTGCATCCTGCTTAACACCCGCTCCGTCCACAGGCACGCAGTCGAACTCTGAAACCTCCTAGACACAACAACACCGGATGTTGCCTTCCTCACGGAAACCTGGATGAACGCCTCCTCAGCCCCCGACATCGCCATAGCCATCCCGGACGGCTACAAGATCACCCGGAAGGACCGCACCAAGCAAACCGGAGGAGGCATCGCCATCGTCCACAGAAACACCATCCACATAATGACCAACTCGGAAGACACCCTCACAGCCGCCATACTCCTGCACTTCCAGATACACACCGACCCGAGGTCTACCCTCAGAGGCACTCTAATCTACAGACCCCCGGGACCATGCACTCAATTCAGCGAAGCCATCGCAGACTTCGTAAGCCCGCACGCCCTCGCCTCCCCAGACTACATCCTCCTAGGAGACCTCAACTTCCATCTGGAGAACAACAATGACAGCAACACCACCACCCTGCTTGACAACCTCGCCAACCTCGGACTCAAGCAACTGGTGAACACCCCCACCCACTACGCCGGCCACACTCTTGACCCCGTCTTCTCCTCCAGCAAGCACATCTCCTTCAGCCACTCCACCGGACTCCACTGGACAGACCACAGCTGCGTCCACTTCTCCTTCAAGAAAACCATGAACCACCACCACCCGCAACAGGCCCCCCGCAGAAGCTGGAGCAAGATCACCACCGACCAGCTCACCACCTTCCTTAGCCAGAACCCTTCCACCATCGGTAATCAGACAGAATATCGAAAAAAAAATATCGTAAAGACAAAATATTGAAGATAAAATATCGAAGGTCAAAAATATTGGGAAGCAAAAATATCGGATACAAAAATATCGTAATAGGTAAGTAAGTATAAATATCGAAAACAATAATATCGCTAGACAAAATATCAACAATACAAAATATCGTGTAGTAATGGAAAAAATCAATAGTATAGGAAAAAATAAAACAATTGTACATAAAATTTTGTTAAAAAGGTCTATCGAAAAAAAATCAAATATATTTAATAAATTTTTTTTTAAAAAAACATATCTAGGTTTAGGAGCAGGTAATTGGGTTTATAGGGGATAAGGGTGGGGAGTGTATTAAAATGTATGTAAAAAAAACTAAAATAATAAAAAAATATAAATAAATATTTAAATATTTTTTTTAAATAAATAATATAAAAATAATAATAATAGATATCAAGTTTTAGGAGTGGGTTATTGGGTTTATAGGGGATAAGGGTGGGAAGTAATTTACTAATAATTAATTAATTAATATATGTTAGTAAATATTTGTAAATTATAAATAATTGGTAATTAATTAAAAATAATTAGTTAATTAATTAATATTGTACTGTACATATTTTTAATTAATAATTAATTGGTAATTAATTAATATTAATTAGTTAATTATATTAATTAGCTTATTTTTTGATAAATATATTTTTTTGTTATTGTTATTTAATTTGGAAAAAATAATATTAATTATTAAAATTAATTAATTACAGCTAATGTGCTAATATATTTACTGTATTGTTATTGTTAATTATTAATTAATTGGTAATTAAATAATAATAATTAATTTTGGGTAAAGGATTTTTTTAGGGTTATGGGTCAGTTTTCAGTTTTTGGGTAAAGGGGTATTTCTTGGGTTCAGGGTCAGTTTTCAGTTTTTGGGTCAAGGGGTATGTTTTGGGTTCTGGGTCAGTTTTCAGTTTTTGGGTAAAGGGGTATTTTTTGGGTTCTGGGTCAGTTTTCAGTTTTTGGGTAAAGGGGTATTTATTTGGTGTGGGTCAGTTTTTAGTTTTTGGGTAAAGGTGTATTTTTAGGGTTCAGGGTCAGTTTTCAGTTTTTGGGTAAAGGGGTATTTCTTGGGTTCAGGGTCAGTTTTCAGTTTTTGGGTAAAGGATTTTTTTAGGGTTCTGGGTCAGTTTTCAATTTTTGGGTAAAGGGGTATTTCTTGGGTTCAGGGTCAGTTTTCCGTTTTTGGGTCAAGGGGTATGTTTTGGGTTCTGGGTCAGTTTTCAGTTTTTGGGTAAAGGGGTATTTTTTGGGTTCAGGGTCAGTTTTCAGTTTTTGGGTAAAGGGGTATTTATTTGGTTCTGGGTCAGTTTTTAGTTTTTGGGTAAAGGGGTATTTTTAGGGTTCAGGGTCAGTTTTTAGTTGTTGGGTAAAAGATTTTTTTAAGGGTTCTGGGTCAGTTTTCAGTTTTTGGGTAAAGGGGTATTTGTTGGGTTCAGGGTCAGTTTTCAGTTTTTGGGTCAAGGGGTATGTTTTGGGTTCTGGGTCAGTTTTCAGTTTTTGGGTAAAGGGGTATATTTTGGGTTCAGGGTCAGTTTTCAGTTTTTGGGTAAAGGGGTATTTATTTGGTTCTGGGTCAGTTTTCAGTTTTTGGGTAAAGGGGTATTTTTAGGGTTCAGGGTCAGTTTTCAGTTTTTGGGTAAAGGGGTATTTCTTGGGTTCAGGGTCAGTTTTCAGTTTTTGGGTAAAGGGGTATTTCTTGGGTTCAGGGTCAGTTTTCAGTTTTTGGGTCAAGGGGTATGTTTTGGGTTCTGGGTCGGTTTTCAGTTTTTGGGTAAAGGGGTATTTTTTGGGTTCTGGGTCAGTTTTCAGTTTTTGGGTAAAGGGGTATTTTTGGGGTTCTGGGTCAGTTTTCAGTTTTTGGGTAAAGGGGTATTTGTTGGGTTCAGGGTCAGTTTTCAGTTTTTGGGTCAAGGGGTATGTTTTGGGTTCTGGGTCAGTTTTCAGTTTTTGGGTAAAGGGGTATATTTTGGGTTCAGGGTCAGTTTTCAGTTTTTGGGTAAAGGGGTATTTATTTGGTTCTGGGTCAGTTTTCAGTTTTTGGGTAAAGGGGTATTTTTAGGGTTCAGGGTCAGTTTTCAGTTTTTGGGTAAAGGGGTATTTCTTGGGTTCAGGGTCAGTTTTCAGTTTTTGGGTAAAGGGGTATTTCTTGGGTTCAGGGTCAGTTTTCAGTTTTTGGGTCAAGGGGTATGTTTTGGGTTCTGGGTCAGTTTTCATTTTTTGGGTAAAGGGGTATTTTTTGGGTTCTGGGTCAGTTTTCAGTTTTTGGGTAAAGGGGTATTTCTTGGGTTCAGGGTCAGTTTTCAGTTTTTGGGTAAAGGATTTTTTTAGGGTTCTGGGTCAGTTTTCAATTTTTGGGTAAAGGGGTATTTCTTGGGTTCAGGGTCAGTTTTCCGTTTTTGGGTCAAGGGGTATGTTTTGGGTTCTGGGTCAGTTTTCAATTTTTGGGTAAAGGGGTATTTTTTGGGTTCAGGGTCAGTTTTCAGTTTTTGGGTAAAGGGGTATTTATTTGGTTCTGGGTCAGTTTTTAGTTTTTGGGTAAAGGGGTATTTTTAGGGTTCAGGGTCAGTTTTTAGTTGTTGGGTAAAGGATTTTTTTAAGGGTTCTGGGTCAGTTTTCAGTTTTTGGGTAAAGGGGTATTTGTTGGGTTCAGGGTCAGTTTTCAGTTTTTGGGTCAAGGGGTATGTTTTGGGTTCTGGGTCAGTTTTCAGTTTTTGGGTAAAGGGGTATATTTTGGGTTCAGGGTCAGTTTTCAGTTTTTGGGTAAAGGGGTATTTATTTGGTTCTGGGTCAGTTTTCAGTTTTTGGGTAAAGGGGTATTTTTAGGGTTCAGGGTCAGTTTTCAGTTTTTGGGTAAAGGGGTATTTCTTGGGTTCAGGGTCAGTTTTCAGTTTTTGGGTAAAGGGGTATTTCTTGGGTTCAGGGTCAGTTTTCAGTTTTTGGGTTAAGGGGTATTTTTTGTGTTCAGGGTCAGTTTTCAGTTTTTGGGTAAAGGGGTATTTGTTGGGTTCAGGGTCAGTTTTCAGTTTTTGGATAAAGGGGTATGTTTTGGGTTCTGGGTCAGTTTTCAGTTTTAGAGGTAAAGGGGTATTTCTTGGGTTTAGGGTCAGTTTTCAGTTTTTGGGTAAAGGGGTATTTGTAGGGTTCAGGGTCAGTTTGGGGTTTTTTGGGTACAGTCGTACAGGGTAAAAATAAAATTAATTTAAATTCAATCAATTAAAGGAAATTAAAAAAAATACAATTACACCTACTCTAATTTAATGTAGACTGGAGTTGGAATATTATTTAATAATTATTTAGTGTCCAGCACCTACTACAATTTAATGTAGACTGGAGTAGGAATATTAATTATTATACAATTAGTGTCCAGCACCTACTCTAATTTAATGTACACTGGATTTGGTATATGAATAATTACATTATTAGAGTACAACATATACTCACATTTAATATACAGTGCAACATTTCTAATAAGATTGTTACATTATAGTAAGATAATGATACAAATAGTTCAACATGATTGTAGAAACATTATTTTTATTTATGTTTCACAAAAAAAATGTTATTTCATAACACAATTTTTTTTATTACATTTGGTTTTAATAACATATTTTATAAACACAATGATAACCAACTATACAGAAGCATTATTATTTTGTAAATTTTTGTACAAAAAATAAAATTCTTCATTATCTCTTTTACATATTGTAATTTCAGAAAGAAATGTTGAAATATCAAAAGTATTTTTCTATTATGATTTTTTCAGCTTCATTTCTAAAGATCAAATATTTATAATATAAGTCACACATTTTTAACACATTTTTAAATTATTATAATTTGTGACAATGTAGTTATATTTCTAGACATTGTTTACATAAACATTATTGTTTTCATAATATTTATTTATTACATTCATTTACATATTTGTTAATCAAATCATTGTAGGATTAAAGTAAATATTTTTTTACAATAATAGAAACTTAATGTTTCTTTTTCCCTATTGAGTTAAGTATAGATATTATATTTTATACTTGGGACTATTTTATTGCATTTGGGTGCTTTATTTTGTAACTGGGTTAGGTCGTTTTGGGTTATTTGGAAGAAGGGCTGATCGCGGTTGGGAGACACTTCACGTCGCTTCAGGTAAGGTTTATTTTGTATGTTTTATGTATATTTTTATGATGTTTTGAGACTAGTGACCTTATATTTAGTGTTGTTGAATGTGAGGGAGTTATGTTTTAGATTTCGAAAACAGATAATTACTTATGGTATATACACGTAGTGTTAGTTAGGTAACTCTTTATTTATAGAGTGAATTTTAGTCTTTTAGGGTATATCTACAAGTGAAATCATCAATGTTAATATGTTTGTACCTATTTACTAGGTAATTAATGTGGGTGGGAATGTCTGTTTTCTATGTTTTTGTCATAGGTGTACGCTACATCGGAAGTTCCGTTTTTCTTTAAAGGAAGTGTTTGTTTGTTTAATTCAACACTGCTTTACAAACACTTCTTTACATTTTTCGGGTTTCCAGGAGCGATTCTTTCTATTTTTCAACTTTTTCGGGTTTTTTATGGTTATTCGATGGATCTGGACAACGTGGATTTCTTAATTTTGGAACAGTTGTATTTGTACATTTTTTTTGGGGTTAATTTTGCACTACCTGGATTACTTTGGTGGAGAAGGACGTTATTGGATTGACAACATAATTGGTAAGTCCTTGCTTTCTAATTTTGTGTGGGTGGGTAATGTTATTTTTATTATGGAATTGTTTTTTAATTGTTATTTAGTTTTAATGTGTGCATATATTATAATAATATCTCTATATATTGCATACATTAAATACTTTAGAAGCTCACGTTACATATGTTTGCATACTTAGGTGATAGTTTTAGTGTTTTATCACATTTTGGGAATTAATTAGAGTAGTGTTTTGGCTATGATGTTTAGGTATTCTATGCCTTTTGTACTAGGGTAAAGTTTTACTTGTTCTTCCAGGTACTTGTGCATTTGTTTATTTTGCTTGGATGTTTTAGGGACAAGTTCAGTTACAGATTGGTCCATTCTAAATTCCTGGTAGCTCTGTTCTTTCTGTAGGCATTTAATGAAATTTTCTAGAGTAGGTTTAGTTCTGCCAGTTGATTGTACAAATGCATTGTGCCAACCTTCCACTGCATTGTTAGTTTTTGATTCTCCGTTAAGGGTACTTTTGTAAACGTTCCACCAGGGTATGAGGAATTTTGGATTTTGTCTGTGGCCAGATCTGTGGAGTCTGCCTACCCAGGTGTCTTCAAAGTAATCGAGAAATGGACTTAATTTAGCTTCATTTTGTTTGTAGAATGGGCTGTCGATAATAATGTTGTAGTGTTCAGCTACATCTGTTTCAGGGACATAAGCAAGTGCAATGAGTTTTTTGATTTGGAAAGCAAAAGATGAGTTTGTAGCATATTCGACACTTAGGGTAGTTTTTTGAAGGTGTCTCCATAAACACTGGTTGAAATGATAATAGCAGCCTTGAATGCAGGTATGTGGGTGGATTTTTAGGATAGTTGAGAGCATTGCATGCTCAAAATCAAGAATGATTTTTTCTGGAGAAAAATCATTAGTTTTTTGTTTTATTATATTTAATAATTCCATATATGTGGAATTATTTTTGTTTGGCAATAGTGCATATAGCAAAGGGATGTTGCAGTTGTGGTAGAGGCCATGTATTGTGTATAATTGGAAAAATGGTTTGGGACAGATGTTAAATGTCCCGTCCATCATCCAATATTGGCTTTGCTGCAGTTTAACTAAATTCATATTGGTACCAAAAATTCTAAGCCTTTTGTCATTGTTTTCGTTGTCGTAAACTATAAATGGTTGTTTATTTAAAGTTATTATTTGGTTTGCAGTTAAATTTATATCCTGATATGTTCTGGGAGATGGTGTTGTAGCAGTAGTAGCTTTTTTAGTTCGTGCTATAGTTCTTTTTAAGGAGAGAATATTTGGCATTTGGGTTGTGGTTGTTTTGGGGATTTTAGGAATGGCTTCTTTTAAAATGACATTTGTTTGCTTTTGGGAACCTGTACTAGCTTCTTTTATATTTTCCAAAGCTGTTCTAACTTCTATTTCAGTAACATTAGGTGGATGATTGTGTTCCCTCGTATACAGTACTGTAGCTTCTCTAGTTGTTGCTCTTCCATAGCACTTGTTAGAATAATATTTACAACATTTCCAATTAACTTTCATGCCATATTGCTTTTCTTGTGTATAAGTGTAACCCATGTAGCATAGTAATAGTTTTCCTTTCTGGCTGGTCACAAATTCGGCTCCTTCGGTCATTTTGTACTTTGTATATCTATAAAATATGTATATAATAGTTAATATCAAATTAAATGTGATAAATAATCTATGTTAATGATAAGTAGGAATGTTAATACTTACGTGTTTTAGAATTTACAGCAAAATTAGGAGTTGCTTGCTTCTTTAGTTGGGGATAATTGTTTGTGATGTTGTTGTAGCTGTTATGAAAAACATGAAAGTAGTATATTATTAATTAATGTTTCGGTACATTTGCAATGTTAGAGCTCATTTCTACTACAAAAGTGTATCTTCATGATTCACATTGTGAAGATACTTACATATTTTTTTAGGTTGGTCTTTGCCAGTATAGTTGTTTCTTCAGCTTCTGGAGAGTAGTTTGTAGTGTTATCTTAAAAAAAAAGGAAACTATGTGTTAGAATAATCACCATGTTGGTACGTTTTTTAATACATTATCTGGTAATTATGTTCTTTAATATACTTACTTTGTGATTAGTATCTGTATTATTCAGAATGTGGAGTTCTGTATTATGTCTGTATATCTATTCGTCGTGTTTGCTCTGTAAATAAACAATATATAATAGAAAATAATTAGAACAGTTCTAAATGTTTGTATGGTTTTTCCACATTTATTTCAGTTGCATAATACTTACTTAGTAAAATGTATTGTAGAAATAGTACTGATGTCCTTAGTTCATTAGTAGTGCAGTTTTCAGTAGTAGAATCTACAGAAAAAAAGAAATATGTGGGGCAAAAGTCTTTATTTCTGTGTGTTTAGATTTATGTGCACATAATGAAACAATGTGAAATTAGTTACATAGATATTAGAATCTGTATTCGTATGCTTTGTTCACAGTTATTTTGAGTAGAATATTCAGTAGTTGTAGTATCTAAAAAAATTAGTTTTATATATTTATTTAGCATGTTAAGTAGTATGAATAGCAAAGGGGCACTGGGTATTTAGCAGGTAAATAAGTAGTAGTAGCAAATTATGCAGTTTCTATTTTATTTACTTACTTAGTAAAATGTAATGTAGAAATAGTACTGATGTCCTTAGTTCATTAGTAGTGCAGTTTTCAGTAGTAGAATCTACAGAAAAAAATCAATATGTGGAGCAAAAGTCATTATTTCTGTGTGTTTAGATTTATGTGCACATAATGAAACAATGTGAAATTACTTACATAGTTATTAGAATCTGTATTCCTATGCTTTGTTCACAGTTATTTTGAGTAGAATATTCAGTAGTCGTAGTATCTTAAAAAAATAGTTTTATATAATTATTTAGCATGTTAAGTAGTATGAATAGCAAAGGGGCACTGGGTATTTAGCAGGTAATTAAGTAGTAGTAGCAAATAATGCAGTTTCTATTTTATTTACTTACTTAGTAAAATGTATTGTAGAAATAGTACTGATGTCCTTAGTTCATTAGTAGTGCAGTTTTCAGTAGTAGAATCTACAGAAAAAAAAATATGTGGGGCAAAAGTCATTATTTCTGTGTGTTTAGATTTATGTGCACATAAGGAAACAATGTGAAATTACTTACATAGTTATTAGAATCTGTATTCCTATGCTTTGTTCACAGTTATTTTGAGTAGAATATTCAGTAGTCGTAGTATCTAAAAAAATAGTTTTATATAATTATTTAGCATGTTAAGTAGTATGAATAGCAAATGGGCACTGGGTATTTAGCAGGTAAGTAAGTAGTAGTAGCAAATAATGCAGTTTCTATTTTATTTACTTACTTAGAAGATGTAATAGTAGGTTGATAGTCTGGTTCTTCTAGTTGTTGTGCAGCAATTCGGATAGAGATGAATCTCCTTCAGTGACTTTTGGCAAGTAGTTTGTGCTTAGATTTTAATTGTTTATATAGGGGGAGTGTCAGTAGTAATTACTTTGCTATTGGTTCATTAAAAAAATTAGGGTTGTGATTGGTTAGTTACTATATTTGAATTTCAGTTGTGATTACTTTGTAATAGAAGTGAAAAACCAAAAAAAATTATAAAATTATACAAACTAGCATAAAATATTTTTATATGTGTCGGTGATATAATTATACCAATAGGATATTTTTGATGAATTAATAGTGTGTCTATAGTATTAATGTAAGTATTGTGTGCTTATTTAGATGTGAAAACATATAAAACGTTAATTAATTATGCTAACAGATGCATATAAAAAGTCGATATAGCTTATAATCCGATATTGATGTGCACGATATTTATGAAGTCGATATTATAGTTAATGTCATTATTTTTTGTAGAAAGCGATATCTTTGTTTTCCGATGTTAATGTAGTCGATATCAAAGTAAACGATGTTTTTGTATGTCGATATTAAAAAATCGATATTTGTGTATATATCTAGTTAAGAATAGGAAGCCGATATTTTTGATTTCGATATTTTTGTTCCGATATTTTTGTACGTCGATATTGTGAATTTCAATATTTTGTCAGACATTCTCCACCATCACGACGGACCCCAACGAAGCAGCCCGCAACCTCGCACAATGGATCACCGACTGCACCGACGAACTCGCACCACTGAAGAAACCACCCAGCACAGCAGACCCCACAGCAAGAAAGCCTCGTGGTTCACAGACGACCTCATAAACTCAAAGAAAACATGCTGCTCCCTGCAGAAAACCTGGCGCCAGAACCAGACAACAGAGAACATGACAGCCCTCAAGAACGCCACCTGCAAGCACCACCAACTGATCCGTACCACCAAGAGGATTACTTACAAACAGCACCTGGACAACAACACCCACAACAGCAAGGAACTCTTCAGCAGCGTTAAAGAGCTCTCCAACCCCAACACCTGCAACAACGACAACACACCCTCGCAAGACCTCTGCGACTCCCTCGCCTCGTTCTTTCACCGCAAGATCGCCGACATACACGACAGCTTCGGCGCACAGACCAACCACCCAACCACCGAACCAGCGCACCCAACCACCACCCTCTGCACCTGGAACCTGGTCAGTACCGAAGACACTGCCCGCACTATGAGCACCATCCACTCCGGCTCCCCCACCGACCCATGCCCACACCACATCTTTAACAAAGCTGACTCCATCATCGCATCCCAACTCCGCGACGTCATCAACAGCTCCTTCGCATTAGCCACCTTCCCAGAGAGCTGGAAGCATGCCGAACTCAGCACCCTCCTGAAAAAACCCACCGCAGATCCCACGAACCTCAAGAACTTTTGACCCGTCTCGCTCCTCCTGTTTCCTGCCAAAGTCATTGAGAAGACGGTGAACAAACAACTCTCCACCTTCCTCGAGACAAACGGATCCCTCGACCCGTCACAGTCCGGGTTCCGAGCTAACCACAGCACTAAGACCGCCCTCATCGCAGCTACCGGCGACATCAGGTCTATGCTCGACAACGGGGAAACCACCGCACTCATCCTCCTGGATCTCTCAGCATCCTTCGACACGATATGCCACTGCACCCTGATACAATGCCTCAGAGACACCACAATCCAAGGCGCGGCCTCAGAATGGATCATCTCGTTCCTCGCCGGTAGAACCCAGAGAGCCCGCCTCCCTCCGTTCCGGTCCCCAGCTACCGAAGTCATCTGCGGCATCCCACAAGGATCCTCGCTCAGCCCCACCCTCTTCAACGTCTACATGAGCCCCCTCGTGGCCAACGCACGCAAACACAACCTCAACATCATCTCCTACGCCGATGACACACAGCTGATCCTCTCCCTCACCAACGACCCCACCACTGCCAGAGCCAGCCTCCAGGAAGGAATGAAGGACGTTGCGGAATGGATGAAGCTCAGCCGTCTGAAGCTGAACTCAGAAAAGACGGAAGTCCTCATCCTCGGACCATCCCCCTCTGCCTGGGACGACTCCTGGTGGCCACCTGCCCTGGGCACCGCCCCCAAACTCACAGACTACACACGCAACCTGCCTCACAATTACCAAGCAAGTCAACGCCGTCTCATCGTCCTGTTTCAACACCCTGCGCTTGCTCCGAACAATCTTCCGTTGGATCCCCACCGCAACCAGGAAAACAGTCACCCAGGCCCTCATCACCAGCCGCCTAGACAACGGAAACACCCTCTATGCCGGAACCATAGCCAAGCTCCAGAAAAGTTTACAGCGCATTCAGAATGCCTCGGCAAGACTCATCCTGGACATCCCCCGCCAGAGCCACATCTCTGCCCATCTGAAAAACCTGCACTGGCTCTCCGTCAGCAAGAGAATCACATTCTGACTCCTCACCCACGCACACAAGGCTCTCCATGACACGGGCCCCATGTACCTCAACAACTGCCTCGCATTCTACACGCCAACCCGCCAGCTCCGCTCTGCCAGCCTCGCCCTTGCCACCGTCCGCCGTATTCGCAAAGCCACCGCCGGAGGAAGTTCCTTCTCCTACCTGGCAGCCAAGACATGGAACTCCCTCCCCACCCACCTCCGGCTGACACAGGACCATCTCGCAACTCAAGACCCGGCTGTTCCAGCAGTAGCGACCCCCCCCCCAGCGCCTTGAGACCCTAATGGGTGAGTTGCGCGCTCTACAAATTCCTTGATTGATTGATTGATTGAGAACATTATGTAAATGTTGGCAAATAGTGCATTTTAGAGACTATTTTGTACTTAATTTAGCTTGACAAACCATAGGTTCAGGCAGGCACTCATAAAATAGTACAGTGATTTAACTATGGGTCAAGCTAGCTAGCCTCACTGTCATCGTGGATGTTAGAGGTTCTCCCTCTGCAAGAAAACTTTGGTAACACCGTGGTCCTCAGAGGCAGTTAAATAACACACTGGGTTTGACATTACCTTTTAGTTTTTGAAAATGTAAAGAACATTTTCTTTCAATTCAACATTCCACTTCATTCAATTTCCGGCCTCCTTCTTACAAGTAATTCAGTCATACTTCATGACTGACAATCTACTCGGAAGGTATAGAGTGTAAAAATGACAATTTATACATAACTCACAATCTGAGACAGTAAACAATAGACCAAGAAACGTCTTATAGACTCAGCTATGGCAGGGGGCATCCCCCCAACTTATGTGGATTTACATTGGTATTCGCATGGGAGGTAGCAAAATTGCATGGACAATTGCAGGTTTGGGTTTAAAAATTTCAAGTTTCAAATTGTGAAGCGCTCTGATATCCTCCGTGATCAAGTTCGCACTATATAAAACTTTATAAATATATAAATACACCAGAGCTACTGCTATAAATCTTACAGGCTCATGTCTCAAACGGTTGTAATCATAATATCATAACAAGTGTTGAACTCCCTCGTGTAGTCATGAAATATAATCCCCCCCACCCTTTGCACCAAGGAAAAGAATCATTAGTTATTAGGCTGTATTCAGAATTAATTGTAATAATTTTGTCAGCTAAAATCCTCTTGCCTTTTTATCAAATAGAAGTTTTTTTTTAACTTTGGATAAATAAATTCAGATGTTCCTGAAAACACATGCAATAATTCCAAAATCCATTTTATGCTGTGGTGTTGGCTTTTCATTTTTATTAATTACAAATTTGATACCCAAACATAATTGTGTTACACATGGAGACATGTATATGTGACACTTGAAAAGAATATCTGTTACATGCCAAGTAATTCCACCACTAGTAAGTCATTGTTCTTCATTACACTCGAGGTAGAATTTCAGCTGCACTCTATAGTTCTTCAATTATTTACCATTAATTGCATTACACCTTGCCCTACTACCTCGCTTTAATTATGAACAAATGAGGCTTTCTTGCCTCTATCAGACACCAATCACAAGTGCTCACTTTGACTAACAGCCCATGCTAAGTGTGGATCTTCTGAGTATATTATGAGGTGGGACCTCACCCAATACTCTATATGCCATGACAACCAATGACCTGATCCATCTACTCAGGGCAGTAGAAATTGTTTCCTCTTCTTTTCTTGCTGGACCAAAGTTAACAAACATGGATTCTACCTTCCAGAAAGGCGCTTCTCTCTGCAAATAAATAGGGAGAACCCTTCTTACATCCAAACAACACATCCTACTTTCTTCATCCTATTCTCTTCATCAGAGGAGGAAATGGGGAAAATTCTGTAAGAATGACTTTTTCTTGTGTGTAATAGGAGGTATTTATCTTAGGTGTGAATGGAGGAAGTAGTATCAAAGCAACTCTAGATTGATCAATCTTACAAAAGATATGTCTACAGGATACTGCTGTTAACTCTCCCAACTTTCCGGCCGGTGTAATCACTACAAGAAATAACGTTTTGTGAGCAAGAATCTTAAAGTCAACCTGCTCCAGCGGTTCAAAGGAATGCTTTGTCAATGCACCTAACACCAAAGGTAGGTTCCAACTTGGATATTATTTATAGGACCTATGACATAAATTATACTACTCCTTAAGGAATCTAGGTATTAAACCATTTTTGTCCCTTAAGTTTCTCCAAAAGCTTCTAAAGACTCTTACTGCTGCCCGTTGGACCTTTAGAGTTGCTATTGTCAAGCCCAACCTCACCCATCCTGCAAAACTTCCTAGATCAGAAATAAATAAGTTGAAGTGGGATATTCCCCCTTTTTCTCATATCAACTTGAGAATGACCTCCAATGCCTACAGCTTGAAAGAAGGGTAGAAGATCTCCCTGAAACCTTGACAGTAAGGGCAAGGCTTTTAGCACTCCCTGATCCATTAACACTCTCTACTCAACCTCGAAGCTGTCAGCTTTAACTTAGCAAGCGTTTTTGAGACAGCACTTGGGAAATGAGAGGAGAAGGAACTATGAGCAATCTCCACTCTGATACTTCTTCATGACTTCTAACAGAGGAAACCAGTTTGTCCGAGGCCAGTGCGGAGCAATCATCAGAATCTACATCCCTTTCCTCCCCACTCATACAAGAAATGGTTTGCCAATGGAAGAGGAGGAAAGGCATATATTAGACCTCGAGGCCAAGGACACATCACACCATTTATTACCAATCATCTGAGTGCTTCCCCCTGGAGTAAAATCTTTGAAACTTTGCATTCTTCGGAGAGGCAAACAGATATAAGACTGACAGCCCCCAACAAAGAACAAGTAGATCAAATAGCGCCTAACAAAGGGAGAAGTCTAGGAGCAAAGGAATTTCTCTGCTGAGGACATCCGCCCTCACATTGGACACCCTTGGATGTAAATAGCTGTCAGAGAGAACAGATAGGTCTGAGCCCAGATGAAAATATCTTGAGTGATCTTATGCAGTACACAGGATCTGTTTCCCACCTGTGTGTTGATGTTGGCTTTGGTTGCCATATTGTCTGTTAGAATCAAGATCAGCTTTCCAGAAATCTGATGTTCGAATGTCAAAAGAGACAAATAGACCGCTTTTAGCTCTGTGCTTCCTTGAGTGGCCAAAAGCTCTGAACCTATAGATTGACAAGCCAGGGGCCCACTCCGGAGAGGGTTTGCATCAGTGGTTATGACCATCAGAACAGGGGAGCCAAAGAAATTCCCTTCAGGAGGTGAGCCCGAACCAACCACCAGCTCGGGTCTCCTCTTAAGTGTTGTGTCAACCTGATTCTGAAAGACAGATTCTGGGAGCTTGGAGACCAAGATCTTGTATCAGCAAAATCTGGCCCATGGAACAAGGAAAATCGTTGAGACTAAGTCACACTGAACTTGCAGCCACTCTGAGGTCTTTGGCTGCCTGGGTTTCAAGAGGTTCTGAATGTGAGCCTGAAGCCTACAAAACGTTTTTTCGTGCAGTGAAACCAACCGCATTTATAGTTGAAATAAAGCCTTTATAAAAATGAAATTTTGGGAAGGAACGAGAGATAACCTTTTCCAATTGATAAGGAACCCATGTTTGTGGAGTACTCTCAAAACCTGTCGATGTGAATCCCAGGGAGGCCATTTTAAGAACTCTGAAGAAATCAGTCATTGAGAAGGGGTGAATGAAAATCCCTTCGTAATGGGACTTTGCCACAAGAGAAGCTAAGTATTTTGTAAAAACTCTGGTGAGTTGTTTAACTAGAAGGTAATTATACAGAGTTGTCAGATGTCCTGCTGTCACACAAGACTCTAAACATAAAGGGAACATGAAAGTAATACATGAAAAACATTGCCACAGAAGGGAACTAGCTTGTTTGTGGATGTGCTCCTTGTGCAAGCTAAATGCAGTAATTCAAAGTGAGGTTATCCAGTGGCTGAAGTAGGCTGAACCCATGCTCCATGCTGTATGCTGCAGTGGGTGAAAGCAAAAGGTAAATAACATACCAACAGACCAATGGATGAAGAAAGCTGGATGAAAGCCCTTTTAAAAAAGTATATTATGAATTTATTAAAATAAAAAGAAATCCAAAGATATTGGTTAACAACAGACCTAATACAAACAAATTGCATTCACAGTTGGGCATTGAGGCAAGTCCCAAAGGACCTGGAGTGCTCTGGGAAAGGAAGAAAGCCAGAGGGGGCGACAACCCACTGGACTTCTCAGCTAGCTCCGCGCCTCATGTTGCACCAATAAAAAGCAAGCGTAGAGAGCGATCTGGTGCTATTCCATTTAATTGGATGGGGGAGTGAGGAACTAGCATCGAGGTACAACAACATAGTTCCTATAATCGATGTGTTAGAATTAGCATGATGTATCTAAACCTATTAGCATATCCACATACATATCAGCATATTTACATCTGTCACGTTATAGAACCTTAATCTGCACTGGCCTTTGCGTTTTACGTTTTGTTGTCTCGACCGACGCCATTTTGTGGCCTCGCTCGAAGTCCTGTATTAACGGCCCCGTTCTCTTTACTATGTTCAGAAAGCATTCTCCTCAGAAATACGCCAACTGTTGCAGAATTGCTGTTTCAGCTCGTTAGGCCTGTCAAGGTTGTAGGTAGCAGAGGAGGGCTTGATAAGCACATTCCGGGAGGGGTGCGGGGCATGCTGTCCAGGAGCTGGCAGAAGGGAGTCACCCAGCCGACCTTGCTAATCTAGGATGAGCTAAACCAAGAGTTCTTTGTCTGCCATATATGGTCTTTCCTCTCTGCTCTAACCTGTACCAGCTTGTATTTTTCCATCTTGGGCAATGATTCCGCAAATGCAACTGTATATATGTGATGTTCTGATAATGTGCCAGCAGTCTTCTTGGCGGACCTCGTGGGGTTAGGTCGCAAGGAGCTCCTCTGGCAGAGTTTGTTTTTGTCTAATAAACGCTTGGACCTTCTACACTGCCAACTGACTGATTATTGGTAATACAAATGGGATCGGTTATGGTAATAACTGTAATTGGGAGGTGATGAATAATTTTCAGTACTTCAGGAGGAGAAGTAAAATTCTCTCGCTATACGCTCTGTGTAAAAATTGATTCCAAGCCATGCAGTTTACAGCAATTTTTCAAACATATTGCCTAAAAAGCTGCATTGTTTAGACACAATTTTGAAGGGGGGCTGATGAATTATTTTGATAAATTATTCCAATACTTTGTGGTATGCCACTGTACCAAAGAGCACTATTTGTCGATAGAAATGGGTCATTTTCCTATCCACTCCAAGAAACTTGCAGCCTGATAGATATACCACAGAATAACTAGTGATTCTAGGTTGCATTGTACCCCAAAGCAAAGAAACTAGGTTCCCCCAATGTACCTCTATAAATTAATGTACACTGATGTCTCAGTAAGTACATACTCAGAACTCACTTGATGCACCTCTCTACTGACCTTCACTGTCCACCACCGTAGCAGTATTGACACAACCACAAAGCATATTTCGAGTGCCCCTGATGTTACCTTGCTCTAAACATTAGCAGCATCTCTAACATCACGAGGTTCAATGCAAAACTAAATTCCCTCTTATTCTGTTCTAAATATATGTCTACAAGACTTTCTGAGTGAAATAACTAAGATCTCACCCTCATGCCTGTGCCTCCTGAGAATCCATGTTCTGTGCTAGTCGAAGTTGGTGAACTTTTTAATTGGTGAAATGTAAATGCCTGCCTCAAATTCAACCTAACAAGTGCAGTAATTAATCCCAACTACATTTTAGGGTGTTCAGGGGATATGTGCATCTCACCCAGAGAAATTATGCAAAAAACAGAGTCAAATAGTGCATTTTGCAGCAATAACTGTGCACAATGTCAGGGAAGCCTTACCCTCCCAGTGGTTCGGTGTTCATCCTCCCAAGAAACGTTTGAGAAAATTGTGATCATATAGTGATGGCAAGGGCACATAAATTGGTTACCATACATGTAGCTGCATAAGTGGGTTTTTAGCAAGTTTCTGAATAGGATAGTAAAATATGATGTTCTGAGCGAAAGTCCCACATGGATCACTTTTGGTCATGAAAGGTCCTGCCTTACATTTATTGTATCAAAATGATGAAATCAACAGTACATTGTGATTGCCGACTTTAATTTTCTTGATTGAAGCCAAAGGTTGAACAATTTTGATATGTAAACGATTAATCAAATAACACTTTATGGATGATACATAGGAATTGTTGATTCCTGTGCTGTGACTAAACGGGGAACTTCTGAGCCTGTGTAATATGGTCAAAATGATGGTGGCCATCCAGAAGACAAGCAGCATGATTCTGGAATCTTTGATGTTTGGTGACGGATTTGCCACTGTTAAGGCTGTTGCAGTAATCAAAATCGGAGATTACCGCTGCAAGGCTTATTGCAATTTTTGCTGCAGGTAAAGAAGTGGAAAAACATTTCTTTGTTGGTGTAAGTGTTGAAAAGCAGGCTTACACTCATCATCTGTTTCGGGTGTAGGTCTCTATGGAACAACACACCAAGATTAGTTTTTTTAAATCACTGGTTGAGAGAGAAGAACCCAGAAACTCTGGCGAAGAGGACAACAGGTGGCCAACATTGTCCATCTCCAGGCTCAACAATTCAAGTTTCTCACTGCCAAGACTCAAACGTCCCCATGCACTACTATTTTTGATGGGTAAGGTTGAAATAACTAAGAGATGCAACATCTCACGCTGTCAGGTAACAGACAGAAAAGCTGGACATAACTTACAGGTTCATACCACAATACTACTGCTCAACTTACCAAAGGAATATATAGGTTCAGGAAATATTTAGGTTCAGAAAGCACACTGGTTATTCAGTGAGTGAGGTTCAGTCGGCATCAAAGATCGGTAGTGAAAATGCCAATATGCTCTTTGTCAAAGTAAATAATAAATAATGTTCTCCAAATATGCAATAAAATAACTTTACATCAACCATTGTTCTCAGGCAGCAAGGACACAATATCAGCAATAATTCCCACAACCCAACATATATTATCACTCAAATATCAACTGCATTACTTTGGTTAAGTAAAACCAATTTCCTCCAACACAAACTTGTATTATTATTATTATTATTTGTTTTTTTACCAAATGACATTATTTCTAACCAAAATTACTGGAGCATATTTTTAATGAATATATAGTGTCCAATAACTGCAGAATTTATTATTTCTCAAATACTGTGCTATTACCACACGTACATATTTACTGTACATGCCCATATATCTTACTAGGGTTGTCCATCATATTCCAGGGTGTACCTTCATTCTACAAGAAATAGACACAGGTGTGTCAACAATGCCCACAATATGGCAGTAATGGGTACCATTGTGTAATGGATGGGACTCATCATGTCAGAGGTGGCCCTGTTATGGTGTTGAGGCAACAAATGCCATGGATTTCTCAGGTTACTGAAATCAGATGGCCCACAGCCGCAGAAAGTCACAGTACCAGAAATGTGGACAAAGACACAGCCTAATCTCCTCATGAACGAAGGCCTTCTTTTATTTTCATATTTTACTCACATGCCATTAGCCAGTCCCTTCTAGTGGCCTACAGAGCAATCCACTTGTGTCACAAACACTTTAATATTTATACCGAGCCTGGAATCACCTCCTCTTCCAGCTCAGACAAGTTCTTCGGATAGTCAGACCCATCTCTAGAGTCCCCCACCATCATTCTCAATATCCCTCAAAGTCCTTTAGAACATTTACACCACTCCCACAGTCCATTCCTGCCCCTCAGAACTCTTTTGACAACAGCCACTTATATCCAGTGTACGTGTTCTGCCCTCATAATACATGTTTTGCCCTCTCCAGCCAGATGTTGCCCAACAAGTGAGTTTTCTGTGCAGCAGGTACCTTATTATTCTGAGCTCCACGTGTGAACTGAAGAGTTCTCGCGGCCTTCTTACACAGCTTGGAGAATGCACTCAAAAACCCAAGGCTGGTTAGAGATGTGGCTTTGATGAGATGAGACCTTTGTGGTTGGAAGAACATGGCTTGAATCCCAGCCTCGGCTCAACATCTGTGTTTCTGGGCTAATCATTAAGGGCTTGATTAACAACGGTAACATTTACACTTTTGTGTAAGTTTAGGATTGTTTTTCATTTACTAAAGGATTTATGAGTGGTATCTTTATGAGTGCGTAATCTTCGCACATAAAAAGACCTATCTTTTTATGCGCAGACATTTCACAATTGTAAAGAAATTACTGCCAATCTCTTTGTGAATAGTAAACAATCATACATTTACTCGAGGGTGTAAGTTTATCGTTGTGAATCAGGCATTATTTTGCCCAAAAAATGTGTAGCAAAACGTGGTTCTCTCGTAAAGCACCCTAATGTCTTCAGGACAACTAGTGTGATATTTATAATTGAGAAAAGAAATTGGTCTGCCTGTCCTTTCGCTTGCTAGTGGATACTTTGCTCATAATGTTGCATCTTTTCTTTGTTTTGTCATTAACTATGAACTTCCTATTAATGGAACAAACCTCAGCAAATGCAGAAGACTATTCATTCATATGGGTGATAGCCAGACCTTTATATTATTGAATATGTGACATACCAGTTTAATTTGAATAACTTAAAGGTGGTCTGTGCCATGCTGAGAGTGTTCTTCACCAAACGCCTACCTATCCCCCTAGGCGTTACCCAGCTGTCCTAGACACCAGCCAGTTTAGTTATGAAAAGTTCTTTGGAAATAGTAATATCTGTTTGATGTAATCTTCCTTTCCACGGGAATCATAATAATCATGTTTTGTAAAAACGTGCTGCTTATTGTTTGATATTGTTCTTGCATATGTTACAGTCAAAGTGTGAAATCCTGATATTGTATAGAATGCCTAGGTAATGTATAGAATGCCTATGGTTTTCGGCAAACTATGAAATATAAGTTTTTTGTGAAAATGTTGCATACTTTTACTAGGCATTCTATACAATTCCTAGGCATTATATAGAATGACCAGAACCATTTACGCAAAGTGTTAAAAGGCCACAAGATGAGATTCCAAGGCATTTGGCAAAGTGTGAAATCCTGGTATTATATAGAATGCCTAGGTAATGTATAGTATGCCTGATGGTTTAGAGGCAAACTAGGAAATATAAGTTTTTTGTGAAAATGTTAAATACTTTTCCTAGGCATTCTATACAATTCCTAGGAATTATACAGAATGACCAGTACCATTGACGCAAAGTGTTAAAAGGGGTATACACCTGTTACAACGCATTTGTTACAACGCACTACCGTTACAATGCGACTTTTACAACGCATACCATTACAACGCATTGCGCTGGGGGGCGCTCTAGGATAGGGAATAAGTATAATTTACTATCCAACACCTTCCCTAGGGTCCACGGGGACTGGAGTTAGAATAGTAAATTATACTTACCACTATCCAGCACCTCAAAGCGCTATGCGTTGTAATGGTATGCGTTGTAATGGTCGCGTTGTAACGGTAGGTAGTTGTAACAGTATGCGGAGTAACATGGTACATCCGTTAAAAGGGCACAAGATGAGAAGCCATTATTAATTAATACGCATTTGAAACTGAAAGAACAAAACTACGAAATAAAGCACATGATATTCTTACCGGAAAACAATGACAGCAGAGCTGAGATTGAAGTACTTGTTACACTAAGAAAGGCCGGATTAGGTGTATTATATATTTTGCCGGCAGACATCCGGCAAAGTATACAATGCCTAGGCAATGTATAAAATACCAATCATTTCATACTTTGACGTTCGATTTTCAGGTATTTTCAGGCATTCTATACATTAACTAGGCATTCTATAGAATGTGGGATTTCACACTTTGACTGTAACACATACATTAAATAAATAGTAACAACTTCAATGTGCGGATAATCAAACATGCTTTATCCTACATTGTTGGTTGTTACAGCCAGGTTTTCTTGCTGAGTCAAAGGCTAAAATAGAAATTGTTCTCTGAAAACATGAAAGATGCCACACCGTTCAGTAATTGTCAATTAATAATAAAAAATTTGCCATTTTTAGGCTCAACACGAAACAGAAGTCCAGAAACAACAACAAATGCTGCTGCTTGAGCAAAAGCAATTGCTCCTCCTTCAGCAAGAAGACAAACACCATCACGACGAACAGGAGCTGGCTGTTATTGTGGAAAATGAGGTATTTCTACTAATTTTTGATTTTATTTATTTGTTTTTTAATGGAGACTTCGCTTCAGGAAGCAGCGGTTTGCTTCAACCAGACACAACTAAAGACCTACAAGTGCAGGTGATTATCCTTACTTAAGAAATGTCTGCTGTATTGCAAAGCGGTCAAAAATAATTCTATCTACGGTTCATAACCGTATCAGTTCGGAGTTTTCTGGATTTCCAAAGTTGAGTGGTATATATTTGCACAGAAGAAGAAATTTTAATTATTTTCTGAACTGTAGGAGCGAGAGACCAAGTAATGAACAGGAGGGCAAATATGGAAAACGCTTCTTTGCATGCTCATCGTTATGGAACTGCCACTTTCAGTACTGTTTGGCTTCACCTGACACATGCAACTCTAGAGAAGGCCAGAGAATATGCAAAGTACTCCCTCTGTTTAGGTATTGCTGACTAAAGATCTATTGTGTACAATACAAAAACTTAAAGTGGCCTTCCCGTCACCCAATTGTTTATCATTGGGTGGCTTTCTAGCTTGTCCCTTGTGCTTGCTTTTTAGTCAATGTATTCTTGTATTTGCTTCTTTATCATCCTTCTGATTGCACGAGTTTCCTCTTTCCACTGTTTAAATCCAGGGACTATTGTTTCTTTGAGCAGTCCATGTGGGTCAATTTTCCTTGTTGTTTCGCTCTTCCATTGCTTCTCACTCACATGATTTTTCTTTGACGACTCTGAAGCTGCAATTTTTCGGACCATTCCTTTTTTATTATAGATGCAGTTTTATGTTTTTTAATTTACTGGTTTTAAATAGAGAGAGGAACCCCTTGAAGTGTACAAGGGAATTGGGGTATTAAGCCTAAAACAAAATTATTCCCTTGGGTCGTGTGAAGGAGAAGCTTAGATTTAGCTGTAACCACAATCAAAAGTACATATAAATACACTAACTGAAAACATTAATCAAAAAGTTGAATTATATACCAATTTATTGAAACAATAAAAAAACAATTTAAAAATTACATGGGAGAAAAATTCTAAAAAACAGTTGAAGTTAAAACAATACTGTGTAATTTTGTGACCAGCACAAAATGGAATAGAGGACAGACAAAAACTCTATTGTAAAACATAAGGATTGAAATTTACAAAGCGTACATTCACAGATTGAAATTTCACTGATCCCTGGTATTATAACCTTACAATCTTATATACACCAAGGGAGAACAGGAGGGTGAATTGTACTAAAACTTGCGTCGACGCGTTTCGGTGGTTCGAATATTATTGTGTGCCACCTTTTTCAAGACAATTATTTTGTTGTCTGTCGTATTGCTGGATCCTTATGGGTGTCCTACAATAAATATACATAATTAATTGTCTAAATTCCAGGAACACTCTACATTACGGTCATTCAAGGAAAAAACCTCTACATTATTAACAGACAGTATTCTATTGTACATATCAATTATGCGTGGATTATCGGTACAATGACTGCACAGTTGATTCTATATATACACTCACTAGAGCAAAGGATGACTCAATAGTAGGAGCTTAGTTCAGTTATAGAGTTTGGGATTTCTCTAAAAAAGAAGAACCAAAAATCAACACAATGGGCGTACGTACAACAAAATAATTGTCTTGAAAAAGGTGGCACACAATAATATTCGAACCACCGAAACGCGTCGACGCAAGTTTTAGTACAATTCACCCTCCTGTTCTCCCTTGGTGTATATAAGATTGTAAGGTTATAATACCAGGGATCAGTGAAATTTCAATCTGTGAATGTACGCTTTGTAAATTTCAATCCTTATGTTTTACAATAGAGTTTTTGTCTGTCCTCTATTCCATTTTGTGCTGGTCACAAAATTACACAGTATTGTTTTAACTTCAACTGTTTTTTAGAATTTTTCTCCCATGTAATTTTTAAATTGTTTTTTTATTGTTTCTATAAATTGGTATATAATTCAACTTTTTGATTAATGTTTTCAGTTAGTTTATTTATATGTACTTTTGATTGTGGTTACAGCTAAATCTAAGCTTCTCCTTCACACGACCCAAGGGAATAATTTTGTTTTAGGCTTAATACCCCAATTCCCTTGTACATTTTAATTTACTGGTGCAAGATCAGTGTTCCACATCTTAGAATGCTAAATAAGAAAAATGGCTGCCACAGCACCATGACACACACACACACTGGCACAGTGATGCATGCCTTTTTATGCATTATTGCGCTAGGGCTATCTATTTTTCCTTTTAGTCCAATGCTGATCAGGAATAGACATTTTTTCATTTTGGCAATGCTGTTCAGCAAAGGCAAGATACATTTTGGCTTTGCCAATGCTTGTTGCTGATGTGGGATTGTATAATTTATTGTCTATTTTATTCAATTTAGGCTGTGGCGTGTAAGTTCACTTTTAGTCATGCAAACAGACACACGCATACACACACTGTTCTCCACCTGATGTTTAAAGCAACAGAGGAGTCTAGGGAGGCAATAGAGCTGAGCTTCAGTTTGTAAATAATATATAAGGCATCCGTTATGACTAAAATTGTTGCAATTTCAATGCAGCTTTTAGAGTGGAAGCCGGAATAGTAGGTGTATAGGAAGCAGTGGTGACAATGTGGGCTTGGGGCTGGGGAGTTGCAGCACTTATTTCAATTTTCCCCAGAAAGTGAAACTAGCAGTTTGCCAGGGCATGGGGTCAACTGGGATTTCTTTAGGAATATGCCCTTTAATTTACGAGGATGGAAAGATGCCTGTGACCTGGAAATGATTTATTATTTTACTGATGGAATCTAGTGAAGTGAATCAACAGTGCTGTTGTAAATGCTGTCATATTTGTAGGAGATAGGCTTGCTGCATTTCATTATGATGTCTAGGCATTCCAGACTTTGTGGTTGAGAAGCAAGTCTAAGGTCAGCCTTTGGCATGGCATATTTATGTTCAGGTGACATAGGCTGCCGGTCTTGGATCTACATGTTGAACGTCATGAGTGTTTGTGTCTGTGCTACCATCCGGCAACCAGGTACCTCGGCATGGGGGCTGCAGTCCCCACTGACCTCAGGCTGAAGTCTGCTCCACTGCGTGAAGCACTTTAAAGTAGTTCCTTGTTCAGTCAGCACAGGATTCTCAACATCCGAACACTTAATTTATCTAAAAGTACAGTTTTGTTTCACAATTTCAACTTCTGAGTATTCTGGGAGTTACACCTGAGGGTGTCTGTCAGTTATTAAGACTTCAGTGAGCCTCAGTTTTATCCTAAGAATATTGAGTTTGGTCAAGAGCTAATGGGCCATGTTTTTAATCCAGTGCAGAATATATCTGTAATGAATCAATGTTTTAGTAGCCTGGCCTTTTGTCTGAGCTGAGTAAGCTCTGTGAATACCCTGAGGTATAATTTGAGTATGCATGGGCATTATCTTTTTCCTCAAATGTATTTTGGTTCGAAATCTCTCAAAACCACCCTGAACCAGCAAAAATACCCTCATCATAATGTATCTCCTTTGTCAGTGATCAGTTTTCCGTCACCCATGATGGTTTACTTTCCCTATATTCCCCTCCCCTTCCCCCTTCTCTCCTGTTGTGAATGTATCTAGGACCCTAATTAAGACATTCCCGATTTATGCCCTTATGTGGTTATAACAAATCATATCCTTATAAAGGCATAAGAATCTTATCCATATTAAGTCATAGCCAATGCAGTCCAAATACGGCAAGGCTACTCCCATAGACTCCTAGAAAGCACAACGCGTTCTTAAACAAACCAAGCCTCCAGCAGCCCGGGAATTCTTCCTGCTTCTGTTTTGATTTGTCCTAGAACTCCTGGAGTCCTGAAAGAACTGCCAGTTCTTAGTGACGTCTTATGTCCAACCTTACGTCAAACTCGCACCTTCCAGGTATAAATATACCAACATCTGCATTAAGCAACACACGGTGGTTTGGAGCAGATCGGGTATCTACTTGCCCGATGCCCTGCTGATGCGAGTGCGGAAGGAAGCCGACCCTCCCTGCTGACGCACTGAGGGAGACGCTGTCTTTTCTCCTGCCAAGAAAATCCAGCTCCAGTGTTTCCCTGACACCCTTGCGGGTTGCTGGGAGATCGAGTCCTGAGAGAGAGAGATACAAGACCTCCTTCATTCTATACCCAAGGTATGGAGCTGATTAGACCCATAGAGAATTCTTGATTCAGATTCTTGGCAAAAACTGTAACTCATCTTTTCCTTCCCACGTACTAGGCTTAGGTTAGGTACACCGGGGTAGGCGTATCTTAGAAACACCAGTTGAGTACGTTTAGTCATTTTATGTATTTTATCCATTTTAAGTATCTTATGTTTTAGAAACCATATAAATGCTTTTACAGTGATATTTCATAATACTTCTTTTACTGTACGCACTTTACTTTATGGCAAGTATTGCAATTGTGGCAATTCATTTTTCTTGCATGAGAAAGAAGACTGCTCAATAAATAACCCTTTTATTGAAAACGCCTGTCTCTCTATTTCTCTGCATTTCTGGTGAAATGAAGCATGCACGATTGGCTGAGCAAAATAGCTATCTAGTGTTTCCGCGACTCTGGAGATATACTCCTTATTCTGGAGGGAGCAAAGTTGTCATGTTTATGCGGTTGTCAGAAGCTAACCCCTTCTTGTCTATTCAGGAAAGCTAAACACCTTCTTGTTTACTCAAGAAAGTTTCTAGTGACCTTTGAGATAGCTGGCACACACAATTAAGTCTAACATATTCAATAGAGACCTAGTCGACCTCAGGCCTACGTCTAAACTATTGTTTATGTTATTCCAATGTGCAGAGCCTATTGGGAATATAGGAACTACACTACATGGTGCCCAACGTTTGGTAAGGCGATAATTTAAAGCTAGATACTAGAGTAACTCAGTCGTGCTTTTCACACAGACCCCTTTTTCGGTAAAATCTCCGATAGACGTCTGGAGTGGGTAAAAAGGTTAATATCCGCCAAAACTTAGTAGGAAGAGATTCCTATGTATTAGTTTTTGGTTTAGTCAACATTGAAGGATACAGTGTTTCAAAATATTGTGCACCTAATCTTTGTTTCCTTGAAACTTGCTCTGCAAACTTCCATTAAACAATGTCAACCAACGGCGACAACAACGCAACCAGTGGAGCTGCAGTAGATGCAAATCAACCGGGTTTTGACGTTACAGGGTTTAACCCCTTCGATGCTCATGACGAGCTCAGCTCGTCATGAGGCACGGTTGAGCTGTGCTCATGACGAGCTGAGCTCGTCATGACCAATGGGATTTACTGATAGCTCAGCACGGGAGGGGAATACCATCAGCAGCAATGGTGTTAATGAAAATGATCTGGATGCGAAAAACATCCCGGTAAATGTAAGGAAAACCTTAACTATAAAACTTATAGAAAATGGAGTATCATCAAGAGGTGGTACAGTCATATTTGTTGTTGAGGCACATGAATATCGGCAGACAGAGGTATTCTATTCATGGATAATTTTTCCAGCAGCAAATGTTGTAACACACGAGTTCCACTGCTACAAAGCAGGGGAACCTCCATTGGAATATGTTCCTTTCAAGGAAGTTGAAATTCCACAACCTTACCAAGAGCATGAGCTCTGGTTTAATGGCTCCCTAAAACATCAAAATCACATTACCAGGCTCGGTCCACTAGGAAGACCAGGAGCCACATGGCCGGTTCTAGCCAGCTATATACCACATCCTTACATTGAAGAAATGTCAGACAGAGAACTTTTAGTTCAACTAAAACAATTAATTAAAATACATAGACAATTGGTACAATATGTCATGCAGACTATAACAGTCCAACCTGCTATAAAAATTCCACAGCACACCCCTCACCAGGGGAACACTAATAAAATTACACCATAGACCATACAATCAGTCATTGGTAAATTATCAGCAAAACAGGAACAAAGTCCGTTCTGGTTAGCTCAAAAAATTACTCAAATAGAGGCAGTATTTCCTGATAATACCCCTCACGAAAAACACAGAATTCTGACCATCTGCCTACCAATGGGGATTGCACAACATGTGGAGGATTGTGACACTTTGGGAACAGTCTTTGCCTCAATCTACACAAAAACACATGGTGTTCCGTCTATGGCGGTTATACCAGATGTACTAAGACAGATTCAAAATGAATACGGTCCAGAGCCTGCTTTAAATCTAGGTATGAAATTACTGAAAGACTTTAAGCAAGTATCGGCAATACTACTAGCCAACATAAAAGGAGAGGCAGCATCCGTGGCAATCCGCCAGAAATTATAATAAACAGATATAGCAGACCAACCTTTTGAACTTGCCAGAATAATTAAACAATCCTATGAAGAAATAGGTAGAGGTAGTTTGGGTGGGAAACCACTAAAACCACAACTATCTGAAAATCCTGAAAAGACTTTCATTAAAAATAATCTCAATTCCCACAAGAAGAAGTGGGAGGGTAATAAGCAAACCCCTTCCAGGGAAAAACAGTTTCAGTCCAGAGGAAGATCTCCTCAACAGAGAGATAAGTCTCCCCTAAGGGATCCCTCTGAGAAAAGATATAACCTTAGAAATAGGGACAATTTGAGAAAACCTGACAGAGATCAAGATATTGATACACGTCCCTCTCGATTAAGCATGGGCGGAAAATCCGTTCCGCTCGCGGATTTTGCGGATTTTCGGGAAATTCGCAATCCGCGAGATTCGCGAATCTCCCGCAAAATCCGCAAATCCGCGAGCAGCGGATTTTGCTCGCACTGTTCGCGTGAGTTCGCGCCCCGCGAATAAGTGCAAAATTGCAGAAATACGATTTTAGCAAAACTGAAAGTAACTACTTACCAGGTTCAAAAGTTCAGGCTCATCATTAGTAGCCATTTCCTGTAGTGCTTCCTGAGGGGCCCCTCCAGAGTTCAGTTGCCAGTTGAAACTATTATGTGACCCTGCTCTGAACCTCAGAATAGTTACACATATGCCACAAAGGTCCTGAATTACAGCTAAGGGAGACAAGCAGGAGCCAGGCTGGAAGTTAAAATCCATTAATCAGCCCCTAATTCATTATTGTCAGTTGGGGCAGGGCAGGTGTTGTAACTAATTTTGCAACAATGAAAGCACTTAGCAAGTGCAAAAGATCACTAATCAGGGCGCACTAAGGAAGCAGGTGCCAGCTAAAAAAATATTCTGTGACACATTAATCAGCCCCAAATTAATTCAGGTCACTTGAGGCAGGGAAGGTGTGCTTTGCTTTGCCGAAAATAATGTACACTGGACAACCAGAGGGTGTGGTGATGAAACAGAGGGTGGCATGGGTGGGCCAGAGGGTGGCATGAGTAGTCAGAGAGTGGCAGTGGTGACAGAGAGTGGCAGTGATGAAGAAGAGTGTCCCAAACAGGCTGGACACGTAGAAACAACAAGTTCGCAAAACGAGCGACCCGACAGGTAAGTTCGCAAATTGCGAAATTGTAAAAGCAGGGGAACCTCCATTGGAATATGTTCCTTTCAAGGAAGTTGAAATTCCACAACCTTACCAAGAGCATGAGCTCTGGTTTAATGGCTCCCTAAAACATCAAAATCACATTACCAGGCTCGGTCCACTAGGAAGACCAGGAGCCACATGGCCGGTTCTAGCCAGCTATATACCACATCCTTACATTGAAGAAATGTCAGACAGAGAACTTTTAGTTCAACTAAAACAATTAATTAAAATACATAGACAATTGGTACAATATGTCATGCAGACTATAACAGTCCAACCTGCTATAAAAATTCCACAGCACACCCCTCACCAGGGGAACACTAATAAAATTACACCATAGACCATACAATCAGTCATTGGTAAATTATCAGCAAAACAGGAACAAAGTCCGTTCTGGTTAGCTCAAAAAATTACTCAAATAGAGGCAGTATTTCCTGATAATACCCCTCACGAAAAACACAGAATTCTGACCATCTGCCTACCAATGGGGATTGCACAACATGTGGAGGATTGTGACACTTTGGGAACAGTCTTTGCCTCAATCTACACAAAAACACATGGTGTTCCGTCTATGGCGGTTATACCAGATGTACTAAGACAGATTCAAAATGAATACGGTCCAGAGCCTGCTTTAAATCTAGGTATGAAATTACTGAAAGACTTTAAGCAAGTATCGGCAATACTACTAGCCAACATAAAAGGAGAGGCAGCATCCGTGGCAATCCGCCAGAAATTATAATAAACAGATATAGCAGACCAACCTTTTGAACTTGCCAGAATAATTAAACAATCCTATGAAGAAATAGGTAGAGGTAGTTTGGGTGGGAAACCACTAAAACCACAACTATCTGAAAATCCTGAAAAGACTTTCATTAAAAATAATCTCAATTCCCACAAGAAGAAGTGGGAGGGTAATAAGCAAACCCCTTCCAGGGAAAAACAGTTTCAGTCCAGAGGAAGATCTCCTCAACAGAGAGATAAGTCTCCCCTAAGGGATCCCTCTGAGAAAAGATATAACCTTAGAAATAGGGACAATTTGAGAAAACCTGACAGAGATCAAGATATTGATACACGTCCCTCTCGATTAAGCATGGGCGGAAAATCCGTTCCGCTCGCGGATTTTGCGGATTTTCGGGAAATTCGCAATCCGCGAGATTCGCGAATCTCCTGCAAAATCCGCAAATCCGCGAGCAGCGGATTTTGCTCGCACTGTTCGCGTGAGTTCGCGTGAGTTCGCGCCCCGCGAATAAGTGCAAAATTGCAGAAATACGATTTTAGCAAAACTGAAAGTAACTACTTACCAGGTTCAAAAGTTCAGGCTCATCATTAGTAGCCATTTCCTGTAGTGCTTCCTGAGGGGCCCCTCCAGAGTTCAGTTGCCAGTTGAAACTATTATGTGACCCTGCTCTGAACCTCAGAATAGTTACACATATGCCACAAAGGTCCTGAATTACAGCTAAGGGAGACAAGCAGGAGCCAGGCTGGAAGTTAAAATCCATTAATCAGCCCCTAATTCATTATTGTCAGTTGGGGCAGGGCAGGTGTTGTAACTAATTTTGCAACAATGAAAGCACTTAGCAAGTGCAAAAGATCACTAATCAGGGCGCACTAAGGAAGCAGGTGCCAGCTAAAAAAATATTCTGTGACACATTAATCAGCCCCAAATTAATTCAGGTCACTTGAGGCAGGGAAGGTGTGCTTTGCTTTGCCGAAAATAATGTACACTGGACAACCAGAGGGTGTGGTGATGAAACAGAGGGTGGCATGGGTGGGCCAGAGGGTGGCATGAGTAGTCAGAGAGTGGCAGTGGTGACAGAGAGTGGCAGTGATGAAGAAGAGTGTCCCAAACAGGCTGGACACGTAGAAACAACAAGTTCGCAAAACGAGCGACCCGACAGGTAAGTTCGCAAATTGCGAAATTGTAAAAACCCTCGCGAACTGGCAGAAACACGGGCGAACACAAAAAAAAAAAATCCGCAAATTCGCGGGAATTTGCGGATTTCGCGGATTGCGAATCCGCAAATCCGCAAAATTCGCGAACGCGAGATCCGCAAAATTCACCCATGCTTACTCTCGATCTTTTCGGACTTCCTCACAGAAATCGGAAAGAAGAGCACGGTCAGAACATAAAGAAGAGCGCGTCAAGTCCAAAGACAAAGAACCTGCTCATCAAAGTAAAACATTACAATTTCCCAAAAAGAAGGTAGCCAGTATTAAAGTAAAACATGCCGAGGATCCTGAGGACACTACTCAAGAATGGAGAGTGGGCCCAAACAATGCTAGACAGCGCAGCAGAAGTGACCATAGCTCGCAAGATCCTGATGAATCTTCTGGAGACAGTGGACACAAATTAATAAATTCAAGTGGAAACTGCAGACACCAGAGTTAGCGTGCCCCATAAACTATATGAAATAACATTACGTCTAGAGGGGGACAAAACTAGGAAAATAAAAGGGCTCTTCTGGGAGAACCTATCTAAAGGCTATGATATCCTTCTAGCAGAGAAAGACTGGCCACCAGAGTTTGTAAGGGAGTGCCCACATCGCGACGAAATGATTATGCCTGCCTTCTCAAATCACATTCCAATTCATAAAAAATACACATATGCAAGAAAATGTGCAGTGGCCCAAGCCCCTGCATTATATAAAAATCATGTAGGATGGGATGAGGATTCTCCTCACCATTAAATACAGTTAAAAAATCAACCTACTGCACAAAGGCAGTATCCTGTTAAGCAAGAAGCTAAAAAACAAGTCAGGGAGAACTTAGATCAACTTGAATACCACGGGGTGATTGAAACATGCACCTCACAAATGAACAATCCTTTGTTTCCTGGCTCCAAGCCAGACGATTCATATCTTCTAGTTTAGGACTACAGACACCTAAACTCTTCTTGCAAAACATTTGCAGTACAAAACTCACACAGTGCAGCACTAATGAATAATATCGTGCGCACAAAAATATAAAACGACATTAGATATTTCAAATGGTTTTTTCTGTCAAAACATTGCACCAGAAAGCAGATATTAGACCGCTTTCTCCAGCATGGGGGCCCAAAAGCAATTTTGTCGTCTCCCACAGGGATTCAAGAACAGCCTAGAAATATTTTCAGCCAGGGTAACAGAGTTACCACAAATATATGATGATGAGGCATTATCTTATGTCGGTGACATCTATCTTACAGACAATGACCTGGAGACACACTTGAAAAGAGTGAACACCATCATACTTGGGTTCACATCTGAAGGGTACAAATTTAACTTTAAAAAGTCACGAATTGCCCACCACACTGTCCTATTTTTAGGATATGAATTATCAAGTGAAGGCAAAAGCCTAGCTGACAACTTCTTAGAGAAGTGTGCAGTACTCCAAGCTCCAAAAACGCTGAAAAACCTACAATCAATTCTAGGCTTCCTGAACTTCGGAAAGCTTACATTCTAAATTATGCAGAGATGGTTAAACCACTCTACAAATTAATAAAATTTGATTTCAAACCAATTAATTGGACTCATAAACACACAGAAATTTTACGATCATTACAAACAGACATGTTAACTAAAACAAAGCTGCAAACACGCGCAAACGAATGCAACCTTGTAATCCGAGTCATCCCAGGAAGATGCGGATTTACATACCAGACCTCTTTTGAGGGAGAAACAGTACCAATAGCTTACAAATCACACTTGTACACACAAGTTGAACTGAAATTCAGTTCTACTGAAAAAAGTCTAAGTGTGGTTCAAACGGCTGTAGCAAAAGAAAAAGCCCTAGCTCAAGGGAAGAGAATATCTGTTTTAACAGCAATTTCAGCCATTGAAGCAGTAACAAGGCTGAGCATTCCAAATGCTATGGCATTACATCCAAAATGGATACAATGGGTTAATTCTCTTGTTACAACTGACGTGATATACCCATTTGAACCCAGAATGAAAAAGCTAGAACATCTAGAATACGAACAAGAATGTCCTCTGTCAATCAAAATTCTACCTCTGGAACAGTACACCTGTGTAATTTACGCAGATAGATTTGCACAACACTACGTTGTGGATAAAAAAGTTTAAAATTCAGCGTGTGCGATTGTTAAAGGTCACTGGCGCTTAGGTAAATTCAGACCAATGGTCACTAAAACTGAATCAATCGGAAACTGTACAGCTTAGCGAGCTGAACTACGAACTTTGAAGATGGTGCTTGAAAATGCAGATCGCGAAGTCCCCACACTAATAATGTGCGACTCGCATTACTGCGTCGAATCTTATAATAATTCCAAGCAGACATGGATTGAAAATGGTTACAAAGATGAAAGAGGTGGCACAATAAAACATAAAATACTATGGGAACAGGTAATTCTTTTACAGAAAAAACTACAAAAGACTCACGTGAGTCATGATGGAGTTCACGTTGCAGGGAATTCATTGGCTAACAGAGCCACGGCGGCAGCTGGTCAACCGGCTTCCGTAGCTACAAAAAAGCTTTCTAAAAAACAAATAGATGGAAAAACGCTACTAGCAGTAAAAGCCTCGATGGAAAGCAATTATGCAGGGTTACCTCTAAACTATCCACTCGGAAATACATACATTATTGATGCGAACTCCGTTCCTTTTGCTTAAATCCCTGGAGTGGGGGATAGAGTAATTCCAAACACGAACCGGAGGGTCTTCTTAATTGAAGAAGCACACATGGGAATGGGTCTGAGGCACCAAGAGATCCTGAAATCTCTAATAGAATTGCAATCAAAATACTGGTGGCCGGGAATGAGCGTGCAAGTTTATAACTTTGCAATGGATTGTCAAGACTGCAATAGAGATCGCAGTTATGAACCGGACCAGATATCAGACTCTAGCACATACCAGCCCAGACACCTCTATTAGACAGCATTAGACTATCTACACGCAGGCGTCCGGCCAGACAAATGCAGTCCCATAAATATTAAGACGAGATTCATTTGGATGTGGCCCCAGTGCTCGGCTGACGCCAGAACTGTTATATAAAAGATTTGCGAGTCTTTATCGGCACATACGCAATTGGCATGCTACATTCTGACCAGGGTCCTGCGTTTGCTCTCGAGCTTACAAGGAGGCCATGGCCAGCATGGGCATTGCGTTGCGGTACTCTAGTCCATTCCATCCTGAAAGAAATGCGGTAGTGGAGAGAAAAAAATGTGACATAAAGCAATCTATAACAGCGAGGGTATTAGGTTCGGGTGATGGGCTGGTCAAACATCTAATAAGTGTCCAACGTGGTCTTAACAATTTGCCAAGAAATTCTCTGAGTGGAATCACTCCGTATGAACTTTTGTTTGGTACAAGAATGATAATCGAAGACCTCGATTGTCAGACTTCAGTTGTGGAACAAAAAGATTTTAATATCAAAGATCGTTTGGCTGTTTTACAGGACTTGAATGAAACAAGAAGAAGTCTAAGTAACACAAAGCTAAAGCCAACGGCCACTGAAGAGAAACCACCTGCCGCAGCAAGATCTGTCTGGATTCCAAAGATTGGGGATCTGGTCAGAGAGAAGATCGCGATGAAGAAGGAATTTGGGCCTTCTTACAGAAAAGTAGTACCTGTCTTAGCTATCAGCGGAACAAGATCAGTAGTACTACCGCCCCTTGCTGGTAAAAAAGAGAACCGAGTTGTATCAATGGACCTGGTAAAACCACAACCATGTGGCAAATAATATGGAGTAGGCCCAGTGGACTCCCAAGATGTAGCAGAAGACCAAACCTTGCTACAATCCAAGAGGTTCAAACTTAGAGACTAATCACATTTGATAAACCTGCAGTGAATAAAAAAGGACTATGCAACAGAGCCATGGAACTTGTGCCTCTTGAAACCCAAATTGCAACAGTTCATCAAGTAACACCTGTCTACAATTATGTAGCCTCTGACTTTACTAATATAACAAAGGAAGAAGCAAATCCAAAGATTAATGAAAATCCGGAAGCAATTGCAACAATTGACAGAACTGCATCTGGCTACTTTATCAACTTCGATGACTTTTCTGATGATCCAAATGAAAATGGAGACAAGCCAGGAAACAAAACTTTCAAAGACAAAATTACAGAACTCTTTCATCAACTTGGGGAAACATATCTGATTTCACTGTGGATTGAATTGTGGATTTTGTTAGGTGTACTTTTCCTCCTGCTCTGGCTCATCTTAGTTTTAAGCTTGGGAAGAATGATTGATGGAAAATACAGTACAATGGACACAGCAAGTCAGAACATCAACTTGGTTCTAAAACCTCACAGATCATCTCACATTGAAAAAAGAGAACTATCATCAGTGAATATCACAGCCATTCCTATACCTGGTGGTGTAGCATGGGACAATACTGATTACGAAATCTATGGCCCGGTTGAACTCTTGAAATATCCACATCAGTTCAAGATTTCTTTAAGTGACTTTGTAGCACCTAGTACTTTCTCTGATGATTGGGACTTTGAAAATATTATTAATATGATGTCAGATTTAGAAATGTTAGCAAAATGTACAGAACATGATTATTTACAAAGTTCATCGAATTATGAAGAAATGTATTGCTTTAATCATTTTGGGCATCATTATTTGCACAAATCTGCTAATCCTAGAAATGTTTTCAGTTATAATCAATGAGAACATTGTCCAACTCCGCCAAAAGACAGTTCAAAAACATTTTATGAGAAATTCCCATACTTCTCAGGGTTTAATATCACTGATCCAGAAACGTTTTATTTTAAAAGTATGAATAAGACAGGAATGAAAAACATGTTGACAAACACTAAACTGATTTATTCTGAAAAATGTTATGAAAAAATGTCTACATTTGGTTTTGAATTTTGGAAAAACAACATTGAGACAAAAACTGTCTCGGGTACAAAAGAATGGCAGGTACAAGGACTAGAATCACTATTCAGAGCCTGCATGATCCCAGAACAAATAATGTTCCTGAATGACACCATTCAACAAACAACCTGTCTTGGTCTAGCCAAGATAAAAGATTTAAACAACCTGTAGATTCCTGAACAAAATACAGGGGTTCAAACAGAACAGGCCAGACCTGAGATATTCCCAGAGACAACACCCAGGGATAATAACAACATATAGTGTAGGAAAACTATGCCTCGAATGGCTGCAGATATCCACACTACCCGAAATTAAGAAATTAAGCAACACTTAACTTTACTTAAAGAAGGTGCTGACTTGCAAGATTTCTTACTGGAACCTCGCAAACAGCGCCAAAAACGTTTCATATATGCCGGTATATACGCAGCTTACAATGAAGCTTGGAAAATAACACAAATTGAAATTGCAGAAAAAATATGAGAAATTGATTGTATTCATTTGGAAAAATCACTTTCTGTAGTGGACAATGGGTTAACGACTCTGTCCTCCAGAATTTATTCACTGGACAGCATTGTATCATCTGCTGTTGATATAATAGAACAGGATATGCTAATGTTACAACATGGCCAGTCCCAATTACGTTCTATTGTACAGTTAGGCCGGACGTTACAAAATTTGCGTTCAGGCAATGTGCCATGGCGTCTAATCAACACAACGTAATTATTTTCTATCTTTAACCTTACTGATAAACAAATCTCTTTGACACAAAGAGGGGCAGACTATACGGTGCTGAGCATTGAAAAACTCAAAAAATTACCATTGACAATGTCAGAACGACCGGTCATTGAATGGATAATACATGGCACCATTACAAACCCGATAACAACTTTTCAGTTGCCAAAAGTATATACCAGCAGGCCTGTATGAAAGGTTGGGTAAAGGATACATCAAGTCAACCTAGAATTTGCCTTATACACATAGATGTTGGAGTGGGGGCAAGAAAGAGGTATTTCTTAGTGGTAACAACTATAAAAAATCACTAAGCAGTACACTTCTGTGTCAAGGAATTAACTTGCATGGAGCCTGCAAAGGTTCATCAAATAACTTTTTTCATGTCACCTGCACGGCACCCCTGCTACACAGAGCCTTTTTTCAGACAGCTTTCCAACGGCAGCTACGGTCTAATAAGTGACCACAGCTGTTGTGGCATGGTGCCAGGAAAAGCCTATCTCGTGAGTGTTACTTCCATGGTCACTTGTTGTATGCAAGTATTGTATCCAAACAGGAAACCAGACATGGAGGTGGCAATATGGCCTTCTTTGAATATCTCTTCTATTCGAATTGATACTTTAAGCAGAATGAAGTCTATTCTTTTACAAACAACTGTGGCTTTAACCTCGTCTAGAGAAACGTATGATCTGCAAGTTGCAAGGACAGCAGCAGAGATACATGCATTATTATCGACAAATTGCCCCGTGCATTTTGTAGAAATGTTAAGTCAAATCTTAAACATGTCTGATACCAGCGGCTTTGCACATGTATTTAAGACAATTTTTTCGGGACTGTTAGCACCCTTTGAAGCAGTTCTTGGCATCTTCCCAAATTTCGTGCATTCTGTGTTCGGCGGCCTGCCTCTCATCTTGGGACTCGTAGCAGGAATCTTATTTTGTTCCTTCTGCTCCGATATGGCAAGTCAAGACACAGACAAAACTTAGGCTACAATGGAAGACACGATCCTAGCAATGCAATACCGAGAACGGATCACTAAAGTCCTCGGCTTGGCTCGGCTAAGAGATCTGAATACTACCTGGTTTCTTTCATTCAGACCAATCTGGCAAGATTGCATCTTACCTGTTCTACGATGCCTGCTATGCGGAGAAGAATGCGTGTTAGACGTCTGTCTCACACTTCCATCAGCAGTACCTATGGATGTCGATACTTTGCTTGGTTCGGTAACGGCTCATGCAACGTGTTGTCCCCAGCGGCTACCCATTCTGATGACGGCATTTGTTGAGACTTCACCATTACGATTAGGTGGCGGTGAGGTACGAGATGAAAGCGGCACACAGGTACAACCTTCCATGACCATTGCTGATCTGAACACCGATGATGGCAATGCTTCGCGCATATGCACTATTTTCACTTTTTTGGACCTGGTCCAACTTTCACCTACTGTTGTAGACAAATTTTTTACCAGCCTATCTGAGTTAATTTTCTCTCCTAACAACGAGAATAACTTTTGAAATAGCGAGCACACAGCGTTCCCTGAACTCTGAATTGGCCTTCAGTTTTGATAAACAGAACTTCTAAAAAACATTGGAACAATTTTCTTCCCAGAAACAAAATTGATTTTCTCCAGTTCCCAAAATATTTACTTTCTTTGACACATGATACTCTGCTTAAAGTAGAACTATTCTTAGAGAACAAGATTTCTAATTTTAAAATCTCTAGAGACAATATTTTGACTTAGCCTCTAGCACATGTGCAGTCTGGTATAAATATGTGATGAAATGGTCTCGACCTTCTCTTCTGTATTAAGAGCCATTTCATAAATGTAAATTTTGTGATTCATTCAGTAAACAATCTAAATGTACAAAATATGCATTATCTGAATGACACCACTGCTTATTAAAAACGTGCAGTATTATACTCATTTTTTCGTGTACATACCATTTGAAATGTATTTTGGGGTAGGCTGGAAAACACATGCATCGTTATATGTTTAATATTGCTTAGTATTTAGTAATGATGGACATTATATTTGGAGTGGGTGTTGTGAATGTATCTAGGACCCTAATTAAGACATTCCCGATTTATGCCCTTATGTGGTTATAACAAATCATATCCTTATAAAGGCATAAGAATCATATCCATATTAAGTCATAACCAATGCAGTCCAAATACGGCAAGGCTACTCCCATAGACTCCTAGAAAGCACCACGCGTTCTTAAACAAACCAAGCCTCCAGCAGCCCGGGAATTCCCCCTGCTTCTTTTTTGATTTGTCCTAGAATTCCTGGAGTCCTGAAAGAACTGCCAGTTCTTAGTGATGTCTTATGTCCAACCTTACGTCAAACTCAGTACCTTCCAGGTATAAATATACCAACATCTGCCTTAAGCAACACACAGTGGTTTGGAGCAGATTGGCTATCTACTTGCCCGACGCCCTGCTGATGCGAGTGCCGAAGGAAGCCGACCCTCCCTGCTGACGCACAGAGAGAGACGCTGTCTTTTCTCCTGCCGAGAAAATCCAGCCCCAGTGTTTCCCTGACACCCTCGCGGGTTGCTGGAAGATCGAGTCCTGAGAGAGAGATACAAGACCTCCTTCATTCTATACCCAAGGTATGGAGCTGATTAGACCCATAAAGAATTCTTGATTCAGATTATTGGCAAAAACTGTAACTCATCTACTCCTTCCCACGTACTAGGCTTAGGTTAGTTACACCGGGGTAGGCGTATCTTAGATACACCCGTTGAGTACGTTTAGTCATTATTTTATCATTGTATGTATTTTATCCATTTTATGTATCTTATGGCTTAGAAACCGTATAAATGCTTTTACAGTATTATTTCATAATACTCCTTTTACTGTACGCACTTTACTTTATGACAAGTATTGCAATTGTGGCAATTCATTTTTCTTGCATGAGAAAGAAGACTACTCAATAAATAACCCTTTTATTAAAAACACCCATCTCTCTATTTCTCTGCATTTCTGGTGAAACGAAGCATGCATGATTGACTGAGTGATATAGCTATCTATTGTTTTCGCGACTCTGGAGATATACTCCTTATTCTGGAAGGAGCAAAGTTGTCATGTTTATGCGGTTGTCAGAAGCTAATCCCTTCTTGTCTATTCAGGAAAGCTAAACACCTTCTTGTTTACTCGAGAAAGTTTCTAGTGACCTCTGAGCTAGCTGGCACACACAATTAAGTCTAACATATTCAATAGAGACCTAGTCGACCTCAGGCCTACATCTAAACTATTGTTTATGTTATTTTAATGCGCAGAGCCTATTGGGAATATAGGAACTACACTACACTCCTTTTAAGCAACCTTTTCTTCTGCATCAGTGTTTAGTTACCTATCTTTATTGCACTGAGAAGTGAAACTAGATTAACTTGTGGGATTTGTTTACACGGTATAAGCAAATAAATACAAACCTATACATTTTTAAAGGCCATGTATTGCAGAGATGGTTTATAATCAGTATGATTTAAGTGTGGTAATAACATTGACCAGAAGTCATCCTGAAAGAAAATTGATCCAGTACAGTTGAGGAAGAGGTGTATTGGAAAGGATCAGATAGAACCAGAGAGACCTAACGTGTTATATTTTGTCAACATCAATCTAAAGCTTTTTTTGAGGGTTTTGGGATGCAAAAAATAGCTTCATGTTAGTCAAGAAGTATTTCTAAATTTCAAAAGGAGTACTAACAAGAGACCACTGAGCTTAGTGGTGTGTGCTAAGCCTGTTGAAGAATTACCAAAGGAATTTCGGCCTTAGGATATCGAAAACACTTTTTGTCCAGCAAGCTGGCATTGGAGGTAGGTTTCAGGAATCTCAATGCTTTGATGCCTGCCCGAACCTGAAGCCCTATAGACATTCTACAGCCATGAAAGTTAAACATATACTCCAACCTTGCTATAAGTTTAAAAAGCTTACCCATCGTTGGCATAGATGCGTAACAAATTTAAAGAAGAAGAACACTAAATTCAGTAATGTGGGCTAAAGAGCTCCTATTTGCTCAACCACAACCATGGAATGAATGTATGATGTGTTCTAGTGGTAATCAGAAGCCATCCACAAACTCCAGGCATTCGAGATTTTTTAATTGTTTTGTGGTAATGTGCGCAATGCATAATTAGGTTTTAAGGATACGTCTCATGCATGTATTTTCTACCTTTTAATCACCTATAAAATCTCCCCGGAACCTTTTTCTAATTCGTTTTTCAGTTGTGATAAAGCAGATTGGTTTTGGAAGTATATAGCAGTTTGCTTGAGATCACTGTCTTTATCTCCCTATTCGTTTGGAGGCAGTTGTAGCATCTTCCTTGACAAAGTATTTGGGAGCCCATGCCGGATAAATGAAACGTATCTAAAAGGGGCATAAAAAAGGCTACTATGTCTGTATCCTGTCACTGAGGTTTCATTGACTGATCAACCAATACCTTTCAAAGGCGTGGAGTCCGAAAGCATGATGCACTTGTTATAGGCCATTATCATAGAGTTCAACTTGTTGGGTGGCATCATAATGCCTCCTGGGAAATGTAGAGACATATTCCATTATGCTATACTGTATGTTCTACTACAGCACTTGAGTGTTCCTACAAGAAACACGTCTAATGAAGAATGTCTGAACAGGGGTCAACAATGGGATCAGTTAGAGGTTTAATTCAATGGAATAGGAGGTGAAAGAAATGCAAGGATGGAATAGGAGGTGAATGATAGATTCAGCTAGAGAAAAGCCAGAACAATGACTAATAAAAGAGATTCCACATGTTGCTGCAACCTACTAAGGTTTTACTCGTAATTTGTGGAATCATCCTACTAAATGCAAACTTTAAGTGAGGCTTAGTATCTTACTAATACTGTTGATATGTGGGTAAACGTGAAGGAATGTATTCAACTGGTACCGGCAAAACATACATAAATGGGTGAAACATCTTCTTGTACACTTAGTTTAGGATTGAAAAATGTATCACAAGGTACACCAGCACTAATCTTGGTGGTCGGAAAGTTAGCATCTAGGCAAGAAGTGAAGCTTGTTTTTTCAATGGGACTTTTTGAGACCAACGGGCAACAAGAAAACCAGTGTTTGCAGAATAAATTGAAGCAGAAAGAGGATCAAAACAAAATAATTGCAAAGTTCCACCTTGGATAACATTTTGATAATGAAGATTTCACAAAAAGCATTAACATTAATTCCTTTATAGACTATACATGAAATGGGAAATTGGATTTTAAAACTACTATGTCTGTATCATTTGATAGATAACATGGGGTCCACGAACTTCTGAGGGTCCTGCCTACTCGGGAGTCTGTAACTGTTCAGAAAATTAAATATTATTAGCAGATTAATTAAGTAACTATACTCAGAAAAAGCCAAATCAAACATTTAAAACACTGAAAATTTAAATTTGGAAGCTGAAAATGTAGTTAGTGATATTAGCATAACTTTTGGAGACTGTGCAAGTGCAACAAACAGCATTTAATATGGACGATTAATGACTTCATTTGAAGCACTGGTATGCGCAGAGAAAATGAGAACATTAATTGGAGCTCAAAAGAGACATGCTATAGTCTAGCATGTCACTTCACCTTTTAGAACTATATCCAACTTTTGAAATCCTCCAACCTTACCAGTAAAATTAACATTTTGATTTTTGGATTTTTTTTTCTTGTGAGTAAAAATATTTGTGCATCTGTTTGATGTGCATTTGCTTCTGTATTTTTGTGTATTGTTCTGTGGTTCAAATTGTAGAAATTGCTGAGGCTGATGTGTCTGGCTTCCAGTATTGATTCAGAAGAGGGGGGGGGGGCACAGAAGCAAAAGGTATACAAGCCATTAATTTAGGATACCAAGTTCAATTAATCATCTTTGAGAAAATAGCATGTTAGATTTGTTGGACCATTTGGTTTGAAGGATCTGGAATTGTTATCATTAGAAATTAAAAAAATGTTTTAACACCTTCCTAAATTAGAATGTACAACTTAGAATCAAGTGTAAGAATATAGAAGTGTGACAGTAAAACCAACTGATATGGCACTTCAATTATAGTAGTAAACACTAATATGAGAGTTAGATTAGATACATGTTTGATAATGAGAACAATCATATTCAGTTGAATTGGGATCTGGTGCCAGAATTAAAATTAAGTGTTGCCAGTTTATCAATGAGTAGTTGACAAAATAATACAATTTGGGTTCTATAATATCAAAAACCGAATAGGTTTTCAGCTCAGAAACCTCATACTGCATTGTGATTTATACTTAGCAAACATGTTTAATGTTTAACACATTGCAAAACCACATGGCTGAAAGTTTGATCTGTCCCTGAAAACCCACACCGCCAAACAGATATCGACTTCCTGACAGTGCTAGGAATCTGAGGTAAAACAAGAAAAGGGAAGTGAGAGAGACACATCAGACTGGAGTTCATTCTCTGGCACAGAATCGTTGTAGTTGAGGAGTGACCCAACACTACCTTGGTGTTGCAGAGATAAGTCAAAATGAACTGGCTGACAGATAGAAGACAACAGGTAAGTATATTTGATCAGCTGGCTCGAAAATACAGTATACAAATACATTTACAAAGCTTACTAATTTCAGCAGTGGCGATTGCTTTGGTGAGCCTTGAGTCGATCTGAATCCAGAAGAGAGCCTAGGACCCTGTCGCAAACACACCAGTCAGGAGAACAACAGAAATACAAAGAGGCAAAATATATCAAAATGAAGCTCAAGGCAAAAGAAACACTAGCTAGAAAGCCAAAAAAACTGTAAGGGAAGAAAACAGTAAAAACTAATACAAGATCCAATGCAACTAAGCAACACAGTCAACGAGCAAACGACCATGAGCGATGTGGCCTTAAATATTGCTCTGTCACCATTAACCCTGAAATTACTTCAGACTCAAGCAGTAAACTACCCTGCGTTTAGTTGTCTAGAGTTGCCTTTTAAGTTAGGTTCCACTGACCCATTTTCCATTTTTTCCAGATGCAAGTGTAATCTAGACTCACTAGTCTACCTGTACTTTGACAGAGCCCTGACAGTAGCGTTCCTCTGAAGAGCACTCATGGCAAGAAATGCTGTGCCCAAACTTCACTGGATGACTTTCTTGAAATCCTCTCACCGGTTTGGAAGCGTGGACAAAATCTGTAGGTCCTAAAACCTCTCAGACACATCATTTCCTTTCCTGGTTATTCGATATAGTAATTGGCCTCGCTGCCTCGCTGCCTACTTATCTACTTGACTTCGTACTCTAATGACCCCTCTATTACGACTGCTGGAGGTTTTTTAACTGCTTCAGAAATTGTTGGTTTGACTAGAAACATGAAATATGTGGTGAATATGCCAATATAAGGGCTGTACCAAATGTGTAGCTGATCTTCCCACGTTCTCTAACTCTGTGACCGGACTAAAAAAGCAAGATGTGAATTTAGAGTGTTATCTGGGAACAGTGCAATAGTTAGCGGATGGCGAACCCTATCCTCATTCTATAAATCAGATATCTTTGTACAATATCCGTCAGCAAAGCATTTATACGCCCCTTTTGCCCGCTCCTGATGTTGATCTGTTGCCGTTTGTATATCTTGTAGTCATTGTAGGAGAGTAGTCACAGGGGGAACAGTGAAACTAGAAACTTTCCTTGGTGACATCTGAGGAGGATATTTATAGGAACAGAGCAACCTTCCCATTGGTGAATGCAGTCAGTTATTGTATGTGAATTCCTCCAAGGCAGTCCATCAGTACAGGGCATTTGGGTGATCTATATGTAAGCATCATAAGTATTGTTCTAAAGACTGGCTTAGCCATTCGGCTTGTTCATCAGTTTGTGGGTGAGAACTGGTGGATTTGAAATTCCTCATGCACACTTTTTTCATTAGTTCCTCCTTGTGAATTTGATACCTCTGTGATGATGTCTAGAAGGCCATGAAGATGTAAAATGTGAATGATAAAATGTCTGCTAATTTAACAGCTGTAGGGAGTTGTTTAAGAATATTGAAATGGCCTATCTTCATGAAGTTATCAATGATATCTAGCGGAGTTTAAAACAAATCTTTTTTGTTATGTTTTCAACTTGACAACATACATTGCATTTCATGCTTTACTGGTAGGGGCTCCCCGGAGATGAGGAGCTAGCTATTGTGGTGTCTCCTAACACGCAAGAAGAAACCCAAACAGTGAAAACAACCCACCAACACAAATATCTCCCAGACAGTTGGTGTGCATTGCAATATGTTACTGTTTCTGGCTTGGGTTGCTACCCTTGTACCTCTATCTCCAGTTGATGATCGTCGATATAGATCATGGTTCCCAATTTGTCGGTCACATCGTGTGTCAGCAGGCATCCGGTCTAAGCCCCCATATGTAGACCCTGACATTATCACCTCCTACTGTCCGTCCCTAATTACTACAAGCATAGATTCCCCTGGTTCACGTCCCCTCTCACCAACATCCTGCCTCCTTGCTCTCCCGGTCCCTTTGAATATATTGACTACTAATGGGTAGTGGCCTCGCTCTTTGAACGCCCCCATATTTTGTCAAATTTGCTCCTTGTAGGCCTGTTCCTCCGCCCTCATACACCAGTCAAGTTTGGATTCCCACTCCCTCAATGTGGGCAAGGAGGGAATTCCCCAGCTTTTGGCTATGTCATGTCTCACAACCACAAGGGCCATGTTGCAGTAGAGTAATGTGTACCTGTCCAGCGTCTTTTCTTTCAAGACACCCAGGGCTACCAGTTGTAGCAAGTTATACTTTCTCCTCCGTCACTTGGGCAGTCTGACTCTCTCCCTCTCCCAATACCTCTGTAATGGACAGCATCCCCAGATGGTATGTAAGAAGGTGCCTCTCTGACCACAACCCCTCAGACATAGGCCAGAGACGCTGCACCCTAATTTGTGTAGTATCACCCTTTTGAAATATGCTCTGTGGAGCAACATGAGCTAGACCTGGCCAAGGCCTGCTCATACAGCCACCTCTCTTGCTCTATGTGTTATCTTCTAGTCTATCCAGCTCCTGTTACCACCTGTGTCTAAGTTGGGGAGACTGTGAGTGAGTACCGTCATGTCTACTGGGGAGATAGCATGTTGTTGTAGGGGATGAGTGAGCACCCTAAACACCAGAGGCCCCCATCCCCAACAACAGAGGCAGGCTCCGCCAATTACCCAAATCTCATCTATATGCCTCCAGAAGGCTGCCCAAATTTGTAATGTAGATTCCTAGATATGTAAATTCAGCAAGCTCCCACCGGACTTGGAAGAGATCAGGAGAAAGGCGCCAGTGTGGTAGGGTAACATCACAGATTTATTCCAGTTTATACTTATTCCTGTGAACATCCCAAAGGTGCACAATATTTCCAGTATCCGTGGAAGAAATCGGCTGGGATCTGCCAGGTAGAGAAGATGTCAGCTACATATTATGAAATTGTGTCTTCCCAACCCAGGAATGACTGACCAAAGCCCATCGTCCTCAAGATTGCAAACAAATAGGGCCAATTCAGGAAGTCAAACTCTTTTCTGTGTCAAGTGATAGGAGCACCGCTGGCTCTCTTACCCTGCAGCTCTGGGCCACGCAGTAAAATAGGTGTCTGAATTTCTGTCTGTCGCCCTATGCGGCATGAACCCTGATTAATCTGCTGCCACCAATGATCCTGCAGCTTGCAACATGAGATCTGCAAGAACCCTAACCAATATCTTCACTTCTACATTCCACAATGCAGGTATGATGCACAATTCTCTGGTGGCTTACCCATTTTATGGATAGGTATAATCAAGGCTTAGCACATGTCTCCCAGCAGCACCCCTCTCTTTGTGCACCCTGGAACATCACTGTAAGGTGGGGCATGATTGGGCACAAAGAGTCTGGGAAGGTTTGAGCAGTAAGCCATTTGGACCTGGAGCCCTCCAATTCTTCAAGTGTGACAAGGCATCCATGATTTCTGAGCCCGATATCTTGCCCTCTAGTGTTCCCTAGGCCTTGCCCCCAGGACTGGCGGTTGGGAGATCTCAAATGAAGTCGGTCAATACCCCCACATTCCTGGACAGACATGGTAGATACAATTCCCCCAAGTAAACTGCTATCTTCTGGGCAATGCCTTCTGGAGTTTGCAAATCTATTTCTGCCCTATTTCCCATTTTGCCAGCCATGCCAGGAGTTTCCCTGCCTTATCTCTGAATTTGTATACATGCCCTTGTTTCACCCTGAACTTGGCCCTGAGTTTTTGTTGGTCATGAGATCTACAGTCTTCCCCAGTCTTTTCAGTTCTGCTTGCCAGTTCTGCTTTGATGAAGCTATAAACTCCAACTCCAAATACACCAATTTGAACTCCAGTTCTTGGCACTCACTGTCTTGTCTCTTTTTTTTTGGCCATTGTATGAGCGATTGGTTCACCTCGGATTACTGTTTTGAATGCCTGCTACAGGACCACCGCCTGAGTCCACCGACCCCTTGATCTCCTGGAAGTATCTTTTGGTAGCCTCCACTACCCTGTCATGTATCACAGTCCTTAAACTTGCATGGGTCTAGACTCAATCCCATTATTGAGAGGCCCAGGGATGTCTGACATGTTTGGTCATTTGCGAGTGGTTCGAGATGTCTCTGGGCAGGTATTGCGTGTCTCTGAAAGGACTTGGGATTGAGGAACCAGTAGATAGTCTAGACGAGGGAATGACCTCATGGCACTAACTGCATAGGGGTCTTGCAGCTGTTCTGGATGGTGCATCCTCCACAGATCGGCTAGTTGCTCAGAAAGGTTGCTGCACATGTATAATTCTTGGGCAGAAGTAGTGAGAATGTTTCCCTGTCTCGGTTCCCATGGGCTGTCAGGTTCAGGTTTCCCCCAAAGATAGTGTGAGCGTCTGGTGTATCCAATAGCCAGTCCCCCATCTTACCCAGTCTGTCTGCTGTTCCAAAGGTAGATACCAGGACACTATTGTTAAAAAGAATCCCATTTGATGTGCCACAGGATGCTGCCTGACAGCTATCGGGCATCACCCATCTCCAAGTGATGGCAAGGGGGGCAGATTTACGCACCAGAATCCCTACTCCCTTGGATCCCACTGAAAACTTTACGTGCACCACCATTGTGTATCTACCCCACTTGAAGAAACCACAGCTATTCCCCATCAGGTGTGTCTCATGCAGGATAATGTTGAGGTTGTGTACGAGGCAAATTTAGCAAAATCTATCTGTTTAGGCTGCTACACAGGCCATTTACAGTCCTTGAGAGAACTTGTAGGGTCACCCCCGCCCCCACCGTGGCATGTGCAAGTAAGAGCGGTGGTGCCAGGTTGTGTGGGGATTCAACAGATGACCATGAGGGAAAATTAAATAAAAATTAATTTTCCCTCGCCTTCATCTGTTGAAATAACCCCAAAGCTCTTACCTGTACGGGCCTCAGCTGCACTCCCCGCACCTCGGGGTCAGTCTCCTCTAACCCAGTTTCCACCATTGCATGTCTATCCCTCCAGCGTCTGTTACCCCCCCACCCCCTATTTCATCGCTGCTGTCTCAACCTGTCCATATGGCTCAGCACACAGTAGGCAAAGAATATGGAACACTTCACGAATTTGCATGTCATTCTTGCACAGGCTAATTGTCTCCGTATCGTTTCAATTTTAGTTTCTGTGCTGACAAAGCAAGCACAACAACTAGCAGAGTTGTAAAGCCAATAGACAGTGGTAAATCAGCTATAAAATCCATTGAAATCCTGTTTGCTTAGGAGTTTTTTTCATATACTCCTTTACTGATGATTTTAGACCGGGCCACCAAAAATCTCTATTGAATAATTCAATAATTTTTCTTTGTCCTGGATGACCAGTCCAGGAAGTCATCTGATTTTACTGTGGAAATTACTGAGCTACAGGGTGCAATGTGAATAAACTCAGGATTGTCCATTTCTTTAAATTGGAGAGATAGGCCATCAGCCTCTTCATGTATCTTTCTGGGTCTGTAAGTTATGTTGTAGTCAAATTGAGAGAAAAAAGGGTCCAAAGAGCATCTTGTGCATTGGCACTTTCATAGTTTTAGGTACAGTATGTTCCTCAGTTATTTTACAACGTGCCCCTTTTAAATGATGCTTCCAGTATGAAAAAACTTCCTTGATGGCTAGAGATTCCATGGCTTCATATGGTAAAATTATTTTTAGCCTCACTCAGATTTCAGGAAAAACAGGCAACAGGATGAAGGGCATTGGTTTTCTAGATCTCTCCGTGACAGTCCTGCTCCAATTTCTATTGATGAAGTGTCCGCTTCAACAGCAAAATGGAGCAGATTATTAGGATATCTCAAGATGGGGGCAGATGTGAAAGCAGCCATTAGGTTTGTTCAACACTAGTTCGTGCCTTCAGTGCAGTCAAATTTCACTCCCTTCCTGGTTAGCTATGGTATGGGCTGTATTATGATGGAAAAGCACGCATTTTCATTTGGCTTAGATGGAATGCTTCCATAGTTTATTGAGGACTTCTCAAACCAGTCATATATTTTCTTCAAATGTACTGGATTACATTACCATACTATCCAAGTACATCACCATTAATACTTCTAGAAGCTCTTGGAATATGTTGTTCACAAAAGTTTGAAAAATGACAGGTGCACTACAAAGACTAAAGTGTACCACAATGTACTAAAGGTGGCCATAACAGTTAGGGGCCGATTAGGATGGAGGATTCTCCGCATCCTCCGGGCCGACGGAAGCCACCGCCGGCCCGGAGGATGCGGAGAATCCTCTGCGGAGCCTCACAAGACCCACCGCCAAATTAGGATGGCTGGTGGGTCTTGGATTCCGTCCGCAGCTTTTACGCCGCGGTCGGCTTCCGACCGCGACGGAAAAGCACTAACATGGCTGGCGGTCTCTATCAGACACCGCCAGCCATATTAGGATGGTGTAAGAGTAATGCTTTTCCGCGACGGCTTTTCCGCCGTGGAAAAGCATACGGACAATCACTTCGGGGGCCCGTTGCGGGCCCCCTGGGTGAAGGGAGGATGGGGGGTGCACATGGGGGGTACCTATGGTACCCCCCTGCATTTGCGTGCACAAAGCAGCAGGCACCGCGCGGTGCCTGCCGCTTTGTGCACGCAAATGCGATGATTGCATTTTTAACATTGCCGCGGGTGCAGCTTGAAGCTGCACCCGCCGCAATGTTAAATATAGGGGATGTGACCGCCACCCTGGCGGTCACATCCTAATTGCAATGGAGGGAACTCCGCAGCCCCTGCGGGAGTTCCCTCCTCCTCGGGGATCGCGGACGGACTCAAGTCCGTCCGCGATCCTAATCGACCCCTAAGTTTGGGCAGTTCACTGCATAGCGTTACAGGTTTTATTTTCTTGCTCGCGATTCTCAACATCAAGTTGGGGAGCACGAGCAAGGAAAATCCATGTCCTGGCGAGATTTTTCCACGTTCGCGATCGTCAACATCAAGTTGGCGAGCACGAGCATGGAAAATCAATCTCCCGGCGAGATTTCTCAACGCAGGCAGTCAGATTTCTCATTGCGAGTGGTTGTGTATGCTCGCGATCGCTGGCATTGAGAAACTGTCTGTTCGCGTTGAGAAGGCTGCCTCTCGAGTAAAAATCTAGTTGAGTGGCAGAAAGGAAGCAGTACCCACTTGCGCTGTGCATTCTGCTGTTCGTGATGATTGTACAGTTCAGACAAGCACCTGGCACTGAAAATCATAGTGAACAGCATTTATCCAATGCACTCTGCCGTTTGTGGAGCTTCGCATTGCGCGACAGATTTTTTTTGCACTTTGCGGAGTTCTGCTACGCAGAACTTCGTGAACTCTGCTCAGGCTTACATAACAGCTGTGATATGCTGGTTTCCTCTCACTCCCTCACAGAGTCTCAAAAGATTATTAGCACATTTTAGATTCAGTTTCAGAAGATAATAGGTGACCACTTGATTGAGGAGTACTGAACTGAGGGTGTTCTACCATATCATTGAGTTCGCAAATATTGTGTGACTCAAATATCACGTCAAAAATATTGTGATGCTAAACATGTTGTGGTACAGAATATGCAAGGTAAGTGTGAGAAATGAGGTTGATTGGGCTGGGTTAGGTCATCGGCTCTGGTGTTCAGTGGCCCGCCAGATTATTCAGCACATCTGTTCATGTCTGTGCACCCAGGACCAGAGCCTAAGAGCTTCTCAACAGTGAGACTGAGATCTTACTCCCCCTAGCTTATTGACATACTACAGTATGGTTGTATTGTCTGTAATGATCTGGACTGACCAACTGCAAATGGAAGGGAAATATGCCCTGAGTGCTAGGTGAATAGTTCTCAGTACAATCTGATTTATGTGGAATTTTCTGATTGTTCGGAGACCAAAAGCCTTTGAACTTCAGCTCCTCCAGGATTGGAGGCTACTGGCACCACCGTGGCCACGGCTGGCAGCGGTTCAAAGGACATTCATATGGAAAGTGTGTTCTACACCACAACAGGCAAGCTCTGCTACTGTCTCCCTTGAAATCATAATGGAGTGTGTATGGTCTCCCCTGTGTTGGAGCCTGCGGAGACACCACTGTAGATCCCTCATGTGCAAGGGAGAGTATGTGATCAGGAGAATGCAGGAGGTCAGCAGACCTAACATGCAAGGGACACACAGGACTGGAATCCAAGCACCTTCCCTGAATCGTGGTAGGAGAGCATGAATGTTCTGCAATTTCTGGTCTGGTGGGAAGTCTTTGTCCAAGGTGGTAGCCAGGACTGCCCCTGTGAACAGAATGCACTGAGAGGGCTCCAGATGCCATTTGGATACACTGATAGAAAAACGTAAGCCGTACATCCTGGATGCAGGTGTGACTACATGTTGCAAATGCAGCTTTTCACTGCCACTAAAGAGCTGTGATATGCATTCGGATGACTACAGCTGCAGGCAAGGAGAAACACTTATCTGGGGCTAATTTTACTGGAGCTTCTCAGCTTCTTGCTACTGCTTGGTTTTGGTGGCTGTCTTCCATGAGCTTGACTACAAAAAGGCAATGACTTGACTGAAAGTTAGCATGTTTGCTTTAAAGGGACTTTAAAAGTAGTCAGGTTCTGTTTTTTTCTTTTCCATTTCTTTCCTTTTGGGAATGTCTATTTCCTCCTTTAGTTTCTATTAGGTTTCCCAAACCAACATAGGGATTGTAGCATGGGGTGTTACAGCATTTCCTGATCCTGTTTGTTTAATTTATAATGGTTCCAGTTTGGATTGTGGGTGTGTCTCATTGCAGTTGTGTTCCTTCAGAAGTTCTTCACTCTTGCCACCTTATTGTTCCTATTTCTTCTGCTAGGAGCTGATTCTTCTGTTGTCTGCATCCTGGAATCCTTCAGTCTGCCTCCTGGGGTTCCTAATCCAGCAAGGAGGTTTTTTTATGCCCATGACTTTTGCCTCCTAGGACTGTGAAAGCTTCTTGTGTTCCCCTGTTTATCACATGTTCCAATTCTGTGATTATATTGTGGCTTCAGGAAGAACTTGCACATACCTTAGAGAGTCCAATTTCCAGCTCCAAAGGGTAACTCAGAGTCTAGCTCTGAGCCCCGACTGGAGATTTTCAGCTTCCAGAAAAGAGACAAGGTGTGAACATAACATTTTTCACCACAACTTTGTGCAGCGGTTCCCTGATGACAACACCTCCTCCTTGGACACCGCCAGCTGTCTTACCCCATTGAACTTTATCTTCTCAGACATTTTTCTCAGAAACTCCAAAGGAAAGCTGACACCGGAAACAATCCACTTCTTGTGTCCGCACCTTGCTCCATTGTGGTTTGCCATAACTTTCATATTTACCCAGGTCTTGCGCAACTAGATATCTGTGTAGAACACACTTTCCATATGAATGTCCTTTGAACCACTGCCAGCCGTGGCCACGGTGGTGCCAGCAGCCTCCAATCCTGGAGGAGCTGAAGATCAAAGGCTTTTGGTCTCCGAAAAATCAGAAAATTCCACATAAATCAGATTGTACTGAGAACTATTCACCTAGCACTCAGGGCATATTTCCCTTCTATTTGCAGTTGGTCAGTCCAGATCATTACAGACAATACAACCATACTGTAGTATGTCAATAAGCTAGGGGGAGTAAGATCTCAGTCTCACTGTTGAGAAGCTCTTAGGCTCTGGTCCTGGGTGCACAGACATGAACAGATGTGCTGAATCATCTGGCGGGCCACTGAACACCAGAGCCGATGACCTAACCCAGCCCAATCTTGCTGATCATGAGTGGCGTCTTGACCTGGAGGTGGGACGGAGTATGTTCGATATGTGGGCATGCCTAAGGTGGATCTCTATGCCACTCATTCTGTTTTACATTGCCTGAAGTTCTGTGCCTCCCCCCCAACCAGTATCTGAGGAAAGGAGCATTAGTGGTGGAGTTTCGGTTAGAGTGGAACATTCCTCTCCACTATACATTCCCTCCCATATGCTTGATTTCTCGAATTCTGATAAAATTCACCAATATCAGGCCCAAGTATTCTTAGTAGCCCTGGATTTGCCAAGAACGGAGTGGTACGCAGACATACTGCACCTTTCCCTGTGTTCCCTACTCCTTCTTCTCAGGGTAGTCCTCCTCTCCCAATTAAGCAGGGGCAAAATCCGTTCCGCTAGCGGATTTTGCGGATTTTCGGCAAATTCGCAATCCGCGAACTCCCGCGAATTTGCCAAAAATCCACGAATACGCGAGCGGAACGGATCCCGGGGGCAAAAGTTCAAGCTTCAAGCTTGTAACTATTGTAGAATGGCGCCGGCAAGCTAAGTTACTAAGTTAGCTTCAATAGGAAGCACTAATAGAAGCAGGTGCTAGAGTTTAATTGAATTCGAGTACCTGCTTTATTTTATCTATTAGTGCTTCCTGATGAAGCTAACTTAGTAACTATTTTAGAATGGCGCTGGCAGCTTGCCGGCGCCTTTCTAAAATAAAACAGGAGAGGGGCAGAAGGGCACAACGACAAGTGTGGCAGAGGGCAGAAGGGCACAAAAACGAATGGGGCACAAAAACGAGTGGGGCAGAGGGCAGAAGGGCACAAAAACGAGTGGGGTAGAGGGCAGAATGGCCCAAAAACGAGTGGGGCAGAGGGCAGAAGGGCACAACAACGAGCACAAAAAAACCCTGCGAACACGCAAAGCGCCCCGCGAACACGCAAAGCGCCCCGCGAACACGCAAAAAAATCCGCAAATTTGCACAAATTCAGGAATTTTGCGGATCGCGAATTCGCAAATCCGCAAATTCGCGAATTGCGAATTTGCAAAATTCACCCATGCTTACTCCCAATCAGAGGGGTAACTTCTCCACCCGCACCTACAGAGTCTACACCTTCAAGCATGGAGATTGAGCAGGGGTACTTCCATGCCTTTCTCCCTCCCGATGATGTGATGGATGTCATTTTATCAGCCCATCGTTCTTCCAAAAATTCTGCTTATTCCTGGAGATAGCACAAGTCTGTTGCTTGGTGCATATACCACTTACGTAATACTTTAAATTCTCATATATGTGGGACATTCTCAGGTTTGTGTTTTCTCTGGTTCAGGGAGGTTGTGCCGTGGGTATGGTGAAAGGTTCTTGAAAGGTCTGACCAGTATGTTTCCTCCTACTTCATTTGTTATGCCTTGGGGAGATCTTAACATAACTCTTACTTTATAAGAACTCCTTTGTAACTGCTCTTTACACCTCTTGACTATCAAGCTGTTTTTTCAGGTTGTGATAACTTACGCCAGTTGTGTCAGTGACCTGCAAGAACTTAGCTTCTGGCTTCCGCACACATCCTTTTACCCTGACAAGGTAACCAGACCTGCTTTCCTCCCAGAGGTGGTAATCCTTTTCCAATACGGGCGCTCCATAAATTTGCCATCTTTCTGCTCCTCCCTCACATTACCATGGAGGAGAGATTGCTTCTACATTGAGTGTACCCAAGATCTTCGGTGGATCACCAGCCGCTCATTGACTATGTTGGTAGCAGAAAAGGGAAAGCAGTAGAAAAAAGGACATTATCTCAGTGGATTATCCTATGCATAAAAGATCTGCTTCGACATGGCCCAGAAAGAACTTCCCTAGGGCATTTGGGCATACTGCACAAGAGAAAACTTTTCCCCTTATGCCCAGGCTAGAAGGGTCCAGGATGGTGATGTAAGCAGAACTGCCTATTGGTCATCTCTCCATACCTTCACCAAGCATTACTACTTGGATTTGAAAGGTTGGTCATGTTTTACCCGAGAGATTCCTTGTTTAAAATCCTTTGAAATCCTCCATCCCAGAGGTGGCTATGCTTGGGAATCTACTCACGAGGAGAGAAATCTGCAGGTTCACCGTAAGAAAAAATTGCTTACCTTTGGTAATGATATTTCTGGTGGATACTCTATCTACCTGCAGATTCACCACCAATATCTCCCATCCTCCTTTTTTGACGGATGCTTTGAACACATATAATTAACAAATCATATAATTAGGTTCCTAAACCTTTTTCGGATCTTGCACTACAAACTGATTCAAAGTAATTTTCACACTGGTGCTTTGGCAGCATGGTGAAAATAAAAGTAAACTGGGGTCTGAATGGCAACTAGGGCCATTATGGAGTTGAAGTTGTCATAGGAAAGTCACTTCCAGCATTGAATGGAACCAGGAGTCCACTACCATTGGGAAATAGCTATGGGGAAGTGCTTTCTAGACCAGTATGATGCCTGCAGGAGTATTCAAGGTTAGGTACTTTATATTTTCTATTAATTATAGTTGTATATAATAAAATTTTTTTATTATGTTCTTTTATTAGTTTTTGTTTTGTTTATTAGTATTAATTTAATGCTAAGTGTGTGGTATTTTAGTTTAGTGTAGTTAATATTGTTGTTTTTTCTTCAGTCCACAGATTTTGTTTTGATCAAAGGGATCATAAAAGAATAACACAGAACTTTACATTGTTTTTGATTTGGTAGTATAATTTTTTTTATTTTATTCAAATTTAATCATTGCAAGACTGTTGTATTCTTAGGGGAAATTTTATTATTTATTTTAAATGTTTATAAACATTAATGTTTTACTTTTAATTTGTTTGTTTTATTATTAATTGTGCAAAATATTTAATTTGTAATTTATTTAAAAGATATTTTTATTTATTTTTTCTTTATGCGTTTTTATATAATGCGTATTTTACCTGAAGGTGTCAGAGCGCTTCACAATAGAACCAGTTACATTACATAAGGACTTCAGAGGACATGGATTACATATAAGATACGAAACAGATACATGAGTCTGAACACAAAGAGTAAACATTACAATGATGAGTACCAAAGATGTGCAATTTAAACTAAAAATGTAGATCTAATCTGCCAGTTTGTGCAGGAAGTGAGCTCAAAGAACATAGACCTAACATATGGTAGTATATAGCATAGCATTATGATCTCAGCTGGTTGGTTAGTTCGAAAATATGTCCAAAAAACCTTCAGGGGCCCCAGCCACTAGCCTTTCCCCACAGTAATGCTACATATGGGGAAGCAAGACAGGCTGTAGTCAACGTGCTCTAGGATGGACAACCTCCACAGTTGTCCCCGGCGCTGAACCAGGCATCAGGAAGTTGCAGCAATCTGACCTCTTCACTGAGGGTCAGTTGAGTGCTGCAGGTTGTACCGTAGAGGTGCGCAGCAACAGTCTCCTCACCTCCAATATGGCCACCATAGTCTCACCACTCCCCGCAACAAAATGTTAATTAGTTAGATTACTGATTTTGTCAAATATGTAATTGATTTTAATAATTTGTATATTAATGTGTAATATTTTTATATTTTATTAATCTGTATTGTTAAACATTATCAAGTGTTTTTGTGCGTATTGGATGTTTGGGGTAGTAGGGTGGAAGAGATTGAAATATATATTTTGTAATGTTTTTAAATAGCACATATTTTAAAGTATTTTATTCTTAATTGCTACTGTATTAATTTTAGTTGGTAATTATTTTTTATTATTTTATAATGTAAAAATAATTAATTATTCATATTTTAGTCAATTTTTAGGCGTGGGAATAGTCAATTTGACCCCTTCAAATTTCAACACTTTCCCTACGGTTGGAAAATAAATAATAAATCTGACCTGTCCAAAATCCAGCACTTTCCCTACATTTACTTTTTTTTGAGTGGGAATAGTAAATCTGACCCTTTCAATGTCCATCACGTAACCTACTGTTGCTTATTTTGCATTGAAAATAGTAAATTCGACTCCTCCAAAGTCCTACACTTTCCCCACTATTACTCATACTGAAGTGGGAATAGTAAATCTGACCCTCCAAAGACCAGCACTTTCCCTAAATTTGATCCTTCCGAATCCTACACTTTCCCTACTATTGCTTATGTTGAAGTGGGAATAGTACATTTGACCCCTTCAAAGTATAACACTTTGCCTACTGTTATGGGAATAGTAAATGGGATCACTGCATTTTTATGTGATTTTGTGTTTTTAATTTTATAAAGCTGTATTTTTATTTAATTTAAAAAGTACTTTGTTAATATTTTTAATTAGATTTTTATTTTAATAATGTTATTTTATATGTATTTTTCCAGTAAATTCAATTGCCAAATAACGAACCTCCTTGAGATTCTCCTTAAAATATTGTGCCAGATTTCATCTTCTTTTACCGTCAGATGCTAGATTCTACATTGTGGAATGGCTTCTTCAGGCATCAAAGCTACACTTTAGCATGAGAGCAGTGCCAGGATTGGCTGGGGTGTGCTACCTTGAAGCTCCTGCAGACTATGAGGGCCTGTGCCTGCTCCCCACTCAGCTGTCTAAAAACCTGTATGGAGAGGTTTAAAGTTTAAAATGTGCATGTCAGGTTGACTGTCTCAAGACAGCTGGCCAAAATGACATGTGCAGTTTAAACTGGAGCAGCCAGCAACACTGCTCTCTGCAGCCAATAAGCATCTATAGGCGTGCCCAGTGCTGCCACTCGGGACGGTAAACTGAAAAATAAAATGGTCATGAAATCTCTTCATAACCATTTTATTTTTCATACTTTTTCAATTGTGAGTGGAGCAACCACAGCTGACCTGATTACCTTAAAGGAAGTGGAGCTGATAAAAAAAAAAAAGTTTTCTGTTTCGGAAAACTTCAGTAAGAGTACTGCCCGCTCCCCTTGGAGCTGCAACCACGATTCCCAATTGGGAATGGGTCGAAAGGGGACTCCATTGCCCTTTGCAAATCTGTACCTAACCCAACATGCGAGTTAGTAATTGGTCGGTAATATGGTTACAAACTATTGATACATCATGGCTTGAATCACTATTTGGAAGAAATGCCCATCGCCTACCCCACCCCCCCTTCAAAATAGTGATTCTGAAACCATTTCGTATCCCCTTCAGAAATTTGGAGAAAATAAATCCGAAGTGCTACATGGATTTAATGCATTAGAATAACTGTTTTACCTCACACAAATACTCTGGTTTCCAGCTGGTAATACGTTTTGTATATCCAGTCCCATGTGTGAAAAATGTATACTGAAAAACCATAGCACAGAATTATAACAAATGCTAACGCAGAAATATCTAAATAGTGTTTGTTATAGATCTGGTGAGGAGAACACTTAAATACAGTGATGCAGCCTTTCACTAAAAAGTGTTGCAGGGTGGGGGGGGGTCAAGAATATCATTCTAGCAAACAGATAGAACATTATCTTAATTGCTTAGTTGTACAGAGATTTGCCACTTGGTGTTAATACTACAAAGTAGAGTGAATTAAGCCAGATATTTATTCAACAGTATTTGGTGCCACAAAAAGAGAACACTTTACCTGTTTGAACTATAGTATACGTTTGAATGCCATTAAATATGATATCATACAGTTAAGGTTGCTCTAATAACATATGTTGGTTTGTGTGATGCAGGAAGTGAACTATTCACTGTGAAATGCCCTTGTGGCTGTTTAAATGTGCGATAACGTAAGACACATTTGAAGGAGCATAACTGAATATACATAAACAATTATAAAACATGCTATATATCAGGCCATTACTTGCACCTCATTGATGGCTTTGGGTTGTAAACATTGTAACTGATTCTTAAAGAGAGAGTGCAATGATTAAACACCCACATTGAGTGCAATGGATGGTGAAGTAATACATTTTGCATTTTCACAAAATTCGGCTTAAATGTGATGTGGTTGTCAAATGGCAGTTATAGAAGTTGCCTGCTGTGTCAAAAGAACCTCTTTGCATTACAAAACCAGCATAAACAACCACTGGTAATGCATCTCAGTAATCTGTTTCACAGTGAAGGATGGTCAGATTTCAAAAGAATAATTCACATAGAGGGGTCGATTCCGATTCGGGAAAGAAAACCGTCCTACGATTCGTATTTGTAGCCGTTTCTGTACGATTCGTACAAAGCCATCCGAATTGCGTAGTACGATCCATTTGCAAAGATTCTGTTCGAATGTTTACGAACCGTACGAAAAACTAGCAAAGAACCGTACGACCCGCCAAGTACGATCCTGATCGGAGACCGTGAACGCGATTCATATGTGAAAAGTGCATCGCGTATGACCTGCGATTTGTACGCAAAACATCGCGTATGAGCGAACCGCACAATCAAATAAAAAGAGAACCCCCTCAACAAAGCGCACGCGTTCCCCTGCAAATACGTCACGTATGAAAGAACTACACAAAAAAGTACAAAGCGAACCCCCCTCAAAAGCGCACGAGTACCCTGTGAAAACATCCCACATATGGGAGAGCTACACAATAAAGTACGAAACGAGCCCCCCCTCTACGAAGCGCACGCGTACCCCATAAATAGATCGCATATGAGAGAGACACACCATAAAGTACGAAATGAACCCACCTAAAAAAAACACACGAGTACCCCTAAAACAGCACAAGGAGTGTGCAAAGGAGTCACACAACACCACAAAACATATCTCCTGTGTACAAACCATTGTAAAGCAATGTCCTGGCCAAATCCAAAGTGACAAACAGAGGGCCCAACTCAGACCCACCCCTTATAACTAACGGTGGGCGGCCAGCTACGCTCCGTCTGCGGAGTGTGCGTAGTGCCGCCTACTCCGCATTTTGCAGAGCTGGCGGAGCCAGGCGGCACTACGCACGCTCCGCAGACGGAGCGTAGCTGGCCGCCACCCGCCTCCCTCCCGCCCTCCCTAAATACTTTGAAATAAAGAAATGAAATAATTTAAAAAGCACTTACCTTGCCGCCGCTGCCCGCCGCGTCCCCGGGGCTCACTATCTTCCGTCTTCCGTCCGCTTTACTAATGCGCATGCGCGGGCGGCCGCGCATGCGCATTTTCACGAGAAAATGCGCATGCGCGGCCGCCCGCGCATGCGCATTAGTACGGAAGACGGAAGATCGCGAGCCCCGGGGATGCGGCGGGCAGCGGCGGCAAGGTAAGTGCTTTTAAATTATTTGATTCTTTTATTTCAAAGTATTTAGGGAGGGCGGGAGGGAGGCGGGTGGCGGGGCTGTCGGCCAGTGGTGTTTGCGGAGTGGGGCTACGCGGAGTGCGGAGGTGGGCGTAGTTTCTCGCCCACTTCGCGGCGCTCCGCGAAGCCCCACTCCGCGAACTCCGCCCAGGGTTACTTATAACACACCCACCCAAAAATTCAAACCAAGCCACACCCACAAATGGACCAATAAAAAGGGCCCACACACACAAACCAGCATCCTTTGCAACATACACATTTACCTACAGAGGCTGACAACACACCAACAACCTCACACATCCACCTTCACACATACCCCAATCATATTCACACCCACACCCCCCTTCACATTCAGCCCCACAATCCCCCATCCATACACATCGTCACCCCCCCAATCACATTCATCCCACAACATGTCTGCACCAAAGAATCCAAAGTTCACAAACCAGGAGATGGAGATCCTTGCAGATGAAGTCATCAGAGTAGAGCCACAGCTGTTTGGCGCATTGGTCAGACAGACCAGCATAGCTGACAAAACCCGGCTGTGGGAGAGGATCGTCAATAGGATCAATGCTGTTGCACCCATCAGGCGCACCAGGAAGGATTGCCAGGCCAGGTGGTACGATCTACGAAGGATGGTCAAACGCAAGATGGATGAGGACTATGCCAATAACCAATTCACTGGAGGTGGTGGCCCCTGCAGACCAGTACAGTATCAGCCCTGGGAGGATAAGGCCATGTCCCTGCTACCACCGGTGGGAGTACATGGAATTCCAGGAGTCGTGGAGCCTGGTGAGTATACAAACAACTCATGTGAAATGGGGGACACCCAGCAGTCACCAGACATAAGAGGGGTGGGTGCAGAGGACTCCCAGCAGTGCCCAACAAAATGGGGTGGCTGGATATCACTCCGAGTACTGCCCAGACATAGGAGGGGTGGCTGGATGTGACTCTAAGCAGTGTCCAGACATAGGAGGGGGGTGTGGATATGACTCCCAGCAGTGCCCAGACATAGGAGGGGTGAGTGCGGAGGACTCCCAGCAGTGGCCAGACATAGGAGGGGTGGGTGGATATGACTCCCAGCAGTGTCCAGACATAGGAGGGGTAGGTGGATATGACTACCAGCAGTGTCCAGACATAGGAGGGGTGCGTGGATATCACTCCCAGCAGTGTCCAGACATAGCAGGGGTGTGTAGATTTCACTCCCAGCAGTGCCCAGACATAGGAGGGGGTGTGGATATGACTTCCAGCAGTGCCCAGACATAAGCTGGGTGAGTGCAGAGGACTCCCAGCAGCGCCCAGACATAGGAGAGGTGGGTGGATATGACTCCCAGCAGTACCCTGACATAGGAGGGGTGAGTGCAGAGGACTCCCAGCAGTGCCCAGACATAGATGGGGTGGGTGGATATGACAACCAGCAGTGTCCAGACATAGGAAGGGTGGGTGGATATGACTCCCAGCAGTGCCCAGACATAGGAGGGGTGAGTGCAGAGGACTCCCAGCAGTGCCCAGACATAGGAGGGGCGGGTGGATATGACTCCCAGCAGTGTACAGACATAGCAGGGGTGTGTGGATATAACTCCCAGCAGTGCCCAGACATAGGAGGGGTTGTGGATATGACTCCCAGCAGTGCCCAGACATAGAAGGGGTGAGTGCAGAGGACTCCCAGCAGTGCCCAGATATAGGAGGGGTGGGTGGATATGACTCCCAGCAGTGCCCAGACATAGGAGGGGTGGGTGCAGAGGACTCCCAGCACTGGCCAGACATAGGAGCGGTGGGTGGATATGACTCCTACCAGTGGTCAACAGCATGGGGGTGGGTGCAAGGCTCATGGCCAGAAGGCTGCAAAGGGGATGTTGAAGAAGGGTAAACTTTGGACAACCCTATCACCACTACTTTTTACGCACAAGCCCAATTGCAATCATCCCATATTGTCCAGGTACACACCCATGGACCATGCTCAATGTACAGAGAGTGAGAAAGTACTGACAACATAGCTGACACTGGGCCATGGTGTATGCCACATAAGGTCATACTGTGACCAGTGCAACACTAACATCAGGACAACAAGATCAGATATCTTAAACCGGAACTCACAACCACGGTTATGGCAGCATGCTCCATGGGGGGGATAGCCACACCATGAGTGAGGCCCAGTTCCAACGCACACTCCAACTACCAGCACGGCCTGTCACACACACCCCTTACATATACATAGCCAGCTGGGACAGGCAATGTAGTGGCCCACTGTCACAACCGTCCCGTAACACTAAAAATACCGATCTGATGAAGCATTTAAGCAAAAAATGCTCAGGCCTGTTTCACAAGTCACTTGCACTTTTACCACGATGACGTAGCTACACCTTATTGACGCAGCGGACGCACAAATATTACTGCAATGGTGCTGGGTATTGACAAGGTGATGCACCTGGGAAATGTGTCACTTTCTAAAGCCCTGCGGCAGAAGTCTGTGGACTGGTCATGGTGTGTTTGTGTTGTGGTGTGCGGTGGTTGCCCGTCCAAAAGTATTTGAGTGAAATCTTAAAAATTTCACTCAGCCACTTTTATTCGCATGCTGCCTCAAAAACCTGTGCATGCCTGAAGCTGCCGTAAGGGTTGACACAGCATTGTGCAGATAGGACAGATAGGTGCAGATAGGACCACACAGAGCATTGCTGGATCTGCGTTGCACCAGCGACACAACTCAAGCAATGTGCCACTTCCATGGCACAGATGTGGGACGCAGCTGTACTGTTATCACACTATGGTGATCCACAGTGTGAAAGTGTTCCATCCATACTGGCATAGGTGTGCTGCACAATGACTGCAAAGTCACTGCTGTTATGTCTGGCTCTGCCATTCATTGTAAATAGACCCTCACATTAAAATGTGTCCTGAACACAGATCAAACTGACACCGCAAGTGAACAGTGTGAAAATTCCAAAGCAGGTGTAGCAGTGATAACGACAATGTATATGAAAAATATTTTTTGCATAAAATGGCATTAACATCGACTGTCTCTCACACCCAGAGGGCAACGTGCACAATCTACCCGCAACCAGGGGGGAGAAGGATCACAGTCGCAGGCTCCACAGAACCCTGATCCCACCAACAGCGACACCTCTCACCACTCCATGGATGACACAGACCAACCTGGCAACTCTGGATCCCAAACCCATGCATCAGCTGGATCAGGGGCATCTGCGCCAACCACTACACCCACTCCTGCCACATCTCAACAGACAGCTCAGAACCTTGCCTACAATCCATAACTGAGCAAGTCTGACAATGAGGGACAAGGTTCGTCGGACACCCAGGACGAGGTAGACAACACCACCACTATCAACCCTCAGGGGTCCCGTCGACCCGATGTGCCCACAACAGTAGGCCGGGCTCGTATGGGCAGGGGTGGTGGGAGTGGCACAAGGCGGAGTCAAGAGCCTGACCAGCAAGCTGACGGGCCCGGTATGTCTGAACTCAGAAACATCATGGAGAGATACCGGCGGGATACCAGGGAGTTCAACCAGGGAGTGGGACCCTCATCGCTTTAAAAAACCAGCAGGCCGAGCAACACGCCAGTCAACGACGACACCAAGGACGGATGGAGGCAAGACTGGCTGTTCTCTTGGCAGTGCAGAGGGACATAAGCCACTCACTCCACCAGATTCCTGACAACATGCAGCACCCTCCCTGTGTCACTAGGCCAGAAACATCCAGGCAAAGACTGCCAACAAGCACAGGGAGGAAGGAGGAGGTAGAACCATCCGATGGAGAGTCCCAGGCATCGTCAAGGCCTGCATATGAGGGTCCCCCAAGGAAGGAGGGTCATCCACGGAGAAGACGTTGAGAGGCAGAGGGCCATGCTCATCTCCCAGGTCACCTGGTCTGGCATCTTGCCTTTGTGTGCAACAGCATCCCCTTATTGACTGTGACACTCTCTGATACATGCACTTGCTGGTTGCAGTGTCACCAATGATGCCAAACACTGTGCTCTGGACTCAGTTGACTGAAACTGCAAGGCATCACATCTCCTTCTGTGAACTTCGGATTCCCCGCATTTTTGTACAGCACCTAGCACCTACTCAAATTTCACTCACAAGATGGAGAATAAAAAAACAAAACAAAATACGTATAGATGTTTTCCTGGAGTCAACAACATACGTGTCGGGATATGTCAAAGTATGCCAGAGTGTTGCACACACTCAAGCCATCCATACACTGGGATCTGAGTCTGGTTGTGGACACACATAGGTCACAATGTATGATCAACTACATCCATGGAGGGAAATTTCACACGTGATGGTTACTACCTGCTGAGGGAGGGGTTGCCATACTTATCTGACAGACAGTTACGTAAGAGTCTCATGAAGGTGTACAGGTTATGGGTAATGCGCCGGTGTCCAGGGTGGGACTACCAGACCTGTTTCTTGATGTGGGATAACTATCACCCGTATGCAGTTGTACTGTGGAAGTGATGAATGTTGCCCTGGGCAAGGCTGGCTGGACGGACTACAGGCAACGTTGTATTGGATGGCAGATGTCCATATTTCTTTTTTGGTTTGTGGTTGTGGAGTGCCTACTGAGTGTGGCTGAGGAGTATGAAGGTCTGCCTGTAGTTGACAGTGGGACTCTCAAACAATCAATTAAACAGGACATTTTCAAAGTGCGCTACATACCTGTGATGGTTTCAAGGCACTGGGTGGAGGGGAGGGGGCTGCTAATGATCGATGAGCCAGGTATTAGTGGAGTTTTGTGAAGGGCAGCAGCTCCTGGGTCTAATGTAGATTGGTTGGGAGAGTGTACCAGGTCTTGGTGGTGAGGTGGGAGAAGGATCTGGCGCGGGCGGTGGATTTCTGGATGCAAACAGTGGCGAGGGCGAGGCTAGCAGACCGGAGGCTGCGGGTTGGGGTGTAGAAGCTGAGTTGGTCTTTGAGGTATGCTGGTACGGCGGTGTGTAGGGCTTTGTGTGCATGGATGATGAGCCTGAAGGTGATCCTCTTGTTGACGGGGAGCCAATGCAGGCCTCTCAGGTGGGGTGTGATGTCACAGCATTGTGAGGCATTGAGGATCAGTTGTGCCGAGGCATTGTGGATGGGTTGCAGCCGTCTCAGGAGCTTGGTTGATGTTCCTGCGTAGAGGGTGTTCCCGCAGTCCAGTGTGCTGGTGACGAGGGCCTGTGTGACGGGTATTTTTGTGTTGGAGGGGATACATTTGAAGATCCAGCTGAGCTTTCGCAGGGTGTTGAAGCATGATGCGGAGACAGCGTTGACTTGCTTGGATTTGAGGATGACCCCCATGGTCGGTGTCATCCCAGGCTGATGGGGTGGTGCTGAGGATAAGGACCTCCGTCTTGTCTTCATTCTGCTCCAGCCTGCTGTCCATCATCCATTCTGCAACGGCCTTCATTCCCCTGTGGAGGTTGGCTTTGGTGGTGTGGGTGTCTCTGGAGAGGGATATGACTATTTGGGTGTCGTTGGCGTAGGAGATGATGTTGAGGCTGTGCTGTTGAGTGACGTGGGCGAGTGGTGCCATGTAGATATTGAACTGTGCCGGGCTGAGGGATGATCCCTGTGTGGCGCCGCAGATGATCTTGGTGGTCTTGGAGGGGAAGGGTGGGAGGCGGACGTTCGGGCTACTGCCGGAGAGGAAGGATGTGGTCCAGGCCAGGGCCATCTCTTGGATTCCTGCATCATGGAGGAGTGCTGTTTGGGTGGAGTGGCAGACCGTGACAAAGGCTGCTGATAGGTCCAGAAGGAGGAGTGCGGCTGGTTCTCCTTTGTCCATCAGGATCCAGATGTCGTTGGTGGTGGCAGTCTCGGTGCTGTGGTTGCTGCAAAAGACAGACTGGGATGGGTCCAGGATGATGTTGTCTACTAGGTAGCGGGTCAGCTGTCTGTTGACAAACTTATCTGTGACTTTTGCTGCGAAAGGGAACAAGGAGATGGTCCGGAAGTTCTTTAGGTCATTGGGGTCTGCCTTGTGTTTCTTCAGTAGGGTATTGATCTCTGCGTGCTGCCAGCTCTCCATAAAGGTTGCTGTCTCTAAGGAGATGTTGATAGTTTTTCGGAGATGGTGTGCGATGGCTGTGCTTGCGTTGTTGAAAACGTGGTGAGGGCATGGGTCAGATGGGGATCCGGAGTGGATGGAGTAAATGGTCTTGCTGGTGTCTTCGTCGCTGACGTTGGACCAGGCGGTCAGGCGCCTGTGCGTGTGGGGGGGGGGGGGCAGGGGTGGTGATCTTGGTGGTGGATGAGGGGGTGTTGGTGTTGAAGCTGTCGTGGATGTCGGTGATCTTGCAGTGAAAGAAGGTGGCCAGTTATTTGCACAGGTCTTGTGATGGGGGAATGTCGTTGGTGTCGGAGGTGGGGTTGTAGAGGTCTACCACAATGTTGATGAGCTCTTTGGTGTTGTGTGTGTTGTTGTGTAGGTGGTCCTTGAAGGCGATCCTCTTGGTAGTCCTGATGAGTTGGTGGTGTATGTGGGTGGCGTTCTAGTGGGCTGTGTAGCTGTCTGGTGTTCAGTTGCAGAGCCAGTTCTTCTCCAGTTTCCGACAGGTGCGTTTGGAGGGCCGGAGGTCTTTGTTGAACCAAGTGGCTTTCTTGTTGTTGTGATTGGTTGTGGAGGTCTTGAGTGGGGCAAGGGTGTTGGGGCAGTTGTTGATCCACTGTATGATGTTGATAGTGGTGGTGTTGGGGTCGGTGGGTGGTCCCAGGGCGAGGGTGGTGGTCACTTGGTCCTTGGTGACCTAGCCCAGCATTGGCGTGGCAACTGTTGGGTGCGGTGGTGTTTGATGTGCTTCCTGAAGGTGAAGTGGACGCATGTGTGGTCAGTCCAGTAATGATTGGTGGTGTGGTTGACAGAGACGTGGGGACTTGCGGACAACATGGGGTCAAGTGTGTGTTCAGTGGCGTGTGTGGGTGTTGTCACAAGCTGTTTGAGTCTGAGATTGCCAAGGTTGTCGATTGGGGCGGTGGAGTTGGCGTCGTTGTTGTTTTTGAGGTGGAAGTTCAGGTCCCCGAGGAGGATGTAGTCCGTGGATGCAAGGGTGTGGGTGCTGATGAGGTTGGCGAGGGTTCGCTGAACTGTGGTTGGGGTCTGGGTGGTCTGTAGACGAGAGTCACTCTGAGGGTGGTGTTGGGGTCGGTGTGGATCTGGAAGTGCATATGGTTTGCGGTGGTGAGGGTGTTGTTGGTGTTGTTTGTGACTCTGAGGGAGTCTTTGTGGATGATGGCGATTCCCCCTCCCACTCTGTTGGTGCGGTCCCTGCAGGAGATTTGGTAGCCCTCTTGGATGGCAATGGCGATATGTTGTGCCGAGGTGACGTTCAGCCAGGTCTCCGTCAGGAAGGCGACATCAGGGGTGGTTGAGTCTAGGAGGTCCCAGAGTTCAATGGCGGCCTTGCGAGCGGAGTGGGTGAGGAGGAGGATGCTTTGGAGGTGGTGGGTTCTCTGTTCGATGGTTTGGTGGGCCAGATGTTGTTGAAGCTGCAGTTCCGGCAGGGGAAGGTCCCTTGGATGCGCTTTGGGGTAGCAAGGGAGCATGAGTTATTGCGTCCGGGGTTGCGTGCGTGGAGGGTGCTGGAGTCGTAGTGCAGGCTGGTGTTGTGATGGCTTTGGGGTCCACGGGTTTGGGCGCAGGGCGTGGTCCAGGCGCGGACGGGCGCAGATGGGGTTGACTTTGGTGCACCTTTGGTGCGCCAGTGGCGCGCCCACTGTGCACTTCCGCTGCGCAGCCACACTGCGTCCACCATTTTAAAGCGGGGAGGGAGGTGCATCTAGGAGTCTGGAGTGTGGTGGCGAGGGGGTATTGCCGCAGGGGCGGCGGCGGGAAGGGGTGCGCAGAAGCAAGGAGGCGGTGGATGAAAAAATTGCATGTGCACGCCTTAGCGGCTACAATGGAAAAAAAGAGCACAGCGTACGCGGAGGGGAAAGATAATACAAGTTACAAATCATAGGGGAAAGTGCAGTAGGCAACCGCAAACGCAACTGCACAGTGGAAGGGCGGGCACAGCAGGTGCAAAGTCACGCTTTGCGCATTAGCGGGCAGGGAACAGGTGGAGCAGGGTGGCGACCTGGTCTGCAAGCAGGGTCAAAGGTCACTCTTGACTCTAGTAGGTATCTCAGGTGGACGGTCATGCAGCTGTGGCAGGGGATGTTGATGATGAGGTGTGCGCATGCGCCCTGGGTGTGCACATGTCCTCCTGGAGTCTGGCTCTTCTTCCTGTGTAAAGGTTGTTGATGTAGTTGAGCCGGCTGCTGTTGTGGACCTGGGTGGCTGTCTGTCTTGACTAGGAGTGGATCTATCTGAAGGTCTGTTGCAGCATGTGGATGGATTTGCATCATGAGTTAGCGAGGGTGTGGATTTGGTGTACTAGATGCAAACATTGATGTACCAATGCATGATGGTGGTGTGTCTGTCCTCCAGGCAGGAGTTGCTCTACCACTGACCCATTTTGTTTGGTTTATCTGTGGGACTGCATGCAGAAGTACTACTCCAATGTCTGAGGTGCAATCAGGAAAGTTGTGTAGCAGCCCAGTGTTTTAAGGTTTCAACACAATTTATGTGGAAGGCTCTCAGCTCAATTAGTATATGTTAATCCACTTCCCCTACTGACCCCCTGACCAGAAACCACTTCAACATCCTTGCAAAGATTCACTATCAACACTGCAACGTCATGTGGAACCCTTACCTCAGATTGGTCTCTTTCCCGGATGTGTGGAGACACAAGTTCCTCCTGCACATCTTTAGTAAAGGTAACACAGATCCTGTTTAAGTTTCCAATCATACACCAAGATCTATCTATCAGTCCTGGCAAAGATTTATGTGAAATTTGCATGGAAGCAACTGATGCACTTTTTTGAAGGTAATAGCCTCCTTCATGACTCACAAGCCAGCTTCCATCCCACCCATAGATCACAGGTGGCCCACATACAAATGGCACAGACTCTATACGCTGGGAGGTAGATGGAGGTTCCAAGGCGGCGTTGGTGCTGTTTGACATGTCTACAACTTTTGACACCGTTGACCATCACATTCTTCAGAACCACATGAAGACCATAGGTGTGTGGTCCTCAGTGCTGAACTGGATATTGTCCTAACTATCTGACTGCACAGATCATGTCCGCAACAACAACATCGACTCATTAGTCAAAACACAGAAGTGGGGTATGCCGTAGGGCTCTGCTCAGAGCACGCAGACTTTGGTAATATTTACTTTACCACGCTGGCTAAATAGAGTGCCATGTTTGGAGTATAAATGATATCATATGCTGAGGATTTTCTAATTCTAATCAACTAAAATCCTGTCAGAGCTGCAAATTTTGACCATCACCACAATTGGTCCTTGGTGTTGTATGTCACTCTGGGGGTGTACCTCACAAAGTGTTGACAATCATACTCCTGTAAAGTTGGTGTCGTCCTTGCGGGTGGTCTAGTATCCATCTGTGATGACAATGTAGAAGTTGTGTGCGGGGCTTACGTACAACCAGGTCACAGTAATGATGGTTTTGTGTTGTGCTGTTGTGATGATGAGGTAACAGAGTCCAAGGTTGTGCTGTTGTAAGTAGCATGTGTGCAGAACGACGCACATGACCTGCTTGTATGGACATGCACTGTTATGTTTGGCAGTGCGGGTTGGTAGTATGAGTTGCACACACAGCCTGCGAAGCTGTAATGTGTGCTCTTAGGGGTTGCCTGATACCAGGTGCATGATTGTCTGGTGTTCACTGTGTGGAGGGTGGCAGGAGTATGAGTCTGTAGTGTAACCTGTGTCATTGAATGACCACAGGGCCTTACACTGTGCAAGTTGCAGGCGCTGACAGGCCTCAATTTGTCATGGATGTGGTGCAACTGTTGCACATACAATCTGCGGTATGCCTTAAGAATGGACTGATGGATGGTGGAGCATATTGGAGGCGTGTGTGTTGCAGAATCTGGCCACTGGGTGTTGCGGTGTCACTGGGGATGCAGCATTAGGAATCTCTGAACACATGATGGCAGAAGGTGTGAGACACCATGGAAAAGTGGCACACAAAGACAAGGATATTTGCATAGCAGCATGTTACATGTGTATGGAAAGGAAGGAGTGTCTGGTTACTCATGGGTCACTGCTAGGAAATGGGTGAACAATCACTAAATATGACGGCCACAGGATCAGGCATCAAAAGGCCAAGCGGGACAGAGGACAAACGGCATCAGCATGTGTTGCCTGACCGTTGTGGGTTTTAAGCTAAAACAATACATACACAAGCATGTTTGTCAATCACATAATGGACCATGACGTATTACAAACACCATGCATGTTCCCCCAGTACACATAACCACAATCATTATAAAGTATGCCATAGATGAGGTATGCACTCTGGAAAGACATCTGCGGTGCCAGTAATGGGGCACAATGTACACTTAGGAATACTTTTACAACATAAATGGTTCAAGTGTGTTCTAAAGCCATGCTGATTTAGCCAATGTACATGGCCAGGGGCATTGCTCACAAGGAAATAACTGTAATGCAATGAGGGTACCTGTAATGCTGCTGAAACTATCTCCACACGACTGCCAGGGACAGTTGGTACCTTTGATCCATCTCCAGATAGCCCCTTGGTCTGAGTTTTAATGACAGACTCTAAAGGGTAATCAGGCGAGGGAAGGAGAGGATGGGAACAGCATGGAGTGAGATCTGAAACAAAGGTAAACAAGCATAACAATTCAACAGTTCTTGGCACTGAATCACATTATACTCATGATGTATACTGTAACAGTTACACCTGTGTACTGTAAACACAGCCACTGTGTCCAATTTGCCAGCACAGGTTTTGAAATTATATTACATCTGAGGTTTTAACAGGGACACATAAAGTTATCGCAGAGTTTGTCTCCTAAATGAAGGGGGTCTAGCGCTCACCAGGCTGCTTCAAAGCAATTAGAACCATGCACTCACAAACTTACTCACAGTCTATGAATGTGGCTCAAAAAATACAGTGAATTGAATATGTAGCAGTGCTACTTACACAAATCAAATAACTCTAGTCAGCCCTGGGAATCAGTGAGGGTCATGAATGTAAGATACACACTACCCACTAGAGCCGTACTTAGCTAATGCAACGAGGAAGGGGATTATTTAAAGATAAGGAAGCCTAGCAAGAGCCAATCATTGGCTCTTCAAACTGTGCCTTACAATGCCAAACATGACAAGCAGGTATGACCAAACTCTACAGAGAGTAATGAGGAACAAAGCCAGCAAACCACCTCTACCGTGACCAGGATATGCAGCACGGCACAAGAGTTTGCTGCGATTAACGTCAACCGACTGGTGTAACGGAAGTGTTTACATTAGCAACACCACTACATTGCTACGTCATCAGTCCAACATTCCTGGAATCATGGGAATAGAAAGTTGACAAGAAGGCTTGTAAAGCAGTGCTCTCCATCGGCACTGATGTAGCAACTGGACAGTGACATTACATACTGGCACAGGGGGCAATGCATCCATACGAACAGACTCACTGGACATTTGTCAGAACATGTGGGACATACAGTGGTCCACACCTTCCCAACATGTCAAAAGCAATGTTCCCTCTAATTTTTTTCCTCTGTGTGCGGCAGTTTAGGGTCTCTGTGCGCTGCAGCCATGGCTATGTGCGCCAGAAACCAAACCGCGCGTGTGCTGCACCAAATATCCCTCCAAACTTTTGTTTAAAAAACTGAAAAGACGGTGCATTTCCACACACACAGCGCAACGTTAAGGGTCTTAAGGCAGATCTGCAATTTGGATACACAGAAGCTTATGTTTGTTCAAATCTGCTGAGTAAAGGTAACCATGGTTATGGAATGAGGCTATGTCATCTAGAAGTGCGTTCATACTTTGGTACTTTGGGCAAATTGGGCAACACCCAAAAAACTTTTTGTGTATATTCATAAACTCTTTCGTAACCATCCCTGTTTGGGAAAAGCCCATATATGTAATGTTAACAAGGGGTGGGAAATTCCCATTTCCACTGTGCACATTTAACTGAAACCCCCCACAATTGGTTGAGTTGTAGGAGAAGGTGCTTCTCTATGTGGAAAAATATTTTCCACATTAAGGAAAAAAAGCCAGTAAGTGCAATTGCATTAATTCAAGACATTTCTTCATTTACCAATTTCCATTATATGCATTTATCAGTACAAAAATGCCTTCACATGAGGGCGGTTAGGAACTAACATGTTTTGCTGAATAAGTCATTTGAACCTCCAGCTAATGTAGCTTTTAAGAATTACTCCTGAAAACGTTTGAGTTCTCTAAAAAAATAGATAATTATGCTGAAGTTAGAAGGAAAGCTAAGGAAATTTACACTTCTGATTTCTTTTGTGAATTGGGTTCATATACCACATTATAGCCTTCCATACAGCGAAGTAGATTTCGGAGTTGCCAAAAAGTCCTCTATTGTGCAAGATGTGTTTTACTTAATTATTCTGAAATTGCTTCTGTGATGACCATTCTCTGGTCCTTTGACATTGTTGGCTTCACGCCATGGGAATGGCCAAAGGAAAAAGAATGTAAACAACCTTGCTCGACAAGTTGGCTACTCAGAGCCTAATTCACGGACTATTTACTCTCATGCCACACAATCAGTTCATAATTTGTGCAGTGTCAGTGTTGCTGGATGCAGAACTAATTTTTGGGTAACAGGACTTCGTTTTCATTTTCAGACATTGACCCAAAAGCAAGAAAGAAAGGCAGAAAAGGGAGAAAGAAGGAGCAAGGCAAAGACACGGGAAAATGAAAAATGAACTAAGCGTGGATGAAAAAGACCCCTGGAGATAGCGAAGAGAAGTGTAGGGTACCCACGAAAGAGGCATGAAATGGAATAAAGACGAGATAGCCTAGCTTTGGCAACCCCAGCATTCTGCGCACCAGCACTAGGCTTCTCAGGAAAACTATGATCTGTCCACGTCTTATATTTTGCTAATAAACCATTGCATATAACACCTAGTACAGAATATTTGCAGAGTATAGTTGCATTCTAAATTAGCTTGATTCCTCGGGCCAGCCCGTGCTTTAAGCTCCTAAACATTTCATCATTAGCAATTACTTCTAACAGATGAGCAATGCAATTTATTATTCGACCACGAAATAAACTACAATTTGGATAGATGGTGAAACTATAGAATTAAAAAAAACTGATGTTTTTGTTCATATCTGTATAGCTTCTTTGCCTCTTTAAAAATTAATGTCAATTTGTCTCCTTGTGGACATCAGCGAGCATTCACTGTCAGATTTTATTGTATGTGACTGTGCGCAATTCGGCTCAACACCAAAATACTGGCGGAGCTGCCCCTCAGAGAGTGGGAAGAATGGGTGGACATTACACATCACCGGAGCAACCAGCATTATATGTCACCTTGATTCGAATCACCGGCTAATGCGTCAGACAACGTACCGTTTCCTGAGAAAGAGGGCTCGCGCTTTATTAATAAAATATTTCACCTGTGTGAAGCGATTTGCTCTTTCTCTCTCACCAGAAAGATGCGCTATACTCAAGCAAGGGTGAGCAGCACTCCGAGTCTTAAAAGATGCGTCCAAGGAAGGGAGCTATGGCATTCTAAAGTGAGAAGTGTTTGAGACCTGAGAGAGCGCCATGTGGTGGGGCCGTTTTAAACCTTAATGGAGTCATAGAAGCCAGAAGCACAGCTTGTTTTCCCCGATAACCTAGATTTTCTGCTACATGCATATCTACCTCGGAAACTGTGTGGGGGGCCTGTTAGATTTAAGGAGTCGATCCTCGTGGCCACCCTCTTACAATTTGTGCTTAATTTGTATAGGAATATGTGCGGGTTCCCAAAGAATTTTCTCAGACAAACCTACGTTGTGGAACACCAATGGTGTGTAAAGTCTTAATTCCACACCTTACCTCTTTCTTCTACCAAATATTCTACGTATCCCCTCATCTCACTCTTGCAGCAGATTCATTTTCTTCCCTGCTGTCGCACTTTGTCACATTTTTAAGTATTTCTTTCATCTCTTTTTTTCAAGATGAAAGTCTATTAATAAAAAACAGAAGTACAGGTCCCCAAAAAGAATGCGACATTCGGCTCAGATTAAGCACGGTTTAGATTGCTGAGCCCACCATGAATGCTTTCGACCCACCATCAGCGCTGTTCGAGTATTATTGTTATGAGATGTGCTTATTTGCATGTTCGGAAGCAAATTCCGCTTACTGTGTCTTCCTTAAATTTGACCATTGTCATTTTAAAATAAAAACATTTGAAATCTTACTATTTCAAATGTGGTGGGTTTAGAAATGGTCTACAGGTATCCACATATGGGCCTTGCTGCTCAGGTTTGCGCACCCTTTTGCTGGAAACAAGACGAATTAACAAAAGAAAAAAGGAGTGTAGCACACGCTGTGTTTGACACTGTGCTTTCCTTTCCTTACAGTGCACCGCTGCGGGGCTGATTGTGGGCCATTGAGTTAGTATTAAATGTTAATTGCAGCGCACACGGGCTGTAATAAGCATTGAATACTAACTCAATGGCCCACAATCAGCCCCGCAGCGGTGCACTGTAAGGAAAGGAATGCAGCAAGTGCAAGGGCCATTTGCACGCCCTCCCAAAACCCACTTATCTGCCGCTCCGTCTTTTCTTGTCTCCAGCAAATGACCAGTTTTCGCGCCGCTCGCATTTTAAAAGCGGCGGCGCGACCAGTATCAGGATATGCGCGCTAAATAATGCGCACTGCGCGCTTGGGGTGCCTTCAATGTGCGCGTGCGCAGCCGCGCAGGTTATTGGGAACAGTGGTCAAAAGGTAAACCAAACTGTACTGGCCCACAACATAAATGTGATGAGCCAAACACATCCTGCTGCACACAGTGAGGTTTTCCACACAGAGCCTGTGGTTGTGATGTCACACACAATGTAAACCGGTGACATCCGCAATGTGTCTGGACCATGGTTTACACACATTGATGTATTTACCAGAGTCATCAATCAACAACAGATGACTGACAAGAAGGTTGACTGTACAGTCATGGGAGTGTTGTAACAGGCATCTTGATCCATGTTAATGACACATGTATGTATGCTTCAACAACAAGCACAGAAACAGCTCCCACACATTCCCACAGCATACCAACCCAAAAAACCATGTTCAGATATCTTACCCAAACTGACATTTCTACATGTCTGTGCATGGACCGCTGATTCAAAACACGTTGTAATCATCAGGATGAATAGCAGGAGTACTAAGATGACACGTACAGACAACAGGCAGTGCGACCTGGGAAAGACAGGCACACAAGGGGACACATTAACAAGAATTGCATACAGACATGGTCATGTGAAAATACATCACAATGTAGTACACATGTGCATTACAAATTTACTCATTGCACATATGCGTGTGTCATCACATCATCACTTGTGTGACACATCACAACAAACACAAGTCTTTTCGCATACAGTCAGCTGGACACACAGTATGCAACACATCTCACTCCAAGCCACAAGCTTGTACACGAATTCCCAGTGACTCACCATTAAGAGAAGAAGGCGCATATGAGCTGACTCCGGATTTCATCCTCCTCCTATTCATCACTTTCATCGTGGCCAAGCCCTTTGTCCTCAACGGGTGGACGTTCCAGCTCCTCAGGATCCAGGATGGGTGGCACAGCCTTCTCAACTGCCATGTTGTGCAGCATGCAGCACACGATGAAGATGTTACACACCTTGACCGGGGCGTATGGGAGTGATCCGCCAGTCTTATCAAGGTACCGGAATCTGCTTTTCAGGAGTCCAAACGTTCACTCAATCACTCACCTGGTCTGCCCGTGTGCATTGTTGTACCGCTGGTCTGCAGCTGTCCTTGGGTTGCGGAGCGGTGTCATGAGCCACGGCATGTTGGGATATCCTGCGTCTCCTACAAATATACAGCATGTTGAAATATAGGTAAAGCAATTTCGTCAGAGCAAACAAAAATGTAAACATACAGGACAAACAGAGTATACCCACCAACAAGACATGCCTGATCGGTGCGCAGCTGCAACATCATCTGTGGTACCCTGCTACGCCTCATGATGAATGCATCATGGCACGGTCCTGGAAAATGTGCACAAACATGTGAAATCAGCATGTTAGCAAGACACACCACAAGGGCATTTATTGAGTGATAATGCTTCCTATTGCGGTAGGCCTGCTTCTGAGCCTGTGATGGCACCAAAGCCACATGTGTACCATCAATGGACCCAATGACATGTGGCATCCCTCCCAGGGCATAGAATTCCCCCTTGACATCTCTCAACTCTTCTGGGTTCGGAAATTTGATGAATTCATCAATGTGCTCTAACATGGCAGCTAAGACATCACATAGGACCCGGCTGAACATGGTTTGCAATGGTAAATTGAAATGTACCTGTGGCATAAAAATGTAGGGCTGCCATCACCTTTAGCTTTGGTGTCAGCGCAGTTGGATACCTGTGTCGCGGTTGGAGATGTGGTTCCTGCCTGTCCGTCAAGTTCTGTATCAAATCTCGAGTGAATCTGTAACGACGGATGCAATCATGTTCCCTCATGGTCTCCAAGTCGGTAAAAGACCTTGGTAGAGGCGGTGACCTGCAGGACATATTTTTGAAGAATGGAGAACAACTATCAGCCAAAAACTATTCCAATGTACATAGCACATGCAACACTGCTACTACACATCAAGGTACTATGGGGTCTGGTGTAAGCAATACATCCTGCACACATATGCCAGCTTCCTGGCACTTCAAAAATAACCAAGATACATCTGTAGTTTTGGTTTAAAACAACATTACATGCACACTAAAAAAAATGCTGGGCTGCTCTGAGTTAACAGAGCAATATATCACTGGAGTGACACACATCACCAGACCTGCATTATAAGTTTGTCATCCCATACAGACAGCTGACTTCAAGGCACAGACCCGGATCACATGGAATATCTATTGGACATATCAGACAACTTGCTAATGAGATGTGTATGTGACAACGCAACACCACAGCAATGTTCACGATGCAGACATGTATTCATGTGGATCAATGATATATGATGCCATCAGACCCAAAAGCCATTGAAAAGGCACATGTGCCATGGTGTGCGTACATGAAAAACCATGTCAGTCACAACACAGACCCATTATAGATGCACCAACAGCAGATGCATTATACGGAACCCAAACTGCAAATTTAATCTTCAAAATTACACACACATTACATTGTTACATAGGGACCACCTGATTAGCGTCAAATTGACAAGTGAGAAATTGCCACAGTCCCTGGTGTCATGAGACAGGTTCCGGAAGTGATGACTGTGCAATCCCAGTGCTTATGTGCATGACAACATGTGCATGATGATACCAATGGGACAAGTGGAAAGGTGACATGTATCACATAGTGCCCAACACACATCACATGTGTCAACAGGTCATCACACATCCATTGTGCAACATTAACTGATATGCTGTGCAATATCAGTGCCTGGCACATCTAGGGCCTGCTCTTGTAAGAAAGCAATGACAAGAACTTGATAGACATCCTTGTGTTAACCGTACTTTCACATCCCTGCCTTGTGTGCGCCTCGTATCACCATTGTAATGCTGCCATATGTGAGCGTGTACCATCCCCCTGCTTTGACTCCAGCATGTGAAACGCACTGTGTAAAACGCACCGTACCCCTGCATTCACATCAGCAGGTGAAACGCACTGTGTAAAACGCATTGTACCCCGACATTGCGTGCGTGTGTGAGCATCGTTTCACCATTGTAATGTTGCCATACGGGAGCGAACCGTACCCTGACATTGCGTGCATGTGTGCGCATCGATTCAATATTGTAATCGTGCCATACGTGAGCGAACCGTACCCCGACATTGCGTGCGTGTGTGCGCAGTGTTTCACTATTGTAATCATGCCATACGCGAGCGAACCATACCCCGACATTGCGTGCGTGTTTGCGCATCGTCTCACTATTGTAACCGTGCCATTCGGGAGCAAACCGTACCCCGACATTGCGTGCGTGTGTGCAAATCATTTCACTATTGTAATCGTGCCATACGTGACCAAACCATACCCCGACATTGCGTGCGTGTGTGCTCATCGTTTCACTATTGTAATCGTGCCATACACGAGCGAACCGTACCCCGACATTGCGTGCGTGTGGGCATCGTTTCACTATTGTAATCGTGCCATGTGCGAGCTAACCATACCCCGACATTGCGTGCGTGTGTGCACTTCGTTTCAATATTGTAATTGTGCCATACGCGAGCGAACCATACCCCGACATTGCGTGCGTGTGTGCGCATTGTTTCACTATTAAAAAAGTGCCATACGCGACGTGAAACACACCATCCTTGTGTGTGGATCCCAAAAAATACATAGGGGACACCTAGGCTATGAGTAGTAGTGTCAGAATGCAGGCTGGTTGTCATGGATACTGAGATTTGAGTGTGTGCTACAGGTGTTCTACAAAAGTCAGTGGGGCAAAACTATACAATGTTGCAATGTTGTTGTGGAGCTGAAGCTCAAATTTTGAACCATGCAAATGTGTGTCAGGGCCTTATGTTAAAAGTGATTGGATGAAACGTAGGATGCTAAGTAATGTGGCCTATCACACTGTTCTCCTGATACTGAAAGCCCCTAAGCAGCACTGATTTAAGGCTGCATGTGTCTGTGAGAGAGCACTTGCCTGCACAACATTGGAGTGGACCACACTGCTGCTGTCTCTGCATTCCCTGGACTCTGATTTTGCTGACCATGGAGAGGGCACCTGCATTCAGTGAGGAGGAGAACCAGGCCCTGCTGGATGCCTTCCTACCAAACTACAGCAAGCTGTATGGGAGACCAGGGGAGCAGATGAGTGATGAGTGCACTAGCTTTGACTGTGCACCTGTTGTGTGAGTGTCACTACAGCCATTGCGTATTTTAATATTATTATTTGCAGTTTTATATAGCGCGTAGTTACCCTAGAGCATCCCAGCGCTTTTAGAACCGAAGGTAATGGTCATGGACACTCAGAGACAGCTGTTGGCAAAAAGTTTTCAACTGCTTGCGAAAACGAAAGAGGCCAGTTTCAGCGCGCAGACTTAAGGGGAGTGAGTTCCAGTGAACGGCGACATTCACAGAAAATCTTCTTCCCCCCGTGCAAGCCTTTTTGACTTTCAGAGTTTTGAGGAGATGTTTTTGGTCCGACCGTAAAGATCTGCTAGCTTTGTAAGGCGTAACCAAGCTATGCAGAACAGGAGGGCCTGTGTCATGCAAGATTTTGTGCGCCACACAGAGGAATTTGAATTTCACCCTTTCGTGCACCGGCAACCAATGCAGAGCCCTCATGGCTGGTTTGGCCGACCGTGACATGGGAATGTTTTCAAGTACTCGTGCTGCAGCATTTTGGATTTGTTGTAATTTATTAAGTGTTGCCTCCGGGCCACCCAGATAGATGGCATTGCGGTAATCAAGTCTGGATACAATCAGCCCCTGAATAAGAAGTTTCCGCGAAAGCGAGGGGTGCAGAGGGAGCACTTTGCGCACCGACCGGAGAAGGCCGAAACAGACCCCTGCCAGTTTAGAAGCCTGGGTCCTGAAGGAGAGATCTTGCTCCAGCCAAATTCCGAGACTCCTAATCTCCTCCTTAGGATTCGGAGGTGAGCCCAGATAACTGGGCCAGGCCATCGCAGGGAATGGGGAACCTTTGTGCCCCAACATCATAATTTCGGTCTTTGAACCGTTCAGCTTTAGTGCTGACTCCCCCATCCATTGTGTATTTGTGGATCAGACATGCAATGTGGTTTGGCAGTGAGTGCAGGGTGTGTACATTGTGGTGTCTCCCATGCAGAGCATGTTGTAGTAAAAGTGTGTTTACTCCTTACTTGCATTATGGTAACTGTGACATTCAATGACATTCAATGCATACTGATTTACACATTCTGCTGTGCCACACCGTGCAGGCCTTTTTGGCATAATTTAATGATCTGTAATATTTTTCACCGTAGAGTGACAGCTGAATGTACTCACTTATTTTTCTGTTTTTTTTGGACCTGTGGTGATTTTGTACATATTCTGTGTTTGAACTCATGGACATTGAAGAGTGTGTATGTTCCTTGTCACCTGGCTGAGTGTGTATGTGATGTTTTGCAGCACAGATGCATGGCGTATGCAGCAGCTGTAGCCATCTGATGAGGCAGGTATGCAGTGTTCTGTGCATGACTTCCACAGTTAGCCCAACAACTGTGGCACCTCTTTTCAAGTGTGACATGTGCAAAGTGAGGGTTGTATACAATGTTGAGACTGACAGGCAAGTGATCTGTGCCAGGGTGCGTAAGTGTGGTCTGCTGAGGGTTTGTAGGTGTAGTGGGATATGTGGCAGCATGTCACATGCTGACAACACCCTGCAGTTGCATGTGTTGTACAGTGTGTGCCATGATCAGTGAGTGTGTTGAACCCCTTATGCCATCTATTGCCTTTCAAAGGCATGTAGTGCATTTGTTTGTGCCCACTGGGCAAATTCCGATGGACAATGATGCAAGTCCTGTCAGCATCCTATGCCCTGTTCAACCATCATCAATGTAGTGCAAGTGTGTGTGTCAGGGACATGCAACAGGTGTAGTAATGTTGTTTAACTTTGTCTTCCTGACAGGTAACTGCCTATGAGAAGGGGGAGATCTGGTCGGACATTGTCAGGGCTGTCAGGTCTGTGGGGGGCCCTCGCCATCCGCTGATCAACATCAGGAAGAGGTGGCAAGGCATACAGTGCTGGACTCGCCATATTGCCCGGGTCCAGCTGAAGCTGGAAGCTCCATGCCGGCATGGCGGCAGCTGTCACCTCACCCCCAGCATGCTCCGGATCCTGGAAGTGGTCTTTCCAGACCTCCATAGGCAGTTGCAGGACGGACAGCAGCAAGGAGGGGGTAGGTACATGTCTGTTTGTATTGTTGTGTGTCAAATGGTACTTGAGGTGCTCTGAAGCCTGTGAACACTCCCACAGTTGGGGGGTCTGGTCAGGCAGGCTATTTGTGCATTGTAGTGTTATATTCAACATATTCATCTACTGCTCTTTTCCATCCCTTCCCCTCACCCACATGTAACCCCTGGTTTGTGTGTTTCAAATTTTGCACATATACTTCTAGGGTGCAAGATAATTAGACAGCACATGGATTTGTGCATCATGTGGGAGGGAGGTCTGTGACATGTGTTGTAACCTTGCCTATGTCACGACCTGTGCAATGTGGTTGGCATTCATATTAGTTTGCACTGATCATGCGTATCAACATAAGAGTGCAATTTATATGACTCACACCCTACCAGCATGCATGAGCCATGTTGCATACTCATACACAATGTAAATCATTTGCAAGATATGCATAGTGAGAAGACTGTTATTCATGAGACAGTCAGCTAATTCTTGACCCACAGATCTGTGTGCCCACCACAGTACCCTGAAACACCCTAGCCTCCTAATCATGTGTATCATTCAACACTATGCCCATTGTATGTGGGCTCAGCATGGGTGTGCCTCAGTGGCATTGGTCCCTGTCATACTTTGTATTTATCATGTGTTAGCTACATCTGCACACTGTCCATGGATACAAGATTTAGCTTGTGCATACTCACACCGGGCAATGCCTGTGTGCCTATTCTCAAGAATCTGTTGCTGATTGTTTGTGATTGCCAGCCACAGGAGGTGACCTTGCTGTACATTTTAAAAAGTTGCTGCACAGTTTTTGATACCCTGATTCTGATGTTTACCTTATTGAGCTGTTTCAAACACATTAATGGAGTGATGAGGGTCTTGTGCAGGAGAGGTGTGATGGGCCTGCCTGATTGGCCTCCTTAGTTGTGAACCGTGGATGTAATTTGTGAGTTAGAGTTATCACTATGCACTTCCCCTATGATGCTGGACAGTGCTGTCATTGTGGTCTTTACAGGCTATTTTGTTTGCTTACAGAGATGATTGTTCCTCAAAGATTTTTGCAACATGTATGTAGTTGTGGTGCTGCGCAGTTTTGTCCTAGTGCGCACACTACATTGCTCACATTTCCCATGTGGTTAAGGGTGTGTGCACAATGCAGCAATGATTTGGATCTTCGCAATTGCAGGCACATTAGCTTAAGCATTGTTGTGATTTGGGACATGTGGGCCACTTCACATGACAGCCAGTGTGTGTCATGTGCTAACAACTGTATGATCTGGTGATAGATGCCCCTCTGAGTAGTGACACATTTGAAGTAATGTCACATTGATCAATGTCCCTAGTCACTCCCAACACTTGTTGAGAGTTGTTAATGTTTGGATTGTGTTCATATGAGAAAATGTGTAGGTTACACTTATGTGTCTGCATTACAGTTGTCTCACAAGGTGGTGCACACCACACAACATGTGCAATGTTTATGAATGAGCTGGCAGGTTTTGAATGAGGCCAGTGTTAGTGGTTAATGGTGTGCCTTGATCTACATATACATGTCCCCACAGTGGTCTTGAGTGCTTGAGACTCCTTTGCTGTCAATTGTACAGACTAAGGGTGGGCGTAAAATCTGTTTCGTGGGCGAATTTGCGGATTTTCTGCGATTTCGCGATCCGCGAATCTCGCGAAATCGCGGTAAAATCCGCGAATCAGCGGGGACGAATTTTCAGCCAAGCAAGGGTTACAGCAGCAGGTGCAAAAGTTGAACCTAATTTCTTTGTAACCTTTTACAAAAGGGTTACAAACAAATTAACTTCAACTTGGACACCTGCTGCTAATTGCTTCCTGGCGCCTCGTTGCCTACTTGCAACTATTCTCTGACCCTGCTCTGACCCTTGAAGCAGGGTCAGAGAATAGTTACAAATAGGCAACGAGGCACCTGTCCAAGGAATTAAACCTCATCAGGAAGCACTTACAGATATAAAAAACAGGAAGAAGGGAGAGGATGGCAAATACACCCATTTTGAGTTGTCAGGAGGGGTTAAACTAAAAGATACCTTTACAGCACAATTTTCATATGCATTTTGCTAAAAATAAAAAGCTGTATGTTCTGTAGGGGCAACTCAGGAATCTGGCCCTTCAGAGATCCGGCCTCTCTTTCTTTCTCTCGTTCTCTCTCTCCCTCTCTCTTTCCCTCTCTTTCTCTATCTATCTATCTATCTATCTATCTATCTATCTATCTATCTATCTATCTATCTATCTATCTATCTATCTCTCCCTCTCCCATAAACGACTGCATGGGTAACTTCGCTATGCAAGCGGCTCGTGAAGACGCAAAAAGCCCCGCGAACACGCAAAAAACCCCGCGAACACGCAAAAAATCCCGCGAATACGCAAAAAAACCAAAAATCCGCAAATTCGCACAAATTCGCAAATTTTGCGGATCGCGAATTCGCAAATCCGCAAATTCGCGGATCGCGAATTCGCAAAATTTGCCCATGCTTAGTACAGACTAATGTGTGTCAATCCATCAAGACCTCCATTGGACTATGTGTATGGTATATGGCCATTTATTTCTAACAGTGTTTCATCTTGAAGTGTGCAAGCTGTCTCCATAAATTTGTCTATGTTGTTTGTGTGCATTTCCTTGTGAGAGATCTTTCATGCAGGCACATACGTGTCATGATCACAAGATGGACAATTTTAACATGCAATACAATTTGAATATGTGAAGTGTGCAAAGTCCCAAGCTGATAAGATTTTATGCCATTACTTTTCAACAAACACTACTTTCTGGGCTCTGGGAGGGGTGTAACCTTGTGGAGTGAGGTGTGTTACTTTATTTCTTTGTGGTCTTGAGGTGGCATAACTTCATTGTGTAGATCAGCTCTCATGTAAACAAACAGAACATCCTCATTGTGACTCTCACTCAAGTTGTGGCCTGGTCTGTTATTTGGATCCTTGTGTTCAAGTAGCATTGTGTGTATACCAACTGTGCAGTACTAGTCTGAAATATGTGATGAGTTATGTGGCTGTTACTCATGATGCATGCCATGATTTCCAATATGCACAAATTTGTGTTCATGTGTCAGATGTGTACAGGTGACTGATGCATTTTTGTTTATTTTCCTTGCCAACTGCATCATCAACCGACACAGGAGGAGACATAAGCACGGACCAGGAGGAGGGACACAGCCGCAGTGCCACCTGCGCTGAGGAGTTGGAGGGAGCCAGTGGCACGGAGGGTGAGGGGAGTCAGGCGGCCGGACCTTTGGAAGGGGACACTTCTTATTATGCGGACGGCTCGGCTTCTGTCTCCCAGGAGGAGGGGGTATACACGGCGACAGCATCTTCCACCACTGTGTCTGTCCCCACCTCCTCCAGACCCATCTCCACCCTCCCAGTTGCTCGTGTCCCTTCTGTCCGTGCTGCCCCCATGTCTCCTTCGTCCCCGGCACAGCAGCCCCTGCCCCTGTCTCCCCTGCTGCCCTCAGTGCAGAGTCTGTGAACCTACTCCGGCAGATTCATGTTGGTCAGACCTCAATGCTGACTGTCCTCCATGGTCAAACCCAGATACTGACACAGTTGTTGTCATTCATGAAGGGCATGTCAGATAACATGTCTGACCAACGTCGGAGTCTATTGTCCATAGACTCCTTACTGACGGCAGCAGTTGCCCTCCTGCAGCGGCAAGTCCCCCCACTCCTTCAGAGCCATCCACACCCCCCTCTCCCATACCTGTCCACGGAACACGCAGACACACAAGATCACGCACACCAACAGAGCCACCCAGCACACCACCACGGAAGTCTAGGCGCAGATCTCCAGACACCCAATCTCAGGGGGATGCAGGCACACCCACAGGGACTGGGGTCTGACGGCAGGCACGCAGCCACAGACACATACCGCAAGACTCAGAGCCCTCTACCTCCACTCCCATTGTGTCCCCGGGTGCGGGTGGTAGTCTGGCGACCTGGCAGCAGTGTGAAGCGCTGAGTACATTTCTAGCTATGGTGCTGCACATGCCACTGAGGAGGGTTCCTACCCCCCTGCACCCACAACACCTACTCTTCCCTCTTCTGTCCTACGGTGCTGATCACTGACCCAGATGATGCCCCCATGGGTCCACTAACCTTTAACTCCATCATGTGCAGGCAAGTTTTGGGGGTGACAACCTCCATAAGATTCCAGATGCAGGAAAAACTTTATTCTGGACTGGCCATTGGCCTTCATTTGAGCCTGGACTCATTTTTGAACTAAATTTCGTTTTGGAGCTGAATAAAGCACTTTATTTTTCATTTTGAATTATTGCATTTCAGGTACTTGCTTTAGGTGCTGTGTGCCTAGGAGTCGATGTCATGGTAATGTTTTGGTATTGTGAAAGATGTGTATTTTCTAATGGTAATGAGGTGGACCATGGTATCTATGTGCCATCGCAATGTAGCAGCTAATTATCTTGATTTGTGTGTGTTCAGTTTGCCTACAGACATTGTCCAAAAGAGTGTAACTTCCTCAGTGACACATGAGATCTTCAGTACAGACAGTTGCACAATTGTTGTGGTGACTTTTGTGCACATTTCCTATTCCTTGCGCAATGGCCATGCATGCTCACAAATTAGTTGTGCTCATTAGTCTGTGCCATCAATGCTACTCACTGCACTTGTGTTTGTAGTATGTAGTAATGCCTTCATGGACACCATCAGCCTTTTGCACACTATACAGATGTATGATCACAGCCTTGCCTTTATGTTTGGACTTGTTCTGCAGGGTATGTGTGCACACAACTCACAATTTAGTGCTTTGTACCTAAGGGCTTTCAACCCTGTTCCTTCCATGAGAGAGTACATGTTTCACCACCTGGATATTCATATCAGGCCCAGAATGTGCTCTATTTGTTTGGTGGGTGGTTACAGGACTACACACTATAGAGTAATGATGGGAGGGTGTGTAGGTTGCCTGCAAACTCCATGGGTGGATATGCATGTGGGATCTTACATCACACTCACATGTGGCGTGTCACTCAGTGTGTGACAGAAATACATCCTCCATGGAGTGGGACACTGCTGTAGGTGATGTGTTGCTCTGGCACTATCAGGACTGTCACAGGTTAGGGATGTAAACATACACCCATGTAGTTGTTGTATTGTGATGATTATGCCCCCCCTATACCTGAGCACTGCTGGGAGTCAAATCCACACCCCCTCCTATGTCTGGGTACTGCTGGGAGTCATATCCACACCCCCCTCCTATGTCTGGGCACTGCTGGGAGTGATATCCACCCACCCCTTCTATGTCTGGGCACTGCTGGGAGTCATATCCACAACCCCCTCCTATGTCTGGGCCCTGCTGGGAGTCATATCCACCCACCCCTCCTATGTCTGGGCACTGCTGGGAGTCATATCCACCCACCCCTCCTATGTCTGGGCACTGCTGGGAGTCCTCTGCACTCACCCCATCTATGTCTGGGCACTGCTGGGAGTCCTCTGCACTCACCCCTCCTATGTCTGGACACTGCTGGGAGTCATATCCACACCTCCCTCCTATGTCTGGGCACTGCTGGGAGTGATATCCAGCCACCCCTCCTATGTCTGGGCACTGCTGGGAGTCATATCCACCCACCCCTCCTATGTCTGGGCACTGCTGGGAGTCCTCTGCACTCACCCCTCCTATGTCTGGGCACTGCTGGGAGTCCTCTAGACTCAACCCTCCAATGTATGGGCACTGCTGGGAGTCATATCCACACCCCTCCTATGTCTGGGCACTGCTGGGAGTCATATCCACCCCTCCCTCATATGCCTGGGCACTGCTGGGAGTCATATCCACAACCCCTTCCCATGTCTGGACACTGCTGGGAGTCATATCCACCCACCCCTCCTAAGTCTGGGCACTGCTGGGAGTCATATCCAGCCACCCCTCCTATGTCTGGGCACTGCTGGGAGTCATATTTACCCACCCCTCCTATGTCTGGGCACTGCTGTGAGTCATATCTACAACCCCCTCCTTTGTCTGGACACTGCTGGGAGTCATATCCACCCACCCCTCCTATGTCTGGGCACTGCTGGGAGTCATATCCACACCCCCTCCTATGTCTGGACACTGCTGGGAGTCATATCCACCCACCCCTCCTATGTCTGGGCACTGCTGGGAGTGATATCCACCCGCCCCTCAGATGTGACGCACCGTAGCCCAACATAAATGGCGTGTGTGCGGCTCCTGTCACAATTGCAATGGTGATATACTGGAGCGCGTGACAGACCGTACCCCAACAATCATGGCGTGTGTGCGGCTCGTATCACTATTGCAATGGTGATATATACGTGAGCGTGTGACGCACCGTACCCCAACATTCAAGGATTGTGTGCAGCTCGTATCACTATTGCAATGGTGATATACACGAGCGTGTGACGCACCGTACATGTAAACTTCCATTGTTGCGGTACATTGTTCTTACAGTATGCGCTGTCGTCGGGTTTTATGCACCAGGTCGTAGGAGTACAGGACTGGGATGACACGGTCGGTGGGGTTCATGGCGTGTCTGTCGGGTACCAGGGTGGGGTTCGGGCCGAACTCTGCTTTTACGGTAGTTTTCAGCTCCCGTAGCAATAGGGTCGTACGGAGTGTCACCGAGACGAATTGTACTTGCTGGTCCAGAAACTGCTGCCTGTTTGCGTACGGACGGAGCGTACAGCGTGACCGGATATGAATTGAATGTATTTTTGGTTTATATGGTATTTGGTACGATTTGTACGTAGATATGCTTTGGGTTAGGATCGTACTTCATCGCACGTACGGGGACGTTGTAGTTGTACGAATCGTATGGGAAAAACGCACCGTCCTGCGATTCGTGGGGGATTTTACCGGATCAGAATTGGCCCCAGAGTGTGATAATTACCGATGGTAACCCTTATGAAGATTAGCAGTAGATACTAGTATTTAAGGATAAGGAAACCTCAGCCACATATCGTGGCATGCTTCATCAACAGTAAATTTACTAAAATGTCATAATCTGCGGTATTCAAAAATAATGCATAAAAGAAGCAATGTTGTCCAATTAAACTACAGTGCTAAATGGGAAGGATTTTTTCAGTAAAAATCATGCATGTCAGCCACAACATGGTTATTGCTTGCTTTTATACGTTTTTACCGCCACCTTTACCCCCAGCACTTGCAGGTGTTATTATCATTGTATGCCAATAATACGTTGGACTTATTAATTACATAAAAAAAGCAGTGGATGTTGGGTTTTCAGTAGTTTTTACCCCGCTATGCATCACATAAACTAAATCTAATGTGTCAGTTTGATTTGACTTCACAAACCTTTTTTTCCTCCCACTTTAGGATAGAGGGTCTCACAGTTTACCATCTAATTCAAGTAGGTAGTAAACCACTCGCAAACGGGAAGGGGCCCCCAGGGGACCCCTTCCCTTTTGTGAGTGTGTGTGAAAATAAAATATTTTTTAAGAGCAGGCAGTGGTTCCAGGGACCACTGCCCGCTTAAAAAATTAAACAGAAATGTTTTATTTTTATTTTTTCAATGCCTCCTGTTTTCCAAACGGGATGCATATTTTTTTTAAATGGCTTTATTAAAAAATCACTTATAGACATGGCGGCCACCATCCCTGTGAGTACTGTCCATTCCTAATAGGTTCACAAATATCACCTGTCTCATAAATATTAATGAGGCAGGCATGTTGTGACTTCATTTGGAATCGCTAACAGTGTCTGAGACACTGTTGTAAATTGCATTTTACAAGTCGCAAATTGTGAGTCGCAAAGCGGCGCAATGTGTGAGTTGCAAAATGTGAGGCTCATACATCTGGCCCTCAGTCTTAAAAATCTGTACATCTGCTACCATAGGTTTACTCCCTTGCATAGACGTAGATGTACAAACGTATCAAATACCTGAAGGTTTCAATAGTATTTCTGCAAACAGCGGTAGCCATAAGCTTACTGGATTATTTACATCTAAACGGGATTTTTGAATTTTCAATTAGCTACATAGAAAGCAGTTGCATGTGGCTAATTGAATATAATTCACGTGTGCATGGAAAAATGCCTGTGCATTGTTGCAGCACCACCTTTACATTTTCCATTGTTATTTCCACAAGGAAAATATGATTTGTTTTCCTCTTTAAATGTATCCAGTTTTATCCAGTGGCATCTGAAGAAATATTTTAATGCTAACCTATTTTTTTCTGTACCTTTATGGTTTCTTAAAAGAAAAGGATTGCAGCGAGGAGGACATTGGACCCTCAGAATCAGAAGCTGCAAAAGGTTGTTGAGGAGCAGGCAAAGACGATAGAAAGGTATCCAAGTACAGAAATAACTATTGAATACACTCCATTGAATGTTTATGTATTTAGAAAACCTCTACAATTAAATACAACCCAAATGTATTTTTATTGTATGTGTTTCCTCTTTCTAGCCTCAGAGAACAGGTAGAACAGAATATCAGAGTCTCAGAGAAGAAAATTGAAATTTTTAAAAAAAGGTATGCTCATGTGGCACACTACTAGGAAATCATGCTATAAGAAACTGTTCAGTTTTGCATTTTAACAAATCCAAGGTTATTGTAACAAGCATGATATCAAGTATTCATTATTAATGATATTTAAAATATAAATCGAGGTGGTTTTAAACATATTTGTAATACTTTGTATTTGTAGTTTCAAATAATTGTTTTACTAATCTTACAAACACATATGTTTAACCTCTTTTTGTCATGGACCGAAACAGCTCATGCTCAATTTTCAATGCAATCTGTGAAGTAAGAGTCACTTGACCGTTGCAGGGTATCTTAGCAGCAATTTCAAATAATCAATTAATGTAATCTAATTTAAAATAGTCATAACCTCGATCATCTGCTTATTGTGTGCCATAGCATGGTTAATGCTAATATATTATATCCATCTCTTCTTCTTTCTTGCCACAATCCAGACTTGCAGACAGTGTGCCAGTGCAATTCATTAATTTGAGAATTGAGGAATTAGTCTTTACTTGACCACATAGTTTAAGTGCACATACATTTTCTTCTGTGCTTCGACTTTGCCCTAACATTTCACAAGTCTGACTACAACATCCAAGCACTTGCACTTTTCATCTAGCCAATGCTAAATTAGAGCGTATACCCAATAGATGAATACCCTCTTCAAATCTTAAATAAATGTTAAAGTAAGACCAATGTTCCCTCTAAGTTTTTTCACTTGTGTGCAGCAGTAAATGGTCTCTGTCCACTACAGCTAACACCATGTGTGTCAAACACGTGACAACTCACTAAGCAAGTGAGTGAGCACCCAGAATCACTGGTATTTACCAGAAGTGGTATCACTCAACCTTCAACCCAAGATGACACCACAAGGTTGACTCCTAGTCTGACCCTTACATCCTCAGCAGATACCTACTAATGAGTCGATAGGGTAATGAAGGACCAGAGAAAGACACTACAGAAAGTTAACAATTCACTTAGTACGTATTGTATTGCAATGATATTTATGTAGCACTTACTACCCCTAGTGAGGTGTTGAAGCATTTTATATCAGGCAGCACATTGCTCCAGGACCTAAAGTAAGTAGTTAAACTAGTGGTTGCTGTTTATTGTTGGCATTGCGTTTAGTCTTGTTCTTTCAAGGAGACTATTCCCTACTAGGTTCCAGGACATGACTTTCTAAAAAGGAGGGGTTGTGATCTTTAAGACGAGGAGTGGGCAGTTTGCACAACTACAGTAATAGAAATTATGGGAAAGGTGCACATGATTTCGAGTAGACTGTCCTCAGAGAGGAGGCATGAAGAGGATGTAAAGCAAGGAAATGGTCATTCAAACAAAAAAGGAGAGTAGATAATCCGAGATTTTAAGTCATGGTCAACATTTTCATGCAGGTTTTTAGGTACATAGAGTAGAGTTTCGAGATAGCATGCAATTCGAGGATGCAAAACTGTAGAAATAAATATCAGTGTTTACATGTAAGATAGTGCTATATTAGGCATGTAATGCAAACACAGAAGAGAGATTCTGCAAATAAGACATACCTTCTGATGTTTAGCCTTAAATGTGTCTCATAAATGATTTGCCTAAGTACCCAAGTAAAATATTTGGATGCACTTGGCTTATGGCACAAGATGGAGTATAGCTTCTCAGACAGAAGTGCATTGTCTGCTTTCCAGTAGCTGGAAGGAGGAGATCTTGACACTACAGTGAGGAGAGAGAGACCAGGCAACATTAAAAATTCCAATGTTACCTTTCATTTAACAAAGAGCTGCAGATTAATCTACCTGAGAATTGCCACGTTGTGGATGACAGAGAGAAGTGTAGCTGCAGTTTGTTTTTCAATTTGAGGACATTTTAACGTCAGAGCGGTTCTTTGTCAATCTCAGATTGCTGTGTCAGGAAGGATGACAAAAGCCTGGTGCTGAGATCTTGCACTTCTTTGTGCCCATGGAGTGGATGCTCCAGCATGGAGCCGCCCCAATGCTTCCTGCTTTGATAATCATCGCTCCGGGTAAAGGATGTTTCTTGAGGGGAACCTAAGAAAGTTAGAAGTTCTAGTATACCGCAGGGCTCAAGTAGGGAATGGACCAATGCAATTAAAGGATATGGCTTGATGTTTGGTGTAAAATATTTAATTTATAGTACTAGGAATGGAATCATTTACATTGGCCTGTGCAGGCAAGGTGCTACCTGTAGTGTGAGTGGAGCGGCAAATACTTTCTTATTGCCAACCAATTAATCAATCAATGAAGTTCATTGTGTGATTACTTAAAATCATTACGAGAATGCTTAAAACATGGAGCTATCATACCAAGAAGGAGCCTCTTCATAAAGTACTTTAAAGGTGACATTGATATATAAAAACGTATTCATAATGTTGCAATCGCTTAAAAATTATTACCAAGTATAAAAATAGGAGGTGTCATAAAATTATAATAGACTTTTCTTTTTAAAAAGTAGAACAAAATGCATGGCAATGTAGTGCAAAGTACAGTGCCTGAAGAAATACTCCAGAGGATGTTTGCGATGCTGAAGCAGTGCAAGAAAGGGGCATGATCATGCTGGGGATAGTAATGCAGCTCATGGCCACATGGAAGCATGGATTTAAAGTGCAAAATGCAGTGTCAGAGGATATGGAGTGTTTCAAAGTGCAGGTATTATGTGGGGATACAGTAGGATTCTATGGTATAATATTGCACCCCTTTCCAATATAGTTGTCCCAAAAAACAGTTTTAATCAGAGTTAATTGCAGTGATGCAGGCTGCTCTATCACAGACTCTGATCATGACTATTGAGGCAGTTGGTCATTTCTGCTCCTTAGCTGATTGCAAATTAGAGAGAAGAATTTCGCAAATTTAGCCATTTCAGACACTGGTTCCAAGGTTTATAGAAGAGAAACTACCTCTTTAACTGAACGGGTGCCATGTTATAGAAATATAGGCCTCAATTAAGTTCGACGGGGGTGCAACCAGGCAGGACATTAGAGTAATGTGTGCTAGAGATTCCCTTCTATAGTTATGCAATCAACAGCTGGTGACGGTTTCAAGCGTTCTCCAAGTTGGGCTCAATTCTCTGATTTGAAGCGGGACTAGTCTTGCTGACAGAATTTGTTTTAGGGCGTGTTTACCCACTGCCTAGTGGAGATGGAGTTTGACTGGGTTATTCAGTGTGGTGGCATTAGAGACTCATGTAGGGCTTTGGCTAGGAGGGCTTCCATATCCAATTCTCATGAACACTGATACAGTTGTTTCCTTATTACAGTTTTAATGCTTGTGTGTAGCTGATCATGTTTGGGTCACAGTTCTCTACCACAAGTTGCCAACATTCCATTGCTGCTGCTAGGTTAGTGGACCAAGGATTGTTAGCACTTATGGAGAAAAAAAAATATTGACACCTTCATGGTGGTGTTGGAGGCGGCCATTGCCTGGAAATACTATTTTGCCAGGGATGCCAAATTTTCAAGGTTTTGTTGCAGTAGCCCGAATTCCAGCCTAATCAAGATGTTTCTTGTGTGCTTTGGGAGATGGAATAGTTTCTTATAGGCTGTGCACTGGATCTTATCTAGGGCAGTTGCCAGCATGCCGGGAAATGCTTGTTGCACATAATTAAGCTCAAGCAGCAGTTTGGCAGACACCACCCTCCGTATAGCAGAGATCGTTGGGCTGTATGTAATCATTCTTTTTTTATATAAACTTTTTATTGAAATGAAGGCACAGAATCACAATTGCATTATTACAATGGGGCATAACATTCATGTAATACAGTGTTTCGACAAGTATAAATACAACTTTTAGGAAATGAGGGGTTCTCCATGTCTGGTTCTTCTCATCGCCAAATCGTCCGTGGGCGAGGTACAAATTTCTCCCCTAAAAGCATTCCAGCCTCCCCATTTTTTGTCCCACTTTTTAGGGCAACCTCTTTGTTTGTAGACCGTTTTCTCTAAAATCATACATTTGTCCATTTCTGCCACCCAACCAATTGTCATCGGTACTCTGTTGGAACCCCAGAGCATTGCTACAGCTCATTTCACTAATAAATATCCCATGGCCACCCATTGCTGCTCTATTTCTGTCAAATCTGTGGGCTCCCATACATTTAGAATTCCCTTTTTTGGTGATAGTTGGATGTGCTTTCCTAATGTGTCTGTCATTCTCCTGGTCGCTCTGGTCAAAAAAGGGCATATGTGGGGACAGTCCCACAGGACATGATAAAAAGTACTGTCTTGCACAACGCATCCCCTCGGCTACCTATTTTTGCCAGGAGGACGCCTGAGATGTAGGACCTATGGAGTATCTTTAATTGTATAAGTCGGAAACGGTGGTTTATGGCTATTTCCCTTGGGGACATTAATGCAGTCTGCCAATCATCATCATCTAAAGTTCCTAAGTCCGTCTGCCAGTGGACTCGGAGAGCTTGAAAGGTGTCAGGTAAGTTATTGCAGAGTTTACGGTAGGTGCGGGATATGGCTTTAGTCAAAAGTGGTTCCGCAAACAATCAGTCCTCTAAGGTTGAGGCATCCGGCAGGGATGGGAGGTCAGGGACATTGGCAAGAATGGCATGTCGGATTTGTAAGTATCTAAAAATCTCTCCCTGTGTGAGATTATATTTGGACTGTAGTCCTTGAATGTGAGAATTTTCCCTTTAGTGACCAAGTCTCCTAGGTTATTTTGTCCAATAATGTCCCATTTATCAAAACCCTTATGGAAGCAAAAGAATCCCAGTATTTGCGATGACCATAATGGCGTAGCTTTCGTGAAGGTGTCCGCCCACCCTAGGCTCTTATTTGCCTTGTGCCAGACAGTAACCGTGTGTACCATAGGCCTCAGGTATCGGCCTTTTCGGGTTTTACTATATAAGGCCCCCAAGTATCCCTCTCGGCCAGTTTGGTATTTTTCTAGGTGGAAGGCTAGATTTGTGAGGGATCCATGGATCCAGTGATTACCTGCTACCAGTTGAGAGGCCGAGTAATAAACGGGTAAATCTGGAAGGGCGATCCCCCCGTCATACCACCCCTTGGTGAGCTTCTGAGGGCAATACGTGGTGTTTCCCATCCCACAATAAGGTAGGAAGTTCCCCTTCTGTGGTGGTGAAATAATTGTCCGCTATGAGGAATGGGCAGTTTTGAGGTGCATATAAAAATCGGGGAAGTGCAAACATTGTAAATAGTGGTGCTCTTCCCAGGAGGGACAGAGGAAGTGATCTCCAGTGCCTCACATCTTCTTGTAGACTCTTGAGGGGGCCTAAAAGATTATAGTCATAAAACATTTTAGGGTCAGGTGTAATATACATGCCCAAGTATTTAAAACCACTCGAAGCCAATTCAACCGTATATCCATGGGGTAAACAAGGCGGGGGGCCGTGCAGAACTTATAACACTGATTTGGACCAGTTGATAGTATAACCGGCATATTTGCCAAAATTAGTGATGACATTAAATAAGCTGTTAAGGGAGGCTCTGGGGGAAGCCAGGTATATAAGGATAAGATCCGCATAAAGTGATATTTTGTCCTCTGTATCCTCGCTCCACTTTAGTCCCCTTATGGAAATGTCCCGTCTTATCCAGTAGGCTAGAGGTTCGAGGGTTAGTGCAAATAGCAAGGGGGATAGAGGACAACCTTGCCTGGTGCCTCTTCGCAGGGCAAATGTGCGAGAAGTGTGATTATTTACTCTAACTTGACCCAGCAGATCTTTGTATAGCAGTGCTACCCATCATCTGAAATGTGGGCCGAATCCCAACTGTGTCAAGACTTCGAAGAGATCGGGCCACTCTATCGAGTCAAATGCCATGGTGGCGTCTAAGGACAGAATAACCGCTTCCTCACGGATATAGGGCTGTTTACCCAGGACATTATGAACTCGTTTAATTTTGAGGGCTGTGTTATGGCCTAGTATAAATCCTGATGGAGCAAGGATGGGCGTATAGTTGTAAGTTGGGATGTGAGTAATTTGGCCAGCACCTTGGCCTCTGAACTAATCAGAGAGATGGGTCTATATGAGCCACAGTTCCCTGCCGGTTTACCCAGTTTGCGAATTACAACCCAGAGAGGCCAGTCGTTGGTTTAAGGGAAGAGTGCCTTTTTCGCAACTTTCTTCATTCATGTTTTTGAGGTGTGAGCTATCTTGAGGGCCATCCCCTTAAGGAACTCAATGGGAACCCCGTTAGGCCCCATGGCTTTTCCAGAGTTGGCAGCGAAGATAGCTTTGCTGATTTCTTCTGCAGTGATATCAACATCTAAGGCTTCCCTATCTGAGTCTGACACCATTTGTAATGTCATTTCCTCCAGAAGTTGATGAGAATCTCCAGAGGAGAATGCAGTCTTGGAGGTATACACAGCCTCCAGATGATCTGCAAATGCCTCCGCTACCTCCTGGGGGTCTGTCACCCGCCTTCCCGTACGATTTTGGGGACCCATTGAGTCTCTTGATCATGGTTTTCTAGCAATGCCCTCATTTTGCCTGCCCGTTTGCCGAGTTCATAGACTCTGTGGCGCGTTTGAAGTAGTCTGGCTTTGGCTTTTTCCCTTGCTAACGCTTTATATTCTAGTTGTTTGGTTCGTTGTTTGTGGGCAGTGGTTTTAGTGGGAGATGTGCTATGCTCCATTTCAAGTAAGAGCAGATCGCTTTCTAACCGGGTCAGTTGTTCGTTATGAATACGAAGATATCCAGTTTTTAAAGCTATGGCTCGACCTTTAATGACCGCCTTATATGCCTCCCAGATGGTGCAAGCCGAGTCTACGGAGCCTACATTTTCAGTGAAATAATGATCTGTGTGTTCAGCAAGGTCTTCTTTGATATCTGGGATGGTGCCTAACCATGGATTGATAATTGTAGGGCCTCGGACAATACGTCAGTGAAAGGTGAGTTCAATCCTAAGGGGACAGTGATTGGAGATACCCCTAGGGAGGCCTTGAGGGTGCTAAAGAACCCTATGTCGGGAGGAAAGTAAAAAGATAGTCAATGCGGAACATACTCTTGTGTGTGTTGGAATAGTGTGTAAAGAGTGGTTTGTCTGGGTTTTGCGTGCGCCATATGTCTGTGAGTCCCAGTGCTCAGGCAAAATCTGCTAAGGAGGTGTTGCTCCTGGAAGAAGGTCTTTGAGGGTGTCCGTCCAGCATGTCGTTCATAGTCGTATTAAAGTCTCTGCCCAGGATGAGAGTACCCGGAGGGAGATCAACAAGTATGTTGCCTAGGTCTTGTAGTGCTCTTTTGCCTAGGGCTGGTGGGAAATTATATTCAGTTGTTTCCCTTCCCATATCGCCTCTAGGATGGCGAATTGGCTCTGAGGGTCGGCCCAAACGTGAGTAGCTGTGAGGACTAGGCTTTTCCGTATAAGGATGCCCGTACCTCTAGAGTCTGACGTGAAACCAGATGGGCCACAAGTTTGTACCCCCATCTGTGGAAACCTTACAACTGTTTCCCACCAGGTGGGTTTCTCTCAATAATGATGTGATCATTCTTGCCTTGCTTTTATTTTGTTTAGGTGTAGGGTCCTTTTCCCAGTTTCGCTTAGCCAACCTCCCAGATAATTATAGTTTTGCACACTTTCCAACCTCAGCGAAACCAGCCATCATCTACTGAGCCTCTTCTTTGGATGTTTCCCAAAGGTCACTAATTTTGATTTATTCCCATTGGCAACAAGCTCAATCCTGACATTGTACGTGTTTAAAGCAGTAAGAGCTTTCTGCAGGCCAATTTTTGTGTGGTCTAATAACACTAAATTGTCTGGATACTGCATGAGAGGAATTCTCTTGCCGCTAATTCTTGGAGTGACTAAAGCTGCCCCAGAAAAGCCGGACCCTGGGTAAAAGTTGAATAGCAGAGAGGCAAGCACACTAGTCAGTTTTAATCCTCGGTCAGTATTGATCTTAGCAGTAGCTGTCTCCTCTGTGAGTTTCACTCATATGCAGGTCCTCATCTATAAAGTCATACCTGCTCAACGCAGTTCGGTGCAGATGTTCCACTTCTCCAATTTCTCCCATAAAATGTTCCGGGCAACTCCATCAAAAGCAGCGGAATAGTCGATGAAACCTGCAAACACAGGGAGTGATGCCTGACTTTCTGCTTGGGGGGCAAGGTATGATTGGAGTGACAATGTTGTCTACGGTTGATTGTGCAGTACGAAACCCTGTTTGATAGAAGGGTAATATGCCTTCCGCGTCTGCCCATTGTGTTAGCTCCTGGAGCAGTATGCTGGCATATGCCTAGCCCTCGATGCCCAACAGCACTATAACCTAGTCGTTTCTTGGTCAGTGCTGGAACCCTTCTTAAAGATGGGCTGAAGAAGGGACTCTGTCCATGACTTGGGACCTCTTCCAAGAGCTTACATTTGGCATAAAGTGGTGCTACAGTCGAGGCCCAAAAACTGCATTTCTTCTCTGAATAATGACCCAGGAAGGCCATTGGGGCAGGGAGCACTGTTTTTCTGATCTTCTTTTGTACTTTGCAGATCACTGATTCGCTCCATAGTGAGGGCTCCCTTGAAGATGATTTCATGGCTATGTTGGTTACATCTTCATCCTTCTTAAGATCTTGGTGAATATGGTAGTGCTTGTCCCTGGGCTCGGAATAAAGAGATTTAACGTGTGCGATCCATTCACCTAATTGAACAGAATTCCCTCTGCTTGTGTTCCCATGGCATATGATATTGATATATTGCCAAAATTGCTGATGCTTATTCACTGCTCTCAGATCAAATATTTTCATACACTTTGCCTCCTGTACTTGCCTCCTGTGCTCCCTCTACGTTACCAACTTTTCCGAGGAGAATGTCTTCATGTTACTTCTAATCAGTAGCCGCCCCCCACCTTGCGTGGAATCCATATCTTACATCTTATGGTCATAAATTTAGGCAGTAAAAATTCTAACTCTGCCTGACTACGTCAAGATTTGTTCATATACTGCTATTTGTATGGAATGTGTGGATGGCAATAGGATTAGAATGAATGTGAGTGTATGAGTGGTATTGTATTTATTGTGTTTGTATTATCCAGCGTTTCTTTCTTTCCTCATTTGTAATAATTTTTTTGGTACTTGTTGCAATATGTATTTTTCACAAAATAATATATACCAAAAAAAAGATGAAAATATTTTTAAGAAATGAAAATGAATAAACAAAGAATGGTGAATTTATAAGAAATACAAATGAAAAACAAAAGAATGATGAAATAAAATACTAAAATGAAATTCATTAGTTCTTATGTTATTGTTGTGCATGAACAAAGTAAATATATGTAAACCATGTTTAAAATGAAAAAAGAAAAGTATATAGGTCTTGAGAGAATTTTTTCAGCATTGGTTACTTTTCTCTCTCCTCTTTTCCCTGACCTCAAAGTAACGCCAGAGGGGTCCCCTCCTATATGTATCAGCTGCCTCCCACCTCGCTTGATCACATGGACTTTGTTTGGGGAAAACACTTACACTATTTGAACTTCAGCGCCAATGGAATGCACCGCTGGCATTGTGTATGTTGCACTTTTGTAAACTCTGCTTGAGAAGTAGCCATAACAAAGGTAGTAAGAATTTGACTGCCTTTAAATAGATTTAGAAGTCAACAAGGGCACCCATACGAGTCAGCAAGGCACCTCGGGGATCGTATTTATGAAAACAACAGTGGTCCCATGCATAATCAAAATTCAGACAGTAATCAATATAGACACAATGGCTACTATATTGGTTTTGGACATGTCCAGCCGGACAGAGGTCTCAATCTTTTTACTTATCACACAAAATCAATAAGAATTTCCTTCAACAATTCTATGTAGTGGCGCACAAGCCTGTACCCTAACACATACAGATTGGCATGGTGAAGAATGTCGCAAACAGAAAACACAAGGCTCTTAGGCAAAAGCTTCAGATTCCTGTAAATAATAATGCAACAGGAACATGATCTCAGCATGAAAACACGGAATAAAGGCCCGAACCGTCCAAGGCGAGGTGCAGATAATGTGGGCGTGAGGCACACTCGACAAATGAGTGTCCTGCACAGGCCAAAACCTGTGCCAACTGCGGGATCCCCAACCATTTTGTGGTGGTATGCAGAAAAAGAAACCGATGGAGAGACCCAAAAAGGCAAAGACGACCCTCAAGAGCTGTGCATCATTTATCCATCACAGACTCAGCGCAGCGAGAAGAACCACAAGGGGCCAGTCAACGGTACAAGGGGCCTGAAGACTTGTCCATGGATGAAGATAAAGTGGAGGCTTACCTCATTTCGTTCACATGAGAACTCAAGCTCCACAGAAGACCCCCAACCAACATGCGTGGTCAGGATTGCTACATCCAAAGTCAAAGTAATCATCAACACGTGAGCCTCTGTGAACATGATGGACCCCCAGCAGTATCACCGCCTCCAGCCCTGGCCACCTCTCACAGCGTCCCTGACACTCAGAGGGAAGATATCAGTACCGGTGAAATCCGAAGGACAGGAGGTGATGACAACGATCCACGTCATAGACCGGGAGGCTGACACCCTGATCACACCAGCACACCAGGAGGACAATGCATTGGATCAGTTTCCCAAGCTTTTCCCAGGGCTGGGGTGCCTCAAATGTGTCCCCATCAAGCTATACATCAACAAGACAGTCGCCCCTGTGGCACTAGGACACAAATGGATCCCGTTCTAACTGAGGCCACTGGTGGAGAAGGAACTCAAAAAACTAGAACAGCAAGGGGTAATTGAAAAAGTCTCTGGCCCAATGCCGTGGATGTCCCCGATGGTAATCGCAGGGAAGCGCAAACAACTGGGAGCGATACGGCTGCGTATCGACATGAGGCTGCTCAACTACAGCATCAAGCGCGAGTGCCTTGTCACTCCCATGATGGATGACATAATTTGGGACATCAATGGATCCAGCTGGTTTTCGAAGTTAGATTTGAATGGCGGGTATCACCAGCAGCTTTTGGCGAAAGAGAGCAGGTACATCACAACATTCAGCACGCATCTGGGGCTGTGGCAGTACAAACGGCTACATTTTGGAATATCGTCAGCGGCCGAAGTATTCCAGAACTCCATCCATGAACTGCTCTCCGGCCTGCCCAGGGTCCTCAACGTCAGTGACGATATCTTGATACACCCTGCCACCGCCGCTGACCATCTCAAACACCTGAACAGCACTCTATGATGCCTCAGCGATAATGGCGTGATGCTGCATCAGAAAAAAACTCTGTTCTTCCAACACTCACTGGAGTTCTTTGGGTTCATTTTCAATCGGGAAGGTATCCAAGTGGATCCATGAAAGTCTCAATCAATCCGGAGCTCACCTGCCCCTACCATGCCCACAGAGGTAAGAAGCTTCCTCGGCATGGCCACCTACTGCGAGAGGTTCACCCCGGGCCTCACAACCCGGGACAAGCCACTACGGGTGCTCACAAAGGCCGACCTCAACTGGAAATGCGGAAGACGCAAGGAAGAAGCGTTTCAAACATCAAAGATGCCCTCCTGGGAGAAACCACACTTGCCTATTTTGACCCGGCGAAGCGTACTGAGCTACTGGTGGAAGCCAGCCCAGTGGGGCTAGGAGCAGTGCTAGCCCAAGAACAGGAACCAGGGTGATGGGCGGCCCTCTCATTCGCCAGCATGTCTCTGACCCCCTTTGAAGCCAGGTACACACAAATTGTGCGAGAGGCGATCGCCATCAAGTGGCAACCACTTCCACCTGTACTTGAGTGGCCAACTCTTCACCGTAGTAACCGACCATCAGCCGTTAGTTCCACTCTTCAAGTGTTCTTCCCCTCACCTGCCCCAGAGGATCAAGCAGTGGGCTATCCAGCTTCAGCCCTATCAGATGAAAGTGGTCTATTGACCCAGAGCGAAAAACCCTGCAGACTTCTTATCGCAATACCCCCTACCAGGAGAAGAACCGGACAACGCAAAAGGGTCAGAACAACATATCCAAATGATCTTGGTCACTGCGTGCCCCCATGCAATGACGATTGAAGACATCAAGAGGGCAGCCGAGCAGGACTTGATATACACCCGGACTCTCCAGGCTGTCCAAACAAGGTTGTGGAAGGACTACCGCTAACAAGCTAACGCAGGGGCGTCAGAAGACTGGGAAGAACTGACTAAGATTTGGAGGGTGTGAGGCAAGCTGAGCGCCACTCAATATGGAGTACTTCTGCGAGGCTCACGCCTCGTGATACCACAATCACTAAGACAACAAGTCACCCAGATGGCCCACGGCGGTTACCAGGCACCACCAGGATGAAATCCCGGATGAGGGAAAAGGTCTGGTTCTCATGCTCAAGGCAATGGTGGAGGACTTGGTCCTTCACTGTCATGCCTGACAGATGACCAGTATGCCTGCTCCGGTGATCACTGAAGAGGCGTGCACTGACCCATGGTCACAATTGAGTATGGACTTTGGGAGTTTCCCCTGAGGGAGAAGCACACTCGTCCTGGTGGATGCTTGCTCAAAATATCCGATAGTCGCAACTATCCCCTAAACCTCCTTCACTCATGTGGCGCCCATTCTCGAGAAAGTATTCGCGACTTTTGGGTTCCCCACAGAAATTCAGAGTGACAATGGACCGCCGTTCCACGGGTGTGAATTTGCCACATTCCTCAACCAGTGCACTATTCATCACCGACGGATCACTCCCAGTGGAACCAGGCCAATGGGGATGTGGAAAGGTTCATGAGGACACTAAACAAAATGCTACGAATTGCTACAGCCGAACAAGTGGACCCAGAGCAGCGCCTCAACTCATTCTCTGGGAGTACCGGAGCACCCCACACTGCGCAATACTCCAAACACCCTGGGTGCTCATGTTCAATGGACCCTAGGGAAACCTGATCCCCACGTGTCCTGGGTGGAGGCCTCCACCCCACAACATCCAACACACTCAGGCACAACAGGAGCTACGGAATGACCAAGCCAGCGCCAAACGCCATGCTGCATCAAGGTCCCTCCTGCCCAGAACTACGGTATTCCTCAAGGACCAACTACCCAGCGGGAAGTTTTGAACAACCTGGACAGTAGTGGCCAACAATGGCACCATTGGGACTGCCCGGAGAGGTAGTGAGGAGATATCACACAACATATCGTGGTTCAAGGAAGTCCCACCTGCACCAGCCGATCAGGATGCCTTGATACCTCCAGACCCTGAAGGGAATACCCTAATCCCTACAGGTGAAGACCCCGGAGACCTGGATCCTGCTCAGTCACAGGTGACGCCCCAAAGTCCTCTGCCAACCATGCCACTGCAGGAAGAACCACCCATCCGAATTCACCCCATTGCTACAGCCTCAGGCCGAACCTTCGGCCTAACCAGCATCTGTAGGAATTTGTCTGTTGAATCTCAGAGACTGCCATCAAAAGATCCATGGTGCCTACTGAACTTAAGAGACTGCCGTCAAAAGACCAATTTGGGGAGGGATGTATTAGGACAGTGGTCTTGTCTCCCGGCATGTTAGCCGGATGTAGGGGCACGACATCTGCGGCGTGGCCTGTGGGGTTTAATAAAAGGTAAGGAACCGCACATGGTTTATCTCCCGACTATCACCCACTGTGTGTGCCTCGTTAATGTTGTCTGCCCCATGTAATAAGTTCTCATGTGTCCGGCCAATTGATCCAACGCAGCAAACTGCAGCATCACATCTTGCATGCCCTCGTTTCTCACTACCACATCCTGTCCTCCTTATCACCTGCTGGTTAGACACCACATACCGTATGTATGCTCGCACTGCACTTTTGCATGGGTGACAATCGCTCCATACCGAAAGCTTCAACCTTAGCCTTAGTTCTCTGCTTTCTTCTTCCTGTTCCCTTTCTTGGCCCTTCATCTCCATCTTCGTAACCCCTTTCTGAATTGCAGTGGCGTATTCACAAAAGCCAAACAACCTACAATAACAACATATTGTAACATACCACACCATCCAAACATAGTACTTTTAGCGGGCACATTTGTGAAACAGAATCTCTGCAACCATATATTACAGCACATATTTTCATAACATGCTTCACGTCATTAGGTGCTTCTGTTTTGCATTTCTAGTAAGATATCCATGCCTGTGCTTTTGTTTTCTTTGTTAACCATGACTCACCAGACTCTTTGTGGGGATTGCATATAATAGCAAAAAAGCGTAAACGTTTGATTCATTTGGACATTAAAAGCCACGCGAGAATTGACTCTGTTTTATATTTTATCTCCGTAGTATACATGCACTCAAAGATGAAATGTTTCTTAGACAGTCACTTCAACGCCATGCTGCAAGTGTTAATAGGATGTCTGTCAACTATGCGGTAGGTGGAAGGAGAAATCACTCCGTTTTCCTATTTTTATTGCAGTGCAATTATTGCTGTAGTCAAAACCAGGCTCTGCCGACTCTGCCGAGCAAGCCCTTGTTCGTGGGACTGAGGTGTGAAGTTATATTCTGCTCAAATACGATAACTATACAACTGAGGCTGCAACTGATAGGAAAGAAACAGCCACTGAACCAGAAACCAAATCAAAAACAGCAATCTACACCCAGACACCCTCGATAATACAGCTGGCTAACAGCCTGAACACGCTAGGACACCAGGTAGCACACCTCTACAAGATCCTAGGCCCCAAACACACCAAACTTAATGACAAGGTGATAAACTTCTGGGGGGAGGCAGCAGGTCAAGCACTCAGTGAGGACGCTAGAGCAGAGCTATGGAGGTCCACGAGTCGGAAAAAAGTGACGGCCACACTGAACCAGACAAAATTCTGGCTGATACACAAGGCATACTGGACACCAGCCCGATTAGCCACCGTAGGCATTAGAGACAGCGACGTGTGCTGGAACTGTGATAAAGAAAGGGGAGACTTAGAACACCTCCTACTAAAATGCCCAAAAATCAAGGACTTCTGGGGGAAGATCAGAATACTTATCCACGAGATCACAGGCATAGACATACAAACAGACCTCGCAAGCCTGGCCCTAGGGTTCACGTCCCAGGCAATCACAAAGGCAGAGGACCGGGACCTCATTGATCTTCTGCTAACAGCCGCAGTCAAAATAGTCCTAACTAACTGGAAGGACACATCAAAGGCGGCTCCGCAGGCGTGGCTCAACTGGGTCACGTTCCTCAGGGGGGCGGACAACATCACAGCAAAACACACACCGAAAATGCACAAGCAGTCGACCATGTGGGGGTCCCTAGACCACTACCTGTCATCACACAAGCCACCGTAGGCGTGAGCAAGATACATCTGAGGGCGCTTGCTGTCACAGCTTTGTGATAACAGAACACCGGGCACATCTCCTACTCTATCTATATCTTTCTCCAAATAAAGAATTTCAGAAATAAAAAAAAAAAAAGAGCAATCTGATGTGCACATGTTAGTGGGTGAACTGGGAAAGGTAATCTTTGCTAGTGAGCTTCCTTTCCAAACAACCTTATACGTATATTTTAGTAAGAACACTAACAATCATTTGCAATGCAATAGTTCTCGCATTTGCAAGAGTTGGAGCTGTTGGCATTGTAAATGAGAATGCCCTTTATTTATGTGTATTGAAAACCTGCAAGCAGTGCGTAAACACGCACTTTGTACTCATAGGTGTTGCTTAGGAGAAGCAAGACTGGCAGTAACTGAGCCTCTTTTACTGCCAGCTTTGCTTCTTGGAAGCAAGGACTATAAGTACAAAGTGCGTGTTTAAGCACCACTTGCAGGATTTCAAAACACATAAATAAAAGGCCTTGTAATTTACAATTCCAATGGCTCAAACTATTGCAAATGCGAGACCTACTGCATTGCAAATTTGCGATTATTGTTATCCTTGCTTGGCTTGATGCAATGTTGTATATCACTACTCAGAAAATCAAACCAAATTATATTATACATTGCATTTCAGTACAAGGTATAAGCATTAACGGTGGGCGGCCAGCTACGCTCCGTCTGCGGAGTGTGCGTAGTGCCGCCTACTCCGCATTTTGCGGAGCTGGCGGAGCCAGGCGGCACTACGCACGCTCCGCAGACGGAGCGTAGCTGGCCGCCACCCGCCTCCCTCCCGCCCTCCCTAAATACTTTGAAATAAAGAAATGAAATAATTTAAAAAGCACTTACCTTGCCGCCGCTGCCCGCCGCGTCCCCGGGGCTCACTATCTTCCGTCTTCCGTCCGCTTTACTAATGCGCATGCGCGGGCGGCCGCGCATGCGCATTTTCACAAGAAAATGCGCATGCGCGGCCGCCCGCGCATGCGCATTAGTACGGAAGACGGAAGATCGCGAGCCCCGGGGACGCGGCGGGCAGCGGCGGCAAGGTAAGTGCTTTTAAATTATTTGATTCTTTTATTTCAAAGTATTTAGGGAGGGCGGGAGGGAGGCGGGTGGCGGGGCTGTCGGCCAGTGGTGTTTGCGGAGTGGGGCTACGCGGAGTGCGGAGGTGGGCGTAGTTTCTCGCCCACTTCGCGTAGCTCCGCGAAGCCCCACTCCGCGAACTCCGCCCAGGGTTAATAAGCATGCGAAAAGTATAAAATGAAGATAGACGGTGAAGTGTAAACCACCTTGCATAAATGATATTGTACTTGGTTGGAGATCACTATGAAAATGTCACACAGGAATCTGCAATCTGATATACATATGAGTGGTCTTTACTCCCTGGGACGCCTTAAAGCCTCGGAAAAGGTTAAATATGTGAAGCAAAACAAACAAAACCATTTGTTGTTTTAAACCCAACGCAATCATATTACATTTCAGGATACAGTTTCATAAGAGTTTTTGTGGGACGGTATTACTTATTTCAAAATCTACTTATTTTATAAAACACTGAGCACTTCATGCAGTAATGACATATGTTGTTCAAATGCTAATGAAGAAATCTGGGATGCTCGCATTAAGAAACGCTGCCAAAGCACATTTAGGCAGCTGAACATAGGTTTTCATTCCAAAGCTGACAACACCCAGCCTCTATTAACACTAATATGAAAACTACTACGCTGAGGTCTTCGGGGCTATATGGAGTCTCACATACTAAAGTTGTGTGTCCGCAACCTTTCACTGCTTTTGGGCCTCCAAGGGAGTGGCTGGAAACTGCAATGAATGTGTGACTGTAAGGCAACTGGTGCTCATGTAAAAAAAATGTTTCATAGCTGTGGGTCGAGATTGTGCTGTATAAAACATGCATTAAACAAGCATTGGCATATCCAATAGGTCTCGCATTTGGGACCTTATAAGTGTTTAGCCATGCAACAGTTGGTGTTGTTGCACCAAGGATATTCTGCTGCATAACTGGCCGTTCACCGCTCCTGCCCGTTCACCGCTCCTGCCCGTTCACTGCTCCTGCTCATGCCTAATCATTGCTCCTGCCCAATCATTGTTCCTGCCCAATCACTGCTCCCGCCCAGTCACTTCTCCTGCCCTGTCACTTCTCCTGCCCCATCACTTCTCCTCCCCTGTCCTTTAACCCGGCCCGTCAATTCTCCTACCCCATCACTTCTCTTGCCCCGTCACTTCTCCTGACCCATCACTGCTCCTGCCCCGTCCTCTGCTCCTGCCCCATCCACTGCTCCTGCCTCGTTCAAAGCTCCTCCTCCGTTCAGTGCTCCTGCCCTGTTTACCTCTCCTACCCCGTTCTCTTCTCCTGTCCTTTCACTGCTACCACCAATTACCACTCCTGCTCATGCCTAATCACCACTCCTGCTCTGTCACTTCTCCTGCCCCATCACCTCTCCTGCCCCGTCACCTCTCCTGCCCCGTCACTTCTCCTGCCCAATCACCTCTCCTACCCCGTCACCGCTCCTGCCCGTCACCTCTCCTGCCCCCTCACCTCTCCAGCCCTGTCACCTCTCCTGCCCCATCACCGCTCCTGCCCCACACCGCTCCTGCACTGTCCACCGCTCCTGCACCGTCCACCACTCCTACCCATTCACAGCTCCTACCCATTCACCGCTCCTACCCATTCACCGCTCCTGCCTCATCACTTCTCCTGCCCCATCACTTCTCCTGATCCATCACTTCTCCTGCCCCGTCACTTCTTCTGCCCCGCCACTGCTCCTGCCCGTCACTGCTCCTGCCCCATCCACTGCTCCTGCCCCATCCACTGCTCCTGCTCCGTCCACTGCTCCTGCCCCGTCCACTGCTCCTGCCCCGTACACTACTCCTGCCCGTTTCACTGCTCCTGCCCCATTCACCGCTCCTGCCCCGTTCACCGCTCCTGTCCTTTCACTGCTCCCGCCCGGTTACCACTCCTGCTCATGCCTAATCACCACTCCTGCCGTGTCACTTCTCCTACCCCATCACCTTTCCTGCCCCGTCACCTCTCCTGCCCCTTCACTTCTCCTGCCCCATCACCACTCCTGCCCGGTCACCACTTTGGCCGGTCTCCGCTCCTGCCCGGTCACTGCTCCTGCCGTTCACTGCTCCTGTCTGGTCAGCACTCCTGCCCGATCACCGCTCCTGCCCTGCCACTTCTCCTGCCCTGTCACTTCTCATGCCCAGTCCACTGCTCCTGCCCCGTCCACTGCTCCTGCCCCGTTCACTGCTCCTGCCCCATTCACCGCTCCTGTCCCGTTCACCGCTCCTGTCCTTTCACTGCTCCTGTCCCGTTCACAGCTCCTGTCCTTTCACTGCTCCCGCACAGTTACCGCTCCTGCTCATGCCTAATCACCACTCCTGCCATGTCACTTCTCCTGCCCCATCACCTCTCCTGCCCCATCACCTCTCCTGCCCCATCACCACTCCTGCCCAGTCACCACTCCTGCCCGGTCACCTCTCCTGCCCAGTCACCTCTTCTTTCCTGTTGCCTCTCCTGCCCCATCACTGCTCCTGTCTCGTCACTGCTCCTGCCCCGCCAACACTCCTGCTGCGCCACCACTCCTGCTGCGCCACCGCTCCTGCCCCTTTGCTGCTCTTGCCGTTCACTGCTCCTACCCGGTCACCACTCCTGCCCGCTCACCACTCCTGCCTGGTCACCTCTCCTGCCCAGTCACCTCTCCTTTCCTTTTGCCTCTCCTGCCGGGTCACCTCTCCTGCCTGGTCACCTCTCCTGCCCGGTCACCTCTCCTGCCCAGTCACCTCTCCTTTCCTGTTGCCTCTCCTGCCCAGTCACCTCTCCTTTCCTGTTGCCTCTCCTGCCCCGTCACTGCTCCTGCCCGTTCACTACTCCTGCCCTGTCACTGCTCCTGTCCGGTCAGCACTCCTGCCTGATCACCGCTCCTGCCCCATTCACCGCTCCTGCCTGACCACCGCTCCTGCTCGATCACCGCTCCTGCCCCATTCACCGCTCCTACCCATTCACTTCTCCTGCCCGTCACTGCTCCTGTCCCGGCACTGCTCCTTCCCCGTCACTTTTCCTGCCCCGTCACTTTTCCTGCCCCGTCACTTTTTCTGCCCCATCACCGCTCCTGCCCCATCACTTTTCCTGCCCCGTCACCACTACTGCCCGTTCACTGTTCCTGCCATTCACTGCTCCTATCCGGTCAGCACTCCTGTCCGGTCACCACTCCTGCCCCGTTCACTGCTCTTGCCCTGTTCACTGCTCCTGCCCCATTCACCACTCTTGCCCCGTTCACCGCTCCTGTCCTTTCATTTCTCCTGCCCGGTTACCGCTCCCGCTCATACCTAATCACCACTCCTGCCCTTTCACTTTGTTGTAAGCAAACCTCATGCCGGCCTACTTAGTGCAAGGGGTTCGCCCTTCTCTGCACGGAGTCCTCAGACCATAGGAAGAAGTTGGCAATGAAACTGGAAATACAAAAGCAAAGTTTATTAAACCTTTAAAGGTGGTACTACAGTACACCCTTCAGTATTGTATAGAGTAGCACACCGAACTAAAGCACATGGCCCCTTTTATACACAATGAGGGGGCTCAAAGGAAGGCAGTACAGAACACAGGAGCAGTTTCATGACCATACAAGGACATATTGGAAGGCACAATCGATAAGTGGGCGGAGTTAACATTCTTCGGAAACTAGTAAACACATTCCTATCTGGAACTAATTAGTAACAGCCGTAGACCCTGCTGAGCATGTCTGGACATGCTGGAAGCGGGGGGTGCTAAATATAGCCTGTTGCCGGGCAGACTTCAGGCGCAGTTAACAAGGAGATAGGACAAAGCACATGATGAGCACATGGCGATGTATGGCATACAAAATGGCCGCTACAAATACAAAATGGAGTCGGTACGTTTGCTACAATAATGGTCAAACACGGCATGTCTTCTGCTAATGCTTAACCCAATCGCCGTTGATTTACAACAACTTCTCCTGCCCCATCATCTCTCCTGACCCGTCACCTCTCCTGCCCCGTCACTTCTCCTGCCAGGTCACCACCCCTGCCCGGTTACCACTCCTGCCTGGTCACCACTCCTGCCTGTTCACTGCTCCTGCCGTTCACTGCTCCTGCCGTTCACTGCTCCTGTCTGTTCAGCACTCCTGCCCGGTCAGCACTGCTGCCCGTTCACTGCTCCTACCGTTCACTGCTCCTGTCCGGTCAGCACTCCTGCCCAATAACCGCTCCTGCCCCATCACTTCTCCTGTCCCATTACTCCTGCCTGGTCACCACTCCTGCCTGTTCACTGCTCCTGCCGTTCACTGCTCGTGCCGTTCACTGCTCCTGTCTGTTCAGCACTCCTGCCCGGTCAGCACTGCTGCCCGTTCACTGCTCCTACCGTTCACTGCTCCTGTCCAGTCAGCACTCCTGCCCGAACACCGCTCCTGTCCTATCACTTCTCCTGCCCGGTTACTGCTCCTGCACATGCCTAATCACCGCTCCTGCCCCGTCACTGCTCCTGACCGTCACTTTTCCTGCCCTGTCACTGCTCCTGCCTGTTACTTCCCCTGCCCGGTCACCTCTCCTGCCCCGTCACCTCTCCTGCCTCGTCGCCTCTCCATCCCTGTTGCCTATCCTTCCCTGTCACTTCTACCTGCCCCTTCACTTCGCCTGCCCTGTCACTTCTCATGCCCTGTCACTTCTCCTGCCCCGTCACTTCTCCTGCCCGGTCACCTCTCCTTTCCTGTCTCCTCTTCTGTCCCTTCATTGCTCCTGCCCAGTTGACTCTGTGTATAACATTGACACATTTCACATGGTGGTAAGTCCCCCACAGTACTCTGTCTGGGGAAAGCTCCTCTGTAATCACTAACTCAGCATGATATGCTAAAGGCAGAAGGCAGTGCATTGTCTTTCGAAAGGGGATAATCAGCCTCAATCGGAATGACAATGGGCGTGCCCACAGTCTGTGAGAGGTCAGGGAGAGGCTGCTGCAGCCTCTGGAGTTCAACAGAGAAGTTTGAGCTGCCCCTGGAAGCTGAAAGAAAAAGTTATCGTTTTTAAGTTGGACTATTCTTGCCGTCCGAGACGATTTTTTGGAAGAAAGAAGTAGGGGAACGGACTGAAATAATTTTTTAAAGTAGGGGCACGCCGTGCCCTTCCGATCCGTCCACTTCTACCACTGCATGTAATACACTGTTGCCTGCACATGTAATACTTGTTAAGCTTAAAAGAAAGGTCTGAAGGGGTAATGCTAAGCCTACGAAAAAAATAACGTGTGCATGCAATAGCCTTCCAGCCTTAACTTACTGTACCTTTAAGCACTGCCACGCAGCACTGCCTGGCAGGATGCAGATTCTACCTGAGCATCCCAGTGTCTGAAGCTGGATGCATAAAAGCTGAAAGTCATGGTGCGCCAGAAACAGGAGCTGGACAGGCTCAGTATAGCAGAGGGATCCCGCGGCCTCGAACTAAAGTAAGATAATTAGGTGCAATACATGGCAGCTGAAGGCAGTGACAGGTGGAAAGCAAAGCAGCTCCAGTCGGATTTGTGACAAGATTGGATCGGCTCAGTGCAGCAGAGGGACCCCGCGGCTTCACACCAAAGCAAGATAATTAGATAGCTGCACATAATTAAAGAAATGTGCAGCCCCCATATTGGAAGATACAGCTCAGCATGTTGGGCTGCAAAAATTGTAAAAAAATAGAGTTCTCCTTAACAATACATGAACCATGGAAGTAGAGGAAAACTGTATTTGGGCAGTGCTGCCTGCAGAAAAAACAGAAGTGACAGATCATGTAGTCGGAGGGGAACCGATAGACGATAATTCGCAATTATCAAGGAACCTGTGATGAGGCACCAATTGTTGTGCCGGTCTCAAGGGGGGTTCGGAGGGAGATTACAAGTGGTCGGGAACCTATGATGAGGCACCTAAAGTTCACGATGGAACTTCCACGAACGTCTCTGGAGCTCAATCGCACCGGTAGTCCTACCGGCGCGATTGGGCTCCAGAGATGTTCGTAATCACTTGTAATCTCCCTCCGAACCCCCCTCGAGACCTGCACAACAATTGGTGCCTCATCACAGGTTCCTTGATAATTGCGAATTATCGTTCATTGGTTCCCCTCCGAGACCCTTACAGCCAATTGGTAAGCGGGTCCCTTTTGGCACCATCACTATTCATCATGCACCTCTAATGCTGTGCTCCTGATTTTAATCACCACCATTACGATTCGCCCGGTATCCAGGGCCTTGCCATCTCAACCTTGAGGCTCCTGCATCCGGAAGTCCCACGACCATCGATCACTCAGAGCCATTTCTCCAACGCCTCGATTGCCTAACTATTTACTCCTAGAGGCTGGTAAATTCAGGCAAACATTGATTGTCCTGATGATGATCCGTAATTCTAACTGGATCGAAACGCCGTCAACAGTTAATGTAGTCTAAACACCAGTTCACAACTTTGTGCCAAAATTATTTTTTTTCTACATGTGTGAAGCAAATTGATTCTATTCCTTTGCTCCTTTCCTTTCCAATTGCCTTAAAATCCCTAGTTATATGTATTGTGAATTGTTTGTCTAAACCTTGTGGATACAGGACTGTATCCCACTGTTTTATTGTTGTTTTGGTTATTTTTTCACCTATTACAGTATCGAATAAAATTTGAAGTCCGGCTGGACTTCCTGTTTATTATAGCGCAGATTGTAGCCTATAATTATCCGAATGTCTATTTCCCTTTTGTCAAGGACCGTTGTTGTTTAATTATACTAATACCCCTGGTCCTTGCTTACCTAGTGGTTCCCTTGCTTCCTTAAAATAATATCGTGTAGTGATGGCATGTATCTTTAAGATAGAACCTTATTATGTAATGTAGAATGTTATTATATGCATACTGTGGCAGATGCCTGAGCTTATACTGGACGCTGTGAGGGCATTCTTGAAGTGATCTCGGATCCAGCTGCATGTACTTTTTCCTTCCTCTTGAGATTAAATACATTTTACTTCTACTCTACAAGAAGCCTCTTCCTATTTATTTTCTCAGAAATTACTACAATTTTTGGCGACAAGGATGATGAAAAAACGGCGGGATTTTGATTAAGGACCGAACTTTTCGCACTTTTGCATTATCCAATCTGGAATTTAATGTTGAGTACCCTGAAAGAACTGTATGGCTGCAGAGTATTGAATTTCTACTTTTTGAACTGTTCGGCACCATGAAGTTATGAACGTTGCTACTAAAGTCAGGTTGTGCTGCATGTTATGAAAACAACTGGCCTAAAACTACACTGTTTCAATTTGGGAACTACAAGTTGGTGTTTTCGTTTTATTGTTGCAAGCATGCCAGCATTTTTTCTAAGTTAACGGAAAGGAAGCGTTTTAATTTGCGATTTGGGCAAATTAATCCGGCAAGTAAAGTACGTTAACTACCTGACTTCGCATCTGTTTATCTTCAAATCCCTGACTTCGGAATGTCCTCGCTGCAGTGCGCTCAGCTATCTGACGTCGTCATCTTTCAGCGTGCAGGTACAATGTAACGTCACGTTCTTTCTTTACCCCTACGTGTGCAACGCCTGAAGAGCAACGTGTCCGAGTCATCACGTATCCTACACACGGCCGCCATTTTAAAAACATCAGTGTACCGGTTTCCATGGTTACTAGTCTCGATATCCCGACGTGACTTTCCATACAGAAGTGTATCTCTCACGATCTTTTATTATGGTATTTATTTATTTATGTGTTAACTTATTCCTAAGACTTACTTTAAGCATATATGCATCAGGAATTTCACGAAGTATCAGTGAACATTATTGTTTCTCATCAGTTACACTGAGGGGGATTTCACGAAGCGCAGTACATTACTATAACAAGACATCTTTCACAAAGTGGTTATTTCAACTGAACTATAAAATATTCAAACATGCCCTCGGAAGCTAGTGGCTCACAAGGAAATTCAACAGGGGACAAAAGTTCTTTGAATTTACAAATCAATTCACCAAAAGAATTTGTATCTGTCCCTGGAGAAACTGTTGTATCTTGGTTAGATTGGAAGGCATATTTTTTAAATTACATTGCGAATTTAGAAGATGTCAACTGAACATTTTCTCCTGAAAGGAAGAAAAGGATGTTGCTGTATTCACTTGGTCCTGTTTGCACATTTTTGAAGAAATGCATACTCATGAAAGAACTGAAGGGGACTTAGATGTGTTTAAAAGTGTTCTATTAGATTTGGATGATCATTTTTCTCCCTCAGTTTGTATTGCTGTTACTAGGCATGCTTTCTTCCACAGGAAACAAGGGAAAAATGAGTCTGTTGAGGAATTTGTATCTGCCTTAAAAAAGTTAGCAAGGAAGTGTGAATTTGCTCAATTGCACGATGATTTAATCTGTGACCAGGTGGTTATGTATACAAAAAACAAAACCTTACAAGATAAATTATGGGTTGAGGGAGATAAATGTCTTAAGGATATAATTGTTCTTGTTAAAAAAGCGGAGTTATCTGATCGTTGCGCGAAAGCTACGTTATCGCATGATAACAAGATTCCAGATTCTCAACACATAGTTGGGAAAGTTGTTGAAAAGAAAGCAACGTATAAAAGTTATAAGACTAATAAGTTTGAGAAAGGGAAAATTGATTTTCGTGATAGAAGGAAATCTGAAGCTAGTGAGCAAAAGAAATTTAGTAATGTTATTTGTTACAGGTGTGGCAGCTACTCACATGCAGCTACATTTGAAAAATGTCCTGCTAGATCTGCTAAGTGTTTGGAATGTGGGTTAGTAGGTCATTTTTCGAGAGTGTGTAACAGGAATAACAAAAAAATACCACAAAAAAAGTCACATATGTTCAACACGAGGATGACACCTCTGTGTCAGAGTTGGATGAGGATGATGATGTTCAGGTGAACTTGATTCAGAGAAAAAAGGTAGTCTTAAATATCAGTTGTGACATTTCATCAAAACCTTTATACCACATCTCATTAGGTGGTATCACTGTTCAATTGGCGGCTGATTCGGGTTCACCATTCACTATAGTACCTGAAAAAATGTGGGAAAGTCAATTTGTGGACAAGATAGGAGAATGGTTGGAACCCAATGATGTTGCTGCAGAGGGTTATACAGGTGGAGAAATTGAGATATTAGGTTTTAGAACTCTTATTTTTAAGTTTAAAGAAAGACAAGCTACTTGGAAATAGTATGTGGCAAGGGTTGGCCCACCGGTTCTAGGGTGGAAAGACCAAAGGTTACTGGACATCATCCTCAATCCAAATAGTAAGGAACAAGTGTTAGTTGCATGTGAGAGCGTGGACACCAAGAAGTGGGTTTTACAAGAGTCTCCTGAGGTATTTGAGAATCGTATGGGAAAATTGAAAGGCTTCACTCATGAAATCCGTTTGAGGGAGGGTGCTATTCCGAAGATTCACAAAGCTAGAAACATTCCATTTATCATCAGGGAGGAGGTCAAACAAGAGTTGGATAAAATGTTGGAAAACAAAGTTATAGAACCCATTGAGGCGGCTGAATGGGTTTCACCATTGGTCGTTGCCCGAAAATCCAATGGTCGAGCCCGTTTGTGTGTGGACCTCAGATATCTTAACGATAACATAATTGTTGACCAATTTCCTCTCCCTAGAATCGATGGAATGCTTTCCCTTACACCAGAGGTCTTCAACCTTTTTGATGTCGAGACCTCCTTCTCAAAAGTTTATAGGTGTAAGGACCCCCTCCTGATGAAAAATTCTAGCACTCGCTCTGTACCTTTAAATACATTGATGCACATTGAGTCTGGGTGATGAGCAGGGTCGCACAGTGTGGTCAATTTGGCAAATGAGGATTAGAAGTAGAACCCTGAAGTCTTGATGCCCTTGTCTGCAAATAGATAGCTGCATGAATATCTCGCTAAAACCAACAAAGGCAAACGTCACCCAAAAAAGGCCTTGCCGGATCAGCTGTGCAAAAAGTGCTTCAACTACTTTTTCATAGCCACGCACTCCTTTATTTAGCACCTGCTGTGCTTTCCTGGGGCAAATGCCAATTTGTGTGTGCAATCCTGTCCTGTTTGTGAGTGCTTCCAATACTAGTAGATAGAACAATCGTGGTGCAGGTAGATCAAAATGTGTCCAGGAACACACAGCTCTTTTGTAAATGGAGGAGCTAGGATTACATGCAGGCCAAGTTGCACAGAAGGCGCCAATATCCACCATCGAAAAATATATGCCAGAAAATGAAGGAATGTACCACTCAAATTAAGAACAGTTGTGAAGCAGTTTTCTAACAGGTAAAATCGACTAAAAGCTTCCAAAATAAGAAATGTAAGTTGCACAGACGAATAAACACTCATCTAATGTGTTCAATTCAATTTTCACCTCAGAGAGAACGGCCCCCTCCAACCCCCAATCCCCGCTTGCATCTTCCTTTGTGGACACAGTACATTAACAGGCGTGCTGGGCTCAATTAAGCTGGTACTTGACCCCCCACAGCAAGACCCATCCTCCTTCATCAGCTGGTGAGGAGTGTGCACAATAAATTTGCTTCTCAGAGCAGCGCCCAGTGAGAGGCTCTGTCTGGGACAACCGCCTCGAGCTGATGCCATTCAACAATCCTTGCGTGCAGACAGTAAGGCTGGGCAATGCGCGACCCCCTTCCCATGACTCCACGGCCCCCCTCTGGGTCGCGCCCCACAGATTGAAGACCGCTGCCTTACACGGAATGCCAAGTGGTTTTCCACTTTGGATCTCTTGTCTGCCTGTCACCAGGTGGTTTTGGATAAGCAAAGCAGACAATTAACTTCATTCTGTACTCCATTTGGATGTTATAGATTTATTCGTATGCCGTTTGGGTTGGCATCAGCCGCTGCAGTTTTTCAGAGGCTGATGTCGAACCTATTCAACCATATTCCTGAGGTAGTTGTCTTCCAAGACAACATTCTGATTATGGGCGGAGATAAAATTCATCATACTTTATTGAGGGAGGTTTTGTCCATCCTCAGAAATAATGGTTTCATTGCTGAGGACAGCAAATGTAAGTTTTCAGAAAAACATGTTACTTACCTAGGCCATGAAATTGATGGGTCAGGAATAAAACCAAAAAGCTCTTTAGTGGAAGCAATTTTGAAAGCTCCTTCTCCAAAGTCGAAGGATGAGTTAAGATCCTTTTTGGGCTTGGCAGAATTTTATGCAAAATTCGTGCATAACTTATCAAGCAAAACATATGACATGATTATCTTAATGAAGATAAAGTTCCTTTTCACTGGAATGATAATTGTCAAAAATCTTTTGTGACCATTAAGGAATCAATTGCACGGGCTCCTGCATTACAGGGTTTTGATCCTGTAGCTAATTCCACTGTTACGACTGATGCAAGTGGGACAGGTTTGGGAGGTGTTTTATCTCAGATAAATAAAGAAGGTAAAGAAGTAGTAGTTGCTTTTGCTTCTCGTGCGTTGTCCCCTACAGAAGAAAAATACACTGTTATAGAAAGAGAAACACTAGCGTGTATGTGGGCAATGGAGTATTTTAGAAAAGGTATTTGGGGAAAGAAATTTATTTTAAGGTCAGACCACAAACCTTTAACCAAATTACTGACTACAGAAGGTCTTTCCAGAGCATCGGCTAGAATAGCCAGGATGTCAATGAGAATCCAGGATTTTGTATATAATGTGCAGTATGTGCCGGGTGCTCAAAATGTAATTGCTGATTTTCTCAGTAGGCATTCCTTGCCTCTCAAAGAAGTTGCTTCAGATCCCTGGAGTGATTGGTGTGTTGCTGCAATTTTTGAAGCCACTTCTAGTCTTTCAAAGAGTATGTGGGAGCAAGAGTACAAAAAAGACGAGGTTTTGCGTTATGTTTCTGACAGTCATTCAAGGATGGTGTAAGAATGACAAACTTGATCCAAAGCTGAGACCATTTTGGGAGGTCCGGGATGAATTGGCTTTGGATGGAGATTTTTTGTGTAGATCTGGAAGAATCATAACTCCTTTAGACTTGAGAGAGAAGGTAATTGATTTGGGCCATGAAGGTCATCCAGGAATCTCTAGAACCAAGAAAAGTGTTAAAATGTTATATTGGTGGCCTGGAGTTGATTTGGGCATTGAGAGACACATTTGCAATTGCATTCAGTGTGAAACTTCGGATAAAACACAGAAAACTCTTAATCCACCCTCATCGTCGTTAGAGTGTCCTAGTTTGCCGAGGCAAAGTGTTGCTTTGGACATCATGGGACCAATAACTTGGCAGAACGATGTTGTGAAGTACATTTTGGTTCTTGTTGATTTATTCTCGAGATGGCTTGAGGGGGAGGTTGTAACTAAGGTGGACACACAAAGTGTAATTACATTCTTAGAAATGTGTTATTTAAGAGAGGGTTTTCCGGCATCCATTCTGACTGATAATGGGGTCCAGTTTAGATCAGACTTGATGAAGAATTTTGTTACCAGTACAGGAATTGAGCAAAAATGTACTGCACTTTACCATCCCTGGGGAAATTCTGTCGTGGTGAAAGTGAGTAGAATGCTCAAAGGTGTGTTACAATTAGCAAGAAAAAGTAACAAGAACTGGGATGATGAGTTATACAAATTGGTCTGGTCTTATAGAATTACGGAGCATGACACTGTTGGTGAAAGTCCTTTTTGTTTGATGCGGGGGAGATTTCCTCATTGCAAGATTAATCCAGGATGGATTGGTAGAAGTAAGAAGGTGGATTGGGACTCTGATAAAATCAGACAGGCTATCTTGAAATCGCAGAGTAAGAATAACAAGTATTATGATGAAAAGCATGGTACTAAAGAAGTAAATGTCAAAGTTGGGCAATTAGTGCGTGTTAAATCTACCAGGAAAACAGGGAAATTGCACTCTAAATTCTCTGAGCCCAGATCGATTACTAAAGTTATGAGAAATACTGTTGAATTCGATGATGGCACGATTCACCATATGAGTCACATTGCTTTAGCAGGGAGCATCTGTAGGGAAGGATTAGACAGTGGTAGTTTAGAAAGAGATTATTGGTGGTTAGATGTTTTATCTCCGTTTGAAAAGGGGGATGGTGAGGTGTCAGGTCTGTTGTTAGGCGATCCTGTTCAGACACATAAACAGGATGGATTAGAAACTCATATTTCGGTGCACTCACGCGGTGAGTTGGTTTCTGAAGGTCCAGATGTTTCTTTTTGTGAAGGTAATTCTGACACTCTTGGTTTGCATGACTCACAACATCTTGAGTTGTCTGACCAGCCACCTGCAAGATGTTCCAACCCACAGGAGATTGTCAATGTAGGAAAAAATGGTATTTCTGGTAATTATACTAGACACGGAAGGGAAATTGTTACTCCTAAAAGATTTGAGGATTTTGTGCGTTTTTAAGTATCTTATATATGCTTACAGAAATTTGTAATTTTCTACTTTTTATTTCTTGTTTTTTTTTCTTTGTTTAAGAAAGGGGATGTGTAGTGATGGCATGTATATTTAAGATAGAACCTTATTATGTAATGTAGAATGTTATTATATGAATATTGTGGCAGATGCTTGAGCTTATACTGGACGCTGTGAGGGCATTCTTGAAGTGACCTCGGATCCAGCTGCATGTACTTTTTCCTTCCTCTTGAGATTAAATACATTTTACTTCTACTCTACAAGAAGCCTCTTCCTATTCATTCTTTCAGAAGTTACTACATATCGTTGCATCAATGATTTAGAAAGATGCAAATAAGAATGATACTGCATTAAACCAATTGGGGGAGGAAGCAGGCGGGAGCAAAGTCCTTTATGACTACAGCAGGTCTTGCAGGCAGCGCCTGTACACTTCCTAGTCTCGAACTAAAATATGTATGGGTGACTACAAAGGCCTACCTTAACAGCAGCATCAACCAGCCAAGAATGTTTGTGGCAGAGGGCTTGGAGGAGATTGAAACTGTTCACACTTGTAAGGCAGTTCATATACGACTCCCTCTCATGCTGCAATGGCACCCAGGCCACTTTCATTTGCCCTTGCATATCCACAGTAGTAATGAGCAGGATCCAACCTTTCCTTGTAGTCTGAAAATCTGGCAGAGCAGACCAGTGGTTTTTGGAGATTGTTCAAAGGGGCTATGCTCTATCTCCCATGTTTTGCTAACCTCTTATGCCCTCCGTGCAAATTCAAATTTTGGCAGATGACACCTCGTTCTTAATGCAGGAAGTTAACATCCACGTGGCCAAATGTGCCTTCGAAGGAGTGACAGTTTCAGAGAGACTCTCACTACTTGTTTGTGATTAAGAAGGACGGAGACATCAGGCCTATACTGGCCCTCTGGCAATTAAACCTGTTTCTGAGAAAGGACAAGATTAAAATGCTCCCTCTGGCATGGATCCTCTTTTATCTGGATCTTGGAAACTGGATAGTATCCTAGGACTAGCAAATTCAATCAAAAAAGGCTTACACCACGGTGTAATCTGATACGGATGGGGTAAGGGATAAATATTACACAGAATCAAGAAAGAAACCTCCACATACATGCAAAGTATATTGAATATAGTTGCGATTTTTGACACACTTATTAAATATTGGACTTTTTATACAATATTTAACAAATGCACATTATTATATTATTTCTCAAAAGAATTGATATATGCATAAAATAAGTGACCAATTTATTTACATGAAATAACATACAATAACCCTTCAAAGAGGCTCATCACATTTTACTAACTAAATCCAGACCCGCGAACCCACTCTTGTGTACAGCTCACAGACTGACACTCAAACATATCCTTGGCCCTTTCAAAATCCTAACAAATACCATTATACAATTCTAACTAGAATCTTGCGTTTTGGTGGTTATTTCTAAGAGGCATAACAAGAACATCTACGCACATTTCAGTGGACGTAGAGAGAGAAGTAACGCAATCTTCTTCAAGACAACAAGATGCAACCCCACTTTCTGACAGTTTTACAGTTATTTGTTTGTGTACCTACCCAAAGTCTGTTACGCCTTTATTGGGAGCTTTTGTTTTATGACACTTTTTATAGATTTTTTGACAAAGGAATGCATCAACAATGGAAGATTACATACAAACAGTTGGTGATAACACTGGTAGAGCGGCACCAAAAATCATTCCTAGCCTTACCCGAGCATAAAGGTAGTAAAAATATCAGAGTACGTATCTGAGTGGTGCCGTATTAGTAATTAGATTGCATGAACATGACCTTAAGGGATCCTAGATGTTCAAATGTTTTTTTACATTGCCCCTCCATTTATATATCTCCTGTTCTGCGTTACAATAAAAGTTAATTCCCCTGCGCCAAACCGAGATGAGGTGGTCTTCAGATCTCCAGTTCCGGGCATTGCCTCGTTTGACTGCTAGGTATCCCATACCAGTAAATGTTCTAAGATGTATGTTGTCGCCCATCCGTCCATTATTCCAAAGAGTGTCACCTTGAGGCTTACAGCCTGATTCATCAAGCTGATTTGCGCTCGCAAAGGGCAAGATTCTGAGAATCTGGCCCTTTGCGAGTGCGATTTTTGCATTTGGGATTCATCATCCCAAATGCAAAAATCAGTAATAGCGATTTCGCTATTTTGCGAGGAATTACATTTAAGGAATCTCTATTTGAGATTCCTTAAATGCAATTCATCATCCATTTTTAAATAGCGAATTCGCAATTTCGGCCCGCTATTTACCGCAAGGTCAAACCTCGTGGTAAATAGCGAAAACTTAGAAAAATGCTTTTAAAAGCATTTTTCTAAGTTGCATGTTGCACACACACATGTCCTTTGGACATGTGTGTGCGCAACACCTGTTTAAATTTGCATTTAAGGGGTGCTACAGGGTGTCCTTTGGACACCCATGGCACCCTTTAAATCGCTATCTTATTTGCGATTAGCAATTTGCTAATCGCAAATAAGGAATACTCCCCATTCATTCCTATGGACCTTTTGGCCCATAGGAATAAATGGGGAGTTATTCCTTATTTGCGATTAGCAATTTGCTAATCGCAAATAAGGAATATGTAGGAATCGCATTTTTTTTTGCGATTCCTACATGAATCCCGTTTTGCGAGCCTGTAATAGCGATTCCTTATGAATCGCTATTATAGACTTGCAAAACGGGTCGTTGATGATTCAGGCTGTTAGTTCTGCCATGGTGTGCAGTATTTGTTCGATCAGAGCATGGATCGAGGTTCAGTAGGTCTCAATAGAGAGACAGGTCCAAATGACATGATAAAAGGACTGCTCTGATTTTGCCACAACGCATGCAACATGGCATTCTCGCTTGCAACATCCTACACAGCCTATCTCTGCTATAATATATTTGGTGAAAATAATACAGTTGTATAATCCTGTGGTTGGAGGGGATGACCAAGACGCTCGAAGCCATTGCAACCTCACATCCGTCATCGTCATCAAGTTCCCCTCAGTGATTTACCTAACTCACTCTAAGATTTAAAAGGGGTGTGAGGAATTTAGTACGAGGGACATTTATAGCCAGAACATAAGTTGGTGTCCTAGTGGGCCCATCGTTAGTTCCAGGGCACAAGTCCTAACAAAAGAAGTGGGGGGACGCTGTCACCGGAAGTGACGTCACAACAGGAAGTTACTTGACGAAAGGTGCCGAGCTCCTCGTCCCAGAGAGGCCAAAGAGTGAAGTCCAGCTGTTTGGCAGGGGGGACGGTGTCCCACGGGTAAAATAAGTGGGGGAATGCCGTCCACCTGAGTGGTACCCCGACTCGAGCCCTGGTTAGTACAATCTGGTCAAATTCAAAACTCTCAGCCTCATGCATAGAATAAAATGGGGCAATGCCCCCAGATACCTCCAAACCCTTGTGCAAACCTACACGCCGGCTCGGTGCCTGAGATCCTCCACTCAAGGCCTTTTCTGTGTTCCCAAAACACGCCGAGCGAGGAATGGAGGAAGATCCTTCTCCCTTCTGGGCCCCAAGCTCTGGAACTCCCTCCTGCAACCTCTACGTTTGGAACCCCGCTACACTCATTTCCGCAAAGCCATTAAGGCCTGGCTTTTCAACCAGTAACCTGTTCCAGTCTCTTTCCTGAGACTTTCTTCTGCCCACGTGGTTCAGTATCTCCCAGCGCCGGGAACCCCTTTTTGGGTAGCTGCCGCGCTTAATAAGCCCAATAAATAAATAAATAAATAAATAAATACATCTGTAGTGGTTTAATTTTGGGGGCCTCTGTAATCATCTCTCTCTGCAGCTCAATAGCATGTCTTACCTGCAGGTATTTAAAGAATTGTGAATTGTGAAGGCTATGTCCAGTTTTATGGTGGTTGAAGGAAACAACTTGATTCATTTCCTATAAGTCATCAAGTGTTGAGATCCCTATTCAGTCCCATTCTCGAGAGCCTTCCAGTCAATCCACCTGTCTCAACCACTTCCCCTCTCATATGCGGGTCTGTGCCTTAAGATTCCCCTGGCATTTATTTTGTGCTAATGCTGACCACCAGCATGTTCAATCAATCAATCAGTAATCTTATAAGGCGCAACAACTCACCCGTGAGGATCTTAAGGCGCTGAGTGTGGAGGGTGGGGGGGTCTGTGGTTCAGTCGAAGAGCCAAGTCTTGAGGTCCTTCCTAAATTGTGACAGTGATGGTGTTTGCCTAAGGTGCAGAGGCAGGGAGTTCCAGGTATTTGCAGCAAGGTTGTAGAAGGATCTTCCTCCAGCCCTGGCCTTACGGATCTGTGGGATGGTGGCCAGGCCCATTTGGGCAGAGAAGATATGTCTGCTGGGAGTGTAGAAGGAGAGGCGGTGGTTGAGGTATGCAGGTCCGGCGTTGGGGAGGGCTTTGTAGGCATGTTTGAGAAGCTTTAAGGTGATTCTATTTTTGACAGGTAGCCAGTGAAGGTCTTTCAGGTGGCTGGTAATGTGGTTGCAGCATGGAATATTCAGGATGAGTCTGGCGAATGTGTACTGGATAGTATGCAGATTTTTGGGAGTTTCAGGGTGGTGCCGACGTAGAGTCAAACTGGGTGATGCGCCCCCCCTGGGGGGGCGTTGATGGGTTCCCAGGAGGGCGCAAATGCCTCTACAAGTGCATGTAAATGAAGATGGCTTGGAAGTGCGGCAATGTTTATTTGCCGCATTTCCAGGCTGTCTTCATTTATTCCTGAGTACAGTGAGGGTGGGGTTAGTAAATGTGCTGGCAGGGTCAAGAACGTTGCTTAACCGCATGCGTGCGGGCGGAATTCCGCTTGTACGCTGAGTTTTTTAAAACCGCATGTTACGTGACGAGCTGGGCTCGTCATCAGCGTGCGAGCGGGCTACGCCATGACGAGCCCAGCTCGTCATCAGCGTAGAAGGGGTTAAAAAGAAAAAAGTAAGTGTTTCGTGTTTTCACAGTCATATAAGTGGTTATAAAATAAAGCACTAACAGCTTAATTGAACAAGCATTTGCAATGCAACAGGTCTTGCATTTGTAAAAGTTAAAGCTATTGGCGTTTTAAATTGTAATGTTTGTTATTAACTTTTTGGGTTTGTAGTGGAGTGATTACTTAAGGAAAAAAGTGCACGCGATACTATATTATTAGAATTAGTTGGGGCATAAAAGAGTTGGGAGGTGGAGAAAATGAAGACAGGAAGAGGAGGAAGGTGGACAGAGGTTTAGGTGGAAAAGGATGAGGTGGAATAGTAGGATGAATTGAACATACTATGGATGAAAAAAGGTAAATAGAAAATTGCAAGAGGTTATGGAAATCAGAAATGTGAGACAATCGGTAGGTATGTCAGATGTGCATTAGGAGAGGAAAGGAGGAATAAATTAATGAATGTGGGGAAAATGCAGATAGATTTCCAAGCAGCATACTCCAGTACATGTGTGTTTCTCCTAATAAACAACTACAAGAAATCATCTTACGTAGTCTTCTGGCCTTTTAATGGCCCCACATTGTTAGTTTTAATGTCCCCAAGTTGTTAGTTTGCTTGTTAAAGTTGGCGACATCAAAAGATTTTGTTTTCATTTCCTTGTGGTTCTGTTTCATTGGGGACAGTTCGCAAATTTTTTATTATGTTCAGTAGATCGAGTGTTTCATGTGTCTGTTATTGTGCACTGAGAAAATTGATAATTTTTCTCAGAAATACATACAGTGGATACATAAGTAACTCATTGTGGACAGCATTCATTGCATGTGGCGGCTAATTAGCTCTTTGAGTATTTGAATGTTTTTTTCTGAATGGTACCTAGGGGTGTCATTGTTTTGTTAGAGTACCAGTGCCTACTGTGGCACATTTATTGTAAATATAGTTTATATAGTTCTGTGATTGAATGTTTGCGGGGGGCCAGCCCCATGCACGCAGCCATGTCCCTCCCGCTCCCCCATAAAGTTTTGGAGGTGGGCCGACCTCGAAACATTTTGCTTAGGAGGGCTCAGTGCCAAAAAGTTTGAAGACCTCTGCTCTAGGGTGTGCAGTTCCAGGTGCCAGGAGGAATCCTGGTGTTTCCAATAGCCTGTCATTGAGGTGTACCATATGGGCTGCACAATGGTAGAGGCAGAGGTCAGGTGCGCTCAGGCCCCCTTTATATTGAAGTGCTGTACATTTAGCGTAGGAGACTCAGGGCACCTTGCCTACCCAGTAAAATCTTGTTGACATAGACTGCAAGCCAAAAAAGACGGAGGGTGGGAGCTGAATGGGTGATTCTGCAGCAGATGTAAAAACCTAGGGAGAATCAACATTTTGTCTAGGGGTATTTTTCCTGGCAGGTTCAAAGGTAGGGCGGTCCAGGAGTCCAGGTCCACCCATGTTTGTCCCAGAATAGGAGCAATGTTTAGTTTGCATGCAGTCTGTGTATCGAGGGCGATATGGATGCCCAGATATTTGAAGAGTCCGAGGCTGATCTTTATTCTGTGTCGGGTCGGTGAAGTGTATATATTGTGATGAACCCTCTACCTGGCAGTATCTCTATGGATACCTAACATTTTGACGCGGTGGTGTAGGGTCATCTGGGCAGATTGTCCATATAATAGCATGTCATCAGCATGAAGCACAACCCTATCATCATTGTGCGGGGACCAAGAGGTGCCTTGATCTTGGGCATCTATTCTGATCCAATTTGCAAGTGAGTCAGTCACCATGGCAATAAAGAAAGGTGACGGGCATCCATGCCTCGTGCTTCACTAAATAGGTAAGGGAGTGGAGAGTGTCCCATTAACACAAACTCTCATGCTTGGGGAGTCATATAATGCCTAGATCAGGGTGAGAAATTTGTACCAAAATTTAATTTTTTAAGTATTTTTAAATCGGAAGGTCCAGTGGATGGTGTTAAATGCTTTTTCATAGTCAACCATATGGACTGCTGCTGGGCCTTTCAATTTAAGAAGATGGGAGAGGGCTATTCTAAGCCTATGCAGGCAATGGCGTGCACTCCTGCAGGCAAGTAGTGAGCCTCTGGGCCATCATTTTGGACAATATTTTACATTCTGTATTTAGGAATGAGATAGGTCTATAGGAAGAACATCACTTTGGCAGTGTACCATGTTTAAGAATCGTGGTAGTGGTGGCGTTCCTAAGGTCAGGCTGCAGGGACCTCTTCAAAGAGCAGTAATAAGTGAAGTGAAATTGGGAGGAGAACATTTTGTAGAATTTGTCTGGAAAGCTATTTGGGCCAGTGTTTTTCCCAGAGGGGGCGGCCATAATGGCTGCCTGCATCTCCTCTCGTGTAAAGGGTTCATCCAGTTCTTCATGTTGAATCTGTGAAAGCAAGCCATTGCTATCGGATGGATGATTTCAAGCAGTGGTAGAGCTCAGCAGCTGTATAAAATATGATATTCCGCATAAATCTTTTCAATCTCTGCCAGCTGATATGAGGGTCTTGCCTGGAAGTTAGTATCTCAGAGATGAAGCAGGGGCCTTAGTGTTTCTTATACAACAATAAATCAATTGGAAGGCCTTATTGCTATGCTCTTAAAGTCGGTATTGAGAAAGAAATGCAGCAGGACAGGTGGAATCAAGGAGTTTACGTTTCAGTGTCTTGCAGAGGTTCTCCAGTTCACAGTGTGGGGTCGGTTAGTGTGGTTGTCGAAGTGGATTTTGTCCAGTGCAAGTATTCAGCTTTCTAGGTATGTGATCTCTTTTTCACACTTGCGTCTGTGTTCTGCAGCAAATGCCCTCCTTCGGATCACTGTCTTAAATGCTTCCCAAAGTCAGAGGGCCATGTTCTCAAGGAAGCGGCGAGAGAGGCCTTATTGGCTTAACACCTCTCTCCGCCACTTCGGAAACACGAGGCTGCACCCTATTCTCAAGTATATGGTGCTGCCTCGGGTTTCCCCCTGCAATGGCGCTAAGTTTCACAACATAGCACCAGTGCAGGCACCTTGCGCCAGAGTGCAAGGGTGTCTGCAAACAGGGAGGTTTGGTTATGTACAGGAAGGTATCCCTTCCTGCACATTAACAAACTTCAAATGCCAGTTTGTAACTTACATGTGTGCTGCTTCATGCAGCACACATGTAAGTTATAAAACAGCATTTTAAAACAAAAAAAAAGGTTTGTTAATGTACAGGAAGGGACACCTTCCTGTACATAAACAAACCATGGCATTTTGCTTTTTCCATGTGAGCTGCACAAGGCAGCACACATGGAAAAAGCAAAAACGAGGAGTAACAAAGTATTTCTCCTCCTTTTGTCACCTTAAGACCAGATTTTTCCTGCTCTTAAGTTAGGCGCTACCTCTTATTTACTCTGCCCTTGTGAATAGGAGGTAGCGTTAAACTCAATGGGTGTTGCGGTGGGACGCCCACCGCAACACCCACTGCACGCCCCTTTCACGCTAAAAACAGCCCAAAGGGGGCCCTATTCACAAGGCAGCATTAAGCCGCTTTAAGCCACTTAATGTGGCTTAACGCTGCCTTGTGAATAGGGCTAAGCCCCTATCGCCTCTACAACGTCACTGAAAGTGACGTTGTGGTGGCGATGAGGGCTTGAGAATAAGCCCCAGAGAGTGTTGGTTCAAGTCAAAGTAGTCCTCAATGACAACTCAGAAGAGGTCAACAAAGACCTCTTCTCTGTGCCACCAGTCATTGAATTTCCAGATGTCTTGCACTCAAGAGGTCAGTGCCCCAAGTTGGACATCTAGCCAGGCATGCTCCGAGAGGCCCCTGGGGAGGATATGGGTGTTCCAGACTGATGGTAGGGAGTCAGTCAGCATGAAACAATATAGTTGAGTATGGAGTAGGCCTTGTGCGATGCAGAGCAGTCTGAGAATGTGTTGTGGGGGTGCCATCTATGCCAATCCCAAGGAGCACATTCATTTACTGACAGTGAGAATCTTAGTGGAGGTAATATTATTAGACCTGTCCCTGACCTGAGAGTGTCTCCACCTAGTACGAGTGTACACGGTCGGGTTTACAGTAGTACAGTGAATAAGTCTTTAAGTGTGTTAGTAATTAAAGCCAGAAGCATGGAGATCATGTCTATTGTTTACGGCTGTCCTTCCTGGTCTGCCTTTCAGAAGTACATATCTTCCCTATGTATCTAGGTGGGATTTTCCGATGATTAATGGGCATGAGTGGTGTAGCGAAACTATCACTCCTCTCACTTCCCTTATGAATCCTTAATGGAACACTCTGGTGTAGCCATAGCTGGTAAGCAGGGGGCAGATAGTTTCCAGTAGGTGCTTCTACTGAAGGAGCAGGACCACAGTTGTCAACCTCTTAACATATCATAGGCCTGCGACCCTATTGATTTTGTCCAGCAGAACATTTATGTTCCAGGTCAGTACCCTGAGCTGTGGGCCCATTGAAAAGTCCTGTCAGTGTGGGTCTTCAAAGCCTAAGGTATGGTAATGGTGTATGCCTTGTACATCTAACACAAGAGAGCGTAGTAGGAAGAAACCATTCAACAGATAAATACGCCACAATTTCCCTCTAACCACCCCCCCCCCCCCCCCCACCTCTCTACGCTTCCCACCCGGAAGCATCTGCCACCCATTTATCATTACCCGCACTATAAAAAAAACGTACTGCTAGTTTGCACAAATCTTACCTGCTCAGCACTCTTCCTGCTTCCCCTTGGTGCCATGAGGAACCGCCATTTTGAGAGTTGGCGTTCTAGTTCCTCTGACACAAGTGGCTATATCAATGCGTGCTGCATGGGTGCACGAGTTGCGCACCAAAGGCGCGCCTAAGGCAAGCCTGTCTGCGCCCCTCAGTGTCCCAAAAATGGCCAGGGCCAGCCATGCTGCCTGTGAGCCCTCTGGTATTAGACGATGTACGGCAGCCGCTTTACTGGCCCTTGATTCCACTCCTCACTGCCATTTCGGGAGTTTGGATGTGGCTGGTGTACCAAAACTAACATGTCACTCTTGTGGGTTTAAGCTGTCCCTGGGTCATGTTCCTTCAGATAACACTGGTAATTCATCTGGCCGGCTGTCCAAGGCTCCCTTTATTCGGGCTGCCTCTATTAATGTGCGCTCTCTTAGGAAACACCAGGCAGATGTCTTTGAGCTTTTAGAGGACAATTCACTTGACTTATTGGTTTTAACTGAAACCTGGCTAGATCCCTTTTCAGATCTGACTGTAACTCTTGCAATACCTTTGGGCTATAAAATTTCCAGAGCTGATCACCCGGTGGGGCGAGGGGGTTGGTTTGTGATTATTTATAAAAATAAGTGGGATCTCCGTAGGGAGGATGCTACTTCATGGGGCGGATGCAAAGCCTTAGACTTCAGTATTCACCTCTCAGCTCACTTTACTCTAGGAGGCTCTTTAATCTGTAGGCCACTGGGCCCAGTGGGGCCTTTCCTCCAGGCCTGGGGAGATGCTGTCATCACTAGGGCGGTTAGATTTGGATCAAGCTGACAGTAAGGATGCACGGGACCTGCTGGATGGTCTACAACTGGCTCAGCTCAACCAGCATGGTCAGCCATCCTACTCATAAAGCTGGACATGTACTTGACCCTATATGTACCAACTTCTCGATTTTATTAAGGGTCCCTTGTCCGGTCACCTGGTCGGACCATTTTATAACTCACTTCTCATGGGAAGTGTCCAATATTGAGCCTTTAGCACATTCATGCAATAAATCAGCCTTTGGCAAAATCGATTCCCTTGAGCTAAATAAGGCCTTGGTAGCCTCTAGGCCTTGTCTGACAGGAGAGCTTGAGGAATGTTTGGCGGGGTTCGCCTGCTTGGTCTCAACTGTAGTTGCTACGGTGGCCTCACTATGTTCCACTAGGTGGGCTAGAGAATCTTAGCCCAAACTTTGGTTCAACCCATCTCTCAAAGCCTTGAAGCATGATTGTAAAACCCTGGAGCGGGCCTGGCAGAGGAGTGTTTATTGCTAAGCCGAAAAGAGAAAGCTCAGAGATTAGCAGAAGACATTCTATGAAGCCATCAAGCTGGCTCAAGGGCAATTCTACTCATCCAGTTTGAATCAGCCAGCACTAACTCTCAGGAAATTTCCACTATTGTCCAGAGTTTCACGTCTCCTGTGGCCCAGTGAATTACTTTCATATTTCACTATACTAATTCACAATTAATCCTTATGGGTTCCGGAGTAGCGTGCTCCCCGCCAAAAAAGTTCTACTCGTCGAAAAAGCACTTCAACACCCCATCAGGGGTAACAGGCGATATATATATATATATATATATTCAATGAAAAAACCATTGGTTTTAGGCCATATATAGTTAGGAATTAGCATTTACAAAACCTTATTTTACTCGCATAAAACCATTGAAATTCCATATATAGTTAGAAACGCTAACTATATATCGCGCACCCGCAATCCACTGCTGATGATGTCACATATTACATCATTCATGACATGGTCAGTGACATCACTGATGACATCACTGATGACATCTCAAATGACATCACTGATGACATCACTGATCACAACATCCAGTGATTGTATGTGTCTGTAAAGTTTAAATATGTTTCACATATTGAAGAATGAGTGGATGTATAAGTGTCTGGATGAAGAATTTAGTAGGTGCATGACTGACTGTATGAGTGAGTGATTAAATGTGTCTCACTGAGTGCATGGGTTAGTGACTAAACTGTCTTAATTTGTGCATCAGTATGTTTGTTGTTGTGTAAGCTGCTGCATGTGTTGATCAGTATCTATAAGAGTGGCCATATGGGTTATTGATTGGTTGCCCAAGTATTTGAATGGGAGGCTGAGTGTGTGTGTGGGTGGCTGGGAGGTGCGTGACTCTGTGCATAGATGTGTAAGCAGTTGATTCACTAGGAGTATGAGTTCAAGAGTGCATGTGGAAACAGCTATATGGGCGGTTGACTATGCATGGGTGTGTTGGTGAGTGAATGGATTTCTCATTGCTACATGTGCAAGTAAGTACGTATGTAAAACACAATACATGTGAGAGTTGAGATATATAAATAACTGAACATAAGAGCCAGTGAATGTGTGAGTGGCTGTATCGATCACTGTGAGCTTGTATCAGGGATTATATAAGAGAATAAATATGTGTTATTATATGTTTGAATAAGTAAGATGTGTATAACTTTATAGTTGAGGAAATGGAGGTGTGATTGATTCTTTGTATGACTGACTAGGTGTGTGAGTAACTCCATGGATGAGTGACAGTCTGTGAGTGTCTGTTTATACTGAGTGTATGTAAGGTTATATTAGAGTCTGAAGAGGTTCATTGTATTATCACATAAGTGATGTGATCAGTGATGACAAATGAGATGTCATCAGTGATGTCATTTGAGTTGTCATCAGTGATGTCATCAGTGATGTCATTTGAGATGTCATCAGTGATGTCATTTGAGTTGTCATCAGTGATGTCATTTGAGATGTCATCAGTGATGTCATCAGTGATGTCACTGACCATGTCATGAATGATGTAATATGTGACATCATCAGCAGTGGATTGCGGGTGCGCGATATATAGTTAGCGCTTCTAACTATATATGGAATTTCAATGGTTTTATGCGAGTAAAATAAGGTTTTGTAAATGCTAATTCCTAACTATATATGGCCTAAAACCAATGGTTTTTTCATTGAATTTTCAAGGTTTTCTAAATGCAAATTCCTAACTATATATCCACTATAACCTATGGTTTTTTCTGTGAATTTCATTGGTTTTTTAATAGCAAATATGAAAAGCTTTAAAATGTCAAGTACGTGATAGATAAAAACATTTTCGTATTTATGCACGCTGATGTGCTTTGAACGCTGCACCCCCCCCCCCTCCCCTCTTTTGTCTTAGTAGTACTCTCTCTTTGCAGATACTGAAGGGTAGTTAACGCAGGCCTTTACCACCGTTGTAATCCGTCGTGCCTCCTTGTCTCTCCATTTGATTGATTGTTGTCCAAGCATTTACTGTTTTAGAATTGGTTCTCTTTGGATCATTCTCTATTTACAAACAAGCACAAAGTCGCAATACTCTGTTTAGTCTTTGCAGATAGTGAAAAATCGTGTAAAAAAATAAAAGTAATCAAGCAAAATCAGTAGGCCACTAATTGGATCTCTTTTTGACCTCGCTAAAATAGAAATATTAGGAACAACCCTTCATGAGAAATACGAAAATAGTGAGATGAACTGAGCTCCACACCATGAGGGCTGCAAGACAGCTCGGCTCCATCACCCATCCCGCACAAAATAACGACAAACCCTATGCAAATATTAAAAATATAGACAACACACCAGCAAAGAAACAGGGTAAAACATTTTATTAAAAAACTATTTACATAACGTTGGTTTATAAGATGATGTCAGTAGTGGACCGATGTGTGAATAGATCGAAAACAGCACAAGGCTCCAAGATCCGGATGGCAAGCTCCTGGATGTTGGGTGCCATAGTTTAGAGTTCTGAATTTCAGCCTTTTTCAATGCCTGTGCTTTGTTGAATCAAAATGGCGGCTTGACACAAAGCTGACTCAAGCGTTGCTACTGATGCTATGCAGACCAAAACTGGTTTTCAGTTTGTACATTTTTCTAGATTTTTCAATCCAAGTTTGGTTGACTTTGTAGAACGATGGCTTCAGATTTTCAACATACGGTGTGGTGGCGCTGACTGGGAGGGGGCGCTTCGCTCCTGCCCCCTCCCCAAGTAAGATTTTCATACGTGAAAGTACGTTAATGGTTTTGGTCCCTGAGATGCTTCGATGTCACTACCATTCTCAAATAGCATAAGTTCTGGATGTTGGGTGCCATAGTTAAGAGTTCTGAGCAGTGCTTGTAACACTGTCTGAAGCTTATTTCCACCTACTGCAGCTTCACTATTCTCAAAGTAAGTGAGTGTCGTTTGTGGACCTGACTGCATTAGAAAACAATGTGATATGTTACCTTCCTAAACAGCTTGACGGAGGCCCCTGAGGGGCGGTGTGATGGCCATGGACTCGGAGAAGACGCTTGGCTCCGACACCCTCCCCAAGTCTTATAGCACTGGTGTAGCCTGAGATCGCCCCCGACATAGGCGGCCGGCTCCCGGGGTCCGGCGGAACTTTTTGCCTTTTGATGACTCTTCAATTCTGGACCTTGTCCCACAATCCGTTTGACCTGAAGACAACCTGTAGTGGGGCGCCCCTTTATCGTTTTAGTTGCCATTCCGCCCGCTTTTGCTACACTGTGCCTCTTCCGCCATTCAGCTGTTTACCGCCCGCTCTTGCGACTACAGCGTCTCGCTCACCATGTAGTTGAGATGCGCCCGCTCTTGCGCTGCAGCGATAGGCGGCTGCCACAGGACTCTCAAAATGGCGGCCGGCTCTTCGGTTTTGGGCCTGGTCCACTAAAATGGCCCTGGGACACCTTGGAACTCGGACGCTTGTCTGCTAGGGCTTGGGTCCCATTCTCGAAAAGCGTCCCCTCAGCCGTGAAGATTCTACAAAAGTCTTGGGGGCCTCCGACTCCCGCAGGCTTCTGGTGGGGAGCGGCTGCCATGATTGCTCGTGGAATGGCCACGACGGAGCTACGAGATGGTAGTGGTCTCATGCTGACGCCAGCTTTAGTCTGAAACATCCAGAAACACTATAGACTACCAATTCGATCAGTTCCGGTAGCGCCCCAACATGACCCGGAAGAGAAGAACTTGCCCTCCCCTCTTTGACTGATGGTTCTTGTTGCCTGTCCCCTCTGTTGTCATTTAACAGAACTTTTTGGACTGCTGAAAGGGGTTGTGTTCTGAACGCTGGTTGGTGGAGACATTTAGACTATATTGTTGACCTACGTTGTCGCGTAATGCGTTTTATGACACGCCGCGTTAGCGCACCCGGAAGTGATCCGAGGCGCGGCGCGCAGCGCGTAACGTAAGCATAACAGGTCATGTGACTTGTTAATAAAACTTTTCATTGGTTCATTTTACTTTTGTTAATTTAATGATGAAAAGCTTGGTCATATGACCTAAAAATTACGCTTTTTATTATTTTCGAACAATATTTTTTTTTCAAACATATGTTATAATATTCCAGGCTAATGTACTTTCCCGGAAAATTTACAACTGTCTTGCAAGTAAAATATATTCCTTTTCGAGAAAAAGGGCGTTTCTTCCTTCCATGACGGAGCCGTTGAGTAAAAGAGATTCGGCCTGCTGTCTTAGTCGCCGATACGCCTGATTATCAGATTCTTATCGATCACTTTATGTTGCAGACATGAAAAACACAACTGCCCTTGACCATTTATCTTTACTGCGTTCCTACATATTATACCTTTTATCCGTCATGTAATTGGACTGCTTTATTTCACTTGCCTTTTACTGATTCGAAAACAGTCATTAAAAGTAAAAACTTTACAAATGTAAATACTACTACCGTGTTTTGTTTTAAAAACCTTTATTGTGAAAATGTCAGTATACAAATACGGGCCTATAACCACGTGGGCCGGCCACGGAGCAAACTGAAATCGTATATGATGAGGAGACATTTACATTGTAGAAGAACGTAACGAGCGGGCCATTAGGTGACAAGAACAAAGGTGTCTAACAGTTGCGGAATCGGTGGACGTACATTTTGTAATTAAAATACGACAGGGCCACTTACAATAACATTTTCTAGATATACATTTGCGGGCAAGGAGTTACGAGTCCCATTTATACCGGCGCCATTTTGGGCGAGGCCGGGCAGGTCCAAGATATAGTCAAAATGTCTCCACCAACCATCGGCCAGACCAGAACCCCTTTCGGCCCTTTATGCTACAAGATGGTGTCTTCCATTCAGAAAATATTGGTGGCAGCATTTTGAAAGGAAACAGAAACAGCCGTTCTCCTAGTGAGTTTCACATTGTTACATTTAGGAAGAATGTTGAAGAGTAGTATGTGGAAAATCTGAAGCCATTTTTCTACAAACTCTCAATCAGACTTGGATGGAAAAAAAAAACCTGAAGAATGTACAAACTGAAAACCAATTTTTGTCTGTATAGCACCAACAGTAACGCTTGAGTCAGCTTTGTGTCAAGCCGCCATTTTCATTCAATCAATAGCGTCCCCCTGCACACATTCAGGGACCTGGTCGTGTCTTCAGATGAAACGCATTGTAGGAAAAGAAGCAGAAAGGAAAAGGAAAAAAGTTCCGCCGGACCTAGTGAAGCTGCAGCAGGTGCAAATAAGCTTCAGACAGTCTTACAAGCACTGCTCAGAACTCTCAACTGAGGCACTCAACATCCAGGACTTGCCATTCGGATCTTGGCGCCTTGTGCTGGTTCCGACCTATTCACACATCGGTCCACTACTGACATCACCTCATAAGCCAACGGGGCACCCCACGCCGACTTTCGGCGCAGCATTGTAGGATGGCCACACCAGTGCGGCAACTTGCTGGACACAACATCGGGGCCATCCAGATCTCGGCGCGTTCGACTCACTGTACCGCAACAGTGACCGAAACTCAGCTGGACACGCCGTCTTTCGGCGCAGCATTGTAGGATGGCCACACCAGTGCGGCAATTTGCTGGACACCACCTCGGTGCCATCCGGATCTCGGCGCGTTCGAGTCACTGTACCGCAACAGTGACCGCAATTCAGCTGGACACGCCGTCTTTCGGCGCAGCATTGTAGGATGGCCACACCAGTGCGGCAATTTGCTGGACACCACCTCGGTGCCATCCGGATCTCGGCGCGTTCGAGTCACTGTACCGCAACAGTGACCGCAATTCAGCTGGACACGCCGTCTTTCGGCGCAGCATTGTAGGATGGCCACACCAGTGCGGCAATTTGCTGGACACCACCTCGGTGCCATCCGGATCTCGGCGCGTTCGAGTCACTGTACCGCAACAGTGACCGCAACTCAGCTGGACACGCCGTCTTTCGGCGCAGCATTGTAGGATGGCCACACCAGTGCGGCAATTTGCTGGACACCACCTCGGTACCATCCGGATCTCGGCCCGTTGTGCTGCCTTCGGCCTATTCGCACATCGGTCCGCTACTGACGCCGCCTCACGTGCCAACGGATTTTCTACGCTTTTTGTAGCCCTATGCCGCATAACAGGTCATGTGACTTGTTTATAAAACTTTTCATTGGTTCATTTTACTTTTGGTTTCCTAAAGATGGAAGGCTTGGTCATATGACCTAAAAATAACACTTTTCATTGGTTTAGAACATTTTTTTTTCCCAAACGATGAAAGCCCCACCTTGTTTCTGGATCATTCAGACTGAAGCTGGCGTCAGCATGAGAGCACCACCATCTCGTGGCTCCGTCGTGGTCATTCCGCAAGCAATCATGGCAGCCGCTCCCCACCGGAAGCCTGCGGGAGTCGGGGGCCCCCAAGACTTTTATACAATCTTCACGGCTGAGGGGACGCTTTTCGAGAATGGAGCCCAAGCCCTAGCAGGCAAGCGTCCGAGTTCCAAAGTGTCCCAGGACCATTTCAGTGGATCAGGCCTAAAACCGAGGAGCTGTCCGCCATTTTAAGAGCCATGTGGCAGCCGCCTATCGCTGCACTGCAAGAGTGGGAGCAACTCAACAACATGGTGAGCGAGACGCTGTGGCCGCAAGAGCGAGCGCAACTCAGCTAGATGGCCGCCACCTGGGGAGGCCCGTTCACGCCGGCTCCCCCACGCCCCCCCCCCGGGCCGCCGCACGCCAATTTTCGGAGCAGCATTGTAGGATACCAAAACCAGTGCGGCAGTTTACTGGACATCACCTGGGTGCCTGTCGTACATGTTGTGTCAGCCATGTGACACTGGACACAGACCGCTACTGACGAGGCCTCCCCCCGCACCACCCGGGACGCCCCACGCTGTTTTTCTGTGCTGCATTGTAGGATCCCTAAACCAGTGCGGCACCCAGGCGACATCACCTGGGTGCCGTCCAGAACTCTGCACGTTGTGCTGCCTTGGGACTATTCGCACAACAGACCGCTACTGACGAGGCCTCCCCCCGCCCCACCCGGGACGCCCCACGCCAATTTTCGGAGCAGCATTGTAGGATCCCTAAACCAGTGCGGCACCCAGGCGACATCACCTGGGTGCCGTCCAGAACTCTGCACGTTGTGCTGCCTTGGGACTATTCGCACAAAAGACAGCTTCTAACCATTGTTGCTTTTTGTGTTGAGAAATGTTTAAATGTTTTTAGTTTTTGTTCCGTTCGTTAAAGTTAGTAGTTAATAAAGTTTTATAACCTTACTTTGTTGGAGTGTTATCTATTTTTTTTAAAACGGGTGAATGGGGCCTTGAATCGGGTTATTGTCATGTGTGGGCTTTGGAAGTGTGCTGCTGCAGGATCGGACATTTCAAACTCAAATGCACGTTCTTTTTCTTACCTTTCCGAAGCATGGAGCGCAATAGCAGGCAGAGAAAGGGTGATGCACGTGTTGAACACTACCTGACCTGGCAAGTTGCTGGCAGTGCCCCCCCGCCCGCTCCTGAAAGAGGGCACACACACACCGCCGCCCCGAGTACTTCACAAATCTTTAAAAGACCATGCGCTTGTTCATGAGGCTTAAATGGTTTATCACCTCTTCTAGAACCCCTGCATCGACCCTCTGACGTTTCATGGAAAAATTACCATGTAACACAATACCAAGCCCTGTCAGCTGAAACCCCCAAGGAATCGTGGGGCATATTATCAAGGGGGTTTATCTCCGCTTTTTTGGCTTTAAAAGCCATGAAAGCGGAGATAAAATTATTTCCCTATTACCAAGCTGTCGCTAACATCAGTTAGTGACAGCTAAAAGGAGATAGCGACCATCTTGGGCCCCGCTTTGCATGTCAGTGATACTTATCACTGATGACATGCAAAGTGGCGTGCCAAGATGTTAGCGACTGGAAACAGTCCCTAACATCGCTACCTTCTATTACCAACTTTTGGAGATATTCGCGCTAAGCGCGAATATCTCCAAAATCTAACACCTGCCCTGAGCAGTTCTTAGCCATGTTATCCAATGGGAGGTGGATAACATGGCTAAGAGCATTAGATCGATAATACATGAATATCGCTGACTTTTCACCTGCCCTGAGCAGTTCTTAGCCATGTTATCCAATGGGAGGTGGATAACATGGCTAAGAGCATTAGATCGATAATACATGAATATCGCTGACTTTTCTGCGATAATAGCAAGGTTTATCTGCGATAAAAATCGCCGATGTGCGGCGATAATTTTTGTCTCTAAACAAGTTAGAGACAAAAATTATCGCTAGTTGTTCGTAATATGCCCCCGGGTTTTTGCTTGCAGAAATCGGGAGGCGGGAGACTAGCACTGAAATCAGTACTCACACGCCTGAATCAGGAGGATTGGCATGTCTGAATTCTCTACAGCTCGGGCCATAAACTACATCCGCAGGGTTAGGTGATAGCCTGGGACCAGCCTGGCATCTAAAATGGCTGCCGTGCACGACAAAATTGTGGCATTCGAAAAAAGGCAAGATGGCGCAGCCGCTGGAAGAGATGTATCAACATATATCAGCCTCCTCAGCCACCCTCAGGAAACATAGGGGATTAGGATACGTCTCCCGCACCCCCTTATACCTAGTACTTTAATTAACGAAGCACAAAATGGCGAATTCCCGTTTCGCTACCAGTTTGCGGCCCAGTTCGCGGCCCGTGAAGCGCTTCTACCGTGAAAAATCATTTTTTTTTTATTTTCCCCACGGGACCCTTTAATAACCCCAACAACATTCCTAGGGGGTCAAGAGGGGGATACCTTGCCCCCTTTCATTAAATTCCCCCTTAGTTTTTCACCTTTTCTTCTCTCTCGATCCTACCGAGAGACAAGATGGCGGCCGCTCCGGACTGTCACGCAGCAAAAAAAAAAAAAAGCTCACGCACAGCCGCTGGAAGAGATGTATCAACATATATCAGCCTCCTCAGCCACCCTCAGGAAACATAGGGGATTAGGATACGTCTCCCGCACCCACTTATAACTAGTAATTTAATTAACGAAGCACAAAATGGCGAATTCCCGTTTCGCTACCAGTTCGCGGCCGCGCTTCTACCGTGAAAAATCATTTTTTTTTTATTTTCCCCACGGGACCCTTTAATAACCCCAACAACATTCCTAGGGGGTCAAGAGGGGGATACCTTGCCCCCTTTCATTAAATTCCCCTTTCGTTTTCCACCTCTTCTTCTCTCTCGATCCTACCGAGAGACAAGATGGCGTCCGCTCCGGACTGTTTAGAATGTTGACAGACACCGGAGAGCCAATCAGCTTTCTGCGCGCAAAGTTCCGATAAGCGAAAAGTAAGCGGACCGGATCGCTGCCCAGAGCGCTGTTACAGATATATATCTTGGTTTGAACGTTAATTTCTCAAAAACTACTGGAGCACATATATTGAGACCTAGCAAAGGCACATCGGGCTAACAGTCCCTACAATTTTGCCAAGTTTCGTGCAAATCCATTCAGCCGTTCGAGCTAAAAGTGAGTCCAACCGCCCTATGGAAAAATGAATGGAAAAAACGCGTTTTGGGACCCCCCTTTTTTCTCAGCCCCCCCTTGACGAAACCCCCCTAAATTTTCAGGGCCTGCTCAGAATCAAAATGTGCCATTTTCCTGAAAATTTCAGCCGATTCCGTCCACAAACGCCAAAGTTATTAGACATAGAATTTTCAAAAGTCCCATAGAGAAAAAATTCTAACTATATATACCTACTGGCGATAGCCAGTAGGTAATATATATATATATATATATATATATATATATATATATATATATATATATATATATATATATATATATATATATATATATATATATATATATATATATATATATATATATATATATATATATATATATATATATATATATATATATATATATATATATATATATATGTGCAAACCTTTGTCCCTCTTCTATCCCTCAGCTACCCTTCTCAATCCAAATAACTGACTAACATATCCACCACTCAAATTACTATCATATTTCACTATACTAATTCAACACTAATCCTTTAATGGGTTCCAGAGTAGCCTGCTACTCGCCAAAAAAGCGATTCAACACCTCATCGAGGGTAACAAGCACTGTATAAAGGCAAAACTTTTCCTCTCTTCTATCCCTCCGCTATCCTTCTCAATCCAAATAACTGATTAATATCCACCACTCAAATTACTTTCATATTTCACTATACTAATTCACAACTAATTCTTATGGGTTCCGGATTATCGTGCTACTCGCCAAGAAAGTGCTTCAATACCCCATGAGGGGTAACTAGCGCTATATAAATGCAAACCTTTTTCCCTCTTCTATACCTCTGCTATCCTTCTCAATCCAAAAACCTGACTAATATCCACCACTCAAATTACTTTCATATTATCAATATAATAATTCACCACTAATCCTTTATGGGTCCCGGAGGAGCATGCTACTCACCGAAAAAAGTGCTTCAACACCCTATCTGGGGTAACACATCCTATATAAATGCAAACCTTTTTCTCTCTTCTATCCCTCCGCTATCCTTCTGAATCCGTATAACAGACTAACCTATCCACCACTCAAATTACTTTGATATTTCACTATACTAATTCAACACTAAGGGCCAGATGTAGGAGCCAAAATACCGGTCGGTAACAGCCGAATTCGGCCGTTACCGACCGGTATTTGGGTTTTCAGATGTAGGGGCATATATTTTACAGAATCGGTAAATTTACCGAATCGGTAAATTTACCGATTCTGTAAAATACTGAATCGGTATTTTTACCGATTCGGTATATCCAAATGTAGGTGGCACTCCTGAGAGTGCCACAGGCCTTACAGATTCGGTATTTTACCACCCAATCCAATTGGGTGGTAAAATACCGAATCCAGGTGTGCATGCACATGTGTGCATGCACACCTAGCCATGTGACAGACAGACAGGCCCTTAGGGCATGTCTGTGTGCCACATGGCTCACATGCCCGTCTTTGGGGTGCCAGCGGGTGTCAAAGTGACACCCCCTGCACCCTTGATGGAATCGGTATTTACCGAATCGGTAAATACCGATTCGGTAATGCCCATTGATTCCTATGGGCTTCAATGCCCATAGGAATCAATGGCATTACCGAATCGGTATTTACCGATTCGGTAAATACCGATTTTTACAGATTCGGTAATTCAATGACCAAATTTTCCTACATCTCACACCTTCATATTTACTGATTCATAAATACCGAATCGGTAAAATTCGGTATTTATGAATCGGCAAATACGATTTTCCTACATCTGGCCCATAACCTTTATGGGTTGCAGAGTAGCATTTTACTCGCCGAAAAAGCACTTTGACGCCTCGTCAGGTGTAGAACACACTATATAATTGCAATACATTACTATACAATAATTGGTGTCACCTTTGATTCTAGAGGTACGTAGGATTAGGTTCCTACTCCAGCAATTGAGGAACCGAGCGATGACGGTCAGCCCCTGGGGGGGGCTGTCGGGCTGTCACCTGATGACCACACTTGATAACAAAGCAAGTGGAGATCTGATCCACTGGCAGGAAACTTCAGAGCCATATCTCAAGGAATTTCTCTGTGTTGGTGCTCTCAACGCCCTCTGGGAAGCCCACAGACCTCAGATTGTTTCATCGGACGAGTACCTCTGCATCTTCAGTCCTCGTTGCCATTTCAGAGCTTGTTACCTGCAGTTTGCAGACCATCTGCTGCAGGGTTGTAACTGTGTCTTCAAGGGCTGTGATGTGTCCTTCAGCCTCGGTCAACCAGCCTATGGTGTTTCAGAGGTCCTGCCGGAGGAGCAAGGCATTCGCCCCAACCTCGCCAATTTGTGGCTAGTCTCAATTCTTCAATGGCGAGTAAGAGGGCTTCATTATTAACTGCTGGTCCCAGTGCTGCTACCTCTGTAGGTGTAACTGTGGTCCAGTGGGGGTCTGCAGAGTTCACCTTGTGTGGCAATGACTTGGCATATTTATCGATTTTACTTTGCCTTGGAGTTGGTTTGTCCTTTGCCATCTCCAGATATTTCGTTGGCTCAGGCTTGCCAACCCCAACCCAGAGGTGGAATGCACCAAGCCTTGTTAGCAGTGCCTCTGCTGCTGCTGCCAAGTTGCAACCCTCATAGTGTGGCTCTGGGACCACCAGACCAACTTGAGGATGCAACACAAGCAGCTCTGGTACAACTCCACAAGGTATCTAATGTGACTGTTTCCCTCACAATACAAGAGGTATCAGCAGGTAGAATCCTGGCCCTCTGTGGATGCTACAAAGGCCAAGGTTCAATCCATATCACACCTACTTCGTTTATTGTTGCTGCCTACATTTTTTGACAGCCAGAATTGGTCCTGGGCTCAGCCCCACAGTGTGGAGAGTCTTGAGTGTCCTCTAGTCCTTGGTGGTGTGGTAGAGATGGACCGTGTTGTATCCTCTGGGTCTCTCACTACTCCAGCATATGTTGGACAGGGTGGAAGGGGCGCTGATCGGGGGTGGTAAGGAAGGAGGAGGCTCAGAGAGGAAAAAACTCCAGGGGCACCTAGAGGCCCGATTCAAAGGTCTCACTTCAGGGCCCAACCCCACCCCTGTCTAGCTGGTCACAGCTTTTCATTCCCTAATTGTAATGAGCCAACTACACCGCATTTTCTCAGCCTCCTTCCGTATCCTGAGGGAGTCTCACCTGCTCTGCACCATGCGCCCCTTCCTCAGCAACGGGTGTGGCCCAGTCACAGTAAAGGTAGTGTTGTGGCTCAGCCTGCACTCAGCAACCTGTCTGGGTTGTCTGGTATTCTCTGCGATGGTGCACCTCTCGCTGCCAGATCCAGTGTTGCAGCCGACAAGTCAGGCTGTTTGGCAATTTCAGGGAGCACGATATGGGAGCCAAATGTTGGTTGGGGCAAGGATTTTGTACGATGAACAGCACAGGCCAGGAGCTTACTTAAAATATAGTCGCCATCTAGCTGCTCTGGCCACAGCCTCTTTTTTCTGAGTTTTAATGAGAAATTAATATTTCCATACGTGAGTAACTGAAATACGTGATTGCGTTTTGTGACAAAAATTAATATGTCACTGTAGACGCTAACTGGATAATGAAACACTCTTGGGGACTGTAGTGCATCTCGTTGTTATCCAGAAAAAGGTGGTGTTAGATTTCTCTTGAGCCACTAAAATGTGTGTTGATGTCCTTCTTATGCTCATTAGCCATGACCACCAATTTTCAAGATTCTAATTTGATGCCTGGGCCAGTATTAAGACATTCTAGTAGGCTACCACCTGGCAGGGTGCCTGAACGCCAGAACAGATGAAATGAACAGGCATTAGCATTCAGACCACAAATGGCATCTTGATTTGGCAATGGCCCTAGGCATCTTTGAGCAGTAGTTCTGCCCTGGCTAGATTTGTTTGCCACTGCCGAATACATGCAGTGTCACAACTTTTGCAGACCAGTGTTCCCTCCAGGAGGGTCAATGAGAGACTCCTTTAGTCTGTGATGGAACATGAGTATTTTGTAGCATTCCAATCATTACCTCTCTTGCCTAGGAATTTTGGGGTAGAGGAGGCCCCAGTCTCCACAACTTACATTTGTATTTTATGTTATGTTGATTTGTATAGCGTACTAATCATCAGAGAGGGTGTCCACGCAATTTCAGGTGTGTAGTGCATAAGGTGCTTATATGAAGAACTAGGTTTCCAACTTCTTGCGGAACTCAAGATGTGAGCAGGAGGCTCAGATGGATTGAGAGAGGTGCTTTTGTGTCTTGGGTGCAAGATAGGAGAATGAGTGACCGCCAGTTTTACTTTTGTGTAGAGTGTGTGCGAGTGAGAGTGGGGCAGAGTGTAGGAGACTGGTGGGCTGGTAAAAGTATACACAGCTGTTCAGGTATTCTGGTCCTGTGTTGTGTATGGCTTTTTATGAGTGTGTGCAAAGATTCAATTGGCTGTGCTTCTGAATGGGGAACCAGTGAAGCTTCCTGAGGTGCGGTGTGATGAGAGTACGGGGTGGGAGGTGAAGTATGAGTCTAAGAGGGAGTTGTTTGGAGATTTGAGTGTAGAGAGAAGAGAGTGTTGCTGTAGTCCAGCCTGGTGGTGATGAGTGCTTGCGTAATGGTCCTTGTGTGCTGAGGCAACCATTTGAAGAGCTTTCACAGCATGCATAGGATGTGGAAGCAGGAGGTCCCTACTGCATTGATTTGAGCCACCACATTGAGCTTGTCATCTGGGATGATCCCTAGATTTCTTGCATGCTTTGTAGGTGTGACTCCGATGGCCACCATGCATTGGGATTCAGTGGTAACAGCTGAATTCCTTTGATTTGCTGCTTGGGGTAGTGACTGTCATCCTTTCCCAGAGTTTTCAAACAAGGTCTAATTGAAATACATAGAGATCAAGGCTTTTCTTCGATTAAGTTACTTGATTGAAATGGAAGGCAGAAGCTCAGCCAATTGGTATTATGCAAGAAAAGGATGCCCTTTAAATAAGTACATAATCCTTTGTATTTGTTCGTTAGCGCCACCGAAAAGATGGGAAACTATTTCAAAGTACTCCTATGGGTATCTAGGATAAATGTGTGATTTGAAATATCCATCAGAATAACAAGTTACTTAACCTCTCAGGTGAATAAGCTATCCAACCCCAGATTCTTCACTGCCCTCGCTCCTCCCCGTTCTTTTAGAGTGGACATCTGCAAATCCCTATAAGGTCCCAAGTTAGATTTCAGCACGCTGTTACCTACAATTTGTTTGTAGTGATATGTGGCGGAGGGTGTGCAATGAGGAAGATGAAGAAACTGGCATCAGTGTGCAGTGGAGGTCCTGTTCAATCACTTCGTGGGCAGTACGACATTTCTATGGAGCCATATTGCACCACCTGTCTGTGCACTGGTGACATTGGTGGGAGAATGTTCTGGTTCCAGTCTGAGGCCTGGGATATTTGAAAGGTGAGGAATCTGCAGTTAGATTTAGTATCCACCAGAAAGGGCATACCGAAGATAAGCAACTTGTTCTATAAGGCCACACACACGTCAGAATTATTCTTATAAGCACAGTCCGCAAAAGCTCTAGTAAACGTTTCCACTATTCCATTACATTGAGGTCGGACTCGGTACACTGGAGTTCTAAGATGTGTAATACTACTGTTAACAGGAAATGTAGCCATCACATGAGAGGTAAACTGAATGCGTTGCCTTGAGGAAATTCTCAGCTATACCTTTCTTGGTGAACACATCTAGGCCTGGGTGGAGTTGTGACCAAAAAACTCTGCCAAGCTACACGGAGTTCTACAAGTGGTGGAGTGCATTACGTCACGCTGTTCGTGCTAATTTTTTGAGCCAGTCCCTTTGTCTCATGCTGTAAGATCAATGCGAACTGCACCTCGTGGAGTGCAAGAGGGTGCTGCTTCTTTCTGCAGCGTGAGTAGATGTTCTACTCGAGCAGCAGCTTCCTCAACGTGAATGGAAGGTTTATCAATGCGAGCAACAGCGACCATCCACGACCACCCGCGTTGAGAAATATCTCCGGGAGGTGGCCTGAAGTAAGATTTCCTTCACTCGCCAACTTGTTGTTGACGAGCGTGAGCAGGGGGAAAAACTCAGCCCTGCTGAGTTTTTCAGAACTCCGTACAGTACGCGGAGAGCAGAGTGGGCAAAACTCTGCAAACTCTGCAAGCAGAGCTGAATTTCATGCCCATGCTTAAACACATCTTACTAGAACTTGATAATCTAATTTTTAGTTAGATCTCTGGCAGATTTCACTTCTATCCTATAGGACAAGCGATCAGTCATCACTAAAGTGCACCTCATGCTATGGCAACTCATGGAACAATCCCAAAATGTTAAATCAACTTCTTGGTCAAACCCGATCAGAATAAGGTGAAGTTACTTCAGGAGGGGCTCAGGCCACCAGGTGTTTATCACTGGTCATGCAGGACACACATTCCTTCATCTTCATCCCCACGTCACTATCTAGCAGTGGCCAACAGTCATCTTCCCTCATATGCCTCTTGGTTAAAGTCACTCCCATATGTCCTTTGTGTACCACCTCAGATATTTTTCTACGACGCCCACAGGCTGTAATGAACTTATCAGCAGAAATGACTAAACTGTTAACTTTTGAGAAGGCTGGATCATGTTGTTTAAGTGTTTTACCCTGGGCCATCTATCACTAAGAATCCCTGAAACTCTTTCTTGACACTAGCTTTTTCAGCCTCAATTACCCAACCCTGTTTGTCCCCACCAATTATATCATGAATAGAAAACTGTAGTGTGTAGCTTTGCTTACTTTGCTTGGGGGCATCCTCGTGCTGTAGCCTGCGCAAGGGTGTCTTGCTCTCTATGTATTGTTTGAACATGTTTCCACGATAGGGCTCGGTTCTATACGTGCCAGGATTCTTTCAACGTTAATCAGTTGGCAGAGATCCTGGTACGCAGCAGGAGCACTCGGTCGTGGGTGCTTCACTTATTGGAAATAAATCCTGTTGATTTACCTTGGAGTCTTCCCATCTCCTTATTACTTCATTTGGTGACGAGGATGGGATCCACGCTCCCAGCACCCACCAACCAACATTTTAGGACTTCTCAGCCTACATCTTTCAGAAGACGTGCAGCACAGCACCTCCATTGCCATTTTCAGCTTCACTGCATACAGACAATGTGCAGCACAGCACCTCCACCTACCAATTCCTGCCTTTCCTCACAAAGGGTGCAGCGGCAGTCTGTGGCAGTCTCCGGTTCGGTGGCTTTTGGCAGCTGCTCCTCCTTGTGAGGTCCCCTCCACCTCCTCCTTGAAAGACGTCACTGCATTGTCACGTGGCAGCAATATTTCCTTGGGCAGTCTACAGGCTCAGTTTGGCAGCTCGATCATCACGTCTCGATGCAGGTGGCCATATTGGATTCGTTTGCCACAACTTCTTTACACAGGTATGATCCAACCTGTCTACAATTACGGTGACAGGCACACCTTATTTTCCTTCTTTAATCTTTAAAAAAACATTCTAATTGGAGCTTAACAATTGGAATTCTCCAGCTCGGTGATATGCTCACCTTAAATGCTTTACTTCAAAACTTTTAGTTGTGGATTGGAGCCTTCATTTTCGGTGATAGGGTTACCTTTATTATTTCTGTGCCTGCAAACTTCGGTGACATGCTCACCTTTCTTTTAAAACTTTAAGGTACCCATGAACTAAACTGTCACCTTCCCGTTTTTACATTTATTGCATTGTACCAGTTTTGCATATTTCAGTTTTGCATATTGAATGTTATTGTTAATTTTCCAATTTACAGGTGTTTTTCTTTTACGTGCGTAAAGGTTGATTTCCTTAGACTCTCTGCTTTCATCTATGGCTACCTCTCAACAATTTGCTCAACCGCCTCCTTTCTTGCAACATCCAGGTAAACCCAGTATTCCCTGGCGACAGTGGGTAAAGGCTTTTGAAAATCATGTTGTAGCAATTGATGCAGTCAAGTTTTCACCTACTCGCAAAGTAGCAATTCTTTATGGTTGTTTAGGCCTTTCTGCGCAACATGTCTTTGACAACTTGTCGCCTTTCCCAACACCCTTAGAAGAATCTGGTGATGCTGAACATTGGGATTCCTACAAGGAGGCGTTAGCTCATTTGGCAAGACATTATGCTCAAAAACCAAATATGCTAGAGAGACATCATTTTTCAGGAGGAAACAACGTGCAGACAAATCTATAAATGAAGACATCGCGGAACTACGAGTTTTAGCTTCCACTTGTGAATTTGAAGCGAATCTTGATCTTTACATCTGTGACCAGTTTGTTTTTTTCTTGTTTTTCAAGAAAAATTCAAGAACATCTCCTTAGTAGCAGGAAACCCACACTCCTGGAAACTATTGACATTGCAAAGAGCATTGAGAGAACCATTATCACCTCCAAAGCTCTTCTGAATGATCAATCATCCAACTTTGTCAAGTCCTCTACACATGAAATTGTGGACTGCGTCAATGCTGTGAACCTAAATAAACCTGCTAAACAATTGATTAGGAAGAGTAAGACAAGTGGTTATAGGTGTGGTTCAAAGTCACATCTTGGCAATTACCCCACGTGCCAAGCTATAGGGAAAATATGTATATTATGCAAAAAAGTAGGTCACTTTCAAGGTATCTGTGGATCTGTTAAAAAACCTATAAGAGTTAACAGTGTAGAATTTTCTGGGACTCTTGATGACTGCACAGAGCATTTTCATGATCTGCTGTGAACAGGTGAATGCAATTCCATATCTAATAGTCATTCTATTAGAGGTCCTCAGGGCATTTCATTATTTGGGAAAGTAGAAATCCCGATTATGGCTGATTCTGTCTTGCCTATAACAATTTTATCGGACGTCATGTATTTTGACAAATGGCAAGGTTCTATTACTTTAACTCAAACGGACATCAACCCCAAATTATTTGGCGAGTTTGATATTGAAATGGGTTACTTTAATTCAAGGTTGGAATGCTTAGGTAGATGTTGCAGTCAAGGGACACAATATGGTTGGCAATATCTTGCTAAAATGGGGTTGCTTCTAATCCCTGGCTCTGATAACCTAATTTATATGGGAAATGTTCCTCAAGGCTAAACTGAAGTTGGGTTTTTAGAGCTTCAACAAAATGAGGTGGATTCCCTAAATCTTGAAGATCATTCCCAAGATGTCAAAAAAGTTTTGGACCAGTTTCCTTATTTGTTTTTGAACAAATTAGGCACTGTTAAAGCTTTTCAACATCATATTATACTTTAGCCAGGAGCCCAACCCATTGCTCACATGGTGCGTCCTTTGCCACTTAGTGCTAGAAATTAGCTTAAGTCAGTCCTCAAGTCATTGTGTGATGAAGGGGTAATTGAACCGTGTGACTCCTCAGAATGGATTTCTCCCATTGTTATTGTGAGAACACAATCTTGGAAGTTCAGGTTATGTGCTGATTTAAGCACTTTGAATAAAAACATCTTGATTGACTGCCATCCCCTTCCCAAGATTCACGAGCTTCTTGCCAGTTTGGGTGGGGCAAGTGTTTATTTCATTCATTGACCTCCAGCTTATAACCAGATACCTCTTACAGCAGATTCTCAAGAGTTCACTACTTTTGTCACTCCTTTCGGGGATTACAAGTATCTCAGGTTACCTTTTGGCCTGGCCTGTGCGTCTAGTGTCTTTCAGAAGACTTGCCGGTGGTCCAGGCCTATCAGGATGATATCCTGGTGTTTGCAGAAAATTGGGAAACACACTTGAACAATTTGACTAAAGTTTTAAGTAGATTAGATGAAGCAGGCATGCCCATTAGGACAGATAAATGTCAATTTGGTACCCAACAACTGGATTACTTGGGTCATATTTTGTCCTCTGAGGGCATCAAACCTAAGTTGTCCCTTATCAAGGCCATTAGTCATTCCGTTCCTCCTAAAGACAAAGATACCCTTTGGTCATTTTTTAGATTAGCAGAATATTATGCACGTTTTGTTAAGAGTTATGCTCAACTAGTTGAACCATTGCATGCTTTCCTGCGTGAGGGTTCAAAATTTATCTGGCCTGACGAAGTCTCGTCCTCCTTCAACCGAGTCAAAAAATTCATTGTTGAGGCACCTGCTTTACATGCTTTTCAAGATGGATATAAATGTTTCATCATGGTGGATGCCAGTCTCACAGGGTAGGGTGCAGTTGTAGGTCAATGGATGTCTAGAAAGAAACACACTATAGCCTTGTCTTCAAGAACAGCAAGGTCCTTCAGGCCTTGCTGTTCCCAAGGCTAATTGGGTCCAATCTGGATTCTGGCACCGCAGTCAACTAGATCCTTGTGGGACAGCTTGAATCCAGCTCCTGGTCATTGTCAACACCTCCTGGTCCTCGTGGCTGAAAAGTCAAGCTTTACCTCTTTCCCCTGAAATCACCCGACATCGGCTGGCATCTTCTCCTCGTCATCCTGGTCACTGGCTAGTGACCCAGACTCTGTCTCCTCTGCTTTCAGGTTCTTCAAATCTCTGATCCACCCTTGGATCCACCCGGACACTTTTCCTCAGGTCGCCTGCAGCATTTCTTCGCAGCTCTCCATAGGAATCGACGGCGAAACCAGACACCAAAAGACACCTATGCACCCGGCTTCCCTGGGTGAGGTAACACAAGTACTCCGTTGCTCTTGTGGGTCTTGACTCTCAAAGTGTCCTAGTCTAAAAGGGTTCCATTATAGATCACCTAGAAGTGCCCTTAATCTTTAAAATTGTAACTTGTTCGTTCTCCATAGAAAGTCAATAGTAATCTGCGGCTGTGTTTAGACACTGCACCGGTCCCCCATGGGCCTCCCGCATCCTAACCTTGGGTGGTTATAGGTAGCCCCAGTGGTTCTACAGGCCCTAGGCCTGCTTTTTTACTCTCACGTGGTTCTTATACCACTATTTTAGTGTATGGTTTGTGAGGCCCCTAGGGCAGAACGTGTACTGTGCAACTTATCGTATGCTAATTAAGTTCCTTGTATTGTACTTTTACCTCTGACCTCATAAAGAGTCCAGAGGGGTTGTGTTTAGAATAAATACATATATATTTGATATAAACTTTGTGTGGAGTGCTTTCATTTGATAATTCAAGAGATTATAATTGGTAAAACAACAAGCTTAACTTGCCTCTAAGTCTTAGCCTGAAGGCTGCTCTCCACAGCTTACCACTAGGATAGCTTTATATAAGGTTGACTTTACAACCTACCATCAATAAGGGTCGTTTGGACTGGTGCAAGGTGCCTACTAGAATAGTGGACATCATACACCAGGCCAACTTCTCACATTGGTGTGCAGCGGGTGGGATTAGAGCTTGCATTGTTTTACCAAATAATCTTGAGAATATCATTTGAAAAATCACATTAAGGTACCGGTAGGTACATATAAATAAAGCTTATAATACATAAGTTCTACTGAACTTAGAAGTTGTGGGTGTTAAGGGATTAGCACCCCCTGACTACTACTCCTAGAGAAGTTCTAGTATGAAGCCAAGTAGTGTAGGTAGGTGCACACACCACACCTCACTAGTCATGGCTTTAAGGGTAGGAGCTAGTGCAGCTCTGCCAGATGTCAGCAAAGTGCAGAAATCTAAATATGACACATTCTTCTTCCAGGAGTTAAGGGGTTTGTGTGCCATAGGAAAATTAAAGCAAGGACAAAGTCCCATCACCCAACACCTAGCAGATGACTTAGACAAAGCATCAGATCCAGATACACTAGGTAATGGGAATGGGGCGCATCCATCAGCAGAACAGGATAATGGTGGGGTGCCCTCTGATGTTGATGAGAAAAATGCAGACCAGGATGTGGTCAATGGACCCAACCTGGGAGAAACAGGGCTACCTGGAGATGAAGTGGGCCAAAATGGGCCTCCCTCCACACCGTCCCCCCCCCCCACATAGGCCTAATGGTGTACCTAGAAGGACAAGATCGCCTTCAGTGGAATCTAACCATTCAGGGTCATCACTAGGGTCCTCTGCCTCATCTCATAGGAGAAGAACTTCTCCTGAGAAAAGGGAACATGAAGCTAGAATGAGAGAAGTCAAATTTAGGATCAAGAGGCAAGAGATTGCCTTGGAGAAAGAGACCCTAGCTCTTGAAAGAAAGAAAATGAAGATGGGGATAGATTCCCCTGGTGACAGCAATATCCCTAGTGGTAGGGAAAGGTCTTATGACCATGGAAACCTAACCAAGACTGTCCCTCCCTATCAGACTCAGGGTGACAGCCACAAATGGAAAGGGCCTGCAAAGAACAGATGGTACCCCAGGGGCAGAGGGCAGCACTCTTGTGGTTCTCCTTTGCAAACAAAAGTAGAGAGAAGCTCCTCACTATCAGAGAAGAGGATGCTGATGATTACAAAGTCCTGAAGAGTGCTCTAATAGATGGGTTTGGCCTAACCACTGAACAGTATTGGTTGTAGTTCAGAGATACCCAGAAGACACAGACTCAGGACTGGACTGACTTTGTAGATTGTGCTACTAAGGCTCTGGAGGGATGGTTACTGGGAAGAAAAGTGTGTGACTGTACAGGATTGTATAATCTAATCATGAGAGAACAAATTCTTAATAATTGTCAGAACCAGATGTTGCATCAGCACTTGGTTGACTCTGATCTAACCTCTCCCCAAGAATTGGGAAAGAAGGCAGACAAATGGGTCAGAACCAGGGTGAAGCAGAAGGAACAGAACCAAGGTGGTGACCAGAAGAAGCAAGACCAAAAGGGTGAGCAGAAAGCTAAAGACCAGAAGTCTTCACAAGGTCCCCAAAAAGCTTCTAATGCTGGGGGTCCCCAATCCAAAAAGAAAGAAGGTCCTAGAAAACCATGGTGAAAAGTTTGTAAAAATAATACTCACTGGACCAGTGAGTGCACCAAAAAGGAGACCGCTCCAGCCATCATTGCCCCTAAGGCAACTGTTCCCCTTAGTTCAGCTCCAAGTGGTGGTTCTCAACAGAAGGGTGTCGTAGGGTTAACCCTGGGAACTGAGATGCATTCTGGCCTAGTCAGAAAACCCATTCAAGCTGTTTTGATCTGTGATGGAGGCATGGATATGGACTACTCTGTGAGTCTCAGTAACATGGGCAAGTACAGACAAACTCCTTTAGTCAATGAGAAAAGGCGCATGCCTACAGGAACACAGGTGCCAGTGTCACAATAGTGACACCTGACTTTGTGGACCCTGGACAGTACATACTTGGTGAAACCTACAAAGTGACCAATGCTAGCAATGTCACTACCACACATAGGGGGTCATTACGATTGCGGTTTTTCCGCATCCTCGGGGCCGGCGGAAGCCACCGCCGGCCCCGAGGATGCGGAAAAACCGCAGCGGACTGACCAAAGACCCACCGCCAAATGAGGATGGCTGGTGGGTTGGTTTCCGTCCGCAGCTTTTCCGCCGCGGTCGGATTACAACCGCAGCGGAAAAGCTCTAATATGGTGACAGTGTCTTACAGACACTGTCCACCATATTAGGATGGCCAGTGAGTTATGCTTTTCCGCGGCGGGTTTTCCGCCGTGGAAAAGCATATGGAACTTCACTGCGGGGGCCCGTTGCGGGCCCCCTAGGTGAAGGGGGGTGGGGGGTGCACATGGGGGGTACCTATGGTACCCCCCTGCATTTGCATGCAGAAAGCGGCAGGCACCGCACGGTGCCTGCCTCTTTCTGCATGCAAATGCAATGCGTGCATTTTTAACATTGCCGCGGGTGCAGATTGAAGCTGCACCCGCGGCAATGTTAAAAATAGAGGATGTGACCGCCAGGGTGGCAGTCACATCCTAATTGCACAGGAGGGAACTCCGCATGCCATGCGGAGGTTCCCTCCTGCTCTGGGGTCGCGGACGGACGCAAGTCCGTCCGTGATCCTAATCGACCCCACTGTATGGCAGTTGTTAATTTCTCCTGGGGAGGGGTAACTGGCCTTAAGAAGGTTGTTGTTAGTTCTGACCTCCCTGTAGAATGTTCTTCAGCCTGGTCTGAAGTGGAGTTTAGGACTCATGCAGAAATGTTAGGAATCTCAACACATGTCCTTGCAGTGACTAGGTCACAGGTCAAAACGTCTAACGCTGAACAGGCACTGGATTCTGGAATAATGGACCAGTTGCCTCCCAGGAAAAGGAGCAGTAGGGTTAAGGCAGTGCCTCCCCCGCCTCAGAGTGAGGATCAGACTTCTGAGGAAGCTGACTGTGAGCCTGAAGAAGGAACAGTCCTAGAAGAACTTGAACCTGATCAGGTTGATATTTTTGGGACAGGGGGCCCTTCCAGGGCAGATATGAGGCAGGCGCAGTTGGACTGCCCTTCTCTTGAACCCCTCAGGCAGCAAGCTGCTGCTGAGGCTGCAGGGAATGCTATTGGTACCCATAAAGTTTATTGGGATGAAGGGCTCTTGTATTCAGAGGGTAGACACCCCACGCTTGGTGCTTCCAGGAGGTTGGTCATACCTTTGGCATTCAGGGGCTTCCTTTTGACACTAGCCCATGATATTCATCTTGCAGGACATCTTGGTCAGAACAAGACTTGGGACAAGCTTGTCCCTCACTTTCACTGGCTCAACATGTCAGAAGACACAAAGGAGTTGTGTCACTCCTGTGTAACCTGCCAAGCCAGTAGCAAAGCAGGTGGCACTACAAAGGCCCCCCTTATACCACTACCTGTGGTGGGGGTTTCCTTTGAAAGAGTGGGGCTTGATATTGTTGGACCAATGGATCCTCAGACAGCATCTAGGCACAGGTTTATCCTGGTGGTAGTGGATCATGCCACCACGTACCCAGAAGCTATACCCCTTAGGACCACTATAGCATCTGTTGTGGCAAGAGCCCTCTTGGGAGTTTTCTCAAGGGTGGGTTTCCCTAAGGAGGTTGTATCAGACAGAGGTGCAAACTTTATGTCTTGTTACTTAACTGCAATGTGGAAGGAGTGTGGAATGAACTACTAGTTCACCACACCCTATCAACCACAGTGCAATGGTCTTGTTGAAAGATTTAACAAGACCTTAAAGGGTATGATTAAGGGTCTCCCAGAAAAGCTCAGGCAGAGATGGGATATTATGCTACCCTGCCTTTTGTTTGCAAACAGGGAGGTTCCTCAGAAGGGGGTTGGCTACAGGCCATTTGAACGTCTGTTTGGGCACCTTGTCAGAGGCCCACTTTGTCTAGTGAAGGAGGGATGGGAGTTACCTCTCAAACCCCCTAAACATGACATTGTGGACTATGTACTTGGTCTCCGATCCAGGATGGCAGAGAAGAACTTGAACCTGATCAGGTTGATATTTTTGGGACAGGGGGCCCTTCCAGGGCAGATATGAGGCAGGCGCAGTTGGACTGCCCTTCTCTTGAACCCCTCAGGCAGCAAGCGGCTGCTGAGGCTGCAGGGAATGCTATTGGTACCCATAAAGTTTATTGGGATGAAGGGCTCTTGTATTCAGAGGGTAGAGACCCCACGCTTGGTGCTTCCAAGCAACTAAAACCCTTGAGGCTAGCCAGGAATTACAGAAGGCCTGGCATGACCAAAGGGCTGTGCTGACTGTTTACCAGCCAGGGCAGAAAGTGTGGGTGTTGGAGGCTGTGGGCCCAGCAGCTCTCCAAGACAAACGGAGTGGACCCCACAGTATTGTTGAACAGAAGAGAGAGGTTGACGGGGCAGACATGGGCTTGCTCATGGCTACTGATGAAGGACAGAAGGAAGAGAGTGACCCTCTCCCAGACCTGCTCTCTCAGAACCCTGATGATGGGTCACTTGATGGTGTAGCCTTGGCAGGCAGCGTCACTGACCAGCAGCAAACTGGCTGCAGACAAGTTCTGCAACAATACAGATATATGTTTTCACTGACTCCAAGTCAGACTACCTGGTGCACTCATGCAGTGGACACTGGGGACAGTCTGCCTGTTAAAAATAAGATTTACAGGCAACCTGATCATGTCAGGGACTGTATCAGGACTGGAGTCGAGAAAATGTTGGAATTGAGAGTAATTGAACTTTCAGATAGCCCTTGGGCTATCCCAGTAGTCCTAGTGCCAAAACCTCACACCCAGGGTGGTAAGAGAGAGATGAGGTTTTGTGTAGACTATAGAGGTCTCAATGCTGTCACTAAGACAGATGCCCATCCAATACCAAGTGCAGATGAGCTCATAGATAAGTTGACCTCTGGCAAATTTCTGAGCACATTTGATCTAACAGCTGGCTACTAGCAGATCAGACTAGCTGATGATGAAAAGCATTATCAGTTTGTGGTAATACCCTTTGGTCTGAAAAATGCACCTGCCACATTTCAGAGGTTGGTGAATAAAGTCCTCACAGGCCTGGATGACTACTGTGCAGCTTATCTTGATGATATTGCTGTCTTTAGCTCCACCTGGGAAGATCAGCTGATCCACCAGAAAAATGTTTTGGAGGCCCTGCAAAAAGCAGGCCTAACTATCAAGGCTACTAAGTGCCAGATAGGGCAGAGTCAGGTTGTGTACCTAGGCCACCTTGTAGGTGGAGGCCAGGTTCAACCATTGCAGAGCACAATCCAGACCATAATGGACTGGGTTGCTCCAACCACCCAGACTCAGGTCAGAGCTTTCCTGGGCCTGACTGGGCACTTTAGGAGATTTGTCAAAGGGCATGGGTACATTGTGACACCCCTGAATGACTTAACCTCTAAAAGAATGCCTAAGAAAGTTCAGTGGACAGTCAGCTGTCAAAAGGCATTTGAAGACCTGAAGCAGGCCATGTGCACTGCACCAAGTCTGCAAAGTCCTAACTACTCCAAAGAATTCATTGTTCAGACAGATGCTTCTGAGTTGGGGGTAGGGGCTGTGCTATCACATTTGAATGAAGAAGGTCAGGACCAGCCAGTAGCTTTTATTAGCAGAAGCCTGACTCCTAGAAAGAAACGTTGGAGAGCTATTGAGAGGGAGGCCTTTGCTGTGGTTTGGGCTCTGAAGAAGCTGAGGCCATACTTGTTTGGTACTCACTTCACAGTTCAGACAGACCATAACCCCCTCTTATGGCTAAAGCAGATGAAGGTGACAATCCCAAACTACTCAGGTGGTCCATTTCCCTACAGGGGATGGACTATACAGTGGCACATAGACCTGGGAGTAACCATGCCAATGCAGATGGACTCTCCAGATATTTCCACTTAGAACATGAAGACTCAACTGGTCAAGGTTAGTTTAATGTCCCTGCATTTGGGGGGGGGGGTTGTGTAGGAGAGTAGGGTCTGCTTCCCATGGTTACCCCCACTTTTTGCTGTGCTTCACTGGTTTTTCTACTTTAGTATGGCTGTGGACCTGCTAATCAGGCCCACAGCCTAGCTGCTCTCTCTCTAAATTGATATCATGTACTTTAGGTACATACCAGATTGGTTACTGAGGCACCCTTGTGCGGTGAGCCCCTGTATATGGTACCCTAGGTACCCAGGGCATAGGAACCCCAAGGCCTACCAGGGTCTGCAGCATGTATTGTGCCACCCCAGGTTAGACTTCCAAACTGACACCGCAGGTCTGTACTTACAGCCTGGGTAAGGTGGTGTAATCACCCCTTACTTCGATATAGTATACCTGTATCTACCTTATATATAGACACATAGTAACCTATAAGTCACTCCTATGGCAGGCCTTGACAATCCTGGAAGCAGAGTGCTTGGTTTTGTGTGAGAGGGTGCCCAAGCTTGAGCTGAGACCCTCTGCAGCTTTCAGAACCATCTCCTTATAGCTGTTCTATGATATAGCCATACCATATACTCTTAAGTGCATTATAATCCTCGCGGTTAATGCTAACTTTGGTTTGGCTTTATCAAAACATGTTGTGTAAGGTGTCAAATACTTTGGAATACTACCCCCACCCCCTGCCAGTTCTGGCGGCGGGGGTGGCATTCCACCCTTCTAGAGGGATAAGACATGTAGTTACTGGTAAACCCGGTTAAAGTTAAAAAGAGCCCCAGCGTCACAAAATGGATGCTGCTGCAACAGACACGCGTCTGCCCTCCTGATGCTGGACCAAACTCCGGCATGGGAGGCCTGGACAATAGGTTTCCTGTCCAGGGAGGTGCTGGCACCTCCCCAGACAGGCTTTAGTGTATTGGGGCAGGGTGGGTCGCATTCAGTAAATGCTTTTCAGTCACTGCCTGGGGCGCACAAGGTGCTCCATGCATTTCCCAGTTCAAACCGGTTGCTGGGGCACTCAGCCCCAGCTCGGGAGCGAAACTGTACAAAGGGGAAGGGGTGCAACCATCCCCTACCCAGGTCCACCCATAGGAGGGACCTTATTTATTTATTTATTTATTTATTTTTGAAACTTATAAAGCACTACAAATGCCCTTGGGTGTCTTGGCGCTGTGGACTAGGCAGAGTCAGAGGCTAGCTTATTGGTAAAACAACCATGTTTTTATCATCTTGCTGTGCCTTTGACAATTGAAAACTTTGATGTTGAATATAGAAGAGACTTTTAAAATACCTTTCGCTATACTGACTTCATTGGAGTGCACCTTCCCTTTTGTTTTTGTATACCGGTTTAAAATTAGACATCCTTAAACAGCGGATGTTGGAAGTGACTGCACCACCTGATATTTGGAAGACCCGGAACTAATGTGCTTGACCTTGGTCTGCTGTTTGTGCTTTCTTACTGTTTAATCGAAAGTGCAACAGTGACTGGCATGAACGAATCTGCGACGGCAGAGCATTCCACAATCTTGCTGCTGTCACCACGAAACACCTGTCTCCCCAAGACCTGACTTTGTTCGTGATACCTGTAGCTGGTGTGCAGTGGAAGAAAGGAGTTGTCTGTTGGGACAGTCTCTGGATAGCTGATTTATCAGAAACTGAGGGCCTAGTTTACGTGAAGCTTTGAAGGCAATGCATAAAGCTTTAAATTTTATGCTATTTCTAACTGCCAACCGGTGGTAATTTTTAATCATGTGAGATACAGGTTTAAATTTGGGGGTTCCTGACAACATTCTAGCGGCAGCATTTTGAACAGTTTGCAGTTTGCAGTTTGCTGATTACCCTGCTTTGTGCATTAGCAAACAGCCCATTGCAGTAGTCCGAGGATGACATCACTAACGTGCTGACCAAGGTTTTTCCTGCACTTTCGGGAAGATACGGAATAATTTTCTTGATCAATCTGAGTTTGTAAAATGCTATTGAGACAACTTGATTGGCATGAGAGACAAAATTCAGATTGTCATCGAACTTAGTTCCTAAGTTCCTAACATTGGTGACCGGGTTAGGCAGAGTTCCCAGTGAAGACGGCCACCAGGAAGTAGACCATGAAGGAGACAGCTTTCCGAAAATAATGACCTCCATTTTTTCGGTGTTCAATTTAAGGCAGTTGCTGGCCATCCAGTTACTGATGGCGAGCATGCCTTCTTGAAAGCTTTCGGCAACCTTCTCTCCATCATTGTTTACTGCAAGCACCAACTGAGTGTCATCCGCGTAGGACGTAAGGCCCATCCCGTGAGCTTTTATGACTCTAGCTAGGTCCGACACATAGATATTAAATAGTGTCAGACTTAGAGATGAGCCTTGGGGAACTCCACAGGGTAGAATCAGTCGGGCAGATTGAAAGGGGCCTAAGGTCACCGCCTGAGTCCTATCAGAGAGAAAAGAGGATAGCAGTTCTTTTGCCTTGTCTTGGATGCCCATAGCCGAGACACGGTCGATCAAGATGGAATGATAGACCGCTGATAAATCTAGCAGTATGAGCACAGCTGTGCCTCCCTGGTCCCTAATAATTCTTATATCTTCAGAGGCTTTAATTAAAGCTGTTTCAGTGCAGTGTAGTTTGCGGAACCCAAACTGTGTGTCATCAAGCAAGTGGTGGTCCTCAATATATTCGGATAGTTGTGAATTCATCGCCTTCTCTACCACCTTGGCCAGAAAAGGTAGTCTGGCTATAGGCCTGTAGTTCTTCGTATCCTCTGGATTCAGGTGGGGGGTTTTTAAGAGTGGTGCTTTTCAGCGAATCAGGATAGATTCCAGCTGTAAACATGGAATTACAGATTTCCACTATTACTGGGGCTATTAGATCGGTGAAAGGGGCGCGCACTTTAGATGGGCAAGGATCTGTAGCAGATCCCGACTTTATGATTTTCATTATCTCAGCAATATGTTGCTCAGTGACTTTATCAAATTGTGCCAAGCAATGGTCTGGGGGATTAGTGAAGGTTAACTGTGTTTTACTTTTTTTATTAGTCGTAAATTCCGAATAGATTGTATTAACTTTTTCATAGAAATAATCGGCTTAGGAGTAGCACAGGGGTTGTGATGGAACAGGGGCGGCCTCAGGTGGTCGCCCAGCTAACTTATTAACTACTTCAAATAATTGTTTATTTGAGTTTTTAGCCAATACGATTTGAGTAGTGTAAAATTTTCTTTTTTACTGCACAATCATCATTTTGTATTTGGCCAGTTCTTAAAGTTAGTCCAACCCCTAAACTTACTATAAGTATAGAACCCCAGTCCCTAGGCCTTTGGATTACCCTGGACGAAACTCTGCAACATATATCTTGGACCTTTGACATTCCATTTCGACTGCACTGGAAGATGCAAGAAATCTCCCTTGTGGTCAAGGAGTGACCTCCCTGTTCAAACAGGCACCAACTGCATTTTTGCTGGTCTGCCTTTTCGAGGCTCCCGCCGGATCCCGAAGAATTTGTGACACAGGACATGGACTTCCAGACATCTCTGATGCTGACCTGCGCTTCCAGCAAAGCTGAGACCTGTAGCGGACATGAGAGATGTGGGACTGGAACTCCTGGACAACCTGCAACTTTGCAACTGCACCTACTTCCCGAGGTATCCTGAAGTTGTGCATTGGGGTATTTGAAGCCCTTGCCCCGAGCACCTTTTGCACTGAAGCTCATCGGCCTATACTCCACGAGTGTCCCGTGGGCCCGCTTTGTCTTTTCCTCTTGAAGCCATCTTTGATTTAGTGAGCTTCCCTGATTGCTCCAGATGTGTTCCCACTCCTCTCCAAAGGAGGAGTCCCTCAGACCTTGCTGGTCTGTACCGCAGCCAATCATGTCATCTTGCGTGGATTGCTGTTGCCAAGGCTTGTTGGGTCCAATCCGTATTCCGATACTGCAGTCAACTAGATCCTTCGTGGGCAGCTTGAATCCAGCTCCTGGTTGTCGTTGACGCCTCCTGTCCTCGTGGCTGAAGAGTCAAGCTTCACCTCTTTCACCTGAAATCACCCGACATCGGCTGGCGTCTTCTCCGCGCCATCCTGGTCACTGGCTAGTGACCCAGACTCCGTCTCCTCTTCTTTCAGGTTCTTCATATCTCCGATCCACCCTTGGATCCACCCGGACACTTTTCCTCTGGTCGCCTGCAGCATTTCTTCGCAGCTCTCCATAGGAATCGATGCCGAAACCCGACACCAAAAGACACCTATGCACCCGGCTTCCCTGGGTGAGGTTACACGAGTACTCCGGTGCTCCGGTGGGTCTTGACTCTCAAAGTGTCTTAGTCTAAAAGGGTTCCATCGTACTTCACCTAGAAGTGCCTTTAATCTTTAAAATTGTAACTTGTTCGTTCTCCATAGAATGTCAATGGTGATCTGCGTCTGTGTTTAGACACTGCACGCGTCCCCCGTGGGCCTGCTGCATCCTAACCTTGGGTGGTTATAGGTAGCGCCAGCGGTTCTACAGGTCCTAGACCTGCTTTCTAACTCGTACGTGGTTCTTATACCACTATTTTTGTATATGGTTTGTGAGGCCCCCTAAGGCATAACGTATACTGTGCAACTTATCGTATGCTAATTAAGTTCGTTGTATTGTACTTTTACCTCTGACCTCATAAAGAGTCCAGAGGGGTTGTGTTTAGGAGAAATACATATACATTTGATATATACCTTGTGTGGTGTGCTTTCATTTGATCATTCAAGAGATTATAATTGGTAAAACAACTAGCTTAACTCGCCTCTAAGTCTTAGCCTGAAGGCTGCTCTCCACAGCTACCACTAGGATAGCTTTCTATAAGGTTGACTTTACAACCTACCATCAATAAGGGTCGTTTGGACTGGTGCAAGGTGCCCACTAGAATAGTGGACATCATATACCAGGTCAACTTCTCACAGCATGTACAAACTGAGTTCACCAGATTTTTAATGTGCCAGAACAATAGGGAAATGCTATAATCTGGCATTAATCAGATCAATCCTGTACTTGGTCTTCTTCTGTAAATTCCCATGCGCACTGTAAGGTGCATTATGAAAGGGGTTTTTACCAGTACATAATTTACTTTAACTTTGATAGTATGTGATCTGTAACCATCAATCCTGCCCAGTTTGTCCACACACGCGATGTTGTGCTCATCCAGCTGTTCGTTGACAAAATCCTCCCCAAACAAAGAGACCTTTACTTTAGTTTAAGACTAGAGTACCATTTTATAACGAGGCTGATATCACCCCTGCATGTATGTTCGCACTCATCAGTTTCATTTGTTGACCAAACAATATGGATTGGTACATACTTTTTTGTACTGATCATCTGCTACGTGCAACAGCTGACCCACATACATTCTTCATCTTGTGTTTGAGCAACAGTGTACATTTGCAATTTGTGTACTATCATAAGAATGAGGGTGCAAGATGTACCAAACCATTTTGTGGTCACAAACAATGGTGATTCGCCAAATGGTGGGCCATGTATTGGACCTCTTTTGTAACCCCAGCTTGCTTCAACCAAAGTGTTTCTAAATAGGATTGTTTTATAGCAACTCTTGTCCTTTCAATACCCTCTAGCTGCTAAAAAAATGTTTTGCATTTGAGAAAGCAAATGTAATGGTGGTGGTATTCTGTACATTGCTGGCCACCATCCTTGCATTCTAAGCAATTCACAGAGCGTCACCAACTGTGACATGCCTTATCAATATTCATTAGGCATATTATTTTCCAACCCCCTCCATAATGTGCATGTAGGTCACATCACACATTGCATACCCATTTGAAAACTAGTTTTGCAAACTGTTTCTTGTTTTACAAATTGACCTTAGTAATCAGCCTGCTTCTAGACACACCTTGCCTCTGTGCAGAATAAGGGTGCATGCATCCCAAACGAGACATAGGTTTCATCATGAGGAAACAGAGTTAGGGTGTAATAATACGGTTTCAGGCACCAGACCTAGTATTGAGCACCTTCCCTTCTTGTTACATAGGAAGGCATCTCACAGTTCTATTTACTCTCCTTCTTAGAAGTTACCCTCTCTGACCCTATGCATATGATACAAGTAACACAGGTAAAAAAAGGGAGGACAAAAGTACCTTGTCAAAACAGTTTCTACCCTGCACCTGACAACTTTCCCCCGTGGTTACCTGTTGTCTGGTAAAGGTTTGATGCTGTTGTGGGTTTTGGCTCTACTCTAGTGACTTCATTTAACTAATGAGGCAAGTTCAGCTCTAAATGTGGTTGTGGAGGAGCCTAGTCACTGCTGTAATGAGGGCTCATGCCACTATTTCCTTCTAGAGGTAGTGTTGCCTGTCAATTGAACAGAGATGTGCCCATCTCTCTCTCTCTGATCATGGACCTTCGCACAAGTCTCTTTCTACTCCAGAGATTTGAACAGAGGAGTTGAGCCCAGTGCTCTCTGTGGTGACTCGTGGTCACAGTCCCAATCTGAAAGGGTGGCCGATTTCCTCCCCCCTCCTACACCTCAATGAGCCTGTCTGCTGTGCAGTCGCAGTTGAGAGAGAAGCACCATCCAGTCAACAAAAAGAAAGCAGTGGCAGAGGAAAAAGTTGAAGATGCCAGCCTGTCATGCTACTTAATGTTAGAAATGGAATTCCTGGTTGGCTGAGTTATTCACACAGGCCAGGCAGGAACCACCACTCTTGTCAGGGTAAGCTAGATACACACTAAAAGATAAACTCTGCTCACCCTCTGGTACTTTGACACAGAGCAGTCAGGCTTATCTAAAGAGGCAATGTGTAATGTATTTGTGCAACACACACACACACAATACCACAATGAATATACCACATAAATATAAATACTCCACACAGGTTTATGAGGGTAAATAATTATATTCTGAACAAAACAAGAAATAAATGCCAAAAATCCAATGTATAGAAGTTGAGATATTGAATTTTAAAAGAATAAGTGCCATAAAGTGCTCACAATCAAGTTGTGTTGAAAAGGTTAATGTAGGTCACACTGGACCAGGGCAAAGTCAAACTATGGGCTGACCGCGATGGAGCGCCAGCTGGCTGCAGGACCCATGCAGGTCAAGAAGCGTCAGGCAATGCCCCGGTTTCTGCCACGCAGTCAAGGGAAGGCATCAATCTCGCCAAGCTGCAGTGACAGGAATGCGCTGTCCGATTAATCAGTCAAAGTGCTAGTTCTGATGGAGTGCTCCAAAGTTACTCCAGCAACTGGGTTGTTGCACTGGTTCTCTTACACACAGACAGGAGATGCATCGAAATTCATGCTGCAAGTATTTGGGCAACTTCGAGTGAGCCAGGCACAGGAGCAGGGTAGACACTTTGATATCCCTGAGTCTCAAACAATTGGAGGCAAGTCAACAAGCCCTTGGAGATCACTTTAAGTGAAGGCAGAGTCCAGCTCTCCTTCAGCAGAGTCAGAGAGTAGCAGGCAGCAGGGCAACAAACTTAAAAGCAGCCCTTACAGATCAGAAGTACAGTTGAGTCCTTTAAGCAGCGGAGCAGTTGCAAAGGCGGAACTTCAGTTACAAGTCCATTATTGTCTGATTGTAGGGGTCATAGACCCAGTACCTAAACCAAAAGGTCCTTTAATGCGGGGATGACTTCAACCCAGTCCTGTCTGCCATGCTGACTGTGAGGGGTAATCAGTCCTTAGTGTAGGGACAGAACACATCATATTTAAGTGGTGGGATTCCCCTCCCTTCCATCCTGCCTAGTCAAGACCATTAAAATGCACATGTATGTAGATGGGTACTAAGACACACCTAACCTTCCTGTGATGTGGCAGTCAAGAGGGGATGCACAAAGTGTAGCTGTCTCCCACCCCAGATGTGTATTAGAGACAGGCTGTCAGGCACAAAGAACAGTAAGTGCAGGGAAATGTCCACATTCTAAAAGTGGCATTTCAAAAACAGTAATGTTATATCCAGCTTCACCAGTAAGGAGGATTTACCATTACCGTTTCAAACATACAAAAAATGAAACAGCTACTCCTCTCTGGTCTGGAATTACAGCTTAAGGTGCATTATGGAATCCCCAATGCTAGCCTATGAGAGAAGTAGGCCTCCCAGTAGTAAAAAACGACAAAGTCTGTGTGTCACTACCAGGACATGCCAAAAATAATGGTGCATATCATACCCTTTTAGTTACACATCACTCTGCACTTAGGGTTACTTAGGGCCTACCTTAGGGGTGACATATATATATATATATAATAAAAAGGGAGTTTAAGTCTTAGCAAGTAGTTTGAAATGCCAAGTCAAAGTGGCAGTAAACTGCACACACAAGCACTGCAGAGACAGGCCTGAGACAGGTTTGAAAGGCTACTTCTGTGAGTGGCACAATCAGTGCTGCAGCCTACTAGTAGCATTTGAAGTACAAGCACTGGGCATATGGGATACCACTTTACAAGGGACTTGCCAGTACAACAAATATGACAATCAGGTATACACCAGTGCCACCATTTTTCGGGGAGAATCACATGTGCTTTAGCACTGATAAGCAGTGGTAAAGTACTCAGAGTCCCAAGGCCAAGAAAAAGGCCTCAGCAAAAAGAGGTGGAGGAAGGCAAAACATTTAGGGTGACCCTTCAGAGAGGGCCATTTTACAACACTTGCACATACCCAGAATCCTCTCACAAGTGTAGGAGGTGCAAAAAAAGCAAAAGCACCATAAATCATCCCCCCTGCTGAGTTGGTTTTGTGGAGGCAATCACATCCAGTCCTCTTTGGAGAAGTGCAGCTCTGGAGAAACTCCACACAAATGAGTCTGTTTTACTAGCACAGTCGTTCGGGGTCTCAGGTGTCTGGCATGGTACTGACAATCCATCTCATCAGGTCACAATCCCAAGTGGTTTTCTCCCCTGAATTTCCTTCCTTCAGAGTTGTGATCTCCATGGTGAATGGATAATATCCCCCTGATACTTAAGGTGAGGAACAGTTGGTGAAGATAACATATAGTTTCTAGCCCCTGGTTGATGGTGCTGTCAGATTTGACTCCATGCTGTCCAAGGTCTTCTCTTCGGACTCCATCCCAGATGTATTAAGTGTGAAATGAAAGGCCAGCGAGGACAGCTCATGACCCCAGTGCTGCTGGCTAAGCCAGCACCGCTAACCTCAGGCAGGAAACTGTCACCAGCCTTAGTCTTGTCTTCACCAACTGACCCTTCAGAGATGGACAATCCTGTGCAGATCCTCTTCCGAGAAGAAGGCCCACTTTGAAGGGCTCACATTAATCAGGGAGTCAGTACCAGGGAGAACGAGGAACTGCAAACAACCAACTATACGCCATCATGCTGTCATGGCAAAGACAATGGAGGTCCTGTCCATAGCGACACATGCTAGCTACAGAATTTTTGGCATCTGTGCATTAGTGGCCACTTCACTCCCCTGAAGATCATACCTCGCTTTATTTGTATAGCTGGGAGTGCTTCAAGAGGTTCTATAATAGGTTTCCTTCATTCCAAGAAGAATAGCAGTCAGCAGAAATCTGCTTCTGCTCTGGCTCATATGTAATCCCTAGAACATAAGTACTATACTAGTAAAAATAATAAGCCTGACCTAGATGCCTTAATTAATGCTAAGATTGGGTTTAACAAATTTTCTACAGAATAGGCTTCTGGCACTCTTCTTAAAATGAATGGCAAGTATTATGGGGCAATAATAGAGTTAACTTATTGCCCGTTACTTAAAAGGCAGACAGGAAAAACTGGCAATCAAGTCTATCACTGCCTGGAGTGGCAAACAGAGATCCAGATATTGCGGCATGTTTTGCCTCTTACTGTAAAGAGCTATATTCCTCAGAACACACACCATCAGAGACATCTCTTGCCACATATTTCTCTAATCTTTAACCAAAGACTACACCATCTCCAGATATTTCTGTCCTGGAACAGCCACTTCAAATTGAAAAAATACACTCAGCTGTCCAGTCTCATCCAAAAGGCAAGGCTTTTTTTTTCCTAAACTCTTCAAGCTCTTTACCTACTTCATCAATTCCAATTGCGCTTCTGGCTCTTTTACAGAGGCTACCATCTGTTTAATTCCTAAGAAGGGTTGTGACTTGACTCAGTGTAAAAAGTACAGACCCATTTCCTTAATTAACACAGAATGTAAACATCTTGCAAAAGGTCTAGCCCTGCGTTTACTTCCTGTTGTGCCTAATCATATTGATGCCTATCAAACCAGCTTTTTTCCTAACAGAAAGGTACCAGATAACCCTTGAACCATCTTAAATATAATTAATAAAACTCACAAAATACAGGAGTCCTTAGCAACTTTATCCCTTGATGCAGAAAAAGCAGTTGATAGGGTTAATTGGGATTTCTTAGAAAAGGCCTTGTACTGGCATGTTATAAGATCAATCTTCCTTCAAACTCATCTCTTTGCGTTATTCTTCCCTTCAATCTTTGGTGCTTGTTAATGGTATAAGATATCTTTACTTCCCTTCACGAAGAGGAACGCATCAAGTGTGTCCTTTATCGGGTTTACTATTCGTTTTAGCACTAGAACCTTTTCTTCACCAATTGAAAACCTCAGCAAATTTTACTGGCTTCAAAACTCATGATAATCATATCAAATTCACGGCCTATGCAGATGACATTCTTCTCTTTAAGTCCCACCCTGAAAGATCACTTCCTGCTTTTCTTTATGAATTTGCACTCTATTCTGCAGTATCAGGTTATAAATTAAACATGGATAAAACAGTTGTACTATCCTTAAAACAAATATTGCCAAAAGGTATATATGAAGACACAGGTCTCTCCTGGAACTCTAAGAACACTCTTAAGGATACAGTTACAACAAATTCAGAAATCCTATCAGAAAGGCTATCAACTTTTTCTCAGAAATGGACTGTTCTATCTTTCTGGTGGGGTCGCCTTGACAACATCAATTATGGTGCACCCTGTTCATTAACTAAAAGCTTTTTTGCTGAAATGCATTCTAATCAATTTCTTTTAGCAGGGTAAACCTCTTAGAGTTAAATTATCATGGTTAAAGCTTCCAAAATCTAGTGGGGGTGTTAATTTCCCTGACCTGTTTAATTATCACAAAGCCTGTGCATCAAGCAACACCAGCCTCATCTGTCATTATTGACGGATACTCCTCTGACACTATGGTTTTTACTGGAACAAGCTATGACAGCAACTTTTTCACACAATCATATATTTTTTATGTCCAACCCTCCTAAATATTGGTTTCCTAACACCATTTCTCATGCCTACACCCTTTTCAAATACCCATTGATCAATTTCTTAACAGTCCTATTTGGTATAATAACTTTATTTTTTTTAAAGGAGAACTTTATTCTTGAAGACCTGATTAAACAAAGGCATGGTATGTTAAATTGCTTTTGTAAGGCACACAGCTACCCAAAAAGGGTTTCCCAGCACCAGCCAGGCTAGGAGCAAGCATGGAAATTATTTGTTAAATAGCCATGTTTTTAAATTATTGCGAAAACTTGCGAAATTTGTTTCAAGGCAAACAGATGCAGGCAAAATATTCCACAAAGTAGGACCGAGAAAGGCAAAAGAGCGACCTCCCATCCGTGAGAGTCTAATCCTGGGCACCAAAAAGTTTCCCTGAGTAGTAGAACGCAGTTGCCGTGAAGGATAAGAAGGTTGGGTCAAGGTCTGCAGGTACAGAGGAGCAGTGCAAGACTTGATCTTAAATAAGAGGCTCAATGCTTTAAACTTAACACGACTTTCCACTTACAACCAGTGGAGATCACATAAGTAGTTGGTGATGGAGGTGGATTTGGGAATTCGACATAATAATCTCGCTGCCTGTTTTGCACTACCTGTAGCTTCCGCACTATATATTTGTTGGCCCCTAGTTAGGGAACGTTGCCATAGTCCATTCTTGAGGTCACAAGTGCCTGGACCACCGTTTTTTGGGTGGAACAAGGAAGCATCCAGACCACTTTTTTCAACCACTTCAATACAGTGAAGCTGGTAGCTGCCACTTTTACAGCTTGCTGTCTCATGGACAGATGATCATCAACAATGAAACCCAAGTTGCGGGCTGGCTGAGTGGGCTGAGGGGCAGTACCCAGTTCAGTGGGCCAACGACGGGGCCCATTGTTCTTTGTTATTCCCAAAAACAAGAACGTCGGTCTTGTCGCCATTAAGTTTAAGCATGTTTGTTTGCATCCATGCTGCAACTTTCCTTAAGCCATCTTGTAAAGCTGATGGATCGGACCCCTTCTCTGAAGAAAGAGAGAACATGATCTGGGTATCATCTGCGTAAGAGAATAGAGATAGCTCAGTTTCTTCTACAATGGTCGCCTGTGGTTTAACATAAACATTAAAAAGTAGTGGGCTAAGAATAGAGCCCTGAGGGACTCCACACTCAGATGAATAAAATTTACATGGGGCAGCATCAGAAAATATTTGAAAAGTGCGGTTGGTCAGGAAAGATACCAGCCATTTCAGAGCTGCACCAGACATGCCGAGGGATTGGAGGGATCATATTAGCACGTTGTGAGACACCGTATCAAAAGCAGCGCTTAGGTCGAGTAATATGAGGGCTGCTGTATCCCCCATATCCAGACGGTGTCTCAGCATCTCCGTCACGCCCAGCAGAGTAGTATCTGTTGAGAAACCGGCTCTGAGTCCGGACTGTGAATCATGCAAAAAATTGGAGGATTCAATAAACTGTGTCAGTTGGTAATTTATATGTTTTTCCAAAATTTTTGAATAAATCGGGAGAAGGGAAATAGGTCCAAAATTGGAAAGTTGGGCAGGGTCAGTGTTAGCTTTCTTCAAGAGTGGAAGAATCATAGCATGCTTCCACTCAGGGGGAACAATTGCCTCCTGTATAGAGGCATTAAGCAGATTCATAATTAGTTCAAGGACGGGTGTATCAAGTTGTTGCAGCACCCTATAGGGTAAAATGTCCTGAGGTGAACCTGATTTAATACTGCCCAGATTTTTAGTGAATGAGCTCATATCTAGTGGTAACCAAACTTGCATTTTATTAATGGATTCTGTTCTATCGGTAACCTCCAGTTCAAGGCTTTGTTGCATAGTTATGGCTGTTACAGGTCTACTCAACATAGAGTGAATGTTTTTGACTTTGTTCACAAAAAAATTGGCAAGATCATTGCATTGTGACTCATCCAAAGCAGGGGCGTAGGTTGAGTGTCTGATCCTGAAAGTTTTTTTACCATTGAGAACAATGTTCGCGGGCAGTCCTGCGCATTAGAGATGGTTCATGCGACGTAGTTTGCACGTGTTTATTTGCAAAGTGCTTGATAATTTTTTAAGGCATTTTTGTATTTCATTTTGGACTCAGTGATATACTTTCTCCTCTAGTGTCTTTCTAAGTTTTTATATTTGCTCTCTTTTTTCTTTTAGTTGCTCCGTGAACCAAGGGGCAGAGGAGTGGTAATTATATGCTTTTTTATGAGAATTCGGAAGGCAAGTGCTTTAAGAATCCATCCTTGGATTATATCTAGAGAGGAGGTAGAGACATGGGGAATAGAAGGAGAACTGTTAGAAAGATGCTTATTAAGAGCTTTCATGTCCAATTTACTCCGGTTTCTGGATTTCTGCTGTGAGCCAGAAATCGTTATAGGTGGGTTGGTTGAATCAGTACAATGGAACTTGATTAAACAATGATCTAACCAGCATAGGGGAAGAGGTGGTGAGCATTGGATATCGGACAGGTTGGAGAAAATAGGATCTAGTAAATGACCTGCCTTTGAGTAGGGCCTGTATTGCACAAAGGCAAATTCATTGCCGCGAGATCTGAGATCAACATGCAGCTGGTAGAGCATGATGGGTTGTCCAAATGTATGTTAAGGTCACCCATAATCATGAAGTTGGCCGCCTTAAAAAGATGAGAGGAAATTAATTCTGGAAAAGAGACCACCCAGGAAGTAGGCGCTCCAGGGGGGCGATAAGCAAGCCAGACAGAGTAAAATGAGGGGTCCACACGAGTTTAGAAAGGCCTGCTTCACAGCCCCTAAACATGAGTCCATCTAGTTTGCATGACTAGGATTTTTTAAATATTATAGCAATTCCACCCTGTTGGACCTAAAGTTGTCAGGTCACCTAGGGTAGCCTGGCCTAGGGTAAGACAGTCACTAATAGAGGGACATGTGTAAAGGTTGCACACCACCCAGCAGTAACTCACAGCAATTCCACTCAAAAAGAAACACTACACCAACTTTTGTATGAAAATACGTGTTGCTTTATAAAAAATATTACTTTGTTCTCTTTTCTATTATTTATCCTTAGTTAGCACAGTTCAGTACAATACATTTAAACAGTGAAGTTATCAATTTCTACAAAGCTACAAAGATATCTCACAATTCAACTTTTCAGCATAAAAGTACATTACATTGGTTTTCAGGGAGCAGTGTCTGCACACCTTACAAGCTCAGCTAGACTTGAATCCTCTAATAGAGGTTATTACCATTTACCCCCCCCCCCCCACCTATGGCACCAAGGAGAGATGGCTAGTACCTCCCACTCCACTTATTCTGTGCAAGCTCTTCTCTAGAGCTGTCTCAAGGGGGTTTATTTACCAATATTATACAGTCAGCATTCAACAACAGACCTAAGATGATCTTTGTAGAAGTCTTGAAGGGTTCTGCCCAGTTTAGCTCAATCCTCGTGTGGCCAACCGATAGTTTCTGCTCCTCTGCCCTTTTTATTTGAAAATCTATTGCCTCCAACTTCCCCCTCTCATTCACTCCTTACTTCTTTGTGCTGAGCCCACCAGGCCGGTGTCTCCGATCGTCGGGGGGAAGGAACAAAGACCACACCAGGGCACTTGGCACGGCCTGTCGGCCCCTCGACCCTCCTCTCCCGCTAAAACAGCTCCTCCGCGTTGGAGCTAGAGCAGGGAAAGAGGGGCACACAAGCGGAGAAGAGCCGATGCTCGTCTCCCGCCCACTTCCTCCACCGGTGGTAACTCCGCCTTCCTTGAGGGAAGAGGCTCGACGGGCATGCGCGGGTGAGTAGCGGCTCAAGGACGGAGTCTGCTCAGCTTCGCGGGACCTCCTCCTCTGGTTCCGCCCACGCTCCGGGACCCGCGTTCAGTCAGCAGGGCCTGCGCAGTGCGGGGGGGTGAAATTCCACAGCGCGATCCTAACGCCTCAGTCACCAGATACAGGGAGATGGGGGCAGCCTTCACTACGCGGCCAGTTCACTCGGCGACACTGCGCCAGGCACTCGGTTCAAGCCCCCAATCAGGATAATCCCACTACCCCTGATGAGGCGAAGCGACACTACAGGTAACAACAGAGGGGGGGCTCGGTTGAATGCCTGATGAGTCCCCCTTTTCTCTCAGTTCTCGTGGCTTCTGATAGAGGCACACAGGAATCCCACTCCTTTAATCTGCACCAGGACCCTTTTCCTCACTGGGCAGTGGATGGAGCTTCACTCCAGTACAATCTCCCTCACCCACTCTTTCCTCTGGGACCGGATGAGAACAGGTGCCCAGGGTCTCCAGGATTTCCTCAGGCAGGGTCAGGTCAGCAACTACAAGGGGAGAAGGGTGGTGAACCAGTAAGGAGCGTCCCTACACTGGGAGGTCAACCCTCTGATGATCCTACCCCCGCCTTATGCTACAGCCTTAACTCCAGCCAGCCTACTCTGAAAGACAAAATGGCTGCCCAGCATTCCGCCTTATATAGGCTGACCCTCAGAGGTCCAGAAGGGACCAGAAGGTTCTGGAATGCCCTATTCTATCCTATGGGTCAGATCTCAGGTGTGACAGTTGTGACAGTTGAAAACCACCATTTTGTAGATCTGAATGAATTCCTGTCAGGAAAGGCACCTAGGCCTAAGGTGAAAAACTATGAGGGCAAAAGAGCATCTATCCTCCAGGCCAACACCATAAAAATCTAGTGGACACAAAAAGATGAGAAGAGAAGGGTATGAGGGGCAAAAAGGGGACAAAATAAACAAATAATAGGAGGGGCTACGCAAAAGGTCAGACAGGTCTAACACTCGTCCCCCCCAGCTGAAAGTGGGGAGAGCTACCCAACCCCTTGGGAGTCCTCATCACTAAGGCGGAAATACCTAGAGAGACTGTCTGCATTGGCGTGGTCCACTCCAGGCCGGTGTTCCACCCGGAAGTCCATTCCCTGTAGGGAGATGGACCATCTCAGCAACTTGGGATTCTCCCCCTTCATCTGCATCAGCCAACGAAGGGGTTGGTGGTCAGTCTGAACCAGGAAGTGCGAGCCAAACAGGTATGGCTGCAGCTTCTTCAGAGCCCACACCACCGCGAAAGCTTCCCTCTCAATTGCACGCCACTTCTGTTCCCGGGGAAGCAGTCTCCTAGATAGGAAAACTACAGGCTGATCCAGGCCCTCTTCATTAAGTTGCGATAACACTGCCCCAATGCCATGTTCTGATGCATCTGTCTGGACAATGAACTCCTTGGAGAAGTCTGGGGCCCTCAGGACCGGTGCTGCACACATTGCCTGCTTCAGTTTTTCAAAAGCTTGATGACAAGCCTCTGTCCAAACTACCCGTCGAGGTTGTTTCTTCGAGGTAAGGTCTGTGAGGGGCGCTACAATAGTGCCATACCCCTTCACAAAGCGACGGTAGTAGCCTGTGAGGCCCAGAAAAGCTCGGACCTCAGTCTGGGTCTTGGGGGGTTCCCAGGCCATGATTGCCTCAATCTTTGCCAGGAGGGGTTGCACTGTTCCCCTACCCACCAAGTGTCCAAGGTACACAACCGACCCCTGCCCAATCTGACATTTGCTGGCCTTGATTGTCAATCCAGCTTGCTTCAGGGCCTGGAGAACTGCTTGCAAATGTTGCAAATGGTCCTCCCAACTGCTTCTGAAGACAGCAATGTCATCCAGGTAAGCAGCGGAGAAACCCTCTATTCCGGAGAAGACCTGATTCACCAGCCGCTGAAAAGTGGCAGGGGCATTCTTGAGCCCAAAGGGCATCACACAAAATTGGTAGTGTCCCTCAGGCGTGGAGAAGGCTGACCTTTCCTTTGCTCCATCTGTCAGGGAGATCTGCCAGTAGCCTGAAGTGAGGTCAAAGGTACTTAGATATTGGGCAGCTCCCAGCCGGTCAATTAATTCATCCGCCCTAGGGATCGGATGAGCATCAGTTTTTGTAACTGAGTTCAGTCCCCGGTAATCCACACAGAACCTCAGTTCTGGAGTGGTGCCTGGTGGAGCGCCTTTTGGCACTAGAACCACCGGACTGGACCAGGGGCTGCTGGAAGGTTCTATAACTCCTAGCTCCAGCATCTTGGTAACCTCACCATGGATCTAGCCTTCCCCTTGTCGGACAGCCGGTAGGTCTTTGACTTCACTGGTGGGCTGTCCCCTGTGTCCACATCATGGGTACACAGGTGAGTCCTTCCCGGGACAAGGGAGAACAACGTAGAATACTGCTCCAGTATCTGGCGACAGTCCTCCCGCTGTTCAGGAGTTAGGGTTGGAGAGAGAATCACTCCCTCCACTGACCCATCCTTTTCTTGAGACGAGAACAAGTCTGGGAGAGGTTCACTTTCCGCTTCCTCTACCCCATCAGTCACCATCATTAAGATGACCTCGGGCCTCTCATGGTGGGGTTTGAGTCGGTTAGCATGTAGCACCCGTAGGGGCTGTCGAGGGGTCTTAAGGTCCACCAGGTATGTGGCCTTACCCTTCTTTTCTAACACCTCAAAGGGGCCTGTCCAGCGATCCTGGAGGGAACTTAGCTCTCCAGGCTCCATCACCCATACTTTCTGGCCAGGCTACAACTCCACCGGGTGAGCGTTGTGGTCATACCACTCCTTCATTACTGCCTGGCTGGCCTCCAAGTTGTCAGAAGCTTGCTTCCACAACTTCGCCATTTGGCTCCTGAAGGCCATCATGTAGCTCACCACATCCTGGGGGGGTTTCCTGGGAGACTTTTCCCATCCATCCTTCATCAGGCTGAGAGGACTGCGTACAGGGTGCCCATACAGAAGCTCAAAGGGGCTGAAGCCCACTCCCTTCTGTGGCACTTCTCTGTAGGAAAATAGCAAACAGGGTAGGACGACGTCCCACTTCCTCCGCAGGCTTTCAGGCAGACTTCTGATCATGCCCTTCAAGGTCTTGTTGAACCTTTCTACCAGTCCATTTGACTGGGGGTGATAGGGAGTGGTGAACCGGTAGGTCACTCCACACTCCTTCCACATTGCCCGCATGTAAGCTGACATAAAGTTGGTCCCCCTGTCGGACACAACTTCTTTGGGGAAACCCACTCGGGTAAAGATCCCCATTAGAACCCTAGCCACCACAGGTGCAGTGACAGTCCTCAGAGGAATTGCCTCTGGGTACCGTGTGGCATGATCCACCAGAACCAGGATAAACCTGTGACCAGCTGTTGTTGGTGGATCCAATGGCCCTACAATGTCGATGCCCACCCTTTCAAAGGGGGTGCTAACGACAGAAAGTGGTTCCAGGGGAGCTTTCAGCTTCACCCCTGTTTTCCCACTGGCCTGGAAGGATACACATGTCCGACAGTAGGTGTTAGACGCCACTTTCATCTGAGGCCAGTAAAAGTGGGGGACAAGCCGAGCAAAGGTCTTGTCCTGACCTAAGTGTCCTGCCAAGGGTATTGCATGAGCCAATTCTAATTTCTAATTTAATTTTCTAATTTAAAACATTTATAAAGCGCAGCATACACCGAACGGTTTCTTGGCGCTAATGGAGGGGATTGGCTACAGAGACGAAGGGGGGCCCGGGACTGGGCTGGGGAAGGAGGTTTACACAGGGAATGCCTGGTTAAAAAGAAATTTCAGCAGAAAGGCTCGGCACCGTTGCGGGACTACCAAGGCCCTTGATGAACCAGGTACGGGTACCTTGGGTTCACTGTAGAGGAGTCCATCCTCCCAGTAAATGTGGTAGTGTCCCGCAACGTCCCCTGCTGCCTGGGCTTCAGCCTGTCGCCTCAGTCCCTCAAGGGTAGGGCACTCCTTCTGGCCCTTACAGAACTCCTCTCTGGTAGGCCCTCCCTCCACATGCCACTCAGCAGGGATGGGCAGGTCCTCCAGAGAAACTACTTCCCCCTCCACGGACTCCTGGTCCACCACCGCAGGTGGCCGATCTGTCACATGGGGTGTGGAAGCCGAAGCAGGCTTCTCCTGTCTTCGGGTCTGTCCCTTTTTGGCAGCGGGTTGGGCCATTGTTCCAGGCTCCAACCCAGGCGAACTCCCTCTCTGGGCAGCCGCAGACCTTGTGCTTACACAGGCCCAGTCAGGTGTACCCAGCATCGCTGAATGCATCCGGTATTCCACCTCTCTCCAAGCATTGTGCTCCATGTCATTCCCCAGCAGACAATCAACTGGCACGGCAGGGCTTACGGCAACTCGAAGTGAACCTGCAACCCCTTCCCACTCAAATGGAACCTCGGCCACGGGGTAGTGACCCATTCTGCCGTCAGCCATCGCGGCGGGGTGGAGTACATTCGGTATCACCTACTCTGGAGACACCAGTTGGCTTCTCACCATAGTCATACTGGCTCCTGTATCTCTCAGAGCCTCCCCTCTCTGGCCATTGATGGTGATCCACTGCCCATACTTGGTAGTATTTGGGGGCACCTGGATCTTGGGAACCATCTCCCGTTCTCCCAGGGACACTAAGGTGACACCCGCCCACTCACCCCCCTTATCTAAGGGCAACTCCTCCCCGAGCGCTACACTAGCCACTCCCGGGGCTTTTCCTCCGGTGGGAGGGGGTGGTCTCTTTGGGCATCTGACATCTCCCTTATAATGTCCAACACCACCACACTTGAAGCAATGGACAACCCTTGGCTGCTGGCTTTGGCCAGGATGAGGGTTTCTGGGCGGGTTTGCCTTAGGGGTGAAGCCTGTTCCCTTTCCCTGGAAACTGTTTTGGGGACCTTTAGAGAACTCCCGCTTTTTATCTCCCCCCTCCTTCTTCTGAGGGGCGCCCTGACCGGCCTTTTGGGAATCCCCTCCAGTCCCCTTTGAGGACACCAGGGTGCTTACCCAGATGTCCGCCTCCTCTGCAAGCTTCCGGGGGTTGGTCAGCTTGCTGTCCACCAGGTGTTGGCGCAGCTCGGGAAAACATTTCTCGAGTAGATGCTCTTTCAAAAAAAGATCATACAACCCCTCATAATCCTTCACCTCACTGCCCTGTACCCAGCCCTCCAATGCCTTCCTCGCATAATCCAGGAAATCCACCCAGTTCTGGGTGCTTAACTTGTGGCTCCCCCTGAACTTTTGGCGATACTTTTCTGGGGTTAGCCCAAACTTCCTGATCAATGCTAACTTCATGGTGGGGTAGTTGGTCTGCTCCTCCGGTTCTAAGGCTAACAAGGTGTCCCGACCAGTAGGAGGCATATACTTGTACAACCCACCCCCCCAGTACTTTTCCTGGATCCCATGGGCCCTTAAAGAGACCTCATAGGCAGCCAGCCATTTGGCTATATCGTACCCCTGACTGTAGCTGGCCACTATATCCTTAGGCAGGTAGGGTCTGGACTCCCTGGTTGGTTCTCTGGATTCGCTGCCACCATTTGGAGTAGAGAGGGTCCTAATTGCAAGGCCTGGAGTTCTAAATCTTTTAGTTTGAATTCAGGAGCCATCGTCCGCTCTTCCCTCTCCTGTTCTAGCCTGGCCAACTCCCATTTCAGTTGCCTCTTTTCCCTCCTGTCTGTGAGTTCCGCTTCAGTCAAGCTTCCTCCGGAGACACTACTGCCCCTCCTAGAGTAGGTCATTGGTCCTGGGAGTAGGTTTCCCACCTCTGGATGGAACAATCCCTCTACCCCTATGACCGTGTCCCGGTCCATCCCCTTATCCTCCTCCTTCCCTTCTCTGTGTGCTTCCACCCAAGCCCTCAAACTGGTCTGGAGTTCCCCCTTCTTGGCACCACGCTTAAAGAACACCCCCATTTGTTGACAGAAGTCCTTTAGCTGGGCCACAGAATAAGTGTCCAGTTCTTCCAGTGCAAATTCCATTTTGCTAAGGGCAATTTTAAGGTCACGCACACAAAAAGAATAGAGTACAAGGGCCAACGGAAGCTACCTCCACCCACCAACAGGAATAAATTTGGAAAAAGCTAAAGTAAAAAATTAGGAAGTCCGCCAGGAGAAAATTCCAGGTGTAGGTTAGTGGATTACCCTTAGTTACTGCAGAGTAATCGCAACCACAGTTTTCATCCCACCGCTAGACACCAATTTGTTGGACCTAAAGTTGTCAGGTCACCTAGGGTAGCCTGGCCTAGGGTAAGACAGTCACTAATAGAGGCACATGTGTAAAGGTTGCACACCACCCAGCAGTAACTCACAGCAATTCCACTCAAAAAGAAACACTACACCAACTTTTGTATGAAAATACGTGTTGCTTTATAAAAATATTACTTTGTTCTCTTTTCTATTATTTATCCTTAGTTAGCACAGTTCAGTACAATACATTTAAACAGTGAAGTTATCTATTTCTACAAAGCTGCAAAGATATCTCACAATTCAACTTTTCAGCATAAAAAGTACATTACATTGGTTATCAGGGAGCAGTGTCTGCACACCTTACAAGCTCAGCTAGACTTGAATCCTCTAATAGAGGTTATTACCATTTACCCCCCCACCTATGACACCAAGGAGAGATGGCTAGTACCTCCCACTCCACTTATTCTGTGCAAGCTCTTCTCTAGAGCTGTCTCAAGGGGGTTTATTTACCAATATTATACAGTCAGCATTCAACAACAGATCTAAGATGATCTTTGTAGAAGTCTTGAAGGGTTCTGCCCAGTTTAGCTGAATCCTCGTGTGGCCAACCGATAGTTTCTGCTCCTCGCCCTTTTTATTTGAAAATCTATTGCCTCCAACTTCCCCCTCTCATTCACTCCTTACTTCTTTGTGCTGAGCCCACCGGGCCGGTGTCTCCGATCGTCGGGGGGAAGGAACAAAGACCACACCAGGGCACTTGGCACGGCCTGTCGGCCCCTCGACCCTCCTCTCCCGCTAAAACAGCTCCTCCGCGTTGGAGCTAGAGCGGGTAAAGAGGGGCACACAAGCGGAGAAGAGCCGATGCTCGCCTCCCGCCCCCTTCCTCCACCGGTGGTAACTCCGCCTTCCTTGAGGGAAGCGGCTCGACCGGGCATGCGTGGGTGAGTAGCGGCTCAAGGACGGAGTCTGCTCAGCTTCGCGGGACCTCCTCCTCTGGTTCCGCCCACGCCCTGGGACCCACGTTCAGTCAGCAGGGCCTGCGCAGTGCGGGGTGAAATTCCACAGCGCGATCCTAACGCCTCAGTCACCAGATACAGGGAGATGGGGGCAGCCTTCACTACGCGGCCAGTTCACTCGGCGACACTGCGCCAGGCACTCGGTTCAAGCCCCCAATCAGGATAATCCCACTACCCCTGATGAGGCGAAGCGACACTACAGGTAACAACAGAGGGGGGGGGGCTCGGTTGAATGCCTGATGAGTCCCCCTTTTCTCACAGTTCTCGTGGCTTCTGATAAAGGCACACAGGAATCCCTCTCCTTTAATCTGCACCAGGACCCTTTTCCTCACTGGGCAGTGGATGGAGCTTCACTCCAGTACAATCTCCCTCACCCACTCTTTCCTCTGGGACCGGAGGAGAACATGTGCCCAGGGTCTCCAGGATTTCCTCAGGCAGGGTCAGGTCAGCAACTAAAAGGGGAGAAGGGTGGTGAACCAGTAAGGAGCGTCCCTACACTGGGAGGTCAACCCTCTGATGATCCTACCCCCGCCTTATGCTACAGCCTTAACTGCAGCCAGCCTACTCTGAAAGACAAAATGGCTGCCCAGCATTCCGCCTTATATAGGCTGACCCTCAGAGGTCCAGAAGGGACCAGAAGGTTCTGGAATGCCCTATTCTATCCTATGGGTCAGATCTCAGGTGTGACAGTTGTGACAGTTGAAAACCACCATTTTGTAGATCTGAATGAATTCCTGTCAGGAAAGGCACCTAGGCCTAAGGGGAAAAACTATGAGGGCAAAAAAGCATCTATCCCTCAGGCCAACACCATACAAATCTAGTGGACACAAAAAGATGAGAAGGGTATGAGGGGCAAAAAGGGGACAAAATAAACAAATAATAGGAGGGGCTACGCAAAAGGTCAGACAGGTCTAACACACCCCCTAACTTAAGTTCCCTATCGACTCTAACTATAGAATAGTTGAGGGGGAGGGCCAAGGCTACATCTGGACCTGAACTCGCGTGCAGCCATGTTTCTGTTAGAAACATAGCATCAGGCTGTTCACTATTTAAAAAGTCAAATATAACCAGTTTATGTTTAGAAAGAGAGCGACAATTAATATTCCAAAAGTTAAAAGTCGTATCAGTGAGTTTACAGCAAGTAGAGGGGCGGTATAATAGAGGGCTATTAACACTGTATTCTCCCTTAAGGCATAATTTGTAAAATTTAAAACTACAACAATTGCATTTGGAGGATTCATCCAAAAGATCAAGGCACTCACATTTGGTTCGAGAGAGGCCACGATAATTTTCTAGCTGTGCAGACGCATATCTTTTTGGGGCAGAGTCATTTGAGGAGTTTTGGCCAGGGATTGGGGCCCCTGGTCCCATCCGGACACGGACAGGGGCAGACGGGTTTGGCTTTGGCGCACCTTCGGCTCGCCGCCAGCACGCGTCCGCTGCGCGTTCTATGATGCATCTGGTTTTATCGCGGGAGGTAGGTGCCACTAGAATGCCGACCTCCTCCCTACTGTTGTCCAGACTGACGTGGAAATAGTAAGTTTAACCCCTATGAAATCCAACCCTTTTCCTTCTGTTGCAAAGACTGGAGTGGGAATAGTAAATTTAACCCCTCCGAATTCCAATGCTTTCCCTATTGTTGCACAGACTAGAGTGGAAATAGTAAATCTTACCCATCCTAAGCCTAAGGCTTTCACAACTGTTGCACAGACTGGAGTGGGAATAGTACATTTAACCCCTCCAGTGTCCAAAACTTTCCCTATTGTTGCACAGGCTGGAGTGGGAATAGTAAATTTAACCTGACCAAAGTCCAACACTTTCCCTATTGTTGCTTAGACTGGAGTGGGTATAGTAAAGAAATATAACCCCGCAAAAAGTCCAACGCTTTCCCTACTGTAGCACAGACTGGAGTCGGAATAGTAAATCTTACCCCTCGTAAGTCCAACACTTTCCCTAGTGTTGCACAGACTGGAGTGAGAATAGTCAAATTAACCTGTCCGGAATCCAACACTTTCACCACTGTTGCACAGATTGGAGTGGGAATAATAAAATGAACCCATCAAAGCCCAAAGCTTTCCCTACTGTTGCACAGACTTGAGTGAAAATATAAAATGTATCCCCTCCGAAGTCTAATGCTTTCCCTACTGTTACTCAGACTGGAGTGGGAATAGTGAATTTAACCCCTCTGAAGTCAAATGTTTTCCTGTATTGGGATCATTTCTTGTTTTCATGTGCCCTTTTTACAATAAATTCAGTTATTGGCACTCTTTAAATCATTTTGACTTAACCTAGAACAGTTTTTATTAGCTTTTCTTCATAATGATCTATCTTTTCCTTGTCGCAGATTTCTGCCAACCTTTAAAAGTGCATATTCTTTACAGAGAGCATTTTTATTACTAGGCTGCTTCTCTCATAGAAATGTTACTATTTTTTGTAATTCTGTCATCTGTGTTGTCTTTTTCTGTACAGTCCACTGCAACAGAGAAATTCTTTGCTCAGCTTTGGAAAACTCCCTTGGTAAACTCATTTCTTGTGCCTGTTCAGACTTATCACCTGCCCCATGGTATTTGAGCCCTGCACTGGAGTGACGGGTTTTCCTTAATCCACTCCAGTTCTAACAAGCGAGGCATGCGACCCAAGTGCTCTGCTTGGAGATCCTTAACGTTCGTCCGGATTTACGTAAATTTGTCGTGGAGAAGCGTGGCTCAGTGGTTAGAGACGGCAGACCCTGAAGCTGAGATCGACCATGGACCAGGGTTCGATTCCCCACCTCGGCAGGTCTCGGGCTCAAAATGCCACGGACTCGACAATTCTCGCTCTGGTGCCTACTCAACTCACGGGGTCACACTCTGTGACTCTGGGCAATAGCTTGCTTAATCTCCACTACGGCCCCTCGCGGTGGGATGCCTGGCTTTCACCTTGTGGACACCCTGCTGAGGTTTCTCACAGGGGAATACCAGGACGGGTTCCCTAAGCAAGCGCCGGGACGCTTACGGGCAGCTGTGCGCTTTACAAGTCCAGCACATTTACATTTGCTACAATATTTGTAGAGTGAGTCTCAGATACATTAGTGGCCATTTTGGGTGCTTTTCTGGTGTGCCATTCCACCCCAAAACTGTTTGCACTAGTTAATGTTTCAGTAGGTTCATTTCATTTTCATATAACCACCATGTCACCAGAGTCATCTATGGCTTTAATACACTCTTTTTGTGAGCAATAACATTTTTGTAACTTTAGGAACAGCTGTGGATGTGTTCTAATTTAGATCTTTAACATGTTAAAAAGAAGTCTTTTGCCATTTTCTATTATTTTATAAGCAGGATCCTGGAATTTTGCCTCTTCGTATTTCACAAAATAGATCCCACATTTTGCAAACTGAGTGTACATTTTCTTAATTGTTTGTATTTCAATTTCATAGAAAAGCCTGTAAATATTCTATCTCGCAGTAGTCCGCAAACGTTTTGTGAAGAAAAAAAAATGAAAAGTTTGAATTCTGGGCAATTCTTGACATATAGATGTTACAAACGAATCTTCGGCAAAATCACTTTTTTTATCTGAGTCTATTCCCTGATACATCTATTACATTTATTTTATTTTCAAGACCAGATTTAACTTTTTAACTTGTGTCTTCCTCGGTCCTATTCAGGAAAGTAATATTGACTGATCTTATTGTCAGAACTTCAGCACTTCAAAGTGACACTGTTGGAAATGATAATGCTACATTTCTCCCACACACCACGCAGTCAAATGTTTTTACCTCTTTTTATGTTAACAGCTGACCCACATACATTCTTAATCTTGCGTTTGAGGAACAGTGTACATTTGCAGTTTGTGTACTATCATAAGAATGAGGTTGCAAGATGTACCAAACCATTTTGTGGTCACAAACAATGGTGATTCGCCAAATGGTGGGCCATGTATTGGACCCCTTTTGTAACCCCAGCTTGCTTCAACCAAAGTGTTTTTAAATAGGATTGTTTTATAGCAACTCTTGTCCATTCAATACCCTCTAGCTGCTAAAAAAATGTTTCGCATTTGAGAAAGCAAATGTAATGGTGGTGGTATTCTGTACATTGCTGGCCACCATCCTTGCATTCTAAGCAATTCACAGAGCGTCACCAACTGTGATATGCCTTATCAATATTCATTAGGCATATTATTTTCCACCCCCCCTCCATAATGTGCATGTAGGTCACATCACACATTGCATACCCATTTGCAAACTAGTTTTGCAAACTGTTTCTTGTTTTACAAATTGACCTTAGTAATCAGCCTGCTTCTAGACCCACCTTGCCTCTGTGCAGAATAAGGGTGCATGCATCCCAAAAGAGACGTAGGTTTCATCATGAGGAAACATAGGTAGGGTGTAATTATATGGTTTCAGGCACCAGACCTAGTATTGAGCACCTTCCCTTCTTGTGACATAGGAAGGCATCCCACAGTTCTATTTACTCTCCTTCTTAGAAGTTACCCTCTCTGACCCTATGCATATGATACAAGTAACACAGGGAAAACAAGAGATGACAAAAGTACCTTGTCAGAAACAGTTTCTACCCTGCACCTGACAACTTTTCCCCGTGGTTACCTGTTGTCTGGTAAAGGTTTGATGCTGTTGTGGGTTTTGGCTCTACTCTAGTGACTTCATTTAACTAATGAGGCAAGTTCAGCTCTTAATGTGGGTGTGGAGGAGCCTAGTCACTGCTATAATGAGGGCTCATGCCACTATTTCCTTCTAGAGGTATTGTTGCCTGTCAATTGAACAGAGATGTGCCCATCTCTCTCTCTCTCTCTGATCATGGACCTTTGCACAAGTCTCTTTCTACTCCAGAGATTTGCACAGAGGAGTTGAGCCCAGTGCTCTCTGTGGTGACTCGTGGTCACAGTCCCAATCTGAAAGGGTGGCCGATTTCCTCCCCCCTCCTACACCTCAATGAGCCTGTCTGCTGTGCAGTAGCAGTTGAGAGAGAAGGACCACCCAGTCAACAAAAAGAAAGCAGTGGCAGAGGAAAAAGTTGAAGATGCCAGCCTGTCATGCTACTTAATGTTAGAAATGGAATTCCTGGTTGGCTGAGTTATTTACACAGGCCAGACAGGAACCACCACTCTAGTCAGGGTAAGCTAGATACACACTAAAAGATAAACTCTGCTCACCCTCTGGTACTTTGGCACAGAGCAGTCAGGCTTATCTAAAGAGGCAATGTGTAATGTATTTGTGCAACACACACACACACACAATACCACAATGAATACACCACATAAATATAAATACTCCACACAGGTTTATGAGGATAGATAATTATATTCCAAACAAAACAAGAAATAAATGCCAAAAATCCAATGTATAGAAGTTGAGATATTGAATTTTAAAAGAATAAGTGCCATAAAGTGCTCAGAATCAAGTTGTGTTAAAAAGGTTCATGTAGGTCACGCTGGACCAGGGCAAAGTCAAAGTATTGGCTGACCGCGATGGAGCTCCAGCTGGCTGCAGGACCCATGCAGGTCAAGAAGCGTCAAGCAATGCCCCGGTTTCTGCCACGCAGTCAAGGGAAGGCATCAATCTCACCAAGCTGCAGTGGCAGGAATGCGCTGTCCGATTAATCAGTCAAAGTGCTGGTTCTGATGGAGTGCTCCAAAGTTACTCCAGCAAATGGGTCGTTGCACTGGTTCTCTTACACACAGACAGGAGATGCATCGAAATTCATTCTGCAAGTATTTGGGCAACTTCGAGTGAGCCAGGCACAGGAGCAGGGTAGACACTTTGATATACCTGAATCTCAAACAATTGGAGGCAAGTCAACAAGCCCTTGGAGATCACTTGGAGTGAAGGCAGAGTCCAGCTCTCCTTCAGCAGAGTCAGAGAGTAGCAGGCAGCAGGGCAACACACTTAAAAGCATCCCTTACAGATCAGAAGTACAGTTGAGTCCTTTAAGCAGCAGAGCAGTTGCACAGGCGGAACTTCAGTTACAAGTTCATTAGTGTTTGATTGTAGGGGTCATAGACCCAGTACCTATACCCAAAAGGTCCTTTAATGCGGGGATGACTTCAACCCAGTCCTGTCTGCCATGCTGACTGTGAGGGGTAATCATTCCTTAGTGTAGGGACAGAACACATCATATTTAAGTGGTGGGATTCCCCTCCCTTCCATCCTGCCTAGTCAAGACCATTAAAATGCAGATGTATGTAGATGGGTACTAAGACACACCTAACCTTCCTGTGATGTGGCAGTCAAGAGAGGATGCACAAAGTGTAGCTGTCTCCCACCCCAGATGTGTATTAGAGACAGGCTGTCAGGCACAAAGAACAGTAAGTGCAGGGAAATGTCCACATTCTAAAAGTGGCATTTCAAAAACAGTAATGTTATATCCAGCTTCACCAGTAAGGAGGATTTACCATTACCGATTCAAACATACAAAAAATGAAACAGCTACTTCTCTCTGGTCAGGAATTACAGCTTAAGGTGCATTATGGAATCCCCAATGCTAGCCTATGAGAGAAGTAGGCCTCCCAGTAGTAAAAAACGACAAAGGCTGTGTGTCACTACCAGGACATGCCAAACATAATGGTGCATATCATACCCTTTTAGTTACATATCACTCTGCACTTAGGGTACTTAGGGCCTACCTTAGGGGTGACATATATATATGTAATAAAAATGGAGTTTAAGTCTTAGCAAGTCGTTTGAAATGCCAAGTCAAAGTGGCAGTAAAATGCACACACAAGCACTGCAGAGACAGGCCTGAGACAGGTTTGAAAGGCTACTTCTGTGAGTGGCACAATCAGTGCTGCAGCCCACTAGTAGCATTTGAAGTACAAGCACTGGGCATATGGGATACCGCTAACCTCAGGCAAGAAACTGTCACCAGCCTTAGACTTGTCTTCACCAACTGACCCTTCAGGGATGGACAATCCTGTGCAGATCCTCTTCCGAGAAGAAGGCCCACTTTGAAGGGCTCACATTAATCTGGAAGTCAGTACCAGGGAGCACGAGGAACTGCAAACAACCAACTATACGCCATCATGCTGTCATGGCAAAGACAATGGAGGTCCTGTCCATAGCGACACATGCCTGCTACAGAATTGTGGCATCTGTGCATTAGTGGCCACTTCACTCCCCTGAAGATCATACCTCGCTATATTTGTATAGCTGGGAGTGCTTAATGAGGTTCTATAATAGGTTTCCTTCATTCCAAGAAGAAAAACAGTCATATGTAATCCCTAGAACATAAGTACTATACTAGTAAAAATAATAAGCCTGACCTAGATGCCTTAATTAATGCTAAGATTGGGTTTAACAAATTTTCTACAGAATAGGCTTCTGGCACTCTTCTTAAAATGAATGGCAAGTATTATGGGGCAATAATAGAGTTCACTTCTAGCCTGTTACTTAAAAGGCAGACAGGAAAAACTGGCAATCAAGTCTATCACTGCCTAGAGTGGCAAACAGAGATCTGGATATTGCGGCATGTTTTGTTTTTACTGTAAAGAGCTATATTCCTCAGAACACACACCATCAGAGACATCTCTTGCCACATATTTCTACAATCTTTAACCAAAGACTACACCATCTCCAGATATTTCTGTCCTGGAACAGCCACCTCAAATTGAAAAAATACACTCAGCTGTCCAGTCTCATCCAAAAGGCAAGGCTTTTTTTCTAAACTCTTCAAGCTCTTTACCTACTTCATCAATTCCAATCACGCTTCTGGCTCTTTTACAGAGGCTACCATCTGTTTAATTCCTAAGAAGGGTTGTGACTTGACTCAGTGTAAAAAGTACAGACCCATTTCCTTAATTAACATAGAATGTAAACATCTTGCAAAAGGTCTAGCCCTGCGTTTACTTCCTGTTGTGCCTAATCATATTGATGCCTATCAAACCAGCTTTTTTCCTAACAGAAGGGTCCAGATAACTCTTGAACCATCTTAAATATAATTAATAAAGGGGAAACATTTGCCTGCCGTTTTCTGCTGCCCGTGCTGTCATTACCTGAATTCACAGGAAATACCTGTAGACCCTTGCCAAGCTTCGTGGACCCGCCCGCTTGTCTCCCGCCGCCCTACGCTCTCTGACCATCTGGAGCGGGGCCGCCGAGTGGAGACGGGCGAGGGGCGGACTACAACTCCCAGAAGCCCTAGCGCTCCGCCGCGTCATCTGCCAGCGCCAGGAGGTGCTTAAAAGCGGCATCGTTGCTATTGAGCGGGGGAAACTTTTGCCTGCCTGCAAGAGGGAGGGCGCGATAGCAAAAAGGGTGAAGAAAAAAAGAACACCTCTATTTCAAACAAACCCATACCACCTATAAATACTCATACACCTGTACACCTGTACTAAACCAGTTTACCCATACTCCCATAAATGTTAGTAACACCCCTTCAATCAACATTACAGGTTCACCTGAGAACTTAAATAGTCTGGGAGCATTGGGGGGGTACATGTAATTCATGTTCATCGACCAATCAACTCCTCTTAAAGAGTGTGGGGGAGCTTTTCAAACGTTATTTACAGCCAGTTGAAAAAAACCTCATGAACATTGAAAAACAATTAGCAAAACTAAACACACGATTGTTCTCCCAGAAAACATTAGGCCCACCTACCACAGGGGGGGGGGGACCCAAAGTCGTTAGCAAACCAGCGCAACCACCCCAATCTGACACCCGAGCAAAACCTGCACCTGCTCAAAAAACTGTAAATATTCAACCTGAGCAGAAATCTGCACAAGACACTTCCCTGTCCAAAACAGGAGACGGGAAGGCAAAACCTAATCAAACCCTAGATACCCCTCAAGTAACTTCGGGACAATCAAAAGGCCCAACCCAGTCAGTCAAGCCAAAAGCCACCCCATCTATACCTCAAAAAGGGTCGGCTCCGCAACCCCAGGGCGAAGGAAGGAAAGGAGTAAAGTTCAGGCGACCGACACATTTACCACCTGAGGCGACCCCATATACTGCCATCCTTACTGGGGTCCCTGAGTTGTCGGACAACACTGACGAACCCCCTTGGTCCCTCCGAAATAAGGTATTGCTGTGGCTGAGCCAAAACAGACCTCTTCAACCATCAAATTCCGGTAGAATCTCTTCGGTACGAAGAGTGTTTTGGATTGGCGAAACAAAAAAAAGCATACAGGGCGACTGTGTTATAGTCAACTGTGATGACCCTTCCACAGTTGACTATATTTGCTCCTGGCCAGCTCTGGAAAAAAAGGGGGGGATTGACGCACATCGTCTCTCTTTTTTTTATCCGCCATCTAATATCTTCGACTACGGAGAACCCCCTAGCTGGGAGGACGGCCAGGACTGGTCTTGGAACCAGGCGGGTCACTAGAATAGAAACAGAAACAGAAATTGGACTAGAGACTCGGACCCCCGGTCGGGTTTCCAAGAAGAGAACAGCCCAATCTGGAAGGCTGGAGGGGCTTCCCCACAAGAAACAGGTTCGACTGTTTGGACATGGTCGATTGACCAATAGGGCATTTAAATGGGGAAAACGGGGCTCACCAGGCACTCGGCTCTTTCCCTGTCTCCCCAACTCTAGAGAGAGTATTCCATCCGTATAATAACACACAGAATCCCTGTTACACTAGCCCAGCATTGATAAATACTGTTCCTGCCCCCAGGCGGGAGTCAGCGACTCAGGCCCAGTCCCCTTTACTTCAGCCAGCTATGGGATCAACATCTGAGGGACCCGTTGCTTTAGATACAAATGTGGAATCTGATACATCCTCTGGCGAGATAATAATCACAGACACTTTAAACACGATAGGGCACAACGCAGTTATTACTGCCAGCTTACCCCAACAGGCTAAAGGTTCATCACAAAATGAGGGGAGAGCTAGTTTGAAAATAACATCATGGAACATTGCGGGCCTCTCCAAAAAATCAAAAGACCAAACATTTCTAACTTTCATGGAAAATGTTGACATAATATGTCTTCAGGAATGTTGGGACCAGGAGGAGACCCACATTGAGGGTTTTAGTACCTTCTTTACCCCTTCCACACAGGGCAATCGAGTCAGGGGATCTGGAGGCTTGTGTACTTTTGCCTCCAATCTGGCTAACCTGACAATGATTAGACACGAGGTGGAAGGGCCCAAAAATAGGGTGCGCAAATCTCTGCAGGGATTTTCTATAAAAGGGAAAGGGCGGAGTCTTCTTTTGATTAATTCATATAATAATGTGCAGAAAGAAGACGCCAAAGCATTTGTAGACGAGCTGATCTCTATTTTAAATAAAGGTGTGGGGGAGGCAGATTGCATTCTTATAGTTGGAGACTTTAATTGTCATCTATGTCCACACGGTGATTCAAATATTTGCAGCATAACAAATTTAAAAGGGGAAACCAGCACGCATTTTGAACACACCGTTTTTGGCAACATGTTAAACCAACTAATGCATGACTGGGACATAGGATTTGCAAATGAACTCTGTGAGCCCATGGCTGCATTTCAACCAACTTTCCATGGCCGAGGGGTAGGCACTGTAATAGACTTTATACTATTGTCTAATAATAATCAGGGTTCCATACAGGGGTTTGATACTGAAGAATTAGCAATGAGCGACCATTTCCCAATAAGGGTCAGTATTGTTTCGGGTAATCATGACAGTCATGTAACAAGTACATCTGAAAGACTGTACCGCCATTCTATCTCCCTGTCCAGAAAAAATGGGTACGCCCTTAAGTGGGCCAAGGTCGACCCCAAAAAATGCCTAGAGGAGGTAATTAGGAAAGAGTGTGAACACTTTACAATATGCCTGGAACAAAATCCTAACCCTCATTTGATCAGAGTGGCTTACGGTAAGATAGTTGCCACTATGAATGACAAACTGACTAGGAAACAAAAAGATGGCGAGAAAATAAGATCAACTGGCTGGTTTAATTCAGCCTGCACTAAAGCCCATAAAGCTCTTATACAGGCCATAAAGACCTTGCCGAAAGATACCAGCTTGGTTAGAGCTGCCAGGCGAGCTTACAAACAGGCTCTACAAGACAGGAAGGAAGAACTTAAAAATCTTGCCTGGGAGGCTCTAATTAAGGCCAGTGCCCCCCTGGGACAATATCTCATTCTGGGGAGAAGTTAATGCCCTTTTTTTTTCTGAGAGCAAGATGGATTCTATGGAGGTTGCCATAGCAGAAGACGTGTGGGTTAGTTACTTCACGTCTCTGTATAAAAATGATGTTTTAGCAATGTCAAACCCCTGTGCGACCCTACAATATGCTGACACTGCCTCGCAGTCTGAAGCCATACTTACCCTGGATAGTTTCCCACTTAACATAGCTTTTCCCCCACAAGAGGTCGAGCAAGCTATTCGCGAGAGCGCTAACTCAAAAGCCCCAGGGCCAGATGGAATTCTGATCGATCTATTTAAAGAAAATATTGAACTCTGGGCCCCACTTCTCACAAACGTATTAAATGCTTATAGTCAACTAGGTTTCCCTGACACATGGCACGAAGCCATTGTAATCCCTATCTTTAAAAAAGGCGATAGGCAGGACCCAAAATGCTACCGACCCATTTCCTTGCTTGATAGATACCCTGATGAAAGTAGCAGGTAGAGTTTTACTCACAAAATTGCAAGTCTGGGCCAAATGTAACGGGGTCCTCTCCAAATTCCAATATGGATTTAAGAGTGGCCTGGGCACAGTCGAGCAGGGACTCAATTTGACATTAATAATGAATAAATATATGGTAGCAAAAAAAGGGAACCTGTTTCTGACGTTTGTCGATTTAAGCTCGGCTTTCGATTGCTTGGATCACAAAGTGTTATGGAACCCTCTGACCAAAATGGGGATAGACCCACATATTTTAACTTTTATAAAGGAACTCTATAGAGATGCAGGAGCAACGGTTAGATATGGCAAAAACGGAGAACGCACTAAAAAATTTCCCATAGAAAAGGGTGTCCGACAGGGCTGTATCCTCGCCCCTTTTCTTTTTAACTTATAAATTAACGAAGTGGCAGATTTTTGAACTGATCTGGAAGTCGACTATCTTAAAATAAACGGCCTGTCGGTACCACTACTATTATACGCCAACGATGCCGTGATTATGTCATGAACTCAGATGGGCCTCCAGAAGGCCCTAACTGGATTCTCGACTTTCATGAGCACTAGAGGACTGAAGATTAACGTGGGAAAAACTTTTACCATGTGTTGCACCTCAAAAAAGAATCCCAAAATAGACTGCAAAACCTTCGTCAATCAAACAAAGATAGGCTTGACTAAAACCTTTTCATACTTAGGCATTATTTTTAACAATAGGGGAACATGGACTACAGCCATCACTACTCGCAATCTGGCCTTTTCCCGCACCATAGGCGCAGTAAAACAATTTGCCAAGAGACTGGGCGGAAAACCCATAGATACCCTGCTTAAAATCTATGCAGCTAAATGTGTCTCTACTGCGACATATGGCGCTGGTATTTTGGGGATGGCAGATTGCACACAAATCCAAATAGTGGAAAATGCTTTTTTAAGGTTCTTGCTAACAGTCCCAAGATCAATCTCCATGACCATATGCCACAAAGAATTAGATAGAATTCATATCACTGATATAATAAAGATAACCCCGTCATGCTGTGGCACAAGATATGGTCCTCTAAGGACACATCTTTTAGCAGGGAAGTAATCCTTGATTGCATGAATCAATCAGCTGTCGCATGGCTATCCTATGTTAAAAAATTCTTGTATTCTATTGGCCATCCAGAATTTTACCTAACCCCTAGCTCATGTGCACTAATGACTAAAAAAGCCCTAAAAGAAGCATGCTTTGAGTTACTAGAAGACAGGCGGTGGTACCTGGATGGAAATAAGTCCACAATCATTTCCCACCGCCGCATTCTCCATGGTCCTGGCTTACATCCTTACCTGACCCCGGCTTTTTCTAGCTACCATAGAATGCTACTCACATGGATGAGGACTAGGTATGGGCAAATTTTGCGAATCTCGCGTTCGCAAATTTTGCGGATTTGCGAACTCGCAATCCGCAAAATCCGCGAATTCCCGCGAATTTGCGGATTTTTTTTTAAGTTCGCACGGGTTTCTGCAAGTTCGCGAGGGTTTTGTACAATTTCGCAAATTGAGAAATTGTACAAAACGCGTGCGAACTTGCAGAAACCCGTGCGAACACAATGTGCCCAGTAGGGTATGTGCCTCGTCTTGTGTGAATAAAAGGTCAGAGAAAGATCAGTTCAGCAGATGAAGAGAAAGAAGCTCCTGGTCACAGGAACAGCACGGGTATTGCGCTTGTGAAAGTCAAGGATGCAAAGCCTATCCAGCATCACAGCTGATTTTCCACTGTAGATTTGGGAAGAAGGCACACCTGTCCAGCCTCGACGACGCTCACGATTGTTTTTGGGCTAATGAATGAGTCACTGAATTTGAGCATCAACTAGTTCGAGCGTCCATGTGTGTGTTACTATGCAATCGTCCCGAAAGGCGCAGGGGTCCCTTGAGTGAGCTGTGAGCTGTAACTATTTTACAATGGCGCCAGCAAGCTGCCAGCACCGTTGTAAAATAGCTACAAAGTTAGCTTGCACAGGAAGCACTTAGATAAAATAAAGCAGCACCAGCTTCGTTTTATCTAGAGGTTCCTGTGCAAGCTAACTTTGTAACTATTTTACAACGGCGCTGGCAGCTTGCTGGCGCCATTGTAAAATAGTTGCATGAGTGGGGGTTCAACTTTTGAACCCGTTACGCTCGCGGATTTTTTTTTGCGGATTTCCCAAAAATCCGCAAAATCCGCTAGCGTAACGGATTTCCCGCTCACACTTAATGAGGACTGATTGTTTCTACAGGTTGATATCATTCCCCGCCCCAAACGGCTGGTCTGCCAAACTAATAAATTGCCCTTGTGACGATTTATCCACTCAGTCTAATATTCATTGCATCTTTTTTTGTAAATATTGTGAGTGGGGCATTAAGAGGTACTTGCTACCCATCCTAAAGCTGTGGGGTTTGAGGCAATGCAAACCAGCTTTGATTAGACTGTATATGTTGCAAGACGAACCCACTATGAATGCAGCTGTTAAATTTCTGAAATACGCTGTAAGATGCAGAGGGACGATGGCCTAACGATAAACGATTTGTATGACTGTATTATATAGTACATTATTACATTTAATAGTACATTACAATTTTTTTAGGTCCATTTTTAACATACTGTATGAACTGTTTTTTAACGTGTTTTTGTTTTTTATTTATTTACTAACTTATTGTTACGCAAATCAGCGCATCAATTTGAACAAATGTATGCTATGTATGATATGCTTTTATATTTCCATGTGCTTTTATGGTTTTTTTTACAAACACCGAATAAAGGTATCTTTGAATTGAATTGAATGAATAAAGATCACAAAATACAGGAGTCCTTCGCAACTTTATCCCTTAATTCAGAAAAAGCAGTTGATAGGGTTAATTGGGATTTCTTAGAAAAGGCCTTGCACTGGCATGTTATTAGATCAATCGTCCTTCAAACTTATCTCTTTGCGTTATTCTTCCCTTCAATCTTTGGTGCTTGTTAATGGTATAAGATATCCTTACTTCCCTTCACGAAGAGGAACGCATCAAGGGGCCGATTATGATGGCGGACGGACCTGAGTCCGTCCGCCACCATAGAGTAGGAGGGACCATCCGCAGGGTTGCGGCGGTCCCTCCGTGCAAATTAGGATGTGACCGCCACCCTGGCGGTCACATCCTGTATTTTTATCATTGCGGAGGGTGCTGCTTGAAGCAGCACCTGCCGCAATCATAATAAATGTAAGTTGTGCATTTGCATGCACAAAGCGGCAGGCACCTCGCTGTGCCTGCCGCTTTGTGCAGGCAAATGCAGGGGGGTACCATAGGTACCCTCCATGTGCACCCCCACCCCCCTCTTCACCCCTGGGGGCCCGCAACGGCCCCCCAAACACAAATCCGTATGCCTTTACACGGCGGAAATGCCGCCTTGTAAAGGCATCTTTCCGCAGACATCCTAATATGGCTGGCGGTGTCTGATAGACACCGCCAGCCATGTTAAAGCTTTTCCGCCGCGGTCGGAAGGCGACCGCGGCGGAAAAACTGCGGACTGAAAAACGATCCCCCAGCCATCCTAATCAGGCGGGGGGTCTTTTTCAGTCCGCAGCGGTTTTCCCGCATCCTCCGGCCCAGAGGAAGCGGGATCACCGCAATCGTAATCAGGCCCTTAGTGTGTCCTTTATCAGGTTTACTATTTGTTTTAGCACTAGACGATTTTCTTCACCAATTGAAAACCTCAGCAAATTTTACTGGCTTCAAAACTCATGATAATCATATCAAATTCACGGCCTATGCAGATGACATTCTTCTTTTTAATTCCCGCCCTGAAAGATCACTTCCTGCTTTTCTTTATGAATTTGCACTCCATTCTGCAGTATCGGGTTATAAATTAATCATTGATAAAACAGTTGTACTATCCTTAAAACAAATATTGCCAAAAGGTATACATGAAGACACAGGTCTCTCCTGGAACTCTAAGAACACTCTTAAGGATACAGTTACAAAAAAACTCAGAAATCCTATCAGAAAGACTATCAACTCTTTCTCAGAAATGGTCTGTTCTATCTTTCTGGTGGGGTCGCCTTGACAACATCAGTTATGGTGCACCCTGTTCATTTAGCTAAAAGCTTTTTTGCTGAAATGTATTCTAATCAATTTCATTTGGCAGGGTAAACCTCTTAGAGTTAAATTATCATGGTTAAAGCTTCCAAAATCTAGTGGGGGTGTTAATTTCAATGACCTGTTTAATTATCACAAAGCCTGTGCATCAAGCAACACCAGCCTCATCTGTCATTATTGACGGATACTCCTCTGAAACTATGGTTTTTACTGGAACAGGCTATGACAGCAACTTTTTCACTCAATCATATACTTTTTTATGTCCAACCCTCCTAAATATTGGTTTCCTAACACCATTTCTCATGCCTACACCCTTTTCAAATACCCATTGATCAATTTCTTAACAGTCCTATTCGGTATAATAACTTTGGGGCATATTACCAAGCAATAGCGATAATTATCGCTATTGCTTGGTTAGAGACAAAAATTTACCGCTGAGCTGCGGCGATTTTTACCGCAAATAAACCTTGGTATTACCAAGGTTTATCGCAAATGCCATAAAAATTGCCGCAATGGATGAATATCGCTGAAAAGTCAGCGATATTCATGCATTACCGAGCTAATGCTCTTAGCCATGTTATCCACCTCGCATTGGATAACACGGCTAAGAACTGCTCAGGGCAGGTGTTAGCTTTTGGAGATATTCGCGCTTAGCGCGAATATCTCCAAAAGTTGGTAATAGGAGATAGCGATGTTAGCGACTTTTTTCAGTCTCTAACATCTTGGCACACCCACTTTGCATATCATTAGTGATAAATATAACTGACATGCAAAGTGGGGCCCAAGATGGTCCCTATCTCGTACTAGCTGTCGCTAACTGGTGTTAGCGACAGCTAGGTAATAGGGAGATAATTTTATCTCCGCTTCCTTGGCTTTTAAAGCCAAAAAAGCGGAGATAAACCCCCTTGATAATATGCCCCTTTCTTTTTTTTTAATGGAGAACTTTATTCTCGAAGACCTGATTAAACAAAGGCATGGTATGTTAAATTGCTTTTGTAAGGCACACAGCTACCCAAAAAGGGTTTCCCAGCACCAGCCAGTCTAGGAGCAAGCATGGAAAATATTGGTTAAATAGTCATGTTTTTAAATTATTGCGAAAACTTGCAATATTTGTTTCAAGGCGAACGGATGCAGGCAAAATATTCCACAAAGTAGGACCGAGAAAGGCAAAAGAGCGACCTCCCATCCGTGAGAGTCTAATCCTGGGCTCCAAAAATTTTCCCTGAGTAGTAGAAAGCAGTTGCCGTGAAGGATAAGAAGGTTGGGTCAAGGCCTGCAGGTACAGAGGAGCAGTGCAAGACTTGATCTTAAATAAGAGGCTCAATGCTTTAAACTTAACACGACTTTCCACTTACAACCAGTGGAGATCACGTTAGTAGTTGGTGATGGAGGTGGATTTGGGAATTCGGCATAATAATCTCGCTGCCTGTTTTGCACTACCTGTAGCTTCCGCACTATATATTTGTTGGCCCCTAGATAGAGAACGTTGCCATAGTCCATTCTTGAGGTCACAAGTGCCTGGACCACCGTTTTTTGGGTGGAACAAGGAAGCATCCAGACCACTTTTTTCAACCACTTCAATACAGTGAAGCAGGTAGCTGCCACTTTTACAGCTTGCTGTCTCATGGACAGCTGATCATCAACAATGAAACCCAAGTTGCGGGCTGGCTGAGTGGGCTGGGGGCAGTACCCAGTTTAGTGGGCCAACGACGGGGCCCCATTGTTCTTTGTTATTCCCAAAAACAAGAACGTCGGTCTTATCGCCATTAATTTTAAGCATGTTTGTTTGCATCCATGCTGCAACTTTCGTTAAGCCATCTTGTAAAGCTGATGGATCGGACCCCTTCTCTGAAAAAAGAGAGAACATGATCTGGGTATCATCTGCGTAAGAGAATAGAGATAGCTCAGCTTCTTCTACAATGGTCGCCTGTGGTTTAACATAAACATTAAAAAGTAGTGGGCTAAGAATAGAGCCCTGAGGGACTCCACACTCAGATGAAAAAAATGTAAATGTGGCAGCATCAGAAAATATTTCAAAAGTGCGGTTGGTGAGGAAAGATACCAGCCATTTCGGAGCTGCACCAGACATGCCGAGGGATTGGAGGGATCATATTAGCACGTTGTGAGACACCGTATCAAAAGCAGCGCTTAAATCGAGTAATATGTGGGCTGCTGTATCCCCCATATCCAGACGGTGTCTCAGCATCTACGTCACGCCCAGCAGAGTAGTATCTGTTGAGAAACCGGCTCTGAGTCCGGATTGTGAATCATGCAAAAAATTGGAGGATTCAATAAACTGTGCCAGTTGGTCATTTATATGCTTTTCCAAATTTTTTGAATAAATCGGGAGAAGGGAAATAGGTCCAAAATTGGAAAGTTGGGCAGGGTCAGCGTTAGCTTTCTTCAAGATTGGAAGAATCATAGCATGCATCCACTCAGGGGGAACATTTGCCTCTTGTATAGAGGCATTAAGCAGATTCATAATTAGTTCAAGGACGGGTGTATCAAGTTGTTGCAGCACCCTAGAGGGAAAAATGTCCCGAGGTGAACCTGATTTAATACTGCCCAGATTTTTAGTGAATGAGCTTGTATCTAGTGGTAACCAAACTTGCAATTTATTAATGGATTCTGTTCTATCGGTAACCTCCAGTTCAAGGCTTTGTTGCATAGTTATGGCTGTTGGAGGTCTACTCAACATAGAGTGAATGTTTTTGACTTTGTTCACAAAGAAATTGGCAAGATCATTGCATTGTGACTCATCCAAAGCAGGGGCGTAGGTTGAGTGTCTGATCCTGAAAGTTTTTTTACCATTGTGAACAATGTTCGCGGGCAGTCCTGCGCATTAGAGATGGTTCATGCGACGTAGTTTGCACGTGTTTATTTGCAAAGTGCTTGATAATTTTTTAAGGCGTTTTTGTATTTCATTTTGGACTCAGTGATATACTTTCTCCTCTAGTGTCTTTCTAAGTTTTTACATTTGCTCTCTTTTTTGTTTTAGTTGCTCCATGAACCAAGGGGCAGAGGAGCGGTAATTATATGCTTTTTTATTAGAATTCGGAAGGCAGTTGTCAAGTGCTTTAAGAATCCATCCTTGGATTATATCTAGAGAGGAGGTAGAGACATGGGGTTAGAAGGAGAACTGTTAGAAAGATGCTTATTCAGAGCTTTCATGTCCAATTTACTCCGGTTTCTGGATTTCTGCTGTGAGCCAGAAATCGTTATAGGTGGGTTGGTTGAATCAGTACAATGGAATTTGATTAAAAAATGATCTAACCAGCATAGGGGAAGAGGTGGTGAGCATTGGATATCGGACAGGTTGGAGAAAATAGGATCTAGTAAATGACCTGCCTTTGAGTAGGGCCTGTATTGCACAAAGGCAAATTCATTGCAGCGAGATCTGAGATCAACATGCAGCTGGTAGAGCATGATGGGTTGTCCAAATGTATGTTAAGGTCTCCCAAAATCATGAAGTTGGCCGCCTTAAAAAGATGAGGGGAAATTAATTCTGGAAAAGAGACCGCCCAGGAAGGAGGCGCTCCAGGGGGCGATAAGCAAGCCAGACAGAGTAAAATGAGGGGTCGACACGAGTTTAGAAAGGCCTGCTTCACAGCCCTTAAGCGTGAGTCCATCCAGTTTGCATGAATAGGATTTTTTAAATATTATAGCAATTCCACCCCCTAACTTAAGTTCCCTCTCGACTCTAACTATAGAATAGTGGAGGGGGAGGGCCAAGGCTACATCTGGACCTGAACTCGCGTGCAGCCATGTTTCTGTTAGAAACATAGCATCAGGCTGTTCACTATTTAAAAAGTCAAATATAACCAGTTTATGTTTGGAAAGAGAGCGACAATTAATATTCCAAAAGTTAAAAGTCGTATCAGTGAGTTTACAGCAAGTGGAGGGGCGGTATATAAGAGGGCTATTAACACTGTATTTTCCCTTAAGGCATAATTTGTAAAATTTAAAACTACAACAATTGCATTTGGAGGATTCATCCAAAAGATCAAGGCACTCACATTTGGTTCGAGAGAGGCCACGATAATTTTCAAGCTGTGCAGACGGATTTCTTTTTGGGGCAGAGTCATTTGAGGAGTTTTGGCCAGGGATTGGGGCCCCTGGTCCCATCCGGACACGGACAGGCGCAGACGGGTTTGGCTTTGGCGCACCTTCGGCACGCCGCCGGCACGCGTCCGCTGCGCGTTCTATGATGCATCTGGTTTTATCGCAGGAGGTAGGTGCCACTAGAATGCCGACCTCCTCCCTACTGTTATCCAGACTGGCGTGGAAATAGTAAGTTTAACCCCTACGAAATCCAACCCTTTCCCTTCTGTTGCAAAGACTGGAGTGGGAATAGTAAATTTAGCCCCTCCGAAGTCCAATGCTTTCCCTATTGTTGCACAGACTAGAGTGGAAATAGTCAATCTTACCCATCCTAAGCCTAAGGCTTTCACAACTGTTGCACAGACTGGAGTGGGAATAGTATATTTAACCCCTCCAGTGTCCAAAACTTTCCTTACTGTTGCACAGGCTGGAGTGGGAATTGTAAATTTAACCTGACCAAATTCCAACACTTTCCCTATTGTTGCTTAGACTGGAGTGGGTATAGTAAATAAATATAACCCCGCAAAAAGTCCAACGCTTTCTCTACTGTAGCACAGATTGGAGTGGGAATAGTAAATCTTACCCCTCGTAAGTCCAACACTTTCCCTAGTGTTGCACAGACTGGAGTGAGAATAGTACAATTAACCTGTCCGGAATCCAACACTTTCACCACTGTTGCACAGATTGGAGTGGGAATAATAAAATGAACCCATCAAAGTCCAAAGCTTTCCCTACTGTTGCACAGACTTGAGTGAAAATATAAAATGTATCCCCTCCAAAACCTAATGCTTTCCCTACTGTTACTCAGACTGGAGAGGAAATAGTGAATGTAACCCCTCTGAAGTCAAATGTTTTTCTGTATTGGGATCATTTCTTGTTTTCATGTGTCCTTTTTACAATAAATATAGTTATTGGCACTCTTTAAATCATTTTGACTTAGCCGAGAACAGTTTTTATTAGCTTTTCTTCATAATGATCTATCTTTTCCTTGTCGCAGATTTCTGCCAACCTTTAAAAGTGCATATTCTTTACAGAGAGCATTTTTATTACTGGGCTGCTTCTCTCATAGTAATGTGACTATTTTTTGTAATTTTGTCATCTGTGTTGTTTTTTTTTCTGTACAGTCCACTACAACAGAGAAATTCTTTGCTCAGCTTTGGAAAACTCCCTTGGTAAACTCATTTCTTGTGCCTGTTCAGACTTATCACCTGCCCATGGTATTTGAGTCCTGCACTGGAGTGAGGGGTTTTCCTTAATCCACTCCAGTTCTAACAAGCGAGGCATGCGACCCAAGTGCTCTGCTTGGAGATCCTTAACCCTTTCGCTGCGGCGGCTATTCCACCGCAGCGCTAACAGGGTGGGGCGGCCGCGCGGCGGCCGCATGCTGGTGACAGAACCGCTCCGTCACCAGCCGCGGTTCGTGACGGAGCGGTTCCGTCATGGCCCGCCCCGCTCAATAGAACGTGCCGCGCAGGCGCGAAATCAGCGCTGCGCAGGTGCTGCGGCCGGGCCATGACGGAACCGCTCCGTCATCAGCACAGCCCAACTGCAGCTGATGACGGAGCGGTTCCGTCATCAGCATGGAACGTTTTAACGTTTGTCAGGATTCACGTAGATTTGTCGTGGATTTGCTACAATATTTGTAGAGTGAGTCTCAGATACATTAGTGGCCATTTTGGGTGCTTTTCTGGTGTGCCATTCCACCTCAAAACTGTTTGCACTAGTTATTGTTTCAGTAGGTTCATTTCATTTTCATATAACCACCATGTCACCAGAGTCATCTATGGCTTTAATACACTCTTTTTGTGAGCAATCACATTTTTGTAACTTTAGGAACTGCTGTGGATGTGTTCCAATTTAGATCTTTAACATGTTAAAAAGAAGTCATGTGCCATTTTCTATTATTTTATAAGCAGGATCCTGGAATTTTGCCTCTTCGTATTTCACAAAATAGATCCCACATTTTGCAAACTGAGTGTACATTTTCTTAATTGTTTGTATTTCAATTTCATAGAAAAGCTTGTAAATATTCTATCTCGCAGTGAAAAAAGAAATGAAAAGTTTGAATTCTGGGCAATTCTTGACATATAGATGTTACAAACGAATCTTCGGCAAAATCACTTTTTTTATCTGAGTCTATTCCCTGATACATCTATTACATTTATTTATTTTCAAGACCAGATTTCACTTTTTAACTTGTGTCTTCCTCGGTCCAATTCAGGAAAGTAATATTGACTGATCTTATTGTCAGAACTTCAGCACTTCAAAGTGACACTGTTGGAAATGTCTTATTACTTACCGGTAATCTTCATCACCCCGATTAGGGTCCTCCCCGTCCCTGTCCTAACAACGTGAGGCAGCCAATCACAACGCCAGTATTCAAAAGTTACATAAGCCCCTCGCACCTACCGCCATGCCTGTTATCAACAAGACTCCGACACAAACACAGCGGGAGGGCGGGAGGGTACAGAATTCAAACCTTTAAGTAATAAGACATTACCCCCTCATGGGTCCTCCCCGTCCCAGTCCTAACAACGTGAGGAACTCACAAGCAGAGAACCAACAAAAAACGCAGGACACCAGGGATCCATGCAGAGTACAAATCAGTAAAGATCAATGAACAGCAACGTCCAAGACGCCAACAGAAAAACAGCCAGCAGAGGCATGTAAAACAACAAGCCAAGAAGGTAGCACAAATACGAGATGGGACAGCGGGTGGCCACCCAACAAATTCCCGGATAGAAAACTCCTGCCGCCCCAGCCCAGGAAGCAGGCACAGAACGTGTCTAACGACCCAGCACCAGAGATGGAGGAGGCAGACCCAAAGGACCGCAAAGGCAGGCAGACCGCCAAACTCACCCACTGACCAACCCCAGAACCGGAAAACCATATCCCCCAAGTCACACCTCCACAGGAGACAAACAGGGCAGGAGAAAATGGAAAAACACCAGGGAACAAAGGTGGGAAAAACCGGAGAGTCCAGCGAACCACCAAGTAAGGGGGAACAAGGGACCCCCCCAGCAGGTAAAACAGGAAAAACACCTCCAGCTGCCAAAGGAAACGGGAAGAACCCCCAGGCAGAAAGACCGGAACAAGCCACAAACCAACCCAATCCGGCAGGAACTCCTAACAGGGAAAAGAAACGAGCAGAGCACCCAAAGCACCCAACCGACGAGCAGAGGTGATGGCCAGCAAAAAAGCCACAGTAGCTGACAACCAGAACAAGACAGCCACCAGCAAGAGCTCAAAAGGGGGCAACAGCAGACCCCCCCAAACAGCAGGCAAAAACCCAAGAAGGCACGAGTACAGGAGAGACCGGCCGACGAAGCCGAAAGGAGGAGGCTCCAGGACCCCGACAAGCGCGAACCGCCGCCCACTGAGAAGACAAACCGGAAGGGGCAAGGCCCTGTAAAAAAAACAGTCCTGAGAAAATCCAACACAGAGGTAGGATCCCCCAGTACAGGAACGGCCCAATGGGAAGAACACAAAGAGAAAAAAGAACCCCAAAGACGACCACAGCACCCAAGGGCCGAAGGCCGACGAGACAACGGGATGCCACGAGCCACCACAGAGGAACAGCCCAAAGACGCCAACCACAGCCGCACAAGAGCCAGGCCGTCAGAAGCAAGTGACATCAGGGCAAAAACCATCTGTGGACCAAAAAGCGGAGCCGGAGTCAATGAAGTCCGGCCAAACCTGACCCCCGCCAGCAGCAGCAGGAGCAGAAATCAAAGACAGAGAGGTTAACGATACAGACACCTACACACACCCCCTTACATCCCCAGACTATGCAGGAGGAGAACAAGTAGGGAAGGCACACAGAAAGCCCGAAGGCCAAGGAAATGTGCAGGGGCCATGCAAATCCACACCAAATTGAACCAAACAAAGAAAATGCGCCGCTGAAGCGAGCACAGAGGGCACAAAACAGAGGACAGGAGGAAACGGCCCAAGCAGCGTCTACAAACGAAAACGCAGTCAGTCCTGAACACAAACTCAAAGCCCACAGAGGAGACACGGCCCAGAGAGAGCTGCGGGAGCCCGAACCACCAGAGGCACAAGACACACCAATGAGCCATAGAGTCGTGGGAACAACACCTGGAAGCCAGCAGGAACAGAGACATGCAACTGGTCCCCCCAAGAAGGCCCAAGCAGCAAATAGCCACGGGAAGGCCAGCACGAATCAAAAAACTCGGCCACCACCAAGGACCCCAACGTGGCGCCCAACCCCAAGGACAGGCGTCCAAGGACAACAAGAGGAGAGAAGGGAGCTGAAAACGCACCCCAAACACCAGGTCGGGAGAGCAAAGCCACCAGGCCAAAGTAGGAACCAGAACAGGGGAGAGAGGAACCAGAGCCATGTAACCTGCACTGAAAAGGACCCAAAGAGCCAATCAGAAGAAACACCAAGGACAGGAGGAACAGGCAAACCCAAGGAACCACAGCCGTGGAGGCAGCCACCACCTCCTGGAACCGCAACCAACCCCAAAGGGCAGAAGGGCGACCCAGCAGGACCCACAAAAGAGCCAACAGGGAAGAGAACCGAGCCGGAGGGTGAAAACAACCCCCTGCAAAGTGATGAACAGGCCCAGAGAAACCGAAGGCCCCGAACAGGAACCAGAAGAAAAATGGCCAGAACCACAACGAACCCCAGGAACCGGAGCAAGGCCACAACGCCACCATCGCCAGAACAGTCACAAGGAGGGTGGAAGCAGAAACCGGACAAAAGCCACATAGGGAAAAGCCAACAGCACCCCCCAGGCGGTCACCCACCCAGGTATGGACCAGGCCTAACCCTGCAGTACGAAGAACAGGTGCAAGCAGAGCGGAACCGCCAACCAGCAAAAAACCTGCACAGCAGGAGCCAGCACCGCGGAAAAAACCTGGGGAACAGGAGAGAGGCCGAAAGGCAACACCCGAAACAGAGAAAGGAACCCATCCACAGCAAACCACAGGAACCGCGGGCCAGCCAGACGGATGGAACGTGAAAAACAGACAACACCCAAATCCAGGGAAGACCAAAAAAAATAAAAATAAAAAAACACCCACCAGGAAGAGGGGAATGACAGACCGCAAGGGGAACAACCGACCAGCGGCTCCAAATGGTATAAAGCCCCGGGACACAGAACCGTGCAAAAAGGAACCAACGGGCGCCAGGACCAAGAACAAAGAGGAAGAGGAACCTTGGCCCGCTCCGCCACCGGAACCAGCACAACAGCGCCCAGAGACAAAAAGAGACCGATGCCCAAAGAAGAAGGTAAATGCAACACGGGCCAAAGGACAACGGAGCAACCGTAAAAACAGCCCAAAAAGGGGGACAGCCCGGAATGGAATCCGGAAACCAAGAGCGAAGACCGACAGGACCCACCAGTCGGAAAGCAGACCGGACCAACAAGCCAGGAACAACGGATCCGAGCCCCCAAAACCGTAACAAAAACAGCAACGGAGACAGGGAACCCACTGCCAGATGAACACCAGGAGTGGGACACAGACCCAAAGAAAAAGAGACGCAACCGCAACCACCAGGTCACAGAGACCCCCCTCCCAGGGCACAACAATACCCAAAACCCTGGACGACCAACACCCAGGGGCAGCCGTAGGCGCAACAGAGGCCAGGAACCAAACGGAACACAGCCTCCCCCACCCCCGACCACGAAAGGGCCGAGAGGAAGACAGAGCACCACCACACAGACTGTCAGTAGAGGGAGCCAAACTCCACACAACCCATGAGAAGGAACAGTGAAGCACAGGCCGAACAAGAGCCAGCACGCACCCCAAAAGAAGAAGCAACACATGGAAATGCAGGAAAGTGAGAAATAAAGTCCGCCAGGCGAAACCACCATCCCAGAAAACGAGGAAAACCCTGCGTATCTGCCGCAAGCCATGCATCAGACAGGATATCCAACAGGACAACATGGAAGGAAAAGGTCAACCACCACAGAGTAAACAAACTGTGCGGAAAACCCCACAGCATCCAGGGATCTAGGGCCACAACCCAGCATCACCCTAATAAAGACCTATCCTCAGGACAACGCAAAGTAGGCCCTGGCAGCACATACTGGGCAGCCAATACCAACAACTGTGGAAAATCACAGATTGAAACTATATCAACCCAGGTAATTGGACAGCATAGGCAGGAAGATCTCGTGAACACCAGTAGCCCTTCACAGTATTCAGCGCAGCCCCAGAATCCGCAAAAATTTCATCCACCTGCAGAACCTGGAAACTATGCCGCATGGAAACAGCCCAGGCAGGCACAGGTGAAGACGACCCTTCACACATGGTGAGTGAACCAGAGCAATCGAACCAAACAGGAACTCACCACGCAACAAAGGAAGTGCCCAGCAACCTCCAAGCAACACTGCCCCCAATCACCAAATCACACAACGTGAGACCAGTGAAAATTACAATGGGCAGCCCTGTAGTCTCCACCCACAGCCCCAGGTCAAAAGACCATGACCGAGGGGGCCGGACGCTGCACTAGAACCACAGCGCCGGAACGACCCGGGGCCAGGACACCACGAAAACTCCCCGCCCCAGCCCAGCACATGAACGGGGAGAGTCCCTGACCCCAGAACAGGAGCACAGCTGACCGGGGGACCGGAGTAGCCGCGCAGAGAGAAAAACCCACAGGAAACAATGCAGAAGTAAAAAAACTGCAAATGAAATACTCCTGTGAAATACACACAGTAAATAACGCAAAAGCATAAAACTGCAAACGAAACACTCACGGCACCGTCCTGAAGAAAGCCAGAAACAGAAACAGGAACCGGGAGCACCAGCGTTCCGACAGCCATCGGAGCAGGAAAAAAACAGGCATGGCGGTAGGTGGGAGGGGCTTATGTAACTTTTGAATACTGGCGTTGTGATTGGCTGGGTGGAGGCAGGACTGCCTCACGTTGTTAGGACTGGGACGGGGAGGACCCATGAGGGGGTAATGATAATGCTACATTTCTCCCACACACCACGCAGTCAAAGGTTTTTACCTCTTTTTATGTTGGCTGTTTTCGACTTCATCCCTTTCATGGAAAATATACATCAAAAGTTAACCAATATACAAATAATGCATTTCACAAGTCAGGCCAGTTACTCCCTTGTACGTGATTCCCTGATGCAATGGATAGGAAACACAGATCATTGCAAGCATCGAGTTTGAGCACTCAATACACTACCTCCCAGAAACTACATATAACTGACATAGCATCAATGATATTGAGAAGGTAACTTAGCTATCCCACCATAGAGAATATTGGATCGCCAGATTCACTTACTGTCAACGGCAGCTGGTAATTTTAGCAAGAAGGGCGGTGGGCAAGCCACACATGGACACATACACACCTACTCACACTCATGCATTCACACACATGCACACACACACCTATTCACAAAACTCACTCACAAATAAACGTACTTATATTTATACATACACACACATATGTACTAAACAAACTTAAAACTTAACCGCACTGCAACTCTCCGGTATGGAACCCTCAGAGGTCCCATAAGGGTTGGGACTGCTGCCTCTTCCCATTGGTCAACTAAAAAGAGGCAGCAGTACTTGTCATTAAGTGATCGGTGAGGCTGCTGAACCCACTACACTTTGTGACGAGGTGTCACTGATTAACAATCAGGCCTGTGAGCTTCAGGGCTTGAAACTGACAAATCATCAGCTTGGCAAACTTCATCTCAAGCAGCGATGCACCTGCTCATTTAGCACATATCTAGCTCCTAGCTTCCTGACTTGACAAGAAGAGTGTCTTTCAGGCTAACCTTTGCTCAGTCTGACAGATACTCCTGTTGGCGGGAAAAAGGTGATGGACTGCAACTGCTCATTGTTCCAGTTTCATGTAATGTTGACTTGTCTTATGGTGATTTCTAAAATACAATTTGCAACTGAAAGTACGCAGATTTAATTTGGCACAGAATTATTTTTTGTGGAAGAAAATACCACTTCGCAAATTTTGGAGGACATTATACCACATATATTACTTACTTAGGAAAACATTATTTGAAGAAATTGAGCACAACATCTGATTATTTTGCAAATTTCTCCAGTATTCACTGAATCGTCGATGAACCGATGGTTGATGGTGAAATTCTCACTGATGGAGAAGGTCTTGTGGACAATGACGTCGTCGTTACCATCTGCAGTGATCCCACCGATGTTGCAGCCGCTGTCGTCTTGACTGTCATCGTAGTAGCTGTCACCGACGAGTCCATTGACGGTGCAGAAACCTCAGATTTGCTTGAGGAGGCTGGAATCTTCAACGACGAGGCAGTCGACGAGCAAGAAAACTGGTCCCTGACAGGAGTCAGAGAAGCAGAAGCTGGAGCTGAAGAAGACTTTGAAGTCTCTGCCTGAGGTTTTTTGTGGTGCTTCACCTCAGATTTGTCCTGGGACTTGGATCTTTTAGAGTCCACATGATGGGAAGAGAAACTGTCCTCCTTTCTTTTCCTTAAGGAAGAATGGGCCTTTTCCTCAGGTTCAGACTCCGAGTCTGAAGATGCCTTCCTCTTCTGGAGCCAGAGTAGTAGTCTACACTCTCTGTCCTTGAGTGTTTTAGCTGAAACATATTTGCATTACCTGGGTTTGTGGGCAGGGTAGAGGCAATATAGGCACTGTTTGTGGGGGTCTTCAGAGAACAGCCTACACTTCCCACAAGTCTTACAGGGCATAAACAGCCCTTTTGTAGGCTGTTTGCAGAAGGTGGTCAGAGTAGTTAATGGATATTCTCAGCATAAATTGTAGTGTAGTATGCACAACATATCACCATTACCATCATAGGATTTGACATCAATTATTTAATGTTTACAAACCACATTCAATGCATTTCTTTAGTCAGAGCATTAAAAGGGATCAAGGTGCTCAAAGACGTGGGTGACACTTGAATGGAGGTAGGGAAGGTAAAAGTGAATCGGTAGGTGAAGGACAGAGTAAAGGAGTTTGTGACATGGAAACAATACACAATATATACAAATAAGCCTTTACAGTCTGTGAAGTTCTGATTGTTCCTATATACATTGCTCATGGGTACAATTTTAGAGAATACATTGTCGCCCCTGAGTATGTAGGTTTAGTAAAGACAGTCGACGTTTCGACCCCTGGTAGTGATGAGGGTTATTCGTAGCCTCTTGATGGGGTCTTAATCAGGACAGGTGAGCACCTAAGGGGTAATGAGTAAAGTTCAGCGCTATGTAATTAATACATGTATATAGTGACATGTGGGTCTGAAGTAGGGAAAAGGAGTCACCTCCTTGGATTAGGATGTACTAGATACGTTTAGATCCTGGGCGGGCTATCACGAAGTTCGGGATTCGCTGTAAAAGCAAAACACGTGTCTAGACATGTCTGTAGAGATTTCCTAATTAAGGGGAAACTCAAGTGATAATATACTCACATGTTTGTCATTTGTCATACCGTACACAGGTCAGGTAGTTTTTACTTGGGTCCCACCCCGTACAAACCTACCACTTTTGTAGGCTGTGGCATCTCAGAAAAGGCATAAATATGTAGTCCAGAAATACCTTGAAAGTAGCAGAAGCTGGGACTGGAGGTCAAAAGTTGAAAATAGAATAATGTGACTGAGCAGAGCTCAGAAAGAATCCCTATCACGTGAGGTGCAGTAAGAAATCTGAGGTATGGTGGCTCTGCAGGGGAAGGAAAGTCTGAGGTCTCTGCTGTGATTGGCTGTACTTTCATGTTATAAAATAAGGTTGATAGGTTACTGAAGTAAGTTTTCTGTTCTGGAGCTCTATGGTAATGTTTTAATACTGCTATTCTTACTGTTACTGTGGAACTGCCACCATGACGATGGGTAAGATTCAAAGCATGTGAATCTATAAAAGATATCAATACTGGAGAGCCACAATGTACAGGTAAGTAACTTGTTTTTTATGAAATGTGACATACTCGATTTTACACACTTCTCCATGCAAAAATAACATATTTATAGTTTCCTAGTTAGACATGTTGAAAATATCTACGCATAATTTGTAAGGCCATATGCTATTTAAAGGGTGGTTGGCATTCAGGGAATGACAATAATTAAGCATGCATTTCATTTCTTTCATCTCACATTACTAAGGTGGATAAATATTCTTGTATATTCATGGATGTATAACATCAACAAAAATATTTAATGTATTATATCACCTCGGCAAGATCAACCTAAAGTAGGACAGTATAGTATAGCAAGGGTTCTCCAACAAGTACCTCAGGAGCTACAAGTAGCTCACATGCGCAGTAGTCCAGTAAAGCCTGTGGACGCCGCGGGGAGACTACAGCTCCCAGAGTGCTCGGCCAGCACTTCCGCCCACTTCCGCCTGCCAGCGCGCCCGGAGGCGCTTCAAAGGGAGAAGGCTTCATCCGCGACGTGGGACGCGCGCGGGCGCGCGCCGGGCTAAGCCCGGGCAAAGGGCGGGCCCTCTGTGGCCCTCAGTGGACAGCAGTGGTCGGGCGGGCCAACCCCCTTGTTCATGTTACACTTTATTTCGTGAGTACTGTCTGAATTTAATTAGTTTTTAGCCTGTGCTTGCTAATACGAACCCCACTACTATTGGTATGCCGCCCAAGGAAATCAAAGGGAAGAGTGACACTGTTGCTTTTACGGGCGCTATGGACCAATTCATTAAAAGATTGAACTGTGTGGTGGATGAAAGCATACATGTCATGGAAAGGAGGGTTTCGCAGGAATTGGATATTGCGAGAAGATCTTCTCTTGGGCCATTGGCACATGCTCAAACACCTATTGCTAAAGATAGAATCGAAACAGTAGGAAAGTCTAATGGTTCTCACAGTAATGGAACCAATGTGGATACAATTATTAATAACGATATATTGAATGTCACAGAGAATAGTACTCTAACTGTCTCCGATTCTATTTTACAATCACCTAATAATTTACCCAATGTTCGTGCAGCGCCGGTATCTGCTGAGCAAGTTAAAGTATATAATACCAGGCAGCAGAAAGGGATGAACGCTGGGGCTATTCCAAAGATTACACAAGGGCCTGTAAATAACACTAGTGGTAAGAGAAAGAAGGGTCCTAAGCATCCTGTGTCCCCTAATAATAGTTTGGGAGGGGCTGCTGACACAAACAAGAATGTAATCAGGATTGATGTAGAAGGGGGGGATTCTGCTTCTATTGCTATACTTGAAGCACTACGACATATGCTCCACCCATTAGAGGAGAGACTGAGTAAAATAGAGGTATCCTTAAAACGCATAGAGAGGGATATTAAGGAGAGAATAGATATCCAATTGAGCAAGTCCTGTTTTAACCCGCAATCAACATTGACAACAGCTGTTCCTGTAAAAACCTTAGATGCTATACCTGCGCAAAAGGAAAAAGTAGTACCTAAACCAAATGTGGCCGACCCTACTACACCTTGTGATGTACCCAACCACCAACTGCAAAAGCAAAGTACACCGGATACAATAGGCAGTAAGGGGATAATAAAAGTAAATAGGCCTAGTAAAGACCAGGTCAAGGATGTACTTAACCTTCCTCCGGAGGTTTGCCCATTTGTGGCTATCTTGACTGGAGTTCCCGAGCTAGGTGAGCAGGAGCTGGAAAGCACATCTTACCTCTGGAAAAGGGTGACCCAATGGCTAAATACCAATAGGCCGTTGCCCCCTGGCCTGAGGGGCAACATATTGAGTATTAGGCGAGTATCTTGGGTGGGCCATATGACGAAAGATATACAAGGGGATAGCATAGTTGTCAATTTTGATAATCCAAGAATAGTCAATTATATCTGTAATTGGAAGTATCCTAATCCAGACCCAGCCACCACCATACATCCATTTAAATTAACACATTTTTACCCACCCGGTCACTTTCATACTAGAACAGATGGGTGGACCACGGTAAGACACCGTGGAAGGAGACACCAAAGAGGAGGCTGGTTAGGTCAAATCCACCATCCCTATAACTTCCTCTCCTACAATCAATTTGACTGCCTCGAGTCAGTTGATTGACTACAGGTATCAACAATGACCACTAGTTCAGAGGAATCTTCTTCTTTAAATAATGCAACCCCCATACCCAATGTTGTACCTCCTAAGGAGAATGGGGAGGCGAATACACCACTTAACCACCAGGAGACTGGTAGTGAAAAATTTTGTAATAACATTAATATGGCAGGGTATGACCATGAAATACGCATAAGTTTGCGTGATCCAAAGGGAGGAGATAGTGATAACAGTGGGTTATCTGTGGATAGGCACTCAAACATCCATACCACTACTGTTAATAATATACTTCCCACTGTTAAATCTAGTACACCTTGCTCAAAAGAGAAACCCTCATTGTTAAATTTAGTTTCTTGGAACATCGCTGGTGTTGGTACAAAAATGTGTGACCCTGACTGGAATAGTTATATTAATTCATTTGACATCTGTGTGCTACAGGAAACCTGGGCCACGGATCAGGTCCATAGAATAGGATATAGAACCTACCAAGTGGCGGCCGTCCCTTCAGTAAGAGGGCGAGCCTCGGGAGGGTTGGTAATATGGATCAGTATAACTATTGATGTGGGGGTAAAAATGTTAAACACCGATTCCTTAGACATACTTGGATTGAAACTAATTACAAGTGAAAAGAGGGTAATCAATCTCATAAATGTGTACAATAGGCCTTTTCCCGCTAATAGGGAATCTCCATGTATAGAGAAATTGGAAAAGTTTATGGACACCTTAGACCATGCTGAAAGTATTATTTTATGTGGTGACCTAAATTGCAATTTTGAGCCGATTGTGGGGATGGTTAAACTGTATGAGGATGAGGACGTTGCTAATGGGATACCAGCCCTGAATAATGGAACTGTTCCAGGAACCATATTAGCCCTCCAGATTTCAGGGCTGTTTACAGGTTACGGTCTAAGAGCTTGTAATGGGCGCATGCCATCAGACTCCCCGAGAGCACTTACCTTTAGTAGAGGGAATTGTAGTAGCAAGATAGATTATGTTTCTGTTTCTTTTAATCTGTGGCCATATACAAATGATTTAAAGGTTAGAGAACGTTTTGAGAGCGATCACTTCCCGTTGGAAATTAGTTTTCTGTCAAGTATCCTGATAGAACCTGTTGTCACTGAGGGTATGCATAGCCTTGAAGCACCATTAACCTGTGACAATGTTGTAATAAGTAATAATCGAAGGGCCGTTAAATGGGCGTACATTCTTGAGAGAAAAGACTTGTTGGCCAACATTTTTTCCACATTTGTGAACTCTTTTGAGTCCTATAATATGGATGAATGTAAACCTGGCGAATTTATTGGACTACACAAATCTTTTTGTAAAAAACTGTTTGATCTTATTACTAAAAAACCTAGGAAAGGTAACGGGTCGGCGAATACAAAACCTGTAGGCAAACCCTGGTTTAACAAGGAATGCCGAGTAGCCAAGACCGACTTGATCAATGCGGTAAAAACTAAAAGCTCTGCAGAACTTAAAGCAAAAAGGAAAATTTACAATAAAACAATAGCCACCGCAAAATCATCCTGGGACGAGGAACTGTGGTCTAGTATGTTATCAGCTGCAAAAGCTAAAGATCACAGGCAGTTCTGGGAGTTAGTAGCCAAAGGGAATAAGCCAGACAAAGGCTCAAGGGAGGTTTTCCTAAATGAAGCTATATGGGTTGATCATTTTACAACATTATATGCAGCCCAAATTACAGAGGAAAAGCTTACGGCAAACCCAAATGAAATAGTAACCCAGATAGAGGATGTTGAAAACCCATTGGTAATCTTTGATATACAAGAGACCGAAACAGCAATTGCTTCTATGAAGCAAGGGAAGGCCCCGGGTCTGGATAAGATCCCTGGTGATCTTTATAAACACAACATGGAGATCTGGGTACCTTATCTAAATCATTTGTTTAATGTCATCGCAGCGGGTGACCAAATCCCTGATACATGGGATGGGGCTGAAATTATCACCATTTTTAAAAAGGGGGATAGAGGGGATCCAGCGAACTATCGCCCCATTAGTCTTTTAGACATAACGCAAAAAATGTATGCCAGACATATCCTGAACCGCGTAAATACGTGGTTGGAGGAAAACCTGATTTTATCCAAGTATCAGGCAGGGTTTAGGGAAAGGACTGGGACCATCGACCAGGTATTAAGGCTATGCTGCTTGTATTGGAAATATGTCATCATCCGCAGAGGTAATCTATATGTTGCCTTTGTAGATCTACGAGCAGCTTTTGACCTTATCCCCCGCGAATTATTGTGGAAATCACTGAAAAATCAGGGGTTCCCAGATGAACTATTGAAATTAGTGACTAGGTTACACCAGAATAATTATGCCAGGGTAAGATGGGGCCCTAACGGTGAACTTACAGATGCAATCCCTATTAAAAGGGGAGTACGCCAAGGGTGCGTGCTGGCACCTACACTTTTCTCCCTCTATGTAAACGATATTGCAGTTTATATGGAGAATTGTGACAATGATTCTCCTCGCTTGGGAGGGGAACGAGTTCCGTCCCTCCTCTTCGCGGATGACACAATTCTCATTTCTCAAACTCCCCGGGGCCTACAGATTTTATTAGATAGGTTCCAGCAGTATTGTATCACAAAAGGGTTAGAAATTAATGTAAAAAAGACTAAATATATGGCACTTAACCCTCATAAAGGTTGTAGGAAAAACTTAACACTGAATGGAGAAAAACTCGATTATGAACTAAGTTTCACTTATTTGGGGGTGTTATTAGATTCATCCTTAAGTTGGAGACCCCAATTAGAAAAATCCAAAATTGTGTTTAAACAAAATTGTCTACCAATATTGAAAAGGCATAATAACTGTGCAAACAAATCAGTCACCCCAGCGTTAGAACTCTTTAAATGCAAGGTTCAGTCAGCGGTTCTGTATGGGGCTGAACTTTGGGGACCCGTATGTAAAAAGACTTTCGAAATCTTGGAGAACAAGTTTTTAAGGGGATTACTAAAGGTTCCCAGTAACACTCCACTATTACCCCTACTCCTTGACATGAACATACGGCGTACCGACCTGCATGCAATATTAAGACCATTATTGTTATGGGTCAGGTTGTGGATTACCCCAGAGCTAACTGAATATAAAAATGGATTGGTTGAAGTTTTGAAACTGGACACGAGTAACAAGATCCCTTGGTTTAAACACGTTAAAAGCTGGTTAACAAAATTGGGTTTATCCCATTTTTGGAGTCAGCCGGAATCATTGAATGTGTCCTCAAAGAAAATAGTTAAACTTTCTTTTTGGGCCTTTGTGAGTCATGATGCTGTATATGTTCGAGCACATGGCCCTTTAACCGAAAAAATTTTATTGGTGAAAAATGTAGCCCAGTTTGAAATGTTTCTTGATGAGATTCAGCCACCATTAGCGAAAACCTTGTACTTAAAGTATAGGTATGGTATACTAAGAACTCGAGAAACCGAGTCAAAATGGGGGAACGTTAGTAGTGATAAATGTACCCTATGCACAAATAATGCAAGAGAAGACACTCTTCATATTTTGTTTTTCTGTCCAAGTTATGTGGAAACTAGGAAAAAATGGATAGTGCCATTGTGCCGTAACATTGGAATAACTTCGCATAAGGAAGCTGGAAGAATATTAATTACGGACACTAGTCAAGTAATAGTGTTTGGTATCAGTAGATTCCTCCTGGCAGTAAAATTCATTAGACAAAAACTGTCACTGCCATTTTAAATGTCTGGCTGTTATAATCCAATTTAATCCTTTTTCAACTGTGTAAATATTTTAAACTTTTTTTTAATTATATTTATTGATGTGTGTTTCAAGCCCACTCCCGTGATCTAGCTGTGAAGGCTCAGGGATAGTATTTGGTAAAGCACTAGCACTTTTTGAATTGCACACTTTTGTATACTGTTGACGATAATGTGGCCACGTATATGATGTATTTTGTATATATATTATGTGTTTTGTATATCTTTTATGATGCAATTGCAACGAAATAAAGATTATTGAATTGAATTGAATTGAATTGAGGACAGTATAGTATAGCAAGGGTTCTCCAACAAGTACCTCAGGAGCTACAAGTAGCTCACATGCACCTTAGAAGTAGCTCTCAGAGGTGAAGCTAAACCCAGCACCTCATACACAGGGCATGTGCTTATTGAAGAAGGCAGCACTGCTCTCCTCAAGACCCTTAGAGTTGCATCCAGCCAAACCAACAGCAAGGTCTCATGTTAACATTCAAACACACTCTGTCAGCCTACCGCCTCTGCCACACAGCCTTCTGTCTCCACTCTCAAACTAACAGTCACACTATGATAAGTGTTGATAATGGGCAATGAAAGAAGAATGCAAGTGTGCCAGCAGTAGCTAAAGCAGTACCCAGCGTGAAGTCATAAAGTATGGGACTGCAGAATTCAGAGTGATCATATGTGATTTGAGTGCCAGATTAGCCCAGAAGCTGAGGAGAACACGGTATGTGTCAAGAGCTGAGAAAATGAAGAGCATCAAGTGCATGGGTGAGTGTATGTGCATGCATGTGTGCATATATTTTGTGTGTGTGTTTGTGTGTCCCTCCCTAAAACAGTATTGATCAATAAAGGTATGCCTGGTGTTAAAGGCCACCATAAGTAAATGCTATGCCTATCATAAGGGGTTCATCTCTGGCACAATTGTTTCTGATCATGGAATGATAGTGGTAATTGCACAACAATGGTCATCCTTGATATATTTCGGGCATTCTTTATCTATTGGTGTCCTATGGACAGCAATCACTGACATAGCAAGTACTTGACTGGCCTACTTCTCGCCATCCCTGGCATAATGTTCCCCCCACAACCACCTTTGCATAATACTGTGGTCATCCTTGCCATTATCTTGTCCATTCTTGCCACAATGCTGGCCAGGCTATAAACATGGGCATTCCCAGCATGCAATAGGCATTGATGATGTTAGGGTGAGCATCCATAGCCTATGAGATGGATTTGTACCTGTCAGTATTTGATGAGGATGCCAACCTAATGTTTGGGTGATGTGTACACAAACATTAAAGCATACTTTCAAAGAAAGTATTACATTTTTTCAGGAAAGATTTCTCACCTGTGAAATTTAGTTTGTTTGCCCAAACTAGCAAACAATACGTATACTTTCAGAAATGGCTAGTCTGATGAAGACTAAAGGTTGCATTTCCAAAACACACTTAAAGCTGTTGGTTGCCTGAAGAACTGGGTGGAGACCATGGATAGTCCTTCTAAGGGTGGTCGCTACTGTAATGCTAACATATGTGATCATTATTGTACAGTAATAACATTACCTAGTAGCTCTGGAGGATTTTCATGGAGCACAAGTAGCTCTGACTGAATAAAAAGGTTGGAGAAACCTGGATAGACAAATCAAACACTGTATGTGATGGCACAATTATCCCTTTGTACAGTGATAATCTTTATCTTCTGTTTAAATCGTAATATTTTAGGCCCAGTTTTGCAGCATTGTCTGGCTTTCCTAATACCTTCCAGTTTCACCCAAAATGGCACACCGGCTGAGCACTTCGGAGTATGAGAGTAAAACAAAAGCCAGCAATGTTGGTTTATCACAGGACCTACAGATGTGTTCAGTTAATGAGAGTTAATGCTTTACATTATGTTAAAGTTTAATTTATAAATGTGATACTTGATCAGTATTAAATGCATATTAAAGTGCTTAGTGTAATTTCCTTAAAGGCTAATAACGTTTTTCTCATGTCGTAATGTTTACATTCTTTATCAAATTCATATTTTGAACTCAATAGTTTTCTCGTGACGTTTGATTTACTGATTTCTCTTGTAACAATGTTTAAGTTGTACAGTTTTGTGTTTGCAAGTTGATGATGAGGTCACATTTTCCCAGGATATGTGCAGTTACCTGTTTATTGTGTTTGCGGAGTCGCTTTTCTAGAATTTGGAATTTTGTTTAGCCCCAAACAGGATCGGCATCTATCATTAGAATGGGAAAGTCAGACGCTTATATAAAAATTGCATCAGGAGCTCACCATTACAGTTCAAAGGAGGAGGGTAAGATAATATGTTTGATTCACATTGAATTTGTACTTTAGTTGCAATACCACATTTTACACTCACTAAAAAAACTTTAGATTCCTGAGTTATAGTGAGAAAACCAGAAGATTGTAATTGATAAATGCAATGGAATGTTTGCTTGATCTCAAAACCTGTATAAATTATCTGTAACACTTCATCCTTGAGGTGGGTGCCACAATCAGTCTCAACAGAAGTCAGGAGGGCAAATTGTGGTATCAACTCCCTCAACAACAATTTGGCTACTGTAAGGCTATTTACTTTCCTAGTGGGAAATTCCTCAACCCATTTAGAGAACAAGAAAACTACTACCAAGATATACTTAAGGCAGTTGAAGGAGGCATCTCAATAAAATCGGCTTGCAATATCGCAACTGAGCCCGCTGATATGCTAATCTGATTCATGACAGTAAAAGTATTTTTCTCTTGATTGTTTAGATGACAAACTAGTCAGCAATTACACACTTCTTCAGCACCATGTCAAAATCCTGTATTTTCCCAGTACTTTTTAAATAGCCTGATTCGGCTATCCCTCCCTCCCTCCCTGCATTATGCAAATATTTGCACGCAGGCTGCAACATCAAATTAGGTGCAATAAACTTGTATTCTTTATTTACAAATAATACAATTCCTGATCATTCTTTTTATAAACCTATTTCATCTATTTTATTTCTTCATCATCAGGAGAATCTTCCTGCATATCCCTCAACTCACACAAAGAAGCCTGCAATGAATCTATGAAGAGAACGTTTACATTGTTTGAACTCTGTGAATATTTATAATTTGCTAAATTCTCACCTTTGCTTTTGTGAATGATTGCCCTTTCCTGCTAGCACAATAGCTTGCCATTTGGTCAGCATACTTGTTCCTTGAGTGACCAAATCCTTGCCAGCCTTATGGGTTTGACATTTTACAACAGCCTCATCTTTTGGTTTCTGAATTGCATCCAGCATGAACATGTTGTTTTTAATTTGAGCACCTGAAGATGTCATGAACCCTCTTTGTGAGCGGAGTTAACCATAATCAAAAACCATATTAGAAATCTGTATGGATTGTCACATTCAAATTCTCTGATAAGTAGCAAGTTCTCATTAGAGAAATTAATTCTGCTACTTGTGCTGAAGTCACATTTGATATGAAGGATGCCTTCAATGTCTCTGAAACAGAACATACTACATACGCAATTCCCAATCCTTCATATATGAATGCCCCAGACAGGAACTATCAACAAACAGTGTAAAATCTGAGTCCTTTATTAGGACTTCCTTAATGTCAGGTCTTAGCTTTGTGTATATCTCAATCCCTTCCATACAGTCATGCTCCAACTCATCATCAACATTATTTTCCCTGCCTTCACATCTGTCTGAAATCAGAAGCAGTATTGCTGGGTATAAGACATTGCACCTTTGAATTGAAATGTTTTCTGCTGTATTACTTGTTCACAACATGCTGTTTGTAATGGTCTGTGTTTTTGTTCTTCTCAGTAAAATTTAACAGAGTGTGGGACATAAACAATTAAAGTATGACCCATCACAATTACTTCACTTTGCTCAATTGCCAAACTGCTGCAACTGCTTTTAGACATACTGGAATACTTACAACAACTGGGCCCAACACTCTTGAGAGATACGCAGTTGAATGCATGAGCAAGTATTGAAAATGCACATCCATCTTTTTCATGGAAGAACAGGTAAAAAGTCATTTTGTAGTCTGGCATCCAGAGTGCAGGTGTGTAACACAAACTCTCTTTTAGTTTTGTAAATGATTCAAGGCACTCATCATCAAATGGTACTGGATCTTTATCATTATTGCATGTCAGCCTTACTGAAAGCGTTGCAATCTGGTAAAAATTTGGAATCCACTAGTGATAGTAACCAACAATTCTCAAAAACATCCAAACCTCCCTTTGAATGGTCAGAGGATTCAATTTCAGAATTGCAGAAGTGCGTTCTTTTGAGACTTTTTGTACACCTTTTTCAATATTGTGCCCGAGATAGATCACTTTTTTCTCACAGTACTGCATTTTTGTTGGTGAGACTTGTGCCCATTTTCTGCCAAGTGATTCAACAAAGCAGTGGTATCAAGTCTGCAATCCTCTTTTGTTTTGGATGCTAACAAACGATTGTCAATGTACTGGACTAGGACTGAATTACATGGCAATCTCAAACTGTCTAAATGCTTTTTAAGAATTTGGCAGAAAATTGAAGAGCTCCTTATATAACCTTGTAAAATTCTGGGCCACATGGGAACTTAAGAAAAAAACAATTGTAATGCAAAGAGGAACTACAAACACTTGGCACAAGTCGATGACTGTGTGCCATGCTGATGGGGCTGGAATTTTGAACAGAATTACCGCTGGATTCAGTACCACAGGACAACAGGGAACCACAAATGTATTAATGTTTCAGAGGTTTGGAACAGTTCTCTATTTGCCACTCTGTTTCTTAATTCCCATCAAAGGAGAATTGCATGAACTGCCAAGGACCTCTCAAAGGATTTGCCCAATCATTTCAGTCTCTTTAGTTAATCTGTACTGTCTAGTTCTAATTAATATTCCATCTGATTTCACCTTTATTATTACTGTTTTAATCAATCCAATTTCCTTCCCCAAAAATCCTATACTTCCTCTTGACAGTGAGTCTTAAATCTGAAGGGAGGTCTTCAAATTCCATGAAGCACATTCTATTTTGTTTAATCGTCATGTTTTCTCTTCATTGTATAATCTGAACTTTAACCAACCACTGAAGGACTTCTTAATGTATCTATCCTTCTTCTCTCTCTCTCTTTTTCTGTTGCCGTGTGATCCAATGTATTGAGTGCTTTGTACTGTGTAGTTATAGGCACTGGAATCATATTGTACATGGTCTGTCTCAAAACGTCTTAATTTCTCAAAGCTGAAGGTGCCCTCCATAGGAAACTGCAATTTCTCCTCACATGCTGTACATTTATACCATTTGGGCAAACCAAACACACGTATAATACGCAACTTCTTCTATCAATTGAAATGCTGATGTGTCTTCCTTTGGCGTCTTTTGACTCTCTTTAGGCTTACCCTCTTTCTTAGGGTTACGTTCAGTAAATACCCCATCCATGTTTTACACTTACCCAAGCTCCAGACAACCTAAAAAGTAAAAACAACACTGAAAATCTACCTAGCGAACTGCTGTCAAAGGTCAACCTATCACAGCACAGTTATACTGATATACAATCAGAGCACAGCTAGTGGTGGCGTCACACAAATCCCAGCACGACTTTCTGGCTGAACAGCCAATAAAAATGCAGTTTCTCTGGGAACAAGGACGTAATTACAGAACCACAATACACATTTAAGAATCAATAAACCCCTTGTCTTTGTAACCTAGAAAGGAAATTAAATCAATATTTTACAAGTCAAAACATTCAATCTCGATTTTGAGTACTAAGAAAACAGAAGATTAAATCATGACAGCCTACAAAGTACTCTCTAGACAAACTTCTGCCGAGCATAATTCTACCTCTGAGTTAACGTACTGCACTCAGGGCACGTACAGTAATCCAAATTCACCTCTAAAACCTGAAAAAGAAAATCTATTAATGGTGAACACCCTAAATATTGATTCCCATATATAGACTGCCCAAAATATCGAATAAAAAATATAGACAGCTCAGAATATCGAATTGCTAAAATATAGACAGCCCAGAATATCGAATTTAGAGTATGAAATATCGAATTTAAAATATCAATTTCCATAATATCGAATTTGTTTTAGTGGTATGTATGGTAGTATATGTATTAAAATTATGTATTATTTTGTAATGCATATTTAATTTTTTTTAAGTAATGAATGTTATGTAATTTAATTTTTGCATAATTTAATTCCGTAGCGGGTTGTGGGTTTTTAGGGTAATAGGGTGGAAAGTAATTTAATTATAGTAAATTAAATATTGATTTTTATTTATATGTATTGATAATTAATTGATTGATAATTAATTTTTAATTGGTAATTAATTTTTAATAATTGATAATTAATTTTTATTAATTGGTAAATAATTTGTATTAAGTTATTAATTGATAATTATGTTAATTTTATTTATTTGGAGCAGGTTGTGGGTTTATAGGGGAATAGGGTAGGAAGTGATTTAATTGTAATAAAGTTTAAAATTATTTGTATGTATATGTATTGTTAATTAATTGCTAATTAATTTTTAATTGCTAATTAATTTGTATTAATTAGTAGTTACATTTTGTAATTGGTAATTCATTTGTGTTAATTAGTAATTACATTTTTTAATTGGTCATTCATTTTTATTAATTGGTAATTATTTTTAAATCTTTTTTTTATTGGTATTGATAATTAATTTAGTTTTATTTTGATATTAAATCATACTTTCCCTACTGTTGCACTCTCTGGAGTGGGAATAGTAATTTTTACCCCTACGCTATCCAATGCTTTCCCTACTGTTGCACTCTAGAGTGGGAATAGTAATTTTTACCCTCTTGCTATCCAACGCTTTCCCTGCTGTTGCACTCTCTGGAGTGGGAATAGTAATTGTTACCCCCCCGCTATCCTACACGTTCCCTACTGTTGCACTCTTTTTAGTGGGAATAGTACATTTTACCCCTACGCTATCCAATGTTTTCCCTACTGTTGCACTCACTGGAGTAGGAATAGTAATTGTTGCCCCCCGCTATCTTACGCTTTCCCTACTGTTGCACTCTTTGGAGTGGGAATAGTAAATTTTACCCCTACGCTATCCAATGTTTTCCCTACTGTTGCACTCACTGGAGTAGGAATAGTAATTTTTACCCTCCCGCTATCCAACGCTTTCCCTACTGTTGCACTCTTTGGAGTGGGTATAGTAATTTTTACCCCTACGCTATCCAACGCTTTCTCTACTGTTGCACTCACTGGAGTGGGAATAGTAATTTTTACCCCTACGCTATCCAATGCTTTCCCTACTGTTGAACTCACTGGAGTAGGAATAGTAATTTTTACCCCTACGCTATCCAACACTTTCCCTACTGTTGCACTCTCTGGAGTGGGAATAGTAGTTTTTACCCCTCTGCTATCCAACACTTTCCCTACTGTTGCACTCTTTGGAGTGGGAATAGTAATTTTTACCTCTATGCTATCCAACGCTTTCCCTACTATTGCACTCACTAATTTTTACCCTCTCTCTATCCAACAAATTCTCTACTTTTTTTACAAAGATTTTTACATTATTTTAAGTATGTTTTATTTAATTGTTTTTCAATATTTAATTAATTTTATATAATAATTAATATATTTTAAAATGTGATATTTTAGTTAACTATATTTTAAATTTTTAACTATCTATATTTTCCAATCGATATTTTAGTACTTACCTGCTTGTAGATAGGGATTCTATATTTCGTCCTTCGATATTTTTGAGTTGATATTTTGGGCATTCTATATTATGTCCGTCGCTATTAAGTCACTGAACCTCTATTAATATAGGTTCCTGCAAATGTGTATGTGGTGCCTTGCTGTACACACCACAGTACAGACAAGGTAACAATATCTCGATATCTTGGATTTTCGATAAAATCCAATAATCAACCTTATTTGCTGCTATTAACAAAGCAACACCTAATGGGTTCACAACTACGAATAAAACAGCATCAATAGGAGGAGTGAAGGAGTGTGGCTCAATGGTTAGAGTGGCAGCCCCTGATGCAGAGTTCTGGCTAGGGACCAGGGTTCAATTCCCCCCTCGGCAGTGTCTCGGGCTCAATTTCCTCGGACCTGTAAATTCTCGCCTCAGTGCCTATTCTTCTAATCACGGGCCCCACGCTGCAACTTAGCTTGCTTAGCCTCCAGACCGGCCCCAACAGCGCTAAGGATACCTGGCTTCACCCTGGGGTGCCCAGGAGTGGACACTTCACAGGGAAAGCCAGGAAGGGTTCCACAGCGGTATGAGTATCAGCGCCAGGAAGCCGAATAGACAGTGCACCCTATAAGTACCATGACATTTACATTTACAATATAGTGATCAGCCCACGAACTGAGGCCAAAATTATTAATCACACAACCAAACAACTCACCACAAAACAGAAATCCATCATCACGCAAACACAAAGTTTTCCCAATTCATACTTACACTTCAAGTTGAGTCAGGGCCGCACAGCTTTGTGGGAGCCAAACCCCAATTATCACATGCACTCCAATATTTGATCACCTTGATTTTTACCAAAATAATTTGGTTCCTGTGTCTTCAATTGATCTAGTGATTAGAGACTACACTCCTCTACAGGAAAACACAATTTAGCAGAGTTAAACAAAATAAAATATTGGATACATAAAGGACTGAGTTCTAAATCAAAAATAAGGCATAAAGTGATTTTATTATAGCATAATCAAAATGCAGTGTAAAGTAGAAATGCCATGACAGCCCAAATACTGAAATACAGATAAATGCAAAGTTATAAAATATAATAATCCCTAGTTTAGGTAGAATCTAAAAATAAATTCTAAGCAACGAACTCTTAAAGAGAACTGACAGCATACCATTAGTGAGTCAAAGGACAAAAGAGGAGCATGATATGCGCCTATGAGGAAAATAGTAAAAAAAATTTAAAAAAAGACAAAAAAAACAAGCTATTATTAGAATCTGAAAATTCAGCATGGTATGATCATGGTTAGAGTTGCATTGGCAGATCCAGAACAACAATGTCATGTTCTACATCTTTAGTGCTAGCCTATTTCTTAAGGTAATAGAATTCTTCCATCTACTCCCTTAGCAACTGCACTCCAAAGATGTACAACACAAATTAAAAAAAATGTAAAAAACGGCTCATAGAATCAGCATGACGACACTAGAAATTCCAGTGGAAGTCCTTGAAAAGGACTCATAGTCCTTGAGTACACTATGAAACTTCATTCATAATATACGTTTTTTAACAATGTTGTACATAGCTTTTACATTGACGACATTCATGTGATGCTCCATGGAAACAAGGGAAGAGATGTCTTGCAGCTGTACACTGATTGGGAGGGTGAAATAAGCACAAGCAAGTTGAATAGAACACGAGAAATAACATCCATTTTAGAAATAATAGTGCAAAACAAGAAATGTGGCATAACTAATCATGGCATTATTTACACTTCTACGTGGCCTAGGAAGCTCATTCCAGGTGCACAGCATTCATTCATCGGTTACCACTCTACGCATCATTAAAAACACAAATTATCTAAAATAATTTGCACATTTCATATATTTTTTAAATATCTACATCAACATTTTTAAAACAATAATATATACATCTGTGCTTCGAGAGGGTGCACAGTTAATGGCGTATAGTGCTGGTTGCTGCAGTGCACAATGTCAAGTGAAAATAGAGTGTGCATGTACAAAAGGTACAAGAGAAAGGAGTGCCAAAGCTGAATCCAACTACATAGTAAAGCCACTGTAATAACTTATTCACTCAGGATCTAATAAATTCATTATAGGCTCAGTGTATGGGGATCAAATTCATATTTTTTATCCTAGTGTTTAGAAGTCCATGAATGTGTTCTGGACCTGAGTATCAGGCTAACAAACGTTGGGGTTTATGTAGAGTTTGGTGGATGGAATAGTGTCCATTGGGATTGCAAAGGACATTACCTTCACCATCCCGAGGGTACTCCTGCCGCAAAATATAGAGTTTTCTGCCAGCCCTGCAGATAGCCTCACAAGATCAATCATCTTCAGAGGCAGCTCTCCCATTGACTTTCTTAACCAGGTATCCAAACCACATCTATTGGAAATGCGAAATCACTTTATTATAAATGCATACACTTAACACTCCTTCCTCCCCTTATCTTGTTGGGATGTACCTAGTGTAATGTTTGAGTTTCAGTTAAACATTTTCGCTCTCTGGTCTATGTTAACTGTATGACGTTCAGTTAGACTAGTAGCGTCTGATTCTTAGAAGTATCAGAGACTTCCTGGTAAGGAGCCTGACAGACGGCCACCGGGAATTCACGGAGGAGGGATACCGAACAATAGCTTACCGCCAACCAGGAAACACACCCGTTTTCCTTGGTTTTCTACCTATTGGATCCCCTCCCGGTATACACCAGCTACACACCTTGAATCAGGCTCCTTACCAGGAAGTCTCTGATACTTCTAAGAATCAGACGCTACTAGTCTAACTGAACGTGATTTATGTTCAGATCCACGGAATATTCCTTCTCTTTGCAACCAAAGACATTTTGAATTCCTACAATCCCAGTGCCTCTCTCTAGTCCACCTACGTGGAAGATCGCTATAAGTTCCAGACCTCACTCAACCTACTTTTGGGGTTTGAGTTTTAGCCCTGAAGAGTCGTGTTGACTCAACGGCACACGACGAAACACGTGTCGGCTTACTGTTATTCCTCAAGTCTGGACCCAATAAAACTCCACCCTGCTGGGACAAGAATCACACCAAAGGATCTGCTTCTATGTTATTGTGTGTTTTGTTACTCACCAATATACCAAATTGTGGAACTTTGTTTGTGGTTGCGAGAGCTTAGCTGTTCTATTGTGCTTGGTCTTTGACTTTTTAGACGGTTAAGGGTAATTTTCCGTCTGCTCTTTATGCACCACTCAGTTACCAATTGTGCTCTTACAAACGTGAACGTTAAACCTAAGGCAGTGCGCCCAGGATATCTGAACCCTAAAAATTCCCTCTAGTAGTTTACTATGTTAACTGTATGACCATCAAATCACTGTTATGTTACTTTGACAATGTCTCCCATACTTCTATACAAAACTAGAAAAATAAATTAGAAACATATTTTAAAACCCATATATTTAATGTCATCGATAATCACATAGGCAATGTCTTATTAATCACAACTGCTCCCATGTCAGTCAACTATAAATCAATGCTAAGGGCATCCCTCTAGCACATGACATGGATTGCATTAGTACACCACACATTAAAATACGTTTCTAGCAATCTAAACATCAGCTATCACTACACAATGAACATCAAGAGATTTATAAAAGCATGGAAGTAGCATTGGCTGCCTTATTTCAGCTCTTCTACTCCCTGAATGCAGCCTTCCTTAAGACCCTGCGAGGCTTGATAGTGCCACAAAATTTCAATTATTTAACAACATATGAGGACGGTGTTATCACTAATTAAAAAATCCATGTTGTCTTGATTTAACCCGGCAAAGAAGCTTCTTATTATTCTAAAAGAGTAACTACACTTCAGCTTTCAAAATGTGTGAGAAGGCAAGATCAAGAACAACTCCTTTCAATAAAACCACACTGTTAGACCTGACTTTTCCAGCTGGTTCATTCCCAGACTTATTTTATTTTTGGCCTCTTGTTTTTTACCCTGTTTTGTTGGTTTTATGACTCTGAGCACTTTAACATTGCTGATCAGTGCTGAAGGGCTATGCCCTCAATGTAAATTGTGTTTATGGATTGGGGATTCCATGATTCCCATATTTGATTTACTGGTAAGTCCCTAGTACAGTGCACTGTGTGTGTCCAGGGCCTGAAAATCAAATGCTGCTAGTGGGCTTGCAGCACTGATTGTGCCACCCAAACAAGCAGCCTTGCAAAGGAATCTCAGACCTGCTTTGCAATGGCTGTGTGTAGTTTTTACTGCCATGTCGACCTGGCAAGTGCACCCACTTGCCAGGCTCTAACTTTGCCTTGTATTACTTGTGAGTCACCCCTAAGGTAGGACCAAGTTACCCCTGTGGGCAGGGTACAGTGTTTGTGAAAGGTAGGACATGTACTGATGTGTATGACATGTCCTGATAGTGAAATACAGTGTATTTCATTTTTCACTATTGAAAAGCCATCTGACCCATAGGAAACAATTTGTATTTTTTCTTATAAAGCGCTAACAATCATCCTGAGTAGGATATCACGGTGCTGCAATAACTATGAAAAGCGGTGGGTTTTCCTGAGTCCTACCAGTTTAGTCTGGTTTGGGGAAAAGGAAGGTTTTCAATTGCTGCCTAAATGACAGGTGGCAGTCTGTAAGTCTGAGAGCCACGGGCAACTCATTCCATTTGGTTGCGGCTATGTGGGAGAAGGCTCGCTCTCCCATCCTGGCTCTCTTCACTCGAGTTGTTCTTGCTCTTGCTGTGAATTGAGAGAGGAGATTTCTAGTTGGTGCATAAAATGTAATCCTATTTCTTAGGATAAATGGGCCTGTGTTATGCAGTGCATTGTGTGTTGTACACAGCATTTTGAAGGTTGCTCTCTGCCTCATTGGCAGCCAATGGAGCTCTCTTCAGCAGCTCTTGGCTGGGTCGAATTTTCTTTTCTTACAGATTGCCTTAGCCGCCGCGTTTTCCACTATTTGTAGTTTGCCTACAAACAGGGAGTTTCCATAGTCCAGCCTGCTCATCAATAGTGACTGAACCAGGATCCTTCTACACTCGGTGGGAATCCAGGGGAAGACTCTTTTGAGCATCTTCAACAAAGCGAAGCCTTTGCCGCAAATTGTTGACACATGGGATTTCATAGACAGAGTGTTATCGATCGTCACTCCCAAGTTCCTTGCTGTCAGTATCGCAATTGGGGGGGGTGCCCAGCGGTGCTGGCCACCAGCTGTTATTCCACAGCTGAGCGTGTCCACCGAACAGCAATATCTCTGATTTATCTGCGTTCAGTTTTAAACAGTGGCTATACATCCAGTCAGACAGTTCAGTGAGACAGTTTAGTAGCCTATCCTTGGGGTCATCATCCTCATCCAGGATTACAGTTAATTGGGTGTCGTCTGCGTAAGAACAGATTTCGAGACCCCACTTTCTTCCTATCGCTGCCAGGGAAGACACGAACACTTTAAACAACGTTGGGCTCAATGAGGCCCCCTGTGGGACCCCATATTTGATGTTCCGGTGAGGGGATGAGAAATTACCCATGTGCACTGATTGCGTTCTGTCTGACAGAAATGATTGCAACCACCCCAGTGCTCTGTCCCGGATACCTTTTGCTGCAAGGGTTCTTAGTAGCAGATTGTGCAGTTTATTTATAACATCTTATAAATATAACTTTCTGTGGTGACAAGATATGAAGGTAAAGTTTAGTATGCCTGAACTCAGAATATAAAGATGCATCCTGTAGTAAGGATGATTTTTACATTCTGGGTTTGAAATGCCACTTTTAACTGGAAGAGTGAGGTTGACACCTTGACTGGTGCCAGCGGGCAGAGGAAACAGTGTATAAGAGTAGGGTGTGTGTTAAACAATGAGAAAGAGTATGACCGCCCTGGAGAAGATACATAGGGCTGGGCATGAGAGAATGACATGCAACAGCCGGAGTGAGGCGGAGGGGCAGTGAGTTGTGTGACCCGAGCTGTGACACTGGCTACACGAATATATCATGGTTTGGGGGCTTATCCAGGAAGTATAACACTAAAAATACTCCAGTAGACCACGGATTGGTCAGTTGAGTAAAGTGAAAAAAACTGTACCTGGGGTCTCAACAGTAGAAAAGTAGGAGCTACTCGGGTAGTTTAACTATTAGGTTGTGTCTAGCGCAACGATGTGTGTTGGGGAAAAAAACGAACTTGTTTATATTACCCTCACACACCCTAGTGGTGTCATGCTTCATCATCGGGTCACCCCGACCCCTACAAGTCGGGGTGGGCTCGACCACAGTATTGGGAAGCTCTTCTGATATATTCAAGGAAAGGGCTTTACATAAAATAGAATAAAATCACCTAGATAGATCACCGGTATCCCTTTATTATGGGGTCTATCTGGGAGGTTAAACTACTGTATATAAATTATTTATACAAGTGGGTCTCTCCGGGGTATTATGGTCCTATGACCCTAGTGCCACCATGTTTCAGTCCTCTGTGGCCGTGAAGGTCCGGGACTTTCTTCAGGGCAAAAGCATCCCCCTATGTGGGGTAAGGAAGGATGGGGTTCCCTATCCTAACAATATAGTGAGGGCAGAGTAGAGTGTGCTGTCTGTGTAAACTGCCAGGCTGCGTCCAATTAGGGAAGTCGGCTTGCTTCACACAGGACCGGACAACATGAGGGTGGTCTTGAATTGGAGATCTCACCCTGCAGTGTACCTACATCGGTTCCGGTCCTCGGCTTTGAGCCTCATGTTGTCTGGTCCTGTGTGAAGCAAGCCGACTTTCCTAATTGGACGCAGCCTGGCAGTTTACACAGACAGCACACTCTATACTTGAGGAGCAGCTACTCTGCCCTCACTATATTGTTAGGGTCCCTTAGTTCTAGCCACAGGCAGGTTTACCTATTAGGAGAAACTCAAGTAACCAACACTATAAAAAGGAGACATGAAAGCAGTAGCTTCTGCTACCAAACGGGGGTGGGGGGGTCGGTGGGCAAGGGCAGGTGGGAGCACAGGGAGAAAAAAAACGCTTAACTGGATATGGCTGGCTGCTTATCCTCCATCCTCTTCTCTTCCCCTGGGCAGCAGGAACCAGGAAGCCCACAGCCTCCCAGGCTCGCCTGACTAATCACAATACTGCCTTACAGCAGCGTTGTGATTTAGCACTCAGGCAGGGTCTGGGAGGATGTACATGTTCTCCACCCAGGTTGTAATAAAGCATGGGTGGAGAACATGCAAAGTGCGCATGACTCTTTGGCCGGCCGAAGAGGGCCAGCCAAAATGTCATGCACACTTAGGAAATGCCTACCACGCCTCCCCCAGCTCTAAACAGCCCAGCCCCATCCCGCAACCAACTGAGCCAGTGCGGTTAAATAAAATTACAATAACGTTGTGTTATTGTCATTTTATTTTTATTTTTTGTATTGCTCAGTGGGGCGATGCGCCTTCTTCTTAGCGGAGGAGCCGCCAGTTCATGAAAGAATTCGTACAGTTAGAGTGAGCTGTGGGTCAGTCATCTTTAGCCATTGGCTTTTATGTTGTTTTTTTTTGGTTGGCATTACCCAAATAGGCTTTCCGTGGCATTTTGTTGATTGTTACATTGTCCCATTTGTGTTCCCATTGGTGATGGTGCTCAAGTAGCCATTGTGTACATCTGTAGAAGCAGTATAACCTACATCTTGTGATATACTCAGTGAGTGTTCTTTGACGCATTAACTTTACTGACATTATGACATTTTAATTGCTTGTTTATGGCTTTTTTGTTTAAGAAGTGTATCATGTCGCCCCTTTATGTCAGGCTAAAGCTACCAATTACCCTTGCAAGTTACTATGTTTACTTTCCTGCCCTTTATATCATGTTCTTGAATGTACAGCTTTTTTGCTCACAAACCTGAAATGTCCAGCCACTAACTCCTTCTTACAGCTGAAGTGAAAATACTAGCCCTTTGTCAAAAGTATCTACAAAACAATTATTTGCTCTTTATGTATTTTTAGGATCCCAGCTTACAACACCAGCTATGTCTTTTGACTCAGTTTTATATCCCTTTTCTTTGGGAGTAATTCTGCTAATGCAGTTGTTTCAACAAAGGAGCTCCATTTCCAGTTTCCATACTGCTGTAACCCAATTGGTTGCTTTATAATGGTATTTTCTGTTAGACAGATGTGAGCAGCACAAACAATATCGCACAACAATTGCCAAACATTTCCTCTAACAAAAATCCAAGCCTATTACCTTTCCAATTGAAGTTTAAGAAAAGTGAGACTTTTTGGCTTTGGTAATGCATGTCAAACACTTGAGGCATTCAACCCTCATCAGTTTTACTTCCTTGATATTTCATGACCTCGTCTAAAAACTGGTTTCTTCGCTGCTCTCCTTCTCTACATTTGAACTTTTTAGTCATCAGCATTAAAGTCACCAGAGAGGAGCATTCAATCTCATTTAGGGCCATGAGAGCTCTCACCAAAGAATGTGTTAAATGTAGTAAATGTACAGAATGTAATACCCATGTAAGCAATAGCTGCACACATAGCCCCAGCATGAAGTCTGTTGTGACACAATCAGTCCCTCATACAACACACCCAACAGTTACCATGTGGAACACCCTCCCATCCGCACACGCACACTCCAGCTGGCAGTTAGAGCAGCAAGCCTACAATATGATATACTAGTATCATTTGAGTGCTAAGCAAATAGGAGATCGCACAATGAAACATATAGCACAACTTGGTGTAACATATACTTTCAATAATGTTTTTATTTCAGTAAATATGTTGTTGTAGAATTGTTTTTGACACTCACGCAGATTGGTAGTGCTAATACAGCCAGACTTTCCATAGTTTACCTGGGAAGGGTGATGTTTTCAAAAAAAGTGTTTTATGATTGAAGGTCCACAAATGTGTCATCTCCCTAACCAAATTGAGATGGTATTTTCAGGATTTTACTCTCAATTTTTTCTGAAACTCAAAAGTCTGGCTATCATTTAACATAGCTTCATGGTTGCTAATAAAATGTACTCGTGGGCCTGAGTTTATACGTCATTGGAAAGGCAATGAGGAAGATTTACAAATACTGAATAGGAGTAATTCTATGATTGCTGTACATCATCGAGCCTATAATGGCTTTGAGACAGTTCAAATGTTGATATCAAATGGGAGACCTTGTCATGAATTGAAACCATGAAAATCTCAGATCCTATGGCTTGTTGTGTGCTCATCCTACATTTGGCAACATGTAATGACCTCTGCAAGTCACCATATGTAAATGTTGAAGACTTGGACATAGTTAAAGAGACTAGATTAAGATGATCAACTCATGTCTGGGGTGCCCTAGGGTACCTCGTTTGTCTCTGGGTATTCCTTTCTGTAATTGTAAACATAAACTTGTCTGTTGACTACCAAAGTAGTTGATTTCTGGGCTTAGCAAAAAAGATGTCTCTCCAAATTAAAATAGGCCAGAAATCAGTGCTTAATTTGAGCCAGTGGTTTCTGGTGCTTGGCACTGGAACTTAATTGACCGCTCCGGCACTTATGACAGGCTGCCACATGGTGGTGTTGTTTCTCTGATTTAGAGCGAGTACAACAGAGGTTGTTTACTAATTCAATATACATTAAAAATTGCTATTACCTGCCACCTAGGCTAATCTTATAACTTTGGGGGCCTCGAATAGTCTGATTTGTCACACTTGTGGGAGTGTGATGGTTAGTAGCTGGTTTGGTACTGTCATTGGCCGTTCTGGCATATGTAATAACCTGCAGTGGTCTCCAATGAGAACCCTGGCACATAACGTTTTACAAAATAAGCACTGCCACAAATATAGTAGTCTGAGCAGCAGGAGGCATTCCCCCGAAAGAGCTTGTGACCAGGCCACACTGCATGTTGCATTTACTTCATGTGAATAGCTACATCAAATTCTGGTTAGCATTGCCGGATAGTATTTACGGAAAAAAGAATTCCAATCTTCATAAGACACCCCTCTAACCCACAGCTAAAAATCACTGCATAACTAAACCTTTTACACTGACTTTTAAGGAAGATCTTCTCCGAAGTTTGAAGGTGTAAATGTGTGTAATGCTCTCCCTTGTAACCTGCAATCAGCCAAATCTCTTGCCGACTTCACATCCTTGTTAAAAACCTACTTGTTCTAATTGATTTCTTCATTTGTATGCAATCGTTAAGTTTTACAGTTCTTACTGGCAGTTCACTATATGGACAGATGTATTAAAGTTCCAATTTAATTTACTAATGCGTGTGGTAGACTGGCGGGAATGACCAGGACTCCCCTTAGCTATGTGTCTGTCTTCACGTTGGGTGGGGGGAGGTCACAGTGAATTCCAATTGTTCTAGGCTACTAGCCTCGAGATCAGTGAGATGGTCACTCAGGGCAATCTGTTGTAACACGGCAACAGGATAGTACTAATACCACTGTCATGATTTTGCCTTCTATTGTCCTGCCCTCTGAGATATTTGACTATTGCAGAGTGGTTATCTAAATAAACACCCTCAAGTCCCATCATGTTTTCTCTGAGGAATATTGCTACATCGTGAGCGCACCACTTGCAAGCTAGCATCATTGATATTTTATTTTATAATTTTAAGTTCAAGCTTAGAAATATAAAAAAAACACTATATAACAGTGCTTTAGCCGTCTACACCCCAACTTCCTCTTCTATTATACGTTGACTTTGTTTGTCTTTGACTATGAACAGCGCTCTGCTGCCTTTCGGTTAAGTTTCCTCTATATAAATACCCAATACATACATACATATGTACATACATATAACTCATTCATCCTCGTTCAAAATATGTATGTCACACTCTAACTGGCGTACTTTACAGACTATGGATCGTAGCATGAATTGTGCTCATAGTGTGGTGTAATATCATTGTAGTAGGATTCAAATAGTTGGATTTGAGTTTACACCACAGAAGGAGAACAAGGCCATTTAGAACTGCATCTGGGTACAGAGATAACAACACCGAACACTGACAGCAAACAAGTAACGTTTCAGAAGCCTTTATTTACTCCTATAAACTGTACGTGAAATATTCATTAAAAAATTGTTTAAACCATGTAACCGAAGTATGCTATTAAGCACACACCTATGAATATCATTTCATTCCTTTATTTGATTTGTATATTTTGCGAAAAGGCTGTACCCACAACTCAGTAACAGAAATGTCCACTCTGTCAAGAAGTAAAGTCTCGAGGATTAAAGTTGGGAGGGAGATTAGGGCCTAAATCTCCCGGCATGTTTTTTTCTTTTGTATTTTATGTGAATTCAAGAGTCAAAATAGTTCAGAAGATTTCACGGACTCCATTTGGTCTTTATATATACACACTGTACTTGGTCTTTACAAAGTGACAGCACACCAGTCTTCAAGTAGCTTATTGTATGTACATGGTGGTGCATTTAAAACCCAAAGGTGAGCCTGCCTATTAAATCATTAGCTGTATCTTCATGACCATTAACATTTGGAACATGTGGATATACCTTCCTTTAAAGTGTAAATGAACACAGCCAATTAGAGTCCCAGAGATCACTGAATGGATGCAGGAAGGATTCCTCGTTACCAACGTTATGAAACTATTTCGATTAGAGGTTCCTCTTTAGGGATATATTGAGACTGGGGTCCCACTGAGTTTAAGAGATTCTGAAGTGTGTGACTAGTCTATGAGATGTATTAATGTGTCTACCTGTTATGCATTTGTCATTCATGTAACTATCTTTGTTTCATTGCAAATATTGTGTTCATATTAAGGCAGTTCCAGTTTTTTCGTTTTTCTTGCCGGTATTCGATACCTCCGTCCTCGGAATTGGTAAGTGTATGCTGCCTGCCCCCCAGGCCTCGTAGCCTGTCGCTTTTCAGTTGTGTGCAGCCATCGCCTCACGCTGCCTACCTTAACTCCTGCCGCTGTGTGTTTCATTTCTTGACAGCACACCGGACCTCCGCCTGCTTGTGCTGACGCTGCTTTCACCGCTGAGTATGCCTGATTAAGACAGGCATCCCATCTCCATCCGTGATTTCAAGGTGATTATTTACACCACGTCCATGCCCAGTTTTATAGCGTTTTTTAACCTGAGGCTTGTTTCACTAAATCCTGTCTTTTGGTCATACAGGACTTTTGATCCTTCTGTAATATATATAAAAAAAGACACGACGCCCAACGGTCTCTGGCTAACGTGGCTCTCCAACCTCGGCTTCCATTTTCTACCAGCACTAGGACACCTCACGCTCCCCCGAGCGGTAAGGGTTTCTTTTGAGGCTTGTACTCCGTGATTTCTTGTCTCCATAATTACAACCCCCGCGTTGAGACCAATCTTTATCCATCTATTCACAGAGTAATTGGTCACCCCTCTTAATACTTCTTCGTCCCGGACCACCGCTAGCAACATTAGGTGGTAAGTCTCCCACCGCCCTGACCATTCCTCTTAGCGGCCAACCAGTGCGTGGCTACATTGTTCACCTTGAAGTGTCATTCTGCAGTAGCCTATGTTGTTAGTCGCATTGAGTCTTGACAAATGTGTTTTATACCCTTGTTGTGTTCCTCTTTAGGGATATATTGAGACTGGGGTCCCACTGAGTTTAAGAGATTCTGAAGTGTGTGACTAGTCTATGAGATGTATTAATGTGTCTACCTGTTATGCATTTGTCATTCATGTAACTATCTTTGTTTCATAAGAAAAATTTCTATTTTCTTTCTTTTCCTTCTGTTTAGTTGCCCGAGGCCCTGATGAGAATCTCCAAAGAAATAAAGGAGATTCGAAACGCGTAGGCCCATCTTCTTACTGGTCTGCCAACTGATCTAAGAGTTACAACTTTGCATAGATCACTTGCCATTTGTTGGACACTATCTATTTTTCGTTGAATTTGCTAATACTGTTTGAAATTGTAAAACCTTTGGTAGTGTTCTATTTTTCAACACACATTGCAAATATTGTGTTCATATTAAGGCAGTTCCAGTTTTTTCGTTTTTCTTGCTGTAGATAATGTACATATGGTATGTGTGAGAGTAGTTTGCATGTTTTTGAATGTATGGTGAAAGTGATATGATTGCAGTAGTGAATGGTGGTTCGCTCCAAATTGATTGCTTTTTCATGTGTCCCCTTTGCATTCTTGTTTTTTCCTTCAATGTTTCGTTTTCAAATGTACAAATGGATTTTATAAAATATTATTGAATATACAATAAAACTGCGACTAAGAAGCATTCCCTTTTCTGAATCTGATTTTCAGTTAGTGGAGGATTTATTACAGTTCTCATTTATTATTATCAGCACTGGCACCCCCTTCTGTTGTTTATGATGTAGGCTCAGCCTTGCTGATTAGAGCCAGCCCCATTTTGTTTTCACATACTCCTAGCACAGCACTTTCAGGGCAGAGTTGGAGACAAGGTGGCAGAGATAAAGGGGAGGCTGCTGGCGTACAGGTTGTGGGTGGGCGACACCCTGATCGTCATAGGATCCCTCTACGTTCCTAATTCTGGTCAAGAACCCTTTCTTACAGATTCCCTGTCGAAGTCATTCGCTATCATGACAGACAGATTTTAATTGATGGGGATCTTAACTTAGTTATGGACTCAGGGAAAGACCGATCCCGCCACAGATATGGTGTTACTGGGGCGATCTCAAGTGCAGGGAAAGCATAGCTACACAACAGAGGGCTGATAGATATCTGGAGGGCAGCTCACCCCCACAGCACGCAATACTTTTATTACCACGTACACCATACATATGCTCGCCTAGATCATTTTATAGGGTCCTCCGAACTTAATGCCCTGGTCCACACAGTCGACATAGTTCCTGCAGCATTGTCTGATAATGAAGCTGTGACATTTACTCTTGACTTGCGATTCATAGGCAAACCGAGGGGGAAGTGGTGACTGAGGGAATCTCTATTACAGCAACCTGACATTTGCGGACAGGTGCAAAAGTGCATTACTGACTACTTAACATCCAATGACTCAGCTGACACAACTTTGACGGCATTATGGGGAGCCCTTAAAGTGGTAGTTAGAGGTGAATTAATAGCTATCTCTGCAGCAGATAATAGAGCACGCAAGGAGAAAAGGGAGGAGTTGACAGCTAAAGTGTTGGAGCTTGAGCGAGTACATAGCCCGACTGGGGCTCCACAAATGTGGCGGCAACTCAAAGCAGCCAGAGCGCAACTCACCAGCCTAGACTTGGATAGAGCGGAATATGCCGCTTTTTGGCTCAAGCACTCTTACTATATAGGGGTTGATAAGACAGGGAAGCTCCTTGCTAGCAAACTCTGAGCACGGACCGAACGTTCCAGAATCACGGCCCTTCACACCTCAACTGGGGCACGGGTTGAACGTGATGACCAGATTGCTGAAACCCTATGGGATTTCTATGCCTCACTATATAGTAATGACCCCACAATTGACAGTGCAGGCAAGGTATATTTCAGTCAAGCAGCGACTACAGCCCTTAACACATCAGGTGCGGCAGCGCTGGATGCACCCATCAGGGTGGAGGAAGTGATCGGTGCAATCTCCCGTCTCAAACCGCTGAAATCGCCGGGCCAACCGCTGAAATCGCCGGACCTAGATTGCTTCTCCGCCAGTTTTTATAAAACTTTTTGTCAATCCTTAGCCCCGGTTTTAATAGGCCTGTTTAACTCCTTTCAAGGTCCGGGAACAATCCCAGCAGACATGCTCGAGGTGGACCTCGTTGTCCTTCCCAAGCCTGGGAAAGATCCCACTCAGTGTGCAGCATACCGGCCAATTTCCCTCCTTAACCTCGACTTGAAGCTTTTCACAGGGGTCCTGGCTGCCAGGTTAGGCCAACGGCTGCCCGGTATAATCGAACCTGAGCAATCGGGCTTTATCCCCAACAGGCAAAGCAGTGTCAACACCAAGCAGATAATGCATTTAATAGATAATGCCAACTATATGGGTCTGGACGCCCTGTTGCTTTCAGTCGATGCTGAGAAAGCTTTCGACAGGGTGGACTGGGGCTTCTTGGACAAGACATTTCCGCATTTTGGCGTGGAGAATCGATTTCGGGCCTGGGTGGCGAGCTGTTATGACCAACCGAGAGCAACGATAGGGGTCAATGGGATCAGTTCAAAACCCTTCAATATCCGGCGAGGCACACGTCAGAGGTGTCCTCTTTCTCCCCTGCTTTTTGCACTCTACATCGAGCCACTGGCGCAGCGGCTTCGGGACAACCCTCAGATATCTGGTATCTCCTTCGAGGGGAACAGCATACCGTCAGCTTATATGCGGAAGACATCTTGGCGACTCTTACCACACCCTGAAGCTGCATTCCAGCTTTTTTGCAGGAGTTAGCAGAGTTTGGTAAGGTTTCCGGCTTTAAGGTTAATGTGGGGTAGTCCATGCTCTTGCCTCTTGGCTTCAATGATAATGCACCAGAGAATGCATTTCTGGAGCTCGGGGAATTGCGAGCCCAGACTGAGATCCCATACCTGGGGATTGCGCTAACTTCCTCCAGTGGCCAAACAATCGCACATCACTACTCTAACCTCTCTTCCCAAGTGACACGAGATCTTCGCCGCTGGAAGATGCACCACTTGTCTTTGTTAGGCAATGTGGCAGCAGTAAAAATGTCTATACTGCCAAAAATACTATATATCTTTCAAACAATACCGGTTGGTCCCCCCTTGTGATATATTCATACACTGCAGACGGAGATACAACACTTTATCTGGGCGGGGAAAAGACCGAGGATACGTTGTGACATGGCCTATCGACCCCTGATGAGGGAGGTTTAGGGATTCCCAATCTCATGAGCTATTATAAAGCGGCCCAACTTTGTTACCTAGTAGAATGGAGCAGACCAGAGTCAGAAAACGGTGGCTGTTTCAGGATAGGGTGATGGCGCGACTTTCATTGTAGAAGGTACCATTCCTGAAGCCTTTGGACCGACCATCGTATCTTAATAAATCTCCCATTACTCATTCCGTAATGCGGGTGTGGGACTCAGTTGCCACAGAGAGAAATCTCACTTCCTTCCCCTCACCCCTTACTCCTCTCTTTGATAATCCCGAATTTCCTCCAGGACTGGAGGCGCGGGCTTTCTCGCAACGGCGGGCATCAACCTGCAGATCTGCAGGCCACCTCTTTGATCTCCACGGATTCATCCGCTACTCATAATTGCTAGATTGGTATGATGTCAAAGATCCTAAAAGGTTCCAGTACTTCAAACTTTGTCACTGGTTTCTACAACCCGACACCCGTCCTTTGGTTAGCCGTAGCCTTACGGCTTGCGAGTATTGTCTCTATCTAAGCACTCCGATCGCAAAATGATCTCTGAATTAAATCTTATGCTGCGCCTACCTGTATCTCAGGAACGATCAGCTGGTCAACGCCGCTGGGAGGCAAAACTAGGCTGGAATCTCTCCCTGAAGGAATGGCAGCAGATCTACTTTAGGGCTAATCACATCGCAAAGGATGTGGGGAGTAGGGAAGCGGCAGTTAAAGTAGCCATTTACTCGTACTTGACCCCGGCTCGACTTCACAAAATCCACCCAGGCCACAGTCCCGATTGCTGGAGAGGTTGTGGAGAATTAGGCACACTGACGCACATAATCTGGGACTCCAGGGAAGTGAAAAGGTTCTGGTGGGACGTACTTAATGACATAGACACCGACTTTGAAACTGAGATTCCCCGCTTTCCTGCATACGCTCTCCTGGTTCTGCCGAACAAACTCACCTTCCCACTCACATCCATACGAGGGAAACAAATGGGGATGGCACTAGGTGCAGCAGTACACCACATCTTATCACTTTGGGGCACAAGAACCCGCCCAACACATACTGGGTGGCTCCACAAACTGCGGTATATTATTGGCATGGAACGAATACAAGTTAATCTCATGAATTCAGCAGCCTCCTTCCACACTATCTGGCGCCCCATCCTCTCGTTGTTGGTGCACAAATTCAATGAAGTGACCTGCCCCAAGTACCTCCGTTTGCTCAGACTCACAGATGCTCCACAACCTGCAGACTTGTCCTAGAAGACCCAACACGACTGTTCGCGCATAGCGCATAGGCACACCGGTTCCGGGGTGGGCGGGAGGGGGCGTTGGAGTTAGGGGGGAAGGGGAGGGAGGGGGTGCTTGCAGGTGGGTATAGCTAAGGATCAGATTTCCACATTGCTTTTCATCGTATGATATGGACTCATGGCCTTCGGCCGGACTTTTCTTCTTCTTCTCACGTAGTCGTTAGCTATGGCCTCGACTGTGCAAGCTTAGTTCAGACGCTTATAGCAACAAATGTGCTAGCTGGGATATGTCTAGGCAATTGGGTATTTCTTCCACTGTAACTTTGCCTGCTTTAAAATCAATAAAATAAAGTTATTTTTAAAAAAAAATTAAAGGGCACAGCTCTGGATAGGGACGTTCATTGTCATTTTTCCAAATTAACAGGGCCCTCCCCAACTAACAATTGCAGAAGTTACTTGGCCGAAAATCCAAGCTGACCAGGATCTTTATGCTAGGATATACGAGTTCCTAGTGGCCTCTTTAGTTACTTTGTGTGACCACAGGGATAGTTCTGATCTACTTGATGCTTAGTTTGTTACTCTAGTACATAAGAAATTTGTTAAGGCCCTAGAATCAGTTTTCCTAAAACAGAGTCGTATTGGAAGACCTGTCAGTGCAAAGGACCGTAACAGGTCCTTTGCACTGACAGGCAAAAAGGTACTATTAAAAGCAGTCAGAGACTGTTCTAGAAGGATATAATTTCAGCTCGCAATAATTATAGATTAGCACTCGGCAAAGCTAAGCGAAAACATGCTGACACAAACTGGAATGATCTGGTTGTAGCAGCCCAAGCCAGAGATAGCCGCATGTTTTGGCTTATCGTGTCTAAGGGCAGTGTGGAAAACCCTATTTCCAATAACCATCACATACAACAGGAAGTTTGGGTGGAACATTTCTCACGCCTATATTCCGATGAAGTAGCTATTACGGATTTACACATTGATCAGGATGTCCCAATTGTAGACAATACTGTTAATGGCAAGACCGTAAATAAACCTTTACTAGTTTTTAGTTTAGAGGATACTTTGTCTGCAATCAGTAAATTAACAGCAGGTAAAGACCCAGGACCAGATTTGATATGGGGGGATCTATATAAATCCGAACTAATGATTTGGGGACCATATATAAATCTTCTGTCTAACAGCATATTGGCTGTTGGGGATATTCCGGAAACATGGAGGGGAGCAGAAGTAATAACTATCTTTAAAAAGGGAGATCCTGCTATCCCCTCCGATTATAGACCCATCAGTCTAATTGACAATCTTCACAAGATTTTTACTAGGCAAGTTTTAGATAAATTCCAAGAATGGATGAATGCCAACAAGGTGTTGTCCCCAGCTCAAGCGGGCTTCCGTGCAAAAATGAACACGTGTGACCAAGTGTTCAGGTTTTCCTTGTTGGCAATGAAATACGTGCTACTCAAGAAACGTAGCATTTGTGGACCTGCGAGGCGCGTTCGACTTGGTTCTGCGTAATTTATTGTGGAAGACCATGCTTGAACAGGGGGCCCCGGAAAATCTGGTGTCCATAATTGCCAGATTGCATAAGGACAATTATGTCCAGATCAGGTAGGGGAAAAATGGGGAATTGACAGAGAGGATTTCAATCCAGCGGGCGGTGCGCCAAGGGTGTGTTCTCGCCCCCACACTGTTTTCGCTGTTTATCAACGATGTGGTTAGTTGTCTAATGGGCTGTAAGAACGATGCCCCTACGATGAATGATGTAAAAGTCCCCATCCTGCTCTTTCCAGATGACTCCTTGTTAATATCTACAACTCCCATGGGTCTACAGGCACTACTGGATACATTTATGAGCTTTTGCAATGAGAGGAAATTGGAATTGAACACCGCTAAAACTAAATTTATGGTGTTCGGAAAAGTACGGGGAGGCATAAGAGAGGTTAAGGTTCGACAAGATCCATTGGAGCGGATAAACAGTTTTGATTATTTGGTCATAGGTTTAAGTGAGACACTTAGCTGAGAATATCAGCTGAGTAAGAGTTATTATTATTATTATTGCATTTATTGAGCGCACAGCTACCCGGAGGTTTCCCGGCGCTTGCCTTGGGAACCCGTCCTGGCTTTTTTCCCTGTGAGATAGCCCCTACAGGGCATCCCTAAGGTGAAAGCCAGGCATCCCGCCGCAGGGGGCCTTTGTGGAGATTAAGCAAGCTTAATGCCCAGAGTTGCAGAGTGAGAACCCATGATTAGAGCAGGCACCGAAGCGAGAATTATCGAGTCCGTGGACATGTGAGCTCAAGACCCTGCCGCGTCGGGAATTGAACCCTGGTCCCGGGTCTGACCTCAGCTTCCGGGTCTGCCTGTTCTAACCAGTGAGCCACACTTCTCCAGTTCCCTGATACTATCCCAAAGATCGAAATCAGTACTAAGATTCTTAAAACAATCATATACCCAACCTCTTTCACCAGCCCTTGAAATTTATCATGCAAAAGCCCAAAGTGATGCCTTATATGGAGCAAAGATATGGGTATTCAACCCGGTAAATAAACTAACGATCTGTGAGAATAGTTTTGTAAGGGCTCTTATTTAGCTACCTATCACAACACCACTCACCCCACTTTTTTGTGATCTTGGGATGAAAAGAATAGGCGATTTAGCCGCTCTGAGACCACTAACTTATTGGCTGCCCCTTTGGACCACGCCGCAATTAATTGATTACCGTAATTCTTTATGAGAGGTCCTAGCACTAAATGGGGCAAAACAACTACTGTGGTTCAGATATCTTGCCAAATGGTGCAACCTTCTGAACCTGACGGTCTTGTGGGAGAACGTAGAAAAGGCCATTAAACGCAATATTCTGACCCTCAAAGCTACGAATTGGAGTGTAATAGGGGAGCTATATATCAATAACTGTCCAAAGTAGTGGACAGTTAACATCTAATTTTTTAAATGTTAAAACAAGCTTTTTGTTTGAACCCTTCCTTGATTTGATTACACCCCCTCTTGCCAAGAGCCTGTATGTTAGATTTAGATATATTGTAACCTGCTTCTGAAATGTCTGAGGGAAGAGGCGACTGGTCTGGTTTTCGATCTTTGTCCTGCTTGCCGTGAAGCTCACGACTCTGAAGAACACATTTTGGTTTTTTGTACAAAGTATAGGCAGCTGTGCAGGAAATGGATTAGACCACTAAGTCTCAATCTGGGAGCTAGGCAGCACCAGATCGCATTCAGGATCTTAAAATCTGATATATCAGGGCCAATAGTATTTGCTCTTGGTCGTTTTTTATTTTCCTTCTGGTTGATCCGTAAAAAGTTTCTATTATAGTAATAAAGTCATTTTTAATTTTGTCCCCCCTACTTTGTACATGTATTCTGAAAATCAAGTTGGTATGCATGGCCCAGTACTCTAAATGATTGGTAGACTGTATAGCATTCTCTTTTTCAGCTTGACTACGTAGGATTAATTTTTATATGTTGTTTTACCCTGTTTTGGTATGTCATCTGAACTCATGCTCCAAATGGTTTAATACTATTTTAATTGTATATATAGTTGTGTTTTTATCTTGTGTATACTTTGATTGTGTTTTGTACAAATGACTGAATAAAGTAATATGATGATGATGATACTGTTAAATACCATGTCTAATGTATGTACATACATGCCAGAACTAAACCAACACCAAGAGTCACGCTGATAGCTTGCACCACATGTCTGATTTGGTCATTGCAGCAATGACTCTTCTGAATTTGAATATGAAATATATTATTTTGCATGGATTGTGCAATCCTGTGGCACATATTGATGCTGCGCTATTGTTTCGGCATGCAGTGTCATTGTTTTGCTGACTAAGGTCAGCCATTTTGAACTATGCCACATCGTTGTAGAATGGTCTCAAAATGTCAATGTTTATTTTGCATCCATTGGGATCATTTGGAGAGCCAGTTTTATAGTAGGTAATAGACTTTATAGACACTAATCCATACAGAACTGTATTCCACTAATGAATGTCACTGATGCTCATCTATTTCTATTTGTCTCTGGACATATGTTTGTGTGTGCTGTGTGTTTATCCCCTACGTAGTTGACTTTTATGGTATTGAAAAAAATGAATAAATATTTTTTATTAATCAAACTAGGGACAGAATACACCCTTACTCACCTAAATATGTGTTGCTTGATTTGGTCTAATAATCTTGCGTTTGTAAGGTTGGATTCTATTCATACTGAACTTGCTAATAAATAATCAAATCACCATTATTTTTTTTATTCAAATTGTTCCTTTGGGAGCATCAAGGTGTGTGTAGTAAGATTTGGTGCAGTCAACAAGGTTAAAGTTATGAATATTACACAAGTCTTTCCAGTGTTGAATCAGGATGCTGGAATGAGTAGGAGAAAGGAAGAGAAAATAGTGTTTTTACCTTATGTTATCGTACATCAAGTTGTGTTATATTTAGGGCCACTGGCATTATGTAATTGTGCTGGCAGGGTGTTTTTCACATAAGTACCGATTTGCCACATAATCCATTATCTGCTGCATAATCTGAAGATTTTAACCCAAAATTCTTTTCTAGATCAGACAGTTCAAAATTATTATTTTTTTTTATTGAGCAGAGCAAAGGACTTCACAACATTATAATAAAATTGGTTGTCAGGAATAGAAAAAACAAATCCGCACTTTACACTGATACACATTCTTGTTCATTTGACAACTAAAACCCATAAAACATGTATGAGCATGCACCAATGAATCAACATACTTTAAAAAAATACCACATAAATCCAGCAAAACCATCTATTCATTTAAAACTACCTAATAATCTGGCCATTAAACACTAAAAGGAGTTTCCCCATAATTATTAAAGTGCTCTGCCTCTTAATAAACATACTTACTGACACTATTTACATTAAAGTGCATTGAATTGAGGAATTCTACCCTCGTATTGTTGTTTTCCAAATACGATAAGAGCCAATCATAACTTGTATCTGGAAAACCGCATCAAGGGACAATTGCACCCTCCCATTGCTATGAGATCCTAAAGTGACATGTGCATAGTTACCTTCAGCTGTAATAGTATTACATCCTCAAATTTACAACAGAAGTAACGAGACTTCTTCTCATAATTATTGCGTGACATTAAATAAACAATAAAAACTGAAATCCATTAATAGATGTTTAAAACCTTCTAACTGTGCTAAAAATGGCAACATTACTGTGAAATCATACTTCTCCTTAAATATGAGTGCCTAAAGTGCAATGTGCTAAAGTGCTATATTTTTGTCAATATATCCCAATTATCAAAAAACTGTGCCGCTCGCAGCAGTTGTCGTTTTGCCTGGATTCCTGCCCTGGTTTGTACGGACGCTGAGGGAGAGTGGGAGCGAAGCGGGACTCCAACTACCAGGAGCCCCGCATTCACCATCACCTGTGCTCCTCCCCTGCCGTCTTCAAAACTGCTCGCGGCCCCCGCTTCACAGGAGACGCTCGTAGCAGTTGTCGTTTTGCCTGGATTCCTGCCCTGGTTTGTACGGACTCTGAGGGAGAGTGGGAGCGAAGCAGGACTCCAACCACCAGGAGCCCCGCAATCACCATCACCTGTGCTCCTCCCCTGCCGCCTTCAAAACTGCTCGTGGCCCCCGCTTGGCGGGAGCCGCTCGCAGCAGTTGTAGTTTTGCCTGGATTCCTGCCCTGGTTTGTACGGACGCTGAGGGAGAGTGGGAGCGAAGTGGGACTCTTAACTACCAAGAGCCCCGCAATCACCATCACCTGTGCTCCTCCCCTGCTGCCCATAGCCTATATCTCTGAACACGCCCCCGCTACGCGGCCCGTTTGAGCCCGCTTGAGTGCACATCACCCGGATGTGCACTTCCTAATTGGCAGGGACTTTAACTGCCATTATGAACCCATTAATGGTATTTCGCAACCTGTTACAGCTGACGAGGATGCAATATGGTCAATCCCACCGTCAAATATATACCCGGCTAAGGGGTGGACACCAGCTGTTCTCCAAATGACTTCCCTTACCCTAACTTTGTCCATAAGGCCTGCAATGGCCGTTTTCCGAAAGACAACCCAGGCCAACCAAACATTTGAAAGAGCGGGCCAAACATCGGCAATCGATTACTTTCTAATCAGTATAAATATATGGCAAAAATTCTTAGATTTTAGTATTGTGCAGCGCACTGAAAGTGACCACAATCCCCTGGTCACTCTTTTAGATATTTGTTCTAATGACGCAGACCATGGCGCTGCAATTCCACTTAGAAGTGATTACAGACTCGGGGCTGGAGGGAGGCGCATTCGCTGGTCCAAAATTATTCAATCTACAGAGAAAATGGCAAGAATGTACAAAAGTATAATTCCATCATTAGAAAAGGCTTGCATTGTTTCAGAAAATCCCCCTAACAGCGTATGCTGTGAGGACCTGGGAGTAATCCACCAGGAAATGGTTGTAACCCTGGCGGATTTCTTTTTTGATACCAGGCCCAACAAGAGCAAATACCATGGTGATAAGAATCCATGGTTTAACAGGGGATGTAGGGCAGCAAAGTGAGCTCTCCTATCCTCCCTCAAGGAGGGTAATCGGTTACGTATTAAGGAAGCTAGGGCAGCTTTTAAAACTTTTTATTTTAAACGCAAAAATAGAATGGGAAGCAGAAAGATGGCAGACCATTAAGTCCGCGTTAGAAGCAAAAGATGCGAAGGCCTTCTGGAATCTGGTTCATACTGGGAATCCAGAGGGCAAATCTACCATCGATCCAAATATCTGTGAATAAGCATGGCGCTTACGTTTTAAATAATTATTTTCAAATCACTCAGTTGAAGCAAGTGAGTTGCCAGTTTGTCTTTTAAATCCCGATCCCACATGGTGTATACCACCCTGTACAGTGGCTGAGGTACAACTGGCCTTAGCCAAGCTCCAAAGGTATAAAGCGCCCAGTACAGAGAGGAACAGGCAGTGTGGGCCCCTTACTTACAATTATTATTCAATGCAATTTTGGGGGGCCTCCCAGCCCCCTGTACCGGGGCGGGTGCGGAGATCATCCCCATTTACAAAAAGGGTTCACTTATGGAACCGGCAAACTACAGGCCAATTATCCTCATTGAAGTATCCCAAAAAATCTACGCTAGGGTTTTACTACAACGTCTGCAAGAATGGATGAACGACCAAGATATCCTTACACCGCTATAAGCAGGCTTTTGGGCTAAAACCTCCACAATAGACCAGTTATTTAGGCTCTAGTTAATTCACTGGAAGCATGAAGTGTTGGGAGGAGATAGTTTATATCTAACCTTCGTAGACCTGAAATCGGCATTTTATATGGCGGACCGTAACCAGCTTTGGAGTATTCTGCTGGCTATGGGGGTTCCACCATATCTATGCCATCAGTTCAAACTTCTTCACGAAGGTGCCTTCACGAGAGTAAGGTATGGGAAGACTGGGCAACTGACAGCCCCATTTCCTGTAGACAAGGGGGTCAGGCAGGGTTGTGTACTCGCGCTGACCCTCTTTTCTCTTTTATTAAACGGGCTGATAGAAGATCTTCTTGCCATCAAGGATATAGACTGCCCGAAACTGGCATCACACAGTTTTCCTGCACTTATGTTTGCGGATGACACGCTGCTGCTCTCAAAGTCATCTATGGGCAAGCAGCGTGTGCTAAACACGTTTTGCCAGTTTTGTCAAAAAAGGAATCTTGTGGTCAAAATCAATAAAACCAAATATATGGTATTTAATGCCAACTCCATCAACTGTCCCCATCCAATGATGAAGGATGGACCCCTGGAAAGGGTATCCGTCTTTGATTATTTGGGCCTCACGTTGAATGAAAAAATGGGGTGGGGTCCGCAGATGGACAAGGCTAATTTGAGATTAATGCAGGCTATGGGGGGAATCCTAAAAGTACAAAAGAACTGTGTTTTAAAAACTATAGGCCCACCTCTGGAAATCTATAAAGTCCAAGCGAGGGCAGCATCCCTACACGGGGCAGAATTGTGGGGACATAGATCTTCTAATACCCTTGCAATAACGGACAATAATTTTAGAAGACAAATTTTGACCTAGCCGAAAAATACACCATTAATACCGCTTAGGATGGACTTAAATATTCTTCCAATCTCTGACGTTATCGCAACACGTCCGCTGCTTTATTGGCGGTGGTTGTGGCGCACTCCAGAGCTGGATAGCTACAGGGAAGAATTGAGAGCGGTAATGACATCATTTGGGGCAGGGAGTATACCCTGGTTAACTTTTGTAAGACACTCTCTTTGTGCAATTGGTATGGAAAACCTCTGGACAAATCCAGAAGCTTCTTGTCTTGAGATACCCAAAAAATCACTGAAAAATGCACTTAAAGAGTTCAAGTTGATGGAAATTTTTCGGTCAGTAAAACTAACAAGTCTTACATCTGTTTTTTTTTTATTTTAAGTGCCATTACGAATTTAAGCAGGTGCTAGACTCTATTCCGCCGATCTTAGCTCAAAAGCTTTTCTTTCAGTTTAGATATGGTACTCTACCACTATTTGCAACTACTAACAAGTGGGTGGTAGTCCCAAATCGCCTCTGCCCTGGATGCCGAGTAGAGGAGGAAACGGTAGTTCATGTAGTACTCTTCTGTGTGGCATATAAAAAATCTAGGCAGAAATGGATAATCAAATAGTGTAGGAACCTGGGTATAAGGAAGTATCCTGAATTTTTCAGGATCCAAAGAACAGATACCAACCCAGTCTATGTGGTTTCAATAGCAAAGTTGCTGCATTCCATGTGGCTAATTTGCAGAAACCTGTTAAAATTGGATTAGATTTTTAGCGTTGTATGGCACTGCCTATTTTGTAATGGAATCATTGAGTCTTAAATCTTACTTTTAGCTGGAGGGAGAATAAGTTTTATTTAGTAAGGGATCGGGAGTCTAGTGTGCTGGTTTTAGAATTTTAGAATTGTATATACAAACCAAACTTTTTAAAGTGTTCTCTTATATTTCTGATATTTTATGTCTTAATGATTTTTATGTAATTGTATCGTTGTTTCTGATAGATACATCTGCCGTGTGGATTCCTCACCTTGTGAATATCCCCCTTGCGCCAGCAACATTCGGAAATTCTTTTTCGTAGCCTCGCGCCGACGTGGATAGGACGTCACAGAGACACGGCTCCGCTCGCGACTCCGCTGACGTCACCGACGCCTATAACAGGCCCACGCCGGCGTGATGACATCAGTTCCCTTTTTTCCGCGTCGTCGACGCTAACGGTTATCGGGAATCTCTGTAGCCTTCTGGTACATTGTTGCCATTTTGTTGGTTAATTCTGCTTCTCTGTATCCAGTTTCTTCGAAAATGTCATCTAAGAAGACCGGCTTCAAGCCCTGCAGGGAGTGCGGTAAAATGATGTCCATTACCGACCCCCATGAAGACTGCATCTGGTGCTTAAGTTCCGACCATGATGTGGAGGATTGTTCTTCATGTCGGAAGATGAATCCGAAGGCCCTGAGGGAGAGAGAAGCCAAACTTCTGGTTGCGAAGGTGAAAGCTGGAAAGGAGAAGTCGTCGAGGTCTCGTTCACGAAGGGCGAGGTCGAAGTCCAGGGCGAGGTCGAGATCTGCTTCTCGAGAGAGGTCGTCTTCGAAGTCGGCGTCGGATCATGTTTCGAAGTCGAAGAAAAAGCACAAGAAGAGGAGACATGAGTCCCGACGCCGGTCTGGTAAGGAGTCGAGGTCGAGGTCGAGGTCACCGAAGAAGGTACGTTCGAAGGTGGTTACCCTCGAAGTCTCCGAGCATGAAGGTGAGGCCTCGCCATCTGAGTCGCGTGGGCGATCTCCATCTCCGGCTCCGAAAGCTTCTCCGGTTCCGAGTCCGTCTCCGGCGCCGTCCCCGGCCCGTGAAGAGGAAGAGGCCCGGGAGGATGTGGATTCCGCGCCTGTCGTGGAGCCGAATCCGATCCCTCTTCAGGACCGGCCTGATGGTTTTCAGCCGCCCTTTCCTGCTCCAGGCGAGGACCCTTCTGCGTTTCTTAACGCAATGTATGGTGTCTTCTCAAGGGCATGGTACCCCTCTGGTGCGCCTTCGGGCCCCACGGGTCCATTGGCATTCAGCCTGGGAGTTCCTCACTCCTATCCTCCGGCTCCGTTTATGCCCTACATGCCGGCTCCGGCGCCGCATTGGCATTTCCCGGCTCCGCCGAAGTCGTCGACGCCGATTCCGGCGTCGCCTGCTCCTGATCATCCTCGAGGGCATTCTTCTGTGCCGTCGGATTCGATACCGGCGCCGGCCCCGAATCCGTCGAAGCCGCTGGTGGATCCGGCTGCGAGGCGTGTTAAGGAGAGATCCAGAAGAGAAGCACAACGCCTTCTGGAGGAGCAGAGTTATATGGGCTCTCAGTCTGACGTTGAAGAAGGTGAGCTAGAGGAGAGCTGTTTTGAGGAATTGGCGGATTCTGGGACCCTTGATTTCTCTCCAGAGTGGGAGTTGCCCTCAGGCTCAGGTGCTCCATCTAAGGAAATCCAGCCTTACCATCTAGTAATGAGAAAAGCTGCTGAGCTTCTTCAATTGACTCTGCCTACAGTGGAGTTCAAGTCTAACCTCCTCACAGAAGTCTTGCATTCTCCTAATTCGGTGGTTGAGCCTTTACTTCCATTCAATGATGCCTTGACTGATCCTATTATGGAAGTCTGGAAGAAACCCTTGTCTGCTCCTGCGGTATCAAAGAGTGTTGCAAGGAGGTACAGGGCCGCTCCTGAGGACCCGGCTTTTCTCTCTTCACATCCTTCGCCGGAGAGCCTGGTCATTCAGGCTGCCTGTTCGAAGAAGAGTCTTAGTGCCTTTCCGCAGGTTCCTTGTGAGAAGGAGGCAAAGAAACAGGACCAGGTGGCAAAGAAGACCTTTTCATCGGCTAGTATGGCCTTAAAGTCAACTAATGCCACATGCCTAATGGGGAGGTATGTTCATGCCCTGATGGACTCCTTACGTATCCTGGCCCCTAAAATTCCTGACGCAAACCGAAAGGATTTTGAGGAGGTGATTAATGACACTCAGTCGGCTGCCCGCCAGGTAATTCAAAGTGGTCTGGACACTGCTGACTCTGTGGCTCGAATTATGGGCACTGCTGTTGCGACAAGGAGATCTGCCTGGTTGAAGTCATCGGACTTTTCGGCTGATGTTCAGGCGACTCTGCTTGATCTCCCCTTTGATGGCTCAGGTCTCTTTGGGAAAAAGGCGGATGCTGCTCTTGAGCGGTTCAAGGATTGCAGGGCAACAGCGAAGTCTTTGGGCCTCCAGATCAGGGGCGCTTCTTCCGGCAGAAGGTTCAGGGGCTTTGGTCGCTCCTTTCGGAATTTCCGGCAAGGCCAACAGCAGCAGCAGCAACAGCAGCAGCAGCAAAATTCAATGTACAGATCGTACAGGGGAAAGCAAAGAGCGCGTCCTCGTGGACGTCAGCCCTCCTCTTCCTCCACCTCTTCCAACCCCCCTGCCGCAGAAAAGCAGCCCTAGATCCGCTATTCAGGATCATGTGGGTCCGGTTGGGGGTCGGCTTACCCATTTTCTACAGGATTGGGAATCGGTTACGTCAGATCTTTGGGTTCTCAATCTTGTAGAAAATGGGTATGCCCTTCCCTTTCGGGAATTCCCCCCTGTTTACCCTCCTTGTCAAGGTTTTTGCACCCAGGAACATCTGTCTCTTCTGCAGGAGGAGGTTCTAACTCTGTTACGAAAGGGTGCGATAGAGGTGGTCCCAGAGCAGGAAAGGGGTCAGGGATGCTACTCCCGGTATTTCCTGATCCCCAAGAAGGATGGCAGGCTTCGTCCTATCCTGGACCTCAGGATCTTGAATCTCTATCTGAAGCAGGAGAAATTCAAGATGCTCACCCTTGTTCAGGTTCTTCAAGCGTTGATGGAAGGAGACTGGATGGTGTCGCTCGACTTGCAGGATGCGTATTTCCACATCCCAATCCTGAAGTCGCACAGGAAGTATCTCCATTTCACGGTTGGGTCACAGCACTACCAGTTTGCGGTCCTTCCGTTTGGTCTTACTACTGCGCCTCGAGTCTTCACCAAGGTGATGGCGGTGGTGGCAGCTCATCTCAGGAGATCGGGGATACCTGTGTTTCCGTATCTAGACGACTGGCTGATCAAAGCGGAGTCGTCGGAGAAGGTGCTCCATCATCTGCAGGAGACAACTCAGTTGTTGTTCAGGTTGGATTTTTCGATAAATGTACCCAAGTCTCACCTGGTGCCCTCCCAGCGCAACCTGTTCATAGGTGCCGTACTGGACACTACTGTTTGTCGTGCATTCCCTCCTCCTCAAAGGATTCGCGACATACAGGAAATGATTCCTTTGTTTTACCCTGGAGCGGTCGTTCCAGTCCTGAAGGTCCTTCGCCTGCTCGGTCTGATGGCTTCTTGCATTCTCCTGGTCAACCATGCACGCTGGCACATGAGGGCACTCCAGTGGTGTCTCCGCAGGCAGTGGTATCAGCACAACGGAGATCTCGGGGAGTCGGTGAAGATCTCCAGAGAAACTGCAGCGGATCTGTCTTGGTGGAGCGTGGAAGGCAACCTGTCGCAAGGGAAGCCTTTCCATCTACCTCCATCGGTGGCCACGGTGATTACGGATGCATCCACTCTAGGGTGGGGTGCTCATCTGGGGGATCTGGAGGTCAAGGGTCTTTGGTTTCCAGAGGAAAGGTTGCTTCACATCAACCTACTAGAGTTGCGGGCGATACGTTTGGCGCTCAAGGCCTTCCTCCCTTCCCTTCGCGGTCAGTCGATCCAAGTCCTGACGGACAACACGACCGCGATGTGGTACATCAACAAGCAGGGAGGAGTGGGGTCGCAGTGTCTCTGCAGAGAGGCTCTGCGTCTCTGGTCCTGGGTTCAGGACCACCAGATTTGCCTGATGGCAAATCATCTGGCCGGAGTTCTGAACGTACGTGCGGACAGTCTCAGCCGGCAGTTCTCTGCCGACCACGAGTGGAGGCTTCATCCAGAGGTGGTTCGTCACGTCTTTCGGACGTGGGGGACCCCTCGGGTGGACCTGTTTGCCACTCGCGAGAATGCTCACTGCCCGTCATTCTGCAGTCTCCAGTATCCGATGCAAGGAGCCTTGGGGGACGCGTTTCAGTTGTGTTGGGGAAGTCAACTCCTTTACGCGTTTCCTCCCATACCCTTGATTCCTCGGGTTCTGAGGAAAATTCGCCAAGACCGGGCCCAAGTTATATTGGTCGCCCCGGATTGGCCAAGAAGGGTGTGGTATTCAGATCTACTCCACCTCTCCTCTCACCCGCCGCTCCGTCTCCCTCTCAGGGCAGACCTCCTCTCTCAGATGGAGGGGCAGGTTCTACACCCCCACCTCCAGACATTGCACCTTCATGCCTGGAGATTGAACGGGGCAACCTGATTTCCTATTCTCTCACACCTGATGTGGTGGATGTCATTTTGTCTGCTAGACGTGACTCCACTAAGACTGTCTATTCTTATAGATGGTCTAGGTTTGTTGTTTGGTGTGGTGAGAATGATATTGACCCGTTGAGAGCCCATTTATCAGATGTGCTCCGGTTTGCTCTCTCTTTGGCTCAACAGGGGCTGGCAGTTGCCACAGTTAAGGGCTATCTTTCGGCACTGTCAGCTTTTATTTGTTTGCCTGATCAGCCCTCTCTTTTTAAGTCACCTGTTGTCTTGAGATTTTTGAAGGGTCTTGTAAATAAGTTTCCTCCTACCCCTTTTATTGTACCTCAGTGGGACTTGAATCTTGTTCTGACTTTTCTGATGGGCTCTCCCTTTGAGCCTCTTCATAAATGTCCTATGAGGCTTTTAACCTTTAAGGCAGTTTTCCTAGTTGCAATTACCTCGGCAAGGAGGGTGAGTGAGCTTCAAGCTCTTAGTTCCAAGCCCCCGTTCCTGACCATACATGCTGATCGGATGGTTCTAAGGACCAGGGCTGCTTTTCTTCCTAAGGTGGTGACTCCTTTCCACCTTGGTCAATCCATTACCCTCCCTACCTTTTATCCTCCCCCACACCCTTCCAAGGAGGAGGAGAGGTTGCACCGTCTGGACCCTAAGAGGGCGGTGTCTTTTTATTTGGACAGAACTAGAGACTGTCGCTTGGACGATCAACTCTTCATTGGCTTTGCTGGCTGCAAGAAGGGAAGAGCGGTCCATAAAAGGACTTTATCAAGATGGATCGTTCTGTGCATAAAGATCTGCTACTCTTTGGCCGGTAAGGAGCCTCCGGAGGGTATTAGAGCTCATTCCACTAGAGCTAAGTCATCTACCTCTGCTTTAGCTAGAGGTGTTCCTGTGGAGGACATTTGTAGGGCGGCAACCTGGTCTTCCCTCCATACTTTCGCGAAGCATTACTGCTTGGATACGGAAGTCAGGAGGGACGGCCACTTTGCGTGCTCTGTCCTTCAGGATTTCCTGGTTTAGAAGAGTGGACACCCTCCTCCGGGAGTGGGGACTGCTGTGGGACTCTATTCACAAGGTGAGGAATCCACACGGCAGATGTATCTATCAGAAGAACAAGTTACTTACCTTCGGTAACGCTTTTTCTGGTAGATACTATATCTGCCTGTGGATTCCTCACTGACCCACCCGCCTCCCCGTTGTCCACTCTTCTATGCCAGAGTTATTGTACTGTAATGTATATTTGTTTTGATGTCAAGGAAATGTTTCATTTGCTTCCTGCATTTGCTCTACACTGTGTGTTTTGCCTTGACTATTGTATACTGTGTATGCTTTGTATATATCTACTGTCATTGGTCCGTCCGTGTGCCTCGATGGCACGGAAAAAAGGCGGAACTGATGTCATCACGCCGGCGTGGGCCTGTTATAGGCGTCGGTGACGTCAGCGGAGTCGCGAGCGGAGCCGTGTCTCTGTGACGTCCTATCCACGTCGGCGCGAGGCTACGAAAAAGAATTTCCGAATGTTGCTGGCGCAAGGGGGATATTCACAAGGTGAGGAATCCACAGGCAGATATAGTATCTACCAGAAAAAGCGTTACCGAAGGTAAGTAACTTGTTCATTATGCCCGAATTTATAATGTACGCAACCAATTTCTTTTCCTAACCCCACCTTGGATCTGTAACTGTTGAAATTGAATGTGCTTTTATGGTTATAACTAACCGCAATAACGTTTTTTTGGATCGGATTATCAAAAAACGTCCAAACCGCTGTAAACTTTTTTGTTGCCCCAACCCGCTTAGCATATGCTTCTTCAAATTTCCTTATCCGTTGCTTTTTATTTATCCATTTAAGATAAGATGGTACCTCGTCAGATCTCCAGTTTTGGAAAATTAAAGAACGAGCTACTGTGGAGCAGATTATAATGCACACCTCTTTGGCTTTGGTCAGATCTGACCTTACTTTAGAAAAACCGATAAGAGCCACGTCTGTCTCGGGATCAAGATTCTTTTTAATAGCCTGGCTTATTGCTGAAACGATCTTGCTCCCAAAAACTTCAAGCTTTGGATATGTAAAAAATATATGAAGCGAGTCTCCTTCGCCGAGAGACTGGCATTGAAAACATGTATTGTCCACTTCCGCATGACGCTTATTTAACGTTTTCGGACAGTTCAAAAGTTACTATAAATGTACCACACCTGTTGCCGTGCAGTGAAAGGCCCTTTGTAAAGGTTGACTAGTTACCTTTTTGTTGCTTATTGCTATATGTGGTTGTTATACTGGTACCCACGAGGTGCAAACACATCCCAGACAATGTTAAAAAGTGTAAAAATAACAGAATAATGAAGAAATACTATCACAAAATGTGCTGCATTACGCTACATACTTTGCCTTTTTTGCTGCATAATTTGTATAACACTGCTGCATAATTTGGCCCATCCATGCCACATCATTAGAGTGGCCCTGGGTATATTATGTAGGCGTCTTACAAAGCACCCACCTCCAAGTAAACTGTTTGTAGGACCTGCAAAAGAGTCAGGTATAACAAAATGTACCAGAACACCAGAGGAGGAAATACTTTGAAGCCCTAAGGAAATTCATTTCTAAGAGCACTTGCAGAGCAATAAAAAGTTTGGGTGTAAAGCATGAGAAAAACCTGCCTCTGCCACTAGGCACACAGTCAGACTTGTCGACCCTCAGATGAAATTGTGAGACGGACACGATGCCTAGAATGCGTAATAATGTCACAATTTGTTTGGCAACTGTACCAGAGCCAGACTGTATGGGCACAAACCAGAGTATTATACAATATAAACTTGAGAGAACAGGTAACCAATGTCTCTGTCTCAAGGCAGCTTTTTATTTATTCCTTCATAAGCTTTGTTTCATACAGATCTGATCCTTAGAAAGAGATGCACTGTTCAAAATACTGAAAAAGGTAATAGGATCGAATGAATGCTGAGGTTGAAACGTGATTGGTATAATAAACCGAAAAAGAAGACAGGCATTACGAATCCTCTTTAAAACAAAATAGACGCACAATGTAGAGACGAGTCTTTCACTGTAGCAGATAGACTCAAGTCCGTTCCACAAGGAGTGCCCTGAATTGGGGAGGGGGGGACTCCCTAAGGCTTTAATCCACTCAGACACAAGCCCTCAAACCCCTACGAACACCAATCGCCTTAACCCGGGATTTGATCGCAGTAAACAGATCATGAAGAATAAATGATACATAGATGCTCCTCCTGCATTTTTTGCCAACGAACTGCCTTTGTACATACTTTGCTCCAGATGCAGCGACCATACCCCATCGATGTACTTAAAGCAGTGTTAGGAATTCCACTAGACAATGACCACTTCAATTTGAATTGCACCAGCCCACCATCACTTATGTGTCAGAAGATGCCATACACCTTGAGAGAGTGTCAGTCTCCCCCACCACACTCTCAAGGTGTGCTTGATGGTTCATTATACTTTGAAATGGAGTCTTGGGCACCACTGTGAGTTAGGGACATCTTAACAATTTTGGGGGCCCTGTGTCAAACATAACTTGAGGCCCCATGCTCGGATAAACTCTGAATTTATTAGCCATTATTCAGCTCATTGACGCCCTCAGCAACTATGATCTGATCATTCACAACCATCTACGCTGGCCCGCAAACCTTTAAGGAGACCCCAGTCATTCAGGGGGCCTCCATTTAGTGAAAAGCCTTTCAATATTTATGAGACAGTGGATAGCTGAGAGCCCCTTTTCATATTGTGCAGGGACTCCATATTTTTGTGTTATGTCTGGAACTGTTCTGAAAGCTTAATGATGAAGTCCCTAAATAGGTGAGGGCCCCCGTCCAGAGCCAAATTTCCCCATGCCTTAAAACTTCTCTGCTGTGAGTGAGTGCAGAGGTTCACTAGCACATAGGCAGGCTTTGTGGCCTCAGCCTCACTGTCGAAATAATTGCTGAGAGATCCTCAGCTTAGATTTGGGCCTATGATTACATCGCAACAAAACGGCACACAGACCCAATGGTAACCTCTTGCCAAACTCTAATACACTCCCCTTGGAGGTACAAAATATTCACCATCCCTCTCGCACCTTTCTAATGAAGTGTTTTGCTCTTGCACATAGTCTGAATTGGGAACATGCACCAGTGCAGAGTCCCAAATGTCTATTGGAAACACCCCTACAAAATTAAGGAACCTTAAGTAAAGATTGTCGCCCACGTATGTGTACAAAACTATAATATTAAGTCATATGTACGTAAGAAAACCCAAACTATGTTACCAGGACTAGTGAGTGACTAATGTTATTGGGTTCAACACAGAAAAGCGAGTCGTGATTTGCATGTTTGTAAAATGCATGGACAAATACTGAACGTTTCGTTTTTGATGGACCTACCATTTAGAAAAACTATGAAGCCATCTAGTAGTCTAACATAATTATATTTTTTGAAGGGGAAGTGGTCTCTCTTCCACTTAAAGTATCAAAATGTCATGAAAGGAAAAACACATGCCCGGCACCCTTTGTTTTACCAATGTGGCTAGGGTGAAGAAAATGAAAACACACGTTTCCAGAACAGACAAACGTGGTATTGTGTGTTTTGTCCAGCATGGAGAGTAAAGCACCGATTATCGCTGGTACAATGCTTCCAAACAAAGTAGGCGTCCGTTCTCTTGTGTGCTCATGTTGAGTAGCTAATAGCCTGCTTCGATCGCCTGGAAGGAATGTTGCACAGTGATCCACCAAGGGCAAAAGACACACACGTCTTCTCCGTGTGATGTTTTATGCATGGGCAAAGCGCATACAGACACGGCTTTGGACACCGAATCAAAGCCGGCGATAGCAACTTCGCAAAGATTCAAAAGGAAAACTGACAATGAAGCAGATTTACAAAACACACGTGAACTCCCATCTGAAAATGTGCGCATAGAAGCAGAAAGTCACATAAAGGAACGATAGAAACGCAATTTACAAAACGCGCATTTGCAAGTGAGAAAATAAAATGTTCACAAAGTTAAACAACTTTTGTACATCACCGTAGGAATTGTATAACCTGCAATTCGAAGAAGGGACAGTTGCACATAACAACAAAAAATTACCTAACTATTCAAATGTTCAGCAGTGGCATAAACACACTGACAGAAGGCAAAACACTGGCATACCCGGAGCACGGATTTGGAGGAGGCAGCTTTGTCCCCACAGCGTGATTCAGTTGACTTTTAATTTGCCACAGTTACCCCTCTTTTGAAGAAGTGATATTCTCGCTTTCTTCTGTATGCAACATAATTTTGGATTCTACTGCGGCGATCCAACAAAGAAAGAGCCTGAACTCGACCAACTGTTTGGTTAGTTTTCTGGTGGTTGCCAAACCAGTTTGGAGACAGAATATTTTTTGCCAGCTGTATTCGATGATTTATTTATGTATTCATTGATGTATTCTTATAGAGCGCACTGTGCCCAGAGTATTAGTGTGCTGTACAAACTACAAGGAGAAGGTGTATAACGCGACTGGTCTCTGGTGTTTTATTTTTTTATTTTTTTTATTAGATACTTCAAACTTTCAAATTCATTCATATAACACTGTGGCATTCCTTAGTTATGCACCACTAATCAATAAATGCGGTATACATATTCAGGAATAAAAGGAATATGTAAACAGGATAAAAGCCAGACTAGCATTAGGAATCGTAAGAGACCAGATACAATACAAACTTTTTTTCAACGTAATAGCAATACGTTGAGGTAGACAATATGCACCTTTCTAAATTATAAAACGAATAAATAATGTGAATTAAAAATTTGGTCTAGCCTTAATATTTATTCGAAGTACCATTCCCATACTTTTTCAAATTTCCTAATTCCCCCGTTACGCATTGCATATAATCTTTCGCTGTTTCTGACATGCTTCATTTTCCGAACCCACTCAAACGTTGTTGGAACCTGATGTGATCGCCATTTTTGAAGCAGCAGAGACCTGGCAACCGCCATTGCAATATATATTAATTTCACCCATTAATAAGTTAGACGAAGAGAAGGATCTTATCCCAAAATTTTGAGCAAGCTATTAAAGTCCAGTTTAATTAGACATCCGGCCTCCAAGTGCCGGAAAATATAATTCCAAAACTCCTGGATTAGAGGACACTGAGTGATAATATGCGTCCAGTTAGCTGTCGACTGATTTGAACAGTGAAAGCACTGGCTAGACTGATTAGGATAAATCTGGGATAGGAACTGTGGGGTTCGGTATAGTAGCCATTTGCTAAAAAATAACATCTGGTGCCAATTAGCTCTATGTAGGGCACTAAAATTGAGTTTATTAACCTTGGTCCACATTCTCGCTGTTAACTCCAACCTTTCATGTTTTTCCCATTTTGTTATTGCTTTCTGAGTGGGAGCTAGACCTTTTATAAAAGTCAAAAGTTTTTTCCATTCCCCAGATCTCCTATCCACATCTGCTTCAAATAGCACGGGGGCCAAATGTTTACACCCGTTAATCTGCACCAGATCCAGATTACTAAAACATTTATATATCATTCTGTAGGACCCAAGAAGGAGGAAATCATTTTGAATTAAATCATGCACTTCAGAGATATTAAGCCACCGATCCATCACAATAAAATCAGAAGTTAGCCTAAATCCAGCCTTGGCCAATTTTTGAATGATTTCAGATGAATCTTTAATCCTAAATGCCGCAGCGAGTTTGGATAAGGGGGTTGCAGTATTGACAACTGTGATTGTATATCTTCTGTAAAGATCCTGACGTTTAGGAAAAACCACTGCATGCTCTAATAATAGATGTTTTTGGGTGATTTTGTAATTTTTAATGGATTGCATATCGGGTTCTCTGTGCAAATTAACCTCATGAAATAATTCACGAATATCCCTCTATGCAATTCTGATTTGAACCTAGACATGTATTGTGCAAAGTACGCAAAATAATAGTACCTGAGATTAGGGAACACTAATCCGCCTTTCTCCAAATCCTCATATAAAGTGCTTAATGCAATTCGGGGGGCTTTTTTTCCCCAAAGGAAGGACGTGAACCTGGACTCGAGCTTTCCAAAAAAGGTTGCTGTTATAACACACAGAATAGCAGAAAATAAATTGAATAACAGGAGAACAGACATCTCAATCAGCGAGACCCTCCCCATAATAATTCCACCCACTGTTGGTTGCGCCACCATCCAACAGTACCACAAATGTCAATGGATTTAAAGAAAAATGTCCATCCAGAGTCTGTTTGCTTTTATTCTTCTTTATTCAAATTTCATCGGGCATGGACATTTTTCTTTAAATCCAATGTTAAATGGTGGTGCAACCCACAGTGGGTGGAAATTCAATTTCGGATCAAAAAACGATCACCCCTTGGGGACAACGGGGGTAGTGGACGTACACACCACAAGAGCGAGTAGCTCACTATTTTGTATATAATTTGGACGGGTTGGCCTCTGGCTGCTTGAGAGGTGCAGCACGCACATTTCTTTTGTGCGTAGCGTTGAGTTGTTCCGATTGTCGGTATTTACCCTCCCCATAATAGTTAACAGGAGAGAGTTCCAATAGATCCTGCACTTTTAAAAGCAGCAGAGAGTAATTTAAATCTTACAGGTCCGCAATCCATGACGAGAGTTTGATTCCTAAATATTTTTTGGGTTGAGAGTTTGCCCATGAGGCGTTATCAATGTGCAGAACGTCTGACTTGCATCTGCATCGTATTATTTCCGTTTTCTTTTTATTAATTTTATACCCGCCAAGAGCTTTAAACTGTGCAAAAAGCTCAAAACCTTCTCCTGTGCCCCCTGATCACAGTAGTGAATTAGCATAATATCATCGGTGTATAGTTTTAATTTCCCTATGGCTGGCAGACGGGGGCGGATATCTACATTGTCTCGGATGGCAATAGCAAAAGGCTCAATCAGAAAGGCAAATAAAACAAGAGACATCCTTGTCTGGTCCCTCATTTAACACTTAAAAAAGATACAACATAATGGAACTTCCGGTGAAGTAAACTGTTGCTGCTTGACTGCCTTAGCTAGAATGTGTTATTTCACCCGGTAATCTCCAAAATTGGCCAATAACATGGCTCGGCAGTTCGGGCTGGACTGTTCCCATGAGGCACAGGGTCAATACTGATTTACATATGGCCATGTCTAAACTGGGGTGGCTTGATGAGCAAAATACCAATGGACTAAACCCAGATCTGTGACTGGGGGTGAATGTTTTGCCATTGTGCAACATTCCGTCCATCATCTTGTGTGTTTTGCTCTTCACCCTATATGGGAAGGGTATGCCCAGACGTGGGTCCCGTGCTCACTACGCCACTGGAGTCAAGCTATCCTGGCTGAAGACGGCTGATAGCCAGAAACCGGTCCTAGGATGCTTGATTCGGGTCCAGGGAAGACATGGCTTGGCAGTTTGTGCTGGACTGGTCCCATGAGGCACAGGCTCAAGACTGATTTGCATATGGCCATGTCTGAACTGGGGTGGCTTGGTGAGCAAAATAATGATGGACTAAACCCAGATCTGTGACTGGCGGTGAATGTTTTGCCATTGTGCAACATTCCGTCCATCATCTTGTGTGTTTTCCTAGGTGCACATTCACAAGTAAAGTTCTAATAGTGCAATCAAGTTTGGCAAATCATTTTGGATCTCTTTTCCCCCCTTGCTCCCGATTCCCCCACCCTCCTCCACACCACCCCACCTTTATCCCCCCTCCCAAATGCCATGGTGAGTGGTCCACCATCCCACTCATACCTGACAGGCATACCCATCCCCCAAAACTGGCACCTTGACCTTGTGCCAAGAGCTACCCACCCCATCTCTCCCACCCCAGGACGTGGACAGAGAGAGACCAAAAATACCACAAAAAGAATTAGAAGGAAAAAAGAAAAGAGAAAAAAGGCGAAAAAGGGAAAACACAGAAAGTGTACAAATAATCATAGAGTCAGCTTTAAAGCATTAGGACTTATTAGATATTTGCTGCAGCAGCTCGGGCGCTTCAGGGACCTTGCAGAATATATGAAATATTCCTTTTAAAAGCACTTTCAGTTTACTTTGCAGTGCAATCATTGCCTGTACCACCTGTTCCTTAAACAGATTCAACATTTTGATAAACTCTTTCTGTATTTTGGCTGCTGAAGTGCACATATCTGGAAAGATACGACATAATGGAACATCCGGTTAAGTAAACTGTTGCTGCTTGACTGCCTTAGATAGAATTTGTTCTTTCACCCGGTAATCTCCAAAATTGGCCAATATCATCTGAGGAATTTTAGAGTTTGGAGGCAGATATGCAGGTAGGCCCTCATGCAAGCCAAATTTCCTATATACTCTGAGAGGACATTTTTTTAAAGAAAGGAGTCAACCCATTGGAGTGTCTGCTGACACTCAAGTCCCTCTGGAATACCAAGGATATGAAGATTAGAGCGCCTAGAATAATTCTCCAACTCCTCCAATTTATATTCCATTGCAGATTGTTGGCTTTGGAAAGCAGCTACCTTATCTTTCATTATAACAACATGATCCTCCAACTGTGATATTCTTGCTTACACCTCATTTAAGCGCTCTAGAACCTGAGCCATAGTATCTTCTATTTATGTAAGGGGTGTTAGAACTGGGGGTCTCTAGTTGGCAGAGGTATGTACCACTGTCCAAATAGGGACCCTTGCTTCTAGTCAGGGTAAGGAGGAAACACTCTTTAGATAATCCCTGCTCACCCCATTGGTAGCTTGGTACAAGCAGTCAGGCTTATCAAAGTCAATGTGCTAAGTATTTGTACCAACACTCACAGTAACACAGTGAAAACGCCACAAAACGACTCCACAACAGTTTAGAAAAATGAAGGTATTTTAATCTAAACTACACAAGAACAAAACAACAAAAATCCAACATACACAGTTCAAAAATATGGTTTCAAAAGAGTTCTTAAGGTTGCGTTAAAATAATCCACAGTTGCATCATGTTTTAGCCAACAGTACCTTTAGATGCGACAAAGTTCCAAGTGAAAAAGCTGTAGCGATAAAAAGCAAGTGACGCGTCACTCCTGAGACCCTGGGGAAGCGATTGGACAACCCCGTTCGATGTAGTGGGCGTGTTGCTGTGACGCCGGTCTGTACGTGTAGGGATGCGATACCTTGCGTTGATTCCGGTGCACAGGCAGGGCCGGACTGGGAACCAGAACCGGCCCTGGCAAAGTGCTCGGCCGGCCCCTTCCCACCCTCCGGGAGGAGAGGGGAGGGGGGAGAGGTGCAACCGCGCTCTGTGACAGGGCCGGTTTTCGGCCGTTTTTGTTACAGGGCCGTTTTTGCAGCATAACGGCCCTGTAACAAAAACGGCCCCAGGGGCCCAAAACCGGCCCTCAACCATGCGGCCCACCGGGGGATTGCCCGGTGCCCTCAACGGCCAGTCCGGGCCTGTGCACAGGATTTCGTGGAAGGGGCTTGCAAAAGGGACGATGCGACGATCTTTGGGGCAGCGACGATCTCCGGTGTGACAACGATGCGGGGCTCAACAGCGATCTTCTACTGTTGCAGCACCTCGATGTGATGGATCTGCGACGACTCTCGCAGTGACGTGATGCGGTCCGCAAGCCAGCAGTGCGATGATCTCACCCAGTTATAGCAGGCTCTGCGACGATACTCGCAACAATGGTAATCTTCCCGTCTTCGTAGTGGCGGGAATTTCCTCGCACTGACGGGGATGTGCTCCGCAAGCGAGCAATGCGATAAACTTTGCAGAAAGATCTTTAAAGCTTGGTTTCCAGCTTCCCAACACAGGTCAACTTCCAGAGGCACCACACGTGGACCAAGCACTCCAGGAAAGACAGAACTATCTCAGCAGAGTTCAGGGAAGCTGGGGGTTAAGTCTTTTTGGTCCTGGGACTTCTTAACAGGGAGCCAGCTTTTCTCAGGCCCTTGGAGATTCCTTCTAGCAAGGGGACACAGCACAAAGCAAAGTAACTTTCCTCTCCTTGTCAGCAAAGCAACAGCAGGTCAGTCCAGCAGACCAACAGAAGGACTGTCTTCCATCTTCACTTTCAGCTTTCTCCTTGGCAGAAGTTCCTTCTTGATTCCAGGATGATCTAATTTTATGTAGTCAGGGGTCCTGTACTTATACCCCTAAAAGTCTTTGTTCCCTTTGTGCAGGAGGGCTCTCAGCCCGGTCTGAACCAGTTCTGGGTGTTCCTTGAGCACTTTGTTTTCCTGGCCTCACCTTTCCTTTCAGAGAAAGGGGCAGGGTCGTCAGCCGCCCAGCAGGAGGTGGAGCCAGCATTGTGGAAGGCAGGCACAGCCCTATTCAGGCCCAGGTGCTACCCCCTCCCACCACTCTAGATGCAGATGGAGCTATTCAGCTCTGGGATGGCCCACTCAGCCTCTGGGAGCCACCCAGCCCTGTCACTCACAATCCAGACACTCAATTCACAAACAGGCCAAGGCACACAGAAAGGTCAGACAAGAGAACAGCAAGTTTCTAAAGGTTCTGTTCTCAAACACAGGATTTAAAAACAACCTTTCCTAAAAGATGTGTTAATAAATTCTGAGTTCAGTGATACCAGACTTTTATGTCCTATCTTGCTCCTATGGGAAAATATGCTGGTAGCCACTGTAGTGAGCATTCTCTATGATAGCCTATGGGGCAAGATAGCCTTACAATAGTGAAAAGCAAAAATGACTGTAATTCACCACCAGAACATGTCACTTGCACTAGTACATGCTCTACCTATCACATACCCTGCACCCTGCCCAGGGGGGTACATTGGGGCTTCCATAGAGGTGTCCAATGTGTACAGAAAGGGAAGGGTTAGGCCTGGTCAGTGGGGACACTGGCCAGGTTGACATGGCAGTTCACAGACTGCACACAGGCACTGCAGAGGCAGGCCTGAGACAACATTTTAGGGCTACTCATGTGGGGGGCACAATCTGTGCTGCAGGCCCACTAGTAGCATTTGTATCACCAGCCCTGGCACACTCAGTGCACTGTACTATTATTATTATTATTATTATTATTATTATTATTATTATTATTTATTTTTCTAAAGCGCGTAGTCACCCGGAGGTATCCCAGCGCTAAAACAAAACCTATCTCCTAAGTACAGTGGGACGGGGAAAGGGAAAAAGAGGAAGGAGGAGGGGGGAACAGCAGAGCAGGGTAAGGGCCAAGAGTGATTCACTGTGGGAAGAGGTGAGTTTTGAGCTGTTTCCTAAAGCGGAGGTATTGAGGTTCGAGGCGCAGTGCTCGGGGGAGTGTGTTCCAGAGTCGTGCAGTCTGGACTGAGAAACGCCTTCCTCCGGATCGGGCTCTCTTGAAATTGGGGGCAACAATTAGGTTTTCTGTGCCAGAGCGGAGGGGTCTTGAGGGTTTGTAGGGTGTGATAAATTTCCTGAGAGCAGGGGGGCCTTGATTTTGTCGAAGTTTGTGGGTCAGGCACAAGGCCTTGAATTTGACCCGCTCTCTAATAGGGAGCCAGTGAAGGAGTTTTAGGGCCGGTTTGGCCGATACTCTGGCGGGGGTATTAGTGAGAATCCGGGCCGCCGTATTCTGAATTCTCTGAAGTTTATTCAGAGTCACCTCTGGGGCGCCCAGGTATATCACGTTGCTATAGTCAAGCCTCGAGATTATTAGGCCCTGAATTAGCAACTTTTGAGAATCAGTGGGCAAGAGGGGCAAAACTTTCCTCAGTGATTTTAACAGTCCAAAGCAGTTCCCGGCCACTTTCTTTGCCTGCACAGTGAACGAGAGGTCGGTGTCAAGCCACACTCCCAGACTCTTTACTTCCTCTCTGGGTTCAGGAAGGGGGCCCAGACAGGCTGGCCAGATATTCGGGGGCAGTGTGAGTCCTTTTGGGCCTAGGAGCAGAACCTCCGTTTTTGACCCATTTAGTTTTAGGGCGGAAGAGTTCATCCAATGATGGACCTGTACAAGGCAATTAAACAGGTCTGCTGGTTGTTGTTTGGGGTGGGACAGTGACACAACCAATTGTGTGTCGTCGGCGTAGCTGACGACACTCACTCCGAAAGGGATGATGACCTCCTCCAATGTGGACATATAGATATTAAATAGTGTGGGGCTCAGGGAGGAGCCCTGAGGCACACCACATTGGAGGACTTATTGGTGATACTAATATGCCAATGATGGATAACCAATTACAATAACAATTTACATAGAGAGCATATGCACTTTAGAACTGGTCAGCAGTGCTAAAGTGCCCAGAGTCCTATTGCCAACAGCCACAGGTCAGGAAAAACAAGGGAGGAATAAGCAAAAAGTTTGAGGATAACCCTGACAGAAAGGGCCATTTCCAACACCGGGCACCTATAGCTGCAATCTCCACAGTTTGAGAGGCTTTTGGTTCCTGAATTTCCTCCAAAGTTAAAGTGAGCAGGCTCTTAGCATCCCATTGCAGAGTAAAAGGTGTTGAATCGTGAGAGAGGCCCTCCGGAATTGAATGTGTCCCGGATTTGGTTTGTGCTACTGATGCTTCGGCGCTTCCTATCGCTGCCTGCTCTATAATTCCTGACACAGATGTTCCTAAAGACCTCTGTGAGGGAGACACTGAAGATTGGAATTAAGTATTGCTGTCGTCCCTAAGAGACATGTTCTCAGTTGAATCTAGGGACTGTGAGACTGCTGACTGAGCGCGCTCCAACCTATCTAAACCAGAAGTTGAGCTAGATTTAGCCTTGAAGAATAAGGGGTATTCTTTAAGTTCCTTAGATTTCATGGCCTTGGATTCATATACTGGGTGGACTCCTCTGATTCTTCCACAGGTATCTATTTAGTAGTGGATCCCGCACCTACTGAGTCATTAAATGCAGTGCTAAGGCTCATGTCCAAGTCAGCTGAAGCCCACCTGACAGTTTTTCTGAGAGAGCTCTGGGGCTGCCATACTGCGCTTCAGATTCTCTGTGGGCATTACAAGATTTTTCACGAAGAAAGTGCACGGTTTGCCCGCGCTACAGACTGCACTACTGGCTTTTTGACCCTTTGAGCCAGGAAAGTAGAGTCGAGATGAGTTGCACCAGTACTTTTAGAAATATTTCGCATTTTGAGACTTTGCAGTGAGTTTTTACTTTCCGCCTTTCACTCTCTCCACTCTTCCTCTCCTCCTTGCCTCGACCCCCCCTCTGTTTGAGGATTAATTGCTGATCAAAATTACTACAGGAGTTATGTATTGCTTGTCACAGTTACAGGAGTTTCTGGAATACAAAGAGCTGGATATCATGTATAGCAGTGCTTAAGACATCCCAGCGACCCTCTACCAGGTTGTGCCTCATAACTTTGCCAAAACCAGTAGCAGAGCGCGTGCAGTTACCGCCCACAGTGAGAAACCTGGTGGTCTGTGAAAATAGAGAAACTCCACTCATGCGTCGCTGGTCTGCTGCCGATCCTGGGGGAGGGGAAGGCCTTCAGAGATGTGGCTCAGTTACAGCTACCCACTGCCGTATCTCCTGTAACCACAGCCTTGAAGGTAGCATGAACTGCAAGAATCAATGTCCTGCCCTGTTACTGCTGGCCAGTGAGTAAATAATTTTTTTTTCAATGGAATCAGTTGCAAAGAGAGCCCTCGATAGCTGTCTGCGAATCCCCAAGGCTTCAAAATGTAAGTCCATCCAGCGATGGAGCAGCCCAGCCAGCATGACCAGAGCTCTAAAGGCCCGTTACAGGTCGCTGTATTCCCCATAGGCTGTGCTTGCTCCATTACTGTGGCGGTAATTGCCAGCCACAAACAACTCGTCCCGACTTGAGAGTAAGTATGGGCCGAAAATTTGTTCGGCTCGTGGAATTTGCAGATTTTCCGCAATTTCGCAATCTGCGAATCTCGCGAAATCGCGGCAAAATCCGCGAATCCTTGAGCGGACCAAATTTTGTTCAGGAAGCACTTACAGGGTTACAGCAGGTGCCCAAGTTGAAGTTAATTTCTTTGTAACCATTTACAAAAGGGTTACAAAGAAATTAACTTCAACTTGGGCACCTGCTGTAACCCTGTAAGTGCTTCCTGAGCGGCACCTCGTTGCCTACTTGCAACTATTCTCTGACCCTGCTCTGACCCTCGAAGCAGGGTCAGAGAATAGTTACAATTAGGCAACGAGGCTCCTGTCACAAAAATTAAACCTCAGCAGGAAGCACTTACAGATATAAATAAAGCAGGTGCCCGAGTTGAAGCTCAAATTCAGTAACGCATTATTAATCAGCCCAATAATCTAGTGAGCACTGTAGATGCTAGGCAGGTGTGCTTTCTCCCCAAATCTACCGTCTACAAATAGTTGTAATCCGTGATGGAGGTCTAGGCATCCACGAGTTTCTCGAGCGCAATCCCCTGTACTTCTAATGACCAGGAGGCTGCTTTCTCCTCATCTGCTGCGCTGATCGGTCTCTGACCTTTATAAACAAAAGGCAGAAGCCCGGCCCCACACACACTAGGCTATGCAACCTCTTCCCGCCCTTTCCCCCACTGTGATGGACAGCTCACTCGAGGGACCTCGGCGCCTTTGGGCGTGGTGGCAAAGTTACAGACACATGGGGTCACTGGGGACAACTCTTCTGGGCCTTTACGCAGCTGTAGTGTAGGAAAATCGCAATACATTTACCCTATGAGGTAGCACTTACTGCTTTCTCCTCATCTGCTGCGCTGATCGGTCTCTGACCTTTATAAACAAGAGGCATGTGAACTCGCACTGAAGCCAGGCACCACACACACTAGGCTATGCAACCTCTTCCCGCCCTTTCCCCCACTGTGATGGACAGCTCACTCGAGGGACCTCTGCGCCTATGGGCACGGTGGCAAAGTTACAGACACACAGGATCACTAGAGACAACTCTTCTGGGCCTTTACGCAGCTGTAGTGTAGGAAAAGCACGATACATTTACCCAACGAGGTAGCACTTACTGCTTTCTCCTCATCTGCTGCTCTGATCGGTCTCTGACCTTTATAAACAAGAGGCATGTGAACTCGCACAGAAGCCTGGCCCTACACACATTAGGTTATGCAACCTCTTGACCGCCCTTTCCCCCACTGTTATGGACAGCTCACTCGAGGGACCTCGGAGCCTATGGGCGCGTTGGCAAAGTTACAGACACACGGGGTCACTGAAGACAACTGTTCTGGGCCTTTAGGCAGCTGTAGTGTTGGAAAAGCACGATACATTTACCCAACAAGGTAGCACTTACTGCTTTCTCCTCATCTGCTGCTCTGATCGGTCTCTGACCTTTATAAACAAGAGGCATGTGAACTCCCACAGAAGCCCGGCCCCACACACACTAGGCTATGCAACCCTTTCCGCCCTTTTCCCCACTGTGATGGACAGCTCACTCGAGGGACCTCGGCGCCCATGGGCGCGATGGCAAAGTTACAGACACACGGGGTCACTGGAGACAACTCTTCTGGGCCTTTACGCAGCTGTAGTGTAGGAAAAGCACCATACATTTACCCAACGAGGTAGCACTTACTGATTAGCCAGTAGAAAGTACTCCAGTTGAGTATAGTGCAATTGCCAAAAAATCTGCGATTTCGTGGGGAAATCCGCGAATTCTCAAATTTTTTTGCAAATTTGCGTAAATTAGTGAACCACGAATTCGCAAAATTCGCCCATACTTACTTGAGAGGAGGGAGTAGCTTACGGCAGACTCAGCAGACAGCCCGTATTCGAATGCTTCGTTCAACAGGTTTGTCTGGGCAAGATTTGCTTCGTCTGTTCTGCTGCGGGAAAAAATTCCAATCATGCACTGTTTTTTGTTTTTTTGTAGGGTGTTTATAATAATATTGACACTCTGTTCATAGGAGTGAGTAAAAAAGAACAGCTAACACATGTTTCACCCCTTTACATGGCCATCCAGCCTGGGCCTTCCTCAGGGTGGGTGGATTACTCGTGATATCACTCAACGTCGTATTATATAGTAGGTCCTAGGGTTCTTGTAATCACATCTTAATGCGAGTCCGGGTTGTGGTGGTTTTTGGCTGGAGTCAAGGCATGTTGGCTGTTCTTTTTCACTCACTCTTATGAACAGAGTGTCAATGTTATTATAAATACCCTACAAAAAGTTTTTTTTTTTAAACCAGTGCGTGATTGGAATTTTTTCCCGGAACAGAACAGACGAAGCAAATCTTGCCCATACAAACCTGTTGCACCTTGCTTACATTAGGGGGTTAGAGGTTTTCCCCCTGTCAAGGGCCAGAACCAAAACAAAAAAAGAAAATCTACGCTCATATGCCAGTCAGTAAGGGATTGGGACCTTTTTACCCCTATCTCAACAAACGTATTCAAATGCTTGTTCGATGGTCTCTGATGTTGATGGAACCAGCAGACTAATCCAAGTAGGGTTATCAGGGATGTTTCAAACCAACTGGGGAAGAGAATATGTTTTGCGATCTGTATTTGATGATTTATTTCTTTATTCATTGATGTATTCTTGTAGAGCGCACTGTGCCCCAGAGAATCAAAGTGCTGTACAAGCAGCAGGGAGAAAGTATATAATGCGACTAATCTCTGATGTTGATGGAGCCAGCACACTTGTCTAAATAGACTTATCAGGGATATTCAACCCACTGGTCACAATATTCTGTTGAACTGAGTGCTAACCATTGGGTAGAGTGACTCAGAGTTGCTATATTTCAATGTTTTTCAGACTACTTGACCCGAGGCTTTATCCAAAGCAACAGCTAGATATGGCTCACTGGAACTATACCAACTGAGGATGATATTAAAAACACTTTATTGTATGCTGGTAGCTGATGATATATGGTGCCAGCATGGCCAACATTTTCTTTACTTTAGAAAACATGTTTAATTAGGATTTAACAAACACATAATTATTAAAATAAGATAATAACTTGTTTTTCACGTTGCAATTAATACTGCATTCTATTATACAAATCCACAGTAGGTACACTTAATCGACCGGTAGGTACTAGTAGGCAAATTTATAAACAGGATCATAGGATACATCAAGTTGAGGTAGCAGAATGTAGATCCTCAAAGACTCTCCACCAGAAGGAGGGATATTCACTCTGCTTTGTCTTTTACAGGTCGCAACTCTTAATTGACAATGGTAGCACACATTTGTAGTGAAACACTGTGACGTCCTTGCCCACATCCCCTCCTACCCTTGCACCACACGTTTCACTATTTTTGCCTAGGTTTACTCAGAGAGCAAGGGAGAGTGATGCAGCCCATCCACAACCGTGCCACAGGCGCTATGATAAATGCTCTGGTGTCATACCCTAAAGAGCAGATAGCGGACCATATGCGTCTCCTTTCTGTTCTCTGTCTCCTTGTTTCAGGTCAAGGTAGAAAGAGTAAAAAAGAGAGAGGCCTGTATTCCTCGTTTCACTTAATTAAATCACATTCAAGAACAAAATAATATATGTTACTAACTAATTGATAATGGCAGGAGAGTTAAGAAGTATGTTCTTGGAAGGGTTACTGTAGCAAATACACCTTTTCTGCATGGTCAGCCAGATGTGTGTCTTGTTTACTGGGATTAGGACTCTGTGCTCAGTGGCACTGCTATACAGTGACACAATGTATGAAATGTTCCCATAAAATTATATTGATAAAATTGGTTTCACCCAGTCAGTCTATTTAACTTTTCTATAGAACCATAGTAGATAGCACACAAAATGCACTGGTGGCAGAGGAGTTAGATATAACATGTAGGCAGTAGCATGAATTAATAATAACCAATATAATTGACAAAGATATATGGCTGACAGAAACATCACTGTGCACTTAATAGACTGGAGACTAAAGGCACTGCAGTAACACGCGGCAAGGGTAAACTGTATTTGCCAGGCAGGAAGCCCCATTTTAATATATTAATAAATCATCCCTAAAGTGTGCCTTAAGATCCTACAAGGCAAGGTGTCTAATATTTAAAAATGTGGCCCACTATATTTAAAATGTTTACCCTCAGAGTGTTCATTGGTCAGGCCTAGGTGTTATTAAAATGTTTGATTTTATATCTTCTCCTGGGAAAATGCTAGTAAGGTCATTAAAAGTTATTTCCTATTTAATTTTCAAAACCAAATTTAAAGGTGAATGCAGAGTTTGATAACTTGAATGGAAAGATAACTTTAGAAAATCTTATTTTGTGCTACCTGACCTAGAAGTGTCTTTAAACCAGTTTTGCAACTTATCAAACCTTTCCAGCTTGAATATGCATCCTTGGCTTGGTGAATTAATGGCCCTTGTGGAGAAGACAACGGTATGACTCTGAAACCAGTAAAGACAGGGGAATGTTAAATGTTAACCACTTAGTAGGGATTAGCTATCTGAGAGTAGACAGAAACAGATGGCCGAGCAAAGGGCAGTCTTAGGACATTTTTGACTTGGAGATGCCATGCTGGGCTTCTCTTATTTATTCAGTTGCCCTCTAGACAGCCAGGCACCAGTCACATTGGGGAGACAACCAGAAGGATTCTGAAACAGCAGCTCCTGGGTAATTTTACAGTAAGGCAAAGAGGAAGTACTGCACAAAGAAGTGGAGGCTGCAAGAAAATAGTTAAGATTGGAATTTGTCCACTCACTGGCACCCCAGCCACCACCTACATCAGACCATAGGCACCAAGGAAGACTCCACCCGAAGAAGAAGGCCACTCTGAAGCAAAGAAGGTTCCTGACTCCTACGGAAAGAAATGGCCTCACTCAATGTTTAAAGGAATTCTGACTCTTGCTTTCACCCAGAGACTGAAACTGCTCTCCAATAACCTAGTGCTTGCCCAGATCCCTCTTAAAGGACACAAAAAGAAGGACTCCTAATTTTATTAGAGCCCAGCTGACCACAGAGGACTATACTCTACAGGAGATTTTTCTTAGAGAGAGACCCGGTACCTAGAAGGCCCCCTTGAGCAGCTAGGGTCTGCATGCTCACCAGATGGAACTTTCGCAGCAGTTGGAGAAAAGTATGACTAGGGATCCCGCTTTCATAGTATTTACATTTTTAGCATTTCCATCTGTATTTATCCATGTTTATTTTTGGGCCATTATATTTGTATTCATCCATATTTATTTTGTGTTTTGCATATAAAGGAAGTTGTATATATATATTTAACTGATATACGCATACTCATACTTTGATGTCTGTCTTGTTTTAGCTATTTAATCTGCAAATATTATAACAATACATCCACTGGTAAACTCAGGCATTATACCACAAATGTATATTGACACATGCCGTTATTTAAAGATATTTCAACCTGTGTTTTTATTTCTCATCCTGCCCATCTGCTTAGCTGGTGGGGTATAATTAATGAAAGACAGCATGGAGAGTCACTTAAAAGCAGCACACTTTTCTGTATTTATCCACTTATAAAAATAAATGCAGACAGAAAACACATTGTTTTCTGTCAGTATTTATCTGTAAAAATCCATAAAAACAGAAAATTTGAAGCCTTAAGTATGACTTAGTAATGTTTCCACCTTCAGAGGGCCATGACAAAGTGTGGTAGCTTGCCAAGGAAGGTCACTCCCTAGAGGGGCAAGAAAACAAACGTTGTCTTGGTTTGAGTTTTTTGCCATAGTGTAAACAGTTTCAGCTGGGCTTCCAGCTTAGGTAGCTTGTCTAGTGGAGCCTTGCTCCTCTGGAATATTTTGACTTTAAAACAAAAGACTATATCTGAAGATTAAACTCTGGACCAGTGTGATTCAGCAAATCTATCTGACTGTCAAAAACACCGGCTACGAAATCCGACTATGCCCTGTTCAGAACTTTAGGCACAAAACCTAAGTTTTCAATGGGGAGCCCAATGATGACCTCCATTTCCGAGATTAAGTCAGAATATAAAAGCTTTCACCAGGATGACCCACATGGGTTATTTGAGCTCCGCTTCATTGCTGTTGAACTTAAATGGCATCTGTGAGACTATTAGTTGAGGAGGTTGAGAACCTCCTCCTAATAATAATCACATTTCTTGTCAGGGTGAACCTCCAAAGTCACTAAATAAACCTGCATTTAAACCTCTGGTAGCTTGGCACAAAGCAGTCTGGCTTCACTTGGAGGAAATGAGTAAAGTATTTATGCAGTACTCAAGGAATAATAAACTGAAAACACAACACAGGAAAAATCACAAACCTATTTAAAAAATGCAGGATATTTTAAAGAAACACCAAAATGATGAAATCTAGTGGGGCCGAAGACATGAAATTGTGAATTAAAAATAGTGCCAAAAAGCACCAAGGGACAACCGCTGGTGTCTGGTTGCGCTAGATCGTGTCAAAGTCAAAGGTTAAGGCTGACTGTGATGGAGTGTTGATCAGATACAGGGACCAGGATAGTCCTGTTGGAAAGTTTACCTTCGGACTTAAAAATGTTATGGAGGTATTGGGAATGGCCCTTTCTATGGTGCTTTTCCTCGACTTTTTGCTTTTCTTCATCCTAATTTTCCGCTGCTCCGGATGCTAGCCTTAGGACTTGAGCACGGTTAGCACTGCCATGCAGTGTCAAAGCGCTGTGCTTGTCATATACATATACTGTGGATCAGTGTATATAAGATTAGCTGAAAGTCCCTTGTTATGAGGTAAAATCTATACCAGGGGCACGTATCTAAAATGCGCCTACTTGGGCCTGCCACACTGGCTGTACCATCCAGGGAGGTAGCTCATCGATTGTGTCACTGGTTTACTCTTGTGCAACAATTAACAATGTATCAACGGGTATCAATTCAAGGCAAGTTTAAGTATACACATAATAGTTGTAACAGAACAAGGGGATAAAAAAGGGAGAGAGACATCAATGGATTGGCAAAAATTGCTAAGAGAGGTTTTATATTCAGAATTGAATAAAACAAAGAAAAAAGCACTGTGTTACATTTCATAACTTGTAACCTGTACCAGTTGTGTAAGTTTGTGACAAGTGTAAACCAGCGAGGGATGGCGCAAAGGAACAGTGATATATTATATACAAAACATTGGTAATGGTTCAATCTCAGTTAACAATCACTAGGAAACCATTTACAGGATTGCAAGACCAAAACACGGATGCACCAGACGAATCGCGCTAGCGAGTCAAAAACAAGTTTACTCGCGCAGGACCTGTGTGCACAGGTTTCTGTTACTAGGTTTGGCATTTAAAAAGCTATGCCCCAATGTTCTGCATGTCTCCTGCTGTATCAGAGTACTCCCTGGTAACAGGATGCAGTGTTTGGTAAGAGGTTGGTCAGGTGTGTGAATATGTTACCTGCAAGAGTTGTGAATGATACTTTATGGTGTGTTTGGTATGATGGGGCATGCTTCTTGCATTGGATTAGCATGAGGGTGTGTAGGGAAAGGCTGTCGAGCATTATTTCCTACAGGAAAGAATAGTAACAGTGCAGTGCCTGGTAGTGGGAGAGGGTTGACATTATGGTGCTGAAAATGTGACTTTAAGAAAGTGGATATTTCAATGCTCGGGCTGTGGGTGCCTGGTGGCCTGTCTCCTAATTCACAACTGGGTGCTAGGGGTCCGCCACATCTGTGCATTCTTGATAGAGGGCAATAAAGGAGGTTTTCAAGGGAAACTTCAGATTTCTTACTCTAAGGGGCCTTTCTGGGATGATTAAATTGGGTGGAATTGGCACCTGCATTCCAGGGGGCAGGATCTTGGCTCACATAAAGAATGTAATCAAACCTCCTGGGCTAGGATGGCAGACAGGACAACATTTAGGGAGAGCCTTTGCATTTCAAAGGTGGCCTTTTGAACTGATTGTATCTTCAAAGGCCATGGTGAGTATAACTACTGGGCTTCGGCCTCCGAAAGTAGAGGCACTTTTGGTTTTGGAACCATACTACCCTGGTTCGAAAGTGGGACATTGACATGAGGAATCATTAGGGCAGGATGGCCTGCAAGTGGACTATCCACAGACTTATGGTGGCTTGGAGCTTGTCGTGCTCCAAGAAGGGGACTATCATTTGGGGTATTTTGCCTGGAAGTTGATGGCTTGCATCTAAGTGCCATCCTTTGTGTCCTGGTTCTTGAAGTACTCTCTGAGAACCCGTGAGCTGGCCTCCTGTCTACGAGATACCAGGGACATGAAGGATCTCACTGTCTTCACAAGGTCATCAGGACCACACTGGGTGCGGCGGAGACAGGTGAAAGTGATCGTGGTTGGGACAAGAGCAGTCCTGACATATACCATTATCTCGCTGTGCAAGATCAGCAGCTGTGAGGTGCCAGGACATAAGGAGTTTGAGGAGTGTGGGGAAAGCTTGCAGAGTGCGAGGGACCTGTGTTTGAAACCAGGTGACCTGTGCTCGCATGCGTTCCAGTGCCACTGGTGTCCCAGGGGTGTTGGGGGAACCTGAGCCGGGAGCTGAGACTGTCTTTGGCCTCCATACAGGGAGGACGACAGTACCTGACATTGAGGCTTTTGTCCAAGGTCATTAGCTCCCTCTCCATGGACCCATGCCACAGGGTGCTTTGTTTTGGAAAATCTGTAAAGAGACCCGAGGGGTTTTGTGTGCCTTGTGGGCATCTGCAGCTGACTGTCGGGGGCCTATGGCAGGTCACACCTCCACTTTAGGCAATAGTATTTCTACGGGGGTAGCGATCCTGAACTCGTGCAGATGTCATTGGGTGCCTGGAGGTCTAATCTGGTTGGACGAAACTAAGTAACTGATTTTTTCTGCATTAGATGGTTCTGACGGTCTAATCAGCAGGTGGCCAGCCAGAGCAACGTGCATCAATTTGCTGATAGAGTTGAAGCACTGAGGGTCTGGGTCACGAGGCGTAGTCAGAGACTAGTTACTATTTGACCTTTCTGCAATGGGAAAGTCTGACAATTGTATATCACTGTAAATTGTTTACACAATGTGTATCTTGTTTTGATTACTGTGTGTGCGTGTAATACAAGTGTTTATCCAGCATACGCAGGGCATTACAGGAGGGGGTGTTGTGCCAATACTTTACACTTGAGCCCTGAGGATAAGCCTGACTGCTCGGTGCCAAGGTACCAGAGGGTGAGCACAGGTTATCTGACAAGTGTATCATACTCTCCCTATTTGAAGCAATAGATTCTGTCTGGCTTCGATGCAGCTTAGCCAGCACGAAACCGCTGGGTGTAACAGGAAAAGAGTCCTCAGCAAGTCATTGGTGAGGTAAACTGTAAGCTGGATCTGAATCTGGGCTCACTGACAGCTGGTTGCTGGAGTGCGAAGTCCCAGTGCTATAATTTAAGAAGGTGGGAAAGTTTTAAGTGGGCAAAGCCCGATATCTATGCCCAGGAAGGCATCAAGGTTGATGTGATGCTGCTTGGTGTTGGTACCAGTAAAGCCTTCTACATTCAGACTAAGAAACTTTTCTGGAAGTTAGATTTTCTTCAGTGGGGTAAACCAGCAAGTTAAGGTCGACCAACGATTCAACATTGATGGCTGTGACTTCGACAGTGACCCCTGTCTCTGTCAGTTCTTCAGACAGAAAGTTGTCAAAAAGTTTCTAAGTTCCACTTCCTGCAGTTTGGGGACAAGAAGAATGCACTCTAACATAAGCCAGCAGTCCAGGACCTAGGGGGCACCGCTTAGGGGCTAGGATCGACTCAAGCAGAGGCCCTCAGCAGGGTCCAGGCTAGGCCAAGTTCGAACAGGTCAGTTGGGCAGTTGCAGGGAGGGAGGCCACAGGAAGCCTGTTGTGCCCCTGAAGCTCACATAGCCAACTGACCCTTGGACTCACTTCTAGGATCCTGGCTTCAAGGCAAGCAGGTCCAGTCTTTCTTAGCAGGGCAGTCCTTCTTCTAATTCTTCACAGGTTCAGGAGTGTTCTGAAGAGAGGTCGATGGGGCCCACTTATGGCCAGTGCTAGCCTGTGGGTGGAGGGCAATCCTTTGTCCAATCCCTCCTCCCCAAACCTGGTCTGGTCAGCTCCTACCCTCCCACTGAATTTGTAGCCAGCCTGGATAGGGAGAAAAAAGGCAGGCAGGCCTAGGTATGAGCTTCATCTGCAAGCGAAAAGGTAGACATCCTTTGAAGCTCAGGAAAGAGCTGGCCACAGCCCCCAGGCAATACTGTTAAGGGAGAAGCAATACATCTCAAAATTGCGGAGCCATCAGGGGCTAGGTGACAGCAGGCCAATTGCAGGAGTGCATTTTGGTTTTAGGTTGCAAAATGACAACTTTTTATTAGTGTAATTTTCAAAATAGTAATATAAAATCTGACTTGACCATTAAAATTTAATAAATTGCTATTAAAATGTGTCTTTGAACCATATGGCTAACTGCTCCCAAACTGAACCCAACACTTATTAAATGTGATAGTGTAAACCAGTATGAAGTTATGGGGGAGCCAGCTTTGCCACAGGAAAAAACAACTTTGGAGTCTTTTTACTGCCAGGACATATACAACCAGGCGCAGCCCATGCTGGTAGGAGTGGTGGGGCAGGGGGACAAAGTCAGGCGGGATTCCTTTTACCAACCCTTTCTCACCTCTTTTCAATTTTTTTCTCATTTTCTAAATTAACATATTATTTACATATAGTGAGTGCAGTATGCAAAAGGCCAGGACTCAGGTCCAAAAAAACTAACGGGGGAGAGATGACTGATCAGTATAGGCAAGGCCATGACAGCTGGTTTGGGCGGGACAAAGCCCTGCACCCATAGAACTCTGTGCAGTGACAAATGCTGTGCACAGCCCATTATGTCTGCTGATGTCTATATGTAGGGTCTTGTTGTAGGACAGGCTGTGCACACAGAGCTTGCTGCACACTGCCAGAGGCCATCTGCATCTACTTTGGTTGAAAAGGGTATGCACAGTTGTTACATAGACCAGGTCCTTTAACTAGAGGTCACTGTCATGGCTGAACATGTATGCTGATGGTTTGGTGGAACAGGGCATGACCATATGTCTGGTCATAGGCCCTAAGCCAGTCCCTGTTCCATGAGTCTGCTGTTCAAGGCAAAGCCAGTGCAGTGTTGGTTTGGGCAGTATGGGGTTGAATGTGATATATCAAAGAAAATCCCCGAAAGCCTATGTTAAAGGAAGATAAGTTATGGTTGCCTTGACCCAACTGAAAGAAATTTTTCAAAGAACCTCAAAAATTACCTTTGAAAATCCAGGTACAATGGTTGTAGGGTGCAATACAAAACCACTGAGATTCCTCAGTTAAGGGAAGCTGTGCAAGTGATAACTAACAACTCTGCCCTGTGCTGCTCACTGTATCACATATAACATCTCATTTGACATCATCAATAACATCACTGAATTAAAATGACATCATCAATGACATCACGTATGACCTAATCCATGGCACCAGCGCCTCACCAAAATTTGGGAGAAATCAGAGAGGTGCTCAATGTGACCACAGGTCACGTCCTGCAGCCATTGCCCAACACACTTGGCTAAAGCTTTTGTTGGTTCTGTGGACATGGGGTTTTGGAGGATAATGAGAAAAATATGGGACAGCTGCACAAGGCTGCACAGAGGGTTATGTCAACACTGTGGCTGGCCAGACACTCTGACTGAAGGCCATTAAGTCAGAGGGTTGGGGATGGGAATATCAACGTATGTTGTGGGTTTAGCGGAGGACATTATTTGAAGTATTGTTAATGGTTCTAGTGTTGAACTGTATTTCAGGCATAACAACATAGCAAACACGCAGTTTAGTATCACAGAGTATAAGCATGAAATTCCCTTGTTTCAGAAATAGGTACATTTGGAGGAAGAAACAGGATCACATTTCAGTTTTGGTTATCTGTGTTAAACTAAATATCTAAATCTTCTGAATGCCTTAATTTCTCAACTCCATGTGTTCCATATTAATTTTCCTTATTCTTAATTTGGCTTTGGCACATTTAAAGATCAAGACTTTTATAAGGCCATTATTTATTACCAGAATATTTTTAGACAAGAACGATGGGTATCGACTAGACTATGGCAGAGCTTGATAACCAATGTAAAGTGGCAATTCACCTCCACTGTTAACATGTTGTGGCCCAGCTTCGTTTACAGATGGAGAAACCTCCAGTTTTCCGACATAGGAGTCCCAGCTGACTTCTCTGTCAGGAACCTTTAACTGGTTGCCCATCTGCCAAGGTGCAGCTTTTGGGTGCGATTTGGAAGGTTGGCTCTGCTAAGGGCATCACTTCCAATATAAATGTTTGTTGCCCGAGTCAACCATGAGATGTATGGTGGTCCTAGGTAGGAAAAAGCAGAAATGTCTATTGCTGTACCGAAAGAAGCTTTATATATATATATATATATATATATATATATATATATATATATATATATGAGGTACGTGGCGCTCCTTTAGGCAACTCACAGCATTCAGCTGAACAGTGGACACAGGAACCAGCAAGACCCGTAGTTGGTGCAAATATTTTTATTTTAGTATTAAGCCCAGCACCAGTCCGCCATGACGCGTTTCGGCTAGAGATAGCCTTGATCATATATATATATAATTCTGTTTCTACCTCGTCATCTTAAGAACACAGCTTAAGCAAAGTAGACAGTGCACCGAAGAATTTTCTCTCCCTGCATTTTAAAAATATTGAGATAAAAAAGGAAAAACTTTCCATTTCTCTGGTCCACATGTTCTAATCAGGGCTGCAGGAGAAGTTGACTTTACAGAGATTCATTTTTGAACAAAGAAGGAAAAATAGCATTAGCTTAACTGGCTTCTGCAGAGGGGCATTGTTGGTACATTTTTGTAGCAAGGCAGGCGCTGAGCAACACTGACCCCTCCTCTGCCCACGGGACACCATTAGGAATAGAGGTATATCAGTTACCGGTGCAGGGATAGGGTTACACATTTTGACTGGTTACTGAGAGATGCTGAAGTGCTAAATTCTGAATGATGACATGATGACAGCATAAGATATAAGGGGAAACTATATATGGATTAGAATAATACAACCTTTCTGAGGGATACTTGTACCTGCAGATTACTCACCTTTGAATATCCCAGGTGAAGACTGGATCTGAAACCTTTTGTCATAGTTCTCTGGCGCTGGTAAGTGGCGCCAGATCCATTTAGATTTGGTGATGTCGCTGCCTTTAAAAAAACACCCGACTCTGCACTTTGATGTCAGTTCTGTTTTTTCTGAGTCATTCAACGCAGACCCAAGCTTCTCTTGTCACTTCGCAAGAGGAAAGAAAATTGACCCAGTGCAGGTTATAATGTAACTACTTAATCAGTGAGGGTCAAAGCCTTGTTGAAAATGTGTGCAACAAATGTCCATTATAGAGCTACACGATTGTTTATGATGTCTTGGTACAACAGATAGCTCGTTGAGGTGTGATCTTTGCTTGAAGCTTGAAAGAAGGAAAGGCCAAACATTTTATGGCCATGGTGAAGGACGACCATAGAAGTTGTCATCGTACTATATTTCATTCTAGGGCCAGGACCAGATCAAAGTACACTTCCTTCCTACCCTTCTCCTTTATCAAAATCTTCAATGGAAAAAAGCTCTCCTCAAAAAGAAGAAACATTCTTCTTGTTCCAGGAGATCCAAATTGAAAGTTAGGACTTCTCCAAGGGCTTTTCCAGATTGCAGTCCTCACCAGAGCCACAGTTAATGGAGCTGCGCCCCCAACCAGCTACTCCGACTCCATTGAATCTGGTGCCGGCGCCGATACCTTCACCTTTCTCTGTACTGATGCTGGTTTACCCTGAGCTTTTGGCATTGAGAATGGATTAAGCATCATTTCTCCAAGAGATATTTGAAATATTTCAAAAAGCAGTAGCCCCATATGGCTTGCCACCTGGCCCCAGGGGTACATATGAGGCTCCAGTAGGCTCACTTTCAACATCGATTGGGCCATTCCAGTACTGCTTCCCCTCCAGGATACCATTGCCAGTGCCAGCACTGATTCCAGGACCAATGCTGAGTTCAACCGCGGTACTGGCACTGTTGAAGCCTCAAGTGATACTACCATCACTTGCGCTACCTAAAACCACAGTCAAAAAAGTAAGGTAGAGAAGGGAGATGCAAATACTCCTAGAGGAGGAACAGTATAGAGAGGACAGCCTTAGTGTTTTTGGGAGCATTTTAATTACCTATTGGCATCAGATTTAGATCGAAATTCGGCCCATGCACAGTTTGAAAAACTTTTAATGCCCTTGTCTATTTCTGGTCCACAGACACAACTCTTCAGGAAGCCAGCACATTTGACACTTCTGACACTTCTGAAATAAACAATGATCCGGTCTCAAGTCCATCTTCTCATTTAGATTTGAGAAAAGTGGCAGATACATTAGAACTTCTCCATCCCTCAGTAGAGTATTGTAATAACTTTTCAAAAGATGTTCTACAAACATCAGCTCCATTTAATGAATCCCTGTTTCTCCGTAATGAAGGCCAGGCTATAACACTACTCCAGCAGTAAACAGAGCTGTAACAGCATGATGTAAGCCAGATTCTAATGATACAACTTTTCTTTCCCTTCACCTCTCCCCGGACAGCTTAGAAACTTAGACCTTACCTACCACTAGATTAACCTTGTGTGTCTTCTCCACTCACCCCCAAGATAGAGAATCACAAAAATTAAAGGGTGTGGGCAAAAAAAGTATTTTTCTCAAGGAGACGATCTTTGAATGCAGCATGTCTTCTTGGCTGCTACATGCATGCATTACAAACCAACAATATGTCTGATCATCCAAAGTTACACCCAAATATGCGTATCCTACACTAAAGGGGTCACCTAAAATTCTTATAACTCCCTCACAGACTTATCTAAGTCACTGTGTTGTGGTGTATCTTAATTAAATCTACCATCACAGACCCACCCATGTACAAATGAAAAAGTTTGGAACAGAGAGAAAGCACCGGGGCTGATTGATTTGGCCACCGGACGTGACCGGTAGCGATGATAGGACCTGTGGGCAGTCACCGTAGGGGCACGCGATCTGCTGACGCGTGGGTCTCCCTGATGATGGTTGCAGGTATGCAGTATAGACGCAACCAAATGCTTTTGATGTGAACCTCCCATGAAGTATTGATTTGGAACCCCAGTAGCCCTGATTTGTTGCCCGAATTGTCTCTTGGAAACAAAGCATGTTGGCTCTCAATAATTGAGCATGGTTTGACGGGAACCATTTTTAATTTGGAAAGCTTGCAGCACTGATTAAAGTTATCCCAAGTTAGTTAGCTTTACCAATTTTTAAAGATGAGGATTATCTGTCTACATTCTCACGGGGTCCAAAGGGCATGCACTGCGATAGCATGCATAGATAGTGCATTCACATTTAGGTCTCTATATTTGTTTTGATTTCATGGGTTTGAGATTTTGTTTATAATACACACACATTTCTTTTCTTTATCTCAGAGAGAAAGTAACCAATGATGATAAGTGGACCTGTTGACGAGTACCAGCCAGCGGTCCCCTTGGTGTTGTTACTGTGGGGTGCTTTCTCTCTGTTCCACACTTTTTCAATTGTACATGGGTGGATCTATGATGGTAGATAATTTTAATTAAGATACACCACAACACAGTGACTTAGATAAGTCTGTGAGGAAGTTATAAGAATTTTAGGTGACTCCTCTAGTGTTGGATACACAGATTTGGGTGTAACTTTGGATGATCAGGCCTATTGTTGGTTTGTAATGCGTTGAGTTGGGGTGGCCTGATCATTTGATCCCCCTATAGCTCCTAGTGTGTGGTTGTTACATCCATGCCCCATGTAACCCTAGGGGAAGTGGAGCTACGCGGAGCACCACTGCGTTTAAAACAAACTCAGCACACTCCTAGTAACTCCACTACGCGCCACCCGCCTCCCACCCACCCTTTTAACAATTATTATGCAAAATTTAAAAAACAATATAAATATTAAAATGCCTTACCTGAGCTGCGTCGTCCCAGGCTGCCCTCTTCCTCTATTGCGACTTCATTATGACAACTGGTCACGCGTGGGTGCTCGCGCAAGCGCATTTCTTGCGAGAAATGCCCACCACGGAGTGCGCAGAGTTTTGCTAACTCCGCCTACTTTGCGTAGCGCGGAGTAGGCAGAACTCTGCACACTCCGCGGGCGGAACAGAGCTCTCCGCCCACCCTTAGCCCCATGGTATATGATGGGTATGGTGAATCCCATAAATCACACAACTAGAAACTACCCTGACTCAGTGTCTGATTCTTAGTAAATGATGAGGCACAAAATGCCAATGGTTTATGTGGTGTTGGGCATCTCCAAAAAATGTAAAGACTGTCCTCACACACCACAAGGTGTCATGCTTCATCATCGGTAGTCCTCGCTCTTTAAAAACAGTGTTTGATAAAGAGCTGGCCTACAACTGGAGACAGGGAGGCACTTCTATAACTAAGTGGGGGCCCGTCTTAAGAAAAGTGAGTGCATGATATTTAAAAATCAATGCAAAAACTGTGTGAAAACTTTAATTGCGCAGACGGTGCTTGATATTAAACTAATAGTTGGGACTTTGGGGTTTAGTACCCCATCCCCAGCAGTATTGCCAACATGTTTCTGCCGGTGAGACCAGGGGGATCCATGGCATTCATCAGGGAGTAAGAAAAAGGGGCTCCTATCTCGTCTCTGAGAGACTAAGATGAATCCAATTCAGTAGGTTGGCTCTGGTCCAAACCTACTATTACATTTTCAAAAAAGCTGTAAAGATAAAACGTATAATACAGCATAAGTGAAAATATTGACTCACACTGGCAAGGAACGAATCAGACTGAAAACATGCACAGGGTGCATTGAAGTGCCTGTGGTTGTGAGCATAAGTGTCACTGCATTTGTGGTGCTCAAGGGTAAAAACTGTTGTGAGACCAGCTCACACTCCTACCCCGGGTTAGGGGTAGGGGTTGTCCCATGGAACGGGAGGATTTGAAGGACACCCATAGTCACACTCTAAGGATCAATGGTTTAGGAGAGATCAAAGAAATAGTGAAAGTCAAAAAAACATGTTTATTTAGGGTTTCAGCAATGCATTCATTCATATGTGCAGTGGAGGCTGGCTCCAAGGTTACTAAACAGACACCCATTCAACCCCTTACTGCCTCAAGGTGCGTCCCTCATGGTGCTCCTATGGTCCGTCCTCGTTGCTTCCCCGGTGGTAACTGGCTCAGGGCGGGAGCGCGGTCTATGTAGGGGCCAGAGAAGCAATTAATCAATTAATTTGGGAATGGGTGCCTCGTGGGTACATAATAGGTTGCACCTGTGATTAATTACCATCACGTTTCCATTGCACTGAGTGGCGCTCTGTTAACTCGAGTTTTGTTTCCGTTGTCTCGAAATCGGCCTGACCAGCGTGTCATGAGTGCGGGAAGAGACCTCCAAATTCTTCAAGAAAGTATATTGGAGTGGAGGCGAACCATATCTATGGTTCACATAGATATGGTGAATCCCAGCCTAATTAACCAACTCAAACTACAATTCGCTAAGATAGTTACTGATGGACAGGATGCAGCTTAACACATAATAAAAGCTAGATCACGCACTGCTGATTCCATTGCTTGGTATATGAACTCTTAAGTTTCCCTAAGGTGAAATGCTTCACTCCACTCCTCAGGCTTTTGGGGATGTCCAGGACACTTTAATACTTTAATAAACCTTCCTTTTCATAGGGAGAAACTTTTTGGCCAAAAAGCGAACACTGCTTTTGATAAGTTCAAGGCAGGTTGAGTTATGGATAGGCTTCTAGATCTCCAAACATAAGGCAGAGACAATTGTCACAAACAAGACCTTTTTATATTGGCTGCCGCTATAAAAAAGAGCCAACCATTTTGTGTGTGTTACCCAGCAACCGCAGCAACAATGAAGTGATGGATGGAATGCTTGAATTCATCCCAGCCACTGGTAATCGCTCGACCGCATCTCTGTCCATCATTTCTCACCCACCACGCTACCTGAGTTTGGACCCAGCCATACACAAATAAGTCTTAACCCTGCTCCAATGTTAACAGTCCAGCCTGAACTGCCAGTCCAGGTCCTCCCTGAACCGGAAAACAAACAACCTGAGACTGATAAGTGCACAGCAGCCAGGTATAGTTTGATTCCAGTGGCACAGTGAGCACAGGACCCACATCTAGGCATACCTGTTGCACTTAGAGCGTCAACTGCAACAACGAAAAGGTGGATGGGTGGAATGCTTGAAAATAATCTTAGCACTGACAGTCACTCAGGCAGCATCTCAGTCCATTGTATTTTGTCCACCATGCCACCTCAGTTAGGATCCAGCCATATGCAAATAAGCCTTGATCCTGCTCCAATGGGAACAGTTCAGCCCAAACTGTCAGTCCAGGTCTTCCTCGAACTGGAAAACAAGCAACCTAGGTCTGGTTTCACACTGATAAGGGCTATCAGTCAGCAACAGTAGCCCAATCCCCTCATGCACCAGAACAAAGTCAAGGGAAAAGGCCGTGCAAAACAATTTCCATCCTACTCCTCCTCTTTCTCTTCCCTGGCACAACTAGGGAAGACACCATAGTTTAGCCATGAAGGAACATGCACTGCCAGCAGGAGGATTGATAACCTATTTTCTACAAGCCTGGAAGTCCATTACTTTAGACCAGTGGAACTTAAAACTAGTAGAAAAGGGGTACACAGCTCCTTCAATCAGAAGAACATCTTGGCATCCTGCATCTGGAAGCAGCAGTCATGCTGCAGAAGGGAGCAGTGGAGTGCATGTCAGGGTAGGAAAAGTGACAGGGGTACCACTTTCAATACTTCTTGATCCCTAAAATGACAGTGGTCTTTGTCCAATCCTACACCTCATGCTCTTGAATCTCTTTGTATGCAAGGAAAAATCCAAGACGCTGCCTCTAGCTCAGGTCTTTCTGGTGATGGATACAGGAGCTCACATAGTATTTCTCGATCTGCCTACTTTCAAATGCCAATTCTTGAGTTACACAAGACGTATCTGTGATTCATAGTAACCCAATACTACAAGAGAACAGTACTGCTTCTGTACATTAGTACTTCTTTAGGTAAGATAGTAAAATGCATGGAATCATGGTGTTTACAACCCGATTAGAATAAAGGCTATTGCAGAACACACTAGGAGTATTCTTTCTGTCCTCCTTTTCCAATTCCTTTTCCTACTCTTTGTCTATTCTTATATGTACAAGCTGATAAATTTTCTCAGAACAAAAATCGAAAAGAAAGTGATGTAATGCTAACAAGTAAATGCATTATGAAAAAAGAACAAATAAGTACCACATTAATTCTTTGAACCAGTGATTATGAAATCTGTGAATAAGAAAACGGTTCTTATCTATGTTTAATCACACTAAAATGAATTATGTAAAATATGAGTGTGAATCGTGTAAGAAAATTGTTCTTATCTTTGTTTAATCACACTAAAATGAATTATGTAAAATATAAGTGTGAAACGTGTAAATAACTAGTCATGTAGTGTACCTCCCTGTTTGCACACATTGAACATAATAAGGTTTGTTCTAGAGAATTGTTTTTACGCATAGGTGTTTGTTATGTATAATAGGCGGTATATCAAATACTTAAATACCTTTCTTACCAATAGAATTGTGGAAACAGCAGAAAACTAGTTCAGTTTTATCATTTGATGATAGGAAATGTAAATAGTAAAACATTGTTATGATCTCTTTTACAGAAATTGATGGTAAAGTCCTGATGAAGGCATACTCTTACATGTCGAAACGCGTCGACTGGATACCATCTAATCTTTTTAATTTTTTGTGAATACATATGTATCACTTCATGGCAATTTTATCAAATCTGATTAATGCACTGAATTTTATCATTTTCTTTTAATTATATTAAAAATGTATTTTTTCTAAACTGCACTAGTTTGGTTGTTTAATCTATTGTGTAAATAAGCATATGCCTGGGAGCGTTGTTTCACATACAATTCTTGAGTTACACAAGACGTATCTGTGATTCATAGTAAGGTCCATTAACTACCAGTTTACAGTTCTTTTGTTTGGCCTCACTTTGGCTCCCCATATCTTATTTTATTTTTTTTCGGAGTTTTATATAGCTCGAACTTGTCACACAGGTATCGGGTATCGGAACACTTTACACGAGCACCCGTTGCTTACACAAGGACACACTCATTCTTTTTTCTGTCCTCATTTGCCTTATATCCACCCTTCTTTCTTCTAACGATGCCAACCTTGGGTTATCAAACCTCATGCGCTGGAAAAGAGGTAATAAGGTGAAGGCTCCCAAAACAGCCATCTTTCAAAGAGACCTCCTCCTTGCATTGACCACAGACCCTTCCCCAAGTCCTTCTGCTCACGCAAGAAAGACTATAACCAGCAGAGGCAGGAGAAGGCTTAATCATTGGACCGATTTTTTTCAAGTTCCTCCGCTCATAAATTTCCCCTAGACACAAAGGGGAGTCCAACATTCATATTTCCTTTTTCCCTGATCCAAAATATCCAAACTAGCAATATAACTAATAGATTTGAACCAATCCTCCATTGTTGGAGGTGTCGGAGATACCCACAGTGTACAAATCTCCCTACGCGCTGAAAACATAGCATAAAATACCATTTTTGCACAGTCTTTAATAACAATACATTGGCATTCTAATCTTTCAAAAATAACCAATACAGCTCTTACCTTAATCTGCAGGTTAAAAGCGCTAGCCAGGCATTTACTTATGGCCTCCCAGAAGATCTGTAACTTCAGACAGTATATAAACATCTGAAAGTCGTCTGCATTCTGATTGTTGCACTTATGACACACCACCACTCTTCCTGACCCAAATTTAGAAAGCCTTTGTGGAGTCCAGTACGCCCTATGCACAGTAAAAAAATGGTTCCTTCTCAGATATGCAGGTTTAAATATTTTTAAATCATACACATAGATACTTGCCATTGGTCTTCCAGCTTGGTCTCTGGCAAGAATCCTCCCCACAGATCCACTGGCAAGTGAATGTGCTGTCTTCCATCTCCGGGATTATCCAATACCATAGTGCGATTTCTTTTTTTAACACAACAGTAGAAGAAAGTTTTTCCTCGCGTTCATTATGATCTCCTAATATTACACCCATTGCCAAGAAACAATTTAGCACCTGGAGTTATTTAAACCTTGAAAGCGTTGGGCCTACCACCTGCTCACACCAGCCCCACGAAATCATCTGATCATCTTACAACAACTGCTTCCACCTAAAAATGCCCGCTTCTTTTAAGGGTAGTGAGTCTTTTTTCCATTCGGGAGAGCCTGGTGCATCCCAGATCGGAGCCCATTGACTGAAATATGGTATATTCTAGACCTTTCTAACTTTGTACCACATTTCCGCCGCCATGTCCTTTAGGATCCTAAGCCTGACCTTCTTAAAGTATTGCAGTTCAGCATATTTATACATAAAACCCACGTCAGCTCCCTTTTCCTTTGTCAGCATCACCTTAAACATCCTGCCTATCTCTGAATCTGGGGGGATGTCCAAAAACATTCTACAGTTTTTTTATAAAAAGGCCCAGGAATAAAACAATGGATCGGGTAGCGCTAAACCCCCCTTCACCAACCTCCTCCTGAGTTTACGCCATAATATTTGCGGCCCTTTTGATGCCCATATAAACAAACTTATATCACTCTGTAATTTAATGAACCACTCTTTTCTAAAAGATAAGGGGATTGTTTCACACAAGAAAGTAAGTTTCAGAAGCACGATCATCTTTACTAAGTTCACTCTGCCGAATAAAGTTAAAGGAAGATGCATCCAACCGAAAAATTAGCACAAATCTAGTTTTTAACCCTGTAAAAAATTGCTTTAGTGAGGGAGGTCCACAATATTCTGAGTGATCTTAAGTCCTAGATATCTAATTTCACTCTTAGTATCCCTACTGCCCCCATATTCCAACTCATTACTTTTGTCTTATCGTTATTGATATCATACCCTGAAACTTTGCCAAACTAAGTTGTTACTTCCATCACCACTCTCAAGGATTGCGGAAGGTTTGTTGTGAAAATTAGAATATCGTCTGCATACAACCCAACATTCTTTATCCAGTTATTAAACTCAAACGGCAAGATACGGCTACTGCTCCTTATTTTCCTGGGCAATGGCTCGATATATAAAGATCAAAGAAAAGAGGAGACAGGGGACAACCCTGCCTGGTACCTCGCATAATCTTCACTGGCAGAGTCAAAGCCCTATTAACTAACACTCTGGCTTCCAGGGCAGAATAAATTCCTCTCAATACTCTACAGAAGTTTGAACCTAAGTTAAAATGTTTAACCACATTCTGCAAATAAGCCCAGTTAATGCGATCAACCGCTTTGGCTGCGTCTAATGCTATAACTGCCTGGGGAACATCGTAGGCAGTTGCCATATCTATAGAGCCAACCAATGAGTATTTCAGCTCTTTCAAGGCTCTTCCTCTTATAAACCACTTTTGGTCTTCATTTACCATATGAGGCATAAAACCATTTAGCCTCCCTGGCATAACCTTTGCAAAAAACTTATATTCTGTGTTTAAAAGTCAGCATGGGCGAATTTAGCGAATTCGTGATCCGCGAATTTGCAGATTTGTGAATTCGCAATCCACAAAATTTGCGAATTTGTGGATTTTTTTATTTTTGTGTGTTTGCGGGTGTTCGCGGGGCACTTTACGTGTTCGCGGGTGTTCGCGGGGCGCTTTGCACGTTCATGTTTTTTTTTTTGCCTGGTTAATCATTGCCACCCTCTCGTTTTTTTATGCCCTTCTGCCCTCTGTACCACTCGTTTCTGTGCCCTTCTGCCCTCTGCCCCACTCATTTTGTATCCCCTTCTGCCCTCTGTCCCACTTTTGTGCCCTTCTGCCCTCAGCCCCACTTAGAATGGCGCCGGCAAGCTGCCAGCACCAGTTGAAGGTCAAATTAAGTTACACAATCATTAATCACCCCAAGTTTGGGGTGATTAATGATTGTGTAACTGAATTTGAGCTTCAACTCCAGCACCTGCTTTACTAGAGCTTCCTGTTGAAGCTGACTTTTGTAACTATTTTAGAACGGCTCTGGCAGCTTGCCGGCGCCATTCTAAAAGAGTTACAAAAGTCAGCTTGAATTTTTGACCCAATCCGTTCCGCTCACGGATTTTGCGGGAAATTCGCGAATCTCGCGGATTGCGAATTTACCGAAAATCCGCAAAATCCGCAAGCTGAACGGATTTTCCACCCATGCTTATTCAAAAGGGAAATAGGCCTATAAGAATAAACTTTTTAGGGAGATTTCCCAGGCTTTGGAATTAAAGTTATAATTGCCTCCTTCCAAGATTCAAGCAGAGCAGTATCTGTCCATAAATATCACATTAAAAAGCTGTCCTGTACTGGCCAAGGCTTCATATACCTCAAGTGAAAGGCCATCTAGCCCTGGAGCCTTACCCTTCTTGCCACCCCCGATCACCTCTTCAAGCTCCTCCGACCTGATCTCCTCATTTAGTTCTTCCATTGCCTCTTCAGATAACGGTTCTATGTAATCCAGCCAAGTCAACACATTGTCTTCATTTACAACCAAATCTTCCTTATAAACTTTCCCAAAATGCCTGTAAAAACCCAGACTAATCCCTTGACTGTCACTCAGCACTGCTCCTGAATCTTCACAGCTGATCTCTGTTACGAAACTTCTAACTTGATCACTCTTCACCGTCCACGCTAGTAATTTACTACAACCTTCACCGTACTCAAAATGTGCCATCTGCCTAGACTTTCACCTCTTTCTGACTCTATCACTTATAACTCCCGACAAACTAGGTTTTAACTTAGTAATTTCGGCCAGCTCCCTCTTGCCTCCCTCCTTTCTTCCTAAATTACTCACGACCCCTTCCAGCTTCTGAATCTCCTCTTCCAATTCCAAAACTGTTCCATAGTAAGCTCTCCTTTTCCCTGCGGCTAGAGTTCCTAGTCTTCCCCTTAAATAGGCCTTATAAGCATCCCAGGCAGTCCCAATCGTGGCTGAGCCCTGAGTCTTTGGTCTCTTCTCTTAAAATCTCAACAGTCTCATCCTCCAATAAGATTGTGGGGTCTAACGTCCACCTAGAACTTACAATTCCTTCTCCTAACCTCATATGAAGGAGGATAGCTGAATGATCTGACAGGTGTACACCAATATGTTTAACTTCCACCGCAGAGTCCTTTAAAACCCAGTCAATCAAAAAGTAGTCAATCTGAGATGTATGTTTATACTTTTTGTTGTCATAAGTAAAACCTGATTACGACCCAGCCATACACCTCCATATGTACAGAGACCCCACTGGGCCATCAACAATTGGACCATATCCGACACTGTAGGATTAAATGCTGCTCTGCTGTTCTGGGATCTGTCTAATTTATGGACCAAGACGGTATTAAAATCTCCTGCCATAATAATCTGATCTGGGAAACCTAAAAGCTCATTAACTAACTTATCCAATGGACCTGTTTCATCCTGATTTGGACCGTAATACCCCACCAAAGTATAGTTCTGACCAAAAATGTTTAACTTTGCTAAAAGCCATCTTCCTGCAATATTTGAGACAGTACTTTCTACTGAAATATTTGTACCTTGCTTAACCAATGGTACTACCCCCTTCGTAACCATTGTCTGCTTTGTGTAGACTGCATGTGCAACCTACCTCTGTGATTTAAAAAACATCCCACTATCCCCTTCCGTGAGATGAGTCTCTAACAAGATAATAACTTGTGCTGGGCAGTCTTTCAAATATTCAATAATCCTATCTCTCCTACCCTATACCCGGAGCCCATTTACGCTCCACGCTAAAACTTTTATCTCATTTGCCCTATTCCTGGTCATCCCCTAAAAAGCTGGTAGAGCTGACTGATTTGTCGAAAACAAGACATTTGAGGTATATATATATTTTTTCCTCTTATGCTCCCCACCCTGTGCCCCCCCACTCTTGGAAAACCCTAACCAACTTCCCATGGCAAAAAGCCCTATGGGGGAACCTCTAGGCGCGCAAATAGAGCTTACCACCAAAAAAGTACACAATAAGACACCTGAGTGGAGCCTTATTAATGTGCCCCCAATTAGAACTCCTCAAATGATTCAACCTCCTCCACAAATCGAAAAGAGTGCATTTTGTTATTTACATCACTTTAAGTATGGCTGGAAATTTCAACTGAACCGAAGCTCCTAGCTTTCTTGAAGGCTCCATTATTTTCCCTAGCTCCCATTGCCTATTAGATGTTACTACTGAGAGATCCAATCTTATTTCAATTCTTGCTCCGTCCAATTCTAATGATTTATTCTCAGGGCCTTAGCCAAAATCTTTTCCTTCAACGAGTAAGATAGAAACTAATTAGGATTCTCCTAGGTTTAGATCTATTTACGTTTAACCTGAACAGGTTTGAATGTCTCTAGCAATTTCATCTTCCGTTTCATCCAACTGAAGCTCCTTTTTAAGCATTTGAACCACAAAACTTTTAATATCGCTACCTTCCCTTACCCTCAGGAAGTTTTAGAATTTTCAGATTATTTTTCCTCTGGAAATTCTGCAGCCATTCCACTCTTTCATCCTGATGTCTCTCCCTTGCCCTAAGATCTTCTATCTCTTTTCTGTTAACGTGTACTACTTCTTTAAGGTCTCTTACTTCTGCTTCTAATGCCAAAGTCCTTCCCCTAAGATCATCCAACTTTTTCTCTAAGACATCACAAGCAGACCTTATATCTCTTTGATTCAGCTCTGAGGTTTCAAATCTGTTTCGTATCTCAAGTGTGAGAGTGGCTAGCAGACTACTGATAGAAGGGTCCCCATTCTCGGGGTTTAAAAACAACATTACCACTCTCTTTCTGCGCACCCCTGGCGTAATTCCCTGACATTGGCTCCATCTGCCCTTTATTGCTATTTCGGGATCTCTCCTGTGAGGCGACTGGTCTAAAGGTCCCGTACTGGCATTTGGAGAGACTTCCCCTCCGAAAACTCATTTACTCCCCCCATCTCCGAGGCCAACACCTGAAAACAGTTAGGGCTTAGATGCGCAGTCCATTCCCCCAGATTTGGAGCTCCACTTATTTTATCTTCTTCAACTGGTTGGCTTAGCTGATTGTGTTGGGGCTCACTCGCCGCCATTGCAGGATGACCCCTGTACACTAGGGTTTTTGGCATTACTTTAAAGTAGGTCCTGAGAGAGGGGGTTACTTAAATCTTATGCTCGGCACCACCCCTTTTCAGATTTTTTTCCCGAGCTGTGCTACCCTTACTTAATAGCCCTCCCCTGGATTTTACTTACTTTACTTCCTTCCTACTCTCCCTACACAGTTTAACACAATTAGGGGTGTTCTCCTGCAGCTTGGGGAAATCCACCCTACTCCCCTTACCCACACTTCTCAACCCGTATCTTGAGAGTCCCACCGCTCCAGCACTAGTTTTCAATGCTGTTGCCCATTCCTCCACTTTCTGTACTTCATTTATATGTTACAGCTCGTTTTTCCTTACCGTCGGTTTCCAGTTCTGGGGCCGCTGCAGATAGAGGCACCGCCAATGCCTGTGCCCGTGCCTCTGATATTCCAAAGACTAAGTACTCCTGCAAGGGCTTGCTGCTACTATTTCCCCTTCCACCCTCCAAAATTCCACTGCCTCTTCCACAGTTCTCCCGGAAGAGAACCCTTGCAGTCACACAATGCCCCTGGCGCAGCTCCAGAGCCGCTCTCAGCCACGGCTGCTCTGCTGTGGTTGTTCTCTCCTCTGGATGCTTCTCTGGATTCTTACCACCTCAACGTTGAGCCTCTAGCTGCAGAGACTCGACAGAGCTGCAACTGCTACCCCGCCTGAATACCCAGACGCACTACACCTCAGCAATGAACCTCCGACCGAAGATGACAGAGCCAACCGAGCAGAGCAGGAAGAAATACCGGCAAGCTTTGATAAAAGTTTAGAGGCCACACAAACTTTAGTTGTTAAATTCTTTCCGCCTCTGTTTATGGTCCCGTTTCTAGTCGCATTCAAACTCACCTCCCAGTCTCCACCATCCACAACTCTGCTCCGCGCCTCCCGGTTCCCCCGCGACCTGCCTCTAGCTGACCGCCATGTTTTCCCCTCTGTTGCTTACACAAGGACACACTCAATTTTTTTTGTTAGAAACAGGGAGATTAAGTGATTTTCCAAGAATCACAGGATGATGAGTTCATTGCCAAGACTCAAACCCGGTTCTCCAGATTTGGGGTCGACCACCCTAGCCGTTAGGCTATATTCTCTTCACGAAGGCAATGGTGGTGATTGCAACTCATCTTGTGAGGTCAGGAGTAGATGTGTTTCCTTACTTCGGTGGCTGGCTATTGAAAGCCACTTTGCAGCAGATAGTGTTGCACCACTTGCAAAAGATAACATCTTTGTTGTTCGATTTGTGATTTTCAGTCGATATACCCTAGTGTCCACCTGGCCCTCCCATCACCTCCTGTTCTTAGGGGCAGTACTGGATAACACCTTTCTCTGAACACTCCCACCTACACAGAGGTTTCAGGATATTCAGAAAAGTAATTCTGATTTTTCAACAGGGGGCTCAGAATCCAGTCCTGCCATTCTGCACCTGCTCAGTCTATTGGCATCTCAGCATTCTCTTGGTCACCAACACACACTGGAACATGAGGTATCTCTAGTGGTGCTTCTGAAGACAGTGATTCCAACACCAGCAAGATCTAACATACACCATTGTGACCTCCAAGTTCACCATGGCAGACTTAGCCTGGTAGGATACAGAAGGGAACCTCTCACAAGGAAGGTAATTTTATCCCCTGCTGAATGGCCAAAGTTGTGACATAGCGCCCCTCCTTTGTGTGGGGGCAGCCATCAGGGGGTTCTAGAGATCAGAGACCTCTGATCCCCAGAGAAGCATAGTTTGCATATTAATTTGCTAGAACTACGTGCAATTCTGTGTGCACTCCTTTCCTTCTAAGGTAAGTCAACCCAGATATTGCTTGACATTATGACCATGATGTAGTACATCAACAAGCCGGGAGGTTAGGAATCTCACTTTGCTCAGTGGTGCATCCCTCAGGTGGACATATTCACCACTTATGACAACGCCCACTGCCGAACGTATTGTCCCTTACACCGTGCGTTACAGGGTCCTTGGGGATGTATTTTAGTTGAAGTAGAACATTCTACATCATTATGCATTTTCTCCCATAACCTCAACTCCTCTGGTTATGAGGAATACCAGGCACAAGCCATCCTAATCACACTGGATTGGTTGAGAAGAGTGTGGTACACAAACCTTCTGCCCTTCTCCATATAAACTCCTTTTCAACTTCCACCCAGAGTGAATCTCCTTATCAAATTGGAAGGGCAGATTGTACACCGCAATTTCTAGACTCCCTTCCTGCTGGGGGACTGAGTGGAGCCATCTGAATGTTTTTGTTTTCCACTGGAATTGGTTAATGTTATATTATCTGCTTGTCAACCATCAACTAAGTCTGTCTATTCTAGTAGATGGCAGAACTTTATTTCCTGGTGTTCCGCTAACAACATTGCCCCTCTGAAGACAAATTTAGCCAAAGCCTGTAGTTCACATTATCTGAAGCACAACTGGGGTGTGTCGTTGGTACATTAAACGTATATATAACAGCCTTGCTGCCTTTTTGTGCCTGCCAGACCAGAAGGGAAGAGGGAGGTGGGGAGGGTTTGGGGATAATTTATTTTTTTAAATAAACTTACCTTAACTCTCCGTCTCCCACTGCATCGCGCTCTTCCTGCTTCTGGCCCTGGGTATAGGCTCTCAGCCTACCCTGCTGCCAATCCTGAAGCTGCTGTCACATGAGAGCAGCTTCAGGATTGGCCTAAGCCCCGGCAACTTGCTCTTCCAGGCAGACTGGGAGTCTGTGCCTGCTCTTTCCAGCCCCAGCAATGCAGCTGGGGCTGGATAGAGCTACACTGCGCATGAGGGGTTTGGCTGGCCTGAGCCTGCCAGCCAAACACCTCATGCACAGTGAACTAAGTGCCCACCTCTCCCCCACCAGCAGTGTCATCCCCTGGACCCGCCCCCAAGACCCATCAGAGTCCTGGGGATGGATCCAGGGGATTAAAATAAAACAATAGTAAAACGGGTTTAAAACCTGTATTATTATCGTTTTAGTTGCTGGTGGTGGCGGGGGCGGCACTCCTCTGCTCTAATGGAGAGACCGCCTGTGAATTTCTCACCACTTCCAACAAAAGAGAAGAAGCAGCTGCACAGTCTGAACCCCAGACATATGATGAGCTTCTACATTGTCTGCACAACAGAGATCAGAATAGATCAGCTCTTTATAGGTCATGTGAGAAAATGCCTTTTATGCATGATCACCCTCATGTTTTTGGACTGATACTGCTGATTTGTTGACTCTGAAGTGCACTGAGCCCAGCCAAACAGGCCTCAGTGCCAGTGCTCTGCCCCTTAAAAGATGTATATCTGATTGGTTCCCCCAAAATTGGCATAAGTTAACTTGCTTATAGGTGCATAGAATATAGTAACAGGGGTATCCACGGCCTGTAAGTTAAAGCGTCTCTTGTGGACTGCAGCACTTATTGTGTGAACACATGTGTAGCATAACATGACTCCCAGCCCACCATGGAGGGCTGGTAGAGCAGTTTCCAAACTGCTATCTCAACTTTGCTATTTAAAGCACTGGCAAAGCAAACTCTCCTTCTTTTATATTTATAAGTCACCCCTAAGGCAGGCCACCTGTGCCCTAAAAGTAAGATGCATTATATTAAAAAGTAAGATGTATTTTTTAACTTTGCATGCCCTGACAGTAAAAACTCTGCATTGTTGTTTTTACAGTGGAAAGGATAGTAGCGCCATTAGCGAATACAGAGTTACATGCTGACAACTCCATAGTGTTAACTTCTGAATGGAACTACTAAATATGATACTTCAAGGTATCAAAATAATAGTTACATTAAACTTGACTTGATACTCAAGTAGAATTTCATGTAATGTTTGCACAAATGTCAACTTTACAAAGTTGTATCTTTGTATCCCAAAGATTTCCAGTGAGTGTTTAAAGTTGCTGGCCACGATGCAGCCGTCTGCCCTCCAGGGGTGAAGTGTGAACGACTCTCAGGAAGGGACACAAAGAGGTCATACCTCTCTCCTGCCAGGGAGAGGTATGACCTCTCCCTGGCAGGAAGGCCAAACAAGGTGTGAGCCTAAAGACAAGCTTCAAAGAGGAAGCCACCTTTGAAGGACACATGTTAGTCACACACAATAATAATTGCTCTTTTGCTTTTGCAGAAAGGCTTGCTTCAAGGACAGAGAGGGGAAAGCCATGGCCAAACCATTTCTTCTGTGTGTGTGCAGCTCCCAGGTAGCCTCACCTCTGGGATGGGCTACGGCGTTCCACAAGAAAATTGAAGGAGTTCTGCCATGTTGCTTATAGGCAAAATGCTGCATTCTGAGCTAGCTAGATGCCACATTTAACAGGAAGTCATCCCTAGGAGAGAGGGGGCATGGTAGACCATTGGCTAGTAGTTGCCACATCCTTGAGGGCAAGAACTGGACATAAAAGTGTCATTCCTGGCACCCGGACCTCATCAAATATGCAGTGAAGAGAAGACCAAAGATGGACTTTCTTGCTGTACTCTGGAACCAGCAAAGAGAGGCTGCACCAAAGACTGGACTTTTCTGCTCCTAGGGCTAGCTAAGAGATGACTGTGTCTGTGGTGCCCTCATTGAGAAAAAGTCGTCCCTGCGATCCAGACATAAGAAGTGACTCCAAGAGACAATTGGCTGACTTCCTTTTACAGCTGCAGGGCCACAAAAGCTGATGAAGGCTGCCTTGGTGCGTTGGAAACCAAGAATATCTGAATGCCACAACCGCTGAAGTGCAGCTTGGGACTTTCCTCCTATTTTATTTTATTAGAGAAGTTTTATAAAGCGTGAACATGACCCGTACGGGTATCAGAGGGCTGTACAAATGAGCTGAAGGAAAAGGAGGTAAAGGCATGAATACAACAGCATAAAGGAGATTAACAAGCACAAATACAAAAACAAAAGCAAAAACCTATCTTTTGGGGCATGTAAAGTACTAGAAGAGCAACAAATCTTAAAGCACACGTGCAGAAACAAAATTGCAACGCTGAAAGAGGTTTCAAAGAGTATCAACAGGAAACAAAAGTTAGTTCCTCTTCCTTTACTCCTAATCCTCTGCATGCCTTACTGTCTCTGTAGCCTTCTCTGCTTCATGCCTGTATGCCTTTCTGTTATTGTTGTAAACTGCTCATATCTGTCCTAAAGCATAAACTCTACTTCCATGTACCCATTCCTTGCAATCTAACAACATCTGACCTCTTCTGGCCTAACTCACCCCATCTTCCATTTGTGTACATTTCCACTAACTTAATCTACCACAAAGAACCTGCAGGAAATGCATGCAACAGTGTCCCGAGAGAGCTGATAATAATAACCAGCAATCATAGGATTAACCGCTAACCTTGGGGTCTGGAGTAGCGTGCTGCCTGCCAAAAAGCACTAGAATGTCTACTCAGGAGTAGCAAGCGCTATATATATTAGTGCTAATGTAATTATATAAAGCGCTTCTACTTTGGGCCTTCCCGCCAGTTACCGGAACTGCTTGTCTCATGTAATAGAAACTCTGGGAACGCAGAAGCCATCAGCTCTGGCCATATCTGCCTGAACACTGGCGATAACTTTATCAGCGGTGTGTGTGACACAGGACGGCACCGGCCAGACTAAATTGTTCTCCTTCACGTAGTTGACAAGCATTTTCAGATGGTTTGCTTGTGATTCTCTCAAAGGGGCGGTGGATATTCTTTTAGCACAAGCGTCTGTTTCAGTGACTTTCGACAGCGCCCCCTCCCCTCTTTAACGCGCGCTAATTCACCCCAAGATACGGGGAAGAGTAGCTGGCAGCCGCCTTTGTTATTAGTGACTCTTTAAAAGAGACTTCCTTTCAAACTTGGCCATTAAACTAGAAAGCTCGCTCCCTGTGACCATACGAGCATAATAAATTGTGTATGTTCGAGGACACACTGAATGTCTCCTGCCCATATGCTGCACTGCACCGCTACATGAATGAAGCATTTACCAAATCAGGCCCACTACATTAAACAGAAAAACAGCCTTTATTCATGGTGACTTATCAGTTTTAATTAATCAACCGCAACAATGGGACTTCTGATGTGTTCAACCGACTTGAAAGCGATAGGTCATCTCCGGGGCAGCCGTGTTGTTTCTTTGTGCCTCTTCTTTCAGACAAAGCAGCCTCTCCCATGCACATACATGCGTTTAAACACACATATGTCTACAGCTTGTTAATGTAAGTATGTATACCCATGCATATTTCTGTAAAGGCGATACTGATACATAAAGTGTTATACTTACAGCTGCGTGCGCCTTAATAGGAGCCGCACGCCTTTTATTTCAAATGACGTTTTTGAGGCACGTCCACACAAAGGAACGTGGTTTTCTATTGGGTGACCGGCCTTTCAGCCCCTGTGCTGCTATGTGAATAGCATTGTGCGGGGCCATTCCGCTGTTTTATGAAAGGGGGTAACCATTGGCTTGATTTCGTTACACGGTTTACCAAAGCGCTCCCTCCCACTGCCTTAGGGGCTGCGAAAGGTCCGTGACCCCCTTAGATCTGCCAAGTGAAATGTCATGTCGCTCCGCCCAAGTGGGAGTATCTGCATTCAATCGAGCAGCTTAAAAAATGACTGGGGACGGCGAGATCAGTGCTTTTGAATCGCAATTTAGAGCAGTTTACAAAAATGCACATTGTTGGAAAAGAAAACATGGAAGTGTTTCTTTCACAATTGCATTACCTGTGAAATGTCATTACCGCCTTAAGCATTTTTACATCTCATTTTTTTAATTATTTGTGCGAAAATTGAATTTTGGGCATTTATACCCTTGTTGCGTGGGGAGTTATAAAATACGCTTTGCGGTCTTTTGTCTCTTGGCGTCGAGCAGATGTAGGAGTTAGACCTAATTTGATCGTTTTATAAAGCTATTTTGAAGCGATTTAGCCAGACCCTCTGGAGATAGCAATTCAACGATTTCTTTTGAAAAGATGAAATAAAGGCCAGATTATGTGGTTTGGAAAATCGTAATTACGTTATGTTGAATAAAGTGTCGCCAAACTTTAATTGTAATGATCTGAAATTGTCCAATGAAGCGATGCTTTCAAGTGGAGAGAGGATTAAGGACGTCTGAAATTAATATCCATAGAACCATTTAAACTATTTGAACTATTTGTTTCTTTTTAACTATCCACTTATTTTGACATCCGGATGTATTTAATGAGCATGACAATAAATTGCACATCTACATACAAAGTACTGTTCACTCCTTGCTTAGCCGAGCGCACTCCCAGGTTATTTTGAAGTTGGGAAATGTATCTTAATCATGACCCAAATTCCTTCTTAGCCATTACCGTTCTATCTTGCCATCTTCTCCTCACTATACTCCCCATACACTGTCACAGGAAATATGTTACCGTATTTTAGTTTATATGGCATACGTGTGTAGTGGGGTCTGAGTTCCTTTGTTTGTGAAAAGGAACTCTTAATTCGGCAATTTGACATTGCACAGCCTTATGGATTACAGCTTTTAAGCTCTAATACATATAATGCACGCCACCTCTTGCTGTTGATCACTTTATTGGTTAGCTAAGTCATGTCTGAATAGGTGTGCCCCATTGCAAGGCCCAATGGCTTGCAACTCTGTGGTAGGAATGCAAAGGTAGGAATGCAAAGTGTGTAACTGCCCATAAGTATAGAAAAAAATTAAGGGGCTGTGATGTGACAAACAGTTCTTGCATTCCCAAAGGGCAGCTTATGTCAACGGTGGGGCAGACGCCTCTTGCCTGCCCACCACCCCGTCTCCTGCTCTGAGCCCCCCTCCACGGTCTCCGTCCTGAGTAAACACTTGACTGCTATGGCTCTGATCACAGCCCCCACAAACATTACCAGCTGATAAAACCTGCCCAACTGCTTTTTGACAGTGTTTCATGGCTGGACATGTCTGGCAGTCCTGCTCCCTTCCAGTCTGCTTTGTGGAACACTAGAGAGGTGGCCCCACTTATCAAAGGGAACAGGGCACTACTAAACGGTAGAGAAAAGAGGTATCCCTTTGTTAGTTAACTTATATAGAACTCATACACTCACTCCTATCCACTTACCAACAATATTTGCTAAAATTCAAACACACTATAATAGAAACCCTTAATGTACATCACCACCATACTAGAGATATAGTGCTTCAAGATTGTTTATTTCAAATCACAGAACCATATTTTCACTCGATGTTGCTTTTGTTTCTTTTTAAAATACACAAGAAAAAATACATCTAAGCCATAAAAATATAAAGATACTTTTCATATAGTTCCAACACGTCAGGCAGTATTTAATCAGAGAATAGCATATACTTTACAATGTCTGCTTTGAATTAAAATCCGGCGCAATTGAATAACAAATCTACACATAAAATTATAAGCAGTAAAAAATATAAGAGGCCCTAATTACACAGTAGAGAACTGACTGTTGTATGAATTGATTCATCATAAAACATCGAGCTGATATTCTGGTAGGTTTTGAAATTAATTCCTTCATAGAAAGTCTTGTAGTTGAATTCAAACGTACTTAGCATTGACGCGTTTCGGTGGAACATCACATAATTAAAAGCCACCTTCTTCAGGACACAGGATTTAAAGGTCCTGTAGCAATTTGTAATCTACAGAAGAGAGAAAATGTATGGGACAGGGATTTTAGTTTCTCCACTCTCGATCCCCTAACACCTCCCCTATTGTAACTACATTGTCCCCTGTATTTTTTACACGCAAAGTAAAAACAATGAATAGAGAGAATCCCATTGTTTTTACCTTACGGGTAAAAAAACAGGGGAGAATGTAGTTACAATAGGAGAGGTGTTAGGGGATCAAGAGTGGAGAAACTAAAATCCCTGTCCCATATATTTTCTCTCCCCTGTAGAATACAAATTGTTACAGGCCCTCGAAAACCAGTGTCCTGAAGAAGGTGGCTTTTAATTATATGATGCCCTACCGAAAAGCGTCGACACTAACTAAGTTTGAATTCAAATACAAGACCTCATGGGAAGGAATCAATTACAACACTTACCAGAATATCAGCTTGATGTTTTATGTTGAATCAAATCATAAAACAGTCAGTTCTCTACTGTGTGCTTTTGGTCTCTTTTTTTTTACAGTTTTTAATTTTAGGTGTAGGTTTGTTATTCAATTGCACCAAATTATAATTCAAAGCAGACATTGTAAAGTATATGCCATTGATTAAACACTGCCTGCCGTGTTTGAGCTGTATGAAATGTATCTTTGTATTTTTATGCCTAAATTTGATTTTTTCTTGTGTATTTTAAAAAGAAACAAAAGCAACATCGAGTGAAAATATGGTTTTGTGATATGAAATAATCAATCTTGAAGCGCTATATCTCTAGTCTGGTGGTGATGTACATTAAGGGTTTTTATTATAGTGTTTTTGCATTTTAGTGGCTAGTGAGTGAATGTATATTCTATATAAGTGTACTACTAAAGGGATACCTCTTTTCTCTACCCTTCCCGTCTGCACCATTCATGGTTCTCCCCTCGCTATGTGGTTGATGCACTCCTCTGCATCTACCAGTGTTCATGAGTGGATACAGTCTGCACATCTGCTATTCCCTGCTGTAAGACTTCACCACCCAGATACATTCTTGAGTAGAAAATAATCGTCTAAAAAGTGGAAAAAGTTGAGTAACCACATATTTAGTTGTAGGAAATTCGGGAAATTCTAACACTTTCCATAGGCTGAAATGTTATGATTTTCTACAATTCCGCATAAGTAACAAAAAATATGCATGCCATAGCCACCTGGTGGTTGTAGGTGTCCTACCTAGAACTTCAAACTGTCATCTGTATTTATGATGTGAATAGGATATATACTTGGTAGTTATGTGTTTTTCTCCTACGATGAAGCCTCTTGAGCAGGGTGTCCAGTACATTATCTTCTGGTTCTGAGTTTTGTTGGACTTGGCCTTGTTGGCTAAAGCTCATGTAAACTTTTTGCTTTTCCCCTAGACCGTTTTCCTGACAGAGAGCTGTGAAATTAGATGCTGTAGGTACTTGCCACTGTTAATCAGTATGCAAGTACAGAAGTTCCCTTGGTAAATTGTAGTGATGTTTGGTTGTCTCTGATTGGTATGTTTGCCTTATTAGCAAGATCCCTAAGTGATGTGCACTGTGTGCGCCAGAGCTAGTACTAAAGAAATGCGCAGAGAGGGAACACAGGTCTTCAGTGTAGGACCTGCGCGCATTGTGCTAAATTAGTATGTTGTCCTGACAAGTGCTACCACTTGTCAGGCCTTACCTTCCCTTTTGCATACACTTGGGGCACCCCTGTAGGATGTCCTGGGTAACCCCTAGGCAGGGTGCAGTGTAGGTAAAAGGCAGGACTTATGCCAGAGTGGGTGCTAGCCCCTGACAGTGGAAAATGCTCCATTTCATTTTCCCTGATGAAAGGCCATCCTGCCCATAGGAGAGAATGGGGAGGCTGGGTGCAGTATACGTATGGGCGGAAAATTTGTTCCGCTTGCGGAATTTGCGAATTTTTGGCGATTTCGCGATCCCCGAATCACGCAAATTTGCCAAAAAATCCGCAATTCGCAAGTTGGCGGATTTTTTTTTCTTGTTCGCGCTTCAAAAATACAATCTCGCGCGCGTGGCATTGACCTACCATGATTCTGCGTTCGCTGATGAATTTTCCTCCCTGTTCGCGTGCGCTGCGAGATTTTGGTAGCTGCCCGAGCGACGCCGCGATCGCGAACACGTCATTGCGACCTGAAACAGGAAATTGCTAATGTGAACACGTCATTGCGACCCGAAACAGGAAAAAGGCATCGCAAGCAGGCTGGTTAAGTGGAAACAACATGTTCCCGACCGTTGTGATCACATGCGCAAGTTCTCGTTCCCAAACTGGTAAAAAAATCTCACGAACTCGCAAAAAAAAAAATTCGCAAGCTCGCGGAATTTGGCGGATTTTTGCGAATCGCGATTACGAATTCACGCGAATTTGCGTATCGCGAATTCGCAAATTCTGCCCATGCTTAGTGTAGTATTGTTAGCCTAGTTTCCCAAGAATTCGAAATGGAACAGTGACGTTTGGTATGTCTGAACTCACAGCGTCATAACGCATCTTTTTGAGTAGATGGTTTTGTCCCTGTGTGTCCAGAAACAGCTGTTTGAGAAAAGTTTGTGCTTTAGACCTTTTTGCGTGTCTCAGCAGAATGTGAATTGCCTGCCTGGATGTGGAAGAGGTGAGAAAGGCTGAGGGAGGTCGTGCCTAAGTGGAGGGGGTGGAGTCGGCGAAAGGCTGTCCTGCTCCTGGAGCAGGGAGAAAGAGAGGCTTTGCGAGGTGAAGAGGCCTGGTTCAGAGCCATAAAAAAATAGACCCATCTCCTTCTGAGTGATAAAAGATCCAGGCCCCCAGTATCAAAGAGAGGACGGTGACACTATGGGGAGATACGCAAGACTGATTTAGGGAGGGGTCGGAGACCCCTGAGCACAAGGAAACTTCAAAGATAATGAGCGGTATAACTGGAAGAACTGTAACCCCAAGACTTTGGTTTTGGTCATGTTGATGATGTCGTCGAGAACGGTCTTGGTATTGTTCAGAGAAGTGCTTGGAGCGCTTTGAAGATGCCGTGGACTGGTCGAGCCTCTGGCGGCTTTGACCTGTCCTCGATCAGGAAGGAAATCTCTGCCTCAGGTAGAGTTGCTGAATAGGCTGCGGGAGACACTTGACCCTTGCTTTGTGAACTGGGGCTTGGGGGCAGTTTGTAGCTCTTGACCGAGGAGAGGCTGAAGGGGTGCTGCAGTGGGTTGTGTCCCCCCTTCTTCCTGAGCAGGACTTTGCTGTGTGCTGCATCCTGTACCCTAAGGGCCCGAGGTGAGCTGGCTCCCTGTTCAGAAACACAGGAACATAAACATTTCCAGGAAGTCTCACGTGGCACGGTGGTGGGCCGTGTCGTGGCAGCCTGAGACCTCCGAAGGGGTGCCTAAGGTGATAGTGGGCTCCTGCAGCGAATAAGACTCTGACACGCAGGGTGCATGTCTTGGTGTAGCTACAGGTGTTGGAGCGCCTGTGGAGTGTGGGAATCTTGGAAGAGTGCTGAGTTTTGGGACGAGCAGGGGGTGCGTGTCGCTGTACAGTCCAGGCACTGGTGGAGAGTGCCGGGACATCGTGGCCACTAAAGAGTAGTGAGTCTCTGACATTCGGGAGAGATGAGACTCAGACGCGCAGTGTGTGTGTTGTGGTGGGACCCGGGCATTAGTGGAAGACCGTGTGCACCAGGAGACGGAATGAGTCTCGGACGTGACGGGGGTGCGTGTCGAAGGTGCCACTGAGGTGCTGGTGAGTAATTACGAGGAGCGGTGAGCACCAGGGAATGAAGAAGTCCTCACAGCGCTGGAGAGGAGGGCCAAGTGATTGGGCCCTTGAAGGCAACGTGAGGGAGCACCAGCGTTGTGTCGAAGGCTTCGTGAAAGGAGTTTGTGCTGAACGTTGGCGGCCGGAACCGATAGACCCGCAGGAGCTGAACTACCGTCCCGAGCGCCCCGTGGCCGTGGTAACAAGGTTCTGGAGTAAGACCAAGTCGCTGCTGCAGGAGAGGAAAGTGGGGTCGCGCCCCCCCAGGTAAAGTGGATCATCGCCTGGGGCGGGTGTGGGCCGGAGGGAAACTCTCTCGGCCTCTCGCTGCTGGCAGCTGTGTGCGCCTGTTGCCCCGGCCCAGATCTCGGTCCGTGCTGGTCCCGGACAGGGCAGTACAGGGGCCAGGGCCGGGAGTGGAACTTGGGTGTCAACTTTGATCCGTGAGAGGGGGGGCGTGGCTAGCAGGCCAACATGGCGGACGGAGCTTGCTAGTGCTCCGGTGCCGCTGGGAGAGGAAAAGATCCTGTAGCCTACGCCGAGGGGTCATCTCCGCCTGGAAACAGTTGTTTTCGGAGGCGCTTATCCCCCGACTGCTCTGCTGAAAACCCTGGAGCTCTGGCGACCGGGGTTCCGGACTTACGCCAAGGCTGACAGAGGGGCCTAGTGTCACGCTGCAGACCGGGGCCTCGAGTGACAGGGGTGCCCGGAGAAAGAGGACGGTGAGGCGACAGTGCACCGGAGCCTCCGATCCTGAAGGCGGACACCTGCACCTGGGATCCTGACCCTGCGGCTGCCGAGGGGCGAGGACGGTGCCTTGTGTACCCGGGCGTCGGGAAGAGGACCGGAGGCTGTGGGTGGACCTGCGCTGCAGCTAGGACGCTGAAACGTGGGCGCCGAGGGCCGAACATTCCCGCCGCCGGCAGTGCCTACCTGCTGCGGGCCCCCCCGCCTGGCTTGCTGCCTGCCCGAGCTGAATTGAAGGTGAGGAGCCCCGGGAGAGTGCGGGGCGGATCCCTGGGACCCTGCACTGGGCGGCGAGCCGGGTCTCGTGTGCCATTGCTGCCCTGCTTCCTGAGAGGGCGGACTGAGGACAGGCGGGGACCCCTGGATTGGGGACCGGATCCGGCTGGGGCACCCTGGAAGCCTGGCTGGGACAAGGCTGGGATACGCTGGTGAAGGGACTATCCCCACGCAGTGGGCTGAGGACCGGGGCGCCGGGGAAGCATGCAGCAGCACAGCTAACGCCCCCCAAAGCGGCAATATTACTGCGCTACAACCCATTTCTTTCGTAACTACATTGTGCCCATACATAGCTGGGAGCCCAGGCGGGGCGGCGCCCAATTGCTCCTACTGCCGTTCTTGACCGCTTCTGATAGCCTGGTGAGGAGAGGGACATAGCGCTTCAGGGTGGTAGACCCAGTGAAAACCCTCGGCGCTCATATACGTTGGGTGAGGTGGAAAGCGGCCCCTCCCCCCCGCGGAGGCGCGGAAACTACCAACAGCTTCCCCAAGGTGGGAGCGCCAGGAGAGACCAGCGGGGAAACAACTGGGACATAAGACGCACACTAGACGGCCGATACTCGCCCTGAACCGCGCTCCTACCGCCAACCGGGCGCCTGACGTCTAATATGGTGCGCAAAGCCGTGAAGAACACGGAGGGCAAGGAGGGTCCGGGCATAGGACCTGCCCAAGATACGGACCTTGGGGGTTCTGCACCGCTGACATTGACCTCCAACATCTCAGAGAGCCAGCAAGGCGACAAACTAGACTTTATACTTAAAGAGATCAGAGACTCTAGGGCCGTGATGGAGACGCAGATGGGCACCCTCACCACTAACCTATCCTTGCTTAAGGCGGATCATGAGAAATTGGCGGATAAAGTTAAAGATCAAGGTCTGCCAATAACTGAACTCGCCCCGACAGTGGCGGAACACACGGACTCCATCCAAGTGGTCCAACGTCAAGTCAAAACCCTGCTGGAACGCGTGGAAGATGCGGAAGGGCGCAATCGGCGCAATAACATTTGCGTTATTGGCCTGCCGGAAAGAAGCGAGGGGTCCCGGCCGGCAGAGTTCATGGAGCAGTGGTTCCGAGATAACGTTGCCCCTGAGGGTCTGTCGCCGTTCTTCTGTGTAGAGAGGGCACATAGAATCCCAACTGGCCAGCCAAAACCGGGACAGACACCACAGCAGCTTATTGTCCGGATCCTAAATTACCGGGATAGAGACATGCTGCTAAATCAGGCCAGAATCAAATCGGTCATACCGTGGGAGAATAAACGAATTTCACTGTACTCGGACTATACCACTCAAGTGCAAAAACAACGGTCCTCATACTATGAAGTGAAACAGAGGCTCCAAAAGGCTAAACTGCGCTACGCCTTATTGTTCCCTGCACGCCTAAAGGTGATCCATGACAAGAAGACTCACTTTTTCGAAAGCCCCACAGACGTGGAGGAATGGATGGAGGTGATGGACATTGAGGAGCGACTGGACCCGACGCAGGACTCCACAGGCAACGGATCCAAGGAAGACTCGACTCAAGGGGAGACCGAGAATGGCGCCCGACGCACTCATCCGAAGCAGCGCAAACCGACCGCCCACCAACAAAAGCAGGGACAGGCTGATGCAGTGGCAGCGGTGGGATCCTTCAGAGACGACTGTGCGTCAATCAACACGGACACTGAGGATAGCACTGTACACTCGGACTCGGATAGCAGTATGATCCTATTTCCGACGGTGACGCCTAGAGCAGCGGATGAACTTATAGACAATGCCCAAGAGTAATACCTCCTATGAACCAGACCTGAGACTTGAATACAACACGATATCCTTTTCCGTATGAACTAGGGGGGCGGCGGGGATGGGGGAGGAGAGGAAATATGCTTGCTCAGAGTATGTATGTGACCCTTTATTTGCTGGCGAGCACTGTGTGGTCTGACCCTGGATGGGGAGAGAGACTCAGATGCGGGGATTGTGTGATGCGATTCCTGCGCCTCCTGTGCTCCTGCGGCACATAGCTGCAACGGGCTGGTTCTGCCAGTATGAGACCACCCTTGTCCCCCCCTCCCCTCCCCTGACCCTTTGCTCCCCCCCCCCCTCCACGAGACGTGGCTACATACACTGAATAATTCCGAAAGAACTCTCCCGGCGGCGCCGTTGAGCCGGCGACATGACCGAGCATGGCACTATGGACACGGCAGGTGCTTGGCCGACCCCCCACTAGCGTATGCACTGTTACTTGTTTACTTACGTTCCAATGTTTCTGGTTCGGCACAGCAGGGTTTAGAGGCTGCGCCTTCACAGTTGGGGTTTGGGATAGGGAGGGTACTGTCTCCTGGTGGGCACGGAAGAATCACTCAATAGGACATATGGGAACACTCCTTGTGACACCAACACGGGGCTATGGCTGACATACAAAGAAAGTATAGGCTGGTCACCTGGAATGTGAGAGGGCTGGGGGCAGTGCAGAAGAGACACAGAGTACACGCTTTCTTGCTACGGCAACGGGCACATATAGTGTTCCTACAAGAGTCACACCTGACACACTCCGAGGCACTCCTATTAAGAAAGAAATGGAGGGGTACTGTATTTTCTACAATATACTCTGCCTTCTCAAGAGGGGCCACGATATGGGTGCGCCATGGTACTCCATTTGTGGAACTTGAAAGGCGGACTGACGAACAGGGACGCTATGTGTTGGTGAGGGGCACCTTGGACGGGGAGGTGGTAGTGCTGGGCAGCATCTATGCCCCGAATTTTGACCAGGATAGGTTCCTTACTGCAGTGGGCCGGGCGTTAGCGGATTGGGTGGACGTCCCCTGGATCTTGGGAGGTGACTGGAACATGATCTTAGATGTGACCCTCGACAGATCACACCCCCTCCCCTCCAGGCGGCGGGAATACATAAGCTATCAGAATCATTTGGGACGTGGCTTCGGGGTTGGAGACTGGCGGACATCTGGCGCACACTGCACCCGACACACAAAGAATACTCATGCTACTCCCCTGTACACAAATTACATGCCAGATTGGATAGGTTTGTATGCTCTAACTCTGTAGTGACTAGGTGCGCCACATCGGATTACCTTGCTAAAACGTTCTCAGACCACCGGCCGCTGGCGATTGACCTACACTGGGGTAGAGTACCCTCACCAGTTCCTACCTGGAGGCTTAACCCTGCGCTGCTCGAGGATGGCGCGTTTCGATCACATATAGCTGACGCCTTAACTGATTACTTCAATACAAATTGAGATTCTGCATCCTCGAACCTAGTGGTGTGGGACGCAATGAAGGCTGTAATACGGGGGGCTGCTATAGGCCGACAGGTGGGAGCCAGACAGGAGATCCACGGTAAGCTATGCGAGGTGGAACAGCGCTTGCGCGACCTAGAAAATGCGGTGGGGCAGGACCCTGGCCGTACAGCTGAGCTACAGCAGTGTAATATTGACCACGCAGAATTGCTAGAAACCCTGAGGGTGATGGACTATGGGGCCTATCTGAAAAGACAACAGGCGGAGGCGGACAGATCCGGCGCTCTGCTTGCCCGGCTGGTTCGGGATGCCCCTGAATGCCCTACCATAACGACGATTAGGAACGCAGCGGGTACACAGGTGCACACTCAAATGGGGATTAACAAGGAATTTAAGACTCACTTGGAGAACCTCTACGCCCCCCCCCCCCTGTAGGGACCAGGGAGGACATGACGGGATTCCTAGATGAACTAACGCTCCCAGTGCTGACCCCGGGAATCCAGGCGGCTATAGCTGGGCCTATAACACAACACGAAATAAAGGTAGCAATCCATACACTTAACCGGGGCAAAACCCCGGGCATGGATGGCCTGCCAGGGGAATTTTATCAATCCTACGCTGATGTGCTGGCCCCCGTCCTGGAGAAAATATACAACACCGCTTACGAGGTTGGCCACCTCCCGACTACCACCATGCAGGCCTTGGTGATTTCTATCCCGAAACCCGGCAGGGACGCTCAAGATGTGGGTAACTACAGACCCCTATCCATGCTCTCCACGGAGTATAAGATCCTTAGTAAGGCTATTGCCATGCGGATCCAGCACCACCTCCCTGGCCTGATCCATACTGATCAATGTGGCTTCCTTCCAAGGAGGAGTACCTCCCAGAACTCGAGGCGACTCCACGCTCTCATGACAACTACGCCTCACAACTTACCACACGCTGGCTGCATAGCCCTGGACCTCCGTCAGGCTTTCGATTCCCTGACGTGGGACTTCATGTTTGAAGTCCTGCATCGTTTTGGTTTCCCAGAGGCCCTCATAAAATGGATCCGCTTATTGTACACAGGCCCGACGGCTAGGGCACGTACGGGAAGACACACATCTGACTGTTATGAGGTCCATAGGGGCACACGGCAGGGCTGAGCACTGTCGCCACTGCTGTTTGTGCTGACGTTGGAACCCCTGGCTATTGCGCTTCACAATAGAGCTGCGGAGGAAGGCATACCAGTAGAGGGCACCGACCACATGGTCTCAATATATGCTGACGACATCTTGGTATTTCTCCGGAACCTGCGAGGGGACCACTCGCCCCTGGCGACTGTTTTCAGACGCTTTGAGATCATATCTGGACTGGCTATAAACCCGGGAAAGTCCCTGGGCTTCTTCTTCCGAGAGGGCCAACAGCCCCCCCACATACAGTTCGGGGCCTATGAAATTCAAGTGGCACCAACCACGTTCAAATATCTCGGGATACAGGTCTACCGGGACCCAGAGGCTCAAATAGATGGTAATATCCGTAAGGCCATTACTGGCCTGCGAGGTAGCATAGGTTTCTGGACGTCCCTACCCCTATCGGTAATGGGACGAGTGGCGGTCTCGAAGATGGTCCTGCTCCCCCGCATATTATATTACTTTGTAAACCTGCCGGTCCTGCTCCCGCGACAGACTTTCACCACACTCAATACATTACTGGTCAACCTCATATGGGGATCGGGGAGAAGACGAATCAGCCTTAAAAAACTGCAACTGAGCACCAGACGGGGCGGTCTGGGCGTACCGGAACTGCGAGGCTACTACTATGCCAGCCAGCTCCAATGGTTGACCCGATGGGTGGCGGGTAGAGACTTGCATGAGATCGCTTACACGACGGACAAATTAGCACGTGGAGACCTACACTCCCTCCTCTTGCCCAACGCTAGGATCCCCATAGACTGCCACCCCCTCCTGCATGTGGCCCTGACCTGCTGGAAGAAATCGCTGTCATACACGGCGGGGACCTCTCCATATGCGGATAATATACCTCTACTGGGGCTCCTGACACCACAGGGGACTCTAACACAGCGCAGACTACGCCCCTGGACGGAGGCCGGGGTGGACAGGGTGGGAGACCTGTTCGGCGACGACACCATACTGGACCATGCCTCGTTTGTGCCGGTCACGGGAGCCCCTTCACGCTTATACCTCCTACACGCCTCGGTAACGCACTACGTGCGACGGACCTGGGCCCCACAACGTACAAAACCAGATCAACACGAGTTAGTACACCTCATGCATTATATGGGCACGGGGGGACACCTAGTGAAATGGCTGTATGTTGGTATCAGAGAACATGTGGCGTCGCCGATCGCCACACTCAGGGAGACCTGGACTGTAGACGCGGGTGAAGACATATCGGACGGAGAGTGGAAGATAATTCTAGGTCATCATAGAAGGGTATCTAGGAATGTTAAATTTCAGTTCATACAAGCCATGATTCTCCATAGAGCTTACCTTACGCCCCAGAGACTGCACAGGATGTTCCCTACCGCTGCACACTGCTGCCCGAGATGTCAACAAGACGAGGCACATATTCTTCACATGCTATGGGCATGCCCGAAATTACATACTAACTGGGGGACGATCAAACACACGCTGCACTCCATAACAACACTCCGGATCCCGGAGGGAGCATTACCCTGCCTACTAGGGAACAGGAAACGGCCCAAAACATGCAAGGCACAACTGAAGTTTGCGGACCTGGCGCTAGTGCTGGCGATCAGGGTGCTCACTATGAGATGGAAGTCGCCCAGGGCCCCGCAAGTAGCAGTGTGGCGCAGCGACATGCTGAAATGGGGTAAAGCAGAATCTGCAGCTCTGCGGGAGGAGGAGAGCAAGGGCCTTCGCAAATACCCCATAGCACAGGAATGGGACCTAATGCTGATAGAACTGGAAGAGACAGATCTGGACAGTCCAGGAGACCCGGTGGAATGAACTCACACAGGTGGCAGGGGGGGGGGGGGCTAAGGCTCACGAGCAATAAGGCAACTCACAGGGGTTAGACCAGACCTAGGACCTTTAACAAATTCCAGATAGACAGAGCCACCTATGCCCGGGATATAGAGTGTATGAGAGAGACCAACCAGGAGACGGGGGTGGGCGGGCGGGGAGGGAGGGACAGTTGGGGTTTGCCAATAATGAAAGCCATGATTATGGTGTTTGAAACACATAATTGGGATGCATCCGGGGAATGTTATGATAAGTAACTCACAACTGAAATGTTATACCCCCAACAATTAATGGTTACGTAAATGGAAAAGACTGCTGTGTGATATGATGCGCAACTGAACAGAAATGTATGTCATCCTGAAACAGTCACGAATAAAGAGTTAAAAAAAAAAACTTTGATCCGTGTTGGGGGCAACCGGTCGCACACTTCTAAAAACAGTTGTATAACACTTTGCATATTTACTGATAACAAACAATCGAACTATTGAACAACGTCTGACACTATAGGAGCTTAACGAACTCAGAGGTTAGTGTGCTACACACTACGTTATGTTTCCCTTGGCGTGAAACTAGACAAAGGGGAAAGGGAGTAACCACCCCATCCCCAGGCCCTCCCATCGGTGGGACCCTAGAGTTAGTGCAACCCCTAAACTTAGTATAAGTATAGGAACCCAGTCACTGAGACTTTAGATTACCCGGGACGCAACTCTGAAACAGAAATCTTGGACCTTCGTTATTCCATATCGACTGGAAGACAGAAGAAATCTCCCTTGGGGTCAAGAAGTGACTCCCCTGTTCTAACAGGCACCAAATAAGCATCTTGCTGGTCTGCATTTTTGAGGCTCCTGCCGGATCCTGAAGAATATGTGACACAGAACATGGACTTCCAGACATCTCCGAGGCTGACACAAGTCCCCAGCAAAGCTGAGACCTGTAGCTATCACGAGAGACATGGGACCGGAACTCCTGGAGATCCTGCTCATTTGCTAGTGCATCAACTTCCCGAGCTTTCCTGAAGTTGTGCATTGGGCTACTTGTAGTCCAAGCCCTGAGCACCTTTTGCAACAAAGATTGTGGGCCTACACTCCATGAGTGTTCTGTGGTCCTGCTTTCAGCATTTCCGCTTGAGGCTCCTTTGTGATCCCTAGTCTGTTGGCTAGTGGGTCCTCATGAAAGACAATCATTTGTTTCTTGGGTTTTTCTGATTGCTCCAGATGTGCCCTCACTCCCCTCCAAAGGGTGAGTCCCTCAGACCTTGCTGGTCTGCACCGAAGCCAATCTTGTCATCTTGCGTGGGTTGCTGTTGCCAAGGCTTGTTGGGTCCAATCTGGATACAGATGTTTCAGCACTCGACATCCTTTGTGGCACAGCTCAAATCCAGCTCCTGGTTGTCATCGACACCTCCTGGTCCTCGTGGCTGAAGAGTCAAGCTTCACCTACTTCACTTAAAAGCACCCAACATCGCTGGCATCCTCTTGTCGCCATCCTGGTAACTGGCTAGTGACCCAGACTCTGTCCCCTCTGCTTTCAGGTTCTTCAGATCCCCGATCCACCCTTGGATCCATCCGGTTACTTTTCCTCTGGTCGCCTGCAGCCTGTCTTCGCAGCTCTTCACTGGAATCGATGACGAAACCCGACACGAAAAGACACCTATGCACCCGGCTTCCCTGGGTGAGGTAACATGAGTACTTCGGTGCTCCCATGGATCTTGACACTCAAACTGTCTAGTTCTAAAGGGGTTTCACCACAGTCCACTGCTAAGTGTCCTTAAACTTTAAAACTGTAACTTGAATTTCCTCCATAGAAGTCAATGGTGATTTGTGGCTGTGTTTAGACACTGCACGCGTCCCCCGTGGGTCTCCTGTGTCCCTGCCTTGGGTGGTTCCTGGTTGCCTCAGCGGTTTTACAGGCTCTAGGCCTTGTTTCTATGTTCTATGTGGTTCTTATACCACTTTCTTAGTATATGGTTTGTGAGGCCCCTAGAGCAAAACATATACTGTGCTAATTTACTGTGTACTATTTAAGTTCTTGTATTGTACTTTTGCCTCTAGCCTCATAAAGAGACTAGAGGGGTGTGTTTAGAACAAATACATATATTTTATATATATACCTAGTGTGGTTCTGCTTTCATTTGATCATTCAAGAAATTATAGACTGGTAAAACAAGCTACTTTACATTCCTTCAAGACTTAGCCTGAAGGCTGCTCTCCACAGCTACCACTAGCATAGCTTTCCATAAAGTTTGTCTTAAACCTACCATCATTAAGGGTCGTTTGGACTGGTGCAAGGTGCCCACTAGAATAGTGGACATCATAAGCCAGGCCAACTTCTCACACCTTGTATTTTGCAACATGTGTGAATCTAGTGATACGACGTACCTAACCTTTTGAGAACGGTTAAAAGTAAGCGTAACTGTTGGTTACAAGTGGTGGTTGGAGATTAGGACCGCCCAACCCACCGGAAACAATATTACCCAGTGTGTCTACATGGGAGTTGTATTGTGTGTCATTTCGTATATCTTTTTATATAAAGTATACTCATTTTATACAAACCCGTGTGGAGTCAATTTGCGGTGACATCATTGGGAGTGCTGTGGGCGTATTTGCACATACTGAACACTCGGGCCTTGGAGATAAGCCTGGCTGCTCATGTCAAGCTACTAAGGGGGTGAGCAGTGCTGTCTCGGACGGTGTCTTTTCTTGGCCTAACGTGGGAGCGGGGAGGTCCGGGTCGCGCACTTGAAAACAACGGTGCGTGCAGGACCTCTGGCTTCTAACAAGTTTCCTATGGGGTGAGCCCATCCAGGCAGTCACGGCTTGCAGCGACCTCCAACACCTGTCAAACTGATATCAGTGCGTTGTGCGCTCATTTCAGGGTGTTTCCTGCGGTGGAGGCTAGCGAGCACCTCTGTGTCTCTCAAACCTAACCTCCAAATGTCGGTCTATTTCTACATGTCCCTTGTCATTGGTGTGCATTTTATGTTCCAGAGTTTGTGTCTCATACCTCTCCCCTTGCCCCCTATGTGTATCTCAGAATCTGTAACACCCAGTGTCTTTATTTTCTAATTCTTATTTTCCTTTAAAAACCTGAATCCTTTGACAGAATGTATCTGCTCAATTGGCAATATCAGATAATTAATCTCTCCTGCCCCAGTGCCCCATGTGTATCACTGCTTTATTGTTTGAGTCTTTGTCTCCTCACTCTTCTGTGTGGTCCCTGTATATGTATGTGTGCCTGACCCAATGTGAATGTCTTCATACCCCAGTGTCCATGTGTCTCTGCCCAAGTGTTTTTGTCGCATGCCCCAAACCCGTATCCTCGCACAGGTCCTGTGGCTGTGCCACGCTGACCCAGACTCTCTTCTGTAAGTGTCCTGGTGTCTAATATTGTAGCTTCGTAACCTAGGGTCTGTGTCGATTGCACACCGTCGATTGCACACTGTTCCGCTGTCTCTGCCTTTTTCACTGTGCTAGGTAGTGGCCAAGTGAAACTTAGGTGCATTTCTGTGTCAGAGTAGACCTAGTTTGGGCCAGATTTTGTGACAAGGCAGTTCTCCATGGAAACATCCACACAGTTGCTCCTGGGTTGGGAGCCATGGCAGTATAGGATCAGGACCATTTTCCGATTAGCCGAAAAAGTATTAGAACAAGAATTATCCAGTGACTTATTTTGATACAGTCTTTGAGGATTCTAGGGAATTAATTTGTGTAGTATCCAGTACCTTGGAGGGATTGGGACTTGTGGAGAGCATTCACAAGGCCCATTACTGTACCAGTTTAACAGAGAAGTGGTGTGCTTAAAAAACCTCAGGTAATGTGAATTCTTAGTGAGTAGCAAAAGGGGAAAAAAGTCTGGGACAACAGACCACAGATACAGTTGTTTTATATGGCATAGTTCTGCTGAGGTCAGTGTCTGCATTTTAATGGCCTCTCGGTCTGATTCGTCTATTTGGTCCAACAGCAGAAGCCTACTTATTATTTGCGGCTTGCCATACCATGGGAGTCCGTGAGGGAGTCAGGCCTTGTATACGTACCCAAAATCGCAAGCATGTGTATTAGTTGAGCGGTATCAGGGTATTCCATAGGTAGTAAAGACAATGCAAGCTACATTGAAAGAGTGATCCAAGAAGCAGCCTTTGAATCCCTTGGGTTAGAGGTCATATTCAAATGGATAGGAACAATTTCAGGATTCATGACTATAGGCGCAATGCATAATATGCAGCTTATGACTGAGGTACAGTACGTCCTTCAGATATAACCACTAGCGTTTCAGTGTTAGTTTTGTGTGCAACAAATACAGGCAAATGTGCCTACTTTGAGACTAATGGCAAAAATGACACTACCACTCAGAGGTAATTACGTTGTATACTTCACTAGTATCTGCTGCAAGTTAGTAAAAGCATGTATATAGCCGTCTTTGCTTCCACGACAACAGTTTTCAAGCCCGTAAGAGTAATCCTTGACTCATTAAAAGAGGTAAAACCCTTCCTTTAAACAGTCATTTGGCTGCTAACCGCGCAGCAATAGTATTCCTTACCCACCTAGAGGGACCATGCCCTGCCACTGTCCATGCTCTTTCTTCCTACTCACACAGATTATTGTATCATCATACCTGATCCATGACCAACCACAAACGCTTACTTTGTAGATAATTATCTTCATTCATGCTCCTGGGTGAGGGAGCAGCTCCTCTTCTCATTATCATTTCAACGCCATTATCTAAAGAAAAACTTCCTTTACATTCAGTATTATTAATGCAACTATGGGATAAGTCTCTGCATCATGAAAGGTTCTGTTGAACATACAGAAACGTTCCAGAAGAGTACTTTTGAGGGGTTCGTGTTTTGCTGTTATTCTTTTGTTTTGCTCTTTGAGCGCAAGGCGTTTCTGTAAGGTTTACAGAGGGCTGGCCAAGTTTACTTCTTGTTCAGTGATTTCCACATGATGTGAGTGAGAAATGGGATTATTGATTTTGGATGGGGTACCCCCACTCTGGCTAGGTCAAAACATAGTTCTGAGAGGGTCTCTGCTCAACTCCCTGGTAGCTATGACAAAAATCTAAGATCATTCTTGGAGAAATGTGCATAAGTTCAACAATACAAATGATTTTAAAGTAAAGAACACAGCACAATAAAATTCCCAAACCAATTAAGAAAACAAAAAAAAAACAATGAATCATCAAATAAAAACTAGATAATCATAATAGGTTAAGGCAGAGGTCTTCAAAGGTTATTGCTCCAATTCCCCCTTGAGAAAAACGTTTTGAATGCGGGTCCACCTCTGACATTTTTAGCAAGAATTAGGTGAGTGGAGGAGGCATAGGTGGCCACAGGGGATTGGGCTTTTGAGTAGCTCATAATCCATACTAAACATGAGACTTATAAAGGAGCAAATATATGGAACAAAAACAGAAATTGACCAAAACGCTGTTGTGAGCCTACCATTTTCCCCAGACCTACATGCAATTGCACCTGCTGCACTGATGGCAACGGCAGCCCTGAGTAGCAAGCAGGCTGTGTTCTCAGCCTCTTTCATCTTTTTCCCAATATGAGTGGCCATCACTCCAATCTTTAAACAGGCTCCCTGTCCCTTTCATGAAAATAATATGTGGTTCCACATGTTGCCCCTCTTTAAAATAAGGGTGCCCTCGGTTGACGCTAGCATGCAAAATGAGACCCCATGCCCCCTTTCTAAAATAGGACTGTCATAATTGTGATGGAACGAGCCTCTCACACAAACCTGATCCGCAACACCACTGCACCTGTTTCTCTCATGATAGCTACTTTTTTGCCAAGCAGGCTGTCTCCTCTGACCTTTGTTATAAACAAGGACTTCACTTTTGCTCCAGCCTCCTCTTTTCCATCTCTCTGCGGCACAGGTAAGGTGTCACCTCAGCTTCAATTTTACCTTCCCTTGGGTCAATGGCCCAAGGTTCAAAGCAACACTGAGACAGCAAGGGTGCACTTAGACCTAATGCAAACAAGGAAGACTAGTAAAACAGCCATAATTTGAATTTAGTTGGTCTCTCACACCTGGGACTTGTGCCACTGCACCTGCAGAGCCAATGGTAATGATAGCCCTGAGAATCAGGCTGCTTCCTCTGCCCATTTTACTGGGCCATCACTCTTAGGGCTGAGGCCCAAAAGGAGGCTATCTGTTCCTTTACGTGTTTCCCCACATTTTGCCTCCTGTTGCTTGGATCTTGTTCCCTGCGCAGCAGAGGTGGCTTTAATCGATAGAAGCACTTTAATTTTTATGGTTACAATGATTTATTATTTTTGAGCAGTAACGTTAGGGTGTTTTCAGCTGAGTTCTGGAAAGCGTACTTTTAGCGGGTGCGTAAAAAAATGTTTGCACTAGGTTCAGTCTAGCAATTGCTAAAGTATAGACTTTGGAAGCACTTGTTTTAATTTTGCAGCAGCCTATCTTATCCTCTATGCGATGCAATTTAAAAATAGTGACTTGTATAATCACAGTGTTTTATCATAGGGTGGAATCTCACAGAACTCTAAATGCACAAGTCACTATATACCATTGTGCACATCGGGATTCAATTCTGTGACTGAGCACACACACATTTATCTCTAGTAATCACATTACCTATTTGTGGTTTCATAACATATAATATTGCACTCCCAAATTATTAGTTTAACTTATTTTGCATTTAAGGTTTTTTAGGTTTCGCTTGCACAGCTGTGCTTGTGAAATCGCTTGTAGTTAATATATCTTATCAGTTCCCATCGCTGAATTACTGTGTTCATTCGCTTTTGTGTGGAACCTTTTTTTTAACTTTCCCTGGCTGCACCCATTTACGATACTTCTACTAAAGCTGGTCTCACTGTTTAACCCCCATTCACTGTCAAGATGAGATCTCTTCCCACGGAAAAGGCAGACTGCTTCTAACAGTATGCTGGAATGCTTGGTTTTTAGTACTTAGTTGTGTTGAGCAGATGCTTTAGCCATAGAAGGTTTGTGGCCTTTCCTATTCATGGAAGTGAATACGAGAGGTACCCCTTAACTGTAGTCAAGGGAAGTGGGGTTGGCAAACCAGTAAAGCAACATTTTCCCTTGAGAAATGTTAACCGGAAGAACCGGTATGTCAGTTAAAAATCATAACAAAATATAAGTAAATATAAAGAATTCTTACAGTTTATTAAAGTTACAAATGTTAAAAGAAAAGTGGTCCCAGGGGAACCCACTTAACACAAATAAAACATTAAAAGAGATTTTTTACTTTTTTGACTTTCAATTTTGCCAGCAAGATTGAGTCACAGAGACAGAAAAGACAGTAAGACATAACATTAGTACAATACTTTTTGTATATTCAGACTCTATTGGTCACATCTAAGCTATGTGCACTTGTAATATGGTATATCAGCAAAAGATATGGAGATCCTAAATTATACTGAGTGAAGCGTCGACGCGTTTCGGTGGTTTTCCCAAGTTTTGTCCACCTTTATCAAGACACCTTAAATTTTCTGTCGAGGTATTGGGATCAGTATAATTACCCTTGAAGTCCGATTACGGAGCTTAAGTTGGATTTCAATATTAGAGTTATGAGGAGGGAACATGTAACTCATATGCTGCTTCTGTTCATATGGGTTCGTGGGTATAAGGTCTATTCTGAACAATTGTGCCCAATGCGTGCTATTCGTCTTCTTTTCCCGTGGAACCAGAGAAGCGGACTGTGCTCCAGAAGACTACAGGAACAAGTTCCCATACCACGATGAGAGGAGTCTAAATGCCTTTGGGTCTATATTTTTAAGATTGATCATAACCAGAGAAGTGAGCAGTCCTATGCGGCAAATTAGAGTAACAGTATTCAATTCCGCAAGGACATGACTTAGGCGCCTCTGGATTTTAATATTTTAAAGAAGACGAATAGCACGCATTGGGCACAATTGTTCAGAATAGACCTTATACCCACGAACCCATATGAACAGAAGCAGCATATGAGTTACATGTTCCCTCCTCATAACTCTAATATTGAGAGCATAAACATGGAATAATCTAGAAATCCAACTTAAGCTCTGTAATCGGACTTCAAGGGTAATTATACTGATCCCAATAACTTGACAGAAAATTTAAGGTGTCTTGATAAAGGTGGACAAAACTTGGGAAAACCACCGAAACGCGTCAATGCTTCACTCAGTATAATTTAGGATCTCCACATCTTTTGCTGATATACCATATTACAAGTGCACATAGCTTAGATGTGACCAATAGAGTCCGAATATACAAAAAGTATTGTACTAATTTTATGTCTTACTGTCTTTTCTGTCTCTGTGACTCAATCTTGCTGGCAAAATTGAAAGTCAAAAAAGTAAAAAATCTCTTTTAATGTTTTATTTGTGTTAAGTGGGTTCCACTGGGACCACTTTTCTTTTAACATTTGTAACTTTAATAAACTGTAAGAATTCTTTATATTTACTTATATTTTGTTATGATTTTTAACTGACATACCGGCCTTTCCTATTCATGCCTCAGTACCTTTCTTTGCATTTTATAGGCATTTCAATGTAATGTATTTGGTCGTTGTGATCAAATTCTACATGTTGTAATAAACATTGCACGTTAAAAATAAAGATAATATTCAAGAGCTATGCTATATTTTACTACTAAACAGGCAGGCACAATTTCAGCTACCTTGAAGACAACTGGGTCATGATTTCAATGGTGCTGCAGGTGCAGTGACACCAGGACCAAAAGCTCTAGGCACCTAAAAATTGGTATATGTTGCTATGTATTTATTTATTTATTTAAGACGTTTTATATAGTGCTGGCTAGACCCGGAGGTATCAGAGCACTTTACATGGGTATCAGACAATAAATTGCAGGTTACAGCTTTACAAAGGTTACACAGTTATTAGAGCATGGAAATTTTAGTTACAAGTAAGGTTGAGACAAACAAAAAGGAACATATAGGCAGCCGCGGCCCGTGGAGGGAGTTGCGGTGGGGCAGAGAGGCGGGGCGGGGAGGGGCACGGTGGGCGGTGCTAAAAAACGGAATATGGATAATTGGAGGTAAGTAAACAATTTAATTATTAAAACAAATTTCGTAGCGCGCTCTGCATCGCATTTTGTGATAAATGGCACGCTACGAAATTCATTTTATTAATTCAATTGTTTACTTACCTCCAATTATCCATATGCCGGTTTTTAGCCCCCCCCCACCCTGCCCCTTCCCCGCCTCTCTGCCCCACCACAACTCCCGCCACGGGCCATGGCTGTATATAGGTAGGGAAAAAGCTGGCAAAGGGGGATTTTCAGGGGAGTGGGGAGGGTAAGAGCAGGGGAAGTAGACAGAGAGTGAAGGAGGGAAAGAGGAGGGGAGGGTTAGAGACAAGGCATGGCAAGAGGAGGGGAAGGGTGACAGGGACAATCAATCAATCAATCAAAGCATTTATATAGCGCACTACTCAACCGGAGGGTCTCAAGGCGCTAGGGGAAGAGGGGTCCGCTACTGCTCGAACAGCCAGGTCTTGAGCTGCTTCCTGAAGGCAAGGTGGTCCTGGGTCAGGCGGAGGTGGGTCGGGAGGGAGTTCCAGGTAGGAGAAGGACCTTCCTCCTGTGGTGGCTCTTCGGATGCGGGGGACGGCGGCGAGGGCGTGGCCAGTCGATCGAAGCTGGCGTGTGGGAGCGTAGAAGTTGAGGTGGCTGTTGAGATATCCCGGGCCTTGGTTGTGTAGGGCTTTGTGTGTGTGGTTGAGGAGACGGAAGGTGATTCTCTGGTTGACCGGGAGCCAGTGCAGGTCTCTCAGGTGTCCGGAGATGTGGCTGCGACGGGGATGTCCAGGATGAGTCGTGCTGAGGCGTTCTGAATCCGCTGGAGTCTCTTCTGGAGTTTGGTGGTGGTTCCGGCGTAGAGGGAGCTGCCGTAGTCCAGACGGCTGGTGACGAGGGCCTGGGTGACCGTCTTCCTGGTCTCGGTGGGGATCCACCGGAAGATCTTACGTAGCATGCGCAAGATGTTGAAGCACGACGAGGAGACGGAGTTGACTTGTCTGGTCATGGAGAGGGAGGAGTCCAGGATGAAGCCTAGGTTGCGTGCGTGGTCTGTTGGTTTGGGTGCGCTGCCCAGGGCGGGGGGCCACCAGGAGTCGTCCCAGGCGGAGGGTGAAGATCCCAGGATGAGGACTTCTGTCTTGTCCAAGTTCAGTTTCAGGCGGCTGTTCCTCATCCACTTGGCTACGTCTGTCATCCCTTCGTGTAGGTTGGCTCTGGCAGTGGCAGGGTCGTTGGTGAGGGAGAGGATCAGCTGGGTGTCGTCGGCGTAGGAGATGATGTTGAGGTTGTGTTGGCGTGCGAGGGCTACGAGGGGGCTCATGTAGACGTTGAAGAGGGTTGGGCTGAGCGAGGAGCCTTGAGGAACGCGGCAGATGACTTTGGTGGCTTCTGATCTGAACGGGGGGAGGCGGACTCTCTGTGTCCTTCCGGCGAGGAACGAGATGATCCATTCCAGTGCCTTCTCCTGGATTCCAACGTTGCTGAGGCGCTGCACTAGGGTACGGTGGCAGACAGTGTCGAAGGCCGCTGAGAGGTCCAGGAGGATGAGGGCCGCTGTTTCTCCTTTGTCGAGCAGGGCTCGGATGTCATCGGTGGCTGCGATCAGGGCGGTCTCGGTGCTGTGGTTGGCCCGGAAGCCAGACTGCAAGAGGTCGAGGGATCCGTTCGTCTCGAGGAAGGCGGCCAGCTGCTTGTTGACGGTCTTCTCGATGACCTTTGCAGGAAACTGGAGCAGCGAGATGGGGTGGTAGTTCTTGAGGTCGGTGGGGGGCGGCTGATGGCTTCTTTAGTAGAGCGCTGAGTTTGGCGTGCTTCCAGCTCTCCAGGAAGGTAGCGGTGTTGAAGGAGGTGTTGATGATGTCCCGCAGGTGGGGTGCGATGACAGCGTCGGCCTTGTTGAAGACGTGGTGAGGGCAGGGGTCGGTCGGAGATCCGGAATGGATGGAGTTCATCGTGCGGACTGTGTCTTCGGTGCTGATCGGGGTCCAGGCCCGGAGAGTGGTGGTGGGGGGCGGTGGTTCAGTCGTGGCGTGCGTCGGTTGAGTGCTGAAGCTGTTGTGTATGTCCGCGATCTTGTTGTGGAAGTAGGAGGCGAGGGAGTTGCAGAGGTCTTTTGAAGGGGTGATGTCGTTGTTTCCGGCGTTGGGGTTGGAGAGACACAAATCGGTAGACGAGTCAAAGCTGCGCCCAAAGTCCTGAAGCTGTGATCCCAGGGGGAGTAGTATCATTTCCCCATCTCTGTTGCAAGAGGCTCCCTAAGCGCGGGGGACTCTCTCAGAGGGGTCTCTGAGACTCCAAGGCCTATTTACTGGATCCTTCCCCAAATAGGGGAGAGGGAATGCTTTGGCAAGGGGTGCCATACCATACCTCAATTTAGAGGGGCTCCCTTAGCGCTATAGACTCTCTCAGCGGGTATGCTGAGACTCCAGTGTATTTAACTGGGATCTTTCCCCAAAAAGGGGAGAAGGAGTGCTTAGTCAAAGGGCACAAAAGGACAGGGGGCTAGGTGGTGAGAGCAGGCAAGGGGAGATATTCCGGGGAGTGGGGGGTAGGAGCTGGGGAAGTAGACAGAGAGTCGAGGAGGGAAAGAGGAGGGGAGGATTAGTGACACGGCAAGGCAAGAGGAGGGGAAGGGTGACGGGGACACAAACCGGTAGGCGAGTCAAAGCTGCGCCAAAAGTCCAGTAAGCTGTGATCCCAGGGGAGTGGTATCATTTCCCCATCTCAGTTGCGAAAGGTTTCCTAAGCGCAGTGGACTCTCTCAGAGGGGTCTCTGAGACTCCAAGGCATGCTTTAATGGATCCTTCCCAAAAAGGGGAGAGGGAGTGCTTTGGCAAGGGGTGCCAAACCATACCTCATTTGTGAGTGACTCCCTTAGCTCTGTAGACTTTCTCAGCGGGTATGCTGAGACTCCAGAGTATATATCTTGGATCTTTCCTCAAAAAGGACAACAGGGTCATGATTTGAATGGTGCAGCAGGTGCAGTGGCACCAGGCACAAAAGTTGTCAGAACTTGTCTAAACACCTAATATTGTTTTATTTTACTACTATACAGGCAGTCACAATTGCAGTTACCTTGAAGTTAAAAGGAGCTTGTTTTAAATGGCGCAGCAGGTGCTGTGGCACCAGGGTCAAAAGATGTCATAACCCCACTAAACACCAACTATTGCTATATTTTACTACAAAACAGGCAGTCACAAGTGCCGTAAGCTTTCAGACACTAGGTTCATGATTGAAAAATGCAGCAGGTGCAGCGGCACCGGGTCAAAAAGTTGTCAGAACACCTCTAAACACCTAATATTGCTATATTTTACTACTAAACAGGCAGTCACATATGCAGTTACCTTCCATTTGAAAGTGGTTTGATTTAAATGGTGCAGCTTGAGCAGTGGCACCGGGACCAAAAGTTGTCATAACTCCACTAAACACCAAATATTGCTATATGTTACTACTAAACAGGAAGTCACACGTGTAGTTAGCTTGCAGGCACCAGTGTCATGATTTCAATAGTGCAGCAGGTGCAGTGGCACCAGGCACAAAAGTTGTCAGAACTCCTCTAAACACCTAATATTGTTTTATTTTACCACTATACAGGCAGTCACAATTGCAGTTACCTTGCATTTGAAAGGGGTTTTTGATTTAAATGGAGCAGCATGAGCAGTGGAACCGGGACCAAAAGTTGTCATAACTCCACTAAACACCAAATATTGCTATATGTTACTACTAAAGAAGAAGTCACAAATGCATTTATCTTGCAGGCACTAGTGTCATGATTTCAATGGTGCAGCAGGTGCAGTGGCACTGGGGCCCTTAGCTCTAGGAACCTCTCTAAACACCAAATATTTAAATATTTTAGTTCTAAACAGGCAAGTGCAGTTACCTTACAGTCAATAGAGCCACGATTTGAACAGTGCAGCAGGTGCAGTAGCACTAGGGCCACAAGTTGTCACAACTCCTCTAAACACCAAATATTGCTATATTTTACTACTAAACAGGCAGTCATAAATGCTGTTATCTTGCAGGCACTAGGGGCATGATTTGAATGGTGCAGCAGGTGCAGTGGCACCGGGCCCACAAGTTGTCAGAACTCTTCTAAACACTTAATATAGCTATTACATCAATTAATTCTATTATTCCCCTCTTTCACTTAATTTTTCAAAATGTTACAATTACTTATCAGCCCTATTCCACTCGTAATAGCACAATATATTGCCTTTCTGTAACTTATATTATTATTATTAGTATTAAATCTTTATTTCGACATATGACTGTCAAAAAAGAAACACAATAAAATACAACTTTAAAAATGTTAAAACATCAATTGCTATAAGAAGTTTAAAAAAGAAATATAACACACATTATCCAACATCATGGGATGGGCGTATCCCTTAAGCTATCCCTTTAATACAACAGGAACTCATTACCCCCTACCAGGTTACACCACTCAAAATAGTTCATTATTCCAGACATTTCCTTCTGATATTCCACATTGAAGCCAAAAATTTTGTGACCCCAAAAACAATACATGGCGACAAGTCAGTTTTTAATATTCGGTATGATTGGTGGTACTGCCTAATGCCCAAATTTTTGCAGATGGGAATAATCCACTTCTTCCTAGGGTTCATATAGGAGGGGCAGAAGAAAACCATGTGTGCGTCCGACTCTAGTTCGGCATCGCACACTGGACAGTTTGCAGGGGCATCATGGTACCATCGTTCTGTAAAACATCTGAGCGGTAGGGAGTCATATCTCCATTGGAGGTATAGCTTCCTGTGGGCGCTCGGGCTGATAATGTCCAAGACAGTCTCGAATTTCTAATTATCCTTTTGCTCAAGGAATGACATAGTTAATGGCCCTATTTTGGGGTTAGATTGGTAATCAGACAAATTATTGTGATAGTATGTTTTCACCAATTCCCGCCGGGGTAGCCCACTACACGCTTCTACAGGGTTCCTACAGACTTGGGGATACCCCAATCTATCGAACTCTTGCCTAATATGTTTTAACCATGGGATATTTCAGATGTTTGGTAGTTGTAGGAGTTCAGTCAATTCATTCCTATAACTGGCCAATTCGGGAGTCGCCCATAGTCGTCTCCAGAAAGTAAGAGGTTTTAGACCTAGTTCCTCCTTTATCGATCTGAGTCCCAAATCTTATCTAGTGGGGAGAAGGGGCGTGCCGGGTGGTAGAGATAACAGCTGTCTAATAAACCTGTTTTCAATGGTGATAATGTCTGGGTGGCAGCAGTGTCCCCATAACTCGCCCCCGTAGATCACCGCACCCCATGCCTGCGACTTAAAAATGTCAAGAGGAGGAGATACAGGTTTAAAGGTGGTTTGCTTAAGGAGTTTAAAAATCCCGGATATTTTTTGGGAAAGCTTTAGTTGGGATTTGGTCTGGTGGTGTACCCAGGTCATATCCTCGTTCAGAGTTAGGCCCAGATATTTGAATGTTGAGACTCTCTCCAAGCGGACACCTTCTATGATAGGGTTAGGACGAGACGTTCTCAGTGGGTTAAAGATCATATACTTTGTTTTGGATTTATTTATTTCCAGGCCCCTGTCATGGCAGAAGGCAACAAAGGCATCCAGGACTCTCTGTATACCCATTGGTGTCTTTGCGAGCAGCAAGGTATCATCTGCGAACATGATCGCAGAGATACCTGCCCCCGCCAACCTAGGAGCGTCCCTATTGGGGACCCTGTTCAGATAGTCAATCACCCCGTTTGCAAAGAGGCAAAACAGGGTCGGTGCTAACACACAACCCTGCCTTACCCCTCTGCCAACAGGGAAGCTTGCCGACAGGGTCCCTAGCCTCTCACATCTTACCCTTGCAAAGTGCTGTGAGTGGAGGTGAATTAGAATGTTTAAAAAGGGCGGGGGTATACCTAAATCCCTTAGTATGCTCCAAAGTTTCCCCCGTGGGACCAAATCGAAGGCCGCACGGAGGTCAACAAAAACAGTATGCAGAGAGCCCCCTTTTATGTTGACCGTTTTCCAGGACAGCATCTTTAATCTAAAAATCTGGTCAACGGTGGATACCTTCTTTCGGAAGCCTGCCTGGTAAACACTCAAGATTTCTGAATCTTCTACCCATTCTAAAAGGTGATCCAGGATCAACCTTGAAAAGAGTTTCTGCAAAACATCTATGAGGCTGATAGGCCTGTAATTCAGCGGTAAGAGAGGTGAGCCCTTCTTAAATATTGGCACCAACTCGGCCCCCAGCCAAGTATTTGGAGGAGCCATTCCCTCTAGAATTGCATTAAAGATTTTTTGGAGGTAGGGGGCCCATATCTCGGGTTCCTGTTTATATAAATCCCCCGGTACCTTATCCAGGCCTGCCGCCTTTACCGTAGGGAGGTTTGCTATAGCTGTTCTTACCTCAGTCAAAGAGAAGGTGAGCTCAGGCTGGTCACATTCCGGGGAGTTTACCTTTGGAGGTATGTGCCTCGAGGGGTCGTTGGGTGCTTCCTTATAAAGATTGGCAAAGTGTTGTTCCCAAACCTCGGGTGAGATGTTCAGTGTCACTGCTTGTTCAGGCTCCGCCGAGCCTGTACTTACAATTTGCCAAAACTTACGGGCGTCTTTGACTACGAAAGCTAAGGTTAGATCGGCCCATTTGTCAGCTTCCCATTCCTCCCTGGCATGGCGTGTAAGGTCCCTGTATATTTGCCTCCTTGTTTTTATTAAGGGCTTGCTAGTGTTTTGTTTTAGCGCCTCTAGGAGCTCCCTTTTTGCCTGTCTGCACGCTTTATTGTACCAGGATGGCTTCCTATAGTGCCCAATCTTTGTTACACCAACAGGATTTAAGGTTTCTTTTATGGCACTAACTAATGCTTTATGCAAGTTGCCTAGTTTTAAATGGAAGTCACCCGGAGGGTGCTCCGGGGCAAGTGCAGCGACGCCCTCGAGTACTGGGATTATTTGGGTATACATTTTGGCCAATTCGGTTGGGTTTTTGGCCAGCTTGTCCCATCTTATCCTGCGTCTGTTACTGGATAATGTGGCTGTGTTTGAGTTGTCATGTTCAGGTAGAGGCACCTCACCAGCACCAGGGATCCTAAGAACTAACGTCAGAAGGGTCGTGGTCGCTCTCCTCCCTCTGTATGATCTTAAAGTCTACAATTCTTTTCCACTCCCTGCATTCAATAAACATGTAGTCTAGGTGTGCCCTCCTTCCTGACTGGGAAAAAGTAAAGGCGGGTGGCACATCTGACTTCACACGCCCATTGCATGCCCATTATCGAGTGGGTCAATGTTAGAGTTGTAATCTGGAAAGCTAATGGGGACCATACTCTTGCAACGGGTCCAGCTACTTGAGGGATTCCCCGGACATCGTCCTTATACTTATACTTATATTGTAAAACTACTCAGCAAGATACAACTTACAACAAAAATATAACGCAGGTGAAGGTGAAAAAAACGCCAAAATACAATATTTGGTTCTTTTTAGGTACATCTGTGACCCCACCGCTACAGCACACATTAGAGTTTCCACACTTAATTAAGCACTGCAAACTCTGTATGTAAATAAATAGCGTCTGGAAGCGTGCCAATGTAGTGCTTTTAGCCCATCTTTATTTACACCTAGTAGAAGACGCATTTGCGTCCCATGGGAATATAGACACAGACCCCCCTGGGGGGTGCCGGTGGCGGCTCCCAGAGGGAGTGCTGCCAGGTGACGGGCTGGGGCAGGGCGGGGCGGGGTGGGGGGGATAGTGGAATTGGACATATGACGACCAGGAGTACAGTAAGTAAATAAATAAATTAAAATATTTACCTTGCGTTCGCTGCATCGCCGAGTTGGTGATGCAGCGAGCGCAAGGTAAATAGTTTTATTTATGTACTTAATTTACTCCTGGCCATCAAATATCCAACTCCACTACCCCCAACCTTGCCGCTCCCCCGCCCGACCGGTCCACAGCACTCCCTCTACGAGCCGCCACTGGGGCTTTCCCTACATTTTGAAGACTTCTGGGTTGAGGGGAACTGGAGATATGAATTTTTAAAGTTTTAATGTTGAAAGTGTTTATAAAAAGTCTAGCACTATAGAAAAGCAAAGCAACATGTTGTGAGGATCGGGAACTAGACGCCATTCCAGCTGACTGCAAAATAGTTGAGGTCGAATACACCAAGCAAGTTTTCCCCATCAAAGGTTTTACCTTCAGATTTAGTCTCCAACTACGGTAGAGCAGCATTTTTAGGAATGGCCAGCTTGCTGTTGTGTGTGTGGGGCTAAGGGTGTTGGGTTAATGGAGGGTATCACCACAGTGAAGCGGGTGATGTGATGAGCGGTATGTAACAGGAAGTGAGGCTTGAGGTTGCTCGGGCGTTTCAAGTTTTGTTACAGTCCGGGGGGAGGATGGTGGCAAAGGTCAAAAGCAGATTCTGGTAAGGTCTTTAGAATTGTTGTGGAAAACACCAGTGGGGGAGCATGACAGCACTGTGCACACTCACCACAGATTATCTATGCAAGATCCTTGTCCTGAGTTTAGTGCTACTCGATTTCAGAAATCATGCATTATCATTAAGTTAGATCTTTACTTTGAGACTCCGATCTTGCCAAAATCTTCGTTTTTCAGATCAGAAAGTTGAAACAAATTCCTTCACACCTTCAAAATGTTTAATATTGCGCAAACTTATGATATATAACCACATCTTGAGAGCCTCTGGTCCTTTGGCTGTCCATTCCATAACACATTGTTTTGTGCACAGAGCAGAGTTTACTTTAATTTTTCAAAAACAAATATGACACCTATGTTTCCCTATCGGAGTATAAGACGTATTCTGGAGGTTAGCTTAGAAGAACAAAGTCTCTGTTACTCCTTTTCCATACATTTTGCCAGAAAGAAGCTCCTGCCTATAGATCAGGAAGTTATTGAAACCGCCACATTCAGTAAACTCAGGCTTTCAGTTTGCTTTCTGTATACACATTCAAGGGTGCCATGAGACGCCTCTGGAGTGCTAGAGAGCTATATAAATCGGAGTAACATAACGTAAAACAACATAACAGCATAGCATAATATAGCATGACATGATACAGTGTAACATAACAGTGATGGTCGGTGTCCATGTTGTAGCTGCTATATGCAAGGGAAGTTCGATCAAACCTAACCACTATGCAAAAGCTAACATGGCTAACCTTAACAATACTTGTTTCCGTTGGATCTAAATATATGTTTTTTTGTTTTTGTCTCATGTCAATGAGATATACAAGAATATGTTTTCTGCGCAAAATATCGACGTAATATAAAAAAAAAAACCTGAGACTGTAGCAGTGCCGGATATTACATGGTTGAAATCCCACTAGTGATGTTCTGTCAAACTCAGCACTGTTGCTTGGCCTACTGAAACGCACATGCATGATTGCATTGTTATTGATCCAAATAGTAGTGCCAACATAAATTATCTCCTCTTGTGTGATGTTTAACCTACTTACAGATGTCTCCCCATTGCTCTTATAAGTAGCGGAGACAGCCCTTGGACTAAACATCGTTTGTGATGGAATGCGTAACAAGCTTTCAAATTGTTAAAGAGAAGCTGACAGACTGTTGTACATCAGAAACTGCATGCCAGATTACAGCTGTGGCCTCGCAATTTATTGTTTTGTGCCCGCATGGGGTCAGAAGGTCTTCTACTTTTTAAAGCCAAATAGCAGTAAAGATTCATATATAAAACTTGAACCTTCATGAACAATTAGGACTTTGTTAAATTCGCATATTTTAACTAAACAAAAGGCATCAGAAACAAATATTTTCGCTAAGTTCAATATTAAACTCCACTAAAGAAAAACTATATTTCCCATGATGTTTTGGATATTTGTAGTCTGGTCCTTACATGTGATTGTACATCACATATTGCAAACCCACCCTCTGTAGATATGCTTCCTCGTGCTCTCATGCTGTCGAGCATCTTAACACGATGTGATCAAAAGTGCATATGCACTGGAATAAATCTAATTGGACCTGAGGGGAAATCAAATTTAGAAAAATTTACTCTTTCAAAATATGCAATATTGTATGGAGTGCCATTGCTATGCAAAGATGCTTTTAGGAGTAAAACAGGAGTTAAAGCATGATTATTAGAGGTCTGCTTGAAGCTTAACGTCCTGAAGATAGAGGTTACTTTAATAACTACTGATAAAAGACAAGCACGTGTTCAAGAGTGACTCGCATCAATGAACAGTGAAATATTCACTGCTTCAATATTTTAACCACAGCAAATTTCTGAGTTTCCAAAGAGACAGCAACCTCAAATTCATAACACATACTGCTAAGGTTAGTTTGCTACCTTGGCAGTAGGGCAACTCTCAACTCAGAATCAAGACTTACCCAGGCAAACTTGACTTTATAGCAGCATTTCCGGCACTGTGCCCATCCCACTTGGGTGGAAGCAACACACTGGTCTTCAACATCACAGACTCCACTTAAATAAGAGTTTTCTAAGTTGCTGTGCATTGGGGAAAATGATTGAATTGGTAGCATTTCCGGACCTTCCTTGGATTCACATACACATGTATAAATCATTAAAGATCTGCATGAGTCAGTGAACTCAAACACATCACCTGATGGGACAGAAGATATCAAGATTTCTGGTGACCAATGCAACGCACGCTACAATTGCACTGCAAGGCTTAAGATCAAGAGGTGCATCCTGCAAAGGCAAGATAGAACTTCAATACAGCAGAGATCTGCCATGTTCTATCTCTCCTCTAATGGAAAGAATGGAACTTATACCTCTTAAAGCAAAGAAATGTCTGCAAATAATAGTAGCTTCTCAACCGCCCTTCAAAGATCCTACCAAAGAACACACCACATGCAAGAAATGTGTCCTTGCGGACCCTCTGTGTCTCGCCCCTCATCTTGTAGCGTGCACCATTGTTTTACTGCTCGGTCTGCCTAAATATAAACGCATGTTCAAACATGCATTCAGCAATTTATTATAACTATTGTGATATGTTGCTTAATTAATGTAACTTTACTTGGGTATTGGCATAGATAACACTGATTTTAGGAATCTAGATAGATATCCCCAGGCTTGAACAACTACTACTTGTTTGTGCTGGATATATTCTGTAACTAGAAATCATGCAATAAGTAACAGGACTTTTTAACCTCATAGCTGCTATTACACTTTCCTCCCCAGTGCTGCGCTGTCCATTAGAACTAGTGCTGAATGGACGTTCAATAGTCGTGCGCAGCACTGGGGAGGTAGTGCTGCCGTCGGCCAATGCACCGAGGCAGCACTTAAGGGGTTAATAGAATTTTAAGAAGGTAGAGAACACAATCAGACAGTTAGACCAACATTTTTTTTAATATATGTATACAGATCAAAAATAAGCATATGTTGGACCTTCCTTTTTATAACATCACAACCCCCCCTCCACTGAACCACCAAACAGATCCCATCTAAAATAAAGGATTTAACCTCACCCTCGCCACATCCCCCGCATCCGGAAAACCACCGGCGGCGGCAGATCCTTCTCCTACCTCGCCACCAAGGCATGGAATACCCTCCCTACCAACCTACGACAGACCCAGGACCTGCTGGCCTTCAGAAGACTCCTCAAGACCTGGCTCTTTGACCAGTAGCAGGTCCCCCACCCCAGCGCCTTGAGACCCTCACGGGTATGTAGTGCACTTTATAAATGCATTGATTGATTGATTGATTGATTGTCTGCTGTATGTTTCTCCTGACTTCATCATTTTGTCCAGGACCTACATCCACCTGTAAGCCAAGGAGTATTAATCAGTTCTCTTACAGTGCTGAACTTTTTCTACCCCCCTCGCTCATGTATGTACACTTTCTTAATTGCCCAAATAGACACAAGGGTTATAATCACGTGTCAAGATACAATCAATTTTCTCCATACAAAATGAAAGTGAGTAATTCCATTGGAATGAGATTCCATATACACCAAGGCCACTTTGTCTGTGTGCAAGAGTCTTGTTTTTTTCCAGGAAGCCACTTCAAACGTTTTCCCTGTGAAAAGTCACTGCCACCAGAGTTTCCTGTCCTATCTTATCATAGAGCCCAGAGCTGGCAATCTCAGCCCCAGTGTCAAATCAAATCAGGGACATTTATTCAACGTACAAATCACTCGAAAGTCTCATGGCGCTTGCAAACAGCTCTGAAAGCTTGCTTGTTTAGTTGTTGAACAGCATAAGCAGTTGTGATCTGTGATCGTGCGTGTGTTTAAGGGCAGTTTGTTCCAAGAGGCAGGTGCAAGAAAGGAGAAGGACCTCCTTCCATTTCTAGTAGTGCGGATTCTAAGTGGTGTAAGAAGTAATTTATTGCTGGATCTAAAGGTCCTGCAAGGCTGGTACTATCTTAGCTTTTTGGCCCAGTACCCCGGGCCAGTTCCGTACATATTTTTGTGTGTTAAACTAAGAAGCTTGAAGCAAATTTGCTTTCTGACTGGGAGCCAGTGTAGAGATCTCAGACTAGGGGCCGAAGGGGATATAGGCGAGAGGTTGAGAACCAGCCTTGGCGCAGTGTTCTCCAAAATCTGAAGCCTTGTAAGAAGGTCTTCATTGATTGAGGACAAAGGGGCATTGCCGTAGTCCATGCGGTTTATAATCAGTCTCTAAACTAGTGGTTTTCTGGCTTCCATCGGAATCCATTTAAAAACCTTGCGTAGACTGCGCATCACACCAAACCAGGAACCAATTATATGGTTAATCTGACATTTCATTGATAATTGGTTGTATATATGGAATCCTAAATTCCGTACCGTCTGTTTTGGGAGTGGACAGGGGCCTAGGTTCAAGGGCCACCAGTCATGTGACAAGTATTCATGAGACTTGCCGAAAAGTACAATCTCAGACTTGCCTTCGTTTAGTTAAAGGTGATTTGTGCTCATCCACCTATCAACTTGGAACATACATTCTAGAATCACAACTTTGGCTCTACCGGGTCTGGGCCAAGGGTGATCAAGATCTGAGTCTCATCGGCGTGCGATACAACATCAAAGCCGTAGGATCTGATCACCTTGGTCAGCGGTGTCACATAAAGATTAAAAAGAGTCGGGCTCAGAATAGAGCCCTGTGGCACTCCCATTTTGACTGGTCTTCTACAGGAAACAATGTTGCCCACCTGTACCACTGTAACTTGGTCCATTAGATAGCTCTTGAGCCATTTTAAGGCATTCCCTCTGACACCAATCTCCCAGAGCCGTTGTTCTAGATTGCTATGAGAGATGGTGTCAAAAGCAGCGGATAAATCCAGCAGGACAAGAATTGATGACTGACCTCTGTCCAATGCTAGTCTGATGTTATCTGTTACCTCTACCAGTGCTGTCTCCGTACTGGGGGTGGCCATAAAACCGGATTGAGAGGGGTACATTAGTCTATGGCTCTCCAGGTGGATAACGAGCTGTTTGTTTACTAGAGATTCAGGCACCTTCCCAAAGTGAGGAAGCAGTGAGATGGGATGATAGTTCAAGGGGAGCTTTGGGTCGGCAGTGGGTTTCTTTAAAATAGGCCTGACTCTGGCAGCTTTCCATAATTTTGCAACCTCGGCCTGCGAGAGTGACTTGTTAAATAGGTCTCTGGGTTCAAGAAGATGGGGTATCCTAGAACAGTCTGAGCTCTTTTCTTTCCAAAATATATATTGTTTTGAGATCACCACAATAAATGCAGTACATTGTACGGCAATTGTGCGGACAATCTAGCTGCTGCAGCTCAAGGCTCTTAGGAGCTCACTTGAATGGTTCTTGCCAGGTGGCAGGGAAAGTAAAAGTACCAAATGACCAGAAACTCCATTAGCTGCGATCCTGCCCATGACTAATTATTTTCCATCTGAGAAAGATGACACCTATTAGCTCCTTGAACAGTAACAATGCAGGATCTCTCTTCAGTGCACACCATGAGGTTCGGCTGTAACCTGCGGCAAGATAGCATTGACTGCTGACCTGCCTTAGGACCCTGCTAGCTGGTCCTCACCATGGTGAGGATGGTGAAGGTTCACCATTTTGGAAACATGGTAATGGCAACCTCCCTAGACCCTGGTGCCCCCACCTCTTCTGCTAAAAAGAAAATCACAGAACCATGCTCCAAGAGCAGGAAAGGGGCGTGTCTGACATTAAAGTGAAACCACAGCATGGGGGCTTTGACAAAAAAAAGCATCTGTTTGTCAAGTTGACAAACAGATGTTTTTTTGGGGGGTAAAAGCGCCCGTGCTGCGCTTTCACTTTAATATTGACTGCGTACCTCTCTTTAGACACGGTTTGTGTAAAGAAAGTGGTGCGGCCTCTATGAATGTGAAAATGTGTCATGGGCACTAGTAAACAAAATAAATAAGTGTGGCTGCCAAATGCCGACCGTGTTGCTAAAATAAATAAACGCAGCTGCTATAGTTGAAGCGGACCGCCATTAGTGAAAATTTAAATAAAAGCGGGAGGCGTACTGCGAGGTAGTGGGTGGAATAGGGGAAGAGAATTAAATAAATAGTGCTAACCGACTTATCAAGCAGACCATGTAACAACACCAGTAAAAGGTCCAGTCGTTATGGGAGTTAACTAATGCCGACAAGGCAGTACCAAGGAGGGACTAAGAAGCCTAATAATGACTGGGAAGCCAGCGTTTACAAAGGACATTAACACAAGCAAATAAAAAATATGGGTGAAGAGTGGGCGGGGTTTCAAAGCCATACTCCACTATTGCATGCCTCACTGCTGCGCATGAGCTGACCAGGCATGACCTAAAAAGAAAATAAGAAACAGAATGAATATTTAGAAAATCCATTTAGAAGGCAGAATCTAAGACTTAGGCAGATATGAGGCTGAAGATGGGGAACACCCTGGCAAAATTACTTATTAGTATAGGGAACATCTTAAACCAAACAGAATAACTTCACTAGAGGGCTTTCACTAGCGCACACCATGTACCATTTAAAAAACCTAAATATTGTGCCCCTCTGCAGACAATCTGGCACACTTTATAGATGATAAACGTATCCTATCAAAAGCAAAGTTTGCTAGCTCGTTCAAGACCACAGCTGGTTATGCAAACAGAATACTTCAAAATGTGTAATTTGAATCCGCTCAAAGGGTTAAAGAAATGCAGACCATTCTACAAGAATTTAAAAATCATAGAAACCCTCATAAGTTACCCAACAGTCAAAAAGCTACGAGTTTTATGTCAAGAAAACTTTGTTGTTTTAGAGGAAACTGGAGAAGCTGTGAGATTAATAAAACATGGTAAATGGCACGAAAGAGGATGATTAGGAAAAAACATCCGGGTCATTATCAAAGTTGGTAGAGATAAAAGGTGAAAAAAACTATTCCCTAGCCAAAAGGCTCAAGCCATCTTCATTGTGAATGCCTACATGTGCATTCCAAGCACAAGTAGGGAGGGGTCTCCCTCAAAGCCTCGATGGGGACAGTGGAGAGGTAAAGTGGGTGGGATCATGGAAAAGGAAGGTTGAGAGAATCGGGTCAGTTGCAAGGCAATAAAAAAAGAAATGAGGCACGTGGGAGCTTCTGCACTTGCTTGAAGCAATGCCAGCGGACACAATTTTCCTGCAAGTAACCTATTTAGGAGAGCGTAATGAAACATTTTAAGTCCCTTACCCTCGGTCTCAGGAGTTAGCCAATCCAACACAGATTCTGCAGTCCGAAGGGTAGCAATATTAATTTCAACAAAACTGTTTGATGGAGAATAAGACTGGAATAAATGTGAAAAAGACTGACGGAGCCTAATGGGGCAATTAACAATCAATATTACTTGACAGCAGTGTCATATTATGGCCCAATTGAGGATGATGGCACTCTGGCCCTGATACTAGAATTGGCCTAAGTCCGACCCGCAAAAGTAATTGGAGGGATTTCAACCTAATTCAGGCATCAATAGATAAATATTGGGTTGGGCATGGGACAACATCAGAGTGATATGCACGAAATCTGAAAATAAGAAAAATACTAGAACAGTTAAAAAAACTTAAACTAACATATTACTGGAAGAATCTTCATCTCCTACAGTAAGAATGTTGCTCTGCAGCAGACTGCATCGGATCCAAGTAAGAATAGACTATTTTTGATTTCCACATTATTTAATTGTGTAAACCAGATATTACACCCTAAATTTTAACAGCTTGCGCTCCGTCAACTATATAAATAGAAACGAGCGGGGAAAAACATCATGCACCCCCAAAAAAAGATATTGGAGGGCTAACCTTCAACTTCAACTAATTAAAATCCTATGAATATATCCTTACCAGATCAAAGGATTCTTTGGATTTAACCCAGGTACAGCCAATGCAGTAACAATATTGGAATGTTTTAAAGGATACAGAAGAGGGTTTCAAATATCCTTAACAGTAGAACACAAAAAGGCAAAAACCCAATTATGAGCCCAGACTGAGCCGTAACTGCATGCTTAATATAGAACTGTGAAACTGGATTCCTCATCATTAATTTAAAAAAATCTAAACCTGGCACAAGATCAAAGAAACAAGTAACAATAACATTCTACACCAGGAATCAATTTTGAAAAAGGTATTTTGAAGAGGATATTAAAATGAGAAAATTCTCGCTTGTAGACTCAAAACACATCAAATAGCAGATTAGATAATCCAGAGTGAAGATCCTTGAATAGGCAGAATGTTAACCAAAACGCAAAAGATTATCATTTCATTGAAAATTACATTCATATCTTCAGATGTAAAACATAAAAAATTAATATAATATGCAAAGCTAACACAGGTAAATAAAGAAGATCAGGAACATTTAAAGCAACCATTACTATGCCCAGTGTCTAACCATTGCCATTGGGCAAGGCTCCCAGGGATGATGTTATACCCAATGAATTCAATCAGATGTACAATGTCTACCTTGAAAGCATACTAATTAAATAGTTCAATGAAAGGACACAGAAACCTATCTTTCCCACCTCATTAGTATTCTTTTCAAAAGCGGGGAAAGATCCCTGTAAATGTTGATCTTCTCATCCAATAAACATATTAAACTTGTATCACAAGAATTATCTGAAACTGTTAACTTTGGGCTTGGTGGTCTTACGAATAAATATTTATCCCCAAACCAGACAGGTATTATCCCGGGCAAGTTATTAACAGAAAATACTCAATATATGCTGCAGACCATCGGCTATGCAAAGACATCATTGACCCCCCTTAGCGATCTTCTTGTTAGATGCAGAAAAGGCATTTTATTTGTGAATTACACATTTCCATTTTCTGTGTTGGAACATGCGTGTTTCCTCCAGCATTTCATAAGGGTACTCAAATCTATATACCAAGGTGCTGCCACAGAATTGACTTATCAACCAAGATACATAGATACCTTTCATATTAGCGGAGAGATTAGACAAGGGTGGCCTTTATCAACAATGCTATTTCTGCTATTATTGAACCATAATCCAGATTGATTAACAACAGTAATGTTATCACCAGCCCTGTGACTGAATCAACCTTGAAAATATTGCTGTGTATATACTGTATTACTCTGTCTTCAATCCAGGAGGCATACAGCTCACACATATCAACAAATAGTACTTTTTTCTAAAATAGTGGGGCACAGAATAAACCTGGAAAACAAGCAGATGGTTTTTATTAAACAACGAGATGTACATTTAAGATAATTGCTTACCTATATTTCAATAGGATACCTGGAGATAAAGGTATCCAGATCTATATCTCAACTCTGCAGAGCCACAGTGCATTTAGAGTTATTTTCCAAATTTGGAAAGCAATTGATCAAAAAAATTAACTAACGTCTTGGAGAAACAAAATAGACAGCCACCCATCTTGCATGTATAAAATACACTGTTTTATCACGCTAACAGCATGATGATTAAATATGGTCCCTTTTGAAAGAATAAGGAAGTTTGCTTCCTATGTTTAGACATGTGTAAATTGAAATCTAGTTACAGCTCCTTAGTATCTGACATTCACTCAGCCAAGGACCATGAGCTATAATGATGCAGGCATCAGCATTTACAACTAAATGATGCCAGAAAATAATTGTGAAAGTTCAGCAGGACACTTGCCAAAGAGTCATTGTAGGAAAAGGCCTCTTTTTGGCATAATCACCCCCATTTGTTTGGACTGATGCTGCTGGATTTTTGACTCTGTGAACTAGGACTCTGTTAACCAGGCCACAGGGCATGTGCTCTGACTTCTAAAACTCTGTGCTCCAAGTCCTTAGTGTAAACAGGGTATGTGACTTAAATGTTACTAGTGGACTGCAGCACATATTGTGCTTCCACTAAACTGACAATGCAAAACATGGCTGAAGGCCTGCCAACAGCAACTTGCCTGTTATGGTTAAAACTGCAAATTCGACCTGTGATAATAATCTTACTGACAGGCCACAACACTCCTTTTGAATATTAGCCCCTTGTGTGCTGATGATGGCTCGGGCACGTCTGAATCCCGCCCAATAAATAAAACCCCTGTGCAGCGTGAAAATGTGCGCAGCGTGGAACGGGTTAATAAGTCACCCCTAAATTACTCTGGGGTGCCCATAAGGGAGGGTGCATGGCATTTGATTTCATGTAAGAGATTAAAGTAAAAGGTGCTTATAGTGTTATAGTGAAACAGCCTTAACAGCTATTTTCACAGTAACCGGATAGCTGTTCGATAGGTAGGCATTGGGAGTTAATGGTAACATTAAATAATGTTACCTCTGCCTAGGAACCGGACAAAAAAGTTACTTCTTGGAATTTTTAAAATGTTTATTACAAATTCCGTTAATTTGTAAAGTTAGATTTTAAAACATATTTACAAAAATTACTTTGAAAACGTTACCTTTAGCCTGCCTAAAGCCTCAAGAAGCCCATTTACCTGAGCTTCCAACTGCCACCTAGCAACTAAATAACTCCTTGATTGGGCGCAAAGCGGCTCCCAGAGCTGAGACAAAGGAAGAGAGGGTGACCTGTTCCTGACAGGATAGCCATCTGGGCTGTTCCCAGGAACTTAATTTACTTGAAAGGATGCCTACCCTGTCACTGACAGATGTAGCACACACCTAGGACCTCTTTTGACCTGTTAGCCAGCCAGGCACCACTGCCAGTGGATTTGGAACTGTCTCCAGAACCAGTTTCGAGTGACCACATGAGAGGGTGTGCTTTTTTCCCTTGACACACCCCTTGGGTGGGCACAAGAGCTCTGCAAAAGGGAGATAAGATTTTGATTTTTTGATTTCAGGTATAGAGGGGCTCTGTGGGATTGTTTGTAGTAGGGTACACGGGAACAGCTGCAAAAGTTGGTAGGGAACCCCTGGGAACTTTGTCCTTATTGGTCAAAGTGGGGGCAAGAGTCACCCACCCCAACAAGCTAGTATCTTCAGAACACTACTGGACATCTGAAAAACAGATGAATGACTGCACCTGCTGTTGTGACCTATGAGGAGAACTCTAAGGTCTGAACCTTCTGCCACTTGCACGCAAGGTAGAGAAGTGGACTCCAACGGTCTGTTGACAGACCTCCTGTTAAGTCACAGGGTTGTGAAAGCTGCAAGACTCCTGCTTTCCTAAAAGAGCCCAGCTGACTATTTTTAACTCGACCTGCCCTGGATTCTGCTGATGGCTTATTTTGGAGTGAGTCCTGTCCCTCAAGTGCTGCTCTTGAAGTCCTGAAACCCTTTTCTATTGTTAGATTGTATTCCTCCTGCCCAAACTGCAAATGCTGGGACTTAGAAACTTTTTGCCAACTATCTGCCTGAAGAACTGATAGAGATTGGGGTCGCTGGGAAGCCTCAGTGATCGACTCGTTGGTAAGGCTCAGCTTGCCAGAAGGAAAACCGACTTTCAGAAAAGTTTCTAAGTTCAAACTTGAGGGTTTCGCCAGCATCGACACTGAGCAACATCCGATCTATGTTGGGCATAGAATTCGGGCTTTGCCTGCTCTGAGCTTTCACACCTTTGTCAACACCTGCACCGGTACAGTCTCTTCAATAACCTGCTGTCGCAAACCCCGCTTCGGCCCAGCTTGCAGCTTGCCCCGCCAGCGACTTGTCAGAAACCACTTTTACTCCATAAAAGTTATGAAGTCAGAAGGTAAACTTTCCACCAGGTTGAAGCTGGTCCCTGTATGCGACCAGCGATCCATTGCGGTTGACCTTAACTTTTTATTTTGACTTGGTCTAGAGCGACCAGTTACACGTGTTTGGCGCTTTGTGCTTTTTGGTGTTATTTTTTATTCAAAACTTTGAAAATTCATAACTTTGGTTCCCCAATGTCTGATTCTTGTTGTTTTGGTGTCATCTTATTCACTAAAATATTCTCTATTTATACATTTGATTGGGTGTTTTAGAACGTTTTAACTGTTATGGTGATTCTAAATGCTTTACACATTTTCTTTAGTTAAGCATGTCTGCTCTGGGCGATTGAAACTGAGTCCTACATTACCAATGGCTTACTTGACATGGACACTCTTTGGGGTCGATTCCGATTCGGGAAAACACGCTCTGAATAGCCGTTCGGAGCGTTTTTCACATACGAATCGTACCCTGCAACGTCCCCCGTACGTACGACGAGGTACGATTCGTACCAGGAGCTGTACTCCATACGAATCGTACAGAGACCGTTCGAATGAAATCCCTGTATGATTCTCCCTTGAAGCCCGCTGTACGCGACATCTGTATGGTTCGTGGCTGGTTTTTCCGACCCAGCAAGTACCATTCGTGTCGGTATGCACCGTACAACCCTTTTCCTACGAGAGCCGAAAACAGCCATAAAAGCAGAGTTCGCCTCGAAACAGGTACGGCACAGCCCCCCCCGGGTACAGTGCGTACCCCCCATGATCACAGGGTGTACGATGCGTACACCCCATGATCACAGGGGTACGCACCGTACCCCTGCGATCATGGGGGGTACTCACCGAATGGTGTGTATGTGATTGTGTGCTTTTCCGTACAAATCGCCCTTACCTGACGTGGACCGTATGAATCGCGTCCTCATAACACGTTTCGGATCGTACTCGTCGGGTCGTACGGCATGTGTACGAGTCATACAATTCACGGTTTCAGCCTTGCAATACGTACGGATCGCGAAGATTCGGACAGATTCACGAAATACGGATCGTACTACGCGACTCGGACGGACGGGTACGATTCTTACGGAGAAGGCCCGGGATACGAATTGTACAGACGGTTTATTACCAGGATCGGAATCGACTCCTTTATGTATGGTCAACCATAATGTAAATATCACACTTAAAGTATATGCATATAATGTGCATATTAATATATATTAAATAAAAAATATTGACAGAGCGTCACCTCACCAATGAAAAATTATTAATTTTGTCTTAAGTTTTGTTTTTTCTCTGCAGCCATGTAACGGGCCTCTAGGAGCACCTCTTTCAATTAAGAAACAGCTTAGCAGAACTTAATTTTATTTAATTTTATATGTAGTGTGGAGAAAGGAGGCAGAGTACAATTTAAGAAGGGCCATTTTGGGATGTTTCTGTACTCTGTGGGCTCTCTTGATACAGGTGAATTTTTGAGAACACTATTTGTGGTGTAACATGGTTTTGCGGAAACAATGAAACAAAGCGCTTTCATGACAAAGCAGTAATCATTATTTCTAACTGTTTTGTAGCACATTTAAATATGGCATAATATTTTCATCATCAAACTAGTACCATTACACTGTCCGTCTAAAAGGTAACATGAACAACGTCTGGGTAACTTATTAGTACGAGTTTAATACCCAAATACGGAAATCAGCAACTGAAAGGTGACCAGCACACCCTTCGTTTCTGCCACTATATTGAACTAGGTCCCACATTTATTTTAGTAAACGTTAATCCATTTGAAATATAAACAAATATCTTTACTTGAAATCTCCATATTATGAAGTAGAGTTGTGAATATGTGGTAAGTACAATAAATTCACAACTATACAATAGGCACCACAGTCTTCTAATAGCTTTTTTCCAGTGCCCCTGGGGGTAGGACTAATTGCCTGAAATTTGGTAATCATCCTAATAAGATAAGTATACTGTAGGTGTGTTTTGCCTTTCTGTTCTTGCCATTAGTTGTCCTGTTCCTAACATCAGGTGATGAGAATATAATTAAATACGAGAAATTAAGGTAAGCTGACATAGTATGAATCCATTCTTTAAGTGCCAAGAACAAAACTAAGCAAAATAAAATTAGGATAATTGAAGGAAGGAGTCAAATGTAAGGATCACAATGCATATTAGGTCTCACCTAGAGACAGCTTTTGTTGCCTATCCATTGTGGACAGCACCATTAATTACTGTGGACTTTGAGTAAACCTATTGCTTACCTTTGGAGAGATTATTGTCATTCTTATTTGCTTGCACCTTATTTGATGGCTTTCCTTCCTCTTCTTGTGTTCGTCCGGTCCATAGAGCAAAGCTTCTTTACTATCCTTTTGAATGGATGAGATGTACCCTTACACTCCTCACATTCAGAAAACTATTTTTTTCTTTTGCCTTTAGCACTGCACGTGCATGTGTTTTCTTGCACTCTCCCAGTGTATTGCTTTCCGCTTCAGATCCCCAGACTCTCAGCATACCTGCCAACTTACAAATTAAAGTCGCCATTTGAGAAGGGGCGAGAGCTAGCTAAGAGGCACTCTGTCCCTTACCAAGCCCCTCCATGCCCCTACCCGTGCATCTCCCAGAAAAATAAAAATAAATGGTCATTGAGGTTGGTGGCGATGTCCTGGGGTGCTTTCACACCCCTTAATGGACATCGTCTGCTTACAACATCTGGAAACAAGCTAAAAATCCATGGTTTACAGTGGTTTTCAGCTCATTATTCCAGCTAGCATGTAATTTCAGCTCCTCTTTGAGTGATCGTGCGATGGGAGCCGAAATTGTGAGACTCACGGTGGCACCGTGTGAGTTCTCAGGTATGCCTCTGTGTTGCTCTCCCTTCCTCACAGCGCATCCATTTGTTTTCCTTCCCCCCATTCTGCTCTACTTTTTTGTCATTTATTTCAAATTAATTACCCCACATGCTTTTTGCTCCCTCACCTGGTCCCTCTTAATTTAACAACCCAAAACCTGCATTCTTCACGTTTACTCTCCACCCCACCCAGTCACTCTTTCAAACAATAAAAATGTTACCCCTTCGATGCAGGGCGGAGCAGCTACAATTTGTTTCTAGGCCGTTCCTTTGACACTATTAATGATAGCTGTGTCATCCTGTATGCAATTGCGTGCGTAGTGACAAAGGTATGATTATACATCATCACAGTGGGAAGCTGTAGCGTCATGGCACTTATGCACACATGCATAAGGCACGTGTGCAAAAGTCATACATTTTTGCCAATGCTGTGTAGCCTCAGCGTAAAGCATTGCACAGCCAATAGGTCTGCATTGCAAAGCCAAAAAGCGGAACATATTCGCTTTGAAAATGCTTGTTTAGTTAGGTTGTTTCAGAAGACTATTTCAGAACAGAACTTCAAAGAGCAGGTTCAACTGGCATTTTATTTCCTTATCAAAGAAAAATCAAATGACCTTAAAGATGACCTGAGGATAATGATGGTGTGTGTGTAATCTACTCATGGTGTGTCTCGGTAACCTTTAGCTAAGCCAAAATCTTATGCCGCAGCCCAACCCCAGAATTAGTAAAGTGTACGCTACATTTAGTATCTTTATGTCAGAAAACTCCAGATAGGTGATGCGAATTTAATACATTTATTTAGAGGCTCAATATATGAGGGTATTTGTGTATTTGCAAGAACCCACCAGGTTGAAAATCATGACTGTTAGACCTGGCCTTTCCAGCAGGTTTATCCCCAGACTTTTTGCTTTTTGGCCTTCGGTTTCTGACTTATTTTTGTTGGGCACTTTACCACTGCTGATCAGTGCTAAAGTGCATATGCTCTTCCTGTAAATTGTTATAATGGATTGGTGTTTCCGTGATTGGTTATTTGATTTACTAGTAAATCCCTAGTACTGTGCACTGTGTGTGACCAGGGACTGTAAATCAAATGCTGCTAGAGGGCCTGCAGCACTGATTGTGCCACTCACATAAGCAGCTTTCAAAGGTAACTCAGACCTGCCACTGCAGTGTCTGTGCACAGTTTGGTACTGCCATGTCGACCTGGCAAGTGCAACCACTTGCCAGGCCCTAACCTTCCATTTTCTTACATATACGACAACCCTAAGGTAGACTCATGGTAGCCCCATGGGCAGGATGCAGTGTATGTGAAAGGTGGGCATGTACTGAGGTGTGTGACATGTCCTGATAGTGAAATAAAGTGTATTTCGTTGTTCACTATTGAATGGCTATCTGTCCCTTAGGATAAAAAGGGAGTTCATTTATAACATCTTATAAATATAACTTCCCTTTGGGACACGATAGAAAGATGGAGTTTAGTATGTCTGAACTCAGAATATAAAAATGCATCTTTTAGTAAAGATGATTTTTACATTGTGTGTTTGAAAATACCACTTTTAGAAAGTGGGTATTTTCTTGCTTAGCCGTCCTGTGTGCCACTGCTGGTTTGTAGTGGCAAGGTCTGGGGATGTGCATTCTCTCAGACAACCACTGGGGGGTTTGATGTGTGCCCTGCCTTTCCTGAGTGGATCAGGGCTGGGCTGAATAGACCTATGCCGCATTCTGAGAAGTGGAAGGAGTTTTCATTAGCACCTGAATAGGCATGCTCTCCATTTAGAGTGGTGGGAGGAGATTTTCCTTGCACCTGAATAGGCCTGGTCTGCCTTACACAATGCTGTTTCCACCTCCTGTCTGGAAGCAGCAACAGAGAAGACATAATTGGTTTTGAGTGAGCACAGGGCTTCTCTGCCACCAGAGAACAAAGAGAATGGCTGTATAAATATTGGGCCCAGACCCCAGAGCTTTAGATTACTGCTGAACTAAGGAGCCTGCCAGGAAGAAGAACCGGGAAAGCTGGAGGAGTTCTGACCCTGTGCTGTGTGCTGCTGAGGTTGGCCTGCAGTAGTAGCTTCTTTCTTGGGCAGGGAAATTAAGGTACTGTGCTTTCATCCTCCTGCTGTTAGAGATTTCTCTGAGGGCTTGAAGTAGAGCTTGCTTCCTGTTGGAAGTCTCAGAGGTAGAAAAGACCTCAAAGATTACTTCTGGGATTCAAGAGGATAGATAGATAGATAACATGCTTTAATCAATTTCAATGCTAGAAAATCACAAAAGCACATCATAAAAATACATTTACAACATCAGGTCATTTCTCATAGAGACAAAGTTATAATGCAGGTCATTAGTTCATTACAGTGTTATCAATTTCCAGCATTTTATCACACTTTTCAGAAAATTTGTTAAAATCCATATCTTAAACCCATTGTCTAAAAATTGTAAGGCTAAAAACGCTGGTCAGCATCTTCTAAAAGCAAGCTTCGTTAAGAGTGGCACTAACCATTTTTTCCTTTGTAGGTTATAAAATGTTCAGAAAAAAGCTATGTAAATTGTCTTTTGCTCGGATATGTTGTCACAGGGGCATAGTTGCATCACCCTTATCCATTTGTCCATGTTTGGGAAACTCGTAATGCGATAAAAATGTCTAATCTGAATCTTGTTAACAACAGTCTGTCATATTGGCCACGCACTAAGATGAGATAGGCTTGAATTTTGAAACTTATTCCTATCATCTGTTGGTGCAGTACTGTGGGCTTAACAATTTCTTCTGCTAAACGACATGATTCAAGTAATGATAGACATTTCTATTTCAATTCTTTTCTGGACATCAAACTCATTGTGGTGGGCTCATTATAAAACTCAGGGTGTCCTAGAAAATCCCTGGCATATTTTAACCATTTCAATTTCAGCACACCAGTCATTCCCTAAACATCATTTAAAATGTCCCTGTTCAAGTGGGTTTCTTCAGACCTCCATATCCTGCACCAAAGAATAATTGGTTCTATTTTAATTAGGTCTGTTAAGAATGGAATCCCCAGTTCCGAGTAACAAATATATGAAGATACACTGCTCGGGAGAGCCAGTATATATCTTAGGAACCGATTCTCAACCGTTTGCAACAGTTGGGTGTTACAATGTCCCCACAATCCCGCTCAATACAAGGCAGTCGATACGCATTTCGCCCTGTAGATGTGTAGTAATAACTAGGGCTGCAGTGGTTTTCATAAAAGCAAGTTTTCTCGCCTGCACAGCCTGCGTCCATGTAGCTTTTTTATCAAATAATATACCCAAATAGGTATCAATGAACATGTCTCTACATGTATTACTTCCTGTACTACATCTCATGATGAACATTTTTGGTCACGCATATAGGCAGCGAAACCATCCAATAATCTTTGAAGGCCCACTTGGGTACGACACATCAAGATGGCATTGTCTGCATACATCAATGTCGGTATGGGTCGACCGTTTATCAAAGGGTAGTCTTGTCTCGCTTTTGTCAATGCTTGTTCTAATCCATTTGTATACTAATTAAAAAGAATGGAAGCCAGCACGCACCGTTGCCTGACCCACTTCTTGATTGGGAAAGGTACAGTGCATTCTCCATTGAGTCCGTATCGAACTCTGCCTTTGGCATTCTGATAGAGGTGTTTCAGAAAGGATATAATAGTGCTGTTCACCCCTAAGTTGCGCAGGTCTCCCCACAGCCTCTCGTGTATTATGCAGTCAAAGGCTGTGGTTAAGTCAACGAACGCTAAGAATAGCCTTCCTTTTTTTAAGCAGGAATATTTGCCGATTAGATTGCTCAAGTTAAGGGTTTGTTCGGCGGTTTCCAATCCCTTGCGAAATCCTAATTGTAAGTCTGACAAAATGTTATTTTCCTCAGCCCACTCTTGTAGTCTCTCTAAAACTATCTGCCCGCTATTTTCGCTGAGGAGTCTAACAGGGATATTGGCCGGTAACAAGTGGGATCTTGTCTATTCACCTTTTTAAAGATGGGAACTAAGATAGATTCCGACCATGTCTCTATATGCTTAAGAGAGCTACTAGCTGTCATTACTTGTGTAAGTAGTGGGCCCCATAGTTCTAGGTTGCTTTTTTATAGGTCTAATCGGGGCCGGGTGCCTTGCCCCCGTTACTTGCCATAATCGCCCTATTTACTTCATCCAAAGTGATTTGGAGATCGTTATCGGACATGCTGGTATTCTTTCTTCCCCTTCCTCATTTTGAGCGACGGCGGCATTGGCAGTGCTATTGGCACAAAAAAATGTTGTGTAGTGCTTCACCCACTGGACTTCCGTGATTGCTATTTCGATAGTGGGGTGTCACCCGGCTCCAGAAAGGGTGCCCTTACAGCCCGCCAAATACCCGCCCCGTCCTTAGATTCAGTGGTTTTATACAGGTTCTACCATAGCTCTTCTTTTAACACCTCTTTGCGTTCTTTAGTTGCTTTGTTGTATGCCTTTCTCACCTCCCTTAATGCTGTCTGATTTCTGGGGATACTATGTGATATTTTTTTCCAAACGGAGTATGTCTTTGTGCACTTCGAATCAAACCAACTTTTAGGCTTTTTTTATGAGATTAGACCTTGATATCCATAGGGCTTCATTGGTCGATCTTGTATTTTGCTGGAAGGCAGTCAAGACTGTTTCATGTGTTGCAGTTTCATTTAATATGGCTTCTATGGCTTGCTTTCTTTTTACCATGATTTTCTGTGTCATTTATAGTGGATCGGCCAACAACCATTTCAAAACATAGCCATTTCTTCTATTTATTTCCATTAGTTGGGGAGCATGGACAATTTTGTGGTTGTACTTTGTTTGGGATGTTGATAAGTTCAGGGAGATGCTCAAGGGGTAATGATCGCTCAAAATGATGTCATGCGTAGCGAATTGCCTCACCTTTGAGGCTAAATTAGCAGAGACTAGAATGTAGTTTATTATTATTGTGTAACAGCCTCTTCCGTTAAAAGTACTTTTAAAGGGCACTGGGTTGAGACTTATCTCATTTGCAAAACCGAGGTCAAGATCACACATCATTTTAGTTAGAACATTTCCATAGTGTGTGTGTGAGAAATGAAATTCGCTTTCCCCATCTTCGTTTGTTATACCACATACACCTATTCCTTTCTTAACGCACAGAGTAATATTAAAATCCCCCCCAGACCATAAATACGCCTCCTGCACCTTAAATTTGAACGGTTTTCAAAACATTTGACAAAGTTTCTAAAAGTCCACCGATTTGGTCCATCTGGGCATTATATAAAAATTTTGCCATACCACTCTTTGTTTGTTTCCAGTGTACAATTCCATTACTTGGTAATATACCTCTTCGTATTTCAGTATACTTTTCTTAATATTTAACATATTAAATATGTAAATAGCTAGTTCCCCCCTTTGCCCTCCCATAATTTCCTTGAACCTCAGGCATGTGGTATGTTCGATATCCATTCAGATGTGTGGGCTCCTTTAGCTACGCTGCTTGGAAATATATATTAAACAAAAACAATGGCCAGACAGGTTTTGTTTCAATACACTATACCGCTCCTAGCCAAATAATCCTAGGCGGGACGACTTCTTTGATTTAGTCATTTACACTTTATGAATATTTTTGAAATCATTTGGTATATCATAGAGAGAACACAATTGTCACACAGTCAAATCATCAAAACATAAAAACATTCAAAAACGATGCATAATACACAAAATCAATGTGATAAATTCCTGGACACACCAAATAGACAACTGTACAATGCCTCAAATTAATTCATTCTAGGGCATCAGTCCTTAAATATTACATATATACAGACAAGCGGACATCAAATACATTGCAAGAACCTGCTTGTCTAACTGAGCCAGAGACTATTCTTCGCATTGGGTCAAATTCCTAGGGGAAGTGTGAATGGTATATTTGATGCCCTGAAACGCCCTTTCTTTCTTGCTCGAGCTCAGAGTTCTCCTTAGGACACGGACTGGAAATGGCCGTCACTGTGGAAAATAATAATGGAATTGGTGTCAGTATTTGTGAACCTTAAAGATATTCTCTTGCTCTCAGACTCCTCTACTGTTACCTTAAATTACCTGTTATCTATATCTCCGACCACTTTAACGCAAAATTGCCAGGCATACAAGAAAGTTCTGCAGATAAACAAAAAACAAGTCTGCTATCATTTCACCTTATAGTAATTAATTGCAGTCTTGTTGTAACCCGCCATACAATGCAGCCTACCTCCATGTGTTGACAGTATGGAAGAATGGAACGCCGGCAACTCTTCATCGCTTTGTTTACTTCGAAAAAATATATTTCTGCTGCCCCAGACGGTGCTGTAGGGAAACAAGCACGCAATTAATAGCCTGCTACGTCTGTATCCATGAGCGTATTTAAGCACATGGGGTACCCCTCCTACCTTATCGTGAATGCTGGCCATCGCATCGGCGTACTCTGTTGCCCTGTTTGTTGTCATGCGATCTGCAGTACTTCCATCACAATTTCAACTAAAAACGGCAAAAGGTAACACCAATTTAAGTATTGGCTGCGTGCGTTTTTACTATAAGAAAGGGAAAGACGAGTTTTGAAAGAGTAACTTGTTTACTTGGAAGCAGGACTCTCCTCTCCTGTTTGCCGGCGTCCGTTTCCTCACAGTATAAGTCAGGCGTATTGACGCTGAGGGCTTGTTTACTTCATTTAAAGGGGCCGCGGATATTTAGGCAGACTTTCGGCTATACCGGATGCATTGGTACTCGTATTTTTTTGTTTATTTCAAATCGGTTTCACCGGGCAGGAAAACCCAAAGCAGCTTGCAGTTACAGAATTGGAATACAGATGAGTGCTTCATACATGTGCGATCAAGGGGTGAAATGGTTCATGTTACAGATTGCTCAACTCAGTCAGTTCATTTAATCCTGTCATGGCTGTATCAAACTTTAGGATCAGATAGGCTTCTTTTTGCGACAAGCGCACTTCTGGATCCCCTCCTCCTCCGACAGAGGTTTTTATCACTGCCAAGATTGTCCATTGTAAATCATTCGCCGTGTGATTCATATGTAGAAAATGGGATACCAGTGGCACCATAAGCACTTTATTGTTGATTCTTGACCGGTGCTGTATAATCCGTTGACGGACCTCCTGTGTGGTTTTTCCAACATATACTTTCTAGCACTGGCACAGAATGGCATAGACTGCGTACTTGGTTTTGCAGTTGGTAAAATCTTCTTGACGCCAGAATTTTTTACCATCAGTAAACAGCGAGCCGTCCTTCGTTAAACTGCACACTGAACAAGTTCCACATTTCTGGTGCCCCGTGACTGGGCTGAGTCCAAACAGTGTGCTTTGTGTATCTTTCTTGATTGCAGGGCGTGTGGATGTGATCTGCTGTCCTATGCTCCGATTTTTTTTAAGTGCAAACAAGGGAGGTCCAACATTCGGAATTGCATCTTCGACTAGGTGCCAACTGTTGCGGATGATTTTTTGAACTGGATGAGTATGAGGTCCAAAAGTGGACACGCACACAATTCGTTCTGTCGGTGCCTTTTGATTTTTTTGCTGTAAATGCTCCCTTGGTGTCCGTCTAGCTCTTTTCATAGAGTGTTTTAGGAGCTTCCGTGGGTACCCTCTTTCCTGTAGCTTCTGAACCAATGCTTGCCCATGGGTCTCAAAATCTTCTAGCCTGGAACAATTCCGTCTCACCCTGAGGAATTGTTCATAGGGGAGGTTGTTTTTGAGATTTCTTGGATGGGAGCTCTGGAAATGCAAAGCATTGTTTTTGTCAGTTTTCTTGAGAAAAAGGGAAGACATCAAACCATCAGGTGTAGATTTGATCTCCACATCTAAAAATGATAGTGATTTGGAGTCATACGTCAGACTGAACTTGATGTCGGGGCTTCGATCGTTTAGCCAGCTGTGGAATTCTTTTAAGGACTGGGGGGTACCATCCCAGATGCACCACACGTCATCGATGCACCTTAGCCACTGTTTAATATGTGCACTGTACGGATTGTTGTTATATACATATTTTTCTTCATACTGAGCATTATACAAAACGGCCATTTCCGGTGCAAAGGGACATCCCATAGCTGTACCCTTCACCCGAAGGAACAGCTCATCTTCAAAAATGAAGAAGTTTCTTTTTAATGCTAGTGATGCAAATCCGATAATCAGCTCTGTTGGCACTCTGTGAGGACGTGGTCTTTTCTCAAGATAGATTTCAATTGCATCAAGTCCATCTTGTGGCGGGATTTGTGTGTATAAGGATGCAACATCCATCGTCACCAAGAGTTGTGTCATTGGATCGAATTGGAATCCTTCCACCTTGTTAATGAACTCCATCGTGTCACGCAGATAAGATGGTACTTCTATGACAAAAGGTTTTAGAAAAACATCTTCAAACTTGGAGGCTGGTTCAAGAACTGAGTTGCACCCAGACACGATGGGCCGGCCTGGCGGTGCGGAGGCATCCTTATGTACCTTCGCGAGAAAGTATAGATGAGGGACCCGAGGGTATTTTTTCACCAGATATTCTGCTTCTTTCGGACCAAGCACTCCCTTGTCTTTTGCTTCGTTGACAAGTGAAGCTATTTCTTGCGTTATTTGAATAGTGGGATCTTGTGTGATACGTCGGTGCCACTCCTGGTTGTAGACATGACTTCGCTTTGCTGGATTCTGCCTTTCTTTTCCCCATCCTGACTGGTGATAAGTTCATCAAAAATTGACCAGTAGCTAAGTGAATGTCCTGCAATATTTACCAGAGTTTGTGGTATTACAAGGCCTGCCGGAAATTGACAATTACGAGTGTGTGGCAACTTGGGTACTTGGAAAATGTCAAAGACAATATAATAATTCGTTGCGGTGGATCAACAGGCAAAGTTAGTGCAATAGCCGTGTTAGACTGGCCACTTCAAGTACTCAGCAAGCGGGCAGGGTGTTGAAGACAAGGGGGGTGGCCCAGCCCGGCCTCCTCCGGTCGCTGACTGGCACAGTGGGGCCGCCTTTGGCCCAGGCTTTGCCAGGGAGTGTCCCGGGCATGCCCGTGCACTTCCTGCAGAGCGGGAGCCCCAACAGAATATTTAAAGCGCCAGCTGGTGCAAGTCACTCATTGGCGGCAGCGCGATGGCACTAGAAGCTGCAGGGGAGGGTGGGATATGTAGTCCCGGAGCTCTCCCGGTCTGCTTCCCTCTCCTTCTTCCTTGGCCCCCTGCGAGGGGCTAGATGACAATGGCAACAGTGGAAGCAATGTTAGAGGAACTTTTGCCAAGGAGAAGAGCTGGAGAAACTGAAGAGAAGTACTGCCTCTTTGCTGTGAGCTGTTTGGGGTTGGCCTGCATTGACTGTTTCTAAGGAATAGACAAGGACTTTGAAATGTGCTGTGTCCCCTGCTTGAGGAAGATCTCCAAGGGCTTGAAGTAGAGCTTTCCTATAGTTCTGAAGCCTCATGAACACAAATACTTAACCCCCAGCTCCCCTGAATTTCTTTGCTGGGAGATCTGACCTTCCAAGAGGTGCCTGTTGCTGATCTGGGACTCTGGAGGTTGTTCCTGATGCTGGGAGCTGGAAAAGTAATGCAACTAGAGAAGCGCGACACATCCGTACCTGTTTCCGACGCATCACTGAAGAAACTGTTGCATCGACTGCCCGCGGCGGGAGAAATCGCTGCACACAGAATCCCATGCACCGATCTCCGAAGTCAGAGTTCACCGCACCAATTCCGAGACAGGCCTTTCTGTGCAGCTGCAAAAACCAACCCATTGTGGGACTACGTCTGGAGAAATCAACACAGTGCTGTTGCCGCTGCCACATCAAGAAGGGACGCATCCCCAATCTCAATGCATCGCTCAGGGTGCCAAGTCTACGAGAACACTGGGGTCGCAGTCAGAAACTGACACATCACCTCTTTGAACAGCAAGAAACTGACGCAACACCTCCCCTTCAGTAAGGAATCAAAGCATCACCTTCCGTATGTGGCAGTAAGGAACCGACACATCACTTCCCCTGAAGTAAGGAACCAATGCATCAATTTCCCTGGGTGTAAGGAACTGATGCATTACCTTTCCTGCGACTGATTTTGTTTAAGATTGTGACGCATCCAAGGTACTTTGTGTTGAAAGTGTTGCAACTATAGTTTGCTATGGACGGAACTGTTTCTACATTTTAAAAGTCCTATTTTGATCACAGTATTGCTTATTTTCGTCATTTTGGTCTTCTTTGGTCTAGGTAATCATTACTTATTTTTCTAAACTGGTGTGATGTCCAGTTGTAGTGTTTTCACTTTATTACTGTATTACTGTATGTGTTCGCAAACCTCTGAGACAAGCGTGTCTGCTCATGCCAAGCTGCCAAGGGGGTGAGTAGGGGTTATTTTAGAAGTGTATCCTCTTCACCCTGACTAGGAAGAAGGGTCTGTACTTGGACAAAGGTGCAAACCATTGACAACTATAGACCCCCATTTCTAACAATGACATAGAACATTAAATTAATCTGCTTAACAAAGACTCCCTAGCCTGCATTGTCCCTTACACCCAGGTCTTCAGATATGTTCAGGATATGTGGCGAGGAACTGCTGGAAATTGGCAGACTTTTTGCCTCCTCTTCTAATATACCCTGTCTGAAAAGCCACCCACATTCCAGGAACAGAAGCCCACTGTGGCTGAAAAAATGATCCCCTCTGTGAGTGGTAACAGAATGATGCTGGAACCCACCAGAGGAGGGGGTGAAGACAGCAGCAAGACAAGCTGGAAAGTGCAAGAATACTGGGTTCGAGCCATGCTACAATGACAAGAGTAGTTACTGTGATGTCATCCTTCAGCCTCTTCCAAAGAGGTGTGACATCATTTTCCCATTCTTCTCAATTACAGTGGTGGCAGAGAGTCAGAGATCATGTGTTCCACTGCACTTGTGCTAGTATTGGTGGGGCAGTTATCTTGCCTTCTTGCTACTTCTTTATGGAGTATCTGCCCCATCGCGCATCCATAGTTTTAGATCTCTGACCCTCGTCTAGGTCCACTCTCTCCCTGCAGCTCCGCTGTGCCATATCTTGCCTCCAGACCCGACCTCCTCCTTGGGAGGTTCGAGGCTGCTGCCCGCTCCTGTGCCTGCTACTTGCTCCAACTGGGACCAGACTGCCTGCAACCATTGTAACCTTTCTCAGCGTTTTTTTTTCTTACTTTTTTCCCTGTTGTGCCACTGTTATTGTGCCCATCTGTGCCTTGCTCTAATTCCACCACTGTTTTTATTTTCTCGTGTCTGCCTGTTCCTTTCGCCTTTTGCTGCTGCTGCCCCTGTGGCCCCTCCCCCCGGAATTCCCCCGCCTCCCAGCCTCTTCTCCCTCCCACCTCCCCTACTTAATGGCAGCCGATATGCGGTTGCGCAGCAGACGAGCGCAGCGGGCCACAGCCAGCTCTAGGAACCATGGACCTTACACTACCCATCGCTACGACACCACCACCCTCCTTGCACTCAACCCTGGAAGTCTTAGAGAATGCCAACAGCTCTCACCGAACATGACCCACGGACAGTTCTCCTGCCTACACCGCTGCCAGACCCTCTCCGTCACCCCGGCCTCCAACACCGCCGACACCAGCACAAGCGACACCCTAAAATGCATCCTCCTCAACGTACACTCAGTACACAAACACACCATGGAAATCTGGAACCTGGACCAACAAATCTTCCGCCCCGACATCAGCACCGCCATGCCAGAAGGATGCAAGATCCAGAGGAAGACCACCCCAACCACCCAGGAGGGGGCCTTGCCATCGCCCACAAGAGCTTCCTCCGCCTCACCACCTCCAGCAAAACCTTCCCCTCCACCGAACACCTGCACTCCAGACCACCACCAAAGCCACACTCTGAGGAACCATCGTTTACAGACCCCCCGGACCCTGAACACCCTTCGCAATCACCATCACCGACTTGATCACACCCCACGCCATTGCCGCAACTAACTACATACGCATTGGAGTCCTGAACGTCCACCTTGACAACCCCAGTGACCACAACTCCACTATCCTTTGTGACAACCTCACCAGCATCGGACTTAAAGAACTCGTCAACACACGACCCACAGAGCAGGACACACCCTCGACCCCATCTTCATGGCTGGAAACAGCGTCCAATTCAGCCGCACAATGCAGCCACCATGGACCGACCAGCACTGCGTACATTTCACCATCAACAAACCCAAGGCACCCAAACCAGCACCACACTCACCATGAAAGAACTGGAGAAAGGTTACCGACAAGCAACTTAACTCCACCCTCACCCAAGACAACCACTCCTGGGCACCTGACACAAACGACGCAGCCAGAGAACTCCACAGCTGGATCTTCAACTGCGCAGACGAGCTTGTCCCACTACGCAACCCTGACCGACAATGCCCAGGAAAGCCACCTGGTTCACCACCTCTCTCCAAGAAGCCAGACGCACCTGCAGACACCTGCAGAAGAACTAAAGAAACACCAAGACAACCGAAAACCACACCACCTACAAGGACGCCATGACAGATTTCCACAACCAGATCGGAGCCACCAAGAGGAACTTCATCCACAACAAAATCCTGCCCAACTCCACCAACTCCAAGGAACTTTTCAGTGTCATTCAAGAATTCACCAATCCATGCCGCAAAGACACAGACATCACCCATCCCAAGACCTCTGCGCCAAGCTTGGAACCAATTTCCACATCAAGATCAAAAGCCGCTATGACAACTTCATCAACTATCCACCAGGGGCCACAGACAGCCCCCTGACCCCCAGAAACACCAGCCAGCCCACCATCTCCAACTGGACACCGATCACGGCCGAAGACACCGTTTCGACCATGAAAAGCATCCACTCGGGAGCCCCCACCGACCCCTGCCCCCCTCACATTTAACACAGAGCCGCGGCCTCCATCGCACCCGAACTACAATGCACCATCATTACCACCTTCAAAGCAGACACCTTCCTAGATGACTGGAAGTGCGCAGAAGTCAGACCCCTGCTCAAGAAGCCCACAGCTGACTCCACCGACCTCAAGAAGTATCAGCCCACCTCGCTCCTCTCCTTCACAGCCAAAGTTGCAGAGAAAACAGTCAACAGGAAACGGACACGATTCATTGAAGAGAACGCTGTCCTCCCAATCCGGATTCCGAAGCAACCACAGCACAGACACCGCCCTACCCGCCACCACAGACGACATCCGTACCCTACATGACCAAGGCCACTCCACAGCCCTCATTTTACTTGACCTATCGGCGGCCTTCGACACTGTCTCCCACCGCACACTAGTCGTCAGCCTACACGACGCAGGCATACAAGGAACAGCCCTGGACTAGATATGATCATTCCTCACCGAAAGAAGCCAAAGGATCAGACATCCACCCTTCCTCTCCGACCCAATGAAAATCACCTGCAGAGTCCCACAGGGTTCATCACTGAGCCCCACCCTCTTCAACATCTACATGGCCCCCCTTGCAGCCATCATCCGACAACATGTCCTCAACATCGTATCCTACGCCGACGAAACCCAGCTCATTCTCTCCCTCACCAAAGACCCCATCACGGCCAAACTCAGTTTCCAGAAAGGAATGCAAGACGTCACAGTCTAGATGAGCAACAGCTGCCTGAAGTTCAACACCGAGAAAACAGAAGTCCTTGTCCTCGGTACCAAACCTTCTGCATGGGACAGCACCTGATGGCCGACCACCCTCGGAAGCCCACCTACCCCCTCAGACCACGCCAAGAACCTCGGCATCATACTCGACTTATCACTCACCATGAACTGACTGGTCAACGCTGTCACCTCCAGCTGCTTTAAAACCCTCCGCAAGACCTTCAAGTGGATCCCCCTTGAGTCAAGGAAGACAGTCACCCAGGCACTCATCACCAGCAGACTGGACTATGGAAATGCACTCTAGGCGGAAATGAACAAGTTCCTACTCCCCAAACTACAGACAATACATAACACTGCCGCCAGACTCGTCCTCGGCATCCCCCGACACAAACACATCAGCCAACACCTACGAAGTCTCCACTGGCTCCCCGTGGGAAAAAGAGTCTATTTGAAAATTCCCACTCACGCCTTCAAATGCCTACAGAACAACGGACCCAAATACCTCAATGACAGAATAAACTTCCACTTACCCAAAAGAAACCTACCAACCTGGCACTGGCTGAAACCCCGCGCATCCACAGAGCCAGAGCAGGTGGAAGATCCTTCACTCACATTGCAGCCAAGACCTGAAATGAGCTACCAGCAGACATCATACGCGTCCCCTCCCTGAACACTTTCAGGAAGACCCTCAAGACCTGGCTCTTTGGCTAAACAGATATGCAGAATCCCCCTCCTCTCCCCCTCCACCTTAGCGCCTTGACACCCTCACGGGTGAATAGCAGGCTTACAATTCCCTGATTGATTGATAGTGCAAACACCACCACCAGTGGCAAAGCTCTCATTTCCTGACAAATATGCAGCTGCCATGTTAACACCTAGCTTCTTCTAAGATGCCTCATTCACACAAGCTATTTCATACATCGAAGCTGCATCCTCCCCAGCTTGTTGTGGCACCTCTTCTACTTTGTGACCACTAACTCCAGATGAGATAATTCTAAACCCAGCCAGAAAGTCCTTGTATATGCTGAGATGAATTGAAAGCCTCTCTATTTCCATCTCCTCCACACCTCACTCAATTTCTCCCAAAATAATTAACAAAAACCCATACGAACAATAAAGAGGAAAAGGAGGAACTTAAGGAACTAAGGAAAAGAAATATGATACAAAACCTAATCATGAAACAAAAATAAATAAGTTATCTTGATTAAAGACTTTTCACCACAATATGGTGCATGGTGGGCTTGTAGAAGTGTATAAGCATTAAGTGGAGACACCTGTGAGTGCTCGTTATTATAATTCTACTCATATCTGCTTAACTGAAATACTTTCTGGAAATGTAATTGCTTAATTTGCAACTTAGATTATACAAGCAAAAGGCAAGGGCAAAAGAATGCCATATGAGACTCGTTCCTGTGTCACTTTCGCTGACTGTCGGAAATGTGCAGGGTGGTCCTATATTATGAATATCAGACCCTGGTCAGCAAAGATGAACATCTATTAACAGCTTGTGAACCTTCGAAATTGATGAAAGTAGTAGTACAGCTGATTATCTCAAAGTAAACAAGCAGAATTTCAAATATTACCAGACCATTAACAGGTTTTAATCCTGAGGTGTTTCGGCAGATTTATCAACGTTGATCCTGGAGGAAATTACCTCTTGTGTCTCTATGTAGTGGATTTCAGTCTCTTTCCACTGCTCAAGTGACTACATTTTCAAGAATGATATTGACATTTCTTTGGCTATAAGTAGGCAGGACTTCTGTCTATTGCCTCCCTTCTTGCAGATCATAAAGAGCCTAGTGATATTATTGTGAGTGTTCCTAGTGTACGTGAAAGGGTTCAATGACAAAAAATTGATGTAAAAATAATATAGAAGTAAAAAATATTGATGAAGAAATATAGAATGCAAAAATATCAACTCCCTATACTTAAACAGATAAGTACAACAATATTGCTGTTAAAATATAGTTGTACAAAATATTGACATATATATATATTCACTTAAAAAACCATAGGTTTCAGGCCTTCTGTAGTTAGGAATTAGCATTTAAGAAACAATTGAAATTGCTCCTATATAGTTAGTTGTACTAACTATATTTCGCGCACCCGCAATCCACTGCTGATGATGTCACATATTACATCATTCATGACATGGTCAGTGACATCACGGATGACATCACTGATGACATCTCAAATGACATCACTGATGACATCACTGATGACATCTCATTTGACATCACTGATGACATCATCCAGTGACTGTGTGTTTCTGTAAAGTTTAAATATGTTTTACATATTGAAGAATGAGTGGATGTATAAGTGTCTGGATGGAGGATTTAGTAGTTGAGTGACTGACTGTATGAGTGAGTGATTAAATGTGTTTTACTAAATGCATGGGTTAGTGACTAAACTGTCTGAATGTGTGCATCAGTATGTCTGTTGTTGTGTAAGCTGCTGCATGTGTTGATCAGTAGCTATGTGAGTGGCTATATGGGTTATTGATTGGTTACCCAAGTATTTGAATGGGAGACTGAGTGTGTGTGTGGGTGGCTGGGAGGTGTGTGACTCTGTGCATAGATGTGTGAGCAGTTGATTCACTAGGTGTATGTGTTCAAGAGTGCATGTGGAAACAGCTATATGGGCGGTTGACTGTGTGTATGGGTGTGTTGGCGAGTGAATGGATATCTCAGTGCTACATGTCCAAGTAAGTACACATGTAAAACACAGTGCATGTAGGAGTTGGCATATATAAATGACTATACATGAGATCTAGTGAAATTTGCGAGTGGCTGTATGAATCATTGTGTACTTGTATCAGTGGTTGTATAAGAGAGTAAGTATGTGTTAGTATATGTTTGAATAAGTAAGGTGTTGTGTATATAACTGTATAGTTGAGGAAATGGAAGTGTGATTGATTCTTTGCATGACTGACTAGGTGTGTGAGTAACTCCATGGATGAGTGGCAGTGTGTGAGTGTCTGTATAGGTGTATGAGTGCATATGATAGTGTTGTATTGATGAGTGACTGTATGTATGAGTGATTCTATGGGTGAATGAGTGAATGTGTGTGTAGACCTAGGAATCAGTGAGTGCGTATGTAGTAACTGGTATTGGTGTGTCAATGGTTTCAAGAATGTTAGTCTGTATTTAACACTGGGTGTATCAAAGGTTATATTAGAGTGTGAGGAGGGGCATCGTATTATCACATGAATGATATCATCAAGCGCCAGGACGCCCCATTGCTGGGGCAGCTGTGCGCGGTATAAGTAAAAATAACATAACATAACATTACATGTGATCAGTGATGTCAAATGAGATGTCATCAGTGATGTCATTTGAGATGTCATCAGTGATGTCATCAGTGATGTCACTGACCATGTCATGAATGATGTAATATGTGACATCATCAGCAGTGGATTGCGGGTGCGCGAAATATAGTTAGTACAACTAACTATATAGGAGCAATTTCAATGGTTTTTTAAATGCTAATTCCTAACTATATAAGGCCTGAAACCTATGGTTTTTAAAGTAAATTTGCAAGGTTTTTAAAATGCTAATTCCTAACTATATAAGGCCTGAAACCTATGGTTTTTTAAGTGAATTTGCAAGGTTTTTAAAATGCTAATTCCTAACTATATAAGGCTTGAAACCTATGGTTTTTTCAGTGAATTTGCAAGGTTTTTTAAATGCTAATTCCTAACTATATCAGGCGTGAAACCTATATATTTTTTCAATAAATTTCAAAGGTTTTGTAAATGCTAATTCTATTAGCGGATAACATTTATATATGTTATTATCCTTCTGGGACCACCTGAGCAGCCGTCTTATTTCTCAGGAGAAGTGAGGCACAAGCGAGCACAAACCAAGAGTGGAAAACGCAAAAAGGGGGCAGGGTTGAGACCCCCTGACCTCCTAGCCCTTCTCAGGATGTCCCAGAAGGACCACCAAGTGCAATTTTTTTTTAAATCGCGGGGTACGCGCACTGTAGGCATACCGTACGCGTACGGTGCGCGTACCAAGCGATTTTTTTGGATTTTTTTTTTTTTGCCCTTGGGGGTCCCTTTGGGACCCCCTGAGAAGGGCTAAAAGGTTGGGGGTCTTTACCCTGCCCCCTTTTTGTGTTTTCCACTCTTGTTTTGGGCTCTCTTGTGCCTCAGTTCTCCTGAAAAACAAGATGGTGGCCAACACTTCCTGGTTTGGACAGTTTGGAATGTTGACAGTCGACTGCCAGCCAATCAGAAACTCGCTCGCACACGTAAGGGTACGCGCACGTACGCGTGCGGTACGTTTACCGTACGCATACGGTGCGCGTACGGTGAGTGCATATAGAGATATAATTTGCTCAAATTCAATTTTCTCAACAACTACTGGAGGGATTTTCAATTCAATTCAATTCCTTTATTATGTTTTGGCACTCCGAGGAGATCCACATAAAAACCATACACAATACAAAATCCATTCAATGCAAGATCGACATCTACAATGTTTACAAAAATACAGAATAATCAAATTTCACCAACTACAAAAGTCATCAATAAATAGCTAAAAAACATTTTAAAAAGTTACAAATATTAAAACAGAAGATTTCATTTGGGGGATTATACAGTGCAAGTAAGAAAGAGTTAGCATTAAAAATACCCAATTGCAAACATATATATCTTAACCACTTACGCCGGAATGGACGCAATATAGGGCATATGAAGAGAACATGCAGGCAATCCTGGGTGGACAAGTTGCAAAAATTACAAATTGCAGGAGTACCATACCATTTTGCCAATAAATTATAAAATGGCAACAAATCCTGTCTTAGGAGAAACCAAAATCGCCGAATGCCATGTGGTAAATTCCACGCGACATAGAGTTGGATAGTTTTCCTCATATATGAGTCAGTAAGATGGTTAGCTCCCTTCTTAGAGTGAATAGCCTCCTTGTCCATTGTAAAGCTAAGATCCCAGGATGCCTCTTTCAGTAGTGACTTTAATTGTGCAGCAGAAATAGTAAAAAGAGAGCTCTCTTCCAGTTGAAGAAGGGCCACCGCCTTTCTGAAATTCTTAATAATTTGCGAGTACTCCTTTAAGCTGCCCAACAGTTCAATCTTCATAAGATATCTTAGGGACGCTTATTTACCAAAACGGACGTACCTGGTTAGATTCACGAGGCACAGCAGTGCACCAGACCACAAGCCCAGCAGCGCATCAGACCTCCAGCCCTCTTCTCCAGCCCACTTCTCGCTGCACCCGCTTCGCGGGTGCCGCCTCGTCTGTGGGTGATGAACGCTACATCAGCTGGGAGGAATAACATCGGACCAAGGCGGAAAGGCGGTGAGGGGCGCGAGGCACCAGCGGGGCTGCGAGCGTGCGGGGACTTCATTTCCCAGAAGTCCCTGCAAGACCGACGTATAGCTTCCGGTCCGCTCTCCCTGCTGGCCCGCCCCCCGCCCATCAAAGGCATTCAAAAGCGTTCCTGCCCTTTAGCGAGCGGGACGCTTATTTACCAAAACGGACGTACCTGGTTAGATTCACGAGGCACAGCAGTCCACCAGACCACAAGCCCAGCAGCGCATCAGACCTCCAGCCCACTTCTCGCCGCACCCGCTTCGCGGGTGCCGCCTCGTCTGTGGGTGCTGGACGCTACATCAGCTGGGAGGAATAACATCGGACCAAGGCGGAAAGGCGGTGAGGGGCGCGAGGCACCAGCGGGGCTGCGAGCGTGCGGGGACTTCATTTCCCAGAAGTCCCTGCAAGACCGACGTATAGCTTCCGGTCCGCTCTCCCTGCTGGCCCGCCCCCCGCCCATCAAAGGCATTCAAAAGCGTTCCTGCCCTTTAGCGAGCGGGACGCTTATTTACCAAAACGGACGTACCTGGTTAGATTCACGAGGCACAGCAGTGCACCAGACCACAAGCCCAGCAGCGCATCAGACCTCCAGCCCTCTTCTCCAGCCCACTTCTCGCCGCACCCGCTTCGCGGGTGCCGCCTCGTCTGTGGGTGCTGGACGCTACATCAGCTGGGAGGAATAACATCGGACCAAGGCGGAAAGGCGGTGAGGGGCGCGAGGCACCAGCGGGGCTGCGAGCGTGCGTGGACTTCATTTCCCAGAAGTCCCTGCAAGACCGACGTATAGCTTCTGGTCCGCTCTCCCTGCTGACCCGCCCCCACCCTTTACGCCCCCTACTTAACAACATCTTACTCCCGCAGCGCGGGACGCAGCCCGGGCGAAGACTGGGCAAAGACAGGGCCGTTTGAGGCCGTTCGAGGACGGCAGAGGACGGCCCTGGCCCAGAACCCCAGCATTATTTCCTCTCCATCACACGTAAGGTAGGCGGACCACTGATTCTCATCTTGCATTTCAACATAGAGTGGCCAGCCACAGGATTCACTATCTACCTCCTGTGAGGCCCACTTCGCAGTACCTTGCTTCTCATCGTAGATGTCCACCATGCGTACCAGAACTAGAAGCAACACCAAAAAAGCTACGGCCGTGGCACAAGTGACCGGTCCCATAGATCACTTCATCTCCCGGGTCAATGAAACCATTGACAAGAGCATTATCCTGTTGGAAAAAAGAGTCTCCCTGGATCTCATGAATGCTAAACGCTCATCTCTGGGCTCCCTTGCAACTGCAAGCTCCCCTTCCCACCAGGCCGTTAATAATTGTTCTCTACCCTTACCCTTAACGGCTGTCCCCATGCTGACTGTCCCGAACGCAGTAGACTTATCCGTGACTCAATCAGACTCCGATCTGTCATATGTTGACCTTGAGGCTACCCCAGATTTAGAAGCATGCCAATCACCTGATAAGCCAGAGCAGAGTGCAGCTAGTCATCCCCATATACCTGATACAGGAATGATTCCAGAACTGATAGAATCAGGGAGAGGCACCACCACTTCCATCAAGGCTGCGCCCAAGACTAAGGAAAAACCCAAAGTAAAAGTCAGGAATCACAACTTGATCTCACCTACCCCCAACTCTGTGTCAGGCATACCCTGCTGGGTTGAAAACATGGTAATAGACCTTAAATCAGATCTCGAAGCCACAATAGCGGCACAAATCAAACCTTTAATATCTAAGCTTGATAGACTCACGTCACTAATTAATTCGAAATGTGGTAACAAGATAAGCGGGAACGGGCCTTCACAACTGCACGGGGCAAAAGAAGTACTTCCCAAAAAAACACCCTGCACCAAGCATGCAACAGACACATCGATCAAGTCCAATACTCCACTAGCTAGTAAGGCACCAGCTATACAGCTTCTAACCCAAAAAGGGAGTAAATCAGATGCTTCCCCATCCACCCCTATTGCCGTAGGTTCTGCCTCAGCAACTCAAACAGCCCCGAAAACTTCTACAGGCCCAACCAAAACAGATAACCACCAAGTTAAGGGCACTAATGGGAACACTACCACCCCAGCAGTATCTTCCCCCTTAGATAAACCTCAAGAACTTAAGACAAAGCAGGCTCGCTCTAAAATAATCAATCTGCCGCCGAAAGTTTCCCCCTTCGTGGTCGTCTTAACGGCCGTACCGCCACTGAAGGAGGGTGTAAGAGAAACTTTCGCAGAGCTAAGGAATAAATGTGCTCAGTGGCTCCAACTGCATAAACCCTTACCTACTCATATCAGTGGTGAGATTTTTTCTGTACGTAGAAGAGACTGGGTGGGCAGGAACACGAAGACCATAGCGGGTGACGTTATTACCATCAAATTTAGGGAGATAGGGGCAGCAAATTATATCTGCAACACACCCAGCAGTGGACCTGCCACCCAAATAAACCCACTTCCCTTGTGTCATTTCCTACCCATACCTCCAAGACAAAACTTTCCCAGCTCTATCTTCCCAGCAAATAGAGGGTTTATACACCCCCCAGAATACACCACGTATCAGTGGCAGCAACCTCCACATACCCCACGATTCCCACAAATACCAAAACATACAACTTTCCAGTGGCAACAACCCCCTCAACCTCCACAACCTTCATACCATTTTTCCCAACAGTGGCAGCAACCTCCTCAACCCACACAACATATCATTCACCAGTGGCAGCAACCGTGGCAAGGACGCCCCCCCCCCTTTCAACCCACTAGGTCCTAACCACCGAGGCAGAGAAAGGGATGAATGGAGAGGACAAGAACAGTGGAGAAATTACAGTGATCCCCCACGTTGGGATGGTTGGAATGGCCTTCTCTTAACAAATAAGTATAGTGCCCTAGAGTGTGTCGACTGACCACCACAGCCAGAAGAACAGTTTCTAAATAGCACTGACCCACTGGTATCTCCGGACTCTCCTCTAACCCCTGTAGACCCAGAGATTCCTAGTGAACTACAAATAGTTAAAACCCTCAATAACAATCCAACAACTTTAAGCCTGATCTCCTGGAATGTTGCAGGACTAAGGACAAAGGTGGAGGATGGGACAATTATGTACCATGCGCACAGACATCAAATAATCTGCTTACAGGAGACGTGGTCACAACTAGAACAGCATTTACAGGGGTATAAGACATACTTCTCCCCTGCGTCGTTGGGACAGAAGGGTAGACCAAAGGGAGGACTAAACATCTATGTAGCCAACACCATTCAAAACATCAAAATAAATATCATTGAACTGGACCCTAACTTCCAGATCCTTGGTCTCTCCTTACCGAAAAAAGAGTTCGTAGTCATTATCAACCTCTATAATAACCTTGACGAACCAGAGTTTCAGAGAGTCCTGGCTCACCTCCACAAAAAACTAACTACCCTTAGACAGAAACAAGGAGCAAGAGGTGCGGTATCTATAATATGGGTAGGCGATTTTAACCTACACACATGTACCCAACCAAAGCAAAAATGTCCTGGTATGGTGACAGAGGAAGGTGTTTCTCTTATCCACTTCTCACACAACATCATGGGCAGAATAATGAACGATCTCCTATCAGACCTGGACCTCCAAGTAGCAAATACCTTGGATTATGGAACCAACTTACTAGCACCGACCTATATAGGAAGAGGTTTCAGTACCACGGTTGACTTCATAATAATATCAGCAACTCTACAACCTAGAGTAAAAAACTTTGAAGTCACACCGAATTCCCAAAGCGACCACGCTATATTAAAAATGGAAGTGATAACAAACCACCAACAGACTCCTCCTATGATAATAGCTAGCGCACTGACCCAGGAAAACATAAGCATGGATAAACTAAATGGGTATTCAATAAAGTGGGGGAAGATAAACCCAGAGGAACTCACTAAAGAACTGATAAAGTCAGTGTACCCCCAAATTAAGAACTGCCTGGATATGTCGACAGAAGATGAGGAACTTCTTAACAACTTTGCCCAAATTATGGACAAAATAAAGGTTCTACTCACAGCAAAACACAAAGCTGGACCACCCCGATTAAAAGGTTGGTTTAATCAAGAGTGTACCCAGGCCCATACAAAACTTAAACTAGCTCTAAACAAAGACGAAAGGGATCCTCACACTATATCCATCCTAAGAAGGGAATACCACAAAATCAGAAAAAAGAGAAAAGAGGAACTTAAGCAAGCCCTTTGGAATGAACTCCATATCAGCGCACAGGATAAAAACACCCAAGCCTTCTGGAGAATAATAAGAACTCCTTTTCTGGTTGATGACACACTCCCAAAAATTGAAGTCGCAAAAGAGATGCAGCAGAATGGGTATCTCACTTCACTAAAATCTTTCAAAAATCATCCTCCGATCAAGAAACAGAAGAGGAAAAAGAAATACCTCCAATATACCCTATTGATATAAACTTTGAAATCTCTGAGATCCTTCTGGCACTGAATTCAACCAAAAACGGAAAAGCTCCAGGCCCAGACGGAGTCCCGGCTGACTTTTTTAAATATAAAATAGATCTTTGGGCCCCGATCATTACAAGGGTGTGCACCGCAACGGCAAAGAAAGGAATCCTGGAGTCATGGACAAGGTCCATTATGGTACCGATATTCAAGAAAGGTAACCGCCAGGACCCTGCTTGCTACCGCCCAATTTCTTTGCTGGATTCACTGGGGAAGATGACAGGCAGAGTGATCCTGGAACGACTTCAGGATTGGGTGGAGGAGAGAGGTATACTATCTGACCTACAATTCGGTTTCAGAGAGGGACTAGGAACCGTGGAACAAGCTCTAAACCTCTCGGTTATTTTTGGAAAATATGTGCAAGCCAAAAAAGAAAAACTTTACATGATTTACGTGGACCTGTCCGCGGCTTTTGACTGTGTCTCTCATACTAAACTATGGTCCCTTTTAGCCCAAATGGGGGTAGATCCGCCACTCCTGAACTTTTTAAGGGAATTGTATTCCAATCCTTCTGCAAGAGTTCGATATGGCACAAAGGGAGAACTGACAGCGTCATTAAGAGTGGAGCGCGGGGTCAGACAAGGATGTGTCCTGGCGCCTTTCCTTTTCTCCCTCTATACTAACAACCTGGAGGTAGAGCTTCTGAAGGGCGCCCGGGATCTCCCGCAGGCTAAACATCACCCGATCCCCGCTCTGCTCTACGCGGACGACGCTGTCCTCCTGGCACGAACTTCTTGCGAACTCCAAAAGACCCTCAACAGATACTCTCAATTTATGAGAACCCTAGATCTTCACATAAATGTGAAAAAGACTTTCGTGATGACGGCCGGGGTCGGGAGAAAACATCAAAAAACCATTACCCTTAACACCCAAAAAATAGACTCCACAACTGAATATTGCTACCTAGGAGTCACAATAGACAACAAACTCTCCTGGAAAAAGGCAGTGGAAGCCAGGAAACACTGCTTTAAAAGAGCATTAGCAGCATTGGTGACGTTTACACAAAAACTGGGAAAACGACCGCCCATGGAACTGTTGACAATATACAAGGCCAAATGCCAATCGACAGCTCTATATGGAGCAGGCTTATGGGGTCATACGGATGTCACTTCCCTGCAAGTAGCAGAAAACAACTTTTTTAGATTTCTCCTGTCAGCCCCAAAGCGATCTTCGACTTATGCCTGCCACACAGAATTGGGCGTCCCACATATCGAAGATCTTGCAAAAATACAACCGCTACTCCTATGGCGCCGCATTTGGGCTTCAGAAAACAATGAACTCACAAAGACGATACTGGCAGATGCAATGTCCTTGGACCATGCTTTAAAAATTAAATGGCTAGCCTATATCAGGAACTTCTTCATTGACCTCGGAGTAGAGCAATACTACTAAAATCCTGAAAAAATTGGAGAACTTACAAAGAACAATTTAAAAACATTAGCCTTGGGACACTTGGAAAATCTAAGATTACAATCTGAAGTAGGGAAACAGTCCGTTCAACACGCAATAACGGTCCAATCCACCTTTTCAATTCAGCCCTACTTAACTCTCAACATTGGTACTTTTGATCGCTACCTTCTGATAAGATTCAGACTAAATATATTTCACAAGCTGGTAGCTTTTCCAACCCCAAACGTCTGGGATCCAAATCCACCTTTATGTCCTTGTGACGAAAAATCAACACAAACCACCCTCCACACCGTCTTGTTCTGTAAATTTTATCAGGAACATCGTAAAGTTTGGCTACTGACTCTCCTAAAATCTTGGGGTCTAAGACAATGTCGACCAGCCATGTTGAGCCTGCAGCTTTTGGATACTGAAGCCACTTGCTACCATGTTCTTAACTTCTTGAAGTGTATATACAGACACAGGAAAAATCTTTAAACTAACTGTACTGAACAAATTAATTGATTTTTTAAATTAGATATGTAACTTCCATGTTATTTGTAACTACTTTGCACTGCAGATTTTATTATGTACCGCTTTTATGGATTTCCAATTTCTGAAATTCCGAATAAAGTTTATTATTATTATTATTATTATTATTATTATTATTAGTGCACCCTTTTCTCCTCTAGCCAAACTAGCGACCCACCGTACTACCGCTGCTAAGCCCTGTACCCGGCTACTGCGAAGGCCATATTCAAGTCTGCAGGCGGCTTTTCACCAAATATAGAAAAGGCTCTACTGCATACCTGTCCCTACCATTTTGCCAAGTCTGGTGTAATTCCGTTCAGCCGTTCGGGCTGTAGCCGTGTCTAAAGGTCCCATAAAAAATGCCATTTGAAAAATTTCAAATTACATTTTTTCAAGAACTACTGGAGGGATTTTCACCAAACATAGCAAAGGCACATCTGCATACCAGGCCCTACCATTTTGCCAAGTTTGGTGTAATTCCATTCAGCCGTTCGGGCTGTAGCCGTGTCTAAAGTTCCCTAAGGAAATTAACATGGGGAAAACACGTTTTTGGACCCCCCTTTCGGCCCCCGCTTGAGGAATCCGCCCAAAACTTTCAGGGAAGGAGCGGAGCTGGCCAAAATTCTGGAAAATTACACACAGATTCCTCAATCGGTGCCAAAGTTATTCCCAATAGAATGTTGAGCGCATATAGATATATAATTTGCTCAAATTGAGTTTTCTCAACAACTACTGGAGGGATTTTCACCAAATATAGAAAAGGCACTACTGCATACCTGTCCCTACCATTTTGCCAAGTTTGGTGTAATTCCGTTCAGCCGTTCCGGCTGTAGCTGTGTCTAAAGGTCCCATTGAAAATGCCATTTGAAAAATGTCAAATTCAATTTTCTCAAGAACTACTGGAGGGATTTTCACCAAACATAGCAAAGGCAAATCTGCATACCAGACCCTACCATTTTGCCAAGTTTGGTGTAATTCCATTCAGCCGTTCGGGCTGTTGCCGTGTCTAAAGGTCCCTATGGAAATTAACATGGGGAAAACACGTTTTGGGACCCCCCTTTTTTCTCAGCCCCTGCTAGACGAATCCCCTCGAAACTTTCAGGGACGGAGCGGAGCGGAGCGAAGCAATTTTAAGGAAAATTACACGCAGATTCCTCAATCGGCGCCAAAGTTATTCCCACAAATTTACCACTACAGTCAGTGCAACAGTAGGGAAAGTGTTGGATAGCGGAGGAATGACATTTACTATTCCCACTTCAGTCAGTGTAACAGTATGGAAAGTGTTGAATAGCAGAGGGATGAAAATTACTATTCCCACTCCAGTAAGTGCAACAATAGGGAAAGTTTTGGATAGTGGGTGGGTAAAAATTACTATTCCCACTCCAATAAGTGTAACAGTAGGGAAAGTGTTAGATAGCAGAGGGGTAAAAATTACTATTACCACTCCGATGAAAGCAACAGTAGTTAAAGTGTTGGTTAGCGGAAGGGTACAAAATTACTATTCTCACTCAATAATTGTAACAGTAGGGAAGGTGTTGGATAGCGGAGGGGTAAAAATTACTATTCCCACTCCAATGAGTGCCACAGTTGGGAACGTTTTGGATAGCAGAGGGGTAGAAATTACTATTCCAACTCCAGTGAGTGCAACTGTAGGAAAAGTGTTGAATAGTGGCAGGGTAAAATGTACTATTCACACTCCAATCAGTCCAATAGTAGGGAACGTGTGGGATTGCGGAGGGGTAACAATTAATATTCTAACTCCAGTCAGTTCAAGATTAAAAACTAAAAATATATAAACAACAAAAAATGTAAAAAAACAAAATAAATAAAAAATATATAAATATGTTAAAAATTAAAATACAAATATATTTAATATTACAAATAAAAAAATATATGATAATGTTAAATGCATATGACAGATACCTACGAATATTATATCAAATACAATCAAAAATATTTTTCAAACAAATAAATAACTTTAATTAGAAATTATTTAGAAACACAAACATTAATTAATACATAAATGTACTTTGCTTATTTCCTACGCTAACCCCTCCCGTAGGCACATCGGCCAATGGCCGTCGCGAGCACTACCTTGGTAGTGCTGCGCACATCCGTTGGCCGACGCAGCCCCGCCCGCGCAAGGAAACTCCTGCACCGCAGAGGAATTTACGCTGCGGTTAAGGGGTTAAAACACCACACAATTCACAACCCACATCTAAATAAAAAAATGTACTTACATAATTAACATCATTAATCACCAATTAAAGAAATATGTTAATTAAAAAACAATTTAAAACTCATACACATTAATAATCTTCCCACACTTTTCCCCTATAACCCCCACAAACCACAGCTAAAATGAAACTGTAAAATAATTAGTTGCACAATTAAAACTTATTTTCAATTAAAAAACTAATAGTATTTACCAACTAATTATAAAGTAAGTAGAATTAATTGACTCTCCACCCATTACCTCATAAAAGTAAAACCCACACACCAAAAAAACAATTACCCTGATTAAATATCACCTAATTAATTAATGATCAACTAATTATTAATTAATGAATCATAAATTGCTTCCTGCCCTTTACCCCTATAAACCCCACAACCCTCACCTAAAATTAATTACACAATTTCCATAATCAATTTACAAATAATTATTTAATATTGATTAACAACAAATTAATAAATAACACATTTCTTCCCACAATAAACACTATAAAATCTCAATTAAATAAATATTAATAAATAAAAAATCCTTAATTTATTATAATTAAATTACCTCCTATCGTATTTGCCTATAAACCTACAACCAGCAATGGAACTAAAAAATGCAAAAGGTAATTAAAGTAAAGTTGATAACTACTAAAAATTTAACACCTATATTAAAAACATAACCAATTTTTATACAAAAAATACATCACATACATTTAAAATAAATATTAAAATACATTAAACTAATTAAAAAAATCAATGTTTTTAACAGCTATATTTTTACAAACGATATTAATGACTTCTATATTTTTAAAAACGATATTTCTTACCTTAAAATCGATATTCTTGAGCATGATATTCTTGCTGTCGATATTTCTGACTCACGATATTTAGGCCTCGACATTTCTGTAGTTCCACATATCCAGCTCGATAGTCTGTTTGTACACCACTTGAAAGAAGGTGGTTGGTGAATATGGGTCACAATTGCTCATGAATGGGAATGGCTAGACCCCATAAGTCCACAAGATATTGCCATCATTCCGGGGGCGATTTGCGAACATTCGTCACATCCAGGGACTCTGGGTGCCATGCATTATGCTTGAAAATTGTTTGGTTGAGTTATAGAAGCCTCTCGTACAAAAAAGGTTGTTTTCAAAACCATTGTGACCCAGCATGACCTGAAATCTCATTATTGTAAACAGATCAAAGGATTAGCAACACCGCTTACAAACGTTATAAATGAGATTTTGATGAGAAAATATTTGATGGAAGTGTTCCTGAACATTACAATAGAGACAGCAAAGTGAAGGAATAGGAAAGTGACAAAAAATGAGGTTGCTGGTTTGCAAATAATTTGTTAAAGAGATGCACAGCATGCAGTGGAGGTTCATGAATAGTAGTTGGAGAACAGGGTCATTAAACTGTGTGAGGGAGATCTTCTATAGGATAGCTGGGGTAGGTTCATGAGTCAAGCACATGCTCAATTTCACTTCGAAGTGTTGCAACTGAAAGTCACCAATCTGGCTCTGAACTCTTCTCACGTTGTTCATTGCAAAGCGTCTCCTTGTCAGGTAAGCAGGTCTTTGCCGATACACCCTCTGAAGAAGGAAGGAGGCAGGAAGGTCAGGCTCATTTTTGGCCTTTTGATTGATTTGGGTATGGACTCTGGCATTCAACAGGCAGATGGCAATAATGAATGAAACAAAGTGAGAGGTACCCCTTAAAAAAATTCAAGGGAAGTAGGGTTAAACAACCAATACTGAGAAGAAGTTCCCTTGAATGAGATATTCAATAAAAGAACTTAATTAACAAATCAATTAAGACCATAAAGTTAAGAAAATTGTATACAATTTATTAATATTACAAAATATATTAAGAAACACAAGTGGGTAAGAGCGCCACTGTACACAAATAAAACAAATAAATTGGAGGAAAAATTGTTAAAACGGTTTTTTGACATACATGGAGATCAAAATCGACCAGCAATATTGATACAAGGAAAGGGGAACAGACAACAGTACGACATCCAATTGTTACAGTACTAGGTGTACATTCAAACTCAATGTGATACCCATGTGCTGTGCACAGTTTTTATATTGTATCAACACAGGTATCCGAGTCTAGGAATTGTACTTGAAAATGCGTCGACGCGTTTCGGTGGTTGAAATAGTTTTGGACCTCCTTTATCAAGACTCTATCTTTTGTCTGTCGTGTATCTGGGGTCAAGAACGATCACCCTTTAAATTCTTGTTTGGAAAAACTCCCTGTACGTTCAGTTGTAGAAATGTGCGCTTAAGGATAAGTGAGTTGACATCAGTTTTCCTTCACACTTTTGTATGTCTGACTTCGGTTTAAAAGTCCTGCAGATAAACGAGGTGCGCTTGGCGATACTGCTCGTTAAAGAGCGTCTTTTTCTGTTTAAAAGAAGTGGAAACCAGGGGCGCTTTCGTGTTGTCCTCCCGGCGAAAACAATTGTTTCCCTATTCGGCCGAAGAGAATTGCCTGCTTCTCTGGTTTCAGTTTCTTAACTTTATGGTCTTAATTGATTTGTTAATTAAGATGGCAATAATGAGCCATCCTTCAATGCAAAAGAAAAAAAGGACAAACTAAGCAGACATAGAGTTAGAGGTGCGATTACTTCTTAGTGACAAATTTTCACAGATCTCTCCAGCCGATGAGGAGTCTACAGCTGGACTTACACCAAACATAAGAAATGCAGCATTCCCATCTGGGTTCTTTGAAAGGCGCTATGTGTATAGACTAGACAGTTTACCTTATTTTATTCCCCACAAATGTGACGTCAACTGAAGATTCTCATTACTCCAAATAAACCACACAACTGGCGATACTTAGACCTTCTTCTCTATTTGGAGAAACCATGCAGGGCACTTGCAGTACATATCACGTCTCTAAGATATTAACCAAAATTGTACACCCAACCTTCCATCAATGAACATGCCTGCCTGGTTCCTGAATATCACAGGTACTGACATTTAAAGCAGCTGAAAGACTGCATGGATATTGTGTAAAAAATAAGCTAATACCGCCTCTCATTACTTAAAATAGAAGAGATTCTATATCTGATCTCTGAAAAAGACGATTGATCAAAGTACCTTATTTTGGTTACATCTAGGCTATTGTTTTCATTACTAGGAGTAGACTACTTCTCAGGAACCACCATTGATTTAAGCATTGGCAAAGTCAATAGATCTTGCCTTTTGGACTTTTGCCAGTGCTGTTTGTCGATGCTGTGCAGTATCGGCAATAGCAGTTTTTTGCTGCTGCTGTGCGGCACCGGGCCAAAATGAAAAAATCTAAAAAAGATGATGGCTATTAGCAACTGCATCTTTTCATAGATGCATGCACGCACATTTGTCACCATGCACTCATGCACATGCCTACAAAGTGATGCAGCACCAATTTTATTATACACCAATCGAAGATAGTGGATGCTACTTGGATCAGTGTGAGACGGACGGTATCCCGAGCCGGAACGACGACCGGAAGTGGGGTAACCCGAGGAGTGACACCAGCGCCAACCAGGAAGCGTTTGAAGGTCTAGTTGTCAGTCAGGACGGGCGGTCCGGAACAGAGAGGAGGGACAATGAAAGCCTTACCCTATTGGAGGATGGGCGGCGTAAGCAGGAAGCGGTTTCCTGGAGCCCGGAGAAGGACGGAGAGAGCGAAGAAGCAGAGCCCAGCAGTACCGACGGCGGAGAAGAGCCCAGCAGTCTCGGCGGCAGAGAAGAGCTTAGCTGTCCCGGTGGTGGAGAGGAGCCCAGCTATATCATCGGTGGAGAGGAGCCCAGCAGTTCGGGAGGAGGAGCGGAGAGAGGAGAGAGCAGGTACGGCGGAGACCAGTACCCAGGCAAGAACCCCTCACCTAAAGAGAAGGCGCATACACCCAGTGGCCGAAGGAAGGGAACAACCGCCCCAGGTCCGGACACCACGGCCCTGTGGACGGGCCGTGGCCCAAGGCAAGTACCGTTAAGAGGTGCTTTCTGGTGAGGGTGGTGGGGTGGCGAGGGGTAGATTAAAACAAAGGCAGGTTGACCCTTTCCCTCGCGAATCCTCCCCCCCCCTCTCCCTCACTACGCAAGGTGGTGGTTGCACCAGTATTATAAGCCAGAAACAGATCTGACTAATCCCGGCCCTATCTTTCTTTCTTTTCATTCTGCCCTTCTGAGGAGTCCCGGGGAGCCCACACCAGAAAAGACCAAACCAAGGACGGCGCCGAATACTGTCCGGAGGAACATCCACTTCTGTTTGTTATGTTTAGTCCTTATTTCTTTTGTTTAGCACTGTGAACCTCAACCCACAACAAAAACAGTCAACTTAAGTCTGTTAGACTGAAAAATAAAGATACTTGCAACCTAAAGAACCCCAGACATCTCTCTCCTCATTGCCAACCACCCGGTCCATCCTTAATCAGTAAATTGAAAAACTAATTTTTACACTGTTAGCTTTTGTTATGATCCACAAAAGGCTTTCCCTTACAGCTAAAACCTGTCTGGTAGGCGAGACCTAACAGTTACTTATTGTGCGCCTTTTTTAGGTTGAGTGTAGCCAGCGCGCATGCGCTGTCTGAAAGACTTTTTGTAATGAGTAGAGTAGTATATTCCCGCCTCCTGCTTGCTATTGGTTAACTTTTTCTTTTCTGAGTCCTGATTAGTTGAAGCTCCCGATATGTCACTTCTGTTTCATCTTGAGCAGCACCAACTAACTACAGTTTACTTACTCTGTAGTTGTCCATTGTGGCTCTTTTAGGGACTTCTTTTAGGTTAGAGCGCAGCGCTTCTTTCCGTGGGGCACAACCTTCAACCTCCCAAACATCTATATGCAGGGGTGAGTCACTTTGTTTTAGCACGGCTCCCTACTTGGTGCTTTTTTTCTTTTTAAACTTTCACATGCATGGGCGCCACGCTACATACTTTAGCGTGGTGCCCTCTTTTGTACTTATTTGAGTTTTTTACATTTTCCACAGCCTGCCGTTGTTCTCCCCCTGCGGCCACCAGTGGCAGCCTGTCATGCAGCAGTACCGTGTCCAGTTCCCCCAGTAACAGGGACGAATACGGATCCAGCCACTTTTGCTTAACACCTTCCGCCCACCGACGACTGGCATACATCTACATAGACTGCGGGTCCCCATCGCTTTGCCAGAACCACCAGCTCAGAGTCCGGCACCTCCACACAGCCTCCTGTTAGCCATCAGCAACCCCTATGCCGGCCTCCAATAAGGACTTCCTTGGTGAAGGCTGGCACGGAGGGTGTTGTTGGCAAACAGGAGGCAGCAGTCAAGAGTGCCACTTTCCGGAAACACGGATTTTGGGCTGTTGGGGCCGGCAAAGCGCTGAGGACCTGCAGCTATGTATATGTAGGCTATAAGGCTTGTAAAGTTGGAGGGGCGTTGCCCATCACCAGGAACCCACCCCCTGCGACCACACAACACCTGGGCCGTTTGTCATACCGAGGGTTGGGCTCAGCGGCTTACGTGTTTACCCCCTTGAAGGTTGGGGAACAGTCGCAGGGGGACCTTGTTTTGCCAGCTGCTTGTGACAATCAGCAGCAGTGTTCTGCCCTCAGTATCAACAGCCTGCCTCTGCTCCCAGAAACACAGAGAGATTCTGCTGCAGACTGCAAGCTGCATGCAGCTGGGCTCAGCGCCAGCACCTTTTAATCAAAACATTCATTTTTGACAGAAAGGGTGGGGTAATGAGAGGCAGCTTGGAGTTCGCAGGCAGGCAGCCCCGGGAAGTACTGAGCTAATATTGTGCAGGTCCGGGCTGCTTAAAAATAGGACATTTATCACGCTATAAAAGGGTGGTTGATAAAAAGACTGCAACCAGGAAGAAAGATAAGACAGCCTTTATTCTTCACAGCTCGTCTCTCCACCAGTACAGGTACCTCACATGAACATTCTAAGGTAGCCTCCAGAGTCCCCGGGAGGTACCAACCGGAATGCTGGGTAGGGGAAGTGGAATGGACAAAGTATAATATAAGATACCAGTAATATTATATGATGGGTAGTATGCTGACTAAAACATAACGTAACCAGATTGTAACAGTGGTCCCTGGCGATCTCAGTTATTGCAGACCCGGGCTTTCACCAGGTCCGCATGTAGCCTGCTTAGAATACATTCAACCCTGCCGATACATAACTGGCACTATTGCACGTGCCCCTCTGCCCATCACCAGGAACCACCCCTGTGCTCGGAATATATTGCAAGGCATTAAGGAAAACGACATAAGACAAAATCACACAGTATGTAAGTACCTTGCCTAATGACCATAACATGATAGACACTCTCAGATATTCTAAAGTTAAACTCTTCAATGACTGGGGTACTGCTGACCGATTTCTCTTGGGTGTACTGAAATGCCTTGGAATGGCCTCAGTCTATGAACTAAAAGCATTGCCCTTCAAAAAAAAATCATCTCACTCTTGGCACTCTATTAACCACAAGTTGACACTCATGTTTTTATCCTTTGAATATTCTCTACTTTCAGTTTGAGATTTCTATGAAGAATTCCTTTATAAAATCCAGGCTAGAGTACTGCAGGAGTGTTTATTTGGTATCTCTTATAAACTCTCCCAACCAGCACATGCTAATTAAAAATGCAACAGCCAGGCTGCTCACAGGCTGTAACAAGCATTGCAATGCAATCGGTCTTGCATTTGTGAGAGTTTAAGCGATGGGCATTGTAAATGACAATGCCCTTTATTTATGTTTTAAAAACCAATACCTAAATAAAAGGCATTGTTATTTACAATGCCAATTGCTCAAATTCTCGCAACCATTGCAAATGCTTGTTCTCTATTCTGCCTTTCCATTAAACCAGAGGTCTAGTAGGAAATGAGTAACTTGCTCCTCCAATACTGGATCGTTAGATTCACATTTGAATCATACCCCATTGTTGAGCTGGGGATCCCGTGGTAGTCATAGTGTGGAGTACAGTGTTAAACATAGCCTGGAAAGTTTAAACATGGTCACATTATAAACCAATTTACATCATTCAAAAATCAGATGGAAGCTTGGAGAACACCACTTCCCCCAGTGGCCTACCATAGCTCTGCCAAGTCTTCACAGTTAAGTGGCTTACTAGAGCAATTTGGTTATGGGTGTGTTATAGTCCTTTACATTTAACAACTGGATTAAGTAGACAGTGTCTGATACCTCCAAAAATGATCTATCCTGACCATGTGGAAGCTGTGGTAAAAAGAGTCTTCATTCTGAAGATTCATATAAAGAATGCATTTAGTGCCTCTATCCTGACCACCAAGCTAAAGAGAGTAAGAATGGGGGAAAGCCAAACTAAAGGAAGCAGCACCTACCTGCGAGTTGCCGCCACCGCCAGGAGTCTTCCAGAGGCAGCCAGGAAGGCTAGAGACACGCCGCCACCGCCAAGAGTCAAACACCAGCGGACTCCACGCGCCGCCGCTCCGGGACTACAATTCCCGGCAGGCTACGCGGCGGCGCGCGTTGCTGACGACGCGAGGGCGCCAGGAGGCGCACTTAAGCGCCGCGGACACCGGCGGAGCTGGGGAAAGCCAAACTAAAGGAAGCAGCACCTACCTGCGAGTTGCCGCCACCGCCAGGAGTCTTCCAGAGGCAGCCAGGAAGGCTAGAGACACGCCGCCACCGCCAAGAGTCAAACACCAGCGGACTCCACGCGCCGCCGCTCCGGGACTACAATTCCCGGCAGGCTACGCGGCGGCGCGCGTTGCTGACGACGCGAGGGCGCCAGGAGGCGCACTTAAGCGCCGCGGTCACCCACTACGCGGGACGCGAGCGGGACGCCCGGGGCGAAGCCCGGGCAAAGGGCGGGCCCTCTGAGGCCCTCAGAGGTCAACAGTGGTCGGGCGGGCCACCCCACCAACACTTCCGAGGAAGGTTAGTCTCTGAATAGGTTTCCTACAATGGCTGATTGTACCGCTACATGCATTAATGTTGACATCCTTACTCAGGGCGCAGAGTCCCCTGTAACACTGCTAACATCGTTTGAGGCATTGATAGACACTGCATTCAACGAGATTGTTGAGACCGAAAGGAGATTTTCTATGGGTCCATTGAGTATAAATCAACCACATGCCATGAGCAGTCTCAATGGTAATACCCATACCCACATGAATCCTGAAATAATTGTTGTAAAACCCTCACATCCCATTGTTGAAGTACCAATTGTCTTAGACGATGAGGACACTGTCACATACATAGCACCAGAAGTGACTCTTGGCCATGCCCCAGAAACAACATCTATAGAGGCTGCTAACAAGGTATCTGGTAAAGTTGCAGCCAAGAGAAAGAGGGGCCCTGCTAAAATAACCCACAATAAACGGAAGCAGCCACTAAGGACTGTCAACCAACCAACTCCACAAAGTATGTGGAATAAGGGGAAGAGACAGAAGTTGGTCCAACACATAGCACCTATACAGGATCAACCGCATCTGGGTGACGTGGTCGTTATAAATAACGAGGGGTCAAATTATATATCTATCTCCACCCAGACTGAGTCCCCCCACGGAATTGACAAACCTAGTCATTATGCCAAGTCAGAGGGGAACCTTATTGAGACTATTGCAGACACAATTTTTAAAAATTTGGAAGGTCAAATGATCAAACAATTTAATAATATTTTTAAAAGACTTGATAAATTGGAGAATTTAATTAAAAACGAGGATGCAAAGAGAAAAGGCATAGCGAACTTGGACAAAATGAGAGTAGAACGTCTGCTAAAAGACCTTGAATCCACTACTCGTGTCCCCACCACTGGTGACCATGGTAATATCAGGACAGTGGAACAACAAGCCATTCCTAACCCAACACAGTCTGTTACACCTAAGGTGACTAAAAATAAGGGTATAACTGGCAGTAACCTGCCTGATCGTCAAACCAACACTCCCTTACCCCCATGTAACCCTATACATGGAAATGTTACTTCATCCAAACCTTCTGTTTCCACTAATGATACAAGCGGATTATCTATTAATTCTACTAAAAAGGGTATTACAGCGAAGCAGACCACCCTAGTACAGAAGGGTTCTGTTAATCCCAGCCAGCACGACAAAAAGATCACGCATGAGGACAATAGACCTATTAAACATCAAGGCCCGGCCCTACATCTTCCACCTGAGGCTTGTCCTTATGTCCTAGTTCTGGCTGGTATCCCACCGCTTAAGGAAGGTCAAGGAGAATCATGGGTTCAACTTCACAATAAGTGTATAGACTGGCTATCGAAGCACAAGGGAGTGGGTTATGATATTTCAAAAGAAATCATAACCACACGGCGAGTAACCTGGGTCGGTCCCCTTTACAAAAATATCAATGGGGACTGTATTGTAATTAATTTTAGAAACCCGGGCACTGCAAAATTCCTGTTGAACTACAATCCTGGTCGACACGGCCCATCTACTGTGGTGACCCCACTACCATTAAAATATTTTTACCGTCCTCCCCACAAGATGATGCAACCCCCTCCAGTTTTCCCATTACAGAATAGGTTTGGAATCTTCCAGGACCTGGACACATTGGACTGACTGTCCACTGAAAGCACCAAACTACTTCCCGTGTGCTTTGAGGCAGTTCAGTTAAAGGAACCATCTCCAGAGGCGGCCCCGTTAACACTGGAGATTTCTCCATCTAGCCCATTATGCGTCCAACAGGGACATGTTACACCTAAATCCGCCTCAAGTACTAACCAGGGTCCCTGTCTGAGGAATAATAAAAGTAATAACCTAACCATCCTCAGTTGGAACATTGCGGGCCTGAAGTCCAAGTTGGGAATTCTTTCATGGAGGGACTGTGTCAATTGTTATGACATATTGATGTTTCAAGAAACTTGGTGTGTTGAGGATCTATTGTTTGAGGGGTATAGTTGCCACAACAGGACTGTCCCGGTCCCTTTGGTTGGTCGTCCTAGTGGAGGATTGGCCATTTGGATAAAAATTTGTGCTGGAACTAAAATTGACGAACTACAAACAAATTGTCCTAGTTTCATGGCACTCTCGTATACCCAGAGGATAAAACTGTGTTTAATCAATTTCTATAACAATGATTTTTTGTCCCAACCTAATCGAAATTTTATTCTCTTATTTGATTTTATTAATGAAATTATGGATGGACAGGTACACGGGAAATTTGATGGCATTTGCTTAGGGGGGGATTTTAATGCACATGTACATCCAAGAAATCCCCCATGCAAAAGAGGTATAGAACTGTTAGATCTTCTAGCTACTAGTGAACTTGTTAATTGCATGGAACATGTAGGTATGGAAGACCATGCATCCCCATTCCCTACTTTTATTGGACATGGGGGTGGTACAACAATTGATTATGTTTTCGTTTCACATGCTATTGTAAATGCATTAATAAGGGCAGAAGTAGTGTGTGAAATCCACAGTGATCATTACCCAATTGCCATCCATTTATCACTGCCGAAGGGTAAGTGTCCAAGACGTGAAATAGGCGCAATGGGTCTGGAGGTTTCGACAGATAAGTTGAGGGTAATCTGGAAGGGAGTAGACAATAAGGGAATCCTGGCAGGAGTATGTAAAAAATACCCAACTTTGATCAAAGATTGTCTTAGCACAGAGGACCATGGGATCAACGTGGTTAAAGCGTTCTCTGAACTCTGCACCACAATTAAAGGCGAAATTTCCAGACCAGCCTCTAGTAAGGCTGAGGAAACGCCCAGATGGTTTGATGCCCCATGCTCAAAAGCAAACAGGATGCTTAGAGCTGCCTTAAAAGCTGAACCGAGGGATATACCACGGGTAAGGTTGCTCAGAGCAGAGTACAAGCGTGCTTTACGCACCAGATCAAATGATTTACTGAAAACCCACTGGGATTCCCTGGCACGATCTGCTGACCTAAAAGATACCACTGGGTTCTGGAAGGAGGTAAAGGAAATAAGATCTATCGGTTCTATTTTGACCGAAATCAATTGTAATATTACTGGTCCTACCTGGGTTGCTCATTTTGGTAAAATCTATGCAACACCAGATAATCCTCCTTTGCTGTTACCCCCTCCACACCCAATGTCTATTTCCACATCTGAGGTATTTGATGCCATTTTAGAAAGCGCCGGGAATAAAGCGCCCGGATCCGATGGGCTCTCTATAGACCAATTAAAATGCGAGCCAGATGTTTGGGCCCCATTGCTATGCAATGTTTTTAACAATTTAACTGAAGGGGAGATCCCGGAAACATGGTCACGTAGTATTATTGTTCCTATTTTTAAAAAGGGCGACAGGCTGGATCCTGGGTGTTACCGCCCAATTTCTTTAATAGATAATACTTTAAAAGTTTTGGGACGGATCTTATTTAAAAGGATAAGAACATGGACTGATGAGAATAACATCCTACATCCGAGCCAGTTCGGGTTCCGTAGTAGCGTCGGAACGGTGGAGCAATGCCTGAATCTGAACCTGATCATGGCAAAATATAATATTGCAAAGAAATCACCTTTATACTTTGGTTTTATGGATCTGAGCTCGGCTTTTGATTTTGTTAACCGTTCCCGGCTTTGGTCTACCCTTCTTGAATATGGTTTAGATGACCATTTGGTACATTTTTTAGCTTTTTTACATCGTGATCTTAAAGCTTGTGTACGTGTGAATCAAATGGGTGAAGTTTCTGATGATATTAGTATTGGCAGGGGGGTCAGACAAGGGTGTGTGCTGGCCCCTCTCCTGTTTATTTTGTATATCAATAAGCTAAGCAGCACTTTGAGCACCCTAACTAGTGATGTGCCCTACATTAATGGAGTCCCTATACCCACCCTTCTTTATGCGGATGATGCGGTCCTGATGGGCCGCACTCCAAAGGCACTCCGTATTTTAATTTCAGGTTTTGTCCTTTTTATGGCCGATTTAGGCCTAACAACTAATTTTAAAAAATCATTAATCATGAGCTGTGGTCCAAAAAATCACAAAATCCCCCAGATCATTTCAGGGTCAAATGTTTTAAAAAGCACCAGCACTTTTCCCTATCTAGGGCTGCTATTTTCAAATAGTGGTACGTGGCATGCACATGTTTCTTATGCCAGGAACAAGTTGGGCAAGGCTATTAACTGTGTAACCTCATTGAGACAACCCAACCAAGCTGATGTAATAACTCCCCTGGTTAAGATATACCAAACCCAATGTATGCCAACCGGCACTTACGGCGCTGAGGTTTGGGGCTATACCAACTGCTCCCCTATTCAAATAGAAGAGAATAGATTTTGCCGTAAGGTATTGGGGGGGGTTATCTGTTCTCCAAACTATGTATGCCATAACGAACTAAATATCCCTTACATAGAGGACTTTGTGAGATCCAGACCAGCACTATTCTGGATAAAGATTTGGAACAACACGGCTGCTACATTGACCCGTGAAATTATTTTGGATTGTCTAAAGTGTGACAGGGGACACCATATACCATGGCTGAAAGCAGTAAAAGAGTGCCTTGCAAGTGTGGGTTTGGCTTCTCTGTTCACATCACCAAACCTAATAAACCGCTCCCATAAGACCATCATTTTAAGGGCATTGTATGACCTATATAGAGAAGAGCGTGATAGAAAGAACCTGACTAAATGCACGGTTGTAAAATATTTGGCCTATTCTGAACCACATGTCAAAAAACCTGGCCCACCGTACAGATATTTGCGTTTGCATCTTGGTAGATGGGTAAGGGGTTTACTGTTTCGTTTTCGAGATGGGAGCATAGTTAACCTATTGAACTTCCCGATGGGATACAATAAACATCTCGAAACCTTAAATTGCCCCTGTAACCCTGACATGAAGCAAAGTCTTATGCATTTCTTGTTCTTTTGTGGTTTTTATAAAAAATTCACTGCACATTATCTTATGCCCTATTGTAAGAAAAACGGATTAACTAATTTTAAATTGGCACTTCGGTCCCTTCTGGAATTGGGATCAGATGAAGTCATTTTTAGGATGAGTTGTTTTCTCAAAGCTGCTGTCAGATCGAGAATCACCCTTAACATTGATGTATAAACTATTGCACACTGCACTTTCTATTTTGCACTCTTTTTTGATAAAATTTTTTTAATCTACTTTGTATATGAAAAATTACGTGTAAATAGATAAAAGTATAATAATGTGACGTCCATCCCCCTTTTTAATAATGGTTTAATAATGGTTTTAATATCGTGTTTTAATAGTGCTTTTAAATAGCGTTTTTAAATAATACTGTAAGATATTCTCTTCTTTTATAAAAACCTAAAAATTCACCACTATGAAGGGATATATGCTGTATAGTTGGGATATTGTAAATGGATTTTTGATTTTGCTCGTTTGTTCTCGGACTATTCTCCAATTGTAACTATTGAATTGATTGAATGTTTTTAAAAATGTCTTGTGTTTTTTGTTTGTACTTTTATGGATGTTTATTATTCCGAATAAAGATCTTTTGACTTGACTTGACTTGTAAGATCAGTCACACATTTTCCACAAAAACTCTCAAAGATAGGGAAGGTAGACTTTTACTCTGGTTTCAAAAATGTTAATCTGTAAATTTACCTTTGTCTGATGGGAACTCAGAGAGTTCTTCAAGAACATTAAAAAAAGCCCAAAAGAGGGTTAATTTTCTTGAAAGATGCTCTCCCAAGCCCACTTCGGAGGACATGCCATCTAAACCAAGAAAATTGTTAAAAAATCCAGGGAGCTGAGTTTGTCAGCTGAGGTGGTCATTATTACTAAATTATTCACTTCAAAAACAATATCTGATCCACCAATATCTAGAAAAAAGATACCTTCTGGACTTAGTGGGACAACATTGTTAACAATATTATAGTTGACTGGACTAGTGACGACGAACTCAATGTCAAGACGGAAAGCAGACTTCTCTCCGAAGGATAAGTCTCTCTATCTTCCACCAGTGATGACGGCCTCATTGACAACATCCTTGACAATAACTTCTTCAAGGACTTCTACGCCAGCAACATCTATTACTACAATCAAGACAACGCCTTTGACAATGACCATCATCTAAGATGTCGCAATGGCAACAGAGTATGCTGACCATAAATATAAAGGTCCACCCGCTGAATTTAAATGCAGGCGGACAATAGTTTGGCAACGGCTGAGACTACTCTGTCTCCATAGTGCCCAAGCTTCCATGACAGCCCGATAAAATAAGGGCCATCATAGAATTGGATATATGTCTGCGCTCCCAAATTAGATGGGCCAATATATGGCCATTGTTTACTACTCATCACAGCCAGGAAAACCCTAGTGGTAAGGGGGCAGTAAAACACTAGAAAATGCCCCCTCGCCATAGGAGATGACTCTCAAGGAGGGATTGGGGTTTTTTTACATAGAGAAAGTTTTACAACAAAACGCGTCTGTTTCTGTTCGTGCTTAGCGTGCTGTGAATAAATTAACAGTTCGGTCAAGGTAAGAGAGAAGACCCCTCGTGTTCCAGGGAACAGGGTACTAAATGACCAAGCAAGTCTGAGGAGTATCCCTGGACTAACTTAAAGACAACAGGTTATGTGGAAATATCACTACAATCACATTTCATCCATACATATACTCTTAGGAAACAGGCCAAGAACTAAAATATAACGTTTACACTCTTTTTATTAAAATATAATCAGATTATTTCATATTAAAATTTCAGAAGAAACAAATATTCTGAAAGAATACAGTGTAAAGACATCTTATACATTTAAATAAAATACATAAAAAAATATAAAAACAGAACACCCCTTATACTCTGATGATTCAAATGATATTTCCAACAATTTGTGGGATCCAATAGCCTTAAACAATTCATATGTTACTACCAGGGTTCATAGATTGGCATATAGCTGGTGTCCTTTAGGCTTTACTTGGATTCTCTATTTCTCAGTGCGTTGACGCATTTCGGTGTTGGTACCGTAGATAAGGTCACACCTTCTGCAGGACACATTAAAACGGAGTCCTCTGTTTCATATGATTGGAATCCTTCTGTATATTAGAAAGATATCCATCAGTAAAAGACACTATCTCTATTTACCAAACAGTGCCTAACAAGTCTTAGTTATCATTCAGTCTTGGCTTCTAATTTTCTAGCTTAAAAAAACCATTACATCTGACTCATTATTGTGACCTATATTGTACAGTTACACGGTCATCCGTTTGTGTTCTGTAAGGCCTATAATATAATATCATTCAGACAGTATACGTGCTCTATAAATCTAAATTTACACATATGTCATGATTCATTATATTTCGCTTCAGTAGTGTTCAAATCCCCTCACAGCTCCCCGGGTCCTCCATTATATTTTAGTTATTGGCCTCATGGACACTAGCATACCTTAAGGTTACGCAGTATATTATCTCTACATGACTACCAACCTAAATTATTAGTGTCGGCGTGGTCTTATGTTTCTCTCACCCGATGTCATCTAGTCTGTCACCACCATATTATGCACGGTTAAAGGTTCAACCTCTTGATTCTGGGGAGATTATAGCAACAACCTCATTAGTTTTCTCATTATAAATAATCCTTGGTCGAGATTTTATCTTTTGTTTCTAATCTCCTACCAACCTTGTGTATTCTTGTCCAGGTAGCCGTGATATAACAGCGTCCTATATGACCAGACTCCCTGGGTATAAGGAGTGGAAGCCCTTCGTTCAGGTATCGTTTTCGCAAATCTAATAGGAATTTCAATGGGAACCCATTAAGATCACATCATCTATTTCATATCAGTTCCCTTACTTCGTATCGGGATTCTAACCAGGTGTTTTTCTTATGTATTTTCAACGTCTGTACGTTTGGTTCCTTCTTATATTGATTAGGTCTGTACTGGTGGTTCCCTCTCCTCTCCGGTGTTCAGGGATTTTTTCCTTTTTTTTGGATATGCAGAAGTCTGTTATTAAAGAGATATATCATATATGATTTCTCATTATTCAGCTATATTTATTTCATGATCACCCTGCCTCCTTTCAACTTCTAATCTAGTATCCTTACCGTCTATTTAGAGCAATGTTGGTATTTCTAAAGTTTCCACTTGACATTGAGGTTATGCGGTACACTCATCAACGGGGTTCTAGAACTGGATATGTTCTATAGAAGAAATTGCATGCCTTTACTTTATTATATTTTTGCTCCTCTTATAGGGCTATGTTTATATTATTTTTGTATATTCTAGGTTCCCCGTATTTCTGCTGCCTGGCCCCCTCCTTTATCTGGGGGACCGTTTTTTATTAACTGATATGGTATTTCTAAACGTGTCATGTTATTTCCTTCACGCTGATTTATTTATGTCTCCCCTTACGTTTCTCTATACGGGCTCACACACGTCTCTCATCTCTCCCCTTATTAATCGTTGTCAAGGAACACTTATGGTGCCTTCCTTAGCTTTACTTGCAGTACAGTTTGTAATTACGGGCAGATTAATGTCTCTTACATCTTTTCCATATAGCGTTTCATGCTCGATCTACCTTACTCTATCTCGCATTGGGAACCCCCATCGTGATAAGCACATTATTAAATGGTGTTCCTTACTTTGCGGACTGCTCCCATTACCCTCTCATCTACCAGGCTGACCTCGCCGCATTTAAGAAAACATTCCCCATTTCATACCTTGCAGTTGGCCGCTGTCCTCGTTACCTCGTGTCGTTCTCGGTGTTTGATAATTCTCGAACACCCCCGATTCGAGTCTTTTTAAGCGTCAGGGACTAATTCGTGTCAGGTGTATGGTGTTGTTCCCTTGAGTTTGCGTATGCGCTATACTATAGCGCATGCGCACTCTTCATCATTCAAGTTGGTACTATCATGGCCATCTTAAAGAGGGATGGCCTCTTCCGTATTTAGTGGGTTACAGGTTCAAATCTGCCCTTACAAAATTAAATTTATTTAATATCGATGCCACTTGGTCTCCACTTACGTCTTTTTGAGCGTCAGGGACTGGTTCGTGTCAAATGTTGTACCCTTGGTTTGCCGTATGCGTTAAACCTTACCGCATGCGCGCTACTCGCACATCAAGTTGATATTACCCCGGCCTTCTTTGAGAAGGGTGGTCCATCCATATTTCATGGGTTTCAGGTTCAAATCTTCCCCTCCTGGGCTAAATACCTCTCAATTTTAAGAGATCTAATCAAATACTAAGATTATATACTAATAGTGATACATATGGTAATATATTGATTTACAATTTTCTTGTTAATTTCAATTTTAATTTTTTTTTGGGTGCGTTATCTATTAAATTAACCCATCTATTCATTCTATTATCTATCCATTGGGACTTAATTAGGTAATAACCATTATTTCATAAATATTATTTTACAGAAAATGGGGTACATAATTTATAATCCTTATATTGAAAAACTCACTGTTCTTTATTGTGTATATACTATATCAGGGTGTCCCAATCCTCCCTGGTGTTCAGTCCACATGTAATGGTATTGAACTTAATCATATACCATTGTTCTTGTTGTTTCCTTCTCTTACTACTGTTTCCCATCCTCGTCTGCTCCCTTATTTTTTCTACTACTACCCATCTCATATCTTTTTCGCTATGATTCTTATCTCTCCAGTGGCTAACCAGAGGGGCATTCTCCTTGTTCAATCTAATTGCTGATTAATGCTTCCCTATTCTGACTCTCAGCTCTCTCCCTGTTTCTCATATGTATCCTTGATTACAGAGAGACAGGATCAAATATATCAAATTTTTGCTCCTGCAGCTGTTTAATGTATTAATCCTGTGTTTTACAGAGTTTACACAAATCTCCTTTGTGACCAAGCATTGATCACAGACCCTGCAGTTTCCACACTTGTAGTTTCCTACCGCTCTTTCTCCTGTGATGGTACTTTGGGCGTCTATAGTATCATCCCTATATGTGTGTACCCGGGTAGAGCGTACATTTTTATTTTTTCTGTAGGCATATAAAGGCCTAGGAAGTGTCGTTTGAGCTCCCTCATTCAGGATCTTCCAATTATGGTTGATCACATGTTTCATCTGGTTTGCAATGCCTGAGAATTGACTCACCATGACAATTTGGTCAAGGATTGGCTTCCAATCCTTCTTCTCTAGAAGGCTGTCTCTATCATAATAGCGAGCCCGCTTTAGGGAGTGATTGATCAGTTTTTTAGGATAACATCTTTCTTTAAACTTCAACTTAGTCTCCTCTGCATGTTTATAAAAGTCATCTACTGAAGTGCAATTCCTTCTTAATCGAAGGGTATATTGTCACGTTGGCTTTTGGGGTGATAACATCCGTAATTGGGTGAGATTTAAAGATTATATTTTCTTCATCTGGTCTGGGACCGAAGAGGTCCTTAAAGAATTTTTAATGTGGATCAATCTCGGAGACAATAATCTTAAATTCACAGCCTCCTATAGAAACCAAAATGTAGACTTTCTAGATATTACTGTAAAAAATGAAAATAACCATCTTGCGGTTGAATTATTTAAAAAGGAGACAGACCGTAACACGGTATTACATTATAAAAGTTATCACCCCAAAAGTCAACGTGACAATATACCCTTCGATGAGGCAGTGAAATCACCATCTCTGAAGCAGGCATACTTGGCTGATGAAATTGGCAGAGGGCAGCACTGTGGATGGAGGAATTGTTTCACTCAGCAGTCCACGCAATGTGATAACTGAGCTGACCCTCCTTGCTTTCACATCTGCTTAATCAACATGGACACAGATATGCAGGACCAGATGAAGCTAGAGCAGGACCAAAGAAAAGTCCTAAAGAAAGCAATGGATGAGGACTGGGAGCAACTGGAAATTGAGCGGTAGAACACTAGGTGGCATGACAGGGCCCTGCAGCTATTCCAGCACTTGTCCATTAGACAGCCAGTCATACCTGCAGGATTGTGTTGTATGCCTGGATCATCCCCTGCAAGTCCACAACCTACCAGAGACAGCAAATGAGAAAGTAGGTACTGATATCAGCACAGAACCAGTATTACATAGCGGTGTGGCTGATACCCTTGAAGAGGTGGATCTACCCAGCACATAGGTCACAGCTCCTTTCTAACTCTAGTACAGCCTCAGCACGTATTACTCCAACCTGCTACATACAGTTATGTTTGTGAATGTATAAAATTATCGTTTCACTTATCACTGCCTAAACCCTACTATACGAACAATAACAAACCTACCACTACAAAGTGTTACTTCTTGTGAGTTGCCTTGGGGTAAGCCAAGGAACAGGTGAGATGAGTGAACTGTGCCTGGGTGTTTGTGCACAATGTGAGTCATTACTGTAAAACCCATGGCTGAACACATGGCATCCATCACCCATCCATAACCAGGCATGCTGAGGCAGCCAACACACATGGTTCAGGATGCCATTTAAAGTCGTAACCTTAAATTGTATATATGGGTTACTTGAAAGGTTGGTGTGCAAAAAAGGCATATTGTAATGAGAATGTCCCCCTGCATGGTAAATTGGCATGTACCCTGGAATGATTGCACAACTGAGTGTGAAACTGGTATCCTTACTTTTATTTTGGCCCTAGCATCATGTTAATCTAGGGAGTGTACAGAGGCCTGTACAGAGACCTGTCCTGTGAGCAGAAGAGGCGACAAAGCATACCTTCATAGTAAGCAAGGATTAATGTCCTTGCCCTGGTACATCACATAAAGCGGTGGTGGCAGCGTATCATGTATTGAGATTTTTTTGTGTGACTAGACCTCTCATGTAATTTTCTGCTGTGAATCCCAGAACCTTGCCTGAGGATCCAATGTGCATGTTGAATTGGGGTGTGTGTGTGTGTGGTGCATGTATAGCACATATGTGGTAGTAGGGCTCTGTGTGCATATGAGCCTGAGTACTGGGCCAGTGGGATACACTTTGGATGCAGCTGGTTTAACATGGTGCAAGATAGAGAATGCGTTTAGCTTGTCCAGACAGTGGAAGTGTTTTGCCTGCATCCCTGTGGCTTGGGGGTGGAGGCTCAAACAGTGAAGTGAGGAGAATGAGGACTGGGCTCCCTTTAGAAATATATTGACAGCTGTGTTAGCATAGGACTGCTGATTAGTAATTTCTGACTACTGCCATTTCTCAGGCGGTAAGGGTGAGACTGCAAATTCTGATGTTCAAGGTGAGACGTCCCAAGGCATGTCCTACCCTTTTGTATGTCTCTGATTACTGATTCAGGAAGGCTGATATTAGTCAAGTGCTCAAACATCTATTTTTATTGTATCCATGTTATATTCCTGCTTGGAGACATCCCATTGCTACCTAGTTTAAGAACCATCACTTCACACAAAGGCTGTGTCCGGAGAGCAGCCTGAAAATGGCATTTAAAATAGAACCAACCCTAACCCGCTCTGAAGCCTTAGACAATGGATCTACACTCTGTTTGTAAAATGTGCATAATGGTTGGATCCCACTCCATTGTTGTACTAACTTTTGTAAATAGCCAGGTCCATCCATCTTCAGCGCTTCATAAGTGAAGAGTATGGCCTAAAATATTATTCTCTTATGCACTAGAAGCCAGTGTAAGTTGCAAAGTTGAAGGCGATCCAAATGATGTCTGTGAATTTCAACAAGCGTTGCTCAGCAGCGTTCTGTACAGTCTGAAGCCGTTGTATTGAATATTTAGGAAGTCCAAAATAAAAGATGTTGCCATAATCCTGTCTGGGATTGATTGTGTTGTTGGTCACCACTTTCCTGCTGGAAACTGGATGAAAAGCCAGGATTTTCCTGAGAGCTTTCAGAAGCATAATACAGATGGACGAAACCACCGTAATCTGTGATTTAAATGAGAGATGTTGATCAAAAAGAATCCCCAAATTTCGGACCTCGGAAGAAGAAACAGGACACTGAACTAAAATAGACGGCCACTAAGACTAAAACCAGATGGATTCAGGGATAGAAAAAATTGAGATCTGTATTGCGTTAGAGTTAAACTGAAGGCAGCCTTTGCACATTCATTTGGCAAATGCTGATAAACAATTTTTGAAGAGCTGTTGAAAAAGCGCTATTTGCCCAGATATCAAAACTACCAGGTGTGTATGGTCTGCTTACGGTACTACTGAAAAGCCTTAAGGTTGTACAATATGCGCCAAAGGCACTAAATTCACATTAAAAGGTGCTGGGCTTACGGAGGAGCCCCAAAGAGTCAGGTTGCTTAAGGTGGAAAGAGGTAGATTTAAATTGACCCAGCATAACTTGCTGAGAACTTCTGAAAGAAAGGACTGCATCCATTTGAGGGCAGACCTGCAAATTCCTTTACTTGGGAGGGGTTCGAGCAGAATCATATGGGACCTGGTGTCAAATGCTGCTGAGAGGTGCAATAACACCTGAGCAGCCCAGCTCTCCTGTCCCGAAGTGTGTGTTGATATTCAGATACCACAAACAAAGCTGCTTCAGTGCCAAGTGCTGCCTGAAATCTGATTGGGAGTCATCAAGAAAGGGATGCTCGTCTAAACAGCTGGATAGCTGTTGATTGCCCATTTTATCCAAAACTTTTGTCTGTAGTGATAAACGTGATGTAGGCCTAAATTTGGGAATAAAAGAGGGATCTGCTGAGGGTTTGTTCAATAGTGGCTGCACACATGTTGATTTGCTGGAAGAAGGAACCATTTTGAGTTCTTAAGTGCTACTTAGAAACCTACACAAGTAACTACCAATGATATCTAGGCAGAGTTTTAGTATCGTAGGAGGACCTGGATCAGGTGGAGATCTTGAGAATTTTGACATTAGAGAGACTTTCCCATCACTAAAAGGAATCGGAAAACCATTATACTTAATGGATATATGTCCTAGTGGCTACAGTTGCTGACCATGCCACATCGGAAACCAGGTTGGCAAATCTCCCTATTCTGATACATATCCTGTCTTTGTTAATATTGTTATTAGTAGTATTATTAGTATTAGAGACTCAGCTACCCACTCAGTGTTTCCCGGTGCTTTGGCAGCAGATCGAATCTGGCAAGGCCCTACTGAGTCAGAACATCCAGGTCTTCAACTGTTTTCAGAAGATGGTGAAAGAGGTGCAGCTTCTCAAAGGTTCAGGTAAGGCATTCCACAGCTTGGAACACTGTTATGTGAAAGACCGGACTCCCACCCATGCCCATCTATCTCTGGAAACTGTGCACAGTGACATGTTGCTTGAGCATTGGGGACGAGCCGACTGATAACAATTCCCCAGTTCTTAAAGCTATTGAGGACAGAAAACTAACCTCGGTCTGTGCACATAGCACAAGGCTTTAATTTGAATCTGCTTCTCCACTGTGAGCCAGTGAAGCGGAGGAGTGTAGATGTTGATCCACCCTTAAGGAGTCTGTAGAGTAGCCTAGCAGCTGAGTTCTGGACTACTTGCAACCGTCCGATGAAGACTTTATCTGCCTCCACATAGAGGATGTTGCCATAGTCTCCAGCCTTGACAAAATTAGTTTCTGGTTAACCCTCCTTTGGGTTGGGAATGGATGCAACCAAATGATTTTCCTCAGCCATTTCAGAACTCTGAAACAGGTGGTGGCCGCCTTCGCCACCGGAGGCTTTATGGACAGTTTCTGAAACTGAAACTAAGGTTCTTTATCTTAGGGGATTATTTGGAAGAGCACCAAAAGTTTCAGGCCAGTGCCATGGGCCCCAAAACGAGGGATCCTTTTCCAGCACCAATACTTCGGTCTTGTCTCCATGAAGTTGAGTGAATTGTTGTTCATCCACGTAGCCAGCAGATAAAAAGAGGAGTTCAAGGCCTCAGAGTTTTGATCCTGAGCAGATGACAAGGAAAAAACAATGTGCGTGTCATCTATGTATGAATATAGAGTGCGACCACAACTTTCCACCAAGTCAGTGAGTGGACGGATATCGATGTTAAATAATGCCAGATTTAGGGCTAGTCTATCTGGTCCTTGGGGAACTCCAGAGGTAAGGAGATGCAGTTTAGAAGAGGCACTGACAGGTACGATCTTTTGAAAAGGGTTTCATGTAGGCTGTCCCTTGGAGACCCAGATCTGTCAACCTATCTAAAGGGGTGGCACAGGACACAGTATGAAGGCCGCGTAAGATCGAGTAGAATCAGCGCAGCCATCTCGCATTCATCCAGGAGCCGTCTGAAGTGTTCCACGACTCCTAGAAGGGGGGATTCGATTCTCTGTTCTGCTCTGAATCCTGATTGAGAGGGATGTAAGAAAGAATGGGACTCCACAAAAGTGGAAAGTTATTTATTGACCTCTTTTCCAATAGTTTGGACATGATCAAAAGAGGGAGGACCATGGCATGATTCCATGTTCGTGGAATGTGCCCCTCTTTTATAAAGGAGTTGAGGAGTCTCACCAGAGCGACATGATATCAGGATCCAAGATGCTGAGCTTGGCTGGGAGGAGGGAATCTCTTGGGGAACCAGACTTTATTGAATGAAAGTATGAAGTGCTTGTTTGCCCTTGGGCAAGGTGTGCACTATGTAAAACTGTCAGCAATAACATGGAGATGTTGCATGCCACCCAAGCTTTTATCTGCTCTTCCAAGAATTATGGACAAATCGTTAGCCTTTGATGTCAGAGAGAGATACTCATCTAGCTGCTGGATTGCACAGTCTGAAAGTGGAATATCTGGGACCTACCCGCTTCCATGCTTGATCAAATTGTGTGATTTTTAGGCAAATACCACTAAGACTCCTTGATGTTCATTGTCAAATACGAAGGCACCTTCAAATACTTGAGTTCAGGAAGTGAGCTGTACAAAAACAAATTAGAATTAGAATCTCAGCCACATATAGGGTACACATGACAACTGACTTGCCTCTTAATCCACTAGTGCCATTCAAGTCAGGGGCAGGAATGCTTCTAAGTTCATGTAAAAAAAACTCTCACTTTTCCTAAATACTTTTCAAATAATTTGATGTTCTACGGTAAAATTATTTCAAGTGCTGAGGAAATACAATTTTTTTTAATTTTGAAGACCCAGTCATTAAGTTTATTGCATTATTTACACGTCAAATATTTTCAAGGCCCTTGGATCAGCTCTCCATGTTACTTTGTGGGCTCCCCCACCTCCATGGGTGACCTTTATGGACTTATGCTACCCTTTGAGTGCAAGACGAAAAATTGCTTTCATTGCAGGCTCGCACTTGCCTTCCAAAGCATTACATTTTCTTTTTGCTGCTGGTGCATCTGAAAACCAAGGGTGGAAGGGGTCTTAGGCACTGATATGCCGCTCTTGAGAGGCGCAGTAATGTCAAGAGCATTAGAGATCAATTGAGTGAAATTTAAGGCATCGATCTTCATATTTCTAGATGGAGGAGGGATTATTTCAAGGATGGTTGTGAAATTGGCAGAGGTAAATCTAGACCATGAACTAGATGGAGCCGTAGTGTGAGGTGGAGAGGAGGCATATTTGAGAATAGTGCAATGCCAAGGGATACGAAATTATCCACCCCAAACGAAGGTAAGGGTGGGTCTGCCCCGATACCATCACCGTTGGTAGAAATAAGATTCAAAGTGTGGCCCACAGTGTGTGTAGGAAATTTAGCAAGCTGCAACACATATAAGCTGACGAGCTATTCAAGAACATTTCTCAAATAAGAATTCAAAAGATTATCACAATTAAAATAGAATCACAGAAAATAGTGAAATTACCTTATTTAATGACATAAGTGCCACCCATTCAAAAATCGATGTATGAAAGTGTGTTCGGTGTCCTTGATGGTGATAGATCGAGGCACATAAGAAAGGGATCGTTGGAATAATATTTAAATATTAAATATAAACTAAAACCTTCAGCTAACCCATTTCACTAATGTTTCGGTACACTGAGTTTGAAAAATAATTGCAAAACACACAAGATGATGGACGGAATGTTGCATAATGGCAAAACATTCACCCCCAGTCACCGATCTAGGTTTAATCCATCGTGATAGCCAGAAACCGGTCCTAGGATGCTTGATTCCGGTCCAGGGAACGCATGGCTTGGCAGTTCGGGCTGGACAGTTCCCATGAGGCACAGGGTCAAGACTGATTTGTCTGAACTGGGGTGGCTTGGTGAGCAAAATATCGATGGATTAAACCCAGATCTGTGACTGGCGGTTAATGTTTTGCCATTGTGCAACATTCCGTCCATCATCTTGTGTGTTTTGTTTGAAAAATAATTACCCGGCCACCCCATTTCTTTGTGAATGGTCCTTATCTAAAAGCGAGTAACTGGATGGGATCGCCAGGGTGATAGTGGGCAGAGAGCAGTCTGTGGACGTTTCTGTCTCGAGCAGAATGTCAGGGTTATGGGGATCAATAAAATCAATCTGCGCCCTTCGCACTGACCAGACTACCCCAAACAACCAGCAGGGAAACCGCGGGCCTTAGCTTGCACCAGGGGGTACATGAATGAACCTGATGCTCTCATTTGAGACAATTTGCTAAAGCAACAATAAAAGCATTGAACTGAGTTTCTCAGCAATCCAGAGAACACCTTTGAGCCACATGCATCTGAGCCTAATCTTGCTTGAGCCAGTAGAGAGTTGGGGATGGGTAATAGAGGGATCTCAACCCTAACAGGAGGGAGAGCGAATAACAGAAAGGCGGATTAGGTTGTAGTGATGCACTGTTGGAATGCAGCTTAGTGCAGCCTGTATGCCACCCCAGCAGATTGGATATTAGTAAATACTGCAGTGTTACTAAAGTACTTTCTTTTTCTGATGGATACATCTACCTGTGGATTCCTCACCTTTTGAATACCCCCTGCACCAGCATTCCACAGAAATTCTTTCCTAGATCTCCCACGTACCACGTCGACAAGGACGTCATAATAGCACGGCTCCGCTCGCGACTCCATATGATGTCATCGGAGCAATAAGAAGACCTCGTCGGCATGCAGTTCCACCAATTTTGTCTGTGTCACCGCGGCAAACGGGCGGTCCGACACATTTTCACAAGTATACAAAATATACCAAATATATATACAAATGCATAACCAATAAAAGCATAGAGAACGGGCAACAGACCAAGCAACAGACCAAGCATTTCCCACTATTAAAACATAAGCATGAAAAAGACATATTAAAATCATTCATGTCAAACAATTAAAGCATTTGTTGGTAGAAACAGGTGGACAACAGTCAGGTGGGTGGGACAGTGAGGAATCCATAGGCAGATATTGTATCCACCAGGAAAAGCGTTACAGAAGGTAAGTAACTTGTTCTTCTGATGGACACATCTGCCTGTGGATTCTTCACCTTTTGAATAGAATTCCAAAGATGTACCTCAACTGGAGGGTGTCCACCTGACTAGACCAAAAAATCTTGCAGAACATGCAAAATGACCATCCCTCCTGACCTCCGAATCCAAGCAATGATGCTTCACAAAGGTATGGAGGGAGGCCCAAGTTGCTGCCTTACAATGTCCACTACAGGAACACCTCTAGCCAAAGCAGTTGTGGAAGACTTAGCTCTAGTAGAAGGAGCTCTGATACCTTCAGGCGGGTCCTTCTTGGCCAAGGAGTAGCAGATATTGATGCACAAGATAATCCACCTGGAGAGAGTCCGCTTGTGCACAGGTTTGCTTTTCATTCACCAAACATAGTCCACCAAGAGCTGATTGTCCAGTCTCACATCCTTTGTTCCATCCAAATAAAAGCTGACAGCTCTCTTAGGATCCAAACGATGAAGTGTCTCCTCCTCCTTGGAAGGGTGAAGAATCCACAGGCAGATACTGTATCCACCAGAAAAAGTGTTACCGAAGGTAAGTAACTTGTTCTTCTATAAAAGATCAGCCCTGGCCTAACATTATGTTATTGTGTCTGTTGGGTGACTGTTGGGTTCTGTGCTGCCCCCTGCTCTTTCCGACTGCCTTCCTGTGAACTGTGAAGCCAGTGATTGCTCACCCTTGCCAGCCTGGGACTCAAGTATGGAATGGGTTGTACGTGGTCCCGGTTGCAGAGCCATAATAAGCGGGACCGCATCTGCTAGGGTCTAGTAGTCCCTACCTACCTTGTGGCCCCCAAATAGGGCCTGACAAGATGATGTAAAAAAACAGGGATTATATCAACACCTTATGGCACATTTAAAAAACATCAAAATAAATCAATATCTAAAAAAATTTTAAGCCACACACAAAGCCACACACACAGCCACACACCCACACACACAGAGCCACACACACACACACACACAGAGCCACACACACACCAGTCATGTATCACAGCATTGATTTGTATCTTAGGCTTATCACACTGTAGTAATGCGCTTTACAATTGTTTATTTATTGATGTATTTATGCATTTTTATATAGCGCAAACTTAAAAGTGACTTTTCATTCCAGGTTATATACATAGAACAGCGTAAATCATGTGGCACCTGATGGGCTGTGGGGGAGTTGTTTGATAATATGCCTCTTAAAGCAGTGGTTGCTTGTTAATATGGCTTACGAAGGCGGGGGCGTGGGTAGGACACAAGCGTGTAGTGTTGATGTGTTTTGTAGCGGGGTTAGGTTAGCTATCCTGAGTAGAGGTGCTATCTTCAATTTTTTGGTGTGTGTGTGTGTGTTTTTTTAAAGATGGTTGGCGTATGATTAGGGGTATTAGGGGGAAGTTGTAACCAGAGTGGGGGTTACATCGGTCTTGTAAGAGATGGTGGTGGCCGAAGGTACTGGCCCCATCATTGGGGAAGTACGGGTAGCTCACTACTGGGGGCAGGTGTACAGCTAATCAGTCTCGGGGGAAGGGGGTCTACTTAGCTCGTTATAAGGATCCCTCCGTTACCGGTGGGAATAATGTCGGCATTCTGGTTTGACCTCCCCACTGAGAGAACCCACTCCCAACGCAACCAAGTGTGCACCAGATTTCCCATCAGCCCCGCAGGAACCGCGCTCCCGTGACCAAAAAAAGCCCCGCCCACAAAGGGACCTGCAAAACACAGAGTCTAACCATGCCTACTCTGACCCACTATCTTCAATACAAATAACACACTCTGACCGCCCACCTCTGCTTCCATAGCTTTCAGGCCATCACTGCCACTGCACAATATAGTACCAAATAGATGACAGGCGAGGCAGACAAGCTGGGCTTTTACCTATGGCCCTACAAAGTACACAAACACACGCACACACATCTCTGCTGCGAGGTTATTTGCCCTCTCAGCTAGCTCACAAGGATCACGAGATCTGACCTGCAGGGTATACACAGCCCTCTGCAGCAAGTGATCAAACTTCCAAGCTCCATCAACCTCCTTAAGCGATCTACCTGGGACATGGGATAAGCGCCCGGCTGGGCACACGCAGATATATGCAGAAGGTACCGTCCACCCCTGAGCTGGTGACCTGTAAGTTTATCTAAGCCCTGGCCTTTTCAGACTGGGGGGCGTGTTTTTGACTGCGGACGTCACTGAGAGAAAGAAAAGAATAAACACGCACCCCAATGAAGAAATATATAATCGATACTATATAAATTAAATAATGTTGTCATAATGTATCCAATATATACAGTTGCTACTTTGACAGAAACCTCTTGTAAATACATTGGATGCATGTATAACTAAAAACTTAGGCCTGAACTGAACAAACAGCATCCTGATTTAATTTCCCTGGGCCTCTTTCATTAGTAAGGAAAACACGTGACATACTGCTGAGGGGAGAGTCTGAAACGGTGGCCCGAGCTATGAACAGAGCATTGATTCTAACTTAGGAAACTCAAGGTCACATCTACTCTTTCTTCTAGGATGAGCACATTCTTGCAGGCGCCATGCCTGTACTCCCATGCACCAGAACCAAAGGGAGGCACCTTTACTGACCTACCCCAGGAATAGCTTGAGCTAAGTTTTGAACTATTGTACCTTATATGGGTTTTCCTGTTGGTTTCTCAGTTACTAGTACTTTTCCATGTACGGGGTTTTAATGAGGTATGCCGAAAGTATATATGCACTGTTTTGAATGTGATCCAACAGTCTCCTCTGCACACCTTTGAGAGCTGTGGCAAGAGAGAGGCTCCCCTATATAGGGCACTTTGCAAAATACACGATTAAACCTTTTCCATTTGCGACTGATTTATGTATGGTGAATAAATTATATGGGCTATTGGTAAGTATAGCTCATTGGTATATTTTTGTAGTACTTCAACAATCTGAAAAAGACGTGGCTTAGATCGTCACTGGGACCTAATCTGGTGTCCAAACATGGTTATGCATTTACATGCAGAGATTCAAAACTGGTCTACACATGCGGTATATTTTCGCGGAGGGAATCTACACGTTTGTATCTAAGCCCCGTCCTTTTCAGACTGTGGGGCGTGTTTTTGACTGAGGACGTCACTTAGAAAAAGAAATAAAAAAACACGCTCCCCAATCCGAAAAAGACGGGGCTTAGATTGTCACTGGGACCATACACAGCCCTGCATACCTACCGGGGACGCTGAACCAACCCACAGTGTTGTTACTTAGCTCACTACACTTGGCACCACATTGTGCAGGTGGCGTGGCGTGCAATCAGCGCACACCCGATAGAGAGAGGTTACACGGAACGCTCCCCTCCAGGTCACAGCTGCCTTGGCATTTCCCTGCTTCTCTCAGCTGATTTGCAGAGGCCCAGATGTGTGCAAGCCCTGGAAACAGTCCGATCCTCTACAGGGAGTGGCGCCCGGGGAGCTCAGATGGAGCTGGCTGGCGTGTGGCAGCCATGGCCACGTCTCGGCCGCTCCCCGCAGACATCGCACTCGGATGCTGCAGGAGGCCGATCACAGAGTGCGTGCCACTGTGGGTGTCGCATGGCTGCTTGGCTCTGCTCCGTGTCCTGCTTTCACGAGCCCAGTAAACAAACTCGGGCCTTCATAGAACAGCAGGGTTTCTCACACAGCGCCATCACCCCGAACCGAGCAGGCAGGGCACGGCGGCGCACAGGGCCTGGCCCGCATCCATGTCCACAGCATCCATATAAGATACCTTGAATGCTGCGAGTCTAAACTGGTCGCTTCGTCGGGTGCTCTCACGTATTAAATGCATCTAATCTGGTGTCCAAACATGGTTATGTATTTACATGCAGAGATTCGAAACTGGTCTACACATGCAGTATATTTTCGCAGAAGGAACCTACACGTTTGTATCTAAGCCCCGTCCTTTTCAGACTGGGGGGCGTGTTTTTGACTGAGGACGTCACTGCAAGAAAGAAATTTAAAAACACACCCCCCAATCCGAAAAAGACGGGGCTTAGATAGTCACTGGGACCTCTTCTCCAATGGCTGGCCAGCGTTTAGGAGGCCAGCCAATGGAGAAGAGGGGCGGGGTTAACCTCGCTACTAAGAGACATTAAATCTCGCCAGCGAGACTGCGCATGTGCGCAGCCTACCCTAGCCGAGACCTAAAAAGGATATGCTGGTGTCTCACTCATTATCGCATGATATTATCCTTCCTTGGAGATCCATCTTTTGCACTTTCCTCCTGGGCCGCGTGGTGAGGATGACAGCATCTCTTTCTCACATTGCCTGAGTTCGAGAGGTGTTTGCTATTGGAACTAGTTGCCTTCCAGGTTGGAACAAAATGTCCTTCCATTCCGATCAGCTCCTCCTTTATGTTGGTGGTGGGTGAACCCACAGAATTGATTTTCTTTCTTGGCCAGTTGCCTCGCTCAATTTCCCTGCATGGCTGCTGCGTGTTGTAGAAAATGGAGATAAAGGTCCATTAAGCATGTCAAGAAACACACTTCATGGCAACACGTGACACTACAAAAGGCTAACAAAAATATTCACCCGAGCAAACACCTGGATTCACTTCTGTGTGATTTCACACATGCTGTCCTCAACCAGGGCATATGGTCTTAGGTCCACTATGTTATAACCTCTCGCAAACACGATGCTGAACTAGTCATTCCAGATGGGTACACTTGGGTTGGGAGTTGATATGAATCATTGATGAGCCATTCACAATTTACTAATGAATCAGCTCTCCTCTCCGTGACCAATACCATCCGAATGGCACAGGATAGAGGAGGCTCTATGATTCCGGTGCTATTAGATTTGTCCGCTGCCTTCGATACGGTGTCTCATGACACCTTGATCAGTCGTCTGGAGGGAATAGGAGTGCAGGGAACTGCTCTATCATGGTTGAAAAGTTTCATCTCCAACCGATCCCAAAGTGTTCGCCTGGGCTCCCACTATTCCACCTCTAGGGAGCTCACTAAGGGGGTTCCACAGGGCTCGTGCCTAAGCCCCACATTATTCAATGTGTATGTGGCCCCCCTGGCGAATGTTGCAAGGAAATATGGGTTCACACCAATATTCTATGCAGACGACACCCAGCTGCTGTTCCCATTCCAAAATATGACTGCCGCAGTAAGGAATTCCTTTGCTGCCGGAATGAGAGCCATAGCTGGATGGATGACTCCAATTGCCTACAATGCAATGTGGGCAAGACGGAGGTCATGCTCTTTGGAAATGCCCCACTCCTTTGGTCACCTGAGTGGTGGCCTCCAGAACTGGGTATAGCTCCCTGCCCCAAGGAAAGTGTGAAAAATCTGGGTGTCAAGCTAGATCAATCACTGGTGCTAAAAGATCATGCCACACAGGTCACGGGAACCTGCATGAGAGTCATTGGCTTACTCAGAAGGGTTTTTCCTTACCTAGCAGACTATCATTGGAGAACATTAGTGCAGACTTTAGTTATGAGTAGGCTTGACTACTGCAATGGATTGCTTATATCCGCTAATGAAGAACAACTGAAGAGGCTACAGGTTGTTCAAAATACCACCGCCAGAATGATCCTTAATGCTCCTGCCAGATCCCCCTCATATCCCCTACTAAACAAGCTACACTGGCTCCCTATACGTCAGAGAGTACAATTTAAGATATGTTGTACTATTCATAAATGCTTGTACGGAACTGGTCCTAGGTATCTGACTGAAATCTTTCAACCCTATCAACCAGGAAGAACCTTAAGATCTGAAAATCAAGCTCTGCTACAGATCCCTAGGATCAAAAGAGAAAGACAAGGAGGCAGAGCCCTTGCATTTAGAGGTCCTACTTTATGGAATTCATTACCCCTCTTTTTAAGACAAAATTCCAATCTTGTTAATTTTAGAAAATGTCTGAAGACGCACCTGTTTCCCACCCAGCAATCTTAGTTATGTCACACAAACTCTCTGTCCTTGCTTATCTTCGGAACAACACAGCGCGGAGATATCTCCTCGGAGATCGAATTCCTGCGCTATAAAAGAAACATAAATAAATAAATAAATGGCATAACTGTTGTTCCACTCGTCAATGTACTCCCTAGTACTGTTTAGATAGGCTCAGATAACTAAAGGTAAGCTAGCTGTGTGGTTAGATGTATTCGTTTTCATCAAATTAACTGAAAAATGTATCATATTTTATTCAATTTGAGATGCAAGTTTAAACTAGTTCAAAGGCACAAGTTTGTTATTTCATGAAATGTAAATCCATGTAGTTCTTGTGTTATCAAGTACAAGTCTTAATTTACAATACATATCCAACATCTTCAGCCAATGCGTTTTGTCCTCACATAAGTTGGACTTCCTCAGGGCTGCTACAAGGTAAAGTGTCAACAGGTGAGTTTATGTGTCGTAATTCAGCATATACAGTTTACACGTGCACTTTAGAGGTGTAGGCTTACCAGGGCCAAAATATGAAATACATTGAATGCCAATTGTGATGTCATTTGTCATAAACATTGAATTACCTTTGTAGAGCAGGGAAGGACATATAACTATAAGTCAATTTGAACCAACGCCGAAGGGTACTTTTGTACCGCTGTTCAATCCTACCTCATGCAGTCATTGTAGTATTTCAGCAAGGAGATGGTGGGATGTTGGAGGTGGCAATGCCTTTCAATGTGATTCTGTGCGCCAAGAGAACATGCGCGTGCTATGTGGATTTTTAATGCTAACTGATCAGCCACATGTCTCCCTAAGTACTCTGCAATTGCCAGCTGACAGAAGCTGAGATGCACATGCTGCACGTTGTACAAATGATTTGCAGTTCTGTTGGGTGGCCTGTGGTGTTCTGTGACACACATCTGAAAGAGACCGTGGTTATTGATTCTTTACCTATAGAATTTCCCCCAGGCATCAGACTAGAATTTTTTCGTAGCAGTACCGCTGCGTATCGGTAGGTGGCGTTGGTCGACTCTGCGTCTGTCGTTGGCGTCGTGGACACCGGGATGACATCGCAGTGTCTACTTAGATGCCGCCCCTGCGCAATTATGTTTTTCCTCGCCAGCCAGCGCAGATGTGGAGAAAGCGTGCCCCTTAATCGTTTTTTGACAAAACTTTTTTCGACTTTTGTCAACATCTTTTTTGAGTCTTCGACTCCTGGTGTACGAGGGTTGTCGCATTGTCAGACTGGCTTCAAGCCTTGTGACTCCTGTCACAAGCTGATTTCAGTCACTGATCCGCACCTCGTGTACCTCTGCTGCGCGACCACGTTCCAAATTCATGCTCCGACTGCTGGGCCATGAATTCAAAGTCTTTGCTGGAGTTGATCCGAAAGCTTTTGGAGGCCCAGTAGTCAGCTCTGCGTCGTCCGAGGTCCCGGTTGGGAGGAAGGTCTCGGGACCTGTCGCGGAGCCACCACCACTCGTCCTCAAAATCTTAACACTCCTCGGGTAAGTTGAAGCACAAGAAGAAGACGAAGAAGCATTGTCGTTCTTCGCCTTCTCCCCGTCCATCAGCTAACGCGACATGGGACCTGGAACGTTGTCGCTCTACAGCTCCATCTTTGGAGTTCGCTCCTGGGACGGCTCAGCGCTTCCCTTCCTTTCCTGGAGCTGGAGCATCCCCTGCTGAGCTTTGAGCTTTTTATGAAGTGCTGCACAGCATTTTTGGGCAGCTTGACTCTGGAGGCGTGCCTTCGAGCCTCACGGACTTGGCTGGGGGTCCTGGGTCTTTGATGCCGGCGGCTCAGGCCCCAGTGCCAGTGGGCTCCAGAGGATCAAGGCCTGGATCCGGATTGGCACCGGTCAACCTCACTGTACCTTCCCCGGCTCTGATCCCAGTGATGACGCCCCCAATGCCAGTTGTGCCTCCAACCGGTGCAAACCCCGGCTTGTCCCCTGACTTGGACCCAGTGCTGGACCGACGTCGCCTGATGTCTGCACCGACGCTGGTGGGTACTTTTGTACCGCTGTTCACCCCTGGCATTCCCTATCGCCCTGAGTGGCAGCCAGAGGTGGGTGAGGCAGACTGGGAGGGTTTTATTGAACCCTTAGCTGACCAGCTTGAAGTGCCAGACTGGTGAGAGGAGTTGGGTGATGCCAATGATTTGGATACCTCCCCAGACCCTGGCATGCTCTCGCCCCCTATGGTGGCTACGGAGGAGTGAGCTTCATAAACAGTAGTGTTGCGTGGGGCGGCTGAGGCCTTGGGGCTTGAGCTTTCTACAGTGGCAGTTAGGACAAATCTCCTGAGAGAGGTGCTTCAGCTGGCAGCGACCTCTTCGGAGCCCTTGCTGCCCTTTAATGAAGCTCTCACTGACATCCTTCTGGGCACTTGATCCAACCTGAGCACAGGGGCTCCTGTGGACAGGATGATTGCCTGACACCACCGAGCGACCCACTTTTCCGCTCCCAAACACCCAATCCCCGAGAGCTTGGTGGTCCAAGCCTAATCCTCTAAAGTTGCATTCCCTACTGCTCCCCCAGATAGGGATTCCAAGAAGCTGGACTACCTTGGGAAGAAGATGTTTTCTTCCGCCAGCTTAGGGCTGGGGTCGATGAACCCCGCATGCCTCTTGGGCCTTTATACCCACACGGCGTGGGATACTGTTGCATAAGTGCTGCCAGAGTGCCTGGAGGTGGCCCTGGCTGTTCTCACCCACACGGCCGACTCTGGGCAAAACTGTTTCCACGTCGGTAGCCTTGAGGTGCCATGTCTGTTTGAGGCTGTCTGTTTTTTCGAGGGATGTCTAATCCACTCTTTTGGTTCCATGCCCTTTGGTGGCCATCGCCTGTTTGGTGACAAGGTGGACTCAGCACTCGATTGCTTCCAGAGTTCTAGGGCTACAGACAGATAACTGGGCCTCAATGCAACCTCTTTCCCCACGCAGCCTGCCTTTCGCCCCTTTTGTGGCTACGGAAGGGTTGCCCCACCAAGTACCACCCAATCGAGCCACGCAAGTTACCCAGTCTTTGCATGGCCACGGACGTCAGACCGAGGGACGGGGGTCTGGGCGCCAGTGGGGAGGCCAGTCCACCCATTACCCCCCCTGCAGAAGCCTCCAAACCTTCCTAGTCTGGCATTTCAGGGTCAGCAGAGGACAGTGGGCGGCAGGATTCACCTCCCCCACAGGCAAAACATCACATCGGACAGGTGGGTTTTGCAGATAGTCCGAAGGGAATACTCCCACTCCTTCTAAATTACCTGTCCTTCCATGCCACCAGCATTCCATTGCATGTTGGAGGATCACTTGGCCCTTCTCCGCCAGGAAGTTACTGCTGTCTTTGCCAAGGGAGCTATCGAATGGGTCCCTGTGCCAGAAGTAGATTGTGGTTGCTATTCCTACTACTTTTTGGTACCCAAGAAGGATACAAGCCTGCATCCTATCTTAGACCTCAGGACCCTCAACGGCTTCCTCTGAAAGGAGAAGTTCAAAATGTTCACGTTGGCTCAGGTCCTCTCTGCCATTGATCCCGGAGACTGGATGGTAGAGTTTGACTTGCAGGACGCCTATTTCCACATCCCCGTCCTGCCAGCCCACAGGTGTTACCTACAGTTCACGGTAGGCCACGACCATCTTCAATTTACCCTGCACCCCTTAAGCCTTACCAGCGCCCCTCGGGTGTTCACAAAAGTGATGGTGGTGGTTGCAGCTCATCTGCGCAAATCAGGGGTTTTGGTCTTCCCCTATCTCGATGACTTGTTGTTTGTAAGGCGGGCTCACCCCAGGCTGTCATATCCCACTTCCAGACTCTGGCAGACCTCCTGCTTTCACTTGGGTTCACTAACAACGTGCTGAAGTACCACCTAGTTCCCTCTCAGAAGCTCCTTTTCATCGGAGCTGTTCTGGATACAGCGCAGTTTCAGGCTTATCCTCCAGCGCAGCGAGTCTGGGATATTCGGGCTATGATACCGATGTTTTAGCCTCTAGCCCTGATTTCCGTGGTGAATGACCCTGAGGATGCTGGGCCTCATGGCCTCCTGCATCCTGCTGGCAGATCATACCAGATGGCGTGGCTAAGCACGCAATGGAGTAGGTCGCACTAGGGTAGAGCTCTGTGTTAAGCTCCCCTTCCCTGAGCCGATTCTCTGCCAAAATACATCGCAGCTGCCCAAAACTGCAGGCGGACCTCCCTGGGACACTTTTCGGCACTCTGGCCGACTTTGAAGTCGGAGCTCCGACACGGTCGGCACCGGCCTATCCTGCGACCCTCCTGCGGGACCTGCTGCTTCCCAGCCGGCGGAGAAACCAGGAGAGGACGTGGCTCGGGCCCAGCGCCCAGGCCCCAACTAGCGATTCCCGCTCCACTGAATGCGACCCCCTAGCCGGCTGCCGCTAAGCTGTGAACACCCTCTGGCGGCCCTGACTTCGCCCCACCTTGCTGCTGGACGCCTGCGGGGGGCCCGGACTGAGGGAGGAGTGGACACCCGGCCCTAACATTGTGGCCGCCGCACACCTGATGGTCCGTGAGAGGATTGAGCCCGCCTGACTGCTTGGCGGTGCGCCCAGCGCGGGCACGACTCAGGGGACACCACCAGCGGGGCACCGGTGGGGTGGCGGAACCAGCCGACAGGACTCCTCTTCAGGATTTTGCAGTGAGGCCGGAGCCGCCCGGTGAGTCCCTCCCGCGCCTGCCTGCATAGCGGGACCCGCGCAAAGAAGCCGCCTGGAACTTGCGTCGTGCATTCTCTGCTGGTGGAAAAGCTGCCCGACTCCTCATCTTGACCGCCACACCGCAATCTACGGCAGCCTGGCCGCCTTCCTGTGGCAGAGGCCCACAATAGCACGCTCTGCACTGGACTCGCTTGTGGGCCCCTTGCGGGGATAGCAGCTGCCCGACAGGCGGGGGCACTCGAGGGGCCGCGGCCTGGGCCTGGACCTGGCGGCCGGACTTGCCTTACCCTCCTGCCCGCAGAACTCGGACCCTGTGGGCCCGCGCGCTGCCTTGGCCCCCCGGTCCCCCGCTGCACCTGGGACAGCACGGAGAACCTACATTGGAAGGAGGCGAGGACCCGCTTGACGGACCTCCACCACCACAACGGCGACGGCCCCGGCCGAAGAAGCGGCTGCTGGCTGCCGGACCTCCCGCCTGGTGGTGGTGTGATCCCGGAGGTGCTGCTGGCGTGACCCAGGTGGGGGAGCTGCTGGCCGGGCGATCTCGCCCATGTCCGGAGGGGTGCGGGCCCGCACCGGGACTGGAGGTGCCCCGCCGAAGGGTAAAACAGACAAGTTGCTAAACAAAATAGCCGCCGACCAAGTGACCGCGAGGCTGGACAGCGTGCTAGCAGCTATCGAGCGCATGGAACAGTCGCTCCAACTGACCAGAACTTCCTTGGAGTCCAAAATAGACAGTGTCACCGTAGATCTGACCCACCTAAGGGACGACCACAGGAAACTGTCCGATCGGACCCAGGCTCCGGAGGGAGCTGTGAAGGAGATCGAACCCAAGGTCACCCAGACGGACAGGCAAGTGCAGGATCTCCTGAACAGAGTGGAGTTCCTGGAGGACCGGGCCGAGGATGCGGAAGGGAGGGCGAGACACAACAACATCAGGCTCGTGGGGCTCCCGGAAAAATGGGAAGGGAACCAACCTGCCCAACATGTTGAAGACTGGCTCAGGAACCTGTTACCCGAAGGCACACTTTCGCCCTACTTCGTAGTGGAGCGGGCACACCGAGTGCCAACGAGGCCTCACACTACCGGCGCTAATCCGAGGCCGCTGCTCTTCAAAATACTGAATTAAAGGGACCGGGACACGATGCTGCGAGAAACCAGATGCCTCGGCGAAATTCGAATAGACAATGCAACAATAATGTTCTTCCCGGACTACACTGTCCAAGTGCAACGTCAAAGACACAACTTCAAGGAGGTGAAGCGACGACTCCGAACCGCAGGCCTTAAATATTCCCTGCTCTTTCCTGCAAAACTGAGAGTGGTGGCACGAGACAAGACCTACTTCTTCAACACTCCCGAGGAGGTCAGCAAGTGGCTGGATGGGGGCACGGACACGGCACCCAGACAGGCACAGGGCAGTGAGGCGAGGCCGCGATCAGGCGGGTCGCTGCGCCGCCGCAGAAACAGAGCACAGCAGACCCAACGCCCATAGGAAGTGTCACGACACTCTCTGCCGACGGACCAAATGCTTCAGGAACAACAGGGTGCACTCCGGAGAGTCTCCCAATTGAGTAATTCGCCATCCCCGGAAGCTGTCCTGGATGACGGCCAACAGACAGTCCCTATCGATGATGATGAAGCTGTATATGGGATTCCAGACTCTCAGATCTCGGTGGACCTACCGGACATCACACCGCAGACAGCTGACCTGTTTCATTGACACCGTACGAGTCATCTGTGAGGTACCCGCCGCGGCGGGGGGGATGGCGGCGGGAGCTGACGAGACGCTGAGGCGCGGCTGATGCCCGATGCTGCCGGGGAAATCTTCTACCCCCCCCTGCCTGCTAGCTGGACGGTGGATAACTGGCACAGTGAGTACTGCCCCAATGGTGCTGATGCAAGCAGAGTATGATGGTGGTGGGGTTGTCTTTTGGCCTGTGCTCCTCCTACGCCCCCCCTGACCGCAGGCCCCAGTCAATGGGGAGCCATTCTCGCCGGGGGCCCGGGAAATGTACCCCACCCCCTTTACTCCTTCCCCCGCTATGACTGGCTGGAACGGGGCCCCCCACGGGACAAATGGCGCCACATTCCGGAGCACTGACATTGGCTGCCAGTTACCTATCCCATATGGCTCGGGGAAGGATCTTGATCTCCTTCCTTGACTGATCATCTGAACCGCCAGGACTGTGCTTAGCGCACGATACCCCCTAGACTTGAAAGGTTGTCCCTCTCAATCGAGAGTATGGACGGTGGCCCGTTTCGCCACTGCCCTTTTGGTATTCTAGTGGGGTTCACCCACAGTTGGTTATTGTTGTTTTTTTGTTTATCCCCTCCTTAATGTCTTCCTGAACATGGCTGAGTGTACTGGGGAGGGTGGTCGTGGGAGAGCTGGAAAAGGGGATGCAATGGGCCTGCGTTGGGCTGATGTTCGTGGCTATGGTGGGGGGGAGTTTACACTGCTAGAATGTCTACGATAACAATATGCCCCTGGAATATTAGAGGCATGCACACACCAGCGCGCCGTTATCAAATATATTCCTACTTGAAAAGGCACCAGATACACATTGCACTCCTGCAAGAAACACACTTGAACGGGGCGGAGGTGGCCGCACTGCGTCGTAGATGGAGGGGGCAACTGTATGCCACGGAGTACTCCTCGTTTGCCCATGGGGCGCTACTGTGGGTGAAACCGGGTACTCCCTTCACAATGACAGATGTCCTCACAGACCCGGAGGGGAGGTATGTGTTGGTGAAAGGCCGCATGGATGGGCAACCTGTAGTTCTGGCGTCCGTTTAATCTCCGAACACGGACCAGGGGGGCTTCCTAGCGTGCATTTCGGAGAAGCTGGCACCCTGGCATGATGTCCCCTGGATACTGGGGGGGGGATTACAACACAGTGCTGGATCCCATGCTGGACCGCTCGGCCCCACCCAGGCCGGATGCAACATCTCTGGGAGCCATGAGAGCACTCACACAGTGGGCGGCACAGTGGGATTTAAAAGATGCTTGGCGCGCCCACAACCCTAACACCAAAATATACTCTTACTACTCAGGAGCGCACGCGTTACATGTCCGCCTAGACAGGTACATGGTGTCACCAGAACTGCTGCCACACATTACAGATTCTCAATGGTACACAGACAAAATATCGAGTTTTAAATATCGATATACAATAATATCGAAGTTTAAATATCCATGGGACAAAATATCGAAGGTAAGTAATATCGACAGTCTTAATATCGATATTAGTATGATATCAGTAATATCGAAGTTTTGAATATCGATGTCAATAATATCGAAATAAATAACTTCGATGTTACTAATATCAAATTTTAAATAAATTTAGTGTATATTATATTGTATTTATTATGTTTTATTATTTATTTTTAATGTAATTTAATTAAATATTGTCTTTTACTACTGTAGTGGGTTGTGGGTTTATAGGGGAATAGGGTGGGAAGTAATTTAATTATGTTAAATTAATTATTAATTAGTAGGAATTATTAATTAATTAATTGAGAATTAATTTTTAATTAATTTTAATTAATTGATTAATTGATAAATATGTTCTGTAGCGGGTTATGGGTTAAGAGGGGAATAGGGTGGGAAGTAATGTAATAATATTTAATTAATTAATATATGTTTGTACATATTTTAATTAATAATTAATTGGTAATTAATTTATATTAATTAGTTGATTAATTAATATAATTTTGTACATATTTTTAATTATTAATTAGTTGGTAATTAATTAATATTAATTAGTTAATTAAATTAATTATAGTAATTTTTTATATATAATTTTTTGTTATTCTTAATTAATTAATTGGGAAAAATAATATTAATTATTAAATTAAATTAATTAATTAATTACAGCTAATGTGCTAATATATTTACTTTATTGTTATTGTTAATTAATAATTAATTGGTAATTAAATAATATTAATTAATTTTGGGTAAAGGAGTATTTTTAGGGTTCAGGGTCAGTTTTCAGTTTTTGGGTAAGGGGGTATTTTTAGGGTTCAGGGTCAGTTTTCAGTTTTTGGGTAAAGGGGTATTTTTAGGGTTCTGGGTCAGTTTTCAGTTTTTGGGTAAAGGGGTATTTTTAGGGTTCAGGGTCAGTTTTCAGTTCTTGGGTAAAGGGGTATTTTTAGGGTTCAGGGTCAGTTTTCAGTTTTTGGGTAAAGGGGTATTTTTAGGGTTCAGGGTCAGTTTTCAGTTTTTGGGTAAAGGGGTATTTTTAGGGTTCAGGGTCAGTTTTCAGTTTTTGGGTAAAGGGGTATTTTTAGGGTTCAGGGTCAGTTTTGTGTTTTTGGGGTACAGGGATATTTTTAGGGTTCAGGGTCAGTTTTGGGTTTTTGGGGTACAGGCGTACAGGGTAAAAACAAAAAAATAAATTACATTAAATCAATTTAATAACATTAAAAAAAAAAATTACATTAAATTATTAAGTGTTTTATTTATTTTAAATGTATATGTATTAGTTTTACTTTTGTTGTAATATTTTTATTTAATATTTGTAAAATTATATGTATTTTACAATTATTTTTACATTATTATTAATACATTTAAAAAAACGATATTTTTAATTCCGATATTTTTGTACTACGATATTATTTTTTCGATATTTTTGTGCTTACCTTTATGAAGATATGATTCCGATATTTTTGATGTCGATATTTTTGTTCCGATATTTTTGTATTTCGATATTCTGTCTGTCGATATTATGTCAGACATTCATTCTCAATACCTTGGCCGAACACACTCGGATCACAATCCACACACGCTGAAAATGGCATGGGAGCGCCCACATCCGCCCATCCCCACATGGCGTTTACAACCAGCCCTACTGCTGGATGCCCCCTTTCGAGACTCCCTGCAGGCTTGCGTAGCACAATACTTCACAACCAACTCGGGCACAGCGTCCTCCCCACTGCCTGGGCCCGCAGGGGAACATGCAGAAAACACTAGAAGCTGACCTGCGCAGGGTGGAAGCGGACTTGCTCCGCTGGGAGCAGGTAGCGGTGGCAGGGACGGGCGACCAACTAAACGAGGCCCGAGCGGAACACACAACATTACTGGAACGACTGAGGCACATCAATTATGCGGCCCAATCGACGCGCGTACACCAACACAGCGACAACCCCGAGAGGCTGCCGGCCTGGCTAGTCAGACAAGAGAACCGCACAGAGCCGGTGTCCGCCATCCGAATGGCCGAGGGAGAGGTAGTGTACACACAGAGTAAAATACACCAAGCCTTTGCGCGTCACTACCAGGCCCTATACAGGTCACAGCTGAGGGTCTCATCGGCGTCCATAATAGATTACCTTGCAAATGTAGAACTGCCTTCCCTTACGGACACGCAGCAGGGGGACCTAGGGGCACCATTCACACAGGAGGAAATGCGCGAGGCCATTTTTGCCCTATCCAATGGCAAATCCCCTGGCCCGGATGGCTTACCTGCCGAATTTTTTAAAGCATGTTCGGATACGCTGATCCCGGAGCTGCTCAAAGTCTATAACGCCGCAATCGAGGACTCGGCGCTCCCGGACACGCTTAATGAAGCCAACCTGGTTTCGCTTTTGAAACCCGGCAGGGAAGAGACATGCATGGGGTCCTACAGGCCTAGCCATGTTGAACACTGACTATAATAATATAATATTACGGAATTTTGTATAGCGCGAACAGCTACCTCACGAGGAGGTGTCCCGGCGCTGAGAGAACAGGTGATAAGACCGCGGAAGCTGGAGAGGGTAGTATTTAGCGTGGCTCGGTAAACAGCCAGGTTTTCAGCAAACGTTTGAAGCAAGCTTCAGATGGGGCCTGTTGAAGAGTGACGGGTAGTGAGTTCCATAGTTTTGCCACATTGGCCGAGAAGGTTCGTCCGCCCAGCCGGGCTCTTTTTGCTCTAGGGGCTGCCAGTCGAACATGGTTATTGGATCTGAGAGAGCGGGATTGGGAGTACCTTGGTAGTCGAACTTTCAGGTAATTTGGGCAGTTTCCGTATATAGATCTGAAGGCCAGAGTAAGTGCTTTGAATTTTATTCTACTAGCAACTGGTAACCAGTGAAGGGAAAGGAAGTACGGAGAGACTGAGTGCTTGAACGGAATCCTCATTAAAAGTCTCGCAGCCGCATTTTGAACCAGTTGTAGTTGCTGTATAAGGTACTTTGGTAGGCCCAAATACAGACCGTTAGCGTAATCCAGCCTGGATGTAACTATAACATTTTCACCTCTTTATTGGCCCGACGCTTAGTCTTGGAGGTCTCAAACCTAGTCCATGATGACCAGAATGGTTTTATCAATCAAGTATTGAGGTTAGAAACACTAGCCTCCAGACTGGGCGCCAAATTCACAACAAAAACATCGTTTTCTCTTTAAAGTTCATATGTGTTTATTCAGTTCATCCAATATTTTTCAAATCCATTCACTTATGCAACATTACATTGTCTTCCTTGCCAACATAATCACCTTCTTATGTCGCAATGTTATTAGTACAATAATCCACTTAATCGTGACACCCAATGCATTTCGGGTCAAACAAAACCATGACCCTTCGTCAGGGGTCTGCAAATGGAAATCAAACAGGACCAAATTAGTCACCCTCAATTATCCACAACTGTACAATGCTCGATGCAGCAAGATCACTGACAGAAAAACGGAAAGGAAAAGGAAAATAGAGTGCTGTTACGAAAGCTTCCAAATCACCAAAAGCAAAAAGCACATTATTATCATTTCACTGAGCAGGAGCGTACTACACCCTCACGATAAGTGAACCCATTATAATAATAGCGCTCACTCCCCTCCCAACTGCGTTGCTAACCGTTGACCCATATGTAAATAACTTACGAGCATTCGGACGCGATCGCGCCTCCGTGGATTCTAAAGTTTTGCCAACATCGTTACTACGACAGTTCTAATAGGATAGAGACTCAGTCACGTGATCGCGAACACAACCAATGATGTTGCGGCACTCCGGTCATGTGAAATGAGTGCTGTGGCTTCATAACAAGATACATGATCACGTTGCTATTGGAGATTAACAAGCAGATACGCAAAGAAAATTCCTCGTGTTTTAGCAACACGCTAAAAAATACACATAAAAAAGAAACATTGCATGAGCAACAGTACTAAATGTACAATACGAACAATATACTCGTCATCATCAAAACCATACTATACCAACATAAATGGGGAACAGGAATTTGCCAAAGTCAATGCTGAAGATCAGTTCATAATAAAACCCATGCATGTTCAATACGATCATTCAAACCCACAGGATGGGTAGAGTTAAGTTTTTTGATCCAATAGAACTCCGCTCTCAGTCTCTGTTTTACTGGATCCATGTCAGGGCGCTGCTGGATTGACTCGATTACCATGAATTTCAGTTGCGAAATTTGGTGATTCTTCTCTTTCCAATGACTCGCCACAGATGACTTTAAATTATTGAGTCTAATGTTACTCTTGTGCTCCGTGATGCGGACCTTCAATTTACGTTCAGTTTGACCAATGTATATTTTCCCACATGGGCACTTAATCAGGTAAACACAATTAGCGGTGTCACAGGTGCTTGAGTGTTGTAATTCAATAGGAAAACCTTTGGTCGGATGCATCAATGTTTTACCACAAATGACATTATTACAATGGGTGCAATTAAAACATTTAGACATTCCTTTCCATATTGTCTTCTCCTTAACAGGAGTGTTGAGAAGTTCTTTGAGATTTTTCGATCTTTGGTAAGCAAACGTGATGCGGTCATTGTATAAACCTTTCAGGTCGGGTTCAGATTGTACCAGATGCCAATGTTTATTAATTGTTCTTTTGATTTTTTCAGGATCTGATGAAAATTTTAATACGCACACTGTTTTTTGTGTGGTCTGTTTGATTTTGGGTTCCAATAGATCAATTCTCTTGATTTTATCTGCTTTCATTATGGCTTGTTGTAGAACATCATCAGGATAACCTCTCTGTTTGTACTTTGCGGTTTGTTGACTGATAGACTTTTTAACTTCCTCTTCATCAGATGTGATTCCCTTCAGTCGTATATATTGTGACAAAGGCAAATGTTTCTTCAGTGGTTCAGGGTGAAAACTCTGAAATAGAAGACACGCATTTCTGTCAGTCGGCTTCTGAAACACTTTCGTGCTGATCTCATGGTCACTTATTGTGATTTGCACATCAAGGAATGATATGGTTTCATTGGAAATTGTATGAGTGAATTTGATCCTTTCGTTGAGACAATTGAGCATCTTAATGTTATCTTCCAATCTTTCTTTGGATCCACGGCAAATCACAAAAATGTCATCAATGAACCGCTTAAACATGATCAGACCTTCTACCCATGTTTAATTTTCCAGAATGTGGTCCCTTTCAAATTTTTGCATAAGAGACTGAGTCTCTATCTTATTAGAACTGTCGTAGTAACGATGTTGGCAAAACTTTAGAATCCACGGAGGCGCGATCGCGTCCGAATGCTCGTAAGTTATTTACATATGGGTCAACGGTTAGCAACGCAGTTGGGAGGGGAGTGAGCGCTATTATTATAATGGGTTCACTTATCGTGAGGGTGTAGTACGCTCCTGCTCAGTGAAATGATATTAATGTGCTTTTTGCTTTTGGTGATTTGGAAGCTTTCGTAACAGCACTCTATTTTCCTTTTCCTTTCCGTTTTTCTGTCAGTGATCTTGCTGCATCAAGCATTGTACAGTTGTGGATAATTGAGGGTGACTAATTTGGTCCTGTTTGATTTCCATTTGCAGACCCCTGACGAAGGGTCATGGTTTGTTTGACCCGAAATGCATTGGGTGTCACGATTACGTGGATTATTGTACTAATAACATTGCGACATAAGAAGGTGATTATGTTGGCAAGGAAGACAATGTAATGTTGCATAAGTGAATGGATTCGAAAAATATTGGATGAACTGAATAAACACATATGAACTTTAAAGAGAAAACAATGTTTTCGTTGTGAATTTGGCGCCCAGTCTGGAGGCTAGTGTTTCTAACCTCAATACTTGATTGATTTGTAAAGGCACGTTTTGGCTACGTGCGGCGACGAGGGTACCTGCCTGTACATTTCAAAACTTGGATGAATATGGTTTAAAGAGTGCTCGGGATAACATTGTTTTTTCAGAATGGTTTTATGCCAGCAAGGGGCACTTCCCGCAATATACGCCGCCTCTTCCGAGTTCAGGAAGCCGCCACGTTGCATTGGCCGAGATCGGGGTGTCTAGTCTTAGACCTTGAGAAGGCCTTTAACTCCATAGAGTGGCCCTATCTGGGGGCGGTGCTGGCCAGATTTGGCGTGGGCGATGCCTACGCGGACATGGTCGGACTACTTTACCAGCGGCCCAGTGTACAGGCTGCTCTCGGAGGCGGTGCAGGTGCGTAGAGGCACCCGACAGGGCTGCCCCCTGTCACCCCTTCTCTTCTCTTTGGCCATTGAGCACCTGGCGGCGCTGTTACGGGAAAGGGGAGCAGGACGGGGGATCCCGCTAGCTGACGGGGTGCCTATAGTTTCGCTTTACGCGGATGACCTGCTGCTGTATGTACGAGACCTTACCGCCGTACCGGGCGCACTGTCAGAAATTTTCCAGACATTCGAAGAAGTATCGGGTCTTAAGGTCAACTGGACAAAGTCCGGAGTGTATTCGTTCAATCCGGACATGCAGGATTGTGATGTGAACCTCGGAGGTGTACGACTCACATGGTATCCTACCATCTTTAAGTACCTCGGAATGCATATATACAGAGACACGCAGAACATACTGGAGGGCAACCTGGTGCACGCTATCTCCTCGTTGCGAGCCCAGATGGCCTTCTGGAAAACTCTGCCACTGAATGTGCCCAGCAGGATTGCACTATCCAAAACGATAGCTTTGCCCAGGCTACTATATCATTTCGCAAACATCCCACTGTCTGTCCCCACAAGAATATTCCGTGACCTGGAATCAATGCTCCGTAACCTGATCTGGAACACCGGGCGCCCCCGCGTGGCCCTGGCGAAACTCTACTCCCCGACTGCTGAGGGAGGGCTGGAAGTCCCTAACATGGAGCTGTATTACCTGGCTGCACAGCTGCAATGGGTGACACACTGGCTTAGCGGCTCGCACCTAGACGACACGGCTACCGCTGCCTACCAATGGGCCCACACGCAAATATGCACTTTGTTCCATCCCCTGACTAAGGGACCCCGCACTCTACCCCTGCACGTAGCCGTGGCCCGTAAATGCTTCATCCGTAGTCTAAAATTGACCCAGGAAGTCAGGCCATATGCCCCTGCACTCCCCCTGATGGGCACCCCCCGGAGGGGCGGAACAGTGACACCACGCTTTCTAGAGAGCTGGACTGCGGCTGGGGTGGAGACTATGGGCGAACTCTATGCTGATGGAGCCATGCTCCCATTTGAGGAACTGACGGAGGGCACGGGTCTACCAGTGGGGCAATTCCATCTCCACGCGTCCATACTGCGGGCATACACGGAGTCCTGGGGGGATATTCAGGAAGAGCCGCCGATACACCACCTAATGCAATACCTACAAGTCATGGGCAATGGCTCCCATATCATCCGCTGGCTGGCGCAGGCCCTCCTCATGCACACACAAAGATCGCCACACAATCGATTCGGGACAAATGGGCGGCCCACCGAGGGAGGGATTGGACGGATAAGGAATGGAACCTGGTTCTAGCTAGCCCCGTGAATATCCCACGCAACTCCCGCTTCCGGACCATTCAGTTATACATACTGCACCAGGCATATTTATCACCAGACAGAATCAACAGGTACTTCATGATCAACACCGCCACCTGTCCCAGATGCAACCTGCTAGGCGCGGACATTTTGCACATGCTCTGGCACTGCCCCTCTCTAGCCACATATTGGGGGGAGGTGACGTCTCTCCTGACGCGTAGTGCGGGTCCGGGGCTGCCACACACATGGGAGGCTTGCATTCTTGGACTATACAAAATAACCAAACTCAATAAGACACAAGCTAGGTTCTGGGATCTAGGCCTTATCACAGCCAAGCGGCTGCTCACCAAACACTGGAAACGGAGAGAACCGCCAATCCCAAACACTGGTATGCATCCTTCACCAACTGGGCTAGAGCAGAAAGCACGGCACTACACCGGGAGGAGATAGCGGGCCTAAGGCAATTCCCGATTGCACAACTCTGGGACGACATCATGAGATCCCTCCAGGGGGAGGGCACGGCCAGAGGGCTCACATAGGGATCGCCGCAAATGGGGCAACACTGCTGGGGTAACTGTGGCGAAGCCAAGGACGCAGGTTGCATCCCCCCCCACGACCCTCGCCTACTCGGAGTGCTGGAGACATGGCGCTTGCGACCTGGAGGAAGCCTGCCTCTCCCCCAGATGCCCTGAGCAGCGGCTGTATCATACGCCCGACATGCTGGCTGCGGACCCGGACAGACACCCACACGAAGGACCACTAGTCCACGACATCTTACAATATCCTCCTCCTAGCCCCTTTTTCGTGGCGTCCCTCTCACAAGTACACTCTCCCCCCCGACCCCCTCCCACACACACCCCCATGTTCATTGTTTCTGACTCTTGTCCCCCACATATAGCCCTTTCCTCCTTAAACGCCACACCCGGAAGGCGTACTTGGACACATGACCGGCCACGGGGCCAGGTGCAAGTGGCGTCTCCTAAATACACAGTATGGCTATAACATTTATCCGTATGACGCATCACACACTCCATCGACAGCCCGTGGGGCCCTACCACTCTGAACAGCTGGCGTGCGCCACGGCAAAGACGGACCGAACACGTACATTGCTAACCCCTATCCCATTGTCGCGTTTCCAAGGTCTGACAGTAAAACTTATGGGTTTCAGTACTGTGGATACCGGAACGACACGCGACGACACAGCCAAAGATTGGGACACACCGATGAGATCTGTTTCGTTTGCAGAGTTAAAATGTTTACTTATAAAAAAAAGATAAAACAAGACGTCATTTGAAGGCATAACTGAATAATGAGCACACGTGGTACGAAAGATGCAATTAAAGACTTATTCCCTAAGGTTGCAGTCGAAGGAAATATACACCTTCCTCCATGTCTCTCTACTCTCATGATATACAGTAATGTTGCAGCCGGCCCACAGGGTTGCAGGCTTCGCTATATGTACTGCTCGATTGAATACTAATAAACGTCTTACAAAAAAAATCATACCAGATGGCGTATGCAGGCTCTGCAGTGGAACCCGAAGTTCCCAGCATCAGGGGAATCTTTCAGATGTCATCCAGATCTCGGAGGGAACTGCACGTCAATTGCAGTGGTGGCTTACGAACCAGGATTGGGTCAGCGGCAGATCCCTCTCCCTTCCCAAACCAGAGATCACAGTGGTGACAGATGCGTCACTTCTGGGTTGGGTCGGCCACATGGGAGAGGCTGAGATCAGGGGTCTCTGGTCTCTGGCAAAGTCCAGGCTCCACATCAGCCTTCTGGAGCTTCCGGTGATCCGTCTTGCACTGAAGGCATTCCTTCCTTCTCTCAAAGGAAGAGTAGTGCAGGTGTTCATAGACAACACCACCGCCATATGGTACTGCAACAAACAGGGCGGGGTGGGGTCATGGACCCTGTGTCAAGAGGTTCTTTGACTTTGGACAAGACTGGAACATCAGGTCATATCACTGGTGGTTCAACACCTGGCAGGTTTCCTGAACACCAGGGTGAACAAACAGCCGCCGGTGCATGATGGATCATGAATGGTGTCTTCCCTCGGAGGTGGTCCAAGGTCTCTTTCAGCAGTGAGGAGAGCCTTAGTTAGAACTTTTTGACACCATAGAGAACGCGCAATGTCAGCAGTTCGGCCCTTTGGACTTTCCAAGGTGATACTTGCTCCGCGACGCTTTTCGGCAAGAGTGGAGTTGCGGCCTCCTGTACGCCTTTCCGCCTGTACCACTTCTACCCACAGAGCTGAAGAAGATCAAGCGTAACCGTGCCCAAGTCATTATTGTGGCTCCAAACTGGGCAAGAAGAGTCTGGAACCCCGAGCTCTTGAGCATGGCCATCGATCCCCCGATCAGATTGCCTCTTTGGGAGTAATTTCTGTCGCAGCAGCGGGGAACGGTCCTCCACCCAAATTTGTCCAGCCTCCACCTCCTTGCGTGAAGATTGAGCAGCAACAGTTGACAGCTTTGACCTTCCTCCCGAAGTCTATAACATAATTTTGAAAAAATAGAAAGTCCCTAAACACAGAGAGCATAAATTCTCAGACTAACAGAAAAAAAGATATTCGTGCCATACTGTTAAATGACCCACTGTGTAATCTAAACAGATCACAAAAAAACGAATTGTTTGCTTATTATACCAAGGTATATTTTTTCATTTTATTAAATACAATACACATCAAAAATAATTTTCACCCAAGAGTAGTCATATACATAGAAAAGATTACATGTTAAAATCAACTAATACATTTCATTACATGAAAAAACATTACATTATACAGGTTACAATATTCGAGAAAGGTAGTTGTCGCCGCAGCGTTTTGGTATTTGTTTTAAAAATTCTTACACCTTCTTCAGGATAGTTTCTAAACAGTAGAAAATACAGAGTTACTTATATAACCAGATTACATTCTTTTAGCAAACAATACACAGTGTTTTTGCACAAGTGGTCAGTAGGCAGATTCTAAGTTCAGGTTGTCTTGTACGTCCACAACTTTGAGCAACAAGATGTCCTAGTATCCACCAATCCATACTTACCATCACTACATGTATGGAAACGTTACATTGACGACATCCTGGTGGTGTGGCGTGGCACGGAAGAAGATCTAGTGTCATTTCACAGATGGTTGAATAGTAAGAACACCTACCTTAAGTTCACCATTGAATACAGCAGAACATCTTTGGCCTTTCTGGACCTGAGGCTACATGCCACTCCGACTGGTATCGAATCGGAGTTATATCGCAAACCAATGGCTAAGAATGCACTATTGCGATATGACAGTTGCCATCCGCGAGCCCTGAGGGATAACTTACCTTTTGGTCAGTTCCTCAGGGTTCAGAGAAATTGCTCCAACAAGGAATCTTTTGAGATCCACTCGAAGAATCTGGAGGCCCAACTGAAAGAGAAAAACTATCCCAAGAAAATCATCCGCCAGTCCAAAAAGAGGGCGTCCAATAACAACAGGGAGGCCCTACTGGAAATCCTCCCACCTAAAGAAAAGACCGATCGCATTGCTTTCGTAAACACCTTCAACAGTCGATCGAACCAGATGCAAAAGATCATAAAAAAACACTGGTCTATCCTGAAAACCGGAGGTGATGACATCGCCTTGCCCATTTTTGCCTACAAGAGAGGACCAAATCTAAAAGACCAACTAGTCCACACACGCCCACACAACAAGGAAGTGAGGCAAGTGGGTACCCTATGGGACTTACCACCTGTGGTCGGACACCATCCGTGTGGGACTTGCACCATCTGTCCCCAGACCTACAAGTCCACCGAGGTCGACATAGGTACCAACCGCCCATGGACACAAAACAAGTTCACGAACTGCAACAGCAGTAATCTTATCTACTTGATAACGTGTCCATGTCCATTACGATACGTTGGCATGACGACCAGAAAAATACGGACGCGCATCCAAGAACACAAAAGGACAGTGCGCTGTCGGAAACAAGCTACTCGCCTAACAGCACATTTTTTGGAGAAGGGTCATGGTCCTGAGGACTTCTGCTGGACTGTCCTAGAACGACCGCATATTCCTGACTCATGTGCGGATGTCAGTCATTTTCTGTTTAAAATTGAACAAAAATGGGTGTACCGCCTGAATAGCGACAAGGAGGGCCTCAACGAGCCAATACCCTGGATGTCCCTCTGATTGATGCTCTGAATAGTGTCATTTCGTACCACTCGTAAATATCTAAACGAGTGTGGTTGCTAGCTGCCCATCGAACTATTGTCTCTACCTTTTAATAACCTCCTTAACATCAATGTATATTAACAACACACATGGGAGGAGCTTGCTCCTAACCACACAGACACATTTTGCCTTAGTTAGGTAGTGTACCCCCTTGAGCCAGTTTTTCGAACTATGCACCTTGTCCGAACCCTGGTTTTCTAATCACCATCAAGCGCAATTGCGCTTTGAACTACATATCCCAGAACTCCTGGCACCACGTCACCGCCCCTGGTCACGTGACGCCCTGGGAGCAAAATACGAGTTTACAAAGAAGCTCCGCGATTCTTCGCCGGTGCCCCCCCAAGCAGTACTGAGGACTGCCCGGAGACACCGACGGAAAGGTGAGCGTGCCATCGCGCTCCTCGTTGCGCTTACTGACAAGCCTGCTAATACTTACACGGTGAAGTTACCGCTTCTAATGGGCTCTCCGTTTTTCAGAGACAAAAGGCTTTGCGCTCATCGCGGCACTTACTGACAAGCCTGCTAATACTCACATTGGGAAAGTTACCTGCGTTTCTGAGACAAAGGGTGTTGCATATCACATGGCAGTAGCAGAGACGATACCCATCTACCAGCATACAATCACGGCATTTTATCATAGTGCTAACACTTACACGGAGAAGTTACCGCTTCTAATGGGCTCTCCGCTTTTCAAAGACAAAAGGCTTTGCGCTCATCGCGGCGCTTACTGACAAGCCTGCTAATACTCACATTGGGAAAGTTACCTGCTTTTCTGAGACAAAGGGGTGGCATATCACATGTCAGTAGCAGAGACGATACCCATCTACCAGCATACAATCACTGCAGTTTATCATAGTGCTAACTCGTCTCTGAGTTTCATTGTTAAGCCACGCAGCTCTTGCTTAACCAATGCATTGGTCTCTGTATAATTTGGCAGACCTTTTATGCGCTAACATTTGGTACCTGCCTTCTCTGAGCGTGCTAGATCACGGCGGGGTGTCTACAATTTAACCATCAAATGATGTATTGGAGGTTCAGACTACCTCCTGTCTCCAAGTAAACTCTATTTTATTTCCTTTCTCTTAATGAAACCGCTCTGTAAATGTTTTATGATTATCTTTAGAGCGGTGCTCCTTTTACCTGCGCTGCAGCCAGGTGGGGTGAAGCCTCTCAACCAACATACATGGGTGAGTGTTCACTAGAGACTGTGTCCTGGTATGAGTGAACATATTGTGTAATTTCAGTATGTTTAGAAACAAGAACCACTTGAATAATTATTCATGCTCATTTGTTTCTTTGTTTATTTGTTTGTTTGTCTTTCGTTTTGGATCCAATGCCACTATGCATTAACAGTATACGTTGAGTACGCCTGGGATTCCCAGGTGATATTTTTTCATTATTTTTCATTATTATTCACAAAGCAGTAGTGTATTTCCAACAAGGTCCTGAAGAATGCATTAGAAACTCTTTTCTTTTGAATGCAGAAACATGTTGACCACTATAAAGTGCGGTTATTATTTAAAACCCGCACCCACACCTGCCTTTTAATCTTAGGGACTGGGAGATATTAATAAATCTCTTTTTCTACCCAGTTCACCTAATTTTACTATTACCCCTCACTTTTCACTTTAACCACCATACACTGCTTTTTCATTAGCCACTAACATTCTTTTCTGTACTTCCCGCATACCACATTCCGGTCACGGTAACAACTTACTGGCCGTTATATCTCCTGGGTTAGGAGAACCCAAATGATGACAATGAGGGCGGTACAGTGTGGCTTCTGATGGGAACTATTTTTCTCCATATACTCTTGAGCCTTGACTAGGCCTGAAGTTACCAACTTTCTCTCACTGGTGTTATTTTGTGTAGTCTTGGTATAGTGATCCGATTTGTCTGACTAACTTACTTGTTCTCAGACCCCCAGGTATTAATTGTTGTTGTATATCATTTAGATGTCTCTATGTAATTGATACTTATCATCTGTAAAACCTAAATCGTTTTGTGCAGTCTGCAAGTGAATATCAATAAAAAATATCAATAAAAAATATATATATATATATAAATACAATGTCAATAGGGGACTCCTAATCACCCTATAGCCTGTCATAGTTGCTAAATCAGCATTATGGAGTAATCTATAGTCTGTCTACTCACTCTCTGGACTTTGACAGTAATAGTCAAAAGTTACTCATCGTATTTTAATAGTCAATTCCCTGCTGTATTATCCACACAGATTACATACCTCAAAAAGTGGACACTTTAGGAGATGCTCTTAGGAAAGACTGTAAGGGTGGATTTGGTGATGAGCCCTTTGTTGGATGGGTGCTAGAATAGGATGATATTAAAATGTACAGGTAATCCCTGAGTGGCGTATACATCGTAACAATCGCCAATACGATGAGTAACTTTTGACTGTTACTGTCAAAGTCCAGAGAGTGAGTAGACAGACTATAGATTACTCCATAATGCTGATTTAGCAACTATGACAGGCTTTTGGGTGATTAGGAGTCCCCTATTGACTTTGTGTATATATATTTTTTATTGATATTTTTTATTGATATTCACTTGCAGACTGTACAAAACGATTTAGGTTTTACAGGTGATAATTATGAATTACATAGAGACATCTAAATGCTATACAAGACAACCTGAACTTAGAATCTGGCTACTGACCACTTGTCTAAAAACACTGTGTATTGTTTGCTAAAAGAATGTAATCTGTTTATATAAGTAACTCTGTGTTTTCTACTGTTTAGAAACTGTCCTGAAGAAGGTGTAAGAATTTTTTTTAAAAATACCGAAACGCTGCGTCGACAACTACCTTTCTCGAATATTGTAACCTATATAATGTAATGTTTTTTCATGTAATGAAATGTATTAGTTGATTTTAACCTGTAATCTTTTTAATGTATATGACTACTCTTGAGTGAAAATTATTTTTGATGTGTATTGTATTTAATAAAATGAAAAAATATACCTTGGTATAATAAGCAAACAATTTGTTTTTTTTTGATCTGTTTAGATTACACAGTGGGTCATTTAACAGTATCGCACGAATATCTTTTTTTCTGTTAGTCTGAGAATTTATGCTCTCTGTGTTTAGGGACTTTCTATTTTTTCAGCTTACTTACCCCTTGTCCCTGATCGGATTTATTAGGGGACCTTTCTCTGTTTTTGGTGTATAACATAATTTTGGCAGCCAGGTATCCCTCCACTAAAATGGTATATGCCTGTAGATGGATCAGATTTGTGACATGATGCACAGCCAAGGCTGTGGATCCCCTTTCTGCCTCTCTTGCAGATTTGTTCCTCTTTGTTCTCTCTTTGGCCTAGCAGGGCTCTGCTCTGGGCACCCTTAAAGGCTATCTTTTGGCCATTTCGGACTTTCTTCGCCTTCCTGATCTGCCTTCTCTTTTCAAGGCCCGATAGTAAATAGATTTCTGAAGGGCATTACTCATCTCTTTCCTCCTTCCCCTTTCGTAATGCCCCAATGGGACTTGAATCTTGTCCTTAATTATCTTATGTGTGCTCCCTTTGAGCCACTACATAACTGTCCTCTTAGTTTTCTTACTTTAAAGAATGCTTTCCTGCTTGCTATCACCTCTGCCCGCAGGATGAGTGAGCTTCAGTTTCTATCCTCCAAGCCTCCCTTTCTTGCTGTTCTTCCGGATAAAGTAGTTGTTCGCACTAGGCCCTCTTTTCTACCCTAAGTGGTTACCTCTTTCCATATAGGCCAGACCATCACATGCCCACCTTCTTCCCACCTCCCCACCCTTACAAAGAGGAGGAGAGACTCCACCTCCTGGACCCAAAACGTGCACTGTCCTTCTACCTTGATCGCACTAAAGATTTCCGGGTGGACGATCAACCCGGGTTATGTGGATGCCAAGAAAGGTCAGGCCATGCACAAACATACCATCTCTCCATGATTTTGTCTTATGCATCAAAATCTGCTATTCCCTTGGTGTTAAAGGAACCTCCAGTAGGACTGCGTGCCCACTGTACCATGGTGACGGCAGCCACTACTGCTTTGGGATGGGGAGTTCTGCCGATTGCCATCTGCCAGGCAGCCACGTGGGCATCCCTGCACACATTCACAAAACATTACTGCCTGGACAGCCAAGTCCAGAGAAACGGATTTTCCAGCCGTTCTGTTCTCTAGGACTTCCTGGTGTGAACTTAGTTTGCAGGCCCACCTCTGGGGTTAGCATTGCTGGAATATCTATTCCAAAGGTAAGGAATCTATAACTACAGTCTCTTTCGAATGAACAAGTTACTTACCTTTAGTAATGATGTAAGAGACATATGTAGTTATAGATCCCTTACCCCCACACATCCTCCCAGTTCTGAAACTGACTTCTAGGGATTGGGACTCTAGTTATGTGCACCAGTGGTCAGTGTCTTGCATGGGTCTGCACTTCTGGCATGGAAAGTCGTGTCAAAACTGACATCAGCGCGCAGGGGCGGCGTCTAAGTAGACACAGCGACTTCATCCCGGGGACCACGATGCTGATGACGGATGAGGAGTCGACGGACGCCACCTACCGATATGCAGGGGTACTGCTATGAAACAATTCTCCTTATCCAGTCTGACACCTGGGGGTAGTTCCAAAGGTAAGGAATCTATAACTACATATGTCTCTTACAGATACATCATTACCAAAGGTAAGTAACCTGTTCTTCAAGGCTAGCTAGGTATAATATTGTGCCTGCATGGTTTATAGTGCTCCATGCATAATTATGGGTGTTTACTTTTATGAATAATGTGTACTTCTGTATGACTTGAATGTTTGTAGCTATGTCAGTGTATTTTCATTGTCTTGCTAGTGCCCCTCCTTAAATTTCTACTTTTCACACTCATATGTGGGTAAATATTCCCGAAATGCCCACATTTTCACTGTGCCACTAATTCTCAACACTTACGGCGCAATTACGACTTTGGCAGTGCGGTACCGGGGCTGCTCCGCCACCACACCACCAAAGCCGGGGTTAGACTGCCTGCCAGATGATTCTCATGTCTGGGGAGCTTTTTTTGCCATTGCCACGCAAAAATATGGGAACGCCAAAACAGTTCCTGCACAGCTTGGACTGAGAAATCCATGCCATTCAGGGACTGGTGATGTTGTGCCCTCTGTGTGCTTCCACAAGCAGAGGAGGCACAGGGGGCCCTGCAGGGCCCCCTTTGTTTTCTCTCCCATGGTGTACATGGACTAAGAACCTCCATGACATCGCTGGCGGAGAGGAAACTCGTAATATGATTGGCAGGACCGTGGTGGTACCGACAAGCTTATTGTGGCCTCCTGACTGCCGCAACACCGCCAGGGAAACACGGTTTCCTGGTGGCTGTGGTGGGGATGTGGCTGTTCGACCACCTGACTCTTAATTGTGTGGTCTGGAGACTGTCACCTTCATGCCACTTACAGGCTTTGTGAACCAGACCAACAGACTTCAAGACAAACAAACTAGGAACCCATACTAAGCAGGTTACTTTACTACATTAGGGCATTGTAGGGTCTGACAATATCTGTCGCTGTGTGAAACGTAGCAATGGCTACATAACAAAGCAGTTTAGAAACTGGAATTATAGGTACGCTAGCTGTCTTTCAGTCTGTCTCCATCCTTTCTCGCTCTTCCCGATATCCTTCCCCTTTCTCGCTCCTTCTTCTTTTGATGTATGTTTCTTGCTTGCTCTTCTTCGTTTCTATTTCTGTGTCCTCCAACTGCTCACTGTATTTTTCTCTTCCAGTCTATTGCATTCTCGGGCTAGCTACTCACCTCCCATGCTCTCTTGTCTTTGTTTTTCCTTTTCACTCTCTGTCCCACTTTCAATCATGTTCATTAAAAGGTATTGATACAAACCTTTTTCTGCATTCCCATCCCATTTTAATCCATTTAAATAAAAGGTTATTGTGTCTCTCTGTGTATGGTGTCTCCCCTCTTTCAAGTATGTCCAAACGTGACTACTGATTCCATCTCCTTCAACCACTGGCCCACGCTGCCTCCACCCGATGTTTGACGTAGTCTCGCTTCCCTTCCATCTAGACACTCCTTTTTTTGGTACATCTCTCTGGTCACTGAAATGTAGAAGAAATATGTATCAATGTATTTGTCATCCCTTTATATCAATTATGTTGAATACAGCTACGTTTCCCTACTTCTTACTTGGAACCCTTTTGAGTTCCACTTATAGATACAATAATGTTGATATTAACTCAAAAGGGAATAGGCTGATATAGTATCAGTACTTCACCGTACAGCATCGAAAGGCATGGTGTGAGGTACAATGTTTGTATGGAGCTACTGTTTACTGGGTGTCAGGGAGTGGGACAATGTAAAGATTTGAAATGCTTAAACTGTGCTGACTGACAGTGTTGTGTATGCACAGTCTCAACAGTGGTGTATCTATGCTGTGAAGCTCTATACAGGTGTTGCAGTATGGATAGGATTTGCACTGTGCAGCTCTGGGCTGAGGTTTCACATCAGTAATATCCTCAATACATAATTGACAGTAAGGCACATTTGGGGCCATATGTATCAAGCCAAATTGACTTCGCAAACGCCGAAATTCGCAGAATTTCGGCGTTTGCGAATGCAATTTGGACAAATGGTATGTAAGAAGGAAATGTGCTTTAAAAATAAGGAATCGCAAAATGTGCGATTCCTTGTTTTGCGATTGCATTTAAGGAATGTAAGAAGCCAAAAAAATTCGCAAATTGGCCTTAAGGAATCACAAATTACCACCAACTTCTAGTTGGTGGTAAGTTGCGAATTCCTTTCAAAATGCACATTTTTTCATTTTTCAAAGTGCCATGTGACGTACATACATGCCCTTAGGGCATGTATGTGCGCCACATGTGCACCCATGCAGATTTCAGGGGTGCAACAGGGTGTCCCTTGAGCACCCCTGCACCCTTGAAAATATTCTCAATTTACGATTAGCAAATTGCGAATCGCAAATTTCCCCTTCACTCCTATGGGCCTCTTGGCCCATAGAAATGAATGGGAAATTATTCCTTAAGTGTGATTAACAATTTGCTAATTGGAATTAAGGAATTTTAAGGATTCCTTAAAAATCGCTATTTAGAAATCGCAAAACGGAATGTTGATACATATGGCCCATGGTCTCAGAAGGATGACAGAGAGCGGTAGATTTGCAAACCATAAAGGCTCATTAGTGGATTAGTAAAGTTACAATTCCGCTCTTTCAAATGGAATTTAAAAAAATTCAATATGATTCAAATATAGCAAATAGAAAGACAGACTATTTAAAGTTGGCATATGCAAATTGAGTACATTTCAGTTTTTCCTGAAGGGAAAATCCTTAATGCTAAGCTAAGGAGTCAGAAGAATGGGGGGAAGGAGCAAAAGGTGTCAGCAAATAAAGCCGCTAACAGGCAAAATCAAATAAATATTCAGTCAGGTAAGTAAGAGTAGATTTGCTCGGGAGTCTAACCGTTTGAGCATGGAAAAAATAGAGCATCTGGTCCTAAAGAGAGTGGAATGGGGCTTCTCGGTCTAACTAGCTCAACAATGCACATTTTATACCTACAATTCTCAACACAATGCAACACTCCCCATGGTTCTCAGGAAAAGGGGACCATTCAGGATCACTCATTTCATGATAAGGTGATTGCATCCCTACCTCCCAGCCATCACACAATGGACGTTTTCAGCTGTGTGGCCTTCAAAAGATATCTCATAATAGGAGGATACATTGTGGTCAGCTTGTCCAAGGCACAGGTGTGGAAATTCAATATTCACTCTCTATGAAACACACATAGATAATATTTCTCAAAGAAACCAAACCATTTGCAACATTCAAATAAACTCAAACTACTGTAGCTTGCTGTTGTGTATGCTTTCTACTTATTCATGTTTGCACTCGTGCTTCCACGAGGCTTAGAGTTTACCCTCGTGTCTTAGTACGTAGCTCTATGATAAGATTCTAGATTTCTGTCATTCTTTTGGTACAAAACAGATCTTATAAATATATTCCTTCATGCGCATTGAAATTCTGGCTAAACTAGCAGAGGCTTCCACACTACCTTCAGTTGTCAAAATGCGTACTAAGGGTCGATGATCTGTGCAAATAATTACAGGTTTACCCCACATAAAAGCACGGAAATGTTCTAAACCACACGCACAGGCCAAAGCTTCTCTTTCAATAATGGGGTAACGGCTCTCTGCCGGGGACAACGCTCTAGAAGCAAATAAGATTATCTTCTCCCTGCCATCACTCTCTCTCTGTGCAAGAACAGTCCCCAACCCTTTATCACTTGCATCAGAGGTCGACAAGCATTCTAAATTAGGGTCAAAACTAACTAGAGCATTAACACATTGTAAATCATTTTTGATTAGAGAACATTCCTTGTCGCAGTGACTAGACCAATCAAACTTAGCATTCTTTTTCAAAAGAGCACGAATGTGAAAGACCATAGAGGCAAAGTTAGGTATAAATTTTGCACTATACTCTGCCATACCCAGAAAGGATTTGACATCTTCTTTAGAACTCGGTGCAGGTGTCTCAACAATGGTGTTAATCAGGGAAGGTTTTGGTTTCACTCCCTCCTCACTAATGACATGCCCCAAGTAAGACACACTCCTCTGTGCAAATTTGCACTTAGTTAATTCAACAGTCAAACCAGCAAGCTGTAAAGTGTGTAAAACCTCGCGTAAAATAGAATCATGCTCATCCCTGTTTTTACCAACAATTAGGATATCCTTCTGGAAACAGGAAACCCCTTTCAACTACGCAAAAAGTCTGTGCATCAGTCGTTGAAAGACACCCGCGGCCGATGCCAAACCAAAGGGCATGCGTTTAAACTGGTAACACCCAAATGGGGTGATAAAAGCAGTAAGTCATCTTGATTGAGGTTCCAAAACAACCTGGTGGTAGGCTGTGGAGAGATCTATAGAAGAAAAACATGTAGCCCCCTTCAAGGAAGAGACCATTTAAACCATGTTGCCCCCTTTAAGGAAGAGACCATTTCATTTATTTTCGGAAGGGGAAACCTTTCAACCACTATATTGTTGTTCAAGTTCAAATACACAAACGGATTTTTTCATTCGATTTTTGTGCAACAACTGGAGAAATCCATTCTGAGGTGTCCATCTCCTCAATAACCACTCTTGACAATAAATCTTGTAATTCCTTATTCACTTCATCCCTTATTATCATAGGAATAAGTCTGGCTTAATGCACCTTAGGTTCGGCATTCTCTTTAAGGACAATACGGTTCTCAAATCCCTTCAGTGCCCCCAATTCCTTGCCAAAAAGTCCCTAAAGAGTAGAGTAAATTTGATGCACCTCAGCGAGTCATAGAAGTTCTGCGTAATTCTATCAGACTTATGGATGGTAAAGTATGGAATCTTAAAAATGTTGCTCTGGATGTTAATCATCAGGAAGTACAAGATACTTAGGATTCTGCATTATCATCTAATTTTGATTGGGTAGAGGACTATTTTAGTAATAGTGTTGTACAACCTCATTTGGCTGCTGATAAATAAGTTCATGAACAACTTACTTCCACACAAGAAAATCTGGACACAACATCTTCAAGGAATATTGACAATTCTGATCTTTCTACTTCTGTTACAACAGGAGGGGAAGAGTTTTCTGATAAGTCTGAATTTGTGCATGACTCACAAAATTCAGATGTTAATAACATCAATAATTCAAAAAGGAGGAGAGTTCTTCTTGCTTGGTTAAAAGAATATGTTATTGGTTAATAGTGTTGTTATATGATTATATTTCTTATCATTCATTGTATTTTTTTCCTGTGTTCCTTCCATTTATTTTACCAATATTTTTTTTCATTTCTATATTGTTCTTTATTTTTGTTTTAGAAGGGAGGGGGATGTGTTGTGTATGCTTTCTACTTACTCATGCTTGCACTCGTGCTTCCACAAGGCCTAGGGCTTACCCTCATGTCATAGTACGTTTCTCTATGATAAGGTTCTAGATTTCTGTCATTCTTTGGCTGGCTGTTACTTGTACAAGTCGGGTTCCTTAGCACTGGCTTGTTCCATAATTATTTATCTCATTACAATAAATTCCTTTATTAATCCTTTAATCCTCGGCTCCTCGATTTACTACACTTGCCCTTGAAAAGAGCAAAAGGAGAGACGAAAAACACAGCAGCCAAAGGTACATTTTCAGTGTCAACATGAGCCATTTAAACTGAGGCCCAACTTAACTATGGCTAAACTTAACATGAAAACATCACGAAATAAAATGATGGACGGAGTGTTGAATCTTTTCCAACACTCAACCCCAGTCCCAGATTGAGTTTAATTCATCGTTATGTTGCTCGCCACATCACTCCAGTTTGGCCCAGTCTTTACCCTGCTTCCCATGGTAACAGTCCAGCCTGAACTGCCAAGCCAGATCCTTCCTGGACCCGAAACAAGCCTCCTAGGACCGGTTTCAGGGTATCACCCCACATCAGCCCAGCTAGCTTGAATCCAGTGTTGCAGTGAGCAAGGGACCCAAGTCTGCTCAAACCCTTAGCAACTTAGGGTGCACATAGCAACATCACAAAATAAAATGATGGGTGGAGTGTTTAAACTTTTCAAACACTCACCCCCAGTCACAGATCTGGGTTTAATCCATCAACTGTTCCCATGGGGGTGAAGGGTCAAGGCTCTTTTGCATATGGCTTGGTCCAAACTGGAATGGGGTGGGAAGCAAAATAATGCTGGATTAAACCCAGATCTGTGACTGGGAGTGAATGTTTGACAATGCTCAGCATTCCATCCATCATATTTGGTGCTGCATAAACTTAACTTGAACTCATATCAACTATGGTCAGGCTTTACATGAAAATCACACTTTATGTATGAATATACAATGTGTAGGTTAATATGTTAAGCAAAAGAAAAAATAGTGACAGAGTATCACCACTCTTAAGATGCCTCTGTCAGTTAAACACTCTTCATTGTGGTATGAAGGTCACAAGTTAGAATCCTGGCAGGGTAGGAGGCAACTTTCACCAACCTGAGGTTGGTAATTTGAGAGATATTAAGATTGTTGATAGTAGTACATTGCGGTATGAGGCACTTTTTAAAAAAACATATTGCTTTTGGACCTAATGGGTACTCTTTTAGCTGGTGTTTTGAGGTACATGAGATGACTGCAAGTAATTTTTAGGCTGCTTCAATGGCATTTTCTGTGCTTATTTAAATGGATGTCTGCACTGTGTTTCTGATTTGGCCAACATTCATAGTACAGAATATGCAAATAAAAAATGAGCGCATTACAGGTTGACAAGTGTAAACACAAGTCACAATGATGGGATCCAAGATGTTGCTCGAAGGATATCATTGCATAGAAAGAATGCAAATTTTTTCTCAATTTGAATTGTAATTTAATCTGCATTCAAATATGAATACTTTTAAACATATCTGCTTGAGACAGAAGACATGCAAATGAGGTTGATGGAGCCTTAAATGTTGACCTTTGTATCTGATATAGACTTCTAGCCTCAGATTCCTTACCTCAGAATATTCCCCAGGCATCAGACTGGATCCAGAATTTTTTCAGCAGTCCCGTTGTGTGCCGGTATGTGGTATCATTCAGCTCCATGTGGCTTCGTCGGCATCATCCGCGCCAAAAGTGATGTTTGCAGTGGCTATATAGTCTCTTCTCCAGCCTGCTGACCTCAGTTCCTTCTTTTCCGTGCCATCAGTGTGGATCCTGACAAACTCTCCTCTGTTCATTTTTACTTAATTTGTCTACTGTTTTGTTGAATTCAACCAGTAGGCTGTTTCCACCTATTTATATACTATGTTCCTGAAGAAACTACCTGATTTCAAGCCTTGTGGTGCCTGTCAGAGGCAAATAGACCCCCATTTGGCATGTCTGTAGTGCCTAAAACAGGATCACGATTCCATGGCCTGCACGGATTGCAGGACTGTGAATCTGAAGCCATCCACAAGCGGGCCATGACACTTCTGGCCACCCATCATACGACTTTGCACGCCTCCAGACTCTGTTAGCAATGGAGTTCCCCTTGGCCGCTCTTGAAGTCGCTCGTGTAATTTATCGTCAAAATATTAGACTTCTTCAGGTAATTCCCACAAGAAGTCTAAGAAGTCGAAGCACTCTTTGACTTCTCTGTGCTGGCCCCATTCATCAGATGATTCAGAAAAGGGGGTGGTGATGAACAGAGTGTCTGAATTAAGCAGACCACTCTTACCCAGTCCAAAGATCAGGGCTTGATCCATCACCGTTATTTATCTCACTGCACCATCCCAGCTCAGAACCTGGCTATATGCAAATCAGTCTGTCCCTGGCCCAGTGCATCATGGGAACAGGGCAGACTAAACTACTAAGCCAATTCTTCACCAGAAAGGAGACAAGCTACCGGGGACCGGTTTCTGGCATTTCAGCCTTCTTCGGCCCGGCTTGCTTGAATCCTGATGGTGCAGTGAGAAAGGGACTCATGTCTGAGTATACCCTGCCACACCTATAGTGGCCAAAAACGATTCAGAAAAGGGGGTGGTGATGAACAGAGTGTCTGAATTAAGCAGACCACTCTTACCCAGTCCAAAGATCAGGGCTTGATCCATCACCATTATTTATCTCACTGCACCATCCCAGCTCAGAACCTGGCTATATGCAAATCAGTATGTCCCTGGCCCAGTGCATCACGGGAACAGGGCAGACGAAACTACCAAGCCAATTCTTCACCAGAAAGGCGACAAGCTACCGGGGACCGGTTTCTGGCATTTCAGCCTTCTTCGGCCCGGCTTGCTTGAATCCTGATGGTGCAGTGAGAAAGGGACTCATGTCTGAGTATACCCTGCCACACCTATAGTGGCCAAAAACGATTCAGAAAGGGGGTGGTGATGAACAGAGTGTCTGAATTAAGCAGACCACTCTTACCCAGTCCAAAGATGTAAATGTATTGGCATTTATATAGCACACTACTTACCCGTAGGGTCCCAAGGCGCTTCGACCGCTGCGAAACCCTTCCTGGCTTCCCTGAGAGATGGTCCCTTAATGGGTATCTCCAGGGTGAGACCAGGCATCCCCGGCGGTCTGGTGGGGCCGTTAGTGAAGATGAGGCAAGCTAATGCCCAGAGTTGCCGAGTGTGATCGCTGATCAGAGTGGGCACCGAGGCGAGAGAATTATCGAGTCCGCTGACCCTGGTCCAGAAACCTGCCGCGCCGAGAATCGAACCCTGGTCCCAGGCCGTCCCCTGCTCTCGGGTCTGCCGCCTCTAACCAGTGAGCCACACTACTTCACCTGTGCAACTATGCAAATCAGTCTGTCCCTGGCCCAGTGCATCATGGGAACAGGGCAGACCAAACTACCAAGCCAATTCTTATACTGGGAAGGAAACAAGCTACCGGGGACCGGTTTCTGGCATTTCAGCCATCTTCGGCCCGGCTTGCTTGAATCCTGATGGTGCAATGAGCTAGGGACTCACATCTGAGTATACCCTTCCACGCTTATGGTGGACAAAAATGAATACAAGAGGCTGGACACCACTGGAAAGAGAATTTTCTCTTCCGCGAGCCCTGCATTCCAGTCGGTGAACACTAAATGCTTATTGAGCTGTTATTTCCAGACTGTGTCAGACACAGTTGCGCAAGTGCTACCTAAGGTCTTGGAGGAGGCACAAGCCATACTTTCCAAAGCTATTGCTGACTGGGAGAGATGCAGCAAAGTTCACAATAAGATATAGATTGGATTTGACCGACTCACTGGGAAGAGCCATTAACTGGCTTTTCATGCTAGAATGTTTTAAAGACAGTTGGGCCACTGCTAGGTCATTGGGGCTCCTCATGGCCCTGTGACAGCCTCTGTTGGAGATGGCTCTACTTGAGGGAGGGGGGGGGGGTGGATTTCCCTAAAACTTTTTACTTTTTGTCCTCCTTGTTTTTGCCAACCTCTTTTTCACGACCTTAGGACTCTGGGCACTTTCCCACTGTACTGCAGCGGGAAAGTGTGCATGCCCTTCCTACACATGCCAGGATAGGGTGCATAGTTGATTGGTTTAGGTGTTGTACCTGTGACTGCCCAGTAAAAATCGTATGCCACATACCCAGGGCGGGTACTGCACTGGCTAGTAATGGGATGCAGCACTGTTTGCCACCCACCGGAATAGTCTGTTTAACATATCTCAAGCTCAGGTTGGCCTTTCTCACGCAGTAGTAAACCCTTAGGGAGACTTTCACTACCACCAGTGCAGCCCAATGGTAAATCCTGAGGGATGGAGCTCGGAGTAGGTCAGTGGCTGGGTAGGTATACCTTTCGTGTTCACTGCCCGGGTAGGGACGAACCTCAATGCGGGTTTCTCTTGCCTAGAGAGCTGGCTCTCCCCATTGGTTACCTCACAGGTGTGGCTGATTCTCTTGCTGTGGCCTTAGGGCCTGGGGCACTTTCCCATTGTAGATGCTCTGTGAAAGTACAAACAACCTTCCTACACATGTTAGGAAGTGATGCTTACCTGCAGATTCTAAACATAGGTCAGGTCTGCCATTGCAGGCCTGTTTGTACGCACTCGCACCTATGGTGGTTGTAAACTGGTGTCCAGCCTGCCTTTGCAGGCTGGTGTGCGCGCTTGCACCTATGAGGTTTAATACCTATAGCCCCACCGCAGTTGCAGGCAGTTCTGCGCACTTGCACCAATGATATGTTTGAACATGTGTCCAGCCTGCCATTGCGACCCTGTGTGTTTACTTTCATCGATGGCATTCTGAAATATGTGTCGAGCCTGCCATTGAGCGTCTGTGTGGGCGCAATTGTGCTTCGGCTCAGGCTGGCCTTTTTAAATCGCTAGTCATCTTGACAGGATCTTTCACAACCACTAAAGCCCCCGAGGGCACATCCTAAGGAGTGAGCGAGTGGTAGGTGAAAGGCTGGCAGGTACACAGGTGTTCCTTGCTCATGTAGTGAGGAATACCCATGTGTGTTTTCACTACCTTTGAGGGTTGCTCTTCCCATAGACTAACATGGGAGAATGGTTGAAATTACCTCAGTCTGCAATAGTGCATTGCGGTGGAGCAGCCTCATAATGTTTCCTTTCATTGGATTGGCAGTGACAAGCCCATTCCAGTAGTAAAGGTGGTTTAGTCATGATTAGCGTAGAAAGGCCACTAATAGGAAGTGCAAAAAGAGCAATAGATTAACAGAATGCTGAAAAATGTAAAACATTTACCCCTGTACATAGACCTGGGCCTAAATTCATAGTTTTTACCTCCCCATGCCATTCCAGTTTAAATCCAGCTATATGCAATTCAGTCTTGACCCTGCTCCACATGAGAACTGTTCAGCCTGAACTGCCAGTCCAATTCCTCCCAGGACTGAAAACAAGCATCCTGGGACCGGTTTGGGTATATCACTCCTCAGCGGCCATGCTAGCTTGACTCCAGTGGCATGGAGAGCACTTGGATGCTTGTTTCCATGTCCAGGGAGGACCTGTCCTGACAGTTCGGACTGGACTGTTCCCATGAGGAGCAGGGTCAAGACTGATTGCACAGCGAGCAAGAGACACATGTCTGTGCATGCCCATGGCCACTTAGGGTGAACATAGTAAACGCAGCAAGAGGATGGACAGAGTGCTGCAACTTTTCAACCACTCACCCCCAGTCAAGAGATCTGGCTTTAATCTGAGTTTTATGCCACAGGATTCAAGCTAACCTGGCTGATGAAGGGTGATATCCCAGAACCGGGTCCAGTAGGCTTGTTTCTGGTCCAGGGAGGACCTGGCCTCAACCTGTTCAAATTAGGGGTGAATTGCCTGCCATTGAAAGCATTTCTATCTTTAATCAAGGAAAGGTCGGTGATCATGGACAACATCACCACTGTGTGGTATTGCAACAAGCAGGGCGGGTTGACGTAATTGACTCTTGTCCAGAGGCCCTGCATCTCTGGACATGGCTGGAACATCACAGCAATTTAGTGGTCATTCAACATCTGGTGGGCTCTCTGATTGCCAGAGCAGACAAACTCCGCCGTTGATGCCTTGCAGATAATGAATGGCATCTCTGTCCGGAGTTGGTACAAGGTCTCTTCAGATACTGGGCAGAATCTTGGTTAGATCTATTTGCAACTGCCAAGAACACACAGTCACTCGTTTTTTGTTCTGCTATCTTTTTTATTTAGAGCAGAATCATACACTAAGGTATTTAATCCTTAGGTGTATACATTGTGTTTTAGGAAATGGGAAAGAAAATTGCAACGATTTTTGCAAGTTTATGACAGTCCGAAGAATTACTCACTGTCCTGCACAAAGACACATCTATTTACAATAACTACAAACATACATTACTTTGAAAAACTTTTGTGTCAGTGCTGAGTTGTTTGATGGCTGACTGTTGTTCTTTTGTTATATTTCTTCTGAGGTAGTTCTTTTGTCAGTGACAACATAAATGAGGGTCAAAAACTTATCATGCCCTTTACTTATATTTATATAGGTACCCAGCCCCGAAGCCCTGAAGAAGAGCCTGAACAAGTAGAGAGACAGGCTCAGAAACGCGTCGGCTTACAGGCTTTTTATCCCTCATTCGTCTTAAATCCGAATGTCTTCTTATTGCGCATAAGGCTTTCTTTTCCAGAATTAAAATTGAATGTTTATTGTATTATTTGCCCCATGCGCGATCAGGCCAAAAACATAGAGAAAGATATTCATCTTAGTGGCCTGACATAGAAACGTGGACAGGGTACTCTTACCAAATAATTAATTCATCTTTAAATGTCTTTTGTGTAGAATTGTATGAATGTGTAATTCTTTTCGTTTTTCAAAGTAATGTATGTTTCTAGTTATTGTAAATACATGTGTCTTTGTGCAGGACAGTGAGTAATTCTTCGGACTGTCATAAACTTGCAAAAATCGTTGCAATTTTCTTTCCCATTTCCTAAAACACAATGTATACACCTAAGGATTAAATACCTTAGTGTATGATTCTGCTCTAAATAAAAAAGATAGCAGAACAAAAAACGAGTGACCGGGTCCTCCTTTTCTTTCTAATTGAATCTTGTCCTACCCGGCCACACTATCGGACAAAACCCCCCTTGTAAAAAAGAACACACAGTCAGCACTTCTGTATGTCTGCTCTGGATGCCTTTTGTCTTAAGTGGAGCTGAAAACTCCTGTATGCCTTTCCGCCAATAATACTCCGGCTCAGAGTTCTCAAGAAGATCAGGAATGACCAGGCCCAAGTAATTTTAGTGGCTCCAGATTGGACAAGGATAATCTGGCATCCCAAACTCTTCAACATGAGCATCTGTCTGCCGATCAGGCTACTCTTTTGGGAGGGTCTCCTACCACAGCAACAGGACAGCGTCCTACATAATTCAACTACATGCATGGAGATTAGGCGGGGACAGTTGAGGGATGTCATTCTGGCGTTCCTCCACTAAAACAATGTATGCCTGCCGATAGGACACATTTTTACATTTGTGGCTTGATGTGCTACCATAACCATTAATGCTCAGACTGCACCCTCGTCTGAAGTCCTTTTATTTGCCTTATCCCTTGCCCACCAAAAGCTTTGCATTGGCCCTGTTTAAAGGATACCTTTCTGCCATTACAGCCTTCCTGCGGTTGCTGGATCAATCGTCCTGTTCAAGTCACCTGTTGTGACTTTTTACGGTGGGCAGAACATCACACTGCCTAATTTCTCCGACCCACCTAATCCTAGCAAGGAAGAGGACAACCTCCATTGCATGATCCCTTTGTGCCAAGGGGCTCTTTTTGCATGGTTAGCCCCCACTTTTTGCTAGGTTGTGATGTGGTTTCAAATGTAGTGCACAGGGTCCTTGCCAACCATGTGACCTGTGCCAGGATGACTTCTCTAAAAACAAATCCCTAATTGGCACTTCTGCCCCCTGTAAATCCCTAGTAAATGGTACACTCAGTACCTAGGGCCTGGGAGCTGAAGAGGGTCCCCTGGGACCCCCTCACTGCGACCATGCCACTGTCCTTGCAGCTTAAGGGAGAAATTGACAAAGTCAACATGGCACCCTGCCTGCGTGCCATGCCAACCAGCACTGCCTGAAGGATTAGTTAAGTCACCCCTCTAGCAGGTCTCACAGCCCTACGGCAGCAGATATGCCCCTACAATATTGGGGTCCATTCCTTAACATTGTAAGTGCCAGGGAAGCCATGGAGAGTACATGGGCTGGAAACTCGACAACTTGAGTTCCACAGCACCAGGATGGCTACACTGAACACAGGAGTGTGTGGTACCAAACTACTCCTTTCAATAAATCCCCACGGATGCCAGTGTTGGATTTATTACACCATGTAACAAGAGGGCACCTCATAGGTGCCCTCTGAAACCCTACCGACCCTGGTGTGATCTCTGGCCAGCTGTAGGCAGGCAGCCACCACCAGACATGTTTCTAGACCCCTGGATAAAGAGCCCCTCCTCTCTGGGACCAGAAACAATGCATATCCTAGGCAGAGGTGCCACACCTTCTCCCCTAGGATGAGCCAGTGTTCAAAGAGGGAAGCTTCAAAGGCCTGCTGCCTTTTTAATGTAACCTCAAGCATCTGCTGCTAGCAGCAGATGGTAGCCCCTGGTTTACATCCCCACTTTGAGTGGGAAAACTTATAGAATAGGAGGTTTTCTCACCTCTGCCAACTCCACCCCTAAGGTGGGGGAGGTAATTAGTTACTGCATTTTACATTTCTCTTAAGGGCATACATGACACCAAGTAAACTACACCGCATTGAATCATCCCGTCTGCACACTTGTCCCAGATGTCACTCCCAGAGGCAGATTTTGCACACATAACTTGGACATGTGATAAGATTGCTAGGTATTGGTGGGTGGTCTTTGTGGAAATCTCTTGTCTGATAGAGATAGAACTCACACCCTCTCCGTTGCAGGCAATTATGGGTTATACGCCTGACCTCCCCAAACCCAAACAATGCTTTCTAGCTATTACACTCCTCATCGCCAAAAGGGAAGTTGCCCTGAATAGGGGTAGCAAGTTTACACCCATGTTGAAAACATGGCTACGCAGCATGGCATACTGCAACACAAACAGCGCAACATATGCACTGATGAAGCCGCCCGCTTCTAAGCCCCTTGATTTATGGCAGCCATTCCACTCATATCTATTGGCTGTACATGATACTGAAGGCACTCCACCCCCACAGCTACATACCCCTCCATGCACTGGGACAAGCAGGGGAACACAAGCGTCCATTGGGCAGACAACTACGCAATAGTGGTGTGTATGCAACCTATCTCCCCCCTTTAATCAGGATTAACGTAATCAATGTTTGCTTTGATGACTTCTGAATATCCATGGACCCGAATTCAACATCAACCATAGTCAAATATCAAGCTGTACTGTATTTTTTGTTTAAATGTTTATTGTAAATAATAATAAATCATTTTTCTTTTTTTAAAAGGCGGGGGAGGCAAGGTGAAGCACATCTTTCAGTCCCCGCCATCTTGAAGATGGGGAGACCCCTATAATCTTGGCTAGGTCTATGCCTGCTCCCACTATAGGGTGGCATAATAGAGGTTGAGGCCACCCAAGGTAAGGTGCCCATTGGCCCTACCTGCTACTCCCCTACAACAACCCTAAATCTAGTATTTAGGTGGCTCCCCCAGAACTGGAAACTAGAACTGTGATGACCTAAGAAGAAAGTAAAGGACCCTGCAGAGAAGACTGAAGACGATGACTGCCTTGGCCCCAGCTCTACCGGCCTGTCTTCAGCTTCTGCAATCCTGCGCCATGTTTTGCAGCCAGTGACCTCTGAAGATCCTGAGAGGACTGCTGCCTTCACAAAAGACTCCAATCTCCCGTGGACAGTGGACCTGTCTATAAGAAACCAACTCTTAGGTTTCCAAATCCAGGTGGATCCACGTCTCCTGCCCACTCTGCACCTGACACCCATGGCAAAATCTAAGTGGCTCACCTGTGCAGTGGAATCTTCTCAGTGATTCTGACCTCGTGTCCAGTGTTGGCTGGCCTCTCCTGATCTCCCCGACAGCACCTGCAGTGTGAATCCAGAGGCTCCCTCTGATCGCTTCCGACTTTGGTAAGAAGACTCCGACATCGAAAGGCACCCCTGCACCCAAAGCCCCAGGACCTTGGTGAGCCAAAGTTATGGTGCCCCTACGGCCCACTACATCTCAACTTATGTCTGCTGTCATTGGTCTTCCTCCTGCAACCTCCAGTGCCATGCCTGCAGCCTCTGTGCCGTAAGAAGAATCCCCATTGAAAAGCATTGGCCCCCTATGGCAAAATTGCACCCTGCACCCGGCCGTCCCTGTGACACTGGTGGTATAAATTTGAGGCTAGCTCCCAAAGCCTGGACCCTGCAATTGATTTACCTACCTGCAAGCAGTCTGGCTCCAGGCACCCTCCCTCTCCCCCCAGTCTCCATTGAAACGCATTGGGCCGAACTCCGACTTTGACCTCTGCACCGGGCACCTGTGTGCCGTTGGTGGTGCAGTTTTGAACTCACCTGACCCTTGGCCCCTGCTTACTTTTGGCTTCGAAGAAGGGAATTGTAAGTGCAGTGCTTACCTGTCTACCTGCAATATTGTTTTCCCCATAGGATAAAATTGGACTGTGCTAAAAAAAATTTAACTGACGATTTTTCTAAATGAAATGTATTTTTAATTAAAAACATATGTAACATTATTACGAAGATCTTGGTCTTAAAATAAAATAGAAAGGGCCAGATGTAGGTAAATCTAATTTACCGACTCATAAATACCGAATCATACCAAATCGGTATTTATGAATCGGTAAATTAGAAGGAGGGAGATGTATGTAATTTTTTATTTTGAATTACCGAATCTGTAAGAGTCGGTATTTACTGAGTCGGTAAATACCGAATCCGTATTCCCCATTGATTCCTATGGGCTTTGGAGCCCATAGGAATCAATGGGAAATACTGATTCGATATTTCCTTAATCGATAAATACCGAATCCAGCAAGGGTGCAGGGGGTGTCACTTTGACACCCTCTAGCACCCCAAGTGCAGGCTTGTGTGCCATGTGGCTCACATACATGCCCTGAGGGCATGTCTGTGTGTCACATGGCACAGGTGTGCATGCACAGATGTGCATGCACACCTGAATTCGGTATTTTACCACCCAATAGGATTGGGTGGTAAAATACCGACTCTTAAGAGCCTGTGGCACTCTGTGGAGTGCCACCTACATCTTGATTTACCGAATTCGGTAAAATTACCGATTCGGTATTTTACAGAATCGGTAAATTTACAGAATCGGTAAATTTACCGATTCTGTAAAATAATGGCCCCTACATCTCAATCACCAATTACCGGTCAGTAACGGCCGAATTCAGCCGTTACCGACCGGGAATTGGCGACCTACATCTGGCCCATAGTATAATTTTCTAAAATCGGTCTGGATCTCCATCTTGAGTCATGTGTCCATTATTGATCACTATTGTGCAATAAATATCTTAAACTCCTGTGTTAGGCCTAAGGCTGCTCGCCCTCACCACCACTAATAGAGCACTTTGGGTTTAACATTGAGCCCTGTACACATCTGGGGAACTCCTGGACTCTGTGCATGGTATTAGCACCTAGTGGCAATATCATATACAGAACCACATTCCTATAGACCCAAAAAGAGCATGGTTGTACATTGATCGTACAAAAGAATTCTTGGTGGATGTTCAAATCTTTATTGGGTTTGTGGGTATGAATAAAGAAAAGGCAGACCTTAAGAGAACCATCTACACAATGGCCGAGAAACAATCCCCTGAAGGCTTGAAAGCCTATTTCACCAGAGCTGAAACTACAACCATCAGAGGTGTAACGCAATCCCCTGCAGCCCCTACAGCACGCGGTGGCAATCTTTCAGGGAGCTCACAACCCTTCAGGAGGCCACCATTCAGCCCAAAGCCAGTGAATATCCATAGTTGGTATATGGGAGACTATGAGACCCTGTTGGAAAATGGTCCTCTCTGAAGGGTCACCCCAAACTTTTTTGCCTTCCTCCTCCTCTTTTTCTGACCTTGTTTTTGTTGGCTTTAGTACTCTGAGCACTTTACCAACGCTAATCAGAGCTAAAAGTGCATTCTCTCTCTCCTCTAAAAATGGTAATATTGGCCTAACCCCAATTTCCATATTTAATTTATTTATAAGTCCCTAGTAAAGTGCACCTCAAGTGCCCAGTGCCTGTAAATTAAATACTACTAGTGGGCCTCCAGCACTCATTTTGCCTACCACTTAAGTAGCCCTCTAACCATGGCCTATGTCTGCCATTTCAGAGCTTGTGTGTGCAGTTTTACACTGCCACTTTGGCCTGTCAAGGTAAACCTTCCCTTTTTATACATATGTCACCCTAAGGTAAGCCCTGTATGGCCCACAGGGTAGTGTATAATGTATTTAAAAGACAGGACATGTACTTTTAGGTTTTACTTGTCTTGATAGGGAGAAACTCCCAATTTGGTTTTTCACTACTAAAAGACGTAACACTCCCACAGGATAACACTGGGATTATTACATTTTGTAAGTGTTGTTTCCAATTGTGAAGAAACAGACATTTCAAGTTTGGTGTCACTGGACTCACAATTTGAAATCACAACCTATGGTGAAGTTGGATTTTAAATTACAGTTTGGCAAATGCCATTTTTAGAAATTGGCATTTACTTTCTTTAGCCATTTAGAACCTTCTGCCTGTCTCAGTTCAGTCTGGGTTGGGTGACAGCTGGGCATTGTGTTTTCTCTCTAGACCGCCATACACAAAGGGAGCTTAGGTGTGTCTTGATAGGCCTTCCTGGGAGATGGGAGGAAGGAGCTGGACACAGCCTCACACTTACACCTGAGTAGTCTGCATACCCCCTGTAGTGAGTCTGGAGGCAGGGCAGGAAGGGAGTTTGTCTATGCACTTCAAAGCTTTCTTTGAAGTCTCCCCCACTTCAAAGGCACAACTTGGTATACGTTCTGGGCCTCTGACACTATAACTTCAGTACACTTCTGGACCTGTGAAGACTCTGCAAGGAAGAAGAACTGCTGTGCTGCTGAAAGGACTGCCACTCTGCTGGACCTTTGTTTTCCTGTGCTCTTGTCTTGCTGAGCTGTCGTGCTGCCTGCTGTTCTCCTGACTGGATGAGAAGGAATAGACCTGCATCACTTTAACCCAGAGTGGCTCCAAGGACTTGCTGGCTTGCCTCCTGTCTTAAGTCTCAGGGACATCAAAGGCAACACATCCTGCTACAACACCTGGACTTTTCTTGCTGCAAATCTTGCCTTGGCAAGTGGTGCCAACCCAGGACTGTGGCCCGGGACGTGGGTATAAAGTGCTGCTACAACCAGAACCCATGCATTCTCATTGGAACCAGTACATCTTCACGTTTGCATGAATCAGAATCAGCACATCCTCTTTGTTGCGTGGAGCTAGCCCGGAGCATTGCCTTTGGAATCAGCACATCGCCTTCAGAATCAACGCATTGCATACTGCGGGAGCAGCACTCACACATCTCCTTCGGATACAGAGCCTTGCACTCAGAACTGACGCAGCACCGCTGTTGTGTGGAGAAAATCTATGCATCTCATCCACTACCTGGCTTGACACTGACGCATCGGTTTGGCTGCACCTCACATCGTCGGCGATGATGCATTCTGGATCAAGGGTCTTTGGTTCAGTGGGCTCAGGTTAGTCGCTGTATCAAGGCTGCGTGCCATCGCGGTTGGCTCAAACTTTCGACTTTGCCCTGACCAGCATGACCAGATATCCCATTTAAGCGCTTCTTGTTTTTAAGCACAATTTTATCTTTAATCTTTAAAAATTCATATCTCGACTTCTACTCATTAGATTTTTGTCATGTGGATCTTGTTTTATTTATAAAATTATAGTCTATTGTTCTAATCAGGTGTGGAGTCCTTTTGTGGTGTTATTACTGTATCACTGTTTGAAGTGTTGCACAAATACTTTACACATTACCTCTTAAGTTAAGCCTGACTGCTCTGTGCAAACTACCAGAGAGTGAGCCCAGGATAATTTAGGGTGTGTTGTGACTTACCCTGACTAGTATTGAGGTTCCTGTTTGGACAGGGTGCATACCTCTGCCAACCAGAAATCCAATTTCTAAAAGACCCCTCATCATATTTCGCAGCGGGCCCCATCATTTTGCTTTATGCCACTGGCGACCACTGCACTAACTTGAGGAGTCCTAGTTCTGGACATCTTTCAAGCAGCTATGTGGGCATCCCTGCGCATGTTTGCAAAACATTACTGCTTAGACAGCTAAGTCTGGTGAGATGGGCATATTGGCCATACAGTCCTCTGGGACTTTTTAGTGTAACAGTCCACAGACCCACATTCAGGAAGAGATTGCTTTGGTATCTATTCTAAGTTAAGGAATCTCCAAGTAGAAGTTTCTATCAGATAAAGAAGTTACATACCTTCATTAACACCTTATCTGTTAGAGACTCTACCTAGCAGCAGATTTCTTACCAACCCTCCCATCGTACCCATTCGGCAAAGTGTATTTCTCACATCAAAGAGATCCTTCAGTACCTCACCTTGGCACACTGGTCACTCAACCTGAGTTTGTCTCTGTGCTTCTGGTGTGATCAAACAGTCATGGACTGAGGTCAGCACGCTGAGGTGACACCTATAGGCACTGTGTATGTCACTTCTGTCGCAGACGATACCAATGATGCCACACAGAGGCGATCAACTCCTTCTACCAGCTGGCAAGGGGATTACTCAGAAATTTCCAGATACAGTCTGACACCTGGGGTATATTCTAGGGTAAAGAACCTAGGGCTAGATAGAGTTTCTACCAGATAAGGCGTTGCGGAAGGTAACTTGATTATTACTTGTCATGAGTGTTTTATGCATCCTCTAACCAATGTATATTCTTTACCTTAGAACTGCAGTTTGTATCTGATGCCGAAGACAACCTCGGAGAACCTTCTTTCCTACCATCTCCGACAGATAGAGCAAGCCCCTCAGGCATGGCCGCGTTACTGCATCCTGAATCCCTGCGCAATGGCCACTAGAGATTCCCGCCCAAACTCATGGAGGCTTGCTGTAAATGCCATTGTGACAGATGTAACACACATAATTAATACGTTTATGTTAAAAAATAAATGGCTTTAAGTAAATAATTGAAGGACCAGCAAATTAAAGTGTCCAGTGCCCCATGTTGCCACTCTTGAACCGATGCGTTTTGGGCAAAGAGAACTACCACCTCAGTGATTCTAAAACTGTCTGTTAAAAGCACACTCCAATTAAAATAACTTACTGCAATTTGTGTTGATTTTTTTCAATCTAAAAGAAACTCCTTTTGCGATAATGTTTCATGTTGTATTTGATGGTCCATGAGGGGCTGGGGCTGTGCCATTTCATGGGTGCAGCGTTCTAGGGCAGCTCTGAGCTACCTGGGCTCAGGTTTAAAGGCCACAGAAACAACTTCAAAGTGAATGTCAATATCCTTTGATAGGCATGAACATTCACTACGGAAACATCACCAATCTAAGACATGTAAACGGTGGGTATTAATTGTGGCACAATCTCTGTATTTACCATTTACGCACGCCCGACGTTTTAAAGAAGTAGGAAGAAGACACGGTCTGGCGATAATTAAGCAGATGTTATGTATCTTTTCCCAGTGGTTGAAGTTGGGAATAAAAAGTAGGGGAACTGTGGGTAGAGAATCAGGGGTGGGAATAACCGAAGATTGGATCAGTGGGCGGAGTCAGTGGTGTAGCTAGAAATCGCAAAACATACCAATTTTTTTGTACGTTTAGCATTTCACTGACCAGATACAGCTTATAACGTTATTTAATTCAAACAATGGATAAACATGTTTATTTGAGGTTTAATTCAGGAAAAAGCAAATACTTATCGGGAATACAGGTTTATGTAAAGCGTGCGAAATATAAGCAGGAACAATGGCATGGGCGCAAATTCAGGATGGTGAGTGTAAAATTCAGGACAAGGGGTCAAAATTCATTTTTTTTTTTTTATTTGTTTTTATTGCAGAATTAGAAACCATTGCATACAATAAATCAACCAGCTCACCCATGGTGTCCCCCCGCATAGTTCGAGTAATAATGTATACACAGCCATTCAGCCCGTATCCCGGGGGCCGGGCGGCATAATGTTCTAGGTTGCCAGTAGGACATCATAGTGCGCATCCCTGAGGGACAATGGTTGAAAACCTTTCATGTATCTGCATTTTACCCCACCAACCCTTAACCCAACCCCAACACCGTCCATCACAAGCTAGCAGCCCGGTCTCATGGCGATACTGCGGTCCCGCCCCCAGACCCTGTGGGTCCTGTCGCGACAAAGCCATGTGCCTCCGCCCCTGCTCCGCTATCTGTTCATGCGCTGCGACCTCAAAGGCGGTCACGGCCCAGTAGTTCCTCCGTTCCCAACCTGGATCCCGGTGTCTAACCCTCCTCTCAACAACCCTAGAACAACACCCACGCCCTCCCCCCCCAGCAACCGCTAATGATGTGTGCCGTGCCGCTAACTCCGGTATGGGTCCCGCTACAGATCTATATATACCTCCACACTCGTAAGCCTTGCAGTGTCCTCATGCCTCAACCATTCAATCCTCATCGTCCACCAGGGAGTCACGCAGAGCTTGCACTATCAATTCCCACGCCCGTGCTGATTCTAGGCTCTTTTCGTTGTCAAGCTTGACTGCTTGTCTCATACGGAGCACACTCTCGCATTCAGACCACCTCAGCAATTCGTTCGTCCACCTCCTCACCGACGGCCCCTCCCTGGACTTCCAGTGCCAGGGGATCTCCCTTTGCGCTAATATCAGCCCCAGGTCAATAAATTTGCTTGTCACCTTAGTGTTTTTTGTATGTGGGAACCAGAGCAACAAGCACGCCGCCATATCAAACTCCACTTCCCTGTCGGTCACCGCATTGAGGAGTCCCCCAACCTCCTCCCAGTAGTCCTCCAGTTTCGGGCAGCCCCATAACAGATGATCCAGATCCGCCTCCAACGCCATGCACCTCGGACACCGCGCCTCCTGTACCTGAAAGTATCGTTTGATTTTCTCCGGCGTCAAATAGGCCCTATGCAAAACATAAAAGTGCACCTGCTGAAAGCGCGCGTTCCTCGTGCCCTTCCACGTACGCTTAAGGATTTGACCCCACACCGTGTCCGGAATGGGCCTGCCTATGCTCACCTCCCATTTCGCTTTCAGGCCCAAGAGCGGTTCCAACCCCTCATGCAACATCCTATTATGGAGGCAGGTCACCGCTTTAAAGGTGCCGGCGGCCATCACTACATACTGGCAAGCCAAAGTTGTGTCCGGTTCAATGAGCCCCTCTCTCCAATGCTTTTGCATGGCCGCCACCACAGCCGCATGCAAGAGGAAGCTCCCCTCCGGCAGCCCAAACTGTTCTTGTAGCGTGCGGAAGGGTACCAACGTACCTTCAACGTACAAGTCCCCCACCACTTGCAGTCCCAGCTCCTCCCACTCCGACAATGGAGACCAGTCGCCCCCATGCGGCAGTGCAGTCAGCATGCCTATCGGTATCTCCGGTGCATACGGCCGGGCCGCCTTCGCCCTCCTCAGACTCCTCTGCCAGCACAACCTGAGCGTCCGCTCCTCCATAGTAAGACCTCGCAAGTCCAGTCTCTGCTGCATAATGATATAGGCCAAGACATGGCGCTGTATCCCCTGCTCTCGGTCATATTCCGGTCCTCTGTACACCCTAGCCACATGCTGTGTGAGAACCTGAAGCTGCGCTGCCAGATAATACAGCTCAAAGTCCGGGACGGCCATCCCCCCCTCAAGCTTAGGACGGAGCAACGTATTAAGTGCCACTCTACGGCGGCCGTGCCCCCAAAGGAAGTCAATGACCATCGTCCGCAGATCCCTAAGACCCTCTGGGGAATCCAAATGGGCAGCGTGCGAAAATAGTACAAGAGCCGCGGAAGCGCCACCATCTTCAGCAGAGCCACCCTGCCCAGCACCGATAGGGGGAGGGACGCCCAGAAAGACATGCAACCCCTCAGGGCCCGAACGCACCGCCCGATATTGCCCTCTAATAAGTCCACGACCTCGTGGTAAATACGGACTCCCAGATAAGTAAAACAAGATGGCTCCCAAACCACCCCTAGATCACGGGCGGGGCAGGGCGTGGTTGCTCTAAGCGGGAAGACACACGTCTTCGTCCAATTGACCCTGAGGCCCGACAACCGGCCAAACTCAGACAACATCTCCACCGCTCCTTCCAGAGCCCGTTCCGTATCCTCCATATACAGTAGCAAATCGTCCGCGTACAATGATATGTGGTGCAACTGGCCACCTCTTGCAATCCCTGCGTACATGTCTCCCGACCTGGCTCGTACCGCTAGTGGTTCCATCGCCAGTGCAAACAGAAGAGGGGAAAGGGAGCACCCCTGTCTCGTCCCCCTACCAACTGGATAAGCCGCTGACACCAGATTGCCCAGTCGTACTCGCGCCGTCGCCGAGGAATATAACACCTTCGTCCATTTACGGAACCCTTCACCTATGCCGAACCTCATTAGGACTTCATCCAAATAAACCCATTCTAAACTATCAAAAGCCTTCTCAAAGTCCACAGACAGCACCGCCTGGGTACCGTCCGTGTCCACCGTGCCGTCCAGTATCCCTATCAGACGGCGAATATTCAATGCCGTACTCCTCGTGGGGATAAACCCCGCTTGGTCCCTGTGCACGAGGCTGGTAATGTGTGGGGCCAACCTGGTGGCCAAGATCCGGCTTAATATCTTATAGTCCACCGTCAGCATGGACAGGGGCCTATAAGACCTCACATCGGTCGCTTCCCTGCCGGGCTTCAGCAGCGGCACTATCAATGCCTCCCTCAGCGATCCGGGCAGATTCCCTAATCTGTGAGCCTCCTCATATACCACCAGTAGCCTGGGCGCCAAGCTATCAGCATACTTCTGGTAAAATTCTATGGGAAGACCGTCCACCCCAGGTGTCTTATTCCTCGCCATGTGTTTAATGGCCGCCCGAATCTCGGCCAGCGTGACTGGTCCTCCCAAAACCTTCGCATCGTCATCATCAAGCACCGGAAGCTGCACTGTCTCCATATATTCTGCTATTTCGCACGCCCCCACTCCTAACTGACTCTCGTACAACTCTGCATAGTAGGCCCTAAAGCACTCCAGTACCGCCGTTTGGGAGTAGACCGTCTCCCCCAGATCATTTTTGATGCTCAAGACCGGGCAGCCTCTGAGTTCAGGATTAGCGAGTCTAGCCAGTAACGTGCCCACCTTATCCCTCTCATCATGAGCTCTAATGGCATATTGTCTATAGTCATAACTCCGTAACCGCTCTGTTTCGGTGGCCACGACCTCTTTAGCTTCCAGCAGCCGGGTCTGTAGGTCCGGCCGGTCTGGCCTACGCCGCTCCAAATCCCTCAGTTTCTCTTCCGCACTGGCAAGCGCACTCAGCACCGACGTTCGAGCACTAGAAAACCTCCCCAAGCATACTCCTCTCACCACCACTTTCATAGCGTCCCATTCAGTGGACCTACAAGAAGCTGTCCCCTCATTCTCGCCAAAATACTGATCTATGCCCCGCTGGACTGCGTCACTGAACACCGAGTCCTCCAGGGTGTCGGGCCGGAGCCGCCATGTTGGAATCGCGGAGCGCACTCTCTGCCATTGGATATGCATCAGCAGAGGATTATGATCCGAAATGGTCCTGGCCAGATACTCCGTATGGGAGACCAATGGGGCTAAGGACCCGCTACACAGTACCGAATCAATCCTCACGTGCAAGGCGTGGAGGGCTGAAAAGAAGGAATAGTCCCTGCCATCCCGGTGCTGTTCCCGCCACACATCCAACAATCCCCATCTTTCCTGCCAATCCTTCCTGTGTGCGGCTAACCTACGTACAGGGGAATCAATGAGTGGTGGGTGGGATCTATCTAAGGCCACATTTGTGATCGAGTTAAAGTCCCCCCCCAGTATCAGAGGCCCCGCTAAGAAAGAGGCCAAGGAGCCGGACAGACCATCAAAGAAGCGGGCCTGATCAACATTTGGAGCGTAAATGCAGCTGAATCCCACATCCCGACCATACAACCTCCCCTCCACCGCCACATATCTGCCCTCCGGATCCACCAATTGATTCAGCGCCTGGAACGGTATCCCCGCCCGCACCCATATCAGTACCCCTCTAGCAAACACGGAGTAAGTAGTGCCAAAGACCTGGCCCCTCCACCTCTTCTGTAGTGCAATGCATTCCTGTTTCGTGAGATGAGTCTCCTGCAACATGGCAACCTGGACCCCCCGCCACACCAAATAAGCATGCACTTTGTGACGTTTGACCATAGTCCGCAGTCCCCGGACATTCCACGTTAGGCATTTCAAGTTAGGTAACGTCCCCATACCAACATTGAGCAATCCAGTTCAAGTATAGCCATTCCATGCCCACATCACAGCGGTTGCCCCCCCCAAACAAACCAAAAGAAAAACACCCCAAGCCCCACTCCCCAGGACAGAGCCTACAAACCCAGTGTGAGCCCCGATCCAAACCTCAAACAACACACACATCCGACTAGCCTGTGGTCGCCACCACAGAAGGCCTTAAGGGCCCTGAGGAGGTGAGTTACCGCCGACCCCGGGCAGGCGGAGCCCGCACCCCGCGCCTTCCATCCCGCAAATCTGATGTTGCACCCTACCAGGCGACCCACCCAGGATGCCACCCTACCAGACACAGTGTCCCAAGTCCCACAGAAGAATCAGCCATGAAAAATCTCATCAGACGTTTGGGGGTGACCACCGGCCCCTTTAAGCTCTCCACCTCCGAAAGTTCCTCTCCAGTCCTGCCACCGTCTTCTCCAGAGTCCGTTGCCGCCAAGTCACTCTCCCGCTGCGACCTCGTAATGGCCGCCGTTGCCGCCAGCGCCCCTCTCTTGTCCGCGGCCATTTGGGCCTCTCGTTTCTCTCGTTGAAGCTTGGTGCGGGAGCGAATCCTCTGAGATTTCCGGACCTTGGGCGGGTTAGGCTTCGCACGTTGACTCTTGTTATTCCTGTCCGTACCAGCTCGGTATGATTCCAGCCATAGCCACACTTCATCCGGAGTTTGAAAGAAATGAGTGGTCCCATCCAGGATTATCCGCAGTTTGGCCGGGAAGAGCAAGGAATATTGAATGCCTTCCTCCCGCAGCTCCTTTTTCACCGCCAAGAAGGATGCCCTATTCTTCTGGACCGCTTGAGTATAGTCCGGGAAGATCGTGACCCGGCTGTTCTCCACCTCATATGGGCCCGAGGCCCGAGCGTTCTGGAGGAGGAGGTCCCGATCCTTGTAATGAAGGAGCCTCACCACCATCGGTCTGGGGGGGCGGCCAAGCGCTGGCGGTCGAGCAGGCACCCTGTGTGCCCGCTCCAACGTAAAGAAGGGAGTAAGACCCTCCTGTGCCACCACTGTCCGGAACCAGTCCTCCATATAGGCCACCGCATCCTCCCCCTCAATTCTTTCCGGCAGGCCGACGACCTGCACGTTGTTCCACCTATTGCGGCTTTCAGCATCCTCCGCTCTCCGCTCCAACGAGTCCAGCCGGGCCAAAATATCCGTTATCTTATGCTCCGCGGTCACCAGCGCCGGTTTCAGGTCCAGCAACAGCTGTTCATGGTCCTTAACCTTGTCCGCCAATTTAGCATGATCCGCTCTCAGGAGCCCCAGCCCCGTGGCGACCTGAGCAATGTCCTGCTGCAATGCCTCCTTAGTCGAGGTGATGGCTTCCATAATAACATCCAGGCGCCGATTCAGTCTCTGCTCCTGATCCATCATCGGTGGGGAGGCCTCGCCAACCTGGGATAGCGTGGCCGAATCCTCCCGGCTCTGCCCCGTGATGGCCGCTCCACTCTCAGCCACCATCTTAGGTGTCTCTGTCGCAGCTACACGGGAAGGCCGGACCTCACCAGGTCCCGATAGTCTCTACCCAGGGGACGTGCGCCTCAGCAGCGAACGTGAAAGAGAGCCTCTGCGATGCCCGTCACACCAGGGATCAAAAGTTCGAGCTCCGTCTTTCCCACTGTCGCCAGATCCGGGGTGGAGGGGGGAGGGGGGGGGAAAAGTAGAGATGAGCGCGGCCCCCAATGATCCAGTCCAACGGTGACCACGAATCTCCCCCGCTCCCCAGGTCCGTGCCAGCAGAACCTGCAGCTCCGATCTCGCACAGGCGGGCCACCCCGTTAGCCGATGCCAAATCCGCTTAGTTTCGGTTCAGAGACCATCGACCCTCGCCGCTGCCATTTTCTTCACACTCCGGGAGACACCTCGGACGTCGTCTAACTAGGTCTCTGTGGGGCCAACGGACCCCGAAGAGGGCTCCTCCGTTCACCAGTGGGTCCCCAACACTTCGCAGACAAGTTGCGCCGACCAGGGGTCGCCCCAGGCGAGGTTTTCAGGATAAATATCGGGATCCTGCGCGGAGCTGCAAGCTCACGCCGCCATCCCGATCGGCGTCCAAACCACGCCCCCTAAGGGGGGTCAAAATTCATGACAATATTTCAGGACAGGAGGTCAAAATACAGGACAAAAATTCGAGGTAACAGGTATGCTTTGCAGACACAACAGTGGATGTCATGCAATAGTATATAAATAAATAGGCAAGGAACATAAGTACAAGTCACTTTTCCTACCCCGTCACTGCTCCTTCCCTGTCATTTCCCCTGCCCCATTACCACTCCTGCCCGTTCACCGCTCCTGCCCATTCACCGCTCCTGCCCGTTCACCGCTCCTGCCCGTTCACCGCTCCTGCCCGGTCACCGATCCTGCCCATTCACCGCTCCTGCCTGTTCACTGCTTCTGCTCATGCCTAATCACTGCTCCTGCCCAATCACTGCTCCTGCCCAATCACTGCTCCCACCCAGTCACTTCTCCTGCCTCGTCACTTCTCCTGCCCCGTCACTTTTCCTGCCTCGTCACTTCTCCTGCCCTGTCACTTCTCCTGCCCCATCACTTCTTCTCCTGTGTCATTTTTCCTGCCTTGTCAATTCTCCTACTCCGTCACTTCTCCTGCCCTGTCACTTCTCCTGGCCCATCACTGCTCCTGCCCCGTCCTCTGCTCCTGCCTCATCCACTGTTCCTGCCCCGTCCACTGCTCCTGCCCCGTCCACTGCTCCTGCCCCGTTCAAAGCTCCTGCCCCGTTCACTGCTCCTGCCCTGTTCACCTCTCCTACCCTGTTCCCTGCCCCTGTCCTTTCACCGCTACTGCCTGGTTACCACTCCTGCTCATGCCTAATCACCACTCCTGCCCTGCCACTTCTCCTGCCCCATCACCTCTCCTGCCCCGGCACCTCTCCTGCCCCGTCACTTCTCCTGCCCAATCACCACTCATGCCCCGACATGCTCCTGCCCCGTCTCCGCTCCTGCCTCGTCACCTCTCCTGCCCCGTCACCTCTCCTGCCCTGTCACCTCTCCTGCCCCCACACCGCTCCTGCCTTGTCCACCGCTCCTGCACCATCCACCGCTCCTACCCATTCACCGCTCCTACCCATTCACCGCTCCTGCCCCATCACTTCTCCTGCCCCGTCACTTCTCCTGCCCCGTCACTTCTCCTGCCCCGTCACTGCTCCTGCCCGTCACTGCTCCTGCCCCATCCACTGCTCCTGCCCGTCCACTGCTCCTGCCCCATCCACTGCTCCTGCCCAGTCCACTGCTCCTTCCCCGTCCACTACTCCTGCCCGGTTCACTGCTCCTGGCCCGTTCACCGCTCCTGCCCCGTTCACCGCTCCTGTCCTTTCACTGCTCCCGCCCGGTAACCGCTAGTGCTCATGCCTAATCACCACTCCTGCCCTGTCACTTCTCCTACCCCATCACCTCTCCTGCCTTGTCACCTCTCCTGCCCCTTCACTTCTCCTGCCCCGTCACCTCTCCTGCCCCGTCACCTCTCCTGCCCGGTCACCACTGCTGACCGGTCACCGCTCCTACCCGGTCACTGCTCCTGCCGTCCACTGCTCCTGTCTGGTCAGCACTCTTGCCCAATCACCACTCCTGGCCTGTCACTTCTCCTACCCTGTCACTTCTCCTGCCCCGTCCACTGCTCCTGCCCTGTCCACTGCTCCTGCCCCGTTCACTGCTCCTGCCCCGTCACTTTTCCTGCCCCGTCACCGCTCCTGCCCCGTCACCGCTACTGCCCGTTCACTGCTCCTGCCGTTCACTGCTCCTGTCCTGCCAGCACTCCTGCCTGATAACCGCTCCTGCCCCGTTCACTGCTCTTGCCCCGTTCACTGCTCCTGCCCCCTTCTCCGCTCCTGCCCCATTCACCGCTCCTGTCCTTTCATTGCTCCCGCCCGGTTACCTCTCCTGCTCATACCTAATCACCACTCCTGCCCTTTCACTTCTCCTGCCCCGTCACCTCTCCTGCCCCATCACTGCTCCTGCCCGGTCAACACTACTACCCGGTCACCACTCCTGCCTGGTCACTACTCCTGCTCGTTCACTGCTCCTGCAGTTCACTGGTCCTGTCGTTCACTGGTCCTGCCCGGTCAGCACTACTGCCCGTTCACTGCTCCTGCCCCATCACTTCTCCTGCCCCATCACTACTCCTGTCCTATCACTTCTCCTGCCCTGTTCACTGCTCCTATTCGTTCACTGCCCCTATCCGTTCACTGCCCCTATCCGTTCACTGCTCCTGTCCGTTCACTGCTCCTGCTCGGTTATCGCTCCTGCACATGCCTAATCACCGCTCCTGTCCCGTCACTGCTCCTGACCCATCACTTTTCCTGCCCCGTCACTTTTCCTACCCGTTACTTCCCCTGCCCGGTCACCTCTCCTGCCCCGTCACCTCTCCTGCCTCGTCACCCCTCCATCCCTGTTGCCTCTCCTTCCCTGTCACTTCTACCTGCCCCTTCACTTCGCCTGCCCAGTCACTTCTCCTGCCCTGTCACTTCTCCTGCCCCGTCACTTTGCCTGCCCATTACTTCTCCTGCCCAGTCACCTCTCCTTTCCTGTCTCCTCTTCTGTCCCTACATTGCTCCTGCCCAGTTGACTCTGTGTATAACATTGACAAATTTCACAATGTGGCAAGTTCCCCACAGTACTCTGTCTGGGGAAAGTAGCTCTTTAATCACTAACTCAGCATGATATGCTAAAGGCAGAAGGTAGTGCATTGTCTTTCGAAAAGGGATAATCAGCCTCAATCGGAATGACAATGGGCGTGCCCACAGTCCATGAGAGCTCAGGGAGTTCAACAGAGAAGTGCGAGCCGCCTCTGGAAGCTGAAAGAAAAAAAAATCGTTTTTAAGTTGGACTATTCTTGCCGTCCCGGGACGATTTTTTGAAAGAAAGGAGTAGGGGAACAGACTGAAATAACTTTTAAAAGGAAGGGGAAGCCGTGCCCTTCCAATCCCGCCCACTTCTACCACTGTAGACTTTACCACGCAAAGCAACTTAATGAATTGTTAGTGCTGGACGAATTGTTAGTGCTGGACACTAGGCATCGAGGGAAGCAGCGTGCCCGGCTGCTGAGGGAGCGTGGACTTCAAACACAAGACAGTGTCGGACCGCGCATCCGAAGCGCACGGCGCTCCGTGGGCCACGAATTTGGATCACGAGACAGGCAAACAGGGGATATTTGTTTTTCATACATTTCAACGATGAAGTGCTCCACTTTGGTAGCTGCATGTGGTATGCCCTTTACAAGCCACCGAAGGAGGGTTGCCCTAGAAACTTCCTTTAAAACCCCCGCTATATATCAACACCTTGTTTTAGCAGTCTGCGTCTGAATTACAGTTACACAGTTTGGCGCTGCTTTCTCGCTTCCTCCCATCACTTTGGCCCAAAAGAAAAGGAATTTTTCCCCTTTAGAAATGAGCCCGGTTAATTAGTAAGTAGATTAATGGCAATTGCTGGTGAGGCGGTTTCCAGCAGAGTTTCACCAGAGAGGGTTAATCGGAGTCAGGGCTGGAAGCTTTCCCAGAACTGGCTGCCAGCCACGTCCCACGGCCCACATCCCTGACAGCGTCAGCGAGAGCCCTGCCCCACACTCGCACGACCAGCTGACGGGTGTTTGATGCACACTCAAATAGCTCATCACAAAATGCCCACTACGTTACAGCTCACACAAAAGAGTTACTGCGCTACAAATTATACAAATAGGTGCTGAGATACAGTTCACACAAAATAGACAGACCAGGTCCATTTGTTTTTTCATAAACAGCAACTCTACTTTCCCTGTTGTTCTCTCCAATGCGCTGCTTGTGTGTATTCGTTTGTTTGTGGGTTGCGTTCTGTGGACTCTCTGGAGATTCACTTCCAATGCTTGGCATGCTACCTTATAAGTTTCTACTTCATGCGCATAGCTTAGAAATGTCAGTTGACCAGTTACCAAGCCTGGCCACTGATATCAGCAACATTTGGAATGCGCGTGTACCCACACCGAGGACACGTCGTGCGTGCCACAGCGTGCAGGGCTAGTAGACAGGTTGTATTGCCGCCATTTTTATTAAGATTCATTCAAAGTCGCCTCTGTGCCTTATCCGTCGATTCTTCTCTCTGTGCTCATTTTTTCCCATTATGATACAAAAAAATGCATTCATAGTTTAACTGGCAGCTGCATTAGTCTTGCAAAAAAGACAAAAAATCCCATGCTGGGAAATGCTTATAATAGGAAAAGCAGATCGCTGGACAGATTGATGCCAAATAGAGGGCTTCATAGTTTGCCTTTTGACGATTCCAGGGCGAGGAATGGTGAAAAATGACGCGCGCTTTAGTATTTGGGGAGCTGGCATCTAGCGGGCCTGCCCTTCTTTCTCTCACTTTATGCCGCCGAACAAAGGGTCCGGACAGCACTAGCTAGCTTGTAATGAGTTCTGTGTCCCCGGCGCGTTAAGAGCGTCGTGGAAACATATTGTATCGAAAGAGTTTGAAGGGGAGCTGGCGATGAAAGAGAAAGGGTGCTTTGATCAGCTCCCTGGGGTCCCGAGTGCGCGCACAACGGCTTGCAAGGAGTCATTCAACTCCTGCTAGACACACTTACGGCGCCATTCAAAGGGATTTGCATATCTGTAATTTATCACGAGTGCCCCGAATATTTTTGGAGTGTGCATAAAAGTCCCCGGGAGTACAAAAGGAGATCGTCGCACAAGAGGGTGACTTTTTCTCCCTACGTCCACACTGGACATTTGTCAGATTGTATTCTTAGGATCGGATCTCATTTTAAATGTGCTGTGTGCAGCGCTTCCGCTTGCGTAAGAGCCATTTAGGAAACTTTGAGAGAGACGCTGCACATAGCTCCGAGGCGTGTCTGGTCCCCTTCGTAAAGCAACTGCTGGGAAACCCGAGCACCAGCTCAATATTGCTCTCAGTACATTGAGTGTAGTCTGGACAGCCTGTGGATAACTCGCTTTGCAAACCCACATCCTCGGGTACATGCATCTGCAAGCCAACCCGTCAAGGGGCCATCATTGCAGGACCATTCTGCAATAAACAAAAATGCATAACTTAACATGATAAAGGGCCTGTGCAGGGAAAGATCAAAGCCCAGATCATTATACCCAAGCCCGCATCGCCAAAGCCAACCATAAGGATTAAAGAATAGCCCTGCTTTCAAGGACCTCGTTGGGTTTTGTTATGGCATCAGTTAATGGATTTGAAGATGGTCATCCCGTGAAATGTGTCTCCATCGTCTTGGATGGTGTTTTGAATGCTTATGAATGCAGACTTCAGGGATTTAAAACAAATATTTTCAGTGGATGATTAATTTAAATCTAAGCCTGGGCGGAGTTCGCGGAACTCTGCAAAGTGCAAAAAAACCCCTCTGCCGCTATACTCAGAGCTCCATGAGCAGCAGCGTGCGTGAAAAATGCAGTTTGCTGTAATTTTTAGCGCCGGGTGTTTGTCCACACTGTGAAATTATCACGAACGGCACCATGCACAGCGCAAGTGGGCGCTGCTTCCTTTCTGCCCTCGAGTAGATGTTACACTCGAGCAGCAGCTTTCTCAACACGAACGGATGATTTCTCAACGCGAGCATATGCTGCTACACCCATTGAGAAATCCGACCGCCCACATTGAGAAATCTGACTGGGAAGTTGATTTCCCTCCCTCATGCTCACCAACTTGATGTGGATGAGCGAGGAAGAAAACTCTGGGGCATATTACCAACAACTAGCGATAATTATCGCTATGTTGGTTTAGCGGCGATATTTTTATCGCCGAGCTGCGGTGATTTTTATCGCTTAGGAACCTTGCTATTATCAAGGTATATCTCCCAAGCGATAAAAATCGGCCGAAATGCATGAATATCGCTGAAAAGTCAACAATATTCATGCATTACCGAGCTAATGCTCTTAGCCATGTTATCCACCTACCATTGGATAACATGGCTAAGAACTGCTCTGGGGCAGGTGTTAGCTTTTGGAGATATTCGCGCTTAGCGCAAATATCTCCAAAAATTGGTAATAGGAGATAGCGATGTTAGCGACTGTTTCCAGTCGCTAACATCTTGGCACGCCCACTTTGCATGTCATTAGTGATAAATATCACTGACATGCAAAGCGGGGCCCAAGATGGTCGCTATCTCCTACTAGCTGTCGCTGACTGGTGTTAGCGACAGCTAGGTAATAGGGAGATCATTTTATCTCCGCTTTCTTGGCTTTTAAAGCCCCCTTGATAATATGCCCCTCTGTTCCCCTATGTGGAGCGAAGTTTTTCAGAACTCCTCGAGCTCTGCATAACTTGGAGTGCAGAAAACTGGAGGTCATGAAGCATAAACACTTTCTGTGCACCCTCTGGTTATTGCAGGGGAGTCGGAATTGGAAGTAAAGGCAGTTGGGGTTAATCTTTGGCTGGTGGCCCCTCTTGGTGGCCTGCTAGCGAATAAGGGGGCATATTATCAAGGGGGTTTATCTCCGCTTTTTTGGCTTTAAAAGCCAAGAAAGCGGAGATAAAATTATCTCCCTATTACCAAGCTGTCGCTAACACCAGTTAGCGACAGCTAGTAGGAGATAGCGACCATCTTGGGCCCCACTTTGCATGTCAGTGATATTTATCACTAATGAGATGCAAAGTGGGCGTGCCAAGATGTTAGAGACTGAAAACAGTCGCTAACATCGCTATCTCCTATTACCAACTTTTGGAGATATTCGCGCTAAGCGGGAATATCTCCAAAAGCTAACACCTGCCCTGAGCAGTTCTTAGCCATGTTATCCAATGGGAGGTGGTTAACATGGCTAAGAGCATTTGCTCGATAATGCATGAATATCGCTGACTTTTCAGCGATATTCATGCATTTCGGCCGTTTTTTATCGCATTTGCGATAAACCTTGTTAATAGCAAGGTTTATCTGCGATAAAAATCGCCGATGTGCGGCGATAATTTTTGTCTCTAAACAATTTAGAGACAAAAATTATCGCTAGTTGTTGGTAATATGCCCCATGGTCCCAATAGAACTGTTACTGTGCTGGAACATGGGGATTCCGATTCGGCATACCGAGAGGCTGCCGGGGATGGTGACTGTCAGAGGGTGCTGGGTTTGTTTTTCCCTTGATTGGTGGTCTATTTTATTATCTGCGTAGAAGCAACAATTGTGCCCCTTGGGCCCACAGGGAAGTCCTCAAAGGAGACGCGCCTTTACTCCGGTGGGCGAAGGGAGGATGTTGCCTGTGTGTCATTTATTATCTCCCCCCCCCCCCCCCCCCCCCCCTGAATAAGACGTGAGGTGTTTGCCTTTAAGGCGCGCTCGTTAGCTCTTGTTAGGCTGTCATATCACAGTCGCCAAATCTGGTAACTTGAGTGAAGTAAAACGACCACCGCACCACTGCTCCGTGGCAAAGCTTCCCTTTTCGACTTCGCCACGGGGGCACGAGCAAGGAACTGGACTTGCAAACAGGCTCCAGTTAATCAACAAACTTGACCTTGGAGACAGGGCCCAGTGGATGATCCATCAAAGCCCCCGCATGACACAATTCTTTGCTCCGAAGTATTGTCAGATGAAAAAGCATTGATAAAGCGCCCGCTGCAGAGACTGGGAACTTTTGTGCCGGCCACGTTGTAAAAAGAGCGCCCCCTCCGCAGCCCCGGCTGCCGAGGGCCGGTGTCTAAGAGACAGGGCCATAAATCAGCACTGTAATATTTCTCGGGGGGCACGGAAAAGCTGGGGACAATGCCTCTCATATTAAGCGCAATATTTCTCGGCTTTGGCGTGGAACAAAAGTCATAGCAAGACGTCTTTATGGCTAATTCAGTCAAAGGCCCGTCCTGGGCCCCCCCACGGAAAGGTCAGTGTAGCTGTGTTTGGTCCTCCGAGGGGGGGTTTTGAGAGGCAAAGCGCGGCCAGCTGTCCCTGTCAGCGCTCTCCACTGGGGAGCGCGCAGCGGCCATGGCTGTTAGCAGCGCCCCACACCTGCGAAACGCACCCGTTTCCAGCACTTTTCAGCACGTTTTTGTCTTCTTTAAACTCTGACAAGCTAATTCAAGGAATGGATTCCATGGAACTGCGAGAAACAATGGCTTCAGGGTCCCTTTCTGGGAAGTTTCCAGAATATGTTAATTTTTTATAGTCGTGAACCTTCCCAGAAAATTGTAATATTATAAACTGTAGTAAGTGTTCATTGAAGCACCACTTAAATTAGCCTACACTTATTATCACAAACATAGACATCAAAATCCCAGTTTCCGGTCTGACTCACTAATTCCAGGATCTGTTAAATGGAACGTAATGGGTCGTCAATCCGCTTTATAGACATATTTCTGTGTCTCTCAAACAAGTTGGCACTTTTATAGGTATGTTACCCAGGTGTTCATTGCACCTGTTTTTGGCAACCGACGTTAAACTGGTTCCAACCAGCCAATCAAAATAGTGAACGTTGGAATGTGCTAAGTTACGCATTGGCTGCAGTGTTGTCCGTCACCAGTGACTTTTCTTGAGACCAGAGACCAGAGCAGAGTTTCGCAGTTTGTTAACTATAAGCTATAGGGCAGTAACACCCTTGTTATTATAAAAGCTTTGAACAACATCTCAATTCAGCATTGTTGAATACAAGGTATCTAAAAGATCACCACAACTATGGGCAGGATGCTTGGTAGGGAGCATTTATGTGAAACCAGTGTGTGCGTTATTTTACTTTCATCATTTTATTTGGGGTGCAAGTTTGGGCTGTAAAAAGGTCACAACAAGTTAAAACAAAGTGTGTTTTGTTTGACGGTGTCCATTCCGATGGAATCCGCACGTGACAATAGTCACTGTGTTTGAAAGTCAAATTGGTGACACAGGCTGCTGATCTTATCACAATCGACTGATTTAAGCAGGGGTTTAAAAGGCACCTTCATTCCTTTACTATGGGATGGCCATGGCGTTTGTTGGGATGGCTGTGGCGTTTGGTAGGATGGCTGTGGAGTTTGGGTAATTCTTTCTGACAGCCACAGACACCTGAAGCAGTGGAGGTAAAGAATCGCGAGGCTATGAGAGGCATTGTGTATAGAGGGGGCATCTCTGGTGCACAGACAGGGGGCTCACATGGAAATCCCACACCTCGGTCCGTCCACTGGACACTGCAAGGAGCGACTGTGCTCTGGGGTCCGAGAAAGCAAGAAACATTAGGGAGTTTGGACATGTAACGTGATGTCCTGCGAGGATGGGTACTAGGGGCCATCCTGGTACCGGACAGGACGCAGACAGCCCATTGACAACCCGGCCACCTTGCGCGCATTGAAACGTGACCCTATGGCTGGCCCGGCAGCCCTGGCCACCTCCATGCGTAACCAGCCCACTCCTCCCGGGACACTTGTTTCAATTGAAATCACAGGGAACGTGAGCTTCTTTTCTAAGAGGCTCCCCTTCCCAATTAGAACCAAGGCTCCCTCCCACCTCGTGGGACCCCTGCCAGGACCCTCTCATTGTCTGGGAAGTAATCTTAATTTAAGGAATGTCTTGGACCCGTGCGCGCTTTGGAACACTTGTTCCTTGGGGGAAAAGTTTTCCAAACTTGGAAGAAACACAGATAACTTTTGAGCCGAGGCAGCAGGCGCTGCAGGGCTTCTGGCAATGCAAATGACTGGCGGCCAGGCAGCGTATGCTTCATGAATAAAGCCCTAAATACATCAAAAGATAAGATTTGAGCAGCAAAAGGCTACTTTTGTGTGGTTTAGAGAGGCCCTTGCGCATGAACGCAGTGCGTCTCCAGCATTGATTTGTCGTTTCTTTAGGCAGGCCAATGGCCACCACATAGCGTGTTTCATTACAGCATAAGCTTTTCATCGGCCGGCTTTGTCACCACTGAAAGTAATGCTGTGAATTAAAGAAATGACAATATTTTCTATCTGCTCCAAAGTACACGCCAAGGGCTCTTGAGCTTGGCAAAAATCAGGCAAATCATTCATGGTGCCACCCTGCACCTGTGGTCTGGGCATTCAAAGTATACAGACCTATTCCTATTAAACTTAATTATTCATGAAAGGCACAAAGCTTGAAATGGAGCAGGTTGGAGTCTGTTTATTGGCCGTAAATGTTTTTTTCTGAAGATTTTCAGAATCTCATTGTCAGCTCGTTGTGTGGAGGCCACCCCCTCCTCCCTTTTTTTTCTCTTTCAGCTTGGAGTAGCGCGGGACTTTTCCATTTTCAATCGTAACATCTGCTTAATCGTGCGGATCAAAATATGGCAGACACAAAACATATGTAATGGGTGGTTTGTTAAACCCTGGTAATGAGTTATTAACAAGGGAAAACAATGGGCCTTGACGGGGAGAGGCTTATGCTAACAGAGTCACTTCATGTAATGCCTGACGTTTCCCTTCTTGCTAAACGAGGATAAGGTCTGAGCGCCAGGTGATAGCTGGAAAATCAATGTCTTTAGGAGGCCAGCACCGAGACTTTTTTTTCTCTATGTGAAAAATTAGGCGGCATACAATTTAATTGGCTGATCATGGAAAGCAGTGGTCTTAACTTTAATTACCAGTGGGCTTAGCAAGAGGGAGACAAAACAGAGACTTGGGGGCCTGTTTGTTTGCTTGCTTCCCAGCCTCGGTTCCAAGTGGATCTTTGAGGGCGTGTGTTTTTTTATTATAACACATGTCATGCTTTACAGTGCACATATTGTGTGGCCACAATAGTTAATGGCACATTAAAGACTGGCGAACCATGCCAACACGTCGTGGAGCCAGCGTGTGGGCCTCTCTCACTCATGCTTGTTTAAGGCAGCTGCAGCCAAGGGCGCAGAACACACAAAAAGGCAAACTTTGAAATACCAGGTGCCTTTTGTGACAGAGATTGATATGTTAAAGCACAGGACATGGACCTAGGAATAAAGATATCATTTTGATTGTCTGTGGCTTCCACGCCATGGAGAGCAGCCTGGCTCTCTGGCAGCCAAAGCCTTTTCCCTCCCTTGCTTTTTTTCCCTCGCAAAGCCCAGGGTCTCCCTGAGCCAAATCCGAACACCTGTTGGCCAGACCCCACAACCCGTCGTGGGAAGCTCTCCCCCCCAGCGCTTCCAGATATCTAAAACACATTTTGTTGTTGTGGAATTATTTAGTGCCCTTCCCACAGGCTGGCGGGAGAGGGGCAGAGCTGTACCCACGAAGTTGAGCTGGTGTTTGTTCACCCCTTGCAGCTGGCACTCTGTGCCCCTGACAGATACAGTAATGAAAATGGGATGAGTTCATGGATTTAGCACGTTTCACACCCTATATATCACAGGGCATTAATCCCCAATATTGCCAGATTAAAAGCCCTGGGAATGGAAGAAAGGCCATTTCACAGTGGCGCCGAGTGCAGCTTGGTGCGCACCGCTTCTCTGAGACAGAATTGATGCTTCTCTAATACGTTTCTCTAATTTTAGGATAAAGAGCACCGTCTAGTTGTGTTTTCGGGGATTATTTCCGCCCCAGTGCTGCCCAAGAGGCAACACAAACACAGCCAATAAATAACGAGGGCGCAAACATTGTTCCAGGAAGGATGCATGTTATTTTATGTGCTATCTATTCTGCTCGCTGATTGGGTGAAGAATGTCTGACCCGCTGAAATACCTTCATGCCAAGCAGAGCCCGCTCTCTTTTTCTTTAAGGACGGCCTTTGAAGTTGGTGATTTGTGGGCAGATAGTTTTCTCCCTCAGACTTCTCTAGAGAGGGAGATGCATCGCTACTTAGGCGGTGCATAGCAATTGTTGGGAAAACAGAAGGGAGAGATAGCGCCCACTCATAATATCTACATGTGTGAGTTTATTTTGGGGTCGTGCCAACCTAGACATAGCTATTGTAAAATCACTATAATTTTTGGTTATTAAATATATTGAATCGCAATGCTAGTCTTGGAATGTGAACACACATTAACAATTGACGGATACCTGAATATATGCAGTAGACACAACACTCCATATAAATGCACTCACACTCACACATGCACCTGTATATGGGTGTCTGTGTGTGTCTCTCTCTCTCTCTCTCCATATATATATATATATATATATATATATATATATATATAATATATATATATAGACAGTTGCTTCAAGTAACATATATACATGTGTGTGTGATTTATGTATGTTATTGTAATCAACTGTACTAATAAATGTATTGTAATTGCATTTATATAAGTGCTTACTACCCCTGACTAGGCGTCAAAGCGCTTTTTCAGTGAGTAGTACTCCGGGACCCATAAAGGATTAGTATTGAATTAGTATAGTGAAATATGAAAGTAATTAAAGTTGTGGATAGTTTAGTCAGTTATTTGAATTCTGAAGGATAGCGGAAGGATAAAAGATGAAAAAAGCTTTGTATTTATACAGCACTTGTTACCTCTGATGGGGTGTTAAAGAGCCTTTTTTTTGTTTTTTGGCAGTAGCAAGCTACTCCGGAAACCCATAAAGGATTAGTGGTGAATTAGTATGGTGAAATATAAAAGTAATTTGAGTGGTGGTTATTTGTCAGTTTTCTGGAGTGAGGATAGCGGAGGAATAGAATAGGGAGAAAGGTTTGCATTCATATAGCACTTGTTACCCATGAAGGCTTGTTGAAGCGCTTTTCTGGCGAGTAGCACGCTACTCCGGAAAACATAAAAGCATTAGTGTTGACAATTAGTATAGTGAAATATGAAGTAATTTGAGTGGTGGATATGTTATTCAGTTATTTGGATAGAGAAGAGTAGCAGCAGGAAAGAAGAGGGAAAGAGGTTTGTATTTATATAGTGCTTGCGACCCTTGATGAGGTTTGAAGTGATTTTTTAGTTGAGTAGCACGCTACTCTGGAACCCATAAGGATTAGTGTTGAATTAGTATAGTGAAATATGAAAGTAATTTGAGTGCTGGATTTGTTAATCAGTTATTAGGGTTGGGGAGTTTCCAATGTCTTTGGGGCATTCCAGTTGAAGGAGTATTTGTGTGTCATATGCATAGTTATAGCACATGAGGTGAAATTGATGGATCAGTACCGGTAATGACTTCATGTAGATGGTAAAAAGCATGGGCAAGATGATAGAGCCTTGAGGGACCCCTGCTTTTGTGGAGTATGGTTTGGATGAGAAAGGTGGGGTATGGATGACATTAGTTCTGTGTCAAAGGTAGGACGTGATCCAGTCTAGAGCAGTCCCCTCTAAGCTGGCTTCATAGAGTCTTTTTTTCAGAGTGTCATGGTCAACCGTGTCATGTGCATTCACAGACTAACTACTGTGCAGATATCAAATTCGAGTTATTACCACAGTACCACATAGTCAACACAAGAAAACGTGTTTTACTGCCTCAGAGATTGTATGTAACAATTAATTTACAAAGGGAAACAACTTTCCTCATAATCACAATAACTTTCTCGACTACTTTATCCACTTACATCCGGTGCTTGCTTAAATACTTTTTGGTAAAACAAATAAAAATGACAAAAGGCCATGGTATAATATTAATAGGCAGATGCACAGAGTGTATTATGCTAATTATTACTATTGCTGAGGGAGGGGCAACATCACTCGCTTGAGGCTTTGCATCTTGTGAGTAATGCACATCCCCACATTGAACAATGGTAATAATCTGCATATTCCACATCTTAAATACAATATATATACATACATATAAACAGTGGCGGCCAGCACAGGTAAGAGCGGTGGGTGGTGGGGTGGGGTGGGGGAGGGGCAGTCGCCATTCGAGGGGATAAGTTAAATAAAATAAAAAAATAAAACCACTTACCTCGCGTTTACCACATCGCTGAGTCAATGTTGCACCAAGAGCAAGGTAAGTGGTTTTATTAATTTTTTACGGAAATTTCACGTATCGTATGTTAATATCCCCGATCCCCATCCCGTCCACTGCTATTACCTGTGCCAGCCGCCACTGTGTATATCTATCTATCTATCTATCTATCTATCTATCTATCTATCTATCTATCTATCTATCTATCTATCTATCTATCTATCTATCTATCTATCTATCTATCTATCTATCTATCTATCATGGGATGAAAGTCATACTAGCACAAAGAGTTGTGTGTTCACTATCTACTAGGTATGAGAATTAGATGATTTATATATATAAATATATATACATTTATTTAAAAAAAAGATATATATATATGTATATATATATATATATATATATATATATATATATATATAAATATATATATATATATATATATATATATATATATATATATATATATATATATATATATATTTCTCCAACATCGCTTAAAATTGCTTCTCATACAACAAAGAGACTATAGTGGACCCAGGTACTTGTGCCAATCAAAGATTCTTTATTGTAGTTTGACCAGCCAGTCCGCCATATATATATATATCCTCTTGAAACAATTATTGAACAGGCGTTTTGCAACGCCGTATTGAGCACAGTCCACGTTAATGCTTGTAAATGTTATTTCTGTTGCTTAGTTTCCATGATATATGTAATCAATTCCATTCGATTCATGGCATTTGTAGAGTGCACAGGTACCTCCAAAGAGGCGTCCTTGCACTAGCGGAGAGATCTGGGGAAAGAGAAAAACTGCCAGTCTAAATACCCATTAGACAGATGTAAAAAAGCAGGGCTTTCAGGCTGTGCCTGAAAACAGATATCGAGTAACTGCACCGTAAGTTGAGAGGCAATCCATTCCACAATCTGGTGGCCAGGTAAGTAAAGGATTCCTCTCTTCTCCTTGTTTTGTGTATGTGAGGAATGAGGAGCAGTTTGAGGTTATTAGATCTCGGGGATCTGGATTGAAAGTAAGGTTGGAATCTACTCCTCAGGTACAGAGAACCTTTATGAGTCAAGACCCTGAAGACAAAGGTGAGTGTCTTGAATTAAATCCTCTTGATGACAGGAAGCCAGTGAAAATGGTGAAGGTGATGAGACAGTGGCGATTATGGGGTAATTTTCAGCATAAGGCATGTAGCCGAGTTCTGGATTATTTGGAGCCTTTGGGGAAGAAAAGTCGGCTGGCCCAGATATAAACTGTTAGCGTAGTCCAGTTTGGCAGTAACCAAGGCATGGATAGTCATTTTTAGAGAGTCCTCCGGGATGAGGTGGAGCATCCTTCTGAGGGACTTAAGGGTAGCAAAGCAGGTTGCAGATATGGACTTGATTTGGGGCTCAAAAGTGAGATCAGAGTTGAATTTTACTCCTAGGTTCCTAACCATCATTGCTGGGTGGGCACCTAATGCTAGCCTTCCTCAGGAGATGACTTAGTACCAAAGAAGATCACAGTTTTTTCAGAGTTCAGTTTGAGACAACTTCTCATCAACTTTTTCACCTCTGCATTCAAGCAAAGCCTGAAAGAGCTCATGGTTACTGACAAGTTTTCATGGAAGGCGAGGAGGAGCTGGGTGTCACCTGCATAGGCGAATACCTGTACCCCAGGTTTCAATAAGTTTTGCCAGTGGCTCAACATAGACATTAAAAAGTAGGGCTGAGCGCCGAACGCTGGGGCACGCCACAATCCAGTGGCTTGGATGTGGTAGTGAAAGAAGGAAGGAAGACTGCTTGAGAGCGATCTGTAAAGAAAAATGTATATATTAGAAAGATGTAGGTATTAGGACGCTCGGTGTTGTATGTTCCCAACCTACAACATATGAGAATCATATATTGTGTCTATAGGACTGTCATCAGCTCTGTTGATTAACTATAATGGACAGATTTATGATCACTGTTGGGCGCTCACACCTGAATGATATTAATATATGTGATTTTTAGACCTGTCAGCTTTAGGGTGGTCTTCCCCCAAACTTTTTGACTTACTCCTGTTTTTTCTGGACTAGTTTTTGTTGGCCTTAGGACTCTGCACACTTTACCACTCCTGACCAGCGCTAAAGTACTTGTGCTCTCTCCTTCAAACAAGGTGAAATTGACTTATACCCAATAGGCACGTTTAGTTTACATATAAGTCCCTAGTACAGTGGTACTGTGGGTACCCATGGCCTGTAAATTAATTGTTACTAGTGGGCCTACAGCACTTATTGTGCCACTCACTTAAGTAGCTTTTTTAAACATGTCTCAGGCCTGGCATTGCAACCTGTGTGCATTTTTAAACTGCTTTTTCGACCTGGAAATATATACTTTTTTGCCAGGCCTAAGCCTTCCATTTTAATACATATAAGTCACCCCTAGGTTAGACCCTAAGCAGACAAGCAGCCAAGGAGCCCAGCAGCCCAGGGCAGGGTGCACTTTATTTAAAAAGTTAAACATGTAGTTTTATGTTTTGCATGTTCTGGTAGTGAAAAACTTTCAAATTCATGTCACAATTGGAAGGCCTGCCTCTCCCATAGGATAACATTGGGTTACTTTATTATAATTGATAAGTGATAATTTAGGTAGGAAGGTCATGTTTGCAATCTGATGAATTGTAATTTTAAACCAGGGGCTGCTCCTCCACGTGGGTAGAAGAGCGTTGCCCCACTGCTTTCTCTCAGTGCGAGAAGCAGAAACATAAAATCTTATTATGAATACTATTTTATGTTTCTGCTTCTCGTACTGCGAGAAAGCAGAAGGGTTTGGTTTGGGGCGGGCTGGTTGGAGGTCCTGCTCCAGGCAGGCGAGGAATGACTTGCCCACTGTTGTGTGCGCTGTCTGTTTGGTCAGCCCCATTGCAGACCAAACCACTCATACGCACTCTCCCATTTTCTCCATGTGAGCTGCATGCAGCCTGCATGGAGAAAATGGCGTCCCCATAGACGTCTGTGGGGTCAGCATCCCAGCCAATCACGATGCTGCCATTGCATCATTGTGATTGGCTTAGTGTAGGAGAGGGAGGCTGCCTGCTTCCGGTTTCCTGCAAGGAGCAGAGAGAGAAGGAGACGCGACTCGGAACCGGAGGCAAAGGTACATTTTAATTTTTAAATAATTTAAATTCCCCCCCTCCCCCACGCGACCCCCTCCCCGCGAGTCATTCCGGCAGCGACTTTTTAAAACCATCTTTAATTGCAATGTCTGGTTTTAAGTAAAAATTCTGAAAATGTCCCTTTTAAGAAAGTTGACATTTTCTGTTCCGAACCATTTGGTGCTTGGAACCTATTCCTGGGTCACATGACTAGGTGTAGTTGGCAATTGGCCTTATGTGTATTCCTCCAAGATAGTATCACAGAGGAGAGTTGGAGGGGTGTTGCCAGGATCTGCCCTTTCTGACTTGAAAGGTGGCGGAACTGTCACCTCCCACACTTGCACTTCAAAGGCACTAGACAAGCTCAAACACAAAGGACTTCACACTAGCGTACTGTGCTCGCAGACAGACTGTGACCAGGGCAGGACATTATAGATTCCTCTGTCAGGTGAAGCTCCAGAAGCTTCTCCACCTTCAAAGCTGGAACAAGGTATAAATATAGACCCAACTCTTCAGATCACTTCTGGACATGTGGAAGACTCAGAAGAAGGACTGCCCTGCTGCAAGAAGTACTGCCCAGTTGCTCTGCTGCTGTACTTATTACCCTGCTGCTCTACTGCACAAATGAATCTACAACTTGAACCCAGATCCACTGGACTGTCTCCAGGGCTACGTAGCTGGAAACATGTCCTGAGCTACATGGACATAACAGGCTCCTCTGCACCAATGCATTCCGATGCATCTCAATGTAGGACCATGCATCGCAGCTTCAGTTTGGTGGCCCCACAGCACTGACCTAGTGTGACGCATCTTGACACTGACAACTGGCTGAGCTCAACGTATCTTGATGAACCTCAACACCAGATAACACACCGCATTTTCTGTTTGGCAGCTTTAAAAGCACTGACCCAACATTACGCATTTCACCACCAACAACCGGCCCAGCTCGGCGCATCTCAGTTCAGCACTGGTGCCTCTCGGCACATGTCCTTACACCTCTAGAGGCTTCATCGACTTCAATGCAGCACAACTCATCTCCGCGCCAGTTTCCGCATCTCAGCCCGACGGAACGAGGGACACGCCCACTTTGCGGACACGCCCCCTTGCAAGTACATAAATAGAACGCTGATATTAGCGCGACCACTGATTGCCGAAACCTCCTGAGGCACAGCCGGGAGATAGTTGTTGTTGCTCACTAGAATTGAATAATTTTAAAATTGCACGTAACTGATTTTAAAGCGCACGCTCTACCTGCCTGTCTTCCACCTGGAAAGCATCCCCAGCAGCGGTTGCCACGCTGAGAGGTAGAGCTCGTGGGAGGCTTCCCAGGCGCCATCAGCCCGACGGAACGAGGGACACGCCCACTTTGCGGACACGCCCCCCTTCCCCTCCGACCTATAATAATGTGCATGTACCGGAGGCGCAGCGGACGAGCGCAGCGGGCGAGACGAATGCGCGCCGAAGGCGCGCATAAGGCAAGCTCGTCTGCGCTCGTCCGGGCCGAGTCCGGGCCTAGGGCCAGCCCCCCTACTCCTCACCCCTCAGTACCCCTGCATTATAGCCCTGACACCCTGCACAGTCTTAGGACATCCACTAGCAAGGGATGCCTACACAGATTTCAAGCTGATACCTTACCCCCTACCTGCCCCAACTGTAACCTTCATTTGAAGCCCAAAATAACACCTGACCTGCTATATGACTACCGCATGTTCCTGTTGAACTGCCGTTCCCTCCCAAAACATAGGGTTGAAATTTCTCTCCTAATAGAGGAACTCTCACCTGACATACTGTTTTTGACAGAAACCTGGCTAACTCCTGACGCTGAGCCAGCGATTCTGGAAGCCCTCCCCCCAGGCTTTCAAATCTCTCACCAAGACCGGCCTAAAGGGAGAGGAGGAGGTCTAGCGATAATTTATAAAGATCAATTTCGCTGCCGTGTAGCAACCGAATCCATCCCGGACTGCGAGAGTATCACTTTTCATGCTGAACTCTCACCTAACAAATGCTTTTCCGGCACGCTTATCTACCGCCCTCCCGGCTCCCCGAATCAGTTCCATGTCTGCTTACCCTCAATCATAGCCGAACGCCTTAATCCTACATCCAACTTTACCGTTTTAGGCGATTTTAATTTCCATTTCGACTCGGACTTAGACCACATAGCCACTACTTTAACAGAAGACCTGGCAGCTCTACAATTGACCCAAAGAGTTACCTCCCCTACCCATGTTAAGGGTCATTTGTTGGACCCGGTTTTTAGCAACTGCATCGGCCTTATAACAGGATCACCCATCCACTTGCCTTGGACCGATCATTTTTTGATCCCTATCAGCTGGTCTGCACCGAAACCCTCTAAATTGACATCAACCACGAGACTCACAAGAGCCTGGTCCCACCTCGCAATTGATAAATGGACTAATTTACTTGCTGAGAATCCCCCCCTGATTAAAGATAACCCTAACCTTGCTAATCTGGCTTATTCCAATTGGATCACTCAGTCTCTAGACGCAGTTCTCCCCAAAAAAAATCACACTAAAACGACTTCAAAAAACTGCCCCATGGTATACTGAAGATCTTAGAGCCAAGAAACGCTGCTGTAGGCAGTCTGAAAGAAGCTGGCGAGCTGATTACTCCTTAGAAAAAAAAAATCTCTATCATGAAGCCATCAGGGAATACAAAATGTTAATAAAATCGACCCAAGCCGCTTACTTTTCGGAGAAAATCTCCCTTGCTAAATCCAAACCTAAGGAAATTTTCAGAATCATAAAAAAACTGACCAAACAGTCCCCCTGTGATCAGGCAGATAAGTCCATTACCCATTGCAACGATGTCGCTGAATTCTTTCATCAGAAAATAAATACCATCTACTCTGCTTTCCAACCGAACAACCTCACCCCCTCGGCTCCTACCTGTCCCCTCATGACTCCCGCTCTTCACTCACCTGCATTAACACACTTCCCCCCACTAGAGCTGGCTACTCTTGAGCCCCTAGCACGGAGTGTAAAATCTGGTTCTCCCAATGACCCAGCACCTCCAGATATAATAATGGCAGCATCTCAAACTACCCTGCCTATAATTAAGGACATCCTAAACGCCTCCATTTCATCTAGCGTGGTCCCGACTGCCTGGAAGCAGGCCATGGTCAGAGCCCTAGTGAAGAAGCCCAACCTGGACCCTAATGATCTGAGTAATTATCGCCCCATATCCCTGCTCCCATAGATCAGCAAGATTCTGGAAAAATACATCAATAAACAACTAATTACCTTCCTGGAAGATCACCAACTACTGGACCCGACCCAGACGGGCTTCAGACCCAAGCATGGGACCGAGACCACACTCCTCATGGTCACTGAGGAAGCGAGAAAGATCTTGGATCAAGGAGGATCAGTGGCGGTGATCCTCCTTGATCTCAGTGCGGCCTTTGACACGGTTAGCCATAACACTCTGCTATATCGCATGTCCCATGTTGGGATTGAAGACAAAGCCTTGTCTTGGTTCAAATCCTTCCTTCAAGTCAGATCCTTCTGTGTGTTTGAAGACGAGTCTGTCTCTGCCAGTAGACCTTTGAAATGTGGATTCCCTCAGGGATCATCTCTAAGCCCTGCACTTTTTAACCTGTACATGAGGCCACTGGCTGACGTCGTCCGCCCGTATGGGATTAAGATCATTTCCTACGCGGACGATACGCAGCTGGTGGTCTCCATGACTCAGGAAGCCACTCCATCGGCTCCAGGCGGGCTTAGAGAGTGCCTTGAGGAAGTGAAGACCTGGATGTCCCTTTCTTCGTTAAAACTGAATGGGGACAAAACGGAGCTGATGCTCCTGGGCTCCCCAGACCCCAGTATTCCCCCCTCTTTGTGGCCACCCAGCCTGGGCCCCCCACCCGCTCCCCAAACTAGCATCAAAAGCCTTGGAGTGTGGCTGGACAGATCCCTGTCCTTTAATATACAGTCCACAAAACTTTCGGCCACCTGCTTTGGCATCATGAAGATGCTGAAAAGAATCCTCCCCCTCCTTCCCTGGGATGCCAAACAAACTGCCGTACAAGGCTTAATTCAATCGCGACTCGACTTTAACAATATACTTTATCTTGGTGCCCCCGAATCCACTCTCAGAAGGCTCCAGATAGTTCAAAACTGTGCAGCGCGCATTCTACTGGACCTCCCCCGCAGGCAGTCAGTGAGAGCAGGCCTGACTACCCTCCACTGGCTACCGGTGCGACAGAGGGTCCTGTTTAAAGCCATGTGCACGGCGCACCAGGCCCTAACATTACCCAAGACTTAATTACCCATTATGTGCCCAACAGAAGCCTCCGCTCCAGTCAAACATTTCTTGCAAAAACCCCCAAAATAAAAAGATCCAGATCCGGAGGCAGGACCTTCTCTTACAACGGTGCCAGAGCCTGGAACGCCCTCCCACTGCACCTTAGAGCTAATTCTAACCTCTCAACCTTCCGTAGACAACTAAAGACCCATTTATTTAATTCTATTTAGCTAATTTCACCCCTAATTCTCTTTCGAGGCCTGCTGTAGGTATTCGGTTCTCCTAGCGCTTGGACGCCTCCGGGCAGCAATTCGCGCTATACAAATGTACATCCTATCCTATCCTACATCCTATCAATCTCTAATCAACGGCTCCAGCAACCTTGACTCAGTGCGACGCATCTTGGTGCAGGACCTTGCATCGTAGCTTCCATCGACTGCTGCATGATACCCATGCCACGCAGGCCAATGCCAGGACTTGACATTTTGATGAACCAGGACACAAGGTACTTTTTACAGTGGACTGAATTCAATCCTGTATCTGGCCCATGTTTCATTGTGGTCAGCCTTAACTTGTGACTTGGACCTTGTTCATTGATGCCAGCTAGCGGTAATTGGTGCTTCTTGCTTCTAAGTGCTGCTTTTCTTCAAAACCTATAAAGTTGCATATCTCTGGTATTACTGATTTGATTTTTGTTGTTTTGGTCTCAAATAAATTATTACATTTTCATACATTTTTCTAAATTGGTGTGGGACTTTTTTGTATGCTGTTTCCACGTTATTACTGTTTGTGTACTACATAAATACTTTGCACATTGTCTCTAAGTTAAGCCTGATTTTGTGCCAAGCTACCAGAAGGTTAAGCATCATTTAATTTAGTGACTTTTTGTGGTTCACCATGACAAGCAGTGTGGCTGTTGCTGGAGGAGGGTTTTACCCCCGCAACCAACAACCCAATTTCTCACAGTGATACTTCATGTCCTTGAAACTTTTCGAATTCTTATGCTTAATGTTTGTTACTTGGGACATAAAATGTGACTATGTATTCATAAATGAAAGCGTTTGTGCATTAAATGCATCTTAGGTGTGCAAGTAACTTTGTGAATAGTGCCCTGCCTTTGTAGCCTGTGTCCCTAAGGCCAGTTCCGATACATATTTTGGTAGCTAAGACTTGTTAGCATATTGCACTGATTGTAGTAGGAGAATCCGCTGCTCAGTCGCATCCATCACAGTGGCATAGAGTAAAGTGATCAGGCCACCCTGCAGAATGTGGTGTGCGGACCCAGAGACTCCCATACTTCCCTGAAAGGCATATACTTTAGGCTGACTGGGGTCCCCCTGGAGGATGGGCACTCCCTGCTCCACAAGGGCTTGTGGTGCATTACGCCTCGAGTCATCAGTTCACAATGAAACTGTTGTCCGACGTGGCGCTGACATATATGGCTCTGGAATGAAGAGTTGATTCGATTATCAGACGCAGACTATGCACCACATTTCGGTTCTTCTTTGGCTGATGAACTTTTCTTCGCTCCTTTTCCAGGGCCCCTGCCCAACGAATGAATGGGTCCCTATGTGGATCCGGATAAAAAAAGAGCTGTCACTCTGCTTGAAGGCCCCATTTAAAGGAACATGCCAACTCAAGACGAAGAGTGACACGGTAGAGCTTTGCAGTGGGAGCCTCGCGCCTCGGCTCCCTGAAGGGGGTGGAAGGGCTGGAGGCAGACGGTGAAAGGTGCGGGTCAGCCATGTCTGTGCCGAGCGGCGGCTGCACCCACAGCCAGCCGAAGCCGCGGCGCTCACACAGGCAGGGCTAACACGGAAGCAAACGTCCCATTAACATTTGACTTTCTAATGAGCGTAATGAGATTACATGCCTGAAACGACACTTGTGCCGGAGTCGCCGACACTCTGTAACAAGGCCCTAATGCGGGCCAAAATCGAATTACAATGTTCCTTTTTCGAAAAGAAAAGTGCTAACTTCATTTAAAGCACACGATATTTGGCTCTCATATCAGGACCCCCCGACGGCAAAAAACTCAATTATGTGGGTAAGGTTATTTCCGAGTCAGCTTAGAGCGCCGCCTCTCTTTAAGAATGCTGCAGCTTTGGCCCCATGCAAGAGCCGCGTTGCCCTATTTTGCATATACATCCGCTGCCAACAGTCTGCTAAGACTGCTCTGCCAAGTCCTCAGCCGGTTTCTAGTTATCGCTGCGTCTCATCAACAAGACCCATATGCACGTGTACCATAAGGGAAAATGGGCCAACACTGCCAGGCTACAGCACCCGTATTAGCTAAGCCCTGTGTAGGGCGCGAGGTTCACTGGCAAGTTCAGCAGCCTGGCTTTCCAGTACCACCTCGGTTCCCACCCGACCAGCCGGGCACCCTCGTTTTCTCAGCTGCTTTGTTCTCTCGCATCATATGGGGCGAATGACGCAGCATCGTGTGCACAGCAGGGCCAGCCTGGGCTTGGCATGGCAGTAGCCCAGTTTGGATTCCTCCCTGGCATAGGCCGCAGCGCGCCCAGAGCCCGGGATCACGAGAAAATGTGCGGGATGGCAGATGAGCAGCAGGGAGGCCGTGCCAGAACTGAAAATGCATGTGGCAACTGATTATCCTCAGTTGGCAGGCTACCAAGGCCCTAATCACCACCATCACCCAACCAACTAATTCAAGTACCTCCCAGGAGAAAGGAACGTCTCACAAAATATCAATTTGATGATTACATCCAATTAATGACAGGCCCAGTTTAGATCTTGCACGTGTCCACAGTTTGCCTAGAGGCTGCTAATAGAGGTTCTGGGACAAGTGAGGGCACAGTTGTTTGTTTGTATATTCTACCAAAGTAACACATTATGTGTGAATTCAGGAGGAATAAAGGATTGTTCCCACAAAACAACAGATATGTTGTTTTTGCGTCATGTTTGTAGGTCCTACCTGTGCTGCGTTAGGTCAGGGCCTAACACGTGTTAAGGTCGCGCTGCAGGAACGGACACAGACACCAGATACAGCCGGAAAGACCCTGAGCGGTCTTCAGCTTTTTTTTATTTGTACCCTCGGGGCGAGCCCGCCCTGAGGGGTGTGTGGATGCGTGCCAAGTGCTACATTGTAGTGGAGAGCCCGAGTGACTCTCTACATCCCTCCTTCAATTTAGTCCGCTTCTTCCTCTACTGTTGGGCATCACGGGGAGGTCCATGCAAAGTCTCTCAGCCTTTGGCTCGGGCCCGGATTGGGTCGAAGGTTGGATCACTGGCTTCTGACAAACAGGGACATCGTAACCCCAGCCGGGGTTGTCTCACCTCTCTCACTGCCTGAAGGGGTAGCTGTACCGCTCAGGTTGAGCCGGGCACCTGGGCTCGCCCCACCCGGTGATGTTGTTCCCGCTCGCCCTGCCGGCGATGACCTTGGGGGTGACACTCCAACATCCAGACTGCTGTACTCTTCCTCATCTTGGTCAGCTTCCGTTTCTCTCGCTTTCTTGAAGCACGACACGTTGCGAGTCACACTCTGATTGCCCCACCGGACAGTGACCATGGTTCCCTGACTTCTGTCCACCGTCCACACTTCCGGTTCGTAGGGTGTTCGAAACTTCCACCCCGGGTGTCGATCTTGGATCACCACAGGATCCCCCACGTGCAAAGTCGGCTCTTTGGCGTGCCACGCTTCACTCACCTTCTGATTCGTGGCCCGCCTCCGGGCCTGAACAGCATCTTCATCTCTCTCTATCGGCACCCAGGTGTGGTCCGTCGGAATACTGTCCCTGGGTGCTCTCTTGAACAACAGGTGCGCAGGGGCACACTTAGTGGTGCTGTGAGGGGTCTATCGGTAGGCTCCTAGGAACCGATCAAGGGCTACTTCCGGGTCTTCTCCATTATCCACAGCGATTCGCAGCGCTCTGTTAATGGTCCTCATCAGCCTTTCCACCTCCCCGTTTGCTTGGGGCCACAGCGGAGTGATATTTCTGTCTTTGATCTGGAGGGTCTCAAGGTAGTTCTGGAACTCTCTTCCTTGAAACGGCAGCCCGTTATCGGACTTGATCTCCTTGGGGAGTCCCATCGTAGCAAAGACACAGTTCAAAGTCTTCTTGACTTGGGGGAAAGCAATCGATGGTATTACCTCCACCACTGGAAACTTCAAGAAGGCATCGACCAGGACGAGCGTGTGTCTGCCATCTGGAAAGCTTCCGAAATCGATGCTCAGGTGTGTCCACGGGGTGAGGTGCGGTTCCTCCATTATCACTGGCGCTGGCATCGGATCCCAACCCGTTATGGCGCAGGCATGACAGGATCTCACCATTTCGTCAACTTTGCTGTCCATGGCCGGGCACCAGACTTTTCTTCTCAGCCGCGCTTTTGTCTTGGCCATCCCCTGGTGTCCCACGTGTGCTATGTCCAGTATTTTGGGTTGAAGGGTTTCGGGGACTACCATAAGGTGTCCTCTCAGAATCACTCCTTCATCTCCCACGCTCAGCTCACTCCTGACCTGCCACAGCTGTTGTCGGGCGTGGCTGACTTCCGGCCGGAGACCCTGCGCCCCGTCCATAAAGTGGGTCCAACGATTCCCCTCTAGGGTGTGCTTGACGCATGACAGTGTTTCATCTCTGGCAGTGGCCTCTCCGATCTCCTGCAGCGTCATCGTCTCCGGACAGGCGGCCTCTGATATCATGTGGGCGAACGCCTCCGATCTGGGGCCGTCCTCCAGGGGTAGTGCTGGCTTGGTGGCGTCGGGGTGATGAGACAGGTAATCCGCGGGGTTGTGGGCTTCGGGCCTGAACATGATCTTGAAGTTGTAACCCTGCAGCTGGACAGCCCATCGTTCGATCCGCGGGGGCGCTAGTGTAGATGACCCGGTGAACAAAGGCACCAATGGCTTGTGGTCGGTCACCACACTGAACTCCTGGCTGCACAGGTATAGGTGGAAAAGTTGGCATGCCCACTTGATAGCCAGTGCCTCCCGTTCAATCTGTGTGTATCGGGTTTCGGTGTCCGTCAGGGCTTTGCTGGCATACGCCACCGGCCTCCACACTTCGGGTCCATACTCCTGCAGGAGCACCGCTCCTAGAGCCACCGGGCTGGCGTCGATGACAAGCTCTGTTTTCCGTCGTGGCTGAAAGAAGGCCATCACCGTGTTGTCAAGGAGGCTGGCCTTGATGTCTTGAAATGCTTTGTTGCCTGTTACTGTCCACTCCCATTTCTGATCTTGACGAGTGAGTGCCCTTAGAGGTTCTGCCAGATCCGCCAGATTCGGGATAAACCTCCCGCAGTGCGTTGCCATGCCTAAAAAGCTCCGCACTTTGGTGGGATTCCGCGGGGTGCTTGTTGTTCTAATCGCTTCTGCCTTCTTGGGATCCACCTTCAGCCCATCCCTTGTGAACGTGTACCCAAAGAAGTCGATCGATTCTTGATAAAAGGAGCACTTTGACCTGTGAAGCGTCAGGCCGCAGTCAACCAGTCTTTGTAACGTGGCTCGAAAGTGGGCGTGATGATCTTCTAGGGTGTCGGATTATACAAGGATATCGTCGCTGAGGTTGATCACTCCTCTCAGCCCCGACAGCACCTCGCGTATGACATTCTGGAATACCTCCGCAGCTGAGGACACGCCGAAGCTCAGCCACCTGTATCTGCGTAGGCCTATGTGGGTCGAGAACGTGGTTATGTACCGGCTCTCTGGTTCCAATTCGAGTTGATGGTATCCCGAGTTGAGGTCTAACTTCGAGAACCACTATGCACCGTTCAGGTCGGCCACGATGTCGTCCATGGTGGGAGTGATGTGCCTCTCCCTTTTCACGGCAACGTTGGGAAGTCTCATGTCCACGCACAGTCGGATCGCTCCCGGTTGTTTGGGCTTGGGAGCTACGACCAGCGGGGATACCAACGGGGTCGGCCCGACACCTTTTCAATCACGCCGAGGTCCTCAAGCTTCTTGAGCTCTTCTTCCACCTGCGGCCGCAGGTTGAACGGCATTCGTCGGTGTCGTAGGGCCACCGGCCACACCGAAGTGTCGATGTGTAGCCGGAACCTCTTTCCTTTGAGTTTTCCTAGGCCCTGGAACAGCTCTGGGAATTCCTTCAGCAGGGCATCTGCATGTGATTGGTGCACTTGGTTGGCAAAGAACACCAGCCCCAGGTCTTCCGCAGTGTGACAACTCAACAAGGTGCCCTTCTTTCCTTCTGTTATGTGGAACTTGGTGTCTGTCGAGTATTCTCCATTTACGACGGTGGTTTGGATGACATCTCTCAGTGGCATCGGTTCTGTTCCTCCATATGTGTATATCCTCGCACTGGAGGGTACCAGGGGAGGTTTTGGCAACATTCTATCGTATTGGTCTGAGCCCATGACATTGACTGAGGCTCCCGTGTCGATGAGGGCTCTCACTTCTGTGCCTTCTATGTGGACGGAACACATGGGCGGGGGTCTTCTCTTAGTGGACACTCTGCTGACATAGGAGATGACATATACTTCGTCATCGTTGTCATCTTCGCACCTCGGCCGTCTCTCCTGGGCCTGATTGTCCGGTGGTGGTGGTGACTCCTGGTCTATCGACAGTTGATGAATGCATTGCGGTAGGCCACTGGGCCTGGTAGCGGCTGTCCTATATCTTCCTCCGCGGCACACCTTGGCGAAGTGGTTTAGCCGACCACATTTCGAGCAGGTTCTTCCTTTCGCCCCGCATGTCACCGTCGCTGGATGATCTTTGCCACAGTATCCGCATGTGTTTCCTGGTGAGGCTTTGAATTGTTGGGGGCTTGTCGGGGGCCTCCTCTGGATTGCTTCCACTTTTTCTGCTTTGATCGGCGTAGTTCTCGCCAGTGCCGGCGTGGCCGCTGAGGTGTGCAGGGCGGCCTCCATTTCTTCTGCTCTCGCATCAGACAGTTCGTGTGACCTGGCGAGGATTAGTATTTCATCCAATGAGATCCCTGGTTGTCGGAGGATGAGTTTCCGCAGCAACTTGGATCGACACCCCACAATGATCTGATCTCTAATTTCCTCTCTAGGGTTCGTGAAGGGACAGGTGTTGGCCAGCCGGCGCAACCGTGTGTAGAACATGTCCGCTGATTCCGACTCTATTTGCCACGCCCTTTTGAATTTAAATTTTTCAAAGTCATGGTTGAGCTGGGGGTCGAAATGCGTGTTAAGCGCGGTGACTGCCGCATCATAGTCGTCATCCCTTCCTGTGTTGGGGAGTGTTTCAAATAAATCATATATTTCTGCGCCGCCGTAGAGAATGAGAAGAGACCTCTTGACCTCTCCGTCGGTTTCTCGGGTGCTCTTGAAATAATGGTTGAGCCTTCCAACCCATGCCTTCCATCTGGGCGCAGCCGTTGCGGGATCTGCCGCTTCACTAAATGGGGGAAGTGGCACCGCACCTGTATGGGCGTGGCCGGGCGGTTGTCGCACTGGATTAACCACCTGGGCTTGAGCCCCCCCTGCTGGCGCCATAGCTGCTGTTCCCACCCCGGGATCTGTCATGATTCGGCATGTAGCGAATTCGCTGGTTTGCCATAAGAAGACGCCTGGTCTGTGGTGGGCACCCTGCCTTACAAGTGGTCTCGGGGGCACTTCTTCGATGCGCTGTGCACCATCGTCCTCTGTACCTAAGCAGCAGAAATTGGCTTGCTGCGCCTGTACTTTGTCCTTTTTTTCTTTTCTTGCACCAGTGCTTGTTGGCTAATTATTTTTCTTTTTACTCTTTATATAGTTGAGGTGGTACCGGTGCGTTCCACCAGTTGACTTCCTCGTACTGGGGTTTGCGAGGCTCTATTGGTGGCTGTAATGCCTTGCCAGGCTGTTGTATTGTCCAACACTTGTCTTTATCTTTTTTTTTTTCTCTCTCTGGGCTGGCCAAGTGAACAGCTGATTTGGCCAATGCTTGTTATATCACGGGCGTGGAGCACTGCCCTCGCTGGCCGGTTCTTCCCACTCCTTGTGCCCCGGTCACAGGGGGAGGGAGGCACAGCCCTCTTCTTGTCGGGCCTCCGCGCTCCTTGCGCTGACACGCCCCTCCTTCTAGGCCTCGGGCGCGTGACGACGCTCTCGCTTGTGTTTTCAGCCAGAGCTTTCGCCGGGGGCCGCAGACGTTGGGCCGTAGGAAGCAGCGCTGGTGCGGGAGGGAAAGAACGATATCTCACCCATGTGTGCCACGCTCGGTGAGCCCTGCCAGCTGAAGGCGCTCCCAACGGGGAGACGCGTGGGTGGGCCTTGAGCCTGAGCGCGGGCATGTGCAGCGAAGCAGGTGGGCACCACAGTTCCCGTTCCGCCCGCGACGTTCAGGCTGTCCCCGGGCCGGAGACGGGCAGGCACACGTGGCTATAGACCGGCCTCGCCGCCAATGTGCTGCGTTAGGTCAGGGCCTAACACGTGGTAAGGTCGCGCTGCAGGAACAGACTCAGACACCAGATACAGGTACAGGTACAGCCGGAAAGACCCTGAGCGGTCTTCCACTTTCTTTATTTGTACCCTCGGGGCGAGCCCGCCCTGAGGGGTGTGTGGATGCGTGCCAAGTGCCACATTGTAGTGGAGAGCCCGAGTGACTCTCTACACTACCGATAGGTTTAGCAGTCTGTTGAAGAACTGCTGTCTCCAGTACATTATACATATATATGTATGTATGTATGTAAATGTATAGGCATTTATATAGCGCACTACTTACCCGGAGGGTCCCAAGGCGCTTCGACCGCTGCGAAACCCTTCCTGGCTTCCCTGAGAGATGGTCCCTTAATGGGTATCTCCAGGGTGAGACCAGGCATCCCCGGCGGTCTGGTGGGGCCGTTAGTGAGGATGAGGCAAGCTAATGCCCAGAGTTGCCGAGTGTGATCGCTGATCAGAGTGGGCACCGAGGCGAGAGAATTATCGACCCTAGTCCAGAAACCTGCCGCGCCGGGAATCGAACCCTGGTCCCGGGCCGTCCTCTGCTCTCGGGTCTGCCGCCTCTAACCAGTGAGCCACACTACCTCACTATATATAGTAGGCTTGGGCGGCCCCTTACTGTTCTTTGAATGGATTTCTTGTCTATCTCATCCCCCTCATTATTATTCAATGACTTTCCTCCCTATTCTTTGTTTGTCCAGCACTTCCGCGTAATACGCCCCAAGATGTGGAAAGGCACCAAGCACAAACAAACCACCAACAGTGGTGTAACGAAACTTGAGTGGGTCCCCCTGCAAAGTACATGGAGGCCCCCCCCGGACTCACTCAGGAGCACTCAGGCCAGGGTACTGTGCTGAGGCCCCACCACCCGTGGAGCTTAGATCCCCCTACCCCGCACTGCGGAGACATTTGTTACACTACTGCCCCCCAGATGCTGCACCACATAGTGAATAGGGCCCAATGCTAATGGAAGTGTTGATGGCTATCAGATACTCTAAATCCATCTTTGAAATCTACACAAGGAACACAGAGGAATATCTACTGTGCAATCCCATCTGAAAAATGAAAGAGAGTGGAATAATCTGAATGTACTCTGTTGGGAACTACCACACAAGTAAAATCTCTACTTTCCATTGTGGAGAAACTACAGACAAAAAATAAACATATACAAGCCCACCTAGAAAAAGCAGAGGGGAGCTCTAGAAGAAACAATGTCAGGCTGGTGGGAATTACAGAATAGGCTGAAAGCTTGTTCATAGAACTGTTCAGAATTGGAGAGGGAGATACTTTCAGGTGTCGCAGATCATTTTCAATCCTTTCATGAACCCAGGTTTAATTGTGTTTATTGGGAACTTGCTGAGTTTTTATCTGACCCGTGATATGCTGCCTCAGCAAGGCATAGAGACAGTAACAGGATTGGATAACAAAGACCTTCACACCAAAAGGGCTATCTATTTTTTGTCACTAGAGCGAGACAAACAGCAGCCGGGACCAGGGTGCCTTCAAAGACCGTTATAAAAAAAATATTAAACTATTGTGATAGGGATGTGATCCTTCAACCATCCAAGAAATTGAGATTGTCTAAATATGAAAAATCCTCCATCTAGAAATTCACCTTGTTGGTGCAATACTGATAACAGAGTCAGCAAGGAAAAGAATAACACAGAATGCGTGATGCTATCCCCAGTTTGAATGAGGGTCATTGCTGAAGGGTGGTCATAATACAACCTGAAGCTTGATGATGTTTGGGATTGGTTCGCGCAATGTTGCTTGTCCGCCTTCAGAAGGTGGTAACAGATGAAGAGAAATATGGGGCTTTGGAGATAGAGACGCTGCAAGACTGGACACACATAGTGATCTGGAATAGTAATTAGCAATAGGCACAAATCCATAATGGTCTTGTCACCCAACTGGCACAACAGATGGCTTGGAGTTACCGACTGACAGAGACCAGCTTGGATCCGTGGGATCTACTTTACAGCACCAGGAGCAACCAACAACAAAGGCTGATCCCTGACCATATGACCTTTGAGGCTTGCCACTCCAGTAATATCATAGAGTAATGACTTTTAGATGAGGTCTTAGGAGTGTGGTACCACTCCATGTGCTATGAAGCATGAGTTGCGCAATACTTTTGCCAGATAAATCTGAGGCAATAGAGGATAAGATCACCCAATATTTTGCTCTGGTGAAGCATCCAGGAACTGTGACCACATGTATAAATCTGATTTGGAGATAAGGGTAGAGGCAGATATTAGAAGAAAGAGACCTGTCTCTCATAACATAACATGTGTATTTCTAAAGCACACATTCACCCATTGGTCTCTTGGCACCAAATAACAAATGTTTATTGTTACCCAACTCAATGGTACTCATTTTATCGAACTAAGATGGATGAAAGGCTGAGTGGGTCTGCCAGGATTTGAACCTGTGACCATGAGGTCCCTGCATTGGATGCATTAGTCCACTGAGCCACCAGACCTCTCATATGCCATTACTGGTGACTAGAACTTACTAAAACATTGTTTTCGATCATTTGTGAAACTTATTTCTAGGTTTGAATAGTTTAAAGCTGTGGTGAAGGACACATCATGACTTGGCGAAGTTAAGAGTTTTAACTCTAAGGTGCAATGTGATGGAGTGGGGGTGAATCAGGATTTTTTAGTTGTATTTAGTTTTATTATCACAAATAAAAAATGTAGTCTCCTGTTGTGTAGTACTCTCAAAAAGGATGGGGAAGATGGAGTCAGGAAATGGATCACAAATAACTCCATAACATGGTTTAGATACTTGTAGAACATGGAATGTCAACGGGCCCGGAAATAAAATCAATAGGAAAGTAGTGCAGAAAATACTGTCCACACAGAAGTTGTAGGAAAGTGCCCCTTTTTGCATGCTTACCTGCCACATTTTGCCTGACATCTGATGCAACCTGACTTGGTGTACGCTTGGTTCCTTTCAATCAGATTCCCAGGGCCTGTGTTCTTTCCCAAGACTGTACAATTGCCACATCTCTGGCCACAGGTAAGCCCCTTGTAAATGGTATAATGGGTACCAAGGTCACTGTGACAAGGGAAGGTCTCTAAGGGCTGCTGCACCTATTGTGCCACCCTTAGAGGCCCTGCACCTTAACCCACACACACTGCCACTGGAGGCTGCGTGTTTTGTTGCAGAAAAAAGTGAAGAGTCGCCATGGCACACATCCCTGTGTACCATGCCTGCAATCCACTGCCTGAGGCCTAGGTAAGTCACCTTACCAGCAGGGTGCACTAGCCCTACGGTGAGGGTACAGAGGCATGAGCCCTGTTCCCCTACAATGTCTAAGCCAATTCTTAAACAGTGTACTTTTGTATATTATGAAGTATACTAGAAGCCATCTTTGTGCCCATACAGGGCAACCTCAAGGAAGATCCTTTGATTCATATGGTGTAAATCCATTCAGTAGTTTTCAACAAATTAGCATTTAAACAGTTCAAAGATATCTGAGCTGTAAATGCACAAAATTCTGTGAGCAAAAATTAAAAATGTGATTTGGATGTGACTAAGCTAGGGACCTTTTTGTCCTGGTGGAAATTAGAGGATTGTGGTTTCAAAACTGATTGCACGTAACAGATACAAAATGATTATTTGTCTGCAACTCCAAGAACATTTTCACTGCCCCCATTACAGTCTGGAGGTATTTGGCCCCCATATCCTGAAAACAAACTAATTTTGAAAGCGGACATAAGGGGCAGACACAGAAATATACTCAAAGGTGGTATTGATGCATACCCCCCTGATACCTTTGTATTAATCACTTGGCCACAATCTCTACTATATATTTTACCATATTGCAACTATGTGCTAGACAGTTGAGAGAACATTTTACCCAGAGAGTCTCTCGCTTGCACACTAACTACTGTATTGTGGTTGCTAGGGAGGAACATGGCGGCAGCAGAGTGATCGGTCACAGGCTCGCTCCCTCGGACTTACCTGTATTCCTGATGGCGGGTTAGCAAAGTAAGTCCCATGTGGTAATCATAGTGTGTGTGAAGGCTTGCTCACTGATAGTGGGTTCCGGTCCTCTTGTTTTTTGACTGCCGGCGATGAAAGAAGACCTCCAGATGATTTGGCTGGTCCGCCCCCCGCAGTCAAGACTGGTGTATTGGATTCCCAGTACGGAGGCAGAGCAGCTCCCACAAGGCCGCGCTGGAAGTGGGAGGCGGCGGCAGCCACGAGAGCAAACTGCGGCTTGTACTCGCTGCTTCTGCGGTTCCTGGGGAGAGGTCCAGTTGAGCACCCAGAAGCCAATTACTCGGTCTCAGTGCAGGTAGGGAGGCTCAGACCGAGGTCCCCGAAAGCGGGGGGGGGGGGGGTGTTTCTATTGGTGGGACGTCAGGAGTTTGGTGATTTTTCTTTCCTCGGTGGGTCCGGGTTTGGTAAGAAGCATGTCCGATACCTGGGTGGACATAGGAGGTGCTCCTATAGGTTGAAGGGGATTGGCCGCTCTCAAAATTGTATGGAGAGGAACATTAATACACAAGAGGGACTATCCCCCCCCCAAATGAAATAGATATTCATTACGAGCAAGAGCAGCACACCTAACCGCCAATAGAGACATTATACACTTTCCCCAGCGAGTGTCTCCGGCTGTAGCAATAGCACCAGAAACCAGGAACGAACTTCAAACAACATTAAGGCAGTGCAAGCAGGCACTGGGGGTGCTAGATTCTCACAGGGAGACAACATCTGCAAAGTAGATACAGGGCAAGGTCAGACCACAGGAACGGAGAGAAAAAAAATCAACAATTAAAAAACAGTCACCCCATTGTTGAAAACCTTTTACCAGGTCATCTCACGCACATCGTCAACTAAAGCACTGCAATCACCAAACAACACTATGTCTGGTTCTATTCAGGGGGGACTCCAGATGATCTATCGACAGCTAAATCAAGCATACCAACCTCTCCCCACCCCGACATCCAATTCTATGCTGAAAGAGAAGACGTGGGAGTCAGCGAAAATAAAGATGGCTAAGATCTGTGGAACAAAGCATCTAACCCAAGAGCAAATTACCCAACCTATAAATTCTGCGTCAACAAGGCCACCGGAGCAGAATATTCATTCAGATATAGATCTCACTAACAGATTTTTAGTGCTAGAGGAACATGTGGTAAGCAGTCCAAGAAACTGATCAAGGACAAGGGAATGTAGAAGAAGGGTAAGAACCCAATCAGAAGGATGTAAGTCCCCCTACCCCAATTTCAAATCCACATTCATTAGCCGATTTGTTGTTTGCTATGAAGGAAGAGATGACATCAAGATTCACAGTTTCCGAAGCAAATCAGGCAGAAATGGCCACTCGATTTTCAGTTTCTGAGGTGAACCAGGTAGCAATTCAGTCATCTTGTGAGGCCCTGGTCAAGAAACTGGAGGAGATCACGGCAAGGACTGAAACATTAGAGGAAGAGATCCCAAAATTGAAAGAATCACTGGCATCTACCACATTTAGGTTAGAATCTCTCCCCTCCCAGAACAAAGAACTGAAGAATGACCTGGAACGCCTAGAAAACCACTCAAGGCAAAACAATCTGAAACTTCTGAATGTTCCAGAGGCAGTGGAAGGGGAGGACACAAAGGGGTTCTTGTTTGCCCTGTCAAAGGCCAAGGTCCTTAAAAACCATCCGAATATAGACCTCAACTATGAGATTCAAAGGGTCCACAGGGATCCTTTTCAGAGGACGACTGGGAAGCAAAAGCCACGTAAAATCTTAGTGAACTTTTTATCATATTCTGTTAAGGAACTTATCCTTTCCGCGGCATTAAAGAAAGGGATGATTTCTTCACCGCCTTCTGACCACCCCACTTTCTCTTTTTCCATTAGATCAGATATTTCTCACATAACGGCCACAAGACAGTGGGAGAAGGGGAAGAGATTGGATGAGCTCAATAGCCTTAGAGCAAAAGCGCAATTAAGGTTTTCTGCTACCCTCCGGGCAATGTGGAATAACCACATGTATATGTTACGATCCTCGGAATAAGTCGATACACTCATTGACAAAATTCAGCATGAAAAACAGGGTGGGAAGTAAGAGAGTGATATTGCGGAATTTTTCTGTTCAGGACAGTTTACATTTTGTTATGTTTTGCGACTTCTTCTCCGACCAAAGGAAAAAATACCTGCTGCCAGTCTTAAGAGATGCGGGCTTCTCCCAGGTGAGACCAGCCATGTTATATTTGAAATCAATGGGTAACATCTGTATCACTTTCGCCATGGCCAATTTCCTTGTGGCAGCAACCAGAGCTAGAAGGGGTATGATTTTGGAAATTTGACGTACATAACGTGTTTCTTAAAATATTTTAACGTACTGATTTTCGTCTAATTAACTTGCTCATAAATGAAATTGTTTAATTCCTTTTTAAATTGTAAATAATACTGTTTTTATGTACTTTGTATGATTTTAACAAATCGAATAAAGTTAATTTGACTGACTGACTGACTGAGTGATATTGCGGCTTAGTCTGGGGGTTCGGTTTCTCTGGCTTATGAGATATTCCTAGTTCTCAGTTAGGGGAAAAAGTCTGAGGGAGCAACACCGAATAGGCTTAGCATATTGGAAGAAGGGTTCCTCAGGGTTAAGGGGGGTATCGGGGATTAAAGGGGCACCTAAGAGAGGGCAAGGGCGGAGGAGGGTGGGGAGCACTGGGTGGGGAGCAGAGTAGGGAAAAAAAGAAAAAAAATGCCTCATTATACCTCAATCTTCACTTTTTTCAAAAAGGGAGCATTATTGAAGGGCATAAACAACGACGATTTCCATGGCGATGATGGGTAGCATGAAAGATGGCCGTAAGATTCACTGTATCTCTTGGAATCTAAACGGCCTAAGGTGTCCGTGCAGGCAAAGATTGATTTTAAAATATTTAGAACTTGCACATGTACAGATATATTTACTGCAGGAGACACATTTAAATCCAACAGAGTTTCATGTAGTCTTCTCAAAGACTCCATGGGTACAGCTTTTCTGTGTCTCACTCTCACAACAAGCATTGAGCAGTCGCAGGGTAGCAATTGTGGGTCTCCCTTGTAGAATTAAGTCACTTCAAACTGACCAATCTGGTAGATGGGTAATTGCCCTCCTGGATATTGGTGGAACTGAGATGACTTGTTTATCTTATTCCGGCCCAAATACAGACGATCCTTCATATTTAGCTAAACTACAAGGGAGTTTAATGCTGGTAGACCCCCCCTGATAATAGGAGGGGATTTTAATGTAAGACTCGATCCAGTAAAAGATAGTTCCAACCTAAGCCACACAATAGCAACCCCTAAATCATGAAGGGTAATGAAAAATCTAAACTTAAATTAAAATCTAGTCGACCTATGAAGCTCTAAGAAAGGTGATGCCTAGGGGTTTACCTATTACAGCAAAAAGTATAGACACTCCTCACGGATAGACTATATGCTGGCTAATAAAGAAGCTCTTAATAATTTTATTAGTATTTCAATCCAGCCAACCCATCTATCTGATCATGCCCCCTTATTAGCAGTTTATGCAATAGGTGGCAACCACACACAACCAAGATGGACACTGAATAGAGTCATGTTAACGGACACGGAGATTATGCTATCCATTAGTAGATCTTCCCTAGAATTGTTTTCTTTTAATCTGGGATCAACTTCGAGCGATAAAGTTTGGGATGCCTACAAGGCCAATCTGAGAGGCCTATTACCTGCCCGAATAAGCTCCAAAAACCGAATAAAGGCCCAAGAACTACGTGTCCTTGAGGGCAAGATAGCTACCCTGGAGGTGGATAGGAGGAAGGTTAACATAGCAGATTTGGGGCAATTAGGGCCGATAAGCAGTAAATTGGAGGAGGCCAGACAAAATCTGAGGTCTTTTTTAGACCAGAAATGTAAGGCGCAATGGCAAACCAGAAACATGGAGATCTTCGAGTATGGGGAGAAGGCAGGGGCACTTCTGGCCTGGAAGGCTAGGTTGGACCAGGCAAAGAACAACATTAATGAGTTAATCATTGATAACAACGGGAACAAATCAAGTAACCCTGAAGAAATACAAAAGGCCCTGTTATCACTTTTTTCAGATCTATATAAGGAGGATCTTGAACCTACCCAGGCCCAGATATCCTCTTGGCTAAAGGATAAGTCCCTGCCCGCTCTGACGGCGGCCTCCAGGGAGGCCCTTGATGCTCCTATAACAATAGAGGAGATTAGGAATCAAATTAACCGAGCAAAAAATAAAAAAGCTGCTGGTCTTGATGTTCTCCCCAACGAAATATATAAATTACTACAAGATGATCTCCTACTGGTACTCCATATGTTATTTAATTCAATCTATTGTTCTAATGGGGTGGTGCCAAGATCTTGGAGTGAGGCCACTTTAGTGTTAATTTTAAAACCAGGGAAGGGCAGACTCCTACCATCCAATCTCCCTGCTGAACGCCGATTATAAGATCTTTATGGGCGTTTTAGCAGGGAGATTGACGAAACTGGCACCTAACTTGATCAATTCTGATCAGAAGGGCTTTATGCTGGGGAGGGGAATTCACGAACAAACCCAACTACTGATTGGCAACATCGACCTAGCAGAGGCAAGGGCAGACCCACTAGCAGCAGTGGCTATTGACGCCGCTAAAGCATTCGACCGTGTGTGTTGGAGGTACCTTTAGCGCGTATTAGAGGCCATGGGTATGGGTCCAGTGTTCGTGCAGACTGTAAAGCACTGTTATATGGGTGCATCGGCCAAAATCCTATTGAATGGCTCCTTGACTCCAAGCTTCTCAATTCAAAGAGGGACTAGGCAGGGTTACCCCTTGTCTCCCCTTTTATTTAACCTTTATATCGAGCCTCTAGCTCAAACCATTAGACTGGACAATTCCATCGACCCATTTAAATCATCAAGCTACAAGTGTAAATTGGCACTCTATGCTGATGATGTGATAGTGTATACCAGCGACCCAGGCTATGCCATCCCACAATTGCAGCATGTGCTGAGGGAATTCGGTAAGATCTCAGGGTATCTCGTAAACTCAGATAAGACCGAAGTAATGTGTTGGAACACTACATACAGAGGTGGGCTTGAAAGTAAATAATTTAGATATCTTGGAATCAAAATAGTCAAAGATTTAAATAAAATCCTGTTGATAAATCTAGGGAAAGTAGAAAAGGACATAGATTACCTGTTCGCTAAATGGAAGAACCTCCCTTTGACCATCTACGGAAGGGTCAATCTGGTGAAAATGTCTGTGCTCCCTAAACTGACATACTTTTTTAATTCAATTCCGCTAACGTTTCCCATTAAAAGCATCAGCAGAATACAGGGGAAAATGGGCAGTTTTATTTGGTGCCAGAAAAATGCTAGGATGTCATGGAAAAAGCTGAGGAGGAAGCTCCTCAAAGGAGGATTAGCTCTCCCGGACATTAACTGGTACCTGATGTCCTTTCAATTTAAAGGAGTCAGGATGTTATTAACCTATCCTGAACAAAGTGCCTGGGGTAGAGTACTTAGTGAAATGGCTTTAGTGGAGGGTTGTAGTGGACAAAGGGTTGTTTTGTATACATTTGGTGCACCAAGGTTTTTTAAAAGGGTTCGGCTAAAGGTTTTGAAATCAGCCTTATCTAATTGGTATAAAATGAGGCGCATATGGGGCATGGGGTATTTTTCTGATTTCGCCCCACTCTGGGATTCTCCAGGGACACCACTCTGTATGTGTGATAGTTTGGCGACACCGATTAAAAGTTTGGAAATGGTGAAATGGTCGGATTTAGTAGACTCAGAAGGCATTCTCCCCTGGGAAATCCTACAAGCCAAGATAGGCCCTCTTTTTTCAAGGTTTAAATATCTCCAATTAAAATCTTGGTATGAGTCTGAAGCAGGTGACATCTCTGGGAGCTGGGAATTAGAGGAGTTATTGCAAGATCCACTACCAAGGAAGAAAGAGATAGCTCTATGGTATGCACAAATTCAAGAAGCAGAAGAAGCTAAGATCCCCTCCCCAACATCAGTCTGGAATCAAACACCACTCACCCCATACATAGAGGAACCATTTTATTTGTCACTTAAGATATTGTATAAATATTTAAAGCCTGCCTCCCTGAAGAAAAAATACTTTTTTTGTGATAAACAGATTATATTACACCTCAGCCAAAGTTGCAAAATTTGCACCTGTCCCACCACCAAGTTGTCCATGATGCAGTCTTGTCAATGCCATTGATATACATATCTTGTTCCAATGCCCAAAATTAACTACCTATTGGAAAGGAGTGGGAGATACATTACCATCTATTTTTGAAATAGACATAGTAGTAGATCTATTCCTGATGCTTTTTGGCAAGAACGATTCCACTAGTGGCATGCTTCCACAGAGACAAGTGGCTCTCTTACTGTACTTAATACTCTTGGCAAGGAGAGAGATTTGTGTTAAGTGGAAAACTGCCTCCCTTACGGGCGGGGAGGACTGGCTGAAAGCCGCTCTCAATATGGCACGGTTGGAACAAGATAATGGGGACGATGTTCCACCCAACACTTTGTGACCCCTGATGGGATGGGCGCGGCACAGACAGCTGATTAATCAATGAGTTAAGAACTAAAATCCTCTCCCCCCCAATGTCCTATGATTACACCAGTCCTCAAACACCTGAGGAAGGCCGTGGGGTCTAGACGGAAACAGTGAGCCACAGGGGCCCCCAGAAGCGAAGGAATTGACTTGTTAAAACTGTGAAAGTCTATGGTGAGATGAGGACAAAAAATTTATTTTTTATTTTTTTACTAAGTACTGTATTGTATTTATTGTACAAATTAGTCCTTTGATACACAAACCAAATGCTTCAACTAATTATTTATCTCTTCCATGGATCCTCCAGCCAACACAGGTTCCACCATTTGAGTCAATCTCCCCACGACATTCTCAGGGCTAGAAACAACATTTACTTCAAGTCAAGTGTCTTTCTTTCTCTTCAGAACACCTGAGCAAGACTTCCAAACAGCAGGATAAGACACAAACACTCTTCAAAATAAGACTACACACTTTAGAGTACCAAAATACAACATAAAAAAACCCCAACACTAATTTTTCAAGTAAAGAGCAGTATTTATTGGAGAAAATTCCCAAATATCAAATAGCAATAATGCACATTAAAATAAATGCATATAGTGAAGGTTTATACACAAGAATAAATGCATAGAAAGATAACTTCATGTACCCAAGAATAAATGCATAGAAAGATACCTGCATGTACACAAGAATAAGGTAATTAGAACATGGAATACATGACCGGCTGTCTTTTTTGCATCTTCCTGCCAGTACGACTGGGTATTCCATTGACAGTCTCAGCCTTCAGCGGGGCCAGGGCTTTAGGCAGTGCATCCACTCCTAAAAGAGTTACTGTCAAAGCGCCAAGAGGTCAACGTCTTTATACTCTTACAAACACAGAGTGGCTTGTAGAAGCACCCTGTCCCTTCATCTGCACTGTAGGTGCTAGCAACACTATGCATCGAGGTTACTCAGCAGAGCTGACTAGGCTTCGTTGAGAACTGAGGCAGAAGTCTTCACTTTTTCATCCTTGGGGATTGTACGCAGCCAACACTTGACTAATCTAGCAGCTTATTTCTCCGGCTCGGTCATGTGAAAAACACAAACAGTTCTGTGTGTGCGCAAGTCACCTGGGGGCCTGCCTGTGTTCGCAGCAGAAAGGCATGGTCAAATAGACATAAGAATAAACCATGCTCACAAAATGTAAAATAAAGCAACATAGAGTCAATGGTAAACACATTACCTCACTGTATATATCAATGCCTGTAGCATTACACTCCACTCCTTGACCATTCACTAATAATTAGCATAATCTATAGGCGTAAAAGCCATAGTTCTAGCAAGAAACAAAGATATAAAGTTAGGCACACAATGCATACAGCAAGACATAATATAAAAATGCAAATTATATTGAAAATGACACTTGAAATATAAAGAAGTTGCCCAACATTTGGCAACCATCCAAATAACCAATCCCACCACCCCTTGTCCACATCCTGCTTTACTCATTTGACTAATTCATGCAAGGTATTATGATGCAAATGGATGGATGTGGAATGGTCAGACAAATTGAAGCAACAGCAACCCTCAAGTTCTGCATATCCATGGTTATGTTTTAAAAGCAAATAGTCAATCGTAGCTCTATTTTGTAAAGTGGCTTTTCTTGTTCCCTGAACATCTAATATTAGAAATCAATCTGTTGGCATGCTTACAGGTCATTTACACTTTTGATTGTGACACCTTTTGCAATATACAAAGGCTGGGTGGAACAAAAGATGTATAAATTTTGAAAAGGTTATTTTCATTTTAGGACATAATGCAACTCCAAAATCTAGCCTAAATCATTCCCTCCACAGTTATTACATCAAGGTGCTCAAATGCCAAAATGCCTTCCTTAAAGGTAACAGTTGATGTAATTTCATTCAACTGATGCCAATTCATGCAATGCCCACCTGAGTAAATACAACATCCTTATCAGTTCCAAAAGGTATGGCATACTTTTGAGCCTAGCAAACAAAGAAGTGATTAATAATCTATATGTGAAGCATGCTGCAGAAGTCCTCAGAGAATGAGTTGCAGAATGAGAAGTGTGAGGATTTGGGTGTATTATATGATATGGCTGTGGGGCCCTATTTAACAATACACTCAAAAATATGTACTACATTCAGTCAGGCTAGTTTTATCACCTTTTTTCAACACTGGGTAGCTGTAGCTTGGTGTAAAGCATTTAATGGCACCAAACAACGAAATAAGAAAGTCACACAAGAAAGAGGTATGACAACAATATATAGAAATAGCACATATTTCTATGAATTTCTTTAGAGACCTTGATCATCAAAATCCACTAGAGGGTTCTAGAGATACAGATTTCTGAAGTTGTAAATACTTTCTAAATCAACCCTAAGCAAGCATCGGTCAACAAAAAGTTGGTAAAGGTTTGAAAAGTTTGAAAGCGTTAGTTTGACAACTCTGGCCCAGTTTGGATGACCAGTTACTGAGGACAGTTACCTGGCCACCAGAGTGTTTTAAAGGCAAATTCCAAACTATATAGGATGACCGCGATAGACTATAATGAAGTGATCCTGATGCTTAGGATAGAGGTAAAAAGATACTTAAGGATTCTCTGGTTGAGATGCGGTTGATGGCGTTGTCTTTTTTGTGAGTCCCTGTTCCATAAGTGGTGTGCGGCAACTGTGGCCACAGAGATCGGGGTCCCTTAAAGTCCTTATTGTTATAGTACCTGGCTAGCCGATGCTGTGCTATTGGTCTCCTTGCACCGCAGTTGGGGCGAAATCCTTTGGTGAGGGCTGGCTTCCCTCTTGGTTGACTAATCCAGACTTTGATGGCACTCCCAGGTCCAGCAGATTTGGGTGCTAATTTTGCCCATCGAGAATTTGTCACTTTGTACGCCCAGCGGCAGGTAGCAGCAAAACAATTGCGGTGGCTACCAACTTGCCAGTTTGGGCTTCTTCAGCTTTTGTATCCCTGGACCTGATTACAGGGGATCAGGTGATTGGTCCTTGGAGTCACTGCTTTGACTTGATGTTGGGAATCAACTTTTACCTGGGGTAGGAGCCGCAGGCACATTCCAAACTATACTAGTCCAAATTCCAACAGGTGGAGTCCTTCTGATGGTGAGGCCTCTCTTTATGCAGTTTCAAGGGCAGCATATCTGGTCTTTCTTTGATCCTTTCTTCAAATCCAATGTGATCAGGTGAACAGGTTCCAGTTGTGCCACATCTGCCCCAGAAAATTTTCCAGATGGGACCCGTGCAGTAACTAGCTAATGGGCTGCTGTGTCCCCTCCCTTCTAGTGATGTGTTTCCTGCAATGTGTGGTATCTGGCTAGTCAAGAGTGCATGATCCTAGCCACTCTTAAAATGTTGAGACCCTTCCTCAGTTGCCAGGAACTTGGTAGCGCACCATAGGGATGTGGCTACCTGAGGGCTACTCGCCCATGGAAAAAAACGGTTTCAGGGCAGGTTTTCCCTCTCTGTCCCTCTCACCAACTTGCCTGCAGGAACAAAGGGCATCCTGCTTGTTAGTGTTGTCACAGGCGGCCCTTGAGTGGCCTTCCTGGGCAAGGAGGTAACACCTCACTCTGTGGCAACTGCCTTTGTTCCTTAGCTTAGGTGTTGTTTACATGTCTCCCCAAGTGGGAAGAAAGTTGTCTATGTGTTAGGGCCTTTGTGAGGTCACTGGACTAGCTGGGCACTGAGTAGCAACTTTCAAAAAGTTGCTTAGCTTTAAGAGTGACAATAACCTTGATCTGGGCATCACTTCAAGGTTATTGGCAAGTAACTTGGAAACAGCTTTAAAGTCTCTCTTGTGGAACCTAACTCCAGTCGCACTGACCAAGTAGGTCCAGTTGAACATTTACCTTGCGGTTAAATCAGTCTCCTGTCCTATTCCAGAGAACTTCAAGGGGTACAGGATGCTGAAGATGCTCAAGAATGCTGAGCTGTTTTTTTTGGGAGGGGGTCTTCTTGTGGCCACCCCTTGATCACAAACACATTGGGATGATTTTGCCCTCAGGGGCGAGGTCCCTCGAAGTCTGGGCGAAGTACATCAGTGATGTCATTTGAGATGTCATCAGTGGTGTCACTGACCATGTCATGAGTGATGTTATTTGTGAAGTCTAAAGCAGTGCATTGTGGTGGTGTACGTTATAGTTACCTCAGCTAACTATAACTGCTCAGTTTCTCTGGTTTTGTGTGAGTGAAATGTGAGCCTAGCTATCACGTCCCTGTAACTTTTATTTTTTCAATGAATTTCTAAGGTTTTTAAATTTTTATTTTCCAACTATAATATCCCTGTAACCTTTTGGTTTTGTAATTGAATTTCTAAGGTTTTGTATTTCTATTTCCTAACTATAACGTTGCTGTAACCTTTGTTTTTTTCACTTAATTTCAATGGTGTAAAAAAAATCCCTAACTGCAATCTGTTCAGGTTTAATTTCTGTGAAATAAGCATCATGCCAGAATGAATCCTTCCCTGCGTATTTATCGAAGATGAGGCCACCATTTTATTCAACACCTCTACTCAACTGGAGTACTTTCTAGTGGCTAATTAGTAAGTGCTACCTCATTTGGTAAATGTATAGTGCATAGCCTACACTCCAACTGTGTAAAAGACACTGAGAAAATGTCTCCAGTGACCTTGTGTGTCTGTAACTTTGTCAATGGGTTGTTCTTCCAGCGTCTTCCCCAGATATCTTAACAATTGGTGAACTGCAGAGAAAACACACTTGGATGATTTGTACTTTGCAGAAGCAAGTTCTTCTTTGTTTGGTGGAGATGCAATCTTATTCCTAGGCTTGAGGAAAACATCTCCAAAATGGGCGGGAAAAGCATATTTTAGTAAGTTGTCCATCACACTGGGAAAAGGGCCGGAAGATGTTGCATACCACTAATATATATGGGGCAGTCTTGTAGGCAAGTTTACATACTTGTAGTTTGTAAATGTTTAGAACACAATCTCTGATCTCACCAGCAGATGTCAAGAAAGGACCTGATTGTCACAGACACTACATGAGATTTTGCACTCGAGAAAAGCATGGATGCAAACTCCTCCATCATGGATTAGAGATACATTTTCACAGTGGAAATGCAGAGAAAACAACCAGAGCAAGATGGCATTGGTATAACATTCCCAGCCACTCACTGCTCTACCCTCGCCTTGACAGCTCATTGGTCCTCTACAATGCCTGAGCTACATGAGGAGAAACCTGTGTAATGGTGTAGAGCTGTTGAAAGTAAACCCCACTGTCAAGGACGAAACTGAATCAACAGCCACCGCAAACGTAAGGGCGGCTTGAACTTTACCTGGCCTCTGTGGTTACTCTCAGGTTGACAAGGTGTTTTTTGCCATAGGAATGTGGTGTAGTGGGCAAAAAGAAGTGGTCCACTTTAAGAAATGAAGGGGAGAGGAGCCCAAACTTCAAAAACTCTACCCCTACCCTCTCGACTGAGACTGGTGTAGCCAGGCCAGCTGCTACCGCTATGTCACTGGAACGAGTAGCCAAGAGAACAACAATGAAAGCAAAGGCGGTAGGAAGGGGAACGAAGTGGCAGGCAAACGGAAGCCGGAGCCCGAAATCAGAAAGAAACTGATACAGCGGCTCGCCTGGGGAGCCAATTTGACAAAGCCTGGAGGATCTCAACTTTCAGTAGTCGATTTGTTTCCAGCCACCAGGAAGAAAGGTATAAAAGGAGTTGAGCCAACGCTTGCCTCAGATATTATCAATATTACTCTAATTGAAGCCTAAATGGCAATCCAGAGCAAGCTGATAGGCAATAAGAACAGTGAGCCAAATGCCACAATAATTGCCTCACCTTTGGTTGAACTAGAGTTGGTGCCTTCAGAAGCTCAAATTGGGAGAGTGACCACAGAACAGTTATGGAACAGTCTTGTTTCCTCTGGTCAGGATGATACTGGGGGTCAGAGTTTTTTTAGCTGTACACCCAGGAGATACTTGTTTCTCTCAGACAACTCAGGGTAAATTAGGTAGAACAAAGCAAAATGCAGTCTTTTCCTTGGATATAATGGGTGATACATTTTTTTCATTGACTGATGATTCTAAGTTGTCAATTATTGGCAACTTATCCTCCAGTGATGTTGTCCTTTCGGACTCAATTGGCAGTAAGTAGTTCATTGGAGGAATCAGTGCTACTAACACAAAGAAAAAGCAAAACAAAATCGTCACTAAAAAAGAAAAAAGGGGAGGGAAAAAAGGAAGCCCCCAGCAGGGAGAATGAGCTGGAGAGACACACCAAAACTGAGAGGGTCGCAGTTAGCTTATACAGATGGAGAAAAAATGGAGAAAGATCCGACTGTGGAAGAACGGTTAGAAATGGCAGCCGGGCCAGAGTTAAGCAACACGGTAGGGCATTACCTTACTGTAATTTTCTTCTCCATCAAACAGATGCAGGAGGAAGCCCGAAGTTACAGCCTTTGGACCCTGCAAGCTTCAAAGAAGCTACAGGGTGCGATAAGGAAGATGAGCAAGACATTCTCTGCTGTAGCTGAAAGGATGTCAATGGTGGAAGTGCGGACAGAGAGCCTTGAATGGAGGTTTCTGTCTTGAAACCTCAAAAGGCATGATGAATGTTGTAATATGGAAACGGGAAGACCAGGAAAACAGACAAAGAATACATTATTTGAGACTCCTGGGGATACCTGAAGGTTCTGAAGGGGGTAATGCTAGATTATATATAGCAAACCTTTTAATGGTTGCCTTTCAAGATATGATAAAATGGGACTGGGATAAAGAAATACAAAGAGTGCGTTGTTTCCCCCAATGCTGAAAAATCAACATTCTGGTACCGCAGAAAGACCATAAGCAGTGCTTGTATATTTCGGCAATTTCCTGTTGAGACAGCTTATTTATGATCATCCAAATGCTAAAAAAATAATTTGAGGGGTTGTCTCTTTTTCGCAAAGCCTGATTTTGCCCATGCAACAGTTAAGCGAAGATGGTGCCTACAACAGATGTTCACTCCATTTCAGAAATTGGGAGCCGAGATATATCTGCAAAATACCACAAGACTGAAAGTTTTTGTTAATGGGCGCACCTGTAGTTTTGTGTCCGAAATCCAGGCCCAGGAGTACTTAAAAGAACTTGCGGGTGGCTCCAATACATGAGTAAGGATTTAAAGTATAATAAAAGGGATAACAAGGCTAGAAGTAGGAAAATGAGTTCGTATCAGGATAAGGAAAGGTAGTTGAAAATGTTATAACAATGGAAATCACGTAGGAGGTAGAGCAGGGTGGTGGGTCTTTGTTTATAAACATCTATGGGAATGGTGGACTTAAGGGTTTAGTAGGGATGGTTTTTTAGGGGAGATTGGGGGGAGCCCACATGCTCACAAGAGAAGATTATGAAGTAAGGGAATTCTTAAGCTGAAAGACATAGGGCTCTGCATCCTAATGGTGCTTAAAAGTTGTAAACAAGGTCCGGTATTTAAGATTATTTAATGGCAGGGCGAGGGAAGCTGCGGATTTCTACCATTAATAGCTGTCGGATGAAAGACGCTCAGAAAAGTTCAAGAGTTTTAATGGGTCTTCACATTTTGAAGGCAGATATCATCTGTCTTCAAGAGACGCATATTGAAGGGTCATAGAGAGATGTATTTCATTCACTCGGATATAGATTGATTGGGGGTGCTTCAAAAGTCACTCGTATTGGGGTTTTGGCAATTTTAGCCCAAAATAGTGGTATACAGTTCTCTCAAGTGCAGGTTGATAGACAAAGTAGATGAGTAATGGCGGAATGCCATTCTACAAATGGATTTAAATTTACATTGTGTTCTGCGTATGGGAGCATACTGGATGATACTTATGTTGTTGATTGGTTATCCAATAAGTTGGCACACTGGCCTCTACCAATTATTTTATGTCGGGAGTTGCATATTAATCTACCCAGTAATTGAGTTATGTAGGTCAGAAACCCAAAGTGTATTAAGCCTTAAAAGATATCTGTAGGGATCATGGACTAGTTGATATGTGAGGCAAAAAGAGACATTTGGAGCAATTGGTATACGTATTATTCAGCACTGCATCAATCACATGCTTGATTAGATTACTTTTTGGTGTCAAATGTATTTATATACAACTGTAAAATTGAGCGACATTACAGATTTCTCTGAACCAGGGGAGGAGGAAAAACTAATTACTCAAGGTAAACAAGATATCTGGCTGCAGCAGTAGAAATTCTGGTTACGGTAGTTCAACAGGGAGGAGAAGTGGGGGAGGTCCAATTTGAGGTAATATCAGCAAGCCCAGCATTAAATGAGATCTTTTCAAATAGGGCAGCAAATAAGCTAACGGTATGGAGGGGAAAAACATGACAGTAGTGAGCAAGTAGGGCATCACTCAGCTATGAGAATCAGACAGAAACACACAGCTAGTGAAGCGCGAGGCATTAAAGATGCCTCACATGGGTTAATTTTCGACCCTATAAAGATTAGGGCCAGTTTTCAAACTTATTATTGACATTTATATTCCAAAAGAACTAAAAGTAATACCAAGCAAATAGCTGACTTCCTAAAGTCAGTGCCATTAAATAAGTTGATTATAGAAGAGAGAGAACTCATAGAAGGGACTTTACAATGGGGTGAGATTTATCTTGTCTTGACTAGTCCCCCCTCAGGTAAGGCTGCAGGCATTGACTTGATTAACTCGGAATTTTATAGAACGTTTGTGGGCTAACTTAAAGAGGATATGATGATACTATTTGATCAAATATACTGTGGAGCTACCCCCCGGGTCCTGATCTATGGCCAAAATTTTAGTTTTTTCTTAAAATAACAAATCTGTCATAGAACTTGGGTCATTTCGCCCGATAACTCTAATTAATGGACATTCAAAAATCTATTCCAATGCTTTAGACATACGGTTAGCACAGGTGATACCAAATTTAGGGGCCCGATGTAGGTCGCCCAATACCGGTCGGTAACGGCCGATTTCGGCCGTTACTGACCGGTATTTGGCTTTTGACATGTAGGTGGCTCGGAATTTACAGAATCAGTATATTCAGTATATTTACCGAAACGGTAAATTTACCGCCTCAGTATATTTCCGAATCGGTAAATATACAGATTCTGTAAATCCATATGTAGGTGGCACAGTTTGCAATGCCACAGGCCCTTAGGGATTCTTAATTTACCACCCAATACTATTGGATGGTAAATTAAGAATTTCTGTGTACATGCACATCTTTGCATGTACACCTGTGCCATGTGGCACACATACATGCCCTTTGGGCCCTTTGGGCATGTATGTGTGTCACATGGCACACAAGCCAGAAACAGGGGTGCAACAGGGTGTCAAAGTGACACCCTGTCCCCCTTGGAAATCGGTATTTTACAGACTCGGTAAAATACCGAATCAGTATTTGCCATTGATTCCTATGGGCTTCAAGGCCCATAGGAATCAATGGCAAATACCAATTCGGTAATTACCGAATCGGTAAATACCGAAAGTTACAGATTCGGTATTGAATTTGGTAAAAATACCCACATCCCGATTGCCAGTTCTTAAATACCGAATCGGTATGATTCGGTATTTAAGAATCGGTAATCTGGGATTACCTACATCGGGCCCTGGGTCTCTAATCGACAACATGGCTTCATCTCTGGGAAGGATACTACAGATCACATTAGGAGAGTTATCTCTCTTTTTGACACAGTGCAAGTGTCAGGAGACCCTGTGGCTTTGATTCTGCGTCACGCAGAGAAGTCCTTTGATTTATTCAGGGAGTAAAGGCTCAGTATTATAAAACTGTAGCTAATATTTTTGTCTTGGGTGATACAACTGAACAATCTGCAATCTCACGGGGGATATGGCAATAATGTCCATGTTGTCCACATTTGTTTTCAATATATATATTGATCCGTTTACAAGGAAATTAGAGGAAAATCTGGCAATTCCACCTGTCATAGTGCAAGGATATGAAACTAAAACCTTACAAATGCAGATGATATTGCTCTTGTGACCCCCAAACCAGCAATAGCCCTTAAGATAATTGAGAAAGAAGCATTATCATTTAGGGAAATTTCAGGACATTCATTGAACAAGGACAAGACCCACATTGTTACCAATGATAAGATATTAATGGTAGCTAACAGAGTGGTTAAAAACATGCTAAATTTGGGCGTAGGAATTACAGCTTAATTAGATGAAATTATTTTTTAAAAAGTGGATCCTCTTAATGGAAAGACCAAAAAGGAGCTTGCTAGGCTGCCGGTTCCTGCACCCAGTCCTAGGTTAGGGGCTCCAGGTCGAGGCGACAAACGGTCCCTCGAATCTCCTTATCTTGGGTAGGATCCATGCAGCCTGAATAACGTAAAGAGAATACTTTACGAATGGGATCTGTAAGTATACTGACCCACTACACACACAAGGCACTTTAGGGTGTGCGTTGATATATACTCACACTGCAGGGGTAATAATCCTTTTTGACCCTGCAACCTTTTGGTCCTGAAGAAAGCCTCCAGACTGACGACAAAGGCTGAAACTAGTCGACCTTTATTTTTCTTGATATAGAGGGTCATTATATCCTCATATATATATATATAAAAAAACTCCTTTTTACATATGCCATGGGACCCTTCTATTAAAACTTTTAAAAGGGCAGTTCCCATAGGCATTCTTAACCCATAAAAATCACTTCACATAGCACTGTCCACTTATACACAACAAATCATGCTCGGCTGTAGACAGGCGTTGCAGCACAGTTGGTTCACATTCGGTGTTCCGACTGGGCCCCGATGATGAAGCATGCCATCTACTAGACAGATGGGTGAGGGGTTTATAAATATACTGGTGATTACCAAGGTAAATCTGCTGAAAAAGTACCTGCTTTAGGTCTTGTCCTTTTTGATCTGTTAGGCTGAATAATATACACCTTACAATAGTGGGTAGATGTAACATAATTAAGATGATCTTCTTAACAAAACTTTAATACTTCTTTAGAGATATACCCTTAGAATTTTTAAATTATTGGCTCAAGATATTCAATGGTATTTGTACAAGGTTTCTTTAGGCTTACTCCAAACCTAGAAGGGCACTGAAATACCCTTTGCTCCTGAAAGAGAAGGTTGGGTGGGCTTTGCCAAATCTCAAGCTGTATTATTGAGCTACCATGTTACAGTACAGGACTATTTTTGTACAGGAGCAACCCACTAGCGAGGTTCAGGATTGTATCCCCTCCACACATGAGCTGTTAATTGGCATGGAAGCCTGGGGATGTTTGTGGAGACAGCTTGAGCTTAGCTATTATAAAAAAGTGTGATTTAAGTGTCTTCTGGGAGCTTATAAGGTGTGGGTGTCTGTTCACAGACTGATGGTATTAGATAGGTTGAACTTCTATACGTCTCTCCAGGATAATAGGAATCTACCAATGATCTTAAGGGATTAGTATATACAAAAGTGGAATAAAGCTGGACTGTATAGAATAGGCATATTTTACTCTCCCAAAGGTATTGTAGCACTTGACGCTCTTAAAAGAGAGCTTGATATTAATCAAAAGAAATTTTTTAAATATCTTCAAATAAGAGATTATCTACAGTGTAAGTAGGGTGGTCCTGCAGGACTTTTTTTTAGAAAGAACTGGAAGAGAAATTAATTGTGCAGAGTAAGAGTAGTATCAGGACATTATATAATCTATTGAACTCTGAAATGAAAGATGATCTTGGAAAGTATTCTTTAAAATACCAAGAAAAACTGACAATGACGGAAGCAGATTTTTTCTAGAGCTTTTATATTATCACAAAGTGTTTTAATGTCAGCGAATTTGAAAGTGAAGTTTTATAAGACTTGTTTTTTTCTATACTATACACCCTCTAGGATTGCGAATTGGGGTGATGGCAAAGGGACAAGTTGTCCTTGGTGTGCTTTGTTTAGCGCTGACATAAAACATATGTTTGCTACATGTAGAACCCTTATTCCTTTGAAAAACAAAATCACTAGCGTTTCGTATTACAAACTGGAGCTAAAAGTCTCTTTAACTCCAACATTGATTTTATTAGGAAGACAAAAAGGAGAGATGGTGGAGGAGGAGGATTTTTTCTCTGGGTCCTGATGGCCATTTTTAGGTTAATTTTTTCCTCCACATGGCTGGACCATAACCCTCCATCATTTCAACAGTGGTTGGCCTGATTATTATCAGTTCATGATCTAGAAAATGCTGCTTATGCTGGAAAGGGTAATGAGGCATGAAAGAAAGGATTGACAATCTGGACACCCTTAACCAAGTGGCTGAGGTGTTTTTTTCCTTAAGGGACCCTATGTCCACTGGAGTGGGCACACAATAACTTTAACTTTAGCACTATGCACTTTAAATATGTGAAAATAATTGTTTAATTGATAATCTGATATTCATAAGGCATTGGTATTTAAATTAAATGAGGGTAAATTTTATTCTCTATGTATGGAAAGTTATGGTGTGGTTCCCTGATATCATTGCGCATGTGGGGCTGATATCATTGCGCATGTGGGGCTGGGTGGGTTCGGTGGTGGGAAGTGGGGGTTGCTGTGTATGTATTTCTTTAAAATGTGCAATAAAAATTCTTGGAAAAAAGGAAATACAGAGAAAACACAATTGCTTTGTCTTGACCATGCCCACAAATTTATGATGATTAGTACTTTACAGAGGTGGGATTTCAACTTGGGCACCTGCATTGTTTATATCTGTAAATGCTTCTCATTAAGGTTTCTTTTTTGTTAATTGATCATCACGCCAGAATGAATCCTTCCCTGCTTATTTATCCAAGATGCCACCATTTTGTGCAACACCTCTAACCAACTGGAGCACTTTCCACTGGCTAATTAGTAAGTGCTACCTTGTTGGGTAAATGTATAATGGATCTCCTAAACTACAGCTGCGTAACGGGGTATGTAACTGTTACTACGCATCTTTTACCACGCATACTGTAACAACGCATACCATTACAACGCAGGATCGTTTACAACGCATACCTTTACAACGCAAGACATTACAACGCAGATACTATTACAACGCATGCCATTACAACGTAAGTATAGGTAAGTATATAATTTAATTTAACTTTTTTTTAATTATCAAAATATTTAAAATAAATTAAATAAATTAATTATAGTAATTTCATATATAGGGTTTAGGGCTGGGTTTGGGGTTTGGGGTACAGGGGTATTTTTAGGGTTCAGGGCTAGGTTTGGGTTTTGGGGTACAGGGGTATTTTTAGGGTTCAGGGCTGGGTTTGGGTTTTGGGGTACAGGGGTATTTTTAGGGTTCGGGGCTGGGTTTGGGTTTTGGGGTACAGGGGTATTTTTAGGGTTCAGGGTTTGGTTTGGGTTTTGGGGTACAGGGGTATTTTTAGGGTTCAGGGTTTGGTTTGGGTTTTGGGGTACAGGGGTATTTCTAGGGTTCAGGGCTAGGATTGGGTTTTGGGGTACAGGGGTATTTTTAGGGTTCAGGGCTGGGTTTGGGTTTTGGGGTACAGGGTATTTTTAGGGTTCAGGGCTAGGCATGCGTGGTAAAAGTATGCGTGCTAACGTCATATATCCCCGTAACGGATGCCAAGGAAATGTCTCCAGTGACCTTCTGTGTCTGTAACTTTGCCAATGTGAATGTTGCTTAAGCATCTTCAACAAATAACTTTACAAGTTGGAACTGCAGAGAAAACACACTTGGAGGATTTGTCGTTTTTAATTTTTAACTATGGGGAGGGGGGCGTGCGGCCCCTCCCCAGGCTGATTTCGGCCCCTGCCAAGTCACCTGGGTGCCCCTAGGGCACCAAATGTGCAATGGGGCTGCAGGGGGCCTCAAGGCCCGACGGTCCCAGACGGTACCCCACTTCCTGCGGGTGCTGGCATTGCTCTGATAGACAGGGGACTGCTGAAAGGCAGCCCCTGTCTGTCAGAGCAAATGTTTCCCTGCACGCATATTTGCGTGCAAGGAAACAGATGAAAACTCCACTGCCTGCAAGCCAGAGCGTTTTGACAGCTCCGCGTTGCAGAAAGCAGAGATATGTTTGCTTTTGCTTGGTGGGAGCTGTGAGCTCGTATTTTTTGCGAAATCTTTGCAGCCACAGATATCACTTTCTGTATTTTCTTACATTTTTTAACAACTACAGAACAGATTTACACAAAATAACAGAAAGCACAATCTGATTTAACCAAATCTACCTTTCTGCCACATTTGGTGCAGTTTCAGCCAGCGGTTTGGGCATCAGGTGTGTCTAAAGGTCCTATGGAAATTAACATGGGAAAACACATTTTATTGACACCCCTTTTTTTTCAGCCCCTGCTTCACAGATCACCCCAAAACTTTCCACACACAACATGACTCACTATGACTCTTTTGTTGGAAAATTTCATAAAAATTCGTCAAATGGCACTAAAGATATAAACAAGTCAGAAAATGCTTTTTCAATGGAAACGTGGTCCTAACTTTAACTACCCACTGGCAACCACCAGTAGGTAATACATTTACTGTCAAAAAATGCTTTTTCAATGGAAGCACGGTCCTAACTATAACTACCCACTGGCAACCACCACTAAGTGGCGGTTGCCAGTGGGTAGTTATAGTAAGGGCCATGATTCCATTAAAAAAGCATTTTTTGACTTGGCTATATCTTTAGCGCCATTTTACAAAGCCTTATATACCTATAGTGAGAAGAGGATGCAAAAGGGAAAAAATGCTCAAACAGCTAGCGTCTAAGTTCGTATTGGAACTGGACTCCAGAGCACCAAATGGTCTCAACAACGGGGAGGGCCTACACATTTTCTTGTAACTCCTCCTCTCTCGTAAAGTTAGATTATCTGCTCTGCCAACCTGTTCTCAGTTTTCGTTTTTCCTTGCTCTTAGGCGCCTATTTGCTGTTATCCTTTTTTCATCATATAATTTTGACTTCAGTTTTAAGTGTTTCTGCTTTTCTATAGTTCTGCTATTCGGTTCTGTTTTGTTTTGTGTGATTCATGGTTTCAAGGTCTAGTATTTACATTTAACCATTTAGCAGTTAGGAGTTACTGCAAGGCTGAAGTGTTTGTAACTATAAGACTGCCATTTCCTTCCACCCTGGAAGCATACAAGGATTTTATCACTTTGTACCAATCACTTTAAGATACAGTGGCACTTTAACGTATTTGCACTGTATACACTGTTTTTGTAAGCCTGTGTAAGTATATGGGTATGGGCAACATGTTAACATGCACATTGTTTTCTTAGTTCATTAATGAAATTCATCGGTCATGGATCTTGTTTCCAATATAGAGACCATATACATTTTTCATTATGGCAGCTAAGTAAGTTAATAGGTTACAGCAATTAAGCCAGTATACCGACACAGCATGCTTTGAATGCAGTTTCTGTGCAGAACCTAGTATTGCATGTTACATGTGCATAACACGTATAGTGAATTGCTGCACAGATTTCTGGCATTGAAGGTACTTTATTTATTACATCAGAGCAAGATCCTCTTATAATATTTAAGATGTATTCCTGTATTTATTTTATCTATAGGAGTCTCATTATACAATTCTACCATCCCGCTGTGGATTAGTCTGTTTTCCATGGCCATACTTGCCAGTTTCATGTGGTGTTTTTGGGGCACATGCATCAACCTATTTAGGAAGTGCAAACTGTGCGAATCGATAAATTCGGCCGTTTGCGCTTCCTAAATACGTTTTTGGGATGCATGAAACAATTTTCAAAATCCGCTTTTTTTTGCATTTCCTAAAAATGCGAATGCATTTAAGGAATCGCATTTGTGCGATTCCTTAAATGCAATGCATCAATTTGTTAAAAAATGCGAATTTTGAAATAGGAAGTGCAAATTAACACGAGGTTGACCCTCGTGTTAATTTACGAAATTCTTTAAAAAAGCACAAAAATGCATTTTGGAAAGTGTCATGTTACACACACACATGTCCTTAGGACATGTGTGTGTGAAACATGCACTTTAAAATACATTTCAGGGGTGCAGGGGGGGGGTCTTTGGACCCCCTCTGCACCCTTGCAATGCATCAACAAATTGCGAATTCCAAAAAAAAGAAATGTAAAAAGGCATTGATTCCTATGGGCCTCTAGGCCCATAGGAATCAATGTAATGCCATTCCTTAATTGTGATTCGCAATTAAGGAATCGCAAATTCCGAAAATTAAGAAATCCTAAAAAAAATTAGGATTTCTTGATGCATAGGATTTTGCAATTCCTAAATTGCGATTCCTTAATTTTCGCAATTTAGGAAATGCAAATTCCTACAATGATGCATGTGCCCCTTTAAGTTTTAAATGGAAGTTTTCACAGTGCGTTACTTTATGTGATCAAGGCCACCCATGGTGTCCGAAATGCGTCATATCACCATGTCTGTATAGAATACATTTCGCATGGTGAAGCACATATCTTTGGAGTCACCGGTCACTGACACTGGGAGGTTTCTGGAAATGAAGAGGCCCATTAGGATGTCGGTCGGTGGCACCACCGCAGTGCTGGAGGGGCCTTTTACCGCCCGCGAGCAGCGGTACTCACGTCGGCCATATTAGTATAGCAAAACATAGATCATTTCCAGACCGCCGCGGAGGGACGCGCACTGCCATCAAAGTGAGACCGCCACTGCGGCGGTCGGAGCCAATGGAAACTCTCGGCCGTGCGGAATGACGTCCACCCGCTACACAAATTAGGATGGCCCAAACAGGCAGACGCACTGCAGTGGAGACACCGCCCAACCAGAGACGGCGGAAACTCGACAGCGGAGCGCTATAGCAGAGACCTGGTCCTCTCCACCCGGACATGGACGCCATAGGCCCAGCTCTACATATGCATCCGGTCATGTACCTGCTACAGCACTACCATCAAATGGGCCACCGCGGCCGCAGGTACACAATACACAAATACAACACACAACACACGGGCTGACACAGGGTCCAATTCCACCACAGACACCCTGCTGGGGGTCACAACACATCCACAAGGGCACCCACACATGACCCACCTGCCAACAAGTCACCCGTCTGCATCCGGGACACACATCAACCATGAACTAGCAGCAACGTCCCGTTCCCGGTCACGTCACCGCCGTGGTCAACATATGCACACAATGCAGAAGGCAGGGCCACTGCAAGGCATGGGTAGGGCACAAAGACCACAGGGACACACCACCCCCAAGCACACATCATCACAACCCATCAAGTCACAGGCCAGGCACCTCCATTCACACCAACAAGCAACAAGCACAGCAACAAGCAAGCACAACACACACCCAGCACCACATCCTGTGCACCTCCATTCACACCAACAAGCACAGCAACAAGCAAGCACAATACACACCCAGCACCACACAACAAACAACCAGGGAGACAGCCACTGCAGGAGTGTATGACAAGGAACACACAACACCACTGCCTCATACACTGAATGCTGCCAATACTTCCTAGCACAAACCCACACAAACAAACACACACTCTGGGTATATCCACAAACAGAACAAACACACAGGGAAACCTGAACAGATGACTGCACAACAACTACACACAAACACCACAGAAATACACACAGAACCCCAATAGAAACAGACATACCCTGTCAGCCAAACTGTGGAAAGGCAATGGGAGAACAAACACAACATGAGTGCACAACATCATCACCCAAGAACAAAACATACACACAACATACCACAAATCACACAAGAAGTGCACCTGCACAGACCTACACTGCCACATCAAACCGACCACAGATGCCCATGAAAGCACAAATCATCAAACACCACAGTACATCAGGGGATGCACATCAGGCAATGTCAAGCCCACATACACACAGCACTGTATGCACAACAAGCAGTGTGTGCACACCAAGCACAACAGCTACACACAGACACGACTAACACAACCTCAACACACACACCACAAATCAGCACAGCACAAAAACAACAGCACACCCAGGAAGTGAAGCAATACCACACCCAACACTCGGACATCCAACACAACAACAACAGGATGCACCACTCTGGGATACAAGAGCAGCACCACCTACACCAGAGCACTGAGCAGCACACACAGCCCAAGTGCACTTGGGCAATCCTCACTGATAAATAGCTCAAGAACATCACACATAAACTATTGGGGCAATGTCCAAAGTGTAACATCACTCTTGGCCCAAGAACTGCACCCCAAGGCACAGTCTCACAAATGAAGTGATGGGGAGGCACATGCACATGTAAACAAAGGGGACAGCTGACATCAAAGTCAACCGACTTGCATGTCAGTAGTCGACATGTAAGGGGTGTACCATACACAACTAGAGGGAGTGCAGACCCACAATGGCTAGGCACAAGTGGCACACATGGGGGATGGCCTCACACCACACACACCATGCCATACAGGAGTAGAAAAGGCACCATGAGCCTGCAATGAATGAGAAACAGAAATACAATGCCAGTGAGGAGCAGCAGGGCCACACAGTCTAACCAAACACACTCAAGACACATTGATGATCAAACAAACACAACACTGATGTGCAAGTTACACACTTTTCATACTCATAAGTGACCAAAACAACAAGGAGGAGTCACACAGTACTGCATTGCCACACCAACACACTGCATGGTACACAACAGAAAACTCACACAAGTGCATGCGATCATTTACACAGGGCAGGACAATCCAAACAACAGGCACACAACTCCTGACTCACACATGTGTGTCTATCACAATACAGGGGCACACACACACCCATACCCACTACAAAGTCACACCCTTCACACTGCACACCTCCTCACCACCCAAGAGCACACATCTCATGTAGGCCAGGGGACCAGGACTAAGGGCCAACACAAAATGAACATACACATACACAGCTGGGCACTTATACAGGAATAACACACATACATCTTGACATTTCCCAACCTGCATGCAAACATGTGCGCAGCATCACACCCTGTGCTAGCAGTGTACCCCAACCTGACATGGTTACAACGTAGCCAACAATAGCAAATCACTAAAAAGAGAACTGCATGACAGGTAAAAGAGCCAACACAGATAACACAAGTATCAATGTTTGAAAGGACTGAAGACCCTGTCACCCCTCCTTAAACATGTAATGCGGGCAAAGAGCTTGGCAATGTAGAAGTGACACATAGAACATGGGGCACAGGCAACCAAATGCACACACCAATATAACTTTAATCATCAAGGACACTGACAAAACACACAACAGGAGTAACTGTCTTTATTCACATATTGCACAGATGTGACAGTAGAACAACAGTAGACAAGAGCAAGGCACAAAATGCTGACAATATGCAAGATAATCTGCAGAGGCAAACTACAAACAGGAAGGCCAGTGGGCATGGCACAGGGGAGTGTCCAACACAGCAGAGCAACAGGGCCAGTGTCCATGGCACAGGTGAGAGTCCAACACAGCATAGCAACCGGGCCTGTGTCCATGGCATGTGGCACAGCAAGCACATGAGAGGCTGCACAGGGAGAGTACAACACGGCAGAGAAACAGGGCCAGTGTCCATGGCACAGGTGAGAGTCCAACACAGCAGAGCAACAGGACCAGTGTCCATGGCAGGTGGCACAGCAAGCACATGAGAGGCTGCACTGGGAATAGGCCAACACAGCAAAGCAACAGGGCCAGTGTCCATGGCACAGGTGAGAGTCCATCCCCTATAGGAGGCACTCCTTAAATGTTCATCGAAATATTCCAAAGTTCAAAGAAATAATGTAGATTTATTATTCAATCTTCATTCATAGAGGTTTGTTTTCCAATGATATTGTCATCATGTCACTGCAGTAAGTAAACAGTGCAACATATACATGGTAAACGCGAACTCCAATGCATTTGGGGCTGCATGCCCTTTGTCAAGGAGAGCTGGAAAAAAGAAGAAACAAGCCCATGTCAGGGAAGGGGGGAAAAATGTAGAAACGCTAATGGCGGGTAATTGGTTTTAAAGTGCCGATCAATATAGTGATGGGGTCGTATCCCGGGATTAAAAAGATGGGGTTGTGTCCCAAGATTTAAAAAAGTGGGGTGTGCGACATGCGAGTCGATAAATATGTGCACGAAGAGTGGGCCGGATGAACACAAGTAAACAACACTAAGTCGCAGGAGTTGGGGGCCGTGGGTTAACGTGGTGAAGTAAATTGACAGCGGTGAACTGGGCGGGTAGAAGTATGGGAAGTCGTGGTTCCCTGGCCAGAACCTGCATGCAGTTACAGCACTTACTTCATGGCAGTGGACGTGTCGGTCGCTGCGTCAATGCGGGGGTCCGAGTGTATAGAATCAATTCGCACGGCCAGCGTGAGGGTGTGTAAATAAAAGGAAAGTGACTAGGGAGAAGTAAAGAAAGGACTAGGTGGAAAGTGAATGCGGGGGCCATCTTGGAGTGGGTTAAGGAGGTAAAGGAAGGACTAGGTAAAAAGTAAAACGCGGGGGCCATGTTAGAGTGAGTTTAGAAGGTAAACACAAGTGTACAAAGGAATAAGGAGTACAAAGGAATAAAGAAGGAATAAAGAGCAATGCGGTTATAAACAACAATTAACAATTAAAGATAACAACTGTATTCAATGCGATCATTCAATCCATGTGGTTTGAGTGTCTGCAAGCGATATATCCATTCCAGTTCTTTTTTGAGTAGAAATTTGCGATTGTCTATGCCTTCAGTGCGGGTAATGGTTTCCAATACTGTAAATTGAAGTTGTGCTATGGTGTGGTGAAACTCGTGGAAGTGCATGGCAACGTTTGATTTTTCTTGCTTGGTGCGAATGTTGGATTTGTGTTCGTTTATGCGAACTTTGATTTTCCTTTCGGTTTTGCCGACATACATTTTTCCGCAGGGGAATTTCAAAGCGTAGATAAGCTTAATGGAATCACATGTGGCGTTAACTTGTAATTTAATGGGGTGGCCTTTCATAGGGTGTTTGATGTTATTGCCTCTAATGATACAATTACAGTTGCTACAGTTTAAGCATGGTTGGGTTCCTTTATAGTTCTGACTGGTCGGTGTTTGGGTAGAAAGAATTTCTTTGATGTTCTTGCCGCGGGTGTAGGCGAACAGTGAAGGAGTGTGAAAAATGTCCCGAAAATCTGGTTCCAGTTTAGGATAGGCCAATGGTTGAGGATAATTTTCTTAAATTTATTGCTGACCGTGGAAAATTTGGATACCAGGACCATGAGTTTGTTGGGCTGTTTTGAACTTTTTAAGAGGCTTTGTTGTCTGGTGATGTTGGCTACTCGTGATTCTGCTTCATTGAGGATGTTTTCAGGGTAACCTCTATCTAAGAAGCGTTGATGCATTTCCCTAATGCGAGAGTCCTAAGTCTGTTCATCCGATACGATTCGTTTGACGCGTAGCATTTGCGAAAAGGGCAAATGCTTCTTGAGTGATCCCTGGTGGAAGCTGGTGAAATGCAATGTGTTATTGCGGTCGGTGGTTTTACGATGTAGATCGGTTGTGATTCCTGCTTCAGTGATCTTGATGAGAACATCAAGAAATGAAATTTCTGTGTCGCTTATTTGCCATGAAAGCCTGATACGTTCATCTTTAGTATTGAGTTCTGTCAGTGCATTGCTGAGTGACTCTTGTGAATCAGTCCAAAGAATGAATAAATCGTCTATGTATCGCACATACATTTTTATTTTGAAATGAAAGTTTGCATAAGAGGGTCGATGTTACCCTCTTATGCAAACTTTCATCATGGAACTAATGGTGTATACGCTATACCATAGCTACTTTCAAGAGAATGACAAATGGTACCTTCAGCTATCTGGAATGGCGATGGGCAATTGTGCGGCTCCCACATATGCCAACATCTACATGGAGAATTTTGAAAAAACACATATATATGCCAATGACACCTTCTAAGACAAAATAAAAATGTATGTGCGATACATAGACGATTTATTCATTCTTTGGACTGATTCACAAGAGTCACTCAGCAATGCACTGACAGAACTCAATACTAAAGATGAACGTATCAGGCTTTCATGGCAAATAAGCGACACAGAAATTTCATTTCTTAATGTTCTCATCAAGATCACTGAAGCAGGAATCACAACCGATCTACATCGTAAAACCACCGACCGCAAGAACACATTGCATTTCACCAGCTTCCACCAGGGATCACTCAAGAAGCATTTGCCCTTTTCGCAAATGCTACGCGTCAAACGAATCGTATCGGATGAACAGACTTATGACTCTCGCATTAAGAAAATGCATCAACGCTTCTTAGATAGAGGCTACCCTGAAAACATCCTCAATGAAGCAGAATCACGAGTAGCCAACATCACCAGACAACAAAGCCTCTTAAAAAGTTCAAAACAGCCCAACAAACGCATGGTCCTGGTATCCAAATTTTCCACGGTCAGCAATAAATTTAAGAAAGAAAATTATCCTCAACCATTGGCCTATCCTACAACTGGAACCAGATTTTCGGGACATTTTTCACACTCCTCCACTGTTCGCCTACACCCGCGGCAAGAACATCAAAGAAATTCTTTCTACCCAAACACCGACCAGTCAGAACTATAAAGGAACCCAACCATGCTTAAACTGTAGCAACTGTAATTGTATCATTAGAGGCAATAACATCAAACACCCTATGAAAGGCCACCCCATTAAATTACAAGTTAACGCCACATGTGATTCCATGAACCTTATCTACGCTTTGAAATGCCCCTGCGGAAAAATGTATGTCGGCAAAACCGAAAGGAAAATCAAAATTCGCATAAACAAACACAAATCCAACATTCGCACCAAGCAAGAAAAATCAAACGTTGCCATGCACTTCCACGAGTTTCACCACACCATAGCACAACTTCAATTTACAGTATTGGAAACCATTACCCGCACTGAAGGCATAGACAATCGCAAATTTCTACTAAAAAAAGAACTGGAATGGACATATCGCTTGCAGACACTTAAACCACATGGATTGAATGATCGCATTGAATACAGTTGTTATCTTTAATTGTTAATTGTTGTTTATAACCGCATTGCTCTTTATTCCTTCGTACTCCTTTGTACACTTGTGTTTACCTTCTTAACTCACTCTAACATGGCCCCTGCGTTTTACTTTTTACCTAGTCCTTCCTTTACCTCCTTAACCCACTCCAAGATGGCCCCCGCGTTCACTTTCCACCTAGTCCTTTCTTTACTTCTCCCTGGTCACTTTCCTTTTATTTACACACCCTCACGCTGGCCGTGCGAATTGATTCTATACACTCGGACCCCCGCATTGACGCAGCGACCGACACGTCCACTGCCATGAAGTAAGTGCTGTAACTGCATGCAGGTTCTCGCCAGGGAACCGCGACTTCCCATACTTCTACCCGCCCAGTTCACCGCTGTCAATTTACTTCACCACGTTAACCCACGGCCCCCAACTCCAGCGACTTAGTGTTGTTTACTTGTGTTCATCCGGCCCACTCTTCGTGCACATATTTATCGACTCGCATGTCGCACACCCCACTTTTTTTAATCTCGGGACACAGCCCCATCTTTTTAATCCCGGGATACGACCCCATCACTATATTGATCGGCACTTTAAAAACAATTACCCGCCATTAGCTTTTCTACATTTTTCCCCCCTTCCCTGACATGGGCTTGTTTCTTCTTTTTTCCAGCTCTCCTTGACAAAGGGCGTGCAGCCCGAAATGCATTGGAGTTCGCGTTTACCATGTATATGTTGCACTGTTTACTTACTGCAGTGATATGATGACAATATCATTGGAAAACAAACCTCTATGAATGAAGATTGATTAATAAATCTACATTATTTCTTTGAACTTTGGAATCATTTCGATGAACATTTAAGGAGTGCCTCCTATAGGGGATGTATATGCAAATCTTTGCGTACACCTATAAGTATCATATCTCTAGGCGCTTGACGGAAACGCCACCCTGGAGTGCACCCATCCCTGTTTCAAACAAGCACTTAAACTACATTCAATCGTGTTGTGCACCTCCCACTCTTCTATTTCTATACAGGTGAGAGTCCAACACAGCAGAGCAACAGGGCCAGTGTCCATGGCACAGGTGAGAGTACAACACAGCAGAGCAACAGGGCCAGTGTCCATGGCACAGGTGAGAGTACGACACAGCAGTGAATGTCAATATCAGTGGCAAGGGAGAAATGCGGATTCAGGACATGAGAAGCTGCACAGTGAGTGTGTTTGACTGTACCCTTCCATGACCAGCAACACACCCAGGTGGCAAACAATGGGCAGGACTAGCACACCTGTATGCAAGACAGGTGTATGAGGGGGACTGCCACTCACATTTGGCAGTCAGGCAGACTTGGAGTTGGCTGTGTACCGGGGACAGCAGGCACACTTGAGTGGGGGGACAGAGGTGCAGGTGATGTAGGGCTATCTGTTGTCTGTGAAGCTGGACGGCTGTTTGGACCAGGTGGCATAGTGGCACGTGGAGGTGGAGTCATGCAGACCTGTGACACAGTGTGGGTGGGAGAGGTTGGAAGGGTGCCCTTCCACTTTTTGGGAATACGAAATGGCTTCCCTGTCTTGGGGTTAATGGGAACTGGTGATGACACAACAGGCACACACACCAAATGTCCTGCATCAGGTGCTGGCACTGGCACTACCTCTGGTGATGTGTTGGATCCTGCGGAACACTTTGTCTGGCTACGCCTCTGGACCACCTTCCCCTGTTTGCCAGGTGTCCCACCTACAGTGCCCTCCTTTGCCTCTTTGCCAGGGGTGGCCCCTACAGTGCCCTCCTTTGCCTGTTTGCCAGGTCTCCCACCTACAGTGCCCTCCTTTGCTCCTTTGCCAGGGGTGGTCCCTACTGTGTCCTCCTTTACCTCTTTGCCAAGGGTGGCCTCTACAGTGCCATCCTCCACCTGCTTCACTGGGCTTGGAATTGGAGTTGATGTGGTAGGGGGATGTGGCCCTGTGCCCTTCCTAGGTGTACCCTTGCTATACAACACCTCCTCAGTGGGCACAGACACTGCACGCATAGCTCTGCGATAAGTTTTAGGGACAGGAGAGTCCTTTCATGGTGATGCCTCTGAGGCATGTGAGCCTGATGTCAGCCTCATTGCTTTTTCGACCTTGCTCTTCCCTCACAGGCTCTTGTCCTTGCATTCTGGGGTGGCTCTGCTCTTCTGTGGGGATGATGTCTGTGGGCGGGACCGCCGGGGTTGTGTCTGCTGTGTGCTCCTTGTGCTGTATCGTGTCTGTGACGCATGTGAACCATGGTCACTGTCATCTGATGTGGCCACAGACTGAGGGGTGGACAAAGACACCTGAGTAGGAATGGGAGCATGTGCTTGTTGAAGGGCAGACGTCACTGCGGATGACAAAGCTTGGACTGTACGGTGTAGCCCACCCATGTCAGAGTGCATGCCCTCCATGTAGGCAACCACTTGGCCTAATTTCTTGTCATGGTCACTAAAGGCACTGAGCAGGGTGGTCTGGCCCACACAAAGCTGGTGCAGGAGCTGAACAGACTCAGCACTGAGGGCAGCAGGGGGGACAGGTGCAGGCTCAGCGGTGCCAGGTGTGAATGTAACTCGTCCCCTCTTACTGATACGGACACAGGCAGCACAAGATGAAGTGGATGGGAGGCTGGGCACTGGCCGCTGTGTGGTAGATGATGTTGCAGACTCCCCATCCCCAGTGCCTGCCAACATGGATGCATCACCGCTGGCATCAGATGATGTAGTACTCTGTGTCTCAGCCACGGATTCCTCCTGCATACTATGGTCCCATTCAGATGCGCTGGTGGGCTCTGTGTCACCGGCCTCCGGTGCAGCTGTGGTGCTACTCTCGCCACCACAGGTTTCCGGATCCCGTTCCTCCGTGTCCACTGGCGTTTCTGCATGAGAGGGAGATGCAGGGTTGTGTTACTGTCATCATCTGGACAAAGAAAATCAATCAATGCAGTACAGGGGATGCCCAAATCAACATGGTGACCACCACACCCTGCAAGCACATTGCAGCAACACACTACATAGACCACAACAGTGCCTGTAAACCTGCATATATGCCATGAATGTGCCATGCCAGCACAACACCATGCCCATGGATGAAGTGTAACAGACACACAACTTGCCCTGCCCACACCTATCATGTCCCAACACTCATTGCCACTGACAGACCTTCAGGGAACAGGAGGGGACAACACACACATCTATGAGGACATGACAGTCCACAATGTCAAGTAGGCCATACCAAGCACCATGTGGTACTCTGGGTCACCTTGTTGTCAGATGTGTGGGCCTCACCGATCATGGTGCTTGCAAAGTAGGCATACATGAATTCACACTCAGATAGTGGACCCTGCTGTTCAACCCCTAATAGATTCCCCACACTATCCCAATGATGAATAACCATGTGGATCCTAACACATCTGGCTTTGGGAAACCACAGCAGGGAGGATCAGCTTTGTAAGGCCAGTTTGTCCCAATGCCTGACACTAGCACACATCCCAGCAGCCACTCACATGACATAGCACAGCACCACCACTCGAACTTCACATGGGCCACCGCTGCCACAGGCCCTGTACACATGCATCCGCTCCCAGCCAAAGTCACCCTCCCCAAATACTCACCCCTACCTTGCTGGCAATGCTCCTTCAGACGTGCATCCAGCTCTGGATTAGTCACTGCCAAAATGCGGGCCATCAATGGTGTTAAGTTGCGCCATGCCAAACACCGTTGCAGCCCCACAGTCATCTCAGCCACGTTCTTTTGCCAGCCGGCTGATGTCGTCAGTGGCTTTGTGGCAGTTGTTGCGTTGTTGGTTGGATACCCCCAGGGCTCGCACCTTTGCTGCTATGGCCCTCCACACGGCCTTACACTGGTGTACCTTGAGCTGCAGGTATGGGAGAAAAGAAGGGTAAATGAGCAGTTACACAGTGTCATGTACCAACATCTATCAGTACAGTGGCAAGACACAGACTCATTGTAATCTCCCTCCATCCCAAGCTGGGGAACCCTCACAAGTGCACTCTGCATGGGCCAAACAGATTAGATTGCATGCATGCATGAGGGCGTAGAGCAGAGGTCTTCAATCTGTGGGGCGTGACCCCCAGGGGGGTCGTGGAGCCCTTAGAAGGGGGTCGCAGATTCTGTTAGAGCATGCAGTTCCTGGCTTGGGCTGATTGAGGGTGCTCACAGCGGAGTCTTAATTCACACCGACGGGTGAAAAACATCAAGGCCTCATTAACAAGTAAAAGGTCTTTTAAAGACCTGTGAAATACTCGGGTGTGGCTGTGTGTGTCCCTGAAGCTGTTTCAGCTGGGCTCACATACACGAGCTGGGGGGGGCGGGGGGGTTACTGGGGGCGGAGGCTGTAGTGTAGCCCTTTGAGTTCAATGGACGTTGTGCGCCTGGAGCTGTGGGTTCCGTGACACGTCCCATAAATCATTGATTCAAGTCCCAGGAGCTCTCATACCTGGCGCCTGTGCTGGAGAAATGTGCCTGAGAGTCTGTTCTTCATGGTGAGATATTGTTACAGCCTATCTGCCCTCTCCACCCTCCCCCCGCCCCCAGCAGGGAGGCACAGAGATGCCCTTCCATGAGCGGGAAAGAAGAAGGAAGAAGACACAGAGAGATACTGACCCCCCCCACCCCCCCATGAGAGAGGCACAGAAAAGGTGGGTGGATTAATGATGGGTGGACGGATGGATGAAAGGGTGGACTGATGAAGGATGGATGGATGGAAGGATAAAAGGGTAAATGGATGAAGGATGGATAAAAGCATGCATGGATGAATGATGGATGGGTGGATGTGTGAAAAGATGGGTGGATGAATGATGGGTGAATGGATGGATGAAACGGTGGATGGATGAAGGATGTATTTATGGATAGAAGGATAAAAGGGTGGATGGATGAAGGATAGATGTATGGATGGAAAGATGAAAGGGTGGAAGGATGAAGGATGGGTGGATGGAAGGATGAAAGGGTGGATGGATGAATGATGGATGTATGGATGGATAAAAGGTTGCATGGATGAATGATGCATGGGTGGATGTGTGAAAAGGTGGGAGGATGAATCATGGGTGGCTGGGTGGATGGATGGATGTATGGATGAAAGGGTTTATGGATGAAGGATGGATGTATGGATGGAAGGATGAAAGGGTGGATGGATGAAGGATAGATGTATGGATGGAAGGATGAAAGGGTGGTTGGATGGAAGGATGAAAGGGTGGATGGATGAAGGATCGATGTATGGATGGATAAAAGGTTGCATGGATGAATGATGCATGGATGGATAGGTGGAAAGGTGGGGGGATGAATGATGTGTGGATGGATGGATGAAAGGGTGGGTGGATATATGGATGGATGTATGGATGAAAGGGTGGATGGATGAAGAATTGATGTATGGATGGAAGGATGAAATGGTGGATGGATGAAGGATGGATGTATGGATGAAAGTGTGGGTGGATGAATGATGGATGAATGGATGTGATGAGGTCTAACATGCGTATTTATGGTTGTCAAAAGTTGATAATGAGGAGTACCAGTTTCTAGAAACTTTTGTCGGAAGGGGGTCCTTACGCCTAAAAAGGTTTTACAAGGGGGTCTCTGCATCAAAAGGTTTGAAGACCTCTGGCGTAGAGGGTACCTGACATTCACACACACATTCAGGATGACTTCACTGAAACCCCTCAGTGGCTTTCAGACATCACCAGTCCCATGCATGTCTGACACCCCCCCTGCCCTACAGCCCCCTTTATGATAACTTACCACTACATAGGGGCCTCCATACAGCCTTGGGTACTATGCCAGCACCTCGTCCACTAGAACCTCCAGCTCCTCGCTTGTGAATGGACTGGCACGGATCTTCTCTGTCCTTACCATCCCTGTGGACATGGAATACCTGTGGTTGATGTGAGTGGTAAGGGGTCCCAGGCAGCAGGCTCTTGAGGCAGCAGCAGGAGAGGGTCACAGGCAGCATGCTCTTAAGGCAGCAGCAGGAGAGGGTCCCAGGCAGCAGGCTCTTGCTGCAGCAGCAGGAGAGGGTTCCAGGCAGCAGGCTCTTCAGGCAGCAGCAGGAGAGGGTCCTAGGTAGCAGGCTCTTGAGTAACCCTGGGCAAAGCACTACGCTACGCTCGCGTAGTTTGCGAAGTTTGCGCAACTTCGCACTACGCGAACCGCACGAAGCACAGTGCGAAAATGCGTAGCGTAGTGCAGCGGTCATTTTTTGCTTGCTCGCGGTCCTCAACTTCAAGTTGGCGACCGCGAGCAAGCAAAATTGCATCCTCACGAGACTTTTTTCTTGTTCGCGATCAGCACCATCAAGTTGCTGATCGCGAGCATGGAAAATAAACCTCCCAGCGAGATTCTCAACGCGGGGAGGCCAGGTTTCTCATTGCGAGTGGTCACGCATGCTCGCGACCGCTCGCGATGAGAAACTACCAGTCCGCCTTGAGAAAGCTGCAGCTCAAGTTAAAATCTACTCGAGCGGCAGAAAAATACATCTCGCACTGTGCAAGATGCCGTTTTCAATGATTGCACAGTGCCGGATGCTTGTCCGCACTGTGCAATCATTGAAAATGACATCTTGCACAGTGCGAACATGCTACTACGCAGTTTGTGTAGTGCTACGCGTAGCTCGCGTAGTGCGAAGTGCACTTCGCATAGCTTTGTGTAGCGCTACTTCGCGAACTATGCCCACCCCTGCTCTTGAGGCAGCAACAGGAGAGGGTCCCAGGGAGCAGGCTCTTCAGGAAGAAGCAGGAGAGGGTCCCAGGCAGCCGGCTCTTGAGGCAGCAACAGGAGAGGGTCCCAGGCAGCAGGCTCTTCAGGCAGCAGCAGGAGAGGGTCCCAGGCAGCAGGCTCTGTGAACAGTGGAAATGAGAGGCTTACTTCCCCCATTTGTTAGCCCCCTGGGGTCGTTTGTAAGGTGGAAAGCTGAAACAATTGGTTGTCCAGGTCTGCCTCATTCAAAAGCATCCAATGACCGCCTCCGTGGTGGCAGAGCATGCCTTCCGCAATTTTCAAATTTGCATCATGCCACCGCAATCATCGTTCGCATTGGCTGTAGGCAATGCTCCATGGCGGTGATGCACCGCAGGGTCCAGGGGTGTGCTACCGCGATGATGCATCTTTCAACCCCATCCAATGACCGCCTCCGCGGTGGTGGAGCACTCCTATCGCGATTTTCAAATGTGCATCATGCCACCGCAATCATCGTTCCCATTGGCTGTAGGCAATGCCCCATGGCGGTGTCACACAGCCGTGGCCAGTCAGTAGCTACTGCGATTTGGGTGGCGGTGCATGCCCACTGCCATCTACCCATGTCTCCATGCCAATTGCTACCGCACTTGTGAAGGGGGTGGTGCTGGTGTCACAACACCATGGCCAGGCGGTAGCTTCCGCGATTTGGGTGGAGGCGCATGCCCACCGCCATCTACCCATGTCTCATGCCAATGGCTACAGCACTTGTGAAGGGGGTGGTGCTGGTGTCACATCACCGTGGCCAGGCGGTAGCTACCGTGATAGGGTGGCGACGCATGCCCACCGCCATCTACCCATGTCTCCATGCCAATGGCTACCGTACTTGTCAAGGGGTGATGCTGGTGTCACACTGCCATTGCCAGGCGGTAGCTACTGCGATTTGGGTGGCGGTGCATGCCCACCGCCATCTGCCCATGTCTCCATGCCAATGGCTGCCACACTTCTGAAGGGGGTGGTGCTGGTGTCACACCGCCGTGGCCAGGCTGTAGCTACCGCAATTTGGGTGGCAGCACATGCCCACCGCCATCTACCCATGTCTCCATGCCAATGGCTACCGCACTTGTGAAGGGGGTGGTGCTGGCGTCACACCGCCATGGCCAGGCGGTAGCTACCACGATTTTGGGCACATGTAATGGCAATGTCCATCGTGAACACTGCATCAGTACAAAGCAGCAACATGGTTAGGGCACATCATCATGCCACCGCAATCATCTCTCCCATTGACTGTAGGCAATGCTCCATGGTGGTGATGCACCGCAGGGGCCCGGGGTATGCTGCCGCGATGATGCATCTTTCAAACCCATCCAATGACCGCCTCCGCAGTGGCGGGGCACGCCTATCGCGATTTTCAAATGTGCATCATGCCACCGCAATCATCGCTCCCATTGGCTGTAGGCAATGCCCCATGGCGGTGTCACACATCCGTGGCCAGGCGGTAGCTACCTCGATTTGGTGGCGGCGCATGCCTACTGCCATCTACCCATGTCTCCATGCCAATTGCTACCGCACTTGTGAAGGGGGTGGTGCTGGTGTCACAACACTGTGGCCAGGCGGTAGCTACCGCAATTTGGGTGGCAGCGCATGCCCACTGCCATCTACCCAGGCCTCCATGCCAATGGCTACCGCGCTTGTCAAGCAGGTGGTGCTGGTGTCACACTGCCATTGCCAGGCGGTAGCTACTGCGATTTTAGTGGCGGCGCATGCCCATCGCCATCTGCCCATGTCTCCATGCCAATGGCTGCCACACTTGTGAAGGGGGTGGTGCTGGTGTCACACTGCCGTGGCCAGGCTGTAGCTACCGCGATTTGGGTGGCAGCACATGCCCACGCCATCTACCCATGTCTCCATGCCAATGGCTACCGCACTTGTGAAGGGGTTGGTGCTGGCGTCACACCGCCGTGGCCAGGCGGTAGCTACCGCGATTTTGGGCACATGCAATGGCAATGTCCATCGTGAACACTGCATCAGTACACAGCAGCAACATGGTTAAGGGAACATCATTGTGCACACAATGCCATTATATCATATAATGCACAGGTGGTCACACGTTATGTGTGACGCAGATTGGTCTGGGGTGCCTGCTATGTCACTTATGCATTTGATGTTTGATGAAGCTTCACAGTGTTAAGCTGATGTCAATGATGTGTTACAAATCAATGTCTTGTGGGTCAGTGTTGACCTAGGCAAGGTTAGTCTCACTGTACCGTGTTGTTACTTACTTGTGCTACCATATCATCTCATGCACACAAGTGACAGTTTTCCTGATACTGTGATCATTGGGCTCTTGATGTGTGCCAAGTTCACATGATGCATTGAGGTGTGACAGGTACAGCAAATGGTTATGAGCCAGTCATGGTCATTTGACACACTTGTGGATGTTATAGTACAAGGTGTGCACATCGGGAATGTGATGTTCTGTATGTGTGCATTCCCATTGACCTATGTGTTGTTTGTGGCACTTGTGTATTGTAAATGGAGAGGTATGCCCTCTGTGTGTCTCAAATGTCCACCCATGTAACCTGGTGTGCCACGCATCTCTTATGGCAGTCTTTGTTTTTGCGTGACATCCTTAACGGTATGTGCTGTGGCCACCTCATTATGGTTGTCATTGACATTTGAACATTTACATCTCAACTAGGAGGAGGCCTAATCTCATACGTCACCTGACAGTGCTGGAGGACATGGAGGATATAGCGATCATTTGCAAATTCTGCCTTGACAGACCGACCCTGAAGACCCTTTGTGATCTGTTGGAACCCCACATGCAGCCTCGTCAAACTGCCCAACAGCATTACCACCCACATACAAATTGATGGCAGCCCTCCACTTTTTTGCAAATGGTCCCTTCCAGGAGACCGTGCAGGGATGTCGCACCCCATGTTCAGCATGGTGCTGAGGGATGTTCTTGCAGCCATGATGATATATAAGGATCGGACATGCATTTTCCCAGGGGAGCAGAATTGGCCGGTGTGAAGGGTGACTTCTATCCCCTTGGGCACATCCCCCATGTTGTTGGTGCCAACGATTGCACCCATGTAGGTCTGGTGCCACAACAGGCGACTGAGCAAATTTTTTGAAATCGCAAACATTATCATTCGATAAACGTGCAGGTGCTGTGCCTTGCGGACATGAACATCTCACATGTGTGTGCAAGATTTCCCGGCTCAGCCCATGATTCGAACATCCTGAGGAACAGCATGGTGCCCTGGATGATGGCAAATCTGCTTCCCGAGTGTGCTTGGATTGTGGATGAGTATGCCTAGTGATATGGTGTGCTGTGTGTGTGTGACCGGCTGCCGTCTGTCGGACCCCGGCTGACGTCAGGTACAATGAGGCCCATGGCAGGACCCGACGTGTCATTGAGCGGACTTTTGGCCTGTTCAAGTCAAGATTTTGCTGCCTTGACAGGACTGGAGGTGCACTGGCATACTCACCTGGGAAGGTCTGCAAGATCATTGTGGTATGCAGTATGCTGCACAACATGGCCATTCACAAGGGGATTCCCCTGCTCCAGGATGATGGTGAGGACCCAAGGACCCCACCTGCCCAAGGACCTGAGTCCAGTGGTAGGGACAGTGGAGAGGAGGAAGAAGTTGACATGCGTCAACAGCTCATCACCCGCTACTTCACTTGAAGGTGGGTGAAGAGGTACGACTTGTACATTGTCTATTGTGACTGCTCTTGTTGTGAAGGGCTATGGGCAGGTACAGATAGGCACATGTTGAGTCACCTGTGTGTGGAAAAGTGGATGTGATATTTCACATGTGAACGTATGCAGAACTCTGTTTGTTGACACTTACTGCACATTGCGTTGTCTGCCTGTAGACTTATGTGTATGTTTTGTGTAGTGTTATGTCTGTCATGGCACACTGACGCCAGTTGTTCTGTTGCATCTATTCAAAATTATCCAGCCCTACATACTGTACATCTTTTGGATATATCATGGACATTTTCAACACTGTAGATATGGCACTAAAAACAAAACAGCACAAATTCAAGTGTGTAAGCTATTTTATTTACAAAGTGGACATGTGAGGGGTTCGGGCATATTTGCATGAAAGTGGTGATGGAGCAGTGAGTTGACAGTCATGGTAGATGAGATGCAAGAATAGACACCACATGGATGTGGTCAACCAGTCCAACAGACAGGTGCCATGCACAAGGCAGTGTGGGGAAGGACAATCCAAACAGTCAGTGCTGTGGGGAAAAGTGTTGCCATCAGGGCTGGCTCCGTGACTGGCGTGTGGCTGGTACTTTGCCTCCAAAGACTCCCAGACTCTTCTTTGGATGGCCCTTGATCGCTTTGGCGAGGGGGACCTGCTGCATGGCCAGAGGCATCTGAGGACTCACCCCTCTCTGTGGCCGCAGGGCAGGATGGTGCACTGTCATCCTGCAGCACAACAGAGGGTGGCAGAGGTATTGTTTGGACACAGGCTTGTCCCTCAGCAACGCCACTTGCTGGGCCATGAGGTCAACCATTTGACCAATGCGTGAGTCGATGGACCTCATCAGCAGGATGAGCTCACATAATAGTTTGTCAGATCGGCCACTTTGTCCCTGGACCTGTTCATATGCCCCAATGACTGTGGTGAAGTGGTCCAGGGATGGTGTGCCAACCTCCTGAGGTCTGGAGGTGACCCTGGCCCTCCCACCTGCCCTGCTGCCATGGACCTGTTGCCTCACCACTGTGGGTCCCAGTACACTCTCTCTGCCCTCCACAGTTGGTTGTGTGTCCTGGTCATCCCCTGGGACAGGGAGGGTGCTGGTGGTGGGGGTGGTGGCAGAGGCGGCAGCGGAGGAGGCACAGGCTGTGACTGCAGGTGTCTGTTGTGCCGTTGTTGTTGCAGCAGCCATGGTGGTAGGGAGGATGGGGTCCTGGGGCCTGTTGGTCCTTGGCAAACCAGATGGGCCCGCCTGGAGCTCATCGTCCACACTATCCTGGGAGTCGACATCCGAGAGTCCATGTACCGGCGGTGGAGACTGGCTCTGCTGGTCGTTGTTATCATCAGCAGCGAGTTCTTCATCACCTGTGGATTAGATGGGGAATAGTCAGTGTTGGGCACCGTGCAAGTATTCTGTTAGCTGCACTTCATCCGCTGTCTGTACACTACACAATTGAGACAACTTGACTATTATTGTTAAGAGCAATAGTGGGTGTTATTACATGTTATTACATGGTGCAGAGGAACATCAATTACTCCTTCATGTCAGGTATTGATGCATTGCATGCTATTGGTGCAGTGTGTAGTGATACAGGTCTCATACCCACAAAGAGCCAGACCAGTGAAGATGGCTACCTACCTATAAATGTGTTTGGCAAACAGTACAATCGCTTCCAAGGGCTCCTGGGTGGGGGAGCCCTCAATGCTGCTGGGGTGCGGGACAGGGGGCATGGTGTGCGTCATGGCACAGCCCTCCCACCCCCAAACAAGCCTCCCAGTGAGGATGGCTACCTACCTTTTAGGTGAGGGTGAACAGTGCAATGGCTGACACATGCTTCTGGGTGGGGGGGGGCCTGTATCCTGCTGAGGTGTGGAACAGGGGGCATGGTGGGAGTCGTGGTACAGCCCTCCCAACCCCCAAACAAGCCTCCCCGTGAGGATGGCTACCCACCTGTTAGGTGAGGGTGAATGGCTGACACATGCTCCTGGGTGGGGGTGGCCTCTATCCTGCTCAGGTGTAGGACAGGGGGCATGGTGGGAGTCATGGTACAGCCCGCCCACCCCCAAACAGGCCTCCCAGTGAGGATGGCTACCTACCTGTTAGGTGAGGGTGAACAGTGCAATGGCTGACACATGCTCCTGGGTGGGGGTGGCCTCTAGCGTGCTCAGGTGTGGGACAGGGGGCATGGTGGGAGTCGTGGTACGGCCCTCCCACCCCCAAACAAGCAGTACAGGGAAGATGGCTACCTACATGTTAGGTGTGGTTGAACAGTGCAATGGCTGACACATGCTCCTGGGTGGGGGGGCCTCTATCCTGCTCAGGTGTGGGACAGGGGGCATGGTGGGAGTCATGGTACAGCCCCCCCACCCCCAAACAGCCAGTACAGGGAAGATGGCTACCTACCTGTTAGATGAGGGTGAACAGTGCAATGGCTGACACATGCTCCCTCCCACCCCCAAACAAGCCTCCCAGTGAGGATGGCTACCTACCTGTTAGGTGGGGGTGAACAGTGCAATGGCTGACACATGCTCCTGGGTGGGGAAGGCCTGTATCCTGCTCAGGTGTGGGACAGGGGGCATGGTGGGAGTCGTGGTACAGCCCTCCCAACCCCCAAACAAGCCTCCCAGTGAAGATGGCTACCCACCTGTTAGGTGAGGGTGAATGGCTGACACATGCTCCTGGGTGGAGGTGGCCTCTATCCTGCTCTGGTGTGGGACAGGGGGCATGGTGGGAGTCGTGGTACAGCCCAAACAGCCAGTACAGGGAAGATGGCTACCTACCTGTTAGGTAAGGGTGAACAGTGCAATGGCTGACACATGCTCCTGGGTGGGGGAGGTCTCTATCCTGCTCAGGTGTGGGACAGGGGGCATGGTGGGAGTGAGTCATGGTACAGCCCTCCCACCCCCAAACAGCCAGTACAGGGAAGATGGCTACCTACCTGTTAGGTGAGGTTGAACAGTGCAATGGTTGGGGGAGGCCTCTATCTTGCTCAGGTGTGGGACACAGGCATGGTGGGAGTTGTGGTACAGCCCCCAAACAAACCTCCAAGCAAGATGGCTAGCTACCTGTAAGTTTGTTTGATAACCAGTGCGATGGCTGACACATGCTCCTGGGTGGGGGAGTGCTCCATGCTGCTGGGGTATGGGACAAGGGGCATGGTGGGGGTCGTGGGACAGGCCTCCCACCCCCAAACAAGCCTCCCAAACAAAATGGCTAACTACCTGTAAGCTTGTTTGGTAAACAGTGCAATGGCTTCCAGGTGCTCCTGGGTGGGAGGGAGTGCTCCATGCTGCTGGGGTGTGGGACAGGGGGCATGGTGGGAGTCGTGGGACAGGCATCCCACCCCCAAACAAGCCTCCCAAACAAGATGGCTACCTACCTGTAAGTTGGTTTGGTGAACTGTGCAATGGCTGACACATGCTCCTGGGTGGGGGAGTGCTCCATGCTGCTGGGGTATGGGACAGGGGGCATGATGGGAGTCGTGGGACAGGCCTCCCACCACCAAACACGCCTCCCAAACAAGATGGCTACCGACCTGTAAGTTTGTTTGGTGAACAGTGCGATGGCTGACATATGCTCCTGGGTGGAGGAGGCCTCCATGCTCCTGGGGTGTGAGACAGGGGGCATGGTGGGAGTCGTGGGACAGGCCTCCCACCCACAAACAAGCCTCCCAGACAAGATGGCTACCTACCTGTAGGCTTGTTTGGTAAACCATGCAATGGCTTCCAGGTGCTCCTGGGTGGGAGGAAGTGCTCCATGCTGCTGGGGTGTGGGACAGGGGGCATGGTGGCAGTCGTGGGACAGGCCTCCCACCCCCAAACAAGCCTCCAAAACAAGATGGCTACCTACCTGTAAGTTTGTTTGGTAAACAGTGTGATGGCTGACACATGCTCCTGGGATGGGAAGTGCTCCATGCTGCTGGGGTGTGGGACAGGGGGCATGGTGGGAGTTGTGAGACAGGCCTCCCACCCCCATACAAGCCTCCCAAACAAGATGGCTACCTACCTGTTAGGTGAGGGTGAACAATGCAATGGCTGACACATGCTCCTGGGGGGGGAGGCCTCTATCCTGCTCAGGTGTGGGACAGGGGGCATGTTGGGAGTCGTGGTACAGCCCTCCCACCCCCAAACAAGCCTCCCAGTGAGGATGGCTACCTACCTGTTAGGTGAGGGTGAACAGTGCAATGGCTGACACATGCTCCTGGGGGGGGGGCTCTATCCTGCTCAGGTGTGGGACAGGGGGCATGGTGGGAGTTGTGGTACAGCCCTCCCACCCCCAAACAAGCCTCCCAGTGAGGATGGCTACCTACCTGTTAGGTGAGGGTCAACAGTGTAATGGCTGACACGTGCTCCTGGGTGAGGGTGGCCTCTATCCTGCTCAGGTGTGGGACAGGGGGCATGGTGGGAGTTGTGGTACAGCCCTCCCACCCCCAAACAGCCAGTACAGGGAAGATGGCTACCTACCTGTTAGGTGGGGGTAAACAGTGCAAAGGCTGACATATGCTCCTGGGTGGAGGAGGCCTCTATCCTGCTCAGGTGTGGGACAGGGGGCATGGTGGGAGTTGTGGCACAGCCCTCCCACCTACAAATAGCCAGTACAGGGAAGATGGCTATCTACCTGTTAGGTGAGGGTGAACAGTGCAATGGCTAACACATGCTACTAGGTGGGGGAGGCCTCTCTCCTGCTCAGGTGTCGGACAGGGGGCATGGTGGGAGTCTTGGTACAGCCCTCCCACCCCCAAACAAACCTCCCAAGCAAGATGGCTACCTACCTGTAAGTTTGTTTGGTTAACAGTGCGATGGCTGACACATGCTCCTGGGTGGAGGAGTGCTCCATGCTGCTGGGGTGTGGGACAGGGGACATGGTGGGAGTCGTGGGACAGGCCTCCCACCCCCAAACAAGCCTCCCAAACAAGATGGGTACCTACCTGTAAGTTTGTTTGGTAAACAGTGCCATGCTGACACATGCTCCTGGGTGGGGGAGTACTCCATGCATGCTGGGGTGTGGGACAGGGGGCATAGTGGGAGTCGTGGGATAGGCCTCCCCCCCCCCCCAAACAAGCCTCCTACACAAGATGGCTTCCTACCTGTAAGTTTGTTTGGTGAACAGTGTGATGGCTGAAACATGCTCCTGGGTGGGGGAGTGCGCCATGCTGCTGGGGTGTGGGACAGGGGGCATGGTGGGAGTCATGGGACAGGCCTCCTACCCCCAAACAAGCCTCCCTAACAAGATGGCTACCTACCTGTAAGTTTGTTTGGTGAACAGTGTGATGGCTGGCACATGCTCCTGGGTGAGGGAGGCCTCCTTGCTGCTGGGGTGTGGGACAGGGGGCATGGTGGGAGTCATGGGACAGGCCTCCCACCCCCAAACAAGCCTCCCATACAAGATGGGTACCTACCTGTAAGTTTGTTTGGTAAACAGTGCCATGGCTGACACATGCTCCTGGGTGGGGGAGTGCTCCATGCATGCTGGGGTGTGGGACAGGGGGCATGGTGGGAGTCGTGGGACAGGCCTCCCACCCCCAAACAAGCCTCCTAAACAAGATGGCTACCTACCTGTAAGTTTGTTTGGTGAACAGTGCGATGGCTGACACATGCTCTGGGGTGGGGGAGTGCGCCATACTGCTTGGGTGTGGGACAGGGGGCATGGTGGGAGTCATGGGACAGGCTTTCTACCCGCAAACAAGCCTCCCTAACAAGATGGCTGCCTACCTGTAAGTTTGTTTGGTGAACAGTGTGATGGCTGACACATGCTCCTGGGTGGGGGAGACCTCCATACTGCTAGGGTGTGGGACAGGAGGCATGTTGGGAGTCCTGGGACAGGCCTTCCGCCCCCAAACAAGCCTCCCAAACATGATGGCTACCTACCTGTAAGTTTGTTTGGTGAACAGTGCGATGGCTGACACATGCTCCTGGGTGGGGGAGGCCTCAATGCTGCTGGGGTGTGGGACAGGGGGCATGGTGGGAGTCGTGGGACAGGCCTCCCACCGCCAAACAAGCCTCCCAAACATGATGGCTACCTACCTGTAAGTTTTTCTGGTGAACAGTGCGATGGCTGACACATGCTCCTGAGTGGAGGAGGCCTCAATGCTGCTGGGGTGTGGGACAGGGGGCATGGTGGGAGTCGTGGGACAGGCCTTCCACCCCCAAACAAGCCTCCCAAACATGATGGCTACCTACCTGTAAGTTTGTTTGGTGAACAGTGTGATGGCTGACACATGCTCCTGGGTGGGGGAGGCCTCCATGCTACTGGGGTGTGGGACAGGGGGCATGGTGGGAGTCGTGGTACAGACCTCCCACCCCCAAACAATCCTCCCAAGCAAGATGGCTAGCTACCTGTTAGGTGAGGGTGAACAATGCAATGGTGTTTGGATTGGGCAAGGGAGTACTTATCAGTGTGTTGGTTACTATTTGTTTGTACTTACCAGCCTCCATTCTCCCGGCTACTCCTGTGAGACTCTCAGGATGCAGTATGGCAAGCACCTTCTTCTCCCATGGTGTGAATGTTTTCTGTGGAATGGGAGGGCCACTGCCAGTCCGGTTAACCAGCTCCCAGTTCTTGCTCCTCCTCTCTTTGACAACCCTCTTCAGATCGTGCCACCACTTCATGATCTCCTTCTTGGATCGCATGGTGGCCCCAACTGCATTAACCCTTTGAACTATCCTTTCCCAAATTTGTGTCCTTGTGGCTAATGGTGTCTGTTGGACCAGGCTACCAAACAGTTGTGGTTCCACTCTCACTATCTCATTTACCATGACTGTCAACTCACTCTCTGTGAATTTTGGCATTTTCTGTGCTGCTGTTTGAACTGTTTGTGGGTCCAGGGGTGTGTGTGGTGGTGTGGTGTTGATGTGTGAGGTGTGTTGTGTGCTGGGGGATTGTTGGTGCTGGTGTGATGGTGGTAGTGGTGGTGGTCGTTGTGTGTTTTCTGTGTTCTTTTGCCTCTCCTGTCAGATGTGGTGTATGGCCTTCTCTTCTGGAGTGTTGCAAAGGATTGTGGTCAGTAAAGGGGCTGGTTTTATACTCAGCTGTGTGGGTGTGTCCAAATGGGATTTTGCTGTGAGGTGTGTTGTGGGTGTTGTCCTGGGAATTGTATGTTTTTTTGGGCATTTGATTTTTCATTGGTATGTGTTTTGCATATTTGGAGGGCATGGCTACTTTGATTGTGCTAAGTTTGGCATCGTTGCTGTGTTTTGGCATCGTCCGCCATGTTTTTCATGTACCGTTCGCTGTGGTGGCTATGCTGCAGCTCTTCTGCTGTCTTTTCCATTCGCTCCTGTGTGCGACCGCAGCGGTCGGAATCAGCGGATCGTACCGTGGGACCATCGGGGATATCCTAATTTCCCGTGCTGTGTCTTTGCTTGCGGCGGGTTGTAGCTTTTCCACTGCGTTTCCGACCACTGCCGTCGGTTTTTGGACGTCACCGCCCAAGTCGGCGGTTTCTGTTGATTGATTTTATTTGATTATTCGATTTATAGAGCGCAAGGAATGCCCGGAGGCGTCTTGGCACTGAGGACTCAAGGAGCCTCAAGCTAGTGTATAGATGGGCTAGATATCAGTTTGGAACAGCCAGGTTTTTACTTCTTTCCTAAATACTTTAAGATTTAAGCTGTTTTTGATTTTGAGAGGAAGAAGATTCCAAAACTTGGTGGATCCCAGCAAAAAGCTCCTTCCTCCCCATCGGACCTGCTTAAACCTGGGCGTTTGCAAAAGTCTGTGTTGTGCAGATCTGAGATCCCTGGACAGCACATAGTATTTTAAGTGCGAAGTTAGGTAAGCAGGGCCCGTTCCATGAAGTGCTTTGAATGTGATACCAAGAGTCTTAAAAATAATCCTCTTCTTATCCGGGAACCAATGCAATGCTCCTAACTGTTAAGAAACTGATTCATGTTTAGGGATGTTCAATATTAATCTGGTTGCTGCATTCTGCAAGATTTTCATCTTCTTCAAGAGTTGGGTTTGGATCCCCACATACAGTGCATTGCCGTAATCTAGTCTGGAAAAGGCCAGCGCAGTCACCAACGTTTTTACTGCCTCCGGCGGCAATAAGGGGCGGACTTTCCAAATCATTTTAAGAATTGACCAGAAGCTGGAGATAAGCAATTAATTTGACTGTCAAAGGTCAACCTACAGTCAAACGTGATCCCTCTCCAGGAAATGAAAACGCACTCACAGGATTCAGCTATTCCAGATTCCTTTATTTCAAATAATACCCAGGTCATAAAAAGTAACAATGCTCTTCGTTATCCCATGATAACTTGTTCACGGTTGATATGGAGTGATGTTCAAAACAACCAATTAAAAGACTATACAACATCATGTGACTCATGATGTAACAGATACTCTGTGCAAAGTGTCATGGTAGTTGTAGGAAAGAACAGTTGTGTGTTTGTTCTCTTTTATTTTCGCAATTTTTAATGTTGGTGGTTGTATACATGTCCAGGATTGATGTGTTGTCCAACCTTATTTAATTACGTCCCCATTATTTGTGTTTAAAGGGAATTATTGATGAGAACCCATATATTAATAATCCTATTGCATCATAAGACCTGCGCATTAGGCAGTTCTGTATTTATTTTTCTCATTTTTTTTAATTGTCTGTTAACTTAATTTCCCTTGTAACGCTGTTACAAAACAGATTGAACTAATCATTGGATCCAATGTTTCCTATGAGTCACATTATTCTTTAAGGCAATGTGAGAAACACAGACTTAAAACGCACCAATTTTGATATCACTATTTTCTATATGGCTCCAAAAGTAGCTCATGGACTAAAGGGACATCAGTGTTTATTTAAAGTGCCCCAACCTATTTAGGTGTCACTTATTTCTTTAATCAAGCCCTCCAGTGGGCAATTGAGCCTTTGTGGTAGCTTATGGACTAAGAGGGACATCAGTTTTTATATAAAGTGCCCCAGCTTATTTGGGTGTGACTTATTTCTTTAATCAAGCCCTCTAGTGGGCATTTGAGCCTTTTAAAGTAGTCCCTATCCTACGGGTTAAATTTCCTTTTCCAAATTTTAAATTCGGAGAAATGAATTATTCCTACCGTTAGCTTAATTTTTCAATTCATCCTGATTATATCATTATGTTTCATGTGTGCGAGGGAGAAGGTAAACCGAGTTTGGAACCGGTATTTAGGGACCACCTTTGCGCTCGCGCGGCGAACACAGCGGAGACGCTGTTAGCCACGCTGCACGTTGTAAATATTGCTGCTGCAACCTCTGACTAGAAATCTGTTTTTAAATCTGTTTTACGTCATAATATTTACTTACTTGTGCACTCCTTGGCTCTAGTCCGACGCGGCTGGTGCCGATTGTTCAGAGGGCCCCCAGGAGACGAACACAACTTCCGGTTGGGTTAGCGCTCTAGCATACGTGCGCCCACGGTATTTAGGGACCACCAGGGAATTTAATATTATATTGGAGGGCGTGTTCTCTCCCTGTGCGCTGGACAAAATTAATGTTTAATTGGCTGAGGTGTTCCAACAACGAGCTTAATGTTCATTGGCTGCGAACCATTGAAAGTAGAAGTGTTGCCAGTCATTCCCTTCCCCTCAGTGGAGTAGCAAGGACATCTGATTGGCTCACATGTTCCAAGGAGGACCTTCCAGAGCTTAATGTTCATGGGCTGCGAACCATTGAAAGTAGAAGTGTTGCCAGCCATTCCCTTCCCCTCCGCAGAGTAGAAGGGACATCTGATTAGCTGACGTGTTCCAAGGAGGACCTTCCCAAGCTTATTGGTGATTGGCAGTAAACCATTGAAAGTAGAAGTGTTGTCAGCGATTCCTTTCCCCTCTGTGGAGTATCAGGGACATCTCATTGGGTAACGTGTTCCAAGCAGGACCTTCCCAAGCTTAATGTTCATTGGCTGTGAAGCATGAAAAGTAGAAGTGATGGCAGCCATTCCCTCCCCTTCTGCGGAACACCATTGACATTTTATTGACTAAAGTTTGCTCCTTATTGGGAGGGAACGGTTCACTTTCGTCAGCCAATTTGTGATGCATTTCAAAGGAGTACGGAAAAACAAAGTAGTAGAGGGGACAGGAACACTAGTAACGCTGTACAGTGGTCACAAGGTGGTGGACAGGGACTGTGAAGGTAAAAATTGTTTTGGATATATTTTAAGGGCCATTTATATATTTTGCGTGGGACCAACAAATCACGTTGGGAAAATAACAATGTTTTGTGGTCTTCTTTTTATTAAGTCAGCGAGTGGGATACATCACAGGAGCAGTGTTTACTTAAAATGTGGTGGTTACTTTTTTGACGGGGAGAGCTACATCTTTGGAGCAAATATTATAGCAATCAATCAATCAATCATAACACTTGTATAGCGCGCTTGGGGGAAGGGGGCCGCTACTGCTCGAACAGCCAGGTCTTGAGTTGTGTCCTGAAGGCGAGGTGGTCCTGGGTCAGCCGACGGTGGATGGGGAGGGAGTTCCATGTCTTGGCCGCCAGGTAGGAGAAGGATCTGCCTCTGGCGGTGGCTCTTCGGATGCGTGGTACGGCGGCAAGGGCGAGGCTAGCGGACCGTAGCTGGCGGGTGGGCGTGTGGAAGGTCAGGTGGTCGTTGAGGTACTTGGGGCCCAGGTTGTGGAGAGACTTGTGTGCGTGGGTGAGGAGCCTGAACGTGATCCTCTTGTTGACGAGGAGCCAGTGCAGGTTCCTCAGGTGGCCGGAGATGTGGCTGCGTCGAGGGATGTCGAGGATGAGTCGGGCAGAGGCGTTCTGGATGCGTTGTAGTCTTTTCTGTAGCTTTGCTGTGGTTCCGGCATAGAGGGTGTTTCCGTAGTCCAGCCGGCTAGTGACGGGGGCTTGGGTGACCGTCTTCCTGGTTTCGATCGGGATCCATCGGAAGATCTTGCGGAGCATGCGGAGGGTATGAAAGCATGAAGAGGAGACGGCGTTGATTGGTCTGGTCATCGAGAGGGAGGAGTCCAGGATGAAGCCCAGGTTGCGTGCGTGGTCAGGGCTGGGGGCCACCAGGAGTCGTCCCAGGCGGAGGGTGATGGTCCAAGGATGAGGACTTCCGTCTTGTCTGAGTTCAGTTTCAGGCGGCTGTTCTTCATCCACTCGGCAACGTCTTTCATTCCTTTGTGGAGGCTGGTTCTGGCGGTGTCGGGGTCTCTGGTGAGGGAGAGGATCAGCTGGGTGTCGTCGGCGTTGGAGATGATATTGAGGTTGTGTTGGCGTGCGATGGCTGCGAGAGGTCTCATGGAGACGTTGAAGAGGGTGGGGCTGAGTGATGATCCTTGCGGGACGCCGCAGATGACTTCGGTGGCCTCGGAACGAAACGGGGGGAGGCGGACTCTCTGTTTTCTTCCAGCGAGGAACGAGATGATCCACTTCAGTGCCTTCTCTTGGATGCCGGTGTTGCTGAGGCGTTGGACTAGGGTGCGGTGGCAGACAGTGTCGAACGCGGCGGAGAGGTCCAGGAGGATGAGTGCCGCTGTTTCCCCGTTGTTGAGAAGGGCTCGATGTCGTCGGTGGCTGCGATGAGGGCGGTCTCGGTGCTGTGGTTGGCTCTGAAACCGGACTGCGAGGGGTCGAGGGATCCATTCGTCTCGAGGAAGGTGGCAAGCTGTCTGTTGACGATCTTCTCGATGACTTTGGCAGGAAAAGGGAGGATCGAGATGGGGCGGAAGTTTTTGAGGTCGGTGGGGTCCGCTGTTGGTTTCTTCAGTAGGGCGCTGAGCTCGGCATGCTTCCAGATCTCCGGGAAGGTGGCGGTGTCGAAGGAGGTGTTGATGACGTCTCGGAATTGGGGTGCGATGGTGGAGTCGGCCTTGTTGAAGACGTGGTGGGGGCAGGGGTCAGTCGGAGATCCAGAGTGGATGGTGTTTATCGTGCGGGCTGTGTCTTCGGTGGTCACTGCGGTCCAGGTGTGGAGGGTCGCGGTGGGATGCGTTGGTTCGACAGTTGGGTGCGAGGATGGTGTGCCGAAGCTGTTGTGGATGTCGGCAATCTTGTGGTGGAAGAACGAGGCGAGGGAGTCGCAGAGATCTTGTGAAGGGGTGATGTTGTTGTTGCCGGTGCTGGGGATGGAGAACTCCTTGACGATGCTGAAGAGTTCCTTGCTGTCGTGGGCGTTGTTGTCCAGTCGATCCTTCAGTGATTTCTTCTTGGTGGTGCGGATGAGCTGGTGGTGCTTGCGGGTCACATGTTTGAGGGCGGTCATGTTGTCAGTGGTCCGGTCGAGGAGCCAGGCTTTCTCAAGGGTGCGGCAGGTCTTCTTGGAGTCCTTGAGTTCATCGGTGAACCAGGGGGCCTTCTTGCTTCTGGGTTTGCTGGGAGGGTTCTTCAGTGGTACGAGGTCATTGGCACAGGCTGTCAGCCACTGCGTGAAGTTGCGGGCTGCTTCGTTGGGGTTCGGTGTGCTGGCAGGTGGGTTCTGGCTGAGGGAGGTGGTGAGCTGGTCGGCGGTGATCTTGCTCCAGCTTCTGTGAGGAACCTGTTGCGGGTGGTGGTGGGTAGTGGTTTTTCTGAAGCTGAAGTGGACGCAGCTGTGGTCAGTCCAGTGAAGTCCGGTGGGGTGGCTGAAGGCGATGTGCTTGCTGGAAGAGAAGACGGGTTCAAGCGTGTGGCCGGCGTAGTGGGTGGGGGTGTTGACCAGTTGCTTGAGTCCGAAGTTGGCGAGGTTGTCCAGCAGGGTGACGGTGTTGCGGTCCTTGTTGTTCTCCAGGTGGAAGTTGAGGTCCCCTAGGAGGATGTAGTCGGCGGAGGGGAGGGCGTGTGGGCTGATGAAGTCCGTGATGTCTTCGCTGAATTGTGTTCGTGGCTGCGAGCAGCAGCGAGGGGCAAACACACACAGCTGGTGGCCGTGCGGCGAGGGGTGTCCTGAGAGCAGGTCACACTCACCTGCGCCGCGCGGTCGCCATTTAAGGGCAAGTGGGAGGGAGGAGCAGCTGGGAGGCGGGAGCGGGGAGGCCACAGAACACAAAGAAGGCGTGGCCGCGTAGCCGGCGGCGGGAAGCGGGGAGCGGGGTGGGAAAGGCACAGGGGGGGAAAAACGAGCACGATTTACAGAAGGAAAAGGTACAAATTAAACAAAGGCAATACAAAGAACAACAAAATACAGTAAAAAAAACGTCCGAGCTGCGGGGGCAACGTACAGCGAGGCGGGCAGCTAGGGCAGCAGGCACACGGAACAGCGAGGCTGCGAGCAGCAGCGAGGGGCACACACACACAGCTGGTGGCCGTGCGGCGCGGGGGTGTCCTGAGAGCAGGTCACACTCACCTGTGCCGCGCGGTCGCCATTTAAGGGCAAGTGGGAGGGAGGAGCAGCTGGGAGGCGGGAGCGGGGAGGGCACAGAACACAAAGGGGGCGTGGCCACGTGGCCAGCGGCGTGGAAGCGGGGAGCGGGTCGGGAAAGGCACAGGGGGGGAAAACGAGCACGATTTACAGAAGGAAAAGGTACAAATTAAACAAAGGCAATACAATGTCACAAGGCTGAAGAACAACAAAGAACAACAAAATACAGTGAAAAAAACCGGCGGAGCTGCAGGGGCAACGTACAGCGAGGCAGGCAGCTAGGATGGCAGGCACACGGAACAGCGAGGCTGCGAGCAGCAGCGAGGGGCACACACACACAGCTGGTGGCCGTGTGGCACGGGGGTGTTCTGAAAGCATATTATAATATGGAGGAGGGGGTTGAAAAAGAAAGCGCGCTGTTGCTGTCTTCATTTAAATAAGGTTCTGAGTTACCTACTTCTTGGGAGCAATGTTTATTTATAATGTATAGTTATAGTGCAGTGCTTAATTCTGGCCCGGGTAGTGCAAATTCTTTGCAACAAAATAGTAGGTGTGGTCGCGCTGCAAAAAATTAAGTTTAGGTTTGAAACAGTTTCTATTAAGCAATCACAAATATACTTTCTTAGGAAAGTGTAGCTGTATATATCAGAGGGTTGACAAATAAAAACACAATTCATTAAATATCCCTTAAGCGTGGCCACACCCTCCTTTTTTGTCACTTATAGGTTGTAAAAGTGTTGCCCCATATTCTTGTTAATATAAGATGGCATCAGTTATTTTAGATAAAGTAGAAAAGAAGTTCTACAAGAAACAATCACGCACTACATCATTTCAGGTCACAATAACAAGTAAAAAATAGTTAAACACAAATTATGTCATATTACCTGGAAATGCGCACTTCATCAAAACATTAAATAAAGCACTATGTATACAGGTTTTTTTTAGGGACTACTATTTTATAAAATATTAGCAGTGTTACAAACTGTGAGTTAGTACGTTATCAACGGAAATAACTGTAGTAAATGCTGTTAATATCTCGCAGAGATAGATCTCTAACTCCTCTGAAGTACTATCATTTCACAGTATTATAATATACACAGTGACTTGATAGTATTCCACAGGAGAAGAAAACCAAAATGTTTACAAACCCTATTCTGTAGAAGTCGGGAAAGTTTTGTCAAAGTGCTTAGAGGTTGCTAACTGCACTGCTAACAGATCACATACTTCTTTAAGAATATATTGGCAAGTAGTAATATATACAATACTATCCCTATATATTCTATGAGGAGAACGAGAATAGGAACCACAACAAAGAAAAAGAGAAATGCGAAAATATCAATTAAGAAATGTAGGCTTTATCAAAGGCATTCAGTAAAAAAGAATCTATGGAAATAATCTTTTTTTAAACTGTAATTTTGAAAAATATTCTCACTATAAAAATATATGATCAAGTAAGTTATAAAGGTTAGTAAGCTGTATTTCAGATGGTTTACTCCTGGCGGCAGCAAATCTCCAATTCCTCTTGTGTGAGAATATGATACTCTACTACAATATAGAGTGTTTAAAAAAAGATCAATACCGAAATATTTTTCAGCAGTGAATATGTTCAAAGCTTTTTCTTTCCAGAACTTCGAAATCTTTCGTCTTCACGCCGACGGCTCATAAACTCCTCTCAGATCATAATGACTGTGAATCTTATAATATACATATTCAGAGTATATGATCAAAGGGGGGAAACAGAGTAAGAAGGAAAAGCTGTTCACGTTACATATGAATCTTTAGTCTTCGCGTCGACGGGTCACCGACACCTTTGAAGTTCGCTATACTCTGATTATTACAATGTGCATAGTTATGTTATGTTATGTTAATTTTTAATTTTCAAGTGCATACAGCTACCCAACAAGGGTTTCCCAGCGCAGGTCCTGAAAGAAATTCGGAAAACGCAAATTAGAATTATTGGTTGAAAAGCCAAGTTTTTAATTGCTTGCGGAAGTTGGAGTACAAATTCCACAGTTGCACAGGGTTGGGCTGAGGAAAGAGAAAGAGCGCCCTCTCATTCTCACCATTTTGAACCTGGGAATTTCAAATTTCTCTTCTGTGGAAGAGCGTAACATGCGGGCGTTACTGGGACATAGTCACAGTATATAACCTCAAAGGAGCCAGAACTGGGCGTTTCTCAATACAAGCTGCTGACGTTACATATAAACGGCAATAACAATTTTTTCGTAATACAAATCTTTAAATATTCACAAATAGGTACGTATTATAAATATCTACTATGCCATAACCAAACAACTTACAACTCCGTAGTATGTTTAGTTGTTGCAAAAGAAGAATCCGATGCTAGAAAAGGGAACCTGCATCACACAATAGACACGCGTAAATAACTCGCAAAAATGAAACTAATCAAACACAGGTGGGGTTTATATACTTTTTGGTTATTGAGTAGTCTATGGAAGGAAGATGCGGAATTTAGATGTCAGATTTTACAGTTGACACATGCTCCCGTTTTTACTGTTTCACTTGTGCACTATTGGCCATCAGACATGGGCCCAGCCCCGTCCCCCTCTCCATCGGCAAAAACGCTTGGCATCACCTTAAACAGTGACCTCTCGCTCAAAACGCAAGTTGGTCAGGTAGTTTCCAAATGCCTTTTTCAACTAAGGAAAATCCGGAAGGTTCGCCGACTTCTGACCCGCGAAGCCTTGATACAGGTGGTGCTTGCCACTGTGATTTCCCACTTAGATTATGCCAACTCAATCTACCTGGGTCTCCCTCAGTTCCTCCTCAAACGTCTACAGATGGTGCAGAACCACGCTGCAAGACTGATTCTAAGCTAGCCCAGATGGCACCCAGCAACCCCCCTTCTGAAATCACTCCACTGGCTCCCGGTAACTCAACGCTGCATTTTTAAAGCCAGCTGCTTGATGTTTAAAGCACTCTACGGCAAAAGTCCCAAATTCATCTCCAAACTGATCATAAAATACAACCCGCCTCGAAGTTTACGCTCAGCACACCTCTGTCTTCTACAAACACCCTCCTTCAAACGCAAAAGGCTGGGTGGCTGTAGATTTGGCATCCTGGCACCTCGCCTATGGAATTCCCTCCCCCTCGAGATCAGATCATGTCCTGACCTCCTGTCATTCAGGAAGCTACTAAAGACCTGGCTCTTTTTACAAGCTTATCACTAATCCCTAATCTCCTCCTCTGACCACACTCTGTTCTCACAGCGCCAGGAAACCAACCGGTGGCAGCGCGCTATACAAACCTTTGTTAACATAACATAACATAACATGTTGGGAAAAGTTATAAAATGTGAAGTAGTAAAGGTTACACTTTCGATTCTCAGAAGTATAAGTTCCTTAATATGTGCATACGTTGAAGAGCTTAAAAAGTGTTACCCGGCAAACCGTGTAATTTCCTTTCTTGTGACTGAAAACATCTATTAATTGCCATCATTCTAAATATAAGATATAAAAAAAATATTGTTCAGACTAGAAGGAAAAAAAGTATGTGCTAATATTTCTCATTACTATGGTTTTAAATAAAAAAAATACCAGCATTTGTAAAGCGTACAGGTACCCCCGGAAAGATGTGCCGGTGCTCGGGGGCATCAAGAAGATTAAGCAAGGTGTTGCCCACAGTGACATAGTGGTAGGCTAACGTGCCGCTGGAGCCGGGAATCGAACTGTGAATGCTGTTTTTCGAAGTCAGATATCATAGCTGCTGCGTGACACTTTTTCCACACTTATATGTTAATTACTGCTAATTAAGTTTTAGACATTGTTAAATTATAACTTATATCAGACTACTGTTACAGTTAGTTTTTCACTACAAAAAGTATGCACGTCTTTTTAAAATTTACTTATAAACAATATAGGTTTCAGGGACAGTATAGTTCAAAAATAGCATTTATAAATCCTTTGGAATTCACAGAGAAAAACATAGGTTTTACAGACGTTAAAGTTAGAACTTATTATTTAAAAAACCTTTGAAATTCATTGAAAAAACCATCTGGACGATATAGTTAGCTGGACATTTCACTCCTACAAAACCATAGAAATTCCACCGTTATAGTAAGTTCAGTTAAATATAACTCACGCCCCCGCAATGCACTGCTCATGACGTCACATATTACATCATTAATAGCATGGTCAGTGACATCACTGATGACATCTCCAATTACATCACTGTAAAATACAGACTACCATTTTCTAAGCCATCAAGACACCAATACAGTTACTACATATGCACTCACTGATTCCTAGGTCTACACACAACTCCACTCATTCACCCATACAATCACTTATACATGCAGTCACTCATCAATACAACACTATCATATGCACTCATACACCTATTCAGACACTCACACACCGCCACTCATCCATGGAGTTACTCACAGACCTAGTCAGTCATGAAAAGAATCAATCACACTCCCATTTACTCACCTAAACAGTTATACACACACCAACTCACGTATTCATACAGATAGTAATGCATACTTACTCTCTTATATTATCACTGATACAAGTATACACTCATCCATACAGCCACTCTCACAATCACTCACTCTCACATATAGGAATTTATATACACCATCACTCACATATACTGCCTTTTACATATGTAGTTACTCACATGTACCACTGAGACATACATTCACTCACCAACACACCCATACACCCACTCACCCACTCATAGAGCTGTTTCCTCATGCACTCTTAAACCCACACACCCAGTGAATCAACTACTCACACATCTATGCACATAGTCACACACATCCAACCCACCCACACACGCACTCAGGCACCCATACAAATACTCAGGCAAACAATCAATAACTCATATAGACACTCATGTAGCTACTGACCAACCCAGGTACCCGCTTACACAACAACAGGCAGACTGATACAGACATTCACACAGTTTAGTTACTAACCCATGCATTCAGTAAGTCACGTTTAATCAGTCACTTATACAATCAGTCAGACACCTCCTAAATCCTCCATCCAGACACTTATACACCCACTCCTGCTTCAATACATCATGGCATATATATAAAACATACTTAAACTTTGCAGAAACACACAGTCACTGGATGATGTAATCAGTGATGTCATTTGAGATGCCATCAGAGATGTCATCAGTGATGTCACTGACCATGCCATGAATGATGTAATATGTGACGTCATGAGCAGTGCATTGCAGGGGTGCAAGTTATAGTTAGCTGTTTCTATGTTTTTGTACGAGTGAAATGTCCAACTAACTATAACGTCCCTGAAACCCATGGTTTTTTCAGTGAATTTTTAAGGTTTTTTAAATGCTAATTTCTAACTATAACATCTGTAAAGCCTATGTTTTTTTCAGTGAAAAATAAAAATAAAATATATATATATATATATATATATATATATATATATATATATATATATATATATATATTCACTGAAAAAAACCATAGGTTTCACACCAGTTATAGTTAGGAATTAGCATTTAAAAAACCTATTAAATTCACTGAAAAAACCATAGGTTTCACACCAGTTATAGTTAGCTGGAAATTTTACTGATATAAAACCATTGAAATTCCCACGTTATAGTTAGTCGGACTCACTATAACTTGCGCGTGCAATGCACTGCTGATGACATCACATATTACATCACTCATGACATGGTCAGTGACATCACTCATGACATCACTGATGACACCATCCTTGTGACACAGTCACAGACCTCCTCTCAGTGTAAAGTAACCCTTGAGACACATATTCAAAAATAGAAACTGAAATTTTTAAAAAATGGACATACCTATATCAGTTACAACAAGCAATTCTGTACTTCCACTATCTATGTACACATCCATTCATTCACCAACAGTTCTATATAGTCACTCATACATATACTCACTCATCATATGAAGAGATACACCTATACATCCTGTTACACACCGACATTCATCCAAAAGTTACTCACACACATATTCACACGTGCAAATAAACTATTGAACAACCATTTATTTGAATATAGAGTTATACACACACTTCCACCTTACTTCTATTGAAAATTACACATATTTATTCTCTTAAACAATCACTTATAGAAACACATACTTATTTAAACAGGAAATCTTACAATCTCTTACTCTCACATATACTCACTTATATACATCAATATTCATATATACTAGATTAAAACATATGTAGTTACTGATAAAGACACTAGTGAGACAGTCATTCACTCACTAACAAACACATATAGACACTCATCCACCCATACAGTCCTGTACATATGCTGTCTTCAAAACACATACAAACAAAGAGTCAGTCACTCATGCATCTATGTGCTAAGTAATACCCCCACCAAACCATATAGACACTCATACTGATACTAATAAAAATATCAAATAACCCATATACATACGCATGTAGCTACTTATCAACACATGTAGCCACTTATACACAAAGTGAAACACTAATATATGTATTTAAATATTTAAACATAACTCACTAATATTTATTTTTCAGAAAGACACATATTCACTGGATGGTGTCATCAGTGATGTCATGAGTGATGTCACTGACCATGTCATGAGTGATGTAATATGTGATGTCATCAGCAGTGCATTGCACGCGCAAGTTATAGTGAGTCCGACTAACTATAACGTGGGAATTTCAATGGTTTTATATCAGTAAAATTTCCAGCTAACTATAACTGGTGTGAAACCTATGGTTTTTTCAGTGAATTTAATAGGTTTTTTAAATGCTAATTCCTAACTATAACTGGTGTGAAACCTATGGTTTTTTTCAGTGAATTTCAAAGGTTTTTTTAATGCTAATTCCTAACTATAAGTTTCACTTTATAAATAAGACTGTTAGCACTCTAGTTGTTCTTTTTAACACTCTGGTACATTCTGTCATTGGGCTACAGTTGGGCTACATCTAGTTGAATTTTGGGCTACATTTACAATTTTTGATCTCTGGTGGCCATCTTTGGGCTACATTGGGCTACTTTGGGCTACATTTGGGCTACATTTTGGCTCTAACATATATTAAGCCCAATGTAGCACAATACATATTTTTATAAAGTTAATTTTTTTACAAACCACTTCAGAATAGGGCTACCTGTCTCTACAATTATCCCATTTTTTTTTTTTTAATTTTTGGGGGGAGCGCTCCCGGAGCGCGCCCCGGAGTGCGCCCCGAAAAGCGTATTTCTGAAAAGCGCCCCCGGGCGCGCTCCGGGGAGCGTCTCGTAAGCGTCAATATCGCAAACGAAAACATGATCGTGACGTATCGCGTAGCCGCGACCGCGTGATACGCACGGCGTAAGCGCACCCGGAAGTACTCGAGCGAATACGATCGCACAACGTAAACTTCCGGCGCGCTTACGCTGCGCGACCCGGGCCGCGCCCCCGGGCGCGTAGCGTAAGCGCGTCGGGTCATGTGAGCAGAAAATAACACTTTTCATTGGTTCATAACAGTTTTAGTTTCATAATGATGAAGCCCCTGGTCTTGTGACCTGAAAATAACACTTCTCATTGGTTCAGGACAGTTTTTTTTTCTAAATGATGAAAGACCCCACCTTTTTTCCTTATTCTGACTTTGTCCTTTGACTGAGGAAGACCTGTTTGTTGCTCTCTCTACTTTTTTGCTCTAAATAATGGCTTCATTAGTAGCATCAGCTGGTGCATCTGCCCCACCACCACCACCACCACCACCAAGAGGACCAGCTCCAAATTATATTGGTGGTCAAGAACAGGAGGAGGAGGAAGAGGAAGAGGAGGAGGGGAGAAGAAGATGGCTGCCAGAAGAAAATACACCTTATAAACCCAAACCACACATTATTTGGCAGTTTTTTTCAATTCCAGAGGGGAAAAAAAAGGTGAATGCTCCCAAGGTGACTTGCCTCATCTGCAATGATGAACTTTCACGGGGCAACCCAAACAAGAAATATTCTTTTGGTAACTATACCATGATTCGGCACATGACAAGAAAGCATCCAAACAACTACTCTCGAGCAGAGTTCCGGGAACTGGCCAGTAACCTCCCCCAGTCATCAAGGACCCCCTCCCAAAGAAACCAACCCACTTCCTCGCAACCAGAAACATCTGAGGTGATGCCTTGCATTCAGCCGAGATTTGCTGATTTTAAAATTACTTGTACTGCTTGTGGCAAGCTTATCTCCTATGGGGAACAAAGTATTAAGCTCATCGTCCTTGCAGGTGATAATCACAAGTGCCCCAAAAAGAAATAATTTTTGGGTTTTTTTGTTTTTTTGCTCCAGTTGAGCCAGTTTCAATTCCCTTTTTTTGTTTCTCCCCCTAAAAAATACAAAAAAAAATATAAAACTGTTTTGAAAAGCCAAAAAAAGTTCAAAAAGTTCAAAAAACACAACAAAAATATAAAACAACAAAAAGAAGAAAAAAAAAAGTTCTTTTTAGAACTACCTCCAATTTCTAAATAAAAACTTCATTTTTTTGAAAACTCTGTCATCTTTTTCCCTCATTTTACGCTCCCCGGTGCGCTACCTGGTGCGCGCACCGGGCGCTTCCCCCGCGCAAAACGTAAAAAAAAAAAATATTTTAAATGCCCCGCGGGGCCCTTTTATAGCCCCCACATCAAACCTAGGGGGTCAAAGGGGTCTATCCCTGACGCCTTATGGTCAGTTCCCACTTTGTTTTAGCCGCCTCTTATGTCTCGATTTTACCGAGACACAAGATGGCGACCGCTCTGGACTGTTTGGAATGTTTACAGACACCCGAGAGCCAATCAGCTTTTCATGCGCACCTCGCGTGTCGCGCCTGGAGCGCTCTCCGGTGCGCGCACCGGTGCGCTGCTATAGATATATATATTTTTTTTAACCTAAATTACTCAAAATCCACTGGAGCACATATCTTGAGACATAGCAAAGGCACATCGGGCTACCAGTCCCTACAATTTTGCCAAGTTTGGTGTAAATCCATTCAGCCGTTCGGGCTAAAAGTGAAATCGACCGCCCTATGGAAATTAACATGGGGAAAACGCGTTTTGGGACCCCCCTTTTATCTCGGCCCCCGCTTGACGAATCCCCCCCAAACTTTCAAGGAAGGACCGGAGCTCGACGAGGCCATTTTCAGGAAATTTTCAGGCAGATTCGTCAACCGGTGCCAAAGTTATTCCAAATAGAATTTTGAGATTTAACATTGAAAAAAATCCTAACTATAACTACCTACTGGCGACCGCCAGTAGGTAATATATATATATATATATATATAGTAACCACGATTCTAATTGTCAAATCCTCAGCAACAAACAGGTATGGACCACAACGTAGAGGTTCAGTGTAGTGCTTTTATTGCAGAAATATGTGCATCCAGAAATTAAAGCAGCAAGTGCCCAGCCTGACGCGTTTCGACCACGTTTCCACGGTCTTGATCACATGACGCGCTGGATCAGTAAAAATCATTATATAGTGTACCAGCCAATTGAGTTCCCAATCTAACCACAGCCTTACAGCAATAGAAATGGACAACATACTATATAGGCGCCAATACTCTATATGTCAGTGTTAAAGCCTGAGATCTATTACAAACTTGGAAACAAAGCAGAAATGCTACTCACAATTCCATAATTTAACCGGATTGAAATATATTGGAAAGATGAACACTTTTACCAAGTGGAAATATCAGTGTGATCAACTAAATAAAATGCAGTTAGAATTCATGTATGATATTTAAAACATCCCCCTCGAAGTAATATAATCACTGTTGCTGTAAAATATATAAAGTGCTGAAAGTTAAAGTGCAAGTGCATAAAAAAAATGTGCAAAATATCAACATTGACTCACCATTGTTGTTCAATAGTGCATTTTAAAAACAGCCTAAGGCATGCCTTTTTATATATATATATATATATATATATATATATATATATATATATATATATATATATATATATATATATATATATATATATATATATATATATATATATATATATATATATATATAAAGTGCTAGTGCACTATACACATCTGACTAACCTCAGAATGCCCAATTGTAAACAAAATGTCCATTTGTTAACAAGAATATTAATTCCATATTGCGCGAAAGTCAATAATATTTAGATAAAGTGCTAGTGTACTGTAAACATATGACTGGTGCAAAAAACAATAGACGTCATCATTGATTATATTACAGCCTTGTGACCGTGGGACTATGGCGGGCCGGAAAATCAGGCAAGGAGGCCGTATGTAGTGGGCAATGATGGGTCTTTAATAGTGACAAGAACAGAGTCAGTACAAGCGGGGAAGAGGTAGTACAGAAGTGAAGCTCCTGGCGATGATGTCTTGTCTTCTCCCTCAGGCGATGGAACCGCTTCTCCGGTAAGGATGCGAGCTGGGTGGTCCTCGGAGGAAAGGGAGACAACACAAGGAGCGGTTAGTCCAGCCTGACTTGTTATGATACCGTTCCGTAACCAGCACCGGGAGTGTACAGGAAGATAGAGCGGCAGTGAGGGGAGGGCAGTGGGACGGAATCGGAAGGGAAAGAGAGAGAGAGTGTCTGGTGAGGGATTGTGAGGGGGAAACCTATAAACTAAGTGCTGTACAAGTGGTGACGTGCTATACAAAGTCTTTACAGTGAAAGCCAGGCCTCGTGCTACTAATGAGAGAGATGTACAATATATACAAAGCACAGAGGGGCAGATTTATGTTAACTGGCGCATCCCGAGGGATGCGCCAGTTAACATGCGCCACAGTGCGCCTCAGCTACGCCACCCATGGTGCGCCGCATTTATGATGCGGCGCACCATGGGGCAAAAACGGCACAGATGCGTCACGCATCTGTGCCGTAAAAGTGACGCATTGCTGGAGTTGCGTCGCAAGCGCGATGCAGCTCCTGCAATGCTCTGGGGGGGCCTATTCTTTCAATGCTGCCTCAAGCCTTACGCCTGCTTCAAGCAGGCGCAGGGTTTTGACGCAGCATTGCCCTGAAAGTGACTGAGTGAAATCTCATAGATTTCACTCAGCCACTTTCAGGAGGCGTTCCTGCGCAGGAACGCCCCCCCCTGCACAAGAACGCCTCCTCATGGCGCAGTGCTGTACAACGTGACGCATCTCCTAGATGTGTCACGTTGTAAATAGGGCGCAGGGATGCGCCACGTTTCCGCTCCATTGCGTCACGCAACGGCGGCGTAAACGTGGCGCAAGCCCTTCATAAATCTGCCCCCTAGTGTGCTACTGAGGTGGATTCGGTATTACTCACACGCTCCTCCGCAACTCCCAGGTGAGTTGCGGCCGCTCTTCAGCCTCCTCCTCTGGACTCCACCAGTCTTCGCTCCACTCTTCTTCTCCTTCGATCATCTGGTCTGCTTCAACGCCGGTCCGAGCCTCCTGCCACGAGATCGCTGCTCCGACGGCGTCTCTGTCCTTGCTTCCGCTTTTTCCCTGTTCCGGCGGTGATTCCGAGGCGGGACTTCCGGGGATCAGGTGGTTGTGGTTCCGGGAGACGTCCGCTCCGGATTGGTTCCTGGAAAATAGAGAGGGGAGGGGTGCTGGTTGTCAAGGCTGTGTCCAAGGACGCTTCATCGCAGGCTGCTGTGAAGGGTGAGCGCCCGATAAGGGGAGGTACGGGTGAGGCTGGCGATAGTCCCGCATCACATCCCCTTCCCCTAGCTGTCCTTCTTGTACGGGTTGGGCTGAGGGGGTACCGGGAGAGGAAGTCGGCATTTCCTTGGTCAGAACCCTTACGATGGATGGTTGTAAAGCGATATGGTTGTAGGGATAAAAACCAACGGAGGACCCGGTCATTATGCCCTTTGTTCCGGGCCATCCACTCTAAAGGGGCATGGTCTGTGTAGATAACGAAGTCCCGTCCATCCAAATAGTAGCGGAGGCTCTCGACGGCCCATTTAATGGCAAGAGCCTCTTTTTCTACGACCGCATAGTTCATTTCGCGGGGAAACAGTTTCCTACTCAAATACAGTATCGGTCTCTCGTTTCCTTTTTCGTCTGTTTGAGAGAGAACGGCCCCCAGGCCTTGGTCTGATGCGTCCGTCTGTAGTGGGAAGGGTTGGGACTGACCAGTACCGGCTCTGAGGTCAAGGATGCTTTGAGCCCTTGAAAGGCCTGTAGGAGCGAAGGTGTAGGGTTTCGCAGGGTGGCTTCGGTCTTGGCTGTCTTTTTTAACAAGTCCGTAAGGGGAGCTGCTCTTTGGGAGAAGTTGGGGACGAACCTCCGGTAGTATCCTAGGAGACCTAGAAAGGCTCGTAGGTCTTTTCGGGTTCTGGGGAATGGAAGGGCTTGGATGGCTTCTACCTTGTTCTGTTGGGGTCTGATAACACCTTCTCCTAATAGGAAACCCAGGTATTTGACAGTTTGGGCTGCTAAGATGGTTTTAGCGGGGTTGATGGTAAACCCATAGGAACCCAATGAAGCGGCAACTTGTCCCAAGTGTTCTAGATGTTGTTCCCAACTGTCACTGAAGATGATGATATCATCAAGGTATGCCCCTGCGTATAGGGAGTGGGGCCTCAGTATTCGGTTCATGGCTCTTTGGAAGGTGGCAGGGGCGCCATGTAAGCCAAAGGGCAAAACAGTAAATTGGTACAGCCCTGCCGGGGTGGAGAAAGCAGTCTTTTTCTTGTCCTGTTCTCGCAGGTGAATCTGCCAATATCCCTTGCACAGGTCGAGCGTGGATATGTACTTAGCTTTCCCTATCCGCTCGACCATTTCGTCAACACGTGGTAGGGGATACGTGTCAAAGGAGGATACCTTGTTTACCTTGCGGAAGTCTATACAGAATCTTACCGACCCGCTGGGTTTGGGCACTAGGACAATGGGCAAATTCCAATCGCTCATGGAGGGTTCAATGATTCCCATATGTAACATTTGTTCGACTTCCTGTTGGATGACGGCCCGTCGGGCTTCGGGGACCCGGTAAGGTCTTAATCTGACTACCTTCCCTGGTTCTGTGTGGATGGCATGCTCCGTAATCGTGGTATGCCCTGGAGAGGAGGAAAATACGTGGCATGAGGGCAAGAGGACCCTATGAAGAGCTTGTCTTTGCCTCCCGGTTAACTCAGGGTCGAAATATGGTTCAAAGGGGAGGGTTGGGTGGTGAGGCATATTAGTCAAGACGGGTTGGGGCCCCTCCCATTTCTTAAGGAGGTTGATATGATATATTTGGGTCGTACCCCGTGTGGGGTCCAGCTCCAGTTCGTAGGTTACAGGGGTTACCTGTCGGAGGATGGTATAGGGGCCTTGCCATTGGCCCAGTAGTTTTTGGTCAGATGATGGCATCATTAAGAGAACCAGGTCTCCGATGGAAAAGGTACGGGTTTTGGTGCCTTTATCATATTGTCTCTTCTGGTGGTTCTGGGCGTTTTCCATGTTTTGGCGGACTATGTCTCGGATGACGGCCAGGTGGGTTTTGAGATTCTACACATATTCAGGAAGGGGACGGGTTCTGTCCGGTTCAGCTTTCCAGGCCTCTTGGGCCATGTCCAGAAGGGTACGGGGGGTCGACCATACAGGAGCTCAAATGGCGAATAGCCAGTGCTGCTCTGGGGTTTGCATTGAATGGCAAACAAGGCCAATGGCAGCATCTCTTCCCATCGTTTGGCTTCTAGGGCTAACAGTTTCTTTAAAGTCAGTTTCAAGGTGGCGTTATAGCGCTCAACTAACCCGTCCGTTTGGGGGTGGTATGCTGCAGTTCTGATCTGTTTTATTCCGAGATGTGAACACACCTGTCGCATGAGGCTGGAAACAAAAGGGGTGCCCTGATCCGTAAGGATCTCCCGAGGAAATCCTACCCTAGAAAAGATAGCGATGAGTGCTTTGGCTATACACTGAGTGGTGGGCTGCCGCAAGGGAACGGCTTCAGGGAAGCGGGTGGCGTAGTCCACAAGGACCAAGGCATAACGACATCCACTTCGCAAGGGTATAAGGGGACCTATAATATCCATCCCGACCCGGCTAAAGGGGACATCAATGAGGGGGAGCGGTTGTAGAGGGACCCTAGGAGGACGGTATCGGCTGTTTTTCTGACAAACCGGGCATTCACTGCAGTAGGTCTTCACCTGTTGATGGACACCCAGCCAATAGAACTTCTCCAGGATAGCCTGACTTGTTTTTGCGTCCCCGAAATGACCCCCCAGGAGGTGGCTGTGGGCAAGAAACAGGACCTTGTCTCGGAAGGGTCCGGGGACTAACAGCTGGGGAGCCTGCTGGGGCCCTCCTTTTCGGTATAACAGTCCTGCTCTCTTGAAAACATAGGGACCTACATGCAAGGGATCTTCATTATCCACGGCCCTGGCCCATGCTTCCTGCAGGAGGGGGTCTTCCCTTTGTGCGGCCCTAAATTCTCTGTCAGTCTGCCAGGGGTGTTTCTCAGGTATAACCGGGAAAGCACTGGAGTAACTCTTTTTTTCGTGGCGTCTCTGGGTTCGTGTTTTCTTGGGTCGAGGAGTCGGGGCCACCACCGGTTGATCCTGAGAGAAAGGGGCTTCTTTCCACCAGCGAGCAAAAGAGTCGGTTGTCTCTTGTAGGAGTCCGGGGAGCCCGGAATAATCACTCCCCAAGATCGCCTGTTCTGGGAGGTTTGGGACCAATCCGACGGTGAGATCGGTTCCGGGATCAGCGGGGTGTTGCACCCGGATTCGTGCAGTCGGGTACCTTCTCGTGTCGCCATGGACACATTGTATATCGACCATACCCATGCGAGGACCAACAGGGTTGATCAAGTCTTGAGGCCGTAGGACACTTTGCCGACATCCTGTGTCTGCTAGGGCGAGAACAGGTTGTCCATCGATGTGCACTGGAAAATGAAATGGAGGAGGGGTGGCCCCCGGGTTGGCACAAACATAGTTCCGGACGAGGCCAACCTCCATGGGTTCCTCCTTTTGTGGACACATACGGGCAATGTGGCCATATCCTCCACAATTATAACATTGCGGCCCTTGGTGGGGTGGTCTGTACAATATGGGAGCAGGCATCAAGAGAGGCGGTTCCGGTCTTCGTGGAAGCAGGGGTCTGGGTGCACGACTCCCACCCGGGTTGTGCAGTCGGTTGTGATGTTCTTCACATCCTCGTTGTAATTCTTGGGCTCTGTTGTAGGCAGCGGCTGTCTCTACAGCGGTTTCGAGTGTGAGACGGGCGTGTTGTCGTACCCATCTCTGAGTGGCTGGATGTAGGGAAGCCAAGAATTGTTCTAGATATATCTTTCCTAGGATCTCTTCCTTTGAGGACGTGTCAGGTTTCAACCATCGGTTTGCCAAGTCTTTAATGCGGAAGGAGAGGGCTCTGGGGTTTTCTTGCGGTCCTTCTTTAGCTTGCCACAGTTTAACCCTGTAAGTCTCATCATCAATGCCAAGGCGTTCCAGGATGCAGGTCTTGATGTCCGCATAGGGTGTGTTCCCCTGAATATTGGCTTGTTGGTAGGCGGCCTGGAGATCGCCGGTCAAAAGCGGGCCCAGATATTGACCCCAGCGGTCGGCTGGCCATGAGGCTGCCTGTGCAAGTCTCTCAAAATTGGTAAAGAAATAGTCCGGATCCTCCCCCGGCACGTACTTTTGTAGAACAATCGATGGGAGGGAGGCCACCGGTCTCTGCTGACCTAGGGCATCGCTAAACTTTCCCATGGCTTGGTCGTGTGCAACTCCTTGGCCCTTAAAGACGTCATGTAGCTGGCCTCTGTCGTCCTCTGCGGTTTTAAGGAACCTCTCTATTAATGCTCCCCACTGCTCTTGGGTTTCCGCCATTTGATTGACGACGGCCTCCATGCTTCCAGCTGATCCCACTTCTGACACCACTTGTGACCATGGGACTATGGCGGGCCGGAAAATCAGGCAAGGAGGCCGTATGTAGTGGGCAATGATGGGTCTTTAATAGTGACAAGAACAGAGTCAGTACAAGCGGGGAAGAGGTAGTACAGAAGTGAAGCTCCTGGCGATTATGTCTTGTCTTCTCCCTCAGGCGATGGAACCGCTTCTCCGGTGAGGATGCGAGCAGGGTGATCCTCGGAGGAAAGGGAGACAACACAAGGAGCGGTTAGTCCAGCCTGACTTGTTATGATACAGTTCCATAACCAGCACCGGGAGTGTACAGGAAGATAGAGCGGCAGTGAGGGGAGGGCAGTGGGATGGAATCGGAAGGGAAAGAGAGAGAGAGTGTCTGGTGAGGGATTGTGAGGGGGAAACCTATAAACTAAGGGCTGTACAAGTGGTGACGTGCTATACAAAGTCTTTACAGTGAAGGCCAGGCCTCGTGCACTAATGAGAGAGATGGACAATATATACAAAGCACCTAGTGTGCTACTGAGGTGGATTCAGTATTACTCACACGCTCCGCCGCAAGGCTGTGTCCAAGGACGCTTCATCACAGGCTGCCGTGAAGGGTGAGCGCCCGAAAAGGGGAGGTACGGGCGAGCCTGGCGATAGTCCCGCATCACAAGCCTCCAAAATATACAGTGCATATAATTCAAGGAGCTAAAACCAGTTAAAAAACCCTCTTAAACCAGATAACCCGGTTAAAACCCAGTAAAAATAGAGTTAAAAACTGGATAAAAATCCACATTAAAACCACACAGCATAGCATATAAGGTTGACAAAGTGAAACCAGTCTTATAAGAAATTATGCAGATCTTCCCCAGTAAAGACCATTGGACATTTTAGTGTCTAGCAGCATGATAAATTCTGATTCTAACTGCCATAGTCTCCTTTCTCGAATACCACCTCTGATGGATTTGGGCACTGAACCTAAAACATAATAAATCAAGTCATTGATATTGGTGTTATGAACTAATTTGAGATGGCGAGCCACTGGATAGTTGGGATCAGAGTTGTCTACTGCACGTAAATGTTGGAGTATTCTAATAAAAACTTGAAGTTTTGTACTCCCAACATATTTAAGATGGCATGTGCATTCCAATATATAGACTGCAAAATTCGTCCTCCAGGTGTAATGACCCTGTATCTTAACAGGTTTGGAATCAAACGCAGAAGTGTATGTAGTGGTGTTTTTGCCAAATGTATATGCTTGGCATGAGCTACACTTAAAAAACCCTGACCGTGCTGACAACCAAGTGCTGGGGACAGTCACCTCTTGACTCGGTTTAACGAGAGCATCTCTCATCGAGGGTGCTCACCTAAAGGTTAAAGAAGGAAGCTCTGGCAATATTTGTGACATAGTAATCCGACAACGCAATGGGCCAACTTTTATAGAGGATCTTTTGTACCTTTCTCTCTTGTTGACTATAAGTTTTGATAAGTCTCACTGAGTTCATGGGTTCAGAGGTATGCTCGGTGGTGGTTGTCTGAACAGGGAGTACACTGGTGGTAATAGCCGCCAGACACTCTTCCCTACAGTGCCTGTTGGCTCTGTTTAATGCAGCTTTCAAATCTTTAGTTTTATAGCCCCTGGCACTAAATTGCTGCGAAGCTCTGACTGACAGTTACTTAAATCAGCCTCAGAACTTCAAATGCCCCAGATTCTTAAAAACTCCCCATAGGAGATACTTTGAATCAAATGGTTAGGGAGAGAACTGCTCACATGGAGTGCAGAATTTCCAGAAGTCTTTTTCCTATGAAATTTGGTATGAATGGAGTTGTCTTTAATATATAACTCTACATCTAAGAACTGCACACTCACTTTGCTTATGTCAGCAGTACATTTCAGATTCAGCATTTTATTGTTTATGGTCTCAATAAATTGTCTAGCCGATTCCATAGATCCTCTCTAAATTAAACAGACATCATCTATACATCTCCACCAATGGAGTACATGGACATCATATATAGCTTTATGGAGGGTCCTGAGGACATGCTCCTCCCACCGGCCAACGTGTAAACATGCATAGCTGGGAGAGAAGCAGGCTCCCATCGCCACCCCTTGTAACTGCTTTTAAACATCCCTATTGAACATAAAGTAGTTGTTTGTGAGGCAACTCACAATCATTTTTAAGATCATCCTATTGTGTTCATACAGATGGATGCTGCGTTTATCCAAGTAGTATCGAACTGCTTCAATGCCCTCAGAAAGATGGATAATATATTATATATATATATATATATATATATATATATATATATATATATATATATATATATATATATATATATATATATATATATATATATACTCGACACTTCATGCCACAAGCTCACATGTGCACCACCTGATCACCAGCATCCCCTATGGATGCTTAGGTTAAGGCGGATACACAGCAAAGACAAAGACCTACTGAAAGCACAGATAGTGAGCAAATCTAGATTTCTAGAATGGGGCTATAGTGACAAACTCATTGATACTGCCATCAGTAAATCCATTGTTAAAGAGCGCTTCAATCTGCTCTTAACAGGCAGGAATAACCAGAGCAATTTGGAAATACCTAACAGGACTGATACCACTGTGAATACAGTCTCTAAAAATGACAACTCTTTTAGACTGGTTATTCAATATAGCCAACAACATAGGAAGATTGAATTTATAATAAAAAACACTGGCCACTAGTATTGAGTGACCCAGTAATAGGTTCGAATCTACCCAAGAGACCCTCAATTACCTACAGTAGAGGCCGCTCAATGGAAGATGAGCTTATAAAAACTAGCCCGGGGTAATTGAATCTACAGATTGGTTAAAAACACACAGTGGATTCTATAACTGCAAAGTATGCAAAGCCTGCCAACAAGGTGTGAATACCAAAATGTATATTTCACCTTTTGATCAAAAAGAACACAAAATCAAACAGCTGTTAACCTGTAAGAAGGAATTCGCTGTTAATGTGTTGTCCTGTCCTTGTAACCTTTTGTACGTGGGAAGTACAAAACTCCAGGTACATAAACGTATCCTACAACTTCTAAGAGCAATCTCTAATCAGGACAACACATATCCAGTAGCCAGGCATTTTAAATCCACACACAAATCCAACAGCCAGGAGCTCAGATTTTATGTAATTGACTCCGTACGAGCAAGCAGAAGGGGAGGCAATCGAGAAGAAAAGCTACGTCAATTAGAAACTAAATATATCTTGGAGCTTAATACTAAACAACCATCCGGCTTAAATATGACAGAGGATTTGTCCACATGCCTTTAGTCTCTCCCTATCTCAGGTTTACAGGCAACACTGCTCTTTCTGATTTTAGCTGCTCTAAACATAACCTTACACCTCTTACAGTAACAGCTACCGAAAACTGATGTATTTTAAACATGTATACTCATCCATGTGGTAATGATCTTAATCGGTATTTATGATATATTTATGGTTATTTATGTAATATGTATGTATTTTATCTTATTTATTTATATTTATATGAATTTTAAGATGTATAAACAACATGAATTTTATCTGTTATTTGATATTTTTCTAAAAATTACTACATCATTGTTTTGAAAAGATATATATACTTTTCTTGATATTTTAGTATTTACTATTTATGATGTCTGAAGTTAACCATATATACCGATACAATTTGGATCTGTCACTGCATGGTAATATTACATGTATAATAACTCATTTGGTCGAGTTACAATGGGCACTGTATTTAACAGCTAATAATCTTCTGTACCCTGATCCTCTGGTACTCCTCCACTGATCTGGCCGACCACTCCCCATCTTATCTACAAAGTTAATTGTATTGGGGCCCCAATCAATTATGTGGGGAAATAGGTCCCACAAGAAATGCCGGATGCTCTGGTATTTATACCGTTATTTTTCTTGTATAGTATCACTAAATGAATGAATATTTTAAACAAGTTATGAGATTGATATCAATCTTCTCTGATTGTTACGCTGCAGAAAAAGTAACGTTTTGCACTTTCCATTTACACTTTATTTTACTTTATCTATTTATTTCTTTACACTCAATACTCTTAACATTGGTTTTACTCTAAATGTGAAAGATATTTTATTTATTACTCTCTAATAGGTTTCATTTATTTAAATGTACCTATTATTGTGATGTGGTTGAAAGAATTCTTTCATGTCTATGAACGTTTTGAATTACACACTACTGATGTCACCCATCCATGTGAAGTATTTAAACCAATGTAATCGGTTTCACTGTGTCATGTGATCAAGGTCCAAGGAGGGACCGAAACGTGTCATGATGTCCATGCACTGAATTAAACACCAAGAAGCACCAGAATTGTGGCCCGTGTCCGTGTTTTAAATACCTGGACTGTGTTTTGTTTGAATACGGAAACTCTGATATATATATATATATATATATATATATATATATATATCCCTTTCAAAGTTGCTCCGCTAGGTTGCAGGTGGCCCCGTGGGAGGTGGCGCGCACACCGGCCGAGCACGCCGGTAATTCAATTGCCAAATAGTTCCAAAATCGTCACGCTCTCAGAGACCAAAAACACACCACGCGGAGTACAGAGTCCAAGGGTGTTAATTAACCACCTACCCAATGAGGTGCTGAGTCTTTTGGCCCCAATCTAAAACTCTCATGGTGGCAAGGATGCACCGAGTGCAAGCTGGTTTTCACCATTTATTTAGGAAAGACATGCCTCCCCAGTCCATTCTTAAAATCGATTACAGACGCATTTCAGAGACATCACAGCTCCATCTTCAGTGGAACACCACTACAGCAGAATGGTAACCACTCCCAGGCACCATTTGACTGCATGCGCCCGCCCACCAATCAGTCCAGTATGGGTTCACTGGTGAGTAAATACACGGCATGCTGGTACCTGTAGTCTTTAAAGGAGCCACATTATCCCCAGTGGGTCCATTCACAATGCATTGTTCTCGTGAAAAGTGTTGCCCACGTGGGGTGCAGAACCAGGGCAGCACGTCCTCATCTCTCCTTCACTGCAGTGCCAATTGTAAATCCCAACGAGGTGCTGAGTCTTTTGGCCCCAATCTAAAATTCTCATGGTGGCATAGCCTTTGCGGCTGGGCTGCCGCATTCAAATCCAAAACAAAGTGCCCTGAGGCAAGGATACGCAGACTGCAAGCTGGTTTTCACCATTTATTTAGAAAAGACATGCCAGGCACTTGGTGCGTGGATGTCTGGGGGGCACCATATGTGCTCCCCTGAACTAATAGCGGAGGCCCATGAAGGGCTGGGCCCTGCTAGGTGCCCCCAAAGTCTCTTTCTGTCGGCCTTTACATGGTGGTTAGATGTTGTTGTCAGTGGTAGGCCCACTGACAATGGAATGTGAAGGAGTAATTTTTATTTCTTCCTAAAGGGGGCCAATACAATGTAACTTTGTTATACAAGATAGCAGCAAGAAAGACTGGGCTAATATTATTCTGCTTGAGTTTTGTTGTTCAGGGATGTCACTAAAACATTGTTTCTTCTTCCTTTTGCTTTTTTCAATTGTTTGGTCTTTGGTCTAAAGATCCAGGGTTAGAAGCATGTTTTAGTATTTATTTAATTATTTTATAAACTGTATAGAATCAGGAAATATCAAAATCATATTTGATATTTTGGCTTTATTTGATTCTTTCATTGATAGGTAAAATGCTGGTTTCATAAGAATCTTTCCCAATATGTTCTGTCACATTTACCCACATACAGACCCCTTTTCTAGTAAATCAGTATTGATAGTAGGTGAAATGCCAAACACTCCAGGCTTTAAACATTCAATGCAAGGTGTAGTGACAGATATATGTGAACAAGTGTGCTGTCACCAATGATCTGGGATAGTGGCGAAAACATGACACCAGACTTTTGGAAAACATGTAATGCAGTGTCACTTGTAATGCTGCTGCAAAAAATTCTTATCAAGTTCAATAATGATTTGAGTGATATTGTTTGTATTTGCAGTAAATCAGCTACTTATATGAGAAAAAGTTGTGTGATGACCTGACTAAATCGATACCTGAGCTTAAGTGCTTCCCTGTAAGAGATCCTTTCCACTTGTTAGACGGTCTGCTGAAAGCATTTTTACAATCTTCAGAGTTAATGAAGAATTCTATTCCCTCTGTAACCCATTCTGTTGCACTGTTTCGTTATGCACGGAACTAAAATGCAAATATTTCTAATTTTGTGCTGTTTATGCCATCAAAAAAGACTCATCCCAACTGTGTCATTAGCTTGCGATTCTCAGTCCTAGAGGCCATGAATGCTATACTTTCCATGTGGTGACAGTTTCAGAATTTTTGCTTAGTGATGATGCCAAAGGCAAGGAATGTGAAGATCTTCGGTCGCATATTGATAGTGATGTGAAAAAAAGTTCACTCCACTGCATTCTTAGACTTTTACAGTAAAACATGACTACTGTAGTGGAAATAATAAAAAAAACTGAATTCACACTCAGCCACTGAACGCTAGGGTGATACGCTTAAAATTTGACTTGCCTCGTTCTTCACAAAACAGTATCACGCTCATCCACTGAACGCTAGAGTGATACGCTATAAATGAAAAACTGTCACTGTTAGTTCGTCTTTACTTGGCAACCAAGCGAACTTCCTGAATACAGAGCGCAACTCTTTCATATGGCAACAGAGCGCTCCCTGGCAACCAGTTGCAATCCGGTATCCAAGCGTGTCACGCCACGTCGTGTGATGACATCACAGATCCAGCTCTCGCCTCACCACAACCACGGAGACAGAAAGTGCTGGAAGTTCGTGCTCTGATCATTCTGGATATTCAAATGACGCCGCGACCAGAGAGTTAAGTTCTCCAGATATCATTAAACAGTTTTAAACACAAAAAAAAACGGAAAACCGGTTTTCGCCAATCTCCGTCACAACGTCCATGCATTGGAAGCCTTCAAAATTATGCGCTCGTTTTTAAATGCGCACAGCAGTCAGTAAGTCATTCAAAAACATAAAAAATAAAAATCGAAATTCAGAGATCTCATGCACGCTGGGCTCTTCATTTCCTGCTGGGTGGTTTCCCTCGTCGCCAGTGATAAAAAGAGCCTTCATCCACAAGTAAGGTTCTAGAGAAGCTTTAATAGCACCCAACAGGGAGGCAAGTGGTCTCAGAAAAGTCCAGGCTTCAACTGCCCTTTACTTGACCAACAACATTCTGTCAATGACTAGACGCATTCCTCTTAAGGAATGCTGACTCTTAAAGGAAAAGATACAACACCTTGTCTACCAAGGGTACACGGTAATTGGTGTGGATATGAAACATCTCCTTGAGAGTAGGCTGGGAAACACTTTTAGTGACTTTGGCACTGCAACATGTTCCATGTTCAAATGCTTGCCACTTGGTAAGCAAAGAAATGTTGAGGAGCAATTCAGGCAATGTTATTTTACAACGCCTGAGAAATGGCTTGCACTGATGCATAGAAATGTTGCTTCACCAACCATGGCATTTGAAGTCAATGAAGTGTCACTGTGGTACTCCGCATACGTTCTAGATCCCTTCTGTAAAGGGGAATTTTCTCTGTACTTTAAGAAGTACTGCTTCATTTTTGACTGCCTCGATACCTCTGAGAGCATATGCGTTCAGTTAAATGCATATGTTGCAGAACCTGTCCCAAAGAATTGCAATCCTCAGGTGCACCAGTACTGGCATGGAAAGCTATGTCAGTGGCCATATTTAGCAAATTGTGTACTGGTTGGCCCATCTCAAGAGCCAGTGTTGAGAGGGTTTTTTGACAGCCCAGTTTACATGGGAAGGAAAGAGCGAGCGCGCATTACCAAAGACTCTCTGAAGAAGTATTGCATGGTGTATTACAATAAGTTTGATTTGTATAAATGTATTTGGACCTCATATACACTGTATGTACACTGTCTATATACACCATGCAATATCAGTGCAGAAAGCAAGCAATCATTTAAGCAAAATGTTCCATAAACACTGAAAAATCACAGTTTCTGTTGTTTTTAATGGTGCAAAATTGTGTAGCCAATGATAATGACTGTTTTTTAAGGTATTAAAATCACTGGAAAACACTGAAAAAACCCCAACAGCATTTCCCAAAAATAGAAAATGAAAATAGGAAAGCCTATGAATTACTTTCATAGATCAACATTGTATTGTGGCGTAGGGGTCTGCCCACCTGTACTTTCGTATGGGGCAATTTAACCCATAAACATATGTTTGGAACTATTGATGGGGCTTATATTTATGCAAAACACAAGATGTGTGTAGTTTTGCAGTGCCATAGATTATAAAACACAGTTTCATGACTTTTGTAAGGCCAACTGAACAACTGCAAGAGACACGTGCGTAATTAGTGCATCACCCAAAAATTGGAATAAAGTTGTAATAACATTTATATGAGTTGTGTTGATGGAATCCCTTATTCCACGGAGTAAGTCACCGGGAAATGCCCAGGCACCATGAACATTTCTGGGAAATGATGGTTACATATGATTACAAGTCTTTTGCATGGAATGAATTTGATACAGTGCAAGAAAGACACTATCAAAAAACCTTAATAAGATAACTTTAGAGGTATCCGGACAGTCCTGATGAAAGCCAAGTGAGTCTCCGGGCAAGTATTAAGCTAACTGAAACATGTTGACCAAAACCGATGTAGGAGGAATAATGGTCTCCAAGCACATTTAAATCTGTTTTACCTAGTCAAAGGCTCCTAGAGATTAAAGTGAGATAAGGGGTCCAAAAGGCTAGTTTAATTACTTTGTAACAAGATCCCAGAAAAACAAGAACAATGTGCTTCACCGCCCCCTAAGTTTATGGGGGTTTAGCTGGGAGTATTAGGTAACAGGATGTGGACTCGAGGATGAAGCATGTCATAAGAGTTCATTTGGGAGTCCTTTAAAGCAAAGAATATTATCCTCTTAGGATAGCTAGAAATAGTGACACAATAAAGCATTGAACTAGATGAAGGGTCTCTCTCCGTTTAGGATTGTGCAGTCACTGGCTCAAAATAATGAGTGAGTTAATGTTTGTTTACTTAATTTGCAAATACTGTTTTTCTGAGAATTTTTTTGCGATTCCTTATTTTGCATGGTTCCTGATTTGCGAAATTCGCAATCATGAAATCGCATAATAAGAAATCGCAAAGAGATGTATGAAAAATTAGCAAATTGCAAATTCCTAAAAAAAATCGCATTTTAAGAAATCGCAATTAACACCAACAACATGCAGGTAGTAACCAGGTTCAAAGTATAAAAAGGAACCCACAATGCACTGAAATTTTCCAAAATGGCTGGACTTTACCTGATAGCCAGGAGGCTGCGTATTCAAGCCCATAAACAGAGGAGACAGAGACAGGAGAGAATATTCAGACTGCGCATCACGCTGTTCCAGCAGACTGAAGAGGACATCTATGACAAATACAGACTTCACCCACATACTATTTTGGATCTCATTAATGAATTGAAACCTTTTTTGGAGCATCCAACAGGCAGGACACAATCAATTCCTACCCATGTGCAGGTATTGTTCTCACTGCACCTTTTGGCTTCAGGGTCTTTTCAAAGCGTCATTGCAGAGATTGGCGGGGTGTCCCAGAGTGCACTTTCACTCTTTTTCCATGCCTTTCTGGATGCAATGCTGAACAGGCTTCAACATCACATCTACTTATCAAACACCCAACAAGCAATGCAAGAAACAAACCTGGATTTTTATCAAATTGCACGTTTTCCCCATGTGATTGGTTGCATTGACGGCACCCATATTGCCATCACTCCACCAGCAGCCACAGAATATGTCTTTAGAAATAGGAAAAGTTACCATTCCCTCAACATCCAGATTGTGTGCAATGCCAAATACATTATCAATGATATTGTGTCAAAGTACCCAGGCAGCACACATGACTCCTTCATTTTCCGACATAGTGGAAATCATAGACGTCTGAGTACTGGACAGTTTGGAGAGGGATACATGCTAGGTAAATCACCCTCATGCATACATCCATCCATACATTAGTCAATTGATAATGGAACACACAGCTACTATTACTTTTCTTCCATGCAGGTGACAGTGCCTACGCAGTGCGTGACTTCATTCTAACGCCATATTTGAATCCCGCAAATGCAAGTGAGAGAAGATACAACAGGGCACACTAGTCAACACGCGGGGTCATTGAACGCACATTTGGTATTTTAAAAAGCTGTTTCCGCTGCATACACAAAAGTGGAGGTGCATTGCAATACAGTCCTGAAACATGTTGTAAAATTGTAACTAGCTGCTCAATGCTACATAACATGGCTATGCGAAAAGGCACAGACATTGAAGTGAGTGAGACAGACACATCTGATGATGATGCCATACCTCTGCCTAGAAGGGCTACAGCAGGAGTAGGAGCAGCGGCTGGCCAGCAAAGACGGTCTGAGATAACACAGAATTACTTTTAGGTAAGACAAGTACTCTCACAACACATCTCCTTTTTGCAAGTGTTGTTTTTATTCACAACACAAAAACCTTACTACTGCCTTCAAACAGGAAATGCTACTACACAGTCATGCTAATGTAACATAAATGTGAAAGAAAGACATATGAGATGATGCAGTAATGAAAAACTATTGCAATGTAAATTGTCACTTTTTACGCTGGCGGCTTGGCGCAGGGCGGTGTTCACATTCCATGCTTTCCAACACATGTGCAGTTCCAGCATGTCTTCTACTTCTGCGCTGCGTCAGTTGAGAAGTTGATGTGGGGTTCCTACTACTCCTGCTGGAGGTGTCCTCGCTGTCTGCTGTAGCCATTAGAGCGCTGGTGCCAGAGTTTGCAGTTTGTAATATCTCCACAGCAGATGTAACCTTGTCCAGGCCTTTGGCAATGTTATGAGTGCATTCACTCATCTCCCTCTGCATGTTTATGCTGCGCCTAGTGAAGTTACATGTCACCGTACATAGCCGGTTAATGGCTTTCGTATACACATGCATTCTGCCATGTGCAAAGTGAGCAGCCCTGTTGCGAGATGTCTTTGTGCGTTCCCGTGTTAAGCACAGTCTGTCTATTGATACTGCCATACACTTCATGCCTTCACCCATGCTTTCTTGGTTAGTGTTCAGTTTTGAAAGCTGTATATTTATTGAACGAAGGGCCTTATGTTGCAGGCGCTGCACATGAAGCATATCCTGCTCTAAACCTGCAAAGACTGTTGGTGTTTCCAGATGACCACTGCTGCTCCTAGATCTATCCAACCTGTATGTATTGGCCTTCTTTGAGTTTGGGGTTGGTCTTGGATGTCATGAGGGAACACTGTGTCTATTATACCCCCTTCATTATTGATATCATCTTCCAAAGGTGGCAGAGGGGCAACATGTCTGCGCTTTCAACGCTCAATTGGAGTGGAGACAGTCTCATCACTGCTTCCTCCTTCTGCACCAGATACAACATGGAGAAATGATTCATCGCCCTCAGTTTGATCTCTGGATTGCCTTGATTTTGCTTTGGATGTGGAGTGAGACATACGAGTTTGTGTTTTGATGTTCATTTTGTGACACATACATTTTTTGAATTGAAAAACTAACATTCGTTGTACTATATTTCTGCCTTCAAACAAAAGCACAATGTGGGCCTTTGTTTCTTTGATGGCAAATTAAAAATGTTATAAGTAAACTACAACTCCCATGTGCATTGATTATTGTATGTTAAGCTGTTACCCAGGACTTTTGGATTCCTCACACTGAGTACATCTACTAGACAAATACATATGCATTACACACTTATTCAGGACTTCATTACATGCATCTTACCTTGTGCACTTGGTGTAGGGTCAGAGCTGTCTATATCAGCCACTCCACTCACACTCTCTGGCAGGAGAGTGGACTCAACAAGTTACTTGTGTGGTGTTGGTTGATCTGCTGTTGAAGTTCCACCACCAGTCTTGTTTGCTTCCTTTATTCTTTCTGCAACCCTTTCTTTTGATCTTTGACTTATGTCATACCATCTTTTTTTAAGTTCTTCTATGGTACGGTTGGTCACTCCCACTGCATTAACTTTTTGCTGAATAGCCAGACAGGTTTTTCTTTTTCTAGATTCTGGCACTTTCAAAGCTTTTTGCCAAAAAGCAACTCATGGCTGCACACCATTTCTTCAATTAGGTTCTCTTGCTCCTTTTCAGAAAACTTATGTTTTCTCTTTCTTTTCTCTCCAGCCATTCCCTCCTGTGTGTTCTGGGACTCCATTTCACTGCAAGCAGGTCCTCTCTGCCTCCAAACAGTCTTCCAACTGCCACTGGGTGTGGCTCAGGCAAGCAGGTGCAGGTAATCACTCCCTCTTCCTGGGTGTGATGTCATCAGCCTGCTCCTGCATTGCAGATTCCCATTTTTTGCGATTTCTTAATTTGCGAATTTCGCAATTTAAGAAATCGCAATGAATTCTGAGAATTTTTTGCGATTTTTAAGGAATCGCTAAAAAATTGCAAAAAACCACATACATACCGTTTTGCGAATCTGCAATTGCGAATCGCAAAATATCGCAATTACAGATTCGCAAAACACAATCTTCATACATCTGCCCCATAGTGTATGGTGTTTTATTGTATCTGTTTTTTTGTCATTTGTATTTTTAGTAAGGTTATTTTTTTAGTATGAAATTGTTGAAAATCGCATATTTAGTTGAATGTTTATAAATAATTAAAATATTTTTTAAATAGGAAATCAAAAATATAAAGCAAAATATTTAAGAAAATAAAATATTTCACTTTTTTCAAAAAAATTACATTTTATAAAAAATGCACAAAAATAAGTTTACATTGTAGAAATTCTAACTTTTAATAGAAAGAAAATTTTAAAATATTTTAACTAATAATAGTAATAAGGAGACCGACGAGAGATTTGCACAGGGCACTTTGTTGACGGCCCCTGGAGCCAGCACGCAGCACTTTAGACTGGGTCCCTGCAGGCCAGTGAGGAGGGGCGAAGGAACGCCATAAACTGCACCAAGATAGGCCCAACGTAGCCTCTCCTAGACCAGACGAGGCTGGGCTCCCCCCTTGACCAATTCATATCAGGACCTCAATTGAAACAGGGTGAGTCTTTTTCGTACAAATAAGTCTGGCGCATGCGAACTGCACTGCTTGTTTGTTAGACGATGCTCTCTACAAGCATATTCGACTCAAATTGAACTGGCGAAGAGCACAATAAACCGCAGGTTCAGTGGGTTTAGTGGGGACCAGTTGCCTCTAACAGAAACTCACACCTGCTGGTATAATCATCAAAGCACAAGCGGATTTTGGAGGTCTATAAACCCGCATCACTGCAACCCCTTGGAATTATCCTGTTGCCCCTGAGTGTTCGCCATTATGGGACTGATAAGACCGATTAGACTGATAAGATTAATAACCATTGCAATTTATTAGCCCAACAAAAGAGGGTGAAGGATGGGTAAGAAAAAGGCGGGGAGCATACCAAAGCACAGAGGGGATCCACCGCAATCCTTACTGAAGTGCCTAACTGGGACAATGGGGTCTATTGAAAAACAAATTAACTCTGTGGAAGAGTCTTTAACTTTCAGGAAGACAGGATGGGGGTGGCTAGGAGCCCTCAGATATCTGATAGTACCACTCCCCAGGTTACCCAATGCAAGGCCTCAACTGGCCAATACCAACCAAATGGATGTGTTCAAAATGTATCAGGGAAATGATATGAGAGTGACCTGGAATGCGACCCTCAGCCTCCTTCGAAGCATCCTAGAACCCTGAGATAGGCACCATTAGTCCTGATATGAGCCAAACAGTAAAAAATCCAGGTACTAATAAGAAACGTACAAAAACAAATAAATATAGCAAGGCCGAGGTTGGCAAGAAGTACCAGCCCTCTATTAACACCTTAATTAATAACCAATCAGCTGACCTTAACAAGATTTCAGACAAAATAGATGATTTACGTAAAACTTTAAACAATGCACCACCTAAGCTGTCAACAAGGGTGACAGTTATTGAAAACATGCTAAAGAATCAACTAGGCATGCAACACGTCCCTTAAAGACTAATGTAGCTCGAGGCACAGGTAGCGAGCAAATGTTCCATGGGACGGATCAAAATCAAGTTGGGGGGGTGCCCAGTAAAGAGCTCCACATGAGGTAAGGGATAACAATACCATCTAACCCTGACCACTCACACAAGGGCCGATCAACCTTTCACTCACTATTTTATGCCTGCAAGAAACTTGGCTGGAGAATGCTTTGCATATCCACGGTTTTAGAAAATTCCACTCTCCATTGATAACATCTGTAAATGGGAGGAACAAGGGTGGTCTGTGCATATTAACCCTGGGGGTAGTTCGCGTAGTAGCGCTACGCGTAGCTTCGCGACGTGCACTACGTGAGCTACGTGAACTGCTTAGTGCAGTGTGCAAAATGCTGTTCGCACTGATTGCACAGTGCTGGATGCTTGTCTGCACTGTGCAATCAGTGCAAACCGCATCTTGCATGGTGCAAGCAGTTGTTTTCTGCCGCTCGAGTAGATTTCTACTCGAGCGGCAGCATTATCAACGCAGACTGATGGTTTCTCATCACGAGCAGTCGCGAGCATACGTGACCACTCGCAATGAGAAACCTGACCTCCCCGCGTTGAGAATCTCGCTGGGAGGTTTATTTTCCACGCTAGCCATCAGCAACTTGATGTTGAGGACCGTGAGCAAGCAAAAAATTACCGCTACGGTACGCGTATTTGCACTGTGCTACGTGCAATTTGCGTAGTGCAAAGTAGCGCAAACTTCACAAACTACGCAAGCGTAGCGTAGTACTTTGCCCAGGTTAGTGCATATATGTATCCAACCAAGTTAATGTAAAAAAGATCGATCTTATGATAGCGGACACTTATTACCAGATAGTGTTGTGTCATGTTGATAATAAGCATAGTATTGCTGTGCTGAATTTTTATTACCAACATCCCTAATGATCAGTGTGTAAGTGTACTGAGAAACTTACAGAATGACCAGTCTAACCTACAGAATGACACAGTTAAAGATATGTGTGTTATCTGGGAAAGATTTTAATTCTGTTCTATGCTCACAAACCAAGGAATACTAATGACCAACACAAGAGCCAAAACTGGGGTTACAATAATTGAATGAACTGGTTTCAATGAGGGTTGTTTTGATTGAATCAAGCAACAACCGGTTAACTTGTTAAACCGAGCAATTTTATTTTTTGCAAGCGGTCTTGTTTTCTTATTTCAACACATTATTTGTTGTGCGTGGAAAATACAAAATGGACAATGAAATACGTTTTATGTACAATATATACAAACATATAAATGCGACATATCATACACACTTGGCCATACATTCATACACAGACAATACAAAGCAAATAATAATACAAAAAACACTGTGTCCAGGCAACTGACAAAAAATCAGTAGAAAATGATTCTTTTCATATTTTACAATGTCGTTGTGATTGTCATGAGATCCCTCATGAAACCAAATTTATGAAAACTCTATTCCGACATGATAATGGTAGCCAGATGCGGGACAGAAAAGCTGGTCGACGCGTTTCAAACCCCTAAGAATAGGTGGGGTTCTCCTCAGGACCGGGTTTTGGTTCTGAAATGTTAAAAATAACTAGCTTTAGCAAAGTGTCATAGAGCGACTATCAAGTGAATAAGACAAGGGCTCAACTACCAGAGAACAGCTGGCACTCCCTACCTCAATCCATAGGTTCGACCGACAACTTGAGAATATCTGATCAATATCGTATTTCCCAACAGGTTTTTTAACAGCAGCTGTGTGAGAAAACAAAATACACGCGACAACATTTTAGTGTGGTGCAAAGCTCTCAAACATCATTCATACCGCTTGCAGAGGGCGCGTCACCTTACCTGCGAGCGAGCGGATTCAGTGACGCTGCTCTGTTGTTTTCTTTAGCGGCTGCTCCTAATCTGTAGGGCGGGGGCGAAAGCGTATGTTAGTGATGAGGCGGTAACCCGTGGGCGATTTAATTCTACATCAATCGGGTTGACATACCGAAGCAGGAGCAAGGCGGTAATCCTTCTCCCTCGCTGGTGTACACGGATCCACCGTCTGGAGTCCTCGAGTGAGGGTGTGGCCTCAGTACTTCCTGGTTGGTGTTTAGGAAGGGGGGAGGCCCGGGAATTCTGGGACTTGTAGTCTAGCGACAGTGCGCTGTAAAACGGGAGTCAAAAGGGACAGCTGGTTTACGCATTCGGCTTATAGATTTCAGAAATTTCATTAAGTCCTCGTGTGGCAGTGTTAAACTTCATGATGAGCATTGCTTCACGTTGTGCTAATCTTGCATCAATGTCCCCTCCCCTAGGGTCATTTTCAATTTTGGACAGAACAGTCCAACGTAACTCCGTAATCACATGTTTGCACCTAGTCCAATGGTTAACTAAGGGGGCATTCTCTACCCCTCTGCGGATACGCGATTTGTGTTGCGTAATCCTGGTTCTGATTTCCTGTGTTGTTTTGCCAATGTATACTGAAGGGCAAGGGCAAATGATAGCATAAACCACGTTTTTATATTTACAATTCGTAAACGTCTCATGTTTCCAGCGGCAGAGATCTCTATTCTTACTAAAGGACTCAACTATGTCCCATCAAGACCCACGGATTTCACTCGAATGAAACTAGAAACATTGGAGTTCTGCCGTAAAATACGTCTTAAAACATTTTTTCTAGATACCATGGAAAATACACATGAAGAAACTACAGGCCTAAAGAAAAAGTCTACATTCTGTCCCAAAGGACCCAAAATCCCAAAGGAAGTTTCAACGTTTGAAACCACTGTGCTATCAGGGATTTCATCAATTGAAAAAAAGAAGTCATTTGTCAAATTCAATCTTTCCAAAGCGGAAAAAGATGCACTCATAGCAGTCAAGAATGACACTACCATCGTGGTCAAACAGGCCGATAAAGGCGGAGCGGTGGTTGTATGGGACACTAACAAATACAAGTCCGAAGTACACCGTCAACTTAACGATCTGAACTGCTATAGACGTATAGGGAAGAATCCTACATCTGAATTACAGAATCAATTATTTGACATTATCCAAAGGGGCTTTGCAGAAGGGATTATAGGACCCAAGGAGTTCGCATTCCTACAAAACAAAAACCCAAGGACGCCTGTATTTTATGTACTCCCTAAATTACATAAGGACGAGAAAAATCCCCCAGGACGACCTATCATTTCAGGCTGCGAATCGTTGTTTGAACCTGTGGCTAAATATATCGACCATTTCTTGAAACCCTTTATCGAAACCATTCCGGCCCATCTCCAAGACACCACTGCTTTCCTTAATCGCATTTCCACCATTAAATTCGATCAAAGCAGTCAACTTCTAGTGACACTCGATGTGGTGTCGCTATACACACAGATCCCTCAAGAACAAGCACTGGAAACTCTGACAGTGTTCTTGGACAAAAGGGAAAGACCAGTACGAGTCCCCACCAAGTTTATCCTTGACCTGGCACGTTTTGCGCTACAGAAGAACTTTTTTACATTTGACTCGGAATTTTTTTATCAAATCAAAGGAGTGGCAATGGGCTGCCCCTTTGCCCCGGAGCTAGCCATCATGTTTATGGGGTTATTTGAGGAGAAATTCATCTACCAGACAAATCCTTTCGACAAGAGCATTTCGCATTATATGCGATATATTGACGATATATTCATGGTTTGGACTGGAGGACATGAAGATCTTGGTCAATTTGTTAGCTGGCTTAATTCGAGAACAATAGACATCCAGTTCTCTGTCTCAGCATCTAATGTATCCATCAACTTTTTAGATGTGAAAGTGGCACCCTGTGAGGGTGGCCTAAGCACAACACTTTTCCGAAAACCTTCGGACAGGAACAAAGCGTTGCATTTTAATAGCAACCACCCCCGCAGCTTGAAACAAAATCTGCCTTATGGGCAATTTTTGAGAATACACCGAAATTGTTCAAGTAAGGAAGAGTACTTCATTCATGCTGAACGTTTAATGAATCGTTTGATTCAGAGAGGCTATCCAAAAAAATTACTAAAAAACTCACTCAAACGAGCGTGGTGGACACCACGAGAGACATTGTTAGAAAAAAGACTGAGACCCGAAGTCAAAAGGATAGTGTGCGTTACCACTTTCTGTTCGGCAGCCAACGCACACAGAAAGCTCATTTTGTCTAACTGGCATTTATTAAAAAATCTGCATGAGGATTTCTCGGCCCCACCACTTTTTGCGTATAAAAAGGACAAAAGTGTTGCCAACTACGTTGTCAGGGCAGCGTTACCAATGACAAGGGCTCCCACACTACAAAGTATCTTTGGATTACCTTCACCAAAAGGGCACCATAAGTGCGGAACGTGCACTTGTTGCAGTGAGACTATTGAAGACACAGTTTTTACATTCGAGAATACCCACTGGAAACATGAGACGTTTACGAATTGTAAATCTAAAAACGTGGTTTATGCTATCATTTGCCCTTGCCCTTCAGTATACATTGGCAAAACAACACAGGAAATCAGAACCAGGATTACGCAACACAAATCGCGTATCCGCAGAGGGGTAGAGAATGCCCCCTTAGTTAACCATTGGACTAGGTGCAAACATGTGATTACGGAGTTACGTTGGACCGTTCTGTCCAAAATTGAAAATGACCCTAGGGGAGGGGACATTGATGCAAGATTAGCACAACGTGAAGCAATGCTCATCATGAAGTTTAACACTGCCACACGAGGACTTAATGAAATTTCTGAAATCTATAAGCCGAATGCGTAAACCAGCTGTCCCTTTTGACTCCCGTTTTACAGCGCACTGTCGCTAGACTACAAGTCCCAGAATTCCCGGACCTCCCCCCTTCCTAAACACCAACCAGGAAGTACTGAGGCCACACCCTCACTCGAGGACTCCAGACGGTGGATCCGTGTACACCAGCGAGGGAGAAGGATTACCGCCTTGCTCCTGCTTCGGTATGTCAACCCGATTGATGTAGAATTAAATCGCCCACGGGTTACCGCCTCATCACTAACATACGCTTTCGCCCCCGCCCTACAGATTAGGAGCAGCCGCTAAAGAAAACAACAGAGCAGCGTCACTGAATCCGCTCGCTCGCAGGTAAGGTGACGCGCCCTCTGCAAGCGGTATGAATGATGTTTGAGAGCTTTGCACCACACTAAAATGTTGTCGCGTGTATTTTGTTTTCTCACACAGCTGCTGTTAAAAAACCTGTTGGAAAATACGATATTGATCAGATATTCTCAAGTTGTCGGTCGAACCTATGGATTGAGGTAGGGAGTGCCAGCTGTTCTCTGGTAGTTGAGCCCTTGTCTTATTCACTTGATAGTCGCTCTATGACACTTTGCTAAAGCTAGTTATTTTTAACATTTCAGAACCAAAACCCGGTCCTGAGGAGAACCCCACCTATTCTTAGGGGTTTGAAACGCGTCGACCAGCTTTTCTGTCCCGCATCTGGCTACCATTATCATGTCGGAATAGAGTTTTCATAAATTTGGTTTCATGAGGGATCTCATGACAATCACAACGACATTGTAAAATATGAAAAGAATCATTTTCTACTGATTTTTTGTCAGTTGCCTGGACACAGTGTTTTTTGTATTATTATTTGCTTTGTATTGTCTGTGTATGAATGTATGGCCAAGTGTGTATGATATGTCGCATTTATATGTTTGTATATATTGTACATAAAACGTATTTCATTGTCCATTTTGTATTTTCCACGCACAACAAATAATGTGTTGAAATAAGAAAACAAGACCGCTTGCAAAAAATAAAATTGCTCGGTTTAACAAGTTAACCGGTTGTTGCTTGATTCAATCAAAACAACCCTCATTGAAACCAGTTCATTCAATTATTGTAACCCCAGTTTTGGCTCTTGTGTTGGTCATTAGTATTAGTTGGACTCAGCCTCACTGAGTAATGAGTCAAGGCCCTTTTTTGATTCTTTGACTTTTGAGCGGGTAGGTACCCGCGAGGTCCTGTTAAGGTAGTAGTTTCTACCACAGGGTATTATTTGCTTGTTTAGATTGAGTTTGGCCCAGCTTGGGCCATTGTGTGTGTGCACATAGTGGGTAACTTTTCCATTGTCTCTATCTTCTCACTTTTGTCACACTGTCTATGTGTGTCGTGTTTAAGTGTTTCACTTGTTTGATATGGCTGAAAGTGATGCAGTATCTTTTAGCGAAGAGCACATTAAGAATTTGATTAGGGATCCTCCAGTTTTCGCCTCGGCGACTCTCAGCCTCACAGCCAGCACTCAGAACGAGTCTGACAAACTTACTCGGCTACGGAAAAAACAAATCCGCACAGACCTACACGGTCATTTTTTATTGCAACACCTTCGGTCCGGTACTATTCCGGCGGGCCTGGTGATTCGCAATATACCAGTTGTTTTCACGGACGATCCAGTATACAGAAAAGCCTTCAGCGGCGTTGAGACTAAGTGCAGCAGGGATCTCATGGTCCTTACCATTGAGACTGCTCATAGGACATCACTTAAGGAACTAGAGGAGATTGATACACTAACAAAAGAAATTGAAACTAACCAACTAATCACAGATTCAAAATCCCTCTTGGAAAAAATTGATAAGGAAATATCAGAATTCAAGGATTTCACAGTGACCCAAAAAAACAATAAATTTGAATTGGACAAAAAGAACTTCTCATTGGAATCCATATACCCATATCTTAATAAGGATTTCTACACATACTCTGACTCACGACGTTACTTACAGGACAACCAAGGACGATCACGCCGTAAATTTCTAACTTTTTCAGACACTACATCTTCCTCTGGGAGCGAACCAGACAATAGTAATCGCCAAAACCAAAACAGAACAGGGAGTAGACCAAACCAGTATCAACAACAAGGCCAAACTCAACAACCTTTTTTAGGACGGGGCCAACAGAAAAGAGGCCGAGTCCGTTACACACAACCATGGCAAATGAGGACGCGCCAGAAATCCTACAACAACTAGAAGTTTCACCAATCTATAACCTATCAGATAGGACGCTATCAGCGGCAGAGATCTCTATTCTTACTAAAGGACTCAACTATGTCCCATCAAGACCCACGGATTTCACTCGAATGAAACTAGAAACATTGGAGTTCTGCAGTAAAATACGTCTTAAAACATTTTTTCTAGATACCATGGAAAATACACATGAAGAAACTACAGGCCTAAAGAAAAAGTCTACATTCTGTCCCAAAGGACCCAAAATCCCAAAGGAAGTTTCAACGTTTGAAACCACTGTGCTATCAGGGATTTCATCAATTGAAAAAAAGAAGTCATTTGTCAAATTCAATCTTTCCAAAGCGGAAAAAGATGCACTCATAGCAGTCAAGAATGACACTACCATCGTGGTCAAACAGGCCGATAAAGGCGGAGCGGTGGTTGTATGGGACACTAACAAATACAAGTCCGAAGTACACCGTCAACTTAACGATCTGAACTGCTATAGACGTATAGGGAAGAATCCTACATCTGAATTACAGAATCAATTATTTGACATTATCCAAAGGGGCTTTGCAGAAGGGATTATAGGACCCAAGGAGTTCGCATTCCTACAAAACAAAAACCCAAGGACGCCTGTATTTTATGTACTCCCTAAATTACATAAGGACGAGAAAAATCCCCCAGGACGACCTATCATTTCAGGCTGCGAATCGTTGTTTGAACCTGTGGCTAAATATATCGACCATTTCTTGAAACCCTTTATCGAAACCATTCCGGCCCATCTCCAAGACACCACTGCTTTCCTTAATCGCATTTCCACCATTAAATTCGATCAAAGCAGTCAACTTCTAGTGACACTCGATGTGGTGTCGCTATACACACAGATCCCTCAAGAACAAGCACTGGAAACTCTGACAGTGTTCTTGGACAAAAGGGAAAGACCAGTACGAGTCCCCACCAAGTTTATCCTTGACCTGGCACGTTTTGCGCTACAGAAGAACTTTTTTACATTTGACTCGGAATTTTTTTATCAAATCAAAGGAGTGGCAATGGGCTGCCCCTTTGCCCCGGAGCTAGCCATCATGTTTATGGGGTTATTTGAGGAGAAATTCATCTACCAGACAAATCCTTTCGACAAGAGCATTTCGCATTATATGCGATATATTGACGATATATTCATGGTTTGGACTGGAGGACATGAAGATCTTGGTCAATTTGTTAGCTGGCTTAATTCGAGAACAATAGACATCCAGTTCTCTGTCTCAGCATCTAATGTATCCATCAACTTTTTAGATGTGAAAGTGGCACCCTGTGAGGGTGGCCTAAGCACAACACTTTTCTGAAAACCTTCGGACAGGAACAAAGCGTTGCATTTTAATAGCAACCACCCCCGCAGCTTGAAACAAAATCTGCCTTATGGGCAATTTTTGAGAATACACCGAAATTGTTCAAGTAAGGAAGAGTACTTCATTCATGCTGAACGTTTAATGAATCGTTTGATTCAGAGAGGCTATCCAAAAAAATTACTAAAAAACTCACTCAAACGAGCGTGGTGGACACCACGAGAGACATTGTTAGAAAAAAGACTGAGACCCGAAGTCAAAAGGATAGTGTGCGTTACCACTTTCTGTTCGGCAGCCAACGCACACAGAAAGCTCATTTTGTCTAACTGGCATTTATTAAAAAATCTGCATGAGGATTTCTCGGCCCCACCACTTTTTGCGTATAAAAAGGACAAAAGTGTTGCCAACTACGTTGTCAGGGCAGCGTTACCAATGACAAGGGCTCCCACACTACAAAGTATCTTTGGATTACCTTCACCAAAAGGGCACCATAAGTGCGGAACGTGCACTTGTTGCAGTGAGACTATTGAAGACACAGTTTTTACATTCGAGAATACCCACTGGAAACATGAGACGTTTACGAATTGTAAATCTAAAAACGTGGTTTATGCTATCATTTGCCCTTGCCCTTCAGTATACATTGGCAAAACAACACAGGAAATCAGAACCAGGATTACGCAACACAAATCGCGTATCCGCAGAGGGGTAGAGAATGCCCCCTTAGTTAACCATTGGACTAGGTGCAAACATGTGATTACGGAGTTACGTTGGACCGTTCTGTCCAAAATTGAAAATGACCCTAGGGGAGGGGACATTGATGCAAGATTAGCACAACGTGAAGCAATGCTCATCATGAAGTTTAACACTGCCACACGAGGACTTAATGAAATTTCTGAAATCTATAAGCCGAATGCGTAAACCAGCTGTCCCTTTTGACTCCCGTTTTACAGCGCACTGTCGCTAGACTACAAGTCCCAGAATTCCCGGGCCTCCCCCCTTCCTAAACACCAACCAGGAAGTACTGAGGCCACACCCTCACTCGAGGACTCCAGACGGTGGATCCGTGTACACCAGCGAGGGAGAAGGATTACCGCCTTGCTCCTGCTTCGGTATGTCAACCCGATTGATGTAGAATTAAATCGCCCACGGGTTACCGCCTCATCACTAACATACGCTTTCGCCCCCGCCCTACAGATTAGGAGCAGCCGCTAAAGAAAACAACAGAGCAGCGTCACTGAATCCGCTCGCTCGCAGGTAAGGTGACGCGCCCTCTGCAAGCGGTATGAATGATGTTTGAGAGCTTTGCACCACACTAAAATGTTGTCGCGTGTATTTTGTTTTCTCACACAGCTGCTGTTAAAAAACCTGTTGGGAAATACGATATTGATCAGATATTCTCAAGTTGTCGGTCGAACCTATGGATTGAGGTAGGGAGTGCCAGCTGTTCTCTGGTAGTTGAGCCCTTGTCTTATTCACTTGATAGTCGCTCTATGACACTTTGCTAAAGCTAGTTATTTTTAACATTTCAGAACCAAAACCCGGTCCTGAGGAGAACCCCACCTATTCTTAGGGGTTTGAAACGCGTCGACCAGCTTTTCTGTCCCGCATCTGGCTACCATTATCATGTCGGAATAGAGTTTTCATAAATTTGGTTTCATGAGGGATCTCATGACAATCACAACGACATTGTAAAATATGAAAAGAATCATTTTCTACTGATTTTTTGTCAGTTGCCTGGACACAGTGTTTTTTGTATTATTATTTGCTTTGTATTGTCTGTGTATGAATGTATGGCCAAGTGTGTATGATATGTCGCATTTATATGTTTGTATATATTGTACATAAAACGTATTTCATTGTCCATTTTGTATTTTCCACGCACAACAAATAATGTGTTGAAATAAGAAAACAAGACCGCTTGCAAAAAATAAAATTGCTCGGTTTAACAAGTTAACCGGTTGTTGCTTGATTCAATCAAAACAACCCTCATTGAAACCAGTTCATTCAATTATTGTAACCCCAGTTTTGGCTCTTGTGTTGGTCATTAGTATTAGTTGGACTCAGCCTCACTGAGTAATGAGTCAAGGCCCTTTTTTGATTCTTTCACAAACCAAGGAAGGCATATGTGGCCTAACACCTGTTGTCGGTGTTGATTCTGCTCACTTTCTCTTCTCAAGATTTGGGGATTACCTAAATACAATAATGTTTTCATTTGATCTTGGCTTTGCAAATTAATTATGTACCCCATCAGTCCCCTTTAGTTGTACCTTTAATGGTAGAGGGTTGGGATCCATTATTGACTATATTATGATCTCTAACCGACATTCAAGCAGGCTAAATAACTTTGTGCCACACGCAAACGCAATGAGTGATCATGACCATCTAAGCATCTCTTTTGATTTACCACATAAAGTGTTAAACAAAAAAGCAAATCAGAACATTTTGTACAAAACATTGCCCTAAATAAAATTAACGAATACATATTACGATGGTCTAACGTGGAACCTACTGTGTTCACAAAGTCACTTCTAATTAAATGTCAATCAGACTTTTTAGTCTGTCTTGACGAGACTGCTCCACATGTGGAAGTTCTGAATTCCTCTGGATCAATTATTTCAGAGGTTAAAAAGGGCCTATTCGTGGAAAATAAAAGATGCCATAACATCAATCGGGGATGGTTTACTTCTAAGTGTACAAATGCCCTCGCAAATCTGAAAAAGGTCTTACATACACCAGACAGTAACGTGACAAAAAATCAAGATGGCCAGAAGGGCTTATCGGTGTGCGCTGAAAAAACGTAAGAATGCTCTGAGAGCCGAATCTTGGAGGGCTCTGCATGAAGCTTCCATCCTTAGAGATAATGTCCTGTATTGGAAGGTAGTCAATGCCCCTTTCTTAGCTCCTAGAGATTCACCATCAATAGAGGTAGCAGTCAGAGATGATCAAGGGGTGGATCATTACGCATCCTTGTAATGATAAAGAACAGGTGGCATCGCTGGTAGCGATTCCACAACCCCAAGTGGCAGAACCGCTTAACCCTCGTTCTTCCACAGCAAGATCGCCGACATACACAACAGCTTGGGCGCACAGACCACGCACCCAACCACCAAACCGACACCCCCCACGACCACCCTCCGCGACTGGACCCCGGTCAGCACCGAAGACACCATCCACACGATGAACACCATCCACTCCGGATCTCCAACCGACCCATGCCCCCACCACATCTTCAACAGGGACAACTCCGTCATCGCACCCCAACTCCGGGACATCATCAACTGCTCCTTCAGCACCCCCTCCTTCCCAGAGAGCTGGAAGCATGCCAAACTCAGTGCCCTCCTGAAGAAACCATCAGCGGACCCCGCCGACCTCAAGAACTACCGCCCCATCTCGCTCCTCCCCTTCCCTGCCAAAGTCATCTAGAAGACCGTCAACAGACCGCTTGCCACCTTCCTCGAGACGAACGGATCCCTCGACCAATCGCAGTCCGGCTTCTGCGCCAACCACAGCACCGAGACCGCCCTCATCGCAGCCACCGACAACATCAGAGCCCTGCTCGACAACGGGGAAACAGCGGCCCTCATCCTCCTGGACCTCTCCGCAGCGTTCAATACGGTCTGCCACCGCACCCTAGTGCAGCGCCTCAGAAACATCGGAATCCAAGAGAAGGCACTGGAGTGGATCATCTCGTTCCTCACCGGAAAAACCCAGAGAGTCCGCCTCCCCCCGTACAGATCCAAGGCCACCAAAGTCATCTGCGGCGTACCACAAGGATCATCACTCAGCCCCACCCTCTTCAACGTCTACATGAGCCCCCTCGCAGCCATCGCACGCCAACAAAACCTCAACATCATCTCCTACGCCGACGACACCCAGCTGATCCTCTCCCTCACCAACGACCCTGCCACCACCAGAACCAACCTACACGAAGGGATGAAAGAAGTAGCCGAGTGGATGATGAACAGCCGCCTGAAACTGAACTCAGACAAGACGGAAGTCCTCATCCTTGGATCATCACCTTCTGCCTGGGACGACTCCCGGTGGCCCTCCGCCCTGGGCAGTGCACCCAAACCAACGGAACACGCACGTAACCTGGGCTTCATCCTGGACTCCTCCCTCTCGATGTCCAGACAAGTCAATGCCGTCTCATCGTCATGCTTCAACATCCTACGCATGCTCCGAAAGATCTTCCGATGGCTCCCCACCGAAACCAGGAAGACGGTCACACAGGCACTCGTCACCAGCCGACTGGACTACGGAAACACCCTCTACACCGGAACCACAGCCAAACTCCAGAAAAGACTCCAACACAACCAGAACGCCTCTGCACGACTCATCTTGAACATCCCCCGACACAGCCACATCTCCCGACACCTGAGAGACCTCCACTGGCTCCCCGTCAGCAAGAGAATCACGTTCCGACTCCTCGCCCACGCACACAAGGCCCTCCACGACCTGGCCCCCAGATACCTCAACAATCGCCTGACCTTCTACACCCCCACCCGCCAACTATGATCGACCAGCCACGCCCTCGCCGCCATGCCACGCATGCCAAGATCCACCATGGGAGGAAGATCCTTCTGCTACCTGGCGGCCAAGACTTGGAACTCCCTCCCCATCCACCTCCGCCTGACCCACGACCACCTCACCTTCAGGAAGCAACTCAAGACCTGGCTATTCGAGCAGTAGCGGACCCCCCTCCCCAAGCGCCTTCAGACCCTCTGGGTGAGTAGCGCGCTGTACAAATTCCTGATTGATTGATTGATTTCCCAATAGATGTTAACTTTACATTAGAAGAGGTCATTTGTGCAGTAAATGCTTGTGTGGGTGGCAAAGCTCCAGGTCCGGATGGAGTACCTGTTGACTTATACAAATCAAATTTACCGCTCTGGGGCACATTGCTAACCCTAGTCCTGAATTTATGTTGTCACCATGGCTTTATTCCATCTTGGTCAGAATCTATTTTGGTGCCTATTTTTTAGAAAAGGGAAAGTGCAATAACTCCACATATATTACCTGATCTCCCTATTGCACTCTTTTCTCAAAGTGGCAGGTCGTATTTTACTGAATCAGTGCTTTAAATGAGCTGGTACTGTCCGGTACGGAGTACCGGCACTTTTATATTTTGAGAGGGAGAGAACCGGCACTTCTCAAGAGTTACATAATACATTTACTAGGAGAGTACCGGCTCTTATCAGAAACAAGCAGGTACTCTGGTACAGAGTACCTGCACTTTTATTTCTCCATTTCAAGCACTGTACTGAATAGATTGAAAAAATGGGTAGAAGATGCAGGTGTAATTACAGAGCGACAGTATGGTTTGCATCAGGGTTCAGGCACGATCGAATATGGACTAAACTTAAATCTCTTGCTTGGTAAATGTACAAAGGCCAAGCATGGGAATCTATTCTTGGCATTTGCAGACCTTAGTTCCGCGTTCAACTGTGTCAGACATGACAAGCTCTGGAGTATTCTCAAAGAAATGGGAGTGGAAATCCTGCTTATACTCTTCATGAGGCAGCTATACCGCAACCCCTACCCTAGGGTCCATTATGGAATCACAGGGGAGTGCACTGCTAAGTTTCCTATAAGGCAAGGGGTCAGGCAAGGGTGTGTTCTTGCCCCCTTTCTTTTTAACTTATACATCAACGGTCTTGGACAAGTTCTGGTTAGTCAATGTCAGGATTGGCCACATATTGACAAGCGCCCAATCCAAGCATTATTGTATGCAGAGGACACTGTTTTAACTATGTAGAATACTAATCTGGTTTTTTAACATATGATATTTTTTACTTTTTTTAAAATACTTCATATTATGGTGATCTGCTGTTCGTAATAATGTGTGTTAAATTGTGCTTTTATGATTTACACTTCTAAATCGAATAAAGTGTCTTTGATTGATTGAATAAATGTATATTTATTTTAATATTCAATTTTTTATATAGGTTTGCAGTTTAGGGTATTTTTTGTTTTAGATAATGTTTGCATTTATTTTATAATAAACAAGTATGTAGTATTAATTGTGTATTTAAGGTGTTTAATATGTATTACCTAGTTCAAAATTATTTATATTAGAGTGCCTATTGTACAAATTCACCTCTTCAGTGTCCAAAACCTTTTTCAAATAGCCTTAGATTGGAGTGGGATTATTAAATGTCACCCTTTTAGTGTTCAATGTCTTCTCCAAATTGACTTAGATTGTAGTGAGAATTACTAAATGTCACCCCTGTAGTGTCCAACGCCCTCCTCAAATTGATTTAGATTTGGGTGGGAATAGTAAACTTAAATCTTTTAGTGTCAAACATCTTCCCCAAATTGGTGTAAATTGGAGTGATAATAGTAAATGTCAACTCTTTAGCGTCCAATGCCTTCACCAAAGTGCCTTAGATAGGAGTAGAAATAGTAAATGTAACCTCTTTAGTTTCCAACACCATCCCTAAATTGGCTTAGATTAGAGTGGGAAAGTAAATGTCATCCCTTTAGTGTCCAAAACCTTCCCCAAATTGGTTTAGATTGGAGTGGGAATTGCAAATGTAACCCCTTAAGTGTCCAATGCCTTCCCCCGTATGCTATGATTGGAGTGGGAATAGTAAATGTCACCCATGTAGTGTCTAACAATGTTTTACTTTTATTGGTATATGGTACAAATAGTTTGTGTTATTTTATTATTAGTGTTGGTGATTAGAAATATAATAAGAAAATAATTAGTTGCATGTTTGTATACAATAATATTATTAATTACATTGCTGACATGTTACACATTTTTATCTTTTTTGAAAAACTTTATTAATTGTATATTTGTATATTTTTAATTATCCTTCATGTCAAAAGGAATATTTCTATAATATTAAGAAAATAAAACATTTATTTTCATTTTTATGAATAAAAATATAAATTACATATACATATAATTGTATGCTGTACATTTTCAAGTTTTATTTCACATTGTTTAACAGTTTAACATTTCTTAACTTTTTTAATATACAGATTTCCAACATTATTTTATCTTATATTTTTAGTATATATTAAATATTTGTATATTTTTTATACTTTTATTTAATTTTATCTAATACAGTTTAAACATTTAGAATAACATATTTTGACATGTTTAATATTTCTTTTAAAGTGGGGGCGGGGAAACATGGCGGCCGGCTAGCAGCGGGCCGCGAGTGCGGGAGAGGTGGTGGTGCGATATCGTGAAGGCAGGGCTGTTTTTCGGCAGGAGCCACGATTCGAAATGCGGAGGCTTGGAGCGGCTTGTGGATAGCCGGTTCGGGTTGCCTCTTTGGTGTTTCTTGCATTTTTGTGCCATGGAGTGTTTGGTCCCCTATGGAGGCAGGGGTCATGAAGCCTGACAGCGCGGGAGGAAGCAGGACACTGGAGGAGCCGGCCGTGGAGTCGGTCAGGACTGCAGCAGCTGTGGTGGATCAAGCTGACTCATTCGGGTGGAAGAGGGTTGCTCAGCAGGTAGGGAGAGGTCGGCGAGCTGCACCAAAAATCGCCTTTAGAGTAGTTGGTGGGCGCAGAAGGGGGGCAGATTCAGCCTTAGTCCTGCCCAGCAAAACTATTAGTGACAACAAGGATAACAGGGCAGAGGCTAAGCGGGGGAGTCAAACAGGAGATGTTGCTCCTGGAGGAGGTGTAGCTGAGTTAGCCAAAGCTCCCTATACTTTGAGGAGTGCGGCAAGGGGAATGGGGGGCAAAGTAGTAACGATGATTGTGCAGTTAGCATTTTGAAGAAAGCGCTTAAGAAAAAAGCCTCTGCTAAACAAAGCTGTAAACTGGTGAAACATAACGTGGACTACAAGATTAAAACAACCCCATCCCTCAACTCTTATTTTAAACCTATCCCTAAAACACTGATATTAAGACCGGACCCCATAAAGCTGAGTCCAGATTTAGAAGGTCGGCAGGATTGGTCTCCCCACCTGAGTCCCAATAGGTATCACATTTTGGGTACAGATAAAGATATGGAAGGGCTGGGTCAGGAAAGAGGAGACTTGGAGATAGAGGATACTGTACACTTAGCCACATCAGGTATGGCTTGCCTGAATGTCCCATTGGGGAACAGTGGAGGAGGCCTTGAGCGAGGAGGAGAAGGCAGGGAATAGGGAGGAGACCATGAGGAATTACACCCCCGGGGAAAACATTTCAGCAGACGAACTCGAGCACGACAACCCAGATTTGCCCATAATAGCACTGCTACAAAAACTAGATAGAGACATGCATGAGGGCTTTGAGGTATCAAAGGCTAATCAAAAAAGCATTTGAGCGTCTTGCAGCTTGTTAGAGGCCAAGTTTAATGAGTTAAGCTCCCGTACAGAAGTATTAGAGGCCAAGGCAAAACAGCTCCGTGAGACTGTAAAAGACCATCGCAAGGAAATTGATGAGATTAAGTTTAGAGAGAGGGCACAGGAGGACAGAGTAGAGCAGCTGGAAAATATGCAAAGGCGAAATAACATAAACATTTTGAAGCTACCCGAAGGTAAAAAAGGTGCCGATGTTAAACAATTGGTAGTACATTTTTTAAAATTTTAGTTAGAGTTGGAAGAGGATGAGGAGTTGATCTTTGCAGACATACAGCGGGTACACCGTGATCCCTTTAGGCTGAATCCAAATAGGTCAAAGCCGAGGAAAATATTTTGTCAGCTGCTCTGAGAAAGAAAAGCATAACAGTCAACGGAGTCAGGGTGGAAGTAAGATCTGATCTGTCACCGGTAAGTGGGAGTTAGGCAGTGGGAGTTAGGCAAGCGGATGGAGCCACTTAAGGAATTGGGCACCACGGTTCAACTTAAGTTCCCGGCATTTTTGAAGGTTATGTGGCGTAATAAGATGTATTCGTCCCGTTTTGTTGAAGATGGCTCATGAGGCAAATGTCTAATTCAATGTCTGGCTCAAAATTTTGTTGGAAGATAAGCCTGTACAAAAATGTATGTAAATTCAAGTACTAGGAGGGTTAGCACCACTACCGGAGGCACTCGAAGGGCCGAGGCCATGGGTAGGTCGGTTGGGTTTTCCAAGGGAGGGATAATGGGGAGAGGGAGGGCGAGGGGGGGTTGGAGTGTGATTTGGGGGGTGGGAGGTGGGCGGGAAAATTTTAAAAAATGATCCTCAGAAGCGTATTTGCCACCAGGTTGATTAGGGCATTTTGTTTGGTAATTGATGAGTGGGGCTAGTATTATGGAGCTGAAATTCCTGTCGTGGAATGTTAACGGCTTATGTGTAGGGTCCAGGAGACGGCTAATTTTAAAATATTTAGAGGACACACTGGCTTATATAGTTATTCTACAAGAGATGCATTTGACTGCCACCCAGTGCAAGGACATTTTTGGAACTCAGAGGTGGGTGGCACATTCCTTTTATACACCTCAAACTATAGTTACAAAAGGGGTGGCGATTTTGGTTAGGCAAGGAGTGCATTTTTGTTTTGAATCTATGGCAGCAGATCCTAGAGGGAGGTGGTTGATCTTGCAGGCAAAAGTGGCAGGGGAAAAGCTTACTATCACAGGATATTATGGGCCTAATCAAGATGATGTGGGACCCTTGGATACACTGGCTAGCGAATTGCAAAAATTTTCAGGAAAGATTATTATAGCAGGTGATTTCAACACGGTTATGGAGAATAATTTAGATCGTTCAGGCAAGAGAGGGCAGAGTAATGTGAAAATGTCTAATAAAGTAAGGTTGCTGTTGACTCAGTTTGGTTTATGTGATATATGGAGGGTAAAATTCGGCCTGGTGCTCGGATATACATACTATAACCGAAAATACAACCATTAATCTCGAATTGATTATTTTTTATTGGACTTGAGATTAATGGATCAGCTAATAAGCACTAATCATGTAGGTGCTCATATCTCAGACCCCTCTGCTATAACTTTAAACTTGAGGTTCAAGATCGGTAGGGCGGATTCAGCCTGGAGGTTAGATCGTACCCTCCTCCTAGATCAGGAATGTTTGAAAGTGGTAATGGAGGAATTAGAAGTTTTTTTAGTGGTCAATCTGGGCTCAGTTAAGCTTGAGACAGTTTAGGAAGCTTGTAAAGCATTTCTGAGAGGTAGGCTGGGAGCTTTGGGTGCAAGGAAGCACCGAGAATATTATAAAGTGGTTTCAGATCTGGAAGAGAAGATCCGTCAGAATGAAGCTAAGATTACTGCCGAGGGGGACTCTAAAATAACGGACCAGGCGATGCTTGATTTAGTTGAGCTGAAATCAGATCTGGTGGCAGTTCTTGCCCACAGAATCAAGGAAAAGTGGGAAGCTAGTAATCTGGCACATTTTAGTTATGGGGAAGGGAGCAGTAAATTACTAGCTTGGAAGGCGAAGAAGGACCAGGTACGCAACTTTATTAAGGAAGTAAAAACCCCTGACTCAGATACTGTAATCACAGAAAGTAGAGAAATTGCAGCAGCTTCTTTGACTATTTTTTAAAGGTCTATAAGGGGGACCTAGATCCGGAGCTCCCGGCCATTAGGGAGTGGGTGCAGCTTGTAAATCCACTTCCAGCCCAGTTTAAACAGACTTTGAACACTGAAATATCTTTAACAGAGGTGGAATAGGCCATATGGTCCGGTAAGGGAGGAAAGGCTCCGGGGCCAGATGGTCTTCCGTCAGAAGTATACAAATCTTTGATATGATTAATTGCTCCAGTATTACATAAATTATTTAATAGTATTTTTCAAGGTCAGGCAGCAATGCCCGAATACTGGAATGAGGCGGTTAATATTTTAATTCCAAAACCGGGCAAATCCTCTAAACATCTTGACTCATATAGGCCAATATCACTACTAAATTGTGACTATAAATTCTTTGCAAAAATCATGGCAGACGGGTTAAGTTTGGTCAGCTCAAAATTAGTGCAGGAGGATCAAAAAGGATTTATTAGGGGCAGGTTCTTGAAGGAGTTCACATTTCCATTAATTGGAGCTATTGATATGGCCACGGTTTATAAACTCCCACTGGCAGTAATAGCACTTGATGCCGCTAAGGCTTTTGACCAAGTCAACTGGTCCTTTTTGAAAGTTCTTATAGGTCACCTTGAGTTAGGGACGAGTTTTAACAGCGCTCTATTATCTTTATATTGTTCTCCCACTTCCAAGGTACTGGTAAACGGAATTATAACACAATCCATTAAGGTGAAGCGCAGCACACGGCAAGGATGTCCCCTATCCACACTATTATTTAATCTATATATAGAACCACTTGCATGCAGGATTAGGAATGCAGACACCATACCACCGTTTGTTGTAGAGGGATGGGATAAAAAAATAGGTCTTTACGCAGACGATATTATTATTTATACCCCCAATTTGCAGCAATCATTGCGAAGTTTATTTGAACTCACTAAAGAATTTGGTCAAGTCTCTGGCTACGAAATTAACGAGGATAAGACTGAAATTATGTCGTGCAATTTAGATTGCGTATCAAGAGAGAGAGAGGACCAGAAAGCTAGTCCATATCCCTGGGTTTATATATAGTAAATCAAAAAGAGACTAGCTTATGTATAAGAAGTTAACAAAAGTTTAATGACACAAGTATGTTTCGTCAGGGGGTAGGAGCACCTGGTGAGTGTGCTCATGAAGCCCTCACCCACCAACCTAGTTGGTGGCATGCTTCATCATCGGGCCCACCCAGTGACACCTAGCGTGTCCCGGGTGTGCTTCGACGCCTGATTACAGCGGAGCAGGTATGTCGCTGAGTGTGCGGTGAAGGGTGTTATGAATGTGAATTTAAAACGGCTTGGCGGGTGTCCCAGTACCCGAAGGTGAATTAAACTTTAATATCTGGGCCACCGTCAGCGGTTAAAAATAAGGCTGTGGATGTTAGAGGCGAGTTACGGCCGCCCACATCCTTTGGTGGGTCAACATGTTTCAGCCAGTGCCTTATGAATATGCTGGCTTTCTTCAGGACGGATTCTGCGAAGGAGGCACTACAGGTCCAGAGCAGGCTCTGCCCAGAAAAGCTGGTCAACCCCTTGCCACTTCACAACCTTGGAGCAGAATACTGCTTAAACTAGCGTGTTTTTGAGAAGGGAATCCCCCTCTCACACATAGATAAACACTTTAGGGCGTGTATACACATAGTCTGAATTACACACCCACTAGTTTAATCACACACACTTAATTTAATTTCGTCCTGAAGAAAGCCAGCATATTCATAAGGCACTGGCTGAAACATGTTGACCCACCAAAGGATGTGGGAGGTCGTAACTCGCCTCTAACATCCAACAGCCTTATTTTTAACCGCTGACGGTGGCCCAGGTATTAAAGTTTAATTCACCTTCGGGTACTAGGCCCCCGCCAAGCCATTTTAAATTCACATTCATAACACCCTTCACCGCACACTCAGCGACATACCTGCTCCGCTGTAATCAGGCGTCAAAGCACACCCGGGACACGCTAGGTGTCACTGGGTGGGCCCGATGATGAAGCATGCCACCAGCTAGGTTGGTGGGTGAGGGCTTCATGAGCACACTCACCAGGTGCTCCTACCCCCTGACAAAACATACTTGAGTCATTAAACTTTTGTTAACTTCTTATACATAAGCTAGTCTCTTTTTGATTTACTATGTGCAATTTAGATTCACAAGGTATCTTATGTAAAAAGGAGATGCATTACTTGGGGGTAAGGATCAAGCATAATGTTGCAGAATTAACAAAAATTAATTTTATGAAGATCAAAAAAGAAATAGGTTCTACACTTCGTGGTTGGGGGCATTTACCACTCACGCTATACGGCCGTACGAATCTGGTAAAGATGGTGATTCTGCCAAAAATGACTTTCTTGTTTGAGACAATCCCTCTGGCATTTAATAAGGACTGGTTTAAGAAGCTACAAAGCGAGATTTGCTCTTTTACTTAGGCATCGAAAGGGTCCAGTCTGTCTTGGAAGAAGCTCAGAAGAAGATGGGCTAAAGGTGGATTGGCGGCTCCAGACTTTATGTTGTACTCATGGGCTTTTCAGTTAAATAACTTTAGGATATTACTGGGTGTCCCGATGGCCACAGCTATTGGGAATATGTTTTTGGCTATGCTTAAGAAAAGCAATTATAACGAGGATGGTTTTTTTGTGTACATTTTTTGATCCTAATTTTTTCAAGAAAGTAAGGTTGAAAATCTTGCGGGAAGCGGCACAGCTCTGGTATAAAATTAGGAGAGCTCTAAAGATTTCTTACTATGGATATAGGGCTCCCATTTGGGATGCCCCAGGCTCACCCCCCTGGTCTCAGGATTCATTGGCTATGCCGCTTAGAGCAGCAGGTTTACAGAGTTGGGGTAATCTATTTCCGGACGGAAAATTGATTGATTGGGGACAAGGGGAAGCCACCTGGGGGAGGGGGTTTTCAAAATTCAAGTATTTACTGATACAAAGCTGGGCAAGTAAAACAGATGTTGTTGTCGGCCTCCAGAATGATTTCGAAGATAAACTCTTTTCAAATCAAGTCTACAAGAAAGAAGTTGCTCTATGGTATTGGCCAATGTTGGAGATGGAGGATGGCCTGTTTCAGCTTCCAGAGGCTCTGTGGGGTGATTGCTTGCCGGACATCGCCACGGAAGATCAATGGCAAGTAACCATGACTATGCTATATAAAATAGTTAAGTCTGCGAATTTAAGGCAAAATTTTTTGTTCACTATCCACAGAGCATATTGGTCTCCCCGTAGACTATCGAAATCTAAGTCTTGCGGCTTGGTGGAATGTCCTAAATGCAGAAGTATCAACGCGGATGATTGGCATATGTTTGTGGACTGTCCAAACATTAGGGTGTTCTGGGAGGCCGTAGGTAAAAGCTTGTCACGGGCAGTTGATCTGAATATTGAGGTAAGCCCTGAACTAATTATTACTGGAAGATATGATTTGCAGTGCAACAATATTAATGATAATGTTAAGCTGGTGTTTTATGGAGTCCTACTTGCCCGCAGAGAAATCTGTAAATTATGGGTGTCGCCTATATCCCCAACACTTCTGGAATGGGTGAAACCTATGAGATATTTTGCTAAATTAGACTCTATGGATCAGAAAAGGATAAAGCACAGATTCTGGTTATCTTTTTTACAACACTTTGGTTAAGGGGGGGGGGGAAATAGGGCCGGGAATAAGGCCTGTTAATAATAATCCAATGATTAAGGTCTTGGCCTATCTCGCTGGAGGTTTTCCCTCCCTCAAGAGGGATATTCAGACAAGGAAGCGGCTGCCAGGGGGTCGTGGTCTCGGAATCCCCGGCTAGTACGAACTGAGAGGCTTGGTACCTGTTGGTGAGCTGCAGAAGCCTTACTCTGTAAAGCTGGTATATGAGATAAAAAGCCCATGGAGGGTACCGTGTCGTTTTTTGAATATGAATGGCGAAAAGGCTAATGAGGATAAAAAATAGAAAAAAATATATATATATTTCTTTTGAAGAAATTATTCATTTATTCAACATTCTTACAATATTTCCCATTGATTTCTGTGGGAGGATCGCCTATTTTAGTTTTATTTATCAGCCATTCTTTTTTTACCTCTACCTTCTATTTTGTACTCTGTTTATGTTATTTTTAATCTATTTTCATGGAACCAGTTTGTGATAATCTGCTGCTGTTCGTTGGAAAAGGTAAATCCTGTTTTAAGGATGTTTTAAGGTTTTTGAGGGTAGGGGAGTTGGGGGGTATAGAATGTAATTATTGTTTTGTGGTTTAATGTAGATGTATTACTGTTATTGTTTGTCAGTTGTTTGCAGGTTTGCGTGTTTGTATACTGTTTTGGTAATGTTTTGCTGTGTTATGTTAAATTAAGTTATGTTAGTTATGTTGTGATGATTAACTGTTATGTATATGTATTTATGGGAATGCAATGTGTTTTTGCGGGTAGGTTGTTTATTTTACTTTACAGGTTTTTGCCTACGATCGCGTGATATGGTCATTGGGAGTTAAAACATTTTCATTTTGTTTTTAAGGAAATAATTTTTGGTTTGTAATAAACCAATGCTTTTTAACTTGGTTTCCTTGTTTCGGTTTTTCTAGAGCAGGGGTACACATAGTGCGGCCCGGCAAGCCTTTCCTGGCGGCCCGCGGACCTTGCAGACATTGTAACCGAGTTCTTTTTTTTTTTAAGTGTCTGAACCTGAGCGCGACTCAGACTCTGCTGCTCTGTGGGGGCTGGGCCGGGCATTCCCGTCATAGTCAGAGTGGGGCTGCAGGGGCTCTGAGAGGTGAACAAATCCTCATTAACATGCCAATGGTCTTTTAAAGACCTGTCAAGTGCATGGGTGCGGCTGTGTGTGCGTGCCTGGAAGCTGTCACAGCCCAGATACACACAGGCTGGGTGAGGAGGGAGAGCGAGGGAGGGAGGGAGAGCAAGCGAGGGAGCAAGGGAGATTGAGGGAGGGAGAGGGAGGGAGAGCAAGCGAGGGAGTGAGGGAGAGCGAGGGAGAGAGAGCGATGGAGGGAGAGAGAGGGAGGAAGATGGGGGAGGGAGAGTGAGTGAGGGAGAGAGGGAGAGCGAGGAAGGGAGGGAGAGCGAGGGAGGGAGAGCAAGCGAGGGAGAGTGAGGAAGCGAGGGAGAGCAAGTGAGGGAGAGCGAGGGAGGGAGAGCGAGGGAGGGAAAGAGAGTGAGGGAGGGAGAGTGAGGGAGAGCGAGGGAGGGAGAGCAAGGGAGGGAGCGATGGAGGGAGGGAGAGCGAGGGAGAGCAAGCGAGGGAGGGAGAGCAAGTGAGGGAGCAAGCAAGGGAGGGAGAGCAAGCGAGGGAGAGCAAGCGAGGGAGGGAGAGCAAGCAAGGGAGAGCAAGCGAGGGAGGGAGAGCAAGCGAGGGAGAGCGAGGGATGGAGAGCGAGGGAGGTAGGGAGAGCAAGCGAGGGAGTGAGGGAGAGCGAGGGAGGGAGAGCAAGGGAGGGAGAGCAAGGGAGGGATGGAGAGTGAGGGTGGGAGGGAGAGCAAGCGAGGGAGAGCGAGGGAGCGAGGGAAAGCAGGGAGAGCGAGGGAGGGAGGGAGACCGAGGGAGGAAGAGGGAACGTGAGGGAGGGAGACCGAGGGAGGGAGAGCGAGCAAGCAAGGGAGACTGAGAGAGAGGGAGTAAGGGAAAGCGAGGGAGGGAAAGGGAGCAAGAGGGAGGGAGAGCGAGGGAGGGAGAGTGAGGGAGGGAGGGAGAGGGAGCGCGATGGAGGGAGAGCGAGGGAGGGAGAGTGAGGGAGGGAGAGCGAGGGAGGGAGAGCGAGGGAGAGCAAGCGAGGGAGCGAGGGAGAGCGAGAGAGAGGGAGCAAGGGAGAGCAAGGGAGAGGGAGCACGAAGGAGGGAGAGCGAAGGAGGGAGAGTGAGTGAGGGAGAGCATGGGAGGGAGGTAGAGCGAGGGAGGGAGAGCGAGAGAGAGGGTGCAAGGGAGATAGAGGGAGCATGAGGGAGGGAGAGCTTGGGAGGGGGAGCAAGGGAGGGAGAGCAAGGGAGGGAGGGAGAGCGAGGGAGGGAGGGAGAGCAAGCGAGGGAGCGAGGGAGAGTGAGCGAGAGAGAGAGAGGGAGAGGGAGGGAGGGAGGAAGAGCGAGGGAGACAGAACTAGGGAGACAGAGGGAGGGAGACAGAAGGAGAGAGAGGGAGACCTCAGAGAGAGGGAGACCTCAGAGTGAGGGGGAGGGAACGAGAGAGAGGGAGACCGCAGAGAGAGGGAGACAGAGGGAAGGAGAGAGAGGGAGACCTCAGAGTGAGGGAGACAGAGGGAGGGAGACAGAGGGAGGGACACCTCATAGCTAGGGAGAGGGAAGGAGAGAGAGGGAGACCTCAGAGAGAGGGAGAGCTCAGAGTGAGGGGGAGGGAACGAGAGAGAGGGAGACCACAGAGTGAGGGAGACAGAGGGAAGGAGAGAGAGGGAGAGTGGGAGAGTGAGGGAGGGAGGGAGAGCGAGGGAGGGAGGGAGAGCAAACGAGGGAGAGCGAGGGAGAGCGAGGGAGAGCGAGGGAGGGAGGGAGACCGAGGGAGGGAGAGGGAACGTGAGGGAGGGAGGGAGAGCAAGCAACAAGGGAGAGCGAGAGAGAGGGAGCGAGGGAAAGCGATGGAGGAAAAGGGAGCAAGAGGGAGGGAGAGCGAGGGAGGGAGGGAGAGGGAGCGCGATGGAGGGAGAGCGAGGGAGGGAGAGCGAGGGAGGGAGAGTGAGTGAGGGAGAGCATGGGAGGGAGAGCGAGCGAGGGAGGGAGAGCGAGAGAGGGAGGGACAGAAAGCAAGGGAGTGAGGGAGAGCGAGCAAGAGAGGGGGAGGGAGGGAGAGCGAGGGAGGGAGAGGGAGGGAGAGCAAGCGAGGGAGAGTGAGAGAGAGGGAGCAAGGGAGATCGAGGGAGAGGGAGCATGAGGGAGGGAGAGCTTGGGAGGGGGAGCGAGGGAGGGAGAGCAAGGGAGGGAGAGAGAGCGAGGGAGGGAGAGCGAGGGAGGGAGGGAGAGCAAGCGAGGGAGCGAGGGAGCGAGGGAGTGAGGGAGCGAGGGAGAGTGAGCGAGAGAGAGAGAGGGAGGGAGAGGGAGGGAGAGAGGGAGAGCGAGGGAGACAGAATGAGGGAGACAAAGGGAGGGAGACAGAAGGAGAGAGAGAGACCTCAGAGTGAGGTGGTGGGAACGAGAGAGAGGGAGACCGCAGAGTGAGGGAGACAGAGGGAAGGAGAGAGAGGGAGACCTCAGAGTGAGGGAGACAGAGGGAGGGAGACCTCATAGTGAGGGAGAGGGAAGGAGAGAGAGGGAGACCTCAGAGAGAGGGAGAGCTCAGAATGAGGGGGAGGGAACGAGAGAAAGGGACACCACAGAGTGAGGGAGACAGAGGGAAGGAGAGAGAGGGAGAGTGGGAGAGCGAGGGAGGGAGGGCAAGCGAGGGAGAGCGAGGGAGGGAGGGAGACCGAGGGAGGGAGAGGGAACGTGAGGGAGGGAGAGCGAGGGAGGGAGAGCGAGCAAGCAAGGGAGAGCGAGAGAGAGGGAGCAAGGGAAAGCGAGGGAGGGAAAGGGAGCAAGAGGGAGGGAGAGCGAGGGAGGGAGAGCGAGGGAGGGAGGGAGAGGGAGTGGGATGGAGGGAGAGCGAGGGAGAGAGAGCGAGGGAGGGAGAGCGAGGGAGGGAGAGTGAGGGAGGGAGAGCATGGGAGAGAGGGAGGGAGAGCGAGGGAGGGAGGGAGAGCAAGCGAGGGAGCGAGGGAGAGCGAGCAAGAGAGAGGGAGAGGGAGGGAGGGAGAGCGAGGGAGGGAGAGGGAGGGAGAGCGAGGGAGGGAGAAGGAGGGAGAGCAAGTGAGGGAGAGCGAGAGAGAGGGAGCAAGGGAGATTGAGGGAGAGGGAGCACGAGGGAGGGAGAGCTTGGGAGGGGGAGTGAGGGAGGGAGAGCAAGGGAGGGAGGAAGAGCGAGGGAGAGAGAGCGAGGGAGGGAGGGAGAGCAAGCAAGGGAGCGAGAGAGAGTGAGTGAGAGAGAGGGAGGGAGGGAGAGGGAGGGAGGGAGAGAGAGGGAGGGAGAGCGAGGGAGACAGAACGAGGGAGATAGAGGGAGGGAGACAGAAGGAGAGAGAGGGAGACTTCAGAGAGAGGGAGAACTCAGAGTGAAGGGGGGGGACGAGAGAGAGGGAGACCGCAGAGTGAGGGAGACAGAGGGAAGGAGAGAGAGGGAGACCTTAGAGTGAGGGAGACAGAGGGAGGGAGACCTCATAGTGAGGGAGAGGGAAGGAGAGAGAGGGAGACCTCAGAGAGAGGGAGAGCTCAGAGTGAGGGGGAGGGAACGAGAGAGAGGGAGACCGCAGAGTGAGGGAGACAGAGGGAAGGAGAGAGAGGGAGACCTCAGAGTGAGGGAGACAGAGTGAGGGAGACCTCAGAGTGAGGGAGAGGGAAGGAGAGAGAGGGAGGGAGGCAGAGGGAATGAGGGAGAGGGAAGGAAAGAGAGGGAAACAGAGGGAAGGAGGGAGAGGGAAGGAGAGAGAGGGAAATAGAGTGAGGGAAATAGAGTGAAGGAGAGGGAAATAGAGTGAGGGAGAGGGTAATTGAGTGAGGGGAGGGAAACAGAGAGAGGGAGACAGATGGAATGAGGGAGGGGGAAGGAGAGAGAGGGAGACAAAGGGGAGGAGGGAGAGGGAAGGAGAGAGAGGAAAATAGAGTGAGGGAGAGGGAAATAGAGTGAGGGAGAGGGAAATAGAGTGAGGGAGAAGGAAACAGAGAGAGGGAGACAGAGGGAATGAGGGAGAGGGAAGGAGAGAGAGGGAGACAGAGAGAGGGAGACAGAGGGAATGAGGGAGAGGGAAGGAGAGAGAGGGAGACAAAGGGGAAAGGGGAGAGGGAAGGAGAGAGAGGGAAATAGAGTGAGGGAGAGGGAAATAGAGTGAGGGAGAAGGAAACAGAGAGAGGGAGACAGACGGAATGAGGGAGGGGGAAGGAGAGAGAGGGAGACAAAGGGGAGGAGGGAGAGGGAAGGAGAGAGAGGGAAATAGAGTGAGGGAGAGGGAAATATAGTGAGGGAGAGGGAAATAGAGTGAGGGAGAAGGAAACAGAGAGAGGGAGACAGAGGGAATGAGGGAGAGGGAAGGAGAGAGAGGGAAATGGAGTGAGGGAAATAGAGTGAAGGAGAGGGAAATAGAGTGAGGGAGAGGGTAATTGAGTGAGGGGAGGGAAACAGAGAGAGGGAGACAGAGGGAATGAGGGAGGGGGAAGGAGAGAGAGGGAGACAAAGGGGAGGAGGGAGAGGGAAGGAGAGAGAGGAAAATAGAGTCAGGGAGAGGGAAATAGAGTGAGGGAGAGGGAAATAGAGTGAGGGAGAAGGAAACAGAGAGAGGGAGACAGAGGGAATGAGGGAGAGGGAAGGAGAGAGAGGGAGACAGAGAGAGGGAGACAGAGGGAATGAGGGAGAGGGAAGGAGAGAGAGGGAGACAAAGGGGAGGGGGGAGAGGGAAGGAGAGAGAGGGAAATAGAGTGAGGGAGAGGGAAATAGAGTGAGGGAGAAGGAAACAGAGAGAGGGAGACAGACGGAATGAGGGAGGGGGAAGGAGAGAGAGGGAGACAAAGGGGAGGAGGGAGAGGGAAGGAGAGAGATGGAAATAGAGTGAGGGAGAGGGAAATATAGTGAGGGAGAGGGAAATAGAGTGAGGGAGAAGGAAACAGAGAGAGGGAGACAGAGGGAATGAGGGAGAGGGAGGGAGAGAGGGAGAGCGAGGGAGACAGAATGAGGGAGACAAAGGGAGGGAGACAGAAGGAGAGAGAGAGACCTCAGAGTGAGGTGGTGGGAACGAGAGAGAGGGAGACCGCAGAGTGAGGGAGACAGAGGGAAGGAGAGAGAGGGAGACCTCAGAGTGAGGGAGACAGAGGGAGGGAGACCTCATAGTGAGGGAGAGGGAAGGAGAGAGAGGGAGACCTCAGAGAGAGGGAGAGCTCAGAATGAGGGGGAGGGAACGAGAGAAAGGGACACCACAGAGTGAGGGAGACAGAGGGAAGGAGAGAGAGGGAGAGTGGGAGAGCGAGGGAGGGAGGGCAAGCGAGGGAGAGCGAGGGAGGGAGGGAGACCGAGGGAGGGAGAGGGAACGTGAGGAAGGGAGAGCGAGGGAGGGAGAGCGAGCAAGCAAGGGAGAGCGAGAGAGAGGGAGCAAGGGAAAGCGAGGGAGGGAAAGGGAGCAAGAGGGAGGGAGAGCGAGGGAGGGAGAGCGAGGGAGGGAGGGAGAGGGAGTGGGATGGAGGGAGAGCGAGGGAGAGAGAGCGAGGGAGGGAGAGCGAGGGAGGGAGAGTGAGGGAGGGAGAGCATGGGAGAGAGGGAGGGAGAGCGAGGGAGGGAGGGAGAGCAAGCGAGGGAGCGAGGGAGAGCGAGCAAGAGAGAGGGAGAGGGAGGGAGGGAGAGCGAGGGAGCAAGAGGGAGGGAGAGCGAGGGAGGGAGAGGGAGGGAGAGCAAGTGAAGGAGAGCGAGAGAGAGGGAGCAAGGGAGATTGAGGGAGAGGGAGCACGAGGGAGGAGAGCTTGGGAGGGGGAGTGAGGGAGGGAGAGCAAGGGAGGGAGGGAGAGCGAGGGAGAGAGAGCGAGGGAGGGAGAGCAAGCGAGGGAGCGAGAGAGAGTGAGTGAGAGAGAGGGAGGGAGGGAGAGGGAGGGAGGGAGAGAGAGGGAGGGAGAGCGAGGGAGACAGAACGAGGGAGATAGAGGGAGGGAGACAGAAGGAGAGAGAGGGAGACCTCAAAGAGAGGGAGAACTCAGAGTGAAGGGGGGGGACGAGAGAGAGGGAGACCGCAGAGTGAGGGAGACAGAGGGAAGGAGAGAGAGGGAGACCTCAGAGTGAGGGAGACAGAGGGAGGGAGACAGAGGGAGGGAGACCTCATAGTGAGGGAGAGGGAAGGAGAGAGAGGGAGACCTCGGAGAGAGGGAGAGCTCAGAGTGAGGGGGAGGGAACGAGAGAGAGGGAGACCGCAGAGTGAGGGAGACAGAGGGAAGGAGAGAGAGGGAGACCTCAGAGTGAGGGAGACAGAGTGAGGGAGACCTCAGAGTGAGGGAGAGGGAAGGAGAGAGAGGGAGGGAGGCAGAGGGAATGAGGGAGAGGGAAGGAAAGAGAGGGAAACAGAGGGAAGGAGGGAGAGGGAAGGAGAGAGAGGGAAATAGAGTGAGGGAAATAGAGTGAAGGAGAGGGAAATAGAGTGAGGGAGAGGGTAATTGAGTGAGGGGAGGGAAACAGAGAGAGGGAGACAGAGGGAATGAGGGAGGGGGAAGGAGAGAGAGGGAGACAAAGGGGAGGAGGGAGAGGGAAGGAGAGAGAGGAAAATAGAGTGAGGGAGAGGGAAATAGAGTGAGGGAGAAGGAAACAGAGAGAGGGAGACAGAGGGAATGAGGGAGAGGGAAGGAGAGAGAGGGAGACAGAGAGAGGGAGACAGAGGGAATGAGGGAGAGGGAAGGAGAGAGAGGGAGACAAAGGGGAGGGGGGAGAGGGAAGGAGAGAGAGGGAAATAGAGTGAGGGAGAGGGAAATAGAGTGAGGGAGAAGGAAACAGAGAGAGGGAGACAGACGGAATGAGGGAGGGGGAAGGAGAGAGAGGGAGACAAAGGGGAGGAGGGAGAGGGAAGGAGAGAGAGGGAAATAGAGTGAGGGAGAGGGAAATATAGTGAGGGAGAGGGAAATAGAGTGAGGGAGAAGGAAACAGAGAGAGGGAGACAGAGGGAATGAGGGAGAGGGAAGGAGACAGAGGGAGACAGAGGGAAGGAGGGAGAGGGAAGGAAAGAGAGGGGAATAGAGTGAGGGAGAGGGAAACAGAGAGAGAGGGAGACAGAGAGGGAGAGAGAGTGAGACAGTCAGGGTGAGTGAGACAGAGGAAGAGAGGGAGTGAGACAGTCAGAGTGAGTGAGTCAGAGGGAGACAGAGAGACGGAGAGAGAGGGAGGGAGAGAGAGGGAGAGATAGAGAGGGAGAGAGAGGGAGGGAGAGGGAGAAAGAGAGGGAGGGAGAGAGAGAGAGAGAGAGATCTGGTGGCTCAGTGGACGAAGGCGTCCGCTGCAGGGACCTGTGATCAAGCTCATGGTAACAGATTTTTTTTGCTCTAGCCCCGCCCCTTTCCCCACTGGCCCCGCCCCCACCAGTGCGGTCCTCAGACACAAACCACTCTGTCAATTTGGCCCCAGAGAGAAAATTTGGGAGTACCCATGTTCTAGAATGTTCACTTTTTAATACACTTTCTCTGGTTTTTGTTATGATCCCTGCATACTTTGGATTGCTTTGACTGGATTTTATTGGATTTGTTCAATTTTTGCAATTTTGGGGGACTTTTTGGACAATATTTTTCCTATTCTTGGGGGATTACTATTTTCTAATACTTGGATACTGATAGATCTGCAGCTACAGAGGAATAAGAATTATTTATTTTATTTCCTGTTGGGTGGGAAATGTAATTTTAAAATGTTTGTGTAAATATTATGTGATTGCAAAGTGTAATTGCTTGTTTTATGTGTTGCAATTAAGTTATGTGATGGATTGAATTCCTTTTTTTAAAAATTGTTGGTCATTGTTATATTTTAAATAATTTATATATAGTTTTATGACATCAGTCTTCAGTATTTGCGTATTTTAACTGTTTTTCTGACTTGTGTAATAAAAGAATATATGTGAAATTAAAAAAAGTTTGCTTTGTTGGTTTATAATTTGTCATAGTTTTTTAGGATTTTGGTAGGTTACTATCTGTTTTATAATATGTTTTTCGCAATCATTTCAAATTAGTGTACTCTTTTGTTATTTATGAAGAGTTTGACTTTAAATTGTAGCATAGCGTACATTTTTTTGGTCTGTTTGATAAGTTTAGAGCCAATTTGGGTAATAGACCATTCTAAGGGGTTAATTATGATGCCGTTTGGAAGGGTTCCGAATCGGATTCGGGTTTGCCGAATCCGATTCGGAACTCTGGTTTCCGGCCGAATCGTACACATTTCCCAACAACCGATTACGAAGCCCAGAAACCGTTCAAGCTGTCCGAATTGGTTCCAAAAGGCATTCGGACAGGCTATATCTTTCAGAGCTGAATCGTACAGCTCTATGGACACGGTCTATGAGCGAGCGATTACAATGACCAATTTAGACAGCTGTTCCGATTTGGTATGCCCGAAACGAAATGGCTGTCGGAATCTGTCTTTAGGGGCTGTAGCAGGCACCCCCATCACCCAGGGCCTTCGGAATCGGTTCTGTGGGGGTGCCCAAGGGACCCCCCTTTCCAACCATGCATAGTGTGGCAGGCACCAAGGGGTACCTGCCACAGGGGCGCAATTTTTCCCAGCCATCCCTTTCTTGAATGGGAGCCTGAGTTCTCGGTCAGAACACAGGATCCCCTTGAAGTCCAACCGAATTGTATCTGAAAACTTCCAGATGCATTGTAATCGGTCGGTCGGACTCACAGAATTTGAATCATTAGGAAACGATTCAGAAACCGATTCGGTTGGAAGAGTTTCCTAACAAGATCATAATTGGCCCCTTAGTTGTTGGTAACTTTGCTCGTATTGTAATTCTCCAATAAATTTGTAAAGCGTAGGTTGGGTTCTGCTTAATGTGGATTGGAAGACATTGTGCCATCCTTCTACTGTGTTGTTTGTTTTTGCTTCCTGTGCCAAGGTGATGTCATAGACATTCCACCATGGTATTTGGAATATGAATTGGCATCTGTATCCTGAGCGATGGTGACTGCCGACCCTCAGAGTCTTTGAAATAGTCCAATAGGAGGCTAAGTTTGTCTTTGTTTTGTTGATAGAAAAGGCTTTCTATTAGTAGATTGTAGTGGTTGGCTACCTCTGCATCAAGCATATAGGCTAGTGATTTCGTTTTGTTTTTTATTTCAAAGTCAAATTGGTTGTTTGTAGGATATTCTGCACTTAGGGGCTGATTATGATGGCGTGCAGACTGCCACAGACAGGCTGTTGGTGGCGGTCCAACTGCCAACAGCCCCTCTATCCGACCTCCGGATTACAATACCGGTGGTTGGATCCACAGCAGTCAGGGGGAAGACTGTCACCTCCACCATGATCAGTGATCCCGATGGGGAGGCAGTTGGATTTGTAGTCCCGAATAGTGGCGGTGCCAAGGTAGGCACCGCCATCGGGATTATGATATACCGTTCTGACAGCCTTTTCATGGCAAGAAGCCTGACATGAAAAGGCTGTCAGAAACAGAATTTGAGGGCCCTAAACAGGGCCCCTGTCTGTAGTGGGCCAATATAAAGTGGCCTAGTGGGCACATGTAGTGCCCCCACACACCACCATGCACTGTGTGCCAATACTTCGATTGAAATGATAATAACAGCCTTGTATGGCTGTGTGTGTGTGTAAATATTTGGAATGGTTTGAATCATGACTTGCTCAAAGCCAATGATTATTTTTTGGAGGTAATAATTATTTGTTTTATATTTGATATGGTTTAAAAGGTTGTAAGTACTACTTTGTTTATTTGGTAGTTGGGCATATATAAAACGGAGATTTGTGTTTTGATAGCCACCATGTATAGTGTATATCTGGGTAAATGGTTTGGGACATATTTTTAAGGTCCCATCCATCATCCATGTTTGACATTGGCTACGTTTTAATATGTTATCTGCTGTTCAGAATATTTGAATTTGTTTTCCATTATTTAGGTTGTCATGTCAAAGGAAAGGCTCTTCATTATTTGTCAGTGATAAATGTTCAGGTATCTGTATGTTTTGGTATCTTTTAAGGGTAGGTGGGGTATCACTGGAAGCTTTTTGGTTTGCGCAATTAAATGTTTTAAAGTGGGAATAGGTGGTAGTTGACCTGTGATGTGTTCAGGGACTTTATGTAGTATATCTTTAAGAATGTTGCTTGTAGGTTCCTGGGAGCTTGTGCTTGCCTCTCTTATATCCTACAGTATCTCTCTTACTTTTATTTCTGTTTAATTTTGGGGATGGTTGTGCTTTCTTGCATGAAATTCAACATCATCTTTTGTAGTAGCCCTCCCACATCCATTAGGATAATATTTAATACATTTCCATTTTATAGTTTCTGTTGCTGAACTTTCTTGGCTGTAGGTGTAGACCATATTATTTAGTAACTGCTTTCCTTTCTGCAACGTGATATACTCTGTAGCTTCTGTCATTGTTTCTGAAAGTAGTGCATATCAGTTATGTGCATTTCAAATATGTAGCTACTTCTTTTTTGCATACTTACATGTATGTTTTGCTTAGATGTTTCACACGGTTTCGCAGTTTTTCCGCCGGGTGTTCTAATGTGGAGTAGGGGCTTTTCTATTGGATAGAAAAAATCGGAAGTTTAATTTTAAATGCTAATTTGTTGGTAGTTTGTAGAGCTTGTTTGGGTTATTTTAGCTAGCTATTTTGGGTAGGTTTATACTTTTGTATTGATTTATATATATTCTCTTTCTTATATCTTTTTGCAGGGTTGTGATAGATGTTATTTTCTTGCAGTTTATCGTCATGGGTCTATGTAAAAAGATAGAAGTTGGGGAGTATTTTATTAATTATTTCTTATTTATCATTTTTAATTTTAATAATTATTCACTTTTAGTTTAAGTATAACTATTACTCACTTGTTTAGGTAGTTGTGGAAATGTATATGTTTCTTCTTTTATGGTCTGCTGAGAAAATCCAGCAGAGTTTCCTCGTCTTTCAGTTTGTCATTTTTGAAGTATTTAGTTGCTTAATTAGTGTGCCTTTTATATTGATGGTTTTGTTGTTTAAAGTTGTCTATAGTTTTATTTTATTGGTTGGTTTAGTTTTAGTTTGAATTGTCTTCATTTGTTTTGTTCTTCATGGGTAAACTCTAATTTAGGTATTTTTTATGTATCATACATAGTTTGATACTTTTGAATATAAATTATACAAATACATATATATATATATATATATATATATATATATATATATATATATATATATATATATATATATATATATATATATATATATATATATATATATATATATATATAGTATGCATCATTATTATGTCACTGATCCACAGTTAGGCACATACTGACTTCTCTCACTCAATCTTACTTACCTCCTCAAACACCCTCCCACACTTTCATTCTTTTAATCACTCACTCACTTACCCCTAACGTTCACTCTCCCCCTCTCACAAACTTCCACATTTATGTTAACTCACCCTTTCATTCACTGACTCCCCTTCTTTTACTTGCTCATTTTCTCAATCACCTACTCTCTCAGGCACTCTCACTTCCTCACACCCTCCCTCACTTCTATTCTATTTCATTCTCTCTCACTCTCTTTCTCTCTCACTTTTAGAGTCACCTCTTTGCTCCCTCTTTCTTTGCCCCAGTTGGCCCCTAACGTAGAGACTGCAAACAACACCTTGCAACTCTGGTTCCCCTCCATCTCAGATGTTTTTATTCCTGTTAGACAGGTCTCTAATAAGACGAAACATGTTGCCCACTGGTTCAACGAGGCCCTTATATCGGTCCAAAAACAATGCACAGCTTTAGAATGCTTTTGGATGAAAGCACACACTCCATCACTAAATGTTCAGTGCAGATCAGCCATCAAACCCTACCATAATCTGATCATGAAATGAAATGCTGCTAAACACATTTGTAGCTTAGTGAATAGCCTCTCGAAACCAGTGCTATAGAGCAGACACTATTGAAGCCTCCAGTGCACACTGAATTAAACTAGTAATCCTGTAGCCCTGCTCAATTCGTTGACCCCCTTGTGTCTGCCTGTCTTTCAAACCCTTTGCAGCTAAGTGAAATCCGGCACACCCGAAGATCCGCTTAAACCTAATCTATTCATTAAGCTCCAGGACCTCCTCCTTCCTCCCTGCCTAGAACTGGTCAATCTCTCTCTATCTACCACCTCTGTACCCAGCCCATGGAAGCATGCTAATGTCACCCCCCTCCTTAAGAAACCATCTCTGGGCGTCTCAATACCTGAACATTTTCACACCAGCTCCCTCTTACCTTTTATTGCCAAGGTAATGAAGCAATACATCAATAGCCAAAGTCAAAACAGTCTTTATTTCGATCATTTAGGTCATAAAAGACACAATTGAAAACACTGTTACATAAAATAGGAGGACACATATATACATGCAATTGATAAAATGCAGTAATAACTTTGATGAATAACCAACATAGAGCTGTAAGATCAAATAGATTAAATACTAAATTAGTTTAAAATCGGCTATGATATTAAAAGTTTAAAAAAGAGTTAATAATTTCAGTATTTTAGTAATTTAACAAATACATTACTCAATTGGCTCCACCTAGCTATCGTTCGTACAAAATGTTTCCTGTCCAATACTACTAAAAATACAGGAGTGGGCAAAATGGTTAACATGTGCAGCCCTTTAGCATAGTGGATTATGCAGCAAATGTAAATACATCTCTCTTTGGATACAAATTCCATTCATTACTTCTTATTTATTCATGTTTTGGCTCATATACCCACATCAAGCTCAGAAATGTGGCCATGGCTATCACAATTGGCTCCTGTGTGTTGGGCTTTAAAATACGAAAGGCTGTAACACTAGACCTTGTACCCAGATTGTAACATATTGGTTTTAACAATTTCTCCCTCAGTTGGTTATATGCTGGACACACAAATAAGATGTGAGGATTGACTCAACCTGCTCGGGACATGAAACACATTTATTGTCCAATGAGCCATTCCATTTATGAGTAAACGATTTAACGGGAAGTGTACCCACCCTGAATTGATGGAATAGCTTTCTCTCACAAGGTTTAGTACATACACGGTATCTTGCTTGTGTCCCAGAAAAATGCCTGACAGGGAGGTGTCGTTGGTGGATTTCAGACAATTCGTTTTGGCCATATTCCAGTATGTCTCCTTAAAGATTTTCTTGGAGGGAAACCGACTGCCTACCGGATCTTCCCATAAATGGCTCATCCCCATGTTAAATACCGAAGGAGAGATGAAGACTGGTGCACAACCTTAAGTTCAATTGTTTTTCATGAAGTTGAAAAATGATTACAGTTTTAGGGTGCCGCCTGAGTGACGTCTCTTGTCTTGGACGCCTGTATGAATAATCTGGGTGTGTGCTTCTAATGAACTATTAGCTGCATCCCCTGGTGCACACCTGTATCTCCTTGATATGAGTCAGGGATTCCTTTCGAAAAATATATGTTGCAACGTTTCTGGGATATTTCAAATTTCGTTTTGATATTCTTGTTGTTATGTTATGTTAAAAAAATTTGTAGAGCGCAGCTAACACCTTAAGGTTTCTTGGCGCTAGTGCTGAGGGCAGTGAAAGAGACGTGAGGGGGAGAACTAATTGTAGGCCTCAATGAAGAGGAAAGTCTTGAGAAGGGATCTGAACCTGGTGTGTGGGGAGGGCAACCTAAGAGGAAGGGGAAGGGTGTTCCAAAAAGAGGGAGCTAAAAATGAAAACCTGAGGCCGCCATGCTTCTTCCTCTTGAATCTTGGAACTGATAGCAGGGCCATCTGAGATGACCGGAGATTGCAAAGAGGAACGTACGGGTGGAGAAGGAAAGAAATGAAAAGGGGACCGTGACCTGCAAGGGATTTAGAAATGATGCAGCCTAGCTTGAACTTACAGCGAGCAGAGACCGGAAGCCAATGGAGACTTTTTAAGAGAGGGCGGACATGTTGATCTCTAGGTTGGCGGTAAATCAGGCGAGCGGCCTGATTTTGGATCAACTGGAGTCTCTTGATAGTCAGGGATGCCTACATACAGTGCATTTGCGTAGTCGAGTCTAGAAATGACTAACGCAAGCAAGGCCAAGGTAAGAGCCTCGGTAGTGAGTAGGCGAGAGATTTTGCGGATTTTCCTGAGCTGGAAGTGGCTAGAGGACACTACTGCGCTGATCTGGGGCATCATAGAAAGATCGCTACTAATGACGACTCCCAGACCTTTGGCTGAGTTGACTGGGCAAGGGGAGCTGCCCAGACTTGCCGGCCAAAAGGATGGTTGCCAAGGGTTGGAGGGTCCCCCGACAAGAACCAGCTCGGTCTTGTCGGGGTTGAGCTTCAGATGGTTTGAGCTCATCCAATTACTAATAAAACAAAGCGTGGTTTGAAAAGTGGAGATTGATTCATCCGAGGAATCAATAGTGAAGACCAATTGAATGTCGTCCGTGTAATTGAACGCGGTGACACTCAACCCACGAAGGGAGCGGATTAGAGGAACCAGATATAAATTAAAAAGAAGAGGGGACAAAGAGGAACCCTGCGGGACGCCGCAGGTCAGCCCGACCTGAGTGGCGGAGAATTGGGACAGTCTGACTGCTTGCTGGCGTTTGGTCATAAAAGACTGAATCCAGTCCAGGGCGGTACCCTGGATGCCGGCCTCTCTGACACGGTCGACCAAAATGCCATGGTCGACCGTGTCAAAGGCGGCCGACAAATCCAGGAGAGCCAGGGCCTAACAGATGTTAGCGTCGGCCCCTCTGTGCAATTCCTTATATTTCTTTATGAAATTGATTTCATTCCATGTGAATAAAGTTCTAAATGCATATAAAGTTCTAAATACATTCAATTGGCATCATAGCTTCTCATTTATCCAATGCATTTCGGGCATTATCTGCCCTTCATCAGGGAGCATGTGCTAGAAATTAATCAAAAATATATTCACAATTACACGGACATCCTTTCTGGAAACATAGACAAACATAAACATACATAACCAAAATCAGATAAGTTATGTGGCTCACTTCATGCCTCTGTACCGTATTAACTGTGCTCGTGAGTTATGTGCCCGACGTTATCAATATCAGTGAAGTGGAAGCAGAGGAAAGAGACGCCTAGCGTCTTGATATTAAGTTTATAATCGCTCCTCTTTGACTTACACACCGGCAGCGCTTGTACAACTATGCTTATGATCGCATTTTTTTACTTTTCAGCCTTACACATTTTTCGCGGTACTCTAACCTTTCCGAATGTGGTGGATACCTATTCCAGCTTTGACATGTAAGTTCACGCTTGTTCGTACGAATTATTTTTCACCACTTCACTGATATTGATAATGTCGGGCACATAACTCACGAGCCCCTCTTACATCTGATAGAGCATTTGCATAGTGTGACAATTCTGGGGTAGACCAGAGCCTTCTCTGAAACGCTAGAGGTCTGTATCGAGCTATTTCTTGTAGAGGACAGCAACCCAAATCTAGATATAGGGGCTTGAGAGGAGTAGATTGTGGTAGGTTGACAAGATCTGTCAATAATTTATTCTGGGCAGTAGTCAGGGGTATCAAATTGTCGAGGCCCCAAAGCTCTGCGCCATACAAAAGCGAGGCACTGACTTTTGTATCATATATCTTTAGCGCCGGGCCTACCGGTTTGGTGTGGGACAGCCTCTGCTCTTTCTGTAATGCTCCTGCTAGTTGGGCATGTTTCGGAGACATTATGTCAACCTGGAGTCTCCAATTAAATTTTCTTCCCAGTGTTATCCCTAGATATATAAATACATCTCTCTGTTTGAGTTGGACTTTGTTCATAAAAACCCTTCCTTTTATCACTTTGTGTTAAAGGAGAACCATGAATTCTGACTAAGTTCTTAGAAGACAATTGAATCTTGGACATATCTCAGTATGGTTTCAGACCTACGCACAGCATGGAGTTCCCACTCCTTTTGCAGGGGCGGCTCCTATGCTATGGCGGAGGAGCGCACCCCACTGCTTTTAAGCAGTGCACTGCAAAGGAAACAGAAAAATAAGGTGATAATTAACTGTTTTTAATCCATTATTTTGATTTTTACAAATTGTTCTATGTCTGTTGTGCCTAGTTGTTGTGAGCCAAAGCTAGGGAACCCTGGAGCTGGACCTGACTAAACTGTTCCAGTTCAGGATTGCTGATTTTAGGACACAGTGTAGACTTAGGGGGCTGCCTGCTACCAAGAAGATGAGGAAGGTAGGGTTGCTTGAGTCCCTACACGCCTGGCCCGGTGAAGCTAAGATGAACCAGGGGGATGGAGGATGTTCCCCCCAACATCACCCAAGAGGAGAGTGAGGATGAGACCTCTTCCATTATTACTAGTGTTAGCCAAGTGATTCCAGATGGTGGGAGTAGGGAAGGGTCCCTTACTCAGGAACCACTATCATCCCTTGCAGAGAGACAGCTTTGGGCTCAATTAGCTTTGATAGCTATAGAGCAGAGGAAACTGGACTTGACCGAGAAGAGATGGGATAGGGAGGAGTAAAATGTAAAAATTGTAAATTAATACTTGTATAGCGCACTACTCACCCGCAAGAGTCTCAAGGCGCTTGTACGAATACCGCTGTGGAACCCGTCCTGGCTTTCCCTGTGAGGCGTCCACTCCTGGGCACCCCCAGGGTGGAGGCCAGGCATCCTTAGCGTTGTGGGGGCCATTGTGGAGATTAAGCAAGCTATTGCCCAGAGTTGCAGAGTGGGACTCCATGATTAGAATAGGCACAGAGGCGAGAATTATCAGGTCCGTGGAATTTTGAGCCCAAGACCCGCTGAGGCAGGGAATTGAACCCTGGTCCTGGGCTAGACCTCTGCATCAGGGTCTGCCGCTCTAACCATTAAGCCACACTGGTGGTGGTGGCAGTAAACATGATGAAGATTTTGAGATGTTGAGAGGTGGTGGATTTGATCCCAAACTTCCTACGGGTATAGTTCCCAAGTACTCTGAGGGGGATGACATTCACAAGTGGCTAGCAGCTTTGAGAGGGCCCTTAAAATGAGTAGGGTCCACTCTAGGTATTGGGGTGCACTCCTGTGGGAGTTGGTTCCAGTAGATGGGAGGGATAGGTGCTTGACCCTGAAGTGAGAGGATGCAGAATCATACCAGCAGATGAAGGCATGCTTAGTCAAGAGATTTGGTCTGACTCCAGAGCAGTACAGGGTGAGGTTTAGAGGCACCCAGAAATTGAGTTCAAAGTCTTGGGTAGACTTTGTGGACATTTCAGTGAAGGCACTGGAAGGCTGGATTGTTGGTAACAAAGTTGACACATGTGAGGGATTGTATAATTTGTTTTTGAAAGAGCATATTTTGACTCATTGTGCAGAAGAGATGTTACACCAGTTTCTAGTGGACTCTATGCTGACAGACCCCAGAGAGCTGGGGGACGCAGCTGATGAGTGGGTGAGTACCCGGGTTTCCATTCAACATGAGGGGGGTGACCAGAAGAAAGGACTGTCCCCAGGGGAAAGCCCAGGGAAAGGAAGGTCAAAACCATAAGGAGCCCTCCAAAGACCCACAAAAGCCTGAACAAGGAGGGGGGGCTGAGCCAACCCAAATTCAAAGGGAGGGGGAATCAGGGAAAGCCTGGTAGGTTCTTTGACCCCTCAAAGGTGGGTAAGTGCTTTGACTGTAACCAGCCAGGGCATAAGCATGGAGATGCTGTCTGTGCTAAGAAGCTCCCCCCTAGGGGGGCATCAACAGGGATTGCCAGTGTCAGTGTAGGGGTGGGGAGTGATGCCCGAGAGATGAGTAGTCAGGTGGTGGAGGCAACCTTAGTGTCCCTGGGTGGGGTGAATATTGTAACCCTTGCTGCGTTACCTCCAAACATGGACAAGTACAGACAGAGGCCTGGAGTGAATGGGACTGAGGTTGAAGCTATCAGAGACACTAGGGCTAGTGTAACTATGGTCCTGGATGAACTGGTGCCTCCAGAAAGGTTGTTACCAGGTGAGTTTCACCAGGTGACTTATGCAGACAGCACTACCAAACTCCATCCTATGGCTGTGGTGGATCTGGAATGGGGAGGAGTGACAGGCCCTATAAAGATAGCTGTGTCAAATGTGCTCCCAGTCCAGTATTTACTGGGCAATGATCTTCAAGCCTCTGTGTGGTCAGAGGTGGAAAGAGGACTCCATACGAAAATATTGGAGCTCCCAGAGCGGGTATGTGCTGTGACTAGGTCACAGACGAGGCAGAAAGAAGGGGCTGGACACTTGGACACTGGACCAAAGGGGCCAAGCATCCAAGGACAAGGGCACTGGGCTGGTGACCCAGCCCAGGGAACTCCAGGGGTGCAGGAAGAACCTAGCCCTGATGGGGAGGATCTGGCCTCTGGTAGAGGGACTCCATCCCTGCCAGAACTTTCAGATTTGTCAGAACTGACAGGAGCAGGTGGACCCTCCAGAGAGGAGTTCAGTCAGGGACAGCGTGACTGCCCCACCCTTGAGAGCTTGGGGCGCATTGCTTCTAAGCAAGAGGAGGGTGATGACAGTGGGTTTAAAAACTCTACTGGGAAGATGAACTGTTTTATACTGAGGCCAGAAACCTCAAGGAGGGGGCCACCAGGAGGTTGGTGGTACCCCAGAAGTACAGAGATCTCATCCTGACTTTGGGTCATGATATCCCCTTGGCAGGACATTTGGGACAGGCAAAGACATGGAACCAGTTGGTGAACCATTTCTACTGGGCCCTTTTGTCTGAAAGGGTGAAGGAGTTTTGCAGCTCCTGTGTCACCTATCAGTCAAGTGGCAAGGCAGTGGGCAAGACAAAGTGTCCTCTAATACCACTGCCAGTGGTTGGGGTTCCTTTTGAAATGGTGGGGATGGACATTGTTGGTCCCTTAGACCCACCTACGGCATCAGGGAATAGGTATATCTCAGTGGTAGTTGACACGCCACTAGATACGTACACTGACGTCATACCTCTTAGAACCATTGATGCTCCTGCTGTGGCTAGAGCACTGCTTGGTGTGTTCACCAGTGTAGGTTTTCCAAAAGAGGTTGTGTCAGATAGGGGCACAAACTTCCTGTCCAGCTATCTGACTGCTATTTGGGATGAGTGTGGTGTTAACTACAAGTTTACTACCCCCTATCACCCACAAGCAAATGGTCTTGTTGAGAGATTCAACAAAACTCTGAAGGGGATGATAAATGGGTTGTCAGAGAAACTCAGGAGGAGATGGAATGTCCTCCTCTGATGATTACTGTTTGCCTACATGGAGGTGCCACAGAAAGGGGTTGGTTTCAGTCCTTTTGAGTTGTTATTTGGATACCCTGTGAGGGGGCCGTTGAGCCTGCTAAGAGAGTCTTAAGAGAAGCCTCTTAAGGAAGCTAAGGACAATGTGCTTGACTATGTGCTAGGCCTGAGATCTAGAGTGGCAGAGTACATGTACAAGGCAAACAGGAAGCTGGAGGCCAGTCAGGAGCTCATTAAGCACTGGTATGATCAAAAGGCTACTATGCCTGAGTATACTCCAGGACAATTGGTATGGGTGTTGGAGTCTATGGCTCCCAGGGCCCTTCATGACAAGTGGAGTGGGCCCTAACCAATTTTAGAAAAGAAGGGTGGGGTTACCTATTTGGGTGACCTTGGCACCCTCAGGAACCCTCATAGGGTTCTGCATGTGTATAGATTGAAACCCCACCATGACAGGGCAGACATGGCCATGTTAACGGTCACTGATGAGGGTATGGAGGAGGAAACTGAGCCTGTGCCCGACCTCCTCTCCACTAATCTGCAAGAAGGGTCAGTGGAGGGAGTTGTACTCTCTCCCAAATTGACAGAGCAGCAGCACAGAGACTGTAAGCAAGTGCTGGAGCAGTTTGCTGGCCTTTTCTCTTTGATGCCATGCATCACTGAGTGGTGTGTGCACCACATTGAAACTGGTGCCAGCCTACATGTGAAAAATAAACTGAACAGGTTGTCTAACCATGTCAGAGCCGGCATTCAAGCTGAGGTTGCTAAGATGCTGAAATTGGGGGTAATTGAACCACCTGAGAGTCCATGGGCCAGTTCAGTGGTACTAGTACCTAAACCTAATCCTCAGGGGGAACCCAATGATTTATGGTGCTGTGTAAACTACAGAGGATTGAATGCAGTCACAAAGACTGACGCTCACCCTATACCTAGAGCTGGTGAGCACATTGATAGATTAGGGGCTGCTAAGTACCTGAGGTACATTTGATTTGACTTCAGGTTACTGGCAGACTGGCCTCACTGATGGAGTTAATGAGAGGTTAGCATTCTCCACACCAGAGGGACATTATCAGATCAAGGTAATGCCTTTTGGCTTGAAGAAGGTGCCTGCTACCTTCCAAAGGTTGGTGAATAGGGACTTGTATGGGTTGGAACAGTTCAGTGCAGCTTACCTGGATGATAAAGCTGTATACAGTTCTACCTGGGTGGGTCACTTAAACCACCCAAAGAAAATGCTTCAGGCCATGCAGAAGGCAGGCCTGACTATTAAGGTAGGCAAGTGCCAAATAGGGCAGAGTTATGTGGTGTACCTTGGCCACCTGGTAAGTGGGGGCCATGTACAGCCTCTCCAAGTGAAAATCCAAACTATTTTGGATCGGACAGCTCCTGTGACCCAGACTCAGGTCAGGGCATTCCTTGGACTGACAGGGTATTATAGAAGGTTTGTTCAAAACAATGGGACCATTGTGGGGCCCCTAACAGAAATGACATCTAAGAAGAGGTCCAAAAAGATGCATTGGAGGCTTTTGACTCTCTGAAAGCTGCTATGTGTTCAGCACCAGCACTGCCGGCCCCTGACTACAGAAAATAATTTGTGATTCAGACAGATGCTTCAGAGCAAGGAATTGGGGCAGTATTGTCACAGCTAAATGAGGTGGCCTTGATCAGCCAGTTGCCTTTATTAGTAGGAGGCTTCTTCCCGGAGAGCAGAGGTGGAGTGCCATTGAGAGAGAGGCTTTTGCTGTGACCCTGAAAAAGTTGAGGCTATATTTGTGTGGGACTCACTTTTGTGTTCAAACTGACCACAGACTTCTCAGGTGGCTCATGCAGATGAGAGGGGAGAATCCCAAGCTGTTAAAGGGGTCCATTTCCCTACAGGGAATGGACTTTACAGTGGAACATAGACCTGGGGTTGCCCATGCAAATGCAGATGGACTTTCCAGGCTTTCCCACTTAGCTGATGAGGACTACCAGGGTGTAGGTTAGTAACCCATCACGTTTCGTTTGGGGGGCTGTGTTGCAAAGTCATCCAGTGCCCTGGGCACCCCCCAACTTTTTGCTGACTTATACTGGTGGTAATTGACTCTGACTGGCCATGGGATGTGCCTAACCAGGCCCAGGGCCAGTGCTTTGCTGAACGAGACACATTAGAATACAGTTAAAACACCTACATACACTAGGGTACACAATAGTATGGTGAGGTACCCCTGTGATTGGCATGACCTACCCTATAAGTCCTATGTATTTAATAGGGCAGGGGGACTAAAACTACCTGGAAGGTCCTAGTACCCTAGGGCATGGCGGTTTAGAGGCCAGAAGATCTTTTTGTACTTGCATGTGTGCACTGCTGAAGCCTGAGGTCAGTTCAAAAGCAGAACTGGGTGCCAGAACTGCTTTCAAACTGTAAATTGTGCCAATCTCGACTTTGGGGTTTAGAGCACTTAAAAAGAGATTACCAACAATGTTTTAGCATATTAGGAACAGCCAGGGTCTCCCCTGGGTGTCCTAGGGGTGGGGGTGGGGGTCAGATATGTGTGCCTCTGCTGCTGCCCCGTGTCATCTGCTGCCTCCCTGCAGACTGGTCAACTACGTGCTGACCACTTCCCTGGGGACTGGTTTCTCCGTGTTTTTGCCTCCGAGTTTTGCCTCCTAATCTACTGTTACTGTGCCCTTTGTTGTTTACTGTGACCCTTGGTTCCTTTTCTGTGCCCGCTGTGCCTGTCTCTCCCCCCCTGCCCCTCTTGCCTTCTGTGCCACTTGTTTCCCGCCGCTCGCATCCCAAGCGGCCCGCCCCCTCGCTACCCATTGGCCGCCCGCTCCCGTCTCCCAGCTGCTCCTCCCTCCCTCTCCCCCTCATATGGAGGCAGCACAGCGGCCTCGCAGCGGCCGCGTGCAGCGGGCACGCCGCAAGTCCGTCTGCGCCCGTCCACTCCGCACCCGTCCGCGCCTGATCGCGCCCAGTGCCAGGACCCCTGGCCCTCGACGATGCTAGCCCACCCGTCTGAGTTACGACGTAGCCAATCTCCACGCACTCAACACTGGCTGGACCCCCGCTTGCCACCAAGCCACCCCGAAACGCACCCACGGACCCTTCACCTGCCAAGCCTGCAAATTCACCTGCCCCCGGACCTGCACCACACCCGCCAGACCAAACACCAGCAACAACCACCTCAAGTGTATCCTGCTCAACACCCGCTCCGTCCACAAGCACGCCGTCGAACTCTGGAACCTCCTCGACACAACAGCGCCGGACGTCACCTTCCTCACAGAAACCTGGATGAACGCCTCCTCAGCCCCCGACATCGCCATAGCCATCCCGAATGGCTACAAGATCACCCGGAGGGGGCGTGTCAACCAAACCGGAGGAGGCATCGCCATGGTCCACAGAAACACCATCCGCATCACGACCAACTCCGACGACACCCTTACCGCCGCCGAGCACCGCAAGATACACACCGACCCCAAGACCACCCTCAGAGGTACTCTCATCTACAGACCCCCAGGACCACGCACACCATTCAGCTAAGCCATCGCCGACTTCATCAGCCCGCTTGCCCTCACATCCTCAGACTACATCCTTCTAGGGGACCTCAACTTCCACCTGAAAAACAACAATGAAAACAACACCACCACCCTGCTGGACAGCCTCGCCAACCTCGTACTCAAGCAACTGGTGAACACCCCCATTAACTAAGCCGGACACACGCTTGACCCGCAACCTCACACAGTGGATCACCAACTGCGCCGATGCCCTCGCACCACTGAAGAATCCTCCCAGCAGACCCGGCAGCAAGAAAGCCTCGTGGTTCACCAACGACCTCACAGACTCCAAGAAATCCTGCTGTACCCTCGAGAAAGCCTTGCGCCACGACCAGTCACCAGAGAACATGACAGCCCTCAAGAACGCCATCCGCAAACACCACCAGCTGATCCGCACCACCAAAACGACAGCATTTAAAACACGACTAGACGACAACACCCACAACAGCAAGGAACTCTTCAGCATCATTAAAGAGCTCTCCAACCCCAGTGCCAGCAACAACAACATCACGCCCTCGGAAGACCTCTGCGACGCACTTGCCTCGTTCTTCCACCACAAGATCGTCAATATACACACAGCTTTGGCACCCAGACCACGCACCCAACCACCGAACCTACACCCCCCACCACCACCCTCTGCGCCTGGACCCCCGTCAGCACTGAAGACACCACCCACGTGATGAACACCATCCACTCCGGCGCCCCATCCGACCCCTGTCCACACCACATCCCTAACAAAGCCGCCTCCGTCATCGCACCCCAACTCCGGAGCATCATTAACAACTCATTTGCATCCGCCACCTTCAGTCAGAATATCTTTATTCGACTTTTTACAAGTCATACAAAGAACAAAACAAAAAACAATTACATACAATGTTTTTCCCTACATTTTCCTAGAGGGAAACCATCTAGGCATTCGAGTTAAAAAGTTTTATACATAGTTAAAAAAGGTTTTACATTTCATATCAAAAGTGCATAATAAAAACCATTAACATTAAGGCAAAATTTGGCCAACAGTTTTCGCCACCTTTCCGGAGAGCTGGAAGCATGCGGAGATCAGCGCCCTCCTGAAGAAACCCACCGCGGACCCCACGAACCTCAAGAACTTCCGCCCCATCTCGCTCCTCCCTTTCCCCGCTAAAGTCATCGAGAAGACCGTCAACAAACAACTAACCGCCTTCCTCGAGATAAACGGCTCCCTCAACCCGTCGCAGTCTGGATTCCGAGCAAACCATAGCACCAAGACCGCCCTCATCGCAGCCACCAACGACATCAGGTCCCTGCTTGACAACGGAGAAACTGCTGCCCTCATCCCCCTCGACCTATCGGCATCATTCGACACAGTCTGCCACCGTACCCTAACAAACCGCCACCATGCCGGGATCCAAGGAAAGGCCCTTGAATGGATCACCTCCTTCCTCTCTGACAGAACTCAGAGAGTCCGCCTCCCTCCCTTCCGCTCAGAGGCCACCAAGATTGTTGGACTTGGCCCTTCCTGCTGGGTCATCCCTAAACCTTTTGCCTTTTTCCTCCTACATTTCCTCTGACCTGTTTTTGTTGGTTTAGGACTTTGGGCACTTTACCACTGCTGACCCGTGCTAAAGTGCATATGCTCTCCCTGTTGTAAATTGTTACCTTGATTGGTGTCCATGTTTGGCTTATTTGGTTTACTGCAGTCCCTAGTCAAGTGCACCAGGGGTGCCAGGGCTTGTAAATACAAATGCCGCTAGTCTGCTGCGTACCCCAAGGCTTCTCACTCAGCCCCACCCTCTTCAACATCTGCATGAGCCCCCTCGCAGCCCCCGCATGCCAACACAACCTAAACATCATCTCCTACGCTGATGACACCCAGCTGATCCTCTCCCTCACCAACGACCCCGACACCGCCAGAGCCAGCCTCCAGGAAGGAATGAAATACGTAGCGGAATGGATGAAGCTCAGCCGTCTGAAACTCAACTCAGACAAGACGGAAGTCCTCATCCTCGGACCATCCCCCTCAGCCTGGGATGACTCCTGGTGGCCCCCTGCACTTGGCACCGCCCCCAAGCCCACGGACCACGCATGCAACCTGGGTTTCATCCTGGACTCCTCCCTCACGATGACCAAGCAAGTCAACGCCGTCTCGTCATCGTGTTTCAACACCCTGTGCATGCTCCGAAAGATCTTCAGGTGGATCCCCACCGAAACCAGAAAGACGGTCACCCAGGCCCTCGTCACCAGCCGACTAGATAACGGGAACGCCCTCTACGCTGGTACCACAGCCAAACTACAGAAAAGACTCCAGCGCATACAGAACGCTTCTGCACGACTCATCCTGGACATCCCCCGACACAGCCACATCTCTGCCCACCTGCGAGACCTGCACTGGCTCCCCGTCAGCAAAAGGATCACGTTCAGGCCCCTCACCTACGCTCACAAGGCCCTCCACGACATGGGCCCCAAATACCTCAACAACCCCCTCACGTTCTACACACCCACCCAACAACTCCGATCCACCAGCCTCGCCCTCGCCACCATCCCACGGATTCACAGGACCACCACCGGAGGAAGATCTTTCTGCTACCTGGTGGCCAAGACGTGGAACTCCCTCCCCACCCACCTTCGACTGACCCAGGACCATCTCTCCTTCAGGAAGCAACTCAATACCTGGCTCTTCGAGCAGAAGCAGTACACCCCCCCCTCCCAGCACCTTGGGACCCTTGAGGATGAGTAGCACGCTTTATAAATATGTTGATTGATTGATTGATTGATTGATATTTATAAGGTACACCCTTATAGAAGGAGTTTTATATGCCCTGGGATAATTGAATTTTCACATTTCACTCCCCACATTGTGGTAAAGTGCTGCTCAAATTCGACCTGGATGCTAGGAGCACTGAGGAGGGAGGATCTGTAAGCTTTCTATAGATTCAGAACCCCTAAAGTCTCTCCTAGTTGCACATGGGGTCGGGGTCCTGTAGAAATCAGTGAGGTACCTATAAAATATGTTTTTATAAGCCCTAGTCCTGGAAAAAAGGCCCAAGTCATTTTCCCCATTGCAAATCCCTGGCCACATGGGTTAACATGACAAGAGGTTAGTAACTAATATCTCTTGATGGGAACAGGCTAGAAATACCACTCAAATAATTTCCAGAATGATATTCATAAACCCAACAATATCATATTGTTGAATTTATCGTAGAGTGTACATACAAGAAGTTATAAGACTTTCTTGTTTGTAATTCCAAATTCAGCCTTCCAGTGGTCTGCCCTGATTGGTCAGAGTTAAGTGGATTAGCCAGGTTGCCTTGAAGAGGTGATAAAGAGCCCCTGGGGTTAACCAGCTCTACTGGGAGGGCACTTTGCAGCCACACAGGAATGCCAGAGCAGGGGGAGGAGTCGTAAACCATGGTCTTCAAAGGCAGAGGGATGGCCACAGTGTCAGTTTCCACTCCACACTTTTGACCACAACCAGACCTAGGATTTGGGAAGGTAGGTGCAGATGGCAGGGGGAGAGTTGGGGTGTGTTTAGCCAGCTCTTGACTCTGCTTGAAAATCAGCCATTATGAATTTGGAAGATCTGGTGCACTCTGGAACAAAATAATGCCACACTCTGCAGGAAGTGGTCATATTTTTGGAGAGTTGGCCTGCTCCCATTGGTCAGCAGTGACCTCCTGCTTGACCCCGAGAACTGGGAATAAGTATCTGTGAGGGGCAGAGCCTCTCAGATCTGCTACTTGAAACTTACTGAAGCAAGACATTGCCAAGCTGAGAAGAGTGCTGTGCAAAGATTTCTAAGTCCTGGCCTCTGAAAACTGCACCATCGGTCTGACTGACAATGGAGTAGAACATACGTTGGTGGAACTCCGGCCGGCTGCTGCAGATTTAAGCAATTTAAGTGAGGCTGAGGGCTGGCTAACACCGATCCTGGGGGTGCCCAGCACGTAACAGTTGAGGGGCTTGCTTTGGACAGCCGGATAGTTGATGTGAGGCGGAAGGGGACCGGACGCCGCTGCACAGTGGCCTGCGCATCGGGGCGCCCGCCACTACATGGCGACCGCAGCTGGACTCTCCCGGTGAGACAGCAGGACTTATAGCTGCTGCCCAAGCCGGCAACCCCAAACCACCTGTCACTCCTGGTTGTTTTGCGGCTGGACCGGAGTCTCTGTCCCGGTGAAGAGGGCTGGTGACTTTACCCCGGACCGTCAGACAGACTGACTGGCCCAGCAGGGGGCCCGAGGCGCCATTACACAGATTGCGCTGACAGTGCACGTCAGACTGCGACCGTGAGTGTTGACTCCCTGGTGCGAGAGAGAGACCCCTGGATGTGATGGACGCTGAAGCGTGAGAAGCGGCTGGTGAGAGGTGCCTTGACGGAGCAGGGGCCGACTACATTGTGGTGCTGGGGGCAAGGCCGCCGCCATTTCAGGGCCTGTAGGGCGGAGTTCCTGCCATCTTCTGATACTCGGGCCTACTTATCTGGGGCTGCCTCTGGGTGCTTTGGACTCCTTGCCCAATATAGAACCGCACCAGTCAGTGGAGCGGTGGGGGCCTCTGACTTTTAGAGGGTTCTGCATATCGTTGACTGGCAGTGGGGAGGATTCTGCCACTGCTGGAGGGGCTTCGGCCAGGGGCCTGCTAGGGACATTGCTGCCCCCATCTGCGACACATGAGAGCCCATAGTGAGAAGCAGCACACTGCCCTGGAGTGACGGAATGGGGGCTGGCTCTCAGGCAATACAGCCGGAGGGGATGCAGTCAATTAAGGGCCTGCAGGGAGGAGGGTCCGCCATCTTCTGATACCCGGGCAAGCGGCTCTTGGTACGCTGCCGGGGCTGCCTCTGGGTGCTTTGTACTCCCCATTCTGCTATGGATCTGCAGTGGACAGCGGAGTGGTGGGGGCCTCTGCAGTGCTGACGACCGGCCTGACGTGGACATCTGACCTGGGGGCCGTGTTCAGACTGCCATTTTTTGAGCGTCACTCAGGAGACGGCCATAGGAGTGAGGTGGCATAGGCCATCTCCACGTGGCCTGAAGGTGTGCCCCTCTGCACTGACTGTCTCCTTGGGGGCTTGTGTTTATTGCTGGCTGACAGTGGGGAGGATCCTGCCACTGCTTGAGGGGCTTTGGCCAGGGATCTGCTGAGGAAATTGCTGCTCACATCTGTACTGTGTGGCACCTCATCGTGGAGGGTTGAGCACTGCCCTGGAGAGGTGCCGAGGCATTACTAGTGGAGCGGGGCACCTGACTTTTTGGAAGCAAGCACCTGTTGAGCCCTGCATGACGCTGCACCTCCCTTGTGGCTGGAGCCATTGAACTGGGTCCTGCTGGGGCTTCTGGAACTGGCCTGACACGAGAGTAAAGTGCCCTACAGCGGGGTGCCCGCTTCGCGGACACCCAGAGGGTGAGGAGTGTGAAGGGTGGGCCCCTGGGCTGCCGTACTGCTCCTCTGTCCCCTTACTATTGGACTTTGCCTTCTCTTACGCTGAAGGACATACAGGCTTTGCCCCTTCTGCAGCCTGGTGTTGGGGTGCTGTGGAGGCGGTTGTGAGGACACAGGGGTGCTCCGGGTGACGGGCAGCACTGCTCTTGGTGTTTGCCCCGGGGCTTTGGTGGCCCTTGGCCTGTTTTCTTCTTTCGCCGCTGCTGTGGGGTGTGGACCCTTTGTGCCCGGGGCCTACCTCGGGTGGTGTTGCGGAACCCCCTGATCTTGGCGGTTGATCTATCTTAGGGCCTTCTCATCATTGAGGATGACTCGCTCCAAAGGGGGGAAAAAAACGACAGTCGCCCCCAAGGACAACCATGTAGCAGCTTTGTGGGGCAAGGCAGGGGCATCGGCCCCTCGGGAGACGACCACACAGATGGGAGATGATTCGCCACCAGTCACGCAAGCTTTTATGGCCACATTCCTGGAGGAGCTTAAATCGGAGATCAGCTCACTCCGCACTAAGGTCCACTCCTGTGTCCGGGAGCTTCGAAAGGAGATTACAGATCTCGGAGAACACGCCGACGGATTGGAGAAGACGGTGGATGCCCAAACCGAGGACCAGGAACAATTATGGCAGCACCTGGCCACCCTGGAGGACCAGCACATAGAGCTACAAATGAAGCAGGAGGAGCGGAAAAATTGGGAAAATCGAAGCAGCCGGAATAACCTCCGCATCTGGGGGGTTCCTCCTGGGGCAGAGGGGAAGGACATTATGACTTATGTGGTGCATGAAGTATGGGGGGACGATGAAGCGTCTCCGCTGTCCCTGGATAGGGCTCATCAGGTTGCAGGCCCTGCGGATAGGCCGGTACTCCTTCCGGACATCCTGATGAGAGTCCATTTTTTTACGGAAAAAGAGGCCATCCTTCGGGCAGCACGTGCTAAGTCGGACCTCGCCTACGAGGGACACAAGATCCAAATCTTTCAAGATCTTGCACCCTATACCTTGCGAAGATGTCGGGCTTTCAAACCAATGACAGACAAGCTGCGAAGCCTGGATGTCCCCTATCAGTGGAGCCACCCGTTTGCTCACATTTTTCAATGGGATTCCAAACGTCGGGTGGTACGTTCCTACAAAGAAGTGGCATAACTACTCCACCTCTCCCTGATGCCGCCTGTTAGCCCCACGTGTCTCCCGCCACTTACACGAGCGTCTGCCAAACCATCCTGGTCTACAGTATGCCGTAATAGATGATCCCCGCACCCTAACGACCAAACAACCTCTCAAACCAAGCAAGATATTATACAGCATATCAAGTCCCTGGAGGGGGAACAATCGGCAGCAAGCTTGCGATCCTCGACTCCTGGATGAACTGACCCCCATCTGCGCAATTCCCTGCTGGTGTTGTTCTTGAGATATATTTGAGATCCATTAAGACCAGTGTTTATTTTAGGGTGTTGTCTGCTCCCCAGTTCCTTAACTGCAGTGTTGCTGGAGCCAGAGCTCGCCTCTGGCCAATTTTGGGAACAACCGACGACTCGCCCCCTGTCTGTTCTTGAGAGAGTGACATCTCTGGGTTCGCCCGGGCACTGTGGTGTAGGCTGACCCGTGACTGGAACAGCAAAATTGTGGCCCGGTTGGCCAATGTTACTCTTTTGTTCTTTGTCTCTATATAGCTTTGCTTCTCTGTTCGTTCTTTCCTACTTGTCTACTTCTTCTGTCTGCAGCGGACGGGGATCCTACACTCGACACGGCTCTTCCCTAGGCGGGAGTGACAACCCCATGCGACCCCCCCCCCCCCCGATCATAGCTTACTCCTTATGGTGGCATGTTGGACTAAAATGGGTTTGGATACAAGTATGACTGTTCCTCACCCTTTAAAGATCATATCCCTCAATGTTAAGGGGCTTAACTCTCCAAACAAATGGCAGCAAATGTGGAGTTACCTCCTACAACACAACCCTGAAAGTATTTCCTTCAAAAAACCCACCTTCTAAAAGCAGACACTTCCCGAATGGCGCACTCTAAATATCCGCTTCAATTCTGGGTGGCGGCGCCCACAAAAACAGCTGGTGTGGCTATTCTGTGCAGAGCTGGTTTCAGGCAGGGGGAACTTCGAGCCTTCAGTAGTTCAGATGGTCGCTTTGTTAGGGCCGGAGTTCAGCTTGGACAACGCTCTTACACATTGTGTAATGTGTATGCACCTAACCGGACGCAGGACTTCTACCTTCGGACGATGTTGCGGGAACGCGTGCCACAGGGTGATCCGGCGTTGATCTTGGGGCGGCATTTTAACTTGATGTGGGACCCTGAGAAAGACCGGATTGGCTCCTCCCCCCACGGGGCAGGGACTATTGTCTGCGCTTTGGACACAAATAGTGGATCTTGGGCTGCTGGTCGCCTGGCACTATCACTTCCCTGAGGGGCGGGATTTCTCATACTATTCGCACGTCCACCGCTCGTACTCGCGCATTGATTACTTTTTTATTTCCCACGCTTTGATGAAGGACACGCTAGCGGTCTCTATGTCACTCTCCGATCATGCCCACGTTGAACTTCTCCTGCAGGATCTGGCCGCCTGCTCCATGCACACATCGCGGTGGCGCTTGCCGCCCCACATCCTGCGACACCCGGATGGCGTGGAGAGCATACAGACTGCCATTGACTCATACTTTGCAAGTAGGGACCTCCCCGAAACCCCCTTCCCGGTTGTGTGGGATGCCTTTAAGGTTATCATCCGCGGACATATCACCACCTTGTCGATTGCACTGGTGCGCGAGGTTCGTCTCTTAGAGGATAATCTCGCTAATGATATCAAATGCTGGGAAAAGCAGGATCAGGAACGCCCCACACTTGCATGTAAGCGACGGCTTGCGAATCTCCAAGGACAGCTTTGCTCCCTCCGCACTAATAAAGCAGAGAGAGCCCTTTTGGCACTAAAACAGCGGTACTTCGAGGGGGGGACAATGTGGGTAGGGTACTGGCACAGCGCCTCCGAGCGCACACTGCGAAAGCCTACATAGCAAATATTCAACTCCTTGGTGGGGAGAGGGCCACCACGGAGAGGGCCAAGCTTGAGGCCTTTCGGAATTATTACTCCACCTGGTATACAGCGGACGGGCCGCCTCAAGCTCGGATCAATGATCTTCTAGACCAATGTGCTTGGGACCCACTACATCCCTATCATGCTGAGCAGCTGGAGAAACCTCTCACTGCCGAGGATCTGACGGCGGCACTAAAGGACCTTCCCCTTGGGAAATCACCAGGACCGGATGGATTAGGCTGACCTTTTATTGTTTGTTCCTAGTGCAGCTCCAACCCTACCTCTTTTTTTTGGAAACATATTTTATTGTTTACATTCCAACGACATTGCAAAATACTGTACAGTCGACAGGCAGAGAATCATAACTCTCCTAGTCAAATACGAGTTCCACCCCATCCCATCAGTTCCCAAGCTATCACAGAATGCATCAGTTCCCCAATACGATAATGGCGGGGCAGTCCATATGTCAACCATATTATTCTTCTCAGTAGAGAGAACGTTAAACCGCTTACCAAAAACTACTCCTAAACTCAACCAAAACCAACCCCCCCCCCACACCAGTGTGTATCACATTAAGTACAAGATCTAAAGCGCGTTTCTTGATCCAGCTACTATCCAATGGTTTCCCACAATGGTCGTATAAAGGGCCTCCCTAAGTTACACCTTCCTATACCTACCCTTCCTCAGACTGTTAGTCAGACAGAGATTGTACCAATGCCTCTCATGCTTTTACCGAATCCATGGCTTTCTCATCATTCAAGCGTCGTGTCAGAGACTAAAGGGGAACTCTTACCACAACTTGTGCGGGAGCTGGACGGTGCTTGATTCCCAACTCCACCTCTAGAATACTCGGTGGCCAGTTTTTGCACTTGGCCCCCGAACACACTCTAAGAGGTGGCAGGGGGATATTGGATAAAATAACAAACAAGGAGAGACTGCTCAGGCTCTATTCTTCTGCTTCTCTTGTATTCTCTGTTAAAACTGGTGAAGCCTTGAAGTCCTAATGCACCAAAAGAAATAATAATATTACTTCTATCCCTACTCTCTCTAGCATCTACTCTTACTCTATGACTCTGTCTATCATTACCTATTTCTCCTGAAGCAGTGCTACTCTTCTTAAGGTGCATCCTCGTAGTGTGCTTGACTACTTCTAGGGAAGGTTACACCTGTAAACACACATAAGTTAAATTCTATCTCCTGAGTCTCTCCTACTCTTTCTTACTTTTGTCTGGTTCAGTTCCCACCTTTACTAGAAATTGTTGTCTCTTCGTATTGCAATTCTCCTCCTATTTCTTTCTATCAACTGTTAAACTCTTCTGTTGACCTTGTCTTTCGTTTTCTTGTCTTTCAGAGCTTGATTAATTAAACTCCAACTGAGGTTCTATCTTGTCAGGTAAGTAAGGTTGCGCTTAATATACTGTTCTCTAATTCCTGGTTTGTAGAACTAAACGTTAATACAGTCTTTGTATTCTTTTATTTAAAGAAACCAACACTGGAATGACTTATCTGTGTTTTCTCTCCTTTCCAGGTTCTTTCGCCAACTCAGCAACGTGATGACTCCTTGTATCGAGACCATGAATTCCTTCTGTACGACCTTCTCGGTAATTGGGCACTAAGGGGAAAAAAAGCTAGGAGGAGGGGAAGAAGGGAACAAAAGGGGAAAACCCCTGAAACTAAATCCGGGCCGGAACAGGGAACGCGACGCTAAAAATGGGCAAGAAGGGAAAGCCTGACGGGACTTCAGAAAAACCGATGTCGTCTCTACTAATTCCTCAGGTGAAGTGCGCATTCAAAAGGCAACGCGCACTTCACCTAAGGATCTGCAGCCGCGAGTAAAATGAACAACTAGACCACCGACTCGTCTGGCGAGTTGGCGGCCATCTTGAAATTCCGCAAATGATTTCAGATTCTCAGCATGGGCTCCACTTTATTCTTCTTGTTCTAACTTGGCAGAATCTTGTCCTTAATGCGCACACAATGCAGCTTGAGGAGTAACTTTGAGAGGCCTGACAGTACCCCCAACAAAGGAGGTCCCTTCATTCTTGGTTTTGTTGGAAACTTTTTGTGAAAGGCCTTTACTAGTCGAGGAGCTTGAACATCTGTAGCCACCTCTCATGATTGTTCTTCTGGGCCATAGCCTTTCCAATCCACCAAGTAATGCAACTTTCCATTCTTAGTTTTAGAGTCTAAGATTCCTTTAACTTCAAACTCCACCCCTGACTCCACTTGTACAGATTTTGGTGGTGAATTCATGCGCAGTTCTGGTGAGGTTTTCTTCAGTAAGGAAATATAAAAAACTGGGTGGATTCTCATCTTTACTGGCAATTTCAAACGATGGGTCACTGGATTTATCTGTTCCTCAATTGGATAAGGACCTATAAATCTTGGTAGGAACTTCCTATTTCCTTTTAGTCTTAAATGTTTTGTACTCAGCCATACCTCTTCTCCTTCTGCCAAACTGGGACCTTCTCTCCTTTTCTTGTCTGCATAGGTTTGATATCTTTCTTTCACTAACCCTATATTTTGGGATGCTTCTTCCTGAATCTTTCTTGAATGGGTAGCTAAATCTTGGACTGCTGGAACTGTAATATCTGTGTTTTTAACTGTAGCGTTTGTGTGTCTGCCATAATTCAAATAGAATGGCGAATAGCCTGTGGAAACATTTTTAGAATTATTATGTGCAAATTCTGCTGCCCACAAATAATCTGACCAATCCCCACCTTGTTTTAGTAGGAACAACCTCAAGTATTGTTCTACTTCTTGATTTACCGTCTCAGTTTGTCCATCAGTTTCTGGGTTGAAACTGGTGGAGTATCTGGCCTCGATTCCCAATACACACAAAAAGGTTTCCAAAAATGGGACAGAAATTGGGAACCCCGGTCTGAAGATTATGACCTTAGGAATTCCATGTGTCTTAACTATGTGTGTACTGAAATGGTCAGCTAGTTGTTTGGAATTTGGTATTCCCTTTAAAGCTAAAAAGTGTGCCATTTTTGTGAATGCGTCCACCACCACCCATATGATATCATAGCCTTTACTAAGAGGCAAATCCACAATTAAATCCATTGTGATTGTATGCCACGGACCAGGAGGAGTGGGGATAGGTTGTAACAGACCCTTTGGAACTTGCCGTTCAGACTTTCCCTGAGCGCAGACCAGACATGATTTTACATATTTCTCTATATCTGAAGTCATACAGGGCCACCAGTAACGTCTTTTCACCAAATCCTTCGTCTTAGCTTCTCCTTTATAACCGGCAAGTGGATTATCATGGCATACATAGAGCACCTGATTTTGTAATTCTTTGGTTGGAATATACAATGCTCCTTTGTGGTAAGGCAACTGAAATTTAATTTCTCTACCTTCTTCTTCGTTCACCTACTCTTGCATTTCTTCCGGACTCATAATTTGAGTAATTTGTTCTCCAAAGGTGATCGGTGAAGTAGCCACAACTATTCTCGAGTTGGGTATTATGTTTTTATTTTCTTCTACTGGTCTTTGGACATCTGTTCCAATTCTTGATAGAGCATAAGCTTTTCCATTTTGTGTTCCAGGTCTGTATGTGATCACAAAATCATATTCAGCAAAATACAGAGACCAACGCAGTTGTCTTGGAGTTAACGTTTTAGCAGATTTTAAAAATGTTAAGTTCCGATGGTCAGTGAACACAGTTACTTGATGTCAGGCCCCCATAAGGTAATGACGCCACTCTTTAAAGGTGTCCTTAATAGCTAGCAATTCTTTTTCAGTGATTGTGTTGTTTTGCTCAGCGGGGGTTAGCTTCCGTGACCTGTAAGCCACTGGGTGTAGTTGACCAGTTTCTTTATGTCATTGAGACAACACACCACCGATTGCTTGGTCGGATGCATCTGTTTGCACTGTTTGTCGGAGCGAGAGGAGCGAGGATCACCCGACCTACCCTGACTGCTTGTCATCCTTCCAGCAACTTGTTTAGCTGTTCGCCGGTCCCGCTTCAGGGGACCCGCTTCACTAGGTCTGCGAGTGAGCGTGGGCTGCAAAGGCTGAACGGGGCTGCGAGCATCAAGTGCAGGGACTCCATTGTCCAGGAGTCCCTGCGAGGCCAATCTGAGTCACCTGGCCCGCTCTCCCCGGAAGCCATGCCCCCAGCGCCCTGGACCCTTGAATACTGGCCGTCCCTTGTCCATTTGGTGGGACCTGTTTGCACTGTTTGTCGGAGCGAGAGGAGCGAGGATCACCCGACCTACCCTGACTGCTTGTCATCCTTCCAGCAACTTGTTTAGCTGTTCGCCGGTCCCGCTTCGCGGGACCCGCTTCACCAGGTCTGCGAGTGAGCGTGGGCTGCGAAGGCTGAACGGGGCTGCGAGCATCAAGTGCAGGGACTCCATTGTCCAGGAGTCCCTGCGAGGCCAATCTGAGTCACCTGGCCCGCTCTCCCCGGAAGCCACGCCCCCAGTGCCCTGGACCCTTGAATACTGGCCGTCCCTTGTCCATTTGGTGGGACCTGTTTGCACTGTTTGTCGGAGCGAGAGGAGCGAGAATCACCCGACCTACCCTGACTGCTTGTCATCCTTCCAGCAACTTGTTTAGCTGTTCGCCGGTCCCGCTTCGCGGGACCCGCTTCACCAGGTCTGCGAGTGAGTGTGGGCTGCGAAGGCTGAACGGGGCTGCGAGCATCAAGTGCAGGGACTCCATTGTCCAGGAGTCCCTGCGAGGCCAATCTGAGTCACCTGGCCCGCTCTCCCCGGAAGCCACGCCCCCAGCACTGACGTTAATAATCTGCACCTTGCCCGCGCTCGCGGGGCGCGCGCGGTACGAAGCACGGAGCGAAGCCCGGGCAAAGGGAGGGCCGTTTGAGGCCGTTAGAGACTGTTGGAGACTGGACTGGGCCACATCTCTTGGCTTCAACACTCGACCTTAGCTATATTGACCAAGAACCCGCCCTAGAGCACGCACTATGTCAACTCATGAATATAAGAGTAGGGCAGCCAAGGGGAAGTTGAAAAATGGGACCTTAGATGATTTCATCTCCAGGACCAACATTGCCATAGATGTGGAGATTGATAAAATGCAGCGCAGGGTCTCCAGTGAACTAGAGGCAGCGAGAAGGTTATCCCAGGAACTGGCCATGGCTAAAAAATCTTCCCTAGGGCACTTTGCTTTTGTCAAATCACCAAACCGTATAATTGAACCCACTCTCACTCCCACATTGATTGTGACACAGGCCGAAATCCATCAGCCACTAGCACCCATGTTAGACATATCTAAGGCGGAGTCCTTACAAGCAACCCCCACCACTCAAACATCCTTAGTAGGTGGGGAGGCTGGGTCTGACACAATAGGTGAGGGGGCACCTTTGAAGATGGTCCTTACTGCCAAATCTAAGGAAAATACCAAGGGGATTCCTCATACTCCACAAAAGGGCCCTAACCACAAAAGAAAACGTAATCAAACCTCTGCCTACTCAAGGAAAAAGGCCAAGATAGCTAAAGCCCAATTACCCACTCAGGCATTGCCCCATATACCGACTCAACTCCCTTTCAATCCAGAAATAGAACCCAGCCCTGCAAATTTAGAGGACGAAAGTGACTCAAATAATCTTGTAATTGAAAGCGAGGATGGCGGGGTTCCACTTTGCACTATAAAAGGGAAGGATGTGGAATTCCTGACAATTGTGTGGGGAACACTAAAAAAACTTTTAACACCCGTAGAAGCCAGATTAATACGAATAGAAACCCAGTTGCTAGAGATCGAAAAAAGTATCCTAAATCTAGCCACCCTTAGTATAACTGACAACAATAAACCAACCTGCCCACCGGTCACTACCAATAATGCATCACCACCATTATCTGTTGCCACACCACTACCTGCCCCAAATCCCACAAAGGCCTTGAAAGCCAGACCTATCCCAAAACCTCGGCATAAGGGTGTCAACAACACTTCTGCTAACAAGGTAGCGGCAGACGTAAATCAGCAGGTGATCCCTCCAGCTCCTGCTATGACGGTCACGACAGTCACCACCAGTGAGCACAATAACCCCCACCCTACAACATTGAGAGCAAAACCTAACACAAATCATTATAGGGGTTATGTGGATCTTCCCCCTGATGTTAGACCATATGTAGTTGTGCTCACGGGGGTGCCAGAATTGCCATTTCATCAGCAGGAAGACTATGGGTCACTAAAAAACAAAGTAATACACTGGCTTAACATCAACAGGCCAATACCCAACCACCTGAGAAGTAAAATCCTCATGGTGCATCGGGTACCCTGGATAGGCACCTCGCACAAGTCCATTGATGGTGATTGTGTGATTGTTTCATTCGAAAATCCCATTACTGCACATCATATTCACTCCTGGAATTACGACAGTGTGAATTCACCTATAGTATCCAGAACTCTAACCTTTTTTTACCCTCCACTTCCACACTACAACACAGGAGGAAATTGGAGCTGGATCCCGGAGAGGAAACGTATGCATGGTGGGACTTACAATCACTGGGCAAATACACATAGCGGGTGGTCAGGAGCCCCAGTCTACAATAGATTTGGGTGCCTCGAGGAAGTAGACTGACTCTCTCACAGGCTTACGAACACACTACCACTAGTAGATCTACTTAACTGCTCTGCCCACCCTCTGGCCCGACTTGCTTCCATCCCTTCACATTCACGGTCTAGAGACTCCAATCAAACCGCAGATGAGAATAGGCATGAAGATGGACCTATTGTCGGACATTCTGTAGGCATTATACACACTCCAACAAGCCCAATCATTAAGACACCTAATGACAATCTAGATCTAACCACTAAGGATAATTCCCCTGTGGAGGTAATGTCTGAAACAACCTTATCGATAAATGAAGGCATGCCTCATTTTTTGCATAATCATCCAAGGGCAAGTGGGGCTACTCTGGTAAATTACGACACTGATAAGTTCGCAACTCCTGGCCTACTCACTATACTTTCCTGGAACATCGCAGGGTTGGCCAATAAAATAGACTCCTCTGAGTGGGAGGAACTAATAGAAGGATACAACATATGCCTGTTCCAAGAAACATGGGCCAGGGAAAAACAGTCCCACACCGGATATGCTTCCTTTGAAACTTTGGCAAACTGGGGTGGGAAGGGACGCCCATCTGGGGGCCTTCTGATCTGGGTGGCTTCTCATCTTGGTTGTAGGGCATCACTTCCCGAAAATGACTCAGCTAACTTTCAGTGCGTTGTGTTGGAATGGGCACGTGGTCCTAGCATAGCACTGATTAATGTATATGCAAGAGCGGTAGGGGTAGCAGGTACCTCGAGAACAATTGAGGATCTAGCACTGTTCCTCGATTCCGTTAGCCTATGCACCACACTTATAGTGGGGGGAGATTTTAATACCCAATATGAGCCTCTCCCAGACCATCTAGTGGGTGTTACGAGTGATGAGGACGATCTCTGGGGGATCCCCACCTTGGTGGCTCCACCGTTAAAGGCTTGGTCACCTATCGCTACCCAAATAACCTCCCTTACGCTTTGCCATTCACTGAGGGCATGTAATAGCCGAACCGAAGGAGATACTCCACCAAAATACACCTTCAACAGACCAGGCTACGAGTCACGAATAGACTATATCATGGTCTCGACGAAGGATTGGGATAAAGTCCAGAATTTTAGGATAGTTGCTAGGAATGACAGTGACCATAACGCTCTTTCACTAGCATTTGTGGCCAAGGGACTGTCTATGGGTAGGGCAGAAGAAAACTCAGCTCCCCCGGCTGCCTTAGTCTTGAAAAGCAGCAGACGCAGAATCAAATGGCCAAAACTTCTAGAGAACCCAAATAACATTCAAAGACTGTATGCAGCAGTGGTCAATGCGCTAGAACAGGTTGAGGTTCTCACTCCGCAGTTGGTTACCGCTACTGAACCTCTTGCTCTAGAAGAACCTGAGTTAGCCAATACCACTCAAACCAACCCTGCCGACTTTTCTGTGCTTGGGGTTATCCACTCTGAGCTGTGCACTAACCTGGTAGAGGTATTGAACCCTGTGTCTAGGCCGAATAAACCCAAGAAGAAAAGAGCCTCATGGTTCAACGCATCTTGCAGGAGAGCAAAGGCTGTACTGCTTGAGTCATTAAAAATAAGGGAAAGCCCAAGTAAAATCAGGGCAAAACTGCTTGCTTATAAGTCTACTTTACACACTGCCAAAATAGAGTGGGATGAGGAAAACTGGTCCGATATGACAGCCGCCCTTAAAATTGGTGATAGCCGGAAATTCTGGCAAATTGTTAAGCACGGATCAGCTGAACCCCTACCCGCAGTTGAAGCAAATATAGCACCCGCCGTTTGGGAGGAACACTTTAAAAATGTGTATAGACCACACAATCTGGATCAACCAGTGACCCCACTAGAACACACAATGGACCAACACACTGAAAACGTGGTACCCATGGATGGATTCACCTTGGAAGAAGTTACTATGGCGATTACGGGGCTGGCGCCTCAAAAGGCGCCAGGCCTCGATAGGCTCCCAGGTGATCTATACAAACATGAAGTTAAAATCTGGGCCCCGTACCTCAGGGTGCTGTTCAATGCTATTCTGAATGGCATGATGATCCCCCCCACTTGGCTGGGGGCAGAGATAGTCCCCATTTTTAAAAAGGGTTGTCCTCTGCTCCCGGTCAATTATAGGCCAATAAGCCTGATAGACGTTTTACAAAAGCTATTCGCCAGGCTATTGTTGGATCGTCTGTCGGAATGGATGATGGAACACGACATACTGAGTCCCCTCCAAGCTGGTTTTAGAGAGAAGGTTTCAACGATGGATCAGGTCTTCCGGCTTGCCCTCATTCACTGGAAAACGGTACAGTTGGGGGGTGGCAGCCTCTACACTGTATTCGTGGACCTGAGGGCGGCCTTCGACCTGGTCCCCCGTAAAAAACTTTGGGAGGTACTAGCTAAATTGGGGGTCCCTAAGGGCCTGTTGGAGATGATTATTCATCTCCACACTGCCAACTTTGCACAGTTAAGGTGTGGCAAGGAGGGTGCCCTGTTGAATAGGTTCCCCGTTGACAGGGGGGTAAGGCAGGGTTGTGTGCTTGCACCAACCCTGTTTTGCCTCTATGTCAACAGGGTTATCCCCCACCTCAACGGGGTGGTCAACTCCGATGCTCCCAAGCTAGCAGGATCCCGAGTACCGGCGATCATGTTTGCCGACGATACTTTGTTTCTTTCAAAGTCCATGATGGGTATCCAGAGAGTACTCGATGGTTTTGTGGATTTTTGCGGGGAATACGGTCTAGAAATCAATACCTCAAAGACCAAATTCATGGTGTTTAATCCCCCCCCCCCCCCGAAATTCCGCTCCACCCCCAATATTGCACAAAACAGACTGGAAAGGGTGAGAACCTTTGAGTACCTAGGAATTATCCTAAACGAGAGAATGACCTGGTGTACCCATCAAGAGAAAGCACTCCTGACTCAGTACTCGGGCGGCATCATGAAGCTTCTGTGTAACAACAAGTCATCTATCCGGCCCGTTGGCCCACCTCTGCAGATTTATAGGGCACAGGCAAGGGGGGCTGCCATGTACGGGTGTGAGCTCTGGGGTCATGTACCCTCCCAGGATCTGCTGAAAGAGGAGAACAAGTTTATCCGGAGGATTGTAGCCCTGTCCCCCAGTACTCCCCTTGTTCCCCTAAGGATGGATCTTGGGATGCGACCCCTTGACGAAGAACTGGCTTTTCAACCACTATCATATTGGCGTAGGATATGGTCAGTTCAGGAATTGATCAGCTATAGACAAGGTCTTCAGGAGGTGCTCGCAATCCCTAACGCAGGGGAAATCAAATGGCTGAAATTTTTAAAAACTGAGCTCGAGGGTCTGGGTCTTCTGAAGTTGTGGTCCGACCCTCTATTCACCTGCCCATTGTTTCCCAAAAAGCTATTGGCAAAGGCATATCATGATAGCAAATTATCGGCATTGTACCGCCACCAAAATAACGGGCCACTAACCGATACATTTCTACGGATCAAGGACAATTATATTTTTGAGCCAGTGCTAGACAACCTATATCCCTCCTTGCTTAGGAAACTCTACTTACAATGGAGACATGGGACTCTCCCACTCCGCGTATTCACAAGCAAGTGGAGTGAAAATGCAAATAGCATATGTCCTGCTTGTAAATTGGCTGATGAGACTGAGCTTCATATAATCTTTTTTTGCCCTGTATATCATGTGATACGTAGGAAATGGATTATCCCTTTATGCAGAAACCTGAAATTTGCTGAATGTTTGGCCGCTTTTAGAGTCCTTAAAACAGACCTGTCTAACCACATCGTATTTGCAGTAACCAAGTACCTTGGTGCTGTGTGGTCTTTGAGGAAAAATTGTATCAAGGCTGCTCAGCGAACAAAATACATTGCAATGTGATGACATTTTTTGTAATGGACTGGATGTATCTGCTAAGTATATATTTTAATTTGTTTTTATGTATGTCATAATGTCTTTTATGGTGAAACATTTTACCGAAATAAAGAATAATAAAGTAAGCATCTGTTTCCACGTAGAACGGCACCGCTGGATCCACATGTAAGAGCACTGGAGCCGAGGTGAAACATTCTTTCAATGACGTGAAGGCTTGTTCTGCTTCTCTGGTCCATTCAAAATGAACCCCTTTCTTTAGCAACTTAGTGAGGGGCAGGATCTTCTTGTGGAAATCCTCTATGAACCTCCTGTAGAAATTGGCAAAACCAATGAAGCTTTGCACCTCCTTTACACTGGTAGGCGACTTCCAATCTACCACTGCTTGAACCTTACTTTCATCCATAGTTACTCCGGTGGAAGAAAGAATAAATCCCAAAAACTCCAGCTGGGAAACGTTGAAAGCACACTTCCCCAATTTGACAAATAATCAATTCTCTCTAAGTTTTTGCAAGACTCCTCTCACCTGTTCTTGATGTTTGCAAGTGTCATCAGAGTAAATCAGAATATCATCAATATAGACGATGGTGCACTGATCGATATATTCTCTCAGAATATAATTTATGAAATGTTGAAAGGCAGCTGGCGCATCACATAGACCGTAGGGCATGAACTGGTATTCAAATAACCCAAACCTGTTCCGAAAAGCAGTTTTCCATTCATCGCCCTCTTTCATTCTGATCAGATGATATGCTCCCCCCAGATCCAGTTTGGTGTAGATTTGTGCATTTTTTACTTGATCCAATAAAACCAAAAGAAGAGGAAGTGGGTAACGATTCTTCTTTGTGATCTTGTTGATTGCGTGGTAGTCAATACAAGTCCTGAGATCACCTTCTTTCTTCGGAACGAAGAAGAAGGGTGAGGAGACCGGAGATTTGGAAGGTCGAATAAAGCCGTTTGCCAGATACTTATCCAAGTATTCTTTGAGATGCTCATGCTCTATTTCGGTCACGCGTAAACTCGACTGCAGGGTAGATTGGCCCCAGGCTCCAACTCAATTGTACAGTCATAGTCTCGATGAGGAGATAGTAGTTCAGCCTCTTTTTTGCTAAAAACATCCTCGAAGTCTCGATATTCTGGTGGTATTTCTTGCGAGTTGATGACGCACACTGACCCTCCCATCAAACATAACGAATGAGCCGGATTACCCTCATGGTTCTACTCTTTGTTTCCCAAACAATTTTCCTTACAATAATCTGAATTCATTTCGATTGTTCTGGTGCTCCAATCGATTGTGGGGTTATGTTCCATTAGCCATGGCAGTCCTAAGATAAGTTGAAATTGGGGCACATCAATTAGATTAAATTGGATATTTTCTTCATGCCCATCATTGGACATCATTTGTAAAAGGTTCTGTGTGACTCACGATGGGCCCAGACGACCGATTAGTGCCATCCACTGTCCTCACTGGTTCACTTTTGGATTTAGCGATTGCTCTTAACCCAACCTTCACGGCAAACTTGAGGTCGCAAAAGTTTCCGGTTGTCCCCGAGTCCACCATTACCGATACATTATGTAACATCACATCTCGAAACTTGATTGTCATAGATAGAATTAAATGAGGTGAAGAGGACTGGAGGGTATTAGCCAACTGGTGCTCTATTGGAGTTGATTCTTGATTAGCATCCACTGGTCCAACTCCTCCTACTGGTGGTGCTGTAAGTTTTCTTTCGGCTTAAACAGGGTCTTTGGCTTCTTTGGGCATTTTCTCACAAAATGGCCATTGGAACCACAATACAAACACAGATATCCGGATCTTCTTTTTTCCTTTTCTTCCTTAGTTAATGGGCCTCTTATGGTTCCGATTTGCATTGGGTCTGCACTTGGTTGACCTTCTGTGGTACGGTTATACTCAGTTCGAACTCTATCAATCCTGGGTATGGTTGACTTGAATTCTTTCCTCTTTTCACCTTTTCTCTCTCCTTGACAGAAATCAATTTCTAGCACTAAATCTACAAGTTCAGAGATCTCTGTTGGACGGTTAGATATTTAAGCGAGTACATCTTTTAACTCGTCTCGTAATCCACGATAAAAGACTGCTGCTCGTTTATTTTCAGGCCAATTAGTCTCTACCACCAGCTTGTTGAATTGCGCTAAATAAGCGACTAAATCTTGATTACCTTGTCTTAGCTCTAATAATTCATTATCCACAGCTTGCGATATTCTTCTTCTGTTGAATATTCGTAGGAATTCTTTTTTAAATTCATCGTAATTTTGTAAGATTGGATCATCTCTGGAAACCAAGAGCATGGACCACGAAGCTGCGTCACCACTCAAATAGGACAGGGCAAACACCACTCTAGACTACGCATCAGGGAAAATAGAAGGGCGACACATGAAGTGAAGGGAACATTGTGTGAGGAAAATTTGAGCCTTTTGTGGATCTCCGCTGAAACGTTCAGGAGGGGCCAAAGGAATGACTGGGGATAGAGAATGTATAACTTGCGTAGTTAATCTATTTGAATCTCCAGTAGAAGCTCCTACGTTTTCTCTTCCAGCACTAAAAGGTTGTCCCACCCTTTGGGCCAGTTCAGCTGTTTCTTTCCGGGATTGTATCACTTCCTGTTTTAAATTTTGGTTTTCCTCTCTAACAGTTATTAACTCTTTTTGTATGGCCTCTAATACCGACCCCAAGGTTTGTAAGTTAATGCCTTCCGCCATCCCGCTCAGGTGCTGTTTAAATACGTGGGCACTTCACTCTGTCAGAGACTAAAAGTGAACTCTTACCACGACTTGCACGGGAGCTGGACGGTGCTTGATTCCCAACTCCACCTCTAGAATACTCGGTGGACAGTTTATGCACTTGAACCCCCAAGACACTCTATGAGGGGGAAGGGGGAAATTGGATAAAATAACAAAGAAGAGACTGCTCAGGCTCTATTCTTCTCCTTCTCTTGTATTCTCTGTTGAAACTGGTGAAGCCTTGAAGTCCTAATGCACCAAAAGAAATAATAATATTACTACTATCCCTACTCTCTCTAGCATCTACTCTTACTCTACGAATCTGTCTATCCTTACCTAATTCTCCTAAAGCAGTGCTACTCTTCTTAAGGTGTATCCCGTAGTGTGCTTGACTACTTCTAGGGAAGGTTCCAGGGATAGGATCCGGCGTACAGTGGCACTGATATACGGACTTGTATATGACTGCAATACCTCCTCCTTTTCCCCGAGTGCGGTCCTGCGTGCGATCTGGTAGCCAGGGAGGAGTGCTTGGATTACGCCTGGATTGCATTCTGGGGTTAACCAGGTCTCGGTTAGTAAGATGGCGTCGGGGTTTCGCTCGTCAATTAGCAAGAAGATTTCTGCGCTATGTTTAGGCAGGGATCTGCAATTTAGGAGGAATAGGGTGAAGCTTTGCTGTTCCGGTTTGTGTCGGTAAAGGTTGAGGCTAGTGTCACAATGTTGGCAGGAGATGGGAAGGTCCAGGGGGTGATGGCGATGATGACAGTAGGCTTCCTTGGGGGTTTAAGTTTGAAGAGTGCACTGGTGCTATATTGAGTCCTAGGAGGGGAACCAAGGGGGGTGGCCCCTGGCCCCTGTCAGCCGCGGACGGGCGCAGACGGGCTTGCCTTTGGCGCGCCTTCGGCGCGCTGGCGGCGCGTCCGCTGCGCGTCCTGGGGAGGCACATGTTTTATGTGATGTGAGGGGGTGTGGCTTCACGTTCGTGGGCGTGGCCTGTGGGCTTTCAGCGCGATGGCGGCAGAAGAAATCTCCAACCCGCGGCAGCGTTAAAATCGGCTGTGCTGGACTTATGTAGTCGGTAAGGGGGGGAGGGTTCTCAGGGGGAAGTGTACAAGTTAAAAACACACACTAAGTTTAAAATGCAATATAGTCAATTCGAGCGTGCTCCCGGCTTCCGCCTCAGGAGTATGTTGCCTCTAAATGCGGGCTCTGGCGTCAGCACGCCTTTTGTAGTGGTTCGAGGGAGCGTGGCCTCACGTTCGTGGGTGAGGCCTGTGGGCTTTCAGCACGATGGCGGCAGAAGAAATCTCCAACCCGCGGCAGCGTTAAAATCGGCTGCGCGGGACTTATGAAGTCGGTAAGGGGGGGAAGGTGCTCAGGGGGAAGTGTACAAGTTAAAAACACACACTAAGTTTAAAATGCAATATAGTCAATTCGAGCATGCTCCCGGCTTCCACCTCAGGAGTATGTTGCCTCTAAATGCAGGCTCTGGCGTCAGCGCGCCTTTTGTAGTGGTTTGAGGGGGCGTGGCCTCAAGTTCGTGGGCGTGGCCTGTGGGCTTTCAGCGCGATGGTGGCAGAAGAAATCTCCAACCCGCGGCAGCGTTAAAATCGGCTGCGTGGGACTTATGAAGTCGGTAAGGGGGGGGAGGGTGCTCAGGGGGAAGTGTACAAGTTAAAAACACACACTAAGTTTAAAATGCAATATAGTCAATTCGAGCGTGCTCCCGGCTTCCGCCTCAGGAGTATGTTGCCTCTAAAAAATATATATATATATATATATATATATATATATATATATATATATATATATATATATATACATACTTAAATATTTACATATTCGTGTAGGAAAATTATATAGATAAAACAACATATGATTATATATATATATATATATATGTTATGAATTTGATTAAGCGCGAACAGCTGCCCCAGCAACGAGGCGTCCCGGCGCTAAAAACCTAGAAATACCAGCTGAGAGGAAAGGGGAGGGAGAGACAGAAGGCCTAAGAGAGTGGGAACAGATGAGTTTTAATTGCCTTCCGGAAGGCGGACAAGTTGTTCAGGGAGCAAATGTTCGGTGGCAGGGAGTTCCAGAGTTTTGCCCCCAGAACTCTGAAGGAGCGGCCCCCAACACGACAGAGTTTCGTTCGAGGAACAGTTACAAGATGTTGACCCAAAGAGCGCAAATTGCGTTGAGGGATGTAAGGTACTAAGAGTGGGCGTAGAAGCTCAGGACATTCTGATTTAAGAATTTTAAAAGCAATAGTGAGGGTCTTGAATTGAATTCTAGATTCAATAGGGAGCCAGTGTAGTCTTTGGATAGTGGCTCTGACGGAACACCTACGGGGAGGCCCACCACGGCCCTTGCCGCTGAGTTCTGTACCCGTTGCAGGCGTGTTATCTCTGCTTTATTGGCGCCTAAAAATAGAACACTGGCGTAATCCAACCGGGAGAGAATGGTGGATTGGATTATTAGCTGGCGCGTTTTTGAATCAAAGAAACCGAGTATTGGGTTGAGGCTCCTCAGCAGGCCCACACAAGTAGCAGCCACTTTCTTTGTGTGGGTCTGAAAACTAAGTGAGGAGTCCAGCCATACACCCAAGTTTTTCACCAGAGTCTTTGGTGACGGGATGGGGCCCAGCTCAGAAGGCCACCAGTGATCACTCCAGTAACTGGAGTTTTTTCCGAGGAGCAGCACCTCCGTTTTCCCTGCGTTCAGCTGTAGGCAGTTGTCCGTCATCCACTGGGCAACTGTGCCAGGCCATCCCTAAATCTCGTGGCCGAGATTGAGGGGCCTCAGTGAGAGTGATGACCAGCTGCGTGTCGTCAGCGTACGACACTAGCTTGAGGTCACACTCCTTGGCCACTACTGAGAGAGGCTGCACATAGAGGTTAAAAAGGGATGGACTGAGTGCAGAGCCCTGGGGGACTCCTTGTCCGATGGAGTGGGACCGGGAGATGAACGGCGGGGCTGAGACCCGAAAGGACCTGTCCTTCAAGAATGAGCGGAACCAGTCATGGGCGAGGTCGCTAATCCCTATAGCCTCAAGGCGTTTTAGCAGGATGTTATGGGAAACCGTGTCAAAGGCTGTGCTGAGATCAAGCAGAATCAGCGCAGCACTCTGACCGGCATCTAGTATATTCCGGAGGTATTCGGTGGTGGACAAAAGGGCAGACTCGGTACTATGACCTGGCCTAGACCCATTCTGAGATGGGTCCAAGATGTTATTTAGGACCATGTGGTGGGACAGGACATTATTTACGTGGGCTTCGGCTAGCTTGGACAACCAGGGGAGCAGCGAGATGGGTCTATAATTTTCCAACTTTGTGGGGTCTAAGGTTGGCTTTTTAATAATAGGGGTGACCCATGCTTGTTTCCAGCAAGTTGGGACCACCGCCGAGGAAAAGGAGAGATTGAGTAGCGTGGCCAGGGAAGGGAGAAAGAAATCTAAGGACTCAAGAAATTGGGCCGGTCTCATAGGATCTGAAGGGGAGCCGGACTTAACCTTTCTACAAAGTTTAGCTAGGTCGTCATGGGAGATTTCAGGTATGCGTGACAGCCTAGTGCCCTTGATAGATGAATTAGAGGGGTTGGTAAGAGTCCTGTGAAAAGGCACTATAAAATTACCTCACCTTATCTATAAAGAAAATGGCGAGATCCTCACACTGCTGTGTGGAGGTAATACAGGAAGCTGGATTGCCACAGTTTTGAACTTTTTGCACCAATTTAAAAATAGTTTTACTGGGATTAGTGCTGGAGTTGATTTCTTTTGCGTAGAAGGACGCGCGCGCAGCGCATATGGCTTTGTGATAGAGTTTTAATTTGGACAGGTAAAGAGCTTTGTCCCTGTCTTTGTACTCCTTTCTCCAACTACGCTCAGCTACTTTACACTCTTTCCGCATAATTTTCAGATTTTCATTATACCATGGGTTGGAGGGGGAGCTACGTCCTGTAGTCCATTTAGCTGGTATGAGGGTGTCAAGTCCTTTAGTAATCCAGTCCTGGAATGCAGCATAGGACGAGTTGATGTCCTTAGTAGCATAGTGATGGAATTCTCCTAAAGTGGTGAGAAGGTCGTCAGTTTGCAGTTTATGCCATGGTCTCTTAAGACAGGAGGTAGACGCTTCTTTATTGGGCAATTCTCTTACCATTGTCGTAAATCTGATAAGAAAGTGGTCAGTCCATCCCATGGGTTTGGGTGGGTCAGCCCTGGCCTCCGGGATATTGGTGAAGACAGGGTCTCGTAATTGACCACGGAGTGTGTAGTGGTATGAATAAGTGGATTTAACTGTAAGGCAGTAAAATCTGCCAGAAGATTTTTGATGGTGGGGTCTAAAATGGAGTCGAAATGGAGGTTAAGATCTCCTAGAATAGTAAAGTTAGGTGAGGTCACTACTAGGGCATGGGCCACCTCTAAAAGTTCCTCAATAAACTTAGATGTGGGACCCGGAGGTCGATAGATGTAGAGCCCGGAGAGGGCAAAGTGGGGGCCCGTAGTGATTTTAAAACGAGCACTTTCACACCCCTCGATGTCTTCCTTCATGAAAGAGCAGGTGTATAGCATTCGGTATATGACAGCTATACCACCTCCCCTGGTGTCTCTATTGATAGAATTCATAGAGAAGCCTTCCGGCAGCGTGAGGCTCAGGATGCTGGTCAGATCGTCCTGGAGCCAGGTTTCACATAAGAAAAGAATATACGGATTCTCGTCGGTTAAGAGAGAGTTAACTTCAGGGTGGTGTTTAACAAGAGACCTGACGTTCAGCTGGAGGACCGTGAGGGGAGTGTGTTTAGGCACACTGGCTTTGTGTCCAGATGAGCAGGGTTTGGGAGTGTCAAAGTTGCAGGACTTGCATTGTAGGCCAGTCTGTCCAAGGCAGCCAACTAGCTTGTCACATCTCTGGGCCAGGTTCAAAGCGAGGAGATGCTCCCTATCATATCCGTAAACATTCCGTGGAGTTTGAGCAGGGGGACAGGCGAGAGGCGACGTCTTGGCACGCAAACGGCGCGCCGCTGCGCCCGTCCGCTGCGCGAACGGTGAATACACATATTATCAAGGGGAAGGGAAGGCAGGGGGCGTGGCCTCAAAGTGGGCATGGCCTCGTGGCTCGCCGGCAATGGCGGCGGGAATTGTTTGGTGCTCGAATCCGCAACCAGCGCTAAATCCGCTGTGCGGTGAGCTCGGGGAGCAGAGTCCTGTGGTGCCAGAAAAGGGTGAGTGCTATTAAAATCAGCAAGTAATAGTGACACATAAATTTTTTTTTAAATGCAGAGAACTCCCGGCTTCCGCCTCAGGAGGATACGTGGTTCTGACTGCAGACGCTCGTGATCAGCGTTTTATGCAGAGCAGGGCGGGGGGCGTGGCCTCAAAGTGGGCGTGGCCTCGCGGCTCGCCGGCAATGGCGGCGGGAATTGTTTGGTGCTTGAATCCGCAACCAGCGCTAAATCCGCTGTGCGGTGAGCTCGGGGAGCAGAGTCCTGTGGTGCCAGAAAAGGGTGAGTGCTATTAAAATCAGCAAGTAATAGTGACACATACATTTTTTTTTAAAAATGCAGAGAACTCCCGGAATCCGCCTCAGGAGGATACGTGGTTCTGACTGCAGACGCTCGTGATCAGCGTTTTATGCAGAGCAGGGCGGGGGGCGTTGCCTCAAAGTGGGCGTGGCCTCGCGGCTCGCCGGCAATGGCGGCGGGAATTGTTTGGTGCTCGAATCCGCAACCAGCGCTAAATCCGCTGTGCGGTGAGCTCTGGGAGCAGAGTCCTGTGGTGCCAGAAAAGGGTGAGTGCTATTAAAATCAGCAAGTAATAGTGACACATACATTTTTTTAAAAATGCAGAGAACTCCCGGCTTCTGCCTCAGGAGGATACGTGGTTCTGACTGCAGACGCTCGTGATCAGCGTTTTATGCAGAGCAGGGCGGGGGTGTGGCCTCAAAGTGGGCGTGGCCTCGCGGCTCGCCGGCAATGGCGGCGGGAATTGTTTGGTGCTCGAATCCGCAACCAGCGCTAAATCCGCTGTGCGGTGAGCTCGGGGAGCAGAGTCCTGTGGTGCCAGAAAAGGGTGAGTGCTATTAAAATCAGCAAGTAATAGTGACACATACATTTTTTTAAAAAATGCAGAGAACTCCTGGCATCCGCCTCAGGAGGATACGTGGTTCTGACTGCAGACGCTCGTGATCAGCGTTTTATGCAGGGCGGGGCCTTAAAGTAGGCGTGGCCTCGCGGTTCGACGGCAATGGCTGCAGGAATTGTTTGGTGCTCGAATCTGCAGCCAGCGCTAAATCCGCTGTGCGGTGAGCTCGGGGAACAGAGTCCTGTGGTGCCAGAAAAGGGTGAGTGCTATTAAAATCAGCAAGTAATAGTGACACATACATTTTTTAAAAAATGCAGAGAACTCCCGGCTTCCGCCTTAGGAGGATACGTGGTTCTGACTGCAGACGCTCGTGATCAGCATTTTATGCAGAGCAGGGCGGGGGGCGTGGCCTCAAAGTGGGCGTGGCCTCGCGGCTCGCCGGCAATGGCGGCGGGAATTGTTTGGTGCTCGAATCCGCAACCAGCGCTAAATCCGCTGTGCGGTGAGCTCTGGGAGCAGAGTCCTGTGGTGCCAGAAAAGGGTGAGTGCTATTAAAATCAGCAAGTAATAGTGACACATGTTCTACATATATACATATATATCAGTGTGGCTGTAGTTATAGCTAGAGTGGCCAGGAATAGGGATTTTTGTTCATTAATAACTCTGCACCCATTTGACGACTGCGCATGAAACTTTGCAGCCCTGCAATGCAGTCTTGGGAGGATTGAAAGTTTTGTGGTGTTTGGTCAAGGGTGTGCAAAGAAAAAAGGGAGGTCCCAAAGGGGGATGAAATCCGATGCATTTTCCTTTTTTTTATATATTTTTTTTTATTGGACATCAGATACAGAAACAAACAAATCAACGTAACCAGTAGTCACATCAACAAGAAAAGGAAAAACCAAGCCCATATCTGAAGCTATAAAAACGGTGATGGATCAAGCCCTGATCTGTTGACTCGGTACGAGTGTTCTGTTTAATTCAGATACTCTGTCCATCACCACCCCCTTTTCTGAATCATATCTGAAGCCAACATTTTCCCCCCGAATTATGACCCACCCTGCCCCGGTGGATCCCAGCAAAGGAGAGTAAACCAAAAACTTCTAAAACAGCACCTGACACTAGCAACCTAGGTGTATATCCACTTGTATTAACAATTACTCTTTGTTCAACCATTTAGTTAAAGAGCCCCATATCTTTTCGCCTTTCGCTCTTGCTCGACTCCCCCTTCTTCTAAACACAGATATCTCCCAGTTATATATAAATAATGATTTACTAAACCAAACATGTATCGAGGGAGGATTTTGGTCTAGCCAAACCGTGACCAGGCACAACCGAAACCCTGCCATTGCAATGTATACCGTTTTCCGATCTGCTTCTTCCATTTCTTGGTTGGAGATCCTTAGCATAATGACCTGTGGGGTCACAACATAGCCCAATAAGGATTCCAGGCGTTGTTCTATTTTGACCACTAATTCAGACAAACCAGGACAGGTGGCAAACATATGGGTACTATCTGCAGCCAACAACCCGCACGGGGGCCGTGTATCCCGGAAGTCCCCCCATCGGTGAATACGCGCCGGAGTAATATATAAGTTACACCAGGTCTTAAAACATTGTACCTGCAGTTTGGCAGAAATACATGTGGTTTGACTAAACAAAAGGGAGTGTTCGCATTCACCTTGCCCAGCCTGTAAACTGGTTTGCCATCTCTCAAAATGCTTTGTCAGATCATCCCCCATCTTCTCATTAATAAGTTTATAAAGAGTAGCTGTTGTGGATTGGGCCCCGATGATTAGATCCAATAAAGGAATTCGATCTCGATTATTGAGTCTTTTTGTAAGAAAATCCAGAATCTGCAAATATTTTAAAAAAATATTTATTTTCAATCCTGAATTTTTCTTTGATATCCTCAAAGGGGAGCATTTCAGTGTTCAGGATAAGGTCTCCTATACACTGAATACAATTTTTGACCCAATTCCTAAAATGGACATCTTGGAAAATTGCCGGGAGTAGGGAATTATTAAATAGAGGAGAATATAAGTGAACCCGCCCAATCCCGAACTTTTTCCTGATCGTGGTCCAGGCCCTATAGGCAGCTAATAATACCTTAAATTTAACCCTCTTGTAATAAGCAAAATCTATGTGGCACAAAAGGAGTCCTCTTGCTTCTACCCCATAAATTAAATGATAAATTGAGACCTCAGAGCTTCCCAGATTCGCCCCATTTAACAACTCCCCCATCTGTTTCAGCATAACTACCCAGTAGTAGATTTGAAAATTAGGAATGGACCAACCACCTCTATCTCTTGATAAGCTCATGTATCTAAGAGCCCTTCTAGGGTGTTGCCAGGCCCACAGAAACCATGAAACAAGCTTATCTAGCTTTGTAAACCAAACTTTGTGTATATCTAGCAGTATTGCTCGAAAACAATATAAAATCTTGGGCAGAAAAATCATTTTAAAAATGTTATTTCTCCCAACTAGTGTTAAGTGTAAATTATTCATTCTGCGAGAATCCAAGTTCATTTTCTGGAGTAACGGCTTATAGTTAATATCCACAATATCCTCTGGTCGAACACTTATTTCTATACCTAGGTATCTGGCATTGGGGTCTATCCGATGATCGACTAATGTGACCTTATCATTAAGAACAATTTGAGTTTTGTTATCATTCAAATTATATCCGGATATCTTGCCAAATTGTGATGTCAAGGTAGTTATTTCTTCCAGCGCCTGGCGGGGAGCTGCTGTTGTGATAGCTAGGTTTTCTGCGTAGCCCAGAATCTTTACATCTCCCCCTCTAGCACAGATAGGTTGTATTGCTTGACTCTCCTGAATCTTCCTGATTAGAGAATCGATATAAATAGCAAATAATAAGGGGGAGCACGGACATCCTTGTCTCGTTCCGCGCTTTATTTTGATCTCCCCAGACTGAGCCCCCATCAGAGCAATTATGGCAACTGGGTCTTTATACATACTTTGAATTGCTTTTAAAAACCCATCCCCAATCCCGTAATGCCTTAAGGCAGCCCATAAAAAAGGCCAGGAGACCTATTGAATGCCTTTTCGGCATCTAAAAGAATTAGGGCCATAGGATCTCCTGTAACCTTAGTATAGTCAAACAATGTTATGACCCGTCGTATATGATTTAAAGTTTCATAACAGGGACAAAGCCATGTTGTTGTGGAGATACCATCTTTATTATAACTAAGGCTAGCCTGTTTGCAAAAGTCTTCGACTAAATCTTGATGTCACTATTTATTAATGTAAGAGGGCGATATGACCCTGGGTCCGTCGCAACTTTTCCTTTTTTTTTTAAATACCACTATCTTAGCATGAGGCCATGACACAAGGGGTGTATCGCCACTCTGAACTATACAAAACATTTCCAACATCATGGATGCCAGCTGTGTCTGGAAAATCTTTAAAAATTCGCCAGGAAGAAGATCAGGGCCGGCTGCTTTGCCCGAGGATAATGAGTCTAGTGCCCGGGTTATTTCTCCCAGACTAATTGGAGCATCCAGAATTTCACGATCTACATAAGATAGTGGATCAACTTTGACCACTTCGAGATATCTCTGAGTTTCCACTTGTGTCCTACAATTATTGCTTATATCCTCAGAATACAACTTCGGATAAAATTTCTGAAACACAGTGAGACTTTCCCCTGGGTCACGTACTAAGCCTATATCGGGGTCTATAATACCTGTGATCCTATTTTGTGCTTATTTTTCTCTGATCCCGACTGCTAGCATATGGCCCACTCTTTCATTGCTCTCGTAGAGCTTAGACTGCCAAGCAAAATATCTACCCGCAGATTTGGCAAATAAAATCTCCGTTATAGCGGATTTGGTGATTAGGATCTCAGTTTGAGCCAATTCAGCGACCCCTCCCTCCGATAAAGCCTTAACCAAATGCTTCTCAGCTTTAGCCAGTGTGTCATACAGTTCTTTTCTCCTGTTCCTTTCTTTTTTCTGTGCTTCCCAACCAAACTGTATAGTCTCACCCCTAATCCCAGCTTTCAGAGTGTCCCAAACATTTTGAATACCCATACTTCCCAAGTTTTCACTAAGAAGCCTAGTAATCCACCTATCCCTATGTTCTATATAGGAATTATCGCTTAAAAACGCCCTATTAAAAGTCCCACTGGAAAGAGGTTTCTGCTTTTTAATATTAACTTCCAATACCAGAGGGTTATGGTCGGACATTACCCTGGGAAACTTCATGATTTTACTGCGCTGCACCAGACTGTGAGAGATAAAAAAATAATCAAACCGTGCATGTGACCTATGCGGAGCTAAAAATAGGTAAACCCTGGATCATTACCTTCAACTTGTACCCACAAATCTACCAACCCATGGAGCTCTTTTAGTTGACTAAGAGATCTAAAAACTTTCGGTTTACGCCCTTGATATCCTATTTCTGGATGGTTGGAGATCGCACTGCTCAGGTTGATATTGAAGTCACCACAGAGTATGATCGGGGAAGGCCAGCCCACCAATTCTAAACCCAGCCAATTATACAATTCAGGGTCGTCTAGTACAGGTACGTAAATAGAACATAATGTAAACATACTGCTGTCAATAGTACATTGCGTGATTACCCACCTCCCATATTTATCGGAAATAGAACGAGTAAAAATTTGCCAGACCCCGACGTGCAAATATAGCCTCCCCTTTTGTCTTAACTTCCTATTTAGTCAACAAAATCAATTGAAACCCATCCAGCTCCATAATTTTATTCCTATTGGCTTCGACATGCGTTTCTTGGAGGCAGATGATATCTGCCCTCAAGAATTGAATGTCTTCCCTTATCCTACGTCGTTTGACAGGGTCATTAAGTCCGGAAATATTAACCGAAGCTATACTAACACACCCCATTGAGTATGAAAAACAAAATCAAATACAGTATAACTCTGACAAAAGAAAAAATTATCATACCCCAGCGAATATATGCCTATACCCCTGGCATTCTCTCTGACAGTAGTGTGGCAGAAGTTCGGCGGAACGGAAAAAGTCTGCCCCTCTGCAGTTTTCTTGGCATCTGGTCGGGCCTTTTCAAATATCGTGTGCCGCAATAAAAAGTTACCAAAAAATATTAAAGTTGCCGGGCTTTTGGTTGGGGCCAAGGTTGCTTTTAAGCATTAAAGTGAATCTGTGTACACGCTGGATCTCCGTTTCCCAATTCCAATGAGATAGTTCTGGAAAAGCCGATTTCATGAGCCTCAACACATAGCCACGTGCATCACTCCCCTCTGCCTTTTCTTCGATGCCCAGCAAGTGTAGATTATTCCTTCGCTGCCTGTTTTCAGATTCCTCCAACTTCCAGAGGATATTGATCATTCTTGCATCGTTGGCAAATGTTTTTTGCTCCGTGCTTTCCAAACTGGCCTCCAGCCCAACTACACGCTCTTCCAGGGAGGCCGTTCTAGCTACCACCTCTGAGCAGGCTTTAGTTGTCTTGCGTATAGCGCCCTGAATTTTTCTAGTCACCAATTGAGCCCTTTTGTGCTCCTGTCGAGCCTCAGTTTGCATTGCCTTAAGAGTTGAGTATATTAAGCTGATTGAGGGAACCGGCTCCATGTTTTTATCCAAGACACTGAGGTTTCCCTCCTGAAATCCCGATACTGGCCCCCCTTCGACCTCCATATTAGTAGTAGAATAATCCCATTGAAGATGGTTGTTAGAGTCTGAATGAGAGCTTCAATGCACGGAGCCTGCTTTGATTTTCTTTCTAGGTCAGTTAGCGGCACTTTTTAGTGTACCTGCAGGCATGGGGTGCTGTCGCTATCATCCCCTGAGGCATCTATGTCCGTATTATCGGGGTCACTAGCATTATTTAAATCTGACTCTTCTGCCAGTGAAAAGAAATGTTCCCCATCTGGGGTGCCTGGCACTATTTCTCCTATCACTTGGGGATCACGGGCACCTTCGCTGTCAGATCCTCTTAGGCATTCCACCCCCCCCCCCCTCCAACTGTTCTTTGGTAATAGATGCTGCCTCTGGGCCTGAAATGTGTGTATCTGCAGCAGCTGAGATGTCCTGCACACTGTCGATCTCTCTGGCAGTGCGGGGATCCTGAGAGACTAACTCCACTGGAATAGCTACAATATTACAATTTTTATTAGTAACAGTGGCAGCAACAGAGAGATAAACAGTCCCGGAGCTAGTGCTTAGACTAGAAATTCTCTCCAACAATGGCTTTCATTGCTTGCTCTGATTCCCGCTTACTGGTTTACATGCAAACATCCCAGGAACCGTGGGGGTCTTTTTTTGTGTCCTACCGTCTGGCAGATGTTGATCCAGATCCGGGGCCCCTTTCCTACATGCAGCCTTCTCCACGTTGTTCTGCTGTAATGGTGATCAAACAGCCACGTCTGGCTCCTTTCCAGCAGGCACTTTTTGGCCACCACAGCTCCTTTCGCAGCAGCACCTCCTTCCTTCGGTGCGATTCTCGGTGGAGGCATCTTGCAAGGACTCTCGCTCTTCCCCGCAGTTTGTCCGTCAGCCACGCCTGCCAATAATACAGGTACGCTTAACGCTCAGCTGCCTGGAAACGGAGTTCCGCTGTGCGTCGTAGAAAATTACTGAAAACTGCGAGGCTAATCATTCAGAAGCGAAGAGGGGTTTCTTGCTACAACTCTCCGGATTCCCCGAGGCTCAGTGGGGCATCAGCAGCTCAGTATACCGCTCAATGTCCAGAGTGGTTGGGAAGTGACCTTTCGCATCACTCACGCAGCCGCCATCTTGCCCCACTCTCTACTGAAATCAGATGCATTTTCCAAAGACTTTTGTATTTCGCATAGCGCAAAAGCTGTCATATATATATTGATATATTTATATATATATATATATATATATATATATATATATATATATATATATATATATATATATATATATATATATATATATATATATAATGAATATGTATGCATTTGACTCACTTTTTATTGCGTGCAAACAAAATAAGCAGTCTTTTAGTTGGTAGATAGGAAGGAGAATCTTATGGGAGGCACTCTGAAAGATGAAATTGTGATAGGCCTATGGACTTGGGCTGCTGACAAAGCGAGAACAACTGGTAACTGGATAAATTTTCTCAGAAAGACAGACAATGCTGTATTTTATTAAATTGCTTTAATGATGTTTGGCATTTTTTTCTATCAAGGTTCCTTTATTGTTCTACTTCGCAAAGGCTTTAATTATTGATGCACTAATTGTTTGCCCTTGACATAAGCTTTGGTTGGAGTGGAGACTACCTCACTTCATTAGGGTCATCCCCTTCTCCTAGGGCTTTGGACACTGAGGGGCTTAATCTGCAGCACACATAGAAAGAGGAAAATGCTTCTTAGGATTGTTTTTTGGGCAGGAAGGTGCAAACCTGCATTCAACTGAAGCACCCTTACATATGGTGCAAGAGTGCCTACATTAGTGCTAGGCTGCCGAAATGGCGCCAGTGCATGGAGAAAGGACAGGAATGCTCCTTAATGTATAAATACTTTGCATTCCTGCCCTTTCATTTTGGCATAGGGCAACGCAGCCCTACGCCAAAATCCTATAAATGAGGCCCTGGGCATCCCAGAGCAGTGTGCAGCCTCTGTGGTGCAACAGGGAGGAGAAAGTGTGACAGCCTGCCCCTGGTTTCTTCTTCCCAGTAATGATGTATCTAGAAGCAGGCGAAGGCTTCTGCACCGCCCACGTCCTCCACAGCCAAGAAGAGCCATCATCTTCCACAGCACCGCAAACACATATTTCAGGGGACCAACTGTAACAAGCTGGAACAAAAAACACCTGAAGGGCGCCTTTCCTATAGTATTTTAACACTAAAAGTTTCTTCTCAGCTTCCTCCATTTCGGCTCTTTGCTGACTCCAAGGTGAAACCAGTGGTACGTTTGGGCACCTGTGCCATGGCGCTGGGTGTGCAGGAGGCGACAGAGAAGGTCTGTGAGCCGCGATTCACTAGTGAGTGTTTGATTTGCAAAATAACTATTGGTGTGTTCTTTGACTTCCAGAACCAATTGGAAAGCCCACCTAAAAAACAATCACGCTAGGTTCTTCGGCTTGCATCACTACTTCGAGCTCACACTAAACACTGCACTGAAATGCTTGTTCTCACAGTGTTCAGCACATTTCCAAATACTGTGTTCCACCTTCCCCTAAGCTTTACTTGTTCCTCTGCTTCGTTTCAACACATAGAAATGGTCTGACTCATACTTCACTAAAACCCTTCGTGATATATCCATTCACATACACATCACCCATCTCTGCATCTTGCATCCTCTGCACCTCATCTGACTCTTCCAATGATACAGCTCGCTCACAGGCAATCTTCATCAAACCCTGTCTCACAGCAGCCTTCGGAAAATAACACAATATTTAGCTCTTTCATTCTCACCTTTCTCCATTGGCACTTTCCCTAATCAGTTTCATTTTAAAGACTCCAAAACGTTTCACTCAGCACCTTCTGCTTCATTTTCGAATAACTCATCTCATCCCTCCGTACACTTCTCTAACCCTTGCACTGTTCACCTTGTGCCACGCTTAATGCAACATCTTTTATTACACAGTCGCCACAACCCTAAAGGTAGGCCTCAAAGCACCATATTGCACACTCAGGGGCATATTTACAATGGAAGTGACGGAACACGATGTTAGCCTCCTTGGCTTAACGCCGCGCTCCACCACTTCTGAAACGCAGGGCTGCACAATATTGTTGTAAATATGCATTTCCCCCGGCGCTGGTGCTAAATTTAGCTGCCTAGCTCCAACGCAGGCACCCTTGCACCATAGTGCATTGTAGGGGACGATTGCTTATGTGAAGGAAGGAACACCTTTCTGCACATAAACAATCAATGGTGTTTTGCTGTTTCCATCTGTGCTGCACAACGCAGCACACATGGAAACAGCTAAAACGAGGAGAAATTAAACATTTCTCCTTGTTTCGCCAGGGTAAGACCAGGTTTTCCCTGGTCTTAATTTTGGTGCTGCCCCATATTTACGCTACCCTTGTAAATATGGGGCAGCGCCAAAATCAATGTGTGTTGCGGTGGTACGTCCACCACAACACCCATTGCCCTTCCTTGTCACAATAAGTGTAGCATGAAAGGGTGCCTTACTTACGTTAAGCCACGTTGAATGGCATGACGCTGCCTTGTAAATCCACAACATCCAAAGAAAGTGATGCTGTGGTGGCATTAGGGGCTTGTAAATATGCCCCTCAGTTCCACCATCACCTTCATTCTTAACACCACCACACACTTTACCAAACGATTCTTTCTTGCTGCTCCTAAGTGCCGCTTTCACAACCTTGTCTATCTGTCCCTGGAAAGGCTTCGCTCAAGCCGATCTATCTACACAACTTAACCAGCACCTAGTCACTCACGGCCCCACAGACTTCATCCAACGGTGTCCCCGCGACTCCCTTTCAGATTCACTAATCACTTCTCACAGTGCCCCCACAATAGACCTTTAACAGCCCCTTCAATCTACCCACACTCATACACACTCTCCCATAGTTCCAACACGTATTTACCCAACATATTCTAGACACAAGACGCTCTTTAGGATACACTGATCTGATTGTGTGCTCCTACACCTTAGCTTTCTCACTATTGACACCCCACATATTCCACCCATTACTTTTTGTAAGGCCATGCACGCACGTCAGCCTACTCCGTTTAACTCACACCACCACACAGACTTCAACAAAGTCTCCTAAAATCTCCAGCACACATTTTACCCAATGCCTTTTATTTCCCACTTCATTTATCACACAAACTTTTGTGTCTCACAAACAGATACCTACATTTTCCTAACTCCTTCCATTATAGATCACCGCTACACACAAAGCCCCTAGTCCCTTCCATTCAAAACCCCATCTCATCATACGACCTGCCTATATTTTAACTAAGTTGGCTTCAAGAATTATGGGCCTACTTTGAGGTAATGTTGACAATGGTCACATATCACACTGCTTTCCTTAACATGTTAGCGTCGACCATGCCTGTTACTTGAACATAATCACATTCTATAACGGTGACCTTTAATTTGGGTTATGTGATTCAAAATAATGCAGTCGTGTAAAAAATATGAATTCATGTTTTATTGAAAATAATTTATAAGTACCGTTGTACACACAGAGAGACATCTGTATATACAAATATATAAGAATAAGTTATTTTAAGATATTCTGACAATGACATTCGAGAAAGAATGGCATTTAAAAGGTGCGACTGCAATGAAACTTGCATATTTTAAAATCAAGTTAAATTATTTAAATCACACAGGTAAAATACATTTCTACCCCATTGTGTCTAGCGGGTAATAAATACATAAATAACACACTGATTGCCATCAGACACTGAAGACGAATTTCAATAATTTAAATGTACAGTATAAATATCTACAGGCGCACGTACAAAAATATAAAAACTCTCGGCGAGCCAAAGAAGAGTGTTCTTTTCAGGCGGCAACCTGGAAAGGGGGTTCATTCTCGATGTTGTTGAGCAGGGACTTGCTGCTGATTTTGCGAGGGTCCTCGGGGGTCCAGACTTTAGCTGTTCTGATAATGTTCTGTTCTTTCAGCTGTTTCTCGTCTGTCCAGGAGAGGGAGTGTCCTGCCAATGGGGGCAGTCCATAATCTGGGTCACTGGGAGATGGGGATCCTGAAAACCAAAAGATAACATGAACCATTATTATTGCGCAAACTAAAGAAAGTGCAAAGCAAGAAAATTAAGACACGTTTTACATGTAGTTTTACCTCCTCCCCTCTAGTAAACTCTCTGGACACCAACTATTAGCCACATATCTTTATGATGCTGAGGGAAATAGGCTAGGCTTCACCATGGACAGCTACTGAATGGACGAGTGTGCATTTTGTGTTGCACCCGGAAGAGGGCAGTGCTTAGTAGTTGTGCGCTCAATAAAGTAATAAAAAAGAGTTTTAGGAAGGGGGTCGAGGAAAATGCGTTCTGGGAATTGAAACGATGCTGGGACGCAAATGTAGAAGTAGAAAGAATAAGTGAGAGTTGAGAACGCTATACATTTTAGGGTTTAGTGGTTCTTGATCAACCAAACCTACAAGCATTAAATGAGTGTCCATAATTTAATTCGTATGCAAGTACCTTGAACTTTCCTCAACACGTCACTCTGATGCAGCAGTGCGCATTGGGCTGGGCTGGCTGCTAAGGGCTTTAGGAGATGTGAGGACGAGGTGGGGGGGGGGGGGCATATGGAAAATCTGGCAGCGCCAGAAGGGCTAGTCTGACAGGCCAGTGCCTTCGTTTTTGTTCCTTTCTATTTGTGGGACTGTTATATTGTCTGTGGGGTTGTTTTTTTACTGTTGATTAATTGATGTTACCATAACCAATTCATGAAGCAAATGCATGCAGATCCCCATACCTTGCAAAACACGTGTGACTCTATAAGCTCAAAACTGACCTATTTGCAATTGGGGGCACTGTTTAGCTATATGGTCAGCTAATCGGGTCGCTTTTAATTTAGTGCCCGAGCACAATTTCTGTCCCAAGCAGACCCTGAGCAGGGCAACACCTCTGTAAATCCAGCAGAGCTGGAGAGGGGTAAACTAGAAGTCGATGACCCTTCTCCACCTCTGCAAGAAAATGAGGGACATCCATTGTCAGAGACCTCCTCGCCCTCTTCGAGACCCCCCTCCCCTGACGCCCCGGAAGGAGAGGCTGTACTCACTTGTCCCGCGGTGGCAGATGATGACCTTCTTGGGCTGCCCGGCGCCCTCGCCGCCCGGGCTGCGCAGGGGCAGGTCGGTCTGCACCAGCTCGCTGAGGAAGTTGATGTAGCCGATGGCCAGGCGCAGCGTGTCCACCTTGGAGAGGCGCTTCTCGTAGGGCAGCGTGGGGATGTGCGAGCGCAGCCCCTCGAACGCCTGGTTGATGGACTGCATGCGCCGCCGCTCGCGCACGTTGGCGGCCTGACGCAGGTGCTGCAGCTGCGCGTCCGAGCGACGCCGGCGTCGCCGCTGGCTCCGCCCTGCCGAGGACGCGCCCCGGTGCGGCAGGTCGCAGCCGCCGGCCTCCCCGCAGTCGCCGTAAGAGCAGCCGGTGGAGCCGGAGGACGAGAAGGAGTAGTCGCCCGCGTCCTCGCAGCAGTCGTCGCCGGGGACCAGTCGCCCGTCCTGGTAGTAGTCCAAGAAGTCCATGTCGTCCTCCAAGAAGTCTTCGGCGTCGAGGGGCTCGCGGGACGAGTGGTCCGTGAATAGGTCTTCATCGTCGAAGTAGGGGGAGGACGTGGAGAAGGTGTCCAGCCCGGTGAAATGCTCTAGTACCGCCTCCATGGTGGGTGTGCCGGGCTGCCCCCGTTGGAGGGGGCAACAGGTGCTGCCTCCGACCTGTGGCAGTCCTGGGGTCTGTGTACCTGGAGGGGCGCTGCAGATGCCTCTTTGGGGCGAGCCGCAGAAAGTGCTAGAGCCGCTGCACCGCGGAGGACGGGTGGCTCCTGTCCCGGCCCTCTTCACTGTGATTTCAGCGATGCTGATGTCAAGCAACAGGTGTCTGTCCTGCAGCAGGTTTCTCGCTCTCCAACAGTCCTGGCGTGGATCAGATGCTGTTTTCTACAGGGCTGTGGGTCCGGTGACCCCTTTCTGGGGTACAGAGTCTCTGGCGATCTCTTGCGGAGGACAAATGTTCACCTTCTATTGGATCGTGGTGTGGTGGCTCAAAGGTGCTGTCCCCACGCTAGAGTTCTGGTTCTCTGGAGGTCACTTGTTTAGGGGACAACAGATGGTCCCCTTCTCTGGGGTACTGGTCTTTCGCGGAGGGCAGCAGATACTCCTCCTCCTCTTTGGGTTCTGGGTCCGTGGTACTGCTCGGCGGGGGCAGCAGGTACCTCCCTTTCACGAGATTGCTGGTTTGTGGTGGTGCACAGCGGTAGTCTGCCCCTTGCTTGCTCTTTCGGGGCGTAGGACGCGCTTGAACTGAAGGCTGCCACGCGAGGATTCTTATAACTACATCCCAGGACGCGTGCCATTAACCAATATGCTCAGCCAATCAGAGAACGACTCGCCCTCCCCATGCGAGGGGCCAGCCGGGCATTTCTGTACACCTTAAGTGTGAAGTGGGAGGTCCATCGCTGCCCGGCCCCGCCCCCCACCTAGAGCCTCCGAGCAGTACCAGCCTGCCCCTTCTATTGCAGCGGCAGGTACCTGCCAGCCTCTTGACGTGGGCACCTGCTTTAACTAGGTGCTGTTGACAAGTGACAGAGGACGTGCATATATCACTGCACGCCCGGAGCAGAGAAGCCCCCTGCACACCAGTGGACGTGCAGACATCGCCTGTGGCACACCAGGCGCCCTACTAACATTGTTTGATTAACTGGTCCTCCTCGAGGCGTAGAATAACGGGATCTGAGAGGGAACAAGTGCGTGTTGCGTCTTGCTCTAAAGCTCGGAGATTTCGCTTACTTTTAGTGAATATCTTGAAACACGGACGGCGCCAGTTTCTCAGCATCCCCACTTTGGGGTTCACCGGTCACTTCTTCTTAGGCACTAACTGTCCCAAATTATCCTCATGCACTCTAGGATATCACCGAGAGATGTACCAGTAAATAAAATACCCCTTGAGATTCCTGTTACAAGTGCGGTTTTATGTGTTTTTACCCATATACACCGCTCATCAATCATGCATGTTGTTTCAGGTGTCTATCGGGATTCTAGCACCAGTAGGACGTGTAGCAGCACACATTGCGCTAAAATATAAGATATAATAAATTTACATACCCCGTTTCACGTAAGGGAATGGAATTACCAACGGATAATTTGTATTAAGTTGTTACTGCTGTCCCTCCTAGCCCCAGCCAGCTCCTGGTTGAGATTCTGTCGGTGGCACCCTGAGGGACACAGAGCGACCCCCTCACAAATAAGCCTCAAGAGCTCTGGGTTTGACACAGGAACATGTCTTGATGGTGACAGTGTCCGTGCAGTGTACTTCCAGCGCTCTATGAAACTGGGGATGAAGCGGTGCGGCCAGTGCTGAGCCGTGAATGCTTCTGCGGGCACTGTCCAAGTCCTGAAGCTCAAGGACGGAGCGCGCAGTGCAGCCCCAGCGCCTCCCTCTCCCTCCCTCCATAGACAGCGTGTAAGTGCCAGCAGCAGCCCGCACCCGTGCAGAACTAGCCCAGAACTACAGGTCGTTCCGCGCGCCGCTCTGTGCAGGGAGCCTGCTGAACTCATTTGAAGCAGGGATGCCCGTCCTTATGCTTGCCACTGTCAAAAATGTCATTTTAAGTTACTAGATTTGCCCCTGTTGGTTCCACCGGCACTTATTTTTAGGGCCTGGGACTGACTGTTGCCATCATCAGGCTGTGACCAAGAACAAGAGGGAGATTAATGGAGATATTGGAAGAAGTTAAACATAGGAAAACTGGGACAAATGGAGAAAGCTGGGATGAAAAAGAATTTCCAAGAGAGAGATAAGGAGACGGGAGGAAGGGCAGTCGATTCAAAAGTAGACTACGTTTGAGTTCGCCAACCCATATATTCGGCTATTAAAACACTGGGCTGCTGCCCTTTATTTAACAAAAGAAACAGTTTGTAAGCTACACGAGGAATATACACACAGTGGCACACAGACTGTATCACAAACACATTGCAGATCTTTAAGGTAGCGTATCTTCGCTGCACCTAACAGACGTGTCCCACACACAAAACAAATAACAGTTTAGTAGAGCGCAGCATAAGGTCTCCGTTGCGCTCTTGTCTTCCTTGCCGTCTCCCGCACAGTCTGCACAGCCCCCACCACAAAGCTTGTTGCTCACTTTTAATCTTTTTCACACGCGGATGAAAGAACACCGAGCACGGAACAGACCGGGTCCTTCTGAACTCTTTCTTGATCAGCTCCTGCCTTGCGGTTGACAGAGAGAGAACCGGACCCTCGGCCAGTCCAAGAATAATGCCGAGGAGTCTGATGGCGATATGGGGTTCATTCCTCGCAAGAGACGCGCCTCGGACACAACAATCAGGCCAGTTGTAAGAAGGTGGAGGGGTTGGGGTGAGAGAGAGATGCGGCCATACCGCCTCGAAAGTACAAAATGATGAGGCTTTTGCAAACTAATAAATAGGAAGGCTATGGACAAAGGGCGTTAATGCTGAACCACGTGCGTGCACCTCTGCCTTTTTAAAGTGAGCTGTTATCTTGGCGTGACGTGCATGCCACGTGGTCTTCAGTTAGTTCCTTGTTATCTGACCCATTCACGGACCGTGCAACCAAATGGTCGCCTTGTTTCATAGACAATGGCCAGATGAGCGGTCCATTGAGGTCAGTGTCCGGCTGAATAGCGGGAGACAACGGGGTCCGTATTGGTCATTTCCCGATGAGCTTCAGCACGAGGGCGCCCTCCGGAGTCACCCCCATGGGAAGCAGAACACACGTATTGTCCACACAAGAGCTGAGAGAGGAACAAAGCTCCCTCTTAGGCCTTTGGAAATAAGCCATTGCTGCTGTTTTTATAGCGCAGCACACACTCTGACGGTGGTGCAAAGAAAGGTTACAGTCACCCATGCCCTGCCAAGAGCCGCCCATATTCAGAGACATAGAGACAGACCTCGAGAAAATCACCGGGGTTGATCAGCAGGGCACCACAGCCACGTCCGCCATAGTTGTTCGACCTGGCACAATAGTTTCGTACTTCCTAGCTCTTCTGCCTGGCACCAAAGCTGCATACTTCCTAGCTGTTGGTCTTGGCACCACAGCCATGCACAAATAATAAGGTGATGGATGGACTGCTTGACTTAATCACAGCCACTAGCAATGGTTCAGGGCCTCATCGCAATCCATCCTTTTGTGGCTACTGTGCCACTTCAGTTTGGACCCAACCGTATGCAAATAAGTTGACCCCGCTCCTCATGGGAACAGTCCAGCCCAAACTGCCAGGCCCTATTTTAACCGGAACATAAGTAACCTAGGACTGGTTTTGCCCCATTTAAGGCACTTCAGCCAGGTGTAGCTTTGTTTCAGTACCATAGTGATCCCAGGACCCAGGGCTGGGCATACTCAGTGCACTTATGGCATCAAATGCAAAAATAACTAGGTGATGGGTGGAATGCTTGAATTAATCTCAACCACTGACAATCGCTTGGGGCCCCATCCCAATCCACCCTTTGTTCCTCACCTGGCATCACAGCTGTGTCCTTGCTAGGCGTTGGGCTGGCACCGCAACCGTGTACTTGCTAGGTGTTAAAGTGGCACCGTAGCTGTGTACTTGCTAGGGGTTAAAGTGGCACCGCAGCCGTGTACTTGCTAGGTGTTAAAGTGGAGCTGCAGCTGTGTGCTTGCTAGGTGTTAAAGTGGCACCGCAGCCGTGTACTTGCTAGGTGTTAAAGTGGCACCGCAGCCGTGTACTTGCTAGGTGTTAAAGTGGAGCCGCAGCTGTGTGCTTGCTAGGTGTTAAAGTGGTGCTACAGCTGTGCACTGGCTAGGTGTTAAAGTGGCGCCGCTGCCGTGCACTTGCTAGGTGTTAAGGTGGCACCACAGCCTTGTTCTTGCTAGGTGTTTGTCTGGCACTGCAGCCGTGTACTTGCTACGTGTTTGGCTGGCACAGCAGGCGTTTACTTGCTAGGTGGTAAGGTGGCACTGCAGCTGTGCACTTGTTAGGCGTTGGGCTGGCACCGCAGGCATGTACTTGTTAAGCGTTGGGGTTGCGCCGAAGCTGAGTACATGCTAGGTGTTAAGGTGTCACCTCACCCATGTACTTGCTAGGCGTTGGGCTGGCACCGCAGGCATGTACTTGCTAGGTGTTGGGCTGCCACTGCAGCCGTGTACTTGCTAGGTGTTAAGGTGGCACTGCAGCCGTGTACTTGCTAGGCGTTAAAGTGGTCCCGCAGCTGTGTACTTGCTAGGTGTTAAGGTGGCTCTGCAGCCGTGTACTTGCTAGGTGTTAAAGTGGCCCCGCCGCCCTGTACTTGCTAGGTGTTGGGCTGGCACCGCAGCCCTGTACTTGCTAGGTGTTGGACTGGCAACAGCTGTGTACTTGCTAGGCGTTGAGCTGGTACCACAGCCGTGTACTTGCTAGGTGTTGGGCTGGCACCGCAGCTGTGTACTTCATAGGTGTTGGGCTGGCACCGAAGCCAGGTACTTTCTAGATGTTGAGTTGTATCTGCATCGTGTACTTGCTAGATGTTGAGCTGGCTCCAAAGCTGAATACATGCGAGATGTTAAGGTGGCACCGCAGCGGTGTACTTGCTAGTTGTTAAGGAGGGACCGCGTTGGGGTGGCACCGCAGCGGTGTACTTGCTGGTTGTTGAGGTGGGACCGCGTTGAGCTGGCACTGCAGCCGCGTACTTGCTAGGTGTTGGGCTGGCACCACAGCCGTGTACTTGCTAGGCGTTGGGCTGGCACCACAGCTGTGTACTTGCAAGATTTTGGGCTGGCACCACAGCTGTGTACTTGCTACGCGTTGGGCTGGCACCAGAGCTGTGTACTTGCAAGATTTTGGGCTGGCACCACAGCTGTGTACTTGCTACGCGTTGGGCTGGCACCAGAGCTGTGTACTTGCTAGGTGTTTGGCTGGCACCGCAGCCAGGTACTTGCTAGGTGTTAAGGTGGCACCACATCTGTGTACTTGCTAGGCGTTGGGCTGGCACTACAGCCGTGTACTTGCTAGGTGTTGAGCTGGCACCACAGCCGTGTACTTGCTAGGTGTTGGGCTGGCACCGCAGCTAGGTACTTGCTAGGTGTTAAGGTGGCACCGCAGCTGTGTACTTGCTAGATGTTGAGCTGGCTCCAAAGCTGAATACATGCTAGATGTTAAGGTGGCACCGCAGCGGTGTACTTGCTAGTTGTTAAGGAGGGACCGCGTTGGGGTGGCACCGCAGCGGTGTACTTGCTGGTTGTTGAGGTGGGACCGCGTTGAGCTGGCACTGCAGCCGCGTACTTGCTAGGTGTTGGGCTGGCACCACAGCCGTGTACTTGCTAGGCGTTGGGCTGGCACCACAGCTGTGTACTTGCAAGATTTTGGGCTGGCACCACAGCTGTGTACTTGCTACGCGTTGGGCTGGCACCAGAGCTGTGTACTTGCTAGGTGTTTGGCTGGCACCGCAGCCAGGTACTTGCTAGGTGTTAAGGTGGCACCACATCTGTGTACTTGCTAGGCGTTGGGCTGGCACTACAGCCGTGTACTTGCTAGGTGTTGAGCTGGCACCACAGCCGTGTACTTGCTAGGTGTTGGGCTGGCACCGCAGCCAGGTACTTGCTAGGTGTTAAGGTGGCACCGCAGCTGTGTACTAGCTAGGTGTTGGGCTGGCACCAAAGCGGTGCACTTGCTAGGTGTTAACCTGGCACCACAGCTGTGTACTTGCTAGGTATTGGGCTGGCACTGCAGCCGTGTCCTTAATAGGTGTTAAGGTGAAACCGCAGCTGTGTACTTGCTAGGTATTAGGCTAGCAACAGCCGTGTACTTGCTAGGCGTTGAGCTGGTACGGCAGCTGTGTACTTCCTAGGTGTTGGGCTGGCACGGAAGCTGTGTACTTTCTAGGCATTGAGTTGGCACCGCAGCGTGTACTTGCTAGGTGTTGGGCTGGCACCGCAGCCGTGTACTTGTTAGGTGTTAAAGTGGCACATCAGCCGTGTACTTGTTAGATGCTTGGCTGGCACCGCAGCCCTGTACTTGCTAGGTGTTAAGGTGGCACCCAGCCGTGTACTTGCTAGGTATTGGGCTAGCAACAGCCGTGTACTTGCTACGCGTTGAGCTGGTACCGCAGCAGTGTACTTCCTAGGTGTTGGGCTGGCACCGAAGCCGTGTACTTGCTAGATGTTTAGTTGTATCTGCACCTTGTACTTCCTAGGCGTTGGGCTGCCACCGCAGCCGTGTACTTGCTAAGCGTTGGGCTGGCACCGCAGCCGTGTCTTTGCTAAGTGTTGGGCTGGTACCACAGCCGTGTATTTGCTAGGCGTTGGACTGGCACAGCAGCTGTGTATTTGCTAGGCGTTGGCACCGCAGCCGTGTATTTGCTAGGCGTTGGGCTGGCACCGCAGCCGTGTACTTGCTAGGCGTTGGTCTGACACCGCAGCCGTGTATTTGCTAGGCGTTGGGCTGGCACCGCATCCGTGTATTTGCTAGGCGTTGGGCTGGTACCGCAGCCGTGTACTTGCTAGGCATTGGGCTGGCACCGCAGCTGTGTACTTGCTAGGCATTGGGCTGGCACCGCAGCCGTGTATTTGCTAGGCGTTGGGCTGGCACCGCAGCCGTGTATTTGCTAGGCGTTGGGCTGGCACCGCAGCCGTGTACTTGCTAGGCGTTGGGCTTGCACCGCAGCCGTGTACTTGCTAGGCGTTGGGCTGGCACCGCAGCTGTGTACCTGCTAGACGTTGGGTTGGCACCGCAGTCGTGTATTTGCTAGGCGTTGGGCTGGCACCGCAGCCGTGTACTTGCTAGGCGTTGGGCTTGCACTGCTAGACGTTGGGTTGGCACCGCAGTCGTGTACTTGCTAGGCGTTGGGCTTGCACCGCAGCCGTGTACTTGCTAGGCGTTGGGCTTGCACCGCAGCCGTGTACTTGCTAGGCGTTGGGCTGGCACCGCAGCTGTGTACTTGCTAGACGTTGGGTTGGCACTGCAGTCGTGTATTTGCTAGGCGTTGGGCTGGCACTGCAGTCGTGTATTTGCTAGGCGTTGGGCTGGCACCGCAGCCGTGTACTTGCTAGGCGTTGGGCTGGCACCGCAGCCGTGTACTTGCTAGGCGTTGGGCTTGCACCGCAGCCGTGTACTTGCTAGGCGTTGGGCTGGCACCGCAGTCGTGTACTTGCTAGGCGTTGGGCTGGCACCGCAGCCGTGTACTTGCTAGGCGTTGGGCTTGCACCGCAGCCGTGTACTTGCTAGGCGTTGGGCTGGCACCGCAGCCGTGTACTTGCTAGGCGTTGGGCTTGCACCGCAGCTGTGTACTTGCTAGACGTTGGGTTGGCACCGCAGTCATGTATTTGCTAGACGTTGGGCTGGCACCGCAGCCGTGTACTTGCTAAGCGTTGGGCTGGCACCGCAGCCGTGTACTTGCAAGGCTTTGGGTTGGCACCGCAGCCGTGTACTTGCTAGGCGTTGGGCTGGCACCGCAGCCGTGTACTTGCTAGACGTTGGGTTGGCACGGCAGCCGTGTACTTGCTAGGCGTTGGGCTGGCACCGCAGCCGTGTACTTGCAAGGCTTTGGGTTGGCACCGCAGCCGTGTACTTCCTAGGTGTTAAGGTGGCGCCGCAGTCGTGTACTGTAACTTGCTATGCGTTGGGGTTGGCACCGCTACCGTGCATTAAGTATTCGCTTATTAAAAAAAAGTGCGGACTATCACGGAAATTAAATATGTGTTTTTCTGTTGGTGGTGGATGTAAATGAGGCGTATGTCTTCAAAGTATGCACACCAGGCTCACTCTTAACACTCCACCTGGCTCAATACTAAGGTGAATACCTCTAAATGTATTTTGTATTCTGAGCGCTGCCAACAACAAAGGTTTCTTTTCTAAAGCTGCCCGTGGCGATAAATTAACCCACGCACTTGGAAGACAGTGTCACCTTTATAAATAGAGTTTACATAAGCTCCACACTTAAGTGTATGACCTTCAATTAACTGTTTGGGCAGCAGCCACCTCATTAACCCCAGTCTGGCCCCATATTGACTCCCAAAAACAACATTTGTAAACAAGTGACCCGTTTGAATGCCGCGGCTCTCGCAGGACAGGGCAGATAAAGGCAGCGGCCCCTCATCAATCAAGGCGCAGAAAGCTCTGGTCGGAGCCGGGGTCTGTCTGCGGACGGCCGGTGGTCAGCGGACCCTTCAGACGCCACGACGGGCCTCTCAAGTGTACTGGGAGTGACAGACGGCCACGGTCCGGCCAGACAGCAGCTTGTCACAGTTTGAGCCCCGGACCCCTCGCCTGCCTGTAGGGCTGCAGCAGGGTGCTGGAGACTGCAAACATAGGCAGGGACCCTGGGGGGCGCACTGCGGGGCTGGGCTGTGCGTCATCTCCGACTGCAGTCTCTGGACGCCTCACAGCCAGCTGGAGTTATTACACGCAGCATTGCGGATCGTGTTTATTAAATCTGTGTTTATTACACACACAATAGCAGGGCGCGTTTTTAAATGCCGCGTTTGCGTGTTTAATGCACGCACCATAGCGAGGCGCTTTTATTAAATGTATGTGTTTGTTATATAATATGCACCATAGCGGTAAGTGTTTGGTAAATACATAATTGTATTACGTGCACCATGGCAGGGATGCGTTTATTACACACCCCCATAGCGAACACGTTTAATGCCTGTGTTTAGTACATGCACCATGTCGGAAAGCGTTTGGTAAGTCCATGTGTTTATTACGTGTACCATAAGGGCCTGCGTTTATTACACACCCCATAGTGGGGCGAATTTATGAAATACATGCGTTTATTACACGCATCATAGCCTGGCGTTTATGAAATACATGCGTTTAAAAAAGCACCCTAGCGGGAAGCGTTTGGTGAAAGCACGCGTTTAATACACGCGCCATATCAGAGGTGTTTATTAAAGTCATGTGTTTATTACATATACCATAAAGGCATGCGTTTATTACACGCACAATAGCGGACGCGTTTATTAAATGCACCAGAGGAACTGCACTGGTCGCCCTCCAAAGGTGTATTTATTAAACGCACTCTGAACTTCGTTGAATTGGTAAACCCAGGTAGCGGCACTAATGGGACGCACCTAATGAGGCTGACTTTAATGAACACATCCCAGTAAAAGGGCGGATGCAGTTCGATGAGCTATAGTTATTACATGTAGTATGAGAAATGTCATTTATTGAATGTTCGACCATGAACTGAAACTATCGAATGCCCCCAAGTGAACTCATGTATTTAATATTCAGCAGTGACCTGCTTTTATTGAACGCATCCTGACGAACTGATCTGCATCTATAGAATGCGTGCGTTTGAGCGCATTTATTGCATGCATGCTTGTAACCTGCATTTAATTAATCAATTCCAACAAACGTGTGTATTGAACTTAACATCTGCAAGTGTAATATAGTGCAGTAAACTGCTTTCAACAGTGTGCCATAAACTGTGCTGATTGAACGTACCCTGGTAAATGTATTTACTGTGCGTATTCCGGTCAAGGGATTTTATAGGATGCCTCGTTTAAGCAGTGTCTAATGAATACATTGTGCCAGAGTACCTTTAATGACGCGGTATAGTGACAGCGATATACTAACTGCACTTATTGAATGCATCCATTGATGGTCCGTTACTAGAATGGACGCCCGCGCCGTAATTATTAAATGGCTGCCGCTCCACTGAGCTGCATGCATTGAATCTACGCAATTCCGTTGCAATAATCGATTGTACGCCAATAAGCTGAGTTTATTCAATGCGTCTTGGTACATCGAGTTTATTGATTGCATGCTTGAGCTGCGTGATTTTTAATGCACTTAGGTAACTCGCCTTCGTAAGTCATGTTTCCCTAATCAGCTAAGTATGTTGCATTTATTGAATGCCTCCTTTTAAAATGAGTTTAATGCATGCAACAGTGTTAGATCCATATATTGCATTCATCCCTGTAAACTGCATTTATTCAATACATTGCGGCACGCTGTGTCTTTAAGTTGCCCCAGTAATGCATTCTAATAAAGCGAGTTTATGGAATGCATCTCCTAATGTGGATTTATTACCCGTTTTCAAGTAAACTGTGTTTACTGAAAGAGCCCCATTCAGCTGCAAGTACTGTGTTCACTGAATGCACCCCAGTGAGCTGCGCGCATCAAGTGATTCAGAAGGAACTACGTTCTGTGAACGCGTGTCCGCAAACTCCAAAGTTTCAATGGAAAATGGCGGACTGCATTGTTTATTGCATGCCTGCGCGAAATGTACATTTGGTGAGCGTACCCTGACGAAGTGCATACGCGTAAAGAGCATTTATTGCAAGCATCCCAGTAAAGTGCATGGACTGAATGCACCTCGGTAAACTGAATTTAAGGACTGTAACGAGTAAAGTGCATCCGACGAGCTGAAATTATTGAATGTATCCGAGTAAAGTGCATTTTATTGAAAGTACGCAGTAAAGTGTGTGGGCTGAACGCACCAAGCGAGGTAGAAAGAAAGTGCATGTGTTAAAGTGCGCGGACTAAAGGCACCTCGATGAGCTGTATTTAAAGTTTCCGGTCTAAGTCTTTATTGACTCTATAGTATTTTTTGTATCTCTTTCATTCCTACTGTTTCACCCCCACCCCTCCCCCCTCCCCCCTGAACCACAGTGAGCGCTTATGTTGGGTAAGTCAAATGAAACGCCATATTTCAAGCGAACTGCGTTCAATCTATGTATCCCAGAATTCTGAATTTACGAACGCATCTTAATAAAAATCATTTTACTGCACGTCTCCTAGACTTCGTTTGTTGTGCCTGGCTGACATTTTTCTGTGTCACTCTATAAAGACTTCTTTCAAAGACCCCGAGTCACTCACGGCGGCCCCAAACATACATTTGTAATGTGTATTATTAACCGAAGCTTTCTGCCAGTGATTGAGAACTCTTTACCCGTTGTGTTCATGTGTAAATCGAATTTCAAACGTTTTCTGTCATACGACAAAAACCGTCCCAACGTCCTACAGTGAATTGTTCTTTCTGACCGAGCAAAGCCGCTACTGGCGGCGGCATGCTGTCAGTGTGCTCAGTGGGCTATTGCACGAGCTGCAAAGACGCATGCAGCGCCCACACGAGCGCGTCGCAAAGCTCGGATGTGAGATCTTTGGCTCTTCGCGAAGGGCCCCTGTGACATGTGGCTGCTTTCTGATCATTCTTGGTGTGTGTGTGATCCATCTTCGCCGCCAGGCTTCTCTCTCAAACTGCAAACAGCGTGCCACAAGGTGGACATGCGCATGGCACGGCCCTAACACGCCGTCAGAGCACCACAAGGCCACTCTGCAGGCCCCGAGGTGATTGATGCACATAAAATGGCCGTTAGCGCACGTGGCAGCCAGGGCCCATGGCTCTTGCTGTCATTGGTCTCTTGGTCAGAAGAAAGTTAATGCAATATGCGCATATCACTTCGTGTGTGTGGGAGGGTTTCGGTGGACATTGGGTGGCGGGGAGTGGGGACTGAGAATGGAGTGGGGTAGTGGCACCACTCAACTGCAGAAAAATGTATGGGATGTGAGATCTCCTCCTCCACCCCTCCCCAATCCCAGGTCCAAATAGCAAGAAGTAACGGCGGCAGAAAACATCGGGGTGGTAATGTTTTTTGTTATTAAATGGGTAGCAGTAATGCCTTTCTTGGTCATCAATTGTGAGATTATAACGTGCCCGTTTATAAAACGAGTAAATATACATTTTATGCGCACTGCTGTGTTTTTAATACACTTGTCTCTAACTGATATAAATTGCTATGTATTGCACAAATATACCAGGCGAAGTGTGTGTCCACAGCCACCTACGGGGCGGGACTTTGGGGCATTGAGAAGGATCATACTTTGCAGAGCTGTGAGAATCAATTCATCAGCTACCTTCTGGGTGTCCCAAAGTCCACATCCTCATTTATGACACACATAGAGGCCGGAGTCAAGCATATGGGGGACACAATTAGGATGGCCCCAATTCTCCTATGGCACAAGGTATGGACAACCAGGGAGGCCAGTTTTAACAGGGACCTTCTGGAGGATTGCTTGGCCCTAGATGGGGTTGCAAATCTCCGCTGGCTGTCGTACGTAAGATCTGTACTCAGTGAGATGGGCCACCTAGATTATTACGCAAATCCTGGTACCTTGGAGGGCGTATCCAGATCAGTTCTTAAAAAAACACGAACCTCCCATCTGGAAACTTTGAGATGGAATGTTGAAAAGAACAAACAATCCATCTTAAATTTTCAAGAAATCACCCCCAAGGAAGGCATGCAAATGTATCTAAAAGTGGACCCCAGCCCTTATCATAGAATGCTCCTGACTCGCCTCCGTCTTGGGATTTTCTTTCGTATGGTTTCTATACCAAAGATCAACAACTGGTCTCCACTGAATTTAATATGTCAGTGTGATAATACCGCATTCCAATCCAATTTGCATTTAATGTTCTTTTGCTCCTTCTATACTACCCCCAGAAAACTTTATTTAAAACCTCTGTTAAAGCGTTGGGGCGTAAGAAATTGCAGACCTGCTTTTCAAGACTGTTAAAACTCGAAGATGAGCATGTGATTTTTGCGGTATCCTGTTTTTTAAGATCTGCCATGTTGTTGCGGAAAACCATGTTGTAAAACAATCCCGCTTGGGTCTCCCTATTGTGTTGATCAGCACTAATTTCAATCCATTCTGTACTGTATTTTGAATGTTTTTCTTAAGAGTCAGTATTACAATTGTCGTTTTTAATTGCTAAATTTTTATACTCAAACATATCATTTGTGATGTTTTTATATGTATGTATTGTGCTTTTATGATTTCGAAGAAAATCGAATAAAGCTTATATATTATTACTATTACTGCTATGTATTGATAGTGGAGGTCCGGGTTGGAAAAACTATCATGGAAACCGAGCAGCACGCGGTTCAGCAGTTCCAAGGCCCTTCAGATAAAGAGAGGCACGGTATGCTTTGAAGCCCTTCAGTGCTGCGATTGTAGGAGGCCGAACATGGGCAAAGTAAACACCATGAATAATCATCTCAGCCACCCCTGTCCGTGTTAATTGATGACTGTACACGCTGAGTGGAGAACTAACAGTGCGCACCTGCCACTGAGAATAGGCAGATAGGTAGGTGTTTGCAACAGGATGTTCTTTCGGATTGCAAAATTAGTCACACTGTTGAACCAGTGTAAAGGACTTTTATCTTCTCAGATTTGTGACGTGTCTGAATAGTACTGATTAGATTAAAGTTAGCAATAAAATATAGAAAGCACAGGCAAAGCCAATAGGTCTGTTTATTGTGGAAAGGCAAAAAACACAGTCATGCAGAAATGATATTTTCATATAATAGCATGTTGGCTTTCCATTGCTTGTTAGTGATAGGAACATAATCTGCAGCATTCTCCTAGGCTCCTCTCTCAGCTGTAAACAGCTTTTGCAGATGCATCGCGAGCATCGAGACTGGATGGAAAACAACTGCCTAAAACGTAACATGGACAAAACAGAATTACTGTTCTATGGAAACAAAACCTCCTGTTGGAACAACTCTGGATGGCCTTCTGAACTAGGACCCTCACCCACCCCCACAGATCATGTCCGCAAACTTGGCATCATCCTGGACAGCAAGCTCACAGTGAAAACCCAGATCAATGCAGTTTCCTCCTCATGCTTCCTCACTCCCCGCATGCTCCATAAGATCTTCAAATGGCTCCCCAACAGCACCAGACACACCATCACTCAAACCCTGGTCACCAGCTCCCTGGATTACAGCAACGCACTCTACGTGTGAATCACCTCACACCTCCTGAAAAGACTGCAGACCGTAGAGAACTCAGGAGCCAGACTCATCCTCAACATCCCAAAGCGGACCCATATCACCCCTTACCTCAAGAAACTCCACTGGCTCCCCATTACGAAGAGATGCCAATTCAGGATGCTGATCCACACCTACAAAGCCCTTCACGACCTAGGACCAGCATACATCAACCACCGCCTTAACTTTCACCGACCCTCCAGACACTTCCGCTCCACATCCCTCTCCCTCTTTTACCCCCACCTGCCGAAGCAACAGTGGAGGATGCTCTTTCTCTTTCCTCACTGCTAAGTCCCGGAACGACCTCCTCCTTCACCTCCAGACCTCATCCTCTCTGCTGGAATTCCAGAACGGACTCAAGACCTGGCTGGTCAACTGAAAACTCCCTTGATAGTAGTATTGGAGTGGTGGTTTGGTATTGGTAGTGGTATTGTTATTGTGATAGTTTTGCTGGTGCTAGTAGCGGTAGTGAATGTAGTATTTGGTGTGGTTTTGTTATTGTGGGAATGTTTTTGGTGGAAGTGGTAGTGATTGTATTGGTGAAGACGGTGATGTTGGAGATACTAATGGTGGCCATAGTGGCAATTTCAGTGGTGGTGTGGTGGGATTAGTGGTGGTCACTGATACAATTTGCAATGATGAGTGGTGGTATTGGTGGTGGTATTTGAAGTGTTGGTGGCATCATGGTGATATGATAGGCGGTGTAGTTGATGGGATTGGGGTGTCTATGGCAATGTTTGTGTTATTGTATTGATTGTGAAACTGATGGTGGTATTGGTGGTGTTTGACACTGATGGCAATGTACGTGTAATGGCAGTATTAGTAGTGTGTGCACAAGATGATATAAGGTGTACTCATGGTGGTGTGGGTGGTGCTTTTCCTAGTGGTTATTTTGGTAATGGTGTGCCATTGGCAGTAGGGGTGTGGTATTTGTGGTGTGATAAGCATTTAGGAAGCCATGTTGGGTTCATGCTCACACTTAAGTCATGACAAAAGTATTAAAAAAATGTATGAGGCAACTAAAAGAAAAGTTGATTTCAGAATTAAAAGCACTTATGCAATATAGAATTGAATGTGACAAAAACAGTGGTGATTGAGCTTACTTTTCAGCTTTAAAATAGTGTCTAATATATTACAGTGTGAACTACATAGGTCACCAAATGACACACCAAACACCCACTGACATGAAAGTGTACGAGCATAATTCATCTGGGCTGATCTAAGCTATGATTGACAATGTCTCAACCTAATGGCTGAAAAAGACGTATCCAAATATTACAATCTCTCTGGGGCAAAAGGGTGGCCCATAGCATTCCTTCATTCTGTTTTATCAATTTTAATGCAGACATTACGTACTGGATGCATTTATGATTAGGCATTTAGAATAATCATACAATTTTGTACTAAATTGAATGCTGTTTTGAGACAATATTTCTTTTATGCAAGGTGGTATAAGTATAGTGTATTGATATATTGATGTAGCCTAGCCTTATGACTAGAGCGGTCGACCTCGAAGCTTGTGGAACCGGGTTCGAGTCTCGGCAACGACGCTCAACATCCTGTGATTCTGGGCAAATCACTTATTATCCCTGTGCCTAACAAAAATGAATGTGTCCATCTGTAACGAAACTGGTACTCATGTAAAGCGCTCTGATACCCGATGTTTTGGGTCTGTTTCGCGCTATATAAAAGTTAAAAAAAAAGTGTATTAAAGGGACTAATGCCTTATAATCATTATTCTTGGAAGAGTCCCACCATTCGTTCCAAATTTTTCCATGTTTGTGGCGGCATCCCCTAGCTTTATAGTCCTCTTTCTCTAAATAAGAGTAATGGTACCAAGCTCACCTCCACTCTTCAGTGATGGTGCTGCTTCAATTTTTCATCCCCATCCAATAATCCCTTTCCCTAAAAGGTATAATTTTCTTACTAATAAATGACTGCTCCTTGTTACCTTGCCGTTCTTATATTATCACTTGGAGAGCCTATCCGGGTGTAAGGTCAGCAGGCTCTCCCCAGACTGCAAATAGGAAGTGATAAATCAGTTTCTAGTATTGTTGAATGATTAGACATTCCATGTTACATGTCTTAAGATGCCAATCGTCTTTTGACATTGTGTGCAGGCAGAGTGTTCCAGTGCCAATCTTTCATGGTATTTTTGGGGTGCAGTATATTCTGTGGAAGTAGTTACATTGAATAAGACGAAGGTAGGCTAAAATGGCTAAAGTGCAGGAGGCCATTTTAGCGTCTCTTCTTTCAGCACCCTCAATAGTGTCCAGGCCTCCTTCCTATCTAGAAGGGAAGTTGTCATGGGGTCTGGGCCTTAATTGCTATTGTGCGGTATATCGGAAATATACCTGCCTTCTCCAGCAGCCCCCCCTGCTTCAATTTAGAGTGCAAGGGGTTGAACTCTGGGAGATCCGTAATTTGTTCCATATAGGGTTAAAGCACATGCCCTATTTGCAAGAATTGGCTAAATTGGGAGTTATGCATAGAACATTATTTTCTGAGGCTTTCAAATGATTAATGTAGCTCTCTTCCCATACATCTTTGAGATTCCCATTTAGTCCCCATCCTTGAATTCCAGTGATTTTCTTGAGCTTGGTAGACGGTCTTCCTGCCATATGGTGGGTGCTGCGTGGGTTTTTTCCTACCAAACAACATGTTTCTGTGCTTTTTAAAATGCGCATATCGTAACTTTCGCAACCTCAATACGGGATTCAGATTTAACTCTGTACAAAAAATTAAGTTCACATGCGTTTTGGAACAGATCTAGTTCCACTTGGTATGCTGGATGGTCTTTCTCACCAAACAGCCAGTCATTAATAGTTACCAATTCAGCTGTCCAGTAATAGAGCTGGATGTCTGCTTCACCCAATCCACCCTTACTGACTGAATGTATACATTTTATAAATAAGGCTCTGGGTTGTTTACCTGCCCAGAGGAGGGTGCTTGTATTTTATCACAGAAGTCTTCTGTATATAGTTCATAAAGGTCTGAAGGTTGTATGGCAGTCTAGGGAGCATACACATGTTATACAATGCAGCTTTACAAACAATCCACAGCGAGAGTGCTGCCCATCTACATAGCCCTTGGTATGGTTTATTCGTTAAAAGGGTTAATACCTAAGCCCCATTGGGAGGATGGCACATAATCCCCAAGTATTTGAAACTGTCAGTTTAGACTTGGAATCATGGTTGCCACTGGAGTTCTTCAGCATCTTCCTTCACTGGGATACGTATTGATTTGTCCCAGTTAACAGTTAACTACCAGTTCAGAGACCTCTCTGTATAATTATTAGTTATAGCATTCTCACCAGGGGCGGCTCCTTCACTAGCTCTCAGAGCAGAGAAGAGCAGCAAAAATAAAGAGATAATAAAGTCATTATTTTCATTTTATTTTTTGTAGCTGTGGAGCTGGGTTAGTGTGGGGCGGGGCTGATGGTACATGGGGAGGAGTATACCTAATTGCACAAGACTGTTTGGCCGGCCCTCTTGGGCCGACCAAACCGCTATGCACACTTTGCATGTTCCCCACAAGGCTGCATTGCACAGTCTGGTGAGGAACATGCAAAGCCTCCCTGTCCCCGTTTGAGTGCCAAACCACGGCACCCAGACCAATCGTAATGCTGCTTTGCAGCATTGTAATTGGTGCAGGAGAACCCGGGAGACGGGTGCTTCCTGCTGCTGGGATTGCAAGAAGAAGGAAGCTGAACATGACGGAGGAGAGGTGGCAGCCCGCAAAAAAGGTAAGTGTATTTTTTAAATATATTTTTTATTCCCCCCCCCCCCCCCCCATACCATCCCCACCTCTCCACAGCTATTCCGTGCCAGCCGCTACTGATTCTCATTATTCGCTCACTGGTTGTGGGGGCATACAGAAAAAAGAGCACATTGTCAACGTGCATCAAGATAGGGTCTCTGTCATCCCTTCGCATTGGAAGCCTTTTAAGATGGCATCCCTTCTGACACATTTGGCAAGAGTTTCAATTGCCAGTGTGACTAAGTGACCAACTCTGTCTTGTGCCTCTTTCAATTGGGAATGATTACGATAGTGTTCCGTTTGGGACTGGGGCCCAAGGTGATGTGTATAATGTTTTGCTAGAAGAAATGAATTGCAGGCCAAAATTAATTTAGGTCAAAACTTGGATTAGGACTGTCCAGATTTTGGAATCAAATACCCTTTCAAAATCTAGTAAAACCAATGCACGTGCTCCGCTCAGTTCGTGGTTCTGGCCAGTGCTAGTTGCCAGCACCTGAGGCAGTGTCCTGGCACAAAACTATTTTGGTCCTGATGTACTGGTGAAGTTTAGGGCTAAGTGTTAAGGGCTCCATTTAGACTTTGACAGACAGGGTACTCCATTGCAAACATGATGGAGTACTCTGCCCACCAAAAACTTGTTCTATTTTCCTCATTTAGAGATGGATGGACATTCAGGGCCCCATTAGGATGGCGGGCGGGCTTTATCGGACATCGGGACCGCCCGCCCTAAGGGCGAGGGTCCCGCACGCAGCATTAGGATGTGCCCGCCACTGTAGCGGGCACATCCTGTATTTTTAGTACTGTGGCGGGCGGAGCTCTGTGGGCCCCCAGAGTGAAGGCCTACCGCTTTGATTATGTAAATGCAGGGGGGGGTACCACAGGTACCCCCTGTGTTCCACCCCCCTTTGGCCTTCACTCTGGGGGCCCACAGGGGGCCCCCAGAGTGAACACCGCATGCCTTTCTGTGGCGGCAATGCTGCCACGGAAAGGCATTGTAAAATGCCCATTGTAATCATGCGGGCGGTGTCTGACAGACACCGCCTGCATGTTACTCGTTTTCCGCCCCGGCCGCAAGGCGACCGGGGCGGAAAAGTGGCGGGCGGTGTTCTGCTCCGCCGTGGTCCCCCCCCGCCATTCTAATATGGCGGGGGGAATCCAGGGAAGGATGGCGGGCGGATTTCCCCCGCCAGGCTGGCGGTGGCTACCGCCAGCCTGGCGGGGGCAATCCGCCTGCCATCCTAATGGGGCCCTAAGTATTCTGTCATAAAGTCCCAGTTAGCCCCCTCAATGGAATACTTCTTCCACCAGCAGTCAGAGGACGAACATTATACTGTCCGCCCTACTTAGAGTGGACCTTAAAAGTTTTTTTTGTGTCCATCACCGCCAAGAAAAACCTGACAGTGATGAGCAAGAAAAAAAAATACCCCCCACTCCCTGGGAATAAACTAACATGATGTAGAGATCATAATTTGTTTTTGTTCCTCATAAGCGAAAGTCTTGCTTTGGGAATTTGTTTCTGAAAAACAAAAACATTGTAAACGTTTGATGGCTGGCTGTCAAAACCATGATTGTGGTTCCTTTCAAAGGGCAGAGACCTCTAGGCTGGTAGCCATTTCTAAATTTGGTGGTGGTAGTTTGTCTTGGTGGAGTTTATGTGCTCTGCCACCCTGATGGATGTACTCTGTCCACCAAATGCAAAATCAAGCTCTAAGTCTTTTTTGTTGTTGTTAAATAATTGTTATTAAAAGAATGAACACAGAGTTGAAACAGTACATAGCTCAGAGGATAATTAACATGAAATATACAAAGGATAATATGTATTTGGCATAAGAATAATAAAAGAAACCACACAATGCAACTATTATAATAAGACACACTAATATAAGAAAATTAAAGTAATGAGAATATAAAATCCTAACATCGTAAAAAATAATGTGTTTTGGAAAAATAAGAGAAGAATATGTTATATGTATATATATTTTTTTAAGAAAAAGAGAGAGAGAAAGTAAAAGGAAGAAAAGAGTAGGAAAAAGAAGGGAAGAAGAGAAAGAGGGAGAAGAAGGAGAAATTAATAGAGTAAAAAAAATTGATATTGTAGGAAAGATGAGTGTGAGGATAAAAATGTAGTAAAAGGTAACCATAGTAAGTCTGACTTAATCTTTAGATGAACAGAAGAGTGAGATACAGAGGCAATTCTATGTTCATCACGAATTAAATTCCACCAAAGTTAAAATGATCATTTAGAATTGTCTTTCCGAAATGTGAATATAACTTTAAAAGCAACAGCAATTAAAAGGTCAAATAAATAGTTTTTGAAGGGAGTTGATCAAAATCAGGAGATGAAGGGGTAGATGTAGGTAAATAGTATTTACCGATTCGTAAATATCGAATTTTACTGATTCGGTATTTACGAATTGGTAAATGCTATGTAGCTAAAAATTCGGTAAAAATTACCGAATCGTTAAGATTTTGTATTTACCGAATCGGTATTTACCGATTCGGTAATTGCAATTCATTCCTATGGGCCTCCTGGAGGCCCATAGGAATGAATGGCAATAACCGAATCGGTAAATACCTATTCGGTAAAAGGGGGTAAGCATTGAAGGGTGGCAGGGTGTCACATTGACACCCTATTGCACCCTTCAATCGTTTATGGGTGCACATGTTGCAGACATACATGCCCTAAGGGCATGTATGTCTGCAACATGGCACTGAAGCAATTTGCATTAAACAGCTTTTTGTTTTTTTTCCGTTATTTACCACCAACTTGTAGTTGGTGGTAAATAACGAATCCTAACATGGGATATGCACTCATTTAACTGCTCCCTACATCAGGAATTCGGTAATTTACCGAATCGGTATTTAAGAATCGGTAATTTACCGATTCCTTAAATTACCGATTCGGTAAATTACCGAATCCTTAATTTCGGCCCGCTACATAAGAATAAACTAATACCGGTCGGTAACAGCCGAAATTCGTTCATTTCGGCTGTTTCCGTCCGGTAATGGGCCACCTACATATGGCCCAAAGTACTTAAAAATATTTTGTGAATAACAAATGGAACATCGCAAGAAAAAAATCAAAGTACATTTGACCATATAGCTTTCCAGAAGTTATAAACCTTGGGACAATAGTAAAGTAAATGTATCAATGTTCCTTCAGAAGAAAGACAAGACCAACTCTGTTGTAAATGAAATATAAGGATTGTGTAAAGTTGGCAGCTTTAGAAGTTAAAAAAATCTTTTACCACAACCGATTCCATTGAGGAACAGACAACAGTTGAGGTAAATCCTGTTCCCAAGCTAGTTCAATAGGACATTTACTCAGAAAGTTAGTGGTTAAAGCTAACTTTTTATAGATAAAGAAGCATTGGGGATTGGGCCATGAGAAATTTGAAATAGGGGTGTAACAGGCGTAAACGAAAGAGGAGTGGAATTAAAAGTCTGTAAAAAGGTTTGGAGAACAGGTGCTATTGTGTTATATTGCTGGATGTAAGATTCAGGGAGGCTACATTTCTCTTGTAGTTGGGAAATGGTTAAAATCAAATTATTAACTATCAACTGATGTACCTAGAAATGCACTTCTCTTTCTAGTGTTTGTAGTAAAAGGATTTGAGGCGGAATTTGATGTATTTTAAACCAAAATGATGAAGATAAAAAGGATTGGTATGGGTCAAAATTCTTCAAAAAAAGTGTATGTATTAGATGATGAGAATATTTTAAGATAGGGTATTTGGAAATAAAAGTACAATTGGTCATAAGCATAGCATCCTGAGAAGAAAAGTAATTTAACAAAAAGCGTTCCACAGCAACCCATGATGGCATAGGGGAATCTGGATAGTCTTTAGACATAAAACTGACGAATCAAAAAAGCATTGTGGTATAGTTTGAAATCAGGAAATCGAACACCAACCTCTGAATTTAGGCGAGCACGTTTATTGTTCCATAGAAATTTGGTACATAAAGAATTGATCTGTGAAAAAAATAATAATTAGGAATTTTAAAAGGTAACATTGAAAGTATGAATAGCACCTGGGGAACAATCATCAATTTGATCGTGTCCAATCTGCCCCAACAGGATAAAAATAATGGAGACCAGGAAGATAACTAATTAGTGAGTTTAAGTTTGAGGGCAGTAAAATTAGGGGATAGAGTGTCAGGAATATTTGAGGAAAACCATGTTCCTAAGTATTTAATCTTTTGGGGGCACCAAGTAAAATTGGTTGAGTCAAACATATAGCGATAGCATGTTGAATTTAAAGGTAAAATCTCAGTTTTGGAAAAATTAAGTTTGTAACCAGAGACAGTCAAAAATAAAGTAATCTCTTGTAAAAAAGGGGGGAGGGAATTGCAGGGATTGGACATGTAAATAAGAATATCATCTGCATAGGCAGAAAGTTTAATTTGGTGGGAGTGAAGTTTAAAACCAGCTCTAAGTCTTTTACTTGTGTCTTTGTGGTGCCTGATTTTGCTAGGAAATTTAGAACACAAGTTATGTAATTCAAGTTCCACCACTTTTGTTTCTAGGGCTCATGCTATGACATTGGTTTCTCTTTCCCTCATCTTTTGCCCAACATATGCCGCAGCTCTTCTTAGGCCACTGCTTTGAATTCCTCCCATAGGGTAGTTGGTGACTGGGCTGAGTTATTGTTAGAGTTACAGTACCCTATAAAGCTTTCTCTCAGTGAAGACAATAGCTAATCATCCAGGAGCCACTAGTAGCAAAGGCGCCATATGCTCTGTGGCTTATTAGCTGAATGATATTGTTTTAATATAAATGGTGAGTGGTGATAGACCTCCTGGGAGAATATCAACCCCGCTAGATCATGGATCTCTGCTGCAGCATGGGATAAGTGATCTAATTGTGAGAGTGAGTTATGATAGGAGTCCAACAGTAGAAAGTGCCGAAGTACCATACATCACCCCTACACAGGGAGTCTGACAAATTAGAAAAGAGCTGAGGCCGAAGTTGCTACATCTCTCAGTTTCTCATCATAACTGCACTGAAGTCACCTCCTAATATGAGCTTGCAAGGGGCAGTGTTTGCTAGGATATTATTGAGTATCTCTAAGGTTTCATCAAGGAGTGTTGAGTATAACACCAATCAGAATTGACCTCTGTCCATGTGGCAGCCTATCACCGGGAGTAACGTCACAAGTGGTCTATCTTTGTTTGGTCCGCTTGGAGGGGGAATAATTATGAAAAGGTATTGCTGCTCTTGTAGCCCCAGAAAGGAAGTCCAGTGTATCCTGATCTGCCCACAAATCAACAATTTGACCCCAACAGATGCTTTGCTTGCAAAAAGAATGTTTTCAGGGAGTGGCATCTAGCATATTGCCCCTCTTTTAATTTTGTTAGTTAACCCACATGCATTCCCGGAAAGGGCTATGCATGTATTGCAAGCTTCCACATCCTTGTGATTGGCCATGGGTGGTCATAAAGTGTCTGTTGTATCTTGTCTGCATTATATAAACATGAAGACAAAAATCGAAATCTTAATCCCATCCTCCCAATGTCACCCTCCACCCACTGCCATGCCAAAAGCACCTGTCCCACTAATTTAGAACCATTGAGAAGAACAGTAAATATTTAGTGAATAACTAGAGTCTGTTGTAACCAATGTGTTCTGGCATGAGGCGATGTGGGGGAGGAGGTTGTTGTAGCTGACGGCCCCCTTTTATACTTTTAAACCTTATGGCACCTCCAAGAAGGCTATGGTCGTGTCAGTACCTCCTATACTCACACAGGTTTATCCTAGCTAGTCCTCTCTTTTGCTAGCTTAGAAACAGTGGATGGGTGGGACCTAAAGTAGTCTCCATTCTCAATTTTTCAGAATTTGATTAGGGTCATTTTTCCACTACAGGAGGCCGTGAAGGCCGGAAAAGGCTTTTAAACATGTAGCAACATTTACAACCATAGGGAGGCTGCAGTCAAGAGTGTGGTACATGGCTTATTGTAGTGGGTCTGAGACCTTGGTTGCTTTCCCTACCGCAGTGGGAGTGTTTTTGTCTTCTGGCCTCTGTATGGTGGTTGATTCAGTTCATTTCTTAAACGTCATCACAGATTTCTTTCTCCTTTTCCCATTCTGTCTGGCAACAGTAGGTTGTCAGGATTGTTGGTCCGTAGAGATCCTGGCCCCATCCAGTGGTTTTCTCAAAACTCACTCTATATTGTGAGTAATAGGTCTTGCAGACATCTTTGCTGACAACCGTGAATTTAAAAAGGCGTTTTCTGTAAATACACAACTAAACAAAGCCTGGTGTCACAATAAGAATAAAAGGATTCTAGCCCAGAATTTCTTTGCACCCTTTTCCCCCCTATCATAATATTCTATTGTTGTATACACCTGGCATCTTTGTGATGTATTTACCACTTTTATATTTGACAAAAGTCATTACTTTGGCATACATTTTCTTCATAGAAACATATCCTAAACATAATCGTAATCATAGGTGGCACAGTCAGGTAACAAAAACATTTCAGAAAGCCATTTTGATTCAGAGCCCCAGTGCACTTACACCACATAATGTTACTTGCATCACTTGTGGACAACCTTTGTATGTGGAATGGTCTCATTCTAAAGTGGCATTCGATAAACATTCCCTCTGCTCATTTAGCACACTAGAGAAGATTTGGTACTGATGCTGATACAAATACTGCAGAACATGCTGCTGGTACTGTTTGCATTGCATGCAGGAAAGAATTTGGCTTGTCAGAGGTAAGTATATTACAATGGTACAGGCTGTTCTTTCAAACCTTTCTGAATGTTTTAGAGATCCAAAATCCAAAATCATAGGACCATTTGAAAAGCCATAACGCCATTAGAACATATTCTTGTCATTTGGCATTTCTGGGCAAATAGCTCATTTCAAAGGATAGTAGCCATGTGCCCCAGCAAGCATTCTATATTATTTAGCTGCAATGAATATTAATTTTTCTGAAGACAATGCAGAAGTACATTCAGCTGCTAAGTGTTATGGATGAAATAAATACAAATAAAAAGGATTTTACAGCTTTGCATAGTCTTCTGATGTTAGGGCGGTTGACTGCTGTCATTTTAAAATGTTTCCACAGATATACAGGAAATTGTGAGCCAGCCATGACACCACAACAGAACTACCTACAAGGCTGCACTCGGATTCTATCAGCAGCAAATTCGAGACACCAAGAAAAAAGCACTAGTGGACCTCATCAAAGGAAGCTCCAGCAGCTGCAAGGAGATCTTCATGATCATCAAGTCTTTCACCTCAGCCACTGTCAACAACATTGCTGCCACCCAACAATTCTGCAACAACCTATCCAACTTCTTCAGCACCAAACTCACAAACATCTACAGCAACTCATTGCTAACCTACCCGTCACCAACTAAGTCAGCCACCTGACCAAATGGACAACCCTCACCAGAACTGACATAGTGGCAATCATGCAGACCGTCACCTTAGGGACCCAACGTACCCATACCCCCCAACATCAACAACCTGGGAACATCACCACAGCAAAGTGACTTGCTATGCTGCTCTGTGTCAAAACCCGCAAATGAGGCTCTTAATATTTAAAAAAAATGGCACCTATAATTTAGGTGGGGTGTGATTGTGTGTGTGGAAAATAACAAAATACTGAGTATTTGCGGAGCAACCCTTGCCCAAGAGGCTGCTTCCCGTCGTGTATCAAAATAAAATCCCTGATGTCTTGTGGTTTTCTACTTGGAGCAAATGGGCCTAAACAATGGCTGATCTGCCCATAGGTGGGACAAAAAACAGCCAAAACCTGTGGCTCCCACCCGCAATCACACAGGAGGAGTTTCCCTGTGTCTCTCTTCTTCCCGACCCCCACAGCAGAGGACTTACCCTCCTCTTCCACAACCATTTGCTTCCAGCACACTTGCAGGACCTCATGATGATGTCTGTGTGTGCCCCAATGTCATTAGATCACAGAGGGGTGCAAAGGGGGTGACAGCAGAAGCACTTCTGATGACATTCCAGTGAAATTGGGTGTTGGGATGTCTACTACAGGGTGGGTCCTCGGATGAGCCGGACACATCTGCAGCACCTAGGCACCGGAGCTGAGGACGTGTCCAGCTAATCCTTCGCACTTAAGTGGTTAATGAGGGATTTGATGGGTATTATTTAGTAGTTATAATTTAAATAATGTTAAGTGATTAATGTACTTATGGTATATATTCTGATTGGTATTTATTTGTTTACAGGTTTAATACATTTTGAAATGATATAGTGTATTTTAATTTATTCTGGGTTTATTGGGGTATTGAGTGGGTAGTGTTTTTTAAAATATCAATTGATAATTGGTAAATGAGTTCTATGTTATTTTAAGGAATCTCTGACAGAATATCGAGAGACAGGATATTGACTGACAAAATATCGACGCTGGAATATCGAAGGCAAGTATATCGACACCCTATCTACAACATGGTAAGTACAAAAATATCAAAAATAAAATATCGATGTTAAAAATATCGTAATTAAATATATCCGTTTTTTTATTAAAAAAAGAAATATAAAGTAAATAATACTGTTATATAATTTTAACTTAATTTAAACTCATGTAAAAATATTTTTTAATGTTTAACATCAATAAATAATACATATTTAATGTTAAACATTTAATTAAAATTAAATGTACAATATGTAATATATTTAATTAATAATAATATTTATTATTTTTTTAATTAATTTAAAAATATTAACAAATACTATAAATTACAAATGCATCAACACTCATAAAATAATAACAAAATAATAAGAAATATTTATATTTAATACATAAAAACAATGAAATATACTTTCAATATTAAAAAAATTAATTAAACACAACATTATGTAACATAATAAAAATATTATGAAATACATAAATAATTATAAATTATATTGGATAGCGTAAGGCTAAAAATTACTATTCCAACTAAAAAGCGTGCAACAGTAGGGAAAGCGTTGGATAGTGTAGGGGGTAAAATTAATATTCCCACTCCAGAAAGTGCAACAGTAGGGAAAGCGTTGGATAGCGGGTGGGTAAAAATTACTATTCCCACTTTAAGGAGTGCAACAGTAGGGAAAGCGTCGGATAGCGTACTGGTAAAAATTACTATTCCCACTCCAGTGGGTGCAACAGTAGGGAAAGTGTTGGATAGCGGGTAGGTAAAAATGACTATTCCCACTCCAATGAGTGCAACATTAGGGAAAGCGTTGGATAGCGTAAGGGTAAAAATTACTATTCCAACTCCAAAGGTTGGAACAGTAGGGAAAGCGTTGGATAGTGTAGGGGGTAAAATTACTATTCCCACTCCAGAGAGTGCAACAGTAGGGAAAGCGTTGGATAGTGGATGGGTAAAAATGACTATTCCCACTCTAGTGAGGTCAACAGTAGGGAAAGCGTTGGATAGCGTACGGGTAAAAATTACTATTCCAACTCCAGTGAGTGCAACAGTAGGGAAAGCGTTGGATAGGGTAAAGGTAAAAATTACTATTCCAACTCCAAAGGGTGCAACAGTAGGGAAAGCGTTGGATAGTGTAGGCAGTAAAATTACTATTCGCACTCCAGAGAGTGCAACAGTAGGGAAAGCGTTGGATAGCGGGTGGGTAAAAATTACCATTCCCACTCCATGAGTGCAACAGTAGGGAAAGCATTGGATAGCGTACAGGTAAAAATTACTATTCCCACTCCAGTGGGTGCAACAGTAGGAAAAGTGTTGGATAGAGTAGGGGTTAAAATGACTATTCCCACTCCAGTGAGTGCAACAGTAGGGAAAGCGTTGGATAGCGGGTGGGTAAAAATTACTATTCCCACTCCAGTGAGTGCAACAGTAGGGAAAGCGTTGGATATCGTACGGGTAAAAATTACTATTCCCACTCCAGTGGGTGCAACAGTAGGAAAAGTGTTGGATAGTGTAGGAGTAAAAATTACTATTCCCACTCCAGTGGGTGCAACAGTAGGAAAAGTGTTGGATAGTGTAGGGGTTAAAATTACTATTCTCATTCCAGAGAGTGCAACAGTACGGAAAGCGTTGGATAGCGGGTGGGTAAAAATTACTATTCCCACTCCAGTGAGTGCAACAGTAGGGAAAGCGTTGGATAGCGTACAGGTAAAAATTACTATTCCCACTCCAGTGGGTGCAACAGTAGGGAAAGCGTTGGATAGCGGGTAGGTAAAAATGACTATTCCCACTCCAATGAGTGCAACAGTAGGGAATGCGTTGGATAGTGTAGGGGGTAAAATTACTATTCCCACTCCAGAGAGTGCAGCAGTAGGGAAAGCTTTGGATAGCGTAGGGGGAAAAATTACTATTCCAACTCAAAAGGGTGCAACAGTAGGGAAAGCGTTTAATGACATAGATTTTTATTTTCACATACTTCTAAATAATGTTTATATTTGAAATAATGTATAATAAATTTTTCAAATACATCAACATCAATAAAAAACAATTAATGTTTAATAAAACCAATTACATTTGAATGACTTATTGACTATAAATTAACAACAAACACCAATAAATAATAATTATTAAATATTACTCACCAAATAATACATATTAAAGAATACATTATTTATCATAACACTAAAATATTATTTAAATTTAAATCAATATTAAAAGTTAAAATACTTTATACAAATTAATATTTTTAGAATTTTCTTTTAACAATTATTTAATTCATTTTTCTAGTTATTAAAACATATTTACGAATTACAAATATTGATTGACAATTTAAAAAATAATTATCTATTAAAATAATTAATTGCCAATTAATAATTATTTAATATATTAATTATCCTTAACTTTTAATGTATAAATAATTAAATATTTACAATAAAATTACTTTCCACCCAATACCCCTATAAACCCACAACACGCTAAGGTACTAAAACATAACCTTTAATTAAAATTAACATTAATTACCAATTAAATATTTAATTTATCAATTAAAATAATTAATTGACAATTAATAATTAATTACAAAATAAATTATACATAAATACATATTTTATTAATTACAATTAAATTACTTCCCACCCTATTCCCCTATAAACCCACAACCCGCTCCAGTACTAAAACATAACTTTTAATTAAAATTAACATTAATTACCAATTATATAATTAATTTAGCAATTAAAATAATTAATTGCCAATTAATAATGAATTACAAAATAAATTATACATAAAGAAATATTTTATTAATTACAATTAAATTACTTCCCACCCTATTCCCCTATAAACCCACAACCCGCTCCGGTACTAAAACATAACATTTAATTAAAATTAACATTAATTACCAATTATATAATTAATCAATTAAAATAATGAATTGCCAATTAATAATTAATTACAAAATAAATTATACATAAATAAATATTTTATTAATTACAATTAAATTACTTCCCACCCTATTCCCCTATAAACCCACAATTCGCTCCGGTACTAAAACATATAATTTACTTATAAATAAATTTATTAATATATAAAATTAATACACATATAATATAATTTATTTTAAATACTTATCTAAAACATATAACACATACATAATAAAAAACAAAAAAATATACAAATATCGATATTAGTGTCATCGAAATTAGTTACATCGATATATATTCTATCGATATTACTAACTTCGTTATTACTTACATCGATATTAAGATTTTCGATATTACTTACCTTAGGGTCGATATTCTGTCCAACGATATTCTTGACATCGATATTCTGCACCTTCGAAATTTCAAACACGATATTTTGGTAGGTCGAAATAAAAAAATCGATATTTTGACTGTGTACCATTTTAAGAGGATTCACAGTTCTTTTTTCATGTGTAAAATTTTCAATTTGGGCTGTGGTTTATTGGGTTTGGATGGGTAGTTTTTAATTAAAATGTTTATATATTAGATTAATATACAAACCAGTTAATTATGCATATTTTTACACTGTCATCTTATTTTATTTTAATTAATATTTCAATTTTAAAATGCTTCTCAATAAAATGTTATCACCTCAGCTTAGTGTTTTAAAGGTCAAGTGTTGTATTTTTTAGTTTGGGTGATTTTTTTTACAAACAGAAACATTCATTTTGTAATTAAGTAAAAAAAATATATATATATTTGATGAATAGACATGTTACACGGCGGCCCCCGTCGTGACAGGACTGCACCATCTGTTAAGACTAACAGGATGTGTGTGAAACTATTTCTGGCTAAATCAGAACAGTGAGCCAGACATACTGAATTTTCCTTGGCATACAGCATCCTACTATAGGAAGAAAATATGCTTGTAATTTATAAGTGAGTACGGCGCTTCTTAAACTACATGTTCCATCATGCTTATTGTTTCAGAGCAGCCACTGCGGGCGAACAACCAATGAAAAAGAAGAGAGTTTTAAATAAAAGGAGAGCAAACTGCACTCACTTGCAAAGCTGCCTTTGAAAAAGAGACGAAGTGTCTTGAAACGCGTTGGGCTAATTAATTGAGTTTGAATGAAAAGGAGAGTTGCCATTCAAGAACCAGAAGGTGGGCTCACTGTTGTGTGCGTCCTGTGAAAGCTTCAGGGCAGTTGATGAATATATATATATATATATATATATATATATATGCAAAAACCTTCGCTTCCTTTGCGCTGCAACTCCACCGCCAGCCACGACCAGGAACCAAGCACAGACCACAAATTCGGTATTTAGAGTTATTTTATTGCTGTCGCCTTCATAACGAGCCTTGATCACATGACAGCGAATTTGTGTGAAGGGTGAATATTTAAAGTGCTAGTGCTGCATTCAGATTGGGTCATGGATGCATAAACATAGTAAATAGACCACATGTGTAATCATAGTAAAATACACGATATATACACATATAAAAATATAAAGCAGAGTTCCAATAAAGACAATACACCGAGTCTCTATACATATGTTTGTCAGGGACAGAATCACATAAGACTATTCTATATGCGAACGTTACCCAACAATAAAAAATAATGGGATAAATCCCCGACGGTGTATATACAAATCAATTCATGACCCAAATATAAAGTGCTTGAAAATACTGGTGGATGAGTGCAAAAAGTGAAAAAATGAGAAATTAGTGAACATAAACCACACTCTTCTGGCCAACAGCCTATTCTACCAAAAAGACTGAGCCCAGTCTAGTTATATATGCAGTAGAAAAAGGTTGCTGGTTGGGCTTCCATTCAGACAGGAAGAAAGAAAGAAAGAGTACCCGACTATAAAATCAGAGAACGTATATGCAATTAGAAAATCTCATTTTAAATTGCAGGTGAAGACCGCTGTCACATATATAAATATAAACACAAATATAAATATAAATATACCCATAAATATAGCTATAAATATAAATACAAATATATATATGAATATAAATACAAATACAAAGTGACAAAGGGAAACAGGCTGAGGGCCAGGTCAGCAAGATCCCTTGCAATACCCTGGATTGTGTTCTGAGAGGGACATAAAGTGCAAACTGTGCCATGAATAAATATAAATAAATAAATAAATATATATATATATATATATATTATATATATATATATATATATATATATATATATATATATATATATATATATATATATATATATATATATATATATATATATATATATACATGTGCGTATATCTCATGGTACAATCTGAAAACAATGTAAACACTCAAATTGAAGCATATACAGTCCGAGGCCACTCAAAGTCCCCAAATGTAACACAAAGTGCAAGCCGGCATCAGATTAAAATAATAAATAAATGAATAAATAGTAAGTTAATATCCTCATAAAAATCACCATCTGATTGTATTATGTGTGCTCAGGCTCAACAAGTTGGCTTCAGGGGACAGAGACCTGCTGTCTTTAAATAACTTAGTGTAGACAGGTGTAAAGATCTTCCGTGACGTTCAGTCCCCCAGGCTGTTTAGTGTTTAACTGTAAAATGTATCTGGTTTCCAGTTTGCGCAATTTTGTCTCTCTATTACCTCCTCGTCTGCTCGCCAGGACTGTGTCAATGACATAGAAACTGAGTTCCCTGTTGCTGCTCTGGTGATGTTGTTTAAAGTGACATGCAACAGGGTAGGTGTTGTCTTGTGAGGTGATGGCCCTGAGGTGCGGCAATATGCGTTTATGGACCGGCAGCTTGGTGCTGCCCACATACCGTAGTGCACAAGGGCATTCCATGTAAATTGCAAATTCAGTTTTGCACGTAAGGGTCTTACTAATCAGATGTTCCTGGTCACTGAAACCATCTTTGTAATTACTTTTGTTGATACCATGCGTGCAGGCTTTGCAAGTTCTGCACTTGTAGAAACCTCCCTTACCGTGTAACCAAGATGTTTTAGCAAGAACCTCAGGGCCAGTAGCTACCAACCTATCCCTCATATTGGGGGCTTTACTGTAGGTTATAGAAGCCTTCCTGGGTAACAGGTGCCCAATTACCGGGTCTTTAGGCAAAATAGGCCAATGTTTGTTCACCATTTTGCGAATATTTTTATGCTGAGAGCAATACCCCGTAATGAACCTGAAGGTGTCAATAGTTTCTGCAGTGTTAGATTCCCCCGTCTCAATGGCCATAGATGCTTCTATTGAGGTATCATATTTGCCCAATAGGGTTTGGCGACTGAAGCCTAGGGATTTGTGTATGGCTTTCTCTATAGTCTTGTTAAAAATATTCTGTTTATTTTTCTATTTTCCAGAGAGTGTAGATGTGTGTTTGTCTTATGGGTCAGTTTGAGGTATACTGTCTATTAGAAAAGGTCTTGTTTATTTTTAAATAATGTTGTATTTAAATGTCAAAATATTTAAAACATGTTTTACATTTTTGTAAACCAATTATGTTATATTCATGATTTTCTTTTTTCATTTTTAGTGGGTAATTAATATGGTTGTGACTTTCATCACCTGAAATATATGTTCTTATGTCAATATTTGTTAGACTGAAATTACAATGGTAAATTTGACACCTCCAAGATATGCACTTTTCCCAACATTTGCTGGATTTGTGTTACAATATTAATTCTGTACCCTCTCCTCAATATATGCACTTTCCCCAGTACTTTTGGACTGAAATTAGAATATTAAATCTGACACCCCTGATGCCCTGATTGCATGCTCTTTTCTCAGTGTCTGTTAGACTGGAGCTACAATAGCAAACCTAATACCTCACCCCATTTTCAATGTATACACTTCCCCAACTTTTCTTGGACTGGAGTTATATAGTAAATTTACCCCCCGCAATGTTGACACTTTCTTCAATGCTTGTTACAAATGACTTAGAATATTAAATCTGACCTCCCCCTCTAATATTTGTAGTTTTCCTAATGTTGGTGGAGCTGAAGTTAAAATAGTAAATTTTCACCACCACATGTATGGATTTCCCATATGTTTGTTAGATTCATGGTAGAATAGCAAATCTGATTTCTCCCAGCTCACACAGAATGTATTTTTCATAATGTTTGTATGATTGTAGTTAAATGGCATATTTTAATTGTTTTACATATTTATAGTGAAGTAGTGTGGCTCACTGGTTAGAGGCGGCAGACCCGAGAGCAGAGGACGGCCTGGGACCAGGGTTTGATTCCCGGCGCGGCAGGTTTCTGGACCAGGGTCAGCGGACTCGATAATTCTCTCGCCTCGGTGCCTACTCTGATCAGTGTTCACACTCGGCAACTCTGGGCATTAGCTTGCCTCATCTTCACTAACGGCCCCACCAGACCGCCGGGGATGCCTGGTCTCACCCTGGAGATACCCATTAAGGGACCATCTCTCAGGGAAGCCAGGAAGGGTTTCGCAGCGGTCGAAGCGCCTTGGGACCCTCCGGGTATGTAGTGCGCTATATAAATGCCTATACATTTACATCTATACATTTACATAAATTGGAGTTAGTTATTTTTTTAAATTAATTTAGTATAAATTATTTTGTTGTTATTTTATTTAAAAGTATAAGTAAATCAGTCGATCAGTTGTTCTCCGGGAATGAAAACAACACAATAGTGATTCTTGTTATCAGCTGAATTTATCATGAGAGCTGAGATTGTAACTGTGCTCATTCAAAATTGATAACTGTGACTTTGACTGACATATTCTTTGTAACTTTTGTTTCATGAACTAAATGATTGATTCATTAGCCTTGAAGAAGCAGCTGCTGTTGCAAAATGTTAAATTGTTTTATGATAATATAAGAATCAAGATTAATGAACATTCAGGATTTAAAAGGAGTTTTTATTTCAAAACAAAAAGATACCAAGAATCAGAATTGTATTGTTTTCACCTCTTAGAGAATGATTGATGATGGACTGATTTCTTTACCTGTTAAAAATGTACAGGACAGATAACCAGCACATTTGAGATTATCTTTTCTACCTGTTTAATGTAGATGCTTCTTATGTAAAAGTATATGTAGCTAAAATAATGACATTTCTTTGATTGATTTGATTAATTTATTTTCTTTAATGTATATATGTACATAGTTATAATTAGGTCGGAACTTCCCTATGAAATGCCTTTTTTTTTGTTCTGCTAATAACTTAGACCCTATTTGACGAATCACCACGAAACTTTCCCCAAAAAGTACTCTTCATTGCTAGTTTGTACATGGAAACGTTCGGGTGATCTGTCAAGTGGGAGGGTGGGGGGGGAGGGGGAGGAGTAAAAAGGTGGTCACAAAACTCAAAATCCCCATGCCTTTTCCATAGTCGTCTTTGGGAAAGGTTACAGGAAAAACTGCTAAACGGAATTATACTAAATTTGGCAGGAAGCTAGATCTTAGACCACTGATTGTGCTTTATGTGATTTGGTGTTAATCCATTCAGTATTTTCCTAGAAATGAAGGGTCAAAAGTATTTGCATTTCTGGATGGTTGGGTCCCCTAGGGACTCTAGAGACTCTTGCTGGTGCTCCAGGAGTTCATAGAGCGTTGTGATTGGCCCAGGGAGCTCTATTTCCCTTGGGCTAATTTGCTCCCACTGGAGTCAAACTCCTGTGAGAGCGAGCACTCTGATTGGCTGCCAGCAACATGAGAAAAATGTTACTGGCAGCCACTCGAGGACTCAAGGACTTCGTCTCCTGTCCAGAACTAAATAAAAAAAATGTTGCAGCAATCCTGCAGGACTGTTGCTGGATCGAAAAAACAAAAAACAAAATGGCAACTAGGGCTGCATTCTTCAGTTATAATCCACGGGCCACATTATTTATTTAAGAGAAGGCGGGCATGCAGCCACCTCCCTGAGCCATTATGGGCCCCGGGGAGTCCACCCCCAGCGCTGCATTACATAAGGGGTGGTGGGAGCGCAGCCCCCTCTCTGAGCCATTAAAGGCCCCAGGGAGCCCACCCCAGGAATGAAATGCCAGAAAAAGGCAGATGGGATGCTGCCTACAGCAGCGGTTCTATCACCTCTGAGGCTGAAGTCTCTGGCTGAGGTGGGATGAAACTTCCATTTAACTCCAACTTGTACCTAACCACTCCTGCAGCTTCTCTCAGTATGAGAGAAGCATCAGGATTGTACAGAGCAGGCTAACCGAGCACTTCGTTTGAGACTCGGAACCTGTCTGTGCAATCCTCAGGCTGTTTAACACAGATGCTATAGGTGGGGGCAGAAGTGCACATGTCAGGATTGGCCGGCGCAACACGGTTGCCAATCCAACATGCGAACTGCATTTTACGGTGTTATCCCTGCTGCTGTCAATCAGCAGTAATCACCCCCTCACGCATTCACCAGTAGCAACTCAGGCAATTTTACTAATGTTAATATATTTGTTCCTCCTTAAGGGTGGAGGAGCATCGCTGCAGGTGGGGCGATGCTCCTCCCCCCTAAAGGAGGAACCGTCACTGACTCTTACTGTGAACCCACAATCCTGCCAGTGTCCCCAGATCATGCCACATTTTGTAGAGCTCAGTTTGAGATTTTAGACCCGTAGAGAGGTACTAACACCTTGTCCCATGGGTGATTGCAGAAGGAACTGAACCAGATTAGTTCATTGTGAGAGGAATTCCAGGTCACACAGGGGAATAGCTTTCATTTCTGCAGGAGGCGCAGTGACCCTCTCTCAAAATAGAATTGCCTATTTACGCAAGGAGGGATTCTGCACTTGAAAAGTCAATACCTGCTGGTCCATTTGTTCCAACACGCGGTATAGTCAGAGAAATGGTGTCTATATCCCTCCTTGACTACCCCATTTTTGGTAAAACATTTTTAACTGATTCTACACCAGTTGTAATGCAATATCTCATCACAAATGTGGTGTGCCCCCTGATGAACTGCCTTTGCTGTATATTGACAAGGTCCCAGACAAAAAGGATGGCCAAGATACAATGCTTACTAAACAGTGGACCAAAGGATTAGGAGTATCGGGGCATCCTGTCAGAAGCAGTCAATTATAACTGTGTTGAGTGCATCCTAAAAATCCTAGACCTCTTGTACACGCTTTCCCATTTAAAGAAAAGGCTTCAGCTATGGCATCCACTTTACTGTGACCACAGACCATAGTACAATGGGTTTATGGTTTATGACTTTGAGAGAAGGTAAATTAGCTAGATGCTCGATCTAGTAAAATGATATAACGCCCCCTTTCATCTCTAGACTTGAGTTTCGAATGAGACCTTCCACCAGAACACTGCTAAACATGATAGGCAACTTGAAGCTCCATAAGAAGTCAAAGTGGAGCCAACATCTAGCCACCTTGATGCATGCCTACATGTTCCAAAAGCAATGTAGCTGGGGTTGCTTCTTACTACCTTCTATTTGAGAGGAATGCGAGATGTACCTGATTTATGTGAATGATTTCCACAAATGTTCTCAGAAGCCAACATCAAGAATGAGCAAGACCACTGACTCATTGTCAGTGAAATTGCTCTCCCACCCTCGCAGCTCCACCATTAAGTGAGGTGCCCCTGCCCCTGCACTCTTGAGTGTTGGTGATCGAGGCCCTCCTCCACCCGCAGGTTTCCCTGCGCCTCATCCCTGGTGGTCCAGTGGACCTCTGTCTCCTTTCTTTCTTTCTGCTCCTTCACTCGTTTTTCTCCCCTTTCTATCTTTCACCTTTCTGCACCTCTGCTCTTTTGCGCCTTATTTCTGCTCATTTTCCCTTTCACTCCCTCTGCTCCTTCACTCATTTTCACTCGTTTTTCTCACCTTTCTATATTTCACCTTTCTGCACCTCTGCTCTTTTGTGCCTTATTTCTGCCCATTTTCCCTTTCTCTCCCTCTGCTCCTTCACTCGTTTTCACTCGTTTTTCTCTCCTTTCTATCTTTCACCTTTCTGCTCTTTTCTGCATCTCTGCTCTTTTGTGCCTTATTTCTGCTTATTTTCCCTTTTTTCTTTATCCCTTCTTTCCTCCCTTTACCTTTCCCCGCCGCTGCTGCCCCCGCGGCCCATTCCCCCCCCCAGCACGACCGGCCCAATGCAGCTCCCCTCCCCGCTCCCGCCTCCCAGCTGTCCAGCCCTCCCCGACCCCTACTTAATGGCGGCCGCTGCAGGCGCGCCGCTGGTGCACCGAAGGCGCGTCAAAGGCAAGCACGTCTGCGCCCGTCTGCGACCCGTCCGCGACCCGTCCGCGACCAGCACCAGGAACCCTGGACCTTTGCCCCGCCAACGCTACGACCCAGCAGCACTCCACGCACTCAACCCAGGCTGCAACAACAACTGCAAGCTAGCATCACCAGCCGACACCCATGGACCCTTCAGCTGTAACCACTGCCGGCACACCTGCAGCACCGCCAAGAACACGGATCCAGCACAACCCGTCCACAAGAACACCATAGAACCGAAGACCCTGCAATGCATCCTCCTTAACGTCCGATCCCTCCACAAACACGCCACAGAAATCTGGGACCTCCTCGACAGCACCACCCCAGATGTAGCATTCTTCACCAAAACCTGGACCAACACCACCTCGGGACCGGACATCGCCATCGCCATCCCCCAAGGATACAAGATCTCCAGGAAGGACCGCCCCACCCACCCAGGAGGAGGAATCACCATCGTCCACAAATCCAGCCTCCGCCTGAGCACACTCCCTGACGAGTCCACAAAACTGATGGAACACCTTCACTTCAAGATACTGGCCAGCCCCACCGCCGCCCTCCGAGGAACCCTCATCTACCGACCCCCTGGACCCCGCAGACCCTTCGCCAACTCCATCACGGACATTATCTCCCCGCAGGCCATCGCATCCACCAACTACACCCTGCTGGGAGACCTCAACTTCCACCTCGACAATCAAATCAACTGGACCCCAACACCACATGCCTCCTGGACAACCTCCACAACATTGGACACACCCTTGACCCCCTCTTCACTACAGGAAACTCCATCACCTTCAGCCACACCACTGAACTCCCATGGACCGACCATCGTTGCGTCCACTTCACCTTCAGAACACCCACCATCCACAGACACCAGCACCTGCTTCCACAAAGAAACTGGACCAAAATCACCAATGACCAGCTCACCTCCTCACTCAACAACTCCACCCCAACCATCGTGGAAAACGACGACCCCAACACCGCAGCCCGAACCCTGCATAGATGGATCTCGGACAGCATCAACACCATAGCCCCCCTCAAGAAAAACAACAATACCCATGCCAAGGAAGCCAGATGGTTTACCACCGAACTTCGAGAGTCCAGGCGTACATGCCGCCACCTCGAAAAGACCTGGAGAAACACCAAATCCACAGAAGCCCACAACAACTTCAGAGCCGCCACCAACGTCCACCATCAACTCATCAGAGAAACAAGGAAAAAAGCGATTGAAGACAGAATCTCCACCCACGCACACAACAGCAAGGAACTCTTCAGCATCATCAAGGAGTTCGCCCAACCCACCAGCGAGTCTACCGACATCCCTCCCTCACAAGACCTCTGCGACAAACTCAGCATCTTTTTTCACCACAAAATCAAGAGCATCTACGATAACTTCGAAGAAGACAACCAACACACTGAACCCTCACCAACCACCCCGACACCCGGAAACCAGCGATTGATGACTGGACAGCCCTCACCACCGAAGACACACTGAAGACAATGAAGTCAATCCACTCAGGGACTCCACGGACCCATGCCCCCACCACATCTTCAACAGAGCCGCCAACACCATCACACCCATGCTCTGCCACACCATCAACCGCTCCCTGGCGACCGCCTCGTTCCCCGACGACTGGAAACACGCCGAGGTCAACCCCCTCCTGAAGAAACCCTCAGCGGACCCCACCGACCTCAAAAACTACAGACCCATCTCCCTGCTCCCGTTCCCAGCGAAAGTCATCGAGAAAGCCATCAACAGCCAACTCGCCACATTCATTGAAGAACACAACATCCTCGACTCCTCCCAATCCGGCTTCAGAAAAAAACACAGTACGGAAACCGCCCTCCTCACCACAACAGACGACATCCGCACCTTACTGGACAAAGGAGAAACAGTAGCCCTCATCCTCCTCGACCTATCAGCGGCGTTCGACACAGTCTCCCACCGCACCCTAATACGCAGACTCTACGATGCAGGAATCCAGGAAAAGGCCCTCAACTAGATCTGCTCCTTCCTCTCCGGCAGGACGCAGCGGGTCAGACTCCCCCCTTTCCTCTTGGACCCCACACCTACCACCTGCGGAGTTCCCCAGGGCTCCCCCCTCAGCCCGACGCTCTTCAACGTCTACATGGCTCCACTTGCCCCCATTGTCAGAACCTACGGACTCAACATCGTGTCATACGCAGACGACACCCAGCTCATCCTCTCCCTATCCAACGAGCCCAACACCGCCAGACGCAACTTTCGAGAAGGCATGGAAGCCGTCGCCAAATGGATGAAAAACAGCTGCCTACAACTAAACACCAACAAAACAGAAGTACTGGAGCGACACCTGGTGGCCCACCGCCCTCGGAAACCCGCCAACCCCCACAGACCACGCACGCAACCTGGGAATCATCCTGGACTCCGAGCTCAAAATGGACCGCCAGATCAACTCTGTCTCATCTTCCTGCTTCCACACCCTCCGCCTCTTTCGTAAGACCTTCAAATGGATCCCCCTTGAACACCGAAAGACAGTCACTCACGCCCTGGTCACCAGCAGACTCGACTACGGCAACGCACTCTACGCCGGAATAAACAAAAACCTCATCCTCAAGCTACAGAACATCCAGAACGCCGCCGCAAGACTGGTCCTCAACCTGCCAAAACACTGCCACATCTCCCAGCACCTGCGCACACTCCACTGGCTCCCCGTCGAGGCGAGAATCACCTTTAAGATGCTCACCCACGCACACAAGGCCCTCCACGGCACCGGACCACCATACCTGAACAGCCGACTCAAATTCCACGCACCCCAAAGGACCCTACGATCAGCCCAGCTTTCCTACGCCGTGGTCCCTCGCACCAGAAAGACCAGATCGGGAGGCCGTTCCTTCTCCTTCCTCGCGGCCAAAGCATGGAACGCCCTTCCGCTCCACCTCAGACAGACAACATCGCTCCCCATCTTCGCAAGAAACCTCAAAACCTGGCTCTTCGACAGACCCCCTCCTTGATGGAATGGAACCTGCACCCCCCTACCCCCCCACCCCTAGCACCTTGAGACCCTCACAGGTGAGTAGTCGCGCTTTAACAAACTCCTGATTGATTGATTGATTGATTGATTGAATGCTTCGGGGAACAAACAAAATAAGCTTCGACCTCTGCGCAAGGAAACAGAAGTTAATGCCAGCAGACAAAGTCATGCTTTATGACTCAAGTAACAAACGAAAGAACACATTTAGAAATCAGTGAGATTTCAATCCCTGCATCATATTACACAGGTTCCATGATATCTTGGTTTATAAACTGCTCAGAAAAATTGGCTCACGAAAACGAAAATAGTGTCTTAATTGAGGGACAACTAATTGATTTCTGTCGAACAGAACCTCAGTAACATACCTCATTAGCTGGAACAAAACTCAGTCATAAGAAGCTGAATGTAACCACACCCTTAAAAGGATACAGAAGAAAATAGGTCCCCATCCTTGAACATGAGATATCAGACTTGGGCCTTATTTAGACCTTGGCCGTTGTAATACTCCATCACAAATGTGATAGATATCCCGCCCGCTGTATTACCATCTCCATAGGATATAATGGGATCGTATTTAGGCGGATGGGATATCGGTCACATTTCTCCTCCGCCAAGATCTAAATCAGGCACTTAGATGAGGGAGTCTGGAGGGTATTTTATCAAAGAATAACAGTAGCACTGGCAGCTCAACATCCACCTTGTTGAGTGGTTTAAGGATTATCAGGACAATGGATTGTGTGTTCTTTCCCAGCTGTCAAGCGAACTTGGAGTTGAGACAATAAAAAGATCACACGTAGAACACGTAGTCTACTTATCTTGAGAAACCACATCAGTGTGGGAAAGCTTAACTAAGCAGTATCACTCTGTGCGTTGATAATGTGTCATACAAGGATGCCACTTAAGCTGTAAAAAGGTGTGCATCAGTATGACCTCATATTTGGATGACAGCACACTGACGTGACAAATGAGCTTTAGTGCAACATCAGTTTGAGTATGGAAAACTGATAGGAACATTACACACATTTAGGTGCAAAAATGTTTCCCCACCTCTGATGGATGGAAAATTTGGATTTTATTAAAGACACGAAGACAGCAAAAAAGAGAGAAACGACTAGGGATTCTAGCCTTATATTTATAATGATTGGAACTTTGTTGTAAGTGTTCTAAGTTCTATAAAGTGGCTGCTGTAAGTGGTGGTAATAATGAAGATTGCAAAAATGTTAGCCTCCGGCTTTGCCATAAAATTACTTTTAAGTACAAAATAATATTAAGTATGAAATCACCATGAGTGCATAGGCAGCAAAATTGCATGCAGTCACAAAATCACATGATCAAGATCATTAGATGCTTGCAAGTACTATTAGGAGCATAAATCACATTCAGAAGAAAAAAAACACTCTTTGGTGCAAAATTATACATAAACAAAAACAGCCTGCATTGTTTAGACTCCTTTTGGAGGGCAAATATTATTTAGGTACAAAATGGCATTGGTGCTACTGAAACCACATTAACAAGAGTGTGAAAACACTTGATGCAAAATTCACATCTGAGTGCCAAAACATTCATGATGAAACATCACCAGGAGTGATGACACACTTTTCGGTGCAAAAGTATTTAGGCGCAGAAACACATTTAGGAGCAAAACTACATTTAAGTATAAAATCACAGAAATGGACAAAGTTAGCAGAAGTGTGGTATCACATTCAGTTACTACGGGCCTGATTACGAAACTAAACTGCCCAACTCCTTGTTGGATTTAGTTCTGACCGACTCGCGGTCGGCGGTGACTTCAATGGGAACCTGTGTTCTGATCAACAACACAGGCTCCTATGGGGAAAATGGGTGTCTGCGGAAAACCTTGCATCCTGTCACGGGCACCCCATGGTGCCTGCCAACACTGTACATGGTTTTACAGAGTGCCCCCTCGACCCCAAACCGGAGGCCTCAGGATGAAGGGGGGCCTGCTAGGGGCTCCCAAAGTCAGTTTCCGACAGCCTTTTCCTGTCGGACAGACCGAGTCGGAAAGTCTGTCAGAATCCAAAATCTTAATTGCTCGGTCAAAAACGCTGTTCGTAGAGCTGTATGAATCGGCTCAGAATGACTCAGATTCTCCGAATGTCGTTCGGAACTGGTTTGGAATGACCGAACGGTTCCCCTTCCTATCGCGGGCATCGTAATCAGTCTGTCGGAAACAATTCCGACCGACCGTTTACGATGGGTTCCGATGCGGTCTAGGGAATCCAACTGTTGGTTGCAGGCTTTCTGACCGACATCGTAATCAGGTCCTTAGTTGCTTAGTACAGACAGAAAATGTATTAGTAAGGTGTCACATTAGAAGTACATGGTATGCATCAATATAAAATCACTGTTGCTTGACAGCATTGTGAGGCACAAATTCACAAACTGCAATATCAGCATGAGTGTGAAAAATATTTTCAGCGCAAATCGTATTACAAGCAAAATGACTGGTAGGTGTAAAATCACCATTGGTTAAAAAAAGCAAGGCTGTGCTATTACATTCAGGAGCAAAATCACATTTAGGTGCGATATCACTTTTGGTGCAGCATCATCAGGAGTGGGTAAACACTACTAGAAGCCCAAATCACACTTAGCGGCAAAAACACAGTCAGCTGAAAAAATCATATGCAGGTGGGAAATTAATGTTGGTGTAGAAGTAACAGGAGTTTGGAAAAACTTTTAGAAGCACAAATGTTCCTCCATTGCCATGCATGTGTTTGACCAAGCAAACAATGGCTGTTATATAGGTCTGAGCTGGCGTTGGCACTCTGGCTTAATATAACCAATAAAACATAAACAATAAAACATGTATATTGAGAGGGTCTTTGAACAAATCTCTTTCGGTCTGGACCCTTGCCTGCTTTGAGTGTCACTCACATTTTGGTTCAGCCCATAGTACATTGTCAGTACATCATGCATAGTAAGCAAGGTGCCAGCCCTCGTAAGCCATTGGCTGCCTTGCCATTATCATTTACATTTTGTGTCAGCCACATGATAGCCACTGGGCGGCTTCAGTGTCAGGCAGTGTGAGTGATTGCACCTGTCTCTTAACTTCTAACTCAGTGTTTGAAAGTGTCAAGCGCTGAGAAGGAGACCCTCATCTTACTGCCTGTGTGCCACCACTTTGACAGAGATCCCGGATGTCATGTTTTTATAGTCCCAGAAGGAACTTTAACTAAAGTAGGAAGGTTGTTTTATGCTTTGGATATGTTGAATTGCGGAGAGCTTCCTTCATCAAGTTTGGCAGCAGAGCAGAGCAGAAAATATGTTAGTGGTGCTCTGTCCCACCGTCATGCTGAGCATCGGAATCTCATGATTCTGTGCAACTCCAGTATCGTGATTAAATAATAAATAAAAAGAACAGTAAGATCATGGTCACAAACGTTACCAACACTCAGCCTGTAAAGCGTTTTTTTCTCGGATGACAGTTAATTAGCAGTTGCATAGAGATTAAATGAATTTTGTTCTAGAAAACCTTTGTTCCGTACAAGGAGTCCACTCCAAGATGGGCGCCACTATCACACCGGCACTTTTTGTTCAGATATTTTATTTTATACAAAATAGAATTAAAGACAAGGAACAAACAATACAGAGAAAGCCATGCACTTCAACGTCCTGGAAGATAGAGAACAACACAACGATCTCCATTACACAACATCGCTGGTAACAGTATGCATGTAATAACGAGTGGCTGCAAAGAGCAACTCTTATTTCAACGCAGGTATGGCGGCAGATGCATCTAATAAATGGTAGATCAAGTCAACCACAATTGAAACTGTCTGAACAGAGTGTACCGCAAACCAAGTTCTTTGGCTCATGAAAAGGGGGGAGAGAGAGAAAGGATGGGTCTAGAATAGATTCTGAACCCCACGCAAAAGATGATGCAGGTGTGTGTGGGGGGGCTTTATGGCGGTTTGTTCTTCTGTAGGTATTTATCAACAGTGTTCCACAGCCATTGAGGGGCCAAGGGCCATGGAATTTAGAGTATAAAATGTTATCAGCCCCTCTAACTAAGCATAGTAAATTCCACCATTTGTCAAAGGCACTGGGGGTTGTGTCTTTCCAGTCCGAGAAAACTGTTTTGGTGCCTAAGAAGAGGAAGAGGTCTATTAGTGATGTGTGAGGGTCACTTTCCCTCACACGAGGTTTGCCATGGAGTCCTAGGGTCGTTGTTAGGAAGTCAACTTCAATTGAAACTTTTGTGATTTGGAGCAGCAGCTCTTGGATTTTTGTCCATAATGAAAATGTCATTTTGCAGGTAAAACGCATGTGTTGAAGGTCCCCTGTGCCCTCTTCACATCACCAGCATGTGATCAAGTCCCTCAGTTTGTGTTTATGTAGTCTAGCTGGGGGTCCAGTACATTTTGTGAATAGACCAGAATCTGGATTGTGCTAGAGTGGGCGTGATTTTAGTTTGAAAGGACAGTTCCAGATATTTTGCCATGTTCTTTCGTTAATGTGGGGAGTGCCCATCCATTGGGAATGGGGATCCCATTTTGTGTTAAATAGTTTAAAAGCCTGTCCATTATGTGTATCAAGAGGTTTATACCGGTGGGAAGCAGTATGACCTCTTTCTTTAAGGGTGCCTAACAGTGCGGCTAGGTCTGGCTCATACGGGTTGGGGTAAGTTTGCTTAATACAGTTTTGAGTCAAAGAAATTTGTAGAAGTGAATATTAGGTAGATCAAAGTTCATTTCTAGGGTGGAAAAGGGAACAGGATTAGCATGCAATCCTAGACTAAGTATGGTATTTATAGCGTTTTGAGCCCATGTATCCCAAAAGAGTGTTTTCCCATCCAGTTTAATTGAGCATTTATACCAAAAGGTGGCTAGGTTCCAGCCTTGTAGTCAATGTTCTAGGTGTTTGTCAAGGTGGAGAAGTGACATTACTGTGTCCATTAAAATTTGCCTGCAGTGTTCCAGTGGGAGTTTCGAGATATTGTGGGCTGTGAGAGTGAAACTAAGGGGAAGTAGTGGGGTGAGGTTGACTTCAATGCTAATCCATGGGGAGGTTAGGTTCCTGTCGACTCAGCCACCACACCCTCTGGGTGATTAGCTAAGCTCTTTGATAACGAGAGTAGTCTGGGATATTTATTCCACTTGAGACTTTGTTCCTCTTCAGGATTTTCATGGAGATTCTTGTTTTTTCCCCTTCCATATGAATTTGGAGATGGCTATGTCCAGCAAATTGCAAAAGGTGGGGATAAGATCAGCGGGGGCATTTTGGATGTGAAATGAATCAATGGGGTTATCATCATCTTCAATGTTGCCCAATGTTACCACCAGGTGATATTTTTTGGGGGTAGAAACAATGTGGACGAACCCACAGGTAAGTGTTAACACTTGTGTTGACTCAAGATGATGTAACAGAGTACAGACATCCAATGGATTTGTAAAAAGACTCCTCACCCACCAACCTAGTTGGTGGTATGCTTCATCATTGGGGTCCCAGCTGAGCTGACGAATGCAACCCAGCTGTGCTTCAACGCCTGACTACAGCAGAGCAGGTTTTGTGGTTCAGTGAGGTGTGTGCTCAGAGAGTGGTGAGGTTAAAAATGTCTCTAAGAATTAACCAAACAAAAAAACTTTATTTATAGTGTCTTAGGACAGGATTAAAAACTGCGGCCGGGATATAGTGAAGATGAAAATGTTACTTCAATATCCCTTAGGTGTAGGTCAACATGTTTCAGCCTTTTACGGTATTCGTAAGGCTTTTATCAGGACCACAGTGTGAAAAATAGGTGGCTACAAAAGTGGAGGTAGCCATGTGAGTGAGATATCACCACACATGCTAAGGTGTGCTGGTATGTAGTGGAAGAACCGTATTTACGGACCCAATTAATGGTTGAAATCTGTAAGATAAAAACACACAACTTAAAGGACATACAAAACATATAAAACATATGCATAGAACACGTGACTGTCCTTACTTGCATGCTGCGTGCTTTGCTGTGCTCTGTTGCATCTGGTGAGTCAAAAGTTTCTGTGAAAATAACCCTGTCAAGGGTGTTGCATGCGATGAACATAGATATACTTCATTGTAAAACACGTCATACATGGTGGGAGGTTTAGCATGCATGTTTATGCACAAGCAAATACCATGCGTGGTCACAAGTATGCGCAAAACATTCAGCCAACAGTAACGATTTTACTGGGCAAAACTAATTGCTGTGTGGGACACATTGGGTCTATAACTGTAAGTGCGGGAAAAAACATTGCGCATATGCCAGCAAACTGAGCGTAATATTCCTAGAAACAACATGGATAAGTGGGTCCAGGGAAGAACAAGTTAGAGAAGAAGAAATAAAAAATAAAAAGTGTCTTACATCAGCCAAGTTACAAAGGATCAGATGGATCCTGCAAGGGGAATCCTCCTGCAGTCAAACACTGTGGGTGGTAAAATAAAAGTAAGTACATTTGTGGAAATCAAGCAGGGGGACAGATGTCAGCCTTGCAGCGTTTTCGCTTTAGAGATGGGCCGTGGAAACTTTCTTCTTCAAGGATTGCCTCCCACCATTCAAACCTGTTCAGTACTTGCCAGGATCCCGCCGGTAACTAAGCCGGTAATCGCCGAGATCAGATAGCAGTTCCTGGAAAGGGCGTGGCTACGTAGGAAGACATGTGCCATGTCATCCATGGAAACTGGCTAGAGTGCGAATCGTGCTAATGTATTGGAACGTAGCTTAGAAACCCATTAGGGAATGGAGTGCGTCATGTTTGCAACTTCCCTATTACAGGCTGAGTTTAGTTGCAGTGGGAAAAAGTGTATATTGTGACACTGAAAAAGTTAAAGTTGAAAGGCGGCTAGAGTTGTCAAGTGCCTATAGTTAGTAGGACTCAAAAAGTCAATGGGCATATTAACTCATTTATGATTGGGCGAATTGTGGATGGGGTGATATTAGGCCCCGCCGGTGCGTATAAATCAAGGAGCGTATATACCTTGATAGGAGCTTGCTACTCATAAGCTGAGAAATATATGCTGGTGAAAATAAATGTAGGGGTAATCCTTAGAGACTTTTTTAACCTCACCACTCTCTGAGCCCACACCTCACTGAACCACAAAACCCGCTCTGCTGTAGACAGGCGTTGAAGCACAGCTGGGTTGCATACTGCAGCCCAGCTGGGACCCCAATGATGAAGCATGCCACCAACTAGGTTGGTAATTGAGGGGTCTTTTTACAAATCCATTGGATGTCTGTACTCTGTTACATCATCTTGAGCCAACACAAGTGTTAGCATTTATCTGTGGGTTTGTCTACATTGTTTCTACTGTTATATTGGGGAAGAGGATGTGCCCCTCTACTTTTTCCTCGCTCTCCTGTTGTTTTCTAGATATTTTTTGGTGACCATGTGGTAAGAAGTTCTTTGATTTTGGTCAGTGTCTTTTGATTGTTAAGTGCAAGGGAGTGTCTAAGGTCTGAGGAGAACCATACACCCATGTATTTCATGGCTGTCGGTTGCCACTTCAGGCCAAACTCACTCATTACCATAGCTTTACAATGTACATTTAAGGGGAATATCTAAATTTTGTCTTTATTCAAGGAGCAAGGAGTAGCCCATAACATGTGAGTATATGTCTATTTCTTCCATGATGATTGGTATGGCTAGTGGGGAAGCATTAGTAAACATTAGTATGATTTCCTCGAAGGCAGCCACTACTGGTCTACCAGAAACGAAGTTGATACCTGTGATCCCTGGGTTATTGTTGAAGGTGGCGATGAGTGGCTCAATGACCGGTAGGAAAAACAAAGGGGAGAGGGGGCACCCTTGGTGAGTACCTTGCGATAGACTGTAAAATTGGGATAGGTGACCGTTAACTCTTACTCTTGCTGTTGAACCTGAGAAAAGAGCCATAGCTATGCATATTAATTCCTCACTCAGGTGGTATTTCTGTAAAATGGCATGTTGAAAAGGCCATGAGACCTTATCGAAGCTAGGACCACTGTCGGAGGGAGGCATAACTGAGCTCTATCTTGGGCATGACAGAATGTCTTGATGTTGTCTGCCACAAGTCTGCTTTTAAGGAAACCCGTTTGGAATCAGTTGTTGGATAACTGACTCCAATTGGTGGGCCACAATTTTTATATAGATCTTGCAGTCAATGTTAATAAGGGAGATCGGCCTATAATTTTTGATGGTCAGGTGGTCTTTCTCTTCCTTAGGTATCACTACAGTGGTAGCTTCAGTGGCCCAGCCGAAGATATGGCCCATGGAGGCATATTCGCTTAAAATTGCATTTAGAGGGCCTGACACTGTGTTGGCAAATGTTTTATAAAAATGTTGCTGAATAAGCCATTTGGGCCAGGAGCCTTCCCAGTTTTGAGGAACTATATAGTTAAGGCGATTTCCTCATTTGTAATTGGTTTGCTAATCGCTAGTTTTTCTTGCTGTGATATTTGGGGAGTTACATGAGTTGAGATAGTCATGGATTTTCGTGAGGGAGGAGCGGGCATTGGAGTTTTGGAGTTCTGCATAGAAATGTTTAAAGGAATCAAGTATGCCTGAAGTGGATGTGGTGGCCAACCCGGCTGGGTTTCTTGTGGCCAATATAAGGGATCTGCTTCTTGTGCATTTTAGATAATTTGCAAGTCCTTTACCCACTTCATTGTTGTTACTTACTCTACCTTCTTTGATCACATCAATCCATTTTTGGGCTCTCTGACTCAGTATTCCTACTGTTCTGGAAGCAGTTCAGATGGGTTGGCTGAGCCTTTAGATTGTCTGATTTGGGTACTTAGGGTTTGGATAGATTGGTCTAGTTTCTTGAGGCTACTTGAGATGACCTTATTCTTAACGGGTGTGATACACATCAGTGTCCCCCTTAACGTGGCCTTGAGGGCATCTCAACGTGTTGTGGGGAAAGTGTTATTTGGGGCGTTTTCTTTAAGGAAGTTCATGATGGCTCTCTCTATCGCTTTATAGTTAGGGTAGTCTAGGAGATCATCATTCGAGCACCATTGCTGAGGTGGGGGAGGGGGGGTTTATTAAGTGCTATTTGAATTGAGACACTTACATGATCAGAGTTCTCTATGGGCTCAATCTTTGGGGAATAGGACAGGTTGAGCAAAGAGTTGCTTACCATAATGTATTCTATTCATGTGAATGAGTGGTGGGACAAGGAATAAAAAGTGTAATCACTCCCGGTGTAATTATGAAGATGCCAGATTTCTAGTAGACTGTTATTTTTACAGCAAATTTAAAACAATTTGGGTGCTTTATTGCCTATAAATTTGTGGGCTGACATCCTGTCTAGATTATGTAGATTATAGTCCCAGCCCAAAATAATTCCCAGGTTGTCCAGAAGGTTCGAGAGTTGTTTCTCTAGGTACCCCTAGAAATCTGAAACATTGTCATTTGGTGCACAAATGTGTACAATGAAGAAATCCAGACCTCTTGTTTTAGTCTTGGAGATGAGCCACCTGCCCGTTTGATTATGAGTGTGTGATATGGTTGATATATCCGTTTTTTTTAAGATTAGCGTTACTATCCCATTCTTTTTATGTGTGGACAGGAGGTGCCAACATATGCAATCCATGGGCCGTAAAATTTTGTGTTGTGAACAGATTTTAAAGGGGTCTCTGGTAGGACGATGAAATCCCTCTCAGTTTGTTACAGGAATCCATCACTATGCTTCGTTTAACTGGCTGGTTGAGCTACTTCATGTTTAGTGAAAGTATGTTCAAAGCATGGGCCATGGGGAGATTCTGAGGTATTTTAGGGCAGCAGAAGGCAGTATAAGGGGGCCTGAGCCTACAGGGGAGGATGGCTGCCAGGCATTTGGGTTCTCTGCAGTCGCCCATTGGTGATGGTCATAAGTCATAGGTGTCTTTGATGTCCTGGGCCCTGCTAGGCAGCGAGGGGAAGTAGTGTGGGGTACTTTGTATCACAAGCTGACTTGTCTCAAACTGGCCATGTAGCTACAGGCCCTGCAGATATGCAGATTGATGAAGGTTTGGGGGAGCGAGTCAGTTGAAGGGGGGTCAATTGAAAGGGGGTTCCAAGGGGAAGTAAATGGTGCACTGAGTCCTGGGAGAAGGGAGCTGTTGCAAGGTTTTATTCAGTTCTGTAGTAGGGGATCTCTGTGTATAGTCATATTCTAGTGAATAGTCCCGCCCATGTGCGTGGACCCCGGAGCAATCAAAAATAATCTCTTAAATTGTCAGAAAATGCAGATCTGCACAGACACTTAAGAGAGAATTTAAAGACAGATAATGCAGCCTATATCCACAGGCTACACTGTCCAGTACTTCAACTAGAAATTCCACCAAAAACCCACAAACAGGAAAGCCTGTCCAGTGTTTTCCACAGAGAATATCCTTCCCCTACCAGAAGAAGCCTCTGGAATGATAGAGAAAGTGGTGGACAGACAAGCCCTATAGTATGCCATTATGTGGCTCAGAACAGGATACTGTGCCTTTAAGAGAACTTTCCGGAACTCTCTCAGTATCCCAGAATGCACAGCAGGTCCCTTTCACTTTCAGTTATTTTTTCCGGCTCCTGCTAGCAGGACCCTGGAGCATTGAGCTCTCCCTTTTTTGGGTTTATTAAAGAATTTTTTGCACTTAAGTGTTTTAGAGTCTTCACACGACGTGTTTTGGTGCCCTCTTCCTTGTTTCTATCATCTGAGCACTCTATTTTTATCAAATATGCCTGCATTATTTGATAAATGACCGGAGTGCTCGAGGAAGAAGGCCAAGTCGGACCCACATGAGGTGTGTATCCTCTGCCTTCCTTCATCTTATGCCCCTTAGGAGTGCAACATTTGCCAGTCCTTTACCAGCAGGACCCTGAGGGACAGATTGAAGATCAGGCTCCAAAGCCTGGAAGACAGAAGACTGAAGGCACAAGGTGGGTCTGGGTCTGCCCATGCTGAGGCCTCTGGGGGGCTCCCCAAGGGCAGGAAGTCCCACAAATGTCCCCGTTCTCCGCCCGCGTCGATTGCACCAACGACGGCATCGAGAGGGATGACTGCGGTCTGTTTCCTGTCTCCCCAGGACTCTGGGTCGAGGCGACGTTGATGTTTGGTGTCGAGGGACCTGACTAGACTGCCGTCGAGATCGCCGTTGACGATATCTTCATCGTCGTCGTCGGCATCGTCGTTGAGTCATCGACGACGAGAGGCGTACCGGCGTCGGCGCTCGCCGTCGAGGCGACACCGCCGTTCGCCGTCACCGAAGAGGAGGTCGGCGTCCAGGGGATCCTTGATGTCGAGAAGGACATCGAAGTCTCGCAGACGTTCAGCGTCGAGGAGACGCTCGTCGTACAGGAGGAGTTCGCCATCGAGGAGGCGTTCGCCGTCGAGATGGAGGCGTTTGGCGTCGAGGCGAGGACGCTCGTCGTCGAGACAAGGGGGTTCGTCGTCGAGACAAGGGGGTTCGTCGTCGAGACGAGGACGTACGTCGTCGAGACGAGGACGTACGACATCGATGGAACGACAGTCGCCGTTGAGGCGGCGTTCTTGGATGCCAAAGAAGCGCAGCAGGAGTTCCTCTGAGTCCACTGGGACTCGCCGGCAGCGTGCGCCGACAGGCTCTGCCTCACCCTCACCGCCGCCCAAGAAGAAAAGGGTGTCACAGGGCTCTGTGTACTCCGAGGTATTTACACCTCCAAAACAGAGGACGGCCACTCCTCAAGCATGTCTCCTTCGGAGGAGAGACGGTTATCACTCCTCCGTTGCCCAGCGGACTCCCACCCCACCTCCACTTCCACCACCTAGGACGGCTTCGCTGCCTTGGTATCCGACGCCGCCAAAGGGGACCCCTCAACCTCGGCGCCCGGTCAGGCCGCAGTCGCCTCTCCTGTGAGGCCTGTGGAACGTCGGAAGTCGCCCGCTCCAGTGAGGCCTGTGAAGCGTCTGAAGTCCCCTGCTCCGGTGAAACCTGTGGAGCGTCCGCAGCCGAGAAGATCACGTTCTCGCTCCGACAGGAGGGGCAGGTCACAGAGTCGCCACCGTTCGTCGACAAGATCACGACGACGCCACAGGAGGTACAGATCAAGATCCCGCACACACTCTTCCGGGACCAGGGGCTATTCGCCGACCTTGCCGGAATCCCTGGGGACGAGAATGTCGCCGGTAGACGACATCGTCTCCTTTCAAGATGTTCTACTGAGAGGTGCGGCTAAGTTGGGCATTACAGTGACGATGCCTACGCCCACGACGTCCGTGATTTTCGAGATGCTGCATAAAAAGCACCTGTCTCGGCCTTTGCTGCCTCTAGTGCCAGGACTGGTGGAACCCGCTGAGGAGTCCGACGGTTACGAAGGCGGCCCCCTCCAGGCTTCTCAAGAAATACCGGACTCCAGAGGCTGATCTGGCCTTTCTTCGGATGGATCCTACACCGGACTCTGTCTTAGTGACGGGGGCTAGGAAGCAGCACGCCACCACACTGTCATCTAGGGTGCCTCCTGATAAGTAAAGCTGCTGGATCGACTCGGCTGGCAGGAAGGTCGGTGGGACAGCTTCTACCACAATGAAGGCGGCCAGTGCCGGGGCTTTGCTAGGGCGATATGATCGAGCCCTATGGGAGTCCCTCCAGCAATTCGTGGAGCTCCTTCCTCGGGAGAAGAGAGAGGACTTTCAGGAGATCCTGAATGAGGGGATGTTGGTGTCTAACCAACTCATCAGCGCGGCTGCTGATGTGTCTCTTCTGGGGGCACATGGATACTGCCATGGTATCAACCAACGCGCCACGCTTGGCTTCGCCTTACATCTCTCAAGCCAGAGGCTCAGCAGCGGGCGGCCAACCTGCCTTTCTCAGGGGAACCCCTGTTTGGCAAGCATGCAGATGATGAAATGGCCTGCATGAAAGCGGAGGCCGTGACCCTGACGGCCGTCGGGTTGGAGAAGCCCAAGGAGAAGAAGACCTACCGCCTTTTCCAGAGACGGTTTGGGGCGCAGGTAAGCATGGGCGGAAAATCCGTTTCGCTCGCGGATTTTGCGGATTTTCGGTAAATTCGCAATCCGCGAGATTCGCGAATCTCCCGCAAAATCCGCAAATCCGCGAGCAGCGGATTTTGCTCGCACTGCTCGCACTGTTCGCGTGAGTTCGTGGCTTCCCAGTACAACTTCGCGCCCCGCGAATAAGTGCAAAATTGCAGAAATACGTTCTTAGCAAAACTGAAACTACTTACCAGGTTCAAAAGTTCAGGCTCATTATTAGTAGCCATTTCCTGTAGTGCTTCCTGAGGGGCCCCTCCAGAGTTCAGTTGCCAGTTGCAACTATTATGTGACCCTGCTCTGAACCTCAGAATAGTTACACATATGCCACAAAGGTCCTGAATTACAGCTAAGGGAGACAAGCAGGAGCCAGGCTGGAAGTTCAAATCCATTAATCAGCCCCTAATTCATTATTGTCAGTTGGGGCAGGGCAGGTGTTGTAACTAATTTTGCAACAATGAAAGCACTTAGCAAGTGCAAAAGATCACTAATCAGGAAGCACTAAGGAAGCAGGTGCCAGCTAAAAAAATATTCTGTGACACATTAATCAGCCCCAAATTAATTCAGGTCACTTGAGGCAGGGAAGGTGTGCTTGCGTTGCCACAATAATGTACACTGACTGGACAACCAGAGGGTGCTGTGATGAAACAGAGGGTGGCATGGGTGGGCCAGAGGGTGGCATGAGTAGTCAGAGAGTGGCAGTGGTGACAGAGAGTGGCAGTGATGAAGAAGAGTGTCCCAAACAGGCTGGACACGTAGAAACAACAAGTTCGCGAAACTTGCGACCCGACAGGTAAGTTCGCAATTTGCAAAAGTGTACAAAACCCTCGCGAACTGGCAGAAACCCGCGCAAACACAAAAAAAAAAATCCGCAAATTCGCGAGAATTCGCGGATTTTGCGGATTGCGAGTTCGCAAATCCGCAAAATTCGCGAACGCGAGATTCGCAAAATTCGCCCATGCTTAGGCGCAGGGCAGAGGGCGAGGACAGGCTTCGGGACAGCAGCAACAACAGCAGCAGCAGTTCCGGAGGCCCTTCCAGAAGCGCCAGAAGGGCAGAGGCGGCCAGCAGTCTGCAGCAGCGAACAAAGTGATATGCAAAAAGTGGTTCTGTCGGATTGTACTCAATCTCTTTGATTTAAACAATTACTTGGCTCACAATTTTCTCATATGTACTTTTTTCATGAAAAACATAGAGATACTTTAAAGAAAATGCACACACCAAACATTATTTTTCTTGTCCGCAAAGTTGTAATTATTCAATCACTTTGCAAAACATTTGTTCTTTTTTGGATATTTAAAAATCGGTTGTCCATATACATTGAAAATATAATGACAATAAATAAGTGCTGCAGTGAATAAACGTGATCTGTGACTAATGGTGACTGTTATAGTGATACAGTTTTGTGAAAAATGCAATTAGATACACTGGTCCAGCAATAACTTCAATTTACTCAAACAGTATTGTAAATCATATTTTTCTGTTGAGATGTAGTGAGGACCAATTGGTGGATTAGCGTCGACGTTTCGACCCAGCGGTATGGTGCTGGTTTATTAGCAGCCGTTTCGGGTCTTCATCAGGACAAAGGGGGGGACAACCTTAAAGAAGGAGACTGAGGTGTCTTATTCATAACCTCTGTGGGATGATTGTTCTCTCTTTTATCGAAGCGTGGTATCTTCGTAAAAGAATTTATCACCGTCCGGTGACGAATTCGGGTTTGAAGTGCCGCAACCGCGATCACTTAAGGACCATGACAGCAGACGTCTGTATCTCTCTCCCGTTCTCGAGATTCTTTTACGAAGATACCACGCTTCGATAAAAGAGAGAACAATCATCCCACAGAGGTTATGAATAAGACACCTCAGTCTCCTTCTTTAAGGTTGTCCCCCCCTTTGTCCTGATGAAGACCCGAAACGGTTGCTAATAAACCGGCACCATACCGCTGGGTCGAAAAGTCGACGCTAATCCACCAATTGGTCCTCACTACATCTCAACAGAAATATATGATTTACAATACTGTTTGAGTAAATTGAAGTTATTGCTAGACCAGTGTATCTAATTGCATTTTTCACGAAACTGTATCACTATAAAAGTCACCATTAGTCACAGATCACGTTTATTCACTGCAGCACTTATTTATTGTCATTATATTTTCAATGTATATGGACAACCGATTTTTAAATATCCAAAAAAGAACAAATGTTTTGGAAAGTGATTGAATAATTACAACTTTACGGACAAGAAAAATAACGTTTGATGTGTGCATTTTCTTTAAAGTATCTCTATGTTTTTCAAGAAAAAAGTACATATGAGAAAATTGTGAGCCAAGTAATTGTTTAAATCAAAGAGATTGAGTACAATCCAACAGAACCACTTTTTGCATATCACGTAATACCCAGGTTCTGAGGGTCACTGGGTCACCCCATTATAATTAATGGCAGCGAACAAAGGCCCGGCCAGGTCTAGGCCCTGAGCGGCTACTTCCCCCGCATCCATTACCCACTCCGGTGGGGGAAGCATTCAATTTTTTCTGGCAGAGTGGAGAAAAATTACTCAGGACAAGCGGGTGCTGAATATTGTTTGCAATGGATACAGTCTTGGGTTCACCAGCCCCCCTCCATCGATTCCACCGGTCAGCTAGCAGTTTCAACTGCACAAGCTGCAGGTGGAAGCCGATACCCTGTTAAGGAAAAGGGCGATAGAAGACGTACCTCTGTCTCAAAGAGGAAGAGGTCTGTACTCACGGTTCTTTCTGGTTCGCAAGAAGGACAAGAACGAGTTCAGGCCCATTCTGGATTTGCGAGAAGCAAACAAGTGGATTCGCAGAGAGAAATTGCGCATGCTGTCGTTGCATCATATTTATACGCAGCTGCAACAGGGAGACTGGCTGTGCGCTATAGACCTACAGGATGCTTACTTCCATGTGCACATTACACACAAACACAGGACGTTCCTGCGATTCCAAGTCGGCACCAATCATTATCAGTACACAGTACTGCCATTCGGGCTGAAGTTTGCGCCCAGAACGTTCTCGAAGTGCATGGCAGTGGTAGCTGCACACCTCAGGAAGAACAAGGTGTTTATCTACCCGTACCTGGACAATTGGTTGATCAAGGCCTCCTCCTTCTCGGAAGCTCAAGTGCACTTCCAGAAGACGTGCGTTCTCTTGAACAAGCTGGGGTTGCACATCAATATGTCCAAGTCTCTCCCGACTCCGGTCCAGTGCATACAGTACCTGGGAGCCTCCATCAATACGCTGTCAGCAAGCGTGTCTCCTTCGGAGGAGAGACGGTTATCACTCCTTCGGAAGGCTCAGGCTCTTATGACCACTCCATCTACAACAGTGAGGACGGTGTCTTCTCTACTGGGGTCGATGGCCTCTTGTATCTCCCTCACACCACACGCTCGACTGCACATGAGACCATTGCAGGAGTGCTTGGAGGATCAGTGGGATCAGAGAAAAGGATCTAAGGACAACGAGATACGACTGTCTCTGCATGCTCTTCAGTCTCTGAAGTGGTGGTGTTCAGCGGAGAATCTCCTCAGAGGGGTTCCCTTCCACAAGGACATTCCCACACAGACGGATGCGTCTCTCCATGGCTGGGGGGGCGCATTCCGGAGACTTACAGATACAAGGAACGTGGTCCCCGACGGAGTCCACATACCACATCAACTTCCTGGAACTCAGAGCTGTTCACTTGGCGCTGAAGGACTTTCATCCGTCCTTCCAGACCAACTATCTGCTTGTACAGACGGACAATACAACCACGATGTATTACCTAAACAAGCAGGGGGGCTCGAGATCGCACACCCTGTCGCAGGAGGCGCAGGCGATCTGGCTCTAGCTTCTAGCCAGAGGATTGACGATAACGGCTACCCATCTACCAGGTGTGCAGAATGTTTAGGCGGACGCACTGAGCAGACTGATTCAGGAAAACCACGACGAAGTACTAGGAGAAGTCTTCGCAAGGTGGGGGACTCCAGACGTAGATCTGTTCGCCACCGCCGAAAACAGCAAATGCCGAGACTTCGCCTCCAGGTAATACCAGCAGGGGACGCTAGGGAGTTACATGAGTTGAGATAGTCATGGATTTTCGTGAGGGAGGAGGGGGCATTGGAGTTTTGGAGTTCTGCATAGAACTGTTTAAAGGAATCAAGTATGCCTGAAGTGGATGTGGTGGCCAACCCGGCTGGGTTTCTTGTGGCCAATATAAGGGATCTGCTTCTTGTGCATTTTTGATAATTTGCAAGTCCTTTACCCACTTTATTGTGGTTACTTACTCTACCTTCTTTGATCACATCAATCCATTTTTGGGCTCTCTGACTTAAGTATTCCTACTGTTCTGGAAGCAGTTCAGATGGGTTGGCTGAGCCTTTAGATTGTCTGATTTGGGTACTTAGGGTTTAGATAGATTGGTCTAGTTTCTTGAGGCTACTTGAGATGACCTTATTCTTAACGGGTGTGATACACATCAGTGTCCCCCTTAACGTGGCCTTGAGGGCATCTCAACGTGTTGTGGGGAAAGTGTTATTTGGGGCGTTTTCTTTAAGAAGGTTCATGATGGCTCTCTCTATCGCTTTATAGTTAGGGTAGTCTAGGAGATCATCGTTCGAGCACCATTGCCGAGGTGGGGGGGTTTATTAAGTGCTATTTGAATTGAGACACTTACATGATCAGAGTTCACTATGGGCTCAATCTTTGGGGAATAGGACAGGTGGAGCAAAGAGTTGCGTACCATAATGCATTCTATTCATGTGAATGAGTGGTGGGACAAGGAATAAAAAGTGTAATCACTCCCGGTGGAATTATGAAGATGCCAGATGTCTAGTAGACTGTTATTTTTACAGCAAATTTAAAACAATTTGGGTGCGTTATTGCCTATAAATTTGTGGGCTGATATCCTGTCTAGATTACCGTCCATATGTAGATTAAAGTCCCAGCCCAAAATAATTTCCAGGATGTCCAGAAGGTTCGAGAGTTGTTTCTCTAGGTACCCCTAGAAATCTGAAGCATTGTCATTTGGTGCACACATGTGTACAATGAAGAACTCCAGACCTCTTGTTTTAGTCTTGGAGATGAGCCACCTGCCCGTCTGATCATGAGTGTGTGATATGGTTGAAAAATCCGATTTTTTTGAAGATTAGTGTTACTATCCTATTCTTTTTATGTGTGGACGGGAGGTGCCAACATATGCAGTCCATGAGCCGTAACATTTTGTGTCGTGAACAGATTTTAAAGGGGTCTCTGGTAGGAGGATGAAATCCCCTTCAGTTTGTTACATGAATCCACCACTATGCTTCGTTTAACTGGCTGGTTGAGCTACTTCATGTTCAGTGAAAGTATGTTCAAAGCATGGGCCATGGGGAGATTCTGGGGTCTTTTAGGGCAGCAGAAGGCAGTATAAGGGGGCCTGAGCCTACAGGGGAGGATGACTGCCAAGCATTTGGGTTCTCTGCAGTCGCCCATTGGTGATGGACATAAGTCATAGGTGTCTGTGATGTCCTGGGCCCTGCTAGGCAGCAAGGGGAAGTAGTGTGTGTGTGGAAGCACTGCCCAGGTAGCCGAAGGAATGGATGTAGGGGTCAGAGGAGAGGGTTAGCATAGATGAAGTAGATAGCGGAGAAAAGAAGAGCCAGAGGAGCAAAATCTTCAATTGACATTGTAATGAAATGAACAAAACCAAGTCCCCCCCCCCCCCCCCCCACGAGCCAACCCTCCACAGACTATGTTTAGGATGCATTCCCCCACCCATGTTCTATGTGGGTTACTTTGGATCACAAGCTGACTTGTCTCAATCTGGCCGTGTAGCTACCAGGCCCTGCAGATAGGCAGATTGATTTAGGTTTGTGGGAGCGAGTCAGTTGAAGGGGGGGTCAATTGAAAGGGGGGTCCAAGGGGAAGTAAATGGTATACTGAGTCCTGTGAGAAGGGAGCTGTTGCAAGGTTTTATTCAGATATCTGTAATTGGGGATGAACGGGAGTCAGGGGATCCCCATCAATAGGTGACAGTACTGATCAGGAATGATAGGTGGGGGCCAGGTGTCACATGCACATTCTGGTCAAATTAAATGAAGAATTAAAGACAATGCCCCAATGCAGGTTTGAGTGCTAGTGGTGCCGAACTCCCATAAGGCCTCTAAGACCGTTGTGGATTTGGAGACATCCGGAGTTGTGAAGCACTAGGAAGAAGATATTCCTTACAAAGAGCTAAGTATGGTGAGGGTTCTATGGTGAGGAAATAAGACATAGGTGTGCTAAGTGATCACATGTGACACCAAAGTGGTAAAAACAGTATAGTCCAATTATGATCTAATTATGGTTTTGCCATTCATTCATTTGGGAGAGGTGGGGTGGGGTGTTAGCTAGTAGTTCAAGAAAACACATAGTAGCTATCAAGTAGTGATAATCTTGTACCAAAATCCAAAACAGCTTTTGCATGGGTGACCAAGTATGGTACTGTTTCAACAAGTAACCAGGCATAATCCTAACCAGAATGAATAAGGAACACAATATCATCACCATACCGTACCTCATTATCATAGTAGAAGTGCGGTATCTCAGTATCACGTGACAGCATACAGACTTATTCATGTGTTGCGTGACTTTATAGATTATACAGTACATTATAATTATGCAGAGAGGCCCATATTACCCAAAAAAATTGAACATAGTTATCAAATATTTCTTTGAGCAGGAAAGGTAGAGTGCGAGTATTGTAGAGCAAACCAGTCAAGAGGCACTTAACCTTCACTGGGAACATCAAAACAAGCCATAAACTGGAGGGATAGCAGACATGCTGACAGACATATATGTTGATCTTGCGTATCTTAAGTGTCTGGTGAGTCAAAATAGGGTGCATGGATACAACCGTAGGACCAAACCGCGGATTACAGATGGGCCACAGATGTCAGGCCACGAAAAAAGGGCTTGATGACAAGGACTCAAGTCAGCGTGCTGGCAGTGGCACTACCCGATAGGGTAGTTCAGTGATCAGTGTAGGTTGATGGTATCTCCTGGTGTCGTCCGTCATCACAACATTGTTGGATCTGTCGGAGATACGCTGTAATCACCCTGGTTGGTACTTGCTCAATCAGCAAGAGGATAGGGGTTACAAGGCAAAATCCCAATCAACCTGGATGGGCTTTTGGTGGCCATTAACTGCTCTTTGCAGATGATACAGAAGAGCTCAGAAATGTTGTGGTTCAATTGGGTCAGTGATGAGTAGGGTTTTTCCTGGATGACAATCGGAAATTTTGAGGGGCGTGTGAATCTGTATGGGACGTTGTGATCCTTCAGGGATTAACGGAGGGCAGGAAACCTTTTCTAACTCAACTGTGTCCTTTGAGTAGTCTTGTGCAATATTGATTTTGGAGCCATTTCAGAGCACCTGTTGAAATTTTCTCATGAGCAAGTATGATTTCTGTGTGGTGATAGCTTAGTGGTTTGAATATCATGGCTCTAGGGCACAAATTAGGAGAAGTAGAGCGTTGATTGCCCATTGGTACTCAACGAGCTTGTTCTATCTTGAAGTCTCAGTCAAATTTGATTCCCAGGGTGCATGGTAACCAGATACCAGAAACTCAACACGAGTTTGCATCATCTTCCACTTTTACTAGTAGTCCAAAGATGCACGTAATCTCTCTGTGGTTCAGGTCTTCCAACTCTAGATATCTTTCATAAGGGATTTTGGGCCAGATGTAGGTAATTTCATTTTACCGATTCTAAAACACCGACTCATACCGAATCGGTATTTCAGAATCGGAAATTGAGATGTTGGTAAAAAATCGGAAAAAATTACAAATTCAGAATCACTCGGAATCTGAAATCGGTATTTACCGAATCTGTAATTTCCAAATCGGTAAATTCCGATGGGTTTTACCAATTCGGAATTTACCGATTCGGAAATTACCGATTCGGTAAATACCGAATCGGAAATTTGAAACTGACAAACATGTGAGCCTGTGAACCAATCAGTAACACCAACCACACCCAAAATCAAAGCTACAGTGGAATCAACCAATCAGAATCATGCACCCCTCCCCAGTACCTGGGAGTGGCCACACCCATGCAGGTGCAGAAACCAACAGTCAGGAGAGCAGGAGGACAGACAGAGGAGCAGGCTTCCCTGAGCTTACCTGAACAGCACCATGGAGAGTCAGGATGGACAGAGGGATGCAGCAGAGCGCAGGAGAAAAATTAAATTCAGCCCAGAAGAACTGCAGGTGCTTGTTGCAGAGGTTGTGAAACATTACAGCAAAATATTTGGGAAACAATCACTGCAAGTTGCCAAGTCTATTAAGCGCATTACCTGGATTGATATTCAGGCAAAGGTAAATGCCATTGGTGTCACCCACCGTGAAATTGATGATTTAAAAAAAAAAGGTGGTATGACTTTTGCATAATTACCAAAAAGAAACTAGCTGCCCACAGAAAAGAAGCTGCAGCAACAGGGGGAGGCAGAAACCGAGCACCACGACTCACCGGCATTGAGGAGCTTGTTGAATCCACCCTTGAGCCGGAATGCATCCATGGCATTGGGGACGCTGACAGCTCCGCAAGAGCTGCAAAAAAACAAGGTAAGATGCATGTACATCATCATTAACCCATGTACCTATTCCCCTTCCCCACTCTGTGTGCCTACATCACACTCCTGAACAGGTTTTACTAATGCCCAGCAAAGCATCATGGGAGGCGTAGTCATAGGTAGATAACTCTATGCAGTCAGCATACAATACAGCAAGGGATGCAACACACTACTAGCATAAGCAAATGAGAAGCAGGCAAATGTGTGATAGTAGTGTGATTTAATCAAGACACACAGGTGAACTACTCCACTGACACAATGTCCATGTCTGTCCACAGGAGAGTCATCGCGCAGCACATCAATGGATAGGGAGAAGAGGAGAGAAGAAGCTGGTCCCAGCACAATACAAGGAGGGAAGGACACAGAGCAGGCAGCCAAGACACCTGAGGACACAACCACAACACAGCCTCAGTCTCCTCTTTTGTTTGGGACTCAGGAGTCAGGAGCAGCTGCACAGTCCCCCACACCAACAACTCCGTCACCTGTGCAGGAAAGGACAAGGCGGCTTGATGTGCCCCCTCCCCACATTCTAGAAACATCTGAGGAGGAAGAGGAGGAGGGTGACATGGCAAGCAATGCACCAGAGTCAGCCAACGCTGAGCAGCAGCCCACTCCAAGAACTGTGCGGGCCAGTGTCCGAGGATGAAGGTCACGGGAGAGAGCTGAAGGGTAGTACGGTCAGAGGGTCTTCTGCGGTCTGGAGGCCACCATGGTCAAGGTCCAGCACCTGCAGGCAAAGGTAATGATGGGTGTTCAGAGGCAGGCGCGCAGCATCAACAACAAGCTTGAAAACATTGACAAGGGCATAGGAAACATTTCGGACAGCATGCAGTCGCTGACAAATGGCATGACAGACATGACCCAGTGCATTACTGTCCTGTGCGACAAATTGGACAGGGACCACTTGGAGAGGCGCAAGGCTCATGTGGATGTGCGGCAGCAGACAAAAGCCTTAAACCGATTTGCTACTGCAACCCCCCTGCTGTGCAGACGGTCAGTAGTGATGCAGGATGCTATTGCTCAGTGCTGCACCAATGTATCTGTGGGGATGGGCAGAGTGACCTCTGCCATGGAGCTCATGCTCACACAACAGACAGCCACTCGAGGCGACACATGTGTGGCGGAGAGTGAAGAATCCACCAGCGGAGTGGCGCAAGCACTCCTGTCCCAGAAATACGCAGGAGCGACAGGCGTCATTCGACAGAGACAGGCCACACCGAGAGCAATGACACACAGCCACATCAGTTCCACCCTGTAATCCGTGGACGTAAACATTGACTATGCCCTCCACCCAAAGGACAGGTCACGGTAGTGTTAACTGTAACCACCTGGTCATGGACATTGATATTTTGTGTAACCATTGTGTGGTATCATTGCACTTGCGTAGTGAAAATTAAACTACGTACATCATAATCTTAGCCTGTCTGTGTCTCATTACTTACTCAGAAATATTCCTGTGTAATCTCTGCCCGTCTTAGTCTCCCATCTGTAGCTGGTGCTGCTACTCTAGCATAGGGCTCTGCCTGTTCTGTGTCATCATCAATGTCCTCATGATGTGTGATATCACCCCTGTGCCTTCCTTGGTGGCGAGATTGTGTAACATGGCACAGGTCGCAATGATTTTGCAGCACAGGATTGGAGTGTACTGGCGTGCCCCTCCAATCTTGTGGAGGCAGCAAAACCTGCTCTTGAGGAGTCCAAATGTGCGCACCACAACGTTGCGTGTAGATCTGTGAGCCACATTGTAACGCCTTTCACTCCTGGTGGATGGGTTGAGGTAGGGGGTGAGCACAAAGGACCGCAGGGCATATGCACTGTCGCCTAGGGGGGAGAAAGATTGCCATTAGTTGCATGTACATGATGCATTAATCTACTGTGAGTGTTAGGGTGTGACAATGTCATTTACCTAGCAGGTATCCGTTTCCAAATTCTCCGGCAACTACGCATGTGTATATCCCATTTTTCTGGAATATGTACAAATCATGGGTACTCCCAGGGAATTTCACAATGATGTCTGTGATGATGTTGCCAGCGTTGCATATGACCTGCACATTGATGGAGTGCGTCGACTTCCGGTTCCTGTATATGTGTTCTGTGGCTGCAGGTGGACAGATTGGTACATGGGTGCCATCTATGCAGCCTATCACGTGAGGGAACTGTGCCAGTTGATAGAAATCAGTCTTGGTCTTTGCAAGTTCCGCAGGTGTGTCAGGGAATGAAATGTAATGCTCCATCCTCTGCATCATGGCGTCAAGGAGCCTCCAGAAGAAACGGGACAGGCAGCTCTGGGACACACCACCCACTGCAGCTATCACATTCTGGTAGCTCCCAGAGGCAAGCAGGTGTAGGCTGCACAGCACCTGCACATGGGGATGGCGTGGGCCCTGGGTGTTGGGTGCTCCAGGAGTGGGTGTAGGTCCCTGATCAGGTCCTGGATGGTTTGGGGATGTAGCCTGTACCTCTGGAGTATTTCTGGCTCTGTCAGTTGGAAAAGTGTTATCCTCTGCCTGTACACTTGTTCCTCCCTTTGCCATTCCCTCTCTCCTGCTGCCTGTAGTCTTTGCCGCCTTGCTATGACGTAGAAAGCCGCCATTCTGCTTACACTGTTGCATTTTGGGACTCTTTTTATAGCCTTCACCTGGTTACCACCTGCATACAATCCATGGTAAATACCGACTCCTAAATACCGAATTTCCGTAAATTCGGTATTTTCCGTGTTTCCTAAATCTCCATGCCCATTATTTTACCATTTCTTATTTACCGTTTTGGTAAATAAGAATTCGGTAATTGTGAAATCGGAAAATTCTGCATCAGTGAAAAACCGACTCATATTTACAGATTCGGAATTATACCGACTCATATTTACCGATTCGGTATAATACCGACTCATGTTTTCCGATTCGGTCAAAATTAGACTCCTACATCTCATTTCATGGATACCGGTCGGTAACTGTTGAAATTGCCGATTTTCGGCCGTTACCGACTGGTATTGGTTGACCTACATCTGGCCCCTAATCTTGTTGTCAGCCGTGTTCACTTTATTCTTTTTATGTTAAGCAGTGTCCTGTAATGTAGCGATCCTTGCTTCTGCCTCTGTGAGTCTGCTTGTCATGTTTTGAAAGTTGTTCCTTAAGGCTTGGATGTCGTGATATAGCATCTGTACTTATTTTTATCTCTTGGGCCAGGTCATATAGTGCTCTAAGGCACTGACGGCATTTTTTAGACAGGCACCTGAATCTTATTTGGTTTTGATGGGGGATGCTGAGAGAGAAGGATCCACCTTGATTTGCTTTCAAGTGGATTTGCTTTCCTTATTGTCCTCGGAGTCTTATCCCCTGTGGTCTTCCATTTTTAAATCTGTAGAGAGCACTGCATGCTGGTTTATGTATGATCTGTAGTGGTGTCTTTGCTTCTGTGCGCCTTTTGCCCCTCTAGGAATTGTAGAAATAGATTCAGTCACTTAGTAGAGGCGGAGCGATTTACCAGTGACAACAAAAGCCGGTAGCAGTTTCTTGTTTCACTGATATTAGCTAATTGGCCCTATATAGAGTAACATGTGAGCCGACAGGACTTGTTGCCTGTGGATAGTAAGAATGACTATCAGTAAATCACTGCGATGAGGTCATAGAGCTCAGGTTAAAAACACAAGGTGCGAACACACACTGATGTTTGACCCTACGTTTGAGCAAGTAGGACAATAATCAGGAAGCGTCCCCAAGCTTCAGGATGGGCGCAACAGCCATTTTATTTTATCTCCAAAGGAGGTTGAAGATAGAAATGGCACGTGTAGGCTCATGCTGAGAGGCAATTTTGCAGGAGGAAGGAGACTAGGGTTTGAAGTTCAAAAGAGATGTTCTTTGAGTATTCGCTGTGTCCCCTTCTAATTCTCCTGTAGCGCTCACTATGTGCAGCTAGTCCCCACAGAATACTTGCTGACTACCTGTCGCAGGTACGGGGACATCCACCAATTTATTTTGCTTCAATGGAGGGCAAGTGATTTTGATTGCAGGCCACAGGATCGTATAGCGCTGTGGTTGATGGTGGTGTTTGGTGGCAACACCTGGTCTAAAACGGGTCTGAGAGGACTACTTGTAGCCAGTCAGAGTTTCATTTGTATGATGAGATTGCAAACTGGCCTCAGGGCTTAGCCTTAGTGCTTACCATACACTGAGTCGCCCCTTGCCAGGAATAGCGCTGACATTTAATCGCCGGTCAGCCTGATGCGGCATCCATTAGGATTCATGTAGCACCCGAAGAAGACCATCTTGGAATAGATTTTCTTTAATAAACAACACTTTGCAAAATTTCTGGGCTTGGCATGCATCACACCAACCCTTTGCAAAATTGAATGAAAGGTATATTTTATTCAATGGTTTGCATTTACACCTTAGCTCCAATCATCAAAGATATTAGCGTGATGGAATTATAATACTTTGCTTGGTCTCTTTTAGATAATTGAAGACCTATTGCATGCAATCGCAATAACTAGTGGGCTTTGGGACTGCCAAGGACAGTTGCTGAAAGCTGCTCATTCTGTTAGGGATGGGCTGTAGGAACAACAACTTTTATTCTTGACAATCTCAATCGCTTGCTTTTGATTTGATGACTTCTTCCTTTTCTTGTATTTGTCCCTTCCACAGAGCATAGCTTCTTTAAAATATTGTTGACTCAGTAACTTGTACGCTTCCATGACTGGCATTCAGGGACCTACTTTTTTTGTCTTTTAGCACTTCATGGGAATGTATGTTTTTTCTTGCTCTCTCCCTCACGTGCTGCTCACCCCCTCAAATCCCCACCCCATCCAGTTTCATAAAATTATACTTTTTACTTTCACAGAGGGCCAGACATTTGCAATTTGCCACTGGCCTCTCCTTTAATGCAGACCCGCTCTTCCTTTGCCGCTCACACCGCCATATCGTTCTGAGAGGGACCGCAACTTCCAGCACTCCCCACGTGGCGCTTGGCCGCGAACATCACCAGGAAGTGCCAGGAGGCATTTCAAAAGTGGGACCCACTCTTCCTTTGCCGCTCAGTGCTCCACTTACCGGCTGTTATTTTCCAAACCGAGGGGACTACAATGCTTGACATCATCACCATATCAGTCCGAGGGGGACCGCAACTTCCAGCCCTCCTCACGCGGTGCTTGGCCGCAAACGTCACCAGGAAGCGCCAGGAGGTGCTTCAAAAGCGCGCGGGACGCATTCTTCCTTTGCCGCTCAGTGCTCCACTCACCGGCTGTTATTTCACAGTCCGAGGGGACCGCAACGCTTGGCTTTCTGCTTCTGCCTGCCATCATCGCCATATCGGTCTGAGGGGGACCGCAACTTCCAGCACACCCAACGCGGCGCTTGGATGCAAACGTCACCAGGAAGCGCCAGGAGGTGCTTCAACAGCGGAGGCGGGCTCCCCGGGCAAAGCCAGGGCGGGATGTTGGTCTGGGGCCCCCCTCCTCAGGATTGTACCCTCGGCTCCTGCCTGGATCTGTCTATGGCAACCATGGAGACTTAAACCACTAAAGTAAGTGAAGCATTGTCTTAGTATCTGCCTTCCTTTAATATAACTAGCAGCAGTAAGGAGTTAGGACTGGTCCTCGTCGTGGCTTAGCCCTGTTCAATATAGTGACTGCAATAATCGAAGCAAACTCTTGCCTGGAGAGATAGGTGGGCCTGCTTGTTTTGCCCCCTTCCCTGTCACCATTAACCGTTGGCATAGCTTATTTTGTTTACTTCATTTTTAGTTTTTGAGTCTTGACCCTCAGTCATGGTCAGGCGTGAAGTTGTACCAGCTACTGCCTTGGTGAAGGGAAAGACTGTCTCCACTGCGTCAGTAACTACCATGGACTCGTTTTTGCAGCGGGCTGCAGCAGTGATAGATAAGGAGATCGAGTTGGTCAACAGGCGCCTCTCCAGGTCTCCAACCAGTACTGTGCAACGTCCTCTTACAGACTTTCTTGCACCCCGGACGGAGGGCAACAATGAACCATCGAGCATAGCCAATAGCTCGGGGATCATCGAGATTTCACAGGTTGGCGAGGGGCCAACTAATGTGTTCTGTCCTCTGTAGAAAGACACCAGGAGCCAGGATGTATATTTAGGTCTTCTTTATTAATCTTCCAGTTCAGGTTACATCTCTCTTGACTCCAGCCAGCGTAGTATGGTACCAGCCCCACCAGGAGCAGCCTGCCTAGCTGCTCAGCCCATCTCTAACTGCCACATTCATCCCACTCAGTCACCCAGGCATTCCACGCATCACAGGCACACCAACATTCTAAGACCAAGTAACACTCTGGCTGAGCAGCTAGAGGCAGCAGGGCTAGAGTACATGTTATACTAGTAAATAGGATATAACATTATCCCTTTTTCTTTAAACAAAAGCAAAAAGGAAACGAGAGAACTAAGAACAGGTAAAGTAATTGAACGAATCTCAAAGATGCAGCAAAAGGACAAAGCATCAAAGAAAAATCAATAATAGTACAAATCCCTAGGATGCAGCAATGAAGACAAAACATCACAGGAGAAAGAACCATTAGGTAAAGAAAGGATGGTTAAGATAAAAAACAACTGAATAACAATATCCCCCATCCCCCTTAAAAAAGAGAATTTTAAACATATTGAAGCATAATCCACAGCGTAACATTGAATAGCACTAAAGACAGTAGAATACCCTGCGACTACAATCCCAAGAATAAGGGAACTACCACAATATGGGACAACGACCCATGACACTGTGTGAGGGGCTAGCACCCAAAACACAACCTAGTTGTAATTTTGTACTGCGCGCAACTGTAAGAGGTGTATACCTAGGTTGTACATTAGTACTGCACACAACTGACAATGGGATATGAACCCATATCCAACCCTGTGAAAGGGTTACACAAAATGATTTTGCATGGGAAACAAAAACAACCCCATGACCCAAACCTCCTAAAGAGGTTACGAACTGGGACACAACCCCCCTCAATGTTTGACAAGAGGTAAAGATAGCGATATGGCTATTGCCCAGACCTACCCCTAATTTAAGGGATAACTGTGATGACCACCACCAAACACAAGGATGTGTAACACTAATTAGCGCAGAACTGTGGCGTCACTTCTCACTAAACTGTAGCAGCTGTGAAATATTAGCGAATAGTGAGCGATTACCCTCCCAAATGAAACTATATGAACACACTGGAGCACTGTACTCTCCAAATTGACACTCTGCACAAAGTTTACACAGTACAGTCCACATTTTCACTTTGCAGTTGCGCACGCTTAAAAAATTAATATCCAAACACTATCTGCATGAAATACGCATCTTAGATTAAAAATTCTTCATGCAAATACCTCCTTATAATTATATGCTTACTAAGTTGCTCGACAGAATAAAGGCATCCAACCTCAAATTCACAAAATCATTTTCTAACATATGTCTGATGATATTCTGTGACGAACATGCTGTAAATAAAATAAAATTCAAAATGTAATAAAGCACATATAATGAATCAAAAACGATTTTAAGCTCAAAGTTTGTCAAAGACAAATACTGTAAATAACACAGCAAAGCCACCCAACTGCAATGCTGCAGAGTTCCATTAAAATTTTTCCATCTTCTAACACAGGAAGCCTTTCCCTCGAAAATCCATTCAGCGCTGAAGGAAGAAGAGATTTATATCACAGCTTGAGCCAAGCTGTAAGGAGAAACTGAGACTGCTTTCCCGCACTCGGAACACAGCGATATCACAAGCAGAGATTAATTTCGTCAATTACTTTAAAGCTGTGAAGAAAACAGACACAGCTCTGACGTGCAGACAAGCTTCAAGCATGCATCCTACAGTGTTTAGGAGTGCTCAATCACATTCAAGAATGACTGATGACGCAGACAGATCACCGAATCCCTTTGCTGGATTCTACTGCGTCATCAGTCTAAACAAGCAGCTGACCGATGAACAGCTCCGGTTCCAACAAACTTCCACCAAGCACTTTTAGCACACAGCTGATGTCAATTAGGCAGCCCACGATCCTTAAGTGTCAGTTGGTGGTGGCTCTGCTCGTTGGGGCTGTCCATTGGAAGGATACTAGTGGGGCTGGCGCTGGCTTGCCTGGAAATACATTCTTTGTAGTAGTAGTTGCTTGTAGGATCTCTGGTTACTCTTGTAGTTCTCTAGTTTCTTTGTTTGAATGCTGTACCAAGAGTCTCTAGGGTTCAAGTATGCCCCTCGTCGCCAAAAATATGTTGTGTCCAATGTAGAAAGACACAAGGAGCCCGGATGTATACTTAAGTCTTCTTTATTAAGGCTTCAGATTAGGTTACATCTGTCTTGACTCCAGCCAGCCTAGTGTGGTACCAACCCCACCAGGAGCAGCCTCCTAGCTGCTCAGTCCATCTCTAACTGCCACATTCATCCCACTCAGACACCCAGGCATTCCACACATCACATGCACACCAACATTCTAAGACCAAGTCAAACTCTGGCTGAGCAGCTAGAGGCAGCAGGGCTAGAGTACATGTTATACATTTAAGTAGGGTATAACATAATGTGTTAACAGCCTCCACTGAGTAAGCACCTATGCCTCTTCTGCCAATTATTACAATATGTAACAAAGGGGTCAGTGAATCTATACCTCCCCTGGAAATTGGTGTTAAGGCAAATAGCAAGCCCCTGGATTCAATTCCAGCTTCTAGCAGTGAAGATGCTATCCTTGCAGATAAAGGGAATTCACGGTTAAAACGTAGTTTTAAACATAAATGTCAACTGATCGGGGGGAAAAGCGAAGAAATCAAAAACTAATCTGGTCCCAAAACCCCGGTGCCCGCCTTGGTCCCCTCTATGCCTACCTCTATTTTGGATCTTCCCGGGGCGCTGGAAGCCTTCCAGGCAGTAATGACCAGCTTACTGAATTTAAAATTGAGCCCCATTGTGAAGAGTCTGACTCAGATCGAGAAAACCTTAGTAACATGGAACACTAATGTCTTACCTCCCTTGTCAGAAGGGTTAAAGACTAATCAGAGCCAGAGTACTGCAAGAGTCCCTGGAGTACGGACAAACCGAACACTACTGGGGATCAGGAACATAATCAACCTCAGATGCAGTCTGTAGTACAGGGGGGCTTGGACTTAGGAGTATGGTCACTAGCGAGAGAGGGGATATCCCTGTACAGGCTAATGTTACGGGTGAAAGTCATTGCTCAAGGTCCCAGATGATGGGTGGTGAAGTGGCCCAGACATCTAGATTTCCAGTTATTGACTTACCTCCTGAATCCACCCCATATGTAGTTGTCCTGGGGAATGTTCCATCTCTCCCCTGTGGGATCAATGAGGATTATGGCCAGCTAAAAAATAAAGTATTGCGCTGGCTATCTTTTAATACTGTTTTGAGTGAACGGGTGGCCAAGAATATCATCACGGTGCGCAGAGTCAGCTGGATTGGCAGCTCAGGTGAATTGGACACTGGCAACTGTCTTACTATTAATTTTTATGGCCCACAGCTTGCTGGTAGGATTTTGTCTAGGGACAGATACCCTGCCTTTCCAAGGGCTGGGTCGGTTATAAGGGCTCTACCACTGTCTTTCTTTTATAAACCTGATTCACCCATGGATGTCCCTAGAAACTTTTCTATGGAAGCTCACCAAGTTTGGTGGTCACAAAGATTTCCACCTGCACCTGCGCAATTGCCTACTTCACTAGCTCATGCAACATCCCTGTCTGGCTGGCAGTATATCGCCCCTCCTAATCTGGAGTTAAGTAATAGATTAATTTCCTTGGCAGGGTTGGAAATGAAATGAAAATGATTTTTATAAAGCGCACATAGCTGCCCTGAGGCGTCCAAGCGCTGAGATTGCAGCTGAGACTGTGGTTGCTTGAAGGACAGATATCCACCCGAACTATTGATTGTTAAACAGGAGCGTTTTCAGCTGTTTGCGAAATGAGGTAAGATCGGGTTGGACCTTAAATGCTGGGGGAGAGCATTCCACATCTTGGCCACATTATAGGAAAAAGAGCGGCCTCCCGATCTTGTTTTCTTTATTTTAGGAACAGTGGCCAGAGTGGCATGGGTTGAACGCAGCTGTCTGGCAGGGTGGTAGGGCGTAATGAGGGATTGATTGATTACTGGACCTAAAGACCAGAAGGCCTGATGTGCAATACAGAGGGATTTAAAGCTGACTCTTTCCCTAACGGAGAGCCAGTGTAGTCTCCTTAGCCCAGACTTTACTGATGATCTGCGGGGGATTTGTAAAAGATTCCGGGCGGCGCAGTTTTGTATCATTTGCAGTTTGCGCAAAGTGAAGTCAGGGGCTCCCAGGTATAAGACATTCCCGAAATCCAGCCGGGATTGGATCAGGCCCAGAACCACGGTCTTTCTTGCTTCAAAGGGGAGTAGAGGGAGGATCTTTCTGATGACTCTGAGGATGCCGAAGCAAATGGCAGATAGTCTTTTTGCCTGCTGGTCAAATGACAGGGACCTATCCAGCCAGATACCAAGGCTCTTGATGGTATCCTTGGGTGGCGGGACAGGACCTAAGCAGGTTGGCCAAAAAGCATCGATGGACGATGGTGCGAGCTGACCTAGAAGCATGAGCTCAGTCTTGTCTCTGTTGAGTTTGAGACAAGACTTGGTCATGCAGCTCTTGACTGTCACCAGACAGCCTGCAAGATCCACGCCCACTAAGGAGCCCCCTTCCTGGGCCAGAGAGACCACCAGCTGAGTATCGTCCGCGTAGGTAATGATCTTGATACCATACGGATGGACAATCTCAGCCAGTGGCCTCATGTAGACGTTGAATAACGTCGGTCTCAACGAGGATCCCTGCGGGACTCCACAGGCCAGAGACTCACTCGTGGAGATGGCAATGCCCTCATATACCTGGAAGGATCTGTCGTTCAGGTAAGACCTGAACCGCTCCAGGGCTCTGTCAGATATTCCAGTATCCAGGAGACGCTGCAAAAGGATGCCGTGGTTAACAGTATCAAATGCAGCGCTCAGATCGAGGAGGATGACTGCCACCGTTCCTCCCCGATCTAAGATTTTCCTGGACTCCTCTGTGACAGCCAGTAATGCAGTCTCGGTCCCATGCTTGGGCCGTAAGCCTGTCTGGGAGGGGTTGAGCAGCTGGTTTTGTTCAAGAAAGGTTGTTAATAGACCATTTATGTATTTCTCAAGAATTTTGGCTGCCCAGGGCAGCAGGGAGATCGGGCGAAAGTTGTTAAGATTCTTAGTGTCCAAGTTGGGTTTTTTGACAAGGGCCCTCACCATGGCCTGTTTCCAAGCCACTGGGACAGTGCTGGTGGAGATCGAGGTGTTAAGTACTTCTAGCAAGGTAGGGAGGATGGTCTGTATAGCAGAAACTAGGATATGTGGAGGTGCTGGGTCACTGGGGAGCCCGATTTCACCTGTCGCATAAGGGAGGCGAGTTGGTCCGCATTCATCAGGGGAAATTCCGCCAACACAGGGGGACAGTTGGATTTGTTTTCTTGTAGGGGACAAAGAGGTATCTCCTTCGGTCTAATCTGCTCTGAGGATGGAAATGAAGAATATATAAGATCGATTTTATGAAAGAAGAAATTAGCCAGATCTTCACAGCGGAGCAGAGGATTTCCATCGATTAGTGGAGGCGTTGGGAGGTTAATGAGATTTTTTACAATTTTGTAGATCTCCTTGGAGCTGGAACTGGCCTGGTTGGAGGAGTGTGACTGACAGAGGAACCTTATACCTTCTGGTATTGAGCCCGATCCTAATACACAGCATTCCCCAGGGGTAGCTGAGGGGGCTCCAAGTGTATCTGATTGTGAGCCCGATTCTAATAAACAGCATTCTGAGGTGGTAGTTGAGGAAGCCCCTTGCTTATCTGCTAATAATATCTTATTGTGGAATATAGCGGGTTTTGCCAAAAAGATTCAAGACCCATTATGGTTGCAATTTGTGAATTCATTTTCTGTGATTTGTTTACAAGAAACGTGGTTGGTGGTCTGTGATTTATTCTTGGAGGAATGTAAGGCTTTTTTTGTGCCAGCCTCTACCTTGTTGAGCGGAAGAGCGAAGGGTGGCTTTGTTACTTATATATCTCTGGCAGTCGATTGCCAGATCCAGGTCGTGGCGTCTCCAAGTCCAGGAATACAGGCGCTGATACTAAAAAGGGGTGCTACGGGATTGAATTGCGATTCTCCTATTACCATCACTAGAGAATCTGGATTTCATTAAAGACACGGAGGCTCACATTATGCATAAAACTTTTAATGCGTCTCTAAGCAGCCGCATACATCACAATTAAAAGGTTCCATAAAGAACATTCATAACAAATAAAGGGCATGAGCCAACAAGAGACTGCCTCTTTTAAATGTGGAAATACAGAGAAGTCCGTAAAAGAACACTTCATCTTGAATAAATCCGTAGAAGCCAAAACTGCAGAAGGATCCAATCATTTTGAATTTAAGAAGGATTATCTGAAAAGGAGAAAAATGTAAACTTGGAGCAAACCAAACTAGATAATAACAATGCATCACAATGAATACAAATGCAAGAAGTTAGATGTAAAACATTTAGAAAAGGTAATACATAGCTGTAAACATAGTAACATCACATCACATCCCAGGGAGGGATGGGTGGGATAATGTGAGCCTCTGTGTCTTTAATGAAATCCAGATTCTCTAGTCATGGTAATAGGAGAATCGCAATTTCATTACAAGAAAGGAGGCTACATTATGCATGTTGGTAGCTTTGTAAAACAACATCAGACATATGTTCTATAGGTCTACAGTAATGTCGAGCAAATGTGCTAGCGTTTGACCAATCAGCAGCTTTAAGAATATCGTCAAGCTTACCACCAGACCAGAGGGATTTGCTGGCCATAGCACCCCTGAGAGAGTGAGCCTGAAACTTACGTAAGTCAACACCTGCTAAGGTCATAGCTGTTTTAACCCACCTAGCAATGGAAGTAGAGGAAATAGCTTTATGAGGTCTAACAAAGGAAATAAGTAATTGTTTGACATCAGGGCTTCGAAGAAGAGACATTCTTTGGTCATACTCCTTTAAACAATCAACAACACAAAGTTTAGGACAGGAGTCAATGCGGGGATAAAAAATAGAATCGCACATAGTCTTAGTTCTTCTATAAATTTCAAATTTCACACCAAACATGTTGTAGTACCTAAAAGAAATGTCTAAAGCTTTAACATCGAAGACATGAAATAAGGCAAAGAAGAGAGGAAAGTTTGATAGAGAGGAATTTCCTGTTAAGGGAAGTGTTATCAGGCCAGCTGGTAAAAAGGTCTAAAATCAAGTTAACATCCCAAAGAGAATCGTACTTTGCTTTTGGAGGTCTTCTTAGACGGATGTTCTTCATAACTCTACAAATGATAACATTCTTACCTACCGTTTTACCATTCACAAGAATATGACCAGCAGATGTAGCAGATCTATAGCAATTGATGGTTCTATAGCTAAGACCTCTATCAAATTGTTCACATAGGAAATTAACTACATCGACAATAGGCGCCTCAAGGGAATCCAGATTCCTTTCCATGCACCAACAAACCCAGGTTCTCCAGATGTTGTTGTATCTGTAGTGGGTGCCTGGAGACCATGATTCTGAGAGGAGAGTTGAAGCCGTAGACGAAAGTCCTGAGATCTCGTTTGATCTCCTGACACTTTCCAAGCAAGAAGGCTCAAACTCCCTGTCTGTATTAGAGGATGAATTTCGCCATCTATGCCTGTAAGGAGATGATCGAAGCAAGGGATTAGGAAGGGAGTCTCGCAAGCCAGCTCTAGAGCTATTGGGAACCAAGCCTGAGAAGGCCAGAAGGGAGTCACTAGAACAAGGGAGCATTGTTTGATTCTCACTTTCTGTAAGACTCTCTGAATCATGGCAAAGGGGGGAAAGGCATAAGCCTTTAGATCCTTCAGGATTGAAGAAAGGCGTTCACGGCTAGAGCACCGGGATCAGGCATTCAACTGAAGTATTTTTCCAGTTGAAAGGTTAATCTGCTTGCAAAAAGATCTATATCCAAAGGTTCCCAAACTGAGTTCAGACAGTTGAAAATGGTAGTGTTGAGTTTCCAATCGCTGTGATCTTTGAGGAATCTCGAGTTCCAGTCTGCTGAGATGTTCCCTTTGCCTGAACGGTATTCTGCTTTCAGAACAATTTTGTGTTCTAGGCAGAACATCCAAAGTTTTTTTGCCAGATTCGAAAGGTCCACAGACTTTGTGCCACCTAAGTGGTTTATATAGGCTACTGCAGACATGTTGTCCATCTTCAAAACGACAGATCTTCCTTGCAGGGAGTGTTTGAAACTCATCAGGGAGTAAAGACCAGCTGTGAGTTCCAAATAATTTTTTTGTTGAGAGGATTCCTCCATTGACCAAGTTCCACCGGTATTCTGGTTCAGCAAGGCAGGCCCCCCATCCATGCAAGCTGGCATCTGATTCCAGAACGAATTCTGGTTTGGTACCAAAAATCGCTTTCCCGTTCCAAGCTTCTAGGTTTTCCAACCACCAGTTCAATTCCAGCTTGACATCTAGGTCTAGGGAGATGTGATCTTCGTACCAAAGACCGGATCTTAGAGCCTGCACTTTCACTCTCTGGAGGGCTCGATAATTCAGGGGTCCTGGAAATATTGCTTGGATAGAGGAAGAAAGAAGACAGCGGAGTCTTGCGAGTTCTCTGAGGGGAAACTCTTGGAGTTTCAGGACACGACAAATTTTTTTTTTGATTTTGGTAATCTTTTTTGAGGGGAGAAAAAGGAGACATTTGGATGTATCCACAGTGAAACCCAAAAATTCTGTTGACCTTGAAGGGGTCAGAACTGACTTCTCCTTGTTGATGACATTTTCTAGGAGGTCCATAACTGTTTTCAGGTCTTGAGAAATTTGAGAAAATTCTTGAGACATAATTAGAATGTCGTCTAGATAGATGATCAAACGTATACCTTTCTCTTTGAAAGGAGACGATTGGTCTCATAACCTTGGTAAAACACCAAGGGGCAGAAGAAAGACCGAAAGGAAGGGCTTTGAACTGGTACAATCGATCTTTCCAAAGGAATTAGAGAAAGGGTGAGTGAATTTTGGCCATATGAATGGTGAAGTAGGCATCTTTCAGGTCTAGTTTTACTAGCCAATCTCCTTCCAGAAGAAGATCCCTTAAAAGGTGAATCCCTTCCATTTTGAAATGCCCGTACACCAAAAACTTGTTGAGATGTTTTAAGTTTATAACAGGTCTCCATCCCTTGTCTTTTTCTTCACGAGGAAAAGGGTGCTTATGAATCTGAGTTGCTCTAGGTGAACTTCTAAGATCGCACCTTTCTTGAGCATGGAAGAGATGTCTTCCTCTATTATGTTCAATCAATCAATCAATCAATCATCGAATTTATATAGCGCACTAGTTACCCAGAGGGTCTCAAGGTGCTGGAGGGGGGGGGGGGGGGCTGTTACTGCTCGAACAGCCAGGTCTTGAGTTGCTTCCTGAAGGCGAGGTGGTCCTGGGTCAGGCGAAGGTGGGTGGGGAGGGAGTTCCAAGTCTTGGCGGCGAGGTAGGAGAAGGACCGTCCCCCTGTGGTGGTTCTACGGATGCGGGGGACGGCAGCGAGGGCGTGGCTGGTCGAGCAAAGCTGGCGTTTGGGAGCGTAGAAGTTGAGGCGGCTGTTGAGGTATCCTGGGCCTTGGCTGTGTAGGGCTTTGTGTGCGTGGGTGAGGAGACGGAAGGTGATTCTTTTGTTGACCGGGAGCCAGTGCAGATCTCTCAGGTGCCCGGAGATGTGGCTGCGACGGGGGATGTCCAGGATGAGTCGTACTGAGGCGTTCTGGATCCGCTAGAGTCTCTTCTGGAGTTTGGCGGTGGTTCCGGCGTAGAGGGTGTTGCCGTAGACCAGACGGCTGGTGACGAGGGCCTGGGTGACCGTCTTCCTGGTCTCGGTGGGGATCCACCGGAAGATCTTGCGTAGCATGCGCAGGATGTTGAAGCACAACGAGGAGACGGCGTTGACTTGTCTGGTCATGGAGAGGGAGGAGTCCAGGATGAAGCCCAGGTTTTGTGCGTGGTCTGTTGGTTTGGGTGTGCTGCCTAGGGCGGGGGGCCACCAGGAGTCGTCCCAGGCGGAGGGTGAGGATCCCAGGATGAGGACTTCCGTCTTGTCCGAGTTCAGTTTCAGGCGGCTGTTCTTCATCCATTCGGCTACCTCTTTCATCCCTTCGTGAAGGTTGGCTCTGGCGGTGGCGGGGTTGTTGGTAAGGGAGAGGATCAGCTGGGTGTCGTCGGCGTAGGAGATGATGTTGAGGTTGTGCTGGCGTGCGATGTCTGCGAGTGGGCTCATGTAGATGTTGAAGAGGGTTGGGCTGAGCGAGGAGCCTTGAGGGACGCCGCAGATGACTTTGGTGGCTTCAGATCTGAACGGGGGGAGGCGGACTCTCTGTGTCCTCCCGGCGAGTAAGGAGATGATCCACTCCAGTGCCTTCTCCTGGACTCCGACGTTGCTGAGGCGTTGTACTAGGGTACGATGGCAGACAGTGTCGAAGGCCGCGGAGAGGTCTAGGAGGATGAGGGCCGCTGTTTCTCCGTTGTCGAGCAGCGCTCGGATGTCATTGGTGACTGCAATCAGGGCGGTCTCGGTGCTGTGGTTGGCCCGGAAGCCAGACTGCGAGGGGTCGAGGGATCCGTTCGTCTCGAGGAGGGCGGCCAGCTGCTTGTTGACGGTCTTCTCGATGACTTTTGCAGGAAACGGGAGCAGCGAGATGGGGCAGTAGTTCTTGAGGTCGGTGGGGTCAGCTGATGGTTTCTTGAGTAGAGCGCTGAGTTCGGCGTGCTTCCAGCTCTCCGGAAAGGTAGCGGTATCGAAGGAGGTGTTGATGATGTCCCGCAGGTGGGGTGCGATGACAGCGTCGGCCTTGTTGAAGACGTGGTGAGGGCAGGGGTTGGTCGGAGATCCGGAGTGGATGGAGTTCATCGTGCGGACGGTGTCTTCGGTGCTGATCGGAGTCCAGGCGCGGAGGGTGGTGGTGGGGGGCGGTGGTTCGGTCGTGGTGTTCGTCGGTTGGGTGCTGAAGCTGTTGTGTATGTCCGCGATCTTGTTGTGGAAGAAGGAGGCGAGGGAGTTGCAGAGGTCTTGCGAAGGGGTGATGTTGTTGTTTCCAGCGTTGGGGTTGGAGAGCTCTTTGACGATGTTGAAGAGTTCTTTGCTGTTGTGTGCGTTGTTGTCCAGTCGTTCCTTGAATGCAGTTTTCTTGGTGGCGTGGATGAGTTGGTGGTGTTTTCGGGTGGCGAGCTTGAGGGCAGTCATGTTGGCCGGAGTTGGGTCTCTGCGCCAGGTTCTCTCAAGGGCTCGGCAGTTCTTCTTGGAGCTCTTGAGTTCGTCGGTGAACCATGGGGCTTTCTTGCTGCCGGGTCTGCTAGGCGGGGTCCTCAGGGGGGCGAGCTCGTCTGCGCAGTCGCTGATCCACTTCGTGAGGTTGGTGGCCGCCTGGCTAGGGTTCGTTGTGCTGGTGGGAGGGTTCATGCTCAGGGAGGACGCGAGCTGGTCGGCTGTGATCTTGTTCCAGTTCCTGCGTGGAACCTGTTGCTGGTGGTGGTGGATCGTGGTCCTTGCGAAGCTGAAGTGGACGCAGCTGTGGTCCGTCCAGTGGAGTCCGGTGGCGTGGCTGAAGGCGATGTCCTTGCTGGATTCGAAGACGGGGTCGAGGGTGTGTCCGGCGTAGTGGGTGGGGGTTGTCACCAGTTGCTTGAGTCCCAGGTTGGCGAGGTTGTCCAGCAGGGTGGTGGTGTTGCGGTCGTTGTTGTTCTCCAGGTGGAAGTTGAGGTCCCCGAGGAGGATGTAGTCAGCGGAGCAGAGGGCGTGTGGGCTGATGAAGTCGGCGATGTCTTCGCTGAACTGTGTGCGTTGTCCAGGGGGTCTGTAGATGAGGGTGCCTCTGAGGGTGGTCTTCGGGTTGATGTGGACTTGGAAGTGCAGGTGCTCGGCGGTTGTGAGGGTGTCGTCGGTGTTGGTCGTGATGCGGATGGAGTTCCTGTGGACGATGGCGATGCCTCCTCCGGTGTGGTTGATGCGGTCCCGTCGGATGATCTTGTAGCTGTCTGGGATGGCGATGGCGATGTCAGGCGCAGAGGAGGCGTTCATCCAGGTTTCCGTGAAGAAGGCGACGTCTGGGGCTGTGGTGTCGAGCAGGTTCCAGATCTCGATGGCGTGCCTGTGGACAGAGCGGGTGTTGAGCAGGATGCATCTCAGGTGGCTGCTGCTGTTGCTCGTCGAGGTCTTGGGCACTGCTGGAGTGGTGCAGGTCCGGATGCAGGTGAACTTGCTGGAGTTGCAGCAGAAGGGTCCGTGGGTGCGTCTCGGGGTGGCTCGGTAGCATCCTGGGCTTCGGCCGGCGTTGAGTGCGTTGAGGGTGGCGGCGTCGTACGTCCGGCGGGTGGGCTGGGATCTGTGGGGGCAAGGGGTCCTGGCGCTGGGTGCGGTCCAGGCGCGGACGGGCGTAGACGGGCTTACCTTTGGCGCACCTTCGGCACTCAATCGGTGCTCCCGCTGCACGCGTCCGCTGCGCGGTCGCTCTGGGGACGTCATAAGAAGGGAGCCGGTCGGGAGGGTCTGCGGGGAGGCGGGAGCACGAGCCAATCGGCTGTCGGGGGGCGGGGCCACGGGCTGGGGCGGCGGGAAAAGCTGGAGCTGCTGTTCGGAGGGGATCTGGAAGTTTTTTGGAAGAAAGGACTGCGTCGGAATTTCTGTGAAATCTATTTCGAAGCCTCTGATGGTGTTCAGGACCCAGGGATCTTGAGTGATTTTTTTCCAGTTCTGAAAAAAGAACTTGAGTCTCCCTCCCACCTCAGAGGGGAAAGAAAGAGGGGAAGGAGGAGTAAGAGTACTCACTTGTTGAGACGTTGGTGGAGGATTGGCTGCGAGATCTATATCCTCTTGAGCGCATGCCACGTCCTCTCTGGGGAAAGAACTGCGAGTTATTGAACTGCTGGAAGCCTCTTCCGATACCTCTTGATCTTGCGGAGGGCCTTTGGTTAAATCGGCCAGAAGAGAGGCCCCTTCTTCCGGCCTGAGCAAAAAGGTTGGTATTAAAAACCTTATGCATGTTCTGTTGGGCTTTATCCAAAGCCGTAAAGGTAGAGACATATTTTCTGAGAGTTTTCATGAGATCTTCGCCAAACAATAGACCTTTTGGATTTTGAGAGGTCTCCTTATCGGCCATGTCTGAAAGCTTAGGATTTATTTTAGTGAGCACAACTCTACGTCTCTCAGCATTTAAGCTGGCATTAGCGTTCCCAAGGAGAATTAAAGCTCTCTGGCTCCAGCCTCTGATTAAATCAACATCAAGGGGGGTACCATTGAGGTGGCTCTCCTCCGCTGCGTTGATAATCCTAGCCAAAGGGCCTAAGACATCCAGGACACGGTCCTGACAGACTTTGAGGGACCTCTCCATACCTTTGCGAGGATCCCATCCAAGTTTAAAAAGAAATTTTATTAATTTGGGGTCCAAATTAGGAGTTTGGCAGACCTTTTCATCAATGGAAGGTCTTGAGCACTCAGCCCGTAGGATATTGCGAGTGTTGCATTCGAGAGGAAATCTAAACCATTTATTAATAAATTTAGACACGTGCTCGTGAGGCCACCATTCTGAACTCCTAGGGTGTTTAAGATTGAGGGGAGAGAACATTTACCTCCCCGAAAGGGTCAAGAATGGTATCTTTTGTACCAGAAGAAGATTGAGGAGGGTTAAAAAGTTCCTCATCGTAGTCATCATTTAAGTCAAGGATATATTCGTCAGGTGAGTCTGAGGAATTATCATCTCTGAGATCATTGTCAAGTGTAAGGCCATTAGCACTTTGATTTTGTGTGCCTCTAAGGACACCACAGTACCTTGTGCCGCGAGGGACACCATAATAAGTCGTGCGCGATGGACACCATGATGAGTCGTGCCGCGAAGGACGCCAGGATGTATTGAGGTGCGGGGACCTCCCAGACATTGTGAGGTGCGAGGACCTCCCACAGTGCTGTTAGGGGCCAATTGTTCAATGTTTTTGACCTTCTTTGATCTTTTACCCCTCAAATCGTCAATATTAATCAGGAGAGATAGATCTCTTTGAAGACATCACCTTCCTTATGGAATTACGCATGCAGGATTCTACTTCATCATTTAATACTCTCCTAAAGTGTTCGCTCTCGACATTGGGAATAGGGGCAGAAGCTCCCTCAGAATCTGACTCAGACATGAGTAATAATGAATAGGGGAGGTTGATTGTTTCAGAAAAACAATTATGGCCTTTCTTCTTCTTATTTTTTTACATAGTATGTAATATAAGAGGCGGAGCTAAGCAAGGAGAGTCTTTTTTTTTTTAATAATGAAGGCCAATAAATTCAAATATTAGGTGCCAAAGATAAGACTTGCCTTTTTTTCCAACGAGGTGCAGCTGATCGCGAAGGTCGAGTAACGGACTCAAAATCGTTCGCGATCAGCTGCTACCCCAGTGGCCATGGAAACCGGCATCACGCGCCAGAACATGCCATAATGCTCGACGCTAGGGGAAGGAAAGGACCTAGGCAACACGCTTACACAACGCGGTTGCCGCCGAGGATCCTTTCCTCTAAACAGCATGGAAGCCCTACTCGCGCTTGGAGCGCGATCATTACACGGTAGCCAAAATATGAGAAATGCGATTTGAACGCTCGAGGACAGCAAACGGGGAGAGATCGTTTTAAGGAAGGGTTTGAAAAGAGGGAGGCAAGTGGCAACTTTAATGTGTAACAGTAAAATATCGACGGGGAATATTTAGTACGGCGAATACTTACGCGCCCGAAAGCAAAAAACTGTTAGGAAAAGTGGGTACATATACATAGCACTGTATCAATATGTATAAATGTAAAGTAATGACCAAAGGGAAAGAAGGAAGGGGGAATTTCCATAAATTGGAAATCAGTATGGAGGCAGGTGGGAAAAAGGAGGGAGGGAATAATAGCCCAAACCACCAAATACCACCAAATAATGCCAGATAATAACATTAAAGATTTATTTATTTATTTATTTGTGGTATTTGTAGAGCGCGATACTCATCCCGAGGGATATCAAGGCGCTTATACCTGGACTGAGACTACCGCCAGTTAGCACTAAGGCGGTCCTTAAAGTTTGGGAAAGAGGAAGGTTTTTAGTTTTTTTCGAAACAGGAGGTAGTTAGTGGTAAGTCTTAGGTCTTGAGGGAGCTCATTCCATTTCTTTGCTGCCAGGTAAGAGAATGAGCAACCCCCGGTCCTTGTTTTATATATGCGTTTAGTTCTGGCGAGGGCAGACTGGAGTGAACGCAGATTTCTTGTGGGGACCTAAAATTCAATCTTCCCCTGGAGAATCGTAGGACCTGTCTTATGGAGGGCCTTGTGAGCATGACCAAGCAGTTTGAAAACCGCTCTCTGGCGCATCGGCAGCCAGTGCAGTTTCTTCAGGCACTCCGAGGCAGAGTCGAACTTGCCTTTATTGCAGATAAGTTTAGCCGCCGAGTTCTGTAGTACTTGTAAGCGTGAGAACAGATACTCGTTCATGCCCACAAACAACGCGTTGCCGTAGTCCAGACGGCTAACTAACAAGGCTTGAGTGACGGAACATCTAGGGAAATAGTCTGGCAAGAAGCTTCAAAATGGAGAAACCTTTGCCACAAAGGGATCGCACATGATCTTTCATGGACAATGCGTCATCCATAATGACGACCAGATTCCTTGCGTGTTGTTTCGGTATGGGGGCCATACCAAGTGAGGGTGGCCACCACGTCGCATCCCACACACGTTTGGCGTTGCCAAACAGAAGGATCTCGGATTTTCCGGCGTTCAGTTTAAGGCAATTTTTGTGCATCCACTGGGCCATATCTGAAAGACAATTATGCAGTTTGGATTTAATAATATCTGGTTTTTCATCCAGGGCCACCAACAGCTGTGTGTCATCTGCATAGGAGCAGATGCCAATGCCCCACTTCCTTCCAATTTCAGCAAGAGATGATAATGCCAGATAATAACATTAAGGATAAGGTAACATTGAAAGGCAACTTATCTGCTCAGAGCCGCATTTAAAAGAGGCAGTCTCTTGTTGGCTCATGCCCTTTATTTGTTATGAATGTTCTTTATGGAACCTTTTAATTGTGATGTATGTGGCTGCTTAGAGACGCATTAAAAGTTTATGCATAATGTAGCCTGCGTTCTTGTAATGAAATCTTATTAATTTTTATAACTCTGTGGCATGCCCAAAAGGTGTCTGTTGTATTACCTCTCTGGATTCGTTTATAAGGCACTCTGGAGACCCAAAGATAACATGTATTTCTGAGTTAGGGTGCCCCCGGACAAGGGGGGTTCATTTTGAACATCGCACTCAGGGGGAATTATTAAATGATTTATTAAATGAACTTTATGCAGATCTTATGTACTTATTTTATTTTACAGTTCCAAGATGGGCACCCACCATTTTGAAATGGTAAATTAAAAAAAGCCAAAAGGGGGAAGTGTCATGACATATGCGTTCTCATTCATGGTAATGCATGCTCATGCATTAGCCATTCTATTGGGGATGTCCATTTTGGCTTTTTTTTGCCGAAGCAGTCGAGCATCAACAACAAGCATTTTTTTCTTTTTAATTTTATCGATAATTGTTTTCAAATATGCTTACTCTTTTGTACACTGGTTTGTTGGTGCATTGCAGGCCAATAGCTGAAAAACTTTAATATAAACGTACCGATTACACATAGCCTGCTGACTTAAAATATTAGTGTCCCAAAATATTATGCAACAATAAATCAGTCAAAGAAGTCATTCAAGTAATTATTAAAATGTTATGACAAATAGGAAATGAAACTTAAAGACAGCACTATAGTGTGCAGTTAGATAGAAACATTCCACACCCTCATTCTCACACATAGGGCAGCATTTTATCAAATGTTTAAGTCTTGGAATACAGGCTCGTCTATGGCATTGTTTTGTATTATATATTTGTGTAGCAGATAAGGTGTAACGTGATTGGCTGAGAACCACACATTTTTTGCTTCAGTAAATTGAAGTAGAAGCCTAGAACAATGCCATATTTTAGACAGAGTTTTGTTACAAACAAAGTTCGTGTTTCAAACATGTCGAGACATCACTGGCACACCATGAGGTGTTGGCGACTCTTCAGTGTAAACATCTTCTTGAAGTTTTTGAGGAAAACTGACTTCAAATGTGAAAACGTACGTTCACAATATTGCTGCTAGATCTAATTTCACCAACCCCAGTTGGAGTAATTTTTTGGGCCCAAAAGCTGGAACTATCTTTGGCCAAAGGGCATGCAGGTGCCAACCCACAGCAGACTAGTAGCAGCAAGCCCCTTTAGTGGTTGGAGCAGTGCCTATGTTATGCAGTTAGTGGATAGACATTGGGACACATTTTTGGGGACTAGGGTTCATTTGTCATCATCAGGATTTGCCCCCGAGCAGGATGGAGAGAGGAAGAGGTAAAGAAAGACAGGAAAACATTAACAAAACGAGAAAGCAGAAAATGCCAGAGTGAAATAGAGAGACAGGAAGGAGTGGGTGGTGGCTAGACAGCCTTGGCATTTGGAAATCAAGGCTTTCATTTCAGTCAGTGACGGAGTCCAAAGAAATACCCTGGAGGGGTCATTTTGCGTTACCCCACATCTGCTGCCCCTCTAATTTGATGTAAAGGACTGAACAGACTGCTCGTGGCCTTGTACTCACTGCAATAGAGGAGGAAACGAGTGTTAAAAGGTGCTACAGGCCAGGGAGATGCATAAAGACGACCAAGTTTAAGGACTGCGAGTGGACAGGAAGCAGGGGGAGGGGCGAGAGAAGAGAGAGCAGTAAGGACGAAATAATGGATTCGAGAGGTGGTAGGTGAGAAGAAATGTGGGACCGAAAATTCAAGGAAGCAAGGAGGCGCAGAAGCATCTTCTACATTCTTCCGGGACTGCTGAGAAGTCCTCGGTTCTAGAGAGAAAGTGAGAAGGAAAGGGAAGTTATGCAAGAGTTTTGCATAACAATGACCCCGATCTGCCTCCCGCCCCCGTTCTCAGATCACATTGACAGGAAGGTCAGGCAATGGGAGGAGTGGGAGGGACACGTGCAGACACACACACAACAAGCTCAGACAAAGTGCATGGGCAGGACTGGACAGGCAGGGGCATTTGTGCGGCCTGTCAGTCACCCCTTTTAACTCAGCGACAGTTCTCACTTTCAGGGCCCTGGTCGAGAGTGTGCAGAGGAGTGGGCATTGTGAACCTTCAAATAGTTGTTCTTCCGATCTTAACATTACACAGGAAATGTGAAATATATTCATAGCGCCTTAGATACAGTACATTTGTAGCTTCCCTCTAGGGCGCCGTACCATCTGTTCACCGTGTCTTTCAAATTTAAACAGTGTGGAGCAGCATATGCATGTATCATTACGTGCGCATATAATAACACGTGTACAGTTTTACTAACAATATTAAATCATAAATTACATCTAATTAATATTAATTCACAGAAGGCATTGCAATGACAATCTCAGAAATGCATATGAAACCCGTCAATTACATAAAAATAAAGGCCCAGACTATGTGCCTGCTTTGCATTACAAAATTAAGCAAACAGAGCATAGTGTTCCGGGGGGGGGGGGGGGAGGGGGGGTTTACTTTTTAGCGCAAATCACCATTTGCAATGGAAGTTTGCCTAAAGTAAGGCAAAATAATGCTACATTGACCTACTACACATCGAGGGCGTACCACGGATGCTACATGGCTGTTTTGACACAAACACCTATCTACAAATATTTGTAGTCAGAGATTTTGTGGCAAACAATCTTGCCTCCTCAAGGCAGGAGTAAGAGTGAGCAACATTTCAGGCTCCGTGCTTTCGAACTTTGCCTGTGTGCTGCATCGTACAGCGCACATATGAAGTAGGAAAAGTATTATATCATGTTTTTTCTACTTGAAGTGCTCTCTTCTAGTACAGCGCCTATGCTCGACAGTATTGCAGACCTTTGCACTTTGGCACAAGGGTGTGTGCATCGGTGCATGGCTGCCTAAAATGAGCTGATATAGGGAGAGAGGGAATCAGAGCCATTTCTTGATATGGCACTTCTCTGGTCTCTCTGTATTGCGACTTATATAGCGCACGTATCACCCGAAGGCATCAAGGCGCTTGCCTTGGGAACCCGTCCTGGCTTTTCCCTGTGAGATAACCCCTACTGGGCATCCCCAAGGTGAAAGATAGGCATCCCGCAGCGGGTGGGCCGCCGTAGTGGAGATTAAGCAGCTATTGCCCAGAGTTGCAGCGTGGGACCCCATGATTAGAATAGGCACCGAGGCGAGAATTATCGAGTCCGTGGACATTTTTGGGTTCAGGACCCTGCCGCGTCGGGAATTGAACCCTCTTCCCTGGCCAGACCTCTGCATCAGGGTCTGCCGCTCTAATCAGTGAGCCACACTTCTCCACTTTCCTCTCTCATTTACACAACGCAGTGCAGCACATTTGGTCAAGGGAAAAGGTATTAAGTCTGCACTAAAATGATGCCACATAGTATTGCGTTCAGTTTTTTCTACATTGTTCAAATCATACAATCATACAGAAGTCCACTTTTGTGTTGTAAAAAGAACAGCTGATGGACAGAATGCAGAACAATGTCATACATTCACCCCAGTGCAGAGATCGGGGCCTAAATCCATTGTTTTTTTTGCTCCCCATGCCATTCCAGTTTGAACCCAGCCATATGCAAACCAGTCTTGACTCTGTGTCCAATGGGAACAGTCCAGCCCGAACTGCCAGGCCAGGTCCTCCCTGGACTGGAAAAAAAGCATCCTGGGACCGGTTTCAGGGTATGTCACCCTTCTTCAGCCAGGCTAGCTTGAATCCAGTGGCACAGTGAGCAAGGGACCCACGTCTGGGCATACCCGTCCCACTCGGGGTGACAAATGCAAAAAGAACAGTTGATGGACTGCACCACTGGATTCAAGCAAGCCTGGCTGATATGGGGTGAGGCCGAAACTGGCCCCAAGATGCGTGTTTCCGGTCCAGGGAGGATCTGGCTTGGCAGTTTGGGCTGGACTGTTCCCATGAGGCCCAGGTTCAAGACTGATTTGCATACGGCTGGGTCCAAACTGCGGTGGCATGGTGAACAAAAGAACAATGGATGAAAACCAGATCTTTGTGACTGGGGGTGAATGTTTGCATTGTTCAGCATTCTGTCCATCAATTGTTCCTTTCACTTTTGTGTTGTGGCAGGAAAGTCAGTACCAAAAGCTTCCCTGCATCAACTAGGGTGGTTGACCGAGCAAAGTAGCAGGTAAATAGAGCCTGGAAGAGGAAAGGTGAAGAATGCCTATAACAGCCTTCAAACATTTTTAGGCAAGGATCTCCACACTAGTGTGCGATGTGCATTGGGTAACCGGGTCTCACATCAATTCTGCAGTCTTCAGTGAGGGTAAGCAGATGGTAAATGGATCTGAAACAAACACTGTGGAGGCAATCCTAGTATCATATCATTTCGTAAATGATACTTGTTCTGTAGATAAACAACATAAATGGGGTTCTATGATTAAGCAATAACTGGTTTCAGTCGCTGGGCCCAAATATTGGGTCATAATCTGGCGGTCACCCCCAAGGCAATAGTTTACACCTGCTGGCACGTCGATGTGGTCCTTGGTGATGGAGATGGTGTTTAGGGAGACACGAGATGTGTATGGAATGAGGTCCCATAAGTATCCAGAATCAGAAATGAGACCCAGTTTAGTGGAAGTTTGTGATGTCAAGGCTACCAGGATCTTAGCCCATGGGGAGGTAGCAGCCTGGACGCCAGAGAAGGAAAAAGGACTGGAGGGTTCACATCTACAAATGGATGAGGAAAGAAAGCTGGCAAGATTGATCCAGCAGGTAGAAAACGGCGGGGGAAGGAAATTCAACACATGACCCTTCCAATTAATTATTTGAGTGAATACAGCAGCTTGTAAGTCTTTTAATCTTGCGAGCCTTACCTGGCTGGATGCATTCCGCTACAGGTGGCACCAGTAAGTGGTTTCATCTAGGCCCTCCCTAAAGAGCAGAAGAAAAATGAAAAGCTGTTACCGTTTTGGTACATCACACTCGACGCAATGTGGCATAGAGACCGACAGAACATCGATTAACTTTGCAGTGACGTCTTATATTTGGTGCCCATAATTGCTTGCTAGTAGGAGCAAACAGAGGCAGCACAATTCTTTTACCAGTTCAATCATTGTTTTTTTAATTTGTTATTTTTATTGACTGTGTATTTATTGTGATGTGATTTGAACAGGATTTAAAGAGCGCAGCAAATGCCCATAGGCGTCAAGGTGCTACGGTCTCAGTAACTTATTTGTTTATAATGTTGCTCATGCCATTGATGCTTGCCTCCAGTGCCAATCAAAGCTAGGCAGTGTGCTTTCCTTGCTTTGATTGGCACTGGATGCAAGAATCAACAGCAGCAGAAGCTGGTTGGGGAAACTGATAAACTCCCGGGCACGCAAGGTAATGCAACACATCATGCGCTCTGTGAAAGGGAGAGAGCAGAAATGCGCCATATTTACAAAGATTATGGCACACGTCTGCTCTCTCTTTGTGCAGGTGCACTTGTGGCAGCCTAGCGCCAATGCATGCACCCTTGCTTTATAAGGCAAGGATGACCGCATGTGGTCAGAATAGTTTTTTGCAGGACAGAATATTTTCCTACACAAAAACTATTCTTAGCGGCTTAATCTTAATTGTGTGCGTGCTTAATGAGAAGAAATAAAGATATTTCTCCTTATTACACCAGCCTCGGATAGTCACACCATTCTGGTGTAAACCCAGGTTTAAAGACTTTAGACCTGTATCTTATAATTTCCAGTAGCACTGCCCTCTTGAACTGAAGGCCTGCAGTGTCTATTACAACTTCCATATCTACCCTCAACCAAGACTGTGACCATGACACTACTGCTGTTACAGGAGCCTGGTTCTGTTCAATCTCCATACCACTACTTACCAATAGAATAATACATCCTCCACCTTGATACAATAGAAAACAACTGGTGAGCAAGTTGCATTCATCCATAAGAAGTCCCTTAAAAGCAAACAGACATATTTAATAAACTCCTCCTCATTACGCATGGTTCACTGTCCAGCTTACAAACACAACACCTAAAAGACTGAAGGTGAACATCTTATATCACTCATCAGGCAGCAAAAAAGTTTTAATTTTTGTTTCCTTAAATATAGCACTTATACTCTCACTTCCACCTGTGAACAAATTGTCCTGCGAGATTTCAAACTACATTAGTAAAAAGACAAAACATCCACCCCATCCCTCTGGAAAACGGTACTAAGGGACAACAACCATGAGATGTTATGTGTATTTGTTAAGCACAACATCAACCCTTGCGAATATCACACACAATTAAAAAAAAAATTTTTGGACACATAACTTTTGTCACTAATACACCCATTTCTTAACCCCTTCGCTGCTGATGACGAGCTCAGCTCGTCATCAGCCACGGTGGTCGTGTGCGGATGACGAGCTGAGCTCGTCATCTAACGCGGCTTTTGGAAAAAAGCTGCACAGCGCAAAAATAACCGCCGCAGCGATGCGGTTAAACATGAGGTCATAGCATCTCCACCCTGACCCCTTATGTTAGCTTTCACACGAATTTTCAGCCCTTGGAACCATTCCCGAACAATAAACTGGCTGCCACAACTTTCTTTTCAGGTTGCGTCCAGTCAATCACAGCATTACCAATGGCTCGCACATCCACTATTAATTGCGAAACTACCACGAAATATCCGCCACCAGGACATATCTATAATTTTTGGCTTACATTTCTCAAAAACTACTGGACAGATTTGCACCAAATAACAAAAAGCACAATCTGCGTAACATCTACCTTTCTACCACTTTTGGTATAATTCTGTCCAGCGTTCGGGCTGTAGGTTCAATAACGCGTTCGTATGGGAATCAACATTACACACACCCTTTTTTCACACCCCTATTTCTTGGTCCTCACTGCACAGATCACCCCCAAACTTTCTGACACACAGAACCTAGTTTGACGCTTTTTTGGAAGATTTCATGAAGATTGTTTAAACAATGGCAAAGTTATAGGCAATTCAAAACTACTTTTCCTATGGAAACTAGGTCCTCACTATAACAATCTACTGGTGACCATCAAATAATAATAATAATAATAATAAAACAGCTTATAAAGCGCCTGGTAACACCTTCACGGCGTGTCCCCGCGCTAGTGAGGAAAAAAACTAGCCAACAATAATAGAGACTGCCCACCCTTCCGTGAACCCTACATCCTATACAGATGAGTTTTTAACAATGCTCTAAATTTGACTTCAGCGCCTTCTAGTCTCACCTCCAAAGGGAGATTGTTCCACACTAAAAGAGCGCCCCCCCCATTCTTGCTTTCTTCACTCGAGGAACCACCAGCAAGCCCGTTCCTCCCGAGCGAAGAGCTCTCGAGGGTTCATATTTATGCACCAAGTTTTGCATGTAAGAAGAAGCCCTATTCCATACAAAGCGATGGCAGATCAGGAGGCATTTATAAAGCACTCTCTTCCTGACCCGCAGCCAGTGCAGAGTATCCAGGGCCACACTGGAGGCTGCTCTCCTAGGCCGCCGCAGAACTAACCGTGCGACAGAATTTTGCAGAACTTGCAGCCGCCCCAAACTTTTCTTGGTGGCCCCCACGAATAGAACATTCCCATAGTCCATCCGGGAGGTCACCAGGGCCTGAGTCATGGTCCGTCTGGCTGGCAAGGGCAGGAGGTCAAGCGTTTTATTTAAGGTCTTCAAGACTCAAAAACACTTCCTAACTAACCTGCGGATATGACCTTCATAAGAAAGGGTAGGATTGACCCATACCCCCAAGTTTTTAGCCTCCTCACAGGGTACCGGGGTGGGACCCAAACATGGCGGCCACCACTCGGCAGACCAGCTGCTGGTCTCCCCGGCCACCACCATCACCTCCGTTTTAGAGCCATTCAATTTTAGGCAATGGGAGTCCATCCAATTCGCCAGAGCCTGCATACAGGCCTTAAAATTGGACGCTGTCATTGCGGGGCCTTGAGATAGGGATAACAGCAGTTGGGTGTCGTCGGCGTAGGATACCAACTCCACTCCATACGCCTGGACGACCCGGGCCAGGAGGGCCATATATAAATTAAATAGAGTGGGGCTCAGGGCAGAGCCCTGAGGCACCCCCTGGTCAAGTGCCAGCTTAGTTGAGTGGGCAAGTCCCTGCTGGACCTGAAAGTAGCGGCCAGTGAGGAAGGACTTTAGCCAACCCCAAGCAGATCCGGTGACACCACCATCGCTAAGACACTGTAGCAAGATAGAGTGCGCTACAGTGTCAAAAGCGGCACTAAGATCTAGCATCACCAGTGCCATGGTGTGCCCCGCATCTGCTCCCTGTCTCAACGTTTCAGTGGCTCTCAGAAGGGCCGTCTCAGTCGAAAATCCCGACCGGAAGCCCGACTGAGAGGGATGTAAAATCTCAGCCTTCTCCGGGTGCTCCACCAGCTGACGGTTTACAACCTTCTCAGCCACTTTGGCCAAATAAGGGATAAGAGATATAGGTCTTAGAGTTTCAAGAACCTCCATACCCACATTAGGCTTTTTCCTAATGGGACTATAACCTTCTTCCAGTGTGCTGGGCGCTGCTGGGAGGTAAAGGAGACCTGAAGTACATATCTGAACAGGGGTTCAAGTACATCCAAACCCTCAGCAAGCACCCTAGGGGGCGCGGGGTCCCGCGGGGAGCCTGATTTTACACTACGACAGATGCTGCGCAGTTCTTCAGATGGAGGAATGCAGAAGTGCTCCAACCTCTCCGCCGATCCTCTCCATCCCAGTGATTCCATGAACTGAAGGCTACTAACCGGATGTTTGGAGAAAGAGGCATAAATACTCTTTACTTTGCCAGCAAAGAATTCAGCCACTCGATTACATTCCCCCACAGAATCGGTAGACTGGGAATTCACGCCAGGTACCAGGGATATTTCTTTAAAAATTTTAAACAGCTCCTTCGAGAAGTTCTCCGCCTCCTCTATCCGGATGTGATAGTAGGCAGCTTTAGCCCCTCGCACTTGCTTTTGATATATCCTTATAGCTAATTTGTAGCAGACCTTACTCCCAGAACAGGATGTCAACCTCCAACTGCGCTCCAGCCGTTTACATTCCGATTTTACCAGCTGTAAATCTGGTGTGAACCATAGAGCAGGCCTAGCTCTCCTACCACAAGTCTTGGAACTGCTCAGTGGAGCCGTGGAGTTCACAGCGTCTAGGATGTGCTCATCAAGCTTAGAGTTCACACACTCAACATCAGTGCCATCCAGCAGACCCCCTATTTGTATCAGCCTGTTAAAGCTATTTTGGGAGAACTGCTTCCATTTACGGTACGGAAAGTTTTTGATGTCCGCTGCGCACTTCTCACAGCCAGAGCTACTTATCTGACCGGGAACTAAGTAATGGTCTGACCATGGGATAGGACTAGGGATGTCCACAGTCACCCCCTCCCAGCTCGCAAACACAAGATCCAGTAAGTGACCCATAACATGCGTAGGAGTGGTATTTTTCAGCTCAAGCTGTAGTTCCTGAAATTCCTGACGAAGGTCAGTAACATCTTTCAGATGAGTGCTTTCAAAATGCATATTAATGTCCCCTAAAACTAAGATTTTACTCCGTCTAATGGTTAGGTGGGCAGTGCTTTCCACAATACTAGACCTAAAGTTTCCAAGGCTTCCTGGAGGTCTATTATTATTATTATTATGTTTCTTATATAGCGCCAGAATCGACCCCCGAAGGGGTATCTCCGCGCTTGCCTTGGGAACCCGTCCTGGCTTTTCCCTGTGAGATAGCCCCTACAGGGCATCCCCAAGGTGAAAGCCAGGCATCCCGCCGCGGGGGGGCCATTGTGGAGATTAAGCAAGCTCAATGCCCAGAGTTGCAGAGTGTGAACCCATGATTAGGTCAGGCACCGAAGCGAGAATTATCGAGTCCATGGACATTTGAGCTCAAGACCCTGCCGCGTCGGGAATTGAACCCTGGTCCTGGGTCTGACCTCTGCTTCAGGGTCTGCCTGCTCTAACCAGTGAGCCACACTTCTCCTCTATATACTAGGATCCCAGATATAGAGTCCTGCGGACTAAGCTTCAAGTTGAACGTTCCAGCTTCGCATCTGTTAATAGGGATCGGGAGTAGGGTACATTCTAATGGGGACTTTACAATAATTGCAATCCCCCCGCCTCTTCCTCGTTCCCTATCAACTCTGGCTATGGAATACCCTGGTGGAACAGCACTAACGATATCGGGATCAGAGTGCTCGTCCAGCCAGGTCTCCGTTAGGAAGAGAAAATCTAGCTTCTCATCCAGCAGGAGATCCCATATTTGAGTCGAGTGCTTACTTAAAGGTCTACAATTGAGTAAGCCTCCCTGGGCTCTCAGTCCTCCATGAGAGCTAGCGGGCTCTCTAATACCTTAGAAAGGGCAGTAGGGGCAACTATGTATCGCATGTGCCTCCATAGAATTCCTGCAGGATATATTTATTGGTGGACACAAACGCACAAGTTCCTGGCTATCATAGTGGATAGGTACTTGCACTAAATGGGCAGGGATTGTGGCCCCACGCCCCGGCCGGCCGCGGATGGGCGCAGACGGGCTTGACTGAAGCGCCACTTCGGCGCGCCTTCGTCGCGCCCGCTGCACGCGTCCGCTGCGCGGTCGCGGACCCACACACATAAGTAGAGGATAGAGGAGGGGCAACTAGAGCGCTGACCTCGCTGCCTAGAGCCCGGAAGTGCTGGGCTCCTCCTCACCCTCCGCAGCAAACGCCCACACTGGGCGCGGCGGAAATGGGGCAGGAGTGCAGGAGGTGGAGCGACCCCCCGGACTAATAATCAGCCCCGGAGAATCAAATACAAGTGAGTCAAGCCCCCCACAATGTCACCATAACATTAGGAACAAACCCAATCGTATGTGTCAATATTTAAAAGCGCTTTAGATCAGCGCGCAGTGCAATAAGTGATAAAATACACATGCAATCGTATCAGCAGTTTTTAAGCTCTTAATCAGCGTGATATACAATAAGTATTTTAAAATGCTCAAACAGCTGTGGCGCACAAGCGGATGGAGCCTGCCACTGCCACCGGCTAGCTCTTCCCCACAACTGTGGCCGAGATTCACCTGAGTTAAGTAGGTTCGCCTACAGCGCAACTAGAGCGCTGACCTCGCTGCCTAGAGCCCGGAAGTGCTGGGCTCCTCCTCACCCTCCGCAGCAAACGCCCACACTGGGCGCGGCGGAAACGGGGCGGGAGTGCAGGAGGTGGAGCGACCCTCCCGGACTAATAATCAGCCCCGGAGAATCAAATACAAGTGAGTCAAGCCCCCCACAATGTCACCATAACATTAGGAACAAACCCGATCGTATGTGTCAATATTTAAAAGTGCTTTCGATCAGCGCGTAGTGCAATAAGTGATAAAATACACATATGTAATGTAAATTGATACTTGTATAGCGCGCTACTCACCTGCAAGGGTCTCAAGGCACTTGTACGAATACCGCTGTGGAGCCCATCCTGGCTTTCCCTGTGAGGCGTCCACTCCTGGGCACCCCCAAGGTGGGTGCCAGGCATCCTTAGCATTGGGGGGCCGTTGTGGAGATTAAGCAAGCTATTGCCCAGAGTTGCAGAGTGGGACCCATGATTGGAATAGGCACCGAGGCGAGGATTATCAGGTCCGTGGAATTTTGAGCCCAAGACCCGCCGAGGCGGGGATTTGAACCCTGGTCCCGGGCTAGACCTCTGCATCAGGGTCTGTCGCTCTAACCATTGAGCCACACTTCTCCATTGCATTCCATCATTATTATTATGTTTCTTATATAGCGCCAGAATCGACCCCCGAAGGGGTATCTCCGCGCTTGCCTTGGGAACCCGTCCTGGCTTTTCCCTGTGAGATAGCCCCTACAGGGCTTCCCCAAGGTGAAAGCCAGGCATCCCGCCGCGGGGGGGGGCCGTTGTGGAGATTAAGCAAGCTTAATGCCCAGAGTTGCAGAGTGTGAACCCATGATTAGATCAGGCACCGAAGCGAGAATTATCGAGTCCATGGACATTTGAGCTCAAGACCCTGCTGCGTCGGGAATTGAACCCTGGTCCCGGGTCTGACCTCTGCTTCAGGGTCTGCCTGCTCTAACCAGTGAGCCACACTTCTCCTCTATATACTAGGATCCCAGATATAGAGTCCTGCGGACTAAGCTTCAAGTTGAACGTTCCAGCTTCGCATCTGTCTATAGGGATCGGGAGTAGGGTACATTCTAATGGGGACTTTACAATAATTGCAATCCCCCCGCCTCTTCCTCATTCCCTATCAACTCTGGCTATGGAATACCCTGGTGGAACAGCACTAACGATATCGGGATCAGAGTGCTCGTCCAGCCAGGTCTCCGTTAGGAAGAGAAAATCTAGCTTCTCATCCCCAAGGAATTATTATATTCCATTCCACATGCAATCGTATCAGCAGTTTTTAAGCTCTTAATGAGCGTGATATACAATAAGTATTTTAAAATGCTCTAACAGCTATGGCGCATAAGCGGATGGAGCCTGCCACTGCCACCGTCTAGCCCTTCCCCTTCCCCATCAGTAGGCAATATAAATTTATAGATTTATATAATACACTTACTTGAAAAAATAGTTACATTTTTGTGGTAATGGCATGCGTTGAAAAGGTAGGTCGTGGTAACAATATGCGTGATAAAGGCGTATGCTTTGTAAAGCTTGCTTTGCAAAATCATGTATGGTAAGACCGTAATGTAATTACTGTTTCCTGTTTTAAAGGGTGAATTCAGTGGGTGACACAATAACTGCTGCATGTTCACTTGTAACATTAAATTTTCCATCCCTGGGAATATAATATACCACTTTACTAAGGACTTATAAGTAAATTAAATATGGCAATCGGGTGTAAGACAATTGTACCATGTTTTAGGGAGTGAGTACAAGCACATTAGCACTGATTAGCAGTGATAATGTGCACAGAGTCCTAAGGTCAACCAAAATGAATCCAGCAAGACAGGAGGGGTGAAGGCAAAACGTTTGGGGGTGAACCTACAGAGGGGCCAAGTCCAAAATAACCTATGTCCAACCAAAAGCTAGGGGATACTAATCAATACCTAATGAGCTTCTCTGCTTAGGAACTGTAACACTGACAATGGCCCTTCTACTGCAGATGCAGTTTTATGTCCCTCTTAACTCAGCGGGATCTCTCAATCTACACTCTCTTATGCCACTGAACTTACCAATGGGGAACGCTTTACCTCACCTGTGGAACCTGTCTATGAAGAACCTAACTTTAACTTGCTGACAGATACATCCTAGTAGCTAGACAGGACCAGCATCACCAACAAAGTAATTTGACCCATTACCACGCCTTGGATCAAACGTCTGTCCCCAACCGAAGGAAGCTCTGCCCATAAGGACATCAACCAACAGAGGTCACTGACCGCTGACAAGAGACAGGTCCTGGGTCATCCAGGGTTCTCTGACCTCTGAAGTTCTCAGACTGGTAGCAAGAGAACCTACTTCCACTCTTCTTCCCACCAGCCATGAGGTGGTATCCTGAGACGGTTTTGCCAGCCCAGGGACTGTAGCAGGGACATAGCAGGAGTCAAGGGGGAGCATTTACTCCCCTTCCCCCTTTTTTTTACAGCATCTTGTTTACAGTTCTGTGAGGCTGGATGTGTGAAACAGGTTGGGGCACATCCTGTGTGTAGAATACTTGGTGAGAGACCTGCTAGACAACTGTTAGTGTAGCTGTTATGAGTGTACCCTTTTCATTAATAATTGGTAGTGCAATTGCAAATAGAGCAATATTTGTAAATACCTTGACAACTATCAGCCATTTTTTATTCAAGAGTTTTCCCACTCACATATTTTGTCAGTGTGGTCTTCTACAAAGGGTCTACCCTGGATTAATCATGTCTTGCGTTTTTCTTTAAAAGTGCCTGACAAGAAACGTTATGTTTTCTGTGCTTTCTTTAACATATATATTCAGTGAAGTGTTAGGGGTAATACTGTTTCCCAACCCTACCACCACTGATGTTGATGAAACAAAATGCTTTCTGAAGTGGAAGTAAAACCATTCATGCTTGATCACCCTAAAGACATCATAAGGCTGACCTCTTGACCTACCTTTAGTCCTTAATTTACTGTTGATGGGATGGGGAAAGTACATGCATGTCACACAGAAAGTAGATAAGGTTCTTGGAGCCTGCTGCCTTGATCACCATTGAACCAACTAACAAAAGAGAGGGTTGTCTCTTATCAGTAAGGCTGAGCCTAGTTAACAGGAAATAACAACCAAAATGCCAATACTGATGTTAGTTTTCTTTTTTTTTATCATTTTGAGTCTTTTTTCAAACACAGTATATTTTTTCACATACATTATTATAAAACACCACATCCAAATTTCACACCCCAAAAAAATTCATGTAAGACAATTTCTTTCAAAATACCATTTGGACACACAACAAATGATCACTGACAACATATAACAATTAATGACAGACAAATTGGACACATTAAAAGACAAAAACGTGAAGAAAACAACTCACACCTGCCCTAATAGGTTCTACACTCTTGTTTAATCTTTTTCAACCAATTATCTTGGGCATGTCCTAAACAGTGCTATGAATTTATGACTCCCGGTCTGTTTCAAAACTTGAATATATTCAATTCTTACTACTCGTAAGCTATTCAGAAACAACAAGATATACTTTCTTTGTATAATGAAAGCACTTGTTAGGATTAACCAAGGTTGATGCGTTTCGAACCCAATATTTAGTCATTAGGGTTCTCCTCAGGACCAAAACAACTATAAGAAAAAAGGGAAATTAAACCAAAGTTAACCTCATGACCACTTTAAAAATGTATTAATGCACCTCCTTTCACTAATTTCAAAATTTCTGGTGATTTACCTATTTTTCTCAGATCAGCCGATCTCTTCTGTTCAAATTTGATCAGAACCTTTAGTCTTTGAAAAAATCTAATATAGTCAAAATTAAGAAAAGAAAGGAAAGGAAAAGACAAATTATATATCTTTCCATGTCCTCTGTGTATTCTTTTTAATTGCAACTGACCAACCTATTGGTGCAGACAACTTACTTTTATTATCATTGAGTGGTGTTTCCTGTAGTTGTTCTTAGTTCTTTTAAAGGTTATTGAAGTAGATTAAAGGGGACAGAAGAGCCACTGATTAGTATTGTTTTCTGTATTAGGCAGTCCAACATACTGACTTTTTATGTCAAAGCTTACCTTCAACATTATTGATGTTTTTCAAATTGACGCCGCAAGTTGACTGTCGTTTTTCAAATTCTGTGTGGGAAATAATTGACTTATTGAAGAATCTGCCAAGAACGTCCGAGTATAATGGCTCAAAATGTACTTGTTTTACGCATGTTTTTTTGGAAAACATTTGAATCCCAAGAATCCTATCCAAACTCTTTCATTAAAGGATTCGTACTCGCAGGTATTTTTTTGAAAGGTTTACATATTTTAAATTGCCAAACGGACGCTATATATTCCGTTGTTAAATATTTAACTTCATGAAATATGCGAGTTGTTACATGTACCTCTCTGTTTTGGGGTCAAATCTGATGCAAGATCCAGCACTTTATTTGGTTGTTCTTTGTTGTGCTCGATAGGTGACGCAGTCTCCTGAATTAATATATACAAAGATGTAATACGTTTGAGGCTAGGTTTCTAAAGAAAGCGCAATAACTTGGGCGTTTAATCCACTATAGTTTTGTGTGTACGTTGCTGCTGTCTAGTTTTTGCAAACACAACAGGTGATGGACCGAATGTGGATCAATGTCACACACTCAACCCAGTCCAGAGATCTGGGCCCAAATCCATCGTTTTTTTGCACTCCACACCACCCAGGGTTAGACAATGGCGATATGCAAATCAGCTCTGACCCTGTGCCCCATGGGAACAGTCCAGTCCGAACTACAAAAGCCATGTCCTTCCCAGAACGGAATCAAGCATCCGAGGACCGGACCGGTTTCGAGGTAACACCTCTCATCAGCCCGGCTAGCTTGACTCCAGTGGTGTGGAGTGCCTGGGACCCACGTCTGGGCATCCCCAGCGCACTTAGGGCGGAATATGCAAACACAACAGGTGATGGACCGAATGTGGATCAATGTCACACACTCAACCCAGTCCAGAGATCTGGGCCCAAATCCATCGTTTTTTTGCACTCCACACCACCCTGGGTTAGACAATGGCGATATGCAAATCAGCTCTGACCCTGTGCCCCATGGGAACAGTCCAGTCCGAACTACAAAAGCCATGTCCTTCCCAGAACGGAATCAAGCATCCGAGGACCGGACCGGTTTCGAGGTAACACCTCTCATCAGCCCGGCTAGCTTGACTCCAGTGGTGTGGAGTGCCTGGGACCCACGTCTGGGCATCCCCAGCGCACTTAGGGCGGAATATGCAAACACAACAGGTGATGGACCGAATGTGGATCAATGTCACACACTCAACCCAGTCCAGAGATCTGGGCCCAAATCCATCGTTTTTTTGCACTCCACACCACCCTGGGTTAGACAATGGCGATATGCAAATCAGCACTGACCCTGTGCCCCATGGGAACAGTCCAGTCCGAACTACAAAAGCCATGTCCTTCCCAGAACGGAATCAAGCATCCGAGGACCGGACCGGTTTCGAGGTAACACCTCTCATCAGCCCGGCTAGCTTGACTCCAGTGGTGTGGAGTGCCTGGGGCCCACGTCTGGGCATCCCCAGCGCACTTAGGGCGGAATATGCAAACACAACAGGTGATGGACCGAATGTGGATCAATGTCACACACTCAACCCAGTCCAGAGATCTGGGCCCAAATCCATCATTTTTTTGCACTCCACGCCACCCTGGGTTAGACAATGGCGATATGCAAATCAGCTCTGACCCTGTGCCCCATGGGAACAGTCCAGTCCGAACTACAAAAGCCATGTCCTTCCCAGAACGGAATCAAGCATCCGAGGACCGGACCGGTTTCGAGGTAACACCTCTCATCAGCCCGGCTAGCTTGACTCCAGTGGTGTGGAGTGCCTGGGACCCACGTCTGGGCATCCCCAGCGCACTTAGGGCGGAATATGCAAACACAACAGGTGATGGACCGAATGTGGATCAATGTCACACACTCAACCCAGTCCAGAGATCTGGGCCCAAATCCATCGTTTTTTTGCACTCCACGCCACCCTGGGTTAGACAATGGCGATATGCAAATCAGCTCTGACCCTGTGCCCCATGGGAACAGTCCAGTCCGAACTACAAAAGCCATGTCCTTCCCAGAACGGAATCAAGCATCCGAGGACCGGACCGGTTTCGAGGTAACACCTCTCATTAGCCCGGCTAGCTTGACTCCAGTGGTGTGGAGTGCCTGGGACCCACGTCTGGGCATCCCCAGCGCACTTAGGGCGGAATATGCAAACACAACAGGTGATGGACCGAATGTGGATCAATGTCACACACTCAACCCAGTCCAGAGATCTGGGCCCAAATCCATCGTTTTTTTGCACTCCACACCACCCTGGGTTAGACAATGGCGATATGCAAATCAGCTCTGACCCTGTGCCCCATGGGAACAGTCCAGTCCGAACTACAAAAGCCATGTCCTTCCCAGAACGGAATCAAGCATCCGAGGACCGGACCGGTTTCGAGGTAACACCTCTCATCAGCCCGGCTAGCTTGACTCCAGTGGTGTGGAGTGCCTGGGACCCACGTCTGGGCATCCCCAGCGCACTTAGGGCGGAATATGCAAACACAACAGGTGATGGACCGAATGTGGATCAATGTCACACACTCAACCCAGTCCAGAGATCTGGGCCCAAATCCATCGTTTTTTTGCACTCCACACCACCCTGGGTTAGACAATGGCGATATGCAAATCAGCTCTGACCCTGTGCCCCATGGGAACAGTCCAGTCCGAACTACAAAAGCCATGTCCTTCCCAGAACGGAATCAAGCATCCGAGGACCGGACCGGTTTCGAGGTAACACCTCTCATCAGCCCGGCTAGCTTGACTCCAGTGGTGTGGAGTGCCTGGGACCCACGTATGGGCATCCCCAGCGCACTTAGGGCGGAATATGCAAACACAACAGGTGATGGACCGAATGTGGATCAATGTCACACACTCAACCCAGTCCAGAGATCTGGGCCCAAATCCATCGTTTTTTTGCACTCCACACCACCCTGGGTTAGACAATGGCGATATGCAAATCAGCTCTGACCCTGTGCCCCATGGGAACAATCCAGTCCGAACTACAAAAGCCATGTCCTTCCCAGAACGGAATCAAGCATCCGAGGACCGGACCGGTTTCGAGGTAACACCTCTCATCAGCCCGGCTAGCTTGACTCCAGTGGTGTGGAGTGCCTGGGACCCACGTCTGGGCATCCCCAGCGCACTTAGGGCGGAATATGCAAACACAACAGGTGATGGACCGAATGTGGATCAATGTCACACACTCAACCCAGTCCAGAGATCTGGGCCCAAATCCATCGTTTTTTTGCACTCCACACCACCCTGGGTTAGACAATGGCGATATGCAAATCAGCTCTGACCCTGTGCCCCATGGGAACAATCCAGTCCGAACTACAAAAGCCATGTCCTTCCCAGAACGGAATCAAGCATCCGAGGACCGGACCGGTTTCGAGGTAACACCTCTCATCAGCCCGGCTAGCTTGACTCCAGTGGTGTGGAGTGCCTGGGACCCACGTCTGGGCATCCCCAGCGCACTTAGGGCGGAATATGCAAACACAACAGGTGATGGACCGAATGTGGATCAATGTCACACACTCAACCCAGTCCAGAGATCTGGGCCCAAATCCATCGTTTTTTTGCACTCCACACCACCCTGGGTTAGACAATGGCGATATGCAAATCAGCTCTGACCCTGTGCCCCATGGGAACAGTCCAGTCCGAACTACAAAAGCCATGTCCTTCCCAGAACGGAATCAAGCATCCGAGGACCGGACCGGTTTCGAGGTAACACCTCTCATCAGCCCGGCTAGCTTGACTCCAGTGGTGTGGAGAGCCTGGGACCCACGTCTGGGCATCCCCAGCGCACTTAGGGCGGAATATGCAAACACAACAGGTGATGGACCGAATGTGGATCAATGTCACACACTCAACCCAGTCCAGAGATCTGGGCCCAAATCCATCGTTTTCTTGCACTCCACACCACCCTGGGTTAGACAATGGCGATATGCAAATCAGCTCTGACCCTGTGCCCCATGGGAACAGTCCAGTCCGAACTACAAAAGCCATGTCCTTCCCACCTGTTTTGTTTGCAATTGCCGCCATAAGTGCGCTGGGGATGCTCAGACGTGGGTCCCAGGCACTCCACACCACTGGAGTCAAGCTAGCCGGGCTGATGAGAGGTGTTACCTCGAAACCGGTCCGGTCCTCGGATGCTTGATTCCGTTCTGGGAAGGACATGGCTTTTGTAGTTCGGACTGGACTGTTCCCATGGGGCACAGGGTCAGAGCTGATTTGCATATCGCCATTGTCTAACCCAGGGTGGTGTGGAGTGCAAAAAAACGATGGATTTGGGCCCAGATCTTTGGACTGGGGTGAATGTGTGACATTGATCCACATTCGGTCCATCACCTGTTTTGTTTGCAGCTGTCTAGTTTTTGGCATCTTATGCACCGGTTAACAAGTTTTTTCCTTTGTGCGACTTGTGCCTCTATGCTAAAGGCGTCTACCTTCCTCTGTTTAGTCCGTTAATCCTGCTCACCTGGCTTTTCCGGAGTTCTTTTAAACGTCCGCAACTTCCGCAAAAGCTCCGCAAAAGCTCGTCTCTTGAGATTTCTGGGAGATGTAGGCTGTACTTAATATTGTGTGCTGTATCTGATTTTCAAACTTTTGCTAAAAATCGAAAGAGGATTCTTGGGTAAATTATCTTCTGATCGGTTGTCATACTATGTACCTTTTTTTGTTATGCATGTCAAGTTGCACATTCATTGAGAGAGTCAAATTGGCATTAGTCTGTAATTACCAAGGTTTTTTTTCAGGAAAGCGAGTACATTGTTCTTTGGACATTTTACATTAAAGAGGCCATTATTTTGGCTGTATACTTTGCGTGGTGTTATATCTTGTTGCACAAATCTATATTTTTGGAGGCTTAGTTTAATAAAATTTATTTTTTGGAAAGTTTCGGGATGAAAAAGCCACTTGTTTGGCAGCCTGTTGTGCAATAGGCCTAATATATACTATATTAAAGATCCTTCTAATGCCAGAGGTGTGGAGTGAAAGCTGCTGTACTGACAGCTACTCAGATTGTTGCATAATACACATTTTTCCAAAAGATTGATATTCCCAAAGGAAATTGTGATGCATCTTACTGGCTATACATTGTATATCTCAGAGAGTTCATTCAGTCCATTAACTGCTGCATTGTATTTTACAATTAGCAGGGCTTCTCGTTGTGTCAATTTGTGATCAATGTCTCACCCTCGGGGATCCTGGTCTATCTTAGAGATTACGGTCCAAGTTAAATCTTAAATTGTTTCTGTAGAAGAGTTTTCAGACAGCCTTGTTCGTTTAGTCTATCAACTAGATTGTTTGCATCTCTAAAGGTGTAATGGTTGTGGTTTACCCAATGGTTCACCAACGGGGCTGTCTGCACATATTTCCGAATCGTAGATTTGTGCTGGCTTATACGATGATGTACCTCTTGATTGGTTTTCCCAATGTAAAGCTTTGGGCAAGGGCACAAGATGCCATAAACTACATTTCGCATTTTACAGTTTGTGAATGTGTCGTGTCTCCAATTGATGTTATTGTATGAGAAAAGGTGCCCTTCAATAGTTTGGTCACAACACACGCAAGTCCCACACTTGTGGTGTCCTATGATCGGTGGTACATTTAAATGATCCTACAGTGTATTTTTGGATGATGTTTTTGGCAGTGCAGCACAAACCACTTGATTTCCAATGCTGCTTCTGTGTTTAGGGCGAACAATGGAATAGATGAGAATGCCGGGTCTAAATCTTGACTTAAATGCCAATTCTGACAGATAACTTTTTTGAGAAGGTTCGTATTTGACCAAAATGTTGTCACACAGACTATTTGATTCATAGGTGACTTTTCTTGTTTCTGTAGAAGAGTTTTCAGACAGCCTTGTTCTTTTAGTCTATCAACTAGATTGTTTGCATCTCTAAAGGTGTAATTCCGTTTAATCCTCAAAAACTGCCCAAAAGACAAATTCTCCCGTAAACGTCGTGGTTGGTGACTTGTGTAATGGAGTGCCTTATTGCGATCTGTCGGTTTCTCATGAAGAGTTGTTACCAGACTTCTTTCAGACACGTATACTTCAATGTCCAAAAATGTCATCCGTTGAGAGGCATGATTCCGACTGAATTTGATATCTGCACGCTGTGCATTCAGCCATCCAGGAAACTGAAGCAACTGGTCTATGTTTCCAGTCCATTTCATAAACATTTCATCTATATACCTGACGTATTGAGGCCAGAGGTAGCATGGATTTAGGCCCAGATCCTTGTACTGGGGTGAATGTATGACATTGTTCTACATTCTGTCCATCAACTGTGTTTTTTGCAATTTTCACCCCGAGTGTGCTGGGTATACTCAGACGTGAGTCCCAGGCTCTCCACACCACTGGAGTCAAGCTATCCAGGCTGATGAAGGCTGATAGCCAGAAACCGGTCCTTGGATGCTTGATTCCGGTCTGGGAAAGACATGGCTTGGTAGTTCGGACTGGACTGTTCCCATGAGGCACAGGGTCAGAACTGATTTGCATATAGCCAGTGTCTAACCCAGGGTGGTGTGGAGTGCAAAAAAACGATGGATTTAGGCCCAGATACTTGTACTGGGGTGAATGTATGACATTGTTCTACATTCTGTCCATCAACTGTGTTTTTTGCAATTTTCACCCAGAGGTAGCAAGGACCATACCAGTGTTATCAATCAATCAATCAAAAATTCTTTATTTCGGCCTTTCTGGCCATAAAAGAGTACAGAATAACCCATAATAAAAAACATTATATACAAAGTTTATTCACATTATCAAGATAAAATACATGGAAACATATTAACCATCTTTACATGTAAAAATAGATTCAGAATATCAGGTCCTTAACATTCAGTATCAATTAATTGACGCCGCTTGGACCACATGGCTAACAGATGCTTAGAAAGTGCAAATACAATAGGACTTGATGTATCACTCTTAAGGATTCTAAAAGCATGTAAAAAATGTTTGAAACTGAGGTTTCTACATAGTGGAACCAGCAAATGCTTCCTAGATTTGCTGTAAGCTGAACAGAAGAAGAGAACCTGAAGTTCATCCTCTACGTCACAGCTACACCCTGGGCATGACTTATTAATAGAGGCTGACCAATTACTAGTAAAAGCTTTTAGAGCTATGGTACCATATCTCCATTGTATAAAAAGTTTCCTTGCTAAAATCGGAAAAACAACATCCATAAAATTCTGAAAACAATAAGAATTTTTGAAAGTTAAGAATGAATTAGTCAGAATCCCAGCATTGGAGGCACAAATTACAAGATTCAGTTTTTTTTCCTTAAAAATCCGAGTAAGTGACTTACTCGAAACTTCGCGACAGCCACTTTCCGGACTGTGCCAGAGAGCTGGTAGGCCTAATCTTAGAAATTCATTTTTTATAAATGCCAACCAGGGAATTTTTACTGAGTTTTGTAGCTTAGTATCTGCTTAAGCTCTTGCCTGTAATATAGCAGATCTGTCGTTGACCATAGCCTACACCAAAACCTAAGTGGCTTTAATGCTAGCTCATCTTCTATTGGGCCAAGACCCAAATCTAACCTTAAGGGGAGGAGCGGGGTACTTTGAGGGAGTGTCAGCAACTGCCTAATATATTTTGTTTCTAGTTTAGCAATTGCTGATGCACATTAATGGCCCCACAGTTCCCCACCATAAGGAGCTACGGCCCTTGCTTGGGTCTTATGGATCTCGAGGGCTGGGCTCACTGGCTTATAAGTCGATGTATTTGAGACCTTGAGAATACCACCCGCCAACTGTGACAATTTCAGGTGTGATTTAACCTGTTGGGGTCCCCAGGAGAGATTTTCATGAAGTGTGATCCCAAGATACCCTTTCCAACCGCACACTACCCAGTGTTGGACTTGGACGGGTCATTGCCGGAGGATTAAATATCATAAATTTTGTTTTATTGGCATTTATCTCAAGGCCACGGCTTCGACAGAAATCCGCAAAACCATTTAGTATGCGTTGGATTCCCATGGGAGACTTAGATAGGAGGAGCGTATCATTTGCGAGCATGATCTCCGGGACCCTCCGACCTGCCAACCTTGGGGCATAATTATTTGGGACGTTGTCCAGGTGTGAAATTACACCAATAACGTAGAGGCAGAACAGGGTCGGCAAAACACAGCCCTGTCTCACACCTTTACCAACTGGAAACCTTAGTGACAGCGCCCCGTTCCTACCACATGTAACCTGGGCGAAGTTCCACTCATGTAACCTTATCAGCACAAGCAGGATTTGTGGCAGAACCCCTAGTTCATTAAGAACCCCCCAGAGTTTGCCCTGTGGGACTAAATCAAACGCAGACCGGAGGTCCACGAACACCGTGTAGAGGCTGCCACCCTCGATCTATGCCGTTTTCCAATACAATAGTATCAGGCGAAAGATCTGGTCCATGGTGGACGTGTTCCTCCTGAACCCAGCCTGAAGAGGACTTAGAATATCATGTTCCTCCATCCATACCAACAGTCGATCCAAAATAAGCTGCACAAAAAGATTTTGCGGAACGTCTATGAGGCTGATGGGCCTGTATTTGGCTGGGAGCAGAGGAGAGCCCTTCTTGTAGATCGGGACTATCTTCGCTCCCAGCCAAGTACAGGGTACCTCCATGCCTCTCAGGATTGCATTAAAAACAATAAGCAGATAAGGGCCCCAAAACCCTGGTTGGTACCTGAATAGGTCCCCCTGGAGTTTATCAAGTCCCGGATCCTTGCCCACTGGAAGTTTACCTATTACGTGTGATACCTCCCCCAGGGTAAACTCTAATGCCTCAAGCTGGTTATTAAAAACCGCGGTTGTCGACACACTGATCAGTGCATGGTCATCAAAATATAAGACAGTAAAATGTGCTTCCCATACAGATGGATCAATATTTGGTTCTATTGCTGATTTTGGTTCCCCCGAGCCTGTGCTAACTATGTCCAAAATCTGCGTGCATCCCTTGACTCCAAGGCAGTGGTTAAGTTAGACCACCTATCCATGTCCCAATCTTTTTTTGCATTTGCCATTGTCTCTTTATAATGGGATCTCAGTTCACGGATTTTGAGTTTGTCACTAGCAGACTTAACTGCACTAATCAGCTCCGACTTAGCCTTTCTACAGGCTAAGTTGTACCAGGATGAAACTGGTGTTCTTTTCCTACTCATAGGAACCTGGGGATTAAAAACCTCTGCTAGACTAAGGACCAAATCCGAGTGGATCACGTAGTATTCCTTTAAAATCTGCGATTGGGGCTTGGGTACGTAAGGCTTCCAACTTCAATAACCGAGGGAGGACTATATTATATAGTTTACTTAAATTGTCTCTAGATTGTAATATTTTACCCCATTTTACCCTACGTCTATTGTTTAAAAGGGTCAGCCCATCACCCGGGTCATTCAGATCTGGAGATGGAATTTCCATCGGCCCCAGAAAAACCATTTCCAGGGATAGTGCGTTGTGATCACTGTCAGCCCTGGGGATTACCCTGAAATCAATAACTTGAGACCACATCCTTGTTTCAACAATGATGTAGTCCCAACGAGAATCTTGGACCCTCTTGTTGAAAGTACAGATCGATGGAGTATCGGACGGTGTACACCCGTTACATGCCCTTAAGGAATTATTTAAAGTAAGGGCCATGATCTGGATCACCAAGGGAGACCATGACTTTGGACGTGGAGATTTACAAGGTGGAATAGCCCAATAGTCATCCTCGCCCATAAGGACACCCTCACTCGTTCCCAAAAGGGGCTCGTAGTGACAATTCACATCTCCAGCGACCAAAAGGTGGCAGTCACTAGACAGTGAACTCAGAAAGTGGGATAAAACATCAATGGTGGCCGACTCAGGGGCCAAATTAACGGATGCGAGTATACATTCACAATAGCTAGTTTGAAAGAATTTGCCCATTTGATAAGTATACACTGAACATCGTCAGAATATGTGACCAAGTTCTCCACCATACAACCGAGATGAAGGGCGACCCAGATGGTGAGACCACCTGAAGGTCGTCCTTTACCTCCCCACCTAGCAGGTACATGGTATGTCGCAAATCCCACTCTAAAGTGTTCATCCCTGGCCCAGGTCTCTTGAAAGAGACAGATATCGTATTGGTTCACCAGGGACCCCCACTCTGTACAATCTAGTTTATGCGTCAGACCTGCCACATTCCACAATAGTAATGTCATTGAGTTCGATGCAATGGCATTGTTGGCGATAACCTCACTACCCGCAGGCACTCCTTCACAAACAATCGGATCGGGGGAGTGCACTACACAAGGCAGCTCTGTACTCCCTAAAACCTCAGGGGCCATTACTTCATTAGGTACCTCGATGTAAGTCAGAGGATCTGTGGCCGTAGTAAATGATCTGCTACTAAGGGACTGCAAGGCTTCATCCGATTTTACAGAGCTCATGTGTTGGGTGAAGGACAGGGTATTCAGGTTACCATGCTGCAGTCAATCCACCATTTCCAAGCCACTGAACCTGTTATTAGTGGTAAAGTGAATCTGGGTGGTTGGTCGCCCTTACCCACCCCTCTCTGGCCTTCCTCTACCTCGATGCGTAACCAGGGACCATTCGCCTCCACAAATGGTGGTTCTTTAGAAGGATAAAAGAAAGACAAAGGGAGGGATTGAATAGTGGACCCACTGCTATTGTATCTCCAGGTGCAAATATACTCCACAGTACGGGGATCCCTAAAATTTACCAGCACACAATCACCTGCGGTAGTTTTGGGGATATGACCCACCCAGGAGAGCCTACGTACCATCAATATTTCACTAGTAATGTGAGTGGGTAGTGGTCTGTTAGTGTTAAGCCAATGGGTCACATTGTTTTTTTAGAGACAAAAACGATTCCTGGGCTGGATTACTTATTTCAGGAATCCCTGTCAATACTACCAAATAAGGGCTAACTTCAGGCGGTAAATCAAATCTAGGGTCCCCCTGAGATGCTGCCAGAGCTGATGACTGCCCGTTCTCTTTTGATTTTACTGCGGATGGTACAGTGTTCGTACTCAAATTTTTAGATAATGCGGGCAGAGGATCTACCATATTAGGAGTTAAAACTTTACTAGCATCTGAGGTTGTCAACACAGTATGAGGAAGAATATTATGTATTACAGTCCCATCAGACACAGAATTCAATTGAACATTACCCAATCGTGAACCATTTGACTGTGTGTTGACCAAAATACCCTGTGAGACTAGATCTAGCTGGGGAAGCTGATGCTCAATTCGGTCCAAGTGTAAATCTCCGCAAGGCACCCAGTTTTGTAAGCAGGTGTTCCTCTGTTAACGTTGTACCACCTGTGAGCTCGGCCATGCCTACGACCATTGGCCCTGGACTAAGAGCAGTTACTGGCGGTGGGCCATGGCTAGTCAGATCACTCAGAGTATTGCAGACCTTATTTGTTGATGTTATATCGCTGTCACCCAACCCTTTTGCAAATTTCGACTTCCTGCCGCCACTAACAGTCGCGGCTGGCCGCTTTCTCTTTGGTTTAGCGCCTGCATGTCTGTCCCGGAGATTCCGGGTACTTGGGTTCTCAGGCGAGCTAGCCGGATTAAGAGCATCATTGATTACAAGAGCCTCCGGTGTTTGTGAACAAACAATTGATGTGATATGCTCATGCTCCTGAGAAGAGGGTGGGGTGTGGACAATTACCGGGACAAGTGTTTTGTTGGCGCGGCTGTCATGCTCGGGAGTACGGGCAGTAGCAAAATGTCCCATTGAAGAACGTTTAGCCATGGCAAGATCTTGCGACACCCTGGCGCTCAATAAGAGTTATCCCCTGGTCGATGACTGAGTTAGCTCTAGGTATGAAATTGTCCAGAGTTCCTGTTAATTGGCCTCTAGCAGCCAAGGTTTTGTTCCTCATTTCTCGAGCTGCCATACTGCTAGTCGGAATATTCACCCGCCGAATATTTACAACAAGCCCAAAGGAAAAGAGGTGTGCGTCAGCGACCGAAAGAGGGATGGCCCGGTCCGGTCTCTCTCGGTCTAGAACGTGCTAAAAAGGCCCGCCCTTGGCCCGGGCTTCTCCCGGCACGCGTCCGCGCGTGTATCACGACGCGGAGGTCTCAGCTTGAAATATCGGGCGTGTGGGAGGGGCGGGAAGAGACACCAGCGAGTCGCCGGTTTAAAGGTCTGGCGTGGGGGGGGGGGGCGTTTAGAGGCACCAGCATCAGGCTCAGGGGCTGCTGGTCCTCGCAGTTCGGCACTAGCGACCACAGCTCCAAACAATGTCCACCACCTCGAGCGGCTCCCGCGAAGCGGGGGCCGCAAGTCACTGGTTTAAAGATCCGGCGTGGGGGGGGGGGGTGGGAAGAGGCACCAGCATCAGGCTCAGGGGATGCTGGTCCTCGCAGTCCCGCGCTAGCAACCACAGCTCCAAACAATGTCCACCACCTCGAGCGACAAGGTACACTACCCCACAAGTCAATCATTCAAACATTCATCACAACACATACTCCTCATACACTCAATCTCATTCGTCCTGATCCGGAAAGGATCCAATCATTCCAGCAACAATTAAAACTGTTCTAAAAAAAGGGAGAAACCACAATAATAAATGACAATCATACACAACAATTAAATGTCTACAAGTATAGCATTTTGTTAAACGGTTTGCAAAAGATCCATTTTCAAAAACATGTCTGGGTCCATTCAATAGGACTAATACAATCCAGAGGTCTGACCAAAAAATTAGGACAATAAACCGACAAAGACAAATAATACAAATGTAGGTAAATGTGGTCACTCCACAGGTTTTCTTTATGGTGGTGCCAAAGTACGTTTCAGTGTGTGACCTGGTACAGGTCTCACCTTCCTCAGGGCAAGTGTCTCCGTGGAGACAGATGTGGGGGGTACCTTTGACACGAGTACAGATGGCACAAGATAGTGGGTCAAGACACTTACAACACAATAAGTCACTCAAAGACGATCAAAATACTGAAAAAAAGGGACACGAAATGACACGAAGGTCCAAAGGATATGGCACTTGATATATGGAATTCAGCAGAAGCAATACAACAGAAAGGGCTTAAAGGCCGAATATGCAACAAGGCGAGTCTTCAAATAGAGACGGGCGGCATTGTATACGGGCCAGAAAACATGTCGAAAAATGTCCCGGAAGGTCCTACAGATTCCTCCGGTCCTAGGCACTCAGTGGCATCCGAACGGTAGGAGATAGATTTTGGTGTGAGCGGGCGTCGATGACTTTGAGATGGAAGGCAGCAACATTTACCTCCAGTTGAGCTCTCTGTTTAGCTCCAGTTGAGCTCTCTGTCTACCACTGAACACACTACCGTATTTCTTGCTGGGTGCTATTACATGCAAAAAACCTCAAAGGAATGAGTGCAGTTAGGGCATGGGTCGAGCTTCACTGTTCAGCTCAGAAGGAAGCTACCTGCAATATGTGAGGGACATTCTGACCCCTCTTTTTATATTTTGGAGTATTTCCCTATAATGCATGAGTGTGGGGAGGGGCATGTCATCGTTTGTGAATACTTCAACAAGTTGTGGGAGTTGTGGCATGTACCAACATTCAATAGACCCATTCCATTACTTATTTTCCACTTCCATGCCAAACTCCAGTATGACATTTTTTAACAATTCATTGTATTGTGTATGTGTACAAATTTTGCTATACACACTAAGGCTCTGCTCTCTCACAAAGTGATGCAAAGTGGCACACTGGCACTTACTTTCCAGCACACAAACTATTTTGCACAGGAAATGTGCTCTTTACTCTGTGCAGGACATTTTGTCAGTTTCCTATGGTATACGTTTAGTTTATTAATCTTGTTGACCTTGATGATCTTTAAATACTGCTATAGGGCTTAACGAGATTTTGTAGATAGTGACCAGCTGGCCCATGTTTTGCCCCATGCGGCTTGCAGGCCTGAGGCTTTTTCAAGGCAATCAGGTGAAGTTACTTATAAATAAAGGTCTTTCAAATCAGTCATGATGAGAAAGTTTTGTCCAAGCACTGTAGTCTCTGAGGGCCCATAAAAGGACTATAGCTAATGCTGTGTTCGCTGGTCACTCCCTTCAAAATTTCACTAAGAATGATAACAATGTTTAAAGATTATCCCGGACCACAAGATTAATAAACAATTTCACAGCAATATGAAGATGGGTGGAACTTTTTACTTACTATAAATTGGAACCTAACATTGGATTTACATACTACTTATTACTAACCTCCACCATAGGTCACTGTTCTTCATTGCATTGTAGGTCTTCCAGGGTACAACCCACCTATAGGTTAGACTATTAGAACACAATTCTTAGCTGTTTTTAAGGTGACCTAGACCCCCTAGATTATTACCCCTACTCCTTTTGACAGCCAAAAAATGTTTACGCTGCTTTGTGTTGCTTTGTGTGAAGTGGCATTACTTGGGTGGTCAGCACAAACACGGTTAGGTTTTTCCATAAAACCTGATCTGCTAAGACAGCCAGATCAGACAAGAATTTGTGTAAAAAAATGTTACCCCTTTAAACAAGGTGTTACCAAGAAGAAATATTTTCATTTCTCCCCCAAAAAAACGTACATTGTATGTTTACTGAAGTAGACCGCACATATCACATTTATTGGATCCTTCTAAAATGTGTCTAGAAACAGAAATGTACACTGTACACATCTTTGTTTAGACAGTGCTCCCTACCCCTGCACCATGATATGCGGCTGTATGTCACACACGGCGGCCCAGTTACAGCACCAGTGCAGGGATTAGAGCAGCATCAGACTAGTGTTAGTAAATATGGCTCTGAGCTGTGTTTTTCCTCTTGCACAATGCAGCACAACAAATTTTGTTGCTTCAATGCCTTGCCTGACAAATTGGTAAATCTGCCCCTTCAAATGTTGTTATTATCAATGAATGAGCTTTGCCAGATAGCTATCTTTCTGTGTATGTCCTTCTAATCAGTATCATTCCAGCGAGTCTGTATTATAATGATTATAAAGGAACATGATCTGATGGTCAGTACATCCTCTGGGAGAATGCAGGGTCTGACTGACACATGTGTCCACTGTGAGCATTTGCTGCATATGACGTGTGAGTACAACCCGTCGATCAGTATCTCCCTTCAAAACATGCTGCCTGCTTTGCTTTCTCACTATGTGGAGGTGCCTGATCATGACCTATAAGTCACTGCCATCATATGAACATGCTGTGCTGCTGTTGTTTGAACATATTTACTCCCTGTGAATAGACTCTAGTGCAGCTGTTATATTAGGTTAGATTATTTGTATAGTGTGCATCTCACTTGAGTGGCTATCCGGCTACTAGAAATAAGGAGCTGTGCTAGCTCTAGAATGGAGGAAAATGCCAATACTGATGCTTGAATTCAACAACTAAATTACCAATGTGCTTGTTTTATAGTGACTGTGGGGTCATTTCGTAAGGAGGTTAAGGCCTGTTCTTTAGAGATGTTGAATTTAACAAACTTTTTTTGTTGTTTCATCTCAGAGATGGTGGACAAGACAGTCTTTTCAAACAGGATTATTTCTTTAGGTATTTCATTGCCTGGAGGGCAAAAGGTCGATTTGTTACGTAGCCCAGTCACTTCAGATGGTATTGTGGACTGACTATCAGCAAAGAACATAGTTAATCTTAATTTGCGGCAGAATTCAATGAATTCTGTTTTCATCTTCACGAAATCTGTTTTTTGTCATTGTTGTCATATAATTTGGTTTTGAACTGCATCACTAATTATAAAACTGTGCATAATTGAAAATACTCCAGAATAAAGAGCTATTCATTAGCCCATAAATGTTTTGAATTGTTGTCTTTACATTGGTAATTTAGTTGTTGAATTCTAGCATCAGTATTGGCATTTTCCTCCGTTGTTTACATTGTCAGGCTCAGCCTTACTGATTAGAGCCAGCCCCATTTGGTATTAGCTCTAGAATGGGGCTAATGAAGAGCCAGGTTTTCAGTTTATTGCGGAATTCAAAGACTGAGCTGGGGCCTCAGTCTGATGTGTTCTGCTGAGCAGTTTTACCCCAAATAAGTGTTACTTTCAGAGCATGTCTTGCTTAATAGAAGCCTATCCTCTGGGCATGTGCAAGTTTAATATGTGACTCAGGCCACTGCACCCATAGTAAATTGCCTGTTAAATTGTACTGCGAACTGCGAAATTAACGTTCATGAAAAATAAGTGAAATATTCAAAATGCCGCATCAGGTTCACATTCCCTCCCTTTCCACAAACCAGTCAGAAAGTCGGCAACAAAGCATTCTAGATTAAGGAAACTCAGTTTACTGGTCCTTGGGATGCTTCAGCTCTGTCAGCAAAAACATTTTCATACAGAGAATGACAAGAAAAATCTTATATCTCAGAAGTCGTCTACTCTATAAGAAATATAAATCACACCGGGACTTATAAGCAGTCGCACCCAGCATGACTCGCGGGTGGGAGCCAAACAGTCAGCGCCCTCATAGTGGGCAAGCCACTCCTCTCCTGCCATAGAGCAGGACCGCCCACCTGCCTGCCCCCAACCAAACCTATTGCTTTCTCGCAGTGCAAGAAGCAGAAACATAAAATGGTATTTATAATACCATTTTATGTTTCTGCTTCTCGCACTGTGAGAAAGCAGTGGGGCGAGGCTCCTCTGCCCATATGGAGGAGCCACCCCTGCTCATAAGCCTTTCTTGCTTACTCTGTAGTGTCTTCCATCATTCTTCGCCTACTTGTTAATGTCTTATCAAATTCATCTTTCCTATTCCTTTCTCTGTGTCCTTTATTATTTTATAATTTTATGTAACGATGCAAGTCAGCGAATGATTAGGCAACTTCCGAATAGCCCAAAATCGCCAAAATTACATAAGCCACTGGTGGCTTATACACTTGTAGGTGTGATTCCAAAACCATCCAAGTCATAGGCCCCAAGGGTGCCGTGTTCCAATATTTGGAGATTTTGGGCCAATTCTTCTTTTCCACATGATCGGATGATAGCGATCCTCCAAATTTCTGAGTAACCAGGTTGGCACCAGGATTAGGTTGCCCCATCTCGTCCTGAAGAAGACTCGCAGTTGAGGCCATAAATTCCCCTCCATGCGTTAGTCAAGTCGAAACGTCGATGCTCTCCACCCACACAAGACCTGTACCTTTTTTTTCCCTCCGACATTTCCTTGAAAATGCATTTGTCTGCATGGTTGAATAAAAAAGAAAAAAATGTCTGTGAATAGATGTTCCATTGCGGACAGGTCTTTTGATACTGGTCTTCTTACCAGTGATTATGAAATTATTTCAATTGTTTTACTCTTTGAACCTTTGATTTTCACTTTCACCACCCTACACCACTATTATCATTGTAAAACTGTGTTTTGAGCCGAATTGGATAAATACATGTTTTGCAAATGATATTTGCTCTTCTGGCGCATCTGTATTTTCGCTCTCTGATTTAACACGTGCATTCATAATAAAGTTTTTTTGATTTCAAATATGTGAGCAGCTTTTTTAGGTATTAAATACCAGTGTTGTAGTCCTCCATACAACACATACTTTTGAGTTCAGTAATTAGTTTGTGTTGAATGAGTACCGGACCATTCTTTCTATTCCCGCATTGTACCCAGGTCCAGTGTTGATTTTTCGGTTACCCCATTATTCATAATGGCTTCCTGAATGTTGGTTTCAATTTCTCAGACAGTACCATTCATTTGTTATCCAAGGTCTTGATTTGCCTTATGATATTCAAACTATACTTATAAACATTGATAGGAAGATAAAAGTTCCAACCACATTTTCAACTGTACCATACCTACCTTTTTAATTATCACCTACCAAACAGCAAAAACTGTCTATTGGAAAAAAAAGGTATTGTCAGCTTTCAGTGGGCTTATAGCCTGACCATTGCTTACCATTGGTTGGCTTTACTTTCACTTTCATTTGTGTGCTTTTCATTCCTCTGCTTTGTGGGCTTCCTTTTTCTTGTGTTTGTCCCACCCCTGGAGCACGGATGCTTTACTTGTGTCTTTCTACTGATTGCTTTTCAAGCCCAACTTTTTTGTTTTGGGTTAAATACTCTGTGACAGTGCATGTGTTTTCCAGATGTCTACCCTGTTTAAGTCTCTCCCCTGGCTACACTCCCTGTTGCTCTCAGTCACCCATGAGCTTCTGTTTCCTTTCTGTTATATTTGCCTGTTATTTTTGTGACTGCTGTCCCCTTGCACGTTGTTGTTTAGGTTTAAAGCATTTTATTAAGACAAAAAACATAGGGAGAGGGAACAGGAGGTTAGGGCCACATACATGAAAGCAAGGAAATAAGCATGGCATTATGAGTGCGATCGTGGAATAGTCCGCTATGGAAAAGGAAGCAACAGCAAATGAAAAGGCGAAATACATGCTATATCTCCATTCTGAGCATAGTCAACACCCCCAGTCTGAGCATAGGAAGTAATAAGTAATGACACAAAGAAGCCCAGCCCACTATCCCCTAGAACCCCCCCCAAAACTCCCCAACTCCCCCCACCACCCCCGTCCAATGTTCCGCCAATAACACTACCTGCCCCCCAGCCGCATCCCCCCCCTCCGAAACCAGCCCCCCCACCCCTCCTAGTCTGCTGGAATCACCGGTGGTGTCAGCCTTAGGAGCCTGAGGTACCTCGGACAGGTGAGTTCCCTAAATTCGGTAGTCAACAGCGCACGAAAGGGTTGCCACAGCTCATCAAACTGGTCTATCTCCCCCGCTACCATGAGTGACAATTTTTCCATACCCAGCACATGCCAGAGCCTGTGCAACCAGCCAGTGATGGAGGGGACCGTGGTAGTGCGCCAGTGGATAAGGATGTTCTGAACCGCTGAACCCAGCGCAATCACGATTTGCCTGCCCCTACGGGACTTCAGCGGATACATCAGGCCATTAGGAAGGCCCAGCAATACATACGCCGGAAAGCGCGGTAACTCAATTTCAAAATGCGTGTCCACCTCATCCAGAACTTCCTTCCAATAAGCGGCCAACAAGGGACAATCCCAAAGAATATGTGAAAGGGTCCCCACCTGACCACAACCTCTCCAGCACCCCTTATCAATGTGCCTGTTCATCTCGTGCAGTCTCTCTGGGGTGTAGTACCAGTACGTGGGCACCTTAGTGAATGTTTCCGTGAGGCCAGTGTGATACGCTGAGTGTCTCACCCGGTGTGCAATCTGGTCCCACTCCTTGTGACTAAGTGTCCTGCCCAGTTCCCTGTGCCATCGTTCCCTGCCCGGGTTATAATAGTGAAACGGAGGGGGCTGTAAGAACTTGTAAAGATCAGTGATCAATTTAGCATCAGAAGCTTGGGTCACCAGCCACCGCTCATACGGTGTTATCTGACGATCAGCGGTGTCCCGCACCTGGGGTTGAAGCGCCCAGTGTCGGACCTGCATATATCGCAGTCTATCCAACTCCGTCAGGCAGAACTCCTGCTGAAGCTGCTGAAAGGGAATCACTCCCTCAGACCCATAGATCTGAAAGAGCGCTCGGCAGCCCGCCGTCCTCCAATGGGAGAAAGCGCCCGGCTCCATCCCCGGGGAGAAGTCAGGATTATCCACAATGGGCGTAAATGGCGAGGGGAACGTGTTGAGGTCCTGGACCTCGCAAACCGCGTCCCACACCCTCAAGGGAACCCTCGTAACAAAGGAAGCATAAAGGTTGGGGGGGCGGTGAGCGCGGCGCAAGAATGGAACTTCCTGGAGGGTACGCCCTGCAACCGCCTGGTCCTGAAAAAGCCAGTGCTTATCGGATTCCCACCTGCTCCACTCCACAAGGTATCGTAGCTGTGCCGCCTGGAAGTATTTACGGAGGTCCGGAATACCAAGGCCCCCCGCTTCCGGGGCAAGTGTGGAGAGAACCCTCTTCATCCGGGGCTTGCGGCCTTGCCAGACAAAGCGTGAGATGTCAGCTTGCGTCTGTCTGATCCAACCCACTGGAGGCTGGAGCGGCAAGGCTCGGAAAAGATACAGGATCTGGGGCAGAACCGTCATCTTGACCGCCGCGATCCTGCCAAGCCAAGACAACAGGCCCTTACTCCAGCGGCCAAGCTCCTCCTTAATCTTCTTACTGAGAGAAGCGTAATTAGCCGTTACCATCGCTGGCAACGTCGGCACCAACAGAATCCCCAAGTATGGCACCAGGGACGACGACCACTGCATGGGGAAGAGCCGCTGAAGGTCCCGCCTAGTGTCCGTAGCCAAGGACACATCTAAGGCCACCGATTTGCTCATATTCATTTTGAAACCGGCCACACGTGAGAAAGCATCCAACTCGTGGATGCAGGCGGGAAGGGACCTTCTGGGGTCATCCAGGGTCAGCAGGACATCGTCCGCATAGAGGCTGACCGTGTGAACATACTGCCCCATCTTGATCCCAATTGCATCCGGGTTGTGGCGGATCCTTTGGGCAAACGGCTCCATGTAAAGAGCAAAGAGGAGTGGGGAAAGGGGGCACCCCTGCCTCGTGCCGCGCTCGATTGCAAAACTGCGGGAGCTGCACCCATTGACCCTCACCGTCGCCGAAGGGTACCTATAGCAGTTGAAAACCATTGAGCAGAATTTATCACCGATACCCAGTTTCTTGAGCACCAGCTTGAGGTACGGCCAATGAACCCTGTCGAAGGCCTTCTCAGCATCCACCGCCAGCAGCATCCGCTCACCCGGGATCCGCGAAGCCTTCTCCAAAATGTGCGTCACTCGCTTAGTGTTGTCGACAGTTTGCCTGCCGGGTACAAAGCCAGCCTGGTCAGCCTCAACCAGACCGGGGAGGTGCAGGGCCAGCCTGGACGCCAGAATCCCCGTGTACAGCTTGAGGTCGACATTCAGGAGCGAGATGGGCCTATATGAGCCACATAAGGCCCGGTCCTTCCCAGGCTTCGGGATCACCGAAACCGTCGCACTTAGGAGATCTGGTGGGATGGCTCCCGGGTCGGAGAAGGAGTTAAACAGCCGAGCGAGGATAGGGGCCACGACAGGGCAAAAGGTTTTGCAAAATAGGGACGTGTAACCATCCGGGCCAGGGGCTTTCCCGTGCTTAAGTCTGGCTATAGCGGAAATTACCTCCTCAACGTGGATATCGCGCTCAAGATATTCCGCCTGAGCGGTGTCTAGCGCCTGAAGGGGCACAGATTCCAGATATTCCACGGCTTCCCGCGGTGAGGAGGGCTCCCCGGTGTACAGCGCCTCATAGAAACTGCAGAAGGCTTCCGCCACCTCCGCATCCCCAGAGACGGCCACCCCATCCGCACCCAAGAGTTCCTTCACTACGTTACGCTGTTGCGCGACTTGGAGCCTATGCGCCAGGAGCTTGCTGCACCTATCTCCCTCTGTATAAAATGCATGCTTCAGACGTAACGCTGCGTATTCCGCCCTATCCATGTCCAGCGCCGACAGGAGCTTCCTAGCAGCCTTCAACTGCCTCCAAACCCTTGGAGCACCCGTACGGCGGTGGACCTGTTCGAGCTCACGGACCTGGGTAGTCAGCTCCTCCCTCTTCCGCTGCCGCTCCCTGTTTTCTGCCGAGGAGACGGAGATGAATTCCCCCCTGAGAACCTCCTTCAGCGCAGCCCACTGTGTCGCCAGTGAAGTGTCTGAATTACTATTATGTGCCTGGTAGTCCCGTATGACCTCCTCAATATGTTTCACAACTGATTTCTTGTGCAGAAGGGTGTCCCTGAGGCGCCACACCCCCCGAGAGCGGGAGGTCGCCGGCCACGCAAACGCACCTACGACCGGCGCATGATCAGACAAAGTCAGGACCCCAATGTCCGCCGCCCTGGCAGCGGTGCGCATCGGTCCACTAACCAAAAGGTAGTCCAACCGTGCGTAGGTCCGGTGCGCATGTGAATAATAGGAGTAGTCCCTGTCCGTAGGGTGGAGTGAGCGCCAGAGGTCGTGTAAATCCATGTCAGCGATTCGGGCCTTCCCGGCCTGGGAAAGTTCCCCAGTCTGCGGGAACCGCTGCGCCGACCTATCTAATGCCGAATCGAAGACTATATTGAGGTCACCCCCCGGAATAACATGACGATCGGGGGAGGCAGTGACATCTACCAGCACTGAATCCAAAAAGCGTTCCTGATGATCATTCGGGCTATATAAGGAGCCAATAGTAAACGATATGCCCCCCAGGCGGAGGCGGTATGCCAAAAGCCTCCCCTTCTGTTCAGCATATTTATACAACACCTCCCCCTTGAAGGAGCTCGCTATGAGAATGGCCACCCCCGCAGTTTTTGACGCCGCAGAGGAGAAAAACTGGGTGGGAAACCTAGCAGAGCGCAGTCTATGGCAGTCACAGGACAACAAGTGGGTCTCTTGAAAGAGGCAGATATCAGCCTGTGTCCCCTCAAGCAGAGACAAAATCGCCCTGCGCTTAACAGGATTATTCAGGCCCTTAACATTAAGGGTCACCACCTTCAGGGATGACATGTCTACCAGAGACCGTGGACGCTATGCTGCGGGCAGGTAACTGGAGGGGGGGGGGCGCAGGGCAGCAGCGCGGAGCAGGTAAAAGTAGGCCAAGCGAGAACACAGGCAACATCGGACAGTTCTTTCCCAACCCCTGAACAACTCCCAACGCTACCCCAAACAAACCAATGGCAACTAGCCAAATACCAACTCAAACAACCCATTGTCCAAGTCAAGTCCCAAAACAGACAAGTCTGTAGAAAGTAGTAAAAGTGGACGTCCGGCCACTCACTTCCCCCCGTCCCCCCCCGACCCTCCCTCCAGCCCCCGAACCTGGCATCGAAGAAGCTGTGTCCATCTCCCCCCGGAGTGAGTCTAGGCCGTCAAGGCAGCACCGTTCGAGGCGGCCGAGTCCCTGGCCGCCTCTCTCAGGGCACTGGCCATGTCCGCTCTGATGGTGGGCGAGTCAGGCCGCCCAGCGCTCGCCGCCGATCGTCTTCTCGCCGACCTCCGCCGACCTCCTCTATCTGAGCGCCTCCAAGTCGGCGTTGCTCCATCCTCCTCCGTAGCCGTGAGCCCCAAGACACCGCAAATATCCTGCAAGGAGCGCAGCTGGTGAAGCACCCCGTTCCAACGAAATATCAAACGGAAGGGATGCCCCCAGGAGTACGGGGCCTCATGTTCACGCAGGAAATCGGTTGCAATCTTGAAGGACCTGCGCTTCTGCAATGTGATGGCGGACAGGTCCTGATACAGCGCCACGGGCCGCTCTCGGAAAGTCAGTGGTTGTTTCCTGCGGGCTTCGGACATGATACGCTCCTTCAGTGGGAAGTCAGGTAGGAAGGCCAAGATGTCTGGCGGGGGCGCCGCCGACTGACGCTGTCGGCCAACTCTGTGGGCCCTATCAATCCGGATAGGAAAGTCCGCGGCCTCTCCTAGAATCTCCCAAATCTTGCAGATAGCCCACCAGGTCCATCCCCTCGTCTGCAGACTGTACACCCCGTACCCTTATATTATTCCGCCTCAACCTGTTCCCTAGGTCCTCGGTGTGGGCCTGGAGTTCAACACATTGCTCCCGGAGACGGAGAACGTCCTGTTGCAAGTGGACAATCTCGTCGTCCCGGCGTTGGGCCGCTGTCTCCACCGTCTCTATCCGCTGACCAAGGCCCTTCACCTCTCTGCGGACCTCGCGCACCTCACTGGCCACCTCCTTCTTCAGCGTCTGGAAGTCTTCCTTAAGTGAGCTGAACAGTTCCTCCATGAAGGATCTCGTGACAGGGGGCTCTCCCCCGGTCGCGTCCGCTGTGGCCCTGGAAGATCCCGGTGACAGTTGCGCCCTGTCCCGCTGTTGCTGGGCCCTGCTAAGCATGTCCGGCAGGGTACGGTCTCCCTTCCTCGATCCTCCTCTTCCGGACATCCTTGTCCCGTTCACTGTCGCACTCAACTGAAGAAGGGGCACAGGCCTCGGTCACCTCGGGGAGTTTCCAACAACCAGCAGAGTCCCTCAATATGGAGCTCTCGGCCCGATAGGGGACCTGCGCCACAGATGACAAAATGGCGGGCCAGTCTAGTCACAGCGAGCCGTGGGCGCCCGACCAAGATGGCAACTGGGATCCCCACTGGGGGAACCCCGGCTGGCGCGTCCCACAGAAAAGGAGAGCTGTACAGAGGCAGAGGTAGAGGTGCAGGAAATGACTTCAAGCGACACTGAAGGAGGTCTGCGACTCCGTCCCCGTGAAGACAAGATGGCGGCTGGGTGGGGCCAAGTAGATCGTCCGAGCCCGGCTATGCCACCGGGGCCACCCCAGAAGCAGGCAAGTGTTGGAATTCTCCAACCAGGGCCGTCCGGCTAGTAAAGAGAAACAGTAGATCTGGCTCCGATCCCAAATCGATCGTCATCTGGCCCCGGGGCCGGGGTTCTCGCCACAGGAGAGGCCACCAACGCAAGTTCAAGCACCACGACACTCACTCAGCAGGTCCGCCGTGCAGTGGATCACACAGCAGACAGCCCTCCGTCGATCCCCGTCGAGCACCGGGGCGGTCCCCACACCAAGTTGCTAGCCATCAGCACCAGGCCCAGCCGAGGCGTCCGGACAGCGCTCCGATCTGCTCCGCCTCCAAGGCGCTCCGTCGTCCTGCGATCGGTCTTTTAAGGTGCTTCTACAGGAGCAATCGGGGCCAAAGTAGCATCAATGCGTGCTCCAGGTTCTCCGCCACACGCCTCTCAGCCGCTGAGCGTCAGCGGGGGGAGAGAAGCTGATGAAAAAGGGCTTGAGCCTAGTCGGGCCGGAGGAGCTGCGGGAAGAAGCGTCTGCTCACCCCGCCATCTTGGCCACGCCCCGCACGTTTTTGTTTAGATTTGTTTTTGTCCTTCAGTCCCCCTGTGCCTGCCCGCCCCGCTCCCCGCTTCCCGCCGCCGTCCAAGCGGCCACGCCCCCTTTTCTTCTGTGCCCTCCCCGCTCCCGCCTCCCAGCTGCTCCTCCCTCCCACTTGGCCATAAATGGCGACCGCGCGTATGCGCAGCGGTCAAGCGCAGCGGGCGCACCGATTGTGCGCCGAAGGCGCGCCAAAGGCAAGCCCGTCTGCGCCCGTCCGTGCCTGGACCGAGCCCAGCGCCAGGACCCCTAGCCCCCACCGGCGCAAGAAGACCCGACAAACCTACGACACCGCGGCCCTCAACGTACTCAATACCGGCCGGAACCCCACCTGCTACCGGGCCGCCTCGAAACGCTTCCACGGACCCTTCACCTGCACCACCTGCAAGTTCACCTGCCTCCGAACATGCACCGCGCCCGCCAAGCCAAACTCCAGCAGCGACCTCAAGTGCATCCTGCTCAACACCCGCTCCATCCACAGACACGCCGTCGAACTCTTTAACCTCCTCGACACAACCTCACCAGACATCGCCTTCCTCACTGAAACATGGATGAACTCCTCCTCAGCCCCCGACATCGCCATCGCCATCCCGGATGGATACAAGATCATCAGGAGGGACCGCGTCAACCAGACCGGAGGAGGAATCGCCATCGTCCACAAAAACACCATCCGCATCACGACCGACGCCGACGACACCTTCACCGCCGCCGAACACCTCCACTTCCAGATTCACACCAACCCAAAGACGACCCTCAGAGGCACCCTCATCTACAGACCCCCGGGACCACGCGCACAATTCAGCGAAGACATCACAGACTTCATCAGCCCACACGCCGTCCCTTCCGCCGACTACATCCTCCTAGGGGACCTCAACTTCCACCTGGAAAACAGCAAGGATTGCAACACCGTCACCCTGCTGGACAACCTCGCCAACCTCGGACTCAAGCAACTGGTCAACACCCCCACTCACTACGCCGGCCACACACTTGATCCCGTCTTCTCATCCAGCAAGCACATCGCCTTCAGCCACTCCACCGGACTACAGTGGACCGACCACAGCTGCGTCCACTTCAGCTTCAGAAAAACCACCACCCACCACCACCCGCAACAGATCCCTCACAGAAGCTGGAGCAAGATCACCGCCGACCAGCTCACCACCTCCCTCAGCCAAAACCCACCAGCCAGCACACCGGACCCCAACGGAGCAGCCCGCAACTTCACGCAGTGGCTGACCGCCTGCGCCGACGACCTCGCACCACTGAAGAACCCTCCCAGCAAACCCAGAAGCAAGAAGGGCCCCTGGTTCACCAACAAACTCAAGGACTCCAAGAAGACCTGCTGCACCCTCGAGAAAGCCTGGCTCCTCGACCTGACCACTGACAACATGACCACCCTCAAACACGCAACCCCCAAGCACCACCAGCTCATCCACACCACCAAGAAGAAATCACTAAAGAATCGACTGGACAACAATGCCCACGACAGCAAGGAACTCTTCAACATCGTCAAGGAGTTCTCCAACCCCAGCACCGGCAACACCGACATCACCCCTTCACAAGATCTCTGCGACTCCCTCGCCTCATTCTTCCACCGCAAGATTGCCGACATCCACAACAGCTTCGGCGCACCATCAACGCACCCAACCGTCGAACCAACGCACCCCACCACCACCCTCCGCACCTGGACCACGGTGACCACCGAAGACACAGCCCGCACGATGAACACCATCCACTCCGGATCCCCGACTGACCCCTGCCCTCACCACTTCTTCAACAAGGCCGACTCCACCATCGCACCCCAACTCCGAGACGTCATCAACACCTCCTTCAACACCGCCACCTTCCCGGAGAGCTGGAAGCACGCCGAGCTCAGCGCCCTACTGAAGAAACCAACAGCGGACCCCACCGACCTCAAAAACTTCCGCCCCATCTCGCTCCTCCCCTTTCCTGCCAAAGTCATCGAGAAGATCGTCAACAGACAGCTTGCCGCCTTCCTCGAGCGGAACGGATCCCTCGACCCCTCGCAGTCTGGTTTCAGAGCCAACCACAGCACCGAGACCGCCCTCATCGCAGCCGCCGACGACATCCGTGCCCTGCTCGACAACAGGGAAACAGCAGCACTCATCCTCCTGGACCTCTCCGCAGCGTTCAACACTGTCTGCCACCACACCCTAGTCCAACGCCTCAGCAACACCGGCTTCCAAGAGAAGGCACTGAAGTGGATCATCTTGTTCCTCGCTGGAAGAACACAGAGAGTCCGCCTCCCCCCGTTTCGATCCGAGGCCACTGAAGTCATCTGCGGTGTCCCGCAAGGATCATCACTTAGCCCCACCCTCTTCAACGTCTACATGAGACCTCTCGCCACCATCGCACGCCAACACAACCTCAATATCATCTCCTACGCCGACGACACCCAGCTGATCCTCTCCCTCACCAGAGACCCCAACACCGCCAGAACCAGCCTCCACGAAGGGATGAAAGACGTCGCCGAGTGGATGAAGAACAGCCGCCTGAAACTGAACTCAGTCAAAACGGAAGTCCTCATCCTGGGACCATCACCCTCCGTCTGGGATGACTCCTGGTGGCCCCCAGCCCTGGGCACCGCCCCCAAGACTACAGACCACGCACGCAACCTGGGATTCATCCTGGACTCCTCCCTCTCGATGACCAGACAAGTCAACGCCGTCTCCTCTTCATGCTTTCACACCCTCCGCATGCTCCGCAAGATCTTCCGATGGATCCCGACCGAAACCAGGAAGACGGTCACCCAGGCCCTCGTCACCAGCCGACTGGAATACGGAAACACCCTCTACGCCGGAACAACAGCCAAGCTACAGAAAAGACTCCAACGCATCCAGAACGCCTCCGCCCGACTCATCCTGGACATCCCCCGACGCAACCACATCTCCGGCCACCTGAGGGACCTGCACTGGCTCCCCGTCAACAAGAGGATCACGTTCAGGCTCCTCACCCACGCACACAAGTCTCTTCACGACCTGGGCCCCAAGTAACTCAACGACCGCCTGACCTTCCACACACCCACCCTCCAGCTACGGTCTGCTAGTCTTGCCCACGCCGCCATACCACGCATCCGAAGAGCCACCGCCGGAGGCAGATCCTTCTCCTACCTGGCGGCCAAGACATGGAACTCCCTCCCCATCCACCTCCGGCAGACCCAGGACCACCTCTCCTTCAGGAAGCAACTGAAGACCTGGCTGTTCGAGCAGTAGCGAACCCCTTCCCCAAGCGCCTTGAGACCCTCCCAGTTGAGTAGCGCGCTATACAAGTGTCATGATTGATTGATTGATTGATTGAGCTTCTGCATGCTTGCTCCATGTTGCACCTACACTTGTTTGCTTCTCCCCTGTGACATCTGCTTTTCTTTCTCACCCGTGTGGTTCTCCCCTATCTATTCTACTTTGCTCTCTCTCACCAGTTGCTTCTCCCCCATCTTGCCCTCCAAGATGCTTCCATCCCACCTGCCCTCTGTTTTGCTTTCCCCACCTGTGCCCACCATGTTGCTTCCCGCCACCTGCGCTCTCCGATTTTTTTACCCCACCCCTATGTTGTTTCCCCATCCGTGTTCTTTTGATGCTTCCCCCACCCTAACCTTTGTGATTCTTCTCCCACTTGTGTCCTTTAGGATACTTCCCCTCACCTGCACTCTCCATGTTCATACTCCCCCACCCATGCTTAAAAATAAAAGCTTTTGTGCTACTTATTTTTTAAATTTACGATCCATCCAAAAACGTTTTTTTAAATGCTTGTGTCTTTTTTCAGGAGCATGCATGTTTGGAACTCACGCCTACAAAATTACATCGTTGTCGCTTCATAGCACCTTTTTTTGTTTGTTTTTACTCATCATGCACAGTATCGGGATTCTGTACAGCATGGCTAAAAAACATTGGCGAAGTCGATATTTCCCAAAGGTGAGACCTATTGACTTTTCCAATTCTTGTTTTCTTTGTCCCAGCAAGTTGCCCACTCTTTTTGCTTATTAGCAACTGTTTGTAGTATTCCTCATCTAGAGTGATCCTCACATTCTGCAAATCAGGTGTTCCCTAAGGTTGGGGAGACCCTTCATAGGTTTCACCAACAGGGGACCTATTAAGTGTCCCAGGAACATAACTAACATGTACCCCTAGTTCTGCACCTCTCTGGTATTTTGGTATTATAGAGGCAGCTGCAGATGCTTGCACAGCCCATTCTATTATACAAATAGAGCTTGTGCACATGTAGTATGCTATCTTAAAAGGGCATTTCCTCATTTGCATGAGGGTTCGGCCACATGTAAATGAGGGAAACTATCTGTCTCTGCACCAGTGCCTTATTAAGGATGCGGGTGCAGAGGCACAGAGGAAGTAAGAAGGTAGAGTTACTGTGGTTCATGGCTGCCCTGTGGAAGTGCATTATCAGTAATAGTGAGCACTTTACCTCTTTGTTTGTGGCACATCTAATTAAAGAAGCACAATTGTGCACAGAGGGACAGTGCAACCTTACTGTAATATAGTCCTTGGTTGAGTAGCAAACTGACAGTACCTGGATCTCCCTCCAATTGCAAGGTCCTTGGAAAAAAGCCTGACAGCATTATTCAGAGGGATGGCACAAGAGGTAATAATTAATTAAGGGAAGATTTAGTAAGATTTTGCAATGGGGTTGCATTGCTTTTGGGGCATGGTTTTGTAAATACAAAGTAAAGCAAATCAGTGCATAGTGCTGCCTTGCGTTATTTTGCATTGGGAAGGCGTTCTATGGGTGGAACATGTGCGTTCCAATGCGTTCACCCATGGATTTTGGCACAGTCTCAGATGTATAAAGGCATGTAAACCTGGGAATGCTAAAAAACTACAACCTCCCCAGTGAGGCATAACGAGGAGAAATATCTTTATTTTTTCTCGTTATCTCCTCTATCCACATGTGCTGCATTCTGCAGCACACATAGAAAGAGGAAAACGCCATTGAGTATTTTTTGTTTGTTCTGGAAGGTGTTCCTTCCTGCACAAAACAACCCAACCTGTAATGCAGGCACACTTGCATTATGAAACAAGGGAGCCTGCTTTAGTGCTAGGCAGCACAGAGTGAATCAGAGCAAAGAAAGAACAGAAATGCTCCATATCTTTGAAAAAACTGTAGCATTTCTGCCCTCTCCCTTTCATGCAACGCAGTGCTGGAAGTTGCCTTGCTGCATAGCATTGCGTGAAAGAATGGTAAATCTGCCCCTGAATTTTTTATGTGATTTTTACAGATTTACGTTATCCCTTTACTCACTGTGTAAAATAAAAAAACACTGCAATATATGCATAGTACGATTGAGGGAGAACAGTTCTTTAGTGTGCTCTACAGATATAAATGCCTCATGTTGCTAACTCAGGGCCAAATTCACAAAGGTAAACTTATACTTTGATGTATGTTAAAAACAATTTTGGTATTCACAAAGTGTACGTTAATAATAAGTGTACAACAGTGAAGGCTCCACAGTAGGGCAGAAAACTCAACACATACAAAACACAGGACAGGCCTATCTTTTTATGAGTTCTCTGTCCCGACTGCAGAGTCTCCGCTGTCATAAACTTACTATTAACTTGTAGAATATAAATATTAAAAAACCCGTAAACTTAAAAACATGTAATTTTACTGTTGTAGTCCTCACTCTATAATCACCTGAGACTTCAGTGAAGTTTCAGCTTTATGTTTATTGGCAGTAGGGAAGCCTGTGTTCATTTAGCCAGACACCAGCAACTCATATGCCTCATCCCAACCAGCCGCCCTTGAACATTCCCATGCCACATGGCCCTTCCATTACATTCTCCATTCCAAACCCCCTTGGAGACATAATGAGCATATGAACAGTGTCTAACATAACTTACACTGTATAACACATCCCCTTACTTTGAATCACTGCAATACATAACACACATAACAGGCAACAATCAGACACATGAGGAACAACTACAAACATGTGTGTGAAGCACACAACCATACATGATACACGGGTAACAACGCAACCTACCCCAGAAAACAGAACACTAGAATCCAAACTACCAACACACAAAATCTTCTTCCCAACCTGGAGGTGTACTACACATTCTTACCACCATTTGACTCCCAACCACATCACAGCGCTTTACAGCAGTCTTATCTTTTCAGACAATTTTGCTCTCCCTCGCTGCGGTAGCTTGAAATTCGCCATCATCCACCCTGAACCTTTATCCAGTACAGATGAGCATCACCTCCCTACTGGAACAGAGCAACACTTCTCAGGTTTCAAGCCTGACCACTATCCATTCTCATCCAATTACGTCCCACAATCTTCACTTTGTAAGAACTCTGAAAACATTGACAAAGCTGGTCTCACCCCACTTAACCTTCACCCAGTCTCCCACACCAACCATGCCTTATTGAAGTATCCTCCTTTCTTACCACTTGCTCACAGCAACCCTCACGCAACCATGAAGGAACTAATTTGGTTCCTGGTTTCCTACCCCTCATCATCTCGAAGGGCATTTTCCCTGTGGCCACACTGGGATGGGTATGATACGCCCACAACATATCCTTTACTGCCCTCCGCTAACCTTAAACCTGCCTAACTGGTCAATCTCATGGTCCCTTTGATCAATCCATACACCAACTCCACTTGACTGTTCCCTTTTGATTTGTACAGTTATGCGCACACGCGCTTCACACCAAAACATCCAGACATTTCTTCATTTCACACTATGTGAGCTGCATGCCATTGTCAGTAACCAGTTTGTCAGGTACACCCTCTCACCTAAAAAGGTCCTCTAGAATGGCAATGGTGGACTTAGTGATCACATTCCTCAGAAACACCACTTCAAACTATCTCAATTTGGCATCTACTAAAACATCAGAAAATATTTCTTGCTCGTTAAAAACTCAAAAGGACCAATATAATATAGGCTAATCTTGGTAGACAGTCAAAATATCGAGTTGTTAATGTCGATGTGACATAATATCGAGTCCAAAATATCGATGGTAAGAAATTTCGAAAACAAAAATATCGTCGTTGAAAATATCGATTTATGTGTGTGTCAAAAATATCGAAGACATGAATTTCGAAATCAGTAATATCGATGCTGAAAATATCGATTGTCAAAAATATCGATATGTAAAAGTGATGTTTTAAAGTATGTTAAGTAATTATTTATTTAAATGTTGTTTATATATAAGATAATTTTTATATTAAATTTTATTATTTTTAGTTAGAAGTCTAGGAGCGGGATGTAGAGTTTATAGGGGATAAGGGTGGGTAGTGTATTAAAAAAGTATAGTGCAAATATGGAATAATAAATTTCGCATTTGAAGTAAATGTATAAATTAGCGAAATTTTTATCCAAAAATTTATAAATGCGAAATTTTATATAAAATTATTGATTATTGTTAAATGATTAGTTGTTTGATTTTGGATAATTATTATTAAATTGTGTCAATATATCAAAATAATAATATTTTAAATAAATTATTGTATATTAATGTTAGGAGCGGGATGTAGAGTTTATAGGGGATAAGGGTGGGTAGTGTTTTAAAAAAGTATATTGAAATTCTTAATTTTTAAATTTCGCATTTCCTTCAGATTTCAAAATTTCGAAATTTAAAATTTTTTTTAGGGAGTAGTCGAAATTAGATGGAAATTTAGGGAGTACATTAAACATTAAGATTACATTTTTTGTATGTACAAAAACATATTATAAATATTAAAATATTAAATTACATTTTTATAATATTTGTACTATAAATTTCGGAGCGGGATTGTAGAGTTTATAGGGGATAAGGGTGGGTAGTGTTTCAAAATTTTATAGGGTAATTATAAAAATTAAATTTTCGCAATTTAATAAAAATTTGCGAAATTTATAAAATTAAAATTATTATTTCGATTTTAGCGAAATTATATCGATTTATTCGAATATAGTACTTATTTTTTAAGTTTGCAGTTGTTAATGTACTAAAATATATTTGTAATTATACTATTTTCATATAATTTCAAAACATCTTTGACTATTTATGATATGAGTGGGATGTATATTTTCAAGGGGATAAGGGTGGGTAGTGTATAAACAAAGTATACTCTAATCATACAAGTACAAATTTCGCCTTTTATTTCATTTTATTTTTAAACCCAAATTTTAGATAAATATTATTAAAATACGAAATTATGAACAATATTAGGTTGTTGTTATACATTGAGGTATTTTGTGTATGTAGTAAAATGATTCACAAATATATAATGTAGTAGATATTAAATAAAATAATGTATCATATTTTTAGGAGTGGGATGTAGAGTTTATAGTAGATCAGAGTGGGTAGTTTTATCAAAGGTACATTTTGTGCGTTCAGGGTCTGTTTTTCGTTTGTGGGTAAAGGTGTTTTGTGATTTTTTAGAGTCAGTTTTCAGTTTGTGGGTAAAGGGGTATTTGTAGGTTTCTGGGTCAGTTTTTAGTTTGTGGGTAAAGGAGTTTTGTGAGGTTTCAGAGTCAGTTTTCAGTTTGTGAGTAAAGGGGTATTTTTAGGTTTCTGGGTCAGTTTTTAGTTTGTTGGTGAAAGGGTTTTGTCAGGTTTCAGGGTCAGTTTTTAGTTTGTGGGTAAAGGGGTATTTTTAGGTTTCAGGGTCAGTTTTTAGTTTGTGGGTAAAGGTGTTTTGTTAGGTTTCAGGGTCAGTTTTTAGTTTGTCGGTAAAGGGGTATTTTTAGGTTTCAGGGTCAGTTTTTAGTTTGTGGGTAAAGGTGTTTTGTAAGGTTTCAGGGTCAGTTTTTAGTTTGTGGGTAAAGGGGTATTTTTAGGTTTCTGGGTCAGTTTTTAGTTTGTTGGTGAAGGGGTTTTGTCAGGTTTCAGGGTCAGTTTTTAGTTTGTGGGTAAAGGAGTTTTGTGAGGTTTCAGTCAGTTTTCAGTTTGTGGGTAAAGGGGTATTTGTAGGTTTCTGGGTCAGTTTTTAGTTTGTGGGTAAAGGAGTTTTGTGAGGTTTCAGAGTCAGTTTTCAGTTTGTGAGTAAAGGGGTATTTTTAGGTTTCTGGGTCAGTTTTTAGTTTGTTGGTGAAGGGGTTTTGTCAGGTTTCAGGGTCAGTTTTTAGTTTGTTGGTGAAGGGGTTTTGTCAGGTTTCTGGGTCAGTTTTTAGTTTGTCGGTAAAGGTGTTTTGTTAGGTTTCAGGGTCAGTTTTTAGTTTGTCGGTAAAGGGGTATTTTTAGGTTTCAGGGTCAGTTTTTAGTTTGTGGGTAAAGGTGTTTTGTAAGGTTTCAGGGTCAGTTTTTAGTTTGTGGGTAAAGGGGTATTTTTAGGTTTCTGGGTCAGTTTTTAGTTTGTTGGTGAAGGGGTTTTGTCAGGTTTCAGGGTCAGTTTTTAGTTTGTTGGTGAAGGGGTTTTTTCAGGTTTCTGGGTCAGTTTTTAGTTTGTCGGTAAAGGTGTTTTGTTAGGTTTCAGGGTCAGTTTTTAGTTTGTCGGTAAAGGGGTATTTTTAGGTTTCAGGGTCAGTTTTTAGTTTGTGGGTAAAGGTGTTTTGTAAGGTTTCAGGGTCAGTTTTTAGTGTGTGGGTAAAGGGGTATTTTTAGGTTTCTGGGTCAGTTTTTAGTTTGTTGGTGAAGGGGTTTTGTCAGGTTTCAGGGTCAGTTTTTAGTTTGTGGGTAAAGGAGTTTTGTGAGGTTTCAGAGTCAGTTTTCAGTTTGTGGGTTAAAGGGTATTTTTAGGTTTCAGGGTTAGTTTTTTATTATAGGGGTACAGGGAAAACATAAATTAAGATTCTATTTACATTACAATTATTATAATAAATTAAATTTAATGATATTACATTATTCATTTTTTGACATTTGATTTTTTAGAGTAATTTATTATTATTTTATGTCCTGCAGTTATTTAAATTAATTGTTAATTGGAGTTGGAAGAGTAAATTTAATATGTTCTGTGTACTGTACTTACTCTAATTAAATGGTGATTGCATTTCGAATTGTAAATTAATCACGGTTTTTGAGAAGCAATTACCTAAAGTAAATGGTTGTTGGAGTCGGAATATTTAAAAAATTCATTATGTCTTTTTCAAATAATGATATTATATGTATATGGGTGTATGAATAATAATTTTTATAACTTCAGTGTATAGTTTGTGATTTATTTACATGTGGTATATAGAAATAGATAGAACATTACAGTTATAATACATTTGCAAAAATACATAAACATGATTTTGTTATAGGTAATACAAAATAATCACACCAGTTTTATTTCATGTTAATTTTTTTATTCAACACTTGAAATATACGAACAGATATACATTTTATTACGCTATCTTTGGTATACATATAAACACAAATGGAGGATAATGTCCTTTTTATAATCACATTTTACAAGAAATTTCGTGACAAGTACTTTTAATTTGTAGAGAAAAAATGGTTAGTTCACATAATGCAATGTATGATATTATACATACATTATACTATTATTGTTTCTTAATAAAACATCAAAATGTGTAATGAAAAACATAATTCACAAATTTTTAATACATATAGTGATATACTGATGATGATATTAACATATGAACACTTTTAAAATTATAATATAATATAAATATCCTAATTAGAACATGTACATCATCATCAATGATTCTTTTAACATTACAATATTGTTATGTATGATGATTATTATTAATAAATATGTTTTAATAATAACAATTTACACATATTAGTCATATTGTAAACAATTAAATCTGATAAACAAATACAATATTACACATTTTGTTATATAATAATTTTAATAAATATTACATTAAATATTTTTATATTTTCATACTTAATGTAATAAATATTAAAAGTATGTAATATATAATTAATATACAGGCAAAAACAATTTCTATTCACAATATAATATACAATTTTTGTAACATTACACATAATTTCGAGCCATATATATAACAAAAATCGACATTTATAGTAGTACTTTTCACAGTTACATATAATTTGGATCGTTAATTTTGTAACCACTCTTTGTCTTTTTGCGTTATTTTGGTAAAGGGAAAGTCGCGGTTGGAAGCAGATTCACTTTTGAGTAGGTAGCAATCTACTTTTATATTGTTAAAGTATTGTAAATTGTAATTAAAGGTTATATTTTGTTATTTTGGGGTTGGAAATTAAAGTATGACTATTTACATATAATGGAGTAGAATTAATACGTATTTTCGGTCACGAATTTTTGAGCCATTTAAAATCGTTGGAGTTAATGAGTATGTGATATAATGTAATTAAATTATAAATAAATAGGAATGTTATGTTTATATATTCTGGAATACTCGTTAGTGTTATGTCGGTGGGATTGTTTAGCTGTTTTTTTTTCTCGTATTTTGAAACAGCTATTTCCGTTTCCGATATTTTTTTTTTAAGGGAAAGGAAGTGTGTTTCAGTTGTTAGAACGGAGATGATTTACATTCTTCCTTTATATTTTGAGTTCTGTGAAATATTTATCACACTTTAAGATAACAGTCGTTATTTTAAATGGCATTTACATAGTCGTTTACTTTGGATGATGGATAGTGTTTGCAGAGTTAAAGAAAACATAATTAATGATTTGTTGGATTAAGTCTTTGATATTTACACATTGTATTGTCGGTAAAGGATTATTTTTATGATGTTCTATTTAAAGGTAAGTTAGAATTTTTTTTATTTTATTTGGATGGAAGCAGTTTTTAAAAACAAATATTGTGATATAATAATATATTTATTTAGTCTTTTTAGAATAGTGTTAAAAAATAAATTAGACTAAATAAATATTTTTTTATTATATTAAAATATGTGTTTTTTTACATTAAGGATATTGTTTGATCTCTATCAATTAATTTAGTTATAGCAATTAGTTCAATGTTTTGGCTATCATTTTTAAATATTCCAGTCCTCTTGTTGTAGGATATAGTTGGACTTGCTGTTGAAGATATATATACATTTGAGCAGTTTGTCTAGAGAGTTTTGGTTTCAGTTGTATGACTGATTGCTGCATACGTAGTTCCTGAAAGCTTTGCTCTTTTTGTATAGCTGAGACTAGCTTGTGTAATGTGGGTGTTGTACGTCCAGTAGAAGAGAGGAAGGCATTGTGCCAACCTTCAACAGCATTGTTCGTTTTTGCTTCTTGGTTGAGTGTTGGTAGATAGACATTCCACCAGGGAATTGCAAATTTTGGCTGGCGTCTGTGGCCTGACCTATGTAGTCTTCCTACCCAGTTGTCCTCAAAGTAATCTAAAAGTGGGGCGAGTCTTTGCTCATTTTGGGTGTAGAAAGGACTTTCAATTAACAAATTGTAATGTTCGGCCACATCAGTTACTGGTACATATGCCAGAGCAATGAGATGTTTAATTTGGTATGCAAAAGTTATATTTGTTGCATACTCAACACTAAGGGCTGATTTTTGTAAATGTCTCCAGAGACATTGATTGAAATGAAAATAACATCCTTGAATGGATGTGTGTGGGTAAGTTTTCAAAATAGAATTAATCATAGCTTGCTCGAAGTCTATGATGATTTTCATTGGGAAGTAGTCAGAACTTTGTTCCTTTATTTTTTGTAAGATTTCTGAGTAAGTAGTGGCTTGTTTGTTTGGTAATAAACAATATATGAAGGGGATACAGGTATTATGATATTGCCCATGAATTGTGTATAACTGGTAGAAAGGTTTTGGGCATATAGAAAAAGTACCATCCATCATCCAAGTAGTACTTTCTGTTAATTTTTTAATATTGTTATTAGTTGCAAACATTATTATTCTTTTGTCCTTGCTATGATTATCATAAAATATAAATGGCTCGTCATTATGAGTAATTACAAGCTCTGGCGGTATTATGACTTCTTCAAAAGTTTTAGGCGTTGGTATATTGGGTCTACTTGCTTTTTTTGTTCTTGCTATTGTTCTTTTAATGGTAGCAATAGATGGTAGCTGACCTCTTGCTTCTTTGGGAACTTTAGGTAGTAATTCTTTCAGAATTACGTTGGTAGGTAGTTCTGATCTGGTACTTAATTCCTTGATATTTTCAAGAGTGGATCTCACTTCTATTTCCGAGATGTTTGGTGGGTGATTATGTTCAGTGGTATTTATAACACTAGTTTCCCTTGTTGTAGCACGGCCATAGCATTTATTGGAGTAATATTTTGTACACTTCCAATTCACTTTAAGGTCTTTTTGTTTCTCCTGAGTATAAATGTAGCCCATATAGCATAACAAAAATTTGCCTTTCTGAGATGTAATAAATCTTGCATTATCAGTCATTCTTGATTTCTGGTATCTAGAAAAGTTAATATACAAATATTAATATAATCTGACATGTATAAAAGATTTTAAATAAAGCTAGTATTCTTCTAGTAATTTACTTACCACCACTAATGTTCTATTTATCGAAAGTAGATGCTTGTTCAGTTAGATGTTGTTCTTCTATTGCCACGGTCTGTTGAGAAATAATTAAGTATGTTATAGGAAAAGTTACAATTTTTTTCTTGGTAACTTTTGTTTTACGTTATAACGTCTCTAAAAATTGTTTTGTTTATTTGAATTTAAAAAGAGACATTTCCAATATTATACTAACAGATGCATAAAAAAAGTCATTTTCATTTCTAGTACATTCTATAGAGTTTATAAAGACTAGTTATGTTTTATTTATGATCTTACCAAGAGTATTATAGTAGTAGCATAATGTGTGTTCTTTGATGTGAATTATCTGTTTTCTGTACCTTTGAGTTCTGTGTAGAGAGAAAGTTGATGAAAATTACTAATGCGTTTATATGTAATGTAAATAATACACATTTGTTATAAAGCATTGTTACTTAATTGCTAAAAAGAACCGGGGATGATACATGTATTATGAGTAAAAGCACTAAAAAACATATTTAAGAACAGGAAGATTATAGTAACAGATGCATAACAAGAGGCATTTTATTTTTATTACTTTTCATAGAGGTTATAAAGGCTAGTTATGTTTTATTTATGATCTTACCAAGAGAATTATAGTAGTAGCAGAATGTTTGTTCTTTGATGTGAATTATGTCTTTTCTGTACCTTTGAGTTCTGTTTAGAGAGAAAGTTGATGAAAATTACTAATGCGTTTATATGTTATATAAAAAAATACATTTCTTATAAAGCATTGTTACTTAATTGCTAAAAAGAACCGAGGATGACACATGTATTATGAGTAAAAGCACATTAAAACATATTTAAGAACAGGAAGAATATATTTTTTACACAGCATTGTAACGTTTATTCCTTAAAAAAATTTAGGCTTCACACTATGTATTAAGATTTACAGGCTAAGAAAGAAAGTATAGAGTTTTAAATTAGGCCAATAATTGGCAAAGAACGTTAAGTAAATGTTAAACATATGTAGATACCTTTTTTAAATTTAAAGTGTCCTGTATCTTGAAGTTGAAGTATAACTTGATTTGTTTGTAGAGTCTGTTTGAAGGTAAAGTACATAAAGAAACAACAAATTAGGTTACAAATCTTCGTCTATAATTAATAGACAAAAAAATTAGAGTTTATTAACAGGGCTATATGATTACTTACTTGTAGTTTTAGGACGAATTTTCTTGAAGAGAAGAATATAGATGGTGCTCCCAAAATTGGCAGTATGTGGTCACGAAGAATATTTCCTGCAACTTGTATGGCTGTTTGTGATTGGTTTATATAGTCTATGTGTAATTAAGTTTGCTATCTGATTGGTCAGATATGTAAAGACGAGTTACAATTGGTTAGTTTGAATTTTTTTTAAGTAAAACATTGAAGATATATCTTCTTAAATAGTTTATGTTGAGGAATTGAAATGATATATTTATGTAAAATAAAAGTCTTGTAATAAATAAAGATTATGTAAAATGAGTACTAAGTATTAAATAAGTATGTTTACAAAGAGTTTATATACAAATTTCGTTAGTTTGCGAAAACACAATATTGTACACTAAATGTGACTTAATAATTTCTACAAACATTAGTGAAGTAATTAGAAATGTGTGTATTACTTAGACAATAGATTTATTGGTGTTATATATAAAAAAAAGAGTATAATTTAGCTATCGATTTTTTGATATTGACGAAAATAGTGCTATCTAAATTTTTGTATTCGATATTATTGTAGTGTGGTATATGTAGTATTGAGTGTCGATATTATGGTATTCGAAAATAATGCTAACGATATTTCTGTAGACGATATTTTTGTGCATCGATATAGATTGCTCGATATTATTGTAGTTTTCATGTTAAGTATAGGGTGTCGATATTAGTGCTATCGATATTAGAGACTCGATGTTATAGTAGGTCGATTTTTTAGAAATCGATAATCTGTCAGTGATTCGCTAATCTTCTCCCAAACTATATACGCCTCTGACATATGCTGGGGACCAACCTTAGCACCCATCCCTGCTTTCACCCTCTTCTCTGAATTTTTGCATTTCACACACCTCTCAACCCAAAGCTTGACATCCAAATCCATCCTGGGCCACTAAAAACTTTCCTTCAACATTTTCAGAGTTAAAGTTTGTCCCATGTGACCCCATGTGACCCCAACCGCACTAACTTGTTCCTCAAGATTGCTGGAGGTAAGAACCTTCCACTCAAAGATAATTCCTCAACCACTTTATGACATGGTCTGATGGCATCAGAATACGTACGCTCCCTCTGAACACCTCCCTTAATCATCTTCTTCACCACCTTGAGTTGCTCATCCTCATTCATGGATTTTGTTCATTTCTCAGTTGAAACAGCTCCACATACCTCACACCACATATTTTACATTCGCTGCTATCTCTTCAGTGTCCAAGTCACCTTCAACCACAAGCTTATTGAGTAACCTTGATAGACAATCTGCCACCTTATTCTTCAAACTGGGAAGAAACTCCACTGTATAATTACAATCTTGCATCTTGACCGCCAACCTAGCTAAATGTCCACAATAATTCTTGGTTCCATTCTGATACAATACCTTAAGCAACGGTTTATGATCTGTCCTGAGAGTAACCTTCAAACCTCAGTTAGAAATTTGGAAGTGATTGGTAGCCCACACAGCAGCCAAAGCATCCAGCTCAATGACAGAGTAATTTCTTGTGGCATCTGTCAATGAATGGGAAGCAAAGGCACCTTCCCATGAAACTGGGAGAGAACAGCTCCAAAGCCAACAGCGCTGGCACCTACAGTCATCAATGTCTCCAAGTTACATTAAAATGTAACCAAATGTAGGCATTCAAGTTTTTATATTTCATTTGTTCAAAGGCATTCTTCTGAATAGTTCCCCACTCTAATCTCCTCCCTTCCAGAACAACTCTCTCAAAGGTTCTGATTTGTTTCCAAAATCGCTCACGATCCTAGAGTAATATTCCAGCACACCCATGAAGGAACACAACTTGTCCTTATCAGCAGATGTCTCTGCATTCACATTGACACTTACAGATTGATTTTGGGTCGCACCCCTTCCCTTGAAATTAGATACCCCACATACTCAACCTTGCGCACCAAGAATTTACATTTCTCTTTCCGTCTGGTAAATTCTGCTTCCAGCAACTAAGTCAAAACTTTTCCTGAAGTGTTATTGTGAGTGTCAATCCAGTCCTCAAAGATCAATAAGTCATCTTAAAAGAAGACCACATTACTGACCTCTAACAACACATTTGAAATGAGTAATTGAAAACGCTTGCCGTAGAGGACATGTCAACTGGCAATCTGTTGAACTGGATAACTCCTACTGTGGTGACAGAAGCAGTTAAATGCTTTGAGTCTGGGTGTATCACGGCCTGATGATAGGCACTTTTGAGATCCAACTTGGTGAAAAACGTTCTACCAGCCAACAAGAAGACTAACTCTGTAATATTTGGCAGTAGAAAGTGATCCATGACAAATTACTGGTTCAAACTGTGAAGGTCAATGCAAAACCTTAATGAACCATCAGCTTTCTTTATGATCACCTCAGGAGATAACTGTTGAGTGGCCTCCACAGGTTTAATGAACCAATCATAGATCATTTGATCAATTATTTTCTTGAACTCGGGCCGTATTGCAACTGGGACCTTCCTACCTACGTGCCTTACTGGAATGGCATCCTTTCTCAACACTATTTTGTGTCTATAGTCTGTGGCCAAACCCAACTTGTTTTGAAATATTGGTTTAAATTGATCAAGCAAAACATGTATATCTTCATCCTCAACAATCATCACTTGATCAGCCACATGGGGATTTGCCACTATATTCAAATCATACTGGTGAGACCAGCCCAGAATTGATGGACCTTCACTAGCTAAATAAACTTTCCCTTGAGTGTTGAAATCCTTGAACTGAATCCTGATACTGACATAAGCAATCACTCCAATACTGGCCCCTGTGTAACCTTTCAACAGAATATCAGTGGAACATAACACTCCCCCGGCCATAAAGAGTCATACAATTGTTTGGGTATGATGGTATAGAGGGACCCAGAATCAACCATCAGGGCCAAGTTTTTACATTCCACTCAGAAACTGGGTAGCAATCTCCTTTTGGACTCCTCAATCTCAAGACGTCTGAATTCTTCTGAGTCAATCATAAGAGTTCTGTGTCCCATCTCTTCTCCATATTCCTCTATTGAAGCAACCCTTGTGTTGGTTGCCTTACAAGCACAAGCAAAATGACCCTCATGTTCAGCACTCTTTGTCAATTGCATATCACTTCTTAGAGTCCCCATGATGAAAATTGCTGCCGCATCTGTTTCGGTTTTACTCTGTGCACAGAGAGAGATACAGCTGACCCATTGGGCCTTGGATTTCCACTTGTTAAATATTGCACCCAAAACACCTAGTTTCTTTGTTACTAGGGCCACAAACTCAGAATCACTATCCACCTCTGTTACCTCAGGGGTGCTTTTACCATCCAACTTTTGCATCTTCTTCCTGCATTTGTCAAATTCCTTCACCACTTTAGCTATCTTGATAGTGTCATTTAATGTTGGATTACTAGAAGATAAAGACGCTCTTGCATTTTCTTATTGCTACATTAAATAATAAGTTGGTCCCTAATAAGCTCCTCTGTCATGAGCCCTTATTTCCACTTTATGGGCAACTCTCTCAGCCTGGCCTCAAATTCATCCACCAATTCATTGGACTTCTGCAGCTAAGTGTAGAATGTGTGGTGTTGCATGACAATGTTCAGTGCTTTGGCAAAACGCTTCTGTAGGCACAGCTTTGCTTCTTTATAATCATCCTCCATCACATCACCATTTTCTTAATGCACTTGTGTAACTATTTAAAGACATGTTGGCCTTCTGTGCCCAAACACCCATTCAATAATGCCTTCTTCCTAAGGGGTAAAAATATGTGTTCTTCCCACTGCTACTAAATAATTCTCAAAAGTTTCCACCCAATCTTCTCATTCAATGGGTGGGCCACCCTGCTGCATTAAAAACAATGGTGGCACAACCACAGACTGGCTGATCCTCATGATAGCCTTCACAGTGTAGAGAACAATGTTTTACAGTTTAAGTATTCACATGCACAAAAACAAACACACAAAAAAGGAATGTTTAGTCTTCATGCCTCAATACAAGTCAAGTGTAGAAAAGAAGAGCCACTAGGGGGCAGTTCATACGAATTTTTCCCAGTCTTGGAACTCTATGGTACTGCAGTTCCTTGATTACACTGTAGGTGGTGCCACTAAACAAGCAACAGAGGATGGCCACGACTTGAGGAGGCTGCGCTCTGCGGTAAGATAACCTCCCAGCTGTTCAAGCTGTAAAAAATGTGACAGGCGGGTGAACAAGATGGGCCATTAAACGCCCCTGATGTGTTGCTGGAGGTTTGCTGGTAGGTTGCGTTAACTCACAGAGTGCTCTAGCCAGTGCTCCATGAAGCTCCTCAGTATTGGCTCGATCGGGCGCCGCGTGGAGCACTCACTCACAAAGAAATGCTCCGACACAGACCCAGTAGTCGGCATCTTAAAAAACACCAATAGTCCAAAAACAAATTGTCCTCAGTGACGATGGCTCAAGGTCACTAGAGCACAGCTGGAAACACACAGCGAAAGATGAAGGAATCCTACCACACTGGTGGGGGTCACAACACAGCATTCCTCTGCCGTCTCAGAACACGGGAGTCTGGATAGCCTGTCCTGTGGCCAAAATGCTGTACTCTTTCATTAATTACCTGAAACTTCAGTGAAGATTCAGCTTCATGTTTATTGGCATTAAGGAAATCTGTGTCCATTAAGCCAGACACTTACAACTCATATGCCTCATGCCAAACAACCGCCCAGGAACATCCCCATATCACAATCCCCTTCCTTTACATTTTGCATTCCAGACCCAGTTATAGACATCCCGAGCAAGAGAAGTGTCTAACATAACAGTGACCTTGGTGAATCAGGCCCTGAATGTAATCGCTAAAGAGAAGTCTAGTTGAACATCATTGTCTTCAGCAAAAACTGCATATATACTGTGCCGGTGAGAGATGCGGTCCAAATTTTTTGGCACATTTGGATTACCATGCACTGCATTTGTTGCAATGCCTGCTTCGTTCTGCTTTAGAGTGCTGAGATTTACCAACATCTTTCGGTCCCTAGTAAACTCAGGTCTAGGCATTAATTGCCTGGTCATGCACCTCAAGGACAAAGCGATCATCTAATCATACTCGAAGGAAGTACCTCATTCTGCCTTCTCTACCTGCATAGCCAAAGAGCACTGACTAGATTACTTAATGCCACTGGTAACTCCTGGGGTCAAAGTGGCTGTATAGTGAGTCCTCGTGCTTTTAGGTTATGCTTTATGTTTTTTGGATGGTATACATGCCAGTTAGTATACTTCTGTTGCACAAAGTGGCACTGTGGTTGTGGATTTGCTGCTTAGGGTCTTCCACAGGGCCAGGAGAGTCAAGTCAAGTCAAGTCAAGTCAAGAGATTTATATAGCGCACTACATACCCATAGGGTCTCAAGGCGCTTGAGGAAGGGTGGGGAATTACTTGTCGAATATCCAAGTTTTAAGTTGCTTTCTGAATGCTATGTGGTTCTGAGTAAGGCGAAGGTGAGTGGGAAGTGAGTTCCAGGTTTTAGCTGCCAGGTAGGAGATGGATCTACCTCCCATGGTGATTTTGTTGATGCGAGGTACAGTGGCAAGGGCTTGGTTGGAGGATCGTAGCTGACGGGAGGGGGTGTAGAAGGACAGTCGTGTGTTGAGGCATTCGGGTCCAAGTTCGTGAAGTGCTTTGTGTGCGTGGGTTGTGGAGCAGTCCCGGCTCGAGTGTGGTGCGATTTACACTGAACTGGTTTTCCCCACAGTAGTCTTCCTTAGGGGGTTAGTGGTCTTTCGGCCTACTGGCCAAACCTACTTGATCACAAAGCAGCTTATGGTTTGTCTCAACAGGGTGGACAGCTGTAGGGTTTGGATGTCTGACCATCCATCTAACACATTCCAGCTGTGGAAATATTTGCTGTTTTGGGATGCTGGCGAAGCTCGCAGCGAATGCAGTGATAGTTGCACTGACTTAGGGTTTGTTGAAGAGTGAATTTTACAGAAGGGAGACATTGCTAGCTGAGCTACTCTGGTATATGTGCTCTGAAGTTGGCCTACAGTCGGAAATCACCAGCCGAATCTGGCAATCTTGTGCAACTTGAGTGTCTCTTATACATATCTTTATTTTTCCCATTCTTTGGCGTGTCCAGGTCCCCGGCACCATGGGCTTTCTGTTTCTGTAATTTGAATTCCTGGTGTTTATCACCTATTTATTTATTTGGTTTGGCAACCTGGTTCTTCCCTAGTTTGCGTCTGTTTCCTCTGTAGCCACACCAGATTATTACCCTGTAAATCGATAGTTGAATCTGCAACCCCTAACCACCTTCAAAAATACCATCCACCCCTTTTTACCCCATTCTTCTGTGAATACATTCTCCCTTCAACCCACTCTATAACCATCCGAAAGAAACTGCTGTCTCCAAACGCCTACCCAATTATAAATGAGTTTCCTCCTCCTCATAATTTGCTATTGGTCACTTAAAACATTAGTATGATGAATATTCCAGGTTATTTCATTTGCACATTGTTATTGTTTTTTCTGTTTTTGTTTTTTTGCTGCCAACTGGTGCCTGTTGGTTTTAATAAATATATGTTTAAACCAGTAGAAATCGCCTTGTCTTTTCTGTAGGAATCAAAAATTGCTCGCAGCCTCATAAACGGCAACTGTATTCAATGGCAACCATCTGTATCTGGTCAACTGGAATTTCGAACCATCGCCACCGAAACCGCGGAACTCACATAGTTTGTATTAACTGGCATTCTGTGTTACTGTTCAGTGCACTCCGAGAAGTGGTTCACATCTCCCACCTACATGCGTGATTCACTAATAACATAATACCTGATGGCACAATTAATAAACAATTAATGAGCACAAAGGGGATTTCGGCGATGACTCGTCGCCATGGCGGAGAAGTGAAGGGGCACCACTCCATGCCTTTCAGCAGAACTAATAATATGGGTAAATACGCCACGATCCCACAACTGGTTCCTGCAAATGGGTGAAGAGCTGACCTCTCCCTGTGGCGAAGCTGAAACGCGGACTGTGTTCTCTGAGATGTCTTGGCTGGTCTCCTCTCCTCCGACAAAATGCGAAACCCATAAATAATTTGCTCGTGGCGTCGCCTTTCTTTTTTATACATGGGAAAAGCCAAAACGTGGGCAAAACAATAACTGTGCGGCACGTCTGGCCAAGTCTCCGTACCGTGCTCGCGCCCTGCCCCCTCCGCTCTGCGCACTTGTATAGCAGGCACCTGCAGCCCCGCCGGCCCCGACTCACCATTCACACACACAGGGAGCTGGTACCTGGGCCCTTCACAGCTAACGCACCAGAAGCGGCCCCTTTTCAGAGCCTTTCATGTCAAGATTGAGGGGGTCACGTCTGAAAGAAGCAAAAAAAACCCGTCCTGACTCCTGAATGTATTTCAGCCGTGAGTACCACCAGCGTGCAAGCTGCAGAGCAGGCGCGTCCATGGGAATCCAGCCACTTGTGCGCCTTCAGAGCGGGCGCCTTGTTCTCTCTGCGGGGACGGAGCCGAGTGGAACAAATGGGGAGCCATCGATCTGCAGCCTGCCTGACAAATTCAATTACACGGAGGAGATGGGTGCCACGGCGAGGAGCCCGGCCCGAGGTAGACGGCACCGTCTGAGAGGGCGTTGACCTCCGGGGCTATCCGCACCCTCAGTGGGCGAAATGTTTCCCTTCTAGGAAATGATAAGTCCGGGCTCACGCGCACACGGTATTTCCGAAACTCACCGGGAAATTCTGCTTATGACGTCTTATTATTTCGTCGCTGCCCTTTGAGTCTTAATTGTATTTGAAATAGGTTACACCACCAACATCGAAGAGTGCTTCCATATTCAGTAGCAGTCTCAAATATCAAAGTGAAAAAAGTACTACATTTGAACTTTCTTTAAGAGCGGTTAACAACACAGAATACACCGGTCTGCTGAAAGTAGTAGTTGTCAAACGCAAATTGAATAGTGCGACAACGTTACAGAATATCTTCTAAGGGAGGGATGGCAGGATTAACCCACTGGATAAAATATCTTTCTCTCTCTCTCTCTGTATGTGTGTGTGTGTGTGTATATATATATATATATATATATATATATATATATATATATATATATATATATATATATATATATATGATGATAATTGTTGAAAGATGCACGTCAATGAAATGTGTGCAATTGAGTGATTTTAAAAATATCAAATACATGGGATAATTATTTTAAATGAAAGAAAATGTAATTTATTTCATTAACATGTATGTATACATTCAGGCGAATTGTATATACTTGAATTGAAGACTTCGGTCATTCAGTATTTCCCATCCACAATATGCACTATTTCTATGTTCATGAACAAGTCATGTGATGTACTTTAGGAGGTGTGGCCCATAGGTTGGGTCAGGGAAACACAGCATTTAAAAAAGCAAGCTGACTGTTTAACAGGCGTGTGATCAAGAGTACTTGGTACTCGAAACGCGTCGCTTGAAAGGTTCCAAAAAATAAAATAACATCTTGCCTGAAGCCGTGGGGTCCGTCTTCTTCTTTCGCCACGCCGTGTGGAGGTTTGAGGAATTACTTGGATATATATATATATATATATATATATCTCTGCAAATACCTCGCAGCAGCGCTCCTCACAAAGAGACTCGAGGCAAGGACCAGCTTTTTCTCAGCATTCTTTTATTCAGCCATTAGGTAGTATGTCATGACGCGTTTCGGCCGTCCCAGCGGCCTTGGTCACATGGCGATACAAATTGCTTTTGCCCATTTAAAGTGATAACGTGCAGTCACATGTCAAAAAAGATGGACATAGATAAAATACTATATGTATAAATACATTTGCCTGTACTTTCTCATAGTGCCAATACAGAAGTGAATTAATAACTGTATGAATACATAAATAAGTCACGTTTTGCATAATGTATCAAAAGATTAAAGATATACATATATAATGCAACTTCAATTTGTTATGCGAAGAGTACTATCAGTTTAACAAAAAAAATTTGTATAACTGCATAAATGCCTATAACTCTTCAAGATGGTGATGAGAAAAAATATACCATGTAGTCCATCAAATCTATTAGCAAGTGTTGTGCGAGAATAGTGCTCACCCGTGTGTATTAAATTATAATACAGAATTATACTATTGATCACTGCTATTTAATGATAGTAGTGAAAAAAAGATCCAAAAAAAGGAAAATTAATTTAATCTGTAAGGACCTTTTAAAAGAAAAAAGAAGAAATGGATTCATGACGGAAATTGTACCAGCCAAATAAGGCTCGGAAGAAGAGAATGTAGTGCCTTAACTTTCTTCCGATACCATTATTTCATTCTTATCTTCTGCCATGTTATTGCACCTGTATTTAAAGTGACTTCGTGTCAAATGGAAAAAATAAATATAATTTCTTCCTCTAAAGTGACATCGTGCAGTCAAAGTGCAAATACAGCTAAAGTGGCTGGTGCTGGAGGTTATACAGTACTGAGGTAGTAGAGGGGAAGGGAAGTCTGAACCCTATTAAAACAGAGCTTTACTTCCATGTTCAAGATAAGATATTATCATACATCATCAATGTTGCACATTTAGAAAAAATCACACCATAAAAACAATCTAAAAAAGAGGGAATCGGTCACATGACTAAAATCAGCTATCACATCAAAAATCAGGTTAAAAAACATTACCCTAATATTTAAAACGACGGCTAAAATCAATCAATTCATATATTTACACACACCGAAATTTTGTACACTCAATATATAAATTATACATAGTATATTACAATATAAACATAAATATGTAAACAAAGTGCACGGTGCGGACCAACTCCTCTTATAGTTCGGATTATGGTTGTATCATGGTGTTAACTATATGACTAAAGAGTAACATTATCATGAAGTGGTCATAGGTATGTGTGGAGGTCCTCTGTGGTGTTAAGACCTCCCGGCCACTTTGAGTTAAACTCCAAAATATATTTGGTTTCGAGCCTGCGCATACACGCCTCCCTGTCGCCTCCTCTTCTGGTAAGCGGTACGGACTCTATGGAGAAATATTTGAGACACTGAGGCTTACTATTGTGACACGCCTCAAAGTGTCTGGCCACTGGATAGCTCTGGTCCTTATTTACAATGGCGCGCAGGTGTTGTAGAATACGCTTATGAATTTGCAGTTTGCTGCTACCAATATATTTGAGTTTGCAGTCGCACTCTAGAATATACACGCAGTATTCCGTTCTACAGGTTAGGTGTTGTTTTATTTCCCTTGTAGTTCTAGGGATTACTGTTGTATATTTTTTAGTGTTGACACCATGTTGGCAGGCTTTACATGCCAGGCATTTATAGAAGCCCCTGCTGGTGGGTCTCCAAGGCTCCTTGCCTATGTAGTCTTGACTATTTTTAGAGAGGATGGAGCCCATACTAAAACTTTTGCGAAAAGTAATAGATGGATTAGGGGGCATCACATCACCAATCATGGGATCATCTTTTACAAAGTGCCAGTTTCTTCTGACGATACTCCTAAGTTCTTTCTCCTGTTTGGAGTAGGTCAGAATGAGTCTAACTTCATTGATGTTTTCACTTTGTTTCACTCTCTTAGTCAACAAATCACCTCTTTCTTTGACCCTAGATTTCTTTATAGCAGTGTTCACTATCTTGGCAGTATAGCCCCTATCTACAAATCTTTGAAAACTTTCCTGTTGTTTGACAATCATGTCTTCATAATTGCTACAAATACGGCGGATGCGTAGCATCTCGCCGTAGGGTATTGATTTGATTAGATGTTGGGGGTGAGCACTCGTGGCATGTAAAAGAGTGTTACCTGCCGTCAGTTTTCTAAAAAGAGTACTGGTAATGACATTATTACATATAAAAACCTGTACATCTAAAAATGTCACCGATTCCCTGCTTACATCAGAGGTAAAATGCAGATTAAGATCATTGTCATTGATGTCATGTATGAAATTTAAAACACTTTCCTCGGAACCACGCCATACAATAAATAAGTCATCAATAAATCTGAGCCAACAGGTGATGTTAGTGGTGCAATATTCTTCAAATTTGCGCAGGAGGACCAGTTCCTCCCACCACCCCATAAAGAGGCACGCATAACTAGGGGAGAAACTGGCCCCCATTGCTACACCTTGGACTTGTTGGTACATTTGACCGTTAAAAATGAAAAAGTTATTGTTGAGGCAGAATGTTAACATTTCTAAAAGCATTTTGGTATGTTGGGCCAGTTCCATGGGCCTGCGGCTAAGATAATACTCACATGCCCGCAGGCCATCCTTGTGCTTTATACATGTGTATAATGAACTGACGTCCAACGTTACCAACAACAGGTCGGGGCTCCATGCTACATCCTCCAACTTTCGCAGAAAGTCACTGGAGTCTTGTACATATGACTTTAAAGACTTCATGTGTGGCTGCAAAAAGTAGTCAATGTACCTTGAAAGGTTTTCCAAGGGGCCACCACACGCTGCGATTATGGGTCTGCCTGGGGGTTTGGAGATACTCTTATGGACTTTTGGTATGAAGTAAATATATGGAGTGAGTGGATGATCTTTTTTAACATACTTAAACTCATCTCCACTTAACATACCAAGGCCCTTCCATGCCACCAGGTTCTTAGATAAGGCCTCCAACATTCCCCTGTATTTCTGGGGGGTGCTCTTAGAATAACATTGTGGGTCATCTAGTTGCCTATGAGCCTCCTCAAGGTACTCCGTAGTTGGCCATAAAACAATGTTCCCGCCTTTGTCTGAATTTCGAACAATAACTTCAGCATTTTTCAATTTGATGGATAATTGATTTATTTTTCTCTCCTGGTTCGTGAATTGACGCTTATTATTGTCAGTCTTTAAGGCCATCTTTTTCACTTGTTGCACCACAACATCGCTAAATGAGTCAAGACCATCACGTGCCGCCAGGGGAATGTATTTGGACTTGGGCTTAAATGGGGTAATCGGTTTCATTTGACCACTGGATGCCACTATCTCCTGTGTCCCCAGAGTCTCATCAATCCCCAGCTGGCACATGTCACGATACAGGTTTAGGTCACTGACTGCCAATTCAGAGGTGCTAGTTGTAGATCTTGTTGGGGCATTTTCTGTGCTGGCTGTCTTATTTAGGAATTGTTTTTTCAATTTTAATTTCCTTATGAATCTGTATATGTCTGCCCTCGTGGTAGTATACGAAAAATTGGACTCAGGACAAAAGCTTAAGCCTAAGCTTAGAAGTTGCTCTTCTGCAGCTGATAGTTGTATTGGGCTGAGGTTAATTATAGATTTGGCTTGTTTCTTCTTGCTGGATTGATCTCCATCACAGCTCACAGTTGTTGAAGAATCCATAATGTTGTCTTTGACTAGGCCTGGGGTTTCTTGCTCCTTCCCCGTCCCCGACCTCGTCCCCGCTTGGTTGGCTCGCCTTTGTTTGGCTGCTTTTCTTCTGCCCCTTCTGCGTTGGGACTTGGTTGGGACAATTTTCCCTGGAAGTGCGATCTTAGGGTTGCCTTTCTGCCGTCTTTCAAGACCGCCAACTCTTCCCCCATCGTCAAAACAACATTGCCTCTTGCCCCTTCATTGTCTGAACCGCTTTCTGCAGCCGAGCTGTATGTGGATATTTCCTCAGATTCTGCCGGCACTGCCCCTGCACTGGCTGCTCCTCTCTTATTTACTGTGGCTCTTCTTAGGTTATCGTATCGATGTGCAAATGTGAATATTTGGCCATTCGCGTAGTCGTCCCGATCTCTTTTGAATTTATATATTTTTCTTGTTTTGATTTTTTCTTCCTCCTTTGAAAGTCTAGTTAACATTTCACTCCTCATTTTAGTAGTCTGCAGGTTTTCCTTCTCACCCTGCAGTGCTTTTATTTTCTCCTCAAGAATGTCTATCTTGGTTTGAAGTTCCTCACCATCAATTTCAGCAAACTTCACTAAGATCTGCATTAATTTCCGTGAGGATTCAAGGTTGCACTGACCCCATTCCTCCATCATTAAGGGGTTGGGGTTTTCGTAGCTGGGGGCCAGCATGATGCGAAGTCCTCTAGGGACTCTCCCTACATCCAGATATCTCTTGAGGGAGCGGGCTTCCCACCATTTAGACTGTTCGTTTCTTTTCAGCTTTTCCAATTCCCTGAACAAGTCTCTGGCGGTACTCGTTGCAGCTCCCTCAGGCCCCCCTACCCCGACTTCCTTCTCAGCAGTCACCTCCTGCTCAATATCGTCTGAAAACATTGCTTGTGCAGCGAGCTCACGGGCCCTCCGTACATCGCCTGACATCTTCTAGCTAATGGCAATTACTTAGTAAGTGCTGAATAACGTGTTAAGCAAACCGCTTTATTTGTGCTTCAATAGTCAATGTCAGCAACAGCTGACTCTAGCGGTAAGCCACGTACCTCCACACTCCGAATGTCACCGTATATGCTTTTATCCTCTACGTGCCTCTGGCTGTTCCTTCCAGGACGCAAGGACGCAGGTCGGGACCAGCTGCCTGTTTTTGTAGATCGGCGCCGCGCGGCGCCACAAAGCACGATGATCCCCCAACTGCGCCCGCTCTGATACAGCCTCACGGCGTGGGAAAATAACATCTTGCCTGAAGCCGTGGGATCCGTCTTCTTCTTTCTTTCGCCACGCCGTGTGGAGGTTTGAGGAATTACTTGGATATATATATATATATATATATATATATATATATGTATATATATATATATATATATATATATATAATAGCATGTAAAGTGCTCTGATACCTTCGGGGTTAGTTTGTGTTATATAAAACTCAGGAAAAACAATCAATCTATCTATCTATCTATCTATCTATCTATCTATCTATCTATCTATCTATCTATCTATCTATCTATCTATCCATACATACACACAGAAATTCACTGGAAAAGAGTGAAGTTATGGTTAGAAAAGAAACCTAAAAATAACCCAATGAAATTCACCTGCTATAGTTAGGCTAACTGATCGAAGTCCATGCCACCGTCTTGCACTCCATATGACCTTACAAATTACATCACTCAGGGCGCTAAATGACAGCATTTATGATTTCACTGATGGGTGGCTGAATTCATTAGTAGGGAACCAAGATATGGAAGAGTTGGGGATGTGCAAACACTATTGTTGCATTATTTTTATCCCGCTTTATATGCAAATAGAGCCCAAACACAGTTCCATCATTCCAGAAGGGATAGACCAAGAGGAAGATTTCATTTTGATACACCAATCTACCCAATGTTTCAACCCCACCTTTCGAACAGGTTTGCCCCCCTATCCGGTTTGGAAGGTGTGGACTGACTTGATAATGAACCTCCGGTATCTGGGTTGACTGGAGCTGTAGTGAATCGCTCCCCTAATAATTTTACATCTACTAGGGAAGAGACTGTCTCAGGGACTAGTGAAATCATCAAGGGGGGGGGGAAGGAAGGGATAAACCCTTAAACCACATTCCTAGACCCTTGACCTCTGAGGAGATTATGAATCCAGATGTTAATCTGCCAAAGAAATCTACATATACCCTCAAGGTCTTGTCATGGAATATAGCGGGACTAAAGGGGAAAATGTCAGCGGGTGATTGGGGCTCCTATGTGGATTCTCATGAGGTAATCATATTACAGGAAAGCTGGTCAACTGATGCCATCTACCGAGTTGGTTACCTTAATTATTACAAACCAGCCTGTAAAGGCTCTAAAGGTCGCCCATCTGGAGGTCTGGTCATTTGGATTAGATAATCCTTAGCATTTAAAATCACAGACCTTTCCACTTCAAGTAATGATATATTAGCCTTGAAACTAACCAGTAAAAATAACCAGGACTTTTTCCTGATTAATATTTATGCAAGAGGGCAACCTGGTGGGAAGCCTGTGAGAGCGGCAGATGATTTAGATTCCCTACTGAATAATATTAGCAGAGAAAAATGTGTTATGGTGGCAGGGGATTTTAACTGTTCTTTTGAGCCGTTTCCCAATCTTGATAATGGGGGATATGGGGAAGCCGATCAAATGTGGAACATTCCCGATCTATCCATCCCTCCAGTTAAAAAAGTAACTGAGGCTGCTATGCAGTGGTTAGGTCTTTGTCTTGAATGGGATCTACGAGCAGCGAACGGTAGGACTAAATCAGATTTGATGGGAAAGGTTACATTTGACAATTCCCTCCATTCTAGCCGTATTGATTATTTCCTAATAAGGCTAGAGTTCTGGAATTTACTGGAGGATATGGAAGTAGTCACAAGACCAGAAAGCGATCACAATCCTCTGGCAATAGAACTATTAATGAATGGGGGTTTTCTTATGGATTCTGCAACCAATTTTGTCACAGCCGAGGCTGTTCTTACGAACGATTGCAGAAGGGTACGCTGGGCTAGGTTCTTAGATAATCCCACCATTATTGATAAGGTTGCAGTTGAGGTTTTAGCAGCTACAAACTTGATGGAACCCATATCAAACGAAGGCACATCACTAGATCAAATTGGGATGATCCATGAGTCTCTTTTTAACAAAATTAAAACTTTTTTTATCGAACCTGTAAAAGGAAGAAAAAATGGCCCAGCTCAAACAGGGGCTAAATGGTATAATAAATCTTGCCGCCTTGCCCATAGCTCCCTGATAGCTGCTATTAAATCCAAGTCAGCCATTGATATAAAGTTAGAAAGGGTTAATTACAGGAAAGTGCTTAAAGAGGCAAAAATCAACTGGGATGAACAGCGCTGGTTAGATTTATATCAAGCAAGTACCTCAACCAACCAACAAAAATTCTGGGAGGTTGTTAAATGGGGAGGGACTGGGGACCAGCAAGTTCCTGTCAACCATGTCCCTGCAGAGCAATGGGTCAAGCATTATGCCGCACAGTTTAGTAACATGGAACGGATCTCCCTTATTACTAGGGAAGATGCCAGTGTACAGACTGTGGTGCCTCCACTTGATCACATTGTTTTTACTGAAATAGAAGCCACTAATGCTCTAAAACAAGTGCAGAATGGCAAAGCCCCCGGCATGGACTGTGTCCCCGCGGACCTTTTTAAGTTTGACCAAGCGCACTGGGTCCCGTACATAACCACCTTAGCGAATGCTATAGCCAGAGGGGCTAGGATACCAAACTCGTGGAAAGGGGCTGAGATTCTGCCAGTGTATAAAAAAGGGGATAGAACTGATGCGGGAAACTATCGACCCATCAGCTTAATCGACGCCCTTCAAAAGGTAATTGCCAGAATGCTGCTAGGAAAAATCCAGTCATGGATGACTGAAGCTGACATTCTGTCTCCATTGCAGGCTGGTTTCAGGGCAAACATTAGCACAGTTGACCAGATACTTAGATTTGTTATGATCTACTGGAAAACTGTGTTTTTGAGAGGAGGCAAGATATTCGCAGCATTTGTGGATCTCAAATCAGCGTTTGATTTGGTCCCCAGAGGAAAGATGTGGGCAGCTCTGAGAAGGATGGGTGTTCCAACTGCACTCCTAGAACTTACCATCAGGATGCATGAGGGAAATTTCGCTAGAGTCAGATGGGGCCGCCAGGGCCAGGTCACAGATTCCTTCCCCGTGACCCGTGGAGTGAGACAGGGCTGTGTCCTGACCCCCACCCTATTCATACTTTTTATCAACCAGGTGGTTAAGTTCCTCTCAGCTACTCCTACGGATGCTCCAACACTGGGTGGGACCAAATTTCCCCTTTTAATCTTTGCTGACGACACCCTCATACTGGCTAAAACCCAGAAGGGCCTACAGGTAGCTATTAATAAATTTGTGGACTTTTGTAATGAAAATGACCTCGAAATTAATATTACTAAAACCAAGTTCATGGTCCTGACAAAGAATAAACCACTGAGGGGCCATGTAATGATGAATGGGTCTAGTCTTGAACAGGTTGAAGTCATGACATAGCTCGGTGTTACAATGGACTATAGGTTACGCTGGAAAGAGCAAAGAGCGGAGCTCAGTTTGAAATTCGCTCGTCTGTCCGGTTGCTTAGTGAAGGAGCAACGGTGTTCTTTGACCAAAAGAGTTTTGCCCGCGCTTAAAATTTATAGCGCAATCATTAGCTCAGCCATACTATACGGGGCCGACATATGGGAGTGTGTGGATCTGGCTGTTCTGGATAGGATTCAGAATAAATTCTTTCGAAATTTAGTAAGTCTTCCTCCTTCAACGCCAGCACTACCACTCATGATGGACATGGGCTTTTATTCTATCAAACATCAAGCCCATTATAGGATGGTGGCGCTATGGAGACGCATATGGTCTACCCCGGAACTTGCCATGTTTGCCCAAGAGTTACAGGATGTTAGAGCGCAACAGGGGGCAGGTGAAATACCATGGTTTAAGCTAATTAGGAATACTCTCATTGGAATGGGCCTCCCTTTGCTTTGGTCCGAGCCGGGCTCTCATACTTTTCCCCCAAAGAAAGACTTTAAACTTCTCTTTTGGTCCATGGTAAAAGAAGAACACGTTGCTCTTTCGGAGAAACCGAACTTGACAGGCCTGTTTTTGCTCCATAAAGCAGTTCCTCACACAGAGACCTATTGGGATGTAATCCTTAAAAGCCTTGACAGGAAACTTTACCATCAGTTTCGTTTAGGTACACTGCCACTAAGGGCTTTTACTAGTGGTTGGCAGAAGTCGGAGTCCACTTCTTGTCCCTGTTGTACCGAAAGCAAAGAAACAATAGGTCATTTTCTATTTGTATGCACTGCTTATCACGAGCCACGTTATAAGTGGCTGAAGCCAATATGCAATAGATTAAACACCCGGGTGAGTAGTGAAGCATTGTTCATCCTGAGAACTAATACTTCCGAATGGCTATCTATTGGACTGGCTAAATTCCTTGGGTGGGCCTGGTTAATTAGAATTAGGTAAGTTCGTAGCACTTCGACCTGAAAAATTTAAATAGCTTGTTAGCTTACTATATTTTGGCCAGTATTGATGATTTGTCTTTTTTATACTTAAATGTTTTAAAAACTTTTTATAGACGTCTTTATATGCATATTTAATTGAGTTTTTTAATCAATTTCTTTCTTTTTCTAGTCTGTTTAAAAATGTTCATGATTCTGTTATATCGTTTGTATTACTATGTATGTATATATGTATGTCTTTTATGAAGAAAATTCGAAATAAAGACGTTAAAAACTGAAAACTGAACTGATATCACTGATGACACATTAAACGACATAACGAATGGCATCATTGCAGTGCTGAAGGGATTAGTCGCAGGGTCTGACCTCCAGCCAAGTCCTGTGCTCAATCTGCAACAGACAGCAAACCCACCACAGTGCACAGTGTTTGGCTATGCGCTTCAGGTGTTCAATGGAGGGCCAAGGCTTGCACCCAACTGACACGGGTGGGCAAGTTTCAGTATGCATTTTCTTTTGTTTCTAAATTATTATTTTGTGTTTGTGCAATAAACCTTTTTTGGTACCTGTCTTGAACTTTTTTGTTTTTTCAATTGAAACCTTCAATGTTTTGTGAGGTTTTAAACTGCCTTATTTTATATTTGTTAGTGCTTTCAAATTTTTTCTTTAACTTTTTTTTCTAATATTAAACTATGACTAAAGCTAATTAAGTGATGTCTGGGTACTTGTTGTCCGATAATCAGATCACTCCCGATCAAATGACTGTGCTGGTTAAGGGCCACTCTGACCTGTAAATGTTGAAGGTTGCATGTCGTTATAAATCTACGACCTGTTATATTTGATTGTCTAGATTTTGCACCAAACAGTGCAGTTTCCCTTCTGCAGTTTCTTTTTTTTATTACTCTTTTTATTAAACATGCTCATCACACAACAGATTGTCTGACAATGCATAGCAGGTACAGGAGTAGAATAGGATATGACTAATACATCTAGGCATTGCCTCCCTTCTCTCTAGAGGTGTAGAAAACAATTCAATACTATTAGATTTGGCAAGTCAGATGGTTACAATATCGCTTTCCCCCATTCACTCAGTCAGAGGGGTCCCACATTCCTCCCGTGGGCAGTCACGAGTCCGGAGTCGCACCTCGAAATGCTCGCCAGGGCCCCCATACCTTGTCCCATTTTTTAGGGCATTCTCTGCTGCGGTTTACTACGTCATCCACCTTCTGGCACCAATCTAAATCAATTTCCCACTCTGACACTGATGGCGGGAGCAGAGCCCCTCATCGCCTCTCAATGTTGTGCTTGGCCACCCCCGCGCCAGTGCCAACCACATCCAAATATGTCTGGGCCAGTCTTCTTCGCCCTTTATCATCAGAAGCAGCCACTTAGCATCTATCAGGACCCTAACTGAAAGGGCCTTCGTCATTACATTAGTCACTCCCTTCTAAAAACTTTGGAATACCGGGCATTCCCACAGAATATCATAAAAGGAGCCCACCCGCTTACAACCTCTCATGCACTCTGGCGTGTCTACCGCCCCAATTTGGGGTAGCAGGGTACATGGGTAATAGGTCCTATGCAGGACCTTGAGCATTAATTATTTAAAAACACACTCAGAATGTATTATCCCAGGAACGTTGGAGTGCTGCAACCCATTCCTCATCCTCCATGTCACCTAAATCATCAGTCCAAGCTCTTTTAAAAAAAAACCTGGGGCTCTGGGGGGTTGTTCATCATTTTTTATACCCTTCTGCAGTTTCTTGCCCTATCAGAAGCCATTTTCAAAGTGTCATTGGTATATCCACTGTCTTTAAATCTTATCAGCATCTCCTTTTCTATTTCTACATATTCTGTTTATATCCTGCATACTCTCCCATCTCTGTACAGTTCACCAAAAGTTATGTTCCTAATTAATGGCACAGGATGGAAACTATGAACATGTATGATACTATTCCCTGCTGTGGGTTTTTTGAAGAGTGTCTTAACCAACTTATGTTACCCCTCGCTGTAAGTCTTGGTCATGGTTTTTATCTTCTGACTTAAACTTTTCTGGAGCTTTTCTTGCCGGGGCCCTCAAAGCTCTCAGCCAGTCAGATTCTGTGAGGGCCTGCTGGCTTGCCTTGTGGCAATTTATTAGATTTGGGGGTCTCTAGTTGGCAAAGGTAGGTACTTGTGACAAATATGGACCCTTGCCTCTGGATGTATGACGTTACAACGCATACTTTTACCATGCATGCCTTTACAACGCGGTTTTTACAACGCATGCCTTTACAAAGCATAGTGCATTGGGGCGCTGGATAGTGAATAGTTTAATTTACTATTCCAACTCCAGTCCCCGTGGATAGTAGGGAAGGTGTTGGATAGTAAATTAAACCTATTTCCTATCCTAGAGCGCCCCCCAGCGCAATGCGTTGTAATGGTTTGCGTTGTAAGAGTTGTGTCGTAAAGGCACTGCGTGGTAAAAGTTGCATTGGAAAGGATGTTTCCCCTTGCCTCTAGTCAGGGTAAGGGGGTACACTCCTAAAATAACCCCTGCTAATCCCCTTGGTAGCTTGGCACGAGCAGAGAGGCTTATCTCAGAGGCAGTGGGTTAAGCATTTGTGACCACAAACAGTAATCCAGTGACAACACTACAGATGGACACCACACAGTTGTATATTAAAAATGAGTATTCTTTATATAGACTTAACACAAGACCACAAACTACATAAATCCACAATACTATACTTAAAATGGTAGTTTTAGCTTAGTTCTGTTCAGTTCTTAAAATGCGACACTTTAAGTCAATGTACCTTACGATGCGTGACACTTCCACACCAGAAGTGTTGCAGCGTTGGAAATGCGGCAGAGTTCTGGTGCAAAGAAATAAAGACGTGAAGATCTTTCAGATGCGGCACGCTTCTCCGATGATGCAAGATGTCTCGATTCGATGTGTCAGCTGCAGCGGCGACACCCTGGTTAAGCGATGCGACGGAGACAGCCTCGGCTGTGACACTCTTCTCTGAAGTTGCAAGAGGCTTCTGCACAATGCGACAGCTACAGCTGCGACATCCAAGATGCGACGGCAGCAGCTCCGACGGCGGCACACTTCTCCGTGGATGCGAGGCGCTTTTCTTGATGCAGTGCAATACAACAGCTACAGCAGCGACATCCACGATGCGACGGCAGCAGCAGCGAAGGCGACACGCTTCGTCCTCGTTGCGAGACGCTTCTCTCGATGCGGTGCACTACGACAACTACAGCTGCGACATCCAATATCGATGGCAGCAGCGGCGACATGTTTCCTCTTCGTTGCGAGACGCTTCTCTTGATGCGGTGCAATACGACAGCTACAGCAGCGACATCCAAGATGCAACGGCAGCTGCAGCGACGGCAACCCGCTTCTTCCTCTTGAGTCGTGCTTCCAGCTCCTTGCGACATGCAGTCCGTCAGAAGGCCCAAAACAGCAGCAGGCACTTCCCAAGGAACTCTGGGGAGCTGGGGGTTGAAGTCTCTTGTCCCTGAGACTTCAGTAGGAAGCAAGCTCTGTTCCACTGGGTCACTATACATACAACTGAAAATTTCTATAAATTACTCCAAAATGACTGAACGGATTGACATGATTTCATAAAATGTTCACTTTCCTGACCAACAGCTACCTTTCCGCCAAATTTGGTGTAATTCCATTCAGCAATTCAGGCTGTAGCCTTGTCTAAAGTTTCTATGGAAATTAACATGGTAAAAATGCGTTTTGGGACCACTCCTTTGTTCTCGGCCCCTGCTTGACAGATAACCCTGAAATATTCAGGACAGCAGCTGTAGTTGAGGTTGAAGTAGTTTTGAAAATTTCACGAGGATTCATCAAATAACGGCAAAGTTATTGGCAGATAAAAAAAACACTCTTCCTATGAAAACGATATCCTAACTATAAGCTGATCTAACCGCAACTTGACTGGAATTGTATTATGCAAATTGGCTTGCCCCCGGAAGCATTGTCATACTGGAAATGTGGAGGTAGACGGCGAGGGGACAGGGGCTTAGCAAGGAGAGATCTTGCATGCTCCTGGTGGAGCCTTCTGCTCCTACAAGTCAGGATGCTTTGCTGGAATTACCTTGCATTTCGGACTTGGGCACTGAGGCAGCAGCCGTGTGGTGGGAGATGGAAGCCTACATACATTTTTAGGATTTCAACACACTGGCATTGAGTGATGTTATCAGTATGCAGCCTCAGCGACAAGACAGAGGTAAAAGTGGAATTCGTTAGCAACCTGTTATCATCTAATTGAGATTATCATCATTATGATGAAGAAAAGTAAAGAAACAGTGTTTTATTAGAAATTACACAGGTTGCACGAAACTAAGGAACTGGGTTATGATCTTTGCACATTAAGGGCTGCATAAATGGTGCTACATTTGACATTTTGTTTTGGTCTTCAACAAGAGATGACCTTGAATGAGGTTATGATAGCAACTATGGACTATGGTGAACTATAATCCCCCTTGGGGCTGGAGCACATGTATAGGGATTTTGAGCTATTAGAAAACCGGCATAACCAACCATGACAATGCATTTGAATGTATTGTGCATATACGGTCAGGGCCAAATTTCTAAACATCAAATCAAGAAAAATTTGTGAAAGTTATTCTTTATTTAGCAATAGTTGCAAAAATGATCACTCACAGAAGTGTATTTGCATGTTAGTATTTGGTTGTACTATCTTCGTAAGCAAATTGACTCTGACCCTGAGTGTAGTGAATGCAAAAGAGTTGCATTCAGTAAACAGAACAGTAAGCAGTTGGCAGTTAGAAATCCGCAACTTCCTAGAATGTACTTGGAGAACACTTCTTAGTTGATAGTCACTGCACACTTTGTTCTGCTTTTTTAACTTTTTCTAGAATTGAGAGTTTTTCTCAGTTCAGCACAGTCTTCGGCACAGTTTTGTTACCTTTTTCACGACTACTCACATCTGGTTCTACTTCCTTTTCTTTCTATTATACTTGGGTCATTTTAGTAGCATAAATATTTTACATTTGTTATAGGAATAAATACCGGTTTTTAAAACAAATTACATTGTATGTACTTACAGCCCTGAATAAGCCCTTTCTAGGGCGAAACGTGTTGGCTGTACCAAATTGTGCAAAGATTATAAGAAATAAAGAATTTGCAATGCACAACTAACAGAACCTGTGAAAGAATCATTATTGTTCATTGACTCATTACTGTACTAATTTATATTGCCTCTCATCATTTTGCCTAAACAGTTTCTTATCTGTGGCCATGTGGCAGCTGGTCATTTGAGGTGGACAATACATGTGCCAGAATACACTAGAGACTAGACTGGTAGTGCAGTGTTAATAAACCTTGCTGCCATTCTGTGCTTTGAATATGAGTTTTGTTGTGCATGTAAAGTTTCGGGGTGATCCGTCAAGCGGGGGGCTAGATCAAGGCGGAGTAAAGAAAATACGATTTCCCATGTTAATTCCCATAGGAGTTTTGAACATGACTACAGACCGAAGCGCTGGACGGAATTACATCAAATTTGACAGCACGGTTGATTTTGGTTCACAGATCACACTTTCAGTTATTTGGTGTACATCCGTTCAGTAGTTGTTGAGAAATTTAAGGGAAAGCAAATAAGGATATCAGGGTGGAGCCTAAGCACAGATCTCATGGTGAGATCTAATTGGCTGTCAGCACTTCAACCAGAAAGAGCTGGCAGCCATCTTGGAACCAATATACATTATAGTACCCCATTGAAATGCATTGTAGTAAATGGCAGGTTTTGAGTTTCACTAAAAGGAGAAATCATTTGTTGATGGTGCCATACTAATTTTAGGAATTGTGGTATGTTCAAATGTGATTTTATCCTGTGAAAAAGCCTTCTGCTGGGAGTGCATCAATCATGTTTGAGAGAAAACTGTTTTTTCAGGATTTTCCCATAGAGGTTATAGAAGGTGCTCAAGAAGCTACAATGAGAGCATGTTTTCTGTAAATTCGCACTATGTTTCTCAGCCAATTGAGAATGAAGTCTGACATTCTCAGTAAAACATGTACTTCCAACAGGAGTAGCCTGTCAGTTGATTTCTGTGTGTTCTATGCAGCGTCCTTGAGTGTTCTAAACAACAACTAGAGCACTAACAGTCCTACTTATGACAGAAGTATGGCACACCTGAATCCATCTTGATTGAATCAAACTGGTTAAACCTAAAACATTAATGTAGAAAGAAACACAATGATGGTGTTCATTTTCTCATAGAAATTATGGTTAGGGTTGTAGAAAGAAAAAATAGGACCCATTCAAGTTAGATCACAAATATCTTACTGTTGTGCTTCATTAGAAGCACCCTTCCATTTAATTCCCTTGTGTTCTACTGCACCCTCCAAGTGTGTTCTAAAGAACAACTAGAGCGCAAACATTCTTACTTATCACAAAAGTGTGGCACACTCAAAGCCATCTTGATTAAATCAAACTGGTAAAAATGTGAAACATTTAATTTAGAAAGGAACACAATGAGGGGTTTCATTTTGTCACAGAAATTAGGGTTTGTGCTCTAGAAAGAAAAATGAGGCTATGTTTTAAGTGAGTTCTCTAATATCTTGCTCTTCTATTTCAGTACAACATTCTAACATGTAGACTGAAGCATGCACCTTCAACACCAGTGTTCATACACACATATACATTCAGTCTCTTACTAAAAACTACTTATGCCTGCAGCAGACCCAAAGGTAGTTGCAGTCACATGCTCATAGCTCTCTATTCCCTTAAAGATGCACTGAAGTATTTGAGCAGCTACTTATATTTGCATTCAGACAGCCATAGAGCTACTAAAACACACAGTCACATACCAGCACATTTACTTAAACATCTTCTGGCACGCATACAGGTGTACTGCTACAGTCACTTACATATGTAGTAAAATACTGACACAACCTTCTCAACCATGTAGAGAAATAGTTTGTGAATCATGGGTGATGGCTGCTAGTGCAGACCCTGGTTGCGTATTATTACTCCAAGCTTCACTTGGCATGTTATAGGTCTTTCTTAAGTATCAAACCCACGTTTTAGTGCACAAAATACACTTCTAACATATGCTGTAGGTATGCAATGAAGGATGATGTTTTGTGCTGACGATATTGAGAGATGTACTTTTGATGTTGAATATGATACTTGTGCACTTGCAGGTCTCAATGCCAAGTACTACATAGAGTATACCATCCCTAAAACAATTGATATAGATATTCACCAAAGCATAGAGCCCCTCTTTCAGTTACAGAGACAGCCTTCAGAAGCACTTATATATTCAGTCACTCACCAGAAACTATTTCTGCATGCAGACGACTCAAAGGTAGTTGTAGTTATACCTAAATAACTCTCTATTGATGAACACAGGCACTGAAGTATTTGTGCAGCGACATACATACACATTTAGGCAGCCATAGAGGTATTATAGTGGGCAGTTACATACCTGTACATGTGCTTTCTCACTGCAAGCTTCACTTGGCATTTTATAGGTCTCAAGTGTCAATCCATTCAGAAACTCATGCACCTAGTCACTGGCCCATTCAGAAACTCATTCACCTAGTCACTGGCCCATTCAGACACTCATGTACCTAGGTAGACTTCTGCTCAAACAGTCAGAGACTCACTCAGACAGTGATGCACCCACTCGCACACCAAGTGAGACATTTATGCAGGTAGTCCCAGACCCACTCAGATACACACACCCAGCCACACAACCATTGAAACAAGCGCTCAGTCACACACGCACCGAGGCACTCTTGTACTCACTCGCACAATTATTTTCAAAGGTTACAGCTAGGAAATACAATTTAAAAACTGTAGAATATCACTGAAAAAAACAAAGGTTACAGGGACGTTATAGTCAGGAAATAGAATTAAAAGAAAACTGTAGAAATTCACTGAAATAACCAAGCGTTACAGGGACATTATATTTAGGCTCACATTTCACTTGCGCAAAACCTGTGAAATTCAGCAGTTATAGTTACCTGAGCTAACTATAACTTATGCCTCCCAAATGCACTGCCTATGACCTCACATATTACATCACTCATGACGTGGTCAGTGACATCACTGATAACATCTCAAATGACATCACTGATGACATCATCCACAGAACCACTCACAGACCCATTCACACCCCTACACAACCTCACATACTCCCACTCCCACACAACCACTCACAAACCGATTCACTAATTCCTACAAATACTCACACACCCACTCAAAGATTCATAGAGCTACTCACACATCCACTTACTCATAAATCCACTCACATAACAACTAACTCCCCCATACAACCACTCATGCACCCACTCACCCATTTGAGATGTCATCAGTGATGTCACCAGTAACATCACTGACCATGTCATGAGTGATGTAATATATGAGTTCATAAGCAGTGCATTGCAAGGGCGTGAGTTAAAGTTAACTCAGCTAACTATAATAGCTGAATTTCTCTGGATTTGTAGGAGTAAAATCTGACCCAAAACTATAACTTCCCTGTAACCTTTGTTTTTATTAAATTTCTAAGGTTTTTTAAAAATCTATTTGCTAACTATAATGTCCCTGTAACACGCCATCAACAATCATGATTGGGCGAGGCAGTAATACAATACCTAGTATCAATAACAATAACATCAAGGATAAAATGAACAAACTGGAAAAACTCATGAGGCAGGAGCAAAGCAAATGGTGGGCGTCTGGATCCCTACAGTGTTACATAAACGTAGGCAGAATACCAAGAGGGCTTAGAATACTATTTGCACCCAGTTATGAGAACCCAAATCCAAGCATCTTGAAGGAATGGGCAGAGTGTAATTTGGACTCACCAAAAAGATTAGTGCACATTCAAATCAAATACACTGATACTGATCAAGTTGAGCTACAGAAGCAGATTGATAAAATCAATGAAGAAATAGAAGGCATTGGACAAACAGATGAGATAACCAAATTGTGCGCTCAAATGATAACAAGATTGCACAAGGGGGAAGATAAAATAAAAGAAAGAAATACTAATATGTTTCAAAGGGACAAGACAGACAATAAATCAGGGCAGATATTCACATTTTCAAAGAAATACGACTCGCTACAAATATCATAGTTTAAACCCAGGGAGGATCAGGTCGCCAGTACATCTACCAACAGAGAACGTTTCATTAATACATCTAACTCCGATCTTAGTTCAGCTGTTGAAAGCGAATCTGATCTGACCTAAGGCATCCCAGAGATGGTCAACTGCCACAGAAGCTCTCATTGGTGGAGGAATTACATTTTTTATGCCAAGATTGGAGGCAAACCCTCTTTCCAAGAACCCAGAGAACCAGAGCAGATGAAATATAAATGGCAAACACAGGCAGAGGAGGAAAGCAAGTAGGTAACGAATTCAACGCAAAAAACAGACAACTGGCAGATGGAAACACAAGTGAAAGAAAACATAACTACAAGTAAAACAATCATCAACTTGGCCAATATTGATTTATCTAAAGCAGAGGAACAACTTCTAAGTCTGGGCTTGTCCTACTGCCCTGCGAGCAATTTTGACTATGCAACCACAAGGATTGACATTTACAAATGTGTCAGAAAATTGAAATTAAAAAAGTATCATCAACTAATGAACAAAGATCAAATGACAAACAACGCAGAAGCTAATGCTCAACTATCAGCATTGAACCTGTCAATGTCAGATATGCCTCTCCTAAAGGATATACACAAACTAAATGGAGAGGATGAGACATTATGCACACAATGGGCGGAACCTAACAATGTAAGGATCAATAATCCAAAGGCCACTCCTGTGAATCCAATATCTAATAAAAAATACTCAATACACACCGTTCTAACTTAAATCAACGTTCAATCCCATCACCCCAAGGGATTCTCTGAATATTTTTAATGAGCAGGTGACGTTTCAAATCAAACAACTCAATCAGAAAGTTCAAAATACCAAGACCAAATATAATTGGCGTAATCATCAATACCATCAATCGATGAAAAAACTGCAGACCAACAACAAGATAGTAATTCGCTACTCCGATAAAGAAGGCAATATTGTGATTTGGTCAAAGAAGGAATATACTAAAGAAGCGCTTTCACAGCTCAAAGACAGGAAGTGTTACACATAGAGCAATGCACTAAATTTGAAAGTCACGTACAACGATTTTTACACCAAATTACTGGCCTGGAAGAGCTTGGGTCTAGTCAGTATGCAGGAGTACAAATTCCTAAAAAAGGAAAGCCCAGTTGTACCCACCATCTACTTCACCCCAAAAGTACATAAAAACTCATTGAAGCCACCTGGGAGACCAATTATCTCCACAAGTGACAGCCTACTGGAACATACCTCGCAGTATGTGGACTACTTTTTGCAGGAATATGTACTGTCACTACCATCGTACATTAAGGACACCTGTGATTTATTAAGACAGCTGAGCGAATTTGAGTGAAAAAGTGACTATCTTCTCATGGCTCTCGATGTAACATCATTATACACAAGTATAAATCACAAAGAGGAAGAGAAGGCATTGGGCAGAATTACTCAGGAACAAACAAAGCAACTCTATAAACAATCCTCATTAGCCTACAGATAATAGCAATCCTAGAAAAGAGAATCAAGTGATCAATGATTTTAGAATTATCCTGGGCTTCAGCAAAAACAAAGCCTGATGTCGATAATCAAACGCTACTGACCCCTAGTGCTTAGTGATCCAGTGATAGGATATTTATTACCGCATAAAGTATCAATTACCCATAGTAGGAGACCCTCTGTGAGAGAAAGCCTTTCCAAAACCAGCCCAGAAATAATTGAGGGGACAAGCTGGCTGATGTTACACAAAGTCTTCAATAAATTTAAAACATGTAAAGCTTGCCAACAAGGTCTGAATAAAACAGCCTATTGAACCTTGTTTGGTAATAAAAACATGAGATCTCCAAAATCTTGACATGCAAAACAGACCACGTAATTTATGTGCTACAGTGCCCAAATGGCTTACAATATATAGGGAGTACTGAACTCCAAGCACACAAAAGGATACTCCAACACATGAGAGCAATACTAAATCAAGATAATACATATCCAGTAGCGCGTCATTTTAAGGATTATCATAGGTCGAATATTCCAGACCTTAGCTATTACCTCATTGATGCTGTCTTACTCAGCAGAAGAGGGGGCAACAGAGAAACTAAGCTAAGAAAATTGGAGACACATTATCTTCGAGCTTGACTTCAAAAACCCAGGGGGGCTCAATACATGGGGGGGATCTTTATCAATTCTGTCGCAGAATGATAGAGAGAACTCCATTTTCAGCATCTTTGGTATTAGTCTCAACCAGGAGAGTAGGGAGGAACACCTACATACAAAGTGAATAATCAAATTATGGCAGTGAATAAGAGTAAAGCTAGGTTCTTGTACTCAACAGCAATACTGTCTAATATAATAGATTGCAATATTAAGCTACATAGGGGCATATTACCAAGCAATAGCGATAATTATCGCTATTGCTTGGTTAGAGACAAAAATGTATCGCCGACCTGCGGCGATTTTTATCGCAGATAAACCTTGGTATTACCAAGGTTTATCGCAAATGCGATAAAAATCGGCCGCAATGCATGAATATCGCTGAAAAGTCAGCGATATTCATGCATTACCGAGCTAATGCTCTTAGCCATGTTATCCACCTCCCATTGGATAACATGGCTAAGAACTGCTCAGGGCAGGTGTTAGCTTTTGGAGATATTCGCGCTTAGCGCGAATATCTCCAAAAGTTGGTAATAGGAGATAGCGATGTTAGCGACTCTTTCCAGTCACTAACATTGGCATGCCCACTTTGCATGTCATTAGTGATAAATTTCTCTGACATGCAAAGTGGGGCCCAAGATGGTCGCTATCTCCTACTAGCTGTCGCTAACTGGTGTTAGCGACAGCTAGGTAATAGGGAGATAATTCTATCTCCGCTTTCTTGGCTTTTAAAGCCAAAAAAGAGGAGATAAACCCCTTGATAATATGCCCCTTAGCTATTTACTGATGGCGAAAAACAAGTATTTATACCAACATTGAGTCACGTACAAAGTAGTCATTGAACTGCAAAATGGAATAGACAAAGGTAAGAAAATATTTTAAAAATAAGCAAAGGAACAGGAATTGTTATTTTTACAGGACCATATCTAGTAACAGTGAATTTTTAAAGATATTATACATTGCACTTTGACACAATGCTAGAGGGTGACAATAGGAGAGGCACTTTTATGAAACTATGTTATTTGCACTTGCTCTTTAAGCGGTAATTTTGCACATGTACAGCAAACCAGATGGACTACAGGACAAATGCAAACCACATACACTAAATTTGGTATTTGTGATAGCAAAGACATCTAGGGAATTATCATATTTTATAGATACTCCAAAATACAATTTGAGTGATGTCTTTTTCTTTGGGCTGATTTGCAGTAAGCAAATAGTGTACAATAATGTGTTACAGATATTTTAATACAATGTTCATGCTTTTAGATTTTTACAATATCAGTGTAATGAATTAATAATGCTCACATGTTTCTTCCATGTCTATGACTGCGTTTTTTTGCACTTTGCACCCATCACTTTAAAAAGATCGAATCGAAGCTGCAGTACTTGTCATGTGATTCACGCTCACAAGAGCCGAAATGCGTAATGGCTGCATTTGAATAAAGAACTTTATGCACTGATTGGGCGGTTTGTGCCTGTTTGTAGGAGGAATTCCAAGAAAACAACAGAATTGATGATTGATATATAAATATATATATATATATATATATGTATATATATATATATATATATATGCACATGCATAAATATATATGTACACACACATATATGTCAACCATAAGTAGTATACATTTGTACATTAGAGTATCAGGATCAACTGTGTCAAAGGCAGCTGAAAGGTCCAAGAGAAGTAGTGCAGCAACGCCAGTTTGTCCTATCGTGTTTTTAGGGTCATCCCAGATTTGGATTAAGGCAGATTCAGTGCCTCCTCCTGAACAGAATCCTGTTTGGAAGCCGTAAATTCTTGATTGAATTGTGACATCTGGATGAAGGCTGCTCTTTCTATCAGCTTCCCCAAAAATGGTCCATTTGCAATAGGTCTGTAGTTGTCTGAGTCTTGAAGGCCCAGGTTTGTATTCTTTAATGATGGACATATTTATATACATGCCTTTTAAAGTCTTTAATCAACAAAGAAATGCCAGTACTGCAATTGAGTTAATGATTTAATGAATTGAGTGACAATCCTCAATTCAATAAGACCAATAAATCCGTCTGTTGACTTCTATTTTAATTCTTTTTATTTTTCAACTTCTTTTATGTGTTTTGTTTTCTTAGGTTTAAATAACATACTTTGAAACAAACAATGTGATAAACAGAGGACTCATAAAGTGCATACAAAACCATCAATTATATACAATACCTACAAAGGATACAATCCTACAAAGATTATTTTGTGACACATTTAGAGGAGACATTGAACATTTCAAAAGGCTACACTTAGTACACTTGAAGACATAAACAAACAAGACAAGACACTATTGACAATGAAATGTAAAGGGTTCACCGTTCCTAAAGAAAAATGTACCCGCCCTGTTGTTAATAAAGTTTCCGTTAAGAGAGGTGCGGATACTGATGTTCAGTACAAAATGCTTTAGTTGAACTTGTTTTTTACAATAGACCATCCAATGAATCAATTGTTATCATTTAGTCATGACAGGATTGGTCTAATGGAAGGACGATGAATTTTCAAAAGGGCAGTGGTCGACGCGTTTCGAATCCCTTATATGACAGGGATTCTCATCAGGACCATGTGGGCTGAATCTAAAAATAAATCAACAAACATTCAGTCAATCTTACTGTTTCCCTCTCAACTTCTAAACAGTCATGCATTCTCTCAGGTCCTACCTGTGAATCAGATTACAGCGGTCTGTGTCCCCAGTTGTGGAGTGCTCATATAACTGTAATGCAAATGAGCGTGATTAGGATGGTTGTGTCAAAGACGGTAATCAGAACTGGTGGGGACCACCAATCTGTGTACTTACATATGACTTTTTTGCCACGTTATTAGCTTGTATACACTTTTGTCTGGCGATTCTAAAAATGAAAAGACAAAGTCTCATTTAGCTTGAGTCCTCTGTATGCGTGTTGCGCATATGGACATAAATTACTGGTTGGTGAGCATGTATTTGCAACATGTGCGGATTGTGTCCTTGAAAAATCACAACATTCTCGAGGCGCGTATGGGGAAAAAAAGACTGAGGCTGGCTTTGTGTAGGCATGTATATTCCTTTTAAGAGTTTATGCCTTTACGCTGAGGACGGTGCGTGTCCTGAGTCTGAAAAATTGGTTGTTTTGCTAAATAGCTGTATGTTTTGCCGGGGACCGCGTCGGTGGCGGAAATGTAGCGCGTGCACTTTTTCATTAGTCCAGATTGACTAATTGTCGAGTTCCGTGTCTATGCGTGTTAAACATGGGTGTTCAAGAATTACGACGAGGACAGAGTTATCAGGTTTGGAAAACGTGGCGTTTCAAAACACCGTGCTCCGCAGCGATATTGCGCACAGTACGAGTTTAACAATTAGTCCGGAGGAATCTTACCGGTATTGTGGATTCAGTTCCCCTCCAAACGCGTCCTTGCCGTTTAGTGAAGCGCAAGAGTAATGGTTCCGGTTGCTCCGGATATTCTAATGGCTGCACCGCTAAGCCTGCTGGGAATTTGAGTTTTTTCGGAATTATGTGATTTAAGGACGTTAAAGGGCAATAATGATTGTGGTTTGTCCTTTATAATATATTGAACATGAGGAATGGGTTTCTCCGTGTATCGAGGAGATGATTTGGTATTTGGTGAGACTGTCTGTCCGAAATACCCAATTGTGGTGGCATGTGTAGAATTTTTTTATATTTTAGAAAACGTTCCAGAACTTGTGTGATTTTTCTGGCCAATTGTAGGGACCGACCGTGCTGATTAAAGGTTATAAAGTTCCGACATTTCATTTAAGCCACGGGTGGCTGAATTGAATTTCAGGATCAACATGGCTTCACGCTGTTTCAGTTTGGCCTCTAGGTCTCCGCCCCTCTGGTCATGCTCTAATTTTGAGATGACAGTCCATTTAAAGTCGAGGTCGCCGTGCGACTCATCGATCCAATGTTGTACAAGGGGAGCCGTGATGATTTTTTTCTTTATTCTTGATTTGTGCTGAGAGATTCTCTGTCGGATCTCTTGATTGGTTTTTCCTATGTACAATTTTGCACATGGGCAGAGAATGGCGTAGATCAAATTCTTAGACTTACAATTTGTGAAAGCATTATGCTTCCAAGAAATACCTTCATGTTGAAAAACATTCCCTTCAATTGTCGAGTTGCAGCACAGACATGTGCCGCACTTTTTGTGTCCTGTAACTGGTGGTAAATTGACAAACTCTCGTATTGTGGGTGCCTTCTTGATAGGGACGGCTGCTCTGATTATTTGATTCGCGATGCTCTTATCCTTTTTAAAGGCGAATAGTGGTTTGTCATTCAATTGTGTGTCAACATCTTTTATCAAATGCCAGTTCTGATTGATGGTCTTTTTCAGAAAATTAGATGCGGCCCCAAATGTGGTTACACATACTGTGCGTTCCAACTTTTTCTTCTCAGTCTTCCTCAGTAATTCTTCTTGAGGTGTCCACCATGCGCGTTTTATCGCTTGTTTGACCAATTTAGATGGATAACCGCGATCCAATAGTCTCTCTGAGAGTATGTTGGCATGATAAATATACTCGTCCTTGAATGAACAATTTCGTCGTATACGGAGAAATTGGCCTATTGGTAAGTTTTCTTTCAGGCTGCGCGGGTGATTACTTGAGAAATGTAGGGATTTATTCCGGTCAGTCTCTTTGCGATAAAGAGTAGTCACTAGCTGTCCATTAGTACAATAGACTTCCACATCTAGGAAGGAGAGTCTTGTATATGATGACTGAATGCTGAACTTGATGTCACGAGTGCGATTATTTAGCCATTCGTGGAACTCAGAAAGTTGTTCCTTTGTGCCTGACCATGTAAAAAAGATGTCGTCAATGAAACGCACCCACCCCCCTATCCATTGAAGGAAGGGGTTGTTGTTGTAAACGTGTCTGTCTTCATATTCACTCATGAACAAGATGGCAAGCTCAGGAGCAAAGGGGCAGCCCATGGCTACTCCCTTTATTTGTAAGAAAAAGTCCTCATGGAATTTGAAGTAATTCTTGGTTAACGCCATTCTCGCCAATTTTAGAATAAACTCTGTGGGAACCCTTAATGGTCGGTCCCTTCTGTCCAAAACAATTTCAACCACTTCCAAAGCCTGGTCCTGTGGGATTTGAGTATATAGTGAAACTATATCCATGCTGACTAGTAAATCCCGGCCCTCAGTGAATGGTAGTTGTTTAAGTTTACATAGGAAATCCGATGTGTCTCTCAAGAAAGATTTGACTGTCAATGTAAACGGTTTCAGGAAAAAGTCAATAAACTTTGAAATAGGTTCGAAGAGTGAGTCACACCCGGATATTATTGGGCGTCCCGGCGGGGATTTGGCATTCTTATGTACCTTTGGAAGTACATAGAACAAGGGAGTTCTAGGGTGTTTATTAACCAGATAGTTGAACTCTTGTTTGCCCAGAAATCCTTGGTCGAAGCCATCCTGTAATATTTTCTCAAGTTCTCTCTGGAATTCAGTTGTTGGATCAGATCTTATTTTCCGGTAACATTCTGTGTCATTTTTTGTTAATTAAGTTTGTCAAAACAACTCAAAACATCAAACAATACAATCATTTCCGGCTGGCAGAAGTCAAAGGAATAAGATGAAATCTTGTGAAGAGAAATGAAGTACAATCAGTGGTGGCAACAGTGACTTTGTGCCATTCATAAGAGAGGCAACACAACAGGGGACCCCAGGAACATGATTCATACACTAAAGCAGCGATGTATCACCATCCACATCTAAAGGAAATAACCAGTTACATCCCTAGCTATAACAATACGTAACAGTGAAGATGATCAGAACAAGAACGCCAAGAAAACCTGAGGCCCCTAAGGAGAATCCAGTGGCACAGGGCCCGTCGCCCCAGCCTCAGAGACCAGAGGGGGACCCATCCAATATAGACCTACCAAGACTATGAGGCCCCCATGGTCCACACGTGGACACGCCGACAGGATAGTGTCCCATCCGAGCAAAATCAGCACGTTCCTCACCCATTGAACCTCCTCTCTGTAAATCGCCTCCAACTCACAGTCCACCCATTTCACCAACGTTAACGACCATCAATAGAAATCAATAGAAATCTGGGTCAATGGGGAATCTTCAACTCATAGTCAGCTTTCTGTGAGGCAGGATCAAAGCCAGAACCTATTGGTGGGGTTGGTGGAGCTTGTTGAGTTGTACTACGCATAATTCAGTGGAGTTACATAAAAACTCAGTGGAATTCCGCAGAGTTCCGCTCCGCCTTTGTAAAAAGCTACCATTCTGTAGTGGTTCAGAAATGGACTGGAGATGCCATCTCCCAGCCATGGTGCAGCTCTTTGTGAGATGTTTTCAGTATTTATTTGATCAACTTGGGGTTAGAATGCCTAATAGCTGTACAAATTCACTTCTATTTAAACAAGTGCACCTCTCTCAGAAGCACCCCACTCATCTTCCTACTCCCAGTTTGCCAAAGCCTCGGGTTCGCTGCGGCGGACACTGGCCAGGAGTTTGGGAGGCAGGGGCTCTATTTTCCACAGCCCCAGGTCACCTACATCCCAACTGGCCACTGCTTCGGCTGCACCTCGGCAGTGCTCTTGCGGCTCCGATGGATATCTCTGTGAGCAACGCCGCCCGCCCCTCCGGACCCAGCTGCGTCCAGAAGCAGAGGAGCTGCAACTGCCTGGCCTCCTCCAGCCAGTGGTGGATCTGCTCCAGAGAAGCCATGGTTCACAGTCTCAGGTAAGTGATTGGAGAGACAGTCTCAAACTGCGAGACTGCAGACAGTTACAGAGAGTAAAGAGTGGAGTTCCTCAGAGTTCCTCTCCACCTTAGTAAAAAGCACCCATTCTGCAGTAGTTCAGAAATGGATTGGAGATGCCATCTCCCAGCTGTGCCACAGCTCTTTGTGAGATGTCTTCAGTATTTATTTCATCAACTTGAGGTTGGAATGCCAAATATCTGCACAAATCCACTTCTGTTTAAACAAGTGCACCTCTCTCAGAAGCACTGCACTCACCTTCCTGCTCCCAGTTCGCCAAAGACTCGGGGTGGCTGAGTCAGACACTGCCCAGGAGTATGGGAGCCAGGGGCTCTATTTTCGGCAGCCCAGGTCCCCTCTGTCTCAACTGGCCCCCGCCTTGGCTGCACCCCTGCAGTACTCTTGCATCTCTGACAGATAGCTCTGAGAGCAACGCCACCCACCCCACCAGACACAGCTGCGGCCAGAAGCGGAGGAGCTGCGACTGCCTGGCCTCCTCCAACCAGTGGAAGACCTGCTCCAGAGAGGCCATGGTTCGCAGTCTCAGGTAGGTGAGAGGAGAGACAGTCTTAAACTGCGAGCCAGCAGACAGTTACAAAGAGTAAAGAGTGGAATTCCGCAGTTCCACTCCGCCTTAGTAAAAAGACACCATTCTGCAGTAGTTCAGAAATGGATTGGAGATACCATCTCCCAGCTGTGCTGCAGCTCTTTGTGAGATGTCTTCAGTATTTATTTGATCAACTTGAAGTTGGAATGACAAATATCTGCACAAATTCACTTCCGTATAAGCAGGTGCACCTCTCTCGGGAGCACCGCACTCACCTTCCTGCCTACAGTTCGCCAAAGACTGGGGGTCACTGCGACAGACACTGCCAAGGTGTTCGGGAGACAGGGGCTCTATATTTTGCAGCTTCAGATTACCTCCGTCTCCACTGGCCCCCACCTCGGCTGCACCCCGGCAGTGCTCTTGCACAGGGTCGGATTGGGATCACAATTTGGCCCGGGCACTGACGAAAAAAGTGGCCCACATTCAAGGGGCGTGGCCCACAATTTAGGGGCGTGGCCCACATTCAAGGTGCGTGTCCTTTCATGAAACATCATTTGTTTCACACGTCAATGTCCTTGAATATTAGATGTAAATACATTAGGAATTTGGACAAGTATGGTAGTGCACTGTCCAGTGACCAGCTGAAAGAGGGCATCAAAGATCAGAAATTGGATTATAAATTCAAATCTGTTCCGAACAGGGGCCCAAAAATATGTTTGGACCAGGGCCCCCAAAATCCCTGAGATGTTTGGCACAGAAATGAATTAAAGTGAGAGGATACTGTTCTTGCACAGGAGACACGGGGGAAAGGTGACAATGGTGCCATGCTGAGCAATTAAAAAAACAGCAAGGCCGCTTTCTGTCACAAAATTATTCGAGCCCTTCAGGGAAGGAGCACCTAATAAGCAGCGAAGCCCCTGCTATTACTAACCTACTCAGCCCTCCCCAGACCTTCAGCTCAGGAGCACATGAACAGCAGTGAGGCCCCTGCAATTAGTAAATTTATCAGCCCTCCCCAGCCCTCCAGGCCTCAGGGCAATGTCCTGGCAGGGGAGCACAAAACACAGCTGCTGGGTCGTCCATGGTAGCCAGGGGGAGGCTGAGTTGAAGATGGTGCAAGTTGCAAAGATCACCTGGCCCCCACAGCGAGACCCATTCTTCCTCGCCCACTATTTCCTCGGCCGTTTTTCTCTGGACCTCGACCCGCCATCTTGTCCATTCCATGGTCTTGTACCCTTCTCCCTCGTTTCACCCTTGACAATCCTCAAATGTTTCTTCTCTTTTCTGTTTTGCCTTTTCTCCATACCCTTGTATCCCTCCCTCCCTCCCTTGGTGCTGTGACTGCATCCCCCCTCCAACCCCACTTAATGGAACTCTGCCTGAGAAAATCTACTATGCGTGTATATATATATGTATGTAGAGAACTCTAATCACTAGTATATGAAGTAGACCTTTGTACTATCTACCATTCTTATGTGACTCTTAGAGTATATCCATTTGTATCCCTTCCTTAGGTATTTAGAGATAACTCTAATCACTAGTATATGCAGTAGACCTTTGTACTCTCTACCATTCCTATGTGACTCTTAGAGTATATCCACTTGTTTCTCTTCCTTGAGTGACTTTACATCTTGTACATTTGCAATTTTTTCTGCTTGTATCTTTTATGTAACGCATGTAATCCTAAGTTCTTATGTTTCCAACTGATTCTTATGTAAAGCGCTCTGACACCTTCTGATAAAGTTCGCGCTATATAAAATTGCATTCAATTAAAAACAAAAAAAATAAAATAAAAAAACTAACACTGTTTATGTGCTGTGTGGGCCCCAGGGGGGCCGAGGTGAAAATGGCTCAAAGGCCTGAGCAACACCTGGCCCCCAGGGAGGCCGATTTTTGCAAACAATCACCCCCTCCACAGCCACCCTCAGCCTGATTGCTTTGCTGGGCAGGGGATGAAGGAGAGGCCACAGCGGATAATCACTGCACTGTGAAGCTGCATTAATTTCTCTGTCTCTCTGTGGGCCGTTTTTTTTTTCTCCCCTTTCCTAGTCCACAAAGATCACGGAGACAGAGACAGAGAAATTAATGCAGCTTCACTGTGCGGCTGGGGAAAGGGGAGAAAAAAAAACAGCCCACAGAGGGCACAGAGATACCGGCCCTTCGGCCGATGCCCGAATGCCCGCATTGCCAATCCGCCTCTGCTCTTGCAGCTCCGGCGGATAGCTCTGTGAGCAACGCCGCCCGACCCTCTAGACCCAGCTGCGGCCAGAAGCGGGCGGAGTTGTGACTGCCTCGCCTCCTCCAGCCAGCGTCAGACCTGCTCCAGAGAGGCCATGGTTCGCAGTCTAAGGTAAATGAGAGAAGAGACAGTCTCAAACTACAAGACTACAGACCGTTACAGAGAGTAAAGAATGGCTGATGAAGGTGGAAGCTGTTGGGCAGCACTCATCATCATCATCATTATCATGGGCCGGCGTTAGTAAACTATACTCCACTCCACGGGAAGCAGAGCTTTTTCCAAACTCCAAAGCGCAGAGTAAAAAAAAGTTGCAATCTTCCCCAACGTAGCGGAGCTCGCCTCCCACACCTACCTATCAGTAGTTTTACTAGCCGCGCCTCATTCAAGAAGGCCTAACAAGGAGAGTTGGGGACTAAAGAGAAAGTCTCTATCTGTGGCCTGCCAAACTACTTGGAGGATCATCCAGTGAGGCAGTGAAGGCAGGCAGGACCAGACCATGTGTGTAAGAAATCTGCATCCGCTGTGGAACATCGGGGGCATTCCAAGGTTGCCGACGGGAACATAGTATGTACAGGTAACTGGGTCAAATAGGCATGGTGTAAATAAAAGAATTGAATAATTTCAAAGTGGACATTTCGGGACACTTCAGAACCATTCTCCAGTACCCTCTTGCAGGATAAATCAGTCATTGGCACCCCAGATCCTCTTCCCAATGCAAATGGAGGGCTGTGAGAGCCGGCCGAGCCCCTTACAGTAAAGCCCAAGAAAGTAACGTGATCAATTTTGCTTGTAAGAAGGAAAAGGCAGCATAAACACAAGCGTTATGCAACACCAGAGCCTCACTACGTGTGTATTTTGTGAGTTAGGGCACCATGAAGTATAAAATGGCACACCAGGAGATCATAGGATTCCTGGAGGTCTGAAAAAATACATAATTCCCCTCCCTTAAACAGATTTCCCAGGACTTCAATCCCAGCTGCTGGCCACTAACGGAGTAGAAACCATGCCCCCCGGGTGCCACCAGCATTGGATCACCAGAAGAGGTAGATCTCAGGCATATGGATTCGGCATCCTTGTCTGCCACAAGGCTCGAGCCCTGACAAGGCACGCAGCCCTAACCAGGATGTTTGAGGTCTGTACGCTAGAAAAAGGCATTGGCTTCAGCAGTATACCAAGCAATACTTTTTGGGATGGTGATACACACTCACTAGTTCCCACACCATCCCACAGAAAGGACCTCTAGCAAGCTATCCACTGGACATGCGCTGCCAAATAAAATAGCTCCAGGTCCAGAACTGCCAGGCCCCCTTCGGCCACAGGCAGACACAGTTTTCAATGGGTAACATGGCAACAAGAAGGGCCCCGATACAGTGATAGTAGCAGACCATCCATCTCCTGAAATAATATTTGAGGCTGCTCCAATGGGAGGGCCGCAAACAAATAAAGGAGATGGGGCAGTAAAATCATCTTGGAAACCACCACTCAGCCACTCACCAATAAAGGCAATGTAGTTCAAAGTGACAGAACCCAGCAATCGCCCACCCAAATTTCCCCTCATACAATAAATCAGGGGAGTGGTAAACGGCCACCACTAGGTATCAAACCCACCATAACATCAGAGCCGAGGGAAAAGGACCTCACTCAGGAACATCTCCCCTCAAGGAATAAACACATGATTTAACCCAGTTAACCTCCAATTCCGAGTGAGCACTAAATACGGACAATGCTGTCCAACCAATATCAGTATTCCTCTCCTTCAGATATAATGTTATATCATCTGCATACAGAGAGAGATATGTACAATCAGTTGCTAGGCATATGCCTTGATAATGAAGGCCCAGGCGAACCTTCTAAGCAAACGGTTCCATGGCTAACACAAACAGCAGTAGTGATAAAGGGCAACCCTGTCAATTTCCCCATTCCACACAAAGACCTCTGAGATCAGGGTACCAGTACAAATCCTAAGGGGTTAGTGTAAAGAAGCTTTGTCCACTTGACAAATGGCAAGACCATGCCCATGCCGAACAGGGTAGCATAAAGAAACTCCCAGCAATCTATTGAAAACCTTCCTAATATCTACCTGGATGACTTGTGCCTCTGGTGGCAGCCACTCCCAAAGATCTAATGAAAAAAACTGTTGCAGAGCGTTAGGCATGGTGCTATGCATGGGGATAAAGCCAGTCTGGTCAGGATGGACTAGAGAGCACATGTACGGAAGTAAACAAGTCGCCAATATCTTACTCAAGACTTGTAGTCAGCATTGAGCATGGAAAGGAGCGGTATGTATCAAGAAGGAGAGGGCCCTTATCCTTCTTCGGAAGGAATACAATAGCAGCCTCCCCCAGCAAGGCCAGAATCTGACCACGTTGCCGAGATTAATTGAAAAGCACTACAAGTCTAGGGATGAGGTCCCAGGCAAATACAGCATAAAACTCTTTTGGTAAACCATCTAGGCCAGGCACCTTACCTCTCACCATTTGCTTGATCGCAGACGGTAACTCCTACTGGGTATTATTTGCACCCAGTTGATTCAGAACTGCTGGCTCAAAGGACACTGGAGAAGCATCCACAATATAATCCAGCATTTTCACCTCACTACACGCTGCCCCTAAGGAGTACAGATCACGATAGTGCTGCATGGAACACCTCATTAATCTCCTCCTGTGTAAAGGCATCTTGTCCCAATTAGTGGTGCAGCTGAAGAATAAAGTGACCACCTCTGACATCTCGCTAAAGCCATGCAAGCATACTGCCCGATTTACCCCGCTGTGCATAGCCCTTGGTTGTGCACAGCAGAAGTTGGCTGTAGGGCCTGGTCTATGGCAAAACACTGCACCCAAATCACCATGGTTGGCAATCTCCCACTGTGCATGTCTTCCACCATGTGTGGCTGGGTTTAGCCACAGAGCCTGGTCTTTGGGTAGCCTTGTGCCCAAACTACCAAAGATAACCATTTCCTGCTAAACAGGGCGAGGTTGGTCACATGGAAAATCCATGCACCCAACTCACCACAGGCTGCTGTCCCCTGCTGCATATTGCCTTCAGCCATATACAGTAGGGGATGGCAGTAGGACTGCTGTTCCCCATTGTGCACAGTCCTCAGCCACGCATAGTGAGTGCAGATGGCAGGGCCTGACCTTTTGCTGGGCCCTTTACCCATAGTACTGTTGGCTGCCATGCACAGCAGAGGTTGATCCTTGCTATTCGTAGCCTCCAGTTAGGCCTTGGGTCCAACCCTGCCAGCAGCCAATCTGTCTTGAGGGGCCAAATCCCAAAATTTTCTTTAACACTTTTTTACATTTGTGAATCCATTTCTAGAATTCACAGGCCTACTTCACTTTATAGGCCAATGTGCAAACTCTTGTGAGAGTCATTAAACTAGTTCCTAATTTGCAGAAACTTCAAAAGGACCCGCATAGCCCCATGAACCTCACCAAGATTTTGTGGTAGCCGTCCATGAAACTTACGCTGGGTGTGCGGCCCTAGAAAGGTTAAGGGCACAACCCCTTCTTCAAAGTCACATTTACTTTATTAATTCCCTTTTGGGCCCCTACACATTGGACTGGGGGCCAGGGTGTGCTCACCCTGCTCCTTTACGTGACCTTTCATTTTATTTTTTATCTAAATGGGACCTCATTGCATAATGGCAGTTGCAATATTTCTCCATTGCCGAGAGGCAATGGAGAAAGGACTACTGCCCTCTACTAAAAACTCATTATTTGACTTTGCTGAGTGACTATAAAAGGGCCATATTGAGCGCTAAAACTGCACACTTCTCAGCTAAAATTCTGGCAGCGGAGAACAAATCCAGGGAGATTTTCTCCATCGTTCAGGAACTGGCCTATTCTGACAGGGCCACTCTCAAGCCCCCCCTTCTCAGTCCCTCTGTGATTCCTTCAATACCTATTTTCTAGAAAAAATTGCCAACATTAGAGCCAACATCTCACCTCCTTCCCCTACTTTTTCTGAGCCTTCTCCCCCGACTGTTCACGGTTGTCTTTCTTTTATCCCTCCGCTCACCGAAGAAGTGTTCCTTGCAATACTTCCCAAAGTAAAATCTGGTTCCCCGGCGGACATCTGTCCAGCCCACATCCTGCAACAGATTTACTCCGTTTGTCCCAAACCGCCTATATCCCTCCTCAATAGCTCGCTGGCCCAGGGGGTGGTAATTCCAGCTCTTAAATCTGCCACCATAGTCCCCATCCTTAAGAAGCCTGGCGCGGACCCCTCCGCTCCAGCCAATTATCGTCCCATCTCTCTCCTGCCCTACTTAGGCAAGGTGCTGGAGCGACATGTAACATCGGTCCTCAGTGCCCATGTAGAAGCCAATGGGGGCCTAGCGTTCCGCCAGGCAGGCTTCCGGCCTAGGCACTCCACCGAGTCCGTCGTGGTGTCGGTCCTGAACAATCTCAGGGAGGGCATGGACCAAAACAACTACCAGGCTCTGGTGCTCCTCAATCTCTCCGCCGCCTTCGACACGGTGGATCATTCCATCTTACTTTCCCGTGTCGGAGCGGCGGGGGTCGAGGGCTCAGCCCTGGTCTGGCTATCGTCCTTCCTGAGGGACCGCACCCAGGCGGTCCGGTTGGGGGATTTTTCGGCCACCCAACTCAAAGTCACTTGTGGTGTCCCTCAGGGTTCTTCTCTTTCCCCCCTTCTGTTTAATCTCTATATCTATCCTCTGATCTTTGCACTTCAGCAACTGGAGGTCACTGTTCATAACTATGCAGATGACCTCCAGCTTATCTTTAACCTGTCTTCTTCTCCTCATTCTATCTCTAATTTCCAGTCTACTATGATTTTCATCAGGGACTGGATGAACCACAACCATCTGAAGTTGAACCCTGATAAAACAGAATTGGTCCTTACGGGTGGTTCCTCCAGTCCCTGGAACTCTTCCTTTTGGCCTTCTTCTTTAGGATCCCCTCCTACACCCTCAGTTAAAACTCTGGGCATTAAACTTAACAATCATCTCAACCTTCACTCACAAATCAGTTCTGTGGTCTCTTCCTGTTTTCTTGTCCTTCGAACTATCCGCTCTGTTTCTCGTTTCTTTTCTCCCCCTGCACTTAAGTTAATCATGTCGGCTCTGGTTATTTCCCGGCTGGACTACGCCAACGCCCTTTACAACGGCATCCCAGCGTACAGTCTGCGGAAGCTCCAGCTGGTTCAAAACCAGGCGGCCAGACTGGTGTATGGCCTCCCCCGCTCCCATCACTCTACTCCCCTACTGAAGGCACTACATTGGCTACCTGTTAGGGAGCGATTCCTCTTTAAAACCGGCTGTACCGGGGTACCTGAAGGAGTGATTGGGTAGATGAGCGAAGCTCACGGACAGGGATGTACTCTTTTAGTAGAGAAGAGATGAAGGCAGGGGCAGTCCCTTGGCGCGCCAAGGGACTGCCCCTGCCTTCATCTCTTCTCTACTAAAAGAGTACATCCCTGTCCGTGAGCTTCGCTCATCTACCCAATCACTCCTTAAGGTACCCCGGTACAGATGCAGGAAATGGGGCGGAGCCAACTTTTCTTTCTTGGCACCATCCTTTTGGAATTCCCTCCCCGATCACTTGCGTCTGGCCACACATTACTCCTTTTTCCGAAAAGATCTTAAGACCTTTCTTTTCACCCAGGCTTTTCTTAATGTAAACTGATCTTAATCCTCTCTTCTCCACCAGTTCTTCGTTCCTACTGCTAAATTAGCCTCCACAGCGCCAAGAAACCGCATGGTGAATGTTGCGCTATATAAATATTTTAAATTCAAATTCAAATTCAAATTCAATTCAAATTCAATTCAATATTTTTCTCAAATTGCGGTCTACCAATTAGGTGCTTTGGTTCTGCGTACCCAGCATTGTGTTTGCGGAACCAACATGGATGATGGGAGAAAAAATATCCCTCATCCAACCAGATTCAAGTATTTTATTCATTTCTAGATTATTGGAGGGCCACAAAATTAGGCCTGGGCGAAGCACTACGCTACGCTCGCGGAGTTTGCGAAGTTTGCGCAACTTCGCACTATGCGAGCTGCACGTAGCACAGTGCGAACATGCGTAGTGCAGCGTAGCGGAGTGCAGCGCTCATTTTTTGCTTGATCGCGGTCCTGATCATCATGTTCGCGACCGCGAGCAAGCAAAATTACATCCCAGCGAGATTCTCAACGCAGGGAGGTAAGGTTTCTCATTGTGAGTGGTTGTGCATGCTCGCGACCGCTCTCAATGAGAAACTACCAGTTCGCGTTGAGAAAGCTGCAGCTCGAATAATAATCTACTCGAGCAGCAGAAAACTACAGCTTGCACTGTGCAAGATGCCGTTTTCAATGATTGCACAGGGCCGGATGCTTGTCCGCACTGTGCAATCATTGAAAACGCATCTTGCACAGTGCGAACATGCTACTACGCAGCTCGCGTAGTGCTACGTGAAGTTCGCGTAGTGCGAAGTGCAGTTCGCGTAGCTTCGCGTAGCGCTACTACGCGAACTACGCCCACCCTTACACAAAATCAGGTTTATGGAACTCCATATATTGACCGTCCTGATATCTCTAAAATGTCACATCTTCATGCCCAGACCAGAACACTTTTTAAAAGTAAATTTTCTGAAAACTACAGAACTGATATACACCTAATCGAGCAAAGGCACATTCTTGAGTTCTTCCTTCATGCCAGGTGAAAGTCTGATAAGCTTTTTTTTGTATTGCGCATCAACGAATCGGAGTTAAAATGGAAAACTGCACTTTTTACTTGCCCCATCTCTTTTCTAACCCCGCTTGATGGGTCTGCAAAAAGTTGCCATGAAGAACGCAAAGCAGATGAAGTTTCGTTCGGCAAGTTTCATGCAAATTCAGTGAACAGTGCCAAATTTATCAGCAAAACAACAAAAAAATCGCCTTTTCAATGGAAACTCTGATCTAACCATAACTACCCAGGTGCTATTACAGTATATATATATATATATATATATATATATATATATATATATATATATATATATATATATATATATATATATATATATATATATATATATATAACCTACTGGCGATAGCCAGTAGGTATATATAGTTAGGACCTAGCTACCATAGGAAATCCGCAACATTCTATTGGGAATAACTTTGGTGCCGGTTGAGGAATTTGCGTGTAATTTTCCAAAATTTAGGCCAGCTCCGCTCCGCTCCTTCCCTAGAAGTTTCAGGGGGATTCGTCAAGCGGGGGCCAAGAAAAAAGGGGGGTCCCAAAACGTGTTTTCCATAGGACGAATAGACAAGGCTACAGCCCGAACCGTTGAACCGAATTACACCAAACTTTGCAAAATTGTAGGGACTGGTACGCAGAAGTGCCTTTTCTATATTTGGTGAAAATTGCTCCAGTGGTTTTTACGAAAATTAGGTTCAAAAACACATATATATCTATTTGCGCGCTTCGAGCGCTTACAGGTACGCGTACCGGGGAGCGCACCCGGCGAGACGCGGAAGTGCGCGAGCGGAAAGCTGATTGGCTCTTGGGTGTCTGTGAACATTCCAAATGGTCCGGAGAGTCCGCCATCTTGTGTCTCGGTAGAACCAAGACACAAGAGGTGAAAAACAAAAGGGAAAAACTATAAAAGGGGGCAGGTTAGAGACCCCCTGACCCCCTAGGTTTTATCAGGGGGGCCTAGGAGGACCCCGAAGGACAAAAAAACTAATATATTTTTTTTTAAATCCGCGGAGTACGCGCTGGGTGCGATGCCATGTACGCGTACCCTGAGCGTACCACAGGGAAACCCAAAAAAACATTTCATTTTTGGGGGGCCTGGGGGTCCTTGTGGCACCTCCTGAGCAGGCCTAGGGGGTCAGGGTGCTTCTACCCTGCCCCCTTTGCGTGTTTTGCACCTTTGTTTCACTGCTTTCTTGTGCCTTGGTTCTACCACCCCCTTTTGTACCGCTTTTGGCCACCATAAGTGGGGCAGGGTATACTCAGGCGTGAGTCCCTTGCTCACTTTGCCACTGGATTCAAGCAGGTCGGGCTGAAGACGGGTGGAATGCCAGAAACCGGTCCTCGGAAGCTTGTTTCAGGTCCAGGGAAGGCATGGCTTGGCAGTTCGGGCTGGACTGTTCCCATGAGGCACAGGGTCAGACTGATTTGCATATAGCCATGTCTGAACTGGGGTAGCAGAGTGGGCTAAAGAACGGTGATGGATTAAACCCAGATCTTTTGACTGGGTGTGAGTGTTTGATTGGTTCAGATGCTCCGTCCGTTACCACCCCCTTTTGTATCGCTTTTGGCCGCCAGAAGTGTGGCAGGGTATGCTCAGACATGAGTCCCTTGCTCACTTTGCCACTGGATATAAGCAAGCCGGGCTGAAGACGGCTGGAATGCCAGAAACCGGTCCTCGGAAGCTTGTTTCCGGTCCAGGGAAGGCATGGCTTGGCAGTTCGGGCTGGACTGTTCCCATGAGGCACAGGGTCAGACTGATTTGCATATAGCCATGTCTGAACTGAGGTGGCAGAGTGGGCTAAAGAATAGTGATGGATTAAACCCAGATCTTTTGACTGCGTTTGAGTGTGTGATTGGTTCAGATGCTCCGTCCATTACCACCCCCTTTTGTACCGCTTTTGGCCGCCATAAGTGTGGCAGGGTATGCTCAGACGTGAGTCCCTTGCTCACTTTGCCACTGGATTCAAGCAAGCCGGGCTGAAGACGGCTGGAATGCCAGAAACCGGTCCTCGGAAGCTTGTTTCCGATCCAGGGAAGGCATGGCTTGGCAGTTCGGGCTGGACTGTTCCAATGAGGCACAGGGGCAGACTGATTTGCATATAGCCATGTCTGAACTGGGGTGGCAGAGTGGGCTAACGAACGGTGATGGATTAAACCCAGATCTTTTGACTGGCTGTGAGTGTTTGATTGGTTCAGATGCTCCGTCCATTACCACTCCCTTTTGTACCGCTTTTGGCCGCCATAAGTGTGGCAGGGTATGCTCAGACGTGAGTCCCTTGCTCACTTTGCCTCTTGATTCAAGCAAGCCGGGCTGAAGACGGCTGGAATGCCAGAAACCGGTCCTCGGAAGCTTGTTTCCGGTCCAGGGAAGGCATGGCTTGGCAGTTCGGGCTGGACTGTTCCCATGAGGCACAGGGTCAGACTGATTTGCATATAGCTATGTCTGAACTGGGGTGGCAGAGTGGGCTAAAGAACGGTGATGGATTAAACCCAGATCTTTTGACTGGGTGTGAGTGTTTGATTGGTTCAGATGCTCCGTCCATTACCCCCCCCTTTTGTACCGCTTTTGGCCGCCATAAGTGTGGCAGGGTATGCTCAGACGTGAGTCCCTTGCTCCCTTTGCCACTGGATTCAAGCAAGCCGGGCTGAAGATGGCTGGAATGCCAGAAACCGGTCCTCGGAAGCTTGTTTCCGGTCCAGGGAAGGCATGGCTTGGCAGTTCGGGCTGGACTGTTCCCATGAGGCACAGGGTCAGACTGATTTGCATATAGCCATGTCTGAACTGGGTTGGCAGAGTTGGCTAAAGAACAATGATGGATTAAACCGAGATTTTTTGACTGGGTGTGAGTGTTTGATTGGTTCAGATGCTCCGTCCAATACCACCCCCTTTTGTACTGCTTTTGGCTGCCATAAGTGTGGCAGGGTATGCTCAGACGTGAGTCCCTTGCTCACTTTGCCACTGGATTCAAGCAAGCCGGGCTGAAGACGGCTGGAATGCCAGAAACCGGTCCTCGGAAGCTTGTTTCCGGTCCAGGGAAGGCATGGCTTGGCAGTTCGGACTGGACTGTTCCCATGAGGCACAGGGTCAGACTGATTTGCATATAGCCATTTCTGAACTGGGGTGGCAGAGTGGGCTAAAGAACGGTGATGGTTTAAACCCAGATCTTTTGACCGGGTGTGAGTGTTTGATTGGTTCAGATGCTCCGTCCATTACCACCCCCTTTTGTACCGCTTTTGGCCGCCATAAGTGTGGCAGGGTATGCTCAGACGTGAGTCCCTTGCTCACTTTGCCACTGGATTCAAGCAAGCCGGGCTGAAGACGGCTGGAATGCCAGAAACCGGTCCTCGGAAGCTTGTTTCCGGTCCAGGGAAGGCATTGCTTGGCAGTTCGGGCTGGACTGTTATAATGAGGCACAGGGGCAGACTGATTTGCATATAGCCATGTCTGAACTGGGGTGGCAGAGTGGGCTAAAGAACGGTGATGGATTAAACCCAGATCTTTTGACTGGCTGTGAGTGTTTGATTGGTTCAGATGCTCCGTCCATTACCACCCCCTTTTGTACCGCTTTTGGCCGCCATAAGTGTGGCAGGGTATGCTCAGACGTGAGTCCCTTGCTCACTTTGCCTCTTGATTCAAGCAAGCCGGGCTGAAGACGGCTGGAATGCCAGAAACCGGTCTTCGGAAGCTTGTTTCCGGTCCAGGGAAGGCATGGCTTGGCAGTTCGGGCTGGACTGTTCCCATGAGGCACAGGGTCAGACTGATTTGCATATAGCTATGTCTGAACTGGGGTGGCAGAGTGGGCTAAAGAACGGTGATGGATTAAACTCAGATCTTTTGACTGGGTGTGAGTGTTTGATTGGTTCAGATGCTCCGTCAGTTACCACCCCCTTTTGTATCGCTTTTGGCCGCCAGAACTGTGGCAGGGTATGCTCAGACATGAGTCCCTTGCTCACTTTGCCACGGGATATAAGCAAGCCGGGCTGAAGACGGCTGGAATGCCAGAAACCGGTCCTCGGAAGCTTGTTTCCAGTCCAGGGAAGGTATGGCTTGGCAGTTGGGGCTGGACTGTTCCCATGAGGCACAGGGTCAGACTGATTTGCATATAGCCATGTCTGAACTGAGGTGGCAGAGTGGGCTAAGGAATAGTGATGGATTAAACCCAGATCTTTTGACTGCGTGTGAGTGTGAGATTGGTTCAGATGCTCCAGCCATTACCACCCCCTTTTGTACCGCTTTTGGCTGCCATAAGTGTGGCAGGGTATGCTCAGACGTGAGTCCCTTGCTCACTTTGCCACTGGATTCAAGCAAGCCGGGCTGAAGACGGCTGGAATGCCAGAAACCGGTCCTCGGAAGCTTGTTTCCGGTCCAGGGAAGGCATGGCTTGGCAGTTCGGGCTGAACTGTTCCAATGAGGCACAGGGGCAGACTGATTTGCATATAGCCATGTCTGAACTGGGGTGGCAGAGTGGGCTAAAGAACGGTGATGGATTAAACCCAGATCTTTTGACTGGCTGTGAGTGTTTGATTGGTTCAGATGCTCCGTCCATTACCACCCCCTTTTGTACCGCTTTTGGCCGCCATAAATGTGGCAGGGTATGCTCAGACGTGAGTCCCTTGCTCACTTTGCCTCTTGATTCAAGCAAGCCGGGCTGAAGACGGCTGGAATGCCAGAAACCGGTCCTCGGAAGCTTGTTTCCGGTCCAGGGAAGGCATGGCTTGGCAGTTCGGGCTGGACTGTTCCCATGAGGCACAGGGTCAGACTGATTTGCATATAGCTATGTCTGAACTGGGGTGGCAGAGTGGGCTAAAGAACGGTAATGGATTAAACCCAGATCTTTTGACTGGGTGTGAGTGTTTGATTGGTTCAGATGCTCTGTCCATTACCACCCCCTTTTGTACCGCTTTTGGCCGCCATAAGTGTGGCAGGGTATGCTCAGACGTGAGTCCCTTGCTCACTTTGCCACTGGATTCAAGCAAGCCGGGCTGAAGATGGCTGGAATGCCAGAAACCGGTCCTCGGAAGCTTGTATCCGGTCCAGGGAAGGCATGGCTTGGCAGTTCGGGCTGGACTGTTCCCATGAGGCACAGGGTCAGACTGATTTGCATATAGCCATGTCTGAACTGGGTTGGCAGAGTTGGCTAAAGAACGATGATGGATTAAACCCAGATCTTTTGACTGGGTGTGAGTGTTTGATTGGTTCAGATGCTCCGTCCATTACCACCCCCTTTTGTACTGCTTTTGGCCGCCATAAGTGTGGCAGGGTATGCTCAGACGTGAGTCCCTTGCTCACTTTGCCACTGGATTCAAGCAAGCCGGGCTGAAGACGGCTGGAATGCCAGAAACCGGTCCTCGGAAGCTTGTTTCCGGTCCAGGGAAGGCATGGCTTGGCAGTTCGGACTGGACTGTTCCCATGAGGCACAGGGTCAGACTGATTTGCATATAGCCATGTCTGAACCGGGGTGTCAGAGTGGGCTAAAGAACGGTGATGGATTAAACCCAGATCTTTTGACTGGGTGTGAGTGTTTGATTGGTTCAGATGCTCCGTCCATTACCACCCTCTTTTGTACCGCTTTTGACCACCATAAGTGTGGCAGGGCATGCTCAGACGTGAGTCCCTTGCTCACTTTGCCACTGGATTCAAGCAAGCCGGGCTGAAGACGGCTGGAATGCCAGAAACCGGTCCTCGGAAGATTGATTCCGGTCCAGGGAAGGCATGGCTTGGCAGTTCGGGCTGGATTGTTCCCATGAGGCACAGGGTCAGACTGATTTGCATATAGCAATGTCTGAACTGGGATGGCAGAGTGGGCTAAAGAACGGTGATGGATTAAACCCAGATCTTTTGACTGGGTGTGAGTGTTTGATTGGTTCAGATGCTCCGTCCATTACCACCCCCTTTTGTACCACTTTTGGCCGCCATAAGTGTGGCAGGGTATGCTCAGACGTGAGTCCCTTGCTCACTTTGCCACTGGATTCAAGCAAGCCGGGCTGAAGACGGCTGGAATGCCAGAAACCGGTCCTCGGAAGCTTGTTTCCGGTCCAGGGAAGGCATGGCTTGGCAGTTCGGGCTGGACTGTTCCCATGAGGCACAGGGTCAGACTGATTTGCATATAGCCATTTCTGAACTGGGGTGGCAGAGTGGGCTAAAGAACGGTGATGGTTTAAACCCAGATCTTTTGACTGGGTGTGAGTGTTTGATTGGTTCAGATGCTCCGTCCATTACCACCCCCTTTTGTACCGCTTTTGGCCGCCATAAGTGTGACAGGGTATACTCAGACGTGAGTCCCTTGCTCACTTTGCCACTGGATTCAAGCAAGCCGGGCTGAAGACGGCTGGAATGCCAGAAACCGGTCCTCGGAAGCTTGTTTCCGGTCCAGGGAAGGCATGGCTTGGCAGTTCGGGCTGGACTGTTCCCATGAGGCACAGGGTCAGACTGATTTGCATATAGCCATTTCTGAACTGGGGTGGCAGAGTGGGCGAAAGAACGGTGATGGACTAAACCCAGATCTTTTGACTGGGTGTGAGTGTTTGATTGGTTCAGATGCTCCGTCCATTACCACCCCCTTTTGTACCGCTTTTGGCCGCCATAAGTGTGGCAGGGTATGCTCAGACGTGAGTCCCTTGCTCACTTTGCCACTAGATTCAAGCAAGCCGGGCTGAAGACGGCTGGAATGCCAGAAACCGGTCCTCGGAAGCTTGTTTCCGGTCCAGGGAAGGCGTGGCTTGGCAGTTCGGGCTGGACTGTTCCCATGAGGCACAGGGGCAGACTGATTTGCATATAGCCATGTCTGAACTGGGGTGGCAGAGTGGGCTAAAGAACGGTTATGGATTAAACCCAGATCTTTTGACTGGCTGTGAGTGTTTGATTTGTTCAGATGCTCCGTCCATTACCACCCCCTTTTGTAGCGCATTGGTTCTACCGAGGCACAAGAGGCTGCCAACACTTTCTGGTTTGGAGTGTTGACAGAAAGTGGCAGCCAGTCAGCATGCCTTTCGCAGGAAAGCAGCATGCTCATTGGCTGTCAACACTTCTAACCAGGAAGTGTTGGCATTCATCTTGTGCTAGGTAGACCGAGGCACAAAAGAAGCAGAAAAACAAACGTGTAGAATGCAAAAAGGGGGCAGGTTAGAAAGAACCTGACCCCCTAGGGCTGCTCAGGTGGTCCCACAAGGATATTAACATATTTAAATGTTATCCGCTAATAGAATTAGCATTTAAAAAACCTTGCGAATTCACTGAAAAAACCATAGGTTTCAGGCCTTATATAGTTAGGAATTAGCATTAAAAAAACTTGCAAATTCACTGAAAAAACCATAGGTTTCAGGCCTTATATAGTTAGGAATTACCATATAAAAAAACTTTGAAATTCACTGAAAAAACCATAGGTTTCAGGCCTTATATAGTTAGGAATTAGCATTTAAAAAAACTTGCAAATTCACTTAAAAAACCATAGGTTTCAGGCCTTATATAATTAGCAATTAGCATTAAAAAAAACCTTGCAAATTCACTGAAAGAACCATAGGTTTCAGGCCTTATATAGTTAGGAATTACCATATAAAAAAACTTTGAAATTCACTGAAAAAACCATAGGTTTCAGGCCTCATATAGTTAGGAATTAGCATTTAAAAAAACTTGCAAATTCACTTAAAAAACCATAGGTTTCAGGCCTTATATAATTAGCAATTAGCATTAAAAAAAACTTGCAAATTCACTGAAAAAACCATAGGTTTCAGGCCTTATATAGTTAGGAATTAGCATTTAAAAACCTTTGACATTCACTGAAAAAACCCATAGGTTTCAGGCCTTATATAGTTAGGAATTAGCTTTTAAAAAACCTTTGAAATTCACTCAAAAAAAGTTTTAGGGGTGTTATAGTTAGCTGGACATTTCACTCATACAAAACCATTGAAATTGCTCCTATATAGTTAGTTGTACTAACTATATTTCGCACACCCGCAATGCACTGCTGTTGATGTCACATATTAGATCATTCATGACATGGTCAGTGACATCACTGATGACATCTCAAATGACATCACTGATAACATCACTGATGACATCATCCACGTGACAATCACATACACCTTTTCATACACAAGTACATTCTTTCATCACTCTTTGTAATATACAGAGTATCATATTTGAATCCATTGTCACAACAATACAAGTATCTAAAAACCCACTCAGTGATTCATAGATGTATACACACATCTAATCACTTACCTGTAGATTCACTCATACATGCTGTCAATGAACAATAGAACACTATCAAAAATCCTTATACACCTATATCGACATTAAACAACAGCACACATCCTATTCACATATGAAGTCATCCTACTCACTTATGCAAACAATGGATCATACTTACATATTTACTTAACTACACACTTATACAAACACCACTTCATCTATTCATTTAGATAGTAAGTCATACTTAGTGAATTATAAAATCATTATTACAAGTATATAGTTATCCATACAGTCACTCACACAATCATTGAGTCTTATGTATACTTATTTATATACAACAACTGACACATACACTGCCTTTTATTTTTCTAGTTTGTACCATTGAGAAATATATTTGCTCATCACCACACCCATAAAGAGATTCACTCACCCAAACTGTTAGAACATGTAATTTTAACTTCATATATCTACTGAATCAACTATTCACACATCTTTGGACAGTCACACACCCCCCACCGAACCACACACACTTTCACTCTCCCATACAAATACTCAGTTATCTAATCAATAACTAATATAGACTTTCACATAGCTAGTAACCAACTGTAGAACCAGTTTACACAACAACTGACAAAGTGATACAGATATTCACACAGTTTAGTCCCTATCCACTATATTTAGTGAGACACTATAAATTGGTCAAGTAAACACTCAATTGCACTGCAACTAAATCCTCCATCCAAATATTTATTTATATATATCCACTCATTCTTCAATGCAAATTGCTATATATATAATGCATATTTAAATAACGAAGCAAACGACATTCACTGGATGATGTCACAAGTGATGTCATCAGTGATGTCATTCGAAATATAGTTGGTACAACTAACTATATAGGAGCAATTTCAATGGTTTTATATAAGTGAAATGTCCAGCTAACTATAACACCCCTAAAACTTTTTGGGAGTGAATATATATATATATATATATATATATATATATATATATATATATATATATATATATCACCTTAGCTTCTTCTCCTACGAGTTCGTAGATAAAGACACGGCACAGCAACAGTTGATTTCTTCACAGTTTTATTTACACACCATGTGCAAAAGAAAGTGCATCAAATGGACGGTCTACGCGTTTCGGCTCCTGCCTTCAACTGGACCATAGAGTCCCTTGGTCTAGACCTTACTTATATATGGTGATATGTGAAAGTACCCTCTACTGTTTCCATGGTCATCTAGACCTCCAACCCTGCATAGTAAACGTATTGGCAGTGCATACTCATAGTCATTTTACGTGGGTATTTACAATTTACGTGAAGTACAAATGTAACCCTATAACCTAAATAAAGTATTTACAATCAGATCAATTCTATATACAGTAATTAAATGTCAAAAAATGTCATTTTTGAACTCATTTCAGTGAAGTACTCCCATTGAACTGTATAACGAAAGCAAGACAGAAGGAAGGAGGGACTAAATGCAAAAATGTTTACAAAAATTAATTACTAGGCTTCTACATTATTTAAATCACTACTAAAGGGGAATGGTGATGGCTACGTTTTAAAGTATTAAGTATAAAACAAGGTGAGAATCTATTCTAGGTAAATGTATAACATATCAATTTACAATCGGTCTGCAACCTAATATTTACAATTATATACATTTCTAGTTCATTCATCGCCATTTCCAACCATTCTGTTCCCACTTATAGTATTAGAGACATCTGTTACTGTAAAGTACTTTATATAAACAAGTCCTCTTAGAATAATGTTCTTTTGATGTTTGTTAGTTTGTTACTTCTCATCTTGCTCAACCACTCTTTGTGGTATTTCAAAAGTTTTTTAACTACTATGATCTGATTGAATTTCTATAGTTTACTGTTTTCGTAATTGTTTCAGGTATGTATTCAGTCCAACATTTTAGGTTCCATGATGTACAAATTATCACTCAATTCCATGTGCTGTTAAGGATATTGTCTATATACTTTTATAAACTTTTATAAATGTACATGTAATTCAGCATCCAAATTATGGCCAAATGGTACCTCAGATCCCATGCTCAAAATCATTCTTGATTCCAGACGTCTTAGTTGTACCAATTGATCTCCACCCCATTCCGGGACTTTGCTCATCTTGATCCCTGAGTATTTATATATATCTATATAATTTTTACACAATCTGTATCAGCAATTGGAAATTCCACTTTGTTGACCCACCCCCTTTAAGCTTCCCCTTGACAGATCAGCATAAAACTCCCTATCTCCTTGAAAAAATATATATTTATTACAAGCCGTTGCCCGTAGAGATATATAAGGTACTTCCATGCTCAGTATGCTCCTTAATTACTAGTGCCCATGCAAAAGGATTGACCAAATCCATATGTAAAGTTTTACCAAAGAGCACAGCATTCCAAGGGTATTAAAGTTGTGCTTATTTTGTTAAATGAAAGGAACAAGCAAAAAATGCCACCACATTTCAACCACACATGTCTTTGTCATGGCCATCACAAAGACCTGTGGGGTAGAAACGCATTGGCATTTTTCACTTGTTCCTTTAATTTAATAAAATAAGCTGAACTTTAAAATTCTTGGAGTGCCATGCTCTTTGGTAAAACTATATATATATATATATATATATATATATATATATATATATATATATATATATATATATATATATATATATATATATACTCAGGAAATGCGGGAAGAGGGCGAGGAAATTGGCAACAACCACAAAAAAAGTGCAATTGGAACAAGTAAAAGGGAGTGAAGGGTATGATCATACTATTGGGAACCTTACCAACATTGCACTAAATGAGGCCAAAAAACAGTTGTTATCGTTAGGCCTTGGTTACTGTCCCGAGAGCAACTTTAATTTTGTCCAAACCAAAGTAGATGTCAACAAGTTTCTAAGAAAACTTAAATTAACTAAGTATTTTGCCATCCAAAATCCCGGTTCAAAGGAAACGCCAATCATGAAATCAACATCAAGGAAGGAAGGGGGGCTTATGGTTAATGAAATTCCGTTATTGAGAACACTTCACATTCTGAGAGAAGATGAAACGGAAACAAATGTCCCCAATACCCAAGCACTATTAATACAGGAGTGTGTAACACCAAAGGGTGGATTGAGTCCTTTCAAAGCAGCATCAACTTTTGTCCCTGTGATGCCAAGGGACGCTATTGACGTTTTCCACGAAAGAGTGACAGAGGAACTGAAGACACTATATAGTAAAACATGCAGATTCAATAATAAAAGAAATCACAATGACAAACAATGCTTCCAACTGATGACCAATTTGAAAAACAATGATACAATGGTAATAAACAAGGCCGACAAAGGAGGCAACATTGTCCTTTGGGACAAAAAAGCGTACAGAGAGGAGGCGTTCAGACATTTGAATGAGGTGGAATGTTATGAAGTGTCAAATGAAGCTGCTGTCCATAAAATCAATGAAGAATATACTAGAGAGTTAAACAAATGGATGAGAAAGGGTCTAATTACAAAAGATGAACTGAAATTACTCCTCAAAGTGTATCCAACACTCCCAACATTCTATCTCATCCCGAAAGTAAATAAATGACTTTATCCCTTGCAAGGACGGCCTATCATCTCGGCCATTAATAGTGCCTTCGAAAATACGAAATACGAAATATGTAGACTTTTACCTGCAGGAGTTTGTTATGAAATTCCCCACATACATTCAGGACTCACGTGACTTTCTTGCAAATTAAATGAAATTCAGTGGGAGAAGGACTACCTGTTAGTTACCCTTGATATCACATCACTGTACACCTGTATAAAACATACTGACGGTTTAAAGGCAGTAGAACATTTTCTTAAAAAGTGTAGTATTGAATGCTATAACCATAACAAAATGCTGTTGAAAATGATTCACGTATGTCTTAATAATAACCGTTTTTTATTTGATGGCAAAGTGTACAGACAAATACAGGGTGTGGCTATGGGGGAATGCTTCTCCCCCAGCTACGCATGTTTACATGTGGGCTGGAGGGAGGAGCATGTCCTCAGGGGGGAACATGGTGACCTGTGTGATAAACATATAGTACAACTATGGAGGTATATTGACGATATTTTTATCGTGTTGAAGGGGACAGTAAGTGAAGCCATGAATTTTGTGGACACTATTAACATCAATTCCCTAAACTTAAATTTCATACATCACATCGATTCATTCTCCATTAGTTTTTTGGACATTCTGGTCAGCATAAAGGAAGGTAAAATAGAAACAAGCCTCTTCCAGAAACCTACGGCAGGCAATACTCTGCTCCATGCGAGTAGCTTTCACCCCCATCACACTATAGCCAGTCTACCCTATGGCGAGTTTCTTAGGGTGAATAGGGCGTGCAGTACAGAAACGGCACGCACCAAAGCTCAGGAAAGAACCAAGAAAAGACTGTTGGAGAGGGGTTACAAAGAGAAAAATCTTAATATTGCCTTAGCCAAAGCCAATCGAATTGAGAGAGGCACCCTCCTTCAAAAGAAACAAATTGAAGTTCAAGGAGTGGAACAACTCCAAAGCACTCCTGGCCAGAGAGATAGTACGGGGAAAACATGCAGCTTCATTTCTACATACAGTAGGCAATCTCAGGTCATCAAAAAGATTTTAAATAGGGAATGGCCCATAGTTATGACTGATAATGTTTTAAACACAGTGTAGCCTCATAAACCCAATTTTACATTTCGTAAAGCCTACTCAATGAGGTCAGATCTGGTAAAGATGAGTCCAGAGATGTATGCTAAGGGCAGCTGACCCTCCCCTAGAAATAGGTTTTTTAAGTGCAGCTCCTGCCGAGCCTGTAAATTTGGCACTAACACCTCGTCATACACAACGGCATTTTCAGATATCCCTATGAAAATCAGGGGACACTATACGTGCAAGACTGAGTTTGCCGTATATGTGCTTCAATGCAGTTGTGGGATCACATACGTTGGCAGCACAAAATTACCAGTACAAGCGAGAATATTGCAACACTTGCGGGCCACGGTCAATTCTGACCCCACATACCCAGCCGCCAGGCATGTAAAAACTGAACATGGTAATAACTTGAATGTGTTGCATTACTATGTTATTGACAGCGTTCCCATGAGTAAGAGGGGTGGTGATCGTGAAAAACAGCTGCGCCGGTTGGAGACCAAATACATTGTAGAGCTGGATACGAAAAGTCCACATGGTCTCAATATTTGCGAAGATCTGTACCACTATTTATGAAATATTGGCATATCTGATTGAGTTGAAAGGTGTAGATATATGAATTTGAAAATTGATTGATTTTAATCTTCATAGTATTTATTCTTTTAGCTACAGCTGAGGTTTAATTGTTTCTATTGATCTTAAAATGCAGCTCAGTCAGTGTGGTTCAAAGTTAGGTGAATATGTATGGGATTATTACCAGCATTGATGTAAGTCCAGGATGGCTGGTGACATTCTCTATTTGGTGATTATGAAGAAAATACATTTGTTTGACTGTACAGGAGGAAGTATTCAAAATGATTTAAATTATTGGTGGCTATAGGAATTGTGCAGTCGATAAAAATTGATTTGTTGGTGGATTACTTGTGAACATCTATGTATTTGTACAGGCATTAATATGTCTAATAACCTTATTCTTCTGCCCAAGTAACCCTGTTCCCCAGGGTAATAGTGTGGTTTTTAAACTACACTATGAATTGTATCTTTTGAAAATTCCCGGCTGGGAATTTTTACTCACACTTGCACTTTTTTAAGACACAATCATTTGTTTTTTGCACATAAATACGGCAACCTACCTTTTACAGCTTAAAAACAGCGAGCAATCCTTTTAAAAAATATTTCATTGTCATTGCCAATGATATTTTTATATGATGGAGTTGAATGAAGAACGGAATATTTTGGATGTCAATTTATTTTTTAAATTATTGCATTTAGTTATGTTGTTTAAAGTGTTAATATATATGTATTCATATTTTTATGTATATACATATTTTACAAGATGTGTCTCTACAATAATGACAACATAATTTGTGATTTCCTTTATGTCGATTTGCATATAAGGGAGTCTGTCTTCTACATCATCATCTCCGAGTGCTTATATGTGCAGTAGTCTGTTTACTATGTTTATTAATTGGTAGGCTGCCAGGGATTGGTGAAATTAAGTTTAAATTATTGAGGGGGAATGAGCACAAATTGACCAGCGAGCAAGGCGACTGGGATCGCCGAAACGCGTTTGGTGGTGGGCACAGCAATGCACCCAAAAGAATGAAGAAAATAAATAAACTACAGCGGCTGCTGTGAGATCCAAGAGTCCGTCTCTCTCGTTTTCTTTGGCGTGGTTTTATAGCACATAGAGAGTGGTTATCGGATATATATATATACTACTGGTGGTTTTTGGCAGCAATACAGGCTCAAGACAAGGGACGCTATATGCTGTCACATTGGGAAGGCATACAAGTACCAGAAGACATCGCGGCATCTGCCCTGCCCGATACCGGGCGTGTTATAGACTTCAAATATAAAGAAGTTACTTGCATGAGCCACTCAGAGTTCACCTTTCCCCGAGGAAGAAGGCCAGCCCTTCGAAACGCGTCGGACAACACAGGTTGAACTTTTTGACCTCTGTAACGGGGGTTCCCTCCTTGACCCTGAGCGAATCAGTGTGCTGCTGCAGAATAAAGCTGATGTTCTGCTATCCCCGCGAGTGTGGTGTGTTCTTTGAACAACGAGCGGCTATCTATACAACGGATCCATCACCGTTTTACTGCACCCGCCCATAGGAGTGCATGGGCGCCTTGATGGAAAACGGAGCCTGGCAGTGAACCTGCATGCGCCTAGCACCGCCATGATGCCAAACCGGGAAAAGAGCCGCAAATGGACATTCATCCAGATTGTTGAGTATACGGAATATTCCGACCTCACTCCTATGACCGGGATGACGCATGGCAGGCGAGGGGGTACACTACTGGTGGTTTTTGGCAGCAATACAGGCTCAAGACAAGGGACGCTATATGCTGTCACATTAGGAAGGCATACAAGTACCAGAAGACATCGCGGCATCTGCCCTGCCCGATACCGGGCGTGTCATAGACTTCAAATATAAAGAAGTTACTTGCATGAGCCACTCAGAGTTCACCTTTCCCTGAGGAAGAAGGCCAGCCCTTCGAAACGCGTCGGACAACACAGGTTGAACTTTTTGACCTCTGTAACGGGGGTTCCCTCCTTGACCCTGAGCGAATCAGTGTGCTGCTGCAGAATAAATCTGATGTTCTGCTATCCCCGCGAGTGTGGTGTGTTCTTTGAACAACGAGCGGCTATCTATACAACGGATCCATCACCGTTTTACTGCACCCGCCCATAGGAGTGCATGGGCGCCTTGATGGAAAACGGAGCCTGGCAGTGAACCTGCATGCGCCTAGCACCGCCATGATGCCAAACCGGGAAAAGAGCCGCAAATGGACATTCATCCAGATTGTTGAGTATACGGAATATTCCGACCTCACTCCTATGACCGGGATGACGCATGGCAGGCGAGGGGGTACACTACTGGTGGTTTTTGGCAGCAATACAGGCTCAAGACAAGGGACGCTATATGCTGTCACATTGGGAAGGCATACAAGTACCAGAAGACATCGCGGCATCTGCCCTGCCCGATACCGGGCGTGTCATAGACTTCAAATATAAAGAAGTTACTTGCATGAGCCACTCAGAGTTCACCTTTCCCTGAGGAAGAAGGCCAGCCCTTCGAAACGCGTCGGACAACACAGGTTGAACTTTTTGACCTCTGTAACGGGGGTTCCCTCCTTGACCCTGAGCGAATCAGTGTGCTGCTGCAGAATAAAGCTGATGTTCTGCTATCCCCGCGAGTGTGGTGTGTTCTTTGAACAACGAGCGGCTATCTATACAACGGATCCATCACCGTTTTACTGCACCCGCCCATAGGAGTGCATGGGCGCCTTGATGGAAAACGGAGCCTGGCAGTGAACCTGCATGCGCCTAGCACCGCCATGATGCCAAACCGGGAAAAGAGCCGCAAATGGACATTCATCCAGATTGTTGAGTATACGGAATATTCCGACCTCACTCCTATGACCGGGATGACGCATGGCAGGCGAGGGGGTACACTACTGGTGGTTTTTGGCAGCAATACAGGCTCAAGACAAGGGACGCTATATGCTGTCACATTGGGAAGGCATACAAGTACCAGAAGACATCGCGGCATCTGCCCTGCCCGATACCGGGCGTGTCATAGACTTCAAATATAAAGAAGTTACTTGCATGAGCCACTCAGAGTTCACCTTTCCCTGAGGAAGAAGGCCAGCCCTTCGAAACGCGTCGGACAACACAGGTTGAACTTTTTGACCTCTGTAACGGGGGTTCCCTCCTTGACCCTGAGCGAATCAGTGTGCTGCTGCAGAATAAAGCTGATGTTCTGCTATCCCCGCGAGTGTGGTGTGTTCTTTGAACAACGAGCGGCTATCTATACAACGGATCCATCACCGTTTTACTGCACCCGCCCATAGGAGTGCATGGGCGCCTTGATGGAAAACGGAGCCTGGCAGTGAACCTGCATGCGCCTAGCACCGCCATGATGCCAAACCGGGAAAAGAGCCGCAAATGGACATTCATCCAGATTGTTGAGTATACGGAATATTCCGACCTCACTCCTATGACCGGGATGACGCATGGCAGGCGAGGGGGTACACTACTGGTGGTTTTTGGCAGCAATACAGGCTCAAGACAAGGGACGCTATATGCTGTCACATTGGGAAGGCATACAAGTACCAGAAGACATCGCGGCATCTGCCCTGCCCGATACCGGGCGTGTCATAGACTTCAAATATAAAGAAGTTACTTGCATGAGCCACTCAGAGTTCACCTTTCCCTGAGGAAGAAGGCCAGCCCTTCGAAACGCGTCGGACAACACAGGTTGAACTTTTTGACCTCTGTAACGGGGGTTCCCTCCTTGACCCTGAGCGAATCAGTGTGCTGCTGCAGAATAAAGCTGATGTTCTGCTATCCCCGCGAGTGTGGTGTGTTCTTTGAACAACGAGCGGCTATCTATACAACGGATCCATCACCGTTTTACTGCACCCGCCCATAGGAGTGCATGGGCGCCTTGATGGAAAACGGAGCCTGGCAGTGAACCTGCATGCGCCTAGCACCGCCATGATGCCAAACCGGGAAAAGAGCCGCAAATGGACATTCATCCAGATTGTTGAGTATACGGAATATTCCGACCTCACTCCTATGACCGGGATGACGCATGGCAGGCGAGGGGGTACACTACTGGTGGTTTTTGGCAGCAATACAGGCTCAAGACAAGGGACGCTATATGCTGTCACATTGGGAAGGCATACAAGTACCAGAAGACATCGCGGCATCTGCCCTGCCCGATACCGGGCGTGTCATAGACTTCAAATATAAAGAAGTTACTTGCATGAGCCACTCAGAGTTCACCTTTCCCTGAGGGAGAAGGCCAGCCCTTCGAAACGCGTCGGACAACACAGGTTGAACTTTTTGACCTCTGTAACGGGGGTTCCCTCCTTGACCCTGAGCGAATCAGTGTGCTGCTGCAGAATAAAGCTGATGTTCTGCTATCCCCGCGAGTGTGGTGTGTTCTTTGAACAACGAGCGGCTATCTATACAACGGATCCATCACCGTTTTACTGCACCCGCCCATAGGAGTGCATGGGCGCCTTGATGGAAAACGGAGCCTGGCAGTGAACCTGCATGCGCCTAGCACCGCCATGATGCCAAACCGGGAAAAGAGCCGCAAATGGACATTCATCCAGATTGTTGAGTATACGGAATATTCCGACCTCACTCCTATGACCGGGATGACGCATGGCAGGCGAGGGGGTACACTACTGGTGGTTTTTGGCAGCAATACAGGCTCAAGACAAGGGACGCTATATGCTGTCACATTGGGAAGGCATACAAGTACCAGAAGACATTGCGGCATCTGCCCTGCCCGATACCAGGCGTGTCATAGACTTCAAATATAAAGAAGTTACTTGCATGAGCCACTCAGAGTTCACCTTTCCCTGAGGAAGAAGGCCAGCCCTTCAAAACGCGTCGGACAACACAGGTTGAACTTTTTGACCTCTGTAACGGGGGTTCCCTCCTTGACCCTGAGCGAATCAGTGTGCTGCTGCAGAATAAAGCTGATGTTCTGCTATCCCCGCGAGTGTGGTGTGTTCTTTGAACAACGAGCGGCTATATATATATATATATATATATATATATATATATATATATATATATATATATATATATATATACACTGAAAAACAAAAAGTTAAAATAACATCATAGTTGGGTGTGTTAAAAGTCTCTCTCTTTAAAAAAAAAAAGCCTTAGAAATTAACAGAGAATAACAAAGGTTAAAGTAACGTTAAAGTTAGGTGAAGTTGTCAGTGACAACATTAATGTTTTGAACTAAAAAAAACACAGAAATGCATGTTATAGTTAGCACTGCTAACTATAATTTGTGCCCCGCCATGCCGTGCTTATGACAGCACTCATGACATGTTCTATGACATCATTTATGACATCACTGATGACATCCCGAATTACATAATTGATGACATCATCTCATGAGTGTGCTAGTCTGTTTTACAGTTTGCAGAAATGGACCAAGTAATAAATAACAATAAATAATATTGATAACACTGTCATCAATCTCTCTTTTCTTTGGCCTATCATATTGTTAAGTAAATAGCTTCAAGTATCCTCAGGCAAGAGTAGACGTTTTAAAATTCATAAGGAAACTCAAACTTCTCAAGTTCCACAAACTAAAGAATTCAACGGAAGCCACAACTATGGTTGGGCATACCAATATATCTCAATCCAATTTACAAGTAACTGACATTAATACATTCAGGCTGCTAAACTCATTGGCCAAAAATGACGTCACAACACCCAGCTCTACACAAAGCGACCTGTTGGAACTCAGCATCAACTGCAGCAGCTCTATAGTCAAAAGCTCCTTTCATCCGGCCTCTACGTTCTTCACAGTTATGCCCAAGGATGCGATTGACGTGTTCAGTGACTGTGTCACAGGTCACAGAGGAACTCAAAAAATTGAACTGAACCGTCATTCGCAATAACTATCAAAGAAAGCATTTGGATGTTCAGTATTTCAATCTCATACTTAAGCTTAGAGACGATAAGAACGTAATCATCAACCAGGAAGACAAAGGAGGCTACATTGTGCTGTGTCCCAGGGATCTATATATGCAGGAGGCCCTAAGCCACCTAAATGATGCTGCATGCTACAGAAAAGCCTCCTTCTCAGATCTCAGACAAGTTAAGGACACAGTCTTCAAGGATTTAGCCTAGTGGAAGCGGATGGGCCTCCTTAGCAAAAATTAATTCAGCTTTTTTTTAAATGAACACTTTGTAACCCCTGTGTTATATTTAATTCCTAAGGTTCATAAGGATGTAACTTCTGTTCCAGGGAGACCGATAATAACTGCCCAGAGGAGTCTCTTAGAGCCCATGTCTAAATATGCAGATTATTTTTTACATGAAAATGTAGAAAGTCTCCCTTCTTTTATCAAAGACATTTGATACTTTTTAACTAAACTCTAAACCATCAAGTGGGAGAAGAATTATCTATTCATTGTTATGAACATAAGCTCATTATATAAGAGCATGCACAACTCTGATGGTATTGAGGCAATCAGACACTTTTTGGGCAAGCACAGTATTCATTTGTATGAGCACAATGTTATGATTTTGAAAATGATTGAGACTTGTCTAATGAACAACTACTTCTCGTCCAACAAGTGGGTTTACCAACAGCTCCGCGGAGTGATGATGGGGGCATGCTTCTCTCTCAGCTATGCGTGTTTACACATTGGCTGGTGGGAGAAGCATGTCCTCAGAAACCACCATAAAGTCATGTATGATGCCCATGTTCTCCACTGGTGGAGGTTCATAGATGACGTCTGTGTGTTGTGGAACGGGTCTGTAGAGTCCGCTGAGTTGTTTGTCAATGCTATTAACATCAATATGCTGAATTTAAACTTTACTGCACACATTAACAATATTTGTGTGCACTTTTTGGATGTGGAACTGTATATCGAGGGTAATACAGTTCAAGCTAAACTGCATAGAAAGAGTACTGATGGCAATTCTATTATGCATTCCAGAAGCTCACACCCCAGCCATCTTATCAGGAGGGGATTTTTGAGAACCTGGAGGATTTGTAGTTCAGAGAGTGATTTAAATGAATGTCAGACTGAAACCCTCCAGTGTTTCCTGAAATGGGATTATAACATCAAGTAGTTGAAAATAGCCTTGAATAAGGCAAAGAGCCACAGTAGGGAATTATGCCTCAATGGTAACACTGTAAACATCACCACCACACCTGATGTTCCAACTCACAATAAAGGTCCACTAGAGGAAGTTAGGCTAATAACCACTTATAGTCGTCAAGAGACACAGATCAGAAAAATTATTTACTCCAACTGGCCCATGGTTCTGTCAGACATGACTTTGTCCCAGAACTTGCCCAAACTTCCTTCTCTTAAATTCAGGCACACACCCTCTATTTTGTAAGCTCTTGTTAAAAGTAGTCCTGAAAATAGCTCTTCAGCTACGTGTTTATCATCCAGGACAGGTTTCATGTATATTTGTGATTAATACCATAGAAAACACCACAACGTTTGAGATCAAGGGCCACAATACCTGCAGGACTGACTATGCAGTCTACATTCTGGAACGTACCTGCCAACTGAAATATGTTGAGCGCACTAAGCTCCAAGTGTATAGCAGGATACTCCAGCACTTAAGAGCTGGATTAATATGGACCCGAACTACCCAGTTGCCCGACATTTGAAACTTGTACACAATAATAATCTGAATTACCTGAGATATTTGGTGATCGAGTCAGTGGCCAAATCAATCCGTGACGGAAATAGGGAGAAACAAGTTCGCCAGCTTGAGTCCCTGTTCATCCTAAAATTAGATAGTAGGACGCCTAATGGATTAAACACGGGGGAGGACTTGCATAACTTCTTATAGGTTGGTAATTTATGAGCTTTGTGCATTTTAGATTGGTTCAAATCTTTTCAATTCCCGTTCATCCCATGTACCGTTTCTATTCTGGTATACGCTGGATTCGTATGTTTACAGTACACTTGCATTTGCTATATATATGAAGTGGGCGTACCATTGGCCTTCTAATTTTCAATTTACAATTTCACACATTGTTGTTGTTTGCTCAATTTTGCACTTGCACTTTACTTTTAGCACTTTTTTAAGGTAGTGTGCAATACAGGTACAATAGTGCTTGACATATTTTGTGGCAATATAATATGAGTAATATTATTAGATATAACTTTTTTTCATTTCAAGGATGAGGCACATTTTACCACTATGGTTGGATTTTTAATACATTTGTATTTATGTGCCTTTTATCTTGCGTTTTACAGTTTTATTCAAATTTTTTAACTCATGAATTCATACTTGTGGTTACTTTTAAATCATTGTATTTATTGTATGCAAGTTAAAGAGTGTTTTGCCATCAAGTCTTTTATAGATTTCTATTGCCTAGAGGTGTGGTTGAAAATTATCAACCGAGGTTGTGGTCACTATTTAAGGGTTGTAATTGGTCCAGCGTGTCATGTGATCAAAACCGTGGAAACGCAGTCGAAACGCGTCATGCTGGGGACTTGCTTGTTATCGAATGGATGCTATTGAATCTTTTATTTTCTGCAATTAAAGGACTGCAATTTCACAAATCTACATGCTGTGGTTCGTACCTGTTCTTTGCTGTATCGTTGGATGTTGTGAACCAAGAGTGTATTTCTTCATATATATATTCACTGAAAAAACAATAGGTTTCAAGCCTGATATAGTGAGGAATTAGCATTTAAAAAACCTTAGAAATTCACTGAAAAAACCAAAGGTTTTAGGGAGAGAAGGTTTCCTGCTCTCTCTTCCATATAGCAAAGCAGTTTGCTATGGCAGGGCAGGAGCCGCGAGGCTCCCGCCATGCCATAGCAAACTACAGTGTCCCGGGGTTGGGCACCCTGGGACACTGCAGGAGCCGGCCTTGGGGGGTGGAGGTCCCCAGGGCCAACACAAGGCTCCAGGAGGGGGGCGCATGGCTCCCCTCCCATCATCTGCAAAGCCCCGGGGAGGGTGGTGGTCCCCGGGGCTGGGGGCTCTGTCACGGAGGTGGTGGTCCCTGGGGTGTGTGGGGGGGCTTGAGCCCTCCCACTCAGGGTACAAATATTTTATTTTAAAGCCCCGGGGGTGGTAGTCCCCGGGGCTGCGGGGGGAAGTGTGCGACCCACAAATGAAAGTGAAGTCGAGCCCCGGGGGTGGTGGTCCCCAGGGCTCGGGGGGCCTTATAGGCCTACATTAAAGTATAATATATATATGGGAACTATCTGAATGCGGCTCCCAAGATATGCTAAATGCCAAACTGCCGGGAACTCACAATGACCTTTTTAGCAGCCTGAAAAGGTTCTTTATAATCGCTAAACCCGCTAAAAAGATTAGTATGCATAAGCCTAACTCGTGGTACAATAACATGTGTAGGCTAGCGCATAAAGCTCTAGTGGTGGTGATCAAATCTAGGTCCCATGGTAATATTAAGTTGTGTAGAGCAACATACAAATCGGCCTTAAGACAGGCCAAGAGAGATTGGGACGAGGATCGTTGGCGATGTCTATTATCAGCTTGTAAAGGAAGGAATATGACCCAATTTTGGGATCTTATTAAATGGGGGAACGGGCAGCGGTCGACAACCCCGAACAACAATGTTGAACCGCAGCAATGGGTTGCCTTCTTTGAAGCCCAATTTCAATTAGGACGGAGAGGATAGAGGTTGCTCCACACATTATAATTGTTGATCCCTTGCTGTTCAATGTTAGAGAGGTAGAGTCAGTGTTCAAGTCTATCCCAAGTGGTAAGGCACCGGGGCCTGACTGCATTCCCGCTGATTTATTTAAGCAGGATAATGATCTATGGGTCCCCTATAATATTACCAATCAGATAAATTCAGTAGCGGGTGGTGCACCAATTCCTGTATCTTTGTTGGGAGCGGAAATTATTCCGATTTATAAGAAGGGTGATCGCTCTGCTCCGGCCAACTACAGACCCATCAGCTTCATTGATGCAGTGCAAAAGATAGCAGCACGTGTGATACTGGGTAGGATTCAGTGTTGGATGGCTGAAGATGACCTTCTATCACCTCTACAGGCAGGGTTCCGGTCCCATATGGGGACCTTGAACCAAGCCTTAGATTTGTGTTAATTTATTGGAAGGTGGTCTTTTTGGGTAGGGGAAGGCTTTATGCAGCTTTCGTGGATTTAAAATACGCTTTTGACCTCGTCCCAAGAGCAAAATTGTGGGAGGTTTTATTAAGGCTATGGATGCCTAAAGAGTTAGTCTCCTTTATGGTAAGACTCCATGAATCTACTTATGCCCAGGTACGTTGGGGCAAACCGGGTGAGGTCACAGAGAAATTTAAGGTAGGGAAAGGCGTCCGACAAGAGAGTGTGCTGGCACCTACCCTGTTCTCGCTATTTATTAATGGGGTGGTGCAGTATTTTGTTAATCACCCAACGGATGCGCCAATGCTAGCTGGCCTCAAGGTTCCCTTGCTCATGTTCGCGGATGACACCCTGATACTATTGAAGACGAAACAGGGGTTACCGCTGCTGGCACTGACTCGCTTTGAGGTGTTTTGCCGCGAACATGAGCTTGTGGTTAATGTAGGGAAGACTAAGTTTATGGTGCTTCATGGGTCCAGGCCCGTCAAAGCACAAGATTTTATGGGTGGGAAGCTCCTGGAAGAGACCGATGTCTTCACCTATCTAGGTGTCACTTTCGGCGACAAGTTGAGCTGGAAATCCCAAGTTAAGATACTTGCGCTAAAACACGCCCAATTAGCTGGAACATTGATTAAGGAACACAGGTTATTATCTCTAACCAAGCCCATAGCTCCTGTTGTTAAAATCTACTCTACGCAAGTCATTCCTGCTATCCTATACGGTGCTGAAATCTGGGGATGTAGTAATTTGACCCAACTATCTATTGCACAGAATACATTTATGAGATCGGTTGTGGGTCTGCCTCAATCCTCCCCCCGCATTCCACTGCTCCTTGATCTAGGCTGCCATGCAATTGAGGACATCGCTTGCTACAGGCTGCTGGCTTTTTGGAGGCGTCTCTGGATCACTCCAGAGCTCCACCTTTTTGCCAGGGCGCTGTTATAAGTAAGGGGATTGGATCGTTCACACAGGATCTCATGGTTGTCCTGTATTAAAGCTCTACTTATTGATATGGGGATGAGGGATCTCTGGGATAGCCCAGAGGTGGCGGAATTCCCCATAAAAGAATCCTATAGAGCAGCATATTGGGAGCTAATTAAAATCAGGAGATTCTCCTCCCTTACTAGCTCTACTCTGTCTAGGGATTTCCTTGAGCTAAAATATGAACCCTGCCTGGAAAGTTACTGGGATCTCATAATGAAGCCCTTAGATCGTAAGCTTTATCTTCAGTTTAGAGTTGGGACACTGCCGCTTAGTAGGGTAACGTGTAAATGGTACCCAGGAACTAGCGATAAGTGCAGTTTTTGCCCAGATGATACAGAAGATATTGATCATCTTTTATATGTTTGCCGGGTTTACCAACAACTCAGAAGCTTGTGGCTGAAATCCGCATGTCGTAACCTAGGAACTAGCTCTGCGATGGTCGCTAAGAGGATACTGAAATCTGGCTCTAACGATATCGCAGTTATTGGAGTAGCTAAGTTCCTGAGTTGGGCAAGGGCACTACGGGTGAAATATGGAGGGCCTCAATAGCCATTTGATTAAATTGCTGGGTTACTGTGTCCACCTTGTGGAACTGAAATGTTAAGGATTTTATTATGTGTATAAAGTCTTGTGCGTGGGTTATATTTAATCCCTTCTTAAGAACTGTTTTCAAACTGTAACTTTACTTTAGGTATTTATTTTTTTAGATTTTTCTGTCAAACCATGTAAAGACTGCACTTTTGCTAAGGTGTATTTATGGTTGTAACCTTTTGTAATTAATTGACTGTCCTGTCTTTTAAGATGAACAATCGCATTAAAGACTTTTATATATATATATATATATATATATATATATATATATATATTTTTTTTTTTTCACTGAAAAAAACATACATTTTACAGATGTTATAGTTAGGAATTAGCATTTACTAGCATCCCTGGCATAGATATATATGCAAAGTGTTTAAACTTTACAGAAATACACATTTACTGGATGATTTCATCGGTGATGCAATCAGTGATGTCATTTGAGATTTCATCAGTGATGTCACTGACCATGTCATGAGTGATATAATATGTGACATCATCAGCAGTGCATTGCGGGGGCGCGAGTTATAGTTAGCTCAACTAACTGTAACTGGTGAATTTTTCTGGTTTTATATGAGTCAAATGTCCAACTAACTATAACGTCCCTGAAACCTGTTTTTTTCAGTGAATTTCTAAGGTTTTTTAAATGCTAATTCCTAACTATAACGTCTGTAAAACCTATGGTTTTTTAAGTGAATTTCAAAGGTTTTTGAAATGTTAATTTCATATATTAATATTTATAAAACCTATATTTTTCCTAATTGTTTTAAATATTTTGCAACTCTATTATCCTTTTTTAACTTTAAAAATGATGTAATGTTTTATATCTTCCCCAAAAAATATGTTTTTTTATTTTTTTAGAAAACTACAGTCCCCTACCGGTAGTCTACCAAGCTCGATCAGCAAGCGAATCCTATCAACCACATTTAAATGAGGCGCATTTCTTATCCGACGGGTTTGTGACACCGCGTCCTGCGTAACAACATATACGTATGAGGTCGCGCCAGCTGCTACTGTGGGATGTGACTGGTACGCACTACCAAGCGGCGCGTTACGTCATGTGCGTATGAGGTGGCACCCGCTGCGCATTCCAAATGGGACGAATGCACGCTCCCACGTCCTGTGTTATATCATAGACGTACGATATCATGCCGCATACACCATCTCTCATTTTTTTTGTCTCAAAACTATATCTAAATAACTTTAAAGTGTATATGAGAGCAAGAGATAATTAAAAATATGTTAAACAGTTATATCTTTGTAACTGTAATAAACGTATTTTATAATAAATATATTTTCTCAAAATCACAACGGGTGTGATCTCATTGCGCACTAGCTGGGTGATTGCCATGTGACCATAAAAAACACATTTCATTAGTTCATAACATTTCCCATTGTAACAGTTCGAAAACGCCACCCATCGTTGTAAATATATGTATTGCATTTCATGAAACACACCTCTTCTGCTTAGAGGGCTTTGTTCTAAACTTTTTGCAATATACACATATCTTACTCTACACACAACATGCAACCATCATTTTCATCAATATTCATGCTCTGTAAAGTAGCCTTCCAACTGTGATAGCCATAGACCTAAAAGTTACATTACCGAAATGTTCTCCAATACCAGAGGTAACATGGTTGCATACACTGTCCACAGCACAACGTAATATAGTACGGCCCAGAGACAGTGTCATGCATAGATAATGAACACACGGACACAGATAGATAGTGGAGGTGAGTACAGGCACTTGCGCTCGACTCCTTTTTATTACCAGGGTAACCTAACCAGTGACGTCTGTGCTTGATGAGTGTGGGGTGAGTGTAAACCAGTCCTCAGGGAATAGTTGCTGCTAGCATCAACTACAACAGTAATCAATGCATCACACACAGAGATTCAATATTAAAAGAATCAATAATTTGTGCTTCAGTAAGGTAGGGACAGTATTTGTGAAATAATACAGAAATAACTATATTGTAAAAGAACCACAACTTGTGGTATACTGACACACAATCAATAGATCCGAAATAATACACAAAAAGATTATATCATAAACACTCCATCAGTTCAAGTGCACTCAGATAGCCACATCAAAAGCATTCAGCATGTGCACAGCCAGCAATAATGCGTGCTGTAGACAGGCCGTAGCAATATCTGTTGCCATCAACACTGCATCATCTGCAATAGCAACTCAATCTGAATTGTGAACACTGCTGTCTGCAGTGTTGGCCTCAGAGACCAGTCAGCAATGACCCACACCTACATAAGGTGACTTGAGCTGCCCAGTGTGTCGTAAGCGAAACAACAAATAAGCATGTGCGGAGCCTGCAATGATACATATACATGGTGCAGAGAGTATGCACTAGAGCAATTTTTTTTCCTACAGGACTACCTCATCTACAATAGCGACTCGATCTCAATTGTGAACACTGCTGTCTGCAGTGTAGCCCAGAGTGAGCGATCAGTAAAGGCCCACAGCCATGTGGCATTGACTTGAGCTCTACAGTTTGCAATACGCGAAGCAAAAAAACATGTGCAGAGCTTGCAATGATGCGTATGAGTGGTGCACACAGAGCCCACTGGAGCAATGTCTTTTCCTACAGGACAGCACCATCTATAATACCGACTCAATTTCAAATGTGAAAACTGCTGCCCAGTGTGTCGTAAGCGAAGCAACAAAAAAGCATGTGCGGAGCCTGCAATGATACATATGCATGGTGCAGACAGTACGCACTAGAGCAATGTATTTTCCTACAGGACTACCTCATCTGCAATAGCAACTCGATCTCAATTATGAACACTGCTATCTGCAGTGTAGGCCAGGGAGAGCAGTCATCAAGGCCCCACAGCCACATGGCATTGACTTGAGCTCTGCAGTTTGCAATTTACGAAGCAAACAAAACCTGTGAGGAGCCGGCAATGATGCATATAGGTGGTGCAGCAATCTCTTCTGTTATAGGACTGCATCATATACAACAGTGACTCAATCTGAATTGTGAACACTACTGTCTGCATTGTTAATTGAAGGCAGTACTCACACACACAACCATCAATACTTTTTCTCACTCCCTCTTTACAAAAAACAACAAGATAAATTACATAAAACTCTACAATAAATAAATCAAAACAATTCGAATTGGGATTTCATCTGTCCACAGTCTACTCTATTCACTGTTCCTTTCGACTTGCAAGATGAATTTGGTCATTGTACTAATCCTATAACTCATCTAAAAAAACTTCATCAACCAATTATACTATAGCTTTATAGTCTGCCGTAGTAGGCTATACCAATTATTAAAGGCCCAAGCTGATGGCGAGGGCCTTTAACAAGGGAGAGGGACTTTAATAGCCATTATAGCCCAGCTACAAAGGGGTTTAAGGCTATTTGAACATTCTGCCACTAGAGGATAGAATGTTCTAACAAATAAAGCAAAGCCTTAAGAGGGCGCAAGGGGATTGGAATCCCTTCAGGCTCCCTGAAACATTTGTTCACAGCCAAAGCTGTGAACAAAAAAACCTTGACGTGGGACGTCTAGTGTTGCTCCCTTCAGGGCAGGTTCTAATGCATTTATGTAGAGCGTAAAAAGGAGGGGTGCCAATATGCACCCCTGCCGGACCCCTCTTTCTGATTTAAAATAACTAGCGCATCTCCCTTCCTGGGTAACTCTAACAGTGGCTAATAGGCCGCAGTGAAGGTCAGCTAAAAATTTAATTAAAGCAGGGTCAATGCCTATGTTCAGTAAAATTTGCCACAGCTACGACCTGTTTAACAGGTCGAAAGCTGTTGAGAGATCCATAAACCCCATATAGAGGGATCCCTTTTTAGCTATAGTGTATTTGCTAATAAGACGCTGTAAATTAAGCCATTGATTTAATGTGCTTCTTTTAGTTCTAAAACCATACTTGGCGTTTGACAAGATCCCTCTCCCCTCTAACCACTCTGTAATTTTCACCAGGATTACTCTGCCTAAGATTTTCACAGCGGAGTCTATCAGGGAGCCAGGCCTGCAACACCTCTTTGTCCCTTTTTAAAAACCGGAATGATAATCGATTTAGACAATGATGCCAGGGATAAATTCGCGCCTGAGGCATTAAAAACATTTGTCAGTCTCCTGGCCCAGAATTTAGGAAAACTTTTAAAAAGGTCTGCTGGGACCCCATCCGGTCCTGGTGCCTTATTCTTCCTAGTCTCCTCGATTGCTCTTTCCACTTCTGTCTCTTGAAACACAACTGCGGGGGCTAATTCTAAGTTCAAAATCACCTCCTGCGATTTCTTTACCATCTGGAGCCCATAAATGTTCTCAAAGTGAGCTATCCACCGGTCATCAGGGATATTACAGTCAAGTGGGGAATTCTCCTCACCAGAAAAAAAGGACTCATTAATAGTCAACCAAAATTTCCCACTATCCCTCAGAACCTCCGGGGACAGAAGTTTATCCCAGGCATCTTCTTTAATCTGGTTTTTCCTGTCCCTGATGGCCTGTTTGTAGGTCTTCCTTATTTTTGTAACTTGCTCCCTATTTCTAGGACATATTTCAGAGCTTTAAGCAGAGCTGAGTGTGCCTTAGAACAGGAGCTGTCAAACCATCGTTTATCTTTATTAATTATAGGGGTAAGTTTAGTCGTCAGATTGATGTTAATTTGATTACAGATAGCATCAAAAGCCCCCACTATCAATGTACTTGGCGCAGCAGTGTCCATGCAAATAGCAACCTCACTTTCTACTTTGGACAGGACTTCCACCATAAAGGTTTCTGGGAAAACTTTTGTCCATTTCAGTCTCCTCCCCCGGTCTTTTGGTATCACCTCACGCCTCACACCCATGATCTTTGTTTCTTTAAAACTTAGGTGGGCCCCCAGGACCACCTCTATTATCACGGGGTTATGATTGCTGAAAGCAGAGGTCCCCACCTTATATATTAGCACTCTGGTCAAAACTAGAACTGACATAAATATGTAATCTATAACTGTGCCCGAATCCTTTCCTTTAAAAGTAGGAGCCCTTGGGGCTCCCAGGGCGCACCCAGATTCGAAAAGATTTGTGGTGGCCAGAAGATTCTCCAGGGCCTCCCCTTGCTTAGTGTGTTCAAAATGCGTGTGAACTGAACATGGGGGTCCTTCAAAATTATCAAAAACACATGCATGACCGCATGGGTGAATGTTAAAATCACCCATGAGAATGACTTCGGCGCTCGGATATTTAGCTCTATATAATACTATAAAATCCTCTAAGCAGGTTAAAAATTGATTTAAAAAATCACTCTCAAATGAATTATAAAAATTAACAAATAACAAATTTGCTGTTTGTGGCAGTGATAGCTCCACTACCAGGCAGTTATGACAACCCACATCAAGCTGTTGTAGTGAGCCGTTCAATTTCAGGGAAAAAAATAATGCTAGACCTCCCTTAGGTCGGCCTGCCGGGCCCTGTTTAGCAGGAATGCAAAAGTGCAAATACCCGTCTATATTAAAGTTATTTTGTATGTCCCAGGTTTCTTGAAATGCCATTATGTCATATGACTTTTTCTCCCCCAGCCAGATCATATCCCTGCATTCACTTCTCAATCCAGCTATATTCCAGCTCATAATTCTGCAAATTTGTACTTGAGACTCAATATTTACGTCTGTTCTTACTGATGTATCTATGCTCTTAACTTCGTCACCCTCATTATGAACTATTTTACTAGCCCTCCGATCGCAATTGTGTGCTTGCTGTCAATCGCAATCTTCCAGGCCAGATAGCCCATCGAACCTATTAGATACCATTATGTTCCCTGGTGCGTTCCATTTCTTTAGCCCCCCATTTGGGAGTTTTTCCCCACACCAAGAATGTGCTGAATTGGGGAAGGGTAGTTAATGGATTGCAGATACTGAATCCCTTTGGGGCCAGTCACAAATATATTCGACAGCCCTCCTGTTCCTAAAGTTGATAACTACGCAGTCCCCCCCACATTTTGGCTTTTTCCCCACCCAATCCACTCTTATGGCAGAGAGGATTTCTGCACATACATGGGAAGGCAATGGGCGATTGTTGTTGAACCGGAAAATACACTTATTCTTTAACTCCATGTATGTTTCCCCCCTGCCCTGGCTTGGTGGAGGAACCCCCGCCAAAACCACCACATAAGGGGATGACTCTGGAAGGAGTTTTATGGTCGGTAGACTAGCTACACTTTGGGCAGAGGGGGTTTTGTGCAAAACCTGCTGGTGAGTTACAGACCTACTGGTCTCTCTTTGCTGTGTCCTATCTTTTTCTATGGAACGTTCTGCCGTTATCGGGTTAATGGGGGCAGGTATAGGGCAATGTGCATGGGGACCTGCATGGTTACCACTGTCCCTCTCTTTACACAATACATTAGAGTCAGTATCTACTACAATAGCAATTGGCCCTGAGTCACCTGTTTGCTTGCTAGTTGGCCCAGTGGCTCGCTTTCCCTCCCTAGCCTGTGATGAGGCAAATGACAGTTCAAGGCACACAAGTCTAGTTTCAATTGAGTCCAATCTATCACATAGTGGGATGCAGGCCTTCTTAAGGAGGCGTTCCAGCTTTGCCCAAAATTATGGTCTCATCTCACTCAGTGCTTTATCTCCGTCACATGGTTGAAGGATATCTCCCTTGTTGACTAATTGTGTACTTACAGAGTTATGAGGAGGACTTTGGATCAAGGAGTTATTAGGTAAAGTAGCTTTCCCAGTTTTTGACTTCTTCCCAGATGTTTGTGCTTGTGCAACAATGCGTTTCTGTTTAGTTGTCAGACCCTTATGATTGTTGGGACAACCCCGCCTTGGCATTACTAGCCGACCGGGTCTTAATATTGGGTGAACGCATAGTCCCTGGCAAGGTGCAGGAATTTTTGACCAGTCTCTTGTCTGTCAAAGTGGTGGGACAGACTGGCTGGCATCTCAAGGGCCCAGCCGACTCTGATGACCAGCTCCTCTCTCCCTCCCCCGGAGATAGTATCGGGTCATGGGTGTTAGTTTGTTGTAGTTCTGGAGACCGGGCTTCAGCTAAACCGCCCATTGAAGATCTTTTATCAAAGGCAATGTCCAGTGATAGTCTTTTTTCTGTTAGTTCAATATCCCGGGCTAAAGCTGTGGACACTCTTACAAGAAAGTTGTCCAAAGTGCCCATTAATGATCCTCCCATAGATTTTCTAGTGTCCCCGCCAGTAGAAGGAGAGGCAGACATGCTTTCCAAGAAAATTTAACAGATAGTTAATAAATTCAAAAACGGGTGTAAGCAGCCACTCACTGACCTTAGTTGTAGAAGGTGGATGTTAGAGGGGGGGGCCGTCCCGGCCTTGACCGGACTAGAACGGGCTAAAACGGGCCCGCCCTTGGCCCGGGCTTCGCTCGGCTCGTCTAGGGGAAGCGGGGTGCTGCGCTTGTTAAATGCGCCTCCGGGCGCTGGTGCGGCGTCGGTAGAGCCGGGAATTGTAGACCCGGGGCGGCGGCGCTGCTGGTGGCGTCCGGTGACTCCTGGCAGTGGCGGCAATATGGTAGGGCTCTCACTGCCCTGCTGCTGCTTTAAGAGGCAATAAAAAGTGCCAGGGATCAACATCCAAGTTTGCGCGGCATCCTCCAGCGGAAGTCTCCCTCCATGAAGAATGCTAAGTGCTGGTATAACAACTACTTGTTGCCGCTCCTGCCCAGGCTGCGGCTGTGAGACAAAAATCCAAGGGCTGAGTGGGATCTGGAAAGAGAGAGAGAGCTGCCTCCCAGGACGCGTTTTCCCTGAGGACGGAGAACCGCGCACTCTTCTGAATGGCCACTAAAGCAGGCTGACAGACTTTCGTCTCTCGCCGCCTTTTTCATTTACAGCTGTGCGTTTCTCTGTGCTCCGCCCCAGGCTTTTAAAGAAAAAACCTTTTTTTTTTCTTGAATAAATGTGTTCCTTCGCTTCTCCCTTCCTGTCACCGAGGAGGTAGGACTTACTCACTTCAATGGAATCACAAAATGGCGGCCGAAACTTCCTAGTTGCAACCACTCGCACAGCATGCAGCCAATCAGCAGCAAGCTTGTGCTCGTAACGCCTCAGCCAATCAGATCGCAGAATTACCAAATATCAATGTCTATTAATTTGATATTTCTCAAAAAACTACTAAATGGATTTACACCAAATAAACAAAAGCGTTCTTTCTAGACCAAGACCCTTCTTCCTGCCAAATGTGGGGTAATTCCGTTCACCCGTTCGACCTGTAGCCTTGTCTAAAGTTTCCTATTGAAATTAACATGGAGAAAACACGTTTTGAGACCCCCTTTTTTCTCACCCCCCCTTGACGAATCACCCCCAAACTTTCAACATAGCATCTGATATCACAAAAAATGTATGTTTGAAAATTTTGCGAAGATTCGTCAATCGGCGCCAAAGTTATTGCGAATAGAATGTTGCTATTTTTCTATGGTAACTAGGTCCTAACTATACCTACTGGCGACCGCCAGCAGGTAATGCATATCGGTACCACTGTGGGGTTACTTGTAAACCCAGTATACTGTGTAGTACTCACCTCTGTTGTTTCACCTGTAAAATGTGTAGTAACAACTCCTGAACTACTGTCCCTTTAACTGGATGTAAGAGACTGAAGTCCATCTTCGCTGTTTTAAGAGTTACGGTATTTTAAAAACCCTAACAAACCCATGGACATGTTAGCTGATGGCATTTGAGAAAGAGTTATTTTGAACTCGAAACGCGGTATGCCTACAATCTTCTTGAATAAAAAGAACTTTGTCAAGTCTGATGGTGTGGTCTGTGTAGCGTGCTGAATGGCGCACGTTTCCTTGGTTGGATATAACAGAGGTGCCTGACACACCTCAGTATGGACCCCGGCCCGCGAGGATGAGGCGCCTTCTCTTGTCGGGACCTTGGGACTTGAAGCGTGGAGCTTCCTTACAGGGTGCCCTCCGGCTGCCGAGAATTCATACGACGGAGTTTGCATTGGAAGGGCCCCCGGGAGGGGCCCGCCCGAACGTTGGATTGTTATTTGGTGCAGCAAGGGTTTGCTGGGGACTTCTCCCTAGCACAACAGACTTGAGGCTTCAATGAGGACATTTGGAAAGCCACATGATCTCTACGTGGTAGTGAAATTTCGATAGCACAAGGATAACCGAGATATGGAACTCTTTCCTTATAAATGCCTGATGTGCACTCGGGATACTTTGTGCTAATTGTAATTTTGCCAAAATCGACAGTGAAGACCAGCATGAATTCGAAGGGCCGTAAAGGAGCATTATGGGCAATGTAGTCCCTGCGAGAATATATATTACATTTGAAGCTACAACAGCAGAGGAAACTGTGATATCGGTACCACTGTGGGGTTACTTGTAAAGTCTGTATACTGTGTAGTACTAACCTCTGTTGTTTCACCTGTAAAGGGTGTAGTAACAACTCCTGAACTACTGTCCCTTTAACTGGATGTAAGAGACTGAAGTCCCTCTTCGCTGTTTTAAGAGTTACGTTATTTTAAAAACCCTAACGAACCCACGGACATGTTAACTGATGACATTTGAGAAAGAGTTATTTTGAACTCGAAATGCGTTATGCCTACAATCTTCTTGAATAAAAAAGAACTTTGTCAAGTCTGATGGTGTGGTCTGTGTAGCGTGCTGAATGGCGCACGTTTCCTTGGTTGGATATATATATATATATATATATATATATATATATATATATATATATATATATATATATATATATATATATATATATATATATATATATATATATATATATATATATATATATATATATATATATATATATATATATATATTACCTACTGGCAGTCCCCAGTAGGTAGTTATAGTTAGGATTTTTTTCAATGCAAAATCTCAAAATTCTATTGTGAATAACTTTGGCGCCGGTTGAAAATTTCCTCAAATTTGCCTCGCGGAGCTCCGGTCCTTCCCTGAAAGTTTCGAGGGGATTCGTCAAGCGGGGGCCGAGATAAAAGGGGGGGTCCCAAAACGTGTTTTCCCCATGTTAATTTCCTTAGGGCGGTCGACCTCACTTTTAGCCAGAACGGCTGAATGGATTTCCACCAAACTTGGCAAAATTGTAGGGACTGGTAGCCCGATGTGCCTTTGCTATGTCTCAAGATATGTGCTCCAGTGGTTTTTACTAAATTTAACTTTGAAAAAATATATATTGGGCTACATTGGGCTATATATATGTTAGAGCCCAAATGTAGCCCAATGTAGCCCAATGAAGCCCAAAGATGGCCACCAGAGACTAAAAAAAACAAATGTAGCCCAAATATCAGCCAGATGTAGCCCAACTATAGCCCAATGACAACTAGAGCGCTAACAGTCTTACTTATGACAAAAGTATGGCACACCTGAAGTCATCTTGATTGGAATAAAGTGTTAACACTTAAAACATTTAATTTGCAAAGGCACAAAATGAGGGGGTTCATTTTGCCATAGAAATTATGATTAGTGCTGAAGAAAGAAAAATTAGGGCACATTTTGAGTGACTTCTCAAATACTCTTATATTTCATTACAAAAATTCTGATATGAAGTCTCCCAAGATGGCCACCAGGGACAAAAGAGCCCAAATGTAGCCCAAATATCAGCCAGATGTAGCCCAACTATAGCCCAATGACAGAATGTCCCAGAGTGTTCTAAAGAACAACTAGAACACTAACAGTCTTACTTATGACAAAAGTATGGCACACCTGAAGTCAGCTTGATTGGAATAAAGTGGTAACACTTAATACATTTAATTTGAAAAGGAAAAAAATGAGGGGTTTTATTTTGCCATAGAAATTTTATATGTATATATATATATATATATATATATATATATATATATATATATATATATATATATATATATATATATATATATATATATATATATATATATATATACACAAACAGTTCCCCGTTCTGGAGCTTGACCCTACAGAGTGGCCTCACAAAATAGGCACGGAGCAGCCCATTATTTCACCACGAAAGCAACACAACGTGAGGCCCAATACTGCTGACAGGTCTTTATTTCAGGTTTAAAAGCAGCACCGATTACTTTCACCAATGTTTCGGCGCTCTGCCTTGATCACGGTAAGGAATCTATTGGAAAGGGGCGACCACTCGGTCCCCCCGAACTTATGGCAGAGTACCTCGATCCCCCCGGGAAGCCATTTTGGGCGGGAGGCGCGTCTCGGCTGGTATGCCCGAAGCGGCGTAGCCGGGGCACGCTCTTTCCCGCCCTAGAGTGGGCTGGCCTAGACACTGACGCGGCTGGCCACGCCCTCGGGGCAGGCAGGGGCGGGTTTACGCCCGCCCTGAAGACGGATAAAAAGGGACGCAAGACCAGAAGACATCCTCTTGTTCCTGTGCTCTGAAGCTGCACCCCTCGCTGCACGTGAGCTCGAGACGGAACAAAGAGCCAATTTTGAGCGTTGTAATCTTTCTTTTGTCTTACAGATACTCTGTCGGAGAAATGCCCAAGAAAGGCGGGAAGAGAATGACGACCGAACAGATGGTTCGGGTTCTCATGAAGGAGATGACTGAGCTGAAGAAACGGGTGGCGGAGAGAGACGGGGAAGGGGGGCCGGAGCGTCCGTCGGCTGGAGCAGCTCCAGGAGGAAGAGCCAAGAGGCCGAGGAGGGGACCAGCTGGGGGAGGCGCCCCGGTTCCCTGTACCCCGCTCGAAGCGCCAACCCCAGTACCGGCGGAGGGGAATCCAATTCCTGTAGTGGTCACCCCGGTGTCCAAGGAGGATATGCCGCCCGAGCTGGCAGCACAACTTGCAGCGTGGTTGGGCGACAGTAGTGAGGGCGCCACGGCTGCCGAGGCCCAGGCGCTGATGAAGCAATTGCGCGAGAAACGGGATGCAGCCAAGGTGTCCGCGCCGGCTGCAGTAGTCGACAAGCCACAAGGGACGGTTGCGACCGCAGATGCAGCGTCCGGTGCAGGTAAGCGGCCATTGCCGATTGCGAGGGATGAGTCAGCACCCTCGCGTAGAGAAAGGTTGGGTCAACATGTGCCTTTGGCAATTAAGGAGAAGATTTGGGCAGGGGAATATGTGAACATCTTCTCGTTGCTTGTTGATCATTATGAGGTGGAGCATGTTAAGGGTCAGAAAGATCTTATGCATCCGAGTGTTTGGCGGGCAAAAATGGCCGCCTTTAAAGTAAATGAGACTATCGGCAATTGGGGCAATGCATGGGGAATTTTTACGTCGATCTTGGGGGAACGTAGGCCCGAGTTGCTTTCCGAGTTGCCGGCCTATCAGTCACGAATCATGGGGTACTCGACATCACACCAGGGTAACCATTGGTTCTGCTACGATAATCTTTTTAGAAAGGCAAAAGAGCATAATAAAAGCTTAACCTGGGATTGTTATGATTCTTTGACATGGGATAAGATGAAGGAGACGGGTATGTTGAAAATGCCATTGGTAGGAAGTAATGTTGGCGAATCCTCCCGCCAATATGGGGGGACGCCCTTTCGGTCAGGTACGAGTACCGACGATTACTCGAGACCTGCCGGCAATACAGGAAAAAGGGGGTTTTGCTTCAATTTCAACAGAGGTAAATGTACCAGGCCCCAGGGGTCGTGTAAATTTAAACATGAATGTAGTGGGTGCGGGTCGTCCCATCCTGAGTCCACGTGCAGAGCCAAAACGGGTGATAACGGGGGGAGAGGAGGCGCCAAACAGGTCTAACGTAGTCCGAGGGGCGCCTTTACCTACCCCGATTGATACCTTGGCAATGATTCCCTGGCTCAGTGAATACCCGGATCGTACTTCTGCTGGGGTGCTGCGGAACGGATTTTCATATGGTTTCCGCATCCCGGTAGGGGACTTTCAGGGTGTGGAGAAGTGTAAAAATCAACTTTCCGTCCTGCAGCATACGACCGTGGTTCAGGGTAAGATCCGGAAAGAGGTTACTCGAGGTCGGGTCGCGGGCCCGTTTAGTGTACCCCCGGTACAGAATTTTGTTTGTTCTCCTTTAGGGGTGGTCCCCAAGAAGGACCCAGGTGAGTTCCGACTGATTCATAATTTGTCAGCTCCACGTGGTCTTTCTGTAAACGATGCAATAGATCCGGAAGTGTGTTCGGTGCGGTACACATCCTTCGATGAGGCCGTAGCCATTTTGAATCGCCTGGGGCCCGGGGCGCTGATGGCGAAGTCAGATATCGAGTCAGCGTTCCGGTTGCTCCCGGTACACCCAGATGACCAGCGTATCCTAGGTTTCATGTTTCAGGGTTATTATTACATGGATAGGTGTATGCCGATGGGGTGCTCTATATCTTGTGCCTATTTCGAGAAATTCAGTAGTTTTCTACAATGGGTCTTCACAAAGAAGACGGGTTTCCAACATGTGATGCATTACCTTGATGATTTTCTGTTCCTTGGGGCAGCCGGGGATCTCGAATGTGGCCGGGCCTTGGCCGAATTTTGTATATTAATGAAGCAGTTTGGTGTGCCATTGGCACCAGGTAAGACGGTGGGTCCTGCGACTTGCCTCGAGTTTCTGGGGATCGAGTTAGACTCCAGAGAGGGTTGTTTTCGTTTGCCAAATGACAAAGTGTGGAAGTTCAGGGCAGCCCTGCAAGTGTGTCTAATTGGATCTAAAGTTACCCTGCATCAATTACAACAGTTGGTGGGACAGTTGAATTTTGCCCTGAGAGTTATACCGATGGCCCGCCCCTTTTCTCGTTCAATTGCCCAAGCTATGGTCGGCCTAAAGGAGGGCCATCATCGCACGAGATTATCGGCTGAGGTCCGCCAGGACGTGCGTATTTGGTTAGCATTTCTGGCGGACTTTAATGGTCGAGTCATCTGGAACAAACCAGCCGTGTCCTCTGAAGAGCTGGGGCTATGGACAGATTCAGCAGGTAGTATAGGTTTTGGTGCCATCTTCGGCACAAAATGGTCGGCACAAAGGTGGCCGACATGGTGGCATGACAATGGTCTAACAAGTAATATTGCGTTCCTGGAACTTTTTCCCATTTTGGTGGCCCTGAGAACCTGGCCAGAAGGGTTCAAAGATCACTCTGTGATATTTTGGTCTGACAATATGACCGTGGTCGAGTGCATCAATAGTCAGGCAGCGCGATGTAAACTGATTTTAAGATTGCTCAAAGAAATTGTTTTACTGTGTATGCAACTGAATGTGCTATTCAGAGCAAAACATGTCCCAGGGGTAATGAATCAGGCGGCTGATGCACTGTCTCGTTTTCATATGCAGGCTTTCTCGGGTTTCCTTCCCTCAGCGGACCCAGAGCCGGCACCCTTTCCCGAAGCTCTCTGGTCTCTCGGTGCCCCGAACTTCGTCACCTCGTGGGAGAGAGTCTAGCACCAAGGACGAGGAAGGCATATGAAGGGGCGTTTCGGTCCTATTTAGCCTTTTTGGGGACTGATAGAGAGGGGCTTTGGGGCCATGAGGACTGGGTAGTGAATTTTCTGATATCCTTACGTAGGGCTGGGAAATCGGTGGCTACGGCCCAGAGGCATCGTGCTGCTATTTCCTTTGTTGCCAGGGCCCATAGTATCCAGGACCCGACAGCGTCTTTCGTTGTACAGAAAGCGCTGCGTGGATGGCAACGCCTTGAGGGTCGCAGAATAGATGAGAGGCGCCCGATAGGTTTGGATAGGTTGGCCCAGTTGTTGGCTACACTCCCTGTCACATGTTCATCTCAGTTCGAGGCGGTGTTGTTCCGAGCCGCTTTTATGTTAGCATTTCACGGGGCGATGCGGGTAAGCGAACTGGTGGCAAGGAACAAACAGGATGTGGCGGGGGGTTTGTGCCGAGAACACGTTCAGATCGGAGGAGAGGCAATGACTGTTTCCTTTGTCAGGTCCAAGACCGACCAAGACGGGATGGGTGACTGCATAATCATACGCAGGATTCCCGGGTCCTCCATGTGTCCGGTAAAGTGTTTAGAAGACTACCTAGCACGAAGGGTGGCATTATGGGGGGGGACCTTGTTGAGACACGCGGACGCCACCCCACTGACGAAATTTCAGTTTCAGCGGGTGCTTGCGATGTCAATTGCCGCTGCGGGCTTGAACCCGGGCGAGTTTGGGACTCATTCCTTTCGGATAGGGGCTGCTACGGAAGCTACAGCCAGGGGTCTTAATGTTGAACAAGTGAAACGAGTGGGGCGTTGGTCCTCCAATTGTTATAAGAGGTATGTGCGGTTGCACATGTTGTAAAGCTGCAATGATGTACTCACGCATCTTGTTTTTGTTTGGTTTTCAGTTGCGCAAGCCTACGAGGCGGGGCGGACTATGCAGTCGACCCAACACCGGGCCAGCGGTCAGACATCACCGGCTGTGGAAAAGGAGGTGTGGGTCGTGGGCCACTCATACGTGAGGCGTGCCGCGGACGTATTCAAAGCAGGTGACATGATTCACGTAGCTGGGGAATACGGGTACAGGGTGTCCTTCTACGGAAGAGGCGGTCTCTGTATTGACCAGTTTCAAGCATATTTTGAGGATTTGTTAGGGCGGACGAGGTCACCGCCGTCTATAGTCATAGTTCATTTAGGGGGCAATGATTTGGTCACCACTGGTAGACGACTTCTCCTGGAGGCAATGCTTTCCACTGTAAGTTGGTTGGCGAGGAGAGTTCCGGGGTGCACAATTGCGTGGTCCCATATGATCCCACGAAAGGTGTGGCGGGGGGCTATTTCTATTCCTGCTTTGAATCATTCTGTTAGAAAGCTTAATAACAAAGTGAGTAGGTTGTTCCGTTCCGGGACATTGCATTCTATTCCGCATGGCTGTATTAATGATGACAGTATGTATTTGGGGGATGGTGTGCATTTGTCTCGGGTGGGGAATGAGTTACTCATAGGAGACCTCTTAGCATGGTTAAAAACGTTAAAGCATGACCTTTAGGTAGGAGCTTTTTGGGGGGTCCGGATAGCCGGTCAACTATCCGGCCTGTGGCGGTAAGGTCATGATCGGTGAGCAGTAATTGGAAGATCCCTATGAGTGGGCGTCACCCAACACGGATGGGAGCGCTCGGGAGAGGTGGCCTTTGGCCCCTCAACGGGGAGGCGGTCCCTTCTAAGGATGGGCCGCCGGAAGGAAAGGAAAGGCGGTCAAGGCCCCTTCCTGTGTTGGAGGGGTTACAGCCCCCTCCTGGGGAATTTCCCGGGGCCAGTGACGTCTGCGACGGCAGATGTGGTAAGTTGTGTGGGGTTTGGGGGGAGGTCTACGCTACCTTCTAGATACTCACACGAGTCCTCGAACGACCTTTAAGTGGCGTCGAGTTTATTGGGGCCCCCGTCAAGTCAAGGGAAATTGGTAGTTGCACTTGAGGTACGCCTCAGTGCTGTCGCCCCTCCCAAGTGGGGGGGGGGGTATTTCTGGTTAGGGATCTTGACACCGGTTACGACCTTGCCGTTGGCCCTTAAACGTTAGGATGTACAATTTCAATATTTCAAGAAAAGGTTTTGTAGGTTGTTAGTTCGGCTAGGAGAACCTCTGTATTAGAGAATCTGTTAAGGTTAGCCAAACATCGCAATGTGGTAATGAAATTGTACATTAATATGAAACTGTTTAATGTTTTAATTTTGTTTTAATAAATACGGCCGGGGAGGGTCACTCCCTCCCTCTTCCAAAAACTTCAAGAACTGTTTCCGGTTTCCCTCCTTTGGGGATTGTGTTGAGAGGGGGTGGCGGGTATCTCAGCCATATGGAAAGGGGCGACCACTCGGTCCCCCCGAACTTATGGCAGAGTACCTCGATCCCCCCGGGAAGCCATTTTGGGCGGGAGGCGCGTCTCGGCTGGTATGCCCGAAGCGGCGTAGCCGGGGCGCGCTCTTTCCCGCCCTAGAGTGGGCTGGCCTAGACACTGACGCGGCTGGCCACGCCCTCGGGGCAGGCAGGGGCGGGTTTACGCCCGCCCTGAAGACGGATAAAAAGGGACGCAAGACCAGAAGACATCCTCTTGTTCCTGTGCTCTGAAGCTGCACCCCTCGCTGCACGTGAGCTCGAGACGGAACGAAGAGCCAATTTTGACCCACCCACCAGCCCCTGAAGACAGTCAGTTGTTTGTAATAAAATGGATCAATAATTCTATTTCGTTTACAGGTTGTGGTATTATCGTGTTGATATTGAGTGTGTAATAAAGTTGGTCGATTTTAGGTATGTTTTGTGATTAAAGATATTCGGTTTAGTGTCCATTTATAAGCATGCTTATTTTGGTCATAGTGGCCAATGTATTGTTGGTTTAGTTAGCATTGTCGTATTTATTTTGGTCGGGCGGTAAGGTCATGATCGGTGAGCAGTAATTGTAAGATCCCTATGAGTGGGCGTCACCCAACACGGATGGGAGCGCTCGGGAGAGGTGGCCTTTGGCCCCTCAACGGGGAGGCGGTCCCTTCTAAGGATGGGCCGCCGGAAGGAAAGGAAAGGCGGTCAAGGCCCCTTCCTGTGTAGGAGGGGTTACAGCCCCCTCCTGGGGAATTTCCCGGGGCCAGTGACGTCTGCGACGGCAGATGTGGTAAGTTGTGTGGGGTTTGGGGGGAGGTCTACGCTACCTTCTAGATACTCACACGAGTCCTCGAACGACCTTTAAGTGGCGTCGAGTTTATTGGGGCCCCCGTCAAGTCAAGGGAAATTGGTAGTTGCACTTGAGGTACGCCTCAGTGCTGTCGCCCCTCCCAAGTGGGGGGGGGTATTTCTGGTTAGGGATCTTGACACCGGTTACGACCTTGCCGTTGGCCCTTAAACGTTAGGATGTACAATTTCAATATTTCAAGAAAAGGTTTTGTAGGTTGTTAGTTCGGCTAGGAGAACCTCTGTATTAGAGAATCTGTTAAGGTTAGCCAAACATCGCAATGTGGTAATGAAATTGTACATTAATATGAAACTGTTTAATGTTTTAATTTTGTTTTAATAAATACGGCCGGGGAGGGTCACTCCCTCCCTCTTCCAAAAACTTCAAGAACTGTTTCCGGTTTCCCTCCTTTGGGGATTGTGTTGAGAGGGGGTGGCGGGTATCTCAGCCATATGGAAGCAAGTGTGCCCTGGCGCGCTTTTTTAAAAAAATGAGTACATCACATGACTGTGGTTACATTCCTACAGGTCCCATAGTGCACTGTGAAAAGTGTTTGCCTTTCTGCTGGAATTCCTCCGATTTTCTTTCATCCAAGTGGAATTAATTTTCAACATCACAGACACAGTTCATTAGAGGGCATTCCTGGAAAACTCAGATGTATTGGAAGCAAAGTGAAATACTTAGCATTTTTTCACCAACTTGAACAAAAGTCCGTTCAGCAGCACGATCATTGCAGGAGGTCCCCAGCATAGAATCTCTTCCTCGCGCTTGCTTTTTTCACTCAGTGGCATTTCCTCATTAGGTTTGCAGCGCGAGTGGATCTGGCTCCTCAATTTAAACACACAAACAGTTCCCCGTTCTGGAGCTTGACCCTACAGAGTGGCCTCACAAAATAGGCACGGAGCAGCCCATTATTTCACCACGAAAGCAACACAACGTGAGGCCCAATACTGCTGACAGGTCTTTATTTCAGGTTTAAAAGCAGCACCGATTCCTTTCACCAACGTGTCGGCGCTCTGCCTTGATCACGGTAAGGAATCTATTGGAAGCAGGTGTGCCCTGGAGCGCTTTTTAAAACAAATGAGTACATCACATGACTGTGGTTACATTCCTACAGGTCCCATAGTGCACTGTGAAAAGTGTTTGCCTTTCTGCTGGAATTCCTCCGATTTTCTTTCATCCAAGTGGAATTAATTTTCAACATCACAGGCACAGTTCATTAGAGGGCATTCCTGGAAAAGTCAGATGTATTGGAAGCAAAGTGAAATACTTAGCATTTTTTCACCAACTTGAACAAAAGTCCGTTCAGCAGCACGATCATTGCAGGACGTCCCCAGCATAGAATCTCTTCCTCGCGCTTGCTTTTTTCACTCAGTGGCATTTCCTCATTAGGTTTGCAGCGCGAGTGGATCTGGCTCCTCAATTTAAACACGCAAACAGTTCCCCGTTCTGGAGCTTGACCCTACAGAGTGGCCTCACAAAATAGGCACGGAGCAGCCCATTATTTCACCACGAAAGCAACACAACGTGAGGCCCAATACTGCTGACAGGTCTTTATTTCAGGTTTAAAAGCAGCACCGATTCCTTTCACCAACGTTTCGGCGCTCTGCCTTGATCACGGTAAGGAATCTATTGGAAGCAGGTGTGCCCTGGCGCGCTTTTTAAAAAAAATTAGTACATCACATGACTGTGGTTACATTCCTACAGGTCCCATAGTGCACTGTGAAAAGTGTTTGCCTTTCTGCTGGAATTCCTCCGATTTTCTTTCATCCAAGTGGAATAAATTTTCAACATCACAGGCACAGTTCATTAGAGGGCATTCCTGGAAAAGTCAGATGTATTCGAAGCAAAGTTAAATACTTAGCATTTTTTCACCAACTTGAACAAAAGTCCGTTCAGCAGCACGATCATTGCAGGAGGTCCCCAGCATAGAATCTCTTCCTCGCGCTTGCTTTTTTCACTCAGTGGCATTTCCTCATTAGGTTTGCAGCGCGAGTGGATCTGGCTCCTCAATTTAAACACACAAACAGTTCCCCGTTCTGGAGCTTGACCCTACAGAGTGGCCTCACAAAATAGGCACGGAGCAGCCTATATATATAAATATATATATGCATACATACATACATACATATATATATATATATATATATATATATATATATATATATATATATATATATATATATATATATATAGTTCCACAATTGCCAAAGCTTTTAGGCTGCACTCTCCATCGGCACAATCAGGCAACAGTGCAGTCTGCAACTCCCTGGAAAATTAGATTGCCTTACGCGTTTCAAACAGAAGTTGTTCTTGATCACAGGCAGAGCGGCATCTAGATAAAAGGCAAGAAACTGCTGCTTTACATCTCCCTTTATTGCCTTCAGGTGTGGGCTCGTGATCTCACAGATATTTCACAGAAATGCATTTTGGGAACAGCAGTTTTACATCAGCCTCGTAGTTCGTAGTAAACCACAAAATGTCCACTCTAAATATATTTTCTCTCAATTTAGCCATTAGTGGGCTCAGCAGGAAAAGCAGAAAACGCTCTTCAAAGTGTTCAGCCAGCCTGATGGACTGAAATGGCTCACAGCGTCTGGAGCCTCAAGACTGCAAAAGCATATCGCAGCGGTGCAATCCCCATGGCATGGCTGCCGCGTTTCAACATTAAGTTCCACAATTGCCAAAGCTTTTAGGCTGCACTCTCCATCGGCACAATCAGGCAACAGTGCAGTCTGCAACTCCCTGGAAAATTAGATTGCCTTACGCGTTTCAAACAGAAGTTGTTCTTGATCACAGGCAGAGCGGCATCTAGATATAAGGCAAGAAACTGCTGCTTTACATCTCCCTTTATTGCCTTCAGGTGTGGGCTCGTGATCTCACAGATATTTCACAGAAATGCATTTTGGGAACAGCAGTTTTACATCAGCCTCGTAGTTCGTAGTAAACCACAAAATGTCCACTCTAAATATATTTTCTCTCAATTTAGCCATTAGTGGGCTCAGCAGGAAAAGCAGAAAACGCTGTTCAAAGTGTCCAGCCAGCCTGATGGACTGAAATGGCTCACAGCGTCTGGAGCCTCAAGACTGCAAAAGCATATCGCAGCGGTGCAGTCCCCACGGCATGGCTGCCGCGTTTCAACATTAAGTTCCACAATTGCCAAAGCTTTTAGGCTGCACTCTCCATCGGCACAATCAGGCATCAGTGCAGTCTGCACCTCCCTGGAAAATTAGATTGCCTTACGCGTTTCAAACAGAAGTTGTTCTTGATCACAGGCAGAGCGGCATCTAGATAAAAGGCAAGAAACTGCTGCTTTACATCTCCCTTTATTGCCTTCAGGTGTGGGCTCGTGATCTCACAGATATTTCACAGAAATGCATTTTGGGAACAGCAGTTTTACATCAGCCTCGTAGTTCGAAGTAAACCACAAAATGTCCACTCTAAATATATTTTCTCTCAATTTAGCCATTAGTGGGCTCAGCAGGAAAAGCAGAAAACGCTGTTCAAAGTGTTCAGCCAGCCTGATGGACTGAAATGGCTCACAGTGTCTGGAGCCTCAAGACTGCAAAAGCATATCGCAGAGGTGCAATCCCCACGGCATGGCTGCCACGTTTCAACATTAAGTTCCACAATTGCCAAAGCTTTTAGGCTGCACTCTCCATCGGCACAATCAGGCAACAGCGCAGTCTGCAACTCCCTGGAAAATTAGATTGCCTTACGCGTTTCAAACAGAAGTTGTTCTTGATCACAGGCAGAGCGGCATCTAGATAAAAGGCAAGAAACTGCTGCTTTACATCTCCCTTTATTGCCTTCAGGTGTGGGCTCGTGATCTCACAGATATTTCACAGAAATGCATTTTGGGAACAGCAGTTTTACATCAGCCTCGTAGTTCGTAGTAAACCACAAAATGTCCACTCTAAATATATTTTCTCTCAATTTAGCCATTAGTGGGCTCAGCAGGAAAAGCTGAAAACGCTGTTCAAAGTGTTCAGCCAGCCTGATGGACTGAAATGGCTCACAGCGTCTGGAGCCTCAAGACTGCAAAAGCATATCGCAGCGGTGCAATCCCCACGGCATGGCTGCCGCGTTTCAACATTAAGTTCCACAATTGCCAAAGCTTTTAGGCTGCACTCTCCATCGGCACAATCAGGCAACAGTGCAGTCTGCAACTCCCTGGAAAATTAGATTGTCTTACGCGTTTCAAACAGAAGTTGTTCTTGATCACAGGCAGAGCGGCATCTAGATAAAAGGCAAGAAACTGCTGCTTTACATCTCCCTTTATTGCCTTCAGGTGTGGGCTCGTGATCTCACAGATATTTCACAGAAATGCATTTTGGGAACAGCAGTTTTACATCAGCCTCGTAGTTCGAAGTAAACCACAAAATGTCCACTCTAAATATATTTTCTCTCAATTTAGCCATTAGTGGGCTCAGCAGGAAAAGCAGAAAACGCTGTTCAAAGTGTTCAGCAAGCCTGATGGACTGAAATGGCTCACAGCGACTGGAGCCTCAAGACTGCAAATTTTATTTTCATTTCCAAACGTTGTTAGTTAGCGAGTTTCTTTTTTCATGTAACATTTCATTGACACACGCCGAGTTAGCGAGGAGAGGAGAAATGCATCAACGTCGGCTTGGAAAACAAACCACAATTTTTTCAAGATAAAGGGAATCCCCTGAAGAAGGGCGTTATCGCTTGAAATGCATTGGGTTTGAAATATAAATAGCGAGAAAAACATTGCACAGAAAATGAAATGTTACATGAAAAAAGAAACTCGCTAACTAACAACGTTTGGAAATGAAAATAAAATTTGCAAACAATTAAACAAAAACAATTGAGTAATCATTTAAGGAAAATATAAAGGAGTGCAAGCTAGGAGTGAGTCCTGGCGCTCAGGAAACACATGTCAAAATCCGGTTTGAAGCACCCTGAACACGCTCAGCAGGGTAACCTACCTTTGCACCACCGACCTATGTGAAACAATTTACCACTCACGAAAAATCGATTGAAATAGAGTGCGTTTGTCCACATCACCAACATTTGAGACATATCATTTGGCAGACATGAAGCGAGCAGAATTCGGTTTATTTAACTTGGCAATTCAGGTCGACAGTATGACCCATATGCACTTAACCCTCAGTGTACTTTTTAAAATTATTGAGAGGTGGTTGATGCCATGTGATATTTATTAGTAATGGATGTATTGTATTAAGAGCTGCTTTTTGATTTTATGTCTCATTCATTTTCAGGATTTGTACAATTGCACAGTTTGCAAGTTATTCTTGTTTATTTGAACAGTTATTTAAATGTACAATCTGATTTTTAAGTATCTGCAGCTCGTGCAGTATTTTTACCATTTCTTTGCACTAAGCACTATAAATGTGGGATAGAAATGGCGTCCATCAGATTGATAAAGGCTGTTGAACAGCCGAAAACGTTCTCTCTTTCATCTGCAGGGTCACGAGGTACCCTTTTCATTAAAAGAAGCCGTAATCTTACAAGCTTAGTGTACGTGCCTTTTTTTCCTGCTGGAGCAAAGGCTTTTTTTTTCCTGCTGGAGCAAAGGGGTTTTGTGTATATATATATTACCTACTGGCGGTCGCCAGTAGGTAGTTATAGTTAGGACCTAGCTACCATAGGAATTCCGCAACATTCTATTGGGAATAACTTTGGCGCCGGTTGAGGAATTTGCGTGTAATTTTCCAAAATTTTGGCCAGCTCCGCTCCGCTCCTTCCCTGAAAGTTTCGGGGGGATTCATCAAGTGGGGGCTCAGAAAAAAGGGGGGTCCCAAAACGTGTTTTCCCCGTGCAATTTTCCATAGGACGTTCTGACACGGCTACAGCTCAAACCGCTGAACAGAAGTACGACAAACTTTGCGAAATTGTAGGGAATGGTACGCAGATGTGCCTTTGCTATATTTGGTGAAATCAGCTCCAGTGATTTTTATGAAAATTAACTTCAAAAGCACATATATATCTATAGGCGCGCTCCGAGGGCTCTCTGGTACGCGTACCGGGGAGCGCACTCGGCACGCTACGGGAGTGCGCGAGCGGAAAGCTGATTGGGTATTGGGATGTCTTTTAACATTCTAAACAAGGGGGAAATGTGTAAAAGGGGGCAGGGTACACCCCCCTGACCCCCTAGGTTTTTTGAGGTTAGCTTAGAAGGACCCTTAAGGGCAAAAAACCTTTTTTTTTGTTGCAATTTTCACAGGGTAAGCGCTGGGTGCGTTCCCATGTACGCTCTCCTGTACACGAAACCTGAGCGCACCACAGGGTAAAACAGTGAAAGAAAGTTTTAAATAAGAATTTGGATTGCTTAGAGGTAGGGTAGCTCGAGAAAGAGCTGTTGTGTTATGTGGGTGATTTAAGTACCTACAAGTAGGTACCGATGCAGAGTCTAAAATTCAAGAGAAAAACTCTGTTCTCCTCATCTGAGAAATGTACATCGTCTCCTCTGTAGATATCTTGCATGTTGTAATGCAAGTTATTGTGGTATATTGAACTCATACCATAGTCTCTCAGGAAAGCAGAAACAGATCCTTTTGGGACCTCCTGAGAAGGTCTTGGGGGTGAGGGGCACTCTACCCTGCTCCCTTTTCAAGTTTTGAAGTTCTACATTTTACTCTCTTCTGAAACTACACAAAATGGCGGCGATGGGGTGCATCAGAGACAGACAGTGAGAGAAAAGAGGCAAGAGATGAAGAAGAGATTTCAAATATACATTGGTAAAAATACAGTGGGAGAAGGGAAGTAAATATGAGTAAACTTACTATGTAACATAAAAATGTTGCACTCTATACTATAAGTATTACATTATACTACAATCACTTTGCTTTTACCTCATAATTAGAAATAAAAATGAATAATATGTCAACTAAATTTTAATTTGTAATTAATAATTTATTGTTGAGATTTTTCATAATTTAATAGAACTTGTAGCATGTCCTCATCTGGAATTTCATCTACAATCATATGATTAATGTCCTCATGAAAAGTATTTATTGATGTTTGTTGGAATTCTATTTTATCCAAACATTCAATGAATTCTTCGTCTAGAGATTGATCCAAAAATCTTTTAAGTCATCTCCTCTTTGTGATAAAATGGTGCTTTCAATATCCATGACATTTTCATTTTCAAGATATGTTGTTGTAATTTCAAAAGAAATTTCCTTGCTCTCCTCCATTTTAATTTCAAATTTCTTGCTGTAAAATGCAGAAAAAAGCAATCACTGTCATTTATCGTTTTTATAAATACATAATATAAAAGTAGCTTAATCAAGTATTTAGTTCTTTAAAATTAATTGGTAGTGTATAGTATGAGGCAGGAACTAGAAATATAAAGCACTGCATAGTCTTTCTTAATCCATAATTATAACAGAATGACTGTAAATAGCTAATAGAAAACCTTTTCCAAATTATCTTAAAGTGTACAACATAGTTCCTCTTACAAATTAACAACTCACATTTTTGTAAGTAGGAGAAGAGTTAAAACTGTGTAATTCCAAGTACAGAAATTGAGCACCCAAAATTCTTCTCAAAAGTACCTCAGACAGGAGTATCACAAAATGGCCGTGTTTTCCTCTCATTTAAGATATATACATAACCAATCATACTTCATCACATACAAATTTAAAACGTAAGTAACGTTTTGATTGGTTCTAATTTTCAATAGTTTCAAATGTGTTTTCCCGATGCAGTTTTCCATAGGATATTTAGACACGGCTACAGCCCGTACTGCTGAATGGAATTACACCAAACTTGGCAAAATGGTAGGGACTGGTACGTAGTAGGGCCTTTTCCATATTTGTTTAAAATTGCTCCAGTGTTTTTTACGAAAATTAACTTCAAAAACACATATATATATATCTATAGGCGCGCTCCGAGCGCTCACCGATACGCGTACCGGGGAGCGCACCCGGCGCGCTATGCGAGTGCGCGAGCGGAAAGGTGATTGGCTGTCGGATGTCTGTCAACATTCTAAACAGTCCGGAGAGTCCGCCATCTTGTGTCTCGGTAAAATCGAGACACCTGAGGTGAAAATAAAAAGGGGGAAATGATTAAAAGGGGGCAGGGTAGACACCCCCTGACCCCCTAGGTTTTCTGAGGTGGGCCTAGAAGGACCCTGAAGGGTAAAACAACTATTTATTTTTTTTCGCGGGGTAAGCGCTGGGTGCGTTTTCAGGTGCGCTCTCCGGTACGCGCACCCTGAGCGCACCATGGGGAAAAACAGTGTAAAAAAATAGAGTAAAAAAATAATTTAGAGTGCTTAGAGGTAAGTTAGCTCTGAAAAGCGATGTTGTGTTATGTGGGTGTTTTTTGTACCTACAAGTAGGTACCAATGCAGCGTCTCAAATTCAAGAGGAAGACTCTATTCCCTTCATCTGTAAAATGTACACCATCTCTCCTATAGATGCCTTGCATGTTGTAACGCAAGCTGTTGTGGTATATAGAACCCATACCATAGTCTCTGAGGAAAGCAGAAACAGATTTATTCACATGTTTCCTTCCTTTCTCAATCTGTGGACAAAATTGGTTGGAACAGTTCCATTTTTGCCTTTGGCATATATTAGAAAATACCAAGGCAGTTTTTGGAAAAAGTGACATCAATTGCCCAAAGATGTCCTTTAAAAGCATTTCCAGACCTACCCCAGTCAAAGTGCCCAGGTCATTGCCACCACAGTGCACAATTATGAGGTCAGGGTGTGGTAGATGCATAAAGGATTTTACCAATGGTATCAATTGGTGACTTCTCAATCCTCTTTGTCCAATCCACACAATGTCCACATTTGGTAAATCAAGGTTGCAGAAATAGCACTCTTGCTGCGCTCTCGGGTGAGCTTACCGGTGCGCGCACCCTGAGTGCTCCAAGACAAAATGATTTAAAAAAAACCTACATAAAAAATACATTGGAAAACAATTTTGGGGAGAAAAAAAATAATAATAATTATTAGTTAAAAAAACAGCTAATAAAAATAATTCAGTTTAAAAATCGTAGGTTACAAACTCGACATACAAAGGAATTCACTTTTAAAAAACCTTTGAAATTCACGTGAAAAAACCGTAGGTTTCACAATCGTTATAGTTAGGAATTAGCATTTAAAAAACCTTTGAAATTCACTGAAAAAACCATAGGTTTCACATTTGTTATAGTTAGGAATTAGCATTTAAAAAACCTTTGAAATTCACTGAAAAAACCATAGGTTTCACACCAGTTATAGTTAGCTGAACATTTTACTCATACAAAACCATTGAAATTCCCACGTTATAGTTAGTTGGACTCACTATAACTCGCGCGCCCGCAATCCACTGCTGATGATGTCACATATTACATCATTCATGACATGGTCAGTGACATCACTGATGACATCTCAAATGACATCACTGATGACATCATCCATGTGATAATATAATGCACCTCCTCACACTCTAATCTAACCTTTGATACATCCAATGTTGAATACAGACTACCATTCCTGAAACCATTGACACACCAATACTAGTTACTACATACACACTCACTGATTCCTAAGTCTACACACACATCCACTCATTCACCCATACAATCACTCATACATACAGTCACTCATCAATACAACACAATCATACGCACTCATACACCTATGCAGACACTGACACACTGCCACTCATCCATGGAGTTACTCACAAACCTAGTCAGTCATGCAAAGAATCAATCACACTCCCATTTCCTCATCTATACAGTTATACACACATAACCTTACTTATTCAAACACATACTAGCACATACTTACTCTCTTTTACAATCACTGATACAAGTACACATTGATCCATACAGTCACTTATGCAATCACAGACTCTCATGTATAGTCATTGATGTATGCCAACTCTCACATGCACTGTGTTTTACATATGTACTTACTTGGACATGTAGCACTGAGATATCCATTCACTCACCAACACATCCATGCACACAGTCAACCGCCCATACAGCTGTTTCCACATGCACTATTGAGCCCATACACCAAGTGAATCAACTGCTCACACATCTATACACAGAGTCACACACCTCCCAGCCACTCCCACACACACTCACCCTCACATACAAATACTTGGGCAACCAATCAATAACCCATATAGCCACAGATATAGCTACTAATCAACACATGCAACACCTTACACAACAACAGACATAATGATGCACACATACAGACAGTTTAGTCACTAACCCATGCATTCAGTAAGACACATTTAATCACTCACTCATACAGTCAGTCATGCACCAACTAAATCCTTCATCCAGACACTTATACACCCACTCATTCTTGAGCATGTAAAACATATTTAAACTTTAGAGTAACACACAAATGATGTATAGAACTTTACAGAAACACATAGACACTGGATGATGTCATCAGTGATGTCATCAGTGATGCCATTTGAGATGTCATCAGTGATGTCATCAGTGATGTCACTGACCATGTCATGAATGATGTAATATGTGACATCATCAGCAGTGGATTGCGGGCGCGCGAGTTATAGTGAGTCCAACTAACTATAACGTGGGATTTCAATGGTTTTGTATGAGTAAAATGTTCAGCTAACTATAACTGGTGTGAAACCTATGTTTTTTTCAGTGAATTTCAAAGGTTTTTTAAATGCTAATTCCTAACTATAACAAATATGAAACCTATGTTTTTGCAGGGAATTTCAAAGGTCTTTTAAATGCTAATTCCAACTATAATGATTGTGAAACCTATGGTTTTTTCAGTGAATATATATATATGGTGTACTTCACAGCATATAAGAATAAGGCACTTTAAACTGCATTTCACTGTGATCAAGGGCATCCGCCCGAAACGAGTCAGTCCGCTGCGTGCTTCTTGAAACTGGTGCAATAAAACATCTTGCCTTACTTTGGGATTCGCTGGTCTTTGTTCGCCACTGGTTGGAGGTTCAAGATCGTTTGTTTGGATATATGTATATATATATATATATATATATATATATATATATATATATATATATATATATATATATATATATATATATATATATTTTGTTTTTTTTATATGCTAAATAATTCAAACATTTAATTTTAATTTCGTGAATAGTAAACACAGCATAATGGATAAGTTTCTCCCTATATGTGTTTTATTATGCTACATCATGCACAAACACCACTACAAGATGGCCGCCATACTTTGACTTTTGTCCTTTGTTGATGTTTTTCACTTAGTAATTACGTGTGTAATATTATGTTTTTTTGAAACTTTATTTATGGTTGTTTGAAACAACACTCAACTACCTGTGATCAAGGCGACTGGTTCGCTGAAACACGTTGGGCTGTTTCATGTACCTGTGTGTGGAACTGATATGAATTAAATACTACCTTGGCGAGCACACCCGACTGTCCGAGTGATTAATGTGCCACCTGAAGTGGAGTGCATCGGCACAGTCCTCACTGTGCTTTGTGAACCGTAGTATATATATACATATATATATATATATATATATATATATATATATATATATATATATATATATATATATATATATATACGCGGAAACTCCAAACACCACTTCCGAGTCGAATGGGAGTCAGACCGGCGAGGAAACATAGGAGACGGACCACCAAATGCGCTTCACAGGATCTTTATTTGCAGAGAAGCTGGTAGGCAAGAGGGCACTTTTTTTTTTTTTTTGCACTTCACAGGATCTTTATTTGCAGAGAAGCCGGTAGGCAAGAGGGCACTACGCGTTTCAGGCTTGAAAAGCCCTTGTTCACATGCAAGTGAGCCAGTTTGAGTTTTTTAATTTTATAATGCAGTGCACACCCAATTAGCCCGCCCAGTCACGTGTTGTTAGGTTTGCATAAACATGAAAGACATACTCCTCCTGTCTTAAGGAGAGTGGTGCTGCATATCACATTTTCCTTTTAACATTTCATTTCTATATTTTACAAGTAGTATATGATTCGAATTTTAACGAACGCTATAAATACAATGAAATGTCACATTTTGAAAAAGGAAAACATGCAGTTTCACAAATGTTATTAGACATGGTATCACACAATTGATTTCAGGATAAATCCTTTTGGAAAAAACCATAAAATATCTACATAATGTATTGACAGTGACTGGGGGATTTAAGGATTATTCAAAGTGCCAATATATGCAATTTAGACTGGTTCCAAGCCTGTGTCAAGTGGAGTGTATTAAAGTGCATAGGGAAATAAGTGGAATGGGAATAAAGTGCTAAATCCACATATTGCAAAGTATCCTGTGTATTCATTGCATAAATGCAAGCAATAAGAGATAGGACCCTGTTCTTCTATATATCTCATAAAATACTGTAAAAACATTTGATATTTGATAAAACTACAATATGTAAAATTCATTATCGCTAAAAACACCCAGTGTCAAATACAGTGCTAAAAAATATACAAAATTTGGATAAAAAGTGTATACAAAATATTATATGACAATATTTACAAAATTCAGAGAAGGTAAGGAGTTACTTCTATCAATAGTAGAATGGCCAACAAGGAACTTGACTGGCCAAACTAATGGCTGGTTACATAGGCACCATTATTGATCACCTGGACTAGAGTATTTGGTTCACTAGATAACAGGGAACCTGACTATCTAGAGGGAAGGACAACAGGATTTCATGAATGTATCCAGGACTCAATGTTGTAAATGGGGGGCATGTCACTCTCTCTGTATATATATATATATATATATATATATATATATATATATATATATATATATATATATATATATATATATATATATATATATATATATATATATATATATATATATATATATATATATATAATATATATGTATACATATATATATATAATATAAAATCTCTCTCTCTCTCTGTATATATATATATATATATATATATATATATATATATATGTATATATATATATATATACAGAGAGAGAGAGAGATTTTATATATTATATATATATATGTATACATATATATAACACATATAAATATATATATATATATATATATATATATATATATATATATATATATATATACAGATCATTCTACATTGTTGCTGGAGTGAAGTTAACGTTAAAATTAAATTGCTGGTATGCTTATAAACTAAAATCATAACACCACTGAAAAAATCGTAATGTATGCAATCCATAACTCGCACAACAGCCATGCAACCCATATCTCATACAAATTCAGTGATCATATATGTAGTCTAGGCAAAATCATCCCTGAAGCAGAAAATTAACTGACACTTTAACAAAAGCACTAGCATTTAAGAACTCTTACTTCTCTTCAGAAAAAATCTAAAAACTGTGTTGTTTAAACAAGCATGGAGTAGCTCTTAGGTGCACAGCTGGTTTCAAGTGAATGCAACATCTCATCACGCAACATCTTTCACGTAAATCTGGACAGACAGCGCTTAGAGACCCCTGTGGTTATAACGCGCCATACAAATTAAATAAATAAATAAATAAAATAAATAAACTTTCCTTTTCTGAAATTCATGGCCAACACCTGATAAGAAGTTATTTATAGCAGTATATTTATATAGTAAATACTAGAGTTCAGTACATTAGAGCTGGTATTGATCTGCGAGTATGCACACATTTTGAAACGAACTTACATTAAAGGGTGTCCAATATTTATTTGTAATAAAACACAAGTGGGCTATTGAAACCGACTTTGACAGGGCTTTTCATGACAGTGGGTGGGAGAAAGTGTTAGAATACCCCAGGAAAATATCCTAAAATGCCAGGCGGCAGTATCTTCAATACAACCAAATTGCACAGTGCAAAATATATCCTGGTAGGACAGTGACCTGCCACCCCTGCCACTCTGAATGGGTGATATGCTGCATATGATGGTGAAATGTCCCATAGTAGAATGATTCTGGCGGGTGTTGGTACTCACATTGAGGGTACGAGCGTGACTATGGATGCCTGTATTTTGGGCCTAGCTCCCTGCCCCAAGATAGGAAAGGCAATTATGACATTTGCCAACCTGCTGCTGACACTGCCCAAGCACCCTATGCCATGCATTGGAAGGCCAGCTCAGGTGGTACACTACTGTGGCAAAATGTGCAGCCATCAAGATCATGGTATTGGACAAAGGAAAAAAATTACAGTTGGTAGGAAATGTGACGAAGTTGCAGCCTCCTTTACGAGGGGGATTAAGATTGAGGACGAACCACCCTGGGCTCTTTACAGGGAAATCTACAGCCTAAACAGACACGCACACTTGTATAGTGACCATGGAATACATACGTGTCCTGTACCAGGCTCAATATTTGATGGGCCCAAGTGGACCCAATGGTGAGGTCTCCTTAGAACCCTCAAATACTCGTAGAATAGGCGCAGTAATCCTTGCCCCGTTCCCTGCTGACCATGCGCACTTGCTGGTGGCACCCTATGAAAGCTAACACCACGCACTCAGAAATGGTCCATATACAGTCCAGATTGGAGGGATTAATATTGTTTTGAATTTATAGAGATAGTAAGGCAATAATGATCGGCCCTGAGATGAGTAAGAGTGCACACTTTTGATATAGCTGCAGTAAGAGAAAATAAGATGTCCACACTGAAAGTGCACACTTGGCTTTGGTTAACACAAGATGGGTTAAAATAGATGACAAACTTAGGTTTCAAATGTATTATTAAAGTACATCTTGGTGGTGAAATTCCAGGATGCATGTTTGAAACTAAACCTGTTGTTATATTTAAAAGGACAATAAAAAGGTGCTTAAAACACACACAAGTGGACCATTTATGTGTTTGTTTCCAAAGTACAACTGTCCATATATTCTATATATCTATAACATGTCTCTGTTCTTCATCAGAGGGAGCAAGAAGCCAAGTACTGAAAAGAGGAGGCAGTGATGGCAAATGTTTGACCATTGATTGTAAGGAATAAAGAACCCCTGCCATACATAACAAGCACCAGCAAAACAAATAGCATTGGTTTTCCATATGTGAACTTTGTCTTCATTGATTGTCAAGCTTGAATGTGTGAGTGTGTGGAGGAGTGTGTAGGTGAGTCACAGAATGTATCAATAGTTGAATGAACGGATGGATGAGTTGAATGCATAGATATCAACAATTGCCCCCATGATGTCTGGGTATGGATTATGCAAAAGTGGAAACTAACATACCAAGTATGTGAGAGCCAGCACTAGTCCAGGTCAGTACCTTCACATCAAGGATTCCCATAAAAGGCCAAGAATAAGAACCATTATGGCATGGCCAACATTAGCCAAACTGCATAGCATTATGCTATGGGCGTCCATATTAGACGTTGATTAAACCATAATGTAATGGGCCAGCATTAAAAAAGTGGTAGGCACCCCCACTCATGCATGCTTGCGCTTCTTTTATTTGAATGGGAGGGTACCTGCACTTCTAAGCACTGCTGCAATGCATTTAATGGGAGAGTACTTGGACTTCTCATGAGCAAACAAGAACTCTAAATAATGAGTACCTGCAGTTCTATATTTCCAATTAAAGCACTGGTTCTAGGATACTGGGCTGCTGTCTTTATTAACAAAACATGGAATGAAATCTAGAAAATACTGGCACATAAGAAGCCATTCCATCTGACATCATCCCAGAGTTCACATACATATCCAGTCGGTGGCAGGGTAGAGTGAAAGTGCAGCTCTCAAGAATCACTTCTAATATGCCTGTTCAACATAAAGTGTGACTCTATGCAGGGTATGTGGTGAGCAAAGATTGTAGAAATACAATAATTTAGTTTAATATGGTGTGTGCATAAACGGAAGTTACACGAAATAGCTGGGTTTCAGCATATCTTATACCAGACATCCGATCGTCATGAAACTTTGGGAAGTTGTTGAGTACACTTCCGCAAAGGTTTCTGGCAAAAAAAAATAATAATAATAATTTGTTAAATATCGGCCCCCCAAGGCCCCCAGGGCCTTCATAATCTTTCCAATACTGAATGTTTACAGTTTACGGTGCGACTCACTTTTGCAATGACCATCAACAAAGCACAAGGACAATCGCTGCAAGTGTATGGACTTCCACCATAACCTCCAAAGCTTGAGAGGCAATGAAGCACTTATCAGCGAGGTACAGCCTAGATGACACTCCTGCCACACAGTGCCTTCAGAGCAGGATTAAGACCTTTAGAGGCCCTAAGCACTTAAAAGATTTTGGCTATACCATGTATATCTAATTCAAAATATAACCAATAATAAACCGTAAAATTTATATTTTTTAAATGAAACAAAACCTACAGTTAAAGGTAAATGTTTTTTGTGTCTACTTTCACTTTATATGTTCAGCTGCACCACTTTCAGTTTTGCGCCAAATGGTCCATGGTAACTCTGGCAATGGAAAATTCCTGTGGTGCTCCCCTTCCCTTGATGCCCTAGGCATGTGCTTATTTTTGCATAATGTTAATCCAGGCCAGAGTTCCTCTGAAAAAACAACCCTTCATGAACGCCAGGATGTGGTGGTATGGAGATGTTCCTTGACTCATGGCCTACACCGCTCAGACAGCTGCATGGTTAAATGTTTCAAAAGTCTATGGGGTCATGCGGTGACCAGAGAGGACTCCTTTGCCGTGTCTAGGTTTGCTTATCTCCATGTTGGAGTCTACAATTGCTTACTTATGAAACGGTAGGTAAAGTAATAAAACTCCATTTGTCATGACAATCACTTGGAACAATGAATGACTGTAGTGTGGGCAGGAAAAAATACGAATGACACTTCCATCAAGAAATGACCAAAAGAGGTGGACCCAATGCCCATCTCTGAATATTTACTATATGCTCATGACATTAGCTGTGGCAGACAAAGCAGTTTTGAGCCAAGCTTAAAAGGATATTGCAAGCTACTTTCCATGATCCTATACAGAATGCTGGCCAAGGGCTAACCAGCATGTGTTGGTCACAGTACCTCTCTGTGAATAATAATAGCCTGTTAGGATATGGTAAACCATGTTTTTTTTAGGAAGGACCAGCTAATTCTTATTTGGTAATACATTAGATAAAGAGAGGTACTTGAATGTGTTCCTCTATATAATTATTACTGCATTTTCTATATTGGTATCATCTCCTTTACAAGCCCATAATTCATACAAAAAACTCACTTCGGCATATTTTTGTTCAGTACCTTGTTGCAATGTCTCTCAGGCAATATTCTTGACTCTGTCAGGAGTGATTTCGCAGGCAGTGTAGCCTCCAACCCCAATATTCATCTCCTTTGGCTATGTCCAGCATGTCACTGAACACCTAATGGGGCCTTGGACCTCTTGGCCAACAGTTCTTACATAATATTAATTCACTTTGTCAATTTCAGTAGAAAATTTAACTTTTTTATACACCTGTAACTTTCCCTTTGACGGCCTGCGCACAATTTCTTGAGTTCAAACGTAAGCTGACATACATTGTTCATAGTAGGTTTCATACGGATCCACCGAACAGGGCAAAGGTTAGAAATTCATGTTCTGTAGCTGCAGCAATGCCAGTACCTACAATTACCAAATGGGTCAGAGGACAGGGCTTCACCCTATGTGCCTTACATACTGGTTGAGACTGCAGGTTGGATTTATCTTTAGGGTAGGGGAATGATAATGGATATAGGGCACAAAATTATATTAGCCCCATGCCATCCTAAATTTGCTATGGAAGAAAATGTGTTTTGTTTATTGGCTAATTGTAATCTCCTCAGCTAAACACAGCCATTTACTTCGGGGATAGGAGTTTTTTTCCACTACTCTGGAGAACCAGTTCTTTATTTGTAAAATAATAAGTGCTGATACCCAAAGCTTCACTCAGAAGCCCGTGGCTGGCACTACAGATAGTCAGGGTGCCAACTATCAAGGCAGTGTAGTCTTGAGTCCACCTCAGAACTCTTTCATCCACAGTAGATTCACCCTGCCTCTTCATCTCGATCTTCCAGGTTCTTTTTCTTCTTTCTTTGTCCCTGTTTATCCTTCTCTTACTCCTTTTTTTGTGTTTTTATCTCTCTTGGTCTGGGCCAAAGTCTGTTGTAGAAAAATAAGTGCTGGTCTCCAATAAATGTAACTTTAAACTATAGGGGTTACGTTCGTTTCGGGGGCCCGGTAGGATGAATGTTTGTGGAGAAATGCCATTTGCTAAGTGGAGCTTGAAGAATATCGCCTAAATTTCCATCAGGAAGTCATAACCTGTTAAGAAGAGCCAGAAACTCCCCTGAAAAAGGATTACAACATTCACAAGGTGGAATGTAAAGCCCTCAATGAAGTATTTGTGCTCAATTTAAATCGCAAATAAGGATACAAGGTGGGAGTCATTGCAAGTAAACACAAAGACTCCAGAGTCTAAGAGGATACTATTAGGAGATTGAATTTCAGCAAAGAAGATAAGATTACACCGTGGTCTAAGGAGGAGGATTGGAAACGCGTCGGCATGCTTATATTTTGCCTGCGAGGGATCCACATTAATTGAAGCTCTAGAGAGGGTGCCACTACATGAAATATACCCCGAGAGCAAATCACTTCCAGAGAAAGTTGTCCCTGCAGTATACCTGTTTGAAGCGCTTAACGAACTGAACAATTCTCAATGTCATAGCGCCTACAGGCATTGTTTGAATCACTGACTGCTGTAATTGTTTGAATTGTCGTTATGTTTAAGTTTTTGATTTGTCCTGTTTTTTATGTGTTTATTAACATTTATTCATAAGGAATGTATAAATGAATGGAATGTGTATTATTTTCATGCTTCAAAAAATGAAAGGATGTTTGAAATTAAGTTGAATTAATAAGACTGCGAAAGTAAAATGCAATGACGTGATGCGTTGTATTTCTAAATCTGCATGAGTAACTAGCAGTTCCAAAACTGGTGGCCAGGTAATTCTTTTTGAAAAAAAAAAAGGTCTCCAATTAATGAGCAGTGGCGTAGCTAGAGCTTGTGGCGGCCGGCGCTATCTCTCAGATTGCCGCCCCTGGGTTTGGGGGGGATGCTGGAGAAAAAGGACAGCACGCACTTGAAAGAGGTCCGAGAGACACGTAGTATACCCGCTAATCGTTACCTCGATCATGCAAGTTACATGCACATACATGACACGGTCCAAGGCTACACAGTTGAATACACCGGTGACCGGCAGTTCTAAGGAGAACACACAGACTGCATGATCTATCTGGGGACTCAGAAAAACCACATGTAACATGAGGTGTGATGAGAAGGCAGGGTACAGTGCTGCATGGTAATTGTTACTTCAATGCTGCACACTGGAGAACTGAATGTCAGCCTTGGATACCTGGAGAATGTGAGAAGGTGCAATTGTAAGAGCACTTTTCAAAAACTTCAAATAAATAAGAGTTATTGGAACCTGAAGCATTACTACAATAACAGTAAATTGGCTTGTTTTGCAAATTAAATAACACATTCTATAATTACTCACAGAGTGCGCTGGTTATCGACCTTGAAAGGATGAAAGGCTAAGATCCACTTTACTGCGATTCAAACTTCTGACCTGCAGGTAAAACTAGAGGTCTTAACTTGCTGGGCCATCTTGCTGGCTGCTGACATATTACCACTCTCCACCCACTCCTTCCGCATCAAAGTGCAGCGCGTGCACATTTTGAAACATAACTAATCAGTTCAGAAAGAAGTGTGGAGGAGCTATTCAGCTTCACAGTCCTGCAGCTTTTATATTACCAAGGAGAGAGAACGCACAGATTGGCTCCACCTTCAGGGGCTGGAGCCTATTTCTGCTGCTAAATTAACTGGGGTAAGGTGCCACCCGGTGTTAGTCAGAGATTTCAACTCAAGTCTATAATGGTTTTGGATATTCGTGCCGAAGAAAGACGCAGTGCCTGCGCCACTAAAACATTTTAGAAATGCAGTTCTCCAACCTCACAAGCGGGCGGTGGGGAGGGCAAAAGTTTAAGCATTATCCAAATTTCACAGGCACTTTTGTACAATGCGAGGCAGTTTTACAAAAGTGCTGATACTGTGATTTTTTTTTGCAATCATGACATCCTGAAGTGTTTGATTTACACCTTAAACAATAAGCATGCTAAATATATTCATCAGTTTCTATGCAATGGTAAATGCAATTCATCCCAAAAGTTTCAAACAGACAGTTTACGTGGCATTTAATCATTTTTCTATGAAATCACATACAAACCTGTGGAGCAGGTAGGCACAGACTATGTCTGGTGCTTTGAAGAGACAACCATTGTCCCTTGGTGCTGTGTGTCTGTGAAAGCATGCAGAACTTCCACAGATCGCACCCAATGATGGCTCTCTGTGATCTCATTTCCAAGCAATCAACTGGCCTCAGGTCATCTACTGCATGCATTAGCGGGGCTGTGAAACAGTGGAGGTCTGTAGCCAATCAGTTCATGGGCTGTCCAGACAGTGCAGCACACGTAAAAAATTATTTAAAGATGGTATGCACCTACCACATGTTTACTGCAGAATGTGTAACGTCATGCTGTATGGTTGCTAGATATCACAGCTCAACACTGACACACAGGTTCACCATAAACCCATGGCCAGTTTAATTCAAGAAACTAAAGAAGCTATAAACATACCACAAACACACCCTCCTTCACCCCCGCTCAGTGGAGTGAGAATACGGAAGCACATTGGAACAACTGTGCCTATAGCAGAACTCACAAAACTTGCGTACTTTTACATCACTTACTTCTTGCGCCCGGCGTTCTCAGAAAGTGCCGTGGACCCTTCATCTGGGCTCTTCTGCCCTGCCCTGCCCTGCCCTGTTCTGCCCTGCCTGTAGTCCACATCCCCGATCAATTAACTGCTTCGAGCCTAGGGCGGGACATCGCTTTACCTCTCGCAGATTTGTATTGTGTCTCTCTGCCTGCAGCTCTGTCGGCCTGCCACCACCTGACGCGTCCGCCCGGCGCGAAGAAGCTCGTGCAACGTCACGGGCCTATGCTAGGGTGGTGGTGGCGTGCGTGCGCTGCACGCTGCAGGGAGCAATTACAAGCAGCAGGTGGCGATGCGCATAAGCTTGCACTTTAACCACATCGCTGCTGTGGTTATTTTTCCCCTGTGCTGGAAATTGCCATTTTGCTGGTGTCATGACGAGCTCAGCTCGTCATCAGCACAGCTCAACTGTGCCTCATGACGAGCTGAGCTCGTCATGAGCATGGAAGGGGTTAAACAAGACCGCGCCACGGCACGGGTGGCCCGTTGCGGCGGCCTTTAAAATTTATTTGGGGACACTGACACTACTAGTGTCCCCAAAAATAGTGCTGCCTGGGGCGGACCGCGCCCCCCCCCCTTCTCCCCCCTAGCTACGCCCCTGTAAATGAGTGCTTGTGGACTCCACCTGCAGCCACCGGCTCCATTTAAGCACTGACCCATACGTTTTTGGCATGATCTGCCCAGTGGGGCCGCAGGACTGGTCAGCACTCCTCCCCACTCTTAGATTCAGCAGTCGCGTGCGACAAACGCAGGGGCCACCACGGGTGGCCTATGGCCTAGCTACTGGTCCTGCCTATTGCCCCTCCATCCCAGGCACCTCTAGGAGCCCTGAAATATTTTTTCAGTAAGATATCAGCTCACTTGTAGCAGTCCCTGAACATCCTGTTGCATCACATAACTTCACCTTTGAATAACCAATGAGATTCCACGTCCATTTAAGTTCTTACCCCACCCGGAACCTTATCATCAGAAAACTATAAAATCAATGCTTAGAAGTCTTCTAATGTCTGGATAAAAATTCTATTTTTTTCAAAAATCTATTAAGTTTATGGACATCAAATTTATAGAAGAAATCTGAAAAAGTGAGCTTTATGTGTATGCCAAGTTTTTGGAGTCTTTCCATGTAGCAGTTTTTTGCTGTGCAAATTCCAAAACTGACTACAAGCGTTGAAAAAGTAGAAATCGCATTTTCGAAACCCCTTATAACTTTGTAGCCCTTGTTGAACATTATGCAGGAAACTTTCAAGCAAGAGCGTTGCCATCACTTAGGCAGCAGGTGTGACACCAGGGCTCGGCGATGTGAGGGGCTCACTTCTCCCAAATACTGTGCTATTCATCCATTTCCGATTCTTGTGACATTTACAAATTGCTGGCCATCCGGCTTCCCAGTTTCTGATGTCATCTGAAACAATGGCAAAAGAGTAATTGTAGGAAGGTGGATATCTGACTATGGTTACCCCCAAACTTTTTGCCTGGTGTTTAGCTGGTTTTTGACTTAGTTGGCCTGGGATCCTGCTATTCAGGGCCCCAGGCTGATTGCTCTCTCCTTAAAATGGACTCCATGTACCTTAGGTGCATAACACAATTGGAATTGGTTCACCTTATAGGCCCCTGTAACAGTGTACCATAGGTACCCAGGGCATAGGTGTAGCCAAGGCCTACCCGGGGCTGCAGCACGTATTGTGCCACCCCTGGCCTGGCCTCCATATTTGACACAACTGGCTGATCACTCAGCTGGGGTAAGTCGGTGTAACCACCTCTTACTTAGGTACAGTATGTCTGTGCCTAACCCTAAACTGGACACATATGTTCCTATCAGCCACTCCTATGGAAGGCCTCATCAATCCTGGAGGCAGAGTGCTTGGAAATATGTGAGATGGTGCTCTAGCATGAGCTGAGCCTGTCTGCAGCTGTCGGGAACCACTCCCTAAGCTGTTCCGGGATATTGCCATACCATATACTCTTAAGTGCATTATAATCCTCGCGGTTAAATGCTATCTTTGGTTTGGCTTTATCAAAACATGTCGAGTAAGGTGTCATACGAATTGGAATACTATCCCCTCGCCAATTCTGGCGACGGGGATAGCATTCCACCCTTCTAGAGGGACACGACATGTGTGTAGCCTTAACCCCGGTTAAAGTTAAACAGAGCCTCAGCTCCACAAAATGGACGCTGCCACCACAGACACAAGTCTGGCCTCCTGCTGCTGACCGAAACTCGGCAGATGGTGGCCTGGACAAAGGGTTTCCTGCCTTGGGAGGTGCGAGCACCACCCCAGACAGGATTTTGTGTATTGGGTAGGACAGGGCTGGATAGAATCAGACATGCCCGGGGCACACAAGGTGTCCCCGTGCATAGGCCAGCCCAAACCGGTTCTGGGGCCTTCCAGCCCCAGTCCTGGCGCGGAGCTGGACAAAGGAAAGGGGGTGTAACCGCCCCCCTTCCTGGTTCCTCCCAGAGGAGGGACCTAGTAGGTGATCCACCCCCTAGATTGGAATAAGAGGGGGAGCAGTGCCATTGCACAGCAGATCATCCCGAAATCAACTTAAAACTAAGAAGAAGACTGGACTTCGACATTCTGCTGCACAGAAGACTGAAGAAGAATCTCCCTTGTGGCCAAGGAGTGACCACCCTGTGAACACAGGCACCAACCAGCAACTCGACGTCTGCTTTGCCGCCGCCTCCCGCCGGAGACCGAGCCCAGAGCCCGACAAGAACCAGACTCCCAGACCTCTCAGAGCCCGATCCACAGTCCCTGCAAAGAAGGGACCCGTGGAGGCACCGAGTGACGTGGGACCGGACCTCTTGAAAGACACCCGAAAAGCTGACTGCGCAGCTTCTGAGGCATCCTCGACGTTGTGCTTTGGGGATTGAGAACCCCCACCACCGAGCAGCCCTTGCACCGAAGATCAGCCCTCCAGCATCTCCACGATCTGCGTGGGGCCCTTTTGCACTGTGCCACTCGACGCGCCATCCCGGCCACTAGCCACGCGGCCAGCGGCCATCTTGGCGACGAACCCGAAGATTTAAACAGCAGGTCTGGTTGCTCCAGACCTACCCAAGCTCCTGTGAAAAGGAGCACCCGCTCTGACCTTGCTGGTCCGAGTGAACAGCATCTTTCGACTTCTGCGTGGCTTGCATTTGCCAAGGCCTGTTTGCTCCGATCAGGTCGCCGACATCGCCAACAGCGAGAAGCCTACGTGGGACAGCTCGTGACCGACTCCTGGACGTCCTCGACCCCGGGTATCCACGTGGCTGCAGAAAGAAGCTACCCGACAACGCCTGTTTGCACCCGACATCGCCTGGTTCCAATCTGGTTCCACGGTAGTCACTGGCTAGTGACTTTGAACACTGTCCCCTCTGCTTTCAGGTCTTCAACTCTTCAGATCCACCCTTGGATCCACCGGAACTCTTCTCATCGAGTCGCCTGCAGCCTCTTCAGCTCCAAGCACCATCGACCAGCGTGACGAAACCCGACACATCTTCGACCCTGTGCACCCGCTTCCTGTGGGTGAGGTAACTCAGCTCCGCCGGTGCTCCTGCACTGGTACACATCCCAAGGGCCTGTGTTTTAAGTTTCAGCTCCGTAGGTCACTCGGAAGGTTCCTAACTTTCTAACTTTGTACTTTTTACGCACCATAGACTTTGTATTGGAAAGTGCGTGCACTTTGAACACTGCACCCGAGTCCCGTGGGCCTCTCCCGACTTAGTTAACTCCAGTCTCGAATAGCTCCAGCGATTCCCAAGGCCCTAGGTCTCTTCACGTTCCTATTGGTATCTCTTATACCACTTTCTTAGTATATGGTTTAGGTGGCCCCTAGGGCTCATCCATATTGTGCAACTTTTGTGTATTTTAAACTGTCTTGTGATTTAACGCTTGTGCTTCTGTGCTCATAAAGAGTCCAGGGGATTTTAAGAGTTAATAAATCAATATATATTTTCAATATATATCTGTGTGGTGTCCCTTTCATTTGGTATTCAAGGGGGTTGTGTATGGTATAACAGCTGGCTTCACATGCCTTTCAGAGTTTAGCCTAAGACTGCTTTGTCCACGTTACCACTAGGATAACTGGTCTACAAGGTTGAATTACAACCATCATCATAAGGGTTGCTTGGCATGGTACAAAGTGATCACTAGAACTAGTGAGCATTATATACCAGGCCAACTTCTCACATTGGTGAGCAGCGGATTGGGATCTGAGCTTGCTGTTGTTTTACCATTACAATCTTTGAGATTATCATTTGAAAGATCATACAGGTACCTGCTAGGTACATATAAAACAAGACTAGTATACTTAAGTTCTACTGAACTTAGTTGTTGTAGAGCAAAGGGAGTAGCACACCCTAGCTACAACTACTAGATAGGTTTAGTAGGTAAACACCAGTGTAGGTAGATTGCAACACATCCACCCACACTAGAGCAATGTCTGGAACAGAGGGGTCCAGTGGACTTACTCCTGTTGAGAGTGACCCCCCAAGGGCACCATCCCAGTTTGCTATTTTTCCTTTTAAGGAACTAAGACAGCTTTGTGTCTTAAGGGGTCTGAAGACAGGGCCTTCCCCTACTGCAGACCACCTAAGAGAGCTTTTGGATCAGTCTGAAGCTCTAAAGACCTCTAAAGCAAACCCCACAGGGAATGCTGAAGGAGGCCATCCTTCAGAGGATGACACTGTAGACACCCCTGCCCCTATCATCCTAGAAGATGAGGAAGCCTCCACCACTGGAGCTCCTCAAGTAGATGTAGAGGAAGAAGAAGAAGAGGGGGAGGAGGTGGAGAGCAGTGAGTCAGATGATGACAGAGATAGTCAGGTGCTGGTCAGTAGACTGAACCAGGCTAACTTAAGTCAACTTGGGAATGAATCAGGTAACAACCCATTCAGACCCTCAGGTGGACTTAACCAGAGCCATAGGAGGAGGAGGCATCACTCAGGTGAATCCAATACCTCCCATGTCTCTAGAGGCTCTCATGGTCACTCCAGAAAGGAGATGACTAGCCCTCAGAGAAGGGAACATGAGGCCAAGATGAGAGAGGCTGAGCTTAGGATCCAGAGGCAAGAGTTAGAGGTTGCCCTGGCTAAGGAGAAACTTGCTAGAGCAAGACAGCCTAGAGAGAGTGGGGTAATAGAACCCACTGGTGGCAGCAATATCCACAAGGATAAAGACAGGTCTTTTGATAATAGAAACCTGAGTAAGATTGTGCCCCCCTACAAAGCTGGGGATGACATCCATAAATGGATTACTGCAATGGAGAGAGCCTGCAGAGTAAAGCAGATCCCTCAGGAGCAGTGGGCAGCAATCTTGTGGCTCTCCTTTGAAGGTAGAGGCAGAGACAGACTCCTCACAGTTAGTGATGGGGATTCTAGAAACTACATGGTCCTGAAGAGTGCTCTGATTGATGGGTTAGGCTTAACCACTGAACAGTACAGGTTAATGTTCAGAGATACCCCGAAGACACAGACTCAGGACTGGTCTGAATTTGTTGAGTGTGCCACTAAGGCTCTGGAGGGCTGGTTGCTGGGAAGTAAGGTTACTGACTATACAGGATTGTATAATTTAATTATGAGAGAGCAAATCTTAAGTAATTGTCAAAATCAGCTTCTACATCAGCACCTGGTTGACTCTGATCTGACCTCCCCACAAGAATTGGGTAGGAGGGCAGACAAATGGGTCAGAACCAGGATCAGGCCTAAGAACCAGGGTGGTGACCAAAAGAAAGAGACTACCAAGCCTCAAGAGAAGGGTGGGGATAAAAGTAAGGAAAAGACTTCCCCAGGGCCCCAAAACTCCAAGAATGGGGGTGGGTCCCAAGACACTTCTACAACCCAGAAAAAGCCTTATTGTCATACCTGTAAACAGGTGGGGCATTACAAAACAGATAGCTGTTGTCCCAAGAATGGCAATAAGGAGAATATACCTCCAGGTAAGGCTCCAACACCTCCTGTCACTGTTAGCAGTGGTCCCCCAGGTGGTGGGAGCACCCCCAAGAATTTGGGTGGGTTTACTTTTGGAGGACAGGTGGACTCTGGCCTATCCAGGTCCCCTAACTCAGATACTCTTGTCTATGAGACTGGCATGGGGTTTGCCAATTTCACTGCTTGCCCAAACACTTTGAGCAAGTATAGACAGGAGCCCCTCATCAATGGCTTGAAAGTTGAGGCCTTCCGAGACACAGGGGCTAGCATCACCATGGTGGCTGAATGTCTAGTCCCCTCAAGGCAACTTTTACCTGATGCCAAATATCAGGTGACAAACATTGATGGCATAGAAACCAATCATCACATGGCAGTAGTCAATCTTAGCTGGGGAGGTGTCACTGGCCCAAAGAGAGTGGCAGTGTCAGCAAACTTGCCTGTAGATTGCCTACTGGGTAATGATTTGGAAATCTCAGCCTGGGCTGAGGTTGAACAGCAAACCCATTCTAGAATGGTAAATCTCCATGGAAAGGTTAGTGGGGCTGTAATGGCTACAGCCCCAATTCAAGATGTCCTTCCTGAAAAGGTTGGGAGGGCTGAGCAAACCTCAGCCCCATCTTTAGATAACTTCCCTCCTGGAAAGAGTAGCAGGGCTGCACTAGTAACAGCCCATACCCAAACTGAGTCTCCTCCTGAAAAGGTTGGTGGGGCTGTGATGGCCACAGCCCAAACTCAAACTGATACATGGGTAGTGAAGCCTGAAATGATGGATCACTCCACCCAAACAGAGAGCATTGAGGAGGAAGAGAAATCTCCCTCCCACCAGACTTTAGGAAAGGATCAGCCTCCTCAGGGAACTGATCTTACCCCTGATGAAGGAACTGTCCCAGAGGTTGTTAGGCCTGGCCTAACAGAGCCTCTGATGGCAGTGGACCCTTCTCAGGTGGGACCCAGTCTGGAGCAGGTAACCTGCCCCTCTCTACCTTGCCTTACTCAGCCCAGGGCTGCAGAGGACAAGAAGGACAGTGAGACCCAAAGGGCCCCCTGTCAAATAAAGCACCCCCATCAGCAGATTAGGGGCACCGAAACTAGTAGCCCTAGTGAGGTGAAAACTTTAAAAACTCCTGAGGGATCCCCCTTAAAAGTAGTTAGGGACCTCCCCCAGATGGATATTGTTGGGCACAGCCAAACCTGGGTCCCTAAGGGCCCAAACCTGAACTGTCCCTCCAGTAAGCCAAACAGAGGGACTCAGCCTCCAGCTTTAGGTAGCCAGAGGTTGACCCTGAGAGCACAGTGCAACTCAGTCAGAGAAAGAAAGGCACACATGGTGGAGAGTGATTGGAGGAAGCTGAGCCCTACAGAGGAAACTCACTTCAGTACTCCATCTCAACACCAGCCTTTGACTTTGCAAATACACACCACAGGTAGAGATTCCCTATGGTGGAGACCCTCAGATACCCTTAGGGTGAGGGATTGCTTAGTGGACCATGAGACAGGGGGTTACCAAGCCAGAGCTGGTACTTCCTTATATGGCCACTTAGGCAATATAGGCTTACCTGGTCAAGGATAGCCTTATCTCCTTTCGTTTGGGGGGGGGTTATGTAGGAAGGTGGATATCTGACTATGGTTACCCCCAAACTTTTTGCCTGGTGTTTAGCTGGTTTTTGACTTAGTTGGCCTGGGATCCTGCTATTCAGGGCCCCAGGCTGATTGCTCTCTCCTTAAAATGGACTCCATGTACCTTAGGTGCATAACACAATTGGAATTGGTTCACCTTATAGGCCCCTGTAACAGTGTACCATAGGTACCCAGGGCATAGGTGTAGCCAAGGCCTACCCGGGGCTGCAGCACGTATTGTGCCACCCCTGGCCTGGCCTCCATATTTGACACAACTGGCTGATCACTCAGCTGGGGTAAGTCGGTGTAACCACCTCTTACTTAGGTACAGTATGTCTGTGCCTAACCCTAAACTGGACACATATGTTCCTATCAGCCACTCCTATGGAAGGCCTCATCAATCCTGGAGGCAGAGTGCTTGGAAATATGTGAGATGGTGCTCTAGCATGAGCTGAGCCTGTCTGCAGCTGTCGGGAACCACTCCCTAAGCTGTTCCGGGATATTGCCATACCATATACTCTTAAGTGCATTATAATCCTCGCGGTTAAATGCTATCTTTGGTTTGGCTTTATCAAAACATGTCGAGTAAGGTGTCATACGAATTGGAATACTATCCCCTCGCCAATTCTGGCGACGGGGATAGCATTCCACCCTTCTAGAGGGACACGACATGTGTGTAGCCTTAACCCCGGTTAAAGTTAAACAGAGCCTCAGCTCCACAAAATGGACGCTGCCACCACAGACACAAGTCTGGCCTCCTGCTGCTGACCGAAACTCGGCAGATGGTGGCCTGGACAAAGGGTTTCCTGCCTTGGGAGGTGCGAGCACCACCCCAGACAGGATTTTGTGTATTGGGTAGGACAGGGCTGGATAGAATCAGACATGCCCGGGGCACACAAGGTGTCCCCGTGCATAGGCCAGCCCAAACCGGTTCTGGGGCCTTCCAGCCCCAGTCCTGGCGCGGAGCTGGACAAAGGAAAGGGGGTGTAACCGCCCCCCTTCCTGGTTCCTCCCAGAGGAGGGACCTAGTAGGTGATCCACCCCCTAGATTGGAATAAGAGGGGGAGCAGTGCCATTGCACAGCAGATCATCCCGAAATCAACTTAAAACTAAGAAGAAGACTGGACTTCGACATTCTGCTGCACAGAAGACTGAAGAAGAATCTCCCTTGTGGCCAAGGAGTGACCACCCTGTGAACACAGGCACCAACCAGCAACTCGACGTCTGCTTTGCCGCCGCCTCCCGCCGGAGACCGAGCCCAGAGCCCGACAAGAACCAGACTCCCAGACCTCTCAGAGCCCGATCCACAGTCCCTGCAAAGAAGGGACCCGTGGAGGCACCGAGTGACGTGGGACCGGACCTCTTGAAAGACACCCGAAAAGCTGACTGCGCAGCTTCTGAGGCATCCTCGACGTTGTGCTTTGGGGATTGAGAACCCCCACCACCGAGCAGCCCTTGCACCGAAGATCAGCCCTCCAGCATCTCCACGATCTGCGTGGGGCCCTTTTGCACTGTGCCACTCGACGCGCCATCCCGGCCACTAGCCACGCGGCCAGCGGCCATCTTGGCGACGAACCCGAAGATTTAAACAGCAGGTCTGGTTGCTCCAGACCTACCCAAGCTCCTGTGAAAAGGAGCACCCGCTCTGACCTTGCTGGTCCGAGTGAACAGCATCTTTCGACTTCTGCGTGGCTTGCATTTGCCAAGGCCTGTTTGCTCCGATCAGGTCGCCGACATCGCCAACAGCGAGAAGCCTACGTGGGACAGCTCGTGACCGACTCCTGGACGTCCTCGACCCCGGGTATCCACGTGGCTGCAGAAAGAAGCTACCCGACAACGCCTGTTTGCACCCGACATCGCCTGGTTCCAATCTGGTTCCACGGTAGTCACTGGCTAGTGACTTTGAACACTGTCCCCTCTGCTTTCAGGTCTTCAACTCTTCAGATCCACCCTTGGATCCACCGGAACTCTTCTCATCGAGTCGCCTGCAGCCTCTTCAGCTCCAAGCACCATCGACCAGCGTGACGAAACCCGACACATCTTCGACCCTGTGCACCCGCTTCCTGTGGGTGAGGTAACTCAGCTCCGCCGGTGCTCCTGCACTGGTACACATCCCAAGGGCCTGTGTTTTAAGTTTCAGCTCCGTAGGTCACTCGGAAGGTTCCTAACTTTCTAACTTTGTACTTTTTACGCACCATAGACTTTGTATTGGAAAGTGCGTGCACTTTGAACACTGCACCCGAGTCCCGTGGGCCTCTCCCGACTTAGTTAACTCCAGTCTCGAATAGCTCCAGCGATTCCCAAGGCCCTAGGCCTCTTCACGTTCCTATTGGTATCTCTTATACCACTTTCTTAGTATATGGTTTAGGTGGCCCCTAGGGCTCATCCATATTGTGCAACTTTTGTGTATTTTAAACTGTCTTGTGATTTAACGCTTGTGCTTCTGTGCTCATAAAGAGTCCAGGGGATTTTAAGAGTTAATAAATCAATATATATTTTCAATATATATCTGTGTGGTGTCCCTTTCATTTGGTATTCAAGGGGGTTGTGTATGGTATAACAGCTGGCTTCACATGCCTTTCAGAGTTTAGCCTAAGACTGCTTTGTCCACGTTACCACTAGGATAACTGGTCTACAAGGTTGAATTACAACCATCATCATAAGGGTTGCTTGGCATGGTACAAAGTGATCACTAGAACTAGTGAGCATTATATACCAGGCCAACTTCTCACAGTAATACTAATGGATCATTCCTGTTTTAAAAAGATCAGGTCTGAGACAATGGCAATTAGCGTTTCGTTTCTTGCAGTCACTAGAAAATGAATGTATTATCACCTATGTAACTGCATTCTTAAAACATGTTTTTAAATATCGCCAATCTATTTTGTAATGTTTTTAATATGGTTTTTAATAATTGTAGGAACTGGTATTTTAAACTGTATTGACTTAGGTAAATGAACTTTTATGGTCAACTTTATCAGTTACCGAATTAAGTAATTTTCATTTGATTTGTGTAATAGTAACCTCTTGCGTAAGTCCTGTGCATATATAACAGAAGCCTTGCAAGGATGGTCCTGTCTGTATTTTAACATGTACAAAATTTTGTAAAGATGTATAAAAGGTAGGCAGTAGTGTAACGCAAATTGCTGCGGCCCTGTGACGAGAGGCACCCCGAGTCTCCCATATCATACGTATATTTATTAGCCTTGGGCTGAATGGGGGCTTTTTGAAGGGTTGGGTCGCCCCCTCGACCCCCCCCCCCCCCCCCCCCCTTCGCGGCAGGGGCTGCCTTGACCAGAGTTACATAATAGCAAAATAATCACAAACGCACCTAATACAAAATAATAACGTAGATTTCTAGAGAGACAAACGTAACAACTCCCAATGACAACGATGCAAACAAAAGCAGCGTGTTGCTATGCCCTGGCCGAGAGCAGCCATTAAAGCGCAGTCCCACGTGAGGTGACGGAGGGTCCTGGTCTTTTGGTGACCGGCAGGTGCCCGACCGACTCCCAAACAAGCGCCCACACTCGGAACGTCAGAAACCACCAAGCAAGTCTGTTGTTGCAGCTCCCGGCCAGCCCTTTGTACACTCACGCACCCAGGAGAGAAGAATGCGAGGTACAAACCCTGCCCTTTCAGGCGCACGTTTCCATAAATCTCGCGGCGCATTCATATCACCAACTACCTGTCCATCTTTGTGCCTGCGTGAACATGCCCCCACGAGAGAGCAGATAATCTGATTTGCCAGGCAATCTGCCGAGCGCTAGGACATCATTTATTATGTTCATTGAGCATTTTGCCTAATTGTGTCTGTGTGTGAAAGGGACGCGCAGCCCCCTCCCGGCGGCGGGAGCACAAGTGGCCAGATTCCCATGGATTGTCCCGTCCAGCAGCTTGGCTTTCAGCGGCCAGCCTCGGAGCGGGCGGAGCCTGGCGGGCCCGAGAGAAAGGCACCAGGTACAGCGCCCGCTCCCAGGCCTCGCCTGAAGCCGCTTCAATTCACAACCGGCAGCCCTCGCAGGTGTTGCCTTTTGAAGCGCTCATTAAGTCATGGCTGTTCACTTCATAGTGCGCTCTTTATAACCCGGGCCGCGAGAGGGTCTAATTGCCGCTGAGGAGAAGCCCCCACTGCAGCATTGTAATCCCTTCCGAGGATGAGAAAAACAATATGAGGATATATACAGCGCCGCCCGGGATTCCCACCGCGGTTAATTGCAGCTATATATAGCCATAGGTGGGACCGTTCCTGTCTTACTCATAAAACTGAGAGCACGCCGCACGAATGCAGAAAAGCGTCTAAATATATGATTTAAAAAACCTGAAATGTCTTTGACAGGGAAAGCTACGATGTGACGCAGTCTCTGAAACAGGGTTACTCCCTCAATTGCATATTTACAAATACGCGTCGATACGGAACAGCTTCCCATGAGTTTCACACAAGCTCACAGAATAAACTGAAAGGGGCCCCTGTGTGCCCTTCGCTTACGCTGTTTTGCACTATTCTCATCAAGTGACGGGCGTCTTAGGTTAGAGGAGGAAGATATCTATTCATTCAACATTGCCTGCAAGATACATACTTACTCGAGGGCGACAAACCCCTAACTGACACAGCCATGACAGACTCATCTAGAGCATTCCACTAATCATAGAATACATCACCCCCCTTGCATTCAAGGAAGATGGTTTAATATTAAGAGGGGATTACACACACACAACAGAAAAGTAGAAGGGATAGGAAACACAAACAATAAACTGTAGAAGGACCAACTATACTGTCACCAATGTCAAATTCACATACATTGCTTCTCTTGTCAACGTCTTTCACACAACAACTTCTATTCAACATATAACTCTACCTCATTTTTTAGCACAATTCCCTTCCTCTCATATGTTTATAATGTCTCACCCATACAGCAAAAGGGGCGGACCCCATGGGGGGTAGGGTGGGGGGGTTCAAAGCACTGTAACACTGCCAGAAAAAATGGGACGAAAAACCATTAGGTTTTAAAAAGAACTCTCACACACCACCATAGTTGGTGGCATGCTTCATCACTGGGTTCCCACCTGGACTGCCGAATGCAACTCAGGTGTGCTCCAAAGCCTGATTACAGCAGAGCAGGTGTTTTTTGTGAAGGGGTGAGATCAAGGTGCAGAATAAAATTGTCTCTAGGATCCTCTGTCGAGGTAGAATAGCTTTATTCTTGAGGGCCCAGGACAAGGTTAAAAAAACAAAGGTGGATATTATAAAGACTATTTTGATCTTTAATATCCAAAATAGTGGTCTGCATGTTTCAGCCTAACAACACAATCAAAAGACTTTCTTCAGGACCAGGAAGTGCAGTGGGGCCAGATCAGGAAATATCAGCTCACGCACTAAGGTGTGCTGTGAGTGCGTGGTTATTGCCGCACTTACGGTTCACACGGACATGTTTAAATTTAAAACTTATCAATTATGCAGTTACATTGGTACTGGCTGGGGTGGACACCTGTAGTCAGACATTTGTCAAGGTAGTCTGTCCACGTTGTAACCTACTTGGTCCAGGGCGGGATCCCGGCGGTGTCTCACCTACAGGGCCGACTTTAGTGCTGGTGGTGCCCGTTGCAACAATGTTTGTTGGCGCCCCCCAAAGCCCACTTCCTCCACAGATTCCCTCCACCTCCCCCTTTAACAGTGCCCAAGTCTCTGAAACCACTCTCCCTCAGATGCATTTAATTAGCTATATAGCGCCACTCATACCAGTGATGATGTCTGAGCCCTTTGCATTACACACACATTACATAGAGACAATCAATTAAACATTTGTAAAAAAGTGCATAGGAAATGTTGCATAAGACAGAAGCTTACAAAGTGTATGAGTGACATGTCATCCATAATGGTAAGCAGTTTAGTTTAAAAGTGCTTGGTCTAGAGAAGCACAAACTCCGAATTTAAAAAGAAACACCATAGTTGAGAGTTTTCTTTAATAATAAGAATCAATTTCTACCCAAATTAACTCTTTTTGCAACATTAATCTATGCTCTTATCTATACTTTGCAGTGTACATGCAGTTCTTTGATGAAAGTTAATAGCTCACTGTTCAATATTAGGATTTTACCTTATAAATTGCAAGTAACAAAAGAATGTTTCTTGTAAAAGCAGTAACCCACTGACCTACTTACATTATATGCACTTCAAAATCTGCCTGGTACACGTTTGCAACAGGCATATTAACCCTCTGCACTACTTTCAAGAAAAAACCTTAATCTCATGAGATATGTTGACATTTATTTTGTGGCCTGGAAATTGCTGGAGGAAAGGAATGGGCACCCGTCGCACCACCCTAGAGACAGCCCTGCTCACCTATAAACATATTAGATTTAGGGCATAAGTGAACACAAACTTTCTTACAGCCAAACTCCAATCTCATACATGCAAAGCTAGCTATGAACCATTTCTCAGTACTCTAATTTACCTTTCCACTAGACTGCTGTTTTGTGGGTAACACACAGAAGAATGAATGTGCCTAATTCCTACACTATCCAAGAATTTCTTCATTTCACTCAAGACAAACTGTACCCTACTGTCAGAGATTGACTGTTCAGGCACACCTTCTCTCATAAACAATTCTTACAAAAACTCAACGACATTTCTACTTTGAACTTGGTGCACAATTTAACTTTAGGACAACACGAGTAAAAATCTAGAACTACAATAGCAAGCAAAGCACCAGATATCAATGGACGTAATAGCCTCAGGATTTCCAACCCTAGTTTCTTCAACAGCCTCTGGCATCATCTGTCTTATTTGCAGCGCAATTCATGTTGTTGTGATTCGTCACCTCATGCATCTGAGTTGCATAGCTTCACTTTATTCCCAACATCCCTATCCCTTCTAGGCCACCATAAATTAATCCTGAACTGCAATTTCATTGCACTGAAGCCCATGTGACCTTTATGCGCTAACGCCATCACAACTCAGCCCCATTAGCACTACAATAGTCCACTTCAATGCACCATCTTTTCAGTACAACTGAACCTTAATACACTCATGAGCTTTTGCTTCATCTTCTAACTTCTCCCTGCTTGCCCACCTCATCTTCACATACATACTTTCCTTAAAACATGGTCAGCCAATGTCTCATCTACCCACTCAGCTGCGACACATAATTTTCTGTAACCTTGATGACATGTGTTCCCACACATTCCTCTCACTCCTCCTCTTCAGATGCTTGCTCCCAGGGTGGAAAATGCCACCACAGTTAGCTGCAAAGTTTCTAACAACAAGAACATACTCAACTTCAAAGGTAAATACATTATTGTAACCTAAAAAACCAATTAGCTATAGAGGAGTCACTTTTCCTGCACTTCTGGTCGTTAAAAATGTCCACCAATGTTTTGTGATCAGTGTAGATCTTGAATTCAATATCCACGCCTACTGACTGGAGTATGTGGCACCCCAGTAACAGGTTACCACCTCCTTCTATATCACAGAGTAGTTCAGTTCAGCTGACCTTAATTCATGACAAAGGAGCCACCACCACTTCATTTTTGCCCATCACCTGCATAAATGCAGCACCCAAAACATAATTACTTACATCAAAATATGAGTTTGGGTAATTCAGTGTAAAATAGACCTAAACATGGGGCAGACGAAATCACTGTCTTCTAACTGATAAAATCTTCCTCACATTCATCACACTACACAAATGTGTTTTTCTTCTTTGACTACCCCAGCATCCATTTTTTTTCCTGCAGAGTTTGAATCAACTTTGGTATAGTATTATGCCAACTAAAGGAATAGGCACAACTTCTCTTTGTATGTAAGACTGGGCACTTCTCATATAGCGTTCACTATACTTTCTTTGAATGCTTCATCATCACAACTGATGTACATTTTCTGCCGTAAATGACAGATCCACTCTCGTCCAGCAAATCCAGTAGTGGTTTTGGCACATCATTATGTTCTTTAAAGTCATGTCCAGATACTGGAACATCATATTGGAAATATGTGACATTACTTTTTTTACCCAACCACGTATGCATCTCCCTCTGGAAGACCATTGCTGCTGAGGCAAGCCTAAAGGACATGCAACAAAAACTGTGTGCATCCGCTGAGGAAATAAAGGAAGTCAAATTTCTTAAGTTCCCTGCAAGAGCTTTCTGGTGGTAGACAGAGGACAACTCTGGGATAGAAAAAACAGTTTCTTCTTTCAGAGTGCCCAATATCTCTTGTAGGTTGGGCAATAGGTGGTATTCAACCCATATTTCTCTGTTGAGGTCGTGGAAATCTTCACAAATTCTCATCCAACCACATGTCTTTTAGGAAACACAACAGGAGCCAACCACTCTGAGGGCTCTATCGGTTCTGTCACACCGCTAACACACTGCCTGTCCAACTCCTTTTTTAACTCCTGTCTTAGGGGTTAAAGTACTGGTCTCACTCGGTGTTCAATCAGCTTGGCTCCTTCCCTTAGTATAATGATAAGCTTAAAATCTGAATCCGAGTTCCGCCTTGCACACTTTAGGATACTTGGCCTTCAAATATTTCTCGTTGCCAGCCACACCCTCTCTCTGTACGCATAAAACCTGCTCAGGATGGTTAGTATCTAAAGTTTTTCCCAACTGGTGCTATTGAAGCTACACTAATATACATCACAAATACATGGGATTGGGTGCTTCATCCCTTAAACTCAATAAGGGTATAATAGCATCCCATGGCTTTAGTTCACTTCCTGCTGTAAGCCATCAAGTTCACGTCAGAAGCTGCTAAGTTTCCTCCTTGCACACCTCGAACCATTTCTTCACCAGTTAACATATAATATGCTCCTAAATTTGCCATAACTTTTATGTTTTTCCATTCAGCTTTACTTCACAAAAAGCAGCATCACATTCAACATGAACATCGCAAACTGACACAAATTCTACCACTAACTACTCCTTTTCTCAAATATCCTTGTTAACTTAAGTGGAATTCAGTACCCGGATAATGGCACCAGTATTTCCAGTACTACACATGTGGGCTAAATGCCCTCTTTTCCTCCATTTCTTGCATACTTTGTTCACAGTGGGACTAAATGTATCTACCACCAGATGTCCTCTAAACCCACTCCAGAAAGGTGGACGTCCTTCAAAGTTATTTCTATGTTCCTTCTATCTTTTATCTCAGCGGCAGGACTTCTAAAAGATTTCTCTTTTTCCTTCAACGACCTGTAGAAATCTTTAGTCTATAAGTTGTTTCATGTCATGTGTCCTATATTCTAGTCTCTTGGCAATGTCAACTGGCTTTTCTATGGTTACGTTTTGTGCAAAATCCGTTTGTCCTCAATTTTGTCTCAAATTTTTTTTGGGGGTGCTAGAGGGTGTCAAAGTGACACCCCCTGCACCCTTGACAAATTCGGTATTTACCGATTCAGTAAATACCGATTGCCAAATGCAACTCAGTCTTGACCCTGTTCCTCATAGGAACAGTTGAGCCTGAACTGCTGAGCCAGATCCTCTCTGGACCAGAAACGAACATCCTTGGACTGGTTTCGGGGCATCACCCTTCATCAGCTGGGCTAGCTTGAATCCAGTGGTGTAGTGAGCATGGGATCCATGTCTGGGCATACCCTTTCCACTTAGTGTGACAAAAGCAAAATGAACAAATGATGGACGGAATGCTGAACAATTCAAACATTCACCCCCAGTCACAAAGATCTGGGTTTAGTCCATCATTATTTTGCTCACCACATCACCTCGGTTGGGACTCAGCCATATGTAAATCAGTCTTGACCCTGTTCCTCATGGGAACAGTCCAGCCCGAACTGCTGAGCCAGATCCTCCCTGGACCGGAAACAAGCATCCTGGGACCAGTTTCGCGGCATCACCCTTCATCATCCAGGCTATCCTTAATCCAGTGGTGCAGTGAGCACGGGACCCACATCTGGGGATACCCTTCCTATGTAGGCTGACAAAAGCAAAAGGAACAAATGATGGATGGAATTCTGAACAATGCAAACATTCACCCCAGTCACAAAGATCTGTGTTTAATCCATCGTTCTTTGACTAACCATGCCACCCTAGTTGTGACCCAGCCATATGCAAATCAGTCTTGACCCTGTTCCTCATGGGAACAGTCCAGCCAGAACTGCCAAGCCAGATCTTCCATGGACTAGAAACAAGCATCCTATGACCGGTTTTGGGCATCACCCCATAACAGCCAGGTTAGCTTGAATCCAGTGGCGTAGTGAGTACGGGACCCATGTCTGAGCATACCCTTCCCCTTTAGCGTGACAAAAACAAAAGAAACAAATGATGGATGGAATGCTGAACAATGCAAACATTCATCCCCAGTCACAAAGATCTGGATTTGATCCATAGTTCTTTTGGTTACCATGCCACCCCAGTTTGAACCCAGCCATATGGAAATCAGTCTTGTCCGTGTTCCTCATGGAAACACTCCAGCCGGAACTGCCAAGTCAGATCCTCCCTGGACCGTAAACAAGCATCGTAGGACTGGTTTCGGGGCATCATGCCTCATCAGCCAGGCTAGCTTGAATCCAGTGGCTTAATGAGCCCACATTTGGGCATACCCTTCCCACTTAGAGCAACAAATGCAAGAGGCACACATGATGAACAGTATCCTGCACCACGGGATTCAAGCTGGCCTGGCTGATGAGGGGTGATGCCCCGAAACCGGTCCCAGGATGCATGTTTCCGGTTCAGGGATGACCTGGCTTGGCAGTTCGGGCTGGACTGTTCCCATGAGGAACAGGGTCAAGAATGATTTGCATATGGCTGGTTCCAAACTGGGGTGGGGTGGTGTGGAGAGCAAAAGAACAATGGATTAAACCCAGATCTTTGTGACTGAAGGTGAATGTGTTCATTGTTCAGCATTCTGTCCATCAATTGTTCCTTTCACTTGTGTCGTCCTAAGTAGGAAGGATATGCCAGACGTGGGTTCCTTGCGCACTGCGCCATTTCATTCAAGCTAGCCTGGCTGATGAGGGGTATTGACCTGAAACTGGACCCTGGATGCATGGTTCCGATCCTGGGAGGCCCTGGCGCAAAGGAACAATGGATTAAACCTAGATCTTTGTGACTGGGGGTGAATGTTTGCATTGTTCAACATTCCGTCCATTAATTGTTCCTTTTGCTCATCAATACAAATATCACACACATATATACACAAACTGCAGATTAAACGCCTAGACAGAGTGTAGTAAGTAAGTTTGATGTAAGCACGGAAAGACATGGTAGCACTTAACTAGGAAAGGAGGTGTTTCCAAGGAGGTAATATTGCTGTCACTGTTAAGCATCCAAGGTGACTTAAAATTAGGTATTTATTCTAAACACAGTAAATTAATGGGAAGTGATAATGTCATTTTAGAGAAATTAAAAGCTACAGGGCCAGATGTACGACTCAATTTTGCTTGCGCAAACAGGTTTGCGACCCGTTTGCGCATGCAAAATTCCTGTGGGCCAACTAACACTATTTTGTGACTCACAATTTGCGACTCGCAAAATAATGTTTTGTGACTCACTATTTGGAAGGGGCGTTCTGTTTCCTAATAGCAACCCTACAAGCCATGTAAGAATGCTTTGCAACTGCAATTGCAAAACACTCGCAGTTTACCACCCTCTTCAAGAGGGTGGTAAAGCACTTGCAAAAGAGACCCCTTCCCCTTTGTAAATGCACGGAAAATATTTGTTAGGGGTAGGCAGTCATCCCAGAGACCACTACCTGCTCTTAAAAAATGAAACAATAAAGTTTCATATAAAAAAAATGTATCCCATTTTCCTTTAAGGAAAACGGCTGCATTTTATTTAAAACACTGCTTTAGTTAAATGCAGTCCCAGACATGGAGGTCAGCTGAGCCCAGCAGGCCACCATCCCTGGGATGGTCAACCATTCCCAATGGCTCATGAAAATTGATGAGGCATGCACTTTGCGACCCCATTGGGAATCACAAAAGTGTCTCAGACACTGTTGTGCATGGCAGATTGCAACTCGCAATCAAGCGCAATTTGCGAGTAGCACATTTCATGGTCATACATCTGTCCCTATATCTTGGTAAATTTAGCATGTTGTAGTGTTTAACAAGTGTAGGTAACATCAGCTACTGAGCACTTGCACTTATTAATCAATTTTAAAAAGGGGAGTACCAGTGTTATATGACATTATTTCGATGAACAAAACACCAATATACCATAATATTGGACAAAAATATATAGATTTACAAAATATCAGCATTTCATACATAACCAAACAAACACAAATATCGATAACAAATATATAGCTCTCAAAAATATGTTATTAATGTAATATCAATAAGAACAATATTGATAAACAAAATACGGTTAACTCATTACATTCATACAAAATAAAAAAATATTGAAAACAAAAATATTGGCAAATATTGGCTCAAAGAGGGCCACTGGATGTTATAGCCCATTTTTAAATTTGTCTGGGGCACATGTTGTGCTCCCCAATTCCAGCACAGTCGTGGGTACACTGCGTGGCATGCACAACATGGTGCACGCCGCACAGTCCACCTGACATGTACAAGGCACTGTACTGCGGTTGCATGTCTTGCAAGCTCTGTTGTAATCCGGCAGGAAGGAATGCCGATTGCTTGGCGGTCTTCCTAGGACCACTTTGGTGGCGGTCCAGCGGGAAGACAGCCAAAGTCTTAATGTGGCCCTAACTGTCTAAAGTTCCTGAGCAAATGACGGGTCAATTACCAGCAATCACCAATCTAAAATGATTATTAGCACACATAAGCAAAGCCACAACTCAATACCAAGACTTAAACACTTATCAAATTCTACCCACACACAGCCATATAAGGCTGCAATTATAATTTTAATAAAAGCCTCCAAAAATGTGCACTACACAACACAACAAACATCAACAAAGATCGAGTTTGCCCTTAAAATTAACTAAATTAGCTCTAGCCTATGATATAAATAGAACACAAAATACAGTCAGTTGAAAAAAATGGTTGACAAAAAAAACTATAATTTTTCTTCCAAAATAAAACAAATTTTACAATAATTGTACAATATATATACACATATATATATATATATATATATATATATATATATATACACACGTATATTTATATACACACACATACATATATATTGTGTGTATAAATATAAAGAATTAACAAACCAATTTATGTATATATAACAAACATATTATAAAAGTGAGATACTACATTGTTCAAAAAAATTGCACATTATAATACCTAAGTGCTAATCTATACTACTATTATAAAGGAAGAACTTTGAACCTTTGAGGCGGGTAAACTCGGGAACCACAGCACCAATCCAAACACCCAACACATCGTTGTAATTGGCAGGGTCTGTAGATGGACATAGGCTATATTAAATAAAAAAATATACGTCATTTAAAATATTTACCTAAAAAAAAAAAAGTAGTTCCTTGGAAGTAGCGCCGGACGGGCGCGACGTGCGTGCTAACATCAGGAGCGGCGGACATCAATGCAGGGATGAGCGGGGGACAGGCGGGAAGGGGCAGCGGACAGGCGGTGAGGAGCGGCGAGGAGCGGCGGACAGGCGTGGTGGAGCGGCGGATGAGGTAGGTGAAATACAAAAGCTACAGGCAGGGAGGAGCGGTCAGCGTAGGTGAAATACATGCGGGGAGGAGCGGTCAGCGTAGGTGAAATACAGACGGGGAGGAGCGGTCAGCATTAAATGAAGCAAAAGAGGTAGCAAACCGTGGATTACAAAAGTGAGAATCTTGAGCCAACAAAATACAAGAGCTAGCAAACAGTGCATTACATGAGGAAAAAGTGACACGTGCAGGTTACAAAAGCGTACAAACGAAACATAGAGGTATAATACTGCAATATATGAAGGAAGGCTCCGGGGGACCCACGGACATTACAAAAGTAAGTGCATTAGAAAAGTGAGAATCGTACAAAAGTTAGAATCGTGAGCCAAAAAAATACAAGAGCTAGCAAACGGTGCATTACATGAGGAAAAAGAGGCGGGGAGGAGCGGTGAGCGTAGGTGAAATACAGGCGGGGAGGAGCAGTGAGCATTAAATGAAGCAAAAGAGGTAGCAAACCGTGCATTACAATAGTGAGTGCATTACAAAAGGGAGAATCGTGAGCCAACAAAATACAACAGCTAGCAAACGGTGCATTACATAAGCAAAATATGACGTGTGCAGGTTACAAAAGCGTACAAAGGAAACATAGAGGTATAATACTGCAATATATGAAGGAAGGATCCGGGGGACCCACGGACAACGTCGGGGCAGGGGGGGTCCTGAAGCATGATTGCTCCCGGACAAGGTCGGGACGGGCTGCTAGTTAATATATGTAACTATACATTTAAATACTGCTACAAAAAAAGTTTACATGGAATGTTTTTGTGAAAAAAATGCATATGTGAAGAAACAAATATGAACCGTGTTTTAAAAAAGAAAAATGTATGTCACATAATAATGTATAGTCAAAAAGTATGCTATACAATATAGTGTCCCATTATGATGTTAGACGGAAGGCCATCTGACAGCTTGCCGGTGGCGATCAGCTCGACATCTTAGGCATCGGTTCAACTGCCGTATTTTGATACAGGCAGTCCATCCGATGCCTGCCGGGTGAATCCACTCCACCTCTGACAAGCTAAGGGAACTAGTAGGGCAGAGGGCAGATTGTTATGCCCAAAATGGTTAATGACTACAGTAACATTACTTGTATGGGGGTAAGTGATGATTCAAGAATGGATAAGTTGGATAATTTTGTAAGAAGAGGTACTCGTACTAGTGTGGCACAAAAAAGGCAAGATTATTTCAGATACTGATAGAGAAAGCTATGCTATGTTATTATGCACCGAATTTTTCGTATATAGTTTTTTGATTTTGTATTTTATGTATAAATTTATTTTGGGGTTGGTCGGTGAGATGATGTTATTACTGAGTAATTTGCGTTAGTAATATTTTACAGTCAGTTTGAAGATAGGAAGTTGTATTTCTCTATTAAAAAAGGCAGAGATGTTTGGTGAGGTGTAAATGGAGTGTTGGTGCATCATGGAATGCAGCAATGTCATACGCATTTCGTTCCAAAAGCATCAGTTACTCCAGTAGCCCTGAAAATACAGACATGTTCACTTGATTATAATAAACTACTCTGTTTTAGACAATTTGGGTGTGAAGACTATCACTGCAGGTCCCTTGGGTAAGGGGCCTTACGACATTGCACATGCTGTTGGTCAGGCTAAGCTGAGAGGGGACAACTGAGAGAAGCGCTGAATCACCCATGAGGGTATCTCAGCGCTTAGGCTGTGGAACCCTTCCTGGCTCTTCCTGTGAGGGGCGGGGCCAGGCCTCCCAGCGCTGGTGGGGCCGTCATGGAGATTAAGCAAGCTATTGCCCACAGTTGCAGCGTGGGGCCCATGATTAGAGAAGGCGCCGAAGCGGGAATTATCAAGTCCGCGGACATTGATCCTAGACCCTGCCACGTCGGGAATTGAACCCTGGTCCCGGGCCTGATCTCTGCTTCAGGGTCTGCCGCCTCTAACCAGTGAGCCACACTTCTCCACAGGGCTTTTGGCCTACTGCATATGTTTGCGATAATGCCTGCAGGCGAGCATGAGCCTTTGAGCTCCATTACATGATCAAAGTCACAACATGTAACTCAATAAAAACCCACACACTTCCAACCAAACTCAATGTATGGAGAAGAATATTACCTGTCCACCAAAAGCCCTTTTTTGCCTCATGACGAGTCTGAGGCGCAATATGAGTGCAACTACAATATAATGTATTTTCTGGTTGTCTCCCAACTTTTTGGCAGAGTGCAAGCATGGCACCTATAAAGTGCTGTGAAGATAAACCTCCTTTTATACAGAAATAAACAAGGGAGAAGGTGAAAATTAGTAAATACTTGCAGAGTTGTTTTTTCTGCACCAATTTACCCATATGCCGGAATTTACTATATGTTTTTAGTCAGTAAATTTCAGCAGGTTTGTCTTGTCAAGATTAACCAGGGGAAAACTTTTGAGATGTCGTAATGACCACAAATCTCATAATTCCGATCTCTGCACAAACAGGGCTTGGCACAGGAATCAGATTTTAATGGCTAATTTGTAAGAAATCGAGCCTCATTGTTTAAAGAGGAAGAAGGTAAACTGATGCCAGCATAATACCATCAAATTGGAAACTTGGTTGATAATCGAAATATCGACTCCAAATGGAAGCTGCATGGCACATTTACAAGCCCCTATCTCCACAGGAACGTCACTTTTTGTGACGTTCCTGTGGCGATATGCCCTTCACCTTATTTACAAGGCGGTGTTAAGCTACTTAACGTGGCGTAACGCCGCCTTGTAAATAATTCACCCTGTCATACTATACTTAGTGGGAAAGGGTAAATTGTAAAATAAAAATTGTAAATTGATACTTGTATAGCGCACTACTCACCCGCAATGGTCTCAAGGCGCTTGTACGAATACCGCTGTGGAACCCATCCTGGCTTTCCCTGTGAGGCGTCCACTCCTGGGCACCCCCAAGGTGGAGGACAGGCATCCTTAGCATTGTGGGGGCCGTTGTGGAGATTAAGCAAGCTATTGCCCAGAGTTGCAGAGTGGGACTCCATGATTGGAGTAGGCACCGAGGCGAGAATTATCAGGTCCGTGGAATTTTTGAGCCCAAGACCCGCCGAGGTGGGCAATTGAACCCTGGTCCCGGGCTAGACCTCTGCATCAGGGTCTACCCCGGGACCAACATTCCGCCGCAACACCCATTTGATTTTGACACTGCCCCCTATTTACAAGGGTGGAGTAAATATAGGGCAGCGCCAAAATTAAGACCAAGGAAAACCTGGTTTTAACATGACGAAACAAGGAAAAATGTTTAATTTCTCCTTGTTTTTGCTGTTTCTATGTGTGATGCATTCTACAGCACTCATAGAAACAGAAAGACTCCATGAAGGATTGTTTATGTGCAGGAAGGTGTCCCATCCTACACATAAACAATCATTACAAAAATTACGATATGCAACTTCTATGTGTGCTGCACAATGCAGCGCACATAGGAGTTTCAAATCACCGTTAGTGATTGTTTATGTGCAGTAATTCCCTCAACGCAGGCCCCCTTGCACAATGGTGCACTGTGGTGCAAGGGGGCCTGCGTTGGTGTTAGGCAACTAAATTTAGCGCCAGCGCAGGGAGAAACTCAGGGGTGCACTGTACTATTATAAATACGGTGCATCCCTGTGTTTCTAAAGTGATGGAGAGCGGCATTAGCTATTTTGGAGCTAACCCGCGCTCTGCCACTTTTGTTGTAAATATGCCCCTGTGTGTCATCTGAGTCTGGCCTTGCCAGTGATCCCAAACATTTTTAAAAGTATGTTAAATGTAGGTCTGAGTACATTTTAATTATGCCTGCGAAATTAATGAAAATCTCTAATACTCAAAACTTCACTTGGCACAATTTTTTGTAACTTTTAAAGATTGCGGTGGGTGCACCTTGCTCAAAATTCTTGCATGGTACCAGCATGGGAGAAGGCTGTGACGAAGAGATACTTTCTGCTCGAACCATTCTCCTGCTGGTAAGACCCAAGACTTATTTATGCGAGGTGCACGGTTCGTTAAAAAACCAAAATGTGCAATACAGAGAAAACCATGTGTCACTTGGAAAGTATAATTTATCATAATTCTTTTTATTTTTTTTATTTCAACAATCTTTTATTAGCAAGTTTTCATATATACATACAGTACAGTGATAGCATTATCTCGCGGACTCCGTAAGGGTTACAACAGGCTTGGCGGGCTGGTTGTAATTTTTTTTAAAGAACTTCAAAAAATTTCACGGGTAATACATAATGCTGTTTCACATTCCTAAGGTTAAATGAGGTATTTTTTATTTTTTCCAGTGTGTCTTTTGTTTTTCTTCTTTCATTTTATCCTTTCTTTGTTTTGTTACAGCCTGTTGCTGTCTTTGTTGTGTGAGTAATTATTTATTTCGGTCCTGTAATTAATTTAAATATAGGTCAGTGCTTGGTTGTTTTCTTCTCTAGGTTTAGATATTGCTCATATATCAAACAGTTTTCCCTTTCATATATATTTGTAAGTTTCACACTATAACAAAGGTTGGTCTCTTGCACTTTTTGATATAGTAATGTTTGAATGTATATGTAATCAACTGATACAACTCTTTATTCAATTTAACAATACTGCTATATTGAATATACTTTGTTTGAAAAAATGTATAAATTAAGCAAGAATGAGGTTAAATCAAGGCTAATCTTTCACAGTCACAGTCTATATTGGAGATAAGACTTTACTCTTCTCGTGGTTCAGAATTTGGAATTACACCCCAAAGGTTCCAAGAGCACCAAGGGAGACGGGAAATGTCTGCAGTCTAAGATGAGTTGGTAGGGTGAGGAAGAGAGATGAACCCTATACATAAAGAGATCTGCCTCCAAATTAATTAAGTCTGGCATTTGTAATAATGCACTCTATTAAAGGTTCAGCCACTCATGCACCTGTTGGGCGCTCAAAAAACCCAATATCCCGACACCATGTATTCTGAAACTGATAACCTGTTAGCCTCCACTAATCAATGGTCCTGATAAATTTCTTATTTTTGACCAAGTCTTTTGTTCTGTCTTTCTCAGTGGCATTCAGTATGAGCTCGGTGTATTCGGTGGTAGTTTTATGAGGACGCCCTGTTGAATCTGTTTTCAGTGAGCCAATTGTTAGAGGAATTCAAGCCAACCTTTGAAGAAGTTAAACCTGAAAATGATTCCTAAATCCCTAATTGGGGCAACAGAGAGGTATAACTTTTGGGTAAGTAAATATCTTTAGTAGCAGCTGAAAAAGCAACTAAGGGGAATTACTTTGTGATCCAGATTTTCCCTGTTCTAAAACCACAAAAATCCCACATTCCGTGCATTTTTACCACATGGATATACCACTTTCTATAAGCAGGTGGCAAATGTATGTCTGAGCCAGTAGGAAGGGTGTGGGGTGTGGTAAGGAAGGGGTTGGGAGAAGCATCATAGGGAAGAGGAAAGTATTTTCGGGCGGGCCCTGGGGGTTATAACTTTATGCTGCTCCTGTCAGCCTCAGCCCAAGTGGCATGCATTTTTTCTCACCGAATTAGTAGCCGGAAATTCGTGCTTGGTTCTGTCACACCCGGTGAAATCAAGTAAGGAAAAAACAAGCATCTCATGGTTATGTTATGTACAACGAAATTGACACCTAAAAAAATCGTTAATTTCGCTCCACATTACTTGTAGTCAGGGCACTAAGGACTTAAGTTAATTACCAATTACCAATGAACTATCTCTTGGATGTGCAAAAGTGTTTTCAGTCTTTGAAATCTAGTTGAAATGTGAAGCTTGAACAGTTAAAAAACAGGTGCTCCGCTTTAGAGACCATGTGCACTAGGGTGTACCAAATGGGGTTTCAACAGAGGCAAAATACTTTCACTGAGTTAAAAAAGGTTAATTGCTCCAATGTATTTTGGCTCTCATATTGGAAGTTGGGAAACACGGGTACCTCTTGATGCCGTATGATTGGGCCTGGGATTTCCAATACTATGGGGCTCTTACTTAAGTAGATGGTCTTCCCGCACCATTCCAATTTATTACCTGTGGAATAGAGAAACATTGTGGAAATCGGTCTAGCAGGACCAATTTTCTCTGGTAATGCCCAAATTCCTTGCCAATTTCCAGTGACAGATTCCACCCAGGTTTTATCAGGTGAAATGTATCCCCAGAAGACCAGGAGCAGTAATGCTGCATGCAGCATTACTGCTTTAATTGTAAAATTAATCTGGGCAGACAGTCCATTTCCCTCCCAAATCGATATTCTATGACCATATGTTTGAGATTCTTTCACTGCGGATTTGTGATGGCTGAATGTTCATTTTCGTCTGTTTATCTTAAACTTGTTGTAGTCACAACAAGCAGAAACGGTCTCCAGGCAGAACTAACTGCAAGAAGAATGCTAACAACATCAAGCAGTTCTAGGTTCTAGATCATAAGTACAGAGCTCTGGAAATGACTTAGTACAATTCTAACAAATACCAACAACTTACCACATAAGCACTATACTACACTTGTCTATAACAACATTGAGTTTTGATACCACAAAATAGCCTTGTCAGCTGCAAAACAGCACACTGTGCGCCACTATGTAATGTGATGCAAGTACCACCTCAGTTCAGATTTGGATGAAGTAAAAAAAATGCAGCACTCTTACATTTTATGCGATCTGTTCAAAGGGTTTCATTTGATGTTTTTAACCTCACCATGGTGTTCAACGTATATTGGGGCTGTTTATAGATTTTATCTGAATCAATTTTCTCAAGGTCACTTGTATTGTCTGTTTAATTTCGGATTTCAAGATAAGTAGACTGGAAAAAGTATGTGCCGTGATGCATTAACAAGAGCAGCCCTCCACAAAAGGAGTAATATCCAGAAACATAACCTAATTAATATTCATATAGCACATGCAGGTCACCTTCCTTTTAAATTAGCTTACACGTAAAACTAAACAGCTGCGATGGGCACATTTTGGATTTGTTCTCATAAACTGTAGATCGATGCAAACGTTGTCACTCACTTTGCAGATGACTGCTACACCCTTCACCCCAAAAATCGTTTTCCTAAAACGGGAAAGCTCAGGAGTCTAGGGAATGCCGCATTTAATTGAAGTTTCTGTTTGTATTGTCGAAATGTACTTTATTAGATGTTGATTTGAAGTGATTGATTTTCTCGAGTTTGCACTTTGGTGTTATTTGAAGAAATTCTAGGTATGTTACAGTCCATCAGCAGTCTGCGTTTGATGTGAGGATGGGGGTAGTTATCTCTTTTGCTAACCCTCCCCTTTCGGGGGTCCTTCTCCCTTTTAGAACCCCAAGATATGGAACTAGTTACAAGTTGTCTCTGTCTATGTGAAAAATGTCTTACAAGGGACCTCGTTGGCCTAACTTTATCACGTTACTGCGGAGTCAATGTGGTCTGCTTCACAAAGGTAAACATACACTGTTGTGCAAGATACACTAGCGCGGGTGAGGTTTGCAGAAGGTTCTGTGGCACTCTACCAAAGTACACTTGAAAATTGTTGTGAACTTATTTTGTGCGGTGCCTTGAGGTGGAGAAATCACCCACTCCCCAGTAGGACGACCAAAATCGCCCAGCTTATAAAAAAATTTGGTTTCCCCAGCACACACTTATGTCAACATGTATTACATAAATAACAGATATCAAGAACTCTTGTCTTTCTTTGTATTTGTTAGGTTTATTCTCATATGTTCTTGTTTAGTTATTTTTTATGCCAACACGTGTTTCGTTGCCCATGGCTGGTGGTCGCGACTTCCTCAGGGCTGTTTCGCCCGTATGGTTAGTGTTATCTTTTAATCGTTTGTAATTTCGTCCCGGTTTCCCCAAACAGTTCCTTGTCTTCGTTAGTTTTTCTTTCTCAATCATGTCAGTATTATCCCTTAATATTTGTTGTCATAGGTTTTACTGCCTTCCGAGTGTTTGCTCCTGCAGCCTTCCGTCGTCCCAGCGAGTTCACTCTTTTTTGGTATTCACAAACTATGCGTTAATGGTAAGCTTACGACTGTGTTGACTCAGTCTCGGTGGAGAACTCTGAACATAAAAAGATAGTACAGGCCAAGCAGTTTGTGAATACAAAAAAAGTAAAGAGTAAACTTACACAAAAGTGTATGTTTACCTTTGTGAATCAGGTCCTAAGTGTTTTCCTGTGATGTTTCATTTGAAAAATACTTTGAACTGTGTTTTTGTATCAGCGCTTTGGATAAAAGTGCTTCCAGATTTTAAATAGATGGATAAATCTGAAGTACGGATGTGCTGTGCCTTCTGTATTCATTGTCAGAACATAGTTGTGCATTAATTTCTTCAGAGCCTATACATGGTACGCAGTATACCTGTTGCACATGATGCTTAGATTTGGTTCTAGTGTGCTGCATTACATATGCGTACCACTGGGCCCTACTGAGTCTCTGCTGTGGAGTTGTTGGCCCTAGGCTGACATGCTACTAAACTAATGCATAAAGACACAAGAAGTATGGTTGGTTAACTGGCCACAAGCATGTGCACTCGGGCCCTCCTATTTGCAGGGTCCCGCCAGTCCTGATGCCTGTGGTAGATGGATCTAGGGTGCAAGTGTGTCCAGCCCTTAAATGAGTGGCTGGGAAAACAAGTGCCTGCTGAGACACTAGAACGTGTCCAGCATGACACTACGTTCCTTCCAAACTTTATTAAAACAAAACAAAGCCCAACCTATGAAAAGAAACTATGCACATAAGACACCCCTCAGTCTCTCCGTCTTGTGAGACGGTCCGAAGGACATCAGTGGACAGGTGCAGCTGGGAGCACTCGGGCATCTCGACACATGTCCATAATTTAACCAGCTACTACTGGGCATGAACAATGTCGGTGGAGACCGAGTTCTTTGGCAGCCGGTCCATCGGATCAATGTACACTTACACACTGTTGGATGGAGGTGTATGCTTTTGCAGTGATGCTGTTGATGTTGAACATCTCAAACATGATGCATCAGGAGCATCGGTGGAGTCCCGCTATAGAGTCTTCTCTTGAGGGCACCTGGGCACAATGATGATCAATCTGTCAGGACTAAGATGACATAGATGATGCTTAGGACGTTACCCTCCGAAGCCCTGGTGCCTACCGATACCTTGTCAGTGGAGCCTCTTCCAGGCCATCCCTGGTGCCAGGATCCCTTGGTCCAGGAATGTCCTTGAGACCCTTAACCTCTTCCATGCTCATGACGAGCTGAGCTCGTCATGAGCCATGGTGCTCCGGTGCTCATGACGAGCTCAGCTCGTCATGGCCCGTGGAACGCTCAGGTGCGGGGAGAATTCCCCCGCTGTGCTGAACGTTCCACGGAGCCAATGCACCTGTGACGAGCTGAGCTAGTCATGAGCACTGGAGCAGTGTAGCTCATGGCAAGCTCAGCTCGTCATGAGCATGCGGGCACTGTGCGTGCCCCCCTCCCCTCCAGCACAGCGGGGGAATAACCCCTGCAGCGAAGGGGCTAAGTGGGGCTGCCAACATACCGCGTGGATTGTGCAGGACTGCTCGTGGGTCGCTGCAGGATCACTGACAGGATCCGTTGATGTTGGTGTGCAACCGTCTGGGTAGGTGACCTAATGGTCAGTGTGCTTGCCAACAGGACGCAGGGGATGTCAGATTGCCCCTGCACACTTGGTCTCTCGCTTTGATAGGGTTGCCTCTGTCTCTTAGTGTTTTGCAGGTGCAAGGCTCCACCCTGGTGACGATTCGCTCCTTCGCTGGATTGGGTGATGCATATGACAATGATACTGTGGTAGACGTTAGACCTGGACGACAGGTGGTGATGATTTGCCGGGAGTGAGGATGACTGTAGGAACTTCACAGCCATGTAACTCTGTGTCTTAGCTAATGCTGTTCTTTACCCATGGCATCTGCGGTCATGAGCAAGGATGCCATCTGACATAGACTTCGATGCTTGGTGTTGGACTTGGTCCTTTTTGCAGGGTTATCCCCTAACTTTTTGCTTCTTCCTACTATTTTGTCCTGACCTGTTGTTGTTGGTTTTAGGACTCTGGGCACTTTACCACTGCTAATCAGTGCTAAAGTGCAAATTGTGAACATGATTTGTTATCCATGATTGGCATATTTGACTTACTGGTCCATCCCTAATAAAATGCACTAAGTATGCCATGGCTAGTAAATCAAATGCTACTAGTGGGCCTGCAGCACTGATTGTGCCACCCACATGGTTAGCTCTGAAAAGGTATCACAGACCTGCCACTGCAGTGTCTGTGCGTAGTTGTTAACTGCCATGCCGAGTTGGCAGGCACACCCACTTGCCAGGCACTAACCTTCCCTTTTCTTACATATAGGGCACCCCTATGGTAGGCTTCAGGTACCCCCCTGGGCAGGGTGCAGTGTATGTGAAAAAAGTAGGACATGTACTGATGTGTGTGACATGTCCTGATAGTGAAATACTGCCAATTTAGTTTTTTACTATTGAGAAGCGAAATTGCCCCTTGGGACAGAATGGGGATTGCTTTGTAACATTTTACAAGCATATCATCCCATAGGGATAAGAAGAAAAATAAAGTTTAAGCTCTCTAAACTCAAAATTTAATAACACATCTTTTACTAAAGATGGTTTTTAAATTGTGTGTTTGAAAATGCCACGTTTGATTGTTTTGAGCGTTTTGGAAGCACGGTGATCGATAACGCCACAGTTAGAATCTTGTCAGAACTATAGGTTGAACCTTGGAGACTACGGGAAATATTAAATGTCAGCAGTTGGAACTTTAAGTACTGGGAATTTGCATAGATACGTGGCAACACAAAGGACGTGAGATTATAGCGTCTTCTGATTCGCCTCACACCGTTGTTCGAATTCCTATTCACTTCCACTAATTTTTCAATTCCCCTGAAGAAGAGACAATTTCGGTACCGAAATGCATTGGACCATCATCATCTATTTTGCTTAACATATTATGATGAAATGTAATCACCAGTAGAATTGTTAATCATATATGTATAATGTTTTTGAAAAGAGCTGACTATATGTTAGGTTCTTTAACATGTTCTTCCTTGATAACCATTTTTAGTTCAACTTATGAATACAAAATTGATAAAGAGACTGTTTTTCAAATCAATATATGTTTTGAGTCTTAGTATAAAGTGAAAGTATATCAATTAACAGTTGTGCGCAGCTGAGTCCAGGGGTCAGATTTGACCCTGTGGCCTTTTTTTGTTCATTAACTTTTAGAAAGTAGGCATTTTCTTGTTTAACCTTCAGTGTGCCTCTGCTTTTTTGTGTATTGACTAACCCTGGGCATAGTTTGCGAAGCAGCGCTGCGCTTAGCTACGCAAATTGCACTTTGCAGGCTACGCGAGCTACGCAAACTTCGTAGTGCACTGTGCAAAATGCTGTTCGCACTGATTGCACAGTGTCGGATGCTTGTCCGCACTGTGCAATCAGTGCAAACTGCATCTTGCACAGTGCAAGCGGCCGTTTTCTGTCGCTCGAGTAGATTTCTACTCGAGCGGCAGATTTCTCAAAGAGGATTGGTAGTTTCTCATTGTGAGCCGTCGCGAGCATACGCGACCACTCGCATTGAGAAACCTGACCTCCCCGCTTTGAGAAGCTCACCGGGAGGTTTATTTTCCACACTCGCATAAGCATGCTCATATGGTGTTGTGATTATCTGTATAGTCCTGTGACTTTAATGTGTTGTAGATTCTTTTTGCTCGCCCAATTATTTCGGTCAGCAGTGTAATTAAAGTTAACAAGGGCTCACCTAATATTTTTTTACTTTAAATATATTTTGACAAAAATAAAGATCCTTCATTTATATTTAAATGGGTAAGTGCAAAAATCTGTGTTTTCTGTAAGTGCGAGCTTTTCGCTATGGTTGGGAGCAACTAATTTTAACAATTTCTCACAAAAGGTTTCTTGGAGCAGTGAGTATTTGATATGTACATCTGGTGATGGCATTTATTGCTTTTTGTGTAGGTACCCGTCAATCCGAGTTCAAGTCTACTGGCTTGTACTCCATAAATATGTGCTTGTTAACTAATGATCTTTAGTATGATCTAAAGATAAGAAGTTGGTGAACAATATACATTCTACTCCACACAGTAAGGTAGGGTGGATTTTTGCTTTGTAGACTTTAAGAAGTAGTAGGGGATGTATTTTCTCTAAGGAATCATAACCTCTTTGGAGCCTTCTCCTTTGGCTATCACTTTTCTAAGTGTTGATCAATATTAGCAAAGGGATAAAGATTGTGAGTAAATATCATTCCCTGTTAGATGCATTATTTTACTATCTCCAGCAATTATTTCCCTACCTGCCTTATAAAATATGTCTTCTTTTGAAGCTTAGAGAAGACCATCACATAACTCTTGTCCAACTTTGTTTTCCAATAAAGAAAGCAAACAGCAGAATTCAATTCCAAAAGTATTTAGCATCTAATACTATACTATAATAAGAGAATTACACTCAGGCTTTCATCTAAACAAATATATGGTAAAACCCTACCTGGAGGTTCATCCCTCAAAAAATGAAAAATATGAAGATGGGAATACAGAAACACTTCTCTGTCTGGGCTTACAAACTGCATTCTTTGCCCCCTGGGCAATTTTTTCCTTCAATCAATACTTGAGGAAGTAGCGAGAATGTTGTATCACAGTCATAAATGATTTGGTTAATCCTTAAATTGTCAATATTGGAGAACCTGTGTGGGTTCTATAACTCATTTATCAGCTGTGGAGTACCCCAGGGCTTTTACCTATTTGGTTTCATATATACCATTTTTGAATAAGTTCTACATCAACTCTTGCTATTGCTGCAGATAAAATTGTACAAACACTCATATGACACTGAAGCACTGAAGATCAGCAAGAACAGTTAGACCATGCTGCACACTGGATATGACAAACTTCTCAAATTTGACTGCCGCTTCTCATCAATCACATAAACAATCCCTGTCACCTAATCAGTCTAGACATTTTTGCACTCTTCAGCATAGTCAACCATGTAATACTTATCTGGTTTCTGGAAACATACACAGCCTTCTCTGAGAATGTTCTATCAGAGTTTCACCTCTTCCCTCTGCTACTGCCATCAACTTGTCCAGAAAGTAACTGCAAGACTGCAGAAACTCCTAGTCTCTTACGAAGTACCATAGGACTCCATCATCCTCTATCATCTTCAAAATGCACATGGGAACCCTTGGAAGCATACTGAACTACTATAACATCGAAACCCATCAAGACACCGATGACACTGAAGTCGTCTGTAAATTCTTCTCACCGAATGTCATTCTGTGACTTAAATCCTACCCGAACACATCTGGAATGCAATGGAACATACTTAACTGAAGCTAAACCTGATGATCTCTGAAATCCTCTTGCTTGCCACAGCTCCCTATGCTTCCAATACACACTTTGATGAATTCAGACCTCAGCTCACAGTCAATGCAAAATTCCTTTGATCACTCTCAACACAGTTCTCACTATAAAGAATACATCACCATGTGAACAAAGAAAATGGCATCAGCTCTCTCTTCCAACCTATAAGGTGGATGCTAATTTCAGAGCAATAGGGCCAGCCATCATCTTGAATGGAGGATCTGTTCAACAGACTCCCAGACACCATTTTGCCACCATCAAAAGCCACCTTACACACTTTGTGTGCCTCATCAAGGGTCTGAATTTTGTTTTACCACTACACCTTAACACTGCAGGAGCTGCACTGGTTACACTCACCATGCCCCTAAGATCTTCAAGACTAGCTGTATTGCCTACCAGGTGATCAGAAGTAATACCCCAAAATGATATCCAAGAAACAGACCAACTTTGCCAGAAATTGCAACACCATAAACAAGGATTTCACCAATCTGGATTGAAAAAGGTGCATAAAGGGACCAAACAAAAGGCAGTGCTTCTCATTGTATGCTCCCAAGATCAGGAACGTAGCTCCACTGACATCAGATTTGCATCAGCACTGTCTTGCTCTCTTGCAATTAAAAAAGAAATTGAGGACACAGCTCTTCGGTTTCTTCTTAGGTCTATCTGCCCCCATCACTGGCAAACTGTGATATTCTTCTGTGCGCTCTTGCCCTTCTTAAAACTCTGTTGCTTCCCAAGTAGGTTCATGCTATAAATGTGCCCTTGCATTGATATGTGCATACATACCTTCATACATGCATACACTGTTTGAATTCACAGGTACAAGATCTGCAAATCTTGTAATCTACTTTTTCAGAAATGTTACTGTAGATCACAAAAAAATGGCAAAAACGCAATGTTTCAGAAAGTGACTTCCTCCTGCTCCTACCCTTCAATAACTTGAGGCACGCTAAGTATTTGATTACAATATTGCTATTGCTAATGCCAACACTAGTCCACTCCAGTACACGAGTTAATAATAAGCATATCTATTGCATATCTATTGCTAGGCAGGTAAGTGTCACTGGTATGACATATTGTTATTATTTGAAAACACTGTGGCTTATTTTAAGTTAGTGTGCTGTAGTCCATTCTGCCAGGGCAGCAGAGGGGTGTTGGGTGTATTCTCTCTGGCAGTCTCAAACAAGACTCTCCTTCTTCCCTCAGCCGGTTAAGGGCCTCTCTTTCACCAGCATCCGGCACTACGAGCAGGCACGCGGGACGTTTGGGAGCTTCTCACAAGAGGGCTAACACGGAGGTACTCCCTCGTGTCGGGTCGAGGGCATTCTATTGGAACCCTATACTCCCGAAAGACGTTAACGCTATTATCAAAAAGTGACAGAAGAATTACCGCGTGCAGTAGACACAGTGTTTTTAACTATTTTCTTCCAGCCATCTTGCTGGAGGTGCCATTAATACTGAAACCACGATAAAGGCTTTCGCCATTTGTTTTAACCAGGAGATAATTCGCTGGACGAATATCTATACCTAACGTTAAGGAGGAAAAATACCCCTTACATTGCTATACCCCTTCCTGGGTCGAGAAGTACTGGGAAACATTTATACACATTTTTCCTGATGAAGGCGGGTTGTATCTGCACATACCGCCGAAACGCGTCGATGCAAGGAGTCAATCTGGGATGATAAACGGAGGGAAATTCAAAATAACTGTTTAGTGTTTGAGTTTAGTCCTCTTTCCTTGAAGCTCCTTTTTTTATTGGAATGTTGTTTTTATTGATTATTGTTTCATCCTGTATGTGTTTCCCGATTTTTAGTTTCTCATTTATGTAATGTATGCTAATAAATTGTTTTAATAACTTATTTCTTTAGAGTGTTTTCACATATTTCATAGTTTTTTACCTATTTTCATTGCTTCCTTGTTATATGGTTGGTATTTGCAACATCACTGTCTGACAATATTTATGTTTGTGTGTTAATTTGCCCAAAGGGAATTATTTTTTGACTTGAGTCTCAAACAAGTAAATGTATGCCGCACATGTGCCCTAAAGATGCCAGATGGCCAAAAGTACTTTGACCAATAGGCCAACGTCACTCGGAGAGTTGGTCACAGTTTTCCACCAGTGTTGCCAACGCAGCCTCCACCCCAGAAACATGATGGTTCGCCCGACTCTAAATACAGCAGGTGCCCTGGGAGGTTGGCACACAGGGCACGGCGACAGGTGTGTGGAAGAGAACCCCGTCTGACCAACTCTACTTACATGCATAGGTTTCTTCTTTCAGAACAACATCCCCAGCTATCATTATTGTCTCCAACGCTAATTAATATATACAAAACAATTAATTCAGTAACTACAGATACTGAAGAACCCAGACCCCAGTGAGATTACAAAACAGACACACCTGAAGGAGCTAACATCTCCCTAATTTTCCAGAGACACCACTGGTTGCAGGTGTGATAACAGATCGATTTTAAATGTGTGATAATAGTGCACAAGACAGTACGTGGTCAAACTTGTATTTATCAGAATGTCAATAAACCTTTCATCCTTCTGAGGTCGATTAAATGAGTGCCACGGAGTTCTGTAAAATAAACCCCAATTATTCAGCGCCAAGATGCCCCAAGAGGCGAACGTGTTCTTCACAAGGACACGACGTATTGTGTTAGGTCATTTTTTGTAATTAACTTGGTTAAAACATAGAATCCATTTAGACCTTGTTTTGATCCCCCATGTATTTAAAAAGCTTGACCTGGTGGTAAATTCTGCCTCCTCCTATTAAGGAAATTAGCATTCTCTCACAGTTTGAAAATGCAGTTAAAACGTTCACATTCTCAATCCTCCGACTCCTTCCTGGAGTATTGTTTACTGCTTTGTATGTGAAAAATATTGGCAAAAAACAAATAACTTGTGACCTGGCGAGTGGGTGGGCGCCAGTCTTGCCAGTGTGGAGGCACCCCCTCACTTCCAAAACTCCTACTCGGGCCCTGTGGGTATACTCTACTTACAACTCAGATGAGATGGGCTCTCTGAATGGTGTTACACAACAAGGTTGGAAGATTTACAACATCAAGAACGCCTTGGATCTTTGTGTTATGGGGTATTCAAGACTTGCAGCAGGTGATGCTTATTTGCCTTGTACTCAAATCAAGTATCCAACCCTATCTGAAAGACATATTCTTATGGAATAAGTTCTTTATCTACAATTAAGTTTTACAATTGTATTGTGACCTCCAACTATATCTGATTGTTATCGATTTACTTTAATTCGTTTTTTAAACTGTATTCACTACTATTAACTGTTTGATTTTAATCCATGTATAATATGCATCGTTTGCAGCATGTGCTGTGTTGCCTTATTTGGGATGGCGGATTCGAAACTAGTAAAATATTTTATTATGCTATTTTCTCTAATATAAGGAGAGGGCACATTATAGATATGTTATAAAGGTGAACAGATTTTAAATTTTTAATAAGGAGGCACTTTTTCAGAAAGCTGAAGCTTTCATTCGAACCATTTACAGAAATAAACAGAGACTTCTTGTATAACGTTGTGGGAAATGTAATATTTCCATATGTTGCTCCTTTTGTCTAGATGAGGAATAAAAGCCCAAAGTTCAAGGTTAAAAATACGACCGCCATGTGCCCGTCTATAGGTTTATTGCTCCTGATTGTAAAAAAGTATTTAGGTTTCTTTTCAACATCTTATTATACAGAAACTGACCTGCCATTAACATGATTATTTTTACTTGATGGTTAAAAAAAATAATACTTTGTAATGAAAGATAAGCAATACAAATCTGTTTTTTTATTTTAACATAATTTCAAAGGTCTATTGATAAACGTAAGGTAAGCGGAATTTTTCTATTAAATGTCGACTTTGCCAACAAAAGTAATCTTCAGAAATCTCATCTGAATTTGAAAGTGTGTTGCTAACATTTGTAAGGAAAGGCACTCTTTTCTTACAACTGATGCGAATAGCTGTTCAGTTTACTTAAGCAGCTCTCTAGCTCCCTCTTCTGAGAATTATTAAAACTACCCCCTGCATAATAAAATTAACGATGCTTCTGCCTGGCTTAGAGACTTTTTGAAGTCCCACATTTCTCATCATAAGGATAGCACAAATAAAAAAACACGAGTGTTCTGATTTTAAGTCACGGGAAGCACTTTCTCAGAGGAATATTGTATTAGTCACTTATTCAAAAACATTTTTTTCACTTTTGTTACATTTCGCGCTTTCAGATTCTGACTTTTAAAATGTTTTCGATATCCTTTCACTTGGCAAGATATCAAACCCCTTCACAACAAGTTGCTTACAACTGCGGCGGGTTTGACTGCCGTGGAGATGCTTTCCAGCTTTACAACTTGAACATGTGTGGAAGGTTGCATGCAGCATCAGCACGGGTCCAGTATAAATGCGAGTAGCCCCATGAGTGGAACGTTGGGAGCCAGCGGCCACCCAATAGGAATGCTCCCTTTGCCAACCACAACTACTGTTACAGGCCTTAAAAGACCATTCTGTGAACCAGCCTCATGCACTTCCAGCGTGCCTTGTACTGGCAGGCAGCACCTCTACCCCAAATTATCAATCACCCCAGCAGCAGCTGTTAGAATAATGTTATAATATGTTTGAGCGCACAAATCCCTAAGGATTGTGTGTGTCCTCGCTCTGAAACAAACATCTGCTGAAATACAGTTAAATATTAGAGGCTGTCAAACCACGTCTTTAGGTCTTCCCTAAAGTGCAGCATAGCCTGTGTTTTACTGAGATTACCAGGTAGAGTATTCCAAAGAGTAGCTGCTAATACCGAGATGGCCCGTGTGAATCGAGGGATACACAGAACCCTATGGGTGGTGTGGATTGTTATTAAATAGATGGACAACATTAAAGTTTAATACATCAGACTGAAGAGAACGTTTTACACAGCGTATATCTTGACCACATGTATTTCAAGATCCTTTTATATGTCAAAATGAGGGACAAGCATTGGCAGAGCCAATAGCGTCTCTCCTTTGATAGAGCTACTATTTGTGTTTTCTCTGTTCTGCAGTAGTTGTATGGTTTGTAATTGTAGTTTGTTTGTGTTAATTATATATCTTTTTAATGTTTAACTGATTAAGTGATTCATGTTTTATGTTGTGAGTTTGTAAATAAAATGAGTTTTTAATGGGTTGTTCTATTCTACTTAACTTAAGTATGTAAAAGGGAGTACACTCTATAGTATGCAAGATCTTTTAGCTTTGCTAATGTTTTCTTTACTCATGTGGTAAAGTAGAATGGATGCTGTGCAGCATGGCTGAAAGTAAAAAGTGCTATGATGGGGTCAATATAGGACATGTTGTAGCATTTGTGTTTTTACTTTGAACCTTGCTGCTGTGCAACATGGTAAAAGATAATTGACAAAGCCAAAAAGCTCTACTATTCTGCTTTGTCGATGCTTTTTTAAGTGCTATGACACTGTCAGCATTGACTGCATCAGAGCACTTTTCTTTTGTTTAATGTACAACATGGCTAAACAAATATTGACAATACCAAGAGATCACACATAGACTAGATCTGTTGGCGTTGCCAATGCTTGTTCAGTAAAGTAATCAACACCGCAGGTTTAGGCTAAAGAGCTATGACTTTAATAAAACAGGAGTCATTGCCTTTGGGGGAAAAAGCAAATATAACGAAACAGCATAAAAAAAACATTAAAAAACTGAAATGAACCACAGTGCTAGCATCAAGGTGGATTATTAACAATTATCAGAGCCACTGGCGATGCTGCAATGTTTTCCACAGAATTACGGATGATCAGGAGCCGCGGCTGAACACTGGACACACCACGGCTCAATCATACCTGGCCCTTGGTCCTTCCCTGTCGAGCGCGACCGGATTGTCATTATATCCTAGTCCTCCTTTCCTCACGCTCTGCACCTTTTCTTCATGTGGATTAGGTTTTTCTTTACTGTTGACTATTAGAAACTGCACCGCTTTTACCTTTATATACATACTGTTCACCTGTTGTAACGAACCGGGGAGTATATTGATTGGGGGGTGGGGGGGCTGAGTTGGGAATTATTGAAGTACTTACTTTCTCTCTCTGAGTGGTAGTTTTTATCCTCTTTTTTTTTGCTAGCCACTTAGAGCAAAACGCCTGCTGCGATAGTGCATTTGCAACCCATTATGTGGAGTTTTGATGTGTGAACCTGCACATTTCTGTTTCTATACCATTTTCAGATCAGTGAGAAACTTAGCTCCCATGTCTCATCTGGAAGGTGACATAGCTGTCTGCATAGAGTTGAGTACTTGGAGAGGTTTCAGATTTTGTCAAGCAGAAAATATATTTCCTCTTGTGTGTTATCTGCAGAGATCAAGCTGACAATTTGTTTAAATTAATCAGGAAGTGCATGTGTCTTATTAAAATTGGTAAAAATAATCTATAAAAAACCTTTTCAGCTACTATTTTTGCAGTAGTTTAATTTGAATCTCCAGGGGAGGTTTAGCAGAAAGCAGATCATGGTGTGACTCTACTCAGTCTGAGCACAGGGCTCACGTTACAGTTGCGGCTGCCTCTGGGCGGACTGGTCTGGCAGGGGGAGGGGATCACAAGTACCAGTGATCTGCTCATGCGGGCAATGGACAGCTTGAGCCGGAATAGGGCAGGGAGAGAGGAGATAAACAAGGTACTGAATAAACAAAGTTTCCCAGATACAAGAGGTAATAAATGTCAAAAGTTTTAACCGTTGTCTCCAAAAATAAAGGCCCAAAAAAACAAAGGTTTTAGAATATTTCACAAACTTTACATGCTGGCTCAAAAAATAAAGGTACAGAATGAACAAAGGTTTGCTGATACAAAACTAAACAAATTTTTAAATCTTTACATACTGTTCCGAAAAATAAAGCCCCCCCAAAAACAAAGGTTTTTGGATATTTCACAAACTTTACACACTCACTTGAAAAATAAAGGGACCAAATGAGCAAAGGATTGCAGATAAAAAATGAAGGAAGGGTTTACCTATGCCCGAAAATATACACATAAACATCATACAATGAAATATTCAGAACACGACAAAGGATGAAAATAATACCTACCAGAAACACTAACAGAAACACATAAAAAAAATAGTGCACACAAACACACATAACTGAACATTGGTGAAAGGCTACAAGTAATATGCGCATTGTCCATGGGCGGCAACAACACATGAAAAGAAGATACATATAAACTAGAAGAACCACATACAAGCACACATTTGCTAAGTTCACTTAAAGGCGGCAGATGGTTTGTAAGCGCACAAAGTGAATGCATCATGTCTCGAAGAGACAGCACATGCGCTGCCTAGGCGAGACCTAAACAGTTTTGTGAATCGGTGTGCAAGTGGTTTTGTGGATGAGTGAATAGATGTGTGAGAGCCTGTATAGGTGAGTGAGTAGCTCTGTTAGTCGCTGTGTGGGTGAGTGAGTGGCAGTGTGAGTGACTGTATGGGTAAGTGAGTAGTTGTGCGAGTGGCTGTATGAGTGAGTGAGTGGGTGTGCGTCAATAGTTATATGGGTCTGTAAATGGGTATGTGGGTGGTCGTGTGTGTTAGTGGCTGAATGAGGAATTGCATGGGCTGTGAAGGTGTGTGTAAGTTATTCTGTGGATGATTTCATTTAAGATGTCATCAGTGTTGACATCACTGCTTTCATTGAACATGTCATGAGTGATGTAATATGTACGATCATAAGCATTCTAAGGTTTTCCGAATTTTATTTTCCTAACTATAATGACCATGCTACTTTTGTTTTTTTCATAATATTTTTAACGTTTTTTAAGTTCATGTCTTGTAACTAATTTAATTTATGTGTGAAATTTTAATGCTTCTTTCAAGAAATTATGTATATATGATAGGATGTTTTTATTGTTTAACCTGTTCATTGATTTTGTTTTTGTTTTTTTACTTTTATTTTGGTTAGTTAAAATGTTAAACTTTTTTTGGTTTATACTTTGTATGTTTTTTCTTTTTGTGTGTTTTTTTAATATTTGGTAATTTTTTTTATTTAAAGACCATTTGATTTTTAATGAAAAAAGAAAAAATGCAAATCTTTTGTGAAAAGTATGTACTTTTTTTTATAATTGTTTCTGTGATGTTTTTTTGTTTCACTATTTTTTAGTACCTAGGTACCTCCGCGGTACTGAATTGAGAGAGTACTGCAAGAACTCTGTGGTATCCTATTCCTAGCTCGTGATCGCAATAGACTGCAGATTCTCTGAAAATTTTAAAAATTCTTCACAACATATATGTAATCCACTACTTTTGTGAATAAAGATAGTGTAGACATATGTGAGTCCTTTTTTTATCGCAGTATATATTTGTGTATACTATTACTCATGAGGGTTTATATTTTTTGCGGTATCGAAAATCTGCCAATCTGCACCTTGAATTTGCGTGATGACCCAGCTAACCTGCACCTTTGATTGGCCACATAGGCACTACACCTTTTTGTGAATGAAACCCCACCCAACACCTGTTACTTCTTCATGAAAAGTGAGAGATCAACATTTGTATTGAGATGTCCAGAATTTGAGGTTTCCTTCAGGTGTAAACTGCTCTGTTTAAAGAAATGGCTGTTGGTACCCCATCCAGGGAGCACGAAGATCCTGTCATTGTGGAGGAGGAAGAAGAACAGATGCTCCACCTGCAAAACAAGAGCGTGAGATGTGGAAGTACCTTGTAATCTTTTCTGTCAAGAAGGTGACAGCCAGAAAAGTGAAGTGTACCATCTGCAGCAAAGAACTGTCTTGTGGTACCAATAAGAAGTGCAGTTATGGAACTTCATCGATGTGTAAACATCTTAAGACAGCATATGAAAAGTCTTACATGAGGATGGTCTGTGAGAGGGAAACTAGTGCTCGCCCTTCAACATCAGAAGTCACTCTGCCAGCTTCCTCCAACTCAGCCGCTATATTCGTACCACCTGTTATGTGTCCTGATTTAAGGCATATGACATCTTATTGCTTACGATGCCACATGCCAGTTGGCTTAAATACCACAACTGTGACAAAGCATTTGAATGCACTGAATAATCATCCTTGCTAATTTTTTGGGGTGTTGGCATTCAAGTTTTTTCATGTAGTTTCAGTTAAAAAACTTGTTGGTTTTCATTATCATTCTTTAAGAAGAGTTCTGTACCTATTTTCTTTGGGGTACATTAATAAACTAAAACAAACAGCAAAATAACCAGTTTAAAAAAATGGTTCTTTTCTAACCACATCAACTAATCAGAAAAAGAGCTGTGTTTGTACTTTTTTCCTTTTTAGGTCGAGCATCAGCGATGACCTGTTGTCTCTCTCTCTCTCTGTGGCTTTGCCCAGTGCCCCATTGCTATTGGCTGTTATTATTATTATTATCGCATCTTGTAGAGTGCACATCTACCTCCGACGGAGGTGTACCGGCGCTAGTAGTGCAGTTGATCTGGTCATGGAGTCGGAGGAACAAAATGCTTATGGAAGAATGAAGAGCCATGTTTCTAAAGCTCTCTTGAACATGGACTCTGATTTGGTCTTCCTCAGATGTTCAAGCATGGAGTTCCACAGTGTAGCGGTTTTAACCAAACAGGCACGGCCACCAGTCCTGGCCTTCGCAAATCGTGGAATGACCAGAAGATTCTGGTCATTCAATTTGAGTACTCTGTTCTTACTATATTTTTTAAGTCTTTGCCTCAAATACTGCGGACCAGTGTCATTCATTGCTCTATGGGCCAATGCGAGTGCTTTATATTCTATTCTTCTTTTCACTGGTAACCAATGTAGACTGAGCAGTTGGGGGTTATGTGGTGACGCATTGGTACATTCTGAACAAGCATAGGCGACGCATTCGCAATAATCTGCAGCCTTCTGAGCAGATACTCAGGAAGACCCAAATAGAGACTGTTTGCATAGTCAAGCTGGGAAGTGACCAATGCGTGCACCATAGTCTTCCTACAGTCCATTGGCAGATAGTGAAGGAAGCTCCGTAGATCCTTCAACTTCCAAAAGCATTGCGGGGAGACATGGGCAATTTGCACTTTGCCAGTTAGCTGCGCATTAAACTTGAAACCCAGATTCCTAGCAGAGGCAGCTGAAAGAGGGGGTGGATTTAACTCAGCCGGCCACCAGAGCTCTGGCTGGGGAGTGGTAGGTTGGTTAAAAAACAGGGCCTCCATTTTTTCTGTGTTCAGTTTTAAGTAGTTCTCCGTCAGGGGCGGAGTTAGCTCATAACCAAGATGGTTGCTTGAGCCGAGAGCTCCCTGTCTCGAGAGCTATCCTTAATTTATCCTGCATGTGATACTACTATCAGAGGTCCATACCTGCAGTTCCGCGCCACTGGGGACAGTCATAGACCTTAGAGTACGCAGTTCCGAGCTTCCCACTCGTCTGCTGCGGCTGAAGGGTCCTGTGCGGCCTGGTGGCACGGACCGCGACTGAGAACAGCGGATTCTGTTGTGGGGTGGGGCCGCCGCCTGCACCGCTGCCGCGGCGGCTTGACCCACCTGAAGGGTGCCCCTGCGTTCGGGGGGTTTAAGTGAGTCCCCTTCCCCCTCTCGCCTGCTGCTTTGATCCTGCCCGGGCAGAGAGAGCTCCGGGACGGCACCTGACGATCCGGCCCCCTGGGCGGACTGCTAGGCCTGCACTACGGAGCGTACCGCTGTGGCCTACGTAAAGGCCTGCGCTTGGAAGTGTGGGCCGACGTGTCACGCGAGGGCTGCGCTGGTAATCGGAACTTGGGAGCTGTGCTGGTGCCCCCCCCCCGCTCTCACGCGGCGACTGGAGGCCGTGTGCTCGATCACAGGGAGAGCGGCCCGGAGAGGCTCTGAGAGGTCGGTGGGCCCAGCGGTGAGGGCTTGTGCTCGGCTGAGGCCCGGGAGGGTCCCCCCCTATTGGGAACCTAGGACTCCTACTCCTACGGTAAGTGCGCACTGCGACAGCGGGGCCTGATCTGTGCACTGAGTGTCCCCTTGGAGGTAAGGAGCGCTGCTGGGGCTGACACGAACTACGATCGCCCAGGCACCTACTCTCGCGTAGTGGCGCCAAGGCGTAGTGGAGGACACTGGTGGAGAGGCGGGAAGGTGGTGGCATCCTCTTTGGGACCAGAAAAGATGGCAGTGTGCTTACCCAGTGCAGAACCAGCAGCAGTAGAAAGAGGATGCCCCTAATGGGCTTTGGCGATCTTCCTTCAGCCTCAGACGACGCGCTGGTTCGGCGACGCATGCCCCCCCTGAGCTGAAAGACTGGCCGTCTAGTCTTGCAGAAGCAGGACTCCCCGGGATGCTGGCATTGCCACCGATATAGGCCTGCTAACTACCTTGGGGGTGGTGCTGGATTGCGGCGCTTGTCTGAGGGAATACAAAGCGCCTCTTCCAGCTTGGACCCGCGTCTGAGTGTCTGGTTGGCTGTGTCACTTGGAAGAACTGGGGTGCGGGGAGGCTGCGCTGAAGGCAACGGGACATCCCTGCGACAGCGCCTCTGCGGTGGGAGTGGAGCCATAATGATCGGGGGTCCGCCTGACAGGAGTTTACCCTCACTCCGGGCAGTGGCAGGCCATATTGAGCCGCCAAGATGGGATGCACGGACCGGACCCAACCCAAATTATCATTTGACCCTAAGATGGCCAAAGTCGGCGAGTCTACATCAGGAGAAGGCCCTGGGGAACTGGAGGCTGCGGAGGAGCCACCACAGCAAGATACTTGTAGCCTCTTACTGGCCATGGAAAAGAGTCTACAGGGGGGGATTGCTTCATTGGGAACCAAGATGGACGCACTCACCTATCGGATGGACCGCATGGCAGAGAGGCTTGACAAACACGCGAAGCGGTTAGACATGTCAGAATGCCGCCTCACTGAGGTAGAAGAGGCACAGACTTCCCTGGACTCCGACCATAAGAAGCTGAGCAGAGTGATGCAGATATTACAGGACAAGACGGAGGATTTAGAAGTTCGCTCTCAGAGGTGCAACCTTCGTATTACAGGCCTGCTAGAAAATACACAGACTGGGAATATGGAGATGTTCGCTGAAAATCTGTTAAAGAAACTCCTTTGTGAAACGGCCTTTTCTGAAATGTTTGTGGTTGAGAGGACTCACTGCTCTCTTGGCCCAAGACCAAAACAGGGGCGCCACCTAGGCCTATAATTGCCAAGTTGCTCAATTGCAGGGACCGCGATGTGGCACTAAAGCTAGCAAGAGAGAAACAGCTGTTGCAACACGAGGGATCGGTCCTTTCATTGTTCCCGGATTTCACTGCTAAAGGACAAGAGGCACGGAGGCAGTTTGTGCTGATGAAACGCCAACTACGTGAGATGGGCACGGACTATGCGATGCTGTATCCTGCGAAGCTGCGGGTCAATAGGCAGGGGAAGTCCATGATCTTCACTGACCCTATGGCTCTACAGAAAGCCCTCAGAGAATGGCACAGAGAGGGGCGGCCCTCCACGAATAGAGAAGCAGAGGGGAGGGGAGACCCCCTGGACAAACAGGACTAACAGCATTGCTCATGGATGGGTTGCTTAGTTTGAACTGACCTCGGCAGGGTGGCTCGAGCTGGGGATACTTTGAAATGTGCAGAATGGGGGTCCCTGTGCGCCTTATCCTATTTGGCGGGATTGTACAGTGTGGGCTGCGGGCTAAGAGAGGGCGCGGTTTGAAGTGATGTCAAGGACATGACACAAGGACGTGATAACAGTTGGATCATGGTATAAAGGTATATGCCATTCTAATTCAGATGAGTGGTGGACCAATGTATTGAAATTTCGCAAAGTGCAGTGACCGTGGGCTCTTGTGGGTGAGGGGGCCCAAAGGACACTGAGGTGGGACCCACGGTTGTCTAAGACATTATCTGAGAGCATGTTTGAGAGTGCCACGCCTGGAGGGCTCCTGGGTATGGATTGGGGTTACACGCACAATACATTGGTACTGGGAGGGGGGAGGAACTAGCGGCTACATGACTTTTTTCTGTATAGAATTTGCTTTCTGCTGGTTACCTTCGCCCCTGCGTGAATCCCACTGTACTAGGAAAGAAGGTTTTGCTTTTGTTTTTTTTTTGTTCCAGGGTTTTGGAGATGGAATGGGACGTGTGGGAGGTTTTGCTAGGGTGGGGGGATGTTCACAGCCTAGTTGGGGATGGGCAGGCGTGGGAGGGTGTGGGGAGGGAGGGGAGGGCGGAGAGGCGGCACGGCGGTGTGTCGCATGGGCTGGGGGGGATTGTTTGTTGTTCGAGGGTGGTTTTCAAGGGGCATTAGGCACAGACGCAGCAATATGTGATGCAAGGACATATGATCAGACCACACCGTGGAGACACGTACATCGACAGTTGCAGACGGGATGACTACGCCAGGGGAATCTTCGGATACACTGATGCTGATAACTTGGAATGTCCGGGGTCTTAATGACCATAGGAAGGTTAGGAAGCTCCTGCAATATTTTTTGAGACATGGCATTGATATTGCACTCTTACAGGAGACACACCTGCACCCAGATAGTCACATCCTGCGATATAGGGGATTCATGGGTAATATACACGCAGCGGGATTTACATCGCATGCCAGGGGGGTGCTCACGTGGGTCAACCCGAAGACGATGCGGAAGATGACGCCACTAGAGACTGACAGGGATGGACGGTACACGATCACGAAATGTTTTGAGAAGGGTATGGAGCTATGCATAGTGAACACCTACTATCCTAACTATGACCACCCTGCTTTCTATTCAGATTTAGCAGTTAAGATCCTAGAATACTCAGGGGGTGGTGTTTTATGGGGGGGCTACTTTAATATGATGAGACAACCCAACATAGACAGATCCGACAGCCCTGGACGGCGACCCTCGGCTTCTGCTAGGGTGCTGGAGACCCAAATGACCCGATTGGACTTGCGCGATATGTGGAGACACCAACATCCCACGTTGGCGGGCTACACACACTATTCAGCTCCATATAACATACATACTAGGATAAACTACTGGCTGGCCACAGCTCATTTAACTCACAGAGTTAAAGCCTGCACTATACTCCCATGTACATATTCAGATCATTCACCCTTATTTATTTATTTATTTGTTTAGTTTGTATAGCGCAAACAGCTACCCAGCAAAGGGTTTCCCGGCGCTTGTGATTCAGTGAAGGGAGTTTGGACAGCTGACTTAGATGTTGAACAGCCAGGTTTTTATGGCTTTTCTGAATCTGGTATAGTTAACCTCTGAGCGCAAAGCTTGTGGCATGGAGTTCCACAGGGAGGGGCCAAGGTAAGCAAAGGATCTGCCTCCCATGCGTGATAGTCTTATTTTAGGCACAGCAAATGTGTTCGCTGTTGCAGATCTCAGCGTCCTGGATGGGCGGTAATGTTGTACCAGACTTAGCAGATATGTAGGAGCTTTGTTTGCTGAGATTTTATGCATAAAGCATAGTGATTTGAATTTGATTCTGCTCTCAATTTTTAACCAGTGCAATTCTCGTATGAGTTTGGTAGTGGGTGCATGGATAGGAATTTTACCTAACAGTCTTGCAGCAGCATTCTGCACAGTTTGTAGTTTGCGGACTGTGGCTTTGTTGGCCCCTAAGTATAGTACATTGGCATAGTCCAATCTAGATGTTATAAGGGCGTTAATGACAGTTCTTTTAGTGTGATCTGGTAGCATCCAGCAGATTTTCTTTAGCCACTTCAAGATGACAAAGCAGGTGGCTGATGTTTTGATGGCCTGCTGGTGCATACTAAGAGTGCCATCTACCACAAAGCCAAGGTTACGGGCCTGGTTAGTTGGAATAGGAGGAGAGCCCATTTCTGGGGGCCAGTGTTGGGGTCCCCATAGTTCTTTATTTTTTCCTAGGATTATGAGTTCGGTTTTTTCACCGTTTAATTATAAGAAATTATTTTTCATCCATCCAGCAATTTTTGTAAGCCCAGTTCTCAAGATAGAAGGATCATTATTGTCTGTTGGTGGAAGGGAAAAGAGAAGCTGAGAATCATCAGCATAGGAGAACATTATCAGCCCAGTATCCTTAGCTATTTTTGCAAGAGGGCTCATATATAGATTAAAAAGTAGTGGGCTTAAAATTGAACCCTGAGAGATGCCATGTTTAAAGGTATAGGTATCAGAGTACGTGGAGTTTGAGAAGATTTGAAAAGTTCTATTTTCAAGTAGGGATGTGATCCAATTTAAAGCAGGGCCACAGATGCCCATTGAACGAAGGGTTTTTATTAGTACCGCATGTGAAACAGTGTCAAATGCGGCACTGAGGTCTAAAAGCACCAGTGCCACTGTTTCACCCTTGTCTATCATTTGGCGAATATTTTCGGTTACACCTAGGAGAGTGGTTTCTGTTGAAAAACCTGCTCGGAAGCCAGATTGATGGGGAGGTAACAAGTCATGTGTCGTTATATAATTTGAGAGACAACGGTGGACATGTTTCTCTAGAATTTTTGCAAAAATAGGTAGGAGAGTTATTGGTCGGAAGTTTGCGGGTACCTTCGGGTCAGCATTAGCTTTTTTTAGGAGGGGATGGATCATGGCATGCTTCCACTCCTGTGGAACACATTCTTCTTGCAAGGATTTATTTAGAAGGTCTGTGATGGTAGATAAGGCTTTCCTGCTAAGTAGTTTTAAGATGGAACAGGGTAGCGGGTCTTTTGGCGAACCTGATTTAATCGTGCTTAGAAGTTCAGTGACAGTGTCAACGTTGAGTGTAGGCCAAGCACTCAGAGAAGGGGTAGAGGTTTTATCAGAAGGGGTGGAAGAATTGGTCTCTTCACTGTCTGATCTATTAACATCACTACCGTCATAATGATTTTCCTCATGATTGTCCTGATTAGGTTGGATGGCCTGATAAATTCTATCAACTTTGTCGACAAAAAATGCGGCAAGTTGATTGCATTGAGTTTTATTTAGATCAGGTGGAGTTGGTGAGGTATTGGAGCCAGCTAGCTCTTTGACTGTTTTGAAGAGTGTTTTAGCTTGATTTAAAGCTGCAGTAATTTTTGAGCAGACAAAGTTGGCTTTTGCTCTGCTGCACAGCTTTTGGTATTGATTTAGTTGATTTTTGTATTCATTTTTAGCTTCAACGGAGTAGGACTTTCTCCATTGACGCTCAGCGTTCTTACATTTGGTTTTTTCATGATTTAAAGAGTCATTGAACCACGGAGCGGGGGGCCGTTGGTAAATGCCTTTTAACTTAGTCTGAGGAAGACAGGAGTCAATGGCTGTTAAGAGCCATGATTGGACAGAGATGGATAGATTTTGTACTCCTGAAATAGTGCATGGTATCGTATCTTCTAGCAGGGTATTAAGAATATTAATATCTAGCTTTTTCCATTTTCTCACCATGGCGGGCAGCGCCATAGGAGGGATATTGGATGTTGGCGTTTGAAAGGATAATTTGATGGGAAAGTGGTCGGACCAAGGAATAGGTAAAGCTGGGAAGGTGTTTAAATTCTGAATGTTTGAAAAGATTGGGTCCAGTAAGTGACCTGCAGTATGGGTAGGGCCAGAATTTTTAAGACTCAAATTGAGGGATAAGAAGTCATCAATAAGTTCCGTGGCCTTAGAGCAATGCTCGTTATCCAGATGAAGATTCAGGTCACCGATAACTGTAAAATTAGTAGTATTCATAATGAACGGGCCTAGAAGTTCTGAAATATTATTTAGCCAATTTGAAGCAGCACCAGGTGGACGGTAGATAAGTGCGCCGGAAAAGGTAAAATTGGGTAAAAGTATGATTTTGAAGGTGGCGCCTTCACACCCTGGACATGGGAGGTTTATAAACTCACAGGTATATACTTTTTTTTAAAATAACAGCTATGCCTCCTCCAGTTTTATTAATTCTGTCAAGGCGTATAATCGCGTATGAGTCAGGGAGGGCCATGGCCACATCTGGTCCAGAGCTTGCATGAAGCCAAGTTTCAGTGATGAACAATGCATCAGGGGCCTCATCTAGTAGAAAATAAAAAATTTCTGTTTTATGTCTTGGCAGAGAGCGACAGATTAGACTGAAGAAGGTGAATACTTTAGAGTTAGATATAGCACATGTAGCATTGGTTTGGGTCTCAAGCCTTTTAATTTTAGTGGCATTCGTTGTCAGTGAACAGCCGTAACAGATGTTATGGTGTCTGTTTAAGTCTAAGAGACAGCAGTCTGGTTGTCTAAACGTTCTTAAAGCTAAAAGTTGTTTTGCACTATATTTTATATAAGGGGAAGCAATAGTATCGCTAATTGTCTGGTTACTAACACATACCGGTAAAATTGGTTGGGGAGTAGGTGTCATGGCCGCTGGGCGCGTCCGAGGCGCGGACGGGCGCAGACGGGCTGACTCAGGCGTGACTCCGGCGCTGATGCAGGCGCGTCCACAATTCGCGTCCGCTATCGCGGAGAGTATACGTTTCCTTAAGTAGTGGTGGCTAGAGCGCTGTTAGGCTCACGCCCCTACCCAAGATGTCCGCCGTATTTTAAGAGCTTGCAGGTGAGAGATCGGTATTCAGCCCGAAAATCGGCTGTCACCGACTAAGTGCAGGCTCACGCTATATTTTGTGCAAAGATTAGGCTAGTGCAAATAAGGTAGGTGAATTAAAACACGCCGTTTTAAAAATGCTCGTTTTCAGCAATCAATCACAAATAAATGTGCAGTCCAACTACCTCCCGGCTATTTCGCCTCAAGAGGGGTCCAAAGGTTACAACATGCAAAGAATCTCGCGTTCTTTACCTTGGGGCTCCTTAAGTAGTGGTGCCTAGAGCGCTGTCAGGCTCACGCCCCTACCCAAGATGTCCGCCGTATTTTAAGAGCTTGCAGGTGAGAGATCGGTATTCAGCCCGAAAATCGGCTGTCACCGACTAAGTGCAGGCTCACGCTATATTTTGTGCAAAGATTAGGCTAGTGCAAATAAGGTAGGTGAATTAAAACACGCCGTTTTAAAAATGCTCGTTTTCAGCAATCAATCACAAATAAATGTGCAGTCCAACTACCTCCCGGCTATTTCGCCTCAAGAGGGGTCCAAAGGTTACAACATGCAAAGAATGTTGCTGACAGTTGCCCCGCCAGTGAAACGCATTCCACCATTTGCTTGGCGTTTTCCTCATTACTCTCTACTGGACGGCCCCTTTAAAGAGGAGTTAGCTTCAGCCTTTGAAGAGTTTTTTGACACCAACGTAGACACTGCCTCGTTCCAAACTGTCTGGGAGGCCTTTAAGGCATACATTAGGGGAGTCTCCATTTCCAAAAATCGATTCGTGGTCGGTTACGGGCCTTGGAAACCAAACTTAAGGAGCTGGAGACCAAGCGACTGCACGACAATAACAGGGTCCTCACCCAGGAACTCGCCCAAACACTGCGCGAATACCACGAGGAGGCTGACTCTGAAGTCAAACACCTAGGAAAGTACACCACTGCTAGATCCTATGATTAAGGGGAGCACCCTGGAAAGGTACTTGCGCAACTGGCTAAGCAGGGCAGAGACAGGGTGTCGATACCAGATATGAGGTCCCCACCGAAGGACGACCCGCTCTCGGATGAACAGGTCGCGGAGCGATTTCGGGAGTACTATACGGCCCTGTACTCCTCCCGAGGCCCTGCCCCGGAGGAACGCATACTCAATTATCTCTCCCACATAGAGCTGCCCTGGCTTTCTAATTTGCACAGCGAATTCCTAGTACGCCCGATTGAGCGGGAAGAAATCGTATGGGCATTATCTGCCATAAGGGCCGGGAGTGCGCCGGGAAGTGATGGTTTCACAGTTGCCTTTTACAAGGCATTCGCAGACCTCCTGATCCCTCGGTTACTTACTCTATTTGAGGACATGCGGACACGGGCACTATGTCGCCCACTATGCGCGAGATGATATTGGTAGATATTCTTAAACCTGGAAAGACCCCGGGGGACTGTGCTTCATATCGTCCCTTGTCGTTGTTAAACGTGGATGCGAAGATATTCACCAAATTGATCGCCAACCGCCTCAGCCCCATGGTCACTTCGATGATCGCCCCAGAACAGGCGGGATTTGTTCCTACTCGCAACCTCACGTATGATCTTAGGACGGTGTTTACAGCGTTTCAGCATATACCTCTAGAGGTCCCGTCTTTCGCGGTCTTCCTGGACAATGGAAAGGCCTTCGACGTGTCCTAAGCCGGATGGGTGTGGGGTGCTGTTTCTTCAACTTCTAGACACACTGTATACCTCCCCTACAGCTGGTATACGTATCGGTTCACTGCTCATGGATTCCATACGGATCGGCAGAGGTATGAGGCAGGGATGCCCCCTTTCCCCTATTCTCTATGCCCTTGCGGACAATACCCTCTTATACGTACGAGATCCGTAGGTGCATTTACCGGCTGTGCTGGGCGAAGTGGTCTTATTTAGTTCCCTTTCGGGCATCCATGTTAATTGGAGAAAATCCCTTATGTTCCCCCTCACGCCGACTACAAAGAGGTTCGACCTGGAATACCCTATTCAGTGGACTACTGAGGCAGAATGGTATCTGGGGATCCGACTCCATACGGACTCAGAAATAGTCCTCCGGGAGAACTATGGGGTGGCTGCCTCCAAACTGGAGGATGATGTTGAAAAGTGGATCACGTTGCCACTGTCGCTGCTGGGACGAATCTCACTTATGAAAATGATTGTGCTGCCGCGCTTTTTATTCTTGTTTTGTAACATCCCTATGGTGCTATCGAACCTATTTTTTCAACATCTACAAGCACTAATGATCTGTCTGTCTTGGGTCGGGAAACAGCCAAGGGTGTCGTGGAAAATTCTTATACGTCCGTATGCGGCGGGCGGACTGAATGTCCCAGATCTGGAACTTTATTATCGGGCTGAGCAAAGCGCACATGCTTACCACTGGATACCCGGCCCAGTGGACATTCCACATATACGCATTGAATCGATTGTTGCAGACCCGGTCCCTTTACCCGCGCTGCTCGCTCGGCCTCGGGATCGACATACGGGTATCCTGGACTCACTGAATGCAGTTACTCATGCCTGGCATCATATGATGGACACCCAAGCGTGCAGTCTACTGTATGCCCCGAAGGCCCCTATCGTCTGGTGTTCATGGTTGACTCCATGTAAGGACAAAGGGGTATTGGCGGCATTAGACACGCTGAATATACACAACATGGGTGACCTGTTTGCAGAGAATGCTGCACGCACCTGGCAAGAGATAGAAACTGAGGATGTTTCCTATCTGCCATTATTGCGCTTCATGTTCCACAGGGTGAGGCACGTGCTTAGGGACCTTTTGGGGGAGGACATGGCGGAACCCCCGGTGGTTACGGCTTTCGATTACATCATGAACCCTAAGTCCCCTGCTAAATTAATAACCAATTCGTATTGTATAGCCCTCTCATAGAGGACGGTGGACTACGCTAAGCTGCGTCTGGCATGGCAAGCCAACTTGAATACTGATCTGCCGGAAGAGAAATGGCAATATTGCTGTTCAAGTACGAGGAGAATTTCTCTGAACGGCTGTTACAGGCTAATACATTTTAAATACCTAAACAGGACGTAATATACCCATGATAGGCTACATAGATACGGAGTACGTGCAAGCCCTACTTGCGAGAGATGCGGGCGCAGATGGCGGACTTTTTGCACGTGGCTTGGTCTTGTCGGACATCTTTGCGTTTTGGTGCAAAGTACACGAAGAGGTGAACGTGATCACACAATAAACGTTGGTACCGGATCCTTTATTAGCCATACTGGGGTACTCTAAGCCTCTGCGACAGGAACATAGGAGATTGGTTGACATGGCCTTTCTCCTAGCCAAGAGGTGTGTAGCGCTCACGTGGATGCGAGGCCCGGTCCCTACCCTATCACAATGGACCAGGGAGATGACTTACTGCAGCACAAAACTCTATAGCAATTTATTGCCCCCTCGTAATAGAACTTCTGGTCCATGTTTATAAACAGGAGGTATACAGAAGGTATACACGGAATACTGCGGAGGAGGAGGAGGCAGACACACACACACGGGGGGAGGATCTGGCAGGAGACCTTTACGCCGTTTCGCAGAGTAGCCTCCCTAACGTATTGTAACATAGATGGCTGAATTGCTCATGGAGGGATGGACTGTAACAACCCCGGACAAGGACGAATAGGTTAGAATATTTGAACTTGGTGTGTCGCCCGACTACAAGCACTGTGGTCCTGAACTTTTACTATGTACAAGTAATGCTTTTTGTCATTAGTCACCTTACATTGATTTTTGAATGATGTCTGTATATCTAATGCCGCCAATTACTGCTAATGTCTGTTGTGGTTGTTTATTTTTGAAATACCAATAAACATATTCATTTAAAAAAATAGTTCTCCGTCATCCATGACAAGATATTCAGAAAACACTGCTTAAAATTGACAAAGGCCGTCTCACTGTGGTCTCTGAAGGAGAACACCAGTTGTGTATCATCAACGTTCGAGATGACCTTCACCCTATGTTGCTCAATAATTGCCACAAGGGTGGTGAGATTCACATTAATAAGCGTAGGACTTAAGGTCGAGCCCTGCGTAACCCCACAAACAAGGGACCTAGAGGTGAAAACATGAGGATGGAGGGTCACCCGCTGTGTGTGCCCCTCTAAAAAAGAGCAAAACTAGGCCCAAACCGTTCCTGACACCCCTAGACATTTAAGTCTACTTAGAAGAATCCTGTGCGACACTGTATCAAAAGCTGCTGATAGGTCCAACAGCGCCAGCATCTCACAGCCTTCTTGATCTAAAGTTTCACAGTGAGTCTGCAACTTCCAGCAAAGCAGTTTCCGTGCTGTAACCGGATCTAAATCCAGACTGTGACTGAGTGTTGTGGAGGTGATGGTTCGACTCTAGGAAGCCCCCTATTTGTTTCTGGACTTCCTTTTCTAGAATTTTAGCCAGAACAGGAAGGAGAGAAATTGCCCTGAAATGTTTGGGCTCTGTTGGATCAGCACCTTCCTTCTTAAGAACTGGCTGAACAAATGCATTTTTCAAGCTGGTAGGGTAAATCCCAGTTACCAGCGAGGAGTTCCAAATAGCATTCAATGCAGGGTTGAGCCAAGTGGCTAGTAGTTTAAAGAATGTAGCCGGACAGGGGTCTGGCGGAGAGCCTGATTTTATTTTATTAAGTCCCCCCAAAGATGCATCTAGACCCAAGGGGTGAAAAACCGACCACATACTTGTCCCACACAATATATGAGGTGGTCCAGAGAGTGAGAAAGAGGAGTAGATATCCTGGATTCTTGTCTGAAAAAAGTGGCTACAGCATTCAGAAATGCTGGTTTGTTCTTGTTTCATTTCAGTTAAAGTCCCTCCTCCCTGTGTTTAGCTCTCTTTCCGGCGATTTCACCCAGAGAGCATTTTGGTCAGCCATCACACAGTACAGCGTGTGATGGCCTCTCTTGCAGGTATTGGAGTGCTTTACATGAGCACCGCTGATGTTACACAAAGACACATATATTTTCTAGTAGGCACAGGGAGATGAGGTGATTTTCCCAGAATCATCGATGGCAAGCGGACGCAGAGGCTTGTTTCATCTGTTTCCGCCTGCATTGATGTTGTGCACTTCTGCCCCGCATTGACGTCAGGAGACAGTGAGAGTCTCCTCCATGGCTGCCATTGATGAATTTTTTTAATGGGCATTGGAGTGCTTTACATGAGCACCGCTGATGTTACACAATACAACATTTATTTTCTGGTACGCACAGGGAGATTAAGTGATTTGCCCAGAATCACCGATGTCGAGCGGATATAGAGGCTAGTTTCATCTGGTTTTGCCCCGCATTGATGTTGTTCACTTCTGCCCTGCATTGACATCACGAGACAGTGAGAGTCTCCTCCATGGTTGCCATTGGTGAATTCCTTAAATGCCCTTTATATAATTCGCTGCACTTAATGCCAGCTTTTTTGCTACTGCTTCTTGCTAAGAGATGTTGCTGCTGTTGATTTATGAGGAGTGTGTCTTTCCCACTGAGGGGGCAGCACCTGCTTAGGCGTGCTGTGCTACCACTTCGCCAGCCCTACCAAGTCCTGTAATGTGGGTGGTTTGCCCAATAATGACAGGACACTAGGATAGCTGTGAACGCTTATTTAATAATATGAGTTCCCTATAGAGCGCCGAGCCGGTGCGCACTCGGTCTAATCTTTCGCGCGCAACTGCCAACATGGCCGCCGGCACGTCACGTCACGGCGTGACGTGCAACTACTAGAGAGCTACACCACATATCTCCCCTTTTTCCAAACAATGAAACGTTTAACTTTCAGTCCGCTGTCCATATCAAAGTCTCGAAACCTTGTCGGTATCACCACTGCTCTTCCCCTCCGGGTCAGTCTTACCGGGGTGGACGGAGTCTCCTTCTCCTGAGTCTCTACGTCACCCCTTCCACTTCTAAGCGCAGCCGCGCCCTCGTCTTGTCTCCTCATGTCTCTTTCCTTCGCAGCTCCCTGGCTGCCGTCATCAGCTCTCTCCTCATGCTGTTCTCCTCTTCTCTCGTCCAACTCCACATCTGCTTGCTCCTGCTCTACATTTCTTTCCTCCATGTCTTCTAGCTCTGCTCCACCTTCGCTCCATCGTAAAACTTTGTTGCATCTTGCGATGCGATCCTGGGACCACACGTTTCCATTGCTTAACAGAGCCGCTCTGTCATACACCTCTTGGCCTGCATAGGTTTACTGTACTTGCTGTCTCCCTTTCTTTGTAGCGTTTCCAACTTTACTCGCACCCACTCGCCTTTTTCCAATTCTGTCTCTTTCACGTTTCTGCGGTTGTTGTAGTGTCTCGCATAGATGGCCTGTGTCTTTTTCAAGTTGGCTTGGACCACTTGCTCATTATGGTTTTCTGCTTCCATACGCGGTTGTCCCGAGTGAATGGTTCACGACCCCTCAGTATTTGGAAAGGGGCTATATCATGTCCCTGTGGGGGTGATTCTGTACGCCCACACCATGTGCCATATCTCCTTTTCCCAGTCTTTGTTGCTGGAGATAGCTGCTTGCACTGACCCCATCACTACTCGTTAAATCGTTCTACCAGCCCATTGCCGGCCAGATGGTAGATAGAAGTATGTTTGGCTAGAATTCCATTCCTCTGCATAAAGTTGCTCAATTTGTCGGAAGTGAATTGGGGGCCATTATCACTCAGGATGGACTTGGGGATGCCCTCTCTCACGAAAGGTTCAGACAGGAACCTTATGATAGTCTCTGTATCCATCGCCTCGTCCACTTTCACCTCTGGCCATTTCGAATATCTATCAATGAGGACGCACACATATTTTTGAACACCTTGTTCATCCAGAATCGGGTCCAGAATATCCACAGACAACTCTTCCCACGGATTCTGCGGGGGGTCAAATTTTCCTAACGCTGGGCATAACAGTTTGAGTGTCTTATCTGCTCCCTGGCACTGTAAGCAGTCTCTGACGTGTCTCTCAGCTCGTATGTCCATACCTGGCCACCAGTAGTTTTGTTTGGTCCTCAAATTCATCTTACCTATTCCCAAGTGGCCTTCATGGAGCATGCTTAGTAACTTGGGAATGATGTTTGCCGGGGGGATGACCTTATCTCCCCTGTACACGAACACTCCTTGGTCGTCCATCGACAACTCTTCCCTGAGCTCGTAGTATGGTTTTAGGTCCTCACTGGTCTGTCTCTTGTCCGGCCAGCCCTTCGTGATGTATAATTTCACCTCCTTTATGGTCTGGTCTTCGTCATAACCTTCTTTCCACTCCTGATTGCCGATGACTCTTTCTTGGTTTTCCGTGAGTGCCACCAGCTCTTCCATCCCTGCTTGGTCTTCCTCACACTGTTCCATGGCCGCCGCCCTGCTTAAGTAGTCTGCCACTCTGTTCCGGCTGCCTGGGATGTATTCTTCATCGTATCTGAATTCTAGTCGTTTCAGGGTCATCTTCGAGATCCTGGGCGTAGCACTGGCATGTCCGCTGGATGTTAGTACTCTCAGTAAGGGCTTGTGATCCGTTTTTAACTGGAACCGTGTGCCCCACAGGAATTGCCTGAACCTCGTCATTGTCCACACAACTGCCAGCATCTCTTTTTCTATGATGCTGTATTTCTTTTCCGTGTCGCTCAGTGTGCGGGATGCAAAGCTAAGTGTCTCCATCCTTCCTCGTCCTCGGTCCTGCATCAGTACAGCACCCAGCCCCTTATCGCTGGCATCAGTGGTAAGCACTGTCTTTCCCTGGGGGTCGTATCCCTGGAGTGGTACTGCTCCAACCACCTCCCTTTTGATGACTTCGAATTCACTTTGGGCTTCCTCCGACCAACGAAACTCAGTACTTTCTCTCGTCAGCTGCCTCATGTGATGTGTCTTGGTGGCGAAGTGCTGCACAAACTTACTGCAGTATTCCACCATGCCTAAAAATGACCTGACCTCTTCTTTGTTGGTGGGTGGTGGTGCTTCACAAATTGCCTTTATATTCACTGCTTTTGGAGTGACACCTCGCACCCCGATCTCATGCCCCAGGTAGGTCACCGACTAAGCATGGGCGAATTTTGCGAATCTCGCGTTCGCGAATTTTGCGGATTTGCGAACTCGCAATCCGCAAAATCCGCGAATTCTCGCGAATTTGCGGATTTTTTTTTTGTGTTCGCGCAGGTTTCTGCCAGTTCGCGAGGGTTTTGTACAATTTCGCAAACGCGAACTTACCTGTCGGGTCGCAAGTTTTGCGAACTTGTTGTTTCTACGTGTCCAGCCTGTTTTGGGACACTCTTCTTCATCACTGCCACTCTCTGTCACCACTGCCACTCTCTGACTACTCATGCCACCCTCTGGCCCACCCATGCCACCCTCTGTTTCATCACAGCACCCTCTGGTTGTCCAGTCAGTGTACATTATTGCGGCAAAGCAAAGCACACCTTCCCTGCCTCAAGTGACCTGAATTAATTTGGGGCTGATTAATGTGTCACAGAATATTTTTTTAGCTGGCACCTGCTTCCTTAGTGCTTCCTGATTAGTGATCTTTTGCACTTGCTAAGTGCTTTCATTGTTGCAAAATTAGTTACAACACCTGCCCTGCCCCAACTGACAATAATGAATTAGGGGCTGATTAATGGATTTGAACTTCCAGCCTGGCTCCTGCTTGTCTCCCTTAGCTGTAATTCAGGACCTTTGTGGCATATGTGTAACTATTCTGAGGTTCAGAGCAGGGTCACATAATAGTTGCAAGTAGGCAACTGAACTCTGGAGGGGCCCCTCAGGAAGCACTACAGGAAATGGCTACTAATGATGAGCCTGAACTTTTGAACCTGGTAAGTAGTTTCAGTTTTGCTAAGATCGTATTTCGGCAATTTAGCGCTTATTCGCGGGGCGCGAAGTTGTACTGGGAAGTCGCGAACTCACGCGAACAGTGCGAGCAAGCCATAAAATCCGCTGCTCGCGGATTTGCGGATTTTGCGGGAGATTCGCGAATCTCGCGGATTGCGAATTTACCGAAAATCCGCAAAATCCGCGAGCGAAACGGATTTTCCGCCCATACTTATCACCGACTCCATGCCTATGCGGCACTTGGCCCATTCTGCTGTGAGGCCCTTAACATCTAGGATCTTCAGTACTTTGTTGAGTTTTGCGTCGTGGTCTGGTTTGTCTCGCCCCATTACCAGAATGTCGTCTTGAAAATACTGGATGCCATCCATGTTTTTAAACAGTTGGTGCATCAGTTTCTGGAACACCGCAGCCGCTGAGGCCAGTCCAAACGGCATGCGGCAGAACTGATAACACCCAAATGGGGTGATGAAGGATTTTAATTTCCTGCTCTCTGGGTGTAATGCAATTTGATGGTAAGCTGATGTCAAGTCTATGGTGGAGTACCACTTGATTCCTCTGGTCTTGGCCAACATTTCTTCGATTCTTGGTAATGGGAACCTCTCCACCACAATGTTCTTATTCAATTTGCGCAGGTCGACACACAGCCTGACTTTCCCGCTGTGTTTCATGACTACCACCAATGGTGCGAGCCACTCTGCGCACGTGATTGGTTCGATGATCCCTTTTTTTTCTAAGTCTTGCAGCTCTTCCTGTACTGCTTCTCTCACTGCTAGGGGCACATTTCTCACCTTATGGGTGACTGGTACGGCCTCCTCCTTAAGGACTATCTTGTGTGAGAATTTCTCAAGCCTTCCCACCGTGCCTCCGAATACTTTGGGGTACTCTCTCTTCCATTTGTCCAGATCTGGCCAGACTTCAAGTTCGGTGAGCAGAATCTGCTCTTTTCCGCCCGGATCCAGCTTGATGCCCAGGTCGCCTTGGTCCAGCCATCCTAACACCGAGGGCCCTTTTTCCGATATGTATAGCTTGCAGAATGGGGAGCGGCCTCTGAACTCAAATTTTAAGGGTCTGAATCCGGCCATGGGTATGCAGTCCCCATTATATGTGACTGGTCGGATGTCCAGCTTTTCCAATTCCGGGCCTAAATGTGGCTTAAAATGTCATTCCACACCGCTCTCTGGACGATGGTGTAGGGCGAGCCAGTGTCTGCCACTACGCTTATCGGTACTCCCCCTATCGTCATTTCTAGTACAGGTTTCGTCGTTCTTCTGCCATCCAAACATAACACTTGGTCGTATATGCAAAGTAGGGTGACGACGTCCTCCTCTGTGCCTTTCTCTTGCTCTTCACGATCTTGGTCTATGTATTTTACCATGCTTTTGGTGGATTTCCTCCGGCACACCTTCTCGTAATGGCCCACAATGCCGCAATACATACATTTGGCGCAGAACGCTGGGCACTTCCTGTCGTGCGCTTCGTGGGACCAGCTTCCACATCTGTAGCACGATTTCTTGGTGCTCCCCATCTGCTTTCCTGGTGGGCCTGGGTTGCCTTGCCATTTGTTGGGTCCCTTCAATGACGACCCATTGTACTTGTAGTCTCTGCAGGGCTCCTCATCGTCGACTTTATTCACCATGATGCTGGGCGCAGTCTCCTTTTTTGTTGCATCTGCGCACCTGCGCGCCAATTCCGCCCTCTTGACTATTACCATCACCTCCTTCAGCGTTGTTTCCCCACTGGGCCACAGCTTGTCCTGTACTGCCGTACTCGTGGTGTGCATCACTATCTGGTCTCTGATGAATTCTTCTTCGAACTTGTCATATTCACATGTGGCCGCCAGTTTCTTCAGAGCTGCTACATATTCCTCTACCGACTCTCCTGGACGTTGTTTCCGTTGCTGTGAACCTATCTACCGATACGCACACTGTGGAGAAGTGTGGCTCACTGGTTAGAGCAGGCAGACCCTGAAGCAGAGGTCAGACCCGGGACCAGGGTTCAATTCCCGACGCGGCAGGGTCTTGAGCTCAAATGTCCACGGACTCGATAATTCTCGCTTCGGTGCCTGACCTAATCATGGGTTCACACTCTGCAACTCTGGGCATTAAGCTTGCTTAATCTCCACAACGGCCCCCCGCGGCGGGATGCCTGGCTTTCACCTTGGGGATGCCCGTTAGGGGCTATCTCACAGGGAAAAGCCAGGACGGGTTCCCAAGGCAAGCGCCGAGATGCCTCCGGGTAGTCGAGCGCTATATAAGAACATACAAAAAAAAACACTGTACGCCTGTAGTGTTCGTTCAAGTCGTCGATAGCATGGGCATACACATCATCATCTGTGCTTCCTCGTTGTTTAGGCACCAAGCTCTTATAAATTCTGAGCCCTTCTGGGCCTAGGTTAAGTAGTAGGATGCGCTTCTTCCTCTTGCTGTTAACCTTTTCTTCATTTTCATCCTCAAGTACTTCTATGAAGTAGTCAATGTAGTCCCTCCAATCTTCCCACTTCATGAGTGGCTCTCCTGGTTTGGGTAGGAACTGCACTGGTGCCGTCGCATATCCTGCTTGTATACTCATCTTCTCACTCTTGACCGTGGGTGGCGTGCCATTGTGGCTTCTGGGACTGCCTGGCGTGCTGTTCGATTCCTGTTTCTCGGCCTGTAACTGGGGACTTTCTGTGTCTGCCCCCTTGCTCTTTCCTGAGGTAGCCAGCGCTGTTGCCTTGTCGCTGGTTCACCGTGCAATGGGGCGCCCTAGTCACTGGCTCCGCCTGGGTTCGTTCGGCCTTCCTCCCACGTGCTTGTCTTGTCCCCTTGGGCTGGGGTGGGCTCTGCCGCGCTCTTTAGGGTGAGGGGCTGTGTGGGGTGGCTTACTTGTCCGTCCACGACTGGTTGCTCTTCTTGGTTGCTTGGGTCGACTGCCCTGCTCCTTGTTCTGGATGCTTGAGTCCCTGGTGCATTTTCCAAGGTGGTTTCCTTCTTCGTTTTTTTCTTAATAAATTGCTTCCTTTCATATGCCTGTGTTCAGCATCCCACCCTCGTCGCCATTGTAATGTGGGTGGTTTGCCCAATAATGACAGGACACTAGGATAGCTGTGAACACTTATTTAATAATATGAGTTCCCTAAAGAGCGCCGAGCCGGTGCAAACTCGGTCTAATCTTTCGCGCCTCTGATTCACCGATGCGCTTGCAGCCACCAACATGGCCGCCGGCACGTCACGTCACGGCGTGACGTGCAACTACTAGAGTGCTACAACACAAGTCCCTGTAATCTTGCATTAGTATAATGCATGCTTTACTTTTTTGCAGGTGAGACCCCAGGCCTCAGCTTGCTGAATGTGAGGGTGGCAGCTGAAAAACAGGCTGTCTACAGAGAGCTCATTACACCCCCACCGTATCAAACATTCCCAGCACGGTGGTAGATAAATAAGCAATTTGCATATTATGTTTTAAGAAAACATTATTTTTTTCGTTCTGTGGTTTTGGTTCTCATCTGAAAAATGTTACGTTTTGCACATTACTCAAAAAAATGTTTTGTTTGCACAAAGCATGAAGTGCAAAACCATGTTTACCCTAAATGTTCTGAGTGTCCTGGTTTGATTCCTTACTAGGAAGCCCCCTCACCTCAGGATTGGGGGACGAGAGGCCCCCATGCACTGTGGAGCATGCAGAGCCCTTCCATTTTTGGTGCTTTGCAGTCGTAAGATCTTATTTTCTCGTTGCTCAAATGAGTGTGATATCTAGGTTTCCCTTGTCTTCATTGCTTGATTTTGCTAGCGAGAAAGTGTCACTTATAGTCTTTAACTGTTACTCATATTTACACTAAAATTATGAAAATTTCACACAAGAAATCTGAAACCTTTGCAGCAATGCCTCTCTCCATATCCCTATCCCAGGCCTTTGCATCTGCACCTGCCAGCTGTCCTCCACGGTCACTACCACAATCACCTAGCCATAAATCTCAAGGTATCCCATCAAAAAGGCCAGGAGCCCCCATACATTTGCATTTTGAAACTCGTAGTTCTGGGTTTACGCTGAAAGCTGGGTGGCCTAATCACACTCCACCTGGACCCCTTGAGATACTGAACTATGCCACTCTCCCGTCCTGGTAGCTGAAGAGGATTAAACGCTGTTGAGTGAGATGCAGCCTGTTTAGGAACATGCCTCTTACATGTGTCCAGATTGACGACATCCTCTCAGTTCATTTCCATACTCTTACATCTTACACTTTCATTACCCTAGAACCCAAACGCGCGTCAAGTATCACCACAGCGCAATAGAAATAGCATCTATGCTAGCAAATACTTGCACACTTTACATATCGCTGCTGAAGCAACACCTATAGTGGCTAAAATCTCCCTTGTGCAGCGCCCTCCTCCACCGGTCATCACTTCATGGTCAGTTTCAGCACAGGGCAGAGGTGTTTCTGAAGGCTCAGTTAATGCCTACTTTAGGGTATCCATGGGGTACACTTGAATACAAGCCTCTCAATGAGAGCTTTTTACAGAGTTAGTGCCCTGAAAATCTGGGCCAGACCCTGCCCTCTTAGAGCAATGCTGGACAACCTTGGAGGAGTAAAGCACAGTTTCCATAGCAAAGCCTCCCTAATTACTGTGTACCCTCCCTGCCCGACTATGTTCCCTTCAAGTATCTTTCTAGGTTGACCTTGGTCGACCTGGTATTATCTATTCTGTGTGGTTTGGCACACCCACCACTTTCCATTAGCTGTTAACTAGTGTCCCTCCATTGCAAGCGCTATAATTGAGACACTATTTCTACTTTTTTTGTAAAGTATGTCTTACTATGGCACTTTTTTTTGGTTTACCTCTGCTTGTGGACTGCAATGATGTGTTTGTGTTTTATTTACTTTGTGCCGACTTAATAAAAGAAACATTTGCAACCGCATACATACACTCCAATATAAAACACATGGGTAAACTACATTGTCATTTATAACGCCAATACCTCTAACTCTGACAAATACAAGATCAATTTGCATTGCAAATGCGTGTTTCTATATACGGTGTGTAGCTTTGTGCCTGGGTTCTCAGTTTATGTATCAGTGTGTGGCATGCTGTGTCAATGTATGCATAAGCATGTGCCTGGATATGTCAATTTATGCATGCCTGTGTGCTTGGGTGTGTCAGTGTTTGTATCAGTGTGTGCCTGGGTGTATCTGTGTGTGATCAGTGTGTGACTGGGTGTGTTAATATATGCATAAGTGTTTGGCTGGGTGTGTAAGTATATGTATCAGTGTGTGCCTGGGTGTGTCAGTGCATGTGTCACTGTGTGCTTGGGTGTTTCAGTATATGCATGTGTCCCTGGGTGTCTCAGTGTATGAATGTGTGTGTGCTGGGGTGTTTCAGTATATGTATCAGTTAATGCCCTACGCATGTCAATGTATGAATGGTTGTGTGCCTGGGTGTGTCACTGGATGCATAAGTGTGTATTTGTGTTAGTGTATGCATAAGTGTGTACCTGGGTGTATCTGATCAGTGTGTGCCTGGATGTGTCAGTGTATGAATGAGATGAGTGCGCGTATGGATGTGTAAGTGTATGCATACGTTTGTATGTGGGTGTGTCAGTGTATGCTTGAGTGTGTGCCTGGGTGTGTAAGAGTATGCATCACTGTGTGCCTGGGTTTGTCAGTCTGTGCATCACTGTGTGCCTAGGTATATCAGTGTATGCATAAGTGTTTGCCTGAGTGTGTCAGGATCTCTATCACTGTGTCTGTGGGTGCCTCAGTTTATGTATCAGTGTGTACCTGTGCCTAGGTGTGTCTGTATCTGTACTGCTGTGTGCCTGGATATGTCATTATATGTATCATTGTGTGCCTGGGTGTGTTAATGTATGCATAAGTGTGTGCCTGCCTGTGTCAGTGTCTGTATCAGTGTGTCCCTGGGTGTCTCAGTGTATGCATCAGTGTGTGCCTGGGTGTTTCAGTGTATGCAAGATTGTGTACTTGCATGTCTTAGTATTTGTATCAGTGTGTGCCTGGGTGTGTCAGTGTATGTATCACTGTGTGCTTTGGTATATAAATGTATGCATAATTAAGCATGGGTGGAATTTAGAATACGCGAATTCGTGCGAATTCGTAATCGCGATTTGCAAAAATCTGCCAATTTCCACAAGCTTGCAATTTTTTTTTTTTCTTCGAGTTCGTGACATTCTTTTACCAGTTCGGGAACGAGAACTTTCGCATGCGGTCGCAACGGTCGCGAACATGTTGTTTCCACTTAACCAGCCTGCTCTCGATGCCTTTTTCCTGTTTCAGGTCGCAATGACGTGTTCGCAATTTCCTGTTTCGCATCGCAATGATGTGTTCGCGATTGCGGCGTCGCTCAGCCAGCTACCAAAATCTCGCAGCGCACTCGAACAGGGACGAAAACTCATCAGCGAACGCAGAATCATGGTAAGTTAATGCAGCGCGCCTGAGATTGTAATTTTGAAGCGCGAACAAGAAAAAAAATCTGCCAACTCACGAATTGCGGATTTTTGGGCAATTTCGTGTGATTTGCGGATCGCGAAATTGGCAAAAGTTCACAAATTCTGCGAGCGGAACAAATTTTTCGGCCATACTTATGCATAATTGTGTGCCTCACTCTGTCAGTGTCTGTATCAATGTCTGACTGGGTGTATTAGTGTATGATCAGTGTGTGCCTGTATGTGTCAGTGTCTGCATGAATATTTCCCTGGGTGTGTCACTGTATGCATTAGTGTGCGCCTGGGTGTGTCAGTATCAGTATGAGTGTGTCTTTGGGTTTGTCAGTATATGCAGCAATACCTGGCTATGTCTCTTATTGGATGTATTATAAGTGTAAAGATGTAATTAGTCACCTACATTACTGGAAAAAAAGGTTCCATTGATCTCTGTAAAATGTAGGAAAACATAAATATAAATTATTACATGTAAGCAATGTGCATAGTAAAGTGTAAGTAGCTTCAAATAACATCCATCAGAACTAACTTTGCTGTCATCAACTTCAACCAATAACGAACCGGACAATGTTTTAACTTGCAGCAATGCTACATTGACATTCCTTGTTTAAATACAGTACTACCAATATTAATAAAAGTAGCACCTGTACTTAAACCTTGAGATTTATAGATAGTTATAATATACGCTAGAGAGACTGGGAACTGCTGCCACCGGACATACAAGTCTTTTACAAGCAAAACAGATACAACATACCTACCGATCTGCTTTACACCATCAATTTGATGAAAGTTTATTGCTAAGTATTCAACCTCATATCTATTTGGAAAGTTAATTCAATCAGTCACTTTACCCATATCACCATTTACTAGTCCCTTCTCAACATTTAAATTACACCGCAATATTTTAGCAGTTTTTGTATATACGTAAACACTTTTCTAATCCTGTAGTTCTCAAAACAGATTTCTCAAATGAATCCATTTTGCTTGTAGTTTTTCACTTAGCAGTACTGCCACCCCCTGGTGTTCCATTTTGTCAATTGCTGTAAGTTCCAAAATCTATTTCTTTTTCCAATTTTAGTAATTGTTCCCTAAAACTGGAGCACTGCTGAATTGTAGGCTTTAGACAGACTATGGATTACCCTTCTTCAAAGAAATTGTACATTAGTTGTCCTGCTGTCTTGTTTGACTAAAATAGTTTCTTTATAAGTTTACTTTCTAAGCAAACTCCGTCCTTTGTGAGAACTGCTATTCTAATATCCTTCTGAATATTTCCGTATTCCACATTAGATGGTTGACGCATATTCTTGAGTAGTTCCTTGTACTGGAAGTTTAGCCAAATGTTTACATTTCAAAGACTTCTCAATGAGTTCAGAGTTTCATCATGGAAAAGAGTCTTGAATACAGGCTTTCCTTTGACGGGGTAAGTTGTAGTAATTCACCAAACATAACTAAATGCTTTCCTCCAAACAGGACATAATACTCTGTTTTTTAAAATCTGTTGCATTCTCAAGTGTACAAAGGCAAGCATTAAGTTTGAGACCATGCTCACCTCATTGATTATTAAAAGTTTCAGTTTCTTCAGTCATATTGAGACTTCATGACAAGCTTCACTGTATATCTGTTTTTAATGGACTTTTTATTATACCGGCCTCTGGGCCCAAAGGACGAATGTATTCAGAAATTATTAGGCTTAACAGAGACTTAATAGAGACTATTTTAGGTGATTTTAATTTTCATCTTGAATGCCTAGAGGATGGTAAAACAGAACTCCTCCTTTACAATTTACAGAGTTTTGACTTGCAACAATTAATCAAGGAACCTACACATAAGGCAAATCATACCTTAGATGGTCTTTTCAGTAATAACCCAAATATCCAAGTAATATATCTTATCTGAACTGATCACAAAGCCATTATTTTTAAAGTTAACATTCCTGTGTTGACCACAGTTCTATACAACCGTCAGCTTTTAGAGAAAGCCAAGCTTGGAAAAAATATATAATGTGAAATTTGACTATATTTTATGCAACTTGAAACCTTTATTGAACAAAGACCCTGAGATAGGGGCTGCTAAAGTGTATCCTTCTCAATACTAGATCCATTGTAAAGCACAAATTCCAGCTGGAATGCATGATTCAAGTAGAAAAACCGGATTTGGTTTTTCTCACTGAAACATGGGCAAATGAGAATAGTGATCCGGATTGGAAGCTAGCAGTTCCAACAGGTTATTTTGTTATCAATCATGATCGAATAGGAGTTAAGGGCGAAGGAATCGCTATAATATATCGCAATGCCTATTCGGTCAAAATCGAACCTGAGGTTATAGCCGATGCGGAGGCCATATCCTTCTCTATTAAATGGAACAAAGTAGAGATGTTTCCAGGTCTATTAATTTATAGACCCCCTGGACCGAAAATTGCCTTTTTAAACGCTTTACACAATTATATGGAATCCTGCGTAAATACCGAGCACTTCACAATTTTGGGGGATTTCAACTTCCATCTGGAAGATAACACTAATCCAGATACCATATGCTTGTTAGATAAACTAGCTAGCCTTCACTCAGATTATTTGCGAACCTACACACACAGCAGGGCACACGTTGGACGGGATATGCACCAATAACTCTGGCATATCCATTAGGAAAATATGTATGTTACCATGGACTGATCATTTAGCGATCTACTTTGATGTATTACAATTAATATCCAGAAGAAGACGCACCTCTCATGCCCCAAACAGTAAATATAGAATATGGAAGGCAGTGAGTGAAGTACAGTTTGCATCAGCACTCGCAACAAGACCTGTAATATCCAATGACCCAAATCAATCCACTGATGATTTTAATAATTGGCTAACCTCAGCAGTAAATATGGTGGCACCTGAAGTGACTAAGAAGTCTATAGCTAAAAAGGCTTCATCCCCATGGTATTCACCTAAGCTAAAAGTGATAAAAATCAAATGTAGACAAAAAGAACGAATTTGGAGATCTAAATATAATATTGACCATAAGAAAGAATACTGTGCAGCCTTAGAAGAATACAAAATTGCTATTATGCACGCAAAAGCGGAACACTACACGATTAAAATTCAAGAAGCTGCAAATTCTCCGAAAGAAGTGTTTCAAACAGTCAATACTTTGATGAAATGCCCACAGGACGTAAAGTTCACGCCGGAACAAACATTTGTAGATAAAATCGCACCTTCTTTCAAAATAAGGTGCAATCAGTATATGATAGCTTAGAAGAATCAACAGACAAAATAGGGGAATTAAACGTTGTTCAACCCCAACCCAAGGTGGAACACGAAGGCTTGCTATCTTTCTCCCCACTAACAGAAAAAAAAGTAGAGGAACTGATACTAAGTATCAAATCTGGCTCCCCCTTGGATCCCTGTCCGCCATACATACTGCATATGGCACCAGAAGCTATCAGCTTCGCCCTATCTCCATTAATTAATAAAATCCTGTCTGATGGAGGGTTCCCTACAGCATGGAAGAAGGCATGTATACGCCCACTTTTGAAAAAGCCTAAATCTGACTCATAGGTTGAGATGAACTACTGACCCATCTCCTGTTTGCCTTTTGCAACAAAAGTACTGGAAAAGGCATTAAACACTGAATTGATGTCATTTCTGGAAACTAACAACCTGCTAGATATCACCCAACATGGTTTTCGTTCTAAACATTCTACGGAAACGGCTTTGATTCTGGCAACGGAAGAAATACGTAGGGTAACAGATGAAGGGGGTAGTGCTGTACTGGTCCTGCTTGATTTAACACTGGCCTTTGACACGGTAAACCATCCTGGGCCATATGTAAGTAAAAGGCGAATACTGATTCCTTAATACCGAATTTTACCGAATCGGTATTAAGAATTCGTAAAACGCGATGTAGGTAAAAAATCGGTAAAGTTTACTGATTCATTAAGATTCTGTATTAAATACCGAATCTGAAAGAATCGGTAAAAAAATCAAAAATCCAACAATGAAATACCAAATCGGTGTTACCGAATCCATTACCGAATCGGTAAAAAACGATTTGGAAATTCAAAAATCCGTACGTAGGAGAATCAGCCAATCCAGATCAACCAATTACCTCACAAACAGGAAGTGGCCACACCCAGCGAGGTGTACAGGACCAGGAAGACACAGTGAGGCAGGCAGGCAGTCAGCCAGGAGAGCTGAGAAGGCAGCAGAAACACAGCCACACAGCGACGAAGCATGACAGAACCCGAAAGCAGTGAAGGAGAAGGAGGGAGGTGACAGAAAACGAAAACTGAAGTTCAGTGACAAGGAGCTGGAGGTCCTCATCCAGGATGTCAGCCAAGAGCACCACAAGCTGTTTGGAGCCCAGTCCCACCAAGTGCCAGAGTCACAGAAGAGGCAAATCTGGAGTGGCATACGTGACAAAATCAATGCCATATGTGTCACCCAGCGCATCATAGAGGACATCAGGAAGAGGTGGTACGACCTCAGGAAAGCAGCAAAACAGAGGATGGCAGAGAGACACCGGCAGGCTGGCCTTACAGGTGGAGGCAAAAGCCGAGCCCCAGCACCAACACCACTTGAACTGATGGTGGAGTCCACCATCCAGCTGGAGAGTGTGAGCGGCGTGGGAGACGCAGACAGCTCCACCCGAGCAGCAAGAAAACAAGGTAAGAAGCATGCCCAACATGCTGTGCTACCCCCTCCCCAACCCCAATCCCCATAGTGCCAAAGGGACACCCACTCCACCCCATGTCTTACTGGTTACCTTCAATGCATGATGGGTGATGTAGTCAAAGGGAACACATGACAGGGGCAGTCAGGCTATCAAGTACAATACCAGGTGAAAGGAATTGGCTACGTCAGGACAACCACTGTGCACAATAGGCATGTCGTTTAATGCAATACCATCTCCGACAAAGCATTGAGTACATCTACATTTGTGTCATTACAGGCGAGTCATCTCGCAGTGCAGCATAGGCCAGCAGAGGCAAGTCAGCCAGGCCAGAGGGGAGCCAACATGAGGATGACAGCATGTCCTCAGGGACCACAAGCACAGCACCATCACAGCCACCCATTCCTCCAGCACAGCCATCACCACCGTGCCAGGGAGGGCCGCAGTCCCCACTCACACAGTCCAAAGAGCGACGATCACCGACACCACCACCACCACAGTCAGGCAGGAGGCATGCCGTGGCCAGCCTCCAGCAGATGGAGGGGTCAGAGGAGGAGGGCAGATTCGGCGAACAAAGTCCCATTGCTGATCAATACCACAGGGAGAGGGCTGGTGCAGCATCCGATGGCTCCCACATCACATCAAGACGCCGCAGGGTGAGGCCGGACAGTCCAGTTGCATCCGAGCAGGGTGACTGTGTTTGCTGGACTGGAAGGCAACATGCTGAAGGTCCAGTGCCTGCAATGGAGGGAGATGAAGTCAATGCACAGGGAGGTGGCACACATGAACAAGCATATGCTCAGGATGGAGAAGGGAATCAGTGCTATGGGTGAGAACTTGTGTGCGGGAATGGAGAGAGTAGCTGACTCGGTGGACAACCTCTGCAGCCAGCTTCAGCAGGACCGTCTTGGCAGGCGCGGGGAGAGACAGAGGCTCCAGGCCTATACCAAGTCGGTGAACCGGCTGGCCACTACAACTTCATTGATGTGCCGCAGGTCCATCGCCATGCAGGAGGAGATGGCGCATTGCATCAGGGTTGTGGCCAGGGGGATGGTGTCCATTACCTCTGTGCTACAGCACATGCAGAATGCTAAGGCGGCCACAATGGAAGGGGGGGACAGTGAAGAGGCTACCAGCCGTGGTGGCATTACGCCCTCACCCACAGAATGCAGGAGGCGTAGTGAACGCAACGTGCCTGCACATGAACAATCATCCACACCAGACAGTGTCGAAAGGGAATGTGGACGAGCAGCGCGTGGACACAGGAAGTTAAGAGCTATGGCTGTTTCCATGAATGAGATGGGTGATGTAACCCATGTCCAATTGGACATTGCTCACTATAGTCGAGGTGTGCACAATAAACACCTTTACTATTAACAGGTAATGGCTCAGTGTCGTTACTCACTCAGAAAAAGTTTGACGTAATCTCTGACCGCCTCTGTCTCCCATCTTGATCAATTGCACCACCAGCTGCGCAGAGCTCTGGCTGAGGGTTGTCGTCGTCCTCGTCCTCTAAATCAGTTAGTTCCACTGCTGTACCTTTTTTTGTAGCTAGATTGTGCAGCATTGCACACGTAGCAATGATCTTGCAACATTTCAGGGGGCTGTACAGACGTGCACCTCCAGTTTTGTGGAGGCAACAGAATCTGCTTTTGAGCAATCCAAATGTGCGCTCCACCACATTGCGTGTGCTCCTATGTGCCACATTGTACCTCCTCTCCCTTGGGGTGGTTGGGTTGAGATATGGTGTGAGCAGATAAGGCCGGAGGGCATATGCGCTGTCACCTATGTGAAGAAGTAATTGGTATTGATTACTGTGCACAACAGCTTGAGGCAGGGTGTACATCAGGGTGTGGCACATGTACTTATCCAGTATGTATCCGTCTCCAAATTCGCCAGCAAGCAGACGTGTATGGATGCCACTGTTACGGAAGATGTAGGCGTTGTGGCTACTCCCGGGGACTTTGGCCACGATGTCAGTAATGATGTGCTTGGCATTACAGATCACCTGCACATTGATGGAGAGGGTGGATTTGCGGTTTCTGTATATGTATTCGCTTGCTGCAGGTGGGCAGATGGGTATGTGTGTTCCATTGATGCATCCAATGACGTGTGGGAACTGTGCAAGTTGGTAGAACTCAAGCTTGGTTCTCTGCAGCTCCGCCTGTGTACTGGGGAAGGAAATGTAATGTTCCATTCTGTCCATCATGGCATCCAGGAAGGTGTTGAAGAAACGGGATAGACAGCTCTGTGACACTCCACCCACTGCAGCTATCACACCCTGGAAACTTCCTGATGCAAGGAGGTGCAGGTAGCAGAGTACCTGGACATGGGTGGGGATAGCGTGGACCCTTGGTGTCTGATGCTCCAGATAGGGTCTTAGGTCATGGATTAGGTCCAGGATGGTGTCTGGGTGCAGTCTCTATCGTTCATGAATTTCAGCTTCTGTCAATTGGAACAATGTGATGCATACTCTGTACACCCGCTCTTCACGTCTCCAGATCCTCACTCCTGCTGCTCTCAAGCGTAGCCGCCTTGCAATGACGTAGAGGGCTGCCATTGTGGTCACACAAATGCATTTTGGCCCGCTTTTTATGCACTGCACCTCATTACCACATGCTCTTGAAACATGGTAAATACCGAATCTTTATTTCCGATTCTGCTTGTTTTCAGTGTTACCGGCGTTTGCTGCATCGCATTCTTGGGGGTTTTACCGATTCTTTAATTCCGATTCGGTATTCATTGTTTCGGTATTTCCGATTCGGTAAATAAGGAATCGGTAATTTTTCTCCGATTCGTTATTAACGAATGCATTCGGTATTACGTACATCTCACATGCCTGGATATCGGTCGGTAACACCGAAAAAGGCCCTTTTTCCGAGTTACCGACCGGTATCCGGCCACCTACATATGGCCCACTGTGCTTAATAAAAGGCTGCAGGACGCTGGTGTCAATGGTACAGCACTTTCCCTCCTATCATCATTTTTGGCAGATAGGAGGCAAATGATCTATTGGAATGGCCTTAGATCTGAGGAATTCACCCTACCAGGAGGAGTCCCGCAGGGATCGGCCCTATCGCCAACTCTGTTCAATACATATGTTGCCCCTCTGTCCAGGATGGTAAAGTCTGAACTGGGGTGGCAGAGTGGGCTAAAGAACGGTGATGGATTAAACCCAGATCTTTTGACTGGGTGTGAGTGTTTGATTGATTTAGATGCTCCGTCCATCACCACCCCCTTTTGTACCGCTTTCGGCCGCCATAAGTGTGGCAGGGTATACTCAGACGTGAGTCCCTTACTCACTTTGCCACTGGATTCAAGCAAGCCGGGCTGAAGATGGCTGGAATGCCAGAAACCGGTCCTCGGAAGCTTGTTCCCGGTCCAGGGAAGACATGGCTTGGCAGTTCGGGCTGGACTGTTCCCATGAGGCACAGGGTCAGACTGATTTGCATATAGCCATGTCTGAACTGGGGTGGCAGAGTGGGCTAAAGAACGGTGATGGATTAAACCCAGATCTTTTGACTGGGTGTGAGTGTTTGATTGATGCAGATGCTCCGTCCATCTCCACCCCCTTTTGTACCGCAGGATGGTAAAGAGCCATGGCTTTAAGCTAGTGTCTTTCGCTGACGATACGCAGCTCATAGTATCGCTAGCTAAGCATGCAGACTCACGAGCCGTGGAATTCTGCAATTGCATTTCCTCCTTAATGAACTGGATGAATGAGAACTTTCTAAAGTTAAATGCAACTAAAACAGAAGTCATGGAATTCAGCTCAAAAGATCAAATCTGGAACCAGCTATGGTGGCCCAGTAGTGCCGGACAACCCCCGATACCAGTCTCTAAAACCAGGAACCTGGAAGTAATGGTTGATAAAAATCTGACATGGGCCTCACAGATCAACCAGGTCACCTCAGCTTGTTTCTTCACTCTAAAAGGACTGAGAAAGATTCTTCCATACATTCCCTTTGCTTTAAGGAAAACGGTTATTGTCTCAACTATACTGTCTAGAATTGACTACTGCAATGCCCTCTATCTTGAAATGGGTGTTGCCCAACTGAATAAACTTCAGGCCATTCAAATTGCGGCAGCCAGAGTATTGCTCGGGCTGCCCAGACGCCACCCAACGTCAACAGCCATAAGAAATCTTCACTGGCTTCCTGTATGCAGATGTATAGAATTCAAGTCACTCTGTCTAGTTCATAAGGCGCTCTTCGGAGAGGAGGCTAAAGATGTGCAAGCCCTCTTTTCACACTATGTCCCTATCCGGGCTTCAAGATCCCCTTCCCTTGGTCTTGCACAAATTCCAAAGATAAAAAAAGCAAGTTGCGGAGGAAAGCGTTTTTCATTCCTGGCGTCGAAACTCTGGAATACACTTCCATCTCATATAAGAAGCTTATCCAACAGTTCTGCATTTAGGAAAGAAATCAAAACCTGGCTCTTTCCCCAACACCAGTAGGATGCTTATATGTCCTAGTTTCTCTAACACAGTGCCAAGACGCCCCAGCATTAGTGCGCTTTATAAGCACAATCAGTCAGTCAGTCAGCTAACTTTAGTGCCTGGGTCAATACTCAACTAGCCCCATTAAAATCTACGATGAGCCATTGGAAAACGCCTTCTACCGCTTCGTTCTGCCATGAAATTAGAGAGTAAAAAAGAAAGTGTAGATGACGAGAACAGAAATGGAGGTTGGATTATGACTCAAGGGAAAAACAAACATACAGAAACAAATATTATAAAAATACAGATTAGGAATATTAAAGCAAACTATTTTACAGATAAGGTTAGAGGTTCTAAAAATACCTGCCACCGCAAAGACTCTTTTGACTTTCAATAATAGGAATGAGAAAGCACCTAGCCAAGCCTTCATTGATGAGCTAGCTATCTTTTTCTTCTCCAAAGTTACCATAACAGTCCAGGAGTTTACTAATGCTGTGAATAACTCCAGTTCTGCGGTTAATACCACTCATGAGGAGGCTAGCTATTAGTATGCTACCCCAGTTCTTCCCTTGTAATTCAAGTCTTTATCCCATTTACTGAAGAAAAGGTGGACCCTCTTTTTAAAACCATTAAATCGGCATCACCCACAGTCCCATGTCCTCTAGAGGTTCTTCTTCCAGTCTCTAAAACCATTGCCTGACATTAGTTTTAAATGTGGTATTGAACTCAGGCTCTTTTCCGATTAGTTGGAAAAAGGCCTCAATTCTGCCACTGGTAAAAAAAAAACACACTTGATGAAGAGAAGTGAAGAACTATTAGTCGATTTCACGTCTACCACTTCCAGCAAAATAACTGGAAAAAGCCATGAACTTGGAGGCATTCTCTTTTTAGAGACCACAAAAAACCTCGAATCTGCACAACACAGAGTTAGGCCAAAACACAGTACAGAATCAGCTCTCCTAGAAGTCAGCGAAGAAATTATGGCAATTGTAGATAAGGGAGACCATGCTGCCCTGATCCTGTTGGACCTATCGGCCGCATTTGATACGGTTGACCATGTCAATTTGGTCAAGATCCGCAATGACATGGTTGTAAAGGGGAAGCTCACAAGTTAAATGAACCATTATTATCTATCAGAGAGCAAGTGGTGACCTGGGGTGAATACTCTTCTTTCCCTTTCAATCTTCCATTTAGCGTCCCCCAGGGATCCTCATTAAGTCCCACCTTGTTTAATGCATATATCTCCCCTCTTATCAGTTTGATTCAAGTCTGTTGTTTCACACTGTGCTCTTATGCCGATGACACTCCAGTAGTTGTGTTGGTCTCATCTGACCCAGAATGTGTAGCTTTACAGTTCAGGTCGTGCATGAGCAGTATTGCACATTGGATGCAAGCCAACTATCTAAAGCTTAAATCGGATAAAATGGAGGTGTTGTTGTTTGGTAACAACATCTCGTTCTGGAATTATTCTTGGTGGCCATCAAATCATAGCCCAGTCCCAGTACAGAAAGCAAAAAACTTGAGGGTTATGTTTGACTCCAAATTGACCTTTATTGGGCATTCCAAAACAATTACGTCATCCTGTTTCCTAATGTGGAAAATTCTAAAAAATTCCTTCCTTTTCTCCCTTTGGAGCTACAAAAATTTGTGATATTAGCATTTTTCATTACTTAAATTGATTATTGCTATTTTCTGTTCGTGTGTGCTCAAGAACGTTTGCGTAACAAGCTTCAGATGCTCCAGAATGTTGCAGCAAGGGTGCTCCTAAACCATCCCTAGTTCTGCTCAGTCTCCACCACTATTGGAAATCTCCACTGGCTTCTAAACAGATCCTGGATAGTGTTTAAGGCACTCTGTTGGGTACACAATGGACTATATCAAAAAGGCCCTAGTTTCTTTCAAGAAACCTTTAAATGGTTCTCCCCCTCCTGCACCCTATAATCCAAATCAGCTAAAAAGGTACTGGTACTCAGAATTAAAAATTCCGATTGGGGCGGAATAAATGTTCTTCTCTTTGCCTCCAAGTGGTGGAATATGTTACCATCTCATCTGAGAGACCAACATAATCTGTTAACGTTTAGGAAGGATCTACAAACCTGGCGTTTCTCAAATTTTTAGTACTCCTTTTTGGACACCCTTTCTTGTCCAGCTCTCCTGGGATACAGTTCTGTAGTGGCCATATCATGCTGCATAACATTAGCGCTAAAATGCCTTTAGGCATTAGCCTAAGTCATAGCCATATATAAGCCTTTCCAAGCCACATATAACATAACTTTTGGTACTACAGTTTATTGACATGTTCAACAAGTAGCATAAGTAGTCAATGTAGAGTAATTTCTTTAATGTTGTGTGCAGTTAATCCAGTTGGTGCTGCTACTAAACACAACAAATTTGAGTATGTAGGCCTCTGTAGGTAAGCAGTGAGAACTTCAATTAAAAAGCTTTTCCCAGTGCCAGTTTGACCACTAGCATATAATAGTATTGGCTTAAATGTTTAGCATTTACATGAATTCTTCTCATGGAGGAATCCATGCTCTATTTTGTCTTTTACTTCTATATATATTTCTCTCTGCTCATCATTCAGTTGTCCAACTAACTGCTTCAAATCAACACTTACTTGTCTCACTTGTTGCATTGCAGTCTCCACCTCATTCGTTGCTATGGCAGCCTAATTTTCAATTTACAACATCAAGGCTTGAACAGATGTAGAAGTACCAAATAGAAAAACTCTCTTATCTGGCAACTATTAGATTTCTTTTTGTGTATTGGACCAAAAAACGCCACAACCAACTACTGCATAATGCCCTTCATCTACATTTTCTGTTCCATTGATTCTGTATCTGTAGTTTTGATGGATTTCATAAAGACACATATTTTATAGATGTGGACTCCTTCTTGAATGGTATGTATCCACCATGTTTGATTTCACAATGTCTGTACTTTTTGGATCAAACTCTGCTAGATATTGAATTTCTGTGAAAGACTTTAACACTCTATTTTGTGTGCTTGTAAGGCCTAGACTTACCAAATTATTCCCATTGACTTTGAGTACAGACTGGCTGAGCTCAAACGATCACTGCATTGATAGGAGCCTCACTGTCTATGGGAAAGCATTTTCAAGCTGAAGGTGTACAATTTCTTGATTAGAGACCTGTATGCAGATATGTCCCCCCACATCTCCTTCATCTCTGTCTTCTCTGATTTTGGAATGTACAAAGTGATGTAATGAGCAACAGTGATGGAGATGTCTGCAACAAACTGAATATCCATATTAGCAGACACAAATTTTGAGAATCACAGGGTTATAGTCATTAAAATACTCGGAGGTCTCTGTTCTTTTCAAGTTGTATGTGTTTTTCAGTGATTTTCATGTCAGTGTTTGCCTGACTGAAGATAAAAAGTTGTTCACTCTTCCTTGGGAAATAAAAGATCATGGAAATCCAAAACATCTTAGGTAAAATTTTCATTCACATCTGTATTTTTGACGGCAGTATAGCACAAAACTTGTTGTGTGAGATTTTTTTCATCACTGTCTTTCCGGATGGTGTATGTCGCATACTGTTTAATGAAAGAGAGTACAGACTCATCACTGTCTATTGCAAATTTCAGTGCATTTTTCACCCATAACAGCATGTAAATATGAGGAGCGCCTTCTGCTTGTTTTTCTTTCCGCCCATAAAAATCAGTTACTTCACCAAGAGGAGGATTTGTTTTGTTGCAGTTGAAAGACAGCATTGCTTGAAACATGTGGTTAAAATATCTACAAACCTTAGCAAGATCCAAAGAGTAAAGATTCCTGCTGTCTTTACATTGATGTCCTTAATGTTTGAGTTTGATTTTCTCAAACATTCTAGCAAGTCATACAACACATACTCTGAACAACTCAGTGTCATAGAACAAGTAGGTGCATCAGGTATCCATATTATCCTATCCCCTACCCTTACGATATCAGGCTCCGATAATAATCTTGCCCTTGATAGCGATAAGGAGGCCTTTGTGTTTATATGTCTGGCAGCCCTTTGGCTGGATGGAAGGATAACTCTGCACCTACCTTCCAGGTGCGGCTAGCTAGGTTGTTAGGCACTCATAACATCGAGACTGCTCTCTATAAAAGAAGGGGGAGGAGGAGTAGGGAGTGGGGCCTCCGTATCTGGGCTTCCCTTGCTATTTGGAGAGAGACCTCCAGCTAGGGTATCCCTGTGTGTTTGTTGTGTGTGTGTGTGTGAAAAGAACCACTTGCATATTTTCTGTGCTTGCCAAGGCTCAGTCCAAAGACCCTGCAGCATCAAAAAGACCCGGAAATTACTTTGGCAACTCGCTGCTTGCAGCTACCTTGGATCCAGGTTACTGGAAATTCCGGCGTTCTGCCAGCAACATCAGGAAGACAAAAGAGAGGATCGAGATATTTCATCTCAATTGGGCACTCCGTCTCAAATTTGACCGCCCCCACCCTATTTCACACCTGATGAAACTGGTCGCTACAGTCAGAGGGGACTCGGAGGAAACACGGCCATTTCATCTGCTCTTCGATCCGTGCCACTCACCTGTGAAGCTTGCACCGAGCCCACGTTCACTCGCTCCTCCATGGGACCATCTCGGCAATGCGGATGCAGTGCATGCTGGGACTTGGAGTTCGCCATATTCTACACGAACTCTGACTGGTCAGCCAATTGCTAGGGGGAGGAGATTCAGGTGCGAGCAAAGACTTTAACAGGAGGAGTAAATTATGGACGGCATCCTAACAGCATGGGGCGCCGAAGAAGGCTCACTCGCCGAAATGCATCCGCCTGCGCTGGGACCCTTGAAATAAAGCTGCTGTTTTTTCTGAACTCCCCTTGTGGTCTTTGTTTCTTCTCCACGGAAAAGAACCACTTGCATATTTTCTGTGCTTGCCAAGGCTCAGTCCAAAGACCCTGCAGCATCAAAAAGACCCGGAAATTACTTTGGCAACTCGCTGCTTGCAGCTACCTTGGATCCAGGTTACTGGAAATTCCGGCGTTCTGCCAGCAACATCAGGAAGACAAAAGAGAGGATCGAGATATTTCATCTCAATTGGGCACTCCGTCTCACATTTGACCGCCCCCACCCTATTTGACACCTGATGAAACTGGTCACTACAGTCAGAGGGGACTCGGAGGAAACACGGCCATTTCATCTGCTCTTCGATCCGTGCCACTCACCTGTGAAGCTTGCACCGAGCCCACGTTCACTCGCTCCTCCAAGGGACCATCTCGGCAATGCGGATGCAGTGCATGCTGGGACTTGGAGTTCGCCATATTCTACACGAACTCTGACTGGTCAGCCAATTGCTAGGGGGAGGAGATTCAGGTGCGAGCAAAGACTTTAACAGGAGGAGTAAATTATGGACGGCATCCTAACAGCATGGGGCGCCGAAGAAGGCTCACTCGCCGAAATGCATCCGCCTGCGCTGGGACCCTTGAAATAAAACTGCTGTTTTTTCTGAACTCCCCTCGTGGTCTTTGTTTCTTCTCCACAGAAAAGAACCACTTGCATATTTTCTGTGCTTGCCAAGGCTCAGTCCAAAGACCCTGCAGCATCAAAAAGACCCGGAAATTTCTTTGGCAACTCGCTGCTTGCAGCTACCTTGGATCCAGGTTACTGGAAATTCCGGCGTTCTGCCAGCAACATCAGGAAGACAAAAGAGAGGATCGAGATATTTCATCTCAATTGGGCACTCCGTCTCACATTTGACCGACCCACCCTATTTGACACCTGATGAAACTGGTCACTACAGTCAGAGGGGACTTGGAGGAAACACAGCCATTTCATCTGCTCTTCGATCCGTGCCACTCACCTGTGAAGCTTGCACCGAGCCCACGTTCGCTCGCTCCTCCATGGGACCATCTCGGCAATGCGGATGCAGTGCATGCTGGGACTTGGAGTTCGCCATATTCTACACAAACTCTGACTGGTCAGCCAATTGCTAGGGGGAGGAGATTCAGGTGCGAGCAAAGACTTTAACAGGAGGAGTAAATTATGGACGGCATCCTAACAGCATGGGGCGCCGAAGAAGGCTCACTCGCCGAAATGCATCCGCCTGCGCTGGGACCCTTGAAATAAAGCTGCTGTTTTTTCTGAACTCCCCTCGTGGTCTTTGTTTCTTCTCCACGGAAAAGAACCACTTGCATATTTTCTGTGCTTGCCAAGGCTCAGTCCAAAGACCCTGCAGCATCAAAAAGACCCGGAAATTACTTTGGCAACTCGCTGCTTGCAGCTACCTTGGATCCAGGTTACTGGAAATTCCAGCGTTCTGCCAGCAACATCAGGAAGACAAAAGAGAGGATCGAGATATTTCATCTCAATTGGGCACTCCGTCTCACATTTGACCGCCCCCACCCTATTTGACGCCTGATGAAACTGGTCGCTACAGTCAGAGGGGACTCGGAGGAAACACGGCCATTTCATCTGCTCTTCGATCCGTGCCACTCACCTGTGAAGCTTGCACCGAGCCCACGTTCACTCGCTCCTCCATGGGACCATCTCGGCAATGCGGATGCAGTGCATGCTGGGACTTGGAGTTCGCCATATTCTACACGAACTCTGACTGGTCAGCCAATTGCTAGGGGGAGGAGATTCAGGTGCGAGCAAAGACTTTAACAGGAGGAGTAAATTATGGACGGCATCCTAACAGCATGGGGCGCCGAAGAAGGCTCACTCGCCGAAATGCATCCGCCTGCGCTGGGACCCTTGAAATAAAGCTGCTGTTTTTTCTGAACTCCCCTCGTGGTCTTTGTTTCTTCTCCAAGGAAAAGAACCACTTGCATATATATATATATATATATATATATATATATATATATATATATATATATATATATATATATATATATATATATATATATATATATATATATATATTACCTACTGGCTATCGCCAGTAGGTATATATAGTTAGGATTTATTCCCTATGGGATTTTTGAAAATTCTATGTCTAATAACTTTGGCGTTTGTGGACGGAATCGGCTGAAATTTTCAGGAAAATGGCACATTTTGTTTCTGAGCAGCCCTTGAAAATTTGGGGGGGTTTTGTCGAGGGGGGGCCGAGAAAAAAGGGGGGTCCCAAAACGCGTTTTTCCCATGTTAATTTCCATAGGGCGGTTGGACTCACTTTTAGCTCGAACGGCTGAATGGATTTGCACGAAACTTGGCAAAATTGTAGGGACTGTTAGCCCGATGTGCCTTTGCTAGGTCTCAATATATGTGCTCCAGTAGTTTTTGAGAAATTAATGTTCAAAACAAGATATATATCTGTAACAGCGCTCCGGGCTGCGCTCCGGTTCGCTTACTTTTCGCGAAACGGAACTTTGCGCGCAGAAAGCTGATTGGCTCTCCGGTGTCTGTCAACATTCTAAACAGTCCGGAGCGGCCGCCATCTTATCTCTCGGTAGGATTGAGAGAGAAGAAGAGGTGAAAAACGAAGGGGGAATTTAATGAAAGGGGGCAAGGTATACCCCTCTTGACCCCCTAGGAATGTTGTTGGGGTTATTAAAGGGTCCCGTGGGGAAAATTAAAAAAAAAATGATTTTTCACGGTAGAAGCGCTTCACGGGCCGCGAACTGGGCCGCAAACTGGTAGCGAAACGGGAATTCGCCATTTTGTGCTTCGTTTTAATTAAATTACTAGGTATAAGGGGGTGCGGGAGACGTATCCTAATCCCCTATGTTTCCTGAGGGTGGCTGAGGAGGCTCATATATGTTGATACATCTCTTCCAGCGGCTGTGCGGGATTTTTTTGTTTTTTTTTGCTGCGTGACGTCTGTTAACGTTCGATTCGATGGAAATCAGGAAGTGTTGACCGCCAATTTGTCAGTGCGATAAAATATTTTGTTATAAATGAATCCTTATTGATAAACATTGTCTGCGCCATCTTGCCTTTTTTCCAATGCCACAATTTTGTCGTGCACGGCAGCCATTTTAGATGCCAGGCCGGTCCCAGGCTATCACCTAGCCCTGCGGATGTAGTTTATGGCCCCAGCTGTAGAGAATCGAGACATGCCAACCCTCCCGATTCAGGCGTGAGACTACTGATTTCAGTGCTAGTCTCCCGCCTCCCGATTTCTGCAAGCAAAAACCCGGGGGCATATTACCAACAACTAGCGATAATTTTTGTCTCTAACTTGTTTAGAGACAAAAATTATCGCAGCACATCGGCGATTTTTATCGCAGATAAACCTTGCTATTAGCAAGGTTTATCGCAAATGCGATAAAAAACGGCCGCAATGCATGAATATCGCTGAAAAGTCAGCGATATTCATGCATTATCGAGCAAATGCTCTTAGCCATGTTATCCACCTCCCATTGGATAACATGGCTAAGAACTGCTCAGGGCAGGTGTTAGCTTTTTGAGATATTCGTGCTTAGCGCGAATATCTCCAAAAGTTGGTAATAGGAGATAGCGATGTTAGGGACTGTTTCCAGTCGCTAACATCTTGGCACGCCCACTTTGCATGTCATTAGTGATAAATATCACTGACATGCAAAGCGGGGCCCAAGATGGTCGCTATCTCCTTTTAGCTGTCACTAACTGGTGTTAGCGACAGCTTGGTAATAGGGAGATAATTTTATCTCCGCTTTCTTGGCTTTAAAAGCCAAAAAAGCGGAGATAAACCCCCTTGATAATATGCCCCACGATTCCTCGGGGGTTTCAGCTGAAAAGGCTTGGTATTGTGTTACGTGGTAATTGTTCCAGGAAACGTCAGAGGGTCGATGCAGGGGTTCTAGAAGGGGTGATAAACCATTTAAGCCTCATGAACAAGCGCATGGTCTTTTAAAGATCTGTGAAGTACTCGGGGCGGCGGTGTGTCCTCTTTCAGGAGCGGGCGGGCGGGGGGGGGGCACTGCCAGCAACTTGCCAGGCCAGGCAGTGTTCAACACTTGCATCACCCTTTCTCTGCCTGCTATTGCGCTCCATGCTTCGGAAAGGTAAGAAAAAGAACGTGCATTTGAGTTTGAAATGTCCGATCCTGTAGCAGTACACTTGCAAAGCCCACACATGACAATAACCCGATTCAAGGCCCCATTCACCCGATTTTTTAAAAATATATAGCACTCAAACAAAGTGGGATTATAAAACTTTATTAACTTTTAAATATAACGAACGGAACAAAAACTGTAAAAACATTTAAACATTTTTCACAAAAAAAGCAACAATGGTCAGAAGCTGTCTTTTGTGCGAATAGTCCCAAGGCAGCACAACGTGCTGAGTTCTGGACGGCACCCAGGTGATGTCATCTGGGTGCCGCACTGGTTTTTGGGATCCTACAATGCAGCAAAGAAAAACAGCGTTGGGAGTCCAGGGTGTTGCGGAGGGAGGCCTCGTCAGTAGCGGTCTGTTGTGCGAATAGTTCCAAGGCAGCAGAACGCGCTGAGATGTTGATGGCACCCAGGTGATGTCCAGTAAACTGCTGCACTGGTTTTGGTATCCTACAATGCTGCTCCGAAAATTGGCGTGGGGCGGCCCGGGGGGGGGGGGCGTGGGGGAGGCGGCGTGAACGGACCTCCCCAGGTGGCGGCCATCCAGCTGAGTTGCGCCCGCTCTTGCGGCTACAGCGTCTCGCTCACCATGTTGTTGAGTTGCTCCCACTCTTGCAGTGCAGCGATAGGCGGCTGCCACATGACTCTTAAAATGGTGGCCGGCTCTTCGGTTTTGGGCCTGGTCCACTAAAATGGCCCTGGGACACCTTGGAACTCGGACGCTTGACTGCTAGGGCTTGGGCTCCATTCTCGAAAAGCGTCCCCTCAGCCGTGAAGATTCTACAAAAGTCTTGGGGGCCCTCGACTCCTGCAGGCTTCCGGTGGGGAGCGGCTGCCATGATTGCTCGCGGAATGACCACGACGGAGCCACTAGATGGTGGTGCTCTCATGCTGACGCCAGCTTCAGTCTGAATCATCCAGAAACAAGGTGGGGCTTTCATCGTTTGGGAAAAAAAAATGTTCTAAACCAATGAAAAGTGTTATTTTTAGGTCACATGACCAAGCCTTCCATCATTAGGAAACCAAAAGTAAAATGAACCAATGAAAAGTTTTATAAACAAGTCACATGACCTGTTATGCGGCATAGGGCTACAAAAAGCGTAGAAAATCCGTTGGCACGTGAGGCGGCGTCAGTAGCGGACCGATGTGCGAATAGGCCGAAGGCAGCACAACGCGCCGAGATCCGGATGGCACCGAGTTAGTGTCCAGCAAGTTGCTGCACTGGTGTGGCTATCCTACAATGCTGCGCCGAAAGTCGGCGTGGGGCGCCCCGTTGGCCTGTGAGGTCGCGTCAGTCAGTGGGGGCTGTGCGTCTCCCCCAAGATGGAGGCTCCTCGGCTGCAGTGCGGCGCCCCTTAGCGTTTCACTCGCCGTCCAACTGAGTTGCGTCCGCACTTGCGGCTACAGTAGGCCGAAGGCAGCACAACGCGCCGAGATCCGGATGGCACCGAGGTGGTGTCCAGCAAATTGCCGCACTGGTGTGGCCATCCTACAATGCTGCGCCGAAAGACGGCGTGTCCAGCTGAGTTCCGGTCACTTTTGCGGTACAGTGACTCGAACGCGCCGAGATCCGGATGGCACCGAGGTGGTGTCCAGCAAGTTGCCGCACTGGTGTGGCCATCCTACAATGCTGCGCCGAAAGTCGGCGTGGGGTGCCCCGTTGGCTTATGAGGTGATGTCAGTAGTGGACCGATGTGTGAATAGGTCGGAACCAGCACAAGGCGCCAAGATCCGAATGGCAAGTCCTGGATGTTGCGTGCCATAGTTGAGAGTTCTGAGCAGTGCTTGTAAGACTGTCTGAAGCTCTTTTGCACCTGCTGCAGCTTCACTATTGCCCTGGTGTGGCCAAAGGTCGCACATGACATAGGCGGCCGGCTCCCGAGGTCCGGCGGAACTTTTTTCCTTTTCCTTTCTGCTTCTTGTCCTACAATCCGTTTCATCTGAAGACACGACCAGGTCCCTGAATGTGTGCAGGGGGACGCTATTGATTGAATGAAAATGGCGGCTTGACACAAAGCTGACTCAAGCGTTGCTGTTGATGCTATACAGACAAAAATTGGTTTTCAGTTTGTACATTCTTCAGGATTTTTTTTTCCATCCAAGGCTGATTGAGAGTTTGTAGAAAAATGGCTTCAGATTTTCCACATACTACTCTTCAACATTCTTCCTAAATGTAACAATGTGAGACTCACTAGGAGAACGGCTGTTTATGTTTCCTTTCAAAATGCTGCCAACAATATTTTCTGAATGGAAGACACCATCTTGTAGCATACAGGGCCGAAAGGGGTTCTGGTCTGGCCGATGGTTGGTGGAGACATTTTGACTATATCTTGGACCTGCCCGGCCTCGCCCAAAATGGCGCCGGTATAAATGGGACTCGTAACTCCTTGCCCGCAAATGTATATCTAGAAAATTTTATTGTAAGTGGCCCTGTCTTATTTTAATTACAAAATGTACGTCCACCGATTCCGCAACTGTTAGACACCTTAGTTCTTCCAACCTAATGGCCCGCTCGTTACGTTCCTCTACAGTGTAAATGTCTCCTCATCATATACGATTTCAGTTTGCTCCGTGGCCGGCCCACGTGGTTATAGGCCTGTATTTGTATACTGACATTTTCACAATAAAGGTTTTTAAAACAAAACACGGTAGTAGTATTTACATTGGTAAAGTTTTTACTTTTAGTCACTGTTTTCGAATCAGTAAAAGGCAAGTGACATAAAGCAGTCCAATTACATGACGGATAAAAGGTATAATATGTAGGAACGCAGTAAAGATAAATGGTCAAGGGCAGTTGTGTTTTCCACTCCTGCAACATAAAGTGATCGATAAGAATCTGATAATCAGGCGTATCGGCGACTAAGACAGCAGGCCGAGTCTCTTTTACTCAACGGCTCCGTCATGGAACGAAGAAACGCCCTTTTTCTCGAAAAAGGAATATATTTTACTTGCAGGACAGTTGTAAATTTTCCGGGAAAGTACATTAGCCTGGAATATTATAACATATATGTTTAAAAAAAAATAATGTTCGAAAACAATAAAAAGCGTAATTTTTAGGTCATATGACCAAGCTTTTCATCATTAAAATAACAAAAGTAAAATGAACCAATGAAAAGTTTTATTAACAAGTCACATGACCTGTTATGCTTACGTTACGCGCTGCGCGCCGCGCCCCGGATCACTTCCGGGTGCGCTAACGCGGCGTGTCATATAACGCATTACGCGACAACGTAGGTCAAGAATATAGTCAAAATGTCTCCACCAACCAGCGTTCGGAACACAACCCCTTTCAGCAGTCCAAAAAGTTCTGTTAAATGACAACAGAGGGGACAGGCAACAAGAACCATCAGTCAAAGAGGGGAGGGCAAGTTCTTCTCTTCCGGGTCATGTTGGGGCGCTACCGGAACTGATCGAATTGGTAGTCTACAGTGTTTCTGGATGTTTCAGACTAAAGCTGGCGTCAGCATGAGAGCACTACCATCTCGTAGCTCCGTCGTGGCCATTCCACGAGCAGACATGGCAGCCGCTCCCCACCAGAAGCCTGCGGGAGTCGGGGGCCCCCAAGACTTTTGTAGAATCTTCACGGCTGAGGGGACGCTTTCGAGAATGGGACCCAAGCCCTATCAGGGAAGCGTCCGAGTTCCAAGGTGTCCCAGGGCCATTTTAGTGGACCAGGCCCAAAACCGAAGAGCCGGCCGCCATTTTGAGAGTCCTGTGGCAGCCGCCTATCGCTGCACTGCAAGAGTGGGAGCAACTCAACAACATGGTGAGCGAGACGCTGTAGTCGCAAGAGCGGGCGGTAAACAGCTGAATGGCGGAAGAGGCACAGTGTAGCAAAAGCGGGCGGAATGGCAACTAAAACGGTAAAGGGGCGCCCCACTACAGCGTGTCTTCAGGTCAAACGGATTGTGGGACAAAGTCCAGAATAGAAGAGTCATCAAAAGGCAAAAAGTTCCGCCGGACCCCGGGAGCCGGCCGCCTATGTCGGGGGCGATCTCAGGCTACACCAGTGCTATAAGACTTGGGGAGGGGGTCGGAGCCAAGCGTCTTCTCCGAGTCCGTGCCATCACACCGCCCCTCGGGGGCCTCCGTCAAGCGGTTTAGGGAGGTACCATATAACATTGTTTTCAAATGCAGTCAGGTCCACAAACGACCCTTACTTACTTTGAGAATAGTGAAGCTGCAGTAGGTGGAAATAAGCTTCAGACAGTCTTACAAGCACTGCTTTTGTAAACATTTTTTGATTTTTTTGTATTTTTGCACAGTTTTATATATTTTTTTGTTTTTGATGGAGGGGAAACAACAAAGCACAGGCATTGAAAAAGGCTCAAACTCAGAACTCTGAACTATGGCACCCAACATCCAGGACTTGCCATCCGGATCTTGGCGCCTTGTGCTGCTTCCGACCTATTCACACATCGGTCCACTACTGACATCATCTTATAAACCAACGTTATGTAAATAGTTATTTAATAAAATGTTTTACCCTGTTTCTTTGCTGGTGTGTTGTCTATATTTTTAATATTTGCATAGGGTTTGTCGTTATTTTGGGCGGGATGGGTGACGGAGCCGAGCTGTCTTGCAGCCCTCATGGTGTGGAGCTCAGTTCATCTCACTAGTTTCGTATTTCTCATGAGGGGTTGTGGTTAATGTTTCTATTTTAGCGAGGTCAAAAAGAGATCCCATTAGTGGCCTACTGATTTTGCTCGATTCCATTTGTTTTTTTAAACGATTTTTCACTATCTGCAAAGACTAAACAGAGTATTGCGACTCTGTGCTTGTTTGTAAATAGAGAATGAACCAAAGAGAACCAATTCTAAAACAGTAAATGCTTGGATAACAATCAATCAAATGGAGAGAGAAGCAGGCACGACGGATTACAACGGGGCAAAGGCCTGCGTTAACTACCCTTCACTATCTGCAAAGAGAGAGTACTCCTAAGAGAAAAGAGAGGGGAGGGGGGTGCAGCGTTCAAAGCACATCAGCGTGCATAAATACGAAAATGTTTTTATCTATCACGTACTTGACATTTTAAAGCTTTTCATATTTGCTATTAAAAAACCATTGAAATTCACTGAAAAAACCATAGGTTATAGTCGATATATAGTTAGGAATTTGCATTTACAAAACCTTGAAAATTCAATGAAAAAACCATTGGTTTTAGGCCATATATAGTTAGGGATTTGCATTTACAAAACCTTATTTTACTCGCATAAAACCATTGAAATTCCATATATAGTTAGATGCGCTAACTATATATCGCGCACCCGCAATCCACTGCTGATGATGTCACATATTACATCATTCATGACATGGTCAGTGACATCACTGATGACATCACTGATGACAACTCAAATGACATCACTGATGACATCTCAAATGACATCACTGATGACAACTCAAATGACATCACTGACAACATCACAGATGACATCATTCATGTGTTAATACGATGAACCTCTACAGACTCTGATATATCCTTAGATACACTCAGTGAAAACAGACACTCACAGATTGTCACTCATCCATGGAGTTACTCATACACCTAGACAGTCATGCAAAGAATCAAACACACCTCCAATTCCTCAACTATACAGTTATACACACCTTACTTATTGAAACATATTCTAACACATATTTACTCTCTTATATAATCCCTAATAAAAGTTCACAATGATCCATACAGCCACTCACACATTCACTGGCTCTAATGCACAGTTATTTATATATGTTAACTCTCACATGTACTGTGTTTTACATATGTACTTACTTTGACATGTAGCACTGAGATATCCATTCACTCACCAATACACTCATGCACACAGTCAACCGCTCATACAGCTGTTTCCACATGCACTTTTGAACCCATACATCTAGTGAATCAACTGCTCACACATCTATGCACAGAGTCATACACCTCCCAGCCACTCACACACATACTCAGTCTCCCATACAAATACTTGGGCAACCAATCAATAACCCATATAGTTACTCATATAGCTACTGATCAACACATGCAGCAGTTTACAGAACAACAGATATAATGATGCACAAATTAATACAGTTTAATCACTAACCCATGCACTCAGTGAGACACATTTAATCACTCCCTCATACAATCAGTCATGCATCTACTAAATCCTTCATCCAGACATTTATACATCCACTCATTCTTCAATATGTAAGACATATTTTAACTTTACAGAAACATACAGTCACTGGATGTTGTGATCAGTGATGTCATCAGTGATGTCACTGACCATGTCATGAATGATGTAATATGTGACATCATCAGCAGTGGATTGCGGGTGCGCGATATATAGTTAGCGCATCTAACTATATATGGAATTTCAATGGTTTTATGCGAGTAAAATAAGGTTTTGTAAATGCAAATCCCTAACTATATATGGCCTAAAACCAATGGTTTTTTCATTGAATATATATATAAATCGGATCACTGAAATATTATCGATGGTCACATTATCGACTTACCAAAATATCATTGACAAATTATCGACGACAAAAATATCGACTTTATATACTGATTACACAAATTACAAAAATATCGAGTAAAAAATATCGAGTACTTACTATATCGAATACATGAATATCGCTTCAATAAATATCGACTACAAATATATCGTTGGACATGAAATTAGCCCTAACACTACAAAAATATCGACAACAAAAATATAGACTACCAAAATATCGTTAAAAAAAATATCGAGTTAATGTTTGAACACTTTCATTTCCAAAATACCATCTTAATCATCAATAAAAGTCATTGCTCTATACAAAAAACATTTCACATATAATACCTGTTACTTACATAAAATTACTATTATTCAACATTTGCTATACATTCTATTACATGCATTTTATCATTTTCAAAATATTCTTTGCATTTAACAAACATTTTCATTATTTATTTTCACATAAAAATCTATTTCATTTAAAAACGAACCTGCTTTAATGCGGGAATCACCACATACCACCATTCTCACATCAACAAACACTCCAATTAACTAAAAAAAAATCAAACTAGCCTATACAATGCTTCCTTACATCCTACAACCAATCAAATCAAAGCACACATAATACATATACTATAAAAGGGATACATGCTTTCTACCATTTGTTGCTGCTACCTCTCTGGAAAGTAGATGCCAACACTCTGAAGATTTTGTTGCAGGATAAACATCTTTAAAGATCCAGCTCACTAGCTAATTAATCAAGTAAGTAACACTGCATTTTTTAGAAATCTAAATTAGAAGTGCACTATTTCCCTTACATCTCCTAACTCTTACACTTATTTTATTTTCTTCTCTTCCTACATTTCTGATAGAAACTACTCCAACACAATTCCAATTACATGGTCATATTTCTTCACGTGCAAAATCAGTTAGTAAGTATATAATAATGCTCTGTTATACACCAACTGCTGTTTTTAAACACTAATTTACAAGAGTATTTAATTTTTAAAAACATTATATTTACAGATATACTGAGATTGTCCTATTTCTACACCAAAAAGGATAAAAATACACTAATTACACATGTAAGTATAGATGTGTTTGTTATGAAACTGCCAATTTTCTTATTGCACATTTCTAAGTAACATATCTTGCTTTTTACATCTTCCCTATAGATCATTTGAAAGATCCAACATCAACTATAACAAAAGACAAGAGTACCCTTCTGAAAAATGTAAGTATAATTGTAATGTGTCTAAAACTGGTCACAAAACGCTAACTATATTCTTAACACCATGTTATATATTTTGAATTGCCTCTACAGATATTCAGAAAACATCATACATCTATTCTACATATCCTATGAAAACATCCAACACAAACTATACCAATATACAAGAATACCCTTGTAAAAAATGTAAGTATACTTGTCATTTCTCTAAAACTGCCGAAAATAACACACACTATGTTCTTAACAACATGTTATCTATTATATATTTCCTCTACAGATATTCTGAATACATCATACAGCTATTCTGCCTACAACAAAGAAAACGACTTATTAACAAGTTAGTATACTTTTAAATATTTCCCTTTTTCAAATGGTTCAATATAAAAATTATAATAATTTTCATTTATTTCTTCTATCTACTCTACAGATCAGACCTGTACTAACTTGATGTACTCCACCAATTACTACAACTGTACTATTTAAAGAAGTAAGTATATGTAATTTTTATATCAAATGTACAAGTAAGCAAAAATGACAACTGCTTTTTAGTAGGAAATACGTTTGTTATGTTTAAACATTAACGTGGCTTTTCTATATTTTCATACCAACAGCAAATAAAGAAATACATACAAGAAAATCCTTCAGAAGACATTTCTGCTTTTGTGACTACTACTTTGATTAACTGTAAGTATAAATACATCATTAATGATGTTAGCAGAACAAAAGTAAAAATATGTGTTTTGATTTTGTTTCTTTCTACTCTTTCCTAGAACAAGTAAATCAAAATGACTGAAGGTGCAGAATTTGTCATGTCTCAGAAAAATAAATTACTATTATGCTACATGGGTTATGTGTATAATCAGGAAAGACAAAGTGGTAGAAAAGTTTTTGGGAATTATACCAAATATTACTCCAACAAATGTTATGGGAGGGCTACTACAGAGGAAACTAATGTGCTATTTACTAGGGAACACAATCATCCCCCAAATGTCACAGAAATTGAAATTAGAGATGCCTTAGAAAGTATTAAAAGTGCTAGCACACAAAGTGATAAAGCAACAACACAAATCCTTAAAGAAGAACTGGTAAAAGTCCCAGCCCATGCTTCAGGTCAACTACCCTCTATTGACTCCCTGAAACGCACAATTGCACGCACTAAACGACTCACTAGCACAACCCAACCCAACCCAACAACTTTTGAGGAAATAATTATTTCACCAGAAATGGCCATCACACACAATAAAGATAAATTTATCCTTTTTGATAATGAAAGCAGTACAAACAGAATAATTATGTTTGCAACTGCAAGTAATTTACGAAAAATCCAACAGTGTCCCCAATGGATGATGGATGGAACATTTAAACCATGCCCAAAACCTTTTTATCAACTGTATTCCATCCACGGTTTATACCATAATTCTAACATACCTTTCATTTACTGTTTGCTACCCAACAAACAGCAAAACACTTACACAGAAATATTAAATGTTCTCAAAACGGAAATCAATAATTATTTTCCTGAAAAAATAATTATTGATTTCGAATTAGCTATGCTTAATAGCATTTTGAGAACATTTCCCCACACAGCAATCCAGGGTTGCTATTATCATTTTAATCAGAGCATATGGAGGCATCTCCAAAAATCTACTTTAAGTGTACTATATTCTACAGATAGCACCTTTGCCTATCAAGTTAAAAAGTTAATAGCCCTGGCCTACGTCCCAGTTACAGATGTAGCGGAACATTACAATTTATTAATTGACAGCACATATTACAAGAGGAATGAGGATAAACTAACCCCATTCCTGGACTATTTTGAAGACACTTGGGTGGGAAGGTTGCACAGATCTGGACATCGACGCCAGCCCAAATTCCAAATCCCTTGGTGGAATGTCTATCTTAGTACTTTAAACCAAGAGGCTAAAACAAACAACAGTGTAGAAGGGTGGCATAATGCTTTCCAAGCAACTACAAACAGAGGCAAACCCACATTCCATAACCTTCTAGAAGCTTTGAAAAAAGAACAAAGCTATCAGGAACTAAGAATGGAACAATCAGTGTCACAAATAGGTCCAAAACTCACTAAACAAACTAAACAAATGTTCCGACTACTTCAAAGTCAAGTCACATTATACCCTACAACTAGAGGATTAGAATACCTGTTGATAATAGCTAAAAGTCTACTATAAAAATGTCAACTAAATATACTAATGTCTTCTTACAATAATAGTAAAATTAAAATGTCATAAACATATATAATCAATTATAAATAATACATATTTGTTTGACAAACATATTAAAATTTAGAAAAAAAAATCGTAACAAATATGCAATGTTTATAAATTCATCACACATACACATAACATTAAAAGTCAACATTTCCCACCCAATGATAAATGTAAATTAAATACTTACAATTTTTGGAGATGAGAAAGACGCAATCAAGCAAAAAGCAATCCATATAATCCAATCCAATATCTTAGAATTCCAATATGGGTAACCCTCAAAAACCCAAAAATAAAGTATAAAACTTAAAAAAACGCTCCAGGAAATCCCGAAAACAGTAGTGTGGACACTTTAGTATTTAAAGTGATATACACACAACTTTTAAAAAACGGTCACGCATATCAATGTATCAATCCTAATCGAAACCCTCCAAAAAACCCGAAAAAGGTAGAAAAAGTGTTAAAACCGCTCCTGGCAAACACGAAAAATAGGAGATAAATGTCAAAATATAAGCATAATAAGTCAAACATTTGTTTCTCCGTAAAAAAACACGCTTCCTTCCATGTAGTTTTCATGCGAGGAACCGGAACCTGTAAAATAACATACATAACGAAACCCACCCACAAATGCCCCCTTCACATTTGTAAATATACTAACAATTAACATTAACCATGTAAGAAGACATTTCGTAACACTTAAAATAACAGTTGAAGCAAAAAAATCACGACACATCTATAACGGAGACTTTTCACCAAAACGCTACTTAAACAATAAAAACATACACCAAAATACACTACAAAGTTCGATTATACCCTCAAACATGACCACTTACTTATAATTTGTAGGTAAAAATAACCTTACCTCTCTCCACGCGAAGCAACTCCCAACCGCGAGCTTCTCCAGTCCAGAATGGAGCGCAATAACCTTACGCGGTAAAAAAGTAGTCCCCTTAACCCATTTGTGTAAAAGTATAATAGACAATACAATTTAATAGTTTAAAAATATAATACATACACATGTATAATGTAACAAATTAATACACTATACTCATTACAATTTTCCTTATTTAAGAAAAATAAATATATTTAATATAAATTAATATATAATATTTATTATATATTAATAATATTAAATAAATATGTAAGACTTTGAATAAAAGATGTAAATATTTGTTTATTGTGTACATTTATATGAATAAGTTTGTGTTTATTTTTCAGTAAACATTATAAATGTTTATGGTAATAATTATTAATAATAAATAATATAACTTATTTATTGTTATTAATATAACAATTAGAACCATTTACTATATAAACAATGGCCAGAAAAAGGTTTTTATTTTATCTGTGAATGTATGTTTTTTAGAAAATAATAAATGAATGTTTATGTTTTATTAATTAATAATAATAATAATAAATAAAAAAGTTATTATTTTTATTAATTATTACAAAATGTTTTACAATAATTTCTAAGTATAACAAAAGTATATAATTGCTTAACTAATATTTTGGCAATACCAGATATTATATTTAAACATATTGTTTCCCTATACAATTATAAAGTTTACAACCAAATAGATTTCTATGTTTAATTGTAAACCAACATTTTCTGAGAAATATACCAACAAATATTTTATTTTGTATTTCAATTTCTTCTAACAAATGTAATAATGGTCATGTTACTTGTTAAAATAAAAAATGTTTTATATATATTTAATGATATTAATATTTAATATTAACATTATTAAATATTAATGTACAAAATGTATTAAAAATCATTTTTTTATGTATTTCAATATAAATACTTGTAACTGTAAGTGAATGATGGGAATATGTTAAATTTACTGAAATAATGTTGTAAACACTTTTATTTGTATTATTGACAACATGTATATAAATGTAAATGAGTTATTCTATGAATACTAAAATTCAAAATAATGTGATGTTATTTTTGTTTGTGATTGTATTGTAGTACACAATAAAAATTATTGAAAATTGTTTAATAAAGTTTTTTGAAAACATCCATGTAGCCGATTCTTGGATGCTTAATTATGTCTTTTTCTATTGTATCGATGATATGTAATTTTTTATTGAATCAATGTGAGTATTGTAATATACCAGGTATAAGAATAAAAAGATAAATAATAATAAATACAACAACAACAAAAAAGAACAAGTAGGTGCATCTAGGTTTCTCAACATACATTTCAGTTCTCCATGACAATGATACAAATACTAATTGGTCCCACGTTGGCACACCATCAAATTAATAAAATTGTATTCTAACTTTTCATACTTCTCATAAACTTTGTCAACAAATTCCTTTGCTGGGGTATTTTTTAGGTTAACTCCTGTCTTCAGTATGTGGTTTACAGCATATGATAGTCCTGACAGGCCACTCTCAAATAGAAGATGGAATATGTATGTATTACACTGGCAACATCTAGGATCCTCTGAATATAATCTGGTTGACCTGTATTCAGCTGCTGCTATTTTTATGGGGTGGTTATTATAGCGGCCACCTGTTCCAGTGGTAAATTGCTGTGGAAAACAGTGAGCCTCTAAACATTTCTTCCACACACTCATAGGAGCTCCTTTTACTTGCTTCATCTGAAAGAGGTTAATAGCATCACCAATAACTTCTTTAGAGTCCAGAGGATGGATGCTATAGTGTTCATAAATTTCTTCAGATCTGGATCGATCCACTTTTTCAATCTGTCCACTTGGTGGTAATGTTTCAACTTCCATACATTACATCTCGAACAACATCAACATTTTTATAATAAATATTTAAACTTTACTAATACCCACTTACTCTTGCTAGATTTTTTTGAAGCATTCCTCCACAAATATACACCAAATTTCTGCAACTAATCTCTATTCTCCTGTTCAGTTTTCGAGAATACAACTGCTTTGCAAGTTTGACTTTTGTAGTGAGTGGATCGACAACAAATACAAACACAGTTTGGTTTCTCTTTTGATACTGTGTTAACTTTTGCAATCTCTTGTACAAAATTATCAGTACTGATGCCTATGTCCTGTTGCTCTCCACCGCCAGTAACCAACTCCTCATTTATCCTAGACTCCTCTTCAGGATCAAAGAAACTAAACTGAACATCTTCACAAACTTTTTCTACCTCTGCTAGTGTACCATGTAATAGAGTTCTATTCATCTATCCCAAATATAAGGCAGGAGTTTTCACAAAGTAAAGTCTCCTAACCCAATGTTGCATATTATAGTGATGAAGAGCTAACATTCTGAAGTGATACAATGTGATTCAATTGATTCTTGAGAAACACTGCAAATGCTACAACACTTCAATTGGTACAGAGGGACCTTTCTACGTCTTTCTTGTACCTCTTCAGTTGTCACTTTCTCTACATTTCTAGGGACCATATCCTCTTTTGCAATAGAAGTACCATCTTTTACCTCATAACAATGACCAGTTGTGCCAACTGCATGCACTCATTTATACTCTTGTAAGTAGATTTCTTCATTAAAAAAGGGCTCTGTACTAGAGGTGTGGTTCCATTCACCTTAAAAAAAACATGCAAAAAATGGTTTATTAATAGTTTTTTTCATTTTGTTTCATCATACACAATACTATATTGTCTAGTGTCCTCATTCTGTTAAATATCAAGATAAATAGTTTCCTTTTCACAACAAATGCTTTGTCAACTATACTCCCAATGCATTGCTTTTGCTTAAGTGCAACACTTCTCCTTTTAGACTTCTTCATCCTTTGTAGCAAATTCTGTATTACTCTAGTTTGAAATATTTTAGCTCATAACTCCTTAAACTGTTTCTATTTTCATTTCTTATAATATTTCCGAATTTCAAAATTATATGCTCTTTGCTGATTGTGAGTTGATTTAAAACTTTGATTGTTACTTAGCACTTTTCTCTCATTATGCATTTTATGGCATATTTTCTCAGAAATTCCTTAGTACTCTTACCAGCTACTCTTTTTTTCTCTGCACATTCTCCACCTTATTTTCTTTTTCACTCTCAGTTTAAAGCAATACTCTAGATTCATCATAGTGCCGTTTTGCGAGTCCTTAATAGCGATTATTAAGGAATCGCTATTAAGGACTTGCAAAACGGGATTCATATAGGAATCGCTAAATAAATTGCGATTCCTACACATTCCTTATTTGCGATTAGCAAATTGCTAATCGCAAATAAGGATGCGATTTCAAGGGTGCAACGGGTGTCCAAAGGACACCCTGTAGCACCCTTGAAATGTAATCTACTTTGGTGTTGCGCACACACATGTCCAATGGACATGTGTGTGTGTAACATGCAACTTAGAAAAATGCATTTAAATGCATTTTTCTAAGTTTTTGCTATTTACCACGAGGTTTGACCTCGTGGTAAATAGCGGCCCAAAATAGCGATTTCGCAACTTTTTTAATGCTTCTTGAATTGCATTTAAGGAATCTCTAATTGAGATTCCTTAAATGCAATTATTCGCAAATATGTGATTTCTAAAAATGCGATTTTTGCATTTAGGATGATGAATCCCAAATGCAAAAATAGCGCTCGCAAAGGGCCAGATTCTCAGAATCTGGCCCTTTGCAAGCCGAATTCGGCTTCATGAATCTGGCCGGTAGTACTCTTTCCTCTGTTTCTTTCTTCTGTGTCTCTTGTCAGGCATTGCAATTCTTCTTCTTTAAATAAAAGCGGAAATCTGGAAAGCAAATAAACAATAAATTACCTCTACAGAACATACTATTAAGCTAGGTACTAGAGCAAGTAACAAGTAACATACATTTATGCCTTTTTTATCAGATTTTCTTTTAAACTTTAGCTTAATTCACACACCTGTTAAATGTGATTGTTGATCTGTATTTTTGTTTCTCAAGCTCAGTTAGAAGTTCTTTTTAAAGAAATTATACAAAAACAAAACAACCAACCACAAGAATGGTTCCCACTCTCATACAAGGGAACAATCAATGACAACTTTTTCAACTTTGCTTTCAAGATTACTAAATCAGTCAACAAATTACAACATCCCTTTCTTATAACATTTTTGATATACCCCTTCTGATTGGTCAGTATTGTTAAGCCTTTCTTACACTCCTCTAAAGAAAGACAGTTTCGGTAGGGTTTTCGGGCAGGTCTGTGTGTCCACCGCTGTGCTCAGCATGGCCCCCGTGTAACTTCCCAGCAGATTCGCAGGTCCACACAGGACACGAAAATCTTTTTTGTGAACTGTTCACACACAATCAGTCAGTCAGTTAGCATGTTTCAAGCACAGCACTTTAATTCCCTAGGGGTATCTGGGCGCCTAGGGTGCCATGTCTCATTTGGAAAGCCAGGTCTTGAGTTTCTTTCTGAAGTCCTTCAGGGAGGGTGCGGCTCAGAGATGGAGGGGCAGGTCATTCCAGGTCCTGACGGTGATGTAGGAGAAGGAGCTGCTTCTGCAGCGGCAGGCACTGGGGGTATGGGCGAGGGGGAGTGATGCAGAGCGCAGGTGTCTTGAGGGAAGATGGAATTTCAGACAGTGGTTGATGTAGGAAGGTCCTTGGTCGTGAAAGGCTTTGTAGGTATGTGTGAGGATCTTGAACTGGCATCTCTTCAGGATGGGAGCCAGTGGAGGTTTCTGAGGTGTGGAGTGATGTCCGGCATGAGTCTGGCTGCAGCCTTCTGTATGGTCTAGAGTTTGCTGAGGAGTTGGGTGAGAATTCTGGTGTAGAGAGCATTGCCGTAGTCGAGGCAGCTGGTGATTGTCTTTCTTGTGTTGATTGGGCGGAAAATTCTACAGAGCATGCAAAGTGTGTAAAAGCAGGAGAAGGCACCTGCGATGACTTGTAATAATGCTCAGTAAGATGTCGAGGATGATGCAGAGGTGCGAGACCGGTCGGTCGCTGTGTCTGAAGGCCTGGGTTCTGCAGGCCCCCAGCTGTGGTCTCCTGCGGAGGTGTTCTTCCTGAAGATCAATACCTCTGTTTAGTCACAGTTGAGTTTGAGGCATTTGTTTCTCATCCATTTGCTGCATTGGTCATGGCATTGTGGAACTTGATTTTGGCATTGGCAGGATCCTCAGTGAGTGAGAGGATTAGGTGAGTGTCATCTGCATTTGATATTATGTTGAGTCTCTGGGATCTGATGACATCTATAAGAGGAGCTATGTAGATATTGAACAGGGTGGGACTAAGGAATGATCTTTGTGGTATGCCGCATATGATGTCCTTAGGTGCAGAAGTGAAGAGAGGCAGTCGGATGCTCTCTGTGCATCCTGTAAGGAAGGAGGCAATCCATTTGAGGGCATTTTGCTGTATGCCAATGTTGTAATGTTTGTCGATGAGGGTGTACTCTGAGACTGCGTCGAACACAGCAGAGGTCAAGGAGGATCAGGACCACAGTTTCTCTGCCATTGAGGAGGGTTCCGATGTCATTTGTGGCCGCAATCAGCCGGGTCTCAGAGCTGTGGTTGGTATGGAATCCCGATTGTGAGACATTGAAGAGGTGGTTGTTTTCCAGGTATTCGATGAGCTGTTGGTTGATGGCTTTTGAGTATTTTAGCTGGGTAGGGGAGCAGGGAGATTGGTAAAAAGTTTTTGAGGTCGCTGGCGTCAGCCAAGGGTTTCTTTAGGAGGGGTCTGACCTCCGCATGCTTCCATCTATCCAGGAAGGTTGCTGTGGTGATGGAGGTGTTGAGGATTCTAATAAGTTCTGTGCTGATTGGGTTGGTTCTGAGGTTGAGGAGATGGTGGGGGCAGAGATCAGTGGGCACCCTGGAGTGGATGGACGACATGGTGGCTGTGGTGGTCTGAGTGGTGAGTGGAGACCAGGTGGTGAGCGTTTCTGCTGGTGTTCACTAGTGGCTTGAGGTTGTTGAGGCAGAGAGATGGGATAGGGGTCAAAGTTGTTGTAGATGGCGATTTTACTGTGAAAATAGTCTGAGAGGGTGTCGCAGAGTTCTTGGAAGGGGTGTGTGGTGTTCTCTGTGGATTTTGAGTTGGAGAACTACTTGACTTTTTTTAAGAGCTCCTTCGTGTGATTGGCAGTAGTATCAATGCGGGTAGTGATGGCTGTTCTCTTAGCTTCCTTGAGTAGCAGTTGGTAGTTACTGAGGGCTGCTTTGTGAACGGCTCCATTGGAGGAGTTTTTGGAGGCAGCATCTCTTCTTGAGTCGGTAGAGTGGCGCTTGATGGTTCTGAGCTCTGGGGTGTACACAATATCATTTATAGTCCAATTGGAAAAAATGGCTACATTTGCACCCAAATATTCCTTATTCACCGTTTCTTCTATTAAAACTGTTCCTTCACATTCACATTCTAGTCTTTTTTGTTCCCTTGCCACATGTTTCTGTAGGTCTGTTACAATGGGGACCAGTTTTGAAACATCCTCAGCTAGCAGTAGGTCACAAGTTCACAACACTTTCTGTGACCAGCATGCTAACTCCTAAACAACTGTAGCAGGTGTGGTTGAGTGTTTGCCTTTAGAATCTTATTCCAAAACCAATTGCTTTTTAGTAATTTATCCAAAGCCAACTACACATCTACTGTCTTTCATATCAATATCACTATTTAGTTTTATCTACTAGCATATTTACACCATCCAATAAGGGTGGGTGGCAAATTCTACGCTTGCGGAATTTGTGAAACTTCGGCGATTCCGCGTTCTGCGCGGAATTGCTGAAAATTCCGCAATCTGCGGCGTAGCGGAATTCTGAGCACAATGTGAGTAGAGGTATTACACAAAATGGTGGCATCTTCTTGGATAAATATGCAAAGCAAGATTCATTCAGGCACGATGATCTTGTCAAAAAAATTAAACCTCAACAGGAAGCACTGTGGCTCTTACAGATAAAGCAGGTGCCCGAGTTGAAGCTCAGATTCAGTATTGCAGTAATCAGCCCAAAATATTCGTGAGCACGGTCGAGGCTTGGCAGGTGTGCTTTCTCCCCATATCCACCGTCAAACATTAGCTGTGATCCTTGATGGAGGTCTTTGCATCCATGAGTTTCTCAAGCGCAATCCCTGTGTAGTTCCTGTGACCAGGGGGTTCTTTCTCCTCATCTGCTGCTCTGATCAGTCTCTGAATCTTTATAAACAAAAGGCATGTGAACCCGCATAGAAGCCCCGCCCCCACACACTAGCGGTATGCAACACCTTCCCGCCCTTTACCCACTATGATGGACAGCTCACTCAAGGAGACCCTGTCGCCTTTTGGCCTGGTGGCAAAGTTACAGACACACATGGTCACTGAAGACAACTCTTTTGGCCCTCCGTTGTAGTGTAGGAAAGGCACTATACAGTTACCCAAAGAGGTTGCACTTACTGATTAGCCAATAATACTCCAGTTGAGTAGAGGTATTGCACAAAATGGTGGCATTTTCTTGGATAAATATATGCTGGGCAGGATTCATTCTGGCACGATCCTCCTGTCACAAAAATGTATTCAGCGAGCTCACGGAATTCTGCGTGCTCGCTGAGTTTTTTTGCTGTTTTACTGAACTTTGCGTAGCGTGACTACGCAAATTCCGCCCACCCGTACCGTCCAATCCAATATAATCTTTTAAAATTCACTTGCTATGCTCTTTTTAAACTGCCTTTTTTCCAATCTGCCTCATTCAGCTCCAGCCTTCTCCTGTTTGCTACCCCTCTATGACTTCAAAATGTTTACAGTGTGGATTGTGGATCATAGCTACGTGTTTTGGGCTAGAAAGGATGTTATTGACACAGACCCTGATTTTCCTAGTGTGGATATTACTTGGGTTGGCTAGGGTGGGCTAAAGTGGCAGAAGTTGCTGGCATTGGCTGAAAGCATTATGAATTACCAACATCCAGACCTCATGATGGTGCACTGTGGTCAGTGGCGTCACTAGGGTTGGTGTCACCCGGTGCGGGTAACTCATGGTGTCACCCCCTCACGACTTACTGACATGACCACCACAGCATTTTCCTGAAAAGTTACGGCTGGCCAATCAGAACGTCAATTACGGCAGTACCATATTTTGCAGTACCCCATTGGCTGAGTGGAAATAATGCTCCCTCAGCATGTATTTTTTTATTTTTATTGCATAACGGTCCAGATATCACTAACTTTTCTGAAAAATGTACCCCTTCATAAGCACACCAAGGACTTCTTTCAACAAATATTTCTTTAAACTACTAAACAGATTTACCATAAGTAATATTTGGTATTGCAGAACTCTAGGGAGTGGAAAAGTTTGCCTGGTTGTTCAAAAAGAATATATAGCTGATGAAATATCACACATTACAATTTGTATTATTATTCACACATGACTTCTAAGAATTAGTTTAAATCATATTTAATTTGGTACTTGGCTGATTAGGTGGACAAATTGGCGGGAACTCAGTTAAAAGGGCTGCAGAGACACGTGAGTGGCATTTGCTTTCATACTGAAAATAATGCTGACGTTATTTTCTGTGTTAAATCGTGTATGCTTGCGATATCTCTACCTTTATAAGAGGCGTCTGGTAAAGAAAGTGTCATACTTTTTCTTTAGCATGAAATTAGCAATTTTATTCCATCAGTCTCTTTAAAGCTGACTGCTGAAGCTCTAATAATTTATAGCACTGGCTGTGTGTGTAACGGTCTGTCTTCTTGGGCCGGCCTTGACTGCCTGGGAGTAATGCGATTATTGCGATGATGCGATCTGAATCTAGTGTGCCTGCCCTGCACTGCCACATTCCTCTAACTTCATTGAGTTCATTCGAAAAAAGTAACAAATTAAGCCATACCTAAAAACAAAACAGTCATCCTCCATGAAAAGCAGGGGAGTCATAAACATTCCAAAGAGTTATTATACGTAGCGGTTTTCTGATGGAACATTCATGAATCTTGAAGAGTACACCACACACATCATACAATTGATTTTATAGCGGTTCAAGCACTCTCTCTCAAAAAGCAAAAACGATGATGCCAGAAATCGGCACCCCTCCAGAACTCTTAGACCACGTTGGAAAGAAAGATATGTCTCTCACTCTCACCGTCCGTGGCCGACTCACTCGACGACTGCCTGCTCCGGACCGAAGAATTCAACACTGTCCCAAATTTGAAGGGGAGACGAAAGAAGATGATGGCTGGGCCGGCTGCTGGCACACATCAATTCTTTATTCTAGCCTAGCAGCCAGCAGCGCAGCACCGCACGCACTCCGCTGCGCTGCCATCTCGTCTCCTCCCTGGCGCGTGACCGCGATGCGTCAGAGGAACTCAGCACAGAGCGCGGGGGCTGTCCCAGGGCCGTCATTGGAGCGCTAAAGATTGACGGCCCTGGGACCCAAACTGGGTTCTCCGCACAGCCGCATCATCCCCTACACCACCGGTGCGTGCGTGCGTGGCCAGTGACGACGTGTAGTAAGCAGTGCACTAAGCAGGTGCGCAACTGCGCACCGTGGAAGTTGTGGCGGCTTGCACTATACATATAAACCACTGACAGGCAGCCGCAGCAGAGAGGGTACAGTGAGGGCGCGAGGCTGACTAACTAACCAGATTGGTGTCACCCCATGACGAGGTGACACCCGGTGCGGTCCGCACCCCCCGCACCTCAGTGGCAATGATTTGGGCACACTTACTGGGGTAGGGCTGGAAATTCTAATGAAGGATACCTTTGCTCAATTAATTACACTTTTCCCTCATACTGCCCTAGTGTTCTCCAAAATTTGCAAAGGGCAGAAATGGAAGTGGTCAAGCGAATTCTGTCCACAGATAGACAAAGCCAGGAAACATCTCAACAAAACTTTTTTTGCATTCCTCAGAGCTCTATCTACAACAACAGTTTACGCTTTGACATGGATGGTATCTATAGAAATGATGGAGTTCATTTCACAGAGAAGAGAAACAGGATGTTTCTCAACAACTTGAAAGACTGCATCCTGTTTTATGTGTTGTTATATTCTGAATACAATAAAAGTCTTTTATCAGAGCCAACATATTTCCCAAGCTCTTGTTCATATTTTGTATTTCTTTTTTCCATAGTTTTATATGGTGCAAACTTGACCCAAAGATTTCAGGTATCAGAGCACTTTACATGAACAGCAGTTGTGTTACACAAAGGCACATTCATTTTTGTTAGGCACAGGGAGATTAAGTGATTTGCCCAGAATCACAGGATGTTGAACTTCCCTGTTAAGACTCGTACCCGGTTCCCCAGAGTCGAGGTTGGTCGCTCTAACCATAAGGTCACATCCTCTCCCCTAATATTCTTTGGAAATCCTTTTTTAATAATTTTTACTCGACTCCACAGATCTATCGTGGATCTGCAAACCAAAAGCACACATTCAACACACAAAACAGCACATTTATGAATCTCTTGTACGGGGTTGTGAGTGGAAGTATGACTGTGTGTGTGGATATATGAGTGGGTCGGTCAGTGGGCGTGAGACTGTCTATCTGGGTGTGTAAATGGAAGTTAAAGTGTCTGTCTGGGTGTCAGAGTGGCTGTGAGAGTGTGTCTGTGTGTGTGAGTGGATGTGAGAGTGCCTGTATGGGCATCAGAGTGGGCGTGTGAGTGTCTATGTGTGTGAATTAGAGTGTCTATGGGCATCAGAGTGGGTGTGAGAGGGTATGAGATTGTCTTCATGGGTGTCAAAGAGGGTGTGAGAGTGTATGTGTGTGTGAGTCGGAGTGAGAGTATATGTATGGGTGTGAGAGTGGATGTGAGAGTGTCTCTGTGTATGAGTGGGAGTGAGAGTGTCTATATTGGCATCAGAGTGATGTGAGAGGGTCTGTCTGTGTATTTGAGTGGGAGTGAAAATATCTGTATTGGCATCAGAGTGGGTGCGAGGGGGTATGTCTGTGTGTTAGTGGGTGTGAGAGTGTTTGTATGAGTATCAGAGTGGGTGTGAGAGAGGATGAGAGCGTCTGCATGGGCATCAGAGTGGGTGTGGCAGTGTCTGTCTATGTGCGTGACAGGGTGTGAAAGTGATTGTCTTTGTGAGTGGGCGTGAGAGTGTCTGCATGGGTGTCAAAGAAGTAGGTGTGAGAGTGTGTGTGGGTGTGCTAGTGTCTCAATGGGTGTCTGAGTGAGATTGAAAGTGTCTGTCTGTGTGTATGAGAGGATGTGAGAGTGTATGAGTGTCAGAGAGAGAATGACAGTATCTGTCTGGGTGTGTGCGAGGGGATGAGAATGTCTGCAAAGGCGTCAGAGAGAGTGTGACAGTGTCTGTCTATGTGTGTGTGTGAAAGTGTCTGTGTGTGTGAGTGAGTGTGAGAGTGTCTGTCTGGGTGTGTGAGAGGGTGTAAGAGTATCTGCTTGGTCATCAGAGTGGGTTTGACAATGTCAGTTTGTGTGTGACTGGGTGTGTCAATGGGTGAGCGTGTCTGTATGGGTGTCAGATCACGTGTGAGTATAAATATATTTTTTTAATTTGCAGCGAAATTTGTTGATCCATTGTGGGTTTACATGGACGTCTGCGCCGATCTCACGCATGGCAAAATAAATGTTTTCTGGCATGAGAGGACATACTTTCCCCTCATTTATAACATAGACAAATGATAAAGAAAGCTCTCACCTAACCCCTTCATTTAGGATTCAAGCAACTTTTCAGCACCGGTAACTGCCACCAGCACCCATAATTCCAGGTAATCCACTAGTAAGGCAAAGGCAAGCGAACCCTGCTCCCCTATCTTTATTAAACAGCCCACAATTTCTCCATTAAGGGAGCCATTGACCCTGCAGGGCGTCCTCAACTTAACGCTGGAAGGAAACACCCGTGAATTCATCTTGCGAAGAAAGATGTTGAGGCCAAATCTCGGGTTTCCCATTGCTTTAATTCCACAGAAATTAAAGGTAGGCAAAATGTATCTCCTTGTAATGAAAACTGATGCATTTCAGCTCAGGACACAAGCCAGGTGTAAAGGATCATATGACTTAAATGCAGATTTTGAATGAACCTCGTGGTCATAAAATACTTCAGTGACCGGTATGCATTGCAAGTAAAATACTAGGGCTCAAAACACACATTGCAGTGTTAATAAAGTGCATGTGAAATACAATCCACATGGTGCTGTGAAAACATTGGCAAGTTGTGGCCTGCCAATCAAGACCTAGCCTTGGTGTGTTGAGCTGTGGATTCACTCTTTACAAAAAGAGAGAGTTTTCCCTTAAGCCAGAAAGGACTGGGGAGTACAAGACGTAAACAAAAAGAATTTCCTTTCTGTGCAGATCAGTACTGTTAGACTCTTAACCTAATCAACACATTTGAAATACAACCTGGAATATATAGGTGTTTATAAAGAGATCAAGACACCGAAACGCGTCGACAAAAGGACAATTGTATCAACTTATATGTAAGATGTGGTTTCTATGAAATAGGAAAACTTTTTTAACTGTGTATTGTGTACTGTATATGTAAAATGATCATGACATTTGTCGGCATCTAATGCTGTTTTTTTAATAAAACAGATATTTTAACAGTTTTGTGTTAGAGGTATATATTTCAGGTTGTATTTCAAATGTGTTGATAAGGTTAAGAGTCTAACAGTACTGATCTGCACAGAAAGGAAATTCTTTTTGTTTACGAGCTGTGGATTCACCACAGGTGGATCAATGGAGGGTCCGCATCCCTAGATATACAAATTTGGTTTTCAGTTATTATCTCTGAAACTATTGAACAGATTTTCACCAAATCACAAAATGCACACTTTCTGGACTAACAGCTAGCCTTCTGCCAAATTTTATGTAATTCCGTCCAGCGGTTCGGTTTAGAGTTGTGTTCAAAAGTGTGTTCCCAGTCTTATGCTTAAAAACTTTGCCGTAGAAAAAGCAAAAGATTTTTTCCCTTTCTATCTCGACATGGATGGCACTGTGCTCTTCCTATGGGAAATATGCAGCATAACAAAAAGCCCTACTGCCACTGTCCTGGCATCAATGCATCCCTCTGACTCCGATACACCACATACCTTACTTTGTTGTCCCTGGGACAATGTTTGCAAGAACCTATGCTTTAGGTTGACATCTCTTTCTCATGGTGTTCTTTGCCACGCTTTTGACTAATTATTTCAATGCACAGTGAGGGTGAATGCTAAAAGCCTTACTGCTTCCACCTGCAAGACAGTGACAGCTTTTAATTACCCTGCCGTTGATATGTGCCCTTACTTGTGGATCAGACTCATAAATTCAGGAAGGGTAGTTAATAGCCATTATTGCCCACAATTACTGTCAAGAACACTTAATAAAATCTCATCATCAATGTATGGTGGCATTACTTTGTGTTCTTGTTATGTGATGGAATTGAGATTGGCATGTAAGATTATGATTTACAAAGAAGACAAGAATGTAATTTTATCCTGTGTTATACTAGGTTGATCTCATTTGCTGGCACCCACAATGAGACCCAGTGGGCCTCTTTCTCTCTACATTAGTAGAACTCTCTTTTTTCTAAGTGACCAAAATATATAATAAAAATGAGAATAAATAAATTTTTAAGGAATTATATAGATAAGTTCAAAGTGAGCTGTATGAAATAAGAGGAGTAAGAGAGAGCATGAATGTTTCAATCTGAATAAAACCAGCTGGTGACACAAATAAATGTATTCTTGAAAAAAATGTTTAGTACACAGTAAAACATATTTTAAGTTCTCTAGAATAGTATTAAAATAAAATTGGAACTCTAATGTGAAGATCAAATGTATGGTTAATGCGATTTCTTCAGAGTACCCACTATAGAACATGATAGATGAGAGACAGTCTTCATTTTTACTAAATGGTAGCTCTAGCCCTACAGAGTCTACTCTGAATAAAACACTGTTTGTGCTATATTATTTTCATATGGACTCACAATCTATTGGGGGCACCTTACATAGAGTGAATCATGTGTCATTTAATTACAACTAAAATGAGACAAAAGGCCTTTGTGTGTTGTAGAATTTGATGAAGTATTCACAAATCAGAGTGCTGCTGTCTAGGCACTATCTCACTGGGTATTCATCTTTTCCATATTTTACAGCCCACTTCGCTTCATTCACTCACAAGGACCTCACTGCTCATAGATGATCACCGGACTGAACCTTTGCTTTTCTCTTTCATCTATTTTTATTGCCTTAATCCACCTCAAATGTGCCTATTTATCATAGGTTCCACTGTCCATTTCCTATGACGGACAGTTGTTTCTCATGAAAGATCTCTCACTATGCAGGACTACATACGGTAATTCCAAGTTGCTATCTTGGATGCTAAAGTCAAAATGAATCATTAATTGAAATTTCCATTCTTGGTGTGACCTCTTCGAATATTACCTCATATTTTACCAAGTTTTGACTATCCCATCACTATCAAACCTCTAACTTACTATTTTCAATTTCTGCCTGTATCAAACAGTATATATACCACAATGAAATAGGTGGATGTGCTTCCATTGGCTCACAGATGGCACCCTAGGTATCATATGGGACACTCTGGTTGATAAATCTGTTGCTACAGAAGGTGTCCCCCACTGCTGACACCACTAGGTCAATACTCCCTGAATGTGGGTGCTTAAAACCAACAAATATGTTTATGGTAAGACGTATTCTTGCATTGTTGCACATACAGAGATGTTGAAGTGACAGTAGGCATCCAAACAGCCCCGATTAATACCCGAGACCCCATTAGAGCAAATATACGGACTGAAACATGTTGTCACTTTAGCGATTTGTGGATGATAGAGACTTAGGGCCTGATTTAGATATTAGGGGACGGGTTACTGAGTCACAACAGTGACCGATATCCCGTCTGCCGAAATATAAATCTCATAGGATATATAGTTGGATTTATATTTCGACAGATGGATATCCGTCACTGTTGTGATGGAGTAACCCAACCACCAAGATCTAATTCAGGCCCTTAATCTCTAATTCCCCATTGCACTTCCTTTTTAATCTTACCATATGTACCTTATCTTTCTAATAAAGAAAAATCCTTTAGGCCTACACAAAGGTAGTTTTAGCAATATTCCAGACTCCACATTTATATAGAACCATTTATTTTTGAGCTTCCTCAGATCCAGATAGAGGCCACCATGATGGTACTTTTTGTTAAAGGCAGAACGGATAAACTTGTGAGGAAACATGTCACAAAAGTGTGGGTGAGGCTTTTCTGTCCAATGTTAGCTGTATTGTATTTATGCGGCCCAAGGAGCTTTAAAACAATGAATAGATTTTTCTTAACTATGTAATCTTTTTTTAATTATTATTTTTTTTTATTTCAATCCATAGCAAAAATAAATAAAGATATACATCGTAAATTCATGACTTCTGACACAGCACATAAAAACACAGGGCTAAATAAAAAAAAGGGGGGATTCAAGATAAGGATAAAAGCAGATTGACTATATATAATCAATGATGTCCCTGAGCAATTAACGCTTTATACATAGTGATAAAACTTCAATCTTTCATATGATCTATCATTGGGCCCCATACCTGCATACCAAATTTCCGCCTTCGTAACCCTTTAACTGAGAAAAGGCTATACTCTCGATTAAATATACCATAAAATCTGGCCCTCCACATCTCAAAAGAAGGGGCTTCCTGCTGTAACCATATGGACGAGATACAGAGCTCTGTCACTGCTGAGGCAACAAAGATCGAATAGCAAAATGTATGCGCCAGTAGCCCTTGCATCAGGTCTTCCCCAATTCCTAAGAGCATTATGGGCGTCGTGATCTTTATCCTGGCCCCTGTTATCTCCGAAAGGAATTTCATAATATGTCCCACAAATTGAGTCAATTTCTCACATGTATAAAAAATATGTACTATATCTGCCATATCTGTTCCCACAGCGGAAACATTTCCCATCATTTACACCACCCCATTTAAACATCTTTGCAGGTTTATGATACAAATGAAATAGAGTCTTGCTTTCAATTTAGCCAAAATCAAGATCTACCCAGCTATATCAATCGATTGTTCAACGGAGAGACCTTGCCCCCCAAGGTGACTATCCCATTTGAGAATTTGCATGTCAAGATCGTCCCTCCTTGTCTCCAATAAACAATTATATATTACCCCAATCTTAGCCCTGTGTCTAATAGCCTCTACAAGCGAATTTGGTTATATCACCCTCTGCCGTTTACCTAGGAAGTCACAAATTTGTAAAAACTTAAAAAATTGTTTTTTAGGTAGGTGGTATTTATCAGCCAAGATTGCAAAAGAAGAACAAAGACCCCCTTTATCATAGAAATTGCCTATTTGTGTGATCCCTTTACATCTCCAGCTGTCAACCATCCGATCCCAGAAAACGGCAGGCAATCGGGTTGCAGCGAATGTGGGTGTATAATATGAAACCCCTTCAATCTGGAAACTTTTTAGCACCGCATTCTAAACCTTGAAGGCTGTTACCATGACCGTAAAATGTTTTTTTTATAATAACTGCCTTCCAACATTTTGAATAAACAATTCTTAGCTTCTTCACCCAACACCATCTGATATATAGACATGTCCTCAACGATGTTATCAATCTCCTCTCCTGTTAACAATATCAGCATATTTTGCAAGTGTGAAGTTTAGAACTGACCACCCACCTTTCTCCCGTGGAAGAGTCATAAAACGCATTGCTCTACACGGTTTCCCAGGGGGCCCAAAACAAAACAAGCACAGATTGATTGCAGCTGTTGTAGCTGACCGCGAGAAAGTTCTAGCGGGACTGATCAAAAGAAAAATAGAACTTTAGGCAGGATGTTCATTTTCAATACGTTACAGCGAAATATGTAAACATTCCCACCTCTCCAGGAGTTGTTTCACACTGGCAACAATGGCACCCCAGTTGATTTCAACTAATTCTCTTAGACAAGTCCTAATCCTAATTCCCAAACATGTCGCCTCCGCTATAATTATAGGACCGTTATTACTGGTTTGGTTCAAACAAACGGTCTTGGTTTTGGAAACATTGAGTTTGTAGCCTTATACGGAACCAAACCTATGTGCAAGTTGCTCAATTTCAGGGTTATCTCCTGCAGGGTCAGATGTTACGACCGCAATGTTGTCAGCATAAGCCAAGACTCGAAATTTATCTTGTCCAGAACTAATAGGTTTAATCCTAGAGCTCCGCTCCAACATATTTAAACAAGCATTTGCAATGCAATAGGTCTCGCATCAATTAAGTTGGAGCTATTGGCATTGCTAAATATTGCTACACCATTTGCAACAAAAGTATATAAATTGTAGGCCAAAAAAAGTGTATTTGTATTTGTAGTAATGGTGGCATCTTGCGTTTTAGATGAATTTGTTTAAAAGTAAAGTGTGCCATATTGCGATTGCTACAATAGTTCATTGTGGATGCGTTAACAATTGATGTGTGCACTGATGGCTGGTGGTGTGTGTGCCTGTAGAAATTGTGCACTCACGGCTGGTGGTGTGTGTGTGCCTGGTGAAAGCATGCACTGACAACTGGTGGTGTGTGTGCCTGGTGGAAGCATGCAAATATGGCTGGTGGTGTGTATGCCTGGTGAAAGCGTGAACTGACGGCTGGTAGTGTGTGCCTGGTGGAAGGGTGCACTAACTGCTAGTAGTGTGTGTGCATGGTGAAAGTGTGCACTAATGGCTAGTGGTGTGTGTGCCTAATGAAAGCGTGCACTAATGGCTGGTGGTGTGTGTGCCTGTTGGAATCGTGCACTGATGGCTGGTGGTGTGTATGCCTGGTGAAAGTGTGCACTGGCAGCTGGTAGAGTGCGCCTTTTAAAATGTGCACTGACAGCTAGTGGTGTGTGTGTGCCTGGTGAAAGCGTGCACTGATGACTGGTGGTGTGTGCCTGGTGGAAGCGTGCACTGATGGCTAGTGGTGTGTGCGCATGGTGGGAGCGTGCACTGACTGGTGGTGCTGGCTGGTGGTGTTTGTGTCTGGTGGAAGCCTGCACTAATGGCTAGTGATGTGTGTGCCTGGTGGAAGCGTGCACTAATGGCTGGTGGTGTGTGTGCCTGTTGGAATCGTGCACTGATGGCTGGTGATGTGTATGCCTGGTGAAAGCGTGCACTGATGGCTGTTGGTGTGTGCCTAGTGAAAGTGTGCACTGATGGCTAGTGGTGTGTGTGCCTGGTGGAAGCGTGCACTGACAGCTGTTGGTGTGTGCCTGGTGAAAGCGTGCACTGAGGGCTGGTGGTGTGTGTGTCTAGTGGAAGGTTGCACTAATGGCTAGTGGTGTGTGTGTGCTTGGTGGAAGCATGCAGTAATGGCTGGTGGTGTGTCTGCCTGTTGGAATCGTGCACTGATGGCTGATGGTGTGTATGCCTGGTGGAAGCGTGCACTGAGGGCTGGTGGTGTGTGTGCCTGCTGTAAGCATTGCACCGATGGTTGGTGGTGTGTATGCCTGGTGAAATGTCTGGTTGAAGCGTGCAATCATGGCTGGTGGTGTGTGTGCCTGCTGTAAGCATTGCACTGATGGCTGGTGGTGTGTGTGGCTGGTGGAAGTGTGCAATTATGGCTGGTGGTGTGTATGCCTGGTGAAAGCGTGCACTGACGGCTGGTGGAGTGTGCCTGTTAAAATGTGCACTGACAGCTAGTGGTGTGTGTGTGCCTGGTGAAAGCATGCACTGACGGCTGGTATTGTGTGCCAGGTGGAAGTGTGCACTGATGGCTAGTGGTGTGTGTGTCTGGTGGAAGCGTGCACTGACAGCTGTTGGTGTGTGTCTGGTGAAAGCGTGCACTGAGGGCTGGTGGTGTGTGTGCCTGCTGTAAGCAATGCACTGATGGTTGGTAGTGTGTATGCCTGGTGAAATGTCTGGTTGAAGCGTGCAATTATGGCTGGTGGTGTGTGTACTTGCTGTAAGCATTGCACTGATGGCTTGTGGTGTGTGTGGCTGGTGGACGCGTGCAATTATGGCTGGTGGTGTGTATGCCTGGTGAAAGCGTGCACTGACAGCTGGTGGAGTGTGCCTGTTAAAATGTGCACTGACAGCTAGTGGTGTGTGTGTGTGCCTGGTGAAAGTGTGTACTGACGGCTGGTATTGTGTGCCTGGTGGAAGTGTGCACTGACTGGTGGTGATGGCTGGTGGTGTGTGTGTATCGTGGAAGGGTGCACTAATGGCTAGTGGTGTGTGTGCCTGGTGGAAGCATGCAGTAATGGCTGGTGGTGTGTGTGCCTGTTGGAATCGTGCACTGATGGCTGATGATGTGTAGGCCCGGTGAAAGCGTGCACTGACGGCTGGTATTGTGTGCCTGGTGGAAGTGTGCACTGACGGCTAGTGGTGTGTGTGTGTGCATGGTGGAAGCGTGCACTGACTGGTGGTGATGGCTGGTGGTGTGTGTGTATCGTGGAAGGGTGCACTAATGGCTAGTGGTGTGTGTGCCTGGTGGAAGCGTGCAGTAATGGCTGGTGGTGTGTGTGCCTGTTGTAATCGTTCACTGATGGCTGATGGTGTGTATGCCTGGTGAAAGCGTGCACTGACGGCTGGTATTGTGTGCCTGGTGGAAGTGTGCACTGACGGCTAGTGGTGTGTGTGTGTGTGCATGGTGGAAACGTGCACTGACTGGTGGTGATGGCTGGTGGTGTGTGTGCCTCGTGGAAGGGTGCACTAATGGCTAGTGGTGTGTGTGCCTGATGGAAGCGTGCAGTAATGGCTGGTGGTGTGTGTGCCCGTCGGAATCGTGCACTGATGGCTGATGGTGTGTGCCTAGTGAAAGTGTGCACTGATGGCTAATGGTGTGTGTGCCTGGTGGAGGCGTGCACTGACTGTTGATGGTGTGTGCCTAGTGAAAGTGTGCACTGATGGCTAGTGGTGTGTGTGCCTGGTGGAAGCGTGCACTGACGGCTGTTGGTGTGTGCCTGGTGAAAGTGTGCACTGAGGGCTAGTGGTGTGTGTGCCTGCTGTAAGCATTGCACTGATGGTTGGTGGTGTGAATGCCTGGTGAAATGTCTGGTTGAAGTGTGCAATTATGGCTGGTGGTGTGTATGCCTGGTGAAAGAGTGCATTGACGGCTGGTGGAATGTGCCTGTTAAAACGTGCACTGACAGCTAGTGGTGTGTGTGTGCCTGGTGAAAGCGTGCACTGCCGGCTGTAGGAGTGTGCCTGTTGAAAACGTGCACTGACAGCTGGTGGTGTGTATGCCTGGTGAAAGTGTGCACTGACGGCTGGTGGTGTGTGCCAAAGATAAAGTGTGAAAGTGTGAAACGAAAATAAAGAGTGCAAATTAAAGGAAAGAGGCTATTTCTGAGAGTATTTAACATTTTAAATAAAAGATGTATATATAAAAAAAGTGTAGTGTGTGAGACAAAGAAACCAAGAAGGTGAAAGGGAGTGAAATCATGATTTCTGCTAGTAAATTAAACAAAGGTGTGAGAGCAATTTTAATGTGCATTCAAACTACATAATGTACAGTTATATAAGTACTGCGAAAATTTGAGAGAGAAAAGAGACAATCATCTAGTGTAGTGTGTAAACTGTCATTTTTTTACAAATGTAGTGTAAAAAAATAATAAAAAAATTCATTTACGTTGTGTGTGACTATCAAAGTATTTTAGAAAAAAAATATATACTTACATCGGCTTAACCCCCCAACATAATGCTAATAGGGTGAAATACTGAGATGAACATAGTGACGTTCCAATTTTACCCCCCAAACATTACTGTTTAGGGTAGTATTTAATAATAATTTGAAACAAAGCACAACCTTTTGTAGGTTTGGAGTTGAGTGTAAAATGACTCTGCCCCCAGGGGAAACAACACTTAAGGAGAATGTCTCCGAGTGGCTTGGCCTCTGCTGGCGCCTCGGACATGTTTCCTGCTATCACGTGCAAATGCAAAGCCATTATTTAAGTAGGATGGCTCTGTCTGCCTTCAGGCCCAGTGGCGCCTCTTGTCTGTTTCCTGCATAGCAGTAGAGCTGGTGGAGAAGGGAGGGGGGAATGCGAGGAGCAAAGGAGCCTCAATACTAACAATTGTGTTAAAAAGCCATGGGATGGTGCCTAAAGAAAACAAACTATGCAGAGAAGGCCTGGGGAGAAGGGAAAAGGGAGTGCAAGAAGAGCCGCATAAGTAACAGCGAGTTTTAATAATAACAAGTCCTAAAACGAGCGGTGCTCCGGAGCAAGCAGCAAGGGAATGGTTGAGAATGGAGGAGGGGTGGGGCGATGAGAGGCTCAGACAGGATAGCAAGTATTTAACAGCGGGAGGGGGTTGATTGGGGGATGGGGGAGAAACCAGCTGCTGAGAAACGTGGAGTAGAAGAGAAAGAGCGAAGGGAGAGCGTGCAAAAGGAGACTGGGTCGAGAAAAGGATAGGAAAGAGGAGAAGGATGTAAGCGCAAGTGTTACATCGCGTTTTTTACATATAATTTAAATCTCGGACACTGTTGTAGAAGCAGCCGAGGGCAAGAGACTGCCTGCTGGTAAAATAAAAAAACCTGTTAATGAGGGGAAAGAGAAGGATGTTGTAAGCACGAGCCTTTGAAGTCTGTTGTGAGGCAAATGGTGGTTTGTGATGTGGCTGGTGTGGCTGGTTGCGGGGGAGCGGAAGGGATTACTGTGAAGTCTGATGCCAAGCGTCGGGGAGCAAATGGCAAGCGCGTGCACGGAGCACATGCACTGTGCGTACTCCGCCTGCCAAAGCCCTCTTGGTAAGCTTTCCTGATGCACCTCTATATGTCTCGAGCTGCAATGTGCAAGCGCATTGGCAGGTCGAGACCTAAAAAGGGATTGATATATAAGGCAAACAACAGTGGGGAGCAGGGACATCCCTGTCACTATATAATCTTTTGGTGCATAATTGAATCAAACAGTGAACATCTGATTCTGATATAACATTCATCTCCTGATGCAGTCATCACTGCAAAAGTGCACCAGAAACTCTTACATCATTTTTGATGCAGGCGAACGGGATTATAAATTATCCTGCCGTGCCCATGTGCTGATTTTTAACGTATATTTTAATGTATATATTTTAACATTTCCTGTTTTTTTCTCCTGTCAGCCATTGGCTGTATACATAATATACCTGTGAATTCATTATTTACTTGTGTGTACAGGAGCTGATTAATGGCAAACGAATTATTTTGTGCTCTAAAAAACGTTCAATTATTAGATAAGACAACTAATTACACGATATCTCTATCTGTATGACTAACCCTTTGAGATCTATTCACAGGCACCTGTATTTTAATGTATTTTTCCAGCTCTCCTGCTTGATTAAACTAAAATCGATTGTCTTGGTGTTGCACATTTACTTATCCATTGCCAGCTAAGAGAGTGCTAACCTTAGTGAAGCACTTATTTAATGTAGGGAAATAATGCTTGCTAACAGCCATGAACCACGTAATGAAAATCGAGTCTTGGCTGGGCCTTCATAGAGAGAAAATGCATTGGATTTAAATATAATTCGCTTGTTGTTAATATGTGCTTTTGAAAACGCGAGCTTTCTGCATATGAGACTGTCACAAAGAAGTCACCCTTTTCAGTGTAAAGCCACTGATTACTGAATGTTTGCCCTTTATTTATTTTGTCTCAGGAGTAATACATTGTCGAAATAGATGGAGCTTATGCTACAGGCAAACTCAATTTTTAGCCTGTTAACCCAGGATTGCCCTTCCAAGGCACACATCACATATTACTTCAGGTATCTTATAGCCAGAGTACATCAACAATTCCGTACTTGGTCATATCACTGTATGCTGGAAATATTTCGTGTGCTGCAGTACATGCAAGAGAATTGAGCATTAAAATAGTAGAAGAATACACTATAATCTTCCAAGGAAGTGAACGTGGGCGTTTGATAGTAACAGTTGATTCTTTCTGTTTGAGTAGTGGTAAATCACGAGTGTGATTTAAGGATATACTGCTTGTGTAATGTATCCTAGACAGAATTAGAGCTTGAGCGCAAAGGATGAAGTGAGATGGTACGTGTGATTAGGTTGTGATGGAAAGTGGCATTTCTTTTTTGTAGACTCTAGTACACTAGGATAGTGAAACAGCTTTTCTATTGACTGCTTACTTACAAGGCAGTGAAATTGAACCTTTTTCGGTTAATGCTATGGGAGGCTATGGTCAATAACATACAAGGGTGTGATGTAAAGTTATACCACTTATCTAAAATCCACTCAAATTGAAGTAACACTGGCTGTTGGTATTAAATACCACTCCACACCTCACACCATGGCAGGACCTTTCTCATGCAATCATTGCCACTTCTCATGCAACTTCACTCTTAGTAAACCCGCTTTTGTATGTCTGCTCCTCAACACCCGATCTCTTTGCGAGCACACCACTGAGGTCTGGGACACCATTGACACGCACTCACTGGACATCCTTTTTCTCACTAAAACCTGGCTCAACCCATCATCCACCCCTACCGTAGCCACAGCCATCCCTCCTGGATACAAGATCACCTGCCAAGACAGGCACCACAAACCCAGAGGAGGTCTGGCGGTCATCCACAGAGATACCATCACCTGCACCACTTTGACAGATGAAACCACCTCATTCATGGAACTCAGGCATTTCCAACTACAAGTTAACCACACCACAACCATCGCAGGCACTCTTGACTACTGACCTCCAGGACCACGCACCACTTTCAGCAACCTCCTTACCAACTTCATCACTCCTATGGCTATCAGATCCAATGACTTGTTACTGCTCAGAGACCTCAACCTTCCTCTTGATGACCCAGCGGACCCCAACTCGACCACCCTTCTTGAGAGCCGAAACAATATTGGACTCACACATCTCAACCAAGACCAGACTCACAATTCAGGGTACACCCTCAACCCCATCTTCACTGCCAGCAACAAGATCACCAAGATCACCTTCAGCCACCTCACCCCACTCATATGGACGTATCACTCAATTGTACACTTCCATATCAACGCACCACAAACCAGCAAGCCAAAACCAGCCAGCAACTTCATAAACAACTTTAACAAGAACACAGAGGTGGACTGGACTTCCACCCTTGGATCAAACCAGCCTATCCTCACCGGCAACCTACAGAACGCCTTATCCAAATTCAATGACTATCTCAAACTGCACCAACAAACTGACTCCCATGAGGAAAGTTAGGTAAGCAAGAACAAATGCTCAAGGCTGCTAGTTCACAGAAGCCCTAAGAAACTCAAAACGCTACTGCAAGCAATTAGAGAAAAGATGAAAAACTAGTCAAGACACCTACAAATCCATGCATAGAGGATATCACATCCAGATCAAAGAAGCCAGGAAAGGAGCCCTTATCCTGAAACTGGAATCCTGCTCCAACGCTGGCATAGAACTTTTCATCATTGTCAGAGAATTTGCCAACACAACAGCAGCACCAACATCATCATCCTTTCACAGGACCTCTGCAACAACCTCCCTGACTTCTTCCATAATCATACTTAAGATCTACAGTACCTTTGTAACCCAACCCACATCAGAAGACCTCATACGGAAAATGCCCATCACCACCAAGAACACCCATCAACTAATCAACTGCGCCCCATCACAACAGAAGACGCTGCCTGAATTATGAAGACCATCCATTCAGGGACCCCACTGACCACTGCCCGCACCACATCTAAAACTTGGGAGGATCATTGATTAGCGACAATCTCACCACCATCATCAACACCTCCATCCTTAGAGAAACCTTCCCAAGCAACTGCAAACACACAGAGGTCGTAGCTCTACTGAAGAAACCCTCAGCAGACACGGAAGAACTCAGCAACTACAGACCCATGTCGCTCCTACCATTCCTATCCAAAGTCATGGAGAAAGAGATCTCCATGCAACTCTCCTCCCACCCAGAACAGTATCACCTCCTGGACATCTCTCAGTCAGTGTTCCGCAACAACCACAGAAACCACCCTCTTAGCAGCAATAGCCAACATCCAGACCATCATGGTCAGAGGGAAAGCTGCTGTTCTCATCCTCATTGATCTCTCAACGGCTTGCAACATTGTATCCCACAGCACCCTCATCTCTAGACTTCATGATGCAGGCATTCAAGGAACCACTCTGAGATAGATCACCTCCTTCCTCTCTGAAAGAACCCAACAAGTCCTACCCGCATACACCTTGAATCCAAGAAACTCATTTGCAGAGTCCCCCAAGGATCCTCCCTCAGTCCAACCCTTTTCAATGTGTAGATGGTACCCCGACCGAATCATAAGAGCCCATGACATCAACATTATCTCCTAATCCAATCCTCTCCCTCACCACTGAGGACAACCCCGCCAGGACAAATTTCACCTCCGGCATGACCAACATGGCCAACTGGATGAGGCAGAGCTATCTAAAATGCAAAACATACAAAACAGAGATGCTAATCTTCTGAAACAAGAACTCCCAATAAGACGAATCCTGGTGGCAAGCCTAACTGGGTCCCCTGCCCACCTCCACAGACCATGCCATAAACCTTGGTATCATCCTAGACAACAAACTCACAATTAAGAATGATCTGCTAGATTTTCAAATGGTTTCCTGTGCACATGAGACTCACTGTCACCTAGGCCCTCATAACCAGCAAAATTGACTATGGTAACAGACACTATGCCAGCATCTGTAACCAGTTCTATCATTGACTCCAGATCATCTAAAACGCAGCTGCCAGACTCATCCTAGACGTCCTAAGAAACACTCATATCCCTCCTTCCCTGACAGAACTACACTGGCTACCCATCCAGAAACAATGCCAATGCAAGTTGTTCGTCCACACGTACAAAACCCTCCACAACACTGAACCTGCAACTTCAACTCTACCATCCAACCAGACACCTACACTCAGCCTCACTTGCCCTCACACATGTCCCGCACATCCACAGAAGCAAGTCAGTAGGGCACTCCTTCTCGTACATCACCACCAAGACCTGGAATAAACTCCCATAACACATGAGGACTGCCCCTTTGCTACTCAACTTCCAGAAGTAACTGAAGACATGGTTGTCCAACTAGGAGCTCCGCCTGACCTACGCTCCTGCTCCAGTGCCAGGGTAACGTCACAGGGGATGGACATACAAATTGAACTTACATAACAATACATAATATTCTGGACCCGTGTAAACATTCAGTACTTTTTCTGTGTTCAGTCCTCAAAGAGTCTTGGCATCTCGAATCATAATATATGAAGTCTTCAGCTTTCTAAGGATAAGTTCCTGATTGCCTCCTCTTTTGTGTTTAAATACATGTGGTCAACCCCAAAGAATTTCATCAGTTTACTGTTACTGTTGTGGACATCCTTGAAATATTTCACTAATGGCAATGGGAGTTTGTTTTGCGTATGGCATGCAGATGCTCCAGTATGCCTTTCCCTACTGGGTGGCTAGTCCTTGTTTATCTTCCAGCTACCTTCATACAGGACGTATTTAAATACATTTGTGGTACATGTGCAGGCTTTGCATTCATGACAGGTAAAGCTCTCTTGAACATACCTTCCACTCTTCATTAGACGTAATGTTCCACAATTCTTGCTGATCCTGTCTCATGTGCCTTTTTTTAATGTTACTTGTGCACTCTCACACATACAATCACCAATAACCATGTCAGATCTTTAGAGAGACCAGTATTTGCATAAAATGAACCTGATTCTAGTCGACTGATTACTAAAAGGGGGATTTTATCTAGGCACCGTATACTTACCTCTCTTATTCTGGTTCGCCTTAAACGTTTCCCTATTCACTCAAGAGACAGCAGCTTTCAAGGTATCCTTTTCAATAATGCAATTGTCTAAACTTCTGTACAACAAATTCTTGTTCCACTAAAAATTGTTCGGCTATACTACAGTTACAGTCCACTTGCAACATTTAAAAAAGGCACAAGACTTAGGGACAGGATCAACAACAATTATGTAAAATTGTCTCCCATCCAGAGTGGAAGGGATGTGCAAGGGTTATTTACCTGTTATAAATGCAAAGCTTGAAAATTCAGCACAAATGTGTTTGAATATAATCTCCCATATGAAGTTAGCAGAAAAATAAACAAGCACATTACATGCAACACAGAATGCACACAATATTTTCCAGTTTGCCCCAGCAGAAAATTCAATGTGGGAAGTACGATTGACCCACTGAAGAAAAGGATATTGGAGCATCTCGGTGCCATACACAAAGCAGACTCACATTATCCTGTAGCGAGACATTTAATGGATGTCCAGAAGAGTAACAGTAACCTGATGAAATGCTTTAGGATCAACAACATTGCAAAAAAATGCAATGGGAGGCAATTGGGAACTTAGCCTTAGAAGACTGAAGGGTTCATATATTATACCGCTAGATACCTGAACTCCTTGAGGACTGAACACAGAAGAGGAACTGAACATTTGCCTGGGTTCAGAACAGGTGTGGGTCACCAATGTTCGGAATAATAATAGGTTGATTATGAATTGCATGTATCTTTAAATTCTCTTGTGTGTTTTTTATGGTTTTTTAACAGGTTGATTTCTTTACACAGTTCATGGTGGCGAGAACTTCAGCTAATCCACTCAGCTAAGAATTTATTTTTATTCTTTAAGCTTCTCAGTTTTGTCAAGTTATAATGAATGTGGCAATAACCATGCACAAATCATGTTTATTTTTCCCATGAGAGATGTCCTTGAATCATGGATTGGTATTATATGATGGACATTTAGCTGAATGGGGCAGTACTGCCTATGTTGACATACAGCTACCTTGTACTGATTTGGGTATGATCGTTGAGCCCGGACTTCTATAACAAGGTACCGTGAAGATTGGGAGCGATGCAATCATTTATGTAGAGATTAGTCAATATGATTTGCCCACTTGGGCTGAATTTTGGTGATACAGTAATAACCTTGGCCATGCGAATGATGTATCGGACCAGTGACTATAACTGATTATGATATGCTCTGTTTCAACTATACTATGTCTCAGTTCAACCCAGTAATCTTGAGGAGCTGTATTGAATTATATCTAAATATGAACAATGCTCTGTGAAGAACTGAGCCACTGATGTAACCTGTTCACCACATGATATAATGTTTTATTTATTGTTTTCATCAGTATGACGTGATGGCACTCTTTATCACAGATATTCTGTACAATGGAGATAAAAAACACAGAAGTTAACAGTTCATTTTAATTTTAAAGGTTTTTTTATTGATTTTGTGCTGATAATGCAGTATGCAGTTACATGTGTATACGATTATGGAAGAATAAGATATGGTGGCCATGTAACATTGATTGCCTTGAGGGCATTTATGTCTAACAAGTATTCTATTTAATATGAAGTTGATTGATTACCTTTTACCCGTGAAACGATAGATAGATAGATAGATAGATAGATAGATAGATAGATAGATAGATAGATAGATAGATAGATAGATAGATAGATAGATAGATAGATAGATAGATAGATAGATAGATAGATAGATAGATAGATAGATTGGGCTCACTCAGATCTATACACAAGATGCTCTCCAAAGTTAAATATGTTCCCAAGGAATAAATGGGAGAATCACATGACACAATGGCAATATTTGCTTTTATTTCTTCCTGTTTAGAAAGGCGCAAAAGACAGTGGGACACATTTATCAACATTTTACACCAGTGCAAAGTTAGCAAAAGTGATGCACACCAGTGCAAAGTGATGATTTGGGATTTACTTCCCATCCAAAATTTGGTTCATGCTGGAAAGTAGCACTAAATAACACAAAGTAGCACTTTGCCCAACTTTGCACTACTTTGCTTCAAGGGGGCTTCCAATAGGTGCTAAATGAGCCTTTCCATGGAACAAACTATGGGTTTTACCATAAAGCCCTATCTACTAGGATCTCTAGACAGGACTGTTACATGCCCAGTTTAGGCCTCTGTAGCAAATCAGCTTATTTCTTACATGGTCCTATTTTTCACAATAACATTTCTGTTGTGACCTTTTTCACATATTTGCGTGCACGACAATGTTGGATTAGTTTCTGTGAAACGACTTTGTTTACACATCTAGCTTCGCACAACATTATCACGATGCCTCAAACTTCATGTACAAGGCCCTACTACGCACCATGTACAAATGTCTTCTATCTTCATCCACAGGTTGACTGGGTTATCTACATACATATCCATCGCATCACTTATCTATACACACATTGCAAGGCTGCTTTCTATTATATATAAAGAGCATCCCAAAAGATTAGCAGAGGAGGCACGTCAGCGGATACCTAGGTTTCTGCATGCTGAGACTTCACCACACAGCGGTCTGACATCTTGTGAGGGGTGTCCAGTTCGTGACCAAGACGGAGTCTTTCAATCTCTCCCAACAGGTAATGGGGTTGTATTGTCCCTTGGCTTCACACCTACACAAACTCTTGGTACACTCAGAGCAGGGTTGGCGTAGTAGGACTACGCCTGGTTACTGCCTTGTTTATTTGCCTGCATATATACATTGTTTTAGCACCATGGTGGAACTCTATCGAATACTTACTCTTTTTGTGTTTCTAATCACTTTCATCTGTTTCTGACTACTGATCTTCGCAGCACATGTATTCTATACAAGAATAATGTTGCTTAAATAAATATATTGAAAGCGTCCCACTGTGCATTCTGTATATTTCTCTGAGCACAAGTGAGCACGAGTGACTGAGCGAAAGGTTCTGATCTGCTTCCATGATTCCCTCAGGGGTTAGGGTTGTCATGTTCAGTGGTTGCAAGAAACCATTCGCTCCCTGGTAGGTTATGGTGGCTTATTGTGGCACTGTGAGCTAGCTGGTCTCTTGGCCAACATATCCTGCACGGTAGCTCGGAATTAGTCTAGTCACCTCTCCCAAAGTTTCTGTTGACCAACAAAACGTGCAGGTCCTACAGATTAGTGGAAACTACATGGCAGAACTTTGCGCCCAAAATGTACACCCTCTTGAGGCCCCCGCAAAATTGGAAAGAGGTTTTCTTTTCTCCAAACTTTTTGAGCTGTACTGTACAAGACTCATGCAAAGTGGGAAACGTTTTATACTATGTCTAAGCATAGTGCACACTTCCAGTAGAAAACGTATTCTGCACTCATGTAGACAACTTTGCACTGTGGTGCAAAGGTATGTGCATGGCGCTAGGCAGCCCGAAAGTGCATGAGAGTGTGGGAAGAGTGCTGCAGAGCCATGTCTTATTTGGTAGGACACTGTCTTGCTCTCTCCTTTCCACGCAATGCCACACAATGTGGCAAGCCCTGAAAAAACAGTATAGGTCGTCCTGCACGTTTTTGTTGTTATAGCTTCCAGCCTACATTGGATTCTTTGCACAGTAGATCATTGAAAAACAGTTTCTTCATATTTTGTATGTGTGGTGCCCAAACGAAAAAGCACAATATAAGGTTTCCAATAACCTTTGGCAAAAATAGACAAAAATAGACACATATATATAGTCCACAACAGTTCTATCCTGTTCTCTTATTGTTTGTTCAGTGAAATGTTTAAGTTCATGGATAACATGTCATTCTGTCCTTCACAACATGGAGCTACATTCTGATTTTACGAATGTATTTTATTTGCAATTCGTTTTCCTGAGAAACTATTTCTTCTATCACGGGCCACTTTACATATTACCATTAATCGTGCCGCTGGCATTTTGCAAAGTGCATTCTAGTATCAGAGATAAATTTCCTGCAGAACTGATTAGCACTGGGTTCTGGATTAAATGCCTCCTTTAGTTAAGCAGTTCTTTAGCTCCCCCTTGTGGACATGACTGATAATACCTCTCGAATGTTGCAACTCTTCAGTGATACTAAAAAAAACAGCATGTTCTCTTTCTGCGTCACCAAAATAAGAATAACCCTTCTTTTCTTTTTCAGAAGACACCTTTGTTTTGTTCGGATGCTCTTTTCTCCCGCGTTACTTCTGCCCGTTCTCCTTTTACCGACTTCGAACAGTCGGGATGAGAAGGAAATACCCCTAGACAATTTCTCTGGTAACTCCAAGGGGACATTTCGCCTCACAAAAATCACGAGGTCGGAGTCAAACGATAGGCGAACGAGGAATCAAAAATTCGGAAACAAGAACGGGTTTTATTCTCATTCGGCAAATTTCACCTTCAGGGCTTGTGGTATATCGTTTGATTTAATGCCAAGTGTGATATTTGCTAACTCTTTCATGATATTTAATGCAAGGGTTATGACCTTCACATTTATAAGCGGGCAAGCCGGTGGCATTCCTAGTTACAGATGATGTGTAACTGTTCCTCGGTGGTGATGGATACAGCTGAGATGAGCATGTGTGTTGTTGACCCTTCCGTTTTCAGTGAACTTTAGGAAGCCTTGGGTAAGAAACGTGTGCAAAATAAGGACCCTTTGATAGCCGTTTACACCTCTTAAGAAGTAAAGGTTCGCAAACAGCCAGTAAGCTGTGTGAGCTTCACAAAATGCACGTCAGGATAAGCTGGGCAAAACGATGTTACTAGTTGGAAAATAAATTAATTAAGTATACATAAGGGCGGGTTATTGTTGAGTAGTAGAGATATTGCTTTAAAAAAAATCATGGTCATATTCCTGTGCATTTACTTATGCTTTAAATGTTGTTTTATGAGCATGTTAGATTGTGAGGCAAAACTTCCATCAAATGTCTGTTTTCATTGAAACCCTACTTTGGACATGTTTAAATATGGGAAACGCAAGACCTTACTAAACACTAGTGAGGAAGTCAGTTGCTGTCATAGATTGCAATGTGTTTAAAATATAAATTCCATCCAAGGAGTCCTAGAAGTATTCTTAGAAATTAGTTTGTTATGTAATTCGTTGACCTCTAAAAGCTCAGGAATATAAGTTTTTAAAATTCCAAAAGAGGAAATAGCCTCCAAAATTTCAGGGACGGATTTATATGACTTCCGGCTCAAAACTTTAATGGAATATCTTACATGGATATACTTGGGAGGAGATGTGGCCCAGAAGCTAGAGCTACTGATCTTGGAGCATTGAGACCCAGGTTGAGATCCCAGCTTCTGCATCCGGCTCAACATAGCGTGATTCTGGGCACATCCCTTTTTTTCACTGCGCATTTTAAATGTATTTCTGTAATTACCACTTGATGTACACAACCTTGTAGATTGTCTACCAATCCCCCATGCAGTGCTGGAACTTAGGGAGGATCTCACCGTCCCCGGTTCCGGCAGCTATTTATGGGCCATATCTGGGTTCTGGCTGACCAAGGGAAACATGCTGAATTTGTACTGGTGTCATTTTCTGAAATGGGCTATAATTCAGCAGAGCCCGCACAATGTTTGCATTGCTTTAGGAGCATCAACCTGCAAGCAGTCAGGGCCTTTCATATATTTACTTCCAGCCGCGCCCAAAATAAAGTCCTCCTGCAGAATGTGAAGAGGAGCCCTTGAGTTTGCCATATCTCTTGGATAATCATTGGCCTGGGGATGAACAAGGACCCACTAAATGTAGGGGACCCTTAAGATTTGGTGCCCTGAGTGCCACAGGTGCTGTAGGGGCCTGTGTTATGCCCTGGAATATACTGCATCAGTTATGTAAATGTCGTCAATATGCCAAAGAAAATGCCTGCCCTATTAAAATTATGCCTGTCATGGCTTGCAGACAGAAAGACCACAGTAATTTTTCGTCACAACCCCTCAAATATGTCAGGAGGTTGAATATGCAAATGGAGGAAAGACACAGACTGCATTATTGTAGGATGTGGTTTAAGAAATTGGCAAACATTTTGAAAGAAGAGCCAAACCATGCAAACGGAAGTCACAGCCTTGAAATTCCTGAGCTAATTTGACATCCTTTACCCAATGACTTTGTAGTAGCTACCCAGTTTTTCATAGGTATAAAGGTCTCGTCTCCATCAGCTATATCACAGTCTCACTTTACCAATGTATAGCATGGCATAGCCAATCCAGAGAGTATAAAACCGATAATAATTTTCATTAGAATATGTCAGTACCAGACTTAATAGTCCATGTGTTACTCATGGTTTGACTTCAGGACTAACCAGTACTAAATGGTCAACTTTTTTATTTACTCCCTGGCTGCAACTTGAAATTGACCCTACGGCTTAATTCCAATCATGCTGACACTAAACACTGACCATTGTTTGTCTATTGGTTTCAATGCTTTGGTTCCTGTAGCTACCAATGCCTTAATTACTTAGACGTGCATGTTTTATTAGCTTTGTCTTATTTGCTTCAATGCAGTATTGTTTTTACTATATGTCATATGTTTTATTGCACCAAAGGCCAGCTGCTCTAGGTGTACATGCAGCCAAAACCTTAAGTCAGGAATGTAGGCTCGATTTTCATAATTTTCGGCTCAATACTGGTATGTCAAAACATTGTTGCCTAAATATTGTTAGAGAAAAATATTGTAGACTAAATATTGTTCACAACACTATTGCTCCATTGTGCATAGATTTTCTATTATGAACGCCAACGAGTAATATTTTTGTAAAAGCTATTTAGGACACAATATTTTTGTCAAACCGCATTAAAGCAACAATATTTTGGCACCATACCATAACTGTAAACTGTCTACTGTTTTCTCGGTCAGTGGCCATTCTTTCAAATCATTAGAGTTTTCAAGAGGCCTTTTGGGGTATATGTAACATGCAATAAGGCTTCTCCTGCTATTTCATTTATCAGGTCAAACATATATTATTTATCTCACTTTCTGACACTTTGGATGTTTAGTATTGAGCGATCATTCTCAGTTATTGGTTTGTTGTGCAGTAAATCAAGGGTGGTGCAGTATTCCCCGTCTGTGATCTCTTGACCATTTAAAAATTAAGATTTGCTGGATTGATCCTCAATCCGTAAAGAAGGGAAATAAGAGCTGCGGTTGTAATAGCATTACCTTTCTTGAAATATCCTCTCTGTCCCTCACTGGCAAGCACTGATTTTCTCTTGAGCATATTAGTTTATTTTCTGAGTGAAGGGTACGCTTTAAGAACCAAGAGCATAGAAGGGCAGTTAAACTAGACATTGACAAAAAATGTTTTTACTTTTGTATAGGGTAAAGATTTTCTTGAGTTTCAGTAAGACAGGAGAGTAGCGCACGCTTATCTAGCATGCATTCTGGCCTATTCACAAACTGCATTTTGTAGTACATTTTGTAGTATCACAATAGTACTACTCATGTACTACAAAATGTTATTCATTAACATGAAATGAATGAATGAATTTCTTTCATTGCGTAATAACTTAAAATCGTTTCAAATACACGCCTGTAGCACCAATAACAGTAAAAATAAGATCCTGATATTAAAACTAATAAACGTAAATGGTCCTTAAAAAAGTAGTATTAATAGCTAAAAAGCTATTAAATGCAAGCTCTCCCCTAGCGGATTGACATATCTCGGAAAGTGCTAGCGCAGAATTAGTCAGCAAAATTCTAATTAATTCATCCCCAATTTTGTTAGCAGTGGCTCTGTATCATGATCTGAAAACTGCTAATGCACACCAGTTGGCAAGATTGTAAACTATTCATTCCCAAATTGGTAAACAATGACTCTGTGCAAAGATACAGCATGATAGTTGCCCCTGTTCAGGGCAACCATTTGGCTTCGGCCTACCATGCCATTAAAAACCAGGCTCTCCCCTTGTGGGTTGACATGGCATGAAAAGTGCTAGTGCAGAATCAGTCAGCAAGACTGTGAATAATTCATCCCCACATATATATACTTTGTCTCTGTATCACTGCATAACAGTTGCTGGTGCCAGCAGAAAATTCAATGTAGGTTGTACTATTGACCCACTGAAGAAAAGGATACTGGATCATTTCCGTGCCATATGCAAAGCAGACTGCCATTATCCTGCAGCGAGACATTTCGTGGATATCCAGAAGAGTAACAGTAGCCTGCGGTAATTCTTTGAGGTTGATCACATTCCTAAAAACACAAGTGGGGGAAATAAGGAAATTAGCCTTAGAAGGCTGGAGAGTTCATATATTATTCTGCTAGATACTAAGACTCCTTGCGGACTGAACACAGAAAAGGAACTGAACATTTACCTGTGTCCAGAATAGATGTGGGTCACCAATGTTCAGGATATTAATAGATTGATTTTGAATCGGATGTCTCTTTAAAATCATTTCAGCTCATCCACTCAGCTAAGAATTTCCTTTCAATCTTTAACCACTTGGATGCTATGCTTCTTTTGCTGCTTCAATGTAATTTCCATTGAAATCAATGGAAACTCCATGACGAGTTACCCTTGTCATTAGCGCTGAAGGGGTTAAGCTGAGTTTAGTCAAGGTATATTGAATGTGACTATAACCATGAATAAAACATGTTTATTTTTCCTAATGTGTGATGAACTGCGGGGTTTCCTTGAATTATGGATTTATATCATACAATGGACATTTGGCCCACTTGGGCGGGACTGCCTTTGTTGACATACAGCTACCTTGTACCAATTGGGGTAGAATCATTGAGACCGCATTTCTATAACAAGGTAGCATGAAGATTGGGGGGTGATGCCATCATTTTTTAGGGATTAGTCAATATGACTTGCTCACCTGGACTGAATTTTGGTGATACATTAATAACTTTGGCCATGCAAATGATGTATTTGGCTAGTGAATATAACTGACACACATTTGTTGCAATTCTTGCAGGATGATTATAAAATGCTCTGTATTAACTGTACTATGACTCAGTTCAACCCAGCAATGTTGAGGAGCTGTATGGAATTATATCTAAATATGAACAATGTTATGTGAAGAACTGAGCCACTGACGTTACCTGTTCACAACATGAAATAATTTGTTATGTGTATTTTTTAATAAGTATGACGGTGATGTCACTCTTTATCAGTCATTCTGTACAATGAAGATTACAATGAAGATAAAAAGCACAGGGGTTAACATTTCATTTACATTTCAGATGGATTGTCCCTTTATTTTGTGTTGATAATGCAGTATTCAGTTACTATATATACGATTAATGGATGAATAAGATTTTAATCTGGCGCACATGTAGCATTGATTGCCTTGAGGAAATGCTGCACGTCATTTATGTCTAACAAGTATTGTATTTAATATGAAGTTGACTGATTACCTTTTAGCCGTGAGCAACGCTGTCTGACTGAAATGTGGTGGGTGTTTTGCTTGTAATAAAATTTGGTGCATTGGAGTTCTTGGAGTGCATGTTACCTACTCACGTAATTGAGTGGATATCTCATTACCCCAAATTGCTTTAACCATAGGCAGACAGACAGACAGACAGACAGACAGACAGACAGACAGACAGACAGACAGATAGATAGATAGATAGATAGATAGATAGATAGATAGATAGATAGATAGATAGATAGATAGATAGATAGATAGATAGATAGATAGATAGATAGAGCTCATTCAGACCTATAGACAAGATGCTCTCCAAAGTTAAAAATGTTCCGAAGCAATAAATGGGAGAATCGCATGACACAAATGACAATATATTTTTTATGTCTCCCTGTTTAGAAAGGCTCAAAAGACTTAGGCCCAAGTATATCAACATTTTGCACCTGTGAAAAGTTACTAGAAGTGATGCACTCCAATGCAAAGTGATGATTTGGGATTTACTTCCCAGTGCAAAACTTGTTTCATGCTGGAAAGAAGCACTAAATAACACAAAGTAGCACTTTGCCCTACTTTGCGCCACTTTGCTTCAAGGGGGCTTCCCATAGGTGGTAAATGAGCATTTCCATGCAACAAACTATGGTTTTGAACATAAAGCCCTATCTACAAGGACCTGTAGACAGGACTTTGCACTCAAAGTGTACATCTTCATGAGGCCCCCGCAAAGTTGGAGAGAGGTTTTCTTTTCACCAAACTTTTCTAACTTTACATTTGTTGTGCTGTACTGTACAGCACTCATACAAAGTGGGTAATATTTTAAATATATCTGAGCACAGTGCTCCCGTCCAGTGCAAAACCTATTCTGTACTCATGCAGACGATTTTGCACAGTGGTGCAAAGGAATGTGCATGGCACTAGGCAGCCAGAAAGTGTGTGAGAGTTCGGAGGAGAGCTCCAGATCCATGTCTTATTAGGTAGTGAACTGTCTTGTTCACTCATTTCCATGCAATGCCACACAATGCGGCAAGCCCTGAAAACACAGTAAAGTTCGTCCTGCAAGTTTTTGTTGTTACAAGTTACAGCGTACATTGGATTTTTTGCACAATGGATCATTGAGAAACGCAGTTTCTTCATATTTTGCACTTTTTAGTGCCCAACCAACAAGCACAAAATACGATTTCCATTATGATAACCGTTGGCAAAAATAGACAATAATAGGCAATAACAGACAAATTTTAAGGTCCACAACAGTTCTATCATCCTCTCTTATTGCTTGTTCAGTGAAATGTTTAGGTTTATGGTTAACACTGGGTTCTGGATTAATTGCCTCATTTAGTTAAGCAGTTCTATAGCTCCCTCTTGTGGACATAACTGATAATACTACTCGACTTTGCTGCAACTCTTCACTGAAGGATTTTCACTTTCTGCGTCGCCAATTTAAGAATAACCAATCTTTCTTCTACGAAGACACTTTTGTGTCTATTTGAATACTCTTTACCAAACACGTTAATTCCGCCATTTCTCCTTTTACCGACATTTGACACTGACAGTCGGGATGAGAAAGAAATACCCCGAGACAATTCCCCTGGGATACTCCAGGGGAACGTTTCTCTGCGAACAATCTGAAATGATAGCCGAACGAAGAGTCACACATCGGAAACAAGACGGTTTTACACTGCTTTCTTAATGTCATGTGTCGTTTGGCAATTTTCACCTTAAGGGCTTGTGGAGTATTGTTTGTTTTTAATGCTAATTGTGATATTTCCTAGCTCTTTCATTACATATAATGTAAGGTTGGCCCTTACATTTAAAACCGGGCAAGGTGGTGTGGAAAAGACTTTGAAAAACAAAATTCGACGTAGCTAATAAATTAAAATGACAACCTGTCTTGGACTTTTAAAAATTACACATAGACATGTGGTGCAGTAAACATGAGTGCCTTTCAATCAGACGCTTTCTCCTGTAATACATCAGGCTCTTTAAAAATGCTAAAAAATGTCAAAGTAAAATTCAGTTAATGTAATTAGTTTAGATTTTGTTTTAATTATAGAATGTGTTTTCTTAACATACTAATTATTAAACATGTGTGCAGTAGTAGTGTATTGTTTGCATTAACTTAACTCGACATTAAAAAAAATTAATTGCACAAGAGAAGTAACAGCACACTAGAATTAATGGCTTTCAGCTCGCTGGGACAGAAGCTTCATTTGACCTTGCAGCTAACAGTAGATATATGTTGTGAAATAGAGGAGTCAGAATGACCTTACTGATATGGTGTTAGTTGCTGGTAGAATGTTATTTTAAACAAGAACTCTATTCATGACCTAAAACCTAATTTATTTACTGTAGAAATATAACAAACATGCATAATTTTCTCTTGCAGCTAATGTAATGTTTTTAGTTGAATAACATGTTTCTCCAACAGAAGGTTAGGGAAATGAGGCCAGTTTAAATAAGTTTTAAATGTGTTGTGAGGACAAAGCAATAGCCAGTGCCTGATGAATTACATGTGGACAGGAAAAAGGGGAAGATGTGCTCTCCGAAGAATGCTGGATTTGTATTGGAAGAGACAAAGAATCATGCCATACTTTGTGCAACATTTACAGATTTCTTAACACGTTCCTAGATTAGGAGTTTCAGAACAGAATTTCAGACTTAGATGCAGAAATGAAGAGAGAAGAGGTGATTTGCCGAATAGATCTAGACGGAGGGGAGAAGAGAGGCGAGAACAAAGAACAGATGCAGAGAAGGAGAGAGTAGACTTTGATTCAGTTCAGTTCAAAGGAAGCTTTATTCAGCTGCTATATAAAACAGTCATAAAAGCACAAAAGAATAAAAACATAGCATATTATTTAGAAACAATAAATAGTACAAACAATTTTACGGTTAAAAGCGCAGGGAATCATAAATACATACATTGATATTCCAGTAAGATACTTTTCCTTATATAAAAAAAGCCGCTTTTAAAAACTGAGCTACCCTCCATTCTATATGCTCATTTTCAAATAATTGTAGTAAGAGCATGGCTTGGCGGCACTGTCTGAGCCCAAGTTTTCTTAAAAAAGAAATAATCCAAGCTTTCCTTTGCTCATGATAACATTTGCAAAACAGGACTATGTGCATGGTAGATTGAGCAGAGATGTTATGGCAAGGGCACAGTATTAGAACGCGGGACCAATCATTTATTTGCAGGAATGAAATTAATCTGTGGACAACACCCAGTCTTAGCCTAGTTAGGAGAAATCTGTCAAAGGTTCCTGGTACAAAAGATAAGTACGGCTCCATCCCTAAGGTAGTGCATAATAGTTGGTGGTGTTGCACAGTTATTTTTGCTGCAGATTCTCCAAGCAGTATTTTAGCTTCTAGGAACTGGATCCTCTCGTTCTTTACGGCCTTTCTTGAAATATCCACCATAGAAGATGGGGTCGAAAAGTACTGAGGCTGTCCCAGTTCATTCATAAAGTCACGTACCTATTTAATCCAGGGATGGCAAGCGCCCATTCAAGTCTTAAGGTATCTTTTAAAATCTCTCTGTTCAACTCTATCTGATCCTTACACCAGACTCTATGCCAGAGAAGAATGGGCTCTAATGTTCCCAAATTTGCTATATGGTGAAGCGCTAACTCCTCATGACAAATAGAAGTGAAAGTACTGGGAGGCGCAGAGAGAATATACCTTGTGAAAGCGTTTCAAATTATTTGTAGGGGATTAGTGTCCACATAGCCCCACAGCCCGGCTCCATAGGTTGCCATAGTAACGCATTTTGCTTTATATATATGCATCAATTCAGTGGGCGGTTTCCTAGCTAACTTATTGGCAAAGTTTGATAGAGCAGCAGTAGATCTACCAAAAGTTGTTTTTTGGCACTTATGGCGGGGACCCAGAGGTTCCGGTGATTAAAAACTACACCTAGGTAAGAAAAACTATTTGTGGATGCTAACTTTTTACCGTCTATAAACATTTCATGGGTCTTCTGCTTCCCTCACTCATGAATGTGCTAAAAATATCCAGGGCTCGCTAAAGGCCGTTTTGGGTAGGGGCCATTGATACGGTATCCTCCACATAAAGAAGTGCAGGAATAGATCAGTCACCAGCTTGAGGGAAGTCTTTGCCCGGAGAAGGAATGCATCTTCAAGTCCATTTATGTATAAGTTAAAAAGGAAGGGGGCCAGCACACAACCTTGTCCGACCCCTCATAATGATTAGGAAAGCTTCAGTACATTCTCCCTTCTGGTCAAAGAAAGTCAACCCCCATGCCTTCAAGGACCTCCCACAGCCTGTTATGCTTAACTGAGTCAAAGGCCGCAGTCAGGTCGACAAAGGTCAAATAGAGGCTGCCTTTTTTCTCTCTAGTGTTTTTGTCTATCAGTATTGTGAGGTTTAGGGACTATTCAATAGTTCCAAGGCCGTCGCGGAACCCATATGCAGGTCAGATAAAATATGATTTTCCTCGGCCCAGTCTGCTAGGCATTCCAATATGACCCTCCCTAACACCTTGACCATAGAGTCTAGGAGGGAAATCGGTCTGTAGCAGCCTGGGTCTTCGCGGTTGCCCTTTTTAAAAATCAGAATTATTATTGATTGTGCCGATGTCTGAGGGAGGGTGAACCTTATGTTGGTATTAAAAACCTGTGTCAATATGGGCCCCCACAAGGGGACATTGTGTTTGTACAGGTCAACAGATGCCTTATCGGGCCCAGGTGCTTTACCACCCGCACTTTCTGCCAGAGCCCTATTCACCTCTTCCAGAGTGATTTCTAATTCAATATGTTCACAGTTATTTATGCTGCAGCCCTCCAGATGTCTCCCTGAATTCCCTCGCCCATTATATAGTTTGGAGAAGTGGGTGATCCAAGCTTCTTCTGTGATAGCTATCTCCAAAGATGGACTTTTGCTTGGGGCTAGTAAGGGGGTTCTCAGGACCTTCCAGAAAGCTGTACTATCTTTCAGCTCAGCGGCATTATGTAGTGAGTCCCAGGCATCGTTACGAAGAGTTTGTTTCCTTTCTTTTAATGCCCTTCTGTAATCCATTCTAGCCTGATGGACATTAGATAACAATCTTGGCTTTGTGTGCAGTGCCTTTTTTAAATTGGAATATGCCTTGGAACATATTTTATCAAACTAACCATTGGATTTTGGTTTATTACTAAATTGTACGGTTAATACATTTCTAGCCACCCTAGTGATCTCTACTGAGCAGTTCACTATTGCTGCGTCTTGCGCATCCTCACTTAGACAGGTTTCTACCTCTGACCTGCATTTTACTAAAACGTTTTTAATTAGTAGATCAGCATCAACCTTAGACCACTTTAATGAGAAACCATTTACTTTGTTCAGTTCAACAGTTCCCGGCATAAGGATATGTGGTTGTTTTTTTTTCGGAAAGTACCTATGCGTCTTAAGTTTTAAGGAGAGGGGGAAATGGTTGCTTAAGGCGATGTCACTGACCTCAAAAGAAGGGACCAGGTGCGAGTATGTGCGTGAAATCAGGATAAAATCAATGATGGTGGCATAGCCTCTCCCATTAAAGGTAGGTGAAAAACCAACTGGAGTACTTGAGCTCTCATTTGAAAATCCAAGATCTAGATTAGAGATGAGGTCATTGAATATGTCCCCCGTCTTAGAATGATTAAAGTGCGTACCATTATCTGCATCATTAGGGAAGTCACACAATCTGTTGTGGGGGGGATTACATAGGCCGCAGTTAAAGTCACCCAGCAGTAGGGTCATAGTATCTTTGCTTTTCCCATTTATAATGTTTGTAACTATGGCCAGGATGCCCTTGACTACTGGATCAAGGTCATTTTGGGAGGTGTTGTTATATAAATTGACCAAGAGTGTGCGGTGGGTTGCTGTAAAGGCTAACTCAGCCACATGAAAATGGATTCCCCCTGGGTGGAACATAATCTTGCTTATGGGCAGCTTGTTAGAGATATATGTGGTGATCCTACCTTTTGGCCTCCCTCCCAGACCTTTCACTGCTCCTGTGTTAAATGTTTTAAACCGTTTATATGTGAAGGGTTGGTTACCCACGTCTCCTGGAGGCATATACTATCCTTATTCCCCACAAAAGCTTCCCAAACTGGGTTCTGAACCTTAGAGCTTAGCCCAGAAATATTCAAGGGCACCACGGGACAGGTTGTAGGATCTGGTGGCATCGGAGATGAACTCCTGGTCCCCCTGGTGCATTCATGGGATCCAGGTTAGATGTTATTGGTGTCCCCAATCTATCTATATACTGCTCGGGAGGGTGCACCAAGCCCCCAGCAATTCCCTTTCCACTTGTGCATCCCTCCAAATACTTGAGTGCTGGGGCCCTATTTGGTTCCTCATTCCCTAAAGGGCCCTTGAAATGGATAGTCTCCGGGGTAGAAATATGTTATTGCACCCTATTGTCTTTACTATGGACTGGAGGTGACACCAGTCAATCTACCCCATCCAAATTTGTAGTATTCTTGCATCTGGTTTATGTTATATGTGCTTTTGGGACTATCACCCCCTAAACACTAAGTATATGGGACTAACACCCAATACTAATTACATAGGTGGGACTGGAACCCCCTAGACACATACACCAGAAAAAGAAACAAGTCGTACAGAAACATGAGCAAATGTAAAAGGAAAAATGAGAGTGAGGCATAAGAAATGTTAAAGCTGCTAGACCTACAAACTTGAGGGGAAAGAAATCAGTGAAAAGGTGTGCACTACCTCAACTGAAAGAATACAATAAATGCAAGGAAACCAGCTCCTAAATAACCAAATCCCCTACGTAGAAGTCATCGCGCCAAACTAGCCATAAGAACAAACTTTCATCACTCAAACCCTCACTAAACACAGCACAAGTAAAATTGACAGAGTGCGCTAAGGCACTCATAACAGCATGAAAACATGAGTAAAATTGACGCGGTGCTCTAAGGCACTCATAACAGCATGAAAACATGAGTAAAATTGACACAGTGCGCTAAGGCACTCATAACAGCATGAAAACATGAGAAGAAAAACAGGTGCTAACAAAGCAGTAAGTAAGCTGAAAGGAAATCAGACATAATAGCATTTAAATGGAGCAGTGAATGAGAAAGTGGTAAAATAATACTTCAACAGTAAAATAACTGATGTCGAATTTATCTGTTCAACATCTTAAAATTGTCTGGTGAACGGTGTCTTACACAATCCAAAACAGAGGCAAAGTAAGCTGGAAAAACGAAAAAAAAACATTTACTTGTGAAAACCACTTGAATTCCTCATTCGCCTACCGGACCGATGCCAGCTTCCCAGTGACGAGATCAGGAACAAGCACAACAGCGAGTGAAGAATCCACGTGACAAACGAGCCTCTCACCCTTTATGCCCCTTCCAATCTTTTCTAGAAACTCATGGAAAGCTGTTGAAAATAATCTGGAAACACCGGCTAGGAACCAAATAACAGAGTTGCTGCGATGTCCTCCCATAGCTGAGAAAACGAAATGACAAAACCTCTGACCTGCGCTGCGTGCCATGGCGCAGTTACGCGCGCAGTGACGCTTAAGGTCAGAGGTTGTAAGCCACTGATGCTAGTACTATGTCTTTCCTTCTTGCATGCCTGTCTGGCCAGTAGGTGTGTCTGTTGGTTAGCCATCAGTATTTTCAAGCTTAGTTTTCCTCTTTGTTGTTTCTTTTTGTTCGGTTCTTGTTTTTTTCTCTTGTCATGTATGGAAAAGAGGATGGGTATGTTCTTCTTTTCTTTGGTTCTTTCTGACCAGCGTTCTTCCCTTCTTGTTCTTGGTTCTTTCTGACCAGCGTTCTTTCCTTTTTGTTTCCATTGTTGAAGAGAGGGGATGATGTAGTATTCTTGCATCTGGTTTATGTTAAATGTGCTTTCTCCATCACCAGTCCAGCTAGTAGAATGTTGCAGCTATGATGCACTAGAGAATGTTGGGATGCTGTGGGCTGTGGATGACAGTTGACATTGGGCTGAGCATCATGCTGGATGCTCCTGGTGGGGCTGCTTTACCATCTTATCTGCATAACCTTAAATAAACATCTAAACATCATCTACTGCGTGGGACTCAATTACTACAAAATTATAGAGGGGGTCGAAGGAATTGAGTGTTGAGATACCATATCTGTATAGTAAAGTGCTGCCATTATTATTAAATACCGAGTCCTGCTTGGGTGGCAGAGAAGGTTGGTAAAAAAAAAGCCATTTTGCGAATGTTCTATTCTGGAACCTTTTAATATTGTGATGTATGCGGCTGCTTGGACAGCATTAAAAAAATAATGCATGTCAGCCTCCGTGTCTTTAATGAAATCCAGATTTCCTAGTCATGGTAATAGGAGGATCGCTATTTAATTTGTCATGTAATGCACTAACCTCCAGAAGTACAGGAATCTTAGGGGCATATTATCAAGGTAATGCGATAAACATCGCAAATCGCGCTTATTGCGTTTACCATTATCGCAGTCTATCGCTGATTGACATCGCCGTGTTAGCGGCGTATTAACAACGCTTTGCTAAATGCCAATGTGAAAACCAGGGATAGATGGCGATAATCTGCAATAGCATGTGAAATCAAGCAATGATTTCACAGTGCTAAGGGAATGCTTGATAATATGGGAGTGTGAACGTAACCTGTAACTCCACCTCCCATATTACAGATAGCTTAGTCAGGATTTTATCAGGCATAAGATTCCAGCAAAAACCGCAGTCAGCGCTGCTTTTTTCATCACTTCGCGAATCTGCTCCATGCTTGTAAATATCACGAAGCCTTGTTAGCGATTATTTACATGGAGTAATGGTCAGGAATGCCTTCTTTGCATCGCATTAGCGATGTATATCGCTAAGATGCGTGATGTTACAAAAACGGCAGCTAAAATGCGCTAATGCATGTTAGCGCCATGTTGTTTATAGGGAGATAACATTATCAAAAAGCAGCGAGATGGCCCATGATAATATGCCCCAATGTGTTTAAAATTCCAAAAAAGGAAATAACCTCCACAATTTCAGGGAGGGAGATTTCTGACTTCCCATCCAAACTTTCATTGAATATCTTACATGGACATACATGGGAGGAGATGTGGCTCTGAAGTTATAGCTACTGATCTTAGAGAATCGAGACCCAGATTGAGATCCCAACCTCTGCACCTGGCTCAACATCGTGTGATTCTGGGTACATCTCTTAATCTCACAGTGCATTTTAAATACATTTCTGTGAACCCTACTTGATGCACACAACCTTGAAGATTGTCTACCAATCTCCCATGCAGTGCTGGAAAGTAGGGGATCCCACTGGTTTCCGGTTCTGTCAGCTTTTTCTGGGCCATGTCTGGGATCTGGCTGACAAAGGAAAACATGCTGAATTTGTTGTGGTGTCATTTCCTGACATTAGATATAATTCAACAGAGCCCCCACGTTGTCTTTACTGCTTTAGGAGCATCAACCTGCAGGCGGAAAGGGTCTTTCCTATTTTTACTTCCAGCCGGGGCCAAAATAAAGTCCTCCTGCAGAATGTGAAGAGGAGCCCCTGAGTTTTCCCATATCTCATGGATATTCATTGGCCTTGGGCTGAACAGGGACCCCATAAAGGTTGAGGACCACTTTCAGAGTTGGGGCCTTGTGTGCCGCAGGGCCTGCAGAGGCCTGTGTCATGTCCCTGAATACACCCCAATCAGTTATGTAAATGCTGCTAATATGCCAAAGAAAAAGTCTTCCCTATTAAAAATAATCCTGTCATGGATTTCCAACAGAAAGACCCCAGTAATGTGTGGTCACAAGACCTCAAAGATGTCAGGAGGTTGAATATCCAAATGGAGCCAAGACACATATTGCATTATTGTAGGATGTGGACTGAGTAATTGCTAAACATTTTGAAAAAAGAGCCAAACCCTGCAAAAGGCAGTCACAACTTTGAAATTCATGATATAATTTGACACTGTTCACCTATTGACTTTGAAGTAACTACCCAGCTTTTAAAGGTATAAAGACCTCGTCTCCATGAGCTATATTACAGCCTCACTTTACCAATGCATAGGAAGACTAAGCCAGTCCTGATCGTGTAAAACCAAAAGTAATTTTCATTAGAATATATTAGTACCACACTTAACAGTTCATGTGTTACTCATGGTTTGACTTTAGGACTATCCACTACTGAATGGTACTTCATTGCAACTTGAGATTGATTCTACATCTTAATTCCAGTCTTCTGACATTAAACACATACCATTGTTTATATATTAGTGTCAATAATGCTTTAGTTACTGTAGCTACCTAAGAAGTACACATTTAGGGCCTCATTTATGAAAAGTGACGTATCGCTGCGTGAAAACAGCGATGCATCACTTTTCACTGCGCCCTCCTTGCAACACGAATGATGCGTCATATTTACAGTATGATGCATCATGGCGCAAGGAGTTACAGATACGTCAGTATTTCTGACGTATCTGTATGGCGCAAAAGTGACGCATTGCTGGAGTGTGCCACAAAAGTGACGCAACTCCATCAATGTGTCCTTTCACATGGGGCTAGCCCCATGTGAAAGGGCCTGCATCAGTCTTACGCCAGCTGTGAGGCAGGCATAATAAATTGACGTATTTGTGTCCAAGAAGTGGCGTGCGTCACTTCTATGACCCTTTCTTGCGTCGGAACGCCCCCCTGCATACATTATACCTGGCGTAGGTATAGCGCAGGGGTTTTCAAAGTGACGCATCTACCTAGATCCGTCACTTTGTAAATATGGTGCAACAAGGCACATTTTTTACACTGCTGGTGCGTCACAAAAAGTGATGCACCAGCAGCGTAAAAGTAACGCACGGCCTCATGAATGAGGCCCTTAGTAATTAATGTCTTATTTGCTTCAATGCAGCATTGTTTTTACCATATGTCAAATTGTAGGTCTACATGCAGCCCAATTCTTATGTCAGGAAGGTAGGCTTGATTTTCATAATTTTCGACTCTGGACTGGTGTGTCAAAATATTGTTGCCTAAATATGGTCTGAGACAAATATTGTTGCCTAAATATTGTTTTCAACAATATTGCTCCATTGTGCCTGATGTTCTATTATGAAAGCTGAGTGATATTTTTATTAAACCATTAAGTACACAATATTTTTGTCAGACAGTATTTAAGAAACAATATTTTAGCAATATACCACAACTGCAAACTGTCTACTATTTCTGTGTCAGTGTCTATTCTTTCAAATGTTTAGACCTATCAGGTTCTGAGAGGCCTTTTGGGATATATGAAACATAGTAATAGGGCCTCTCCTTGTAGTTTCACTTAGAAGGTCAAACATATATTATTTTTCTTACGTTTGGATGTTTATTAGTAAGCGAGCATTCTCAGTTATTGGTTTGTTGTGCATTAAACCAAGTGTGGTTCAGTATTCCCCGTTTGTGAGCTCTTTTTCTGACCATATAAAAATTAAGAATTGCTGGATTGATTCTTAATATGTAAAGAAGAAAAAAAGAGCTGAAGTTGTAATAGCATTACATTTCTTGAATTATCCCTCTGTCCCTCTCTGACAAGCACTGACTTTTTTCCTTGAGCCTATTAGTTTCTTTTCTGAGATAAGGATACACTTTAACAACCAAGAGCATAGAAGGGCAGTTAAACTAGGCATTGACAAAAAAAGTTTCTGCTTTTGGATAGGGGAAAGATTTTCTTAAGTTTCATTACGACAGGACAGTAGGGCAAGCTTCTCAACCTCACATACTCGCTTATTCACAAACTGCATTTTGTAATACATTAAGTAGTATTACAATAGTACTACTCATGTACTACAAAATGTTATTCATTAACCTATTTACGCGATCTCCGCCTCTCCTATCTTTTCTGTGCAGAGGTCATCACCACAACTGCAGAGATCTCAATTCATGTTGTAGTAAGAAATGTGGGAGCATCAGGGGAGTAGCTGATAATAGGGAATTCTTACCACTAAGTGGGAGGGGTTTTGGGAGATGCAAGGAGGGGCTAAGGGAGAGCTAGGGAGGAGTTTAGGGAAAGACATGCACCCACTCACAAAAGAGTATACCTATTCGGATTCACAAACTACAATTCTAAAGTTACTGTAGCCAAAAAGGACCCTAAACCTTAGGTAATGTATTCCAGTTCAGACTTGGTGTAAGTCCAGCACGAAACCTAGCCAAACATTTGTACAACCCCCGATTTGTTTGAATAAATCTTTAAAAACATAATTTTTATGTAATTTTATAACCTTCAACTAAGTCAAGGTACTTACCTGATGTGGTTATATAGAGCCCTAAAGGGGTTCAGAGATGATTAGGCAATGTTGTGAAAAGGTATTTCCATCAGCCTTATGTATGTTTGTAAATTACTGCATAGTATTGAGTAGAGTGTGTGTGTAATAAATTTGCTTTTTCTTTTTCAGAAGAAAAAACACAGACTGGACATTCATTTATTGAGTGTTAGATTATTGGGTGCCAGTGAATGGTGATTACTAGCCCAAACCCCTTCTCATGAGTAGGCCTTTAACTACTCTGCTCCACCATTTGGCTAGAACGGGCAATATCCATTTGATTTAAGTAGCACTAGTGTAGGGGCGTATCCACCTTAGCCCAACAACTGTTGCATCAATTACACAGTCTAATCCAGTCCTCTATACCTGTTACTTTAATTATTTCATGAAAGAAAGAAAGGAATGTAAGTCAGATCACTCACAATAAAACATACAATCAACAATTAAGTATGTATGCCACAAAGAAAATGTGTGTAGAAAAGAGAAAGTTCCTCACGTGTGCAACACCAGAGGAGCTACTGGCAGGTTCTCACCAGCTTGCCCACATTTTTATCATCATCTGTAACTTTCTCATGTAGAGTAAAAAATAGTGTCCAGTAAAGCAAGTGTGAAGTAGTGTAATTAGTGATAGATATATCACTAAGAACACAAAGAGAAAAGACCCCATGAAATACAAGAGACAGAATGTCTCAAAAAGACAGTACAATTGAGCTAAGACTCACATATATGGTTTGACCATTTTTTAATCCGAACAGTGAGCTTGCTCAATGTTAAAAACACAGCATGTTATAAACCAATTCGAGGTAGGCCAACATGTTTCATTGCGTTTACGGCAAGTTTGTCAGGACTTCGAGGTCAGTAATCACCTCACTGGACATCTGACTTTAAATATTGAGTGACTGACAAACAAACAAAACAAACATAAATTTATTTAGTTAAAAATCACCATTTGCAACTTCCTTCAAAGCAGGTACTGATTTATCAAAGCACAGACTGAGACGTAGCTCCGGATACTGTACTGCGAAGTTGCTATATTTACCAAGTGGAAGCCACAGGCCCGTGTACTAGCTCCCACAGTGTCAAAGGGTGTTTACTTCTTACACTCTGACACTTAAAAAACAGCACCTCCGTTGCTTACAAATGTATCTGTGGAAAGATACATATCCTATTACTCAAGTGTTGAACAGTGTGGGAACAATGCCCATTACTCATTGCGTCACCCTCCCAAAATTGAAATTTATAACATATTCCAAATTTTAACTGAACAGATAAAATTCCAACCAGGTCCTTTTAGATGCATCGATATGCACCATATGCTTAAACCCCCCGCCATTCATGCTTGTACTGGCCCAGGTCTCTTTCATTCATCAGCGTGCAGTGTGTAAAACAACACATATCTTTAGTCATAAAGCACTCATCAGTACACCCCTCTTACCGCAACCATACGTCAGTCTCACGTTATCTCATTCTGGCGTGTAGATGAGGAAGAGGTTTGAATGTTTAAAGTCCTGCGCCTGGAAAGAGGCGTGTCACATGCGCGACCCCTGAACTCTGCGTGTGATGTCATATCAGGGAGTTAAGGTAGGCGCCATATTGGAATTCCGAATATTTGTTCGGATCATGATTTTCTCCTAGACATTGCAGTACCAATGCATCTTAATACCGTCAGGCAACTCGTCTTCTTGTGATCATTCCTTAAAAGATTTGTTTTTTCTATTTTGAGTACAATCAAGTGAAACATTTAAAAAAAACTAATAGCCACCCCAATGATGTCTTACCATATTGAGGCTATCATACATGACATGATGACATTGAACAAATTCAATATTTAACGGGTATATGATTACAGTTTATATATTGTAATTGTTCAAAATTGCAGTTAATGTAATTGATATTAATAGTAGTAATATACTGGTCAAAGACAATAAAAGCAATATGCAAGACAACACATCATTACAGGAAGCATTGATAAAGCCCATAAAGTTACATAAAGTTACAGAATGAATTGAATGAATTGTGGCATAAATCCAGATAAATGTCAGGCGTACCATACACCTGATAAAGAAATGTATACATGAGAGCCATTGATAATCAACACTCTCACTACCCTACACACTACCCTACTGGCCCGACATTTTGCTGACCTTTACTTTTCTGATCATAGCCTGTTGCAATACTATGGTATACTTTATATCAAAAAGGGGTAGAAGGAAAAGTCTGTGATCCTTTCAACTTCCATAGCTTCAATATCAAAAAATCAATGGGGGAAGGGATCACTTGTCCTGAGTAACCAGGGTTTTGTAAACTAATCGTTTCTGGTTCTGACAAAAAAACCCTCATTCACGTACCAAGACTCGAATGGCGGTATATCTTGATTCTCCACCTTTTTGTTAGCAATGTGACAGCATCATCATCGGGTTTGATTGTATGCTTCCTCCACCCGGAGGTAGACCACTGGTTAGTGCAGTAGTGATTAATGATCAAAAAAAGTGGAGTGTTCAATAAAAAGGCTTCTAAGACCAGTTAAGGCAAATTTTAATTAATGCTGGAAAAAAGCCTGGTTAAAAGGATTTGGCATGCGTAGGAAGCTTGAGTTAGGGGGCTTCCACACTTTCTAATGTCCATAAAAAGGTCGACATGTTTCAGCAACTAGTTGCCCATAAGGGGTCAGGTTTAAGCATGGGCGGAAAATCCGTTCCGCTCGCGGATTTTACGGATTTTCGGTAAATTCGCAATCCGCGAACTCTCGCAAATTTACCGAAAATCCGCAAATTCGCACGCAGCCGATTTTTTGTCTTGGTGATACAATATTGCGGCGTGCGGCGTTCACTTACCGTCATTCAGCGTTTGCCGAGTTGTTTTTCTCGATATTTTGCGAGTGCTGCGCCATTTTGGATCTTGCTGCGGGATCCCGCGGGAGTTTGGCGACGCATCGCAAGAGTTCACAATTGCGAACATGTAGGTGCGGCGGGCAGCAACAATCTCACACTCGCGAAATTACAAAATTTGCAATGCTGCACAACAAAATCCACTAGCAAGTAGCATAGACCTTCTGAAAATGATGATTTTTATCAGAATAACTCCTCAGGTTGACATTTGCCTGCACTTTTTTGGATTTGAGGCCTTTTGACTTTCTTTGGATCACTTTTGGATTAGAAATCAACTTTCACAAGTAAGTTTGTTTGGGGCATTACAGTTGCTGTTCTGCAGAAAAACGCTTTTTGCAAAACTGAAAGCACTCAGCAGGTGCAAAAGTTCACTCATCATTAGTAAATATTCCCTTTAGTACTTCTTGAGGGGCCCCTCCAGAGTTCAGTTGCCTATGTTTGTTTGGGGCATTACAGTTGCTGTTCTGCAGAAAAACGAGTTTTGCAAAACTGAAAGCACTCAGCAGGTGCAAAAGTTCAAACTTATCATTAGTAATAGTAACCATTCCCAGTAGTGCTTCCTGACTGGGGCCCCTCTAGAGTTCAGTTGCTAGTTGCAACAATTCTATGACCCTGCTCTGACCCTCACAGCAGGCTCATAGAATAGCTACAAGTAGGCCACAAAGGTCCTGGAAAAAAAATTGCACTGCAACAGAAAGCAAATTACAGATAAGGAAGCAGGTGCCAGACTGGAATTTTAAAACAGTGACACATTAATAAATCAACCCCAAATTAATTCATGTCAGTTGAAGCAGGGCAGGTGTGCTTGCTTTCCCCCCCATAATCTACAGTGATGATGAACCAGAGGGTGGCATTGATGTACCAGAGGGTGGCATGGGTGAAACAGAGGGTGGCAGTGGTGAAATAGAGGGTGCTGGGAACCTGTGATGATGAACCAGGCGTAGAAACAACATAGTCACGACCGTTGCGAGCCGACAAGTAAGTTCGCAATTACGAACTGGTACAAAACCCTCGCGAACTGGCAGAAACCCTTGCGAACACAAAAAAATCCGCAAATTCGCGAGAATTCACGGATTTTGCGGATTGCGAGTTCACAAATACGCAAATTCGCGAACGCCAGATTCTCAAAATTCGCCCATGCTTAGTCAGGTTGGCTTTCTTCAGGACCTAGTATCTATAGTAAAATAATGAAAAAATGACCTTATTTTGTAGGTTAATTCTTGGAATATTTTCCCGAATTTGGAAAGGCCTCTAAGTACCTTTGAGTGTTTGTTAAAAAAAACCCTCGGGCATGCTGAGAATGCTGTGTCTGCTCCTGTGCAGTTCCTTCACGACTTGTGCTATCTCTGCTTCTCAGACCCCGGAAAGGTCTGGGGCAATTTCACTATAGATAACCAAGAGCCATTATGAGACAAAGGAAGAGGAATAAAAGGAGTTCCTCCTTTCTTCTGGTGAGCAGGTATCATCCCACATACCCAACAGTTGGTAGTATTTGTGGCATAGTGAATATGATGCAACATCTGAATAAACGTAATATTTAGGTAGGATTGTCGAAGCTTTTGCTCCCGTTAAGGAAGCGTAAAGTAATGATGCTCAACTGGTACTGGAGTAGTGGCCATCAAAAGCTGTCGAACAGGAGCCACTTTCTCAACAAACCAGGTTGTCACTGCTATAGCCACCATAGCAACAACAAATCCTACAGAACAAAGGATCATTTTATTACAGATCTTAGAAACAGTTGATCTCCCTGTAGACATGATCACTTTGTCGTTGAAACAATCGTTGGCGCTCTATGTCTTGGGCAGGCGATGGTTACTTCACCGAGGGTCATGACTGGTGTCACTATGTAGGGCTGATCCCCCCTTCCCTTGCCACATCAGCACTCCGTTTCACCAACCCAGGACGGTTGCTCAACCAGTCTTTTTCAACACTGCAGATTCTTTCCTCGGTCTTAGCTGGTACCGGGATACTTCAGGGATCGTGTGGTCTGGGAAGACTCCCTCAGATTCGTCAGGTGAGATAGCATGGCCCTTCTCCGTTTCCAGAATCTCTCGATGGTCAGTCAGCACAGCAGGTTCCACCAGAAAATGCCTTAGTTTGTCAAGACGCGGGTCTCCTCGGGCAATGATCGTCTGTAGCGAGATTCCAATCCTTCGTTTTGACCACTCCTTCGGGAATCCGAGTCGCCGATGAGCCCCACTGGTTGGGCACCAATTTGTCGGGGTGGGCCTCAGCCAGGCCTACCAGTGCTAGGGGTTCACCCTTCTCTGCACAAATCCTCAGACCAATAGGAAAAAAGTTGGCACAGAAACTGGAATATAAAACAAAGCTTTAATTAATAAACCTCATGAGGTGGAACCAATTCACACAACACCCTTCCGTAGTGTATGAAGTAGCACACTGAACAGAAGGAGCATGGTCCTTTTATACCCACACAGGGGCTCAAAAGAAGGCGGTACAAGTACAGAAGAGAAGGGTTACATACATAAAAGGTCATACAGAAATGCACAGCCAACAAGTGGGAGGAGCTAGCAATTGCTAATTCTAGTAAACACATCCTGACAGTTACACACTAAGGACAGGTGCATGGACAGTCACAGTCTCCGCTGCGCATGTGCAGAGTGGCAGAGCCTAAATATAGTCTGTCTCTAAGCAGAGTACAAGAGCAAACGACAGCAAGGTAGGACAGAGCACATTGTCCGCACATGGCAAACAAGATAGCTGCCCAATACAAGATGGCTTCAGCTAAAGGCTAACCCTGATCGCTACCAAATTACATCACACAGGTGCGCGTGAGAACATAAACCATGTGATCAGTACGGCAGTTGTAATTGCCTTTGATATATGCCTCATTTTCTCTGAATGGAGTGCTATATTTAGTCGCATTAACTCAAAATTTTCATGTGTGGCATGTTGTACATTTAAAGACGCCTTGTCTTGGTTTTAACCAAGTTTCCGTATTTCCTAACTCTGGACTACTTCTTAAAAGTTTGGCTCCCATAAATTGAATTTTTCTGTATGTTATAGTAGGTTTAGTTGGAAGTCTACTGCTGAGGACACTGTCGGTCAAGATAATAGGCCAATTCTTATTAATTATTGTCCTTATTTTTCTCTCTTGATGACTAAATGATGTAATAAGTCTGGGTGAATCTTCAGTTATATTTTCAGATTCTGACTCTTCTGTCTCATTTTGTAAAAGCAGTGATGCCCTTGCTCTATTATTGGCTTTAATCACTGCCTCTGCTAATACCTTGCTAGTGTAACCTCTTTTCCTCAATATTATCAGAGCCTCGTTTTTACAACTTTCAAAATCATCTGGTGTGCTACAGATACGTTTGAATCTTAGGATTTCCCGATAGGGGATGCTACTGATTAGGGCCTTGGGGTGTGCACTGGTCGCATGGAGTGTTACATTCCCTGCTGTAGGTTTTCAGTAAGCAGTGGTGGCTAATTTTCCTTCCTTAGTATAAATGCATACATCTAGAAATTCTATTTTTGTCGGACTAATATGAGATGTAAAATGCAAATTAAAACCGTTATTATTGATTGTTTTAATAAAATCCTCAGCACTTTCAATATCTCCATTGCAAACAATAAAAACATCATCGATGTAGTGCAACCAATGCACAATCTTGTTCCTGACAACTTCCTTGTGTTGTACTTTGAGGACCTGCTCCTCCCAATAGCCCACGTGTAAACACACGTAGCTAGGGGAGAAGCAGGCCCCCATCGCAACACCCTGCATTTGCCTAAGGACATCCTTTCCAAATGAGAAATAGTTGTTATCAAGACACCACATAATTAGGGCAACTAACATTTTGTTGTGCATATGATAATTACAAGGCCTAGAATCCAGGAAATGGTTAACTGCAATATTACCCAATGAATGTTGAATGCTGGTTTAAAGCGACTCTATATCCAAGGTCATAAGGATCAGGTTATCCGTCCATACAATGTTTTGTACTTTATTTAGGAAGTCACCTGTGTCTTTTAGAAATTAGGGTATTGTTTTCACTGACTCTTGTAGATAAAAATCCACATATTCACCCACATGTTCGATCATGCTCTTTATTGCCGAAATTATATATATATTCACTGATAAAGCCATAAGTTTCAGGCAAGTTATAGTTAGGAATTAGCATTTAAAAAAACTTTAGAAAATCACACAAAAAAACAGGTTTCAGGGACGTTTTAGTTAGTTGAACATTTGACTCATATAGAACCGGAGAAATTCGCCTGTTATAGTTAGTTGAGCTAACTATAACTCCCGCAATGCATTGCTGATGATGTCACATATTACATCACTGATTACATGGTCAGTGACATGACTGATGACATAACTGATGACATCTCAAATGACATCACTGATGACATCACTTTTTTTTTAGAAGCGTACCAAGCTTCATCACCACGCGAATCCTATCCGCCATATTGCTAAACTCTTAAATGATGCGTATTTCGTATCCAATGTGTTCGTGGCACCGCGTCCCACGCAACATCATATACGCATGAAGTAGCTCCAACTGCTACTTTGGTATCCTACGGGTACGCAGTACCAAGCCACGCGTTATGTCATGTACGTATGGGGTCGCGCCTGCTGTGCTTTGCGTATGCAACGAGTACACGCTGCCAGGCCATGTGTTACGTCACAGACATATAGTGTCGTGCCGGGTACACCATTCCCTTGTTATTTTTGTCTCAAAAGTATATCTAAATAACTTTAAACAGTATATGGGAGCAAGCGATAATCTAAAATATTTTTAAAATGTATATATTTCTAACTAAAATAAACTTATATTATGATAAATATATTTTGTCAAAAGAGCGTCGGGTGCGGCCTCCTTGCACACTCGGTGCACGATTGGCATGTGACCTTAAAAAAAAGCATTTGATTGCTTCATAAAATTTCCCATTGTAACAGTTGGATGACCCCACCCATTTTAGTCATTCTCTCTACAGCGTTTGATTAGAGACACCTTTTCTGCTTAGAAAGCTTTTTTGAAAACTGTTTTCCTGTGTACACATACTAGACACAGCATGTAACGACCATCTTGATCAATATTCATGGTCTGTACATTAGCCTTCCAAATGTGATTTCCATGCATCTCAAACGATCCATCAAAAAACAAATGTGTGTTACACGATGCCCCTGGTGTGTTTGCACATTATTGTGCTCCCTTTCGGCCTAAGTATCCGTGGCTCTACAAAGTATCAGGAGCCACGGGCAGAGTGCACATCCTAGATCACATGTGACAAACAGTAAATAGCAATGTGTAGATTTATTTTGCTGTACGCTCTGTTGTCAAGCTTTACCAATAAAGTAGTATGTTATCTGTGAGACATTCAGATTCACATTTGACATGCATTGCTTGACTGTAATGAGTGTTATCACTGTGTATGACGTAGCCTCACTGCTGAGCCTCCTCCCATCTGAGCACATTCACATATGTAGGCTTCGCGATAGCAACACCTTCAATAATACCGCACACCATTGACATGCGTGTCTATGCATATCCACAACCTTTACCATGACATGTGATGTGCGCCATTCAATCTTTTCAAACACCATCTCATTAGCGATAGTTGCCGCCCTCTTGACACATGCTACACTAATGTAAATTGCACACTCTGCGAAAAAAACTACAAAAGAAACACACATAAGTACACTTCCTGGCCAGGCAGGAACTGAACAACGCCCAGGTCCCCGGAATAATTAATCACACCCCTACGCTGGGCTGGCATATGCAAGCCCAGTCCACCTTGCTTATGTATAAATAGGATAACCACAACGCCACACGTCCCTCTTCTGCCACACTGCCTCAGGTGATATGACCGCATCCACCACGCAACTCACAATGCGCAATTAAAAAAAAAGGGATCCATGAGGTGGCAATCAACACTGGCTCTAAATTGTGAACCCTACTGCCTGTCGTCTTCGAAAGGGATCCATGAGGTGTACACCATCCTGAAATCATCACTCCAACTGAATTGTGAGCACGGCCGCCCATAGTGTTTGCTCACATAACTATGACAACAGGTGAGCAGAGAGGCCTGGGTGCACAGGGACTCCAACTGAGCGCAGTGCGGTGGGAGGGGTAGGGTGCATTAGCCTGGCTGCGCATGTGCGAACAAGCGATGTTGCTGTGCGTAATAATGTGATCTCTAACCTGATTCAGTCTCAACTCTGTCTCATTTTAAAGACCTGCTGGACCGTACAGTAGACCTGAGCCAGCGGGCAGCGCTGCCCTACAGATACCTGTTGAGCGCGGTGCTACGGAGGGGTGGGGTACATCAGCCTGAGTGCGCACGTGCGAATAAGCGATGTTGCTGTGCGTAATGATGTGATCTCTGACATCATTCAGTCACATCTCTGTCTCATTTAAGGACCTGCTGGATCATACTGTAGGCCTGAGCCAGGTGCAGCGCTGCCCTACAGATACGTGGCGTTGGCTTTTAGGGCACTGTAGTGAGCTCGTTACTAAGTGTACATGCACACAGCCTTCCGCCACTGCATTACACACGCACATTATGCTTCTACCATGCGCTCTGTTCCTTTCTATAGGATCCTTCATATAATGTATTATTATTTAACCTTGTGTATTCTCGTGCACTCCAACTCCTCTTTGAATCACGATTTCCACTAACAGTTGGTAGAATGTACTTCAAAAACGAAGGATGCACTCAACTCCTGTTTTCTACTAAGCTTGAAATAAACCTTCATGTACCTCCATACATTTCCACCATTAAATTATTCCTCCCTTTTCAAACACTGAATTGATTGGCTCAAGATGGGCGGAGCGGTAGCTCACAGCGTGATGATGCCCTGGGCATTCTGGGCATCCATCGTGGTATCAAGACACCATCCCCGACCGGAGACCTGCTCTTCTACAGTACAAACGTACCCTGGACTCGGAGCTTGCACCAACACGTTGTGGGACACACCGGTAGTGGCAGATGAGCAGTGAAGCCTTGGTGTACAGCACCTACAATTGAGCATAGTGCGGGGGAAGGGGCTGGGGTACAGCACCCTGGGAGCACAGGTGTAGGCAAGCGATTTTCCCATAGCTAATAATGTATGACAATATTATTAAAGAACGGCGATAACATTATTGCCGCTTTAGCGGCAGAAAACTGCTGCTAAAGCAGCAATAATAGGCTTGATAGTATGCCCTTGTGAATTCCCATAGAAGCCCAGGTTCACACCAGAACCTGGGCTTCTATGGGAATTGACATATGTTTCATTTTAAGGACTTGCTGGACCACACTCTTTCTCGCAGACTCCAGCATCCTAGACAAACGGGTGATGGGAGGGTAAACACTGAGGGCTGGGTGCAGTAGGCCGATAATCTGTCTCCTCCTCCCTCTTTTCTTTTGAATCTCCCTCCCTTTCTCCCTTCCACGCACTCTCTCTCCGTCCCATTCTCACTATCATCCTTTCATTCGGACTACCTTTCTTTACCTCTTCCACATAGCACACATGCTTATGTTTCATTTTGGTCTTGGAGTGGTGTGGCTAACTGGTTAGAGGCGGCAGACCCGGGAGCAGAGGACGGCCCGGGACCAGGGTTCAATTCCTGACGCAGCAGGGTTGTGGACCAGGGTCAGCGGACTCGATAATTTCCACCTCGGTGCCTACTCTAACCAGGGATCACACTCGGCAACTCTGGGCATTAGCTTGCCTCATCTCCACAACGGCCCCCCACATACGCCGGGGATGCCTGGTTTCACCTTGGAGATACCCAGTAGGGACCATCTCACAGGGAAAGCCAGGACGGGTTCCCCAGCGGTCTACTGCGCAGAGATACTCCTTCGGGAGTCGATTCTAGCGCATTACAAACCCACAATTAATTAATTAATTTCAGGTTTTCTATGCTGCTTCCACTGGAGTCCAACTCACATTTTTTATATTATCCTGTTTGTTCTATTAAACTTGCGTTTCTATTTATTAGTGTTTTTAATAAAGATTACTTTTTTTTCAAATAAATAACAGTGTATAGGTCTTCTTTTTCTGACAACCCTTGTCTATAGTTTATTGTGAAAATCATCTGTTTATAGGAGATTATGAGGCCAAATCTTTGTAATATTACAGTGCACCTACCAAACATAATCCATCTGACTATTACACAAATGAAACCATTAAAGAAATGGGGTAACCCAAAAGTACTGGACCTGGGTATCAAATTGATAACAACATACAATGGTCCGAGACCTATAGCTTGATATAAATGAAATGAATCAAACCTTAATTGATTAGAGAGCATATACTATTTATCACTGCTCAACCCAACTGATGAAGAAACATAAGAATTGGCAACAACAACACCACGGTCCAAGAATATATGCAATATTTTAATCTATTGTCATTCAAAGCCAGTGGACTACATGGACTAATCCCCACTTGAGTAAATAACGACTACTACTTCATCAACAGCGCCTAATTTACATGTGACATTAAGATCCCCAGCCCTACAGAGACCCCGCAATATAATAATTGGATTGGCCACGGAACTTTACCCACCAAGGGCCTCATTGAGATGAATGGGTCAGACCCTGCTTTTTTTTTTTCTCTCCATTTTTACCATCCACATCCCCTCTATTAAAGCGATACGAGGTTTTCCTCCTCTCGCTTCAAGTATACAATCAAGGATTTTCTATCACAGGGTAGAAGCCATGCACCCGCCCTCTAATAGCAAACACAAATGTCCCGCAAATGCACACCCTAGGACATTGTATGAGCTGCGCCTGAGAGGTCGCCCTCCCTAGGACCATGATACAATTGTTAGTATAAATTAGTATAAATGCATATTAACTCTACTTACACACGTGTAGTACATCAACCAGAATATAGTGAAGAAGCAGAGGAAGCGCAAAATCTAAAAATATAAATCCTACCAGAGATCGGATGACATAGTTTAATGAGCCGATGACCCTGGCATGAGTAGAAACAGCTACACGAAGAAAACGGGTCTTCAGCACAACCCAAGCAATATTGAAATGGTGAGTGCTGCCTTCTAAATACCTTCTCCCGCTCGACGCAAAATTTATATAGTGGAGAGGCAGACAGCAGTGGATCCGATAAGTAGATTTATTACAGAAAAATAAGAACCTGAAACAGCCACCAACAGGAGCAGACAGCAAGGCAACCGTCTTCTCCAACACCGTGTACAAACTCCGCAAAGTTCCCCTCATGACAGCCCTGAATTCTAACATTACATACTTACATTCTAGTAGAATTACATACTAACATTCTACTATGACTTACATTGGAATACTACACAGAGCACATGACTTTACAGCAATGAGCTCATGGTTTCATCCACGATTCTTGAGACCGGTAGAGGTGAGTAGTTCGCTTCCCACTCCCTGTATTGTATAAATGCAAACTAACACTACTTCCACAGGTATGCTACAGTGCCCAGAGCACATCACTTTACAGCAAAGAGCTCGCAATTTATGCTCAAGGTTTAATCCCTGAGTCTTAAGACCAGTAAGGGTGAGTAGTTTGCTTCCTACCCCTATATACTATAAACGCATACTAACACTACTTACACACTTATACTACAGCGCCTAGTATCCTACAGCGCCCAGAACCCATCAATTTACACCAAACAGCTCGGTTTGATCCCTGACTCTTCACACCGGTAGGCGTGAGTTCTTTGCTTCCCACTTCCGGTATAGTATAAATGCACGGTAGCGGTCAGTACTTCACTTCCCACTCCCTGTATGGTATAAACGCCTACTAACACTACTTGCACATGTATACTAGGACGCCTAGAGCCCATCCCTTTACAGAAATTACATTGGTTTCCTCCCCAAGTCTTCACACCGGTAGGCGTGAGTACTTCGCTTCCGGTATATTATTTAATTTAATTTAATTTAAAGGAGCTTATAGAGCGCCTGGTGACGCCTCCCGGCGTGTCCCCGCGCTGTGGAGAGAGTGTGAATAGGTATGGAGGAGAAACCCATCACCCAGTAAAGAGGCACGTTTTTAATTTCTTCCTAAACAGGATTTCATTATTCTCCATCCTGATATCCAAAGGAAGAAGGTTCCATTTCCTAGCCGCTAAAGTCCGGAAAGATCTGCCTCCCATTCTCGCTTTTTTGGGGCATGAAGTTCTAAGCAGGCACATACCTTTAGATCTAAGCGACCTGCTAGGTTCGTAAACAGAAGCCAGATCCAACATGTAGGCCGGTGCTCTAAGATGAATTATTTTGTGGCACCAAAGCATAGCTTTAAAATCAATCCTCTTCCTGATAGGCAGCCAGTGGAGGGCTACAAGAGAGGGGCGTGATGGTGCTCGGCGAGGGAGCCTCAGGACCAGGCGAGCTGCCGAATTCTGTAACACCTGCAGCTTTTTAATATTTTTCTCAGATGTACCCATGAGCAGCACGTTTCCGTAATCAATACGGGACGTTATTAGTGCTTGCGTCATGGTGCGCCTGGAATTGATGGGTAACAGGTCCAGGGTATGGTTCAAAGTTTTCATCACCCCAAAGCATTTGCCCACAGTTTTTCTAACGTGGCTATCAAAGGACAATTTATTGTCCACCCACACACCCAAATTCTTCGCCTCTCGAGAAGGGGAGGGCAAAGGACCAAGGCAACTGGGCCACCACTCAGTCGTCCATTTAGCTTCATTGCCTCCTATGATGAGGACCTCTGTCTTAGATCCATTAAGTTTCAGACAGTGGTCATTCATCCATGTGGCCAGTTTAGTCATGCAGGCATTAAAATTATCGGCTTCCTTGGAAGGGGCTTGGGTCAGAGATATGAGGAGTTGCGTGTCGTCGGCGTAGGAGACAAGCTCCACGCCGAACGACTGCACTACTTCTGCCAGTGGGGCCATATATAAATTAAACAGGGTGGGACTCAGGGCAGAGCCCTGAGGCACCCCCTGCTCAAGCCTCACCCCATCGGAGAGAAAACTCCCCCTTTGGACTTGAAAGCTTCTGTTAAGCAGAAAAGCTTTCAGCCATCCCAGTGCCTTATTGGTGACTCCCGCTTTGTTTAGACACTGTAGCAAGATGGAATGTGCTACAGTGTCAAAAGCGGCACTGAGATCAAGCATGATGAGGGCCATTGTCTTTCCCTCATCTGCTCCCTTACGTAGGGTTTCTGTGGCCCTCAGGAGAGCTGTCTCCGTTGAGAAGCCTGATCTAAAACCCGACTGGGATTTATGGAGAACATTATGGGTCTCAAGATGTTCCATCAGTTGGGTGTTAGCGATTTTCTCTGCCAACTTGGCCACATACGGTAGCAGGGATATAGGTCTTAAATTATCCATTACGTCCAGACTGATGTTGGGCTTTTTCTTAATGGGTAACACTATTGCCTGTTTCCATTCCTCCGGGAGACAAGAGGTAGCGGTCAGTAGTTCGCTTCCCACTCCCTGTATGGTATAAACGTCTACTAACACTACTTGCAGACGTATACTACAGCGCCCAGAGCCCATCCCTTTACAGCAATTACCTCGGTTTCATCCCCAAGTCTTCACACCGGTGGGCGTGAGTACATTGCTTCAAGCTTCCGGTATACTATAAACACACAGTAGCGGTCAGTAGTTAGCTTCCCACTTCCTGTATGGTATAAACGCCTACTAACACTACTTGCACACATATGCTTCAAACACCATGTCATATGGATACTTCATTACATATATTGCGTTAAGTTAGCATGAGTGTATTACATGTTTAAACAGCCGGTTTGCCTTCGGCTTCAGTTTTGCACACGACACATACTTGTTGTTGTAGCTTTCACCCTAGAAGCGGTGAGGTGGTTTATTTGAGAATAATATGTTATTTCTATGATATCAGCTTTGCCTGGTACACTTGGTACAACTGTCTGCACACTGAGAGCTGCACACTCTAAGATTAACCTAACACAAGGTTGCTGAGAGGCCTGATCCTCGCACCACATTAGACATAACACAAATAATGTTGATGCCAACATTTTGGGCTCTACGCGGGTTTAAGATAGAGTTACATGGAATGAACGTAGACACTTGGTGCTGCGCATGGAGAGAGCTGGTAGCTGTTGATGTGAACTGCTCCTACTGACATTGAGAGGTATGGGGCCGCCCTGCTAAAGCCCGAATGAGACCTTCTTAGATATAAAATAATATACTAGATAGGGTGCGCGAAATATAGGTGATATCGATTTCTATAGGTTTTGCATTATAACATGCTAGCACCTTTTGCTTACTATGGATTAGTGACTATGCTGCTGACTCTGATTTTTATAATCTGCATTTTGGTATTATACAAGATACTGCGTTTGAGAACTTTGCATTGAATAATAAATATTTCAAACTTGCACTTGTGTTCTTTGACTCCCAGTTTTGGTTTGAAATGATTATATAACGAAAGAGTGTTCATGTGTTCCACGATTCCTGAGGTATTCTAAAGATCATGTTCTGGTTTGTCTAAGACATGGTTCATTCCATAATGATCCATGAGACACTGTAGCTAGCTAGGTAAGGAGATTTCTGACACTGAGATGAGTTTTGGATCATCCTAACTCACTGAGGTTCTAGATCTCTATGCACAGTTCTGTGGGAGAACGGAAACCCTGCTACATGGCGCCCAACGGATTGGTTGGCCGTATTTCATGACACTCGAGTAGTATATCATTCAAACCTCAACACCTTCATTCCCGTTTCCGGTAAACGGTGGTGTCGGAAAAACCTACCTATTTTTGAAATAGGTCTTTTCAAGCTTGAATTCTACTTTAAACGGTTTCTTTGAATTACTACCCAGTTGTGCTACAAAGTGTTCTTTGTCTTTTTTTTCACTTCCGGTGCTACCATGGCTGTGGACATAGCGCAGCATAGCCGCGTCGCGGTTCGCGACCACTTGCGGGCATATAATGTCCCGGCGGAAGGTTTGGCTGTGGTTCTAGTGGTGAGTGCGGAACACGCGTACCCGTACGAATTGTTTTATTCCTGGGTGACGTTTCCGGAAGTAAACGCTAATTCGGGCGTCTACCATTCATACACTGCCTCGGCTGTACCGGCGGCTTATGCTCCGTACAGGGCACTGGAAGTACCTATCGATGCTTGGCAGCACGGAGTTTGGTTTGGTGGCGTCCTACCCCACTCTTTAACGGCTCCGAGGTTAGGTCCGTTGTCCATTCCGGGCACAGCCTGGCCCGCCTTGGGCGGATTTACTCCTCATCCTAATCGCGCCACTTGTAATGTGGGTGATTTGCGGCGTCTGCATGATGTCGCGGTTGACGTGATTAGAGCGCTTGTTCATTACATTGGTCGTAATATACATGGCGCAGCCCCCGCAGGTGCGCAGCTTCGAGCGGAACAGGCTGGTTTGAAAATCAGTCCTGTCTTGGTGAATTCCGTAATGGGCAGAAAGCCAGATAATAAGGATGATTTTCCTTACTGGCTTGCCGAGAAATTCGACCAGCTGGAGGCTGTGTTTCCTAATACGACTCCGGGTGAAAAACACCGGATTCTTACGCTTAGTTTACCGAAGGATTTAGCCCCTGAACTTGCTGACTGTGAAACATGGGGTAAGACTTTTGCAGCGGTTTACTCGAGGTGCTTTGGCACACCGACAGTGTCGAACCTGTCTGCGATCCTCAAGCGTGTTCAAGATGATCACGGACCTGAGTCGGCGGTTGAGTTGGGTATGCGCCTGAACGGTTCATTTGAGACAGTTTGCGGTATTATCCTTGCCAATGTAAAAGGGGATGCTGTGAACTTTCAGGTGGCCAATGGTCTGGCGTTAATTCCCGATGCCGAGAAACCCCGTCAGCTGGCAAAAATTATTGTGGCGGCTTATAAAACGGTTGGCCGCAATTCTAAGGGTGCAAAGGTTTTTCTTGAAAAAGAAAAGAAGCAGCCCCAGGGACAGTCTTCGGAAACAGGTGGACAGCCCAGGTCCAAAAAACAAAATTGGCCTAAAAAGCAGAATCAGGGTAAGCAACAACAACAACAGACACAGGTTTCGAGTCCGGCGCCTTCACAACCTGCGCAGTCAGAGCGAGTTTATGAATTGCGCGATCGCGCTACGATTAAATCGCCTGAGAGATATCAGGCATCTGACCAACGCTCTCCTCGTTCCTTTCAGGACTCATCGGCTCCGTCAACCGGTGGTGGAGGGGGCGGCAGGGGCAGGGGTGGCCAGCAAGGACGTGGCCAGCCCCGCACACGAAGTGAAGGGGATCAGCGGGACGACTCTACGCCAAAGAGACCGCAGTTTGCCAAGAAGAAAGTCGCTGCCTTAACGGCGCATCGATATGCCCCAGATAGTGAGAACGCGGCTTCGGAATCTGACGTGGGCTCTGACCTTGCTGGACAGCGCGGCGGAGATTACCATAGTGAGAGAGGCCCTCCGTCCACTGTTGAAGGTGACAGCGACTGAGACTTTTATTGTGATTGAAACAGCTGATACACATGTTGCTCCCCCTGAAAGACTTTTTGAAATTGTCCTGTTAATTGAAGGTGACATGCAGCGAACTGTAAAAGGGGTATTTTGGGAGAATCTTTCGGATACGTATGACATTTTGCTTTCGGAGGCTGACTGGCCCCCACCTTTTGTTCTCGCAGCTCCGCGAGGGGAGGAGGTAATCCTCCCCAGTTTCGCGCACACTGTGCCGAGAGTGGAAGCGCTGCATTTTGCAGAAGAGTGGGCTCTGGCGCTTGCGCCGGCTGTGTACCGGAATCAGTGTGGCTGGGATAAATTGTCCCCTAGCCATGAGATTCCGTTACGGTCACAGCCGCAGCCACAACCCCAGTATCCCATACGGCGTGAAGCTAAAGCTTCGGTCGCGGCTATCCTTGAACAATTGGAATATCAAGGTGTAATTGAAACGTGTGTGTCACCGATGAATAATCCCCTTTTTACTGTTAACAAGCCGGACGGATCATATCGTCTGGTTTTGGATTACCGGCATTTGAACTCGCATTGCCGTAACTGTGCAGTACAGAATACTCACGGCTCTGCCCTAGTGAATAGTCTTGAGCGTAAACGGTTCAAAACCACGCTTGACATTTCCAATGGTTTTTATGCACATAGATTAGATGGTCTAAGTTCCCAATGGACCAGTTTTACGTGCGGCGGCGTACAAAAAAAGTTTAATCGACTCCCAATGGGATATAAAAATAGTCCTGGAGTGTTTTCCGCCCGCATAGTCTCTCTTTTAGAGAGTTTCGATCCAGTTGCATGTTCATATGTGGATGATATTTATCTCACAGACGACGAGCTTTGGGTGCATCTGTGTCGAGTAAACAGCATAATTTGTAACTTTGCAGACATGGGTTACAAGTTTAACTTTGCAAAATCGCACATTGCGGAGTACACAGTGTTGTTTCTAGGTTATGAACTTAACCATGAAGGAAAGGGATTGGCTCCTCAGTTCCTGGAGAAGTGCGCGCAGTTGCGCTCTCCGACAACGCTGAAAAAATTACAGTCTTTGCTGGGTTTTTTAAATTTCGGGAGGACATACATTCCGGAATATGCCCAGCGTATCAAGCCTTTATATGCCTTGGTACAACCATCTTTTTCCAAATCATGCTGGCTGCCTGAGCATTCAGCCATTCTGCAGTCCTTGCAGGCTGATATGCTAACTTCTGACTACTTACAGACTCGTGATAACCAGACCAACCTGGTGATAAGAATTATCCCTGGGACGGTGGGTTTCACGTACCTGACTTTTAATGAAGGGGATACTGTACCTATTGCTTACAAGTCACACTTGTACACTTCGGCTGAACTGCGTTTTTCCACTGTGGAGAAAGTTTTGACGGCTGTGCAGATGGCAATTCTTAAGGAACGTGCCCTGTCGCAGGGAAAGCGCATGTTGGTTGTCACCCCGTGTCCAGCCTTGGAGGCGGTCACGAAAGCCAGTGTACCTAATTCTAAAGCTTTGCACCCTCGGTGGATTCAGTGGGCTACATCCTTGACATCTCAGGATGTCACGTTTATTTTTGACGCCGCTTTACGGTCGCAGGAGTATTTACAGTATGAATTTGTTCATCCTGCTCCTTTAGCAATGCGGCCGTTGGAGGATTTCCATTGTATCATTTACACGGATGGTTCGGCGCAGGTTGCGCATGGCTCTAAACACGCCTACGTTTCCGCTTGCGCCATTGTGGTCGGTGCCATGGTGAACGATGAGTTCAAGTCCAGTGTTGTGCACACGCAAACGCTAGGGGACTGCACCGCACAGTTGGCAGAGCTTCGTGCTCTTATGCTTGCATTGGAGTACGCTGATCCTTGTGTGACGACTTTAATCGTAAGTGATTCTTACTACTGTGTCCAGTCTTACAATGAGAACTTGTTCTTTTGGATTCAGAATGATTTTCGTGATTCCAAGGGTAGCACAATAAAACATAAAATGATCTGGGTCCGAGTGGCGGAACTTAAAGAGAAACTGCCGCTCGTGTTTGTGATTCATACTCTCGGCCACCAGCGCGTGGGGGTCCACGCTGTTGGCAACTCGCTTGCTGATGAAGCAGCGAAGTCAGCGGTATCAAAATACTTAGTTGCAGCAGTCACGAGGTCCAAAAGCAAAATAGATGATGACATCTTGGCGGCTGTTGCTGTTGCTGCCACGGCGAAGGGAGGTAAATATCCTGCGGGGTTCCCTTCGAAATACACATACCACTTAAGTCCCGATAAGGTTCCTTATGTGAAAATTCCTGAAGTTGGAGAGCGTTTAGTTCCCAACTCGGATCGCAGAGCTTCTCTGATTACAGCGGCTCATGAAGGTGTAGCGTCTGCGCATGCGGGCGTCTCAGCCACTGTATCTCAGCTACAACAGAGGTTCTGGTGGCGGGGACTGTACAAACAGACGCGCGATTATGTCCTTATGTGTGACATTTGTCAGCAGATCAAGCCTTCTACTGCTGCGCGTCCGCCTCAGACACAGTTGTACATCTCTAATAAACCACTTGGATGTGTTTATTTGGATCACTGCGGTCCTTTTTCTTCTGATACTGCGTATAAATACATCTTAGTAGCAGTTGACTCATGCACACGCTTTGTATGGGTATGGCCGCATCGAAGCGCTGATTCGCGAACTGTCATTAAGGATTTGCGTGTCTTTGTGGGAATCTTTGCTTGTGGTACTTTCCATTCGGACCAGGGTCCGGCTTTCGCCTCTAAGGCGTATAAGGATGCTATGGTTTCGTTGGGAGTACAGGTGAAGTTTTCAAGCCCCTACAGGCCTGAGGGCAATTCTGTAGTAGGAAGAATGAACCGCGACTTAAAGCAATCTTTGACAGCCCGTGTTATAGGCACTGGTAGAAACTGGCTGACCCACCTCTATGGCGTGCAGCGTGCGCTTAATAATCTCCCTAGAAGGTCTCTGGGTGGGCGGACCCCATACGAAATGCTCTTTGGTATCAAGATGTACGTCCCTGACCTTGATGGTGCAGACTGCCAGGCCCAGGCCGCGGCCTTTGACGTAGATGAACATTGCAATGTTTTACAGGATCTACAAAAGACCAGAGACAGTCTTGCAAAGGAACACTTGCCCTCCACATCGGATGATGCGTTGCAGATCCCGGTAGTTGGCTGGCTGCCCCAAGTTGGAGAACTGGTTCGAGAGAAGATCGATAACAAGAAAGAGTTTGGTCCCTCATATCGACCGCCGGTTCGAGTCCTTGGAGTGAAGGGCACAAGAACAGTCATTTTACCACCACTTCCAGGTCGTAAAGAAAACAGATTTATTTCTATTGACAATGTCAAGACACACAGGGTGGCCGATTCTTCATAGCATGACACCGGCTGCATCCTGTCCTTCCATGGTGAGGAACTCTGTGCTGGCTATTACATCTGGTACAGATCAGGAGGTGTCCCTCGAGATGCCTGCTTTATCCAGTCCTTTATTAAATACTATTCCTCTTGCTAACATTGATGAGCTGACCTATGCAGATCCTGCTGATTTATCTATGTCCGACCTACATGCCCGTTTGGCTAACCAGTCCAGATTCTCTTTTGACTCTGATTCGGAACTTTCAAAGAAACCATCGACTATTGCAAAATATGCCACGTTGTTTAAAAAACATTTTATAATTCCACCTTGGACATACGTTTGGCTGATACTATTTTCATTTTATCTTTTTATGTCAATTGGTTTTGTGTTTTATTTTTTCCGCTTGATCGATGGCCATTATGTGATAGAAAGAACAGGAATTCGGTACCTTAATGGAACATTGGCCCCTCTGTCCTCCTCACATTCAGTACACAGACTAAAGAGAGACTTACATTCAGTACAGATTACTGCTTGGCCAGTCCTTGATGGGATTGTGTGGGATGCGGTTAGGTTTCAGATACATGGCCCCACAGAAGTTATTAATGTTCCTAATGTGCTTAGAGTAAACATGGGAGATGTGATTAAGCAAAATGTTCGTTCTGATGACTGGGATCTTCAGGCTGTAGAAGCATTGTTCTCTGATTTGAAATATTATGCGGCCTTTGATGCTGAGGATTTGTACTTAGATTCTGTCAATTATGGTGATTTGTTTTGTTATCAACATTATGGGAATCATTTCTTACACAAGACAAGTTCCAGGAGGGTTCCTGTGAATTACACTCAGTGGGAACATTGCCCTACTCCCTTACAGGGGAGCTCAAGTACATTTCTGGGAAAATACTCTTATTTTACAGATTTTAATCAATCAAATCCTGAATCGTTTTATTTTAAAGTGAACCAGAAATTCATACCCAAAGTTAGACTTACAGATACAAAATTGCTGTATTCAAAGTCCTTTTTAGATAGGTTATCTGTGGATGGCTATGAGTTATGGAAGGATGCTATTGACCTTAAATCGGTTTGGGGTACCAAAGATTGGCAGGTACAAGGCACTGAGGCTTTGCATCGTGCATGTCTCATCCCGAATCACATGTTGTTTTTAAATTCTACTGTTTCTCAAACAACGTGTTTTGGATTGGCTACATCTAAAAAATTAAATACCCCTACTATCCCTGACTTAGAAGAATATTCAGGTTGGAGTAATTTCACTACAATATCCATCAATGGGATACAAGCACTTTTGCAGAATTCCTCCTTTAATATTTCCCGTTTTGATCCGGAGGGATGGCTTTTGTGGCAAAGAAGCACTGATGCTTGCCAACGTAGGTTTTTGGGTTTATCTGAGGGTTTTACGCACATCAGGTCAGATCCCAGGTTTGACACAGATCACACTGTCACCACTTATTCAGTAGGTAAATTGTGTCAGAACTGGTTACAACATTCCACTTTGGCTGCTGTTAAACTGCATCTGTCCCAGTTGAATGAGAATATAGAGCTAAATGATTTTATAAAAGGCCCGACTAGGGGTAGATCTAAACGCTTTATTTATGCTGTATACAATGAAATTTGGAAATTTTCACAAGTTGAGGCAGCTAAACGCCTGAGAGCAAATTTGGAAAAGGTGCTTGCAGTGGTCGATAACAGTATTAACATGCTTTCTTCCAGAATTTACATATTGGATAATATTGTTTCTTCTGTTGTTGATATTGTACATGATGAAGTGTCCACGTTATACCATGGTCAAAATCAATTGCGTTCTGTAATGCAGTTTGCCTGGACTCTACAGACAATTAAGGCTGGTCGAGTTCCCTGGACCTCATTGAACGTTTCATCCCTTTTCGCCCCTTTTAATCTAACTGAAAAACAGCGCATGCTTTCAATGCGTGATGCATCATTTTCTATGTTACATATTGAGAAGCTAGAATCCTTGCCTTTTTCTGTTGCTGAAACCACTACTGCCACGTGGCTTATTCATGGTTTAATTACATTACCATTTCCTTTATATAAATTTACTAACTGTATGCGGTATATTGCTATAGGACGATATGAACCACTAGGCAATGCATTCCTACATGAGGCATGGTCATTACCATACACATACAGATGTCTGAAGGATGGGAAAGAAGTGAATCTTAATGGTGAGGAATGCACACAGTCACCTGACCATTCATTAATATGCAGACACATTCAGTTACACGGTTCTTGTAATCAGGACCGCCCAAATTTAGCATGTGTTTTAAAAGGCACGCCAGTTCCAGCAGTGGTTCCCACATTTACATTATTAGCTAATGGTAGTTATTTGCTTTTAAACAACGAATTATGTTGTGGTTTATTAATTGGTGTGGCATATGTGGTAACTGTATCAGAGCGTGTAGTGTGCTGCAAGAATGTTCTATACCCACCCACGCATGGTTCTTCAGATGTCTCCATCTGGCCACGGATTCCAACCTTGGAAGCAAAATTCAATGGTTTAGGCAGAATAAGGGCCCTTTTGTCTCAAAAACAAGTGACCCTGAGTTCGGCCCGGGAAACTTATGTCCTTCACATAGCCAACACCCGCACAGAGGTGCAGGCGCTTTTAAATACTGATTTGCCGTTTCATTTCTGCGAGCTGGTACACCAGATATTTAATGCTTCTTCAACGACTGGGCTGGCACATTTTTTCAAGTTAGTCAGCAGTGGCCTCGTGACTACGTTTGAAAAGGTTTTTGGTATCATTCCCACGTTTTTCCACACTATTTTTTCGAGTCTGTTTGGTGGACTACCTGTGTTACTGGCTATAGCAGCAGGTATTCTGTTGGTGTTTTTCTTCATAAAACATGGATGCCCATCCTGCGCAAGACGCCGTTCAACGCCTCCTGACACTGTGCCGTAATCGGATGCTCAATTACTATGGAACATTGCCGCTTGCAGCGTTAAGCACGGCCTATAGATTGTCATTTCGGTTCACCGACTTCACGTGTGTCCGACCTGTGTTTCACTGCCTGAGCTGCGAGTTCGATTGGGCCATTGATTTGTGCCTATGCTTGAGGACTGCTCCTGACGTCGATTTTGATCAGCTAATGCGTCCCGTGGTGGCTCACGAGCTGATCTGTTCTGGCGAGAGAGTTATGGCCTTGGCAGCGATAAATGGAGTTCTGGGCCAATGGGAGATTTCTGCAGCGGCGGATGCCTTTCTGACACACAGCGATCTGGTGAACCCACCGAGTTGTCCTCTGACGTTACAGGAGGATCCGATGCTGGAGGAGCACGTATGTTCTTTCCCATTGCTAAATTGGATTGCTGAACTATTTTCGGATGATGGCAGTGATTTCATGCTGGAGGCTGTGGCAACTTTCTTTGCATATACTTTCCAATCGTGAGATGCCTGGGAGGAATGCTTTGTTGTGAAATATGAGTTTCCCCTCGCTGGATTGGAGGGATGGACTATGTTCAGCTGATGGAGAGTACAATCATGTGATGTCGCTGGGGATAACGTCAATGTGGCACATGACTTTGGAAATCGGATACGTGCCTTGTTTTTTCTCTTCCAAACATTTGAATTGATGAAACCTGGTCCTACGTTTCATATTTTTGAGACCTGGTGGATGACTTTTGGTTCAAAAGTTTTGTTTTTATTATTAGATTTGAGGCCACTGTAGGCATTCATACATATTCATTCATACATATTTTTAGCTTATTTTAGCTCAAGATTATTGAACTTTGCTTTCAATTGTTGTGTCTGATTTAGTATTGCCTTTTCCCTTATGTTTGACGGTGCTCGGACCAATGGGGGGGTGTCATATGGATACTTCATTACATATATTGCGTTAAGTTAGCATGAGTGTATTACATGTTTAAACAGCCGGTTTGCCTTCGGCTTCAGTTTTGCACACGACACATACTTGTTGTTGTAGCTTTCACCCTAGAAGCGGTGAGGTGGTTTATTTGAGAATAATATGTTATTTCTATGATATCAGCTTTGCCTGGTACACTTGGTACAACTGTCTGCACACTGAGAGCTGCACACTCTAAGATTAACCTAACACAAGGTTGCTGAGAGGCCTGATCCTCGCACCACATTAGACATAACACAAATAATGTTGATGCCAACATTTTGGGCTCTACGCGGGTTTAAGATAGAGTTACATGGAATGAACGTAGACACTTGGTGCTGCGCATGGAGAGAGCTGGTAGCTGTTGATGTGAACTGCTCCTACTGACATTGAGAGGTATGGGGCCGCCCTGCTAAAGCCCGAATGAGACCTTCTTAGATATAAAATAATATACTAGATAGGGTGCGCGAAATATAGGTGATATCGATTTCTATAGGTTTTGCATTATAACATGCTAGCACCTTTTGCTTACTATGGATTAGTGACTATGCTGCTGACTCTGATTTTTATAATCTGCATTTTGGTATTATACAAGATACTGCGTTTGAGAACTTTGCATTGAATAATAAATATTTCAAACTTGCACTTGTGTTCTTTGACTCCCAGTTTTGGTTTGAAATGATTATATAACGAAAGAGTGTTCATGTGTTCCACGATTCCTGAGGTATTCTAAAGATCATGTTCTGGTTTGTCTAAGACATGGTTCATTCCATAATGATCCATGAGACACTGTAGCTAGCTAGGTAAGGAGATTTCTGACACTGAGATGAGTTTTGGATCATCCTAACTCACTGAGGTTCTAGATCTCTATGCACAGTTCTGTGGGAGAACGGAAACCCTGCTACAACCAGACCACATCACTTTACAGCAATGACCTCACGGTTTAGGCTCTCTGTTTCGTCACCATATCATATCAGCACCATGTTACTCTGAGCAACACCGCACTTTCAGACCGGTAAGAGTTACTACTTTCGTTGCACTCCCCCACAGAGGTTACAGTGCTCCTACCCTCCTTTCCAACTTTTTCTGTCCTTTCTTCCCCTTTCTCGCTTCAACGGAATCACACAATGGCAGCCAACACTACCTAGTTGCAACCGCTCGCAGTGCTTACAGCCAATAAGCAGCAAGCTCATGCTCGTAACGCCTCAGCCAATTAGATAGCAGAATTCCCAAATATTGATATCTGTAAATTTCGATATTTCCTATGGAAATAAAAATGGAGTAAACATGTTTTGTGAACCCCCTTTTATCTCGCCCCCCCTTGACGAATCACCCCCAAACTTTCAACATAGGAGCTGATATGAACAAACAATTAGTTTTGAAAATGTCATGAAGATTCATCAAACAACGCCAAAGTTTCAAGTGAAACAAAAAATGCTCTTCCTATGGAAACTCGGTCCTAACTATAACTACCTACTGGTGACCACCAGTAGGTAATATATATATATATATTCACTGAAAATACAAAAGGTTACAGGGATGTTATACTTAGGCGCAGATTTCACTCATACAAAATCACTAAAAATCTGCAGTTCGAGCTAGCTGAGCTAACTTTAACTTCCGCCCCAAAATGCACTGCTTAAGACCTCACATCATGTCCCAGGAGGCCTGTTTCTGGTCCGGGATAGACCTGGCCTGGCAGTTCAGGCTGGACTGTTCCCATGATGAGCAGGGTCAAGACTGATTTGCATATGGCTGGGTTCAAACTGGGGTGGCTTAGAGAGAAGAACGATGATGGATTCAACCCAGATCTGTGACTGGGGTTGAGTGTCCAAAAAGTTCAGCACTCAGTCCATCATATTATTGTGCTTAGTAAACCTTGCCTAAGTGGCAAGGTTTTGCTCAGACATAAGTCCATTCCTGACTTTGACACTGGATTCAAGCTAGACTGGCTGATGACGGGTGATATCCTGAAATACGTCCCAGGATGCTTGTTTCGGGTCCAGGGAGGACCAGACCTGGCAGTTCGGGCTAGACTGTTCCCATGAGGCGCAGGGTCAAGACTGATTTACATATGGCTGGGTACAAACTGGAGTGGCTTAGTGAGCAGATCAACAATGTTGGATTCAGCCCAGATCTGTGACTGGAGGTCAGTGTCTGAAAAGTTTCATCACTCCGTCCATCATCTTATTGTGTTCACTATTTTCACCCTAAGTTGCCAGTGTCTGCCCAGACATGAATCCCTTGCTTACTTTGCCACTAGATTCAAGCTAGCTTGGCTGATGTGGGGTGATGTGGGGTGATAACCCGAAAACCGGTCCCAGGAGGCTTGTTTCTTGTCCAGGGAGGACCTATCTTGGCAGATCGGACTAGACTGTTCCCATGAGAAGTAGGGTCAAGACTGATTTGCATATGGCAGGGTCCAAACTGGGATGGCTTAGTAAACAGAAGAATGATGGTGGATTAAACTCAGATCTGTGACTAGGGGTGAGTGTCTGAAAAGTTTCAGCACTCCATCCATCATCTTATTGTGTTTGTTATGTTTGCACTAAGTAGCCAGGGAATGACCAGACGTGGTTCTCTTGCTCACTTTGCCACTGGATTCAAGCTAGCCTGGCTGATGGGGGGTTGATACCCCAAAACCGGTCCCAGGATGCTTGTTTCCAGTCCAGGAAGGACTTGGCCTGGCAGATCAGACTGGACTGTTCCCATGAGTGGCAGAGTCCAGACTGATTTGCATATGACGGGGTCCAACCTGGGGTGGATTTGTGAGCAGAAGAAAGTTGATGGATTCAACCCAGATCTGTGACTGGAGTGAGTGTCTGAAAAGTTTCAGCACTTCATCCAGCATCTTTTTGTGTTTGCTGTGTTTGCCCCAGGTGGCCTGGGCATACCCAGACGTTGGGTTCTTGCTCACTTTGCCACTGGATTCAAGCTAGTCTGGCGGATGAGGGGTGAAACTCCAATTCAGGTCCCAGGATGCTTGTTTCTAGTCCAGGGAGGTCCATGCCTGGCAGTTGGGGCTGGACTGTTCCCATTAGGAGCATGATCAAGACTGATTTGCATATGGCTGGCTCCAAACTGGGGTGGTTTAGTGAGTAGAAGAACGATTCAACACAGATATGTGACTGGGGGTCAGTGTCTGAAAAGTTTTAGCACTCCTTCCATCATCTTATTGTGTTTGCTATGTTCATGCTAAGGGGCCAGATTATGCCCAGACATAGTCCCTTGCTTACTTTGCCACTGGATTCAAGCTACCCTGGCTGATGAGGGGTGATATCCCGAAACCGGTCCCAGGAGGATTTGTTCTCATTCAATGCGGACCAGGCCTGGCTGTTCCGACTGGACTGTTCCCTTGAGGAGCAGGGTCAAGACTGATTTGCATATGGCTGGCTCCAAACTGGGGTGGCTTAGTGAGCAGAAGAATGATAAAGGATGAAACTCAGATCTGTGACTCAGTTTGAGTGTCTGAAAAGTTTAAGCACTCCATCCATTATCTTATTGTGCTTGTTATTTTTGCCCTACCCATCAATTTCCACCAAACAGCTCGGTTTGATCCCTGACTCTTCACACCGGTAGGCGTGAGTTCTTTGCTTCCCACTTCCGGTATAGTATAAATGCACGGTAGCGGTCAGTACTTCACTTCCCACTCCCTGTATGGTATAAACGCCTACTAACACTACTTGCACATGTATACTAGGACGCCTAGAGCCCATCCCTTTACAGAAATTACATTGGTTTCCTCCCCAAGTCTTCACACCGGTAGGCGTGAGTACTTTGCTTCCGGTATATTATAAAACACAGAGTTGCGGTCAGTAGTTCGCTTCCCACTCCCTGTATGGTATAAACGTCTACTAACACTACTTGCAGACGTATACTACAGCGCCCAGAGCCCATCCCTTTACAGCAATTACCTCGGTTTCATCCCCAAGTCTTCACACCGGTGGGCGTGAGTACATTGCTTCAAGCTTCCGGTATACTATAAACACACAGTAGCGGTCAGTAGTTAGCTTCCCACTTCCTGTATGGTATAAACGCCTACTAACACTACTTGCACACATATGCTTCAAACACCAGACCACATCACTTTACAGCAATGACCTCACGGTTTAGGCTCTCTGTTTCGTCACCATATCATATCAGCACCATGTTACTCTGAGCAACACCGCACTTTCAGACCGGTAAGAGTTACTACTTTCGTTGCACTCCCCCACAGAGGTTACAGTGCTCCTACCCTCCTTTCCAACTTTTTCTGTCCTTTCTTCCCCTTTCTCGCTTCAACGGAATCACACAATGGCAGCCAACACTACCTAGTTGCAACCGCTCGCAGTGCTTACAGCCAATAAGCAGCAAGCTCATGCTCGTAACGCCTCAGCCAATTAGATAGCAGAATTCCCAAATATTGATATCTGTAAATTTCGATATTTCCTATGGAAATAAAAATGGAGTAAACATGTTTTGTGAACCCCCTTTTATCTCGCCCCCCCCTTGACGAATCACCCCCAAACTTTCAACATAGGAGCTGATATGAACAAACAATTAGTTTTGAAAATGTCATGAAGATTCATCAAACAACGCCAAAGTTTCAAGTGAAACAAAAAATGCTCTTCCTATGGAAACTCGGTCCTAACTATAACTACCTACTGGTGACCACCAGTAGGTAATATATATATATATATTCACTGAAAATACAAAAGGTTACAGGGATGTTATACTTAGGCGCAGATTTCACTCATACAAAATCACTAAAAATCTGCAGTTCGAGCTAGCTGAGCTAACTTTAACTTCCGCCCCAAAATGCACTGCTTAAGACCTCACATCATGTCCCAGGAGGCTTGTTTCTGGTCCGGGATAGACCTGGCCTGGCAGTTCAGGCTGGACTGTTCCCATGATGAGCAGGGTCAAGACTGATTTGCATATGGCTGGGTTCAAACTGGGGTGGCTTAGAGAGAAGAACGATGATGGATTCAACCCAGATCTGTGACTGGGGTTGAGTGTCCAAAAAGTTCAGCACTCAGTCCATCATATTATTGTGCTTAGTAAACCTTGCCTAAGTGGCAAGGTTTTGCTCAGACATAAGTCCATTCCTGACTTTGACACTGGATTCAAGCTAGACTGGCTGATGACGGGTGATATCCTGAAATACGTCCCAGGATGCTTGTTTCGGGTCCAGGGAGGACCAGACCTGGCAGTTCGGGCTAGACTGTTCCCATGAGGCGCAGGGTCAAGACTGATTTACATATGGCTGGGTACAAACTGGAGTGGCTTAGTGAGCAGATCAACAATGTTGGATTCAGCCCAGATCTGTGACTGGAGGTCAGTGTCTGAAAAGTTTCATCACTCCGTCCATCATCTTATTGTGTTCACTATTTTCACCCTAAGTTGCCAGTGTCTGCCCAGACATGAATCCCTTGCTTACTTTGCCACTAGATTCAAGCTAGCTTGGCTGATGTGGGGTGATGTGGGGTGATAACCCGAAAACCGGTCCCAGGAGGCTTGTTTCTTGTCCAGGGAGGACCTATCTTGGCAGATCGGACTAGACTGTTCCCATGAGAAGTAGGGTCAAGACTGATTTGCATATGGCAGGGTCCAAACTGGGATGGCTTAGTAAACAGAAGAATGATGGTGGATTAAACTCAGATCTGTGACTAGGGGTGAGTGTCTGAAAAGTTTCAGCACTCCATCCATCATCTTATTGTGTTTGTTATGTTTGCACTAAGTGGCCAGGTAATGACCAGACGTGGTTCTCTTGCTCACTTTGCCACTGGATTCAAGCTAGCCTGGCTGATGGGGGGTTGATACCCCAAAACCGGTCCCAGGATGCTTGTTTCCAGTCCAGGAAGGACTTGGCCTGGCAGATCAGACTGGACTGTTCCCATGAGTGGCAGAGTCCAGACTGATTTGCATATGACGGGGTCCAACCTGGGGTGGATTTGTGAGCAGAAGAAAGTTGATGGATTCAACCCAGATCTGTGACTGGAGTGAGTGTCTGAAAAGTTTCAGCACTTCATCCATCATCTTTTTGTGTTTGCTGTGTTTGCCCCAGGTGGCCTGGGCATACCCAGACGTTGGGTTCTTGCTCACTTTGCCACTGGATTCAAGCTAGTCTGGCGGATGAGGGGTGATACTCCAATTCAGGTCCCAGGATGCTTGTTTCTAGTCCAGGGAGGTCCATGCCTGGCAGTTGGGGCTGGACTTTTCCCATTAGGAGCATGATCAAGACTGATTTGCATATGGCTGGCTCCAAACTGGGGTGGTTTAGTGAGTAGAAGAACGATTCAACACAGATATGTGACTGGGGGTCAGTGTCTGAAAAGTTTTAGCACTCCTTCCATCATCTTATTGTGTTTGCTATGTTCATGCTAAGGGGCCAGATTATGCCCAGACATAGTCCCTTGCTTACTTTGCCACTGGATTCAAGCTACCCTGGCTGATGAGGGGTGATATCCCGAAACCGGACCCAGGAGGATTTGTTCTCATTCAATGCGGACCAGGCCTGGCTGTTCCGACTGGACTGTTCCCTTGAGGAGCAGGGTCAAGACTGATTTGCATATGGCTGGCTCCAAACTGGGGTGGCTTAGTGAGCAGAAGAATGATAAAGGATGAAACTCAGATCTGTGACTCAGTTTGAGTGTCTGAAAAGTTTAAGCACTCCATCCATTATCTTATTGTGCTTGTTATTTTTGCCCTACGTGGCCAGGGTATGCCCAGACGTGGTTCCCTAGCTCACTTTGACACTGGAATCAAACTAGCCTGGCTGATGAGGGGTGATACCCCAAAACTAGTCACAGAATACACGTTTCTGGTCAAGGAGGAACTTGGCCTGGCAGTTCAGACTGGACGGTTCCCGTGTGGAGCAGGGTCAAGACTGATTTGCATATGGCTGGCTCCAAACTGGGGTGGCTTAGTGAGCAGAAGAATGATAATGGATGAAACTCAGATCTGTGACTCAGTTTGAGTGTCTGAAAAGTTTGAGCACTCCATCCATCATCTTATTGTGTTTGTTATTTTTGCCCTAAGTGGCCAGGGTATGCCTTGACATGGTTCCCTAGCTCACTTTGACACTGGAATCAAGCTAGCCTGGCTGATGAGGGGTGATACCCCAAAATTGGTCCCAGAATGCTTGTTTCTGGTCAAGGAGGTACTTGGCCTGGCAGTTTGGGCTGGACTGTTCCCTTGAGTAGCAGGGTCAAAACTGATTTGTATATGGTTGGGTCCAAATTGGGGTGGCTTAATGAGCAGAAGGACAATGATGGATTCATCCCAGATCTGTGTCCAGGAGCGAGTGTCTGAAAGGTTCCAGCACTCCTTCCATCATCTTATTGTGTTTGCTATGTTTGCCCTAAGTGGCCAGGGTGTGCCCACTTTGCCACTGGATTCAAGCTTGCCTGGCGGATGAGAGGTGATACCAAGAAACTAGTCCTCAGATGCTTGTTTCTGGTCAGGGACCTAGCGGTCCAGGCTGGACATTTTCCATGAAGGGTAGGGTCAATAATTATTTGAATATGGCTTTGTCCAAACTGAAGTGACTTAATGAGCAGAAGAACGATGATGGATTCAACCCAGATCTGTGACTGGTGTGTGTCTGAAAGGTTTCAGCACTCCATCTATCATCTGGTTATGTTTGCAATGACCTCAGATATTATATCACTGATGGCATGGTCAGTGACACCACTGATGACATCACTTATGACATCATCCAGTGACTGTGAGTGTTTTCTAACAGATTATAAGTATTAAACATATATATCAAGGTATTACAAGAGTTAAGATAGTATAGTTCATGTACTACTAATTAGTGATGTTATTTCTAACATATATTATGTGAGTGGATGTGTGACTTTGTGCATCTGTATGTGAGTGGGTGTCTGAGTGCCTGTAGGGGTGTGTGAGTGGCTGCATGTGTGTATAAGTAGGTGTGTTGTTTGTAGCTGTGTGGGTGGTGAGAAGCTGTGTGAGTGGCTATTGGTGAGTGAGTGGATTTGTCAGTTGCTGTATGGGTAGGTAAGAGGTAAGAAGGAGTATAAATAACTGTAGATATATATATATATATATATACATATATATATATATATATATATTCACTGAAGAAAACATAGGTTTCACATTTGTAATAGTTAGGAATTAGCATTTAAAAAAACTTTGAAATTCATTGAAAAAACCATAGGTTTCACACCACCTATAGTTAGCTGAACATTTTACTCATACAAAACCATTGAAATTCCCATGTTATAGGTAGTTGGACTCACTATACCTCGCGCGCCCGCAATCCACTGCTGATGATGTCACATATTACATCATTCATGACATGGTCAGTGACATCACTGATGACATCTCAAATGGCATCACTGATGACATCACTGATGACATCATCCAGTGTCTGTGTGTTTCTGTAAAGTTCTATACATCATTTGTGTGTTACTGTAAAGTTTAAATATGTTTTACATATTCAAGAATGAGTGGGTGTATAAGTGTCTGGATGAAGGATTTAGTTGGTGCGTGACTGACTGTATAAGTGAGTGATTAAATGTGTCTTACTGAATGCATGGGTTAGTGACTAAACTGTCTGTATGTGTGCATCATTATGTCTGTTGTTGTGTAAGGTGCTGCATGTGTTGATTAGTAGCTATGTCAGTGGCTATATGGGTTATTGATTGGTTGCCCAAGTATTTGTATGTGAGGGTGAGTGTGTGTGGGAGTGGCTGGGAGGTATTTGACTCTGTGCATAGTTGTGTGAGCAGTTGATTCACTTGGTGTATGGGTTCAAGAGTGCATGTGGAAACAGCTGTATGGGCGGTTGACTGTGTGCATGGATGTGTTGGTGAATGAATGGATATCTCAGTGCTACATGTCCAAGTAAGTACATATGTAAAACACAGTGCATGTGAGAGTTGGCATATATCAATGACTATACATGAGAGTCTGTGATTGCGTAAGTGACTGTATGGATCAATGTGTACTTGTATCAGTGATTGTAAAAGAGAGTAAGTATGTGTTAGTATATGTTTGAATAAGTAAGGTTATGTGTGTATAACTGTATAGATGAGGAAATGGGAGTGTGATTGATTCTTTGCATGACTGACTAGGTTTGTGAGTAACTCCATGGATGAGTGACAGTGTGTCAGTGTCTGTATAGGTGTATGAGTGCATATGATTGTGTTGTATTGATGAGTGACTGTATGTATGAGTGATTGTATGGGTGAATGAGTGGATGTGTGTGTAGACTTAGGAATCAGTGAGTGTGTATGTAGTAACTAGTATTGGTGTGTCAATGGTTTCAGGAATCGTAGTCTGTATTCAACACTGGATGTATCAAAGGTTAGATTAGAGTGTGAGGAGGTGCATTATATTATCACATGGATGATGTCATCAGTGATGTCATTTGAGATGTCATCAGTGATGTCACTGACCACGTCATGAATGATGTAATATGTGACATCATCAGCAGTGGATTGCAGGCGCGCGAGTTATAGTGAGTCCAACTAACTATAACGTGGGAATTTCAATGGTTTTGTATGAGTAAAATGTTCAGCTAACTATAACTGGTGTGAAACCTATGTTTTTTTCAGTGAATTTCAAAGGTTTTTTAAATGCTAATTCCTAACTTTAACAAATGTGAAACTTATGGTTTTTTCAGTGAATTTCAAAGGTTTTTTAAATGCTAATTCCTAACTATAACAATTGTGAAACCTATGTTTTTTTCAGTGAATTTCAAAGGTTTTTTAAAGCTAATTCCTTTGTATGTCAAGTTTGTAACCTACGATTTTTAAATTGATTTTTTTATTAGCTGTTTTTTTTAACTATTAATTATTAAAAAAAAATTCTCCCCCAAAATTTTTTCCAATGTATTTTTCATGTAGTTTTTTTTTAATCATTTTGTCTTGGAGCGCTCAGGGTGTGCGCACCGGTAAGCTAACCCGAGAGCGCAGCAAGAGCGCTATTTCCACAACCTTGATTTACCAAATGTGGACATTGTGTGGATTGGACAAAGAGGATTGAGAAGTCACCAATTGATACCATTGGTAAAATCCTTTATGCATCTTCCACACCCTGACCTCATAATTGTGCACTGTGGTGGCAATGACGTGGGCACTTTGACTGGGGTAGATCTGGAAATGCTTTTAAAGGACATCTTTGGGCAATTGATGTCACTTTTCCCAAAAACGGCCTTGGTATTTTCTAATATATGCCAAAGGCAAAAATGGAACTGGTCCAACCAATTTTGTCCACAGATTGAGAAAGCAAGGAAACATGTGAGTAAATCTGTTTCTGCTTTCCTCAGAGACTATGGTATGGGTTCCATATACCACAACAACTTGCGTTACAACATGAAAGGCATCTATAGGAGAGATGGTGTACATTTTACAGATGAAGGGAATAGAGTCTTCCTCTTGAATTTGAGACTTTGCATTGGTACCTACTTGCAGGTACAAAAAACACCCACATAACACAACAGCTCTTTTCAGAGCTAACATACCTCTAAGCACTCTAAATTATTTTTTTACTCTATTTTTTTTAACACTGTTTTTCCCCGTGGTGCGCTCAGGGTGCGCGTACCGGAGAGCGCACCTGAGAATGCACCCAGCGCTTACCCCGCGAAAATTTTTAAAAAAATAGTTTTTTTCCCCTTTAGGGTTCTTCTAGGCCCTCCTCAGAAAACCTAGAGGGTCAGGGGGTGTCTACCCTGCCCCCTTTTAATCATTTCCCCCTTTTTATTTTCACCTCAGGTGTCTCGATTTTACAGAGACACAAGATGGCGGACTCTCTGGACTGTTTAGAATGTTGACGGACATCCGACAGCCAATCACCTTTCCGCTCGTGCACTCCCGTAGCGCGCTGGGTGCGCTCCCTGGTACGCGTCCCGGTGAGCGCTCGGAGCGCGCCTCTAGATATATATATATATGTGTTTTTGAAGTTAATTTTCGTAAAAACCACTGGCGCAATTTTAAACAAATATGGAAAAGGCCCTACTACGTACCAGTCCCTACCATTTTGCCAAGTTTGGTGTAATTCCATTCAGCAGTACGGGCTGTAGCCCTGTCTAAATGTCCTATGGAAAACTGCATGGGGAAAATACATTTGAAACTATTGAAAATTAGAACCAATCAAAACGTTACTTACGTTTTGAATTTGTATGTGATGAAGTATGATAGGTTATATATATATATCTCAAATGAGAGGAAAACAGGCCATTTTGTGATACTCCTGTCTGAGGTACTTTTGAGAAGAATTTTGGGTGCTCAATTTCTGGACTTGGAATTACACAGTTTTAACTCTTCTCCTACTTACAAAAAGGTGAGTTGTTAATTTGTAAGAGGAACTATGTTGTACACTTTAAGATAATTTGGAAAAGGTTTTCAATTAGCTATTTACAGTCATTCTCTTATAATTATGGATTAAGAAAGACTTAATCACATGCAGTGCTTTATATTTCTAGTTCCTGCCTCATACTATACACTACCAATTAATTTTAAAAGAACTAAATACTTGATTAAGCTACTTTTATATTATGTATTTATAAAAACGATAAATGAAAGTGATTACTTTTTTCTGCAATTTACAGCAAGAAATTTGAAATTAAAATGGAGGGGAGCAAGAAAATTTCTTTTGAAATTACAACAACATATCTTGAAAATGAAAATGTCATTGATATTGAAAGCACCATTTCATCACAAAGAGGAGATGACTTAAAAGATTTGTTTGATCAATCTCTAGACGAAGAATTAATTGAATGTTTGGATGAAATAGAATTCCAACAAACATCAATGAACACTTTTCATGAGGACATTAATTATATGATTGTAGATGAAATACCAGATGAGGACATGCTACAAGTTCTAATAAATTATGAAAAATCTGAACAATAAATTATTAATTACAAATTAAAAAATTGTTGACATAATATTCATTTTTATTTCTAATTTATGAGGTAAAAGCGAAGTGATTGTAGTATAATGTAATACTTATAGTATAGAGTGCAACATTTGTATGTTACATAGTACGTTTACTCATATTTACTTCCCTTCTCCCACTGTATTTTTACCAATGTATATTTGACATCTCTTCTTCATCTCCTGCCTCCTTTCTCTCACTGTCTGTCTCTGATGCACCCTATCGCCGCCATTTTGTGTAGTTTCAGAAGAGAGTGAAATGTAATACTTCAAAACTTGAAAAGGGAGCAGGGTAGAGTGCCCCTCACCCCCTAGACCTTCTCAGGAGGTCCCAAAAGGATCTGTTTCTGCTTTCCTGAGAGACTATGGTATGAGTTCAATATACCACAATAACTTGCATTACAACATGCAAGATATCTACAGAGGAGACAATGTACATTTCTCAGATGAGGAGAACAGAGTTTTTCTCTTGAATTTTAGACTCTGCATCGGTACCTACTTGTAGGTAATTAAATCACCCACATAACACAACAGCTCTTTCTCGAGCTACCCTACCTCTAAGCAATCCAAATTCTTATTTAAAACTATTTTCTTTCACTGTTTTACCCTGTGGTGCGCTCAGGGTGCGCGTACCGGAGAGCGTATATGGGAATGCACCCAGGACTTACCCCGCGAAAATTGCAACAAAAAAAAAGTTTTTTTGCCCTCCAGGGTCCTTCTAGGCCAACCTCAAAAAACCTAGGGGGTCAGGGGGTGTGTATCCTGCCCCCTTTACACATTTCCCCCTTTTTATTTTCACCTCTTGTGTCTCGATTCCACCGAGACACAAGATGGTGGACTCTCCGGACTGTTTAGAATGTTAACAGACATCCGACAGCCAATCAGCTTTCCACTCGCGGAGAAGTGTGGCTCAATGGTTAGAGCAGGCAGACCTTGATGCAGAGCTCTGGCCAGGGACCAGGGTTCGATTCCTACTCCGGCAGTTCTTGGGCTCATTAATTCCCCTGACCAGATATTCTCGCCTCAGTGCCTATTCTGATCATGGGTCCCACGCTCCAACTCTGGGCAACAGCTTGCTTAGTCTCCACAACAGCCCCCACAACGCGAGGGATGCCTGGTCTGCACCATGGGGTATCCAGGAGCCGACACTTCACAGGGAAAACCAGGAAGGGTTCCCTTGCGGTATTCGTACAAGCGCCGGGAAACCCACTGCGGGTAGCTGTGCGCTATACAAGTACAAAAACATTTACATTTACATTTACTCGCGCACTCCCGTAGCACGCCGAGTGCACTCCCCGGGACGCGTATCGGAGAGCGCTCGGAGCGCGCCTATAGATATATATGTGTTTTTGAAGTTATTTTTCGTAAAAACCACTGGAGCAAATTTCACCAAATATAGCAATGGCACATCTGCGTACCAGTCCCTACAATTTTGCAAAGTTTGGCGTAATTCCGGTCAGGGTCAACCCCCCTTTTTTCTCAGCCCCCACTTGACGAATCCCCCCAAAACTTCCAGGAAAAGAGCGGAGCGGCGCTGGCCAAAATGTTGGAAAATTACACGCAAATTCCTCAACCGGCGCCAAAGTTATTCCCAATAGAATGTTGCGGATTTCCTATGGTAGCTAGGTCCTAACTATAACTACCTACTGGCGCCCGCCAGTAGGTAATATATATATATATATATATATATATATATATATATATATATATATATATATATATATATATATATATATATATATATATATATATATATATATATATCTTTAAATGCTTGCAACCTCTGTAGAGAAATGCCCTGAAATGCACACCACTTCCCAAGGGTGAACAGAAGAACGGCAGAACAAAATCCTTAATGACGAGGTGCTTTATTTGAATTTCTGTAAGCAACCACATGTCATGGAGCCACAACAAGCAAAGTGCAGAGGTTCATAGCATCCAAAACTGACCTACGTGCTTCGGCCAGAGCCTTTTACTGGGACATAGAGTGAAACATAGAGTGTCAATTTAAAGGGGAATCACTACCCTTTCCCCACCACCAATTAAAAGGGTACACACAACCAAAGTCACTTTAACTTCTTCATTTTGATTGTGAAAAGACCAATCTAATTGCAACATTGCAAATAGGAAAATAATGCTCAAATAATCCTTGTACACACAATTTCAGGGACATTTTGACAAAAAAAAAACAGATTTTCAAAATACATCTGGCATGTAAATTGTGCAAAAAATATCTGGCATGTTGATTGAGCAAAAAACATGTAACACTATACAGACCCATTCATTGAGGACCAATTACATATACACTCCCTATGGTCTTAACATTGGATAATTAACCACAGAAATTTAGGGGGAGTCTATTTTCGCTCCTCCATGTCAATATGAGGGTGCCAGGAACAAGAGACCCAAGCACACCTCCAACATGTGCCAGAACAAACCAGTAGTGAAACACACCAATATTCCATACATGGGACACCACGAGCAAGAATACAATTAACTGCGTCAGGTACTGAAATGGACCAATGTTCAAACCATGTTATAAACAAAAAGGTGTAAAGAAAACAGAGGGGAAAAAGCCTACAGATTACACCGATATTTAAGATCCAATGGTGAATACTAAGATGCACCTTAAAAAGGTATTATAAATAAATTATCTAAAATACAGCCAGTTAGATTTATTTAACAGTAGTTAAAGTGCATTGTACACATTTCTGTAAAGTACAAAAATCCCATAGAAAAAATCCTCTCAATAATATTCTCCAAAGTTGCATATATGCAATAAAAGTGCTGAGTGAAATTGTCATCCTAAATCGAGATAAAAGTGGCTCATACTGAAGTAAGCATTTTGATTAAGGTACATTATTAAACAACCTTGCTGCAAACTTCAGCACTGGGTTGATTCTATATCATCCTCCTCTCCAAGATTACACATACTTCAATAAAGTGCCCAGTGCAGTAAAAAACCTATTCAGGAAAAAGTGGCGTTTGCATATGCTGAAACACATTAAATATATAATTCATATTGAACCCACAATCAATTGAAAACCAGGTCAAAGCACAAGTAAAAAATCATTTGTAAAAAATCGCATTCATAGAAAAAATATCACATCCATAGAAAAAAATCAAATTCATAGAAACTGTCTACCTGGGTCAGTTAAGGATTAGAGATAATAGTCATCCTTCCATTCAACCAATTATTAAAGAGTCACTAAGCAGACAAAGGCATTACAGAAAGGTATAAAGTTTAACATCAGTATTCAGGCCCCATGGATTTTCTCTGCCCCGAGTCACTATCCATCATTTTTTTCCATTTCAACATCTTTATTCCACATTTGCAGTCATAAAAGCAATGTGCGAAATAATGAATGGGATTAAATATACAAAATCACGAATAATAAAAGACATACATAACTCGTATAATAAAACTACTTCGCATCCCCATAGATAAAAATACATGTAATAAAATCATTAAAAACTCGGTAAGTTAAAAAGATAAAAACATTTAAAATATGTAAAAGTCACAGCATTAAAAAGAAATCATTTTTTTTTGTTTTCACACACTCTGAGAGATTAGGCGAGCCCTCAAAATCCATCCCCAGCCTAGAAATTTTGCCATAGCTAGTACAATAGGTGGTGATGTGTCAGTCTGCAAGATGCGTTCGGCTTCCACTACCCCCCTTTGGCCCAGGAGCCTACAAATTGGTAACAGCCAGGCCTGTTGCGGGGCTACATAAGCATCACAAACAAAGAGTATATGGGCCGTGGACTCGTTGGAGGATCTACACCCCGGGCACCTAGTTGATGATTGGGCTGACCATTTAGTGGTAAACGATCTCACCGGGAGCGTTCCCACCCTGAACTGAAAGTACAATTTACGGACAAGGGGTTTAGTAATAGCATCCCAGTAAGGTTCCAGCCTCGGGCGACTTTATGGTCCAAAAACCCGCTAGTAAGTAAGGGAAGTTGATACTTGTTGTCTCTGGCAACAAAAATCCTCAAAGATTTTTAATGCCTTATGAAGCCCAATAGGGGTCTTGGAAAGGATCAACCTGTCGTCGGCAAACATCAATATTGGTACTTTTTCTCCGGCAAGTGTGGGGGCATCAGTTGGTGTTGCACTCATACATTTAGCTATCCCGTTAATATATAACGAGAATAGCGTAGGGGCCATCACACATCCCTGTCTCACACCGCGTTCAACAGGGAAAAATTCAGTGACTTCCCCCTGCCCCCCTCATCTTATTTGGGCATTATTGTCTTCATGGAGCATTCTGATCAAAGTCAAAAGGTCCAGGGGAAGCCTAAGCTGTTTCAAAACTAGCCATAATTTCCAACGGGGTACTAAATCTAATGCCACCCTAAGATCTACGAAGGCGGCATAAAGGCTACCCTTGCCTATTGTAACAATCTTCCAGTAAGTTAGGGTGAATCTGAATACCTGGTCAATGGTGCTTATGAACGCTCGGAATCCAGCTTGCAATGGAGATAGGACTTCGAACTCCTCTATCCCCCCCTGTAATCTATTTAACACCATTCTACCAATTATTTTCTGGAAGCAGTCAATTAGGATGATAGGCCTATAGTTCCCCAGGCATGCTTTGTCTCCTTTCTTGTAGACAAGGATGATTTCCGCACTTTTCCAAGACGGGGCTCCTTATGCAATCGCATTAGATAGCAAGAGGATATATCGGCACCAGCTAGCTTTATCATGTAGAAAGATGTCGCCAGGGATGCCATCAGACCCTGGGGCTTTCCGCGGAAAAATTGATTTCAGTGCTGTCTCGACTTCACTCTTAGTAAAAGAATACATCACACTTGTGAGATTGATTTCCCCCACTAAAGGGGGTCGAATCATATTGAGGCTTAAAGTGATTTACCCAGGCTGATACGGAGACATGATTTTGGGGGCGCTCAGCTTGGCCCCCGGTAGACCATTTATAGATGTGCCAAAACTGCTTTGGATATTTCGAGACCCATGCGTCCCTCAATTCCTGCCACCTTTTAACATCCCAGGCTTTCTTGGCCTTTACTAGCATGAGCTTATAGAGTGTTCTCGTTTCGCGGACCTTTATTGGGTCACCCCCTCTTATGGCTTTCCAAAGGGCCAGGAGTGCCTCCCGGCATTCACCATTGTACCAGCGCCCCTCTTTCTGGGCAGATACTTTGGGCTTCTTTCCCTGCTTCACAAAGTATGAGCACTAGAGATTAAAAAAGGCAGTGTGAGTGCTCACTATTTTAGCTTGATCTCCTTTCTGGTGTACGAAAGCCTCAAGTTCATTAATAGCGAGATCCAGGCTCCGTGCTATGTTATCTAACAAGTTTGGTGCTTCTTTTACCTGTACCCATTTAAATGTCCTTTGATCATTGGTGGGGACAACCTCGCCTAAGTGATTCCTATCAACTAACTGTGAGTCTGATATATGACAATTCAGAAGCAAAGAACCACAGAGCGGGTTACGATCACTTTCAAGCCTATCAGTGACCTTCATGTTCTCCACCAAATACCACAGGCTCAGGCTTACCAAAACATAGTCGATTCTACTTGCATGATGGCCATTATTAAATGTGTTTGCTCCTTGCCTATCAGATTTAGTGCGCCAATTCAGAGCCCTTAGGCCCAGTTCCATGCAAACATTATTTAATTGGATAGCCACATCTGTCCACTTTCCAATAGGCTGCAACTCAAGCGGTGGAACACCCCATTTACTGTCATCTACCTCAATCCAGTGGCCATCTTCTTCAGTAAGGGGTTCAAACGATATAGTAAAATCCACCATTATTATTACCTTAGAAGCGTCAGGTAGTATGTCAAGGAGCTCTTCAAGAGCCACTAAAACTCTTGATCTTTTTCCCCTTGTGCGCCTGACATAGATGTTGAATAACACTATTGATAAATGGTCCTGGGTGATTAATCTAATCACTTGGATATCCTTATTCTGGGTTGAAAGAACCTGGATATTGACTTTAAGCTCTTGACGAACCCAAATCGTTAGCCCTCCCGAGGGCCTCCCCTTCTCTTTTCTTTCAACTTCTATGGAGAAATTCAAATTCGAATACCCATTACAAACCAGAGGTGTTTCCGCTCAAGTCTCTTGGAAGGCACATATATTATATATCTTTACAAATGTATTCCATTCAGGCGAGCATAGATTTGAGTTAAGGCCTGTAATATTCCAGCTCAGGATGTTACATACTATTGCTAGATTCTCAACTATCTGTGAAGTTCCTGGTTGGTGTGTGCCCCTATTGCTAAGAGATTCTACAGGTACCCCCCTCGGGACATTACTTACAGATAGGGTAGTATCTGGGATCTGGGGCACGGGTTGTTTTATAGTTGGTAGGACAGCTAAACGTATGCCCCCATCAGCTTCTAGTGTCGGAGCCACATTATCGATAGGGGTCGATAGCCTCTCCTTAGATCCCTCCCTAGGGGATGCAATATAATCATCTTTTTGAGCCCCGGGAAGGTTTGTGAGATTTAGTTAATCGTTGATCTCAAGCCAATTCTGAACTGGGGTGGCAGAGTGGGCTAAAGAACGGTGATGGATTAAACCCAGATCTTTTGACTGGGTGTGAGTGTTTGATTGGTTCAGATGCTTCGTCCATCACCACCCCCTTTTGTACCACCCCAAAAAGAACAGCTTGCTCATTGAGTAAGAACGACATATGAGAAAGTCTTGCAGCCAAACAATAAAGCTATGCAAACACCATGAGAAAACATAACATGCATTGACAAAGCCTAAAGGTCGGTAGACATTGAAGACGTATTGGTTTTACCATTGCTTCTATTATCCGTTACTGAGCATTCTCCATTTTCAAAGTACAAAGGTTCCAATTGTTACCGCTAACCTTATCTACAAAATTGACAATGTGCAAGACTGCTGGCACAAGCCAGCTATTGCTGCCCAATGGATGGAATCTGGGTGAACAAAGAACAGTGCACAAACCCAAGTCATACATGTCATAAACCAGTAAACTGCAGATTGTACAGCGTTAACCTAAAGAGGTTACAGTTCAGCTGAACCTATCGACTTTTGTACAGACACATCCTAAAACGTGCATGTTTAAAACTACATTATGTGTTTTCTTGCCAATAATATATAAGTTCTGATTGAAACGGTAGCCCCATTTCTGTCACTGGGGATTGGCCTCATTTTTCAAAACACGTCACCAAATCAGATCATGGACTAATGTTGAAAGGTTATTTGTAACATACCTCTTCATCAACACTTTTAAAATTCGGAAATAGGCGCAGCTTAACTGGTATGATAATTATAGCACAGTGCCTCTGGTTTTTGTGGTCATGTCCATAGCAACCGTTGTCATGATTTGTGTTGTTGCTTGGAGCTTTTTGTAAGAGATACTAGAGTGACAGGGCGGTGCCTCAGTCACTCTTTGTCTGCCTTTTCAGGAGCTAGGGTCTCAGCGCTGAATCAATGTTGCCTCAAAGGAAAACAAAATCTATGAGTCGTTTTGCTCCTTCTCCCCCCAAGGATGATTTGCGAGAAAAAGAAAGACGGTTTGTTTTGGACTGTGTCGCAGTGGAAAGCATCGCCCGGGATTACAGCCAGTCGCTGCCCAAACTTATTTCTGTCATTCCGCCATACAACTCTCAGCGGGACCCCCACACCAGCGCTTATTTCAAATCAAGACCGGTGCCCCCTTTGCTCAGAAAAACCGGGCAAGTAAGTATGGTGCAAGCTGTGCTTGTGTGCTCTGGGCGTTTGTTTAGGGCGACCAAATGGCTTCATGTCACCGGGACAACACTTATCCATTCCTGGACTTTGCATTTACCAAGCAGTGCATGCTTGGAGTTGTAGTCTTTGTTCAGTTTTAATGAGTCCTATGGACAAACACACCTGGTAAAAGTGATAGGTGAAAACAGAGTCAGCCCTTATATGCCCTGTTTAAACACCATATATGCCAACGTTTTGTACCAGGAAAAGTGGGAGATTTTGAAAAAGAAGCAGGGGATTGGATGTTCCTCATTGACTTCTATTGAAGCAGAGGCAATATCAGGCGAGAGACAGCTAAAATAAAAACATTTTTGGTGTAAAAAATCGTAAACCTCCCACCTGAATTGGGTCTATTGGCTTGGAGCCCTCTACTCACCCTAAGTATGTTGCTGTGTGCTTTTGGTGCTGTTTGCGATTTGATGCCCCGAGTCATTGTTTTTTCCTTTGCTTACTGGTACTTGTAGTACAGCTAATTCCATACGACTTTTAGACCTACAAGAAACAATGCGCAGAAAAAGAGAGAAAGTGGGAGGTATTGGGAGAGAATTACTGAAATAAAAAAAAGAAACAATGCGCAGAAAAAAAGGGACTGGATAACCTGCTCCCCAATATAACTAGGACGTTTAAAGTTGTTACATGCCGTGCGATCCAGGCATGCTGGAATAATGTTCTGAGTAGGGGTGCTGCCATCAATGTTACATCACTGAAGGCATAGGCATTGTAAAAATGCCAAGCGTCACACTAACAACAAGTGTAGCAAATGCATTGGGCTGGAGTGTGATAAGGATGTAGTATGTAGCTGAAGGTGCATTTTGAAGCGCATTGTCACAAATATGCTATTAAAGCATGCCGTGGTAGCGTACTGTCCTTTACGGACAGCGTATTTCCATTGAAATAGCAACACAATGTGAACAAATATACAGTTTTACTGAAAAAAGATGCAGCACACAATGATGTGTAGAAATCGGGTTTCATCGAACATTTCATGTGTGCATCACCAAGTGTATTGATTTGATTTGATCATATTAAAATCTTTGTTTCGATCATACTTCAGCATTGCAACAACAAAAAACTTGCTTCATTTGTTCTTTCCTTACTGCTGATATTTATTGAAATATTTATACAGTTCCTATGCAGGCCTTTACATTTTGTTGCGGGTTAGGAAAAATTATATCCTATAGCTTTTCCTGTCACACTCACTGTACCCAGCAGGATTGTGTCATAGTTCACATTTAAAAATCCTCTAACTTTGCAGTCAGAGAAAGATAAGTAAACACCACCCACCTTTTTAAACGAATAAGCAGCAATTTGTCAGAAGCCACAGTCTGAAATTGGACTTCTGGTTTTGAACGCAGAGCAAATGTATCAATATTAAAACAAAATTTAGCACATCTTTATATGGCCGGGATGCCCGTCACCCCCTCCCAACACAATCCCCAAGGATGGGAAGTCGGACGCAGTTTTGAACTTTTGGAAGGCAGGAGGGAGTAACCCTCCCGGCCGTATCTATTAAAATATGAAACAAAATTTAAAACATTAAATAAAAGTTTCATAATCATGTACAATTTTACATTTATTACATTCCGATGAAGACATGTTCTTTGGCTAACCTTAACAAATCTCTAATACAAAGGTTTTCCTAGCCGAGTCTAACATCCTGCAAATGCATACATTCTAAATTAAAATTGTACATCCTAGCATTAAGGGCCAACGGCAAGGTCTTAACCGGTGTCAGATCCCTACTACCAAACTGTCGCCCTCACGGTGTAAATGACGCATGCGCAGAGGACTGTACCCTCATTGCCACCTGCAATTTCCCTTGTCTTGTTGGGGGCCCCCCTTTCCGCTCGACGCCATCTTAAAGGTCGTCCGAGCTCCCGTGTGAGGTATCTGTAGGAAGGACAGCGTGGACTCCCCCCCCATCCCCACACTCTCTATCCGCCGTCGCGGATATCCGGGCCCCGGGAAATTCGTAGGAGGGGGCATATAGCCGCCTCCTCCCCTGGAAGGGGCCTATGGCCGTCTCCCCTTAGGCGACCCATCCTTAGTGGGTTCCGCCTCTCAGTGGGAGGGGCCAATGGCCGCCTCCCCCCCGGGCGCTCCCATCCATAGTGGGTGGCGCCCCCCTCTAGGGACCTTGAAAGTACTGCTCACCGATCATGACCTTACCGCCCGACCAAAAATAAATACGGCAGTTGTTCACCTACTAAGGAAGCAAATATCAGCATGCTAATTGTATCAAACCTGTTTTAGTCCTAAAAAGAAAAAACAGAATCCTACAGGCAGAAGTACATCTTCAAACTAGACATTCCTTACTTTATACGGAGGAAAAAATGTGGCCTATCACAGCAAAACTTTATTGCAAGACAAACATTGCCATAAGGGGCTGGTGGGTGGGTCAAAATTGCTCCTTGTTCCGTCGAGGGCTCACGAGCAACGAGTGGGTGCAGCCTTCAGAGCACAGGAACAAGAGGACGCTTCTCCGGGTTCCCGCTCTATTTATTCTTCTTCGGGAGGGCGTGTACCCTCCTCCGGTACGCCTACTGGACGTGGTCATTGGTGTAGGTGTCTAGGACAACCCCTCTTGGGCGGGAAAAGGCGCGCCCCGGCTACGCCGCTTCGGGCATACCAGCCGAGACATGCCCCCGCCCAAAGTGGTTTCCCGGGAGGATCGAGGCACCCAACCATACGTTCGGGGGGACCGAGTGGTCGCCCCTTTCCATATGGCCGGGATGCCCGTCACCCCCTCCCAACACAATCCCCAAGGATGGGAAGTCGGACGCAGTTTTGAACTTTTGGAAGGCAGGAGGGAGTAACCCTCCCGGCCGTATTTATTAAAATATGAAACAAAATTTAAAACATTAAATAAAAGTTTCATAATCATGTACAATTTTACATTTATTACATTTCGATGAAGACGTGTTCTTTGGCTAACCTTAACAAATCTCTAATACAAAGGTTTTCCTAGCCGAGTCTAACATCCTGCAAATGCAAACATTCTAAATTAAAATTGTACATCCTAGCATTAAGGGCCAACGGCAAGGTCTTAACCGGTGTCAGATCCCTACTACCAAACTGTCGCCCTCACGGTGTGAATGACGCATGCGCAGAGGACTGTACCCTCATTGCCACCTGCAATTTCCCTTGTCTTGTTGGGGGCCCCCCTTTCCGCTCGACGCCATCTTAAAGGTCGTCCGAGCTCCCGTGTGAGGTATCTGTAGGAAGGACAGCGTGCACTCCCCCCCCATCCCCACACTCTCTATCCGCCGTCGCGGATATCCGGGCCCCGGGAAATTCGTAGGAGGGGGCATATAGCCGCCTCCTCCCCTGGAAGGGCCTATGGCCGTCTCCCCTTAGGCGACCCATCCTTAGTGGGTTCCGCCTCTCAGTGGGAGGGGCCAATGGCCGGCTCCCCCCGGGCGCTCCCATCCATAGTGGGTGGCGCCCCCCTCTAGGGACCTTGAAATTACTGCTCACCGATCATGACCTTACCGCCACCGGCCGGATAGTTGACCGGCTATCCGGCCCCCCCACAGACTCCTCCTAAAGGTCATGCTTCCTCAAACCCCTTAGCCATGCTATGAAGTCTCCTATGAGTAGAACATTCCCCTCCCGGGACAAGTGAACCCCATCATTCAGATACATGTGATCACCCCGAATACACCCATGAGGAATACTATGCAACTGAGCAGAGCGAAACAATCTACCAATTTTATTGTTAACCTTTTTTACCGAATGGTTCAGTGCTGACACCGAAAGGCCCCCCCGCCATACTTTCCTGGGAATCATGTGGGACCAGGCAATTGTGCACCCCGGGATTCTTTTTGTCAACCAGCTAACGGCAGACAACACTCGCTCGAACAATACTCGTCTACCCAGAGTCACCAAGTCATTGCCCCCCAGGTGTACTATGACTACAGATGGCGGTGACCTCTGCCGCCCTAAGAGACCCTCAACAAAAGATTCAAATTGGTCAATACAGAGCCCGCCCCTTCCGTGGAAGGCCACTCTGTACCCGTATTCCCCAGGTGTGCGAGTTGCGTCACCTGCTTTGAATACGTCCCCGGCCCGCCTCACGTATGAGTGGTCCACGACCCACACCACTCTCTCCTCAGACGGTGATCCATGACCGCTGGTCTCCTGGTACTGGGTCGACTGCAAATTCCGCCCCGCATGATATGCTCGCGAAACTGTAATTCAAACAAAAGACAAGAAGCGTGAGTGCATGTCAATTGACTTACAACATGTGCAATCGCACATACCTTTTGAAGCAATTCGAGGACCATCGTCCCAACTGTTTTACTTCCTCCGCACTCTGACCCCTGGCTGTAGCCTCAGTAGCAGCCCCTATCCTAAAGGAGTGGGTCCCGAAATCGCTCGGGTCCATGCCTGCGGCAGCGATTGTCAGCGCTAGCACCCTCTAAAACTGAAACCTCGTCAGTGGGGTGCCATCCCTGTGCCTCAGCAAACTTCCCCCCCATGTAGCAGTCCTCAGTGCCAAGTATTCCTCTATACACAGTATCGGGCACGTGGGGGACCCTCGCATGCGCTGCACAATAACACTGTTTCCCGTAGCCCCCTGGTCGGTTTTGGACCTGGCTATCGTCACTACCATCGAATCACCCCTAATTAGGACGTGATTCCTGCACAGGCCTCCCTCAACGTCTTTTTTATTCCTAGCGACCAGTTCGCTCACCCGCATCGCCCCATGGAACGCTAATGCGAAAGCTGCCCGGAACAAATCCGCCTCGAATTGGGAGGAGCATGTCTCGACTAGTTTCGCCATAAGTAGTGACAACCTGTCTAAGCCAATCGGGCGCCTCTCATCCTGCTTGCGGCCTTCAAGGCGCTGCCAGCCGCGAAGGGCTTTTCTCGCCAAAAAGGAACTGGTTGGGTCTTTTACGCCATGCACCTGCGCCATGAATGAAATGGCCGCCCTGTGCCTATTGGCCGTTGCCGCTGATCGGTCTTCTCGGTGTAGAGCTACCAAGAACCCCAGGAAGGAATCCTCCTGACCCCAGTTCTGACTCCCTGTCGGACCCAAAAATGCACAATAGGAACGAAACGCTCCTTCATATGCTTTCCTTGTCCTGGGGGCTAAACTTGCTGCCACGAGGTCTTGTAATCCGGGGCACCGATTAGCCAAAGCGCCTCGGGGAATGGTGCTGCCGCTAGGTCCGCTGTAGGTAGATAACCCCTGAACGCCTGCATATGTGAACGAGAGAGTGCATCAGCTGCATGATTCAGTACGCCCGGCACATGTTTCGCCCTGAACTGTACATTCAGTCTCATGCAAAGCAGCACAACTTCCTTCAACAATCTCAAGATCCATTTGCAGCGTGCTGCCTGATTGTTAATGCATTCGACAACAGTCATATTATCAGACCAAAATACCACAGAGCGGTCTCTGAAATCGTCCGGCCATGCCATCAGAGCAACAAAAATAGGGAATAGCTCAAGGAACCCTATGTTACTTGTGAGACCGCAGGAATGCCACCACGCCGGCCATATTTGCGCCGACCATCGGTTACCAAAGATGGCGCCAAATCCCACGCTCCCCGCCGAGTCAGTCCACAAACCCAGCTCGTCCGAAGACGCTGGCGGCTTGTTCCACACTACTCGACCGTTGAAGTCCGCCAGAAATGCCAACCAAATGCGCATATCCTGGCGAACCTCTGCAGACAGTCTCGTGCGGTGGTGTCCTTCCTTGAGACCAACCATAGCTTGTGCAATAGAGCGTGAAAAGGGGCGGGCCATTGGTATAACTCTTAAGGCAAAGTTAAGCTGACCCACTGTTTGCTGTAACTGGTGCAGGGTCACTTTCTCCTTACTAAGGCAAAGTTCCAGGGAAGCCCTAAATTTAGCTACCTTTCCCACTGGCAAACGGAAACATCCCTCCACAGAATCGAGCTTAATTCCCAGAAACTCCAGTGAAGTAGATGGTCCAACCGTCTTACCTGGTGCCAATGGCACTCCAAACTCCCTCATGAGGATGCAAAAGTCCTGTAGCGCCTGCGCACATTTCGTGTCGCCGGCTGCTCCCAAGAACAGAAAGTCATCTAGATAATGCATAACATGCCTATGCCCTGTGGCCTCGGTGAATGCCCACTCTACAAAACAGCTGAATTTTTCAAAATAGGCACAAGAAATGGAGCAACCCATCGGCATGCATTTATCCATGTAATAACTCCCTTGGAACGCAAAACCTAGCAAACGTTGATCCTGTGGGTGTACCGGGAGCAACCGGAACGCTGATTCGATATCTGATTTCGCCATCAGCGCCCCGGGCCCAGGCGATTTAACATGGTGACGGCATCATCGAATGATGCGTACCGCACCGAACCAACTTCTGGGTCAATAGCATCGTTTACCGAGAAACCCCTTGGAGCAAACAGATTATGGATCAGCCTAAACTCCCCCGGGTCCTTCTTGGGGACCACTCCTAATGGGGAACAGATGAAACCCGCCACTGGCGGGCGCTGAAAAGGCCCAGCCACTCAGCCTAGGCTCACTTCTTTAGCAATTTTTCTCTCCACCACCCCTGGATTATGCTGTGCCGAAAGCTGGTTTTTACAAAAAGGTTCCCACGAAAATCCCCTGCCGGGATGTGGAAGCCATATAAGAATCCCTTCCTCAACACCCCAGCAGAGACATAATCAGGGTATTTGTTTAACCAAGGAGTCATAGCCATGAGATCAACGGGAGTAGGCAATTGAACACAACGATCCACCTCAGTCTTGCTTGGACCCTCCTTTACCTCCCGACCCGCTATTTTTCGATATGCATGAACTCTCCGGGTGTGAGGAATTCCCACAGCCCGCACACACATGCTTGAACCTACATGTACCTTGCGGTCTGTTACAGTTGCCTCTATTGAAGCCCCAACAGACCCCCCCGCTTTCCACCATTCCCGCCGGTTTTCGGCTGGTGATCACCATCGGCGCCTGCTCGAAAGGGCACCGCGGGCTTTTGGCGGGAAACCCCCGACCCATTCCCACCTGGCGGGGATGTCCCTGCCGTCCCAGGCAGGAGCTGCTTATGCCAAGAAATTGAGTCGAGGCAGTCCCATGTCAGAGATGAATCATACTCTTTTGCTTTACGGAATTTCATGTCGTAACCTTTCCATTCGTCCCCCTCATACATTTCATAAAAATCCATTATACGGGCTTGATAACAAGACAGTTCAGTCAATACCTCGGGCTTACGTTCACCAATAATCGCAGTAAACATTGCAAAGGGCTTCGCCCAATTCGTTATTGTCTCCTCCACCCTGAACTCCGCCATCTTGGCGCGCCAGACGCTCGGGTGCCACAAATCTTTCTGTGTTTTAGCATATTCCATCTTGCGATGGTCAGTTAATAACGAAAACATATTGACATACTTGTCTGCCCATATCAATTCTTTCGTGGCAATAGGGATATGTTGTACCACCCTCTCCCGCCTTGAGGGTAATGAACCCTCCCCCGCCAATGGCAAAGCGAGCTTACCGGGTTCGGTCGTTGTTCCTGCCGTTTTCTCGAGACCAGCTGCCGGTCCTTCCGGTGTCACCTGTGGGGAAACAAGAGGAAGATTCGCCTTTGCGGCATCTCGCGACTGCCGCAACTGCTGGATTAGTAATTTGGCCTCTTCGGCCGTGTCTCCGGGCGCCGTAGCACCCCCTGCCTTCTTATTGAGCCATGCGGCCAACTGGGTGGCCAATTCAGGAGGCATATCCTCATCATTAGCGGGCGTAATCACAACCGGAATCGGTTGACCCGCGTCTGGGGTTGGTACCGGGTCATTAGCTGGTATGGCAGGGGTGACCGGGGGTACCTCAGGGACCGGAACCTCCCCTGCAACCGCCCTCCTCTTGACCCGCTTCCCTCTACCCTCGGGGACGATTCCCGGCAAGGTCGGGCCTATTACCTTCTTCGGGTTACCAGGTTTGTTCATTGCGGCCAGTTGCTTCTTGACGACCGCCAAATCTCGACCAAGCGCTGGGACTTGTCCAACCTTTTGTTCCATGCCCGCTATTCTGTTCACCAACATGCGTAGCACCTTGTCTGACTCGGAACCCTTCCCTGCCTTCTTGCCAGACATGGTTTCGATTATCCGCTCCGAGTTGATCAACACGGTCCTGGATCCTTTCGCTTTAAGTCACCGCAAGAGAAACACAAGAATTACAAGTTCTCAAAATCGCTCCTTGTTCCGTCGAGGGCTCACGAGCAACGAGTGGGTGCAGCCTTCAGAGCACAGGAACAAGAGGACGCTTCTCCGGATTCCCGCTCTATTTATTCTTCTTCGGGAGGGCGTGTACCCTCCTCCGGTACGCCTACTGGGCGTGGTCATCGGTGTAGGTGTCTAGGACAACCCCTCTTGGGTGGGAAAAGGTGCGCCCCGGCTATGCCACTTCGGGCATACCATCCGAGACACGCCCCCCGCCCAAAATGGTTTCCCGGGAGGATCGAGGCACCCAACCATACGTTCGGGGGGACCGAGTGGTCGCCCCTTTCCATTTGTCATTCACCCTCTGAATCCCAGTATGGTTTCTTTAGGATGTTGCAGCGCCCCTCAAACCCCTACTTCCAGCACTTATTGAAAGCAACCTAAACTCAAGAGACTAGAATGTAAGGGAAATCTCTTGGGAGTACAAGCCTCTACCTTAAACTCAAGAGAATAAACTTAAGGGAGAAGCCTTGGAAGTGCCAGCCACAAAACTCTGAAACACTCCCTCCCTCAGTGCACATAAAAAGTATCTGATCCTGTGAAACTATTGGAAACTGACCTATTCAGTCAACTACAGGATTAAGCAACTAGAATCCCATACATAGTAGTGCACAACGTTGGCTAGCAGGATACCTGCTAAGGGCAACTGATAACAACGTAATCCAACTAACACCATCTGTCAACCTACACTTCCACTACTAAAAATCATGTACACGAACATAGGTATAAGTACCTCAAACATATTGCCAGCCATAGAAAACGTCCAATAACTCCCTTGACCCTACTAACAGCTCATCCTTTTTAGTTTGCTCAGGATATATTCCACCTAAGTATTCAACTGTGATTATGTTGCTTTAAAGCTGCCAAGAAGTAGCACATTTGTGAAATTCCAAAACACCAAAATAAATGAATAATTAAATAAGTAAATAAATACATGTTTCAATGAGAACCATGACCTGGGGTAATGAAGCAACCTATTCAATTCGTAATGTAAGAGCCGTGAGAAATGGTCTTCTACACTCTAGGTGCTAGCGAGGGTTGAAACTCTATTTGAATGTTGCCTGCCTGCTGCCCTTGGAGAGATGTGTTAGGTTTCTAATATGTGGAGAAAGTTATTTCATAGTATAAGTAATATTTTCCATATTGGGCCTGCTTTTACCTGATGATTACTATTAACATGGTCCTAGTGTTCCTGCTATGACAATTCTTATTAACTAAGGCCTTAGTTTTAAGGATAGACAGGGAATGTGTAAGGCCTTGTTTTAAACACATTGAAGCTGGAGGAGTTGATGGGAAGGCAGTTCTGGGAAAACCTGGGAAAGATTATGGATAGAGTGCCACCACCCACATCAGCTGCAGTCTGCCTACACACCGCTAGCAACATCCAGCACCAGGTAACCACCTGGGAAGCCATTGGTGGAGTTTGAGCACAGCTAAGGAACAAGTGTACAGGGCCAACCCAGACTAGCAGCAACAGCAAAGCAGTGAATTCAGGCGAGTTGAACAGCACTCTTCGTTCTCTTCAAGTCTTCAAGTATCATCTAAAAACAGAAGAATAATAAAGAAAGAGCATGGGTACCATACAGAGGGATGACACTGCAGACAAATGGGGCTACCACTAGTCAACCCCCTGAAAAAGCAGTGAAGCCGAACAGAGATTGTCGCAGCTTCTCCAGTGCTTGGTAACTTACTGAAACTGGGAATTTCTGGCAAGGATGAACAAGCATTGGCATAGTCAATAGGTCTCGCCTTTGGGACCTTATAAGTGTTGTTCCATGCAACAGTTGATATTATTGCACCAAGGATATTATGCTGCATAACTAAATACTTATAAGGTCCCAAAAGCGAGACCTATTGGCTATCCCAATGCTTGTTATTTAAGTTCAGTATGGTTGTGGTTTAAGGACTTGGTAATAAAAAGAAAGAATAGCTGCTAAATGTAAGCCAATAAGCTGTGTGTTTTTTTGGGGAAAGATGCTTCATAATTGGCTGAAAGGACAGTGCTGCTTTTAGGCTACCCTTCTAGTTGAATGTGTTTGAAATGCATAAACACCTTTCTTTTAAAAGACGACCGGCTGAAGCCGCCAACAAGTCTGGAGTGGTGTGAAGCGTTCCAATAGTTTGTAAATGTGTTTGAATGGGAGTGGCACAATAAAGAGAAAAGTCGCTTCCTTGTAAAGGTCATTATCATAGGTAGAGATGTAAATGTGGCTTTGATCAACTTGCACATATGGGTGCTGTTTAAACAACAGGCTGGCAAGTTTCTTACACAGAAACGAATGGTGTACGATAGTTTTTATTCCGTTTGCGCTGTAACAGTTTTATTTGTAAAACGTGTAACTAAATACTCTCCCCAACAATGCTTCCTTTTTAGACCCACTCTTTAAACCTGTATGCTAGCATTTAAGCAGGCATAATGTAGCATTGTGGTGGTCGGGAGTAGGGCCTTTCTATTGAACGGACATCATTTGTAGTGTTAATCTAAGCAGAGCAAAACAAACAGACATTAAGGAGGAACATTGCATAAGATAGATAAAGAAAGAAACACATAGAAACTATAAGACCAAGGGACGAATACAAAAAACCCTAGAGTTAAGGAGAGGCCACAAGATTATTAGGGACCACTGTCCTCCAGAATATAATACAGTGTATCCTTAAGGCATTCTGGGGTGCCCAGTGTATCCCATATGGAGGCTAATGTAGAGTAATATAAGGTCCTCCAGCTAACTCTAAGTTCCTTTCTTTGGTGCAGATTCAATGCATCTCCTGGGGTCTCTTTGCCTCTGTGCCCGTGTCCATAATATGTTGTGAGCACAGAGGCAAAATTAGAGGAAAAGGATGGCAGGTTTAGGTAACAGCAATGCAATCTTTCTAATTTATCACCACTCTAGGTTTGAGCATTGCTCCTTGGAATGGGAGTGGTTTTCATAGCCATCAAACACAAATTGCTATTCAACATTCCTGAATCAATGTGCCCAAACTTTGTCTGTATGGATCAAAAACATTTAACACGTAGGATACACCTTCTCTTTATGAACTTCAGGACATCCAACTTTTGAGTGATCTCAGAGACAAACAAAACCAAGGGAGTGGCAGTTTAAAATATGAACTCAGATATCAATGCTACTCAAACAGAATCCAACCCCCGCTGGCAGGTGGAAACGTTTAGAGTACTGAAAAGACAAATATATTTTTGATCCTGTGTTTTATTAGCCTAAGTAGAGGAGTCTTCTTTTAGGTCTAAATTCTTTTACAACGTGCTAAATTTCAACAACAGACACCTTAGGTTAAGACTTTAATGTAAATTTGAAACCAGCTATCAAAAATGCACACATTAATAGACATATTACCAGACTGTACTGTGCAAAAGGAAGAAGTCATTTGTTGGACTCAATGACAACATTCAACTTGGTAGATTCCTAGAGAAGGGAATTTCCATCAAAAACCAACTATTTACTTTCTTTTTTCATTGGCACAATTCTAATTTAGGATATAACTTTTTCATTTCGTCACCACTTCCCCCTTATTATAGTTCTCAGATTTTTCATATTGTGATTACTGATCATGGATAGACTAAGGGCCTGATTAAGAGTGCCGCCGTCGTAAGACCACCGCACTCGCGGTGGCCTGTATTCCGTATTATGACTACATGTAGTCGTAGCAGCGGCGGACTGCCAGCTGAGCCAGGGAATCACCGATCCCTGGTGGTGGTACGGCGGAGGGTCAATGCAATGTGCTGAGCGGGTAATGGCGCAGTCCTGCTTAGCATATTATGAGTTCAGCCACTCCCATCCATTTCATGGTGGGAGCCCCACCATGAAAAGGCTGGTGGAGGAGGAACAAAGGGGGCCCTACAGGGTCCCCATGCAGCCCCCTCCTTGGGGAAACATCCAGGGGGAACAACATGTGCCCCCTGTCTGTATTCTCCACCAGTTCCAGCACGGCATGAACATCACCATCCATGTCGTGCTGGAACATTTTTGGCATTCCCATTGTGGTGCCCTTTGTGCACAGCGGGAACAGCAAAGGACCATGCTACTGTAGGAGAAAAACTCATAATTAGGCGAGCAGTCCTTGAGCAGCTTGGGCTGTGCTCTGCCGTGGAAAGCTGGCGCAGCACCGCCAAAGTTGTAATTAGACCCTCATACTTTTGGATACTTTAAAAATCTCCTTTTTATTCCAAAGGAAGGACGTTAGAGTAGAATTAATCTTTTTGAAAAATTTAGAAGGGATGGGGACTGGAATGTTAGAGAGAGTGTATAGGACAATGGAAGACAACATCATTTTAATGGTATCAAGGCGACCCCACCAGGATAAATAAAGAGGGTGCCATTTGGATGTGAGATCTGCCAATTTTTGGATGCATTTGGACATACAGAGGGAAATAGTATCTGGGATGGTGGGGGTGATGTGCATCCCAAGGTATTTAATGTTAGAGGGTTTCCATGTGAAGTTAGAGGCTGCAAAATCAGGTTTAAATGTAAATTTAGTTAAAGGAAGGATCTCACATTTATCGTTGTTAAGTTTATAGCCAGATATTTGGGAATAGGCATAACAGAGGTTTACAGTGGATTTCTCAACTCTTCTCTGACTCCTCTTTCTTACCTTTCCATACTCTTCGCTCCCTTTATAACTTACCCGCCTCCTTTGTTCGCAATTACCAAGTGCTTAAGGATACAGTCCTAACACAATACAATTGCCTCTCTCAGCTCTGCCCTCCCCCTACTTCATCCACTCTCCCTTCCTCACTTCACTCCTTTCTACGCACTACGCCAAAAGCTGCTGCTATCTACAAGTACCTCCACACCGGCGAGTCTCCCAGACTTAAATCCAAAGTGGAGGAATGCTGGGAGCACGACTTGTCTGTAGCTTGGTCAGTTTCCTTTTGGGATAAAATTTGGACCAAGATTCGTAAATCCTCAAGAGCAGCAACCCTTACACAGACTTTGTTTTTTATTTACAATAGACTTCTCCTCACACCCAATGATCTCCACAAACGCTTCCCTAACACCCCCCACACATGCTGGTCCTGTTCATCCCCACAAGCTACTTTATTTCACATGTTATTTTTATGCACTCATGTCCATAGTTTTTGGTTACAGGTTTGGGCTCAAATTAATTTGATTTTCCACTCTTGTACCCCCTTTTCTCACACACACGTTTTCATGGGCAGCCTTTCCCCTTGCTGGGATAACGTTGACCTAAAGCCTCAGATTGTCGATTTGCTGCTAGCCGCCGCCTTTCAACAAATAACGGTCAACTGGAAGGACTTCTCCAAAATTTCCTTCAAGGCGTGGTGGTTCAATGTCTGCCATAATCATAGGCTTGACACTGCTTATGTTTTTCCAGCTTGTATGGCTACAAAACGCATGGACTTATGGCTACCTGTTACTCTTTATTTGGACTCATGTACTAAACGCTCGTTTCCCCCTTCACCTTCACAGCAAGAAGTTCTCAAACCTCCTTAATTGCCTGATGCATTCCGCTTTTTCTTCATTGTATCACTTTCTTTTTTTATTCCTTTCGAATGTTTTTTATGCTTCTCATGTTCAGTGCTTAACATATTCTCCCTCCACCTTTTCCTTTTTCTTTTATCTAGTACCCAGATTTACCCTCTTCCAATATTTGCTATGTATGATTGTTTTATTCTGCTAATAGTCTTTACATTATTATTCCAATGTATTTTGTTTTGACACCTGGATTTTCTTTTGTCATTATTGAATAAAATTTTCCTGAACTTAAAAAATCTCCTGAGTCACTAAAATCTCATTATGCCCTGTTAAACGATCTAAGCTTGAAGATAGTGACTTAATATGTATAATGAAAAGGAATATTTCATCTCATATGATTAATTATGTTGATACATTGCATATCAGCATTTTCTGGAACGCTCTTTAAGATGTAAATAAAAAATGCAAAAATAAAGCTGAAAGATTACATTCCTTCTGTCGGGTTCCACTCCACGGTCCAATTCATGCTTCACTTTTATAAAGAGAGAGGAGAAGCAATGCTTGTTGAACTTTCTCCTACACCTTGTTACCGTTCAACTCAAGTCTTGTGCTGCCCTTCTGATTTCTGGAACCAATACAATTGACAAATAGCTTCGTTGTTGGCTATGTTTTGCAGCCAGTCTCAGTTTTAAGCCTTGGTATATAGCATTCAAACCACTCAAACTAACCAGCATCTCAACAGCCAAGGAAGGGTAAAGCAAAGACAAGAGCTCACCTATTCGAGTGAATCAGAGTAAAGAAGTGGTGTGCAATTTTAAATCTATTGGTCCTTGTTTTTTATTGACCCTGGAACTAGGTTGCTCATAGATGTCCAAGTGCCTGTGCTCTATATTCGCCTCAACTTTGGTTGGAGGCAGCTCCCGCTCTGCTGTGTTCAGCATCATTAACGTGACTCGAACCCAGTTCCCCAGATTCGAGGTCGACCATCATAGCCCTTAGGCCAACTCCTCTCCCCTATAACCATACTAACTAATATGATTATATGCTTGATTTATTGCTTAATTGTTTTACCTTGGCCCCATTTCAAGTTGTTTCACAGCTGAATAGCTGGTTTGGCCACCAACCATTACACCATTATTTTCAGGGGCATTTTCCTGGTGCACGCCTGTCCCCTTAACCCCTCCCTCGCGGGGCTAATTCCCCTGCTGTGCTGAGGGAGGGGGGGCGCGCGCAGCGCCGCAGTGCTCATGACGAGCTCGGCTTGCCATGCAGCACGGTGGCGCTGTGCTCATGACGAGCTGAGCTCGTCACGACCACGCCCGTTCCAATGGAACGTCCAGCACAGCAGGGGAATTATCCCCGCGTGGGCACGGCGCAACGGTCATGACGAGCACAGCGTGACCGTGCCTCATGACGAGCTGAGCTCGTCATGAGCACCGAACGGGTTAAAAGACTGTTCCTCACTATCAGCAAATGAATTCACCCCAGATTGAGTTTCAAACTGCTTGCTCTAACATGTCATCGATTGTTCTTGACCTAACTGGACAAACATCTCCTAAGACTTTCCATTGGAATCAGAACAGAATGCACTCTATGTCCAACAATCGTATCTGCAACTAATTTACAAAGATGTAAACTTGCAATGTCTCTTGGTTCAATTCATTTCTGAATGAGGTAGAACACTTTAGGAGCCAAGCCTAAGGAAGAAGGTGCAAGCATTGTCATCTTGAAGATAAAGAATACACAGAAACCTTGTGAGTCCCTAAACAAAATAACCACAAAATCAAAACATGATTTTACCATAACACAGACTAGACAGTAAGGAAATACACTAAAATAATTTTACTCTCTTGGCAATGACTTTATGCCAACAAACCTTATGTTAAAAAATGAGTTATTAAAAACTTTTAATATTACAAAATATCGGAGCATGGTCTCCTGCACCTGGCAAATGATGCACCACCTTCTGACCAGTTCTGGTCTCAACATGTGACTCAGCTTCCTTTCAACTCCATGGAATCAGAGTTGAGTATGTTAAAAGGTCCTAACTAGCTGAACATTTTACCTATCTATCTCTGATGCAGATTTTCGAAAATACACGTACAAAGGGGTTGGGCCTTTTAATAAGCTAGGTTGGGCCACTTACATATTATATTTCAACAAAGTACTCAGACTAATAATCATTTCATCGGAATAAGATTTTGAAAGATCAAGTAATTTAAATAACTTAACCTAATTATTTGATTTAAAGTTTGTTAAAGCGTTTGTTTTGAAACATAAAAAAAACATAAAACATATCCTTCTCACAAAATCTGAGTGTAAGACACAATATTTTAAGCCCTTCTTAAAAAGATACACTGAGTTTTCTAAATCACACAAAGGAAAAAATTGGTCTAGACTTAATGCATGGTTCCATGTTTAAATATCGATGTTAAAAATATCGATGTAAAAAATTTTGATGTAAAAATATTGATTACAAAAATATCAACTCCCTATACTTTAACAGGTAAGTACAATAATATTGACTAAAAAATATCGATGTAAAAAATATAGATGTAAAAAATATTGACTTTAAAAAATAACATAACTTAATTAAATTAATTAAATAATATTAATATTAACAAAATAAATTAAATGTAATATATATTTAAACTTATAATAAATAAACGTCATTTAATAAATATAAACACAAACAAAGTGTACATATACATATATTTACTTAAATACATTTTATTAACTATTATCTTTATTTAATTTATAAACGTTTTTAATTATATAAAAATAAAATAAACACATATATAAATAATTTAAATTAAAATAAAATATTCAATTTTTAATTAACACATTAAACAATAAAAAAATTATACATACATTTAATAACAAAATGAAAACATTAGTAGTTAAAACATTGGATAGAGAGGGGGTAAAAATGACTATTTCCACTCCAGTGAGTGCAACAGTAGGGAAAGCGCTGTATAGCGTAGGGGCAAAAATTACTATTCCCATTCCAATGAGTGCAACAGTAGGGAAAGTGCTGGATAGCGGAGGGGTAAAATTTACTATTCCCACTCCAGTGAGTGCAACAGTAGGGAATGCGCTGGATAGCGTAGGGGTAAAAATTACTATTCCCACTCCAATGAGTGCAACAGTAGGGAAAGTGCAGGATAGCAAAGGGGTAAACTTTACTATTCCCACTCCAATGAGTGCAACAATAGGGAAAGCATTGGATGGCGTAGGGGTAAAAATTACTATTCCCACTCCAGTGAGTGCAACAGTAGGGAAAGCGCTGGATAGCGGAGGGGTAACATTTACTATTCCCACTCCAATGAGTGAAACAGTAGGGAAAGCGTTGAATAGTGTAGGGGTAAAAATTACTATTCCCACTCCAGTGAGTGCAACAGTAGGGAAAGCGCTGGATAGCGCAGGGTTAAATATTACTATTTCGACTCCAGTGAGTACAACAGTAGGAAACGCATTGGATAGCAGTGGGGTAAAAATGACTATTCCCACTCCAAAGAGTGCAACAGTAGGGAAAGCGTTGGATACCGTAGGGGTAAAAATTACTATTCCCACTCCAGTGAGTGCATCAGTAGGGAAAGCGTGGGATAGCATAGGGGTAAAGATTACAATTCCCACTCCAGTGAGTGCAACAGTAGGGAATGCGCTGGGTAGTTGCAGCCCTGATTTTGTCAAAAATCGATTACTGTAACTCACTTTATCTTGGAGCCAAAAAAAGTGTAACACATAAACTGCAGCCGCATGACTACTACTGAACCTACCTAAATTCAGTTCCATTAGTCGTGCAATTCGAGAACAGCTGCACTGGCTCCCTATTTTGGCTAGGATCCAATTTAAGTTTATGTGTATTTTACATAAGGCATTGCACGAAAGGGACCAGGACAGATTAGCCAATATGTTGAGCGCTATGCCCCACAGAGAGTTCTCTGCTCCACCTCGGCATCCTTGCTTATAGTTCCAAGGATAAAGATGCTGAAGTGGGACGGTAGGAGCGTTCGACATTTATCTCCAAAGCTATGGAATTCCATGCCCTTGCATCTTAGAACCCAAAACAATCTACTTCAGTTTAGGAGGGATCTCAAAACCTGGCTGTTTAACTGTACATAATGAGCTGTACATCTCCCCACTCTATTCATGGTAGTAACCGCTAAGAGGCCACGGCATACACGCGCTCTATAAAAACCCTCATTTCATTTAATTTCATAGAGGAGGGGTAAAAATTACTATTCCCACTCCAGTGAGTGCAACAATAGGGAAAGCCTTGGATAGCGGAGGGGTAAAAATTACTATTCCCATTCCAGTGAGTGCAACAGTAGGGAAAGCGCTGGATCCCCAAAAAAATAAAAAACAAAACCATCAACATTTTTATTACATTGAATTTCCAATATTAACATAATTAATATATAAATGTAAATATATGATTATTAACAAAGATAATAAAAAATAAGGGGCCCATTATGATGTCGGGCGGATTGCCCCTGCCAGGCTGGCGGTAGCCCGACATCATCTCGAGAATTCCCCCCTGCCATATTAGAATGGCGGGGGGACCGCGGCGGACGGAAAGACCGTCCGCCGCTTTTCCGCCCCGGTCGCCTTGCGGCCAGGGCGGAAAATGTTTAATATGGTGGCGGTGTCTATGAGACACCGCCACCCATATTAGGATGCCCTTCCTGACATGCATTTCCGTGGCGGCATTGGGCATGCAGAGACTCCCTGCGGTGGCCTATTGCGGGCCCCCTGGGAGTCCAGGGGGTGTGGGGTGCACATGGTGGGTACCTATGGTACCCCCCTGCATTTCAAAGTGCAACATGACAGGCACCGCACAGTGCCTGTCATGTTGTGCTTTCAAATGCACAACGTGCATTTTTACCATTGTGGCGGGCGGCGCTTTCTGCACCACCCACCGCAATGGTAAAAATACAGGATGCGCCCGCCTGTGTGGCGGGCGCATCCTAATGCTCAAGGCGGGACCGCCGCTCCTACGGCAGGCGGTCCCGTTTTGCACGAGGGTGGCGGGCAGGCAAAGTCCGCCTGCCATCCTAATGGGGGCCAAAGTATTTACAAATTATTTAACACTATAATAGCCACAACACACACCTAAAATTGGTTACACAATTACATTTTATAATTAACAATTAAATAATGAAAAATAATCTATTATTTATTAATTAATCAATAAAAAATGATTTACTTACCACCCTTCACACCATTTACACATATAAACACCACAACACACACCTAAAATTAATTACAAAATTACAATTAATAATGGCAAATTTATTAATGGTAATTAATGTAAAAATATTTAATAAATAATCAATTAAAAATTAATTAATTACCACCCTTCACACCATTTACACATATAAACACCACAACACACACCTAAAATTATTAAAGTTAACATAATTAATTATTAATTGACTAATTGAAATTAATTAACAACTAATAATTGAACTATTATTAATTAATTAATTAATTAATACATTAATTATTCAATACATTTTATATCATTAAATTACTTCCCACCCTATTCCCCTATAAACCCACAACCAGCTACGGAACTAAAAACACAAAAATCTAATAAAAAAAAAATGAACTACTATAAATTATTATTTAAATCTATATATAATTAAATTACTTCCCACCCTATTCCCTTATAAACCCACAACCCGCTACGGAACTAAAAATGCTGAATTAAATTTAAAATAAATTAATAACTAGTAAAATTCTAAAACATATAATAAAATGAAAAACAATTCTCATTAAAATCAGTAAAATACATAACATTATTAATAAATCGATCTTATTGTAAACTATATTTTTGTAAACGATATTTATTACAACAATATTTTTGTAATCGATATTACTTACCTGTCAGTCGATATTCTTGTCAACTATATTTTTGTTGTCGATATTTCTTCCCCACGATATTTTTGCGGCGCTATTTATGTCCCACGATATTTCTCCGCCGATATTCCTGCTCTGCACCTTAATGCATAAACCAAAACAAACATGTAACAAAAATTAACTATAGTGATGAACCAGTCTTAAAGTGCTGGAGTTTCTATTATTAGTTTCTCTGTCTGGATGAAAAAACTGAAACTCCTATTTGAAGCAACTACAGGGGGTTGAAAAAACAATAGGTAAAGTGGCGTTATAGTTAGGTAAGGTGCTAAGATATTAGCTTACATTTTGGGGCCAATTCCGATGTCGGACGACTCAGGTCCGTCCTACATCGGTCAGGAGCCGTAACTGACCGACCTGCTGTGTGTCGGTTATGGCCCTGCTACTACGATGCGACCGAACCCCATTCGGTCGCATTCATATGTTTCACAACGCAAGCATGCATTCCGACCGGAATGCAGGCCTGCATTGAGAAAAGCAGGAGTGCAGTTCATCCCTGCACCCTGTGGCCGGCACCCCAAGGTGCCTGCCACCGGGTGCAGGGATCCACAGAGGGGCACCATAGGTGCCCCCATGGGGGCCCTGCTGGGAGCCCCCAAAGACAGTTTCTGACTGCCTTTTCGTGCCGGACAGATCGGCCGAAAAGGCAGTGAAAAACTGCCATTGTACTCCCTCGGTCGTAAAGAGGCGACCGGGGGAGTACTGGAGGATTTCCGGATGGCAGACGGGCTCTCCGAGCCCATCGTAGGCCATCCGGAAATCCGAGTCGGATTCCTTTCCGACAGAGCCCATCGGAATGGCTCGGTCATAAAGGAATCCATCCGACACGTACCGATTCGATCAGAAGGGCTACGAACATGGTTCGGAGCCCTTCCGACCGAATCGAAATCGGGCCCTTAAAAGAAAACCCTAGAAATTCACTGAAAAGAAACAAACGTTAATGTGAAGTTATAGTTCAGCCTTGTATTAAATCAAAATTCGCCAGTTATAGTTTGCTGAGCTAACTATAACTTGTGACCCTGCCATGCAGTGGTTATGACTGGTTATGACCTCACATATGAAAACACCCATGACATTGATGACAATACTGATAACATCTTAGCTTACTATACATCTTTGATAACATCACTGAATACATCATCCAACCTACTGCTGTTTAAACTGCTTAGGGCCTTATTCTGATGTGGTCAGGAAAGCATTCCCACCTAGGGCCTCATTCTGATGCGGTTAGGAAGGCCTCCTAATGGCATTTGCTCCTTCCAAATTGAATAGGGAATGTGTCCTTCCGTCCCAGGGCCCAATTATGATGCGGTTAGGAACATATGCTCCCATTGAAGTCAATGGGAGTCCAACCAAATCGTATCTGGAAGCATCCGGATGCATTGTACTCCATCGGTCGGACTCTCCCGATCCGAATGGGTTGGAAAACATTTCCAAACCGATTCAGTCGGGAAGCTTTCCAACCCGCATCAGAATCAGGCCCTTAATATTAACACCACAAAGGGATGGTGAGTACTTGGTGTAGGAAGGGTACTTCCCTATCCAATCATACCTAGAGAAAAGAAATTAAGAAGAGAGAGGGCAACATCAACAGGGACCAACTACTAACCACCCACATAAGACAGCCAGTTACAAGACCAATCTGTGGGACCACAAACTGTCCCATCTTGAAAAGTTTCAGCACTCCGTCCATCTTGTTGTTGTGTTTGTTATGTTTGCCCTAGTGACCAAGGGTATGCCCAGACGTGGGTCCCTTGCTTGCTGTGCCACTGAAATCAAACTAGCCTGACTGATGAGGGGTGAGACCCCGAAACCGGTCCCTGAATGTTTGTTTCCGGTCCAGTGAGGACCTGGCCAGGCAGTTCAGGCTGGACTGTTTCCATGAGGAGCAGGGTCAACTGATTTGCATATGACTGGGTCCAAACTGGGGTGGCACAGTGAACAAAAGAATGATGGATTAAAGCCAGATCTCTTGGCTACGGGTGAGTGGTTGAAATGTTTCAGTACTCCATCTATCATCTTGTTGTGTTTGCAGTGTTTACCCTAAGTGGCCAAGGGTATGTTCAGACATGGGTCTATTGCATGCTGTGACACTTGATTCAAGATAACCTGGCTGATATTGGTTGATACCTCAAAACCAGTCCAGGATGCATATTTCCGGTGCAGGGAGGACCTGGCCTGGCAGCTCGGGCTGGACTGTTTTCATGAGGAACTGGGTCAAGGCGGATTCACATATGGGTGGGTCCAAAGTTGGGTGGCACAGTGAGCAAAAGAACGATGTATTAAACCCAGGTCTTTTGACTGGGGGTTAGCGGTTGAAAGGTTTCAGCACTCCGTCCATCATCTTGTTGTGTTTAATACACAAACTCTAATTTTAAAACAAAATTCTTAAGTTATAGTTTACAAAGCTAACTATAACTTGCAACCCTGCCATGCAGTGCTTATGACCTCACATATTAAAACACTCATGACATTTTCAATGATTTAATTGATGACAATACAGATAACATCTCAACCTACATCTTTGATAACATCACTGAAGACATCATCCAACCTACTGCTGTTCAAATTTGTCAATATCAACAACACAAAGGGATGGTGAGTACTTGATGCAGGAGGGAAATTGATTCCCTATCAAATCCTACCCTGAGAGAAAAATTAAGAAGAGAGAGGGCACCATCAACAGTCCAAATAAGACATACAGTTACAAGACCAATCTGTGGTACCACATACTGTCCCAGCTTGAACAAATTAAAGAAATCAATCAACAAATATTGAAGTATCCTGACTTCTGGACGACTTATTGTGGAGAGACCCATGTTATCCTTCAGGAGGGGCTAAAGTCTCAGTGATACATTGGTCAACATACACCTGAAGCGGCCGCAACTGAGGAGGGAATAGCTACCCTATGTAACATACCACCAGCTAAAGGGCACTACTCTTTCGAGGGGGTGGGAGGTAGGGGCAGTACTGTGTGTCGTTACACCAAAAAATGCTGGGCTCTGGATTTTGGACTTCAGACTCGAAGGCAGCTGAGCAGCCTAACGATTTGCAATTCAACAATGTGATTGACATTTAAAATGCCTGTGTTCATTAATGTACATAGGGCTGACTTGTTGAAAAATGCGAGCACAGGAGCAAGTTGGGATGCAAAAAAGAACATAAGACTAACAAGACATTATCTCCAAGGGGGCATAATGAAGACACCATTGATTGGAATGTCATTGAGAAACTAAAACCACACTAGGCTGATAAGCCAACAACTCTTTTCCCATTCAAACAACTGTGGGTGTACAGGCTCAAAACGAATATGTTATGTTATGTTAAAAGGATTTATTCAGCGCAAACAATTGCCCAGAGGTGTCAAGGCCAATTACACTGGGTCTCAACGTGGAGATAATGTAGGGGAAGTTGACGAGGCATACATAAGAAATTGAGAGGGAATGCCCTTGCCTGCACTCAGAAAAGAATTTAAAAAGAGACTTGCTGTATAGGTAAGGCCAAAATAAAATTAAAAAGAGAACAACAAGGATGTCCTCCTGGTCAATAATTTAAGGAGGTTATCTATGGCCTAATACTCTCAAATAATAATGTCTATCCTTAGCTATGGGGAAATTCCCCTGAATGGACGGATGTCCCACCGGTCCATTTAATTGATTCATTTAAAGAGTCACTTAGGAATAATAAGATCCACTTTCAGCTAAGAGGAGGCATCCAGCTAAGGATGGATGTGATAGTAAATTATGTGTATAAACTGTTACAATAATATAGTCCCAGTGTGATGGTATTGGTGCAGAGAACACTGACCCCGTGACACAATATATATTAAGTAATAGTCTTGATCCCTGTCTTTTGATAGGGTTTAAGTAGGCAATGGGTTCCTACACACATAAGAACGCAGTGGGAACTATATTTACAAGGGGCTCACTCCCAATATGAGGAATATCATGTGACCACATGTTGTGGATCACTCTGCATACCACACTATGGAGGTTTACTCACCTGAGAAGTAGAGCACTGCATGACATCATGACGCCAGTCATGAGACAAATGACGTGATGATGACCATGTCCATGCATGATGGCCCCCTCTTCTAAAATAGGGGAGAATAGGCAACAGCGAGGTGATTTTGACTGGCTGAATGGGGAACTTAATTACAAGACCTGGAGCACCGCCCTGATAATGTGAGTAACAGGAATACCAGATGCAGGATATCACTGACCATCCTGGGCATATGACATTTAACAAAGTGGAGTGGCCATGGCATATTACCATGCTGATTACTTCATTGAAAAACATTACCAATTTCTCAATTCCATAGTCTTCCTATTTATGGGACATTCTTGAGACTAGTGGGACAATTCCTGCTAGATATAGAGATAGGGTTTGCAAGCTATATATTTAAAATAAAATAACTGGTACCCTATTATTGGGTCTACACATTAAATGATGATGTGATCAGTCACTAATCAAAGACTGATGCCATTATACTCTATATAATTTATTTATTTATTTATTTTCAAAGTTTTATATAGAGCGAACAAGATCTTTGCAGATATCAGAGCGCTTTACAGAGAGGAGGGGTAAGGGAAACAAGAGGGTGAATAAGCAGACTTTTGTTACAATAATTATAATAGGTAGTACGTGAGTAACAAAATAAGATCGCAATCAGATAAAAGCATAATACATGTAGATAATCAAATATAAACAGCTAATACAGAGTCGGTGTAAAGTCTTAGGTCGGACCAAAATAGCGTTCAGGTGAATTTAGCCATTAGTATGGCTTTTGTGGAGAAGATCAGCCTCGTTTTGGGCGGGAGTGCATTCCAGATCCTAGGTGCCATTCCTGAGAAGGAGCGTTTGTATGTTTTTTCCTTCCGGAATCTTTGAGGTTTCAGGAGGAGATTTTTTGAGCTTCTGTTGGTTCTCGAACCTCCTGATACGGTCAGCTTTTGGGTGAGGTAGTTGGGTGACTTTGGTGTACAGCCATGTGTGTCATGCAGGCAATTTTCAACTGTATTCTGGCAGCCATGTGTGTCATGCAGGCAATTTTCAACTGTATTCTGGCTTCGAAAGGCAGCCAGTTCAGGGATCTTAAGTCAGGGGAAATATGCAAATGTTTTCTTGATCCAGTGATCAGTCTCGCAGCAGCGTTCAAGGAGGCTCTTAGTGGTGCGGTTGTATAATGTGTGTGACTAAAGGAGCTGCCCCCCCTCCACCAGATCATGACGTGAAGGACTTCGCTTAGCAAGGTAAGTCATAAATGAAATTCATAGAATTGCACACATTTTGTCATTTGATACACATGTCGTTTGTTTGTGTTGTCTGTAGTGCCACTTGCTCATCATGAGTGCTGATAAAAGACTTTTGTTTGACAGATTGCTACCATTTGAGCATGATGATGAATAACAACTATATTGCTGTATTTGTATCCTAAGTTAGCTAAAAACGTCATGGAAGATAGGAATTTCATGTCTCATTTGGGGTCATTTATTCACTTATACTTAAAAATAGCGATCCTTTGATAGCCCTGAAGAATGACCCTGGCCATTTATATGGCACTTGTGAGGGCAGACACATGTTGGGACATTCAAAGGAAGTTAGGGTCATTGCACCCTCAAGCATCCCCATATTAAGTTTTTTTAGCTTTTTCATTTTAACAGGATCGCAGCCTTATCCAGGTAATTAGTACCATTCAAGAACTCTTTCATAATTTGAGGTTGAGTCTGCTCTAGTACAACTTTCTATCTAGGGTGGGATGAGGAGGCCAAAGATGAATCATGCCACCATATATGGGTGAGGTACCTCATTCAAATATATAATGACTTTGCATTTTCTTTGCCCGTAGGTATATGAGATAGTATAGGGAAATAATACCCCTTCTACATCAAGTACTCACCATACCTTTGTGTTATTGAGTTTTCACTGGAGGTAGTACAGTGTGTAATCCTCCTATTTTATTCTTGTACTAAATAAAATACTCTGTATACCAGTACAGCATTCCAGTTATGAAAGTAAGCACTAAATGGAGCAGAATCATGTAAAGCTTAATTTACTTTTCAGACACTCAAGCCCCCTTAGATGAACCAATCTCCTCCTACGAACAGCCTGCGCCTTTTACCGAACACTTTATGGGTATCAGACCTCAAGTGGGCAATCAGACAGACACCGGTGGGCAAGACCCTTCTGCACATGATCTGCACCATGTGAATAACTGTTCATGGAGAATCCACTCCCTCCACACACCCAAGCTCCAATAGGTGGCCAAGCCCCTACTGTGCACAGTCTTTGCCCTTTACCAAACCCTTCGTGGATAGCTGACGTGGGGTGGATAATGAACCAGAAATGTTTAGGAAAGTACCTACTGTGACCAGTGTTCTTCCTGTCCAGAACCCCTCCACAGACAACCCAAGGCCCCCTAGAGAGTAATTACCTACTATGTACAACCATCGCGGTGTAGCAAAATTTGACAGAAGCTGACCTCTTGTGGCCTATCAACAAGATAAGAGTCTCAGGAAGTATCTGCTGCGCACTGTCTTCATCCACACCCACAACCCATTAGAAGGTTAAGCATTCTGCAAAGCTTACAACCAATAGACGTAAAAGGGCTACTGAAAATTAAGTCTAGATACACTTTGCTGAATATCTTCCAGTATTATAAGCATATGTCTGATAGAGACGCCTACGTGCAGATTCCTTACCTTTGAATATCCCAAGCATCAGACTGGATCTGGAATTTTCTGCTGAGCAATACCCCTTGTGCGCACCATGGGGTGGCTCGGCTTTCGACACCTACCATCAAATCTCCACTGAGATCCGTGTCCCGATCGAAGGAGAGGAGGTCACAGGACCTCTGCCAGAGCCCAAAGTCCTATTCGTCCCACACAAGGTCTTTGGACACTTGGAGAAGAGGCACAAGAAGAAGAAGAAGTCCAGCGGACTTCATCTTTACCTCGGTTGTTGTCTTTCAACGAAAGATGTAAGGAGGAGCACAGATGCCATAGTCACGATTCTGCAGAGCCGGAACCAGGATCAACTTCGTGTCTCCCTCCCTTTCCGGGAGCTGGAGCAACCCCCGCTCAATGTAAAGAATTTTATGAGGCCATGCGCCACGTTTTTGAGCGAGCTGACCTCTCTGGTGAGCCCTCTGGCCCCACAGAGTCAGAGGGGCCCTATCGGGTTCGACGCCATTGGCCCCGGCCATGGTGCCGGTAGTGCATTGTGGATCTGATACCGGATCCTGGTAGACACCCAGCGTGGGTGCCTTCGTTGTCGCCAGTTGCCATCGGCAGCAGCAGCCTCATCCTTATCCCCAATGACATGGAGTCGGAACAATGTCACTCAATGCCAATTTTGGCGCTGATTGAACCTAGGGGGTCTATGTTGTTGTCTGAGCACTTTGAGGATGTGTTAGGCTCGGGAGACAAATTGGAGGAGTCTATGGACCCTTTGGAGCACCAGGATGACTCTGTAGGGCAGTTGGACTGGTAGGGGGAACTTGGGGTAGCCAGTGGACTAGACACTTCTCCAGATACTGGCTTGCTCTCTCCGTCAACTGTGGCTGCGGAGGAAGGGGCATCGTATGCCTTGGAGGTTAAAAGGGCAGGTGAGGTCCTCAGACTAGAATTGCCCTCCATGTAGGTCAGGGCTATTCTCCTGACTGAAGTGCTTCAACCTGGGCTTCCACCTCCGAACCCCTTTTGCCCTTTAACAAAGCATTGACTGATGCCCTTCTAGGCATGTTGTCAAGCCTAGCACAGCGGATCCTATGAATAGAGCAATTGCAAGCCGCAATTGGCCAGCACTAGGTGACCCAAAGTACTTCAGAAAACACCCCACCCCTGAAAGTTTGGTAGTGCTTGGCTCTACATCCCAGGGCGTGTTCTCTTCCGCCCCTCCTGATAGGGAATCCAAGAGGCTGGATTCATTTGGAAAGAAGATGTTTCCTTCCTCAGGCCTGGCACTGCGGTTGGTGACTACTGCATGCTTATTGGGCCGTTTCACCCACTCCCTTTGGGAGACAGTTGCGCAAGTGCTGCCACAAGTCCTGGAGGAGTCCCAGGCTGTGCTCTGCTCTATCAAGCAGTTAAGGACGGGAGAGATGCAACAAGTTCCACCTGACAGTGTCTCTTTGATAGGATGGGTTTGTTGGGCAGATCAATTTCCATGACAGTGGTCTTGAGGTGCCATGCCTGGCTGAGGACAACAGGCTTCTTGGGTGATGTCCAGGTAAATTTGATGGACATGCCTTTTGATGAAACCCATCTTTTTGGGGAAAAGGCCCCAATGAGTTTCAAGTACTCTCAAGCTGTGTCCAGATCCTTGGGCCTCTCTTTTACTCCTTGTGGCCAGTCTACCTTTCGCCCCTTTTGTGGCAACGTAAGGGGATTTCAGCTGCATCAGCCCTATCCCAGCCACCGTCCTATACAAGCTTCCTAAGCTGTGCGGGGACGTGGTTCATTCCAACCAAGGAATGGAATACAGAAGTTGTCGGCCACCCTGCCTTTGGCAGCCGCAGCCTTCAAGCACTCCTAGCCTGAATCTGCAAGACCACAACACTCTATTTGGCGGGAGAATCCATCATCATCTTCCCCACGTGAGATCCATAAAATCGGGCAAGTGGGTCTTGAAGATCATTCAGGAGTCCTATTCTCTGCCTTTCCTTTCTTTTCCTCTTCCCATTCTGCTAAATCAAGAACGGCTGACGGAGGATCATCTAAAATTGCTCCAGGAGGAAGTTACAGTTCTCTTGGCCATGATAGCTATAGAAAGGGTCCCGGTTTCAGAAGTAGGCAGTGGCTGTTATTTCCGCTACTTCCTGATTCTGAAGAAGAACAAAGGGTTGGGGCCCATTTTAGATCTTTGGACCATAGATCTCTTCCTCAAGACTGAGAAGGTCAAGATGCACACTCTAGCTCAGGTCTTGTCTGCCCTAGACCAAGAAGACTGGATGGTATTTTCACATCCCCATCCTGCTGGGCCACAGGCGCTACTTGCGGTTCAAGGTAGGCTGCAAGCGCTTTCAGTTTACCATTCTCCCCTTCGGCTGTACCAGTGCCCCTCGGGTGTTCACCAAGGTGATGGGGGTGGTCGCAACTCATCTGATCAGATTAGGGGTGTTAGTCTTCCCCTATCTTGATGACTGGCTGTTGAAGGCCGTTAATGACAGAATGTGGAAGTTTAAGTTATTTATCTGAGTCACTGTTGGAACCACTGCTGATGCCATAAGAGACTTCTCTAGCTTAGGCTCATCTCCTATCTGCTGGGATTCGGGCTGGCCTCCGCCCCCGAGCCGGGCTGCTTCCGCACCGGGGCCACGCTCCAGAAGAAATTATTGGATCTTTAAAAAGAGCCAAAAGCTGCGTGTAAGAAGATTTGTTTCGGTCACCAGCAATCAGATTGACTAGGCCTCTATTACACGCCTGATATTTTGGGAGGGGGAGAGGGGGATAAGGAGATGATATTTTGTTACTTTAATATCTTAAAAATCGTTTTTGTAATTTTGTGTGTTTGTTATTAAAAATATATAATGTCTTCTTTTTTATTAAATACTAAAATATATATATATTTTTTGGAGAAAAAAGTGGAGTCGTGCACTCATTGTGTACCTATCTCGGTGGGTGCGCAGATTCAAACCGCCTTATTGGTGAAGGCGTGCAGGATAAGTGTTTCAGCCAGTCCACTCTGCTTACGCTTACAGGGAAGGAACGACAAATCTACATGTCCCAGGTCTTTCCTGTAGTGATCTGCTGATCACAAGTCTAGTTGACAGCATGCCACAGCCACTCCCTCATGGCTAGTTTATACCCACACCACACCCATGCAGCACAGGCGTCACAGGACATGTGATCCTGCCAATAAAAAGGGCTGGGCGCATGTGCTGGAGGCAGCTTAGGCACTTTGCCCGACACGGGCCTCCCGCCACATGGCGATGACTTGAGTTCCACTGAGTTAGTGCCACCAGATCTGAGTGGGTGTGCGGCCTGCAATGATGCGTAGGCCTCGATACACCATCCTGGCAATCAAGACCCGATTTGAATTGTGAGCTTGGCTGGACCGCGTGTACGCCACACAAAGATGACTCCGCAGTGCATTGATATGTTCTCGGCAATTGCGATATCAAGACCCAGAATCAAATGTGCAACCTTCTGGCTGCCAAGGACGCGGGCCCCGGCCTTGCAGCTCACATCAGCATGTGGGGGACCCTCTTGGACACACGCCAGTGGCGGAAGGTAAGCAGAGAGGCTTGTTTGCGCAGCAGCGGGCAGTCACCTCTGGGCGGTGGGAGTGGTTGGTGTGCAGCAGCCTGAGTGCGCAGGGGCGGGCAGACGCCTCTGGGTGGTGGGAGTGGATGGTGTGCAGCAGCCTGGGTGTGCAGGGGTGGGCAGTCACCTCTGGGCAGTGGGAGTGGATGGTGTGCAGCAGCCTGGGTGCGCAGGGGAGGCAGACACCTCTGGGCGGCGGGAGTGGATGGGGTAGAGACTAGTAGCCTGGGTGCGCAGGGACGGGACAGTGATGAAGGCATGTGCAGTTGTATGTACTCTGACATTACTGATTCTATACTATGTTTCAGATGAGTGAGCTTGAGGGCTGCAGTATGTCCCGGCACGTGGTTGGAGACACACCGGTGGGAGAAAGGTGAGCTGTGAGGGTTTTGTTTGCAGTGTCAGTACTCACACTCCCTCTCCCTCTCCATCTCTTCCTTTCTCTCTCTCACACTCTTTCCTCTTTCTCACTCTCTTCCTCTCTCTCTCACTTTTTCTTTTTCTCTTTCTCTCTCTCTTCCTCTCTCTCACACTCTTTATCTCTCTCTCACTCTTTCTCTTTTTCTCTCTTTCTCTCTCTCTCTCTCCTTTGATGGGCGCATGATGCACAATCTTATCTTGCTTTTTGTCTTGCAGGCTGTGATTCACAGATTGTGAAGGGATGACATTCCATGGCTGTACCTACTTTTATTTTGTTGTTTTGTTTAAATAAAATGTTTTATATGTAAATCTATAGATGACTGTGATTCTCATTCGTCCAACCTCACATGCGTCTTGATTGTTATAATTGTCCAACATCAGCCAATTTGTTACGTTCCAGATTTCTGAAGATTGTTGTCGCATTTGCTTGTCAGGGGGTATGGGGGGATGACGGACAAGGGGGTGGTGGAGGGGGGTGTCGGGGCACTCTTGGGTGTCCGAGCTGTATGATCGTTTGCTCCATGGCATCTGTTGTCATTCAGGTGTGGCTGTGGGCTGACTCCCACCCTGTTGCAGGTTGCAGTACGGCTTTACAACAGGCCAGAGCAGGTGTAAACTTCCTAGTGCTAACGCACTTTATTGCCTATTTTGTGTTCTCTTCGTCGATCTTGCTGGTTGTTGAGAATGTTGTAAAGAGGTGTGTTCGCTGCTTTTTGCACGGAAACACCTACTGTGCATTTCATTAGCGATATTTGCTGGGGTCATCCGTGACGATGTTTTTTTGAGGCTGCTATCGCTGGTAAACTGGTGTTATGGGCTGTTTGCACCAGCTTGTGAATGGTGTGTTAAATTTATCACCATTTTGGCTGCAATAAAGTGCAGTTAACTCAGCGATGTATCCCTGAGAATATGCCCCTTGGTGTTTTAAAGACCTGAGAAGTACTCGAGTGCCGCAATGAGAGCCGCGCACCCAGCGCGTTCACACTAGGGGGCTGCGCTGAGAGCTGCGCACCCTTAGTATTCACACTAGGAGCCGTGCTGAGAGTCGTGCACCCTTCTTCTTCATACTAGGGGCCGTGCTAGGGTCACGACTCCAAACTTTTTGGAAAAAAAAACGTTCACTTTCATTAATTTACATTTGCCTTGGGGACCCCATCCCCCGAGGCATGCCCACATCAACATCATTTTTTTTTTATTATTGTTTTTTTAATTAAAAGTTTTTATATTTCCAACTTAAATCCACAAATGTTACAGCACATTTGTTTACAGCTTGACATACATAACATATTATACCTTGAAAATCCGACAACACAGAATATAAGCAGCAAAGATCTATCCCTGGAGCATCCCTATCCCAAGCTTACTGCACTCCCCATTCTGCTCTTCCATAATTCTATAGGATGCCAGATCTTCACGCCTAGTGCTCTGGCTCTCCGCCCCTTCCTACCATATATTGCACTTTCCACATTATAGGTGGAGAGTAACCTAGCAAGCCAAATTTGAAAGGTTGGCGGAGCTCTATCCAACCAGGCTTTAGCTATGTAGATCCGTAATACTTCCATGGCGACAAACATAAACTCTATGTGATGTCCCTCTCCCTCCCTCGTCAGCCCAAGCAGTATTAAATTCGAAGAAATTTCTACTGGAATCCCTAGTGTACCTCCTACAAAAGACTTTATTGCCGCTATTAATGAGTACAGTTGTGGACACTCCACAAACATGTGGACTATATCCGCATTAGTTGAGACACAGCGCAGGCAAGTTGTTCCCGAGGTGCCACCCCATTGCGCTGTTCTAGCAGGGGTATAATAAAGTGAAAACAGCGTTTTGTAGTGCTGTGCCTGTAGCGTAGCTGAGCATAGCACCGAGCAGCCCAAGTCTAGTGAATCCTGAAAGTTCTCTTGCGAGGAGCCTATTTTCTCCCCCCATTTTGCGGCATACTTTCCCCTGTCATCTTCTTTCAGTGCACACAGTTCTGCGTACAGCTGCCGGATCGTGCAGTGCTGGCTACGCTGTATATACTCCATTATTTTGCACTGCCCAAACCCCAGTGTACCTCCCTGCTTGTTCATAAAGTAACTTCTCAGTTGCAGATACTTAAAGAAACTCCTTCCATCTAGTTTGTACTTTGTTTGTAGCTCCTGAAACAGAAGAATGCCTCCCTGATCACAGAGATCCCCTATTTTCCTAATGCCCTTTTCCTCCCATTCTCTCATAACTGGATCCCTGAATATATCCCCCGGGAGTGAGAGATTTGTATATAACCGAGTGTACCTGTTGTATCTCCCCAATCCTAGTTTTTTGGGCACTGCTGTCCACACCTTGTAGGCTGCTTTCAGAGCCTTGAACCTCGTATGCTTAAAATAACTGAAGTCAACTGTGTTTAAAAAGGCATTCTTCGCATCCCCTCCATCAGTGCAGTATATACATTCATGAAGGCAATTCCAGTACCCCCTTGATCTTGACCCCCTCCCCCTATCATCCCCTGGAAGTACTGCAGGGCTGCTGCCCAGTAATACAGTCTAAAATCTGGAGCGCCCCAGCCCCCTTTCTCTCTCGGTAGTGTGATGTACCAATACGCTCGCCTCGTTTTCCCATGCGCCCAGATAAGTCTGTTGAGGATTAATTCCAATTTGGTGAACCAAACGTGTTCAAAGAAAAGCGGGATGGCCCTAAAAATGTAAAGAAATTTGGGGAAGGTAATCATCTTTATAACATTTATTCTGCCCATTAGAGTCAGATGCAAATTATGTATTCTTTCGGTATTTTTCTTCGCTTTTGTTATTAAGGGATCCATGTTTATTTCATCCAACTTATCCAGATCCGTGGTAATTTTAATCCCTAAATAAGTTGCCTCTGAGACTATCCTATTGTCCTGATATACTGTGCTATTATTCTGTACTATCTGTGTCTTCCCTTTATTTATTGAGTACCCCGAAATCCTACCGAATAGCATTGCCTCCTGCTCAATTTCCATGATGGCCCTCCCTGGGTCTGGTGTAATGATTGCCACGTCGTCTGCGTAGGCAAGCACTTTGTATTCCCTAGTGTGCAGCTTAACCGGAGCGATATGGTTATTGCCTACAAGCCTCCGTAAAATAGGGTCCAAGTATAGTGCAAACAACAGGGGAGAAGCGGAGCAGCCTTGCCGGGTCCCTCGCCTTATCCTTAGTATTTCCGTATTTCCTTTATTGATCCTAATCCTTGCCGTAGGTTCAGCATACAAGGCCTGAATGGCTTTAATGAACCGCTGGCCAATCCCAGACCAGGCCATCACCCTCCACAAGTAGTTCCTGGAGACCCTGTCGAAGGCCTTCTCTGTGTCGAGAAAAATGGCCGCGGCAGGGTCTCCTGCAACTCCCGCGGCATCAATTATGGTGATCATTTGCCGTGTATGTTGAGTAGTTCCCTTCCCTGGGATAAACCCATGCTGTGTATCACTAACCAAACTCTCGATAACCCTGCTCAACCTTTGTGCCAGTGATTTAGAAAAGATTTTAGCGTCCGCATTCATGAGCGTGATTGGCCTATAGGACCCTGGTTCTAGTGGAGGCTTGTCTTTTTTGAGTATGACTATAATATCTGCCCCTGCCCTGGAGGGGGGAACTGATAGCCCCTGCTGTGCCTGACCAAGAGTCTTATGCATATCTTCCCCCAGCACGTTCCAGAAAGTCTTATAGAATTCTGCTGGGATTTGGTCCGGACCAGTGGCTTTTCCCGAGGGGAGTTTCTGTATAGCTTCCTGAGTTTCTTGTAATGTTAACGGAAGATCTAGCTCCTCCTTCCCCTCCTCTGATAATTCTACATGTGGTGTCCCAGACAGGTACTCCATAATCTCGGCATCTGTATTGGGGGGGCCCTGATCGTATAGTGCCTCATAAGAATTCCTAAAGGTCTCTCTGATCTCTTCCACCTTGTTTGTGAACCCACCTGTCCTATCCTTGATTTCTTTTATCTCACCCATAGCCGAGCTTTGTCTTGCTCTGATTGCAAGCAAATGCCCAATCCTCTCACTGTATTTATAGCATTTTTCTTTTTTGGCAAGATACCTACCTGCGGCCTTCCTCGCTATGTTTTCGGTGGCTTCTGCCTTAGCTACTTCCATCTTGAATAAGATTTCCTCTAACGGATCTTGCTTAGCTATAACCCCATTAAGAATTTCTTCCAGATCTGCCAGTTCTTTAATCTTTTCCTCTACCTTACTCCTTTCCTGCCTATCTCTATGCAATGTGTAGCTCAGGGTTTCCCCCTCACTGCAGCTTTGAACGCATCCCAGGTTATGCCCGATGAGGCTGTTCCCCTATTTATCTCCCAAAATAATGCGATCCACCATTGCATATGCTCGAGATAGCCTTCCTCCCTAAGAAGCCCCCTCTCAAAGGTCCACATGCTCTCCTTCCTGCTCTTATTCTTGTGAGCTAATGATAGAATGAGTGGGTTGTGATCTGATACTATTCTTGGTGTCCTTTCCAGCTGTCTGCAGCTTACTAATGAACTTGAGACAAAGAAATAGTCTAACCTGGCCACCATCCTATGGGGTGCAGAGTAGTATGTGCTCCCTGTACCCGGTGAATTCTTCTGGGCCCATAGGTCTGCTAATGCATTATTTCGTACTAAGTTACCAATAGCCTGGGAGGTCTTCTTCTTCCTTCCCCTGTATGGGCTGCCTCCCGTTAGACCTAGTCCATCCATGCCATTTATATTAAAATTCCCACAGCAAATTATGGGTTCAGGCCAAATCGCCAGCTCTGTGTCTAGAAATTGGAAGATATCTGGTTCATCGTCCGTGGAACCATACACCGAGACAAGTGTGCATCTCCCCGCCTCTGTTTCCCCCTCCACCATCACCTATCTCCCCCATTGATCCTCTTTTTTCCTCATGACCCTAACCCCTCCTTTTTTTGCTAATATGGCCACCCCTCTTGTTTTGGTGCCTTGTTTCGTGTATGCAAGTACCTCAAATCCTAGATGGTCCAGTAAATGTCTATTATTCCCTTCAACATGGGTCTCCTGAAGGCAAATTATGTCTAATTTAAGCGTTCTCAACATGGCAGCCACTTTCATCCTTTTGCCTCCCTCATTCAAGCCACAGATATTTATCGAAGCTATCCTTAATGCCATGTATGTTTCCTTAAAGTTTCCAGCATTACTTCTGCCTTTCTCTGTGTCTTACTCACCCCAAAAATGTGCCTCTGTGTCCTATTGTCTTTGTGCTGTAATGTACCTTCCACCATCCCCCCACCCCCCCAAACCCTCCTCCCCCTGTAGAACCCTCCCCCTCCCTTTTACAGGCAAATAGGTCAGGCATGACCTATGTGTGGCTGTAGAAGATTGTAGTGTCGCTACCCTCTCCTGCCTTGACTAATATAAGGTTTGCTGTGTTACCCCTATGGTGCCTGAGGTGGTCTTTTCCCTCTGCTACCATGTCCCCTTCCACTGTTAGCCTTTATTTCCGAGAAAAACATCTTGACCTGCCCCCTCGTTATGACTTTAAGTCTTGCTGGGAACAACAGGTAGGCTTCTGAGGCTAGACCTTGGAAGGGTGCAATTAATTGCCTAAGCTTTCACCTCCTCTCTACCGTTATATGGCAGAAATCTGGTCTTGAGAAGAAGGTAATCAGGGCTTGCTTTATCCATTATCTCTTGCCTTGCCAGAAAATTTCCTAGAAACACCAGCATGGCCCTAGGTAAATTATCCTGGTTGCCATCCCTTTTTTTCTTGAGTGTAAGCGGAAACCGGTGATCCCTTTGGACCTCCGTCTCCCACTGCCAGTGTGACTCAGGAAAGGCGCCCTTCAGCAATTTAATAACATAATCCCTCGGATCTTGCCCTTCTATCCCTTCCACCAAACCAAGAAGTCTAATGTTATTCCGCCTCTGGCGGTTTTCAAAATCCTCCATCTTCCACTGGAGATCTTCCACCACCTTCACTTGATCCGCTTTAAAGGTCTGCCAATCTGCTGCGTCGTCTTCTAGTCTGCCCGTTCTTTCCTCCACCTGGGTCACTCTTTCCTCCATTTTATCAAACTTCCTGTTCATCTTCCTTAAGGAGCCTTGGATTTTTTTTTTGCATGCCTAGTCCTCCGGCTCTCCGCTCTGGCTTCCCCCTGCATCTGCTTTAACGTGCTGAATATTAAATCAAGTGTGGCATGATGCGATGGGGACCTGGTGCTGCTCATTTTTTTTTTTAAGTGGCGAAGAGCCATGTGGCCACCTTCCCAGGCCACTTCTGGCCCCGGGAACTCCATCCCCCGGGGCCTGGCCTCTCTTTTGGGGACCATGGGGGGGAGCCCCAATGACCTCACGGCCCCGCCGGCTCCCCTTCTCCTGCGGGAGCCGGCATTGCTTTTGGGCAACGGGAGCTGCAAAAATGCAGCTTCCCTTGCCCAAAAGCAATTCTCCTTTCCTTTATTGAAGCCAGAGGAGGTTTTCCTCCTCTCGCTTCAACGAAGCAAACCAGGGTTTGCTATCACAGGGTGGAAGCCATGCTCCCGCCCTGTCATACTAAACGGCAATGTCCTGGGTGTAGACACCCTGGGACATTGCAGGAGCCGGCCCTGGGTGGTGGTGGTCCCCAGGGCCAACAAGCACTCTACGAGGCGGGTCGTGCAGCCCCCTCCCTCTATTTTTGAAGCCCCAGGTGGTGGTGGTTCCCGGGAAAGCCCTGAGGAGGTGGCGGTATAATTATACAATTGGCCCCAGGGCCTGGCCTACCTGGCGGGGTCATTTAAATGAAGTGGGGGAGCCCCCGCTTAATTTTTTTTTAAATTGCACACCCAGCGTGCATTCGGACGTTTAAAAAATAAAATTGAGCAGGCCTAGGGGGTCAGGGTGTTTCTATCCTGCCCCCTTTTCTTCATTTTTTACTTTCTTTTACTGTTTTCTTGTGACTCGGTTCTATCTAGTCACAAGATGGCTGCCAACACTTCCTGGTTTAGAGTGTTGGCAGCCAATTAGAATGACGCTCGTGGTAGGGAGGTTTCGCGAACCCACAGCGCCCTAGATATCGATATTTTCATTTTTTGATTTTCTCAGCAACTCTGAACGGATTTACACCATTTTAATAAAAGGTCGCTTTCTGAACCAAGAACTACCTTTTTGGCAAATTTGGTGTAATTCCGTTCAGCAGTTCGGGCTGCAGCTTTGGCTAAAGTTTCCTATGGGAAATAGATTGTTTGACTTTTATTTTTCGAATTTCTCTGCAACTACTGAACTGATTTACACCATTTTAAAAAAAAACGTCGCTTTCTGAACCAAGCATTACCTTTTTGCCAAATTTGGTATAATTCCGTTCAGCAGTTCGGGCTGTAGCCTTGGCTAAAGTTTCCTATGGAAATTAACATGGCGAAAACACTTTTTGGGACCCCCCTTTTTTCTCAGCCCCCGCTTCACGAATCACCCCCAAACTTTCAGGATAGGAGCTCACCTGGATAGAACTTTTTTTTGGAGAATTTCTCGAAGATTCGTCAGACAACGCCAACGTATTAGCAAATCAAAAAAATGCTTTTCCTATGGAAAATAGGTTCTAAATATATATATATATATATATACACACACATACATTATCAAGTCCCCTGTGCCAAAACATGTTGCATGAGCTGATGTTTTTGTCCAGAACAAATGATATATTTATTGCAAAGACCTGAGTGTTCGCGTTCGCGTTTTGATTCATTTAAAGCGTCTTTTGGATTTAATCCAGGACCCGCTCCTGGGCATACCCTGCAGACTTAAGGCCCAAAAGCAAAAGACACACCGATGATGGACGGAATGCAGAGCAAATCAAACATTGCCCCCCAGTAAAGAGATCTGGGTTAAGTACATAGTTCTTTTGCTCACCATGTTTAGACCCAGCCATATGCAAATCTGTCTTGACCCGTTGAATGGAGCAGCCATCAGCAGCGTTCTTTGTGAATAATTTTATGTATATCTATAGCGATAGATAGATAGACATAGATATGTGTGTGTGTGTATATATATATCTATATAGATAGATATATATGTATATATGTTTATATATATATATATATATATATATATATATATATATATATATATATATATATATATATATATATATATATATATATATATATATATATATATATATATATATATATATATATATATATATATATATATATATATATCACGCCAGTAGGTAGTTATAGTTAGGATCTACTTTCCATAGGAAATCCGCAACATTCTATTGGGAATAACTTTGGCGCCGGTGGACGAATCTTCGCGAATTTCTCAAAGTAGGTGGCCCGCTCCGCTCCGCTCCTTCCCTGAAAATGTGGGGGGGATTCATCAAGCGGGGGCCAAGATAAAAGGGGGGTCCCAAAACGTGTTTTTTCCATGTTAATTTCCATAGGGCGGTCGAACTCACTTTTAGCCCGAACGGCTGAATGGATTTCCACCAAACTTGGCAAAATTATAGGGACTGGTAGCCCGATGTGCCTTTGCTATGTCTCAAGATATATGCTCCAGTGGTTTTTACGAAAATTATCTTTGAAAAAATATATATTGGGCTACATTGGGCTATATATATGTTAGAGCCCAAATGTAGCCCAATGTAGCCCAATGTAGCCCAAAGATGGCCACCAGAGACAAAAAAAAACAAATGTAGCCCAAATATCAGCCAGATGTAGCCCAACTATAGCCCAATGACAGAATGTCCCGGAGTGTTCTAAAGAACAACTACAGCGCTAACAGTCTTACTTATAAAGTGAGACTTATAGTTAGGAATTAGCATTTAAAAAACCTTTGAAATTCACTGAAAAACCATAGGTTTCACACCAGTTATAGTTAGGAATTAGCATTTAAAAAACCTAAGAAATTCACTGAAAAAAACATAGGTTTCACACCAGTATAGTTAGGAATTAGCATTTAAAAAACCTATTAAATTAACTGAAAAAAACATAGGTTTCACACCAGTTATAGCAGAGGTCTTCAAACTTTTGGATGCCGAGACCCCCCTTTCAACATTTCCAAGCGTAAGGACCCCCTCCTGACAAAAATTTCGAAACATCTAGGTTATGAGGAAGGTGAGGACCAAATTATGCGACAGGCTTCACTAAATTGTGTGAGTAGAAAATGTAAATATTGTTCTGTGATGCTGCGTATTTTGGGGTAGCATTGCTTTATTATTTAGAAGTGTTTTAAACACAGTAATACTGAGGAAAGATTTCACCCCATCAGTACCGGTTTATAACCAAAATACAGCAATTAACATCAGAAAGATGTCTAGTCAACCTCTGTGAAGGGCCTCCCAATCCGCAGGAAAACGCGCTGCCACATTAGAAGCTCACCTGGCCATGGCCAGGAGCAGCAAGGGTGCATTCAAACTGTGGTGGTCTTGTGCAGAGTTAAGCAGTTTACCCATGCCCCTTTCCTCTCACCCCCTTCCTTCCATCCCTCTCTTCTCTCCTCTCCCAACCCCGGATCCCAGGCAGATGGTTATTAGCCCCAGGACACCTTTTGGTAACAGTAGCGCACTACAAATGTAAATAATAGGCAGAAGCAGGGGATCCACTAGACCCGTACTTCGGGGGGGGGGGTTAACACTCCCAGCCAGGGCTTGTCCAAGCACCGGTCGCACACGGTGCAACAGTCTTTCCACCTTCTCCATGAATTCCCTCACTACCACTCACCAACAATACACCTCATCTCTCTATAGCACCTGTCTGACAAACATTTCATTTTTTATAGCGCTACTCATAGTTTACTCACACTCAGTTCTGTGATGTGCATGGTACATCTTCTTTGTACCAGGCACTTTAACCTTCTGCACTGTGGGGGGGGGCGCTAGAGGGCGCCGGACAAGATGGCCGCACTTGCGTGAGGCTCTGTCCAGACCTGAAAAAATTCGCTCATTTATCCTCAAATTCCCGTGCCTGCAGCCTGTAAAAACGCCGAGAGCACCCCACTGACATCGGGGGTCGGCGGCGACGTCTTTTCCCGGTGCCTGCTGTGGCTGTGTAAGCCTCTGTGAGCCGGGTCGCCCTGCACCGCGATCGCGCTGGTGCGCCTCCCGCTGCTGCCCGGCTGGTGAATACCGCTGCTCGTGCTGTCCCAGGGGTGCGGAGTCGGCAGCCTGCGGGGGTGAGACGGTGAAGGAGCGGAGCGGCGGAGACCCACCGGAGCTGCTGCGGAGCGGACCGGACCCGGCCTGTCGGCACTGGTGAGTGGGGCGGGGCTGCACGCAAGCCCGGGGCTGCGGAGGTGGCGCCGGGCATGACTAGGCCGCGCCGCGCGAACTAGGGCTGGCGGGGGAGGGGCGGAGGTGCTCTGGTGAGCGGTACTGTCGTGCAGGCGGCCCTGGGTGTGAGCTTGATGCCACGGGCGGTGGCGGCGGAGAGGCCCATGTGATATCGGGGCAGTTGGGACCCTGGGCTACCTCGAGACACCGGCGACCTGCGGTGCGTCCGCCATTAAGTGCAGAGGCGATCCTGGTCGGCTGACTTTGGCTCCCAGGGGGGCTTTCTACAACAACACAAAGAACTGAACAGCGAGCACAAGTGGTGGTGAGGCTCTGCTGTACTTCGTTTGAGACTCTGCTGGGCGCAGACAGTTAAGCCGCGGAGTGCCTGAAAGTGCGTCGGAGTGTGCCTCTAGTTCCCTCCACGGCGGGCGTTTGGACTGCCTGCGCTTCCCTGGGGTACACGGGGCGAGGCTGGAAGTGGCGCTGGCTGGTGCTCTGGACCTGCCCTTTGCACATAGCCGGACATAGCTGTGTCTCTGCTGACGTCACTTTTTGAGCTGACCTAACTGCCACCATGGGCAGGCAGGACAGAAACCAGCCGAAAATAACATTTGACACGAATAAAAAGTCTGCGCACACATCCTCGCAAGCGCCTGCTGACCATGATCAGGGGGGGGCTGTGGGAGGCGCCCCTAACCTGGAATCCACCCTGATGGCCATGCAAAAGACCTTGCAGTCAATTGAAGGGACCATGGAATCTGTCAACCACCGCCTGGATCACATGGCGGCGCAATTCGACCGCCAAAATGAACGCATGGGGGAGGTAGAACAGAGAGTATCTGCCACAGAAGATGGTCTGGCCACAGTCTCTTCCAAAGTGTTCAGCATGGAGAGGGTCTTGGCGGTCATACAGGCCAAGAACGAGGAATTGGAAGGGAGGTCCAGGAGGAACAATGTGAGGGTCACGGGCCTGCCGGAATCCACAAATGTGGGGCGCATGGAAGACTTCATGGAACGTATGCTTATTGATATTTTCGGGGCTGATCACCTGTCCAAAGTCTTTATAGTGGAGCGAGCCCATCGCTCTCTAGCCAAGCGGCCTCCACCTGGAGCACCACCGCGCCCGATAGTAGCCAGGATTCTCAACTACAGAGACCGTGATACCATCCTTCGGCTTGCAAGGGACAGGGGGACAATCGAATACCAGGGCAACAAGCTCGAGTTCTACCCCGACTTCACCATGGCGGTGCAGACGGCTCGCAAGGAATTTACCGCGGTGAAACAGATGCTGCGAACTGAGGACATAGCGTATGCCATGCTTTATCCGGCGCGCCTGCGGATCGGACCCCCTGCGGACAACAAGATATTTTCCTCCCCGAAGGCGGCCATGGACTATGCCAAGCAACTGAAAAGGAGAGCTAAAGGGCCGAGGGAACCTCGGGACGGAGAAGATGGCGGGCAGGAGGAGGCCGCCTGATCTGAAACTGTGCAGTTGCCTGTGGAGGGGGCCATGCTGCGAGGCGCTGAGATATACTGCCTCCACTGTCGTTTGGGCGGTTATAATTGCTGAGTCTTTGGATCCCCCGGGTCCTGCATTGATCTACTCAGTGACTGCGTACATTCTGGATGGGGGAGCATACTACCTGATGGGGACTCTGTGGTTTACGCTGCACTAGCCCGTCGTGGGTCACTTCTCCTCTGTGAGCATGACTAGGCCGGGCTGCGGCCCGCTGGGGTGGTGCGTGGAGTGCATGAGCTGCGATGCGCATGTGGTGCCCCCATTTGCCTGCGAGTCCTGAACTTGTTACTGAGGGCCTGGGCTGGAACACTTTTGACATTGTGCCGGGGGATATTCAATTGCCTGATATTGTACTGTTAACGGAATTGGTTTGCAGGTACGGGGATGTAGCTCTGGATAACAGGTCTACGCTTTCGTCCGTCTCTGGCGTGAGTGGAGTGCCACTGCGCCCCCCAGGACGGGAGATCCCCACACGCAGTGGTTGATGTTACTGGGGTTTGGGGTAGGGGGGACAATGGGATTGCTTTGGCATTTGGGGCACGCTGAAGTGGGTGGAGGGATGGGGGTTGGGGTTCCGGGGACTGTTGGGGGATTGTTCTTATTCCTGGTCAGGGAAGTGTGCTCTTCGTTGATGTTGGATTATGCTTGGGTGTGCTGGTGCTGGAGGGATCGCTGTAGCGAATGGTCTTACTCCCTTTCTGTGCTGTTGATGTCTCTGGGTGGGACTCGGGCATGGTCGCCGGGGAGGGCCTATTATGTTGAGGGTGGATTGCGGGGTTGGTGTAATGGAGAGGGGGGGTAGGATTAAATGCATAACGTGGAATGTGCGGGGACTTAATAGGCCGCAAAAGACCAGACAGGTGCTTGCCTTTCTGAATAGACATGGGGTGCAAGTGGCATTCCTACAGGAAACGCACCTTCAGGGGAAAGCGGCAGATAAGGTGGGCAGACAGTGGGCGGGGGTGAAGCTGGCCACGAACTATTCTTCCTATGCAAGAGGGGTGATGATCCTGGTAAAGAGGAATGTTCCATTTGTACTGTTGCATGAAGACATTGACCCGCACGGTAGATACGTCATAATGCAGGGTAAATTATATGGCACACTGGTAACTCTGCTCAATGTTTATGGACCAAATGTTGATGACCCTGAGTTTTACGTTACTCTCTGGAACAAGCTGTATTCACTTGCACCTTCAGCTATCATTTGTGGGGGGGATTGGAACGTTACTCTGGATGCAGAGCTAGATAGGAAACAGGATAGAACTGCTGTGCGTAAGAAGGCGGTGGATGCGGTGTGCGATGGTATGGATGGGTTGCGGCTGCTGGATGTGTGGAGACTGCGAAACCCGAGTAGGCGGGAGGGCACATGCTACACCTCAGCACACGATACGTGGTCGCGGCTGGACTACTGGCTCACGACACGGGATGTCAGTGGTTGGGTGGTGAGTGCTGACCATCTGCCTCGCACTCTCTCTGATCATGCGCCCGTTACGTTAGTGCTACGGCTCCCGTGTCAGGTTCCCGCTCCTTTCACTTGGCGGCTTTCATCCGGGGTGCTGACGGATCAGGTGTTGTCTGAGCGACTGAGGCAGATCATAGAGGAGTTTTTTACTAATAATGTGGGGTCAGTGGACAGCATGGGTACTGTTTGGGAGGCCTTCAAGGTGACGGTGAGGGGAGCGTGCATTGGGTTGAGGTCGGGGGTGCTCACGTCCATTAGGGACTCCATGAGTCGATTAGAGAGAGAGTTACGTGTTCTGGAAAGGCGATTGGAGGAAGGGACAGGGGGCACGGTCCTCGCTGACATTCGTACGAGGGTGAATGAATATAACGATCTGGCGGACCAGGAGGTAAAATTCCTCTCTAAGACAGCCACGGCCAGGTATTATGGCGAAGGGGGCAGACCGGGCAAGGGCCTGGCAGACCGGATCAGGGAACCGTGGGCACGACACTGCACGGTGCAGGAGATTGTGGATCAGGGGACTGTGGTTACTAGCACGGAGGGTGTATTGTCCTGCTTCGCCAAACATTATGAGCAGCTCTATGCACTAAGGGACACAGCAGATGAGGAAGAGGTGAATCGCTATTTGGAGGATGTAGCCTTGGTATGGCTCTCTAGGGGGCAGCAAGAGTTCCTTATGCACCATGTCACTGAGGCAGAATTCAGAGATGCAATAGCGGCCCTACCTAGTGGTAAAGCGGCTGGTACGGATGGTTTGCCCTCCGAATTTTATAAAACGTATGCAGATTTACTGATCCCGCAGCTAGCACAGGTGTTGGAGGAAGCATTTGACTGCGGACAATTGCCGGCAACCATGAGGGAGGCACTGCTGGTGGCCCTGCCTAAACCGGGTAAACCGCCAAATCAGTGTGATTCATATCGCCCCCTTTCACTTATGAACACCGATGTGAAGATTATTGCGAAAATATTGGCCACGCGGTTGCGGTTGCTGTTGCCTGTAATGGTCTTACCGGATCAATCGGGCTTCATTCCACTCAGATCCACTACACATAATTTAAGGACGCTCTTCGCCGTACTGCACCTGCTTAAACCTGAACTGCCTGCAGCTGCGGTCATGCTGGACGCGGCTAAGGCCTTCGATTCGGTGGCCTGGAAGTACATGATGGCTATCCTGCACCGTATGGGGGTACCCTTCTTTTTCACGTCGCTCATCGCCCTCTTATATACTGCGCCCATGGCAAGGGTCAGGGTCAATGGCCATGTATCTTCCTCGTTCCCGGTACGGAGAGGGACGAGACAGGGGTGCCCTCTGTCTCCATTACTGTTTGCCATCATGATGGAACCACTGGCCTGTATCTTGCGCCAACGGTATGCTGAAGCTGCATTGAAATTCCCACTACGAGCACTGGCGGTGTCAATGTACGCGGATGACATGGTCCTGTATGTCAGGGAGCCGGCTCTTCACTTGAATAACATCCTACGCGAATTCATTAAGTTTGGTAGACATTCTGGTCTCACTATAAATTGGGACAAATCAGTGATACTGCCGCTCACGGAGGCAACCTGCCAGACTCAGCTGGAATTCCCCCTGGAGTGGGCAACTGAGTCCGTTCGGTATCTGGGGGTCTGGGTGCACAGGGACAGTCAGGAGGTGGTCCGGGCCAACTACGGTGTTGCTGTGTCCAAACTGGAGGATCAGGTAGCGCGCTGGACTCGACTCCCGTTAACTCTAGCTGACCGCATATCCTTAATAAAAATGGTGGTGTTACCAAAATTCCTCTACCTTTTCATAAATATTCCTATTCTACTAAAATCGCATTTCTTTGCAAGGATAAGATCGCTCCTGATAACTCTCACGTGGGCTGGCAAGAAACCGAGAGTGACTTGGGAGGTACTGACCAAGCCGTATGCGCTGGGAGGGTTCGCCCTACCGGACATGAGGCTGTACTATCTCTGCGCACAGGCGCATTTTATGAGTTATTGGTTGAATGCCCCACCATACACCCCGCACGTGGCACTTGAGGCGAGTGCGGTTCTGCCGTATCCGCTGAGGGCCATGGTTGTTAACAAACACTCGGTTTTCGAGAAGGGAGAGATAGACGCAGTGAGGGTTACGGCGACGGCTTGGGAACACCTTGGTCGGAGGGCGGCCCGCCTGCCACTGTATGCTCCGTCTATGCCATTACTGTACCATTCAGGTATCTCGGTCACTGGGGAGATCGGAGGGTTGCATGTCTTGAGGGAAGCTGGATTGCAAACCATGGGGGACCTCTTCCCTGGGGCGTCGTTTCTCTCCTTGCAGGATATGACAGCTGGGTTGACTAACACGTGTATGCCTACCTTTATCTATGCCCGTCTGCGGGCGGCGATAAAGGATTTATATCCGACATACCCGGAGGAGCCTCCGGCGCTCGGGGCATTGCAATTGATCTACGCAGCTAAGGACAGGGCTAAATTGATCTCTAAATTATACAAGGCTGCGCAGGAGGATGAAGGAGGGGGGGCGGACCGGGCCAGAGCACGATGGGATAGAAATCTTCCTGACCCTCTCACTGATGACGAATGGCTTGAAAGTTGTACGATGACGGGAGGGTATGTGATAAATGGCAACTTCCGTCTCTTGCATTATAAATTCCTGCATCAATGGTACTACACACCGATGCAATTAGTGAGATATGGGCTTCGCACTGTGGCACGTTGCGTGAGATGCGGCGCGGAGGATGCTGACTTTATACATCTTGCTTGGGGATGCCCGAGAGTGTATGATTTTTGGAAGGCGGTGACTGAGTGCCTCACGGTCATGACTTCCGTTGAGATTAAACTTGATGTGCGGCTCTGTCTGTTGGGTATAGCCTCTGCGGTAGCAGCGCAATCACGCCGACTAGTTGTACTGGCGCTCCAGTTGGCCAAGAGGAGGGTTGCTATGGGGTGGGGGGGAAGGAGGGCACCAGACTTGCAACTATGGCTGAAGGATATGGCTTACTGCAGAGACCAACTGAACTGTTACTATGAGGGATTGCCGGAGAGGTCTCGCCCGCGGGACATATGGGCTCCATTCACACTGTATGTCTTGTCTCTGGATGACTCCGATAGCGAAAGGAGTGCGATTGTTGGATTGCCGGACCATGAACATGTATCGGATTGAACGTTGTTTGTAAATGTTGGGGATGACTGCGTTATGTAGGGTGATTGTGCTATAGAGCTCTGGATGTGTTGGCCATTTGATAAGGTGGATGGAATGGGTCGGGCCGCCTCTGCCGCCCGGCTGTGCTCTGAGTCTAGGGTGGGAGATCTGCACTGCGATCTCTATGTTGGCCTCGCCCTCTGGGCCGCGGTCTGCACCAGCTAAACCTTGAGAGCTGTAGCTGACCACATAGTGTGGCTCACTAAGACCAGGAGTGGGGGGGTGGGGGGGAGTTGAGGTTGTTAGTTTATTAACTCTGTTCTACATAACCGAAAATGAGACCGAGATCACATGAGGGCTAACGGCTGACGTCAATGTGTGCTTTGAACGCTGCATTTGGACCATATTTGGTGCCTACAGGAACTCGATCTGGGGCTGTGATTGTAACACTGAACTATATTATGGAGTTCAACTGTGACTGTATGGTGCACTGATAGCGGCCGGCCCTGACAGTGGGTTGTAGGCGCTCCGCTGTGTTTATTCATGATGTGCAATAAAGGTCTACCAAAAAAAAAAAAAAAAAAAAAAAAAAAAAAACCTTCTGCACTGTGTGGGTCACAAGAGTGCCCATGTGACTGCACAGTGAGCAATGCAACAGTGTGAGAGTATGGTAAAAGGAGTGACTGCAGGGTGAGTGAGGTGACCATATGAATTTGGGTTCGGCTGTAAGTGCAGAGTGGGACGAATTAGTGCATGGTTAGTGATGGCCTTGTTAAAGAGAGCTACAGATTGAGCAGTAAGGGGGGGACAGGTGAGTGGAGTGTCACATGAGTGCAGGGTGAGAAGTGTGCTCGTGTGACTGCAGGGTGAGGTACAGAGTGAACAATGCAAGCGAATTTTTAGTGCAGCGTGATCACTGTGAGAGCAGGGTGAGCGGGTTAATGTTGTGAGTGCATGGTGATCAGTGTGAGTGCATGGTTATCAGTGTGAGTGCATGGTGATCAGTGTGAGTGCATGGTGATCAGTGTGAGTGCAGGGTGAGTGGGTGAACAGTGTGAGTGCATGGTGATCAGTGTGAGTGCATGGTGATCAGTGTGAGTGTATGGTGATCAGTGTGAGTGCATGGTGATCAGTGTGAGTGCATGGTGATCAGTGTGAGTGCATGGTGATCAGTGTGAGTGCATGATGATCAGTGTGAGTGCATGGTGATCAATGTGAGTGCATGGTGATTGCTGGGAGTGCAGGGTGAACTTGAAAGTGAAGGCGAGAATGAGAAGTGAGTAGTTTGAAAGCAGGGTGCAATCCCAGAAACTTGAAGCGTAGGGTTTCAGATATAAGTTAAACTATTGCTATAATGGCATTAATCAGGGTTCGAGGGTGGAGGAAATAAATAATGTGCTGATCCTGCAACAAACATCCAGTCTAATGATTAGGGTTACCAGCTCATTATTTTGATGGCCCAGAAATAAGCAGTCACCTACATCTGTATTTTTTTTGCACTTATCTGTGAATACTTAGAACAGCAAATATAAATAGAAAGCACTTTTAATTGTGTTCTAGGGATGCCTCAATGATCCATGACTAATAATTAAAGAAAATAAAGACAGAAAAGTCACATCACTAATTAATACATACTTTTTTATTTATAACTCAATTTGGTGTCAAGAGCAGGCCTCTGCAGGATCTTTAAACAACACATAGCAGGCATGTTTCTTTTGGCAACCCAACTTTATTTTTCTTTTCATTAAATGCATTCTTCCACTACAGCAGTAAGTGTAAAAATACAAATGTAAGGAATAGGCAGAGTGGGGGCCCAAGGGGTACCGGAACCATAAAAAAACTAAGCTTTGGTAATCATTTAACAAAGGCATGTAAATATGTTAATGGTCTTTAAAGACCTGTGAAAAACTCGGGCCGGAGATAAGACCCCAGACACTGCCCAGCCGAGGCCCCAGGAGCGCAAGCTGCACTGCAGCAGCCCGGGCTGAGACACAGGATGGGGGAGGAGGGGGGCTGAAGCCCTGGAGGCCAGGGCAGAAGTGACACTGTGAAGGCGCGACCCCCTTTGCATCGCTCCACGGCCCCCCTGGGGGTCGCGCCCCACAGTTTGAAGACCCCTGAGTTATAGTTACCTGGAAATTTTACTGACATAAAACCATTGAAATTCCCACGTTATAGTTAGCTGGACTCACTATAACTTGCGCGCCTGCAATGCACTGCTAATGACGTCACATATTACATCACTCATGACATGGTCAGTGACATCACTCATGACATCACTGATGACACCATCCTTGTGAGAAAGTGACAGATATCCTTTCAGTGTAATGTAACCCTTGAAACACATATTCAAAAATAGAAACTAACATTTTCAAAAAAATGGAGATACCCATACCAGTTACAACAACCAATTCAGTAATTCCACCATCTATATACACATCCACTCATTCACCAACAGTTCTATATAGTCACTCATACATATACTCACTCATCATATGTAGTGATACACCTATACATCCTGTTACACACCGACAGTCATCCAAAAGTTACTCACACATGCAAATAAACTATTGAACATCCATTTATTTGCATATACAACTATACACACACTACCACCTTACTTCTAAGGAAACTTACACATACTTACTCACTTAAACAATCACTTATAGAAACACATACTTATTTAAACAGGAACTCTTACAATCTCTCACTCTCTCATATACTCACTTATATACATCAATACTCACATATACTAGATTAAAACATATCTTGTTACTGATAAAGACACTAGTGAGACAGTCATTCACTCACTAACACACACATATACACACTCATCCACCCATACAGTCCTGCACATATGCTGTCTTCAAAACACATACAAACAGTGAGTCAGTCACCAATCCATGCAGCCACTTATACACAAAGTGAAACACTGATACATATATTACAATATTTAAAAGTTACTCGCTAATGTATGTATTCACTAAGATACACTTAATAAGGCAGTTAACCGATCAATTCTTTTAAAAAAAAGCATCCATTTACACACTTATTTAACCATTTATTCTTCCATCGTTCTTTACAAATACATATATAAAACATATTTATTTTTCAGAAAGACACACATTCACGGGATGGTGTCATCAGTGATGTCATAAGTGATGTCACTGACCATGTCATGAGTGATGTAATATGTGACGTCATCAGCAGTGCATTGCAGGCGCGCAAGTTATAGTGAGTCCAACTAACTATAACATGGGAATTTCAATGGTTTTATGTCAGTAAAATTTCCAGGTAACTATAACTGGTGTGAAACCTATGTTTTTTTCAGTGAATTTAATAGGTTTTTTAAATGCTAATTACTAACTATAACTGGTGTGAAACCTATGGTTTTTTCAGTGTATATATATATATATATATATATATGTATGTATATATATATATATATATATATATATATATATATATATATATATATATATATATATATTCACTGAAAAAACCATAGGTTATAGACCATATATAGTTAGGGATTAGCATTTACAAAACCTTATTTTACTCGCACAAAACCATTGAAATTCCATATATAGTTAGTTGCACTAACTATATATCGCGCACCCGCAATCCATTGCTAATGATGTCACATATTACATCATTCATGACATGGTCAGTGACATCACTGATGACATCACTGATGACATCTCAAATGACATCACTGATGACATCACTGACATCTCATTTGACATTACTGATCACATCACTGATGATATCATTTATGTGATAATACAATGAACATCTTCAGACTCTAATATAACCTTAGATACAATCAGTATAAACAGACACTCACAGACTGTCACTTATCCATGGAGTTACTCACACACCTACTCAGTCATGCAAAAGATTAATCACACCTCCATTTCCTCAACTATACAGTTATACACACCTTACTTATTCAAACATATACTAACACATATTTACTCTCTTATACAATCCCTGATACAAGTTCACAATGATCGATACAGCCACTCTCACATTCACTAGCTCTTATGTTCAGTTATTTATATATGTCAACTCTCACATGGACTGTGTTTTACATATGTACTTACTTTGACATGTAGCACTGAGATATCCATTCACTCACCAATACACTCATGCAGTCAGTCGACCGCCCATACAGCTGTTTCCACATGCACTTTTGAACCCATACATTTAGTTAATCAACTGCTCACACATCTATGCACAGAGTCATACACCTCCCAGCCACCCACACACATACTCAGTCTCCCATACAAATACTTGGGCAACCATTCAATAACCCATATAGTTACTCATATAGCTACTGATTTAAACATGCAGCAGTTTACAGAACAACATATATAATGATTGCCAAATTAAGACAGTTTAGTCACTAACCCATGCACTCAGTGAGACACATTTAATCACTCACTCATACAGTCAGTCATGCACCTACTAAATCCTTCAACCAGACACTTATACATCCACTCATTCTTCAATATGTAAGACATATTTTAACTTTACAGAAACATACAGTCACTGGGTGTTGTCATCAGTGATGTCATCAGTGAAGTCATTTGAGATGTCATCAGTGATGTCATCAGTGATGTCATTTGAGATGTCATCAGTGATGTCATCAGTGATGTCACTGACCATGTCATGAATGATGTAATATGTGACATCATTAGCAATGGATTGCGGGTGCGCGATATATAGTTAGTGCAACTAACTATATATGGAATTTCAATGGTTTTGTGCGAGTAAAATAAGGTTTTGTAAATGCTAATCCCTAACTATATATGGTCTATAACCTATGGTTTTTTCAGTGAATTTTCAAGGTTTTGTAAATGCAAATTCCTAACTATATATGGTCTATAACCTATGGTTTTTTCAGTGAATTTCATTGGTTTTTTAAAAGCTAATATCTATAGCTGTAAAATATATTCTTTATTACGTGACGTATCACGTAGCCCGTGAGACGCCTCATGATGCATCGCATAACCGTGACGTATCGTCTCTGCAGCGCAAACCAAACCCGTAACGTAAGCGCGCCAGAGCACGCTTAAAGATATATATATATTTTTTTTACCTTAATTAGACAAAATCCACACGTGCACATATCACAAACGTTCCAAAAAAAAACAATATGTCGGACTCCCATTACGCTGCCAGTTAGCTGCCCGGTTAACGTACCGGAAAGCACCTCTACCGCGAAAAATCGCAATATTTTTTTCTTTTGCCCCGCGGGCAACTTTAATAGCCCCCTCATCAATCCTAGGGGTTCACCTTACCCCTTTCCTTCATTTACACCTTTTTTTTTTCCACCTCTTGTCTCTCGATCTCCAGACTGTTTACAATGTTAACAGCCAATCAGCTACTCCTCAGACTCCCGTTACGCTGCCGGTTAGCTGCCCGGTTAGCTGCCCGGTTAGCTGCCCGGTTCGCGTACCGGGACGCGTCTCTACGGCGAAAAAATCTGAATTTTTTTTAAATTTTTTTTTTGCCCCGCGTGGCTCTATAATATCCCCCTCATCAATCCTAGGGGGTCAGAAGGGGTCTACCTTGCCCCCTTTCCTTCATTTCCCCCTTTGTTTTGGCCTCCTCTTGTCTCTCGATCCTACCGAGAGACAAGATGGCGGCCGCTCCGGACTGTTTACAATGTTGACAGCCAATCAGCTACTCCTCAGACTCCCGTTACGCTGCCGGTTAGCTGCCCGGTTAGCTGCCCGGTTAGCTGCCCGGTTCGCGTACCGGGACGCGTCTCTACGGCGAAAAAAATCGGAATTTTTTTTAAATTTTTTTTTTGCCCCGCGTGGCTCTATAATATCCCCCTCATCAATCCTAGGGGGTCAGAAGGGGTCTACCTTGCCCCCTTTCCTTTATTTCCCCCTTTGTTTTGGCCTCCTCTTGTCTCTCGATCCTACCGAGAGACAAGATGGCGGCCGCTCCGGACTGTTTAGAATGTTGACAGACACCAGAGAGCCAATCAGCTTCGCATCGCAAAGTTCCGATACGCGAAAAGTACGCGAACCGGAGCGCTGCCCGGAGCGCTGTTACAGATATATATCTTGTTTAAAACGTTAATTTCTCAAAATTCACTGAAGCACATATATTGAGACCTAGCAAAGGCACATCGGGCTAACAGTCCCTACAATTTTGCCAAGTTTCGTGCAAATCCATTCAGCCGTTCGGGCTAAAAGTGAGTCCAACCGCCCTATGGAAAAATGAATGGGAAAAACGTGTTTTGGGACCCCCCTTTTTTCTCGGCCCCCCCTTGAAGAACCCCCCCCAAATTTTCAGGGGCTGCTCAGAAACAAAATGTGCCATTTTCCTGAAAATTTCAGCCAATTCCGTCCACAAACGCCAAAGTTATTAGACATAGAATTTTCAGAAATCCCATAGGGAAAAAATCCTAACTATATATACCTACTGGCTATCGCCAGTAGGTAATATATATATATAAAAAAACACATATCTACATATATATTAAAATATGTGACAACCAACTCCACATAGGTGTAACTCCCAGTCATGCATGTGCAAGTCAAAATTGTTTGTGAATTCCCACTCATAAATTAAGACCATGTGTAGGTTTACATCCCGATCTTGTGAACTGACCCATTGAGCTCTTTACAAAGTAAGCTGGGGCTCCCTCTTTTATCAGTATTACTACCTTTTTATTAAATTGATTTTCTAAACTGCTATATTTCCTGAAACCTATATACATCATTATATTAATAGTGTAAAAACAAAAGCAACATATATTTTTTCTTTTGGCAGGCAATGGGAGGAACATCAATCTATGGGAAACTTGCAGATTACTTTCAGCTAAAAGGCGCAGCTGCGCTGTACTTACAAACCAGGAACAAAATAGGGGCAGGTAAATGAAAGAAAATAACTTGTATTTATTTATGTTTTAATTGAACAACTGCAGGTAACAAGTACTGGCAATGCCAATAGTTCTGGCTTGTTTTAGAGGCATATGGTCTTGGTTGAAATGGCTGCATGTTGTTGTACTATACATTTGGATGTGCAAACAGAATAGAGGGGTCCATAGTCAACACAGACCACACCTATATGCAAATACACATACACACAGACAATACCCATACACTCAGAGATGGAGTCAACCAATGTACTAATGGGCACCCAAAGGTGGATTGATGTTGATTAGGTTTTGATGACTGTGTGGCTGTATAGAAGGATGACTAGATGATTAGATGAGTGTGGGTTTATATCGTGGTGGATGGATGGGTGTGGTTGAATAGGTTAATGGATGCAAGTGTGGGTGGAAAAATGAATGGTTATTGGTTAATGTTTGAATGTGGAAGTGTAGGTGCACAGATATGTAATTGGGTGAGGATCAATGATGTGCATTTGGGGATGGGTCTATAGATGCATATTGGTGGGTAGACCCAATTTCTCCCTTGAGCGTGAATACACTTTTAGTTCGAGATCACATTTAGGAGCAAAAATCCCATTTATGTGCAAAAACACATTTTAGTCGAAAACCACTTTTTATTCAAAGTAAGAAGAAGTGTGGTATCAAATCAAGGTGCTTAATCATTCTATTCACAGAGTCAAGACGTGAATGTAAGATGTTACATTAGGCGTAATAGAGCATCAGTATAGCTTCACGCGTGGTTGGCAGTATACAGAAGTGCAAAATACATTTTAGTCAACATCAACAAGAGTAGGAAACATGTTCTGGAACACAAAATATATTTGGGTGCAATATCAATTATAGGTGCAGAATCACCATAATTGCAAATTAAGTCGGATTGTGTTATCACATTCAGAAGCAAAATTAAATTATAGGTGCAAAATCGCTCCTGGTACCCATCCATTTTTATACGAGGAAGCTCATCATGCAACTCGACAGCCTTACTACCAAGAACGGTGTGTCCTGTCATGCTTTACACTTCTTCAGATCCTTCTTTCAAAAGAGAAGTCATCAGATGAGCATAGAAGACCTATCCCAAGTGTTTCAAGTTGCAAAGTGCTTTAAGGGTGTCACTTGTCCGCTATTCTATTTAATGTTTATGAAAGTCCCAGCATCACTCTGAGCTGAAGAATCTAACACTGACAGCCCACAACATCATTTAGGTGTCTAAGTCAGACCATAGGTATGAAAAATTGCATATCAACCACACTAAGGTGGGAAAACATTGACAAAGCCAATATATTTGGCCTTTAATATCCAGCCACAGAGTTATAAGCTTTGCTAATGCTTGAGTTTGGCAAGCTTTATTATTTGAATTCGAAATTATATAAATCTTTGCCGTTCTAAGGTGGCTGATTCCTTTAAAAAGAATGCGGCGGCTATGTTGGATGTCAAAGATTGATCAAAGGTGCCAAATACCTTCCAAGATTGCAGGTGGCTGCCTGCAGATGCATGGGCAGCAACCTTGGAATTGTTTTTGTTATACTTTATGACAAAACCCATTTAAAGATGGGTACCTATGCCTGCATATGCATGTGCACAAACGGGTAGCCATCTTGCAATGCCATGGCTACCTTTGCGTTTGCATACATGCATGCTCATTCACGAGCTGTCACCTTTGAATGGTTTCAGTCTGCTCATGCAAGGGCAGACATCTTTGAATAGTCTTTCAAATACTTTTTGATTAATAAATAGTGAAAACGTCCATTTCAAGATGGTGGCAATTTACAGTGCCTGCAAAGCATGAGCACACTGCAAGTGACAGTGAGGGCACAATAGCAGTGTCTGCTGAGTTGCAGGGACCCTGGAAAAGTAAAAGGTAAGGAAAAATTGTATTCAGAAATAAAGCACATGTTGTTCTATCAGTCCAGGTGCTTAAGTGTACTAGTTCTGTTGTGGACTTGTCTATTCCTCAAAAAATAAATTGCTGTCACTTAGAGGGGAGTCAATAACTAAAGAGTGCTGACCCATTTGCATCATGCTGTATAATTTGGTGGATTAAAGCAAAGTATGAATCACACTTTAACACACTAATGAAAAGTCTACTGACCAAAAGCTCGTATATGTATGTGTATTATATATTATTTTGAAAAGCAAAAACAATAGTTAACACTGTGTCATATACCAGATCTAAACATTGATGCACGTCAGTTTATCAATACATAAATATTTCATAGAAATGATCATAATGATAATTTTAACCTGCAAAATGCAAGGAATAACTTTGGACTTTCCAGCACAATCCCAGCTGGCTTTCCAGGAAAAAGTACCTTTTTAATCTGAATTAAGAGTCTTAAATTATCATTACACAAGAAGGAAATAGCTTGTGCTTATACATAGCTTGGTTAGAATGTGATAACTCATTGTTGGGAAAATACCGATAGAAGAATCCTACACGAATATATGACCTTACAATGCAAACAATTACAACGCATTCTTTTACAATGCAGTTTTTACATTGCAACTACCATTACATCGCATTATTTTACAACACGTGCCATTACAACTCATTTTTAAAAACTACCATTACATCGCATTGCATTATAATGCATATGATTACAACGCAAACCAATACAACCCACAATACTTTTAGGGCAACAGTAGGGTAAATGTTGGAGAGTGTAGGGGTAGAAATTACTATTCCCACTCCAGTGAGTGCATCAGTAGGGAAAGTGTTGGATAGCGTAGGGGCAAAAATTACTATTCCCATCTACCCTAAAACCCATACCCACCCTAAAACATAAAAAATTCTATTACTTACCTTATAGTGCTTTGTAATGGCATGCGTTGTGATTGTATGCATTGTAATGGCATGCGTTGCAGTGACATGTGTTGTGATTTCATGTGTTGCGATGGCATGCGATGTAAAGGCAGTTACGTTGTAACAGCTGAGTTGTAAAAGCAGTGCGATGTAATGACTGCGTTGTAATTGATGTTTCCCATCCTACACATGTCGCTAACAGCAAGTGGCCAAGATGTCCCATGGAAATCAGGTCCCATCCTTTCTTGCACCATATTCAAATTCCAATCCTACTTTACTATGCAATGAGGGGAATGGTAAAATGCGCTACTTAAGACCAGCCTTTGACTTGTCTCATTTGGGCAGAGTTTATGGTGGCTGGGAGGCACTTACCGGTCTCCATGATACATGCTTGGGCGTTTCATGGTACATGCTCTACCCTTACTGAAGAAGACCGCAGCATTCCCTGTACCAGGGGATATTGCCCTATCCACCTTCGGTGGAGTAAATCTTCCTGGCTGACCACGGAATCACTAGAAGAAAATGATCAGGTTTAGAGTAAAATGTACTACTTGATGTCAGTTACACATCAGTGGCCACCTTTATTGTCTGCCTCAGGAGGTGGCATAGTTTCTGTCATGAGGCCCCAGAGTTTCATTCAAAGCAAGCCTTTTAAGATCCTTCAAATCAACATAGTAGATAGAGGTAGTATGCTTTTATGCTTTACAGCTAATATAATACAGATCAACACATGAAGTGACCAGTTCTACTCACAGGAACCTTTTTAATGAATGTGATTGGTCACTTAAACATAAGTTCATGATCAGAGAACTTGATACTTTGGGCCCGATTAAGAGTTGGACGGATCTGGCAGGGTGCACACTCTGCACCCGTGAACACCGGCTCCTTGTGGAAACACCGGCCATTGGCACGCAATTTACAAGGCAATCACTATGAAATGGTTAAAACCAAGCAGATCCGGTATTTCTGAGTAATATCATGCATGCAATTCCCAATTCTGAGGGCGTTATCGCTCCCATTTAGCAGCTGCTTCAACCAAAAAGTAAATGGGAGAAAACGCCATGTTGGAGGGCAGGGCTGTGGAGATACCGAGGCACTGGGCAGGTCATTGGGGGATATTAGGGAGTTCTTTACTTACCCCCCTTGTTGTACCTGACGGTAAGTACGGGGGCTGTCCATCATAGGCCCCTGCCACTGGCTTTACTCTATCAGGTCGGTGTTGACTTTCACTCAGCGTTTCTGCTGGTGGGACGGAGGAGGTAGGGTGGCTGTAAGGGGCTGGAAAGCCATAGCAGGGCAGGGCATGGGAGGTCTAGTGTGGGGGAGCATTGTCATCTCCCGGAGGTGTTGCAGGGGTCAAGCGTGGGTGGGGCTATTCCTCTCCCCACAGGCCTTGCTCTTTTGCCACCAGCTGATGTGTTGAGTTTGAGTCTGCACCCAGTAAAACATTGACCGGTGTTTCCGGATCTGAAATTGTCAGTTTCTTTTTACAAACCTTGTAGTTTTGAGTCAGGAAACACTGGGCCGTTTAGAGTCAGCCAGGGTCGTTTTATTCCAAGTGTGAGATGCACAAATGACAGGCTGCTTTAGAACGATAACAATGCACTCGTGGTCATTTAGTGGCATGGAAACAGAACAAACAAGCAATGCTGATGAAATCGTATGCCTCGTATTAAAGCATTGTTTAAAACACAGTCAATAAACAAAGTGCACTCTGAGGTCTTGTTTACTTGCACAACACTCCTAGGCTGTAATTACTACAGCAATAGAAATGATGGACACAGCTTATTATATCATCTGTTTTTTTTGTCAGGTCACTCCTCGGAAAATTTAAAGGGACACAGTTTTGTATCAATGAAACCTATGTTCGGGTACAATGGTAGCTATGGATACAGAAGGAACGTGCCAACTCTGCGCAAAATGCCCTCATGTTTCGGACTCGTGACCAAGTCGGCGATTCATTGACGCATTGAAGGTTTTGCTGTCACACCTGCAACAAAATAATTTTCCTATTAATCATGTAATGTGTCTACAGGTGATGTCATAAAGCAATGCATAATGTAAATACAACATTGAATGTGCTACTTGTATACTCTGCATGGAACAAAGTTTTCCTGAACCTAATTATATGAAATGTGCGGTGTGTGCTATGTAAGGGAATCTAAAATTAGAATGGAAAAATTAACTACCTTGTTTTCCTGACTTGCCTTGAATTCGACAGATTGCTACTGGAACTGTATGCTGATCTAAGACTGGGCTGAGTCTTAATAAATACTCTTTTATGGGTAATTCTGCTATTTGACTTTAGAAGCTTCATGCTCCTTGATTTCACTCACTTTCCATTTGATTTCGAACTCTTCATGATTTTTTTATAAACTAAAACTCTGATGCTGATTCTGTAGAATAGGGAACTTATTCCCATTATGGGACACGTGTAACTACATTTGTTTTTGATGATGAATTGCTCTTACCAATATTCCTTTTCAGGCGATTTCTGTAACCTTATTTGATTGATGGACTAACTGAATAAAGATCAAAAATAGATAAAGATCATAACTAATCAATTAAGGGCTTATTCACAAGCCCCTGGCGCCGCCGGTGAGTCACTTTTTGTGACGCACCTGCGGCTCATTTTGCTGCCCCGTATTTACAAGGACAGGAAAAACGACCCTGAGTGGCTTTTACTGTAATTGTAAATACAGCCACTTTACACGCAGCACTTTGCGTGAAAGGGGCGTTCCATGGGTGTTGCTGTGGGTGTTCCCACACGCCACCCATGGCACCTAACACATTTCCAGATTTACAAGAATTCGTAAACCTGGAACTGTGTCTAAATGCTCACCTCCCTAGGGGTGGCGAAGGGAGCCGCAATGAGGAGAAATGTTTTCAATTATCCTAGTTTTTCCTCTTTCTATGCGTGCTGCATTCAGCAGCACACATAGAACGAGGAAATCACCTCTGGTGATTCTTTATATGCAGGAAGGTGTTCCTTCCTGCACATAAACAATCGTTAAAAAAAATGATGTTTTGCAAGTTTATGTGTGCTAATGCAGCACACATAGGAGTTGAAAAACACCATTTAGTTTATGTGCAGGAAGGGACACTTTCATGCACATGAACAATCATCCCTGTGACGCAGGCATCCTTCCACCATGGTGCAAGGGTGCCTACATCGGTGCATGGCAGCAAATTCTGCATCAGCACAGGGGAGAACACAGGGATCCATCATAACCTTGTAGCTATGGCTCATCCCTGTGCTTTTAAAGTGCTGCAGCGTGGCACAGCCAAAGTGCTTGCGGTGCCATGCTGCTGCACTTTCTTGCAAACGAGGCCCTTAGTGAGAAAATAAAATGTTAAAATGACAATACAACTCTCATCATTGACTGAACATAAATGGTTATTTAAGGTGTTTAACTTACTCCTTGACTCCTAATGCACAATTCATAGATCCATCGCAGGTGAAGAAAGGCATCGCACAGGAAGGTGGGCTCAACTTCGACTTAAATGACCTTTTGAAATAAAATTCGAGACCCAATACTGCGCTATCATTTGTAAGGGACTAGAGTGCATAAACTGGACCAATGTCAGCGATTTTGCATCTGTTGTGGAAAATTGTACATCACTATAGCGCAATTTTGCATTTAACGACAATTGAAAATATTGTTATGCCCTGGTAAATTAGAATTAATATATTTTTTCACTAACTGACCAGGGTAAGCATCAATTTAAAATTGAGGTGGGGAAAAATACTTTAAGTGACACAGTTCTTAATACATTACATTTGTATGTTTTTTAACCAGAGCAATGACGTTTTTTTCATGATTTAAAAAACAAAAATCAGCGGTAGCAGAATAATATGCAAAGTTTTGAACAACCAACCTAAAAACCAATTAATTTATTAATAAATGTGATATGTAAAAAATGTGTGCACCTGATTTATTTTATTTAAGGATCATGAGTAACATGTTCACAATGATTCCACAAAACAAGTCCAAGAGCAAATTATTTATCCATTTACATTTACCTAACCTTAACAATTAAGCTTATAGCTCCAAAAATGGTGATAAAACTATGTCAAGTTTACTTCGGTGTTACTTACTTTTGCATATTAACCTTTAAAAAGTATATTTTTTAAAATAATTTTCATTGGACTATTTTGATACAAACTTTCTGTTTTTCAAAATATTATTTCTCTAAAAATAAGGACTACTATTCCTGAATTCAAAAAGACAATATCTGTAAAACATTCGAGCTGTTGCACATATAAGAAACGGGAGCGAAAAACACACCTGGACCACTAGGAAGTATTGCAATACAGGGAAGAAAGGACTGACTCTTTATATACTTTGCAAACAGGAAATGGAATCAGGAAACAAGGAAAACCATATTCGATTGAGAGCCCTCCGATAGACTGTACAGGTTTGGTGGCCATCTTGGACTGGGCACATATACTTGTGGAGAGATGTTGAGGACACAGAATTCCCTAGGAAGAAATTAAATTCAGGGGCCCCCTGAAGAGAGAAGATGGTGGTGTGGAACATCAAGTCAACGGACTGGCCATTTGCAAGTAAGCCTTACTGAAAGCAGAGTCTTCCCACTGATTCTCCTTGGTGCTGACTCGTGCTGCACTGGTTACGTATCCCACTCACCCCAGGCAATCTCAGGGAGTCACGCCAAGTAGGACACTAGTACCGCGGCATCTTTAACTGAAGAGGGGTTGCTTTGGAAGGTGTCCCACTGTAGCCTGAGGATGAGCCAGTCTCTCATCAAGCTCCTCCCGTGCAATGGAAGAAGGCTCAGAAGACTACTCAATAGATGAGCAGAATCCTCAGCAGTGGGCTTGTTGCTGTGCTAGATACCCTCAGAAGGGAGCACAACACTCTCATAAGGCTTCTAATATGCCCCTCTTTTGTCAGGAGGCCTGAAAGGTCTATCCAGCCAGTCTTTTATTACTGACAATATAAAATTATTCTACCTCTAATAAATGCCTCAACCAATTCCATTTAAGACTTGCTTCACATACTTTCATTGGATAAGGATAAACTGGGCAAAAAGGCCTAGAATCAAGATATGACCTAACATATCAGGAAGATGGGTCTTGAGGCCTCATTCACTGTGTGCATGAATTTGCCAAACCTATACCCATGAAAGGAGATACCATTGCCGGGCATACACAATGCCAATGGAGCAGGACCCAGAGAGCCACACAGTCCTTTGAGGTTAATAGGATATGATGAAATAGTATTTTATGTGCAACATGGTAAAGGAGAGTTTGGGTCCCATAGAGTAAGTCATAAAATCCAAAATGATGAATATACCATCATCAAGCCAGATATAATCACAAAATCTATACTAATAGCATAGATAAGGCAGACATAATATACAGAAAGCAGTGGTGCTGCAACAAGGTTCTGATTGAGGGTGCTGCCATCAAAGTTACATCACTAAGGTTATAGGAACTGTGAAAAATGCAGGCGTGACTCGAAAAACAAATATAACAAACGAGCCATGTACATTCAGCAGGAGAATGGTAGGGATGAGGTTTGTAGGTAGTGGTACATTTTGGAGCATACTGTTGCAAATTACTAAAACATTGGGGCATATTTACAAGAACGCAAAGCCGCCGTAGCATCAATTCTTGGACATTACGGCACTTTTTTTTTATCTTCTTATTTACAAAGTGCCACAAACTGCAGTTAGTGGCACTTTTCCATCATAAACACGAAATTTCACTATCAAGACTTCTGTAAGCAGGACTTAATGAAAAGGAGATGCAAGGTAGACGTTCCCATGAAAAAACTGCTGCCAACTACAGTTTGCAATATTTACAATGAAATTCCGGTACATTGATACCCCCAAAAACTACAGCTAAGTCCAGTTAGCAGCAGTTTTTTAAGACCAGAAAAGAGCTGGTCATAAAAATGGTGCAAATACACCTGCATATAAGAAAGACAATCCCAGACCCTCATTGGCAATCTGAACGATGCCATGGAGGTACTTCTCTTGAAACTTGGAGCTCCAAGAAGACTAGCACCACAACCACAGAGGCAGCGCTCCAGAAGAGAGCGGGTCTACGCCAAAGGATCACCTTTATTTACCTCCAGCCAGATGAGGTGATAGCCCATTACAGACTAAAAAGGTCCTCCATCCTGCACATACTCAACCAGAAAGCTCCAAGGCTGCAGGCCCCATCTCAGCACACACTAACATCCCTCCACAGACCAAGATACTTGCTGTGCTCCACATGTTGGCCTGAGGTACCTTTCAACCCACCACTGCCAGAGTGACAGGAATCTCCCAGGCATCCTTCTCAAGGATCCTCCCCACTGTCTTCTTGGATGCCATTATAAGCCTGACGCAGCAGCACCTACACTTCTTCAACACTGCGCAAGAACCACTTGCCAACAAGCAAGGCTTCTATGCCATTGCTGATTTTCTGCATGTGTTGGAGCAATCGACTGCACCCATTTGAAACTTGTGCCTCCTGCAGACCCTGCACACATACACCGCAACAGGAAGCACACATACTCACTGAATGTACAGGCAATTGTGGACCATCTTGGCCTATTCATCAATGTTATTGCCAAGTTTCCAGGCTGTGTGCATGACTCATACATCTTCTGCTAATCTGTCATCAACCAGCGGTTCTACAATAGCATATGTGGAATGGACTGCTTGTTGGTGAGTACAAACTGAACACACCAAATACCTCAAGTCAACAATCATGTAGCTCAACTATGTGGGAATGCACAAGTAGCAAATTGAATTCTGCATACATTGTAACTGGGCCAACTACATAACACAAACACCTAATGCCAAAGAACAGCACATATGTAAGTAGGCCCAACAAGGGAGTAGGCTAGAAATACTCTCAGAAACCACTAAATAACTCTAGGAATACAGATCTTGCAGGACTCATCAGATGAAAATCGCAAGGACTCCATGCAGCATGTGCCCCACAAGACATAGGCTTGCGTATGCTGCATTCATTCTGAAACAAAGATATGTGCCATCTGTACAACAAGATGACAGATCACTCTGCTATCTCCTGCGCTGCGCCATGCACAGTATGCACCATGGTGCAAGGGTGGCTATGTCATGGGGAGTAAAGTATTTCTACATGAAGGGACTCCTAACTGCACACAACCAATCATAAAAACGTGACTTACCTGTGGTGCAAGGGACTTGTAAATAACCCCAAAGGTGTTCTGAGGTACCCAGACATCCTGACAGTTATAACATGGAGGTAATACGCAGGACCTGACCAATGGCATCATGGGGATGTGTAGGCTGTAAGTATAGGCAATTCAATGACAGTGATGCAGGTCAATTGTATGTACCACAACATGATGAAGTAGAAAGTACAAAGATGCGCAATGGACACAAAATAAAAAAAGCCCACTCTGCAAATACATCAGGTCTAAATACTAATGAAAACTTCTCTCCATTTTCTGTTTCTGGTGATCAAGGATTTCACCATGGCTGATGACCCCCATCAAAGTGACCCACACACAATCCCGGAGAGAATACAATGTGGCACTGGGACGCACAAGGGCCATTGTGGAATGGACCTTCGGAGTCCTGAAATCAAGGTTCTGCTGCCTTGACATTTCAGGTGGAAGACTCCTGTACAGGCCTGAACTGGTCTGCAAACTCATACTGGTATGTTGCATTATGCAAAACATCTGTGTACGGACCAACACACCGGCCAGAAGACCAGGAGAAGCAGAACAATTGGGAGGATGGGCAGGACGAAGAAGGTGATGCAAGACTCACTACTGCTTCTGCAGCTGGAACAACAAGGAGGGGTGCCATCAACCGCAATTTTTTTTCATAATCCCTATTAAAAAAAGTCCTGTCACAAATATTTCTTTCAACCAAAGTTTAAGCCTTGTCAGTTTGCAAAATAAAATATCACTACAACAATGTTGTGTATGCTTGGTTTGTGACTTCAGGAGGTAAATAATCATGTAAAGTCACGTTAACAAAACAACAGTGTCATACAGATGACTCACATAGCAGGGAATATGACAACAATCAAAGAAAGAGTGGGAATGGGACAATGTATTGGGCATCTGAACTTATGACTGTATATTTTTTTCTCAGTGACAATCAAAACTGTGTGTTGTGTCTTCACAGGAGCACAATCAGGTCTGTTTTCAAACAAGAGTGTAGTACAACATACAATGTGTGTCTGATGCATCATTGTAGCTGGAGCCACATAGCTCTAAAGCATTATAAAAGTTGAAAAACAACATATCTTTGAAGTCCATGCCAAAGGAAAAAAGGTAACTGAAAATAGTCACAAAGAAGTATGGCAATTGTGGACTGGATCCATTTTCAGGAGTGGAGGATGAAGATTCAAAGGATAGTACAGCCAGACTAACGGATGTATCAATAAAGGAAAGGGAATGCTTCTAACACTAAGCATACCCATTGATGCAACATTTGCAAGTGACACTACCTCCCTAGCTGACACGTCACACTGGAATGACAGATAAGCACGTCTTGTGTCACTAACACTGCATGATTCATCCATCAACACTGCACTGATCTAACAATGCTATAGTTCTATAAGCACAAACAATGACTCTTAGGTCAGCCATGGGACGATTGGCAAGGTCTCAGCAATCAACAACGTGTATGTAGGACTATGGCTATGGCTATGCAATGGCAAGAAAGTGTTAAAGTAACATGCACAACAACATGAGCGTGGCATGGCAATTAAGGTGGAGAATTGGCTACATCCTCATCAAATAACACTTACTCTGTGTTGACACACCCAAGACAGAGAACAGACATACACATAGGTGAAGTGCAACTGGGAAACCAATAACTACAGCCAAAACATTCAAGTAACATACAACCAATTACATCCGGAATGGACCTTGTATTGGGTCAGACGGACCTGAAAAAAAGGTAGCATCATGAAGTGTCTGGATGGTCACTACAAGTTTGCTAATGCCAAATGAATGATGTTTGTAATTCATGGATTAATCACAACTACACTAATCAAAATAGCCACACATCTGCAGGCACAATTGAACACAGATACAAAAATGCATCTAAAAAGAAATGTCAATGTCACTTACTGTTGTATCTCTCAAGGAATGTACAACATACTCTTGAAAACCCATTGCTGCGCTAGATGGCCAGCCACCATATATGGCATGTGTTGCAGTCCAGTGAGGCCAACCAGCCTCTCAACTCCAGTCAGTTGTATGCTAGAGAGAAATCTTTGTCCGGCTAGCACCAAGGGAAATCCACCTTATACCAAAGATCTCAATAACATGTGCTGAGGAAAAGCAACACCAGCTGGTTGCCTCCTGGATGCCAACTTTGGCAAGCAGATTACATGTTCAACATTCCCACCGTAAATTTGGCTTGTACAAGCAGTGTGCCCATGGCTTTAGGGCAGATACCACCCATGGTCCTCCTCCGCTTCACACCCAACCATCTCACAACCTGTACAACAAAACCAGGCCTCAATACGCACCGCCTTTTCCAAATCGGTGACTCAGACATCTGAATTCCCTGTCAGTCTGGATTACACAAGCCTGGGTACAGCAGGGTACTCTGAGTATGCAGGATAACCCGCAGGCGCTGGTGATGCAAATGGCCCCTCTAAGTTACCTAGTCACAGGTCCTCAGTCACACATGATATGTCCAGGTCAGGGGCCTCACCCTCCACAGCTAACGGGCAACAATAATTACTCCGGCGTGATGATTTTGAGAGGCACAGCACAAAATAGGATGCCTCCCTCATCACCCCAGTGTAGTGTTGGTGTGTGTCATGCAATGCAGACTACCCTTTGTCCTTTGTTCCTGATCAGGAGCATCTTTATTGCCCAGCACTACAAGGTGCACCATGAGGGTTTCTCATGTCAGCAATGTGTCTACTTTCGACATGCCAGACTTTGCCACCAGGTAAGGGTCTTTGTTGACAGGTCAATGCCTATAGCCAGGGCTCACAGGCTTGTGCATGACGCAGGCACCCCTTCCAACATCAGTCTACAGTAACTCTGCGGTACCTGTGACTACCACTATGGGTCTCATACAAAAGCACAGTGTGGTCTCAAGTTAATGGGGACTGACTGCGCTTACTGTCATTGGACATCATGCTGTTGCAAGGAGTGAACATTGTAATGTGCTGCATTGCTGTCTCCAAGCAACAATGTCCTTCCCACCTGGGACTCTGGGTCTTTAACATGTTTTACATGGCTTTGTGTGGCTTGTTGACCTCTACCTGTCCAGCCGTCATATCGTTTTGTCTCCTAGCTTCAAGCTGTGTATCGCTGTCACGCTAGACTGATGGGCAATTGTGTCTGACACAAGCTGATCCTTACGCCATGGAACAACGTATTGTACATATGTTGCTAACATGACAATGAATCTGCTTGATAGACACTGTTTAAAAAGATTTTCAGATTTGCAAACTCCCTACTGCGTCCCACAAGCTCTTTAAATCATGCCCATGAGTGATTTTGCAGAGCCCATTGTAAATGTGCACATCTGCAACTACAGCAAATCAAATACTCAAATGTGAATCTGTGGTCAAGCCTTCGCATTGTTTGCTGCATCTTAAACCTGATTTTCAACTAGTGAATGCCTGATGTTCATGTTCATGTGTGTTGCAAGCCCGTTAAACAGGTACAGATATCACAGCAATGTGTAATGTGACAGTCAAATATGTGGTCACACATACAACCTTGTCTAACCATTATGACTACCACTGATGCATGCATTTACAATCACAAATGACGAGATGTGGATAGGCATCTTTGTGAGGAACTAGTGCATGTTGACAGCCCAAGATTACTGATATCATGACATATCAGAATGACTGAAGTCACCTACACAACACAGATCACATCCCATAGCCATATGGTGTCATTATTCATGCAATTTCATGAGATATGATACATCTGATGATAAACTAGAACTTAGCGTTAAAAATGTTGCCGCCTTAACAAGTAAGCTAACATTTGTTTCATAACCGCCATTTAAAATAAAAGCAAAATACATGTTACAACAATGAAAATACCCGCTTAGCCCTTAGCGGGTAAAATATTCCCACAGAGTCCCAAAACATGCCTGTTAGAAATGGGGGTGTTACAAACAACAGGGTTATACCCATAAAGTCAAAGGGACCTGGGTGGATAGTCGTTATGGACAGAGGGGTCCCAGACCTGAGAAAGCTATCAGTAAATAGTATACCAAAAAAGTACTTGCTTACTAATGGAAAAGAAAGGAAAGAACAAATCGCAAGTGCAATGTTTTTATTCACAACGCACTTATATCAACCTTTTTATGGTTAAACGTTATGTATCAAAAGAGACATTGTTCTTTTATCCAATGATTTTTGTGCCCACATAGGGAGGGGGGGGAGGGAGTGCTGGGTGAGGATTTGAGTGAAATAGTTGTGACTCAGTATTCAATAATATGTGACATAAACAACATACGTCAAAGTTCATGAATATATTCTTTAGGATGGTCCCCATAAATCGGGGCCACACGGGACATGCAAAAGTCAATACATTATATACAATCAAGCTCCTAAACGGCTGTATATATCCTGCTGATGATAGGAGTTGATAGGGTAGGCAGCAGTCTACGTTTCGACCCTAAAGGTATGTTGGGTGGATTGCCTTTACAACGCGGGTCTTCATCAGGACAAACGGGTGAAGGGAGGTTGGGGGATGGGGCTGATGGGCTGACCTCCTAGGGTTAAAGAGGAAATAGGAAACTAATTAGTCTTGAGGGTCTGCAGAGAGTCCCTGTTAGGCTGTAGCGGTTGCACCACTCGGCGGTTACATTAAAATACACTGAGGGCTGTCCAGGCAAAGGGAGCCACATGGCTAAATGTGCTCCTAACAAACAGTTACATAAACAAACTATGATTACCTGCCAAATTTACAAGTCGGATGGCGTCCGATGCGGCCAATCTCGCTCCGTAGACAATCTAAGGAAAGCGAGGGGACTAGGTCAGGATGGGTTTTTCAATACGTTACAGATGATGCATGACTCATTGGTGTGACAGTGATTTACCTTATTATCTGGAAAAATGGCGGGAAAGGATCATTCAGCCGCCCGTATCTGAAGGAGAGTAATTAGGAGAGCTAGTGAGTATTTAGGAAAAGGCCTTCGGAGTCTTTCAAAAGGACTTATTCATGACACGGAGGTCTCATGTAAATCTTACCTATTCAAATGAATTTCTAGGGCTTGTACGAGGTCTCGGGGCTGCTCATCGCGTCTCCCGTAACCAGGAAGTAAGACAGGGAGGGGGCGTGGTTACGTTCTTATCTGGTTCGTTAAAGAGGGAAGAAAGACTAACATGCGGTGGTTGCTAGGTAACCTCTAGCGTCTCCTTGTCCTTTATTGATGGGTGCAAAGCAGATCACTAGGCATCCATGCGCGAACCTACCAAAAGGCGGTTAGACCACATGTTACTTGAATGATTACAGCTTAAATCTAAAAGCTCATATGTACGTGAACCTGCCACCATGGTGGTTAGACGTACGACATTAAAGATTGAGGTAGTCAGATTGTAAAGGTGCGCGCGGCATATTTCTCCTTATCCTGTCTGGATGCTTACAAAACTGATAACAAGGCATTGATCTACCAATGAGTTTGTCCAAACGCTTGACATATAAACAGTATTTCACCTCATGAGTGCTGTATAGAGAACTCCTAGGTGCGTGAACCTACCCACAGGTTGGTTTAGACGCACGACATTCTCAATCGACATAGTGAGATAAGGGCTGTCCACACATGCGCAGCAGAATTTCAATAGATCACCATTTACGTGAACCTACCTACAAGGTGGTTTGGCGCACAACATTACAGTTGGAAGTGGTAGCTGCAAAATTCACGCCAAGTTACACACAGTAGTGATAAAGACTTAGAACAGAGTAGAAAAAAGTCGAAAAAAGGTTCAGAGGAGGGCCAATTGAGCAAAGCTGCTTTCGGATTCATTAAGGCCATTTCGTACAGAATCAAAGAAATCAATCCATTTAAGTTCCCTGACGTTGAAGATGGGTGCTATGTTGCCACCCCTGGGACCAAGTTTGACCTGTTCGAGCACAACCCACTTCAGGCTTTCAGGTGAGTGGTTTTCCTTGATACAATGTTCAACAAGAGGGGCCCCTTGGACCTTGCACCTGGCACGGCTGCAGTTTTGCAAAAAACGCATTTTTACACGTTGCTGTGTTTGTCCGACATAAATTAGATCACACGGGCAGGTTATACAATACACCACATCAGTGGTGTTACAGTTTGTGTGTGATTTAAGTGTTACACGTTGTTGCTTGTGAACAAATTCCTTTGTTTGGATAGTCGATGGGCAGGCCTTACAGCTGCCACATTTGAAATGGCCCACAATCGGTGGAAGATTCCACATTGAGGTGATAGTTGGTCCAGAGATGTTGTCCAGGAATGAACACACTACGTGATCTCGGATGTTCTTAGCCTTCTTGAAAGAATGTAGGGGTAGGTTATTGATGTTGAGGTCCTCTGAGATCAAGTTCCAATGTTTGTTTATGGCTTTTTTGATCGCATTACTTTGGGTTGAGAAGGTAGTTACACAAATTAGGCCCTCTTTGTCACTCCGAGTTCGTTCATTAGGTTATAGCAAAGTCTCTCGAGGATTAAACCACGCTCTCTTTCTTGCTCTCTTGGTCAAGCGCTTCGGATAGCCACGTTCGATTAGTCGTTCCATTAGATTCCTTGATGGCTCCATGTAGTCCTCTTTCTTGCTACAGTTACGACGGATTCTCAAAAATTGCCCGAAAGGCAGGTTGTCCCTGAGGCCTCTCAGGTGATGGCTGGAATACTGAAGTAATGAGTTTCTCTCTGTCGGCTTCCTAAACAGAGTTGTGTGTAATATCTCATCTTCAGCGATGATTGAAAGATCCAAAAAGTTTATGACTTTCTTGTCAAATTGGATAGTAAATTGAATATCCTGTGATCTCCTGTTGAGCCAAGTGAAAAAGTCTGTAATTTCAGTTTCAGTTCCCGCCCAGATCAAGAGGATATCATCATTATACCTCATCCACAGTTGCATATTGGATCTGAAAGGATTTGAGTCATTTAGTATGAACGTTTCCTCATACATGGACATGAAGATTATAGCCAGATCGGGGGCAAAGGCAGCCCCCATTGCGACTCCTTTAGTCTGAAGATAGAAACAGTTCTGGAATAAGAAGAAGTTTCGCATCATGGCGATTTTTAGTAATAGAATGATAAATGACGTAGGGACAAGGGCAGGTGCCTCACGTCTATCCAGCGCTAGTGCAGCCACCACCAATGCTTCCTCCTGAGGTATACTCGTATAGAGTGACACGATGTCGCATGTCGCCATGGGGGTCTCTAGTTGGCAATACATTGTTAGTGGTTTGTGATTTCTGGTGGCACTTATGTTTTATGTGATTTGATGGACTGGTGATTTGGAAGTTGGATGCAACAGATTCATTCCTAAAACAATCATTTGAATTTTGAAGTTTGGTCAGGAAATCATCTTCTATTGAAATGCTACTGTCATACTGTTGTTGGATTGTGATTAGAAAACATGCAATTATATTTGGGCTGGCAAAGTTGACTACTGACCTCACATAGAGATAGTCTGCTGATGTTTTTTGCATCTTATGAGGAACTGACGGATTTGTTAGAAACATTATGCTTCATCATCTTTGTAAATATGGTGAGGGATCTATCTTGAGATGTGGCATGTCATGACACCCAACACAACAACCATTGTCCACACCATTGATTAGGAGTATATCTGCCAGGTATGACTTGTTAGCAATGCGAGATAAAGCCACTTCTTGTGGCATGACACTGACTTGAATATTAAAACAAGTCCCTCTCCCAATTCTGAACGTAGGGCATGGCAAACTCACACATATCCTGTCATCTCACTGCCTATAAGGGACACAGACTCAGCGGGACCCTGTTTCAAATGGCCCTCTGGATTTGTGTTGCTGCCTATACTGTAACCCTGGGCGTAGTTCCCGAAGTAGCGCTACGCGTAGCTACGCAAAGTGCACTTCGCACTACGCGAGCTACGCGTAGCACTACGCGAACTGCGTAGTACCCTGTTCGCACTGTGCAAGATGCCGTTTTCAATGATTGCACAGTGTGAACAAGCATCCGGTACTGTGCAATCATTGAAAACTACATCTTGCACAGTGAGCTGTACTTTTCTGACACTCGCGTAGATTTTTACTCGAGCGGCAGCTTTCTCAATGCGGATTGGTAGTTTCTCTTCGCGAGGGGTCGCGAGCATACGCAACCACTCGCAAGGATAAACCTGACCCCCCCGGGTTGAGAATCTCGCCTGGAGGTCTATTTTCCACGCTTGCGATCGGCAACTTGATGTTGCTGATCACGAACGAGGAAAAAGTCTAACCGGGATGTCATTTTGCTTGCTCGCTGTCGCCAACTTGACGTTGAGGACCGCGAGCAAGCAAAAAATGACCACTGCACTAATCTACGTTACGCTAAGTTACACGTGCTTGCACTGTGCTATGTGCAATTCACATAGTGCGAAGTAACGGAAACTTCGCAAACTACAAGAGCGTAGCGTAGTGCTTTGCCCAGGGTTACTATACTGCTCATGAATTGTTGACACATCAAAACTTGAATGGTCACAGGCAACACACATCTTTGTAACTTTAGTGCTTTTATTTGCAAGGGATTTTCAGGAGTTAACAGACTGGCCCAGTTCTTTGGATTACAACTCCACATTGTGTACATGGCCGGTGGAGGGCCAGACAGAGTCCTTGGGGAGGAACATGTACAGAGACATGTGGCGGAAGAAGAAAACCTCAGACAGGAGGCTGATTGTTGTGTCGTGGGGATCAATGGCCACAATTTAGCAGTCCATTAAAAGTCTGAGATGAATGTAGCAGAGTAAATCTGAGGACAGTGACAGAAGATGTGCCGAGGTATGATGCTAAGCACAAGGCTAAGCAGAAACTATCCATTTGATACAGATGAATGCTACGGCTGACATTTTCTTCTGAATGTTGTTTCATCCACATCTTCCTCCTCTGATGTGTCATGTGCCTCCCGTGAGGGTGACAGTGGATTGGCAGAAGCACGGGGGCAGTGATACATCAGGGGAAAAGAGGTGGGTGCTGAAGGTGCAGCAGCATTCATCTGTATCAACAGATGACACATCACTGCAGTGATGATGAGCTGCAGGGCTTGCAAAACTCCAGCAACATCTATGTGGTAGGCAGCCATAGCAGCCAAGTGGGAATCCTGCTTTTGCTCCATGTTCTCCATGATCTTGCGCATTTCCCCAAAATGTTTGGCAACTTCGCTGGTACCACTTTGACAGGACAGTTGTTCTTGTCTCTGAGTAAGGACTCCAGTGATGTCACCCAGGGAATGCTGGAGAGCATGGAGTTGACTGTGGGTGACTCTGATGGTTGGTAGGTGGCCCCAAATGGGACTGAGGAACCCATGGATGCAATCCAGTTTGACCACCAGGCTTTCCAACCCCACCAGCACCTGTCCAGCCATCTCATGCTGGACTTCTACCGCACAATGTTGGAAATGTAATTGTGGGTCCTTAGAGTCCCGGGTGTCAGCTGTGGTGCTAGGTGGTGCCTGCTGTTTGTTTTGCAATACTGGTGGAGAGGCCATGATGCTACTGGATGTCTCTGCTTCCGGAGATGGGCTGCCTATGGAGTCGAGAAGTTCTTGGAGGGTGTCCTGATCAATGGTTGTGAGCTCTTCTTTATCTTCCTCATTGAAGGGTGGGACAGTCTACTGAGCAGGAGGTGATATTTCTTCCTCTGCAAAGTAAATGGCAGATACTGTTGTATGTGTTTGTCCACTTTGGTCAGGAATTTAAGCAGTTACAGAGTGCATTTCACTTTCCATTCTCTATTCTTACATGCTGTACCTATTATCCGCAGCTTTGTAAATCATTGTAGAATATCACTCATGTGACATTTAGGTTGATCATAGTTTTGGGCAGTTTCCCTGTATGCCAACAGTGAGGGGCTTACTTCTACACCCTTGCTGCACCTGTTACGTCATCTGTTCAAAACTGACTGTGGGGCTGGTTGATTCACAATATTGACAATGCAGAATTAATCTGATTCATGTGTCATTACACTGCATTGTGGATGAGTCACCCTTACTCAATCAAGTTTGCATATTGATTTTAGTCACTAGGTTTTGAGGTGTAGATTAGACTACACCCACTCTTGATGCTGGCAATGCCACCTATTCTGTGGTGTGGCATGAGGAGGGCTATCATGCACTTGAGATCAGGGATACAGTGATGTACACAATGAGATGACAAGTAGATGTGCTTGATTTCCCATACTATGAAAAGTATCTATGTGTTTAAAGGTGGCCAACTCACATTGACACAACTCAATCCCATTAATGGATATTGTTGTGAAGGGAGGGACAACTTCTTGTTCATCTACAGTCATTCCCTCTCTCCAGTCACTCTTGCACTTTGGTGCATTGGCAATGGTAATATGATGCAAGCAAGAGGAAGTAGGACTTTGGGGCAGGCTTCTGGAATTAGTGCATTGTTGTACTGCAGACCTTTTTTTGTATTGCCAATGCATCAAAGTGGATTGACAACATGCTCAGCTACCTCTGTGAAGCGGGACTCAGAATTATTTTCTACAGTATGTTGATGCATGGAATTTTGGCATGCACAAGCATTTAATGTAGTTGGCTAGCCCCAAAGCAGACACTCTTTCACCATTGTCCATGTGGGCCTGCTTTTTCACTAGTCAACTACGTGCAAAAGCACGTGCATGTTGTGGCACAGGACTGAGCCATATTATTGTATGTACAGAGCTGTGCTACGTTTAAAAAATGGCAGAGGGCTGCGTTGAGTCAAGTGGGCTAACCCAACGCCCAGTGACTTATTGGTATATTTACAATCCAATAACACCATATGTATGTCACTTTGATTGACTTTCCTATTACAATATGAGCTTTGCCTTATTTATAATGCAGTGTAAATCCACTTAACGTGGCTCAATGCTGCCTTGTAAATGATGCACCCTTTCGCACTGTACTTTGCATGAAGGGGGAAGGCAATGAGTGTTGCGGTGTGTGTTTCACCGCAACACCAAATGATTTGGACACTGCCCCCTATTTACAAGGGCTGGTTGTTTAGGTGGCAGCAATAAATTTAAGACAAGGTAGGCCTGGTCTTCACCTGCATTTTATTTCTCCTTATTTTTGCTGTTTCCATGTGCGCTGCATTGTACAGCACACATTGAAACAGCAAAAGGCCAATGATACTTTTTGTGCAGAAGTGGGAGACCTTCCTGCACATAAACTATCTTCCCCTCAACACAAACACCCTTGCACTGAGGTGCGAGAGTGCCTGTATTTGTGGTAGGCTTTTAACTTTTGCACCAGTTCTGGGTGAAATGCAGGGCTGCATCACATTGTTGGCAATAAGGTGCAGCCCTGTGTTTTTCCAAATTGGCAGAAAGTCGTGTTGAGCAAAGGAGGCTAATGCAATGCTCCCCCACTTCTCTAGTCAATATGCCCCTTTGCTTGTTGATGTAGCCCAGAGTTAGGAGACACATGTGTAGTGAATGTTCCATATATTTATATATTTATATGTGAATGTTTGCTGCATTACAAGTGACTTACACCAACATGATGTGTTTTATATGTATTCAACAGCTAAGTGACATGTTAATATACCCACAAAAACCTATGTATCTGGAGTTTGGTCTGCACATAGTGTGGGTGGGCCCTGAGACAGATTTAGATGGCCAGAAGAAACATTACTCCCCACCCCTATGTCCCTAGTTGTTACTTATCCTGTTGCTGATGTAGCTGGCTATATTTAGCACGATCCTGTCCCTTGACTCTAACCCCCAACTCCTCACAGATGACTGCGGACAACTGTTCCTCCAAGGCATCAAGCTCCTCCTGTGGCGCTTGACCCCAACCTCCGGTCTGAAGTTCTGCTTGCCGATTGCTGGACAGTTTATGCTTAGTCTTGCACTTGGCATCATGCCAACGCTTCTTACAGTTGGCCACCGTCCTCTTGATTTCTGCTACTGCATTCACCTTGGTCACAATCGGCAGCCAAATGGCATTTTCGGTCCCCAATGACACCCTGGATCTTAGGAAGAGCTGGTGTTGATTCTCCGTCACCTCCGCAATCAGGATCTCATTTTCCTCCTGACTGAATCTTGTTTTCCTCTTCCTCTTCCCCTGGGACTCTGACTGGTCATCCTAACTGTTAAGGGGGATTGAGGGGTTGGTATCTCCTGCTGTACGGGGTCCAGCCTGCTCCATTTTGCTTCCAGGTACTTTTTTTGTGTGCTTTGCTGGAATTTTGAGGTTTATTTTTCCCACAAAGCATGAAAAATTGATGTGATGCTGACTAACGTGAGTTTTCTGTCAGCTAACTGGCCAGCCAGCACTTTTTTCACGTTAGCAGCAAGCTCTTTATCGCCGTGACGTTAGTGTTTGATGCAACATTCGCCGCCGCGGGCAGATCCTATCACCATGTAGTGATGTATTGTAAATACATCGGTATAATGGTGATAGTTTTTGTTGATACACAGCGGTAAGAAAATTTGCCGCTAAACAACACTAACTTTGCTTAGCAGCAATTCTTGTAAATAATAATATACACCATTGTGTGATAGCGCACTGTCATTTATAGATATCACATTTTCAATTGAAATGGCCTCAAAATTTTCACTGACATGCAGTTTTGCTGATAAAACCATATGGTGCGCAAACAAAAATGTGTGAAAATCAGTTTCAGCAAATATTTACTATTTGCCCGTCACCAAGTAAAGTGGCTTAATTTGTTTTGATCCTATAAAATCTTTGTTTGCATCACACTTTAAAATTACTAAAAACATGTGCTTCACATATGCTTTTCTAACTGCTGATATATTTTGAAAGAAGGTTGGGTGGTAGACTAAAACTGACATTAGCATATTTTTCTTTAACACTTTCTGTGCTCCAGCAAGACTGTCAGATAGTTGACTTTACTAAATCCTCTAACTTAGAAGTCAGAGAAAAAAAAGTAAACAACAATATCTGTGTTAAAGAAATTAGCAGCATTTTTTTCAGAAGATATAGCCTGACATTTAACATCTGTCTTTGAAGGCACAGCATATGTGAGACAATAAAACATCATAAAATTTAAAGGCATCATTATTGCTCATTCACTTTCTGAAATTCAGCATATGTATTTTAGGGGTGCTGTAGCACCCCAGAACCCCTTCTCCCAGCGCCTAGACCAGAATGCAAGAGAGACATTTTTGCTGTGCAAAGAAAATCCTGAGTCACACAACGTTTCTTAAATATCTAAGTCACAGAAGAATTCCATAAGTTAAAAGAGTAATTTCATTCAATGTAAACAGTGCAAACTGTCATGCAGTTTTACAATCAGAAGGCAGGATAAACCACTGATAAGAGCAGAACAACAGGTTCACAGTCACATTGAAAATACAGCGATACAACTTTGAGTTTGCGGTTATATTCAATCTGAATAATGACAATACATCAGTTCTTTTATGGTGGTCTTTCATCTGTTTTGGGGACAAGTTTAAGAAGTTGTGCACCCTAAATTGTGGTTAATGTCTCTTTCCCAGATTTTCATCTGATTAACCTGCCCACAGCCTCCTCTGCTGTTGCCCATTTAAGGTCACACTGGATGCTCAAGAGGACCTCCAACTCATTTCAATTGATCTCTTGTCCAATAAATTTTCTAGTGCATTGAATTTGCACCCAAATTTCTTGGCTTTATCTCGATACATCAACTGCACTTCTGGTCTATAAGAGACTTTTTCATTTGCCACACCTGTAACCTGATTTGTTATCTCTTTCAGAAAACTTTGAATCAGAGGGCATGGCCTCACCCTGTAAAAGAATAAGGCCTTATCTGCCCATCACCTGGGAAAATTATGCGAAAGACAAATGTATTACATTGTTTCACTGGTTGGCATCTCACTCAATAAACGGTCAACCACTTCTTCTGAAGTCTCCAGAACACAACATTCTACGTGAAACCAAGGAAGCTTAGGGGGAAAGGGAACAAAGGGGATAAAACATGCATTAAGGCACAATTACATTTCACACTGGAATACAACATATCTCCTCCCTTTATGAAACAAGAGAACTTTAACAGCCCTGAAGAACTATCAAAGAAGGGGTTCTGTTAAGTAGAGTTAGACCTTATTCTATCCACTATTGTGGCAGAGTCAGTTTGGGATTCTATAACCTCAGAAGGTCTCAGAAGCTGGTCACCTGTAGTTACACTATACAGGGAAAACACTAGATTGGGCGAACTTGGGTCAGTCTCCATTGCCAGTTGTTAAAAGATTAGGACAATCAATGAATTGTCCCCATCATTTACAATTAAGCTAGTATTTTTTTCCGGAGTGGATGGGTCAGTTACACACTTTGATACTCTTCTCTTATTCCAGCATTTCCCATCCTGGGTTATTATGATACTTTTCTCATTGACTTTGACTACTTTAATGGGTCTAATGTATTTGCTCTTTCCCTTCACTTTTCTTTTGGGAATATGTATCCTAACCAGATCTCCCACTTGGAAGTCTACTGGGGAAACATCATTTACAGCGAAGTCTTTTCCACGCATGACGTTTTCAACGATCCACTTACCCCGCAAACGTCTCTTCAACGAGGGAGCCTTCAACGACCGTCTTCAGCACGCAAGTGGTATTCCTTTTGGTCGTCCAGCATTTAAGTTCTGCGTGGCCTTGGAGGGTTGGGGGGGTCTCCCCCCCATTAAAAAAACAAAAAACGAGCAGGCTACATACAAAAAAAAACGCACTAAAGTGTCAATAAAAAAAAAAAGAAAAGAGCCGCACCGAAGACGTGGCGAGTACGTCATAATTGAAGTCCTTTTTTAGTTTTTGAAGACGTGTTTTAACGCATATTTCGATGGAGGATGGAAGTAAGAGCTGGTGAACGTAACGTTTTTGAAATGCGAGGTAAGAACTTGCGTTCTAAAAAGCTGCGTGGAACAGCCACTTGCGAAGTAAAATTCGCGTGGTAATGCCATGCGGAGTATTTGTGTTCGTGGTAAAGTCATATATTCAGTCTACTGCAGTGTACTTCTGTAAAGTGTTAAACCTAACTCTGTTTTTCTTTGGTATTTGGAATTGTCACTTTGAATAGCAGATAATATTTGACTGGTACAGATATTACTATTATCTTGTAATTTGGTTTATAACGACCATGCACTAAGATTTGAAGAAGGGCTTCGTCCCTTCAATAACAAAATTGGGATACTCCAGTAACAGAATTGGGCAAAATTCTGTATGCACACAACCTTTTATGAATGGACAAAATATATGGCTCTCTGCTCATAAGTGCTAGTTGAACACTCTCTTTGAGATATAGATTGAAGCATTCTACAAGCCCATTGAACTGAGGATCATATACGGCTGTGTGGGTGTGTCTTATGGGATGGTGTTGTAAGAATTCTGCTATTTCTCTGGAACACAGCTGGACAAAATTGTCAATAACTAGAGTTCCTGGAAACTCTTCTCTACTGAGCATTTCCATCTTGAACTCCAATACCACAGTTGTTGTGACTTTGTCCATTAATTTGACCCCAGGCCATTTGAAGTGGTAGTCTACAAGCACGAATACATACTGCATGTTTAATAGTAAACTTTTTAAAGGGCCTGAACTGTCTAAAGCTAATTTCCTCCAAGCAGTAGTAGGCCAGACACACGTTTCATGGGAAGTATATGGGTTTTGCAATTTTTATCTGATGTAGCACAAACGTTGTGTGTTCTTATCATATGTGGTGCCTTAACATCCATGCCTGGCTAGCAATAATATTCTCTAAAAAAGTTTTTCAAAGCGGACATTCCCATGTGGCCCTGATTACCTTTTCTCACTAGACACTCCTGTATGCCTTTAGGAGGAACATTGTGGGAAATGTAGTCCCAACATCCCAGGTACCATCTCAGAGCTTCTAGACCCTTGAATTGGTGTTTGGACAGTTTGAACCCCCATGAGGAACTTCGTGAAGAAGTTCCAGAAGTTTGGAGAAGTCTAGGGCAACTTTTGTAAAAAGCACCATAGGTTGATCAGGTGCATGGTGGGAGTTTTAATCCCATACCCCAAGAGGCAAACCAGAGCATCTGAACCCTTGGCTGGTGCTGTGGACCACTTTCCTGCATCAAGAAACACTTCTGGAAGTAAGTGTAAAGAACTCTTGACTTAGCACTGGTCCAACACAACCTTTTTTCTTTTTTTTTTTAAAGTTTCAAAAACCTTTATTGTAAGCAAGCACTGTTGAAAGCAAAAACTTTTTCTTAACCCATTGAACACTATTTGCTTCTGAGCACTAGTATTACTTTTAATCTTTAAAAATTCATATTTCTGGTACTTGGGGGAACTTGTGTAGGCAAAACATTGAAAGACGAAATGCCTTTTAGCAAAACATGTAGCAAAGACAATTTCTCTAAAATATTATTTCCAATTCTCAGTAGAGAATTTAAGAATCACTCACAAATACACAAAGCGCTGAAACAGTATTTCTTCAAACATTTTTTCTAAGTAAGTATTTATTATTTTTTTGGGAAAGGTCAAATACTGAAAACCACACTTCCCAAAGGGGGTTTTACACCCACTTGTAATGAAGTTGTAAATTTTTGTACACAGGATAGGGCGCCTGTCCCAAAGTGACTGCGTCAGTCATTTGTCCTGTAGAATGGCGTATGTTGCACCAGAGTCTGAGCAATGGAAACACCAGGGGCCTCATTTATGAGAAATGACGCATCGCTGCGTGAAAGCAGTGATGCGTCACTTCTCAGTGCGCACTCCTTGCGACATACCTGATGCGTCATATTTACTATATGACGCATCATGTCGCAAGGAGTTACAGATACGTCAGTATTTCTGACTTATCTGTATGGCGCAAAAGTGACGCATTGCTGGAGTGTGTCACAAAAGTGACGCAACTCCAGCAATGCGTTCTTTCACATGGGGCAAGCCCCATGTGAAAGGGCCTGCGTCAGTCTTACGCCTGCTGTGAGGAAGGCGTAAGATTTTGACGCAACGGCGTCCTAGAAGTGACGCAGTGAAATCTCACAGATTTCACTGCGTCACTTGTACGAGGCTTTTTGCGGGAGAACGCCCCCCCCCTGCATACATTATACCTGACGCAGGTATGATGTAGCGCAGGGGTTTACAAAGTGACGCATCTGCTTAGATGCGTCACTTTGTAAATAGTGCGCAACAGGAGGCATGTTTTACGCCGCCGATGCGTCACAAAAAGTGACGCATCGGAAGCGCAAAACTGACGCAAGGCCTCATAAATGAGGCCCAGGCATATTAAAGACACACAAACAAGCTCAAAAGACAAGAGGGGAGATTTACTAAGATTTTGCACTGTGTTTGCATCAAAAAAAGTGACGCAAAGCAGCCCAAAATATTTTTTTCCAATATACTTTTCAGCGCAAAATGTATTTATCACTGGAAATAACCTCAAAGTTATGCAAAGCAGCACATAGCACTGCTTTGCATTACTTAGCACCAAGGGAGTTTACCAAGGGTGAAGCATGGGCCTTCCCATGCACTCACCCAAGGTGTTTGACGCTAAACGCTATTTACTAAAGAAAGTAGATAGGGTTTAGCATCAGAAAACTGCGCCCTTTTGAAGTAGATGCAACAAACATCCTTTTCTGACTTTGTACGTGTGCTGCCATTTACAGCACACATACAAAGAGTGAAATGCGTTAAAGTCAGTCTATGCATAGTATTCTGTATCTTCCAGTTCAAAACCTATGCTAGACTCATGGAGATACCCTTGCACTATGGCGCAAAGGTGTCTCTGTGTCGCATGGCTGCTGGTTTCAGTGCCGGTGCTAAGGAAAGTGGAGGAGAGTGCCACATTTCTGTAAATATGCTTCTCTCCTCCTCTCTCCTTTTCACGCAGTGCAGCATTTGCGACTGCTGCACTGCGCTGCATGAGTAAGTAGTAAATCTGGCATATGGTCATCTAGCAGATCTGACAGCGCACTATTCAAAGAGCAGGTGATGTGAGGGCAGTAAATCGAGAAAGTGTGATGTACTTTATGCAAGTGATGTGAGGGGTATAAGCTGGTACATAAGCAATGTGAGTGGTGTGGGTGGTGTAAAGGAGATGTGAATGGGAATGATATCGATGATGTGTTAGGTGTAAATGACATAAGTAGAGTGAGCAATGTTCATAGTCAGAGGTGTGAGTAATGTTATGTGTGATGTGAATGATACAGGCAGTATGAATGATGTGAATGGTGAAGCCATATGAGTGAGTTTGCTGGTATGGTATGCAAATGGTGGTGTAAGTTGTGAGAGCGGCACGTTTGACAAGATTAGTGTGCGTGGAGTTAGTGATATTTATGATATGTGTAGTTACAGTGACCGTCTGTGTTTTATTTTCATGGACCATCTGTTATTTTGAATGAATGTCCATTGTTCATAATAGGTTTTATTATAGACGGCGATTAACCATAATTTTTAAGTGTGTCTCTTACTTGAGCCTTCCTGTCTGGCCTCTGCTCCAGAAGCAACACTCCATGTTTGTATAGTTTTCAGGTCGAGCCTAGAGTCTGTGTGCATGCGCTGCTCTGCGAGACTTGTTGTAGTGGAGTATGGAATAGAAGCCCCGCTCACTCTCCGCCCATATTTGTCATTCGCTTGTGTCATTGTCCTTCATAAATGCTGGCTTTTGATTCGTAAATAGGCTTGATAGTCCTTCCTTAGTACCACCTTGTCTTCATTTGCAACCTCCCAAGTCGATTGGCCCTTTTACTGTGGTTGTTACACGGTACGTGTTCTTAACCCCTTAACTGCTCCGAACATTCCGCCCCAGTGCGGAACGTTCTATTGAGCGGGTGGGGCCACGACGGCCAACGTACGTGCGCAGCACTACAAAGGTAGTGCACGCGACGGCCGTTGGCCGTCAGAAGCAGCCATGAGGTTATGTCTGTAAGCACTATTTTCTTTTTGCTCTGCAAAAGACCCATAGGAGCCCCTCACCCCAGTGGCTCACATTTTGGTGGACCGCCCACAATGCTTTGAGTGTTTGAGCTTTGGCACCCGTCACTTAATCTCCCCACCCTGCTCAAAAACAAAGAAGAAATTTCAGATGCAGTTTTACAGCTTGTTTAGTTTCGGTAAATTAATGTTCTATTGTTACAAAATAATTGTTACAAGTAACCAAATATGTCCCAACCCTAGATCCTCCTGATGTGCTGACAAGTGAATGTAACTGAGCGCAACTATTATGGCCCCTTGGGTCTGTAGGTGAGCCAACATATTTCCCAATCTCTCCACAAGTAAGCTAGTCGTATGTCACTTTTGACAGGCGATCAAAGGATTATAACTATCAGAGCCTGTCTCCTTGTTCTTCTTTCACCCCTTTCTTTACTGCCTTTTTCTGTCACTTTTTCTCTTGTTTCCTGTAAATAACCTCATGTGGTGAGGGAAGGACCTGCACAGCTAGATAGTTCAATGATTTTCTCAGTAGTGTGAATTTGTAGCGTGCCAACAGGGTCAAACGCTGTCTGTGCCTCACAGCGGTCAACTGTAAACTAATGCAAAGCTCCCCCCACTCGGAAGGAGACACCCTGTTGCACAGCATGAAACACAGACTATTTGTCTATAGGCAGTTCATCAAAATTAATTCCATCTCATGTTGGGGTTCCAAAATGTTTAATGTTTCATCAAAAGTTCAAAATTATTCAAAGTTCAAGTGTTTTATCCAACGTCAACATAATCCAATCATATAACTTCCCCAATGCATTTCGGGCTGATGACTGAGCCCTTCCTCAGGGGGCAACTCTACAAAAAAGGAACAAATCATAGTATCACTATGTCGGTCTCAACTCATATCGATACAGTCTCCTAGTTGTATCATTAACAGCATGAAACAAAATTACACGAAAGGCAGTGTGTTCAAAGCTGTGATTATCTCACCAATGTCATGAACAAGTAGTGTGTTCTATTCATGCTCTTAAAAAACCGAGTAAACAATTATCTGCGTGTGTGAATCCAAAACGTGCCTAAATGATACACATGCATAACATGCAAAGACTTGCGTGAGGTTTATCCAGCTCACCAAACCGTGCAACACCTTCAGTGCCGGTGTAAAACAATAACGCTCACGTGAGGCCAATACTCACGGCTTGTTTTTGCGGTGTGCGTCGCGTTATCTAAAGTGGTAAAAGAGCGTGTCAAAATTCCAACAGGACAAAAGTGCCGTGAATGTATCGCGGTCCCCGGTCACGGTGTACTTACATGAAAAAGGAACTGTCACGGCGTGTAATCGCCTCGGTATCGGTCATGTGGGGTTAGCTAAGTAAATGTGTCATAATGCCTCCACAATGTTGTACAAACTGCAACTGGCTAACCTTGTAACAGAAATGCTAATGTTTTTGCATAAAATAAATGAAATACTTTGAAATAAAAAAAAACATTGCTTGCCATATCAAGGGCTCTCTCCCAATGTTATTTGATTTTTGAGAAAAATTTATTTTCTTTATACTTTACATGTGCATAACCTTTTAATAAGTGACTCAGTTTGTCCCAGCCGTACCAGCCTTTTCTATTTAAAATGCAGTCAGATTAAGGTCCATGGGGACATTTAGAGCATGTATTACTCTGGCCGCTAAAAGCTTTCTACACTCTGATGCAGTACCTCATCACCAACTCTACCCCCACTTGTGTAGACACTTTCATACATTAACACTTGCCGCCCTACATTCACTGTACCCGGGCAAGACTTTATCCTACTCTCACAGAAAGGCAAACATGAGGGTGCCCCTCCCCACATGAAATCCTCTCTCCTGACACTATTCTTACGTATGTCAACATTATCTTATCTTCCTGCCTCCAATGCTTCAAGTGTTGTGCTTCGGCGCCGGTCACTTACTCTTCATTCAAAGACAAAGATAAAATATTAGACACTTCAGGCACGGTTTTACAGCTTGTTTTCTGTCCATTGGGGGTTGACCTGTAAATGCTTAAGAATCTGACACCTAGGAACAAACATGGCATAAGCATCAGAAAATCTAGGGCCATATGTAGGTAGCGGCAGAAATTCTGTAAATTTCCCGTTACCGACCGGTATTTAGGCAATTGAGATGTAGGATGCCAAAAATAAGGATTCGGAAATTATGAATTGGTAAATACCGATTCATCATTACCGAATTCTAAATTACTGAAGCGGTATTTACCGATTTCTTATTTACCAAATCGGTAAATAAGAAACGGTAAAAACGAGAAAAGAGATGTAGGTAAAATCCGAAATACCGAATTTCATGAAATTTGGTATTTAAGAGTCGATAATTAACACTGACTGAAAGCAGGTGGTAATCATCAACAGTGTATATAAGCAATCCCAAAATGCAACAGTGTGATCACCATGGCGGCTTTCTATGTGATTGCAAGGCGGCTACGTCTACAGGCAGCAGGATTGAGGATCTGGAGACGGGAGGAGCGCATTTACAGACAGCGCATCACACTCTTCCAACAGACTGAGGCTGAGATACATGAAAGGTACAGGCTACACCCCCACACCATCCTGGACTTGATAAGGGACCTGCAATAACTCCTGGAGCACCCAACACCAAGTGAGCACGCCATACCACCACATGTGCAGGTGCTCTGCAGCCTATATCTACATGCATCTGGCAGTTACCAGGGGGTGATAGCTGCGGTAGGCGGGGAGTCTCAGAGTTGCCTGTCCCGTTTCTTTAGAAAGTTTCTGGATGCCATGATGCAGAGAATGCATCACTACATTAGCTTCCCAAACACACAGGCGGAACTGCAGAAAACCAAGACAGACTTTTACCAGATGGCATAGTTTCCGCACATCATAGGCCTTATTGATGGGACACACATTCCAATCTGCTCACCTGCAGCCACTGAGTACATTTACAGGAAAAGAAAGTCCACCCACTCCATAAATGTGCGGGTAATCTGCGATGCTGACAACATAATCACTGACATTGTGGCCAAATTTCCTGGGAGCACCCACGACTCCTACATCTTCCAGAAGATTCACTGCCCTTGTATGGCGTTCAAACTTCTGCCTCTTCCTGCGCCATGTTTGCCTGTCGTCATCCATCTTGCTGCACAGCAGCATCACTGAATGGGACCTGTCCCGCATGCCCTCTGCCATCTCCTTCATTCCCTCAGCCATTGAGCTAATGCCCTTATCAATGTTGCTCATGTTGTCATTTAGGCGTTTTTTTTTGTTGCTGGACTGACTGAATTGCCTTTCCTTGTAGGCGCTGCACCTTTACCATGGTCGACTCCAGCCCTCCGAAGACACCATGACTCTCACCCTGTGGAGGTGCACTGCTCTCACGAGCCCTGCATCTGCTTCTGGCACCTTTGGGTGCTCGCTCAGCAGTGGACAGAAAACCAGCATTGCTGCCATCCAGTGGCACAGCAGATGTTTCCTCCCCCTGGAGTCTTCTAAGGAGGACTCAAACTCCTGCAGTCTGACAGCTGCATGCCTCCCAGGTCGAACCACTGCAGGTGGTGTTGCTGCTGGTGAGGCTAGCTGTGGTGGTGAAGCTGGCAACTTCGGCTGCCAATGATATTCTGAAGTTTAGGCGCTTGGTTCGCTGCAGCCCTAGGTGCGTGCTGAATGACGTGATACACCGGCTCTCCTTCGCTAGGGGTAGTTGGTGGTATCCGGGAGTTGAGGTCCAGTTTGAGAACCATCTGAATCCGTTGACGTCTGCGATTGTGTCGTCCATTGTTGGTGTGATGTGGCGCTCGCGCTTGATGGCGTGGTTGGGTAATCTTATACAGCTGTATGGTCCCTGCCTGTTTGGGCTTTTCAGCGATTCCCATCGGCGATACTCACAGCATCGGGCCTGATACTTTTTCAATTATGCCTTGTCTTTCTAGCTTCTCCAGCTCCTTCTCCACCAAAGCTTAGAGGTAGAACGGGACTCATCTGTGTCTCAGCGCCATTGGGGCCACTGTCTTGTTGATGTGCAGCTTGATGGGCGAGCACTTGAGGCTGCCTAACCCCTGGAATCGTTTGGGAAACTGGTCCAGGTTGTCATCGACCTGGTGTGTCCAGACGCTCCTGGTGAAAGACGCCAGCCCTAAATCCTCAGTGGTGTGGCTGCCGATCAGGCTGTCTGCTTCACAGTCTATGACGTGGATTGTCGTCCTAACTTCTTGGTCTTCTGCTTTGCCTGGTACTGACATCTTCCCTCTTAGGGGCAGTGGGAATTGGCTTCCATATGCAAAGATTTTAGTCCTGGATGGTGTGAGAGGCGGTCTGGGCTGGACACGCTCATACTGCTGGATGCCCATTAAATTGACCGAGGCTCCGATGTCGATGATGGTCTTGACTTCGGACCCAGCTATCTTAACAACGCACGTGGGTTGAGGTCTCCTGCGGTGTTTGAGTTCTTGCATGAAGAAGATGAGGAAGGTTTCTAGCTCATTTTCATCAGGAGATGAGTCTTCCTGCCCCGGTACGCCAGGCTGGCTCCTTTCGGTTCTTTGCGTTGTGATACATTCTTGATGGACAGCTGTTGCACCGCTCTGGATAGCATTTTTTGTCCTCTGTTGAACTTTCTCCTGTTCTTCTTCTGGCATTCTGCCCTGAAGTGGTTAGGAATCCTGCAGTTTGCACAGGTCCACCCTTACGCAGGGCACTCTCCAGCCGGGTGCACATCACACCCACAGTAACCCCATTTTGCCTTAGGCGTTTGGGACTTTGGTTTCCTGTATGCGTCATTTTTTGTTCTTGTGCAGAGGGTGTTGACCCTTTCTGTCTTGATGTCTCTTGCATAAAAATAGGAATACAACTGTTAAGGAAGGGTCTAGGGGACAATGTTTACCGACCTATCAAGTTCATACCCCTAATGAACTACATTACAACAACAGAAAAACTTGAAGGTCTACAAAGTTGAGAAAAAGAAGTGGCCACAAGAAAATATCACACACCACTATCACGACTAACGGTGAAGGACCATCAGTTGTAAAGAAGTCCTATCAGCCCACCCATATGGCGGAGCATCGTCATCTAGGACTTTATCAGCAGGTTTTTCTACGGCCATGCCTGAATGTTAGTGCTTGGTACCAATAGATCCAGAGCTGAAAGAAGATGTGTCCTCACTGAGAGTGGTACTGATAGGGTGCAGTGCTCGAAGGAATAAGTGTGTAATTAAAATGACGGTCAGGGTAGAAAAATGTCTTTATTGATATCCCCCTGGACGTCAGGTAAAAAGAGTGTGATGACAGTGTAAAAAAATCACTGTACAGTAAGTGTATAGAATCTAGGCCAACATGTTTCTGCCGTAGAGGTAATATTTTACCAGCATTCTTCAGGGCCAGGCTGGAATAACAGCTACTGCAACATCCACTATTGTGAGTGTGAAATCATAATCAGAATTTTTTTTTTTTTTTTAATAATATACCATGGTTAAGGTAAGTAGAATTCTGTGGCTAAATGAACCACCCTACCGTATCCTCGTGGATAACCATGTCAACAGCAATCCTTTCCTGCAAACATCATGGAAAAAAGGAACAATTTTGTGACAAACAAAAACTCTCTTATAAACAGATGTGTGAACAGAAATTGTGGCATTCAATTACTCGGTGGGCCAGTTAATTATATAACGGCCAAGTGGAAATCTGTGCATAGTATAAAGTCACAACCAGATAATCTGTGTACAAAAAGGTAATAAATCTAATTTGCACTTACCCAGCTTTGTGTGGGAAGTAAGCCTCACCTCACCCGGCAACGGCTCGGATAAAGAGGCCCCGCTCTATTGAACATATAGAGAAGGACAAGTTCAGGACATGATAGCTGTCACTATCTCAAATATGTATTTTATGTTGTGTTGAAACTAAAAAACTTGGTTGTTCTAAAATAGCCCACAGGTCCCAAAAAAGCGAAATGCTGCACTCAGGGGGCTGCACTCAACTAGGATTCTAGTTATTAATTCATCTCTCATTCATGTCTTGTAGGTTTATAAGGGTTCAAAGGGAATAGTACAGGAAAAACATCCCTAGGGTCTACATTTAGACTGCTGGCAATGGTTCCCATGTTGGTATCCAATATCTCCTCAGAGCTATCCTAGCTAGACTAATAGTCCTATGACCTGGCCTGAGTAGAACTGCCAGACATAGACTATAGCGGTTAAGGAAACTTAAAATACATGACAAAGATTCCTGGTATCTTCATGTCCTTACCTGTCCGTCGGTACCTCCAGGAAAAAGCCTGAACCGAAGGGGAGGTGCCGGCGGACAAGAGGAACCGCGTATTTATGTGCGCGCTGATTGGTAATGGCGCCAGCTAATTATGTACACCTGCAGGATAGAGGCGCGGCCTCGAAATGTCATATTAGAGCGCATGACGCGAGGTGAAGTCTCTACCTCGAACATGCGTAGTGTGCAAAGTAAAAGGCGGCGCAGGATGATAGGTATTATCGTTTATTCATTGTGCACGCCTGCAGGCTAGAGGCGCGGCCTAGAACTGTCAAGTCAAAGCGCATGACGCGAGGTCATGTCACTGCCTCGCGCATGCGTGGTGCGCAAAGTACAAGGCGGCGGGGCATAGACTTTGCCCTGCGGTGTAGGCCAGATTGAAAAGAGGAAGGCGCGCCGAGCATACACTGTGCAGACAGAAAAAACGTGTTTCGGCATAGCCAATGCTCCATTTAGTAAGAAACGGTCTTTACTACTGTATAGACTGAGTGTTGACACATACAATGCAAACGAGCACAGCTTTACAAATAATGTGGTTTGTGTGTTCTAACACTGGTGGAGTAAACAAAGATTTTTTACCATGGAGAAGATGTTAAGTGCATTCAGATATTTATAAAAGAAGTCTTCTCATATGATGGTAACTGGTATTAGATCTTGCCACTATCTGCATATCTATGTGGAGTAACCCAGTAATGTATGCATGCTAGTTAACTACAATTCGAAGAGTTTTAAAGGCTAGAAAACCACAAGATGCACTATCGGATGTTGGTTTTAATGCTATGGATTTGCTTATAAGGGATATAAGCAAACCACTTTGTGCGGACAAAGTGCAGTATGTGTTTTGACGCAATCGATATTGCCCTGGTATATGGAGAGATGAGTGCCAAAAGGTATAACTCACATCATTGCTACAGCAGAAGTAGGCAGTATCCCCAGTGCTGAAAATGAATTAAACTTCTTTCAAAGAGACACCCAAGGTATATTGTCTTTAAGGCCCTGGACGTCCGTCCTGAGTTTGAAAATCCAGCGCTGCTCCCTGATGAATAGAAAACGTGACACATCAGACTCGTGTGGGGGAATGAACGGTCGTTCCAAAACTACCCATTTGATTTTATCTGCTTTGTGTCTAAGCTCCAGAAAGTGGTTGGTTAAGCGAGTAGATTGTTTATTGCACCGAATGGTGCTTTTATGCTCGCTTATGCGGAGCTTGATCTTCCTGGTAGTGTGCCCAATGTACCTCAGCTTGCATGGGCATATGATCATATAGATCAATTTGTCTGAATTGCAGTTTGTGTGGCTGTTCAGTCGCCAAGGTCTTGCAGTTCCTATGTCTATTGTCAGGGTTTTGCTTGTCTGAGGGCAGACAGCGCTTCCTGCACAGGGATAATGACCACGTACTGGTTCGGTGTTCCATAGGGTATTAGTGACTTCATTTCGATGGTACCTTGGCCTGGTGTGAACCAGGTTATCCCTGATACTGGGACCTCTTTTAAAGGCAAACAAAGGGCGTGGGATATCTCCCATCACTGTATTGAGTATTTTCCAATGTCTGAGGATGATTTTCTTCACATCATTGGAGCGAGTGTTGAAGGTGTGTACCATGGTCATGCGGTCCGCAGTTGTTTGCTTATTCCTAGGTTCCATGAGCGCTTCCCGATTGTTATTAGACGCTCTTTTGCAGGCACGTCTGACCAAATGGTTAGGGTAATGTCATTCCCTGAGATGTGTCGTCAAGTCTTTAGCATGTCGTTGAAATAAGGTCTTGGAGGAACAGTTCCTTCTGACTCTCAAAAATTGACCCACCGGTAGGTTGTCCCGGAGTGACTGGGGGTGAAAACTGTGATAGGACAGCAAGGAGTTACGTGACATTGGTTTACAGTAAAGTTCACTTTGTAAACCTTCTGTACCCGCACAAATCAAAATATCTAGAAATGGAAGTTTCTCTTTACTTGATTCCATAGTAAAGTTTAGATATCGATTTTGTGAGTTGAGCCACGTATGGAACAATTCTGCCTCATCAATAGAGCCTCACCAGATGACTATCACGTCATCAATATATCTTCTCCACAGCAACACCTGGTGGAAAAAAGGGTTGCTGTGGTGAAGGACGTGATCTTGCTCAAATTGATGCATGTATAAGTTGGCTAGGCTTGGGGCGAAAACGCTCCCCATAGAGGTCCCAGAGACCTGCAAAAAAAGTTCATCCTCATATTGGAAAAAGTTTTCCATCATGGCCAACCTGGCACATTCCATGATGAACCCTACTGGGGTGATTGTATTCAGTTCCCTAGTTTCAAGGAGACTTCTAATGCAATCCAATGTCTCTTGCTGTGGAATACATGTGTATAAAGACTCGACGTCAAAACTGACCAGGAGGTCAGTCGTGACGTCGAATTCCACTGCTGCCAATAGTCTCAGGACGTCACCAGTATCCTTCAAATATGTTGGAGTTTCCGATACGATCGGTTTTAAGAAAAAATCCACAAACGTGGATAGAGGCTCTAAAAGTGAGCCAATTCCCGATATAATGGGGCGTCCTGGGGGTGGCCTTTTTTCTTTATGTATTTTCGGTAGGCAGTAGAAGTAAGGTGTTACAGAATGAGTCGTGATCAAGTATCTCGCTTCTGAAGGCGTGATCCATCCTTCACTTGACGCTTCTTCAATAAGACTTTTAATCTCGTGTGTAATCCTGGTGGTAGGGTCCTCAGTGAGGTGGCGATAGGCTCTTGTGTCATTAAGCTGTCTCAAGCACTCTACTCGATAGACCTCTGTATCCAGGAGCACAATAGCCCCACCCTTGTCAGCTGGTTTGATTGTCAGGGATCTATCCTTTGCCAGTTCCATAAGAGCAGTTTTTTCGGCTCTCGTAACGTTGTGATAGGGTCTATGCTTGTATTGACTAAGGTTCTTGATGTCATGGGTTACAGCCTGTTCAAAAGCAGTAACCCGTCCTGGAACTTGATGGCTCAAAGGCGTGTATGTAGATTTGGGTCTGAGACCAGTATTACGGTCTGTCGGTTCATCTGTGTCCATTGTCTCTTGGTTAGTGTTGAAGAAAAAATGGAGACGTATCTTCCTGTAGAAATTCTCAAGTTCACGTCTCAATGTGAAGGGGTCACAGATGTTCGTGGGAACGAAACCTAGCCCTTTGTTCAGAACAGATTTTTCATCTGCTGTGAGTGTCCGCGTACTCAGGTTGACGACTAAGTCGCTGTCCCTGTCCTCGATGTGCTCGTCTGTTGTTGCCCTGATCGAGTGTCTGTGTGTGACGGAGTGGTTTCTGGTGCCCAATGTACTCCCTGTTGTCCTCTCCTTTTCCCTCGATTTCTGCTTCGGCCCTGCCATAAAAAAGAGGACTGATCTTGGTAGAATTGTGGATGAGGTGGAAAGTTGGGCATCTGGTAGCCCATTGGAGGTATGCCCATGGGTGGTTGTTGATAGCCCCAAGGTGCTGGCGGCCACCATTGGCCAGGATTTGGATAAAAATTCGGCATCCCTCGCCCTCTGTTAGATCTTCTTTGGTAGCCTCTTCCTCTCCCTCTACCAGGAGTCCCTGTGTTTGTGTTGTTTGAATCACTAGAATCAGTGTCTGAACCAGAAGAGGAATAATTGGACCCGTATTTCTTGCCTTTGGAATTGTAATCTGGGGCCATATACGAGTCGCTAGTATAAGGGTAAGCTTGTTCCATAGAGAACCAAGCTAAATCTTTCTTAAATTTCTCAATTTTGCTCATTAGAATATTATCTCTGTAATCTTTGTTCGTTTTATTGGTCTCATCCATATTCTTTTTGAAAATCACGGATCTAATTGCGGCGTTAATTTGACCTTCAAGAATTTGTATCTCAATAAGCACTGCGTCTGCAGCTTTCTTGGCCGTCTTTATTATCAAAATCAACCAATCGCGCGTGCAGCGCCAAGCTATGGGAGACCAATTACGTAAAAATTCTTTATCTGTGAGAAAAAGTCTGGGTACATTGGTTACGATCAGGCCCGATGGTGCACATTTACCCTGCAGGTATTCATTCATTATCACCCCGTGTAAAGAGATGCGAGAGTGGTTCTTTTTGAGATTTAACAAAGTTACCCAGTCATCCTGGGTGGTAGTGGATGTGGTGGGTAAGTCATCTAGAATGCTTGGATTGTCACTTATGATGTTATTAAGATCTTCGTCATCGAATGCTAACCCACCAAAGTCAGCCATCGCGGAAAAATACCTCTGTGGCTAGGAAGAATCAACCAAGTGAGCGGAAACTAAAGCTAACCTCAATCGTGAGGAGCCAGGAATTAAAAAGACCCGCAGCCGAGGCTGCTCAACAACTAAGAATACAACTGTTAAGGAAGGGTCTAGGGGACAATGTTTACCGACCTATCAAGTTCATACCCCTAATGAACTACATTACAACAACAAAAAAACTTGAAGGTCTACAAAGTTGAGAAAAAGAAGTGGCCACAAGAAAATATCACACACCACTATCACGACTAACGGTGAAGGACCATCAGTTGTAAAGAAGTCCTATCAGCCCACCCATATGGCGGAGCATCGTCATCTAGGACTTTATCAGCAGGTTTTTCTACGGCCAAGCCTGAATGTTAGTGCTTGGTACCAATAGATCCAGAGCTGAAAGAAGATGTGTCCTCACTGAGAGTGGTACTGATAGGGTGCAGTGCTCAAAGGAATGGGTGTGTAATTAAAATGACGGTTAGGGTAGAAAAATTTCTTTATTAATATCCCCCTGGACGTCAGGTAAAAAGAGTGTGATGACAGTGTAAAAAAATCACTGTACAGTAAGTGTATAGAATCTAGGCCAACATGTTTCTGCCGTAAAGGTAATATTTTACCGGCATTCTTCAGGGCCAGGCTGGAATAACAGCTACTGCAACATCCACTATTGTGAGTGTGAAATCATAATCAGAATTTTTTTTTTGTAATAATATACCATGGTTAAGGTAAGTAGAATTCTGTGGCTAAATGAACCACCCTACCGTATCCTCGTGGATAACCATGTCAACAACAATCCTTTCCTGCAAACATCATGGAAAAAAGGAACAATTTTGTGACAAACAAAAACTCTCTTATAAACAGATGTGTGAACAGAAATTGTGGCATTCAATTACTCGGTGGGCCAGTTAATTATATAACGGCCAAGTGGAAATCTGTGCATAGTATAAAGTCACAACCAGATAATCTGTGTACAAAAAGGTAATAAATCTAATTTGCACTTACCCAGCTTTGTGTGGGAAGTAAGCCTCACCTCACCCGGCAACAGCTCGGATAAAGAGGCCCCGCTCTATTGAACATATAGAGAAGGACAAGTTCAGGACATGATAGCTGTCACTATCTCAAATATGTATTTTATGTTGTGTTGAAACTAAAAAACTTGGTTGTTCTAAAATAGCCCACAGGTCCCAAAAAAGCGAAATGCTGAACTCAGGGGGCTGCACTCAACTAGGATTCTAGTTATTATTTCATCTCTCATTCATGTCTTGTAGTTTTATAAGGGTTCAAAGGGAATAGTACAGGAAAAACATCCCTAGGGTCTACATTTAGACTGCTGGCAATGGTTCCCATGTTGGTATCCAATATCTCCTCAGAGGTATCCTAGCTAGACTAATAGTCCTATGACCTGGTCTGAGTAGAACTGCCAGACATAGACTATAGCGGTTAAGGGAACTTAAAAAAAATGACAAAGATTCCTGGTATCTTCGTGTCCTTACCTGTCCATTTGTACCTCCAGGAAAAAGCCTGAACCGAAGGGGAGGTGCCGGCGGACAAGAGGAACCGCGTATTTATGTGTGCGCTGATTGGTAATGGCGCCAGCTAATTATGTACACCTGCAGGATAGAGGAGCGGCCTCGAAATGTCAAATTAGAGCGCATGACGCGAGGTGAAGTCTCTACCTCGCGCATGCGTAGTGTGCAAAGTAAAAGGCGGCGCACGATGATAGGTATTATCATTTATTCATTGTGCACGCCTGCAGGCTAGAGGCGCGGCCTAGAACTGTCAAGTCAAAGCGCATGACGCGAGGTCATGTCACTGCCTCGCGCATGCGTGGTGCGCAAAGTACAAGGCGGCGGGGCATAGACTTTGCCCTGCGGTGTAGGCCAGATTGAAACAAGGCATGCGCGCCGAGCATACACTGTGCAGACAGAAAAAACGTGTTTCGGCATGGCGCATGCTCCATTTGGTAAGAAACGGTCTTTACTACTGTATAGACTGAGTGTTGACACATACAATGCAAACGAGCACAGCTTTACAAATCATGTGGTTTGTGTGTTCTAACACTGGTGGAGTAAACAAAGATTTTTTACCATGGAGAAGATGTTAAGTGCATTCAGATATTTATAAAAGAAGTCTTCTCATATGATGGTAACTGGTATTAGATCTTGCCACTATCTGCATATCTATGTGGAGTAACCCAGTAATGTATGCATGCTAGTTAACTACAATTCGAAGAGTTTTAAAGGCTAGAAAACCACAAGATGCACTATCGGATGTTGGTTTTAATGCTATGGATTTGCTTATAAGGGATATAAGCAAACAACTTTGTGCGGACAAAGTGCAGTATGTGTTTTGACGCAATCGATATTGCCCTAGTATATGGAGAGATGAGTGCCAAAAGGTATAACTCACATCATTGCTACAGCGGAAGTAGGCAGTATCCCCAGTGCTGAAAATGAATTAAACTTCTTTCAAAGAGACACCCAAGGTATATTGTCGTTAAGGCCCTGGACGTCCGTCCTGAGTTTGAAAATCCAGCGCTGCTCCCTGATGAATAGAAAACGTGACACATCAGACACATGTGGGGGAATGAACGGTCGTTCAAAAACTACCCATTTGATTTCATCTGCTTTGTGTCTAAGCTCCAGAAAGTGGTTGGTTAAGCGAGTAGATTGTTTATTGCACCGAATGGTGCTTTTATGCTCGCTTATGCGGAGCTTGATCTTCCTGGTAGTGTGCCCAATGTACCTCAGCTTGCATGGGCATATGATCAAATAGATCAATTTGTCTGAATTGCAGTTGGTGTGGCTGTTCAATCGCCAAGGTCTTGCAGTTCCTATGTCTATTGTCAGGGTTTTTCTTGTCTGAGGGCAGACAGCGCATCCTCCACAGGGATAATGACCACGTACTGGTTCGGTGTTCCATAGGGTATTAGTGACTTCATTTCGATGGTACCTTGGCCTGGTGTGAACCAGGTTATCCCTGATACTGGGACCTCTTTTAAAGGCAAACAAAGGGCGTGGGATATCTCCCATCGCTGTATTCAGTATTTTCAATGTCTGAGGATGATTTTCTTCACATCATTGGAGCGAGTGTTGAAGGTGTGTACCATGGTCATGCGGTCCGCAGTTGTTTGCTTATTCCTAGGTTCCATGAGCGCTTCCCGATTGTTATTAGACGCTCTTTTGCAGGCACGTCTGACCAAATGGTTAGGGTAATGTCGTTCCCTGAGCTGTGTCGTCAAGTCTTTAGCATGTCGTTGAAATAAGGTCTTGGAGGAACAGTTCCTTCTGACTCTCAAAAATTGACCCACCGGTAGGTTGTCCTGGAGTGACTGGGGGTGAAAACTGTGATAGGACAGCAAGGAGTTACGTGACATTGGTTTACGGTAAAGTTCACTTTGTAAACCTTCTGTACCCGCACAAATCAAAATATCTAGAAATGAAAGTTTATCTTTACTTGATTCCATAGTAAAGTTTAGATATCGATTTTGTGAGTTGAGCCACGTATGGAACAATTCTGCCTCATCGATAGAGCCTCTCCTGATGACTATTACGTCATCAATATATCTTCTCCACAGCAACACCTGGTGGAAAAAAGGGTTGCTGTGGTGAAGGACGTGATCTTGCTCAAATTGATGCATGTAGAAGTTGGCTAGGCTTGGGGCGAAAACGCTCCCCATAGAGGTTCCAGATACCTGCAAAAAATGTTCATCCTCATATTGGAAAAAGTTTTCCATCATGGCCAACCTGGCACATTCCATGATGAACCTTACTGGGGTGATTGTATTCAGTTCCCTAGTTTCAAGGAGACTTCTAATGCAATCCAATGTCTCTTGCTGTGGATTATACGTGTATAAAGACTCAACGTCAAAACTGACCAGGAGGTCAGTCGTGACGTCGAATTCCACTGCTGCCAATAGTCTCAGGATGTCACCAGTATCCTTCAAATATGTTGGAGTTTCCGATACGATCGGTTTTTAGAAAAAATCCACAAACGTGGATAGAGGCTCTAAAAGTAAGCCAATTCCCGATATAATGGGGCGTACTGTGGGGTGGCCTTTTTTCTTTATGTATTTTCAGTAGGCAGTAGAAGTAAGGTGTTACAGGATGAGTCGTGATCAAGTATCTCGCTTCTGAAGGCGTGATACATCCTTCACTTGACGCTTCTTCAATAAGACTTTTAATCTCGTGTGTAATCCTGGTGGTAGGGTCCTCAGTGAGGCGGCGATAGGCTCTTGTGTCATTAAGCTGTCTCAAGCACTCTGCTCGATAGACCTCTGTATCCAGGAGCACAATAGCCCCACCCTTGTCAGCTGGTTTGATTGTCAGGGATGTATCCTTTGCCAGTTCCATAAGAGCAGTTTTTTCGGCTCTCGTGACGTTGTGATAGGGTCTATGCTTGTATTGACTAAGGTTCTTGATGTCATGGGTTACAGCCTGTTCAAAAGCAGTAACCCTTGCTGGAACTTGATGGCTCAAAGGCGTGTATGTAGATTTGGGTCTGAGACCAGTATTACAGTCTGTCGGTTCATCTGTGTCCATTGTCTCTTGGTTAGTGTTGAAGAAAAAATGGAGACGTATCTTCCTGTAGAAATTCTCAAGTTCGCGTCTCAATGTGAAGGGGTCACAGATGTTCGTGGGAACGAAACCTAGCCCTTTGTTCAGAACAGATTTTTCATCTGCTGTGAGTGTCCGCGTACTCAGGTTGACGACTAAGTCGCTGTCCCTGTCCTCGATGTGCTCGTCTGTTGTTGCCCTGATCGAGTGTCTGTGTGTGACGGAGTGGTTTTTGGTGCCCAATGTACTCCCTGTTGTCCTCTCCTTTTCCCTCGATTTCTGCCTCGGCCCTGCCATAAAAAAGAGGACTGATCTTGGTAGAATTGTGGATGAGGTGGAAAGTTGGGCATCTGGTAGCCCATTGGAGGTATGCCCATGGGTTGTGGTTGATAGCCCCAAGGTGCTGGCGGCCACCATTGGCCAGGATTTGGATAAAAATTCGGCATCCCTCGCCCTCTGTTAGATCTTCTTTGGTAGCCTCTTCCTCTCCCTCTACCAGGAGTCCCTGTGTTTGTGTTGTTTGAATCACTAGAATCAGTGTCTGAACCAGAAGAGGAATAATTGGACCCGTATTTCTTGCCTTTGGAATTGTAATCTGGGGCCACATACGAGTCACTAGTATAACAGATTATCTGGTTGTGACTTTATACTATGCACAGATTTCCACTTGGCCGTTATATAATTAACTGGCCCACCGAGTAATTGAATGCCACAATTTCTGTTCACACATCTGTTTATAGGAGAATTTTTGTTTGTCACAAAATTGTTCCTTTTTTCCATGATGTTTGCAGGAAAGGATTGCTGTTGACATGGTTATCCACGAGGATACAGTAGGGTGGTTCATTTAGCCACAGAATTCTACTTACCTTAACCATGGTATATTATTAAAAAACATTTTTTCTGATTATGATTTCACACTCACAATAGTGGATGTTGCAGTAGCTGTTATTCCAGCCTGGCCCTGAAGAATGCTGGTAAAATATTACCTCTACGGCAGAAACATGTTGGCCTAGATTCTATACACTTACTGTACAGTGATTTTTTTACACTGTCATCACACTCTTTTTACCTGACGTCCAGGGGGATATCAATAAAGAAATTTTTCTACCCTGACCGTCATTTTAATTACACACTTATTCCTTTGAGCACTGCACCCTATCAGTACCACTCTCAGTGAGGACACATCTTCTTTCAGCTCTGGATCTATTGGTACCAAGCACTAACATTCAGGCTTGGCCGTAGAAAAACCTGCTGATAAAGTCCTAGATGCCAATGCTCCGCCATATGGGTGGGCTGATAGGACTTCTTTACAACTGATGGTCCTTCACCGTTAGTCGTGTTAGTGGTGTGTGATATTTTCTTGTGGCCACTTCTTTTTCTCAACTTTGTAGACCTTCAAGTTTTTTTGTTGTTGTAATGTAGTTCATTAGGGGTATGAACTTGATAGGTCGGTAAACATTGTCCCCTAGACCCTTCCTTAACAGTTGTATTCCTAGTTGTTGAGCAGCCTCGGCTGCGGGTCTTTTTAATTCCTGGCTCCTCACGATTGAGGTTAGCTTTAGTTTCCGCTCACTTGGTTGATTCTTCCTAGCCACAGAGGTCTTTTTCCGCGATGGCTGACTTTGGTGGGTTAGCATTCGATGACGAAGATCTTAATAACATCATAAGTGACAATCCAAGCATTCTAGATGACTTACCCACCACATCCACTACCACCCAGGATGACTGGGTAACTTTGTTAAATCTCAAAAAGAACCACTCTCGCATCTCTTTACACGGGGTGATAATGAATGAATACCTGCAGGGTAAATGTGCACCATCTGGCCTGATCGTAACCAATGTACCCAGAATTTTTCTCACAGATAAAGAATTTTTACGTAATTGGTCTCTCATAGCTTGGCGCTGCACGTGCGATTGGTTAATTTTGATAATAAAGACGGCCAAGAAAGCAGCAGACGCAGTGCTTATTGAGATACAAATTCTTGAAGGTCAAATTAACGCCGCAATTAGACCCGTGATTTTCAAAAAGAACATGGATTAGACCAATAAAACGAACAAAGATTACAGAGATAACATTCTAATGAGCAAAATTGAGAAATTTAGGAAAGATTTAGCTCGGTTCTCTATGGAACAAGCTTACCCTTATACTAGCGACTCGTATGTGGCCCCAGATTACAATTCCAAAGGCAAGAAATACGGGTCCAATTATTCCTCTTCTGGTTCAGACACTGATTCTAGTGATTCAAACAACCCAAACACAGGGACTCCTGGTAGAGGGAGAGGAAGAGGCTACCAAAGAAGATCTAACAGAGGGCGAGGGATGCCGAATTTTTATCCAAATCCTGGCCAATGGTGGCCGCCAGCACCTTGGGGCTATCAACAACCACCCATGGGCATACCTCCAATGGGCTACCAGATGCCCAACTTTCTACCTCATCCACAATTCTACCAAGATCAGTCCTCTTTTTTATGGCAGGGCCGAGGCAGAAATCGAGGGAAAAGGAGAGGACAACAGGGAGTACATTGGGCACAAGAAACCACTCCGTCACACACAGACACTCGATCAGGGCAACAACAGACGAGCACATTGAGGACAGGGACAGCGACTTAGTCGTCAACCTGAGTACGCGGACACTCACAGCAGATGAAAAATCTGTTCTGAACAAAGGGCTAGGTTTCGTTCCCACGAACATCTGTGACCCCTTCACATTGAGACGTGAACTTGAGAATTTCTACAGGAAGATACGTCTCCATTTTTTCTTCAACACTAACCAAGAGACAATGGACACAGATGAACCGACAGACAGTAATACTGGTCTCAGACCCAAATCTACATACACGCCTTTGAGCCATCAAGTTCCAGCACGGGTTACTGCTTTTGAACAGGCTGTAACCCATGACATCAAGAACCTTAGTCAATACAAGCATAGACCCTATCACAACGTCACGAGAGCCGAAAAAACTGCTCTTATGGAACTGGCAAAGGATACATCCCTGACAATCAAACCAGCTGACAAGGGTGGGGCTCTTGTGCTCCTGGATACAGAGGTCTATCGAGCAGAGTGCTTGAGACAGCTTAACGACACAAGAGCCTATCGCCGCCTCACTGAGGACCCTACCACCAGGATTACACATGACATTAAAAGTCTTATGGAAGAAGCGTCAAGTGAAGGATGGATCACGCCTTCAGAAGCGAGATACTTGATCACGACTCATCCTGTAACACCTTACTTCTGCTGCCTACCGAAAATACATAAAGAAAAAAGGCCACCCCCAGGACGCCCCATTATATCGGGAATTGGCTCACTTTTAGAGCCTCTATCCACGTTTGTGGATTTTTTCTTAAAACCGATCGTATCGGAAACTCCAACATATGTGAAGGATACTGGTGACGTCCTGAGACTATTGGCAGCAGTGGAATTCGACGTCACGACTGACCTCCTGGCCAGTTTTGATGTTGAGTCTTTATACACGTGTATTCCACAGCAAAATACATTGGATTGCATTAGAAGTCTCCTTGAAACTAGGGAACTGAATACAATCACCCCAGTAGGGTTCATCATGGAATGTGCCAGGTTGGCCATGATGGAAAACTTTTTCCAATATGAGGATGAACTTTTTTTGCAGGTCTCTGGGACCTCTATGGGGAACGTTTTCGCCCCTTGCCTAGCCAACTTATACATGCATCAATTTGAGCAAGATCAAGTCCTTCACCACAGCAACCCTTTTTTTCCACCAGGTGTTGCTGTGGAGAAGATATATTGATGACGTGATAGTCATCTGGAGAGGCTCTATCGATGAGGCAGAATTGTTCCATACGTGGCTCAACTCACAAAATCAATATCTAAACTTTACTATGGAATCAAGTAAAGAGAAACTTCCATTTCTAGATATTTTGATTTGTGCGGGTACAGAAGGTTTACAAAGTGAACTTTACCGTAAACCAATGCCACGTAACTCCTTGCTGTCCTATCACAGTTTTCACCCCCAGTCACTCCGGGACAACTCACCGGTGGGTCAATTTTTGAGAGTCAGAAGGAACTGTTCCTCCAAGACCTTATTTCAACGACATGCTAAAGACTTTACGACACAGCTCAGGGAACGACATTACCCTAACCATTTGGTCAGACGTGCCTGCAAAAGAGCGTCTAATAACAATCGGGAAGCGCTCATGGTACCTAGGAATAAGCAAACAACTGCGGACCGCATGACCATGGTACACACCTTCAACACTCGCTCCAATGATGTGAAGAAAATCATCCTCAGACATTGGAAAATACTGAATACAGCGATGGGAGATATCCCACGCCCTTTGTTTGCCTTTAAAAGAGGTCCAAGTATCAGGGATAACCTGGTTCACACCTGGCAAAGGTACCATCGAAATGAAGTCACTAATACCCTATGGAACACCGAACCAGTACGTGGTCATTATCCCTGTGGAGGATGCGCTGTCTGCCCTCAGACAAGCAAAACCCTGACAATAGACATAGGAACTGCAAGACCTTGGCGATTGAACAGCCACACCAACTGCAATTCAGACAAATTGATCTATATGATCATATGCCCATGCAAGCTGAGGTACATTGGACACACTACCAGGAAGATCAAGCTCCGCATAAGCGAGCATAAAAGCACCATTCGGTGCAATAAACAATCTACTCGCTTAACCAACCACTTTCTGGAGCTTAGTCACAAAGCAGATGAAATCAAATGGGTAGTTTTTGAACGACCGTTCATTCCCCCACACGTGTCTGATGTGTCACGTTTTCTATTCATCAGGGAGCAGCGCTGGATTTTCAAACTCAGGACGGACGTCCAGGGCCTTAACGACAATATACCTTGGGTGTCTCTTTGAAAGAAGTTTAATTCATTTTCAGCACTGGGGATACTGCCTACTTCCGCTGTAGCAATGATGTGAGTTATACCTTTTGGCACTCATCTCTCCATATACCAGGGCAACATCGATTGCGTCAAAACACATACTGCACTTTGTCCGCACAAAGTTGTTTGCTTATATCCCTTATAAGCAAATCCATAGCATTAAAACCAACATCCGATAGTGCATCTTGTGGTTTTCTAGCCTTTAAAACTCCTCGAATTGTAGTTAACTAGCATGCATACATTACTGGGTTACTCCACATAGATATGCAGATAGTGGCAAGATCTAATACCAGTTACCATCATATGAGAAGACTTCTTTTATAAATATCTGAATGCACTTAACATCTTCTCCATGGTAAAAAATCTTTGTTTACTCCACCAGTGTTAGAACACACAAACCACATTATTTGTAAAGCTGTGCTCGTTTGCATTGTATGTGTCAACACTCAGTCTATACAGTAGTAAAGACCGTTTCTTACCAAATGGAGCATGCGCCATGCCGAAACACGTTTTTTTCTGTCTGCACAGTGTATGCTCGGCGCGCATGCCTCATTTCAATCTGGCCTACACCGCAGGGCAAACTCTATGCCCCGCCGCCTTGTACTTTGCGCACCACGCATGCGCGAGGCAGTGACATGACCTCGCGTCATGCGCTTTGACTTGACAGTTCTAGGCCGCGCCTCTAGCCTGCAGGCGTGCACAATGAATAAATGATAATACCTATCATCGTGCGCCGCCTTTTACTTTGCACACTACGCATGCGCGAGGTAGAGACTTCACCTCGCGTCATGCGCTCTAATTTGACATTTCGAGGCCGCGCCTCTATCCTGCAGGTGCACATAATTAGCTGGCGCCATTACCAATCAGCGCGCACATAAATATGCGGTTCCTCTTGTCCGCCGGCACCTCCCCTTCGGTTCAGGCTTTTTCCTGGAGGTACCGACGGACAGGTAAGGACACGAAGATACCAGGAATCTTTGTCATGTATTTTAAGTTCCCTTAACCGCTATAGTCTATGTCTGGCAGTTCTACTCAGGCCAGGTCATAGGACTATTAGTCTAGCTAGGATAGCTCTGAGAGATATTGGATACCAACATGGGAACCATTGCCAGCAGTCTAAATGTAGACCCTAGGGATGTTTTTCCTGTACTATTCCCTTTGAACCCTTATAAACCTACAAGACATGAATGAGAGATGAATTAATAACTAGAATCCTAGTTGAGTGCAGCCCCCTGAGTGCAGCATTTCGCTTTTTTGGGACCTGTGGGCTATTTTAGAACAACCAAGTTTTTTAGTTTCAACACAACATAAAATACATATTTGAGATAGTGAAAGCTATCATGTCCTGAACTTGTCCTTCTCTATATGTTCAATAGAGCGGGGCCTCTTTATCCGAGCCGTTGCCGGGTGAGGTGAGGCTTACTTCCCCCACAAAGCTGGGTAAGTGCAAATTAGATTTATTACCTTTTTGTACACAGATTATCTGGTTGTGACTTTATACTATGCACAGATTTCCACTTGGCCGTTATATAATTAACTGGCCCACCGAGTAATTGAATGCCACAATTTCTGTTCACACATCTTTTTATAAGAGAGTTTTTGTTTGTCACAAAATTGTTCCTTTTTTCCATGATGTTTGCAGGAAAGGATTGCTGTTGACATGGTTATCCACGAGGATACGGTAGGGTGGTTCATTTAGCCACAGAATTCTACTTACCTTAACCATGGTATATTATTAAAAAAAAAAAATTCTGATTATGATTTCACACTCACAATAGTGGATGTTGCAGTAGGTGTTATTCCAGCCTGGCCCTGAAGAATGCCGGTAAAATATTACCTTTACGGCAGAAACATGTTGGCCTAGATTCTATACACTTACTGTACAGTGATTTTTTTACACAGTCATCACACTCTTTTTACCTCACGTCCAGGGGGATATCAATAAAGACATTTTTCTACCCTGACCGTCATTTTAATTACACACTTATTCCTTTGAGCACTGCACCCTATCAGTACCACTCTCAGTGAGGACACATCTTCTTTCAGGTCTGGATCTATTGGTACCAAGCACTAACATTCAGGCTTGGCCGTAGAAAAACCTGCTGATAAAGTCCTAGATGACGATGCTCCGCCATATGGGTGGGCTGATAGGACTTCTTTACAACTGATGGTCCTTCACCGTTAGTCGTGATAGCGGTGTGTGATATTTTCTTGTGGCCACTTCTTTTTCTCAACTTTGTAGACCTTCAAGTTTTTTTGTTGTTGTCTTGCATAAAAATCCCAGGGTGCAGACTTCTTTATACATAGCAAGATGCACATCACACATGACAATGCTGTGTGGGTGGGTGGTTTCTGGCCATTGACACTGTTTGTCTAATTTATATTCTCCCTAGACAGAGCTCTATATCTCTCAAATGAACATCTTTACATCCGCGGCATCCTTCCGATTACCTGTTAATGGCAAAAAAGGTTTTAAGACCAGGAATTGCAATCACAATGTTTTCATAGGGTAGAGACCACAACCAAGGCGTAATATGCACCACATCACATATGCTCCCTTTCCCTGGTAGTTTTCAGGCCTCATAAAAATAAAATGCACAGAAAGAGGGATAAACTTGAAAATCAAAATGTTTTGCTTAAAATGCTATAGTAAACCATATCTCCAGTACTGGTTTATATGTATATGGTACCCATGTAAAGCTGGATTAGATTGTCGTCCATATTAATCACAAGCAAATATCAGCCCAGGTGGAATAAACGTTTCCATCGCACACCTCATAAACTACAACGTTTGATCTCGGGCAGAGTCTGTCAGTTGTAGAATATCAGGGACAGTGTTCCTTTCCTGCTGCTCAGTACCATTGTTCGTGGAGTCCTGTTCAATGACAGAATAACAGTCTGCAATCCTGCCAATCAATGGTGGCAAGAGCTAGAAAATACAAGACTGCCGAACACACTGGATGTAAGAAAAAAGCTGCACACACAGGTTTGGGGTGAAGGGCAGCAGAGGGAAAAGAGTACTTCCAAACAACTGATAAAGAATGCCAGCTAAGGAAACTTAACTGGTGTTCCTCAGCCTTGAATGGAAGTGAGGTATTAGGTGCAGGAACCAATGAGGAGCAAGCAAAGAAGAGCAGTACAGGAGTCAACCTATGGTAAGCATATAAAAGTCTCGCAGACGCAGGCGCGCAGCCGAGCTCAAACTAAAAATGGCACCTGTTCAGCAAACTGCTGTGTTCCTAGGAATTTGCTGCCACCCCGGCAGAACCTTTGAAGATATAGAAATCTGCGGTAGGAAGGTTTGGATCTCCAACTATGATTTTTTTGATGTATGGACATTTTTGAGTATAAAAGTCACACAAGATACCAGAAAGAAAAGGAGAAAATGTTCTGTAAGCGAAAATTATGCAAAATTACATAATGCAAAATTTTGTGTAACATAAAATTCAAATAATTTGACTTTATTTTTATTTTGCCATCTTGATTGTATCCATTAACCACTGCTGTGACGTACTACAGTTCCAGGGCATCATGGATATTCACTGCACACAGCGACTTCAAAGACAAAGCTCCAAAGCATATACAAACTGACACCCTGCTTGATTCCTTGCAATGCTTTGAAAATGGAAAAAAACTGAAAATATATAACAGACGGTGACCATGTCCTTCGAGGGCGATTCAAGGAAGAATGTCTACAAGCATTTGGAATTAGATGAGGTCGCCTCACTGTACACAGAGGGGCTTATTTATGAGAGCCCTGTGTCACTTTTTCACAATGTAAAAGTAGTATGCGCATGACGCCGGCTCTCATAAAGATTTATAAAGCCACGCAAAGCCAAGCTGCGTGGCTTTGAGTGGTGTCATAAATCATGACTAAGGCGACACTGCCTCTCCTTACTTTGTGCCCGGGAGGCGTTCCATGGGCATTGTGAGCTTTCCCATTAAACACCCATGGAATTTGATGCTGCCCCAGATTTACAAAGTGATGTAAACTTGAGGAAGTGTGAAACCCCTTTCCTTCCTGAGTTAAGGAGTTGAAGAGGAGAAATAACTTTATTCCTTCTCGTTTTTTTCCTCTTTCCGCATGTTCTGCATTCTGCAGCACACATAGAAAGAGGAAAATGCCTCGTTGGATTGTTTTCTGGGAGGCAGGTACCCCTTCCTGCAGAAAAACAATCCTGCCTCCGACGGAGGCACCCTTGCACCATGGTGCAAGGGTGCCTATGTTGGCACTAGGTTGCTGAAATGGCACCTGCGCAGGCAGAAAAGACAGGAATGCAACGTGTTACTTAATTATGGTGCATTCCTTCCATTTCACTATGGCATAGGGCTGAGGCAAAGTGCCTAAGCCAAGAACTTCAACCAGAGTAAATAAAGAATAAAAACATATCAGTCTGAAAATGCACACAGCAGCTCTGACCGTTACACCACATCCTGTAGTTCCCCACTGTGTCTCGCTACCCTTGGCTGTGATCCATAAGTAAACCTTTCATTTGCTCAATGTTCCCTATGTTTGCCTTGATTTTCATCAGCCCTGTCTTGTAAGCATCAGTGTCACTGATTAAGCGCTTGTTTTGACAGAGGCGGGGCAGGAGGCGCAATGTGTTGTTACAGTGCGAGCACCACCCATCTTCTTATCAGAACACGCAGAGCTACAGAATGGGGTAGACCGGTTCCTCAACCCATCTCACCAGCTAAGGGAGAGGAGAGTCGCCCCATTGCTTTTCAGCAGTGCAAAAAAGGAAAATTAAAATGACAAAAACACAATGTTATCATTTTGTTTTTCCGTGCTGAAGCCAGTTTTGAGGTGGGCGGGGCAGGCTTTGCTGTCATCGGAGCCAGCAGGGAGAGGAGTGGTTGGTGCACTTAAGTGCACCTTGCAGTTTGGCCAACAGTCTTGGGCTGGCCAAACAGCCAAGCGCACTTAGCATGTTCTCCTCCTGGCTGCATTCTGCAGCACACATAGAACACATAGAAAGAGGAAAATGCCTCTTTGGATTGTTCTCTGGGAGGCAGGTACCCCTTCCTGCCTAGGTGGAGAACATGCACAGGCACATGCCTGTCTGTGTGCCGAACCAGCCGCTCAGACCAATCACGACTCTGCTGTCATGCTGGTGACAGCAGCATCGTGCTGTGTGCATCCTGCTTCCGGGAAGAGAAGTGGAGGAGAGACAGCGGCGGTGAAGAGGTGAGTGACATTTTCTTTTTTTATCCATCACCCCATTCCCTACCAGCCGCCACTGTATCTTACCATCTACTGATGGGACAGGAAGGAGATCCCAAAGGCCGGGAATGCATAGTATGTGGCCTTGGTCTGAAATTTAGCGCTGCTTTCACAACCTCTTTAATACAGTATAAAGTATTACACTGTGTTAGAACTGGGGGTCTCTAGTTGGCAGAAGTAGGTACAACTGTCCAAATAGGAACCCTTGCTTCTAGTCAGGGTAAGAAGGATGCACTCTTTAGATAACCCCTGCTCACCCCCTTGGTAGCTTGGCAGGAGCAGTCAGGCTTATCAAAGGCAATGTGCTAAGTATTTTTACCAACACTCACAGTAACACAGTGAAAACACCACAAACTGACTCCACAACAGTTTAGAAAAATAAAGGTATTTAATCTAAACAGCACAAGACCAAAACGACAAAAATCCAACATACACAGTTCAAGAATATGGTTTCAAATGAGTTCTTAAGGTTGCGTTAAAATAATCCACAGTTGCGTCACGTTTTAGCCAACAGTACCTTTAGATGCGACAAAAGTTCCAAGTGAAAGCTGTAGCGGTAAAAAGCAAGCGATGCATCACTCCTGAGACCCTGGGGAGGTGATGCGACAACCCCGCTGGACACAGCGGGTGTGTTGCAGTGACTCCTGTCTGTATGGGGAGGGATGCGATACCTTGCGTGGATTCCGGTGCACAGGTTTCGGTGGAAGCAGCTGGAGAAAGGTACGATGCGATGATCTTTGGGGCGGCGACAATCTCCAGTGCGGCGACAATGCGCGGCTCGGCGTCGATCTTCTCCTCTCAGTGGAATCAGCTCGCGAAAGGTACGATGCGATGATCTTTGGGGCGGCGACAATCTCCAATGCGGCGACAATGCGCGGCTTGGCGTCGATCTTCTGCTCTCGCGGCCCCTTGATGCGATGGCTCTGCGACGACTCTCGCAGCGACGTGATGCGGTCCGCAAGCAAGCGGTGCGACGATCTCACCCAGTGAAGACAGGCTCTGTGATGATACTCGCAGTGATGGTAATCTTCCCGCACCGGACTGGTGCGTCCCGCAAATGAAGGATGCGACGACTCTGGCAGCGGCAAAAGGCGCTGCGATGATTCGGCCTTCGTAGTGCCGGGAATTTCCTCGCACTGACGGGGATGCGCTCCGCAAGCGAGCGATGCGTTAAAACTTGCAGAATGTCTTTAAAATCTTGGTTTCCAGCTTCCCAACACAGGTACAACTTCCAGAGGCACCACAACTGGCCCAGGCACTCTAGGAACGACAGAACTCTCTCAGCAGAGTTCAGGGAAGCTGGGGGTGAAGTCCTTTTGTTCCAGGGACTTCTTAACAGGGAACCGGCTCTTCTTCAGGCCCTTGTAGATTCCTTCAGGCAAGGGGACACAGCACAGAGCAAAGTCCTTCCCCTCTCCTTGGCAGCAAAGCAACTGCAGGTCAGTCCAGCAAAGCAACAGCAGGACAGTCTTCCTTCTTCACTCTTCCAGCATTCTCCTTGGCAGTCCTTCTTGATTCCAGGATGATCTAAATTTCAGTGGTCTGGGGTCCTGTACTTATACCCCAAAAAGTATTTGTTCCCTTTGTGCAGGAGGGCTCTGAGCCCGGTCCAAACCAGTTCTCAAGCACTCTGTTTACATGACTCCTTCTTTCCTTTCACAGTGCGGAGCAGAAACATCAGACGCCCCACAGGAGGTGGAGCCAGCATTGTGGAGGGAAAGCACAGCCCTGGAGCACTTTGTTGACATGATTCCTTCTCTCCTTTCCAAGTGCAGGGCAGAGACATCAGACGCAACACAGGTGGTGGAGCCAGCACTTTGGGGGGCAGGCACAGTCCTATTCAGGTCCCAGGTGCAACTCCCCCCTCCCATCTAGATGCAGGTCTCTCTATTCACCACTGGAATCCCCCAGCCCTGTCACTCACAAACCAGACAGTCAATTCACAAAAAGCCAAAGGCACACAGAAAGGTCAGACAAGAAAGCAGCCACTTTCTAAAAGTGCTGCTTTCAAACACAGGATTTAAAAACCATCCTTCCTAAAAGATGTGTTATTAAATTCTGAGTTCAGGGATACCAGACTTCAATTTTCTATCTTGCTCCTATGGGAAGATATGCTGGTAGGTATTATACACAGTATTCCCCATTATAGCCTACGGGCAAGATAGCCTTTCAATAGTGGGCAAATAACATAATGTCCCCGTGCCTACCAAAAAATTATTGTGTCCTTCTGTGATGTAACGGGTGCTCATGTGAAGTGTTCCAATACCTTCAGGTCAATTTTCTGCTATATAAAACTGCAAAAATTCCTTGCTATACCCACACCATTTCTTTCAGTCGAGACACGATGAAAACGTACATTTCGAAGCATGCTTTTCATTACACAAACTGGAACTTTCATGACGAAATATATAGGTCAGATTATGGAATACATATATTATTTGCAGCTTAGATAATTACCTGCTGCTTCTCGGTGGAATTTTTTTGGCTTCTTCACATCAGGAGTGCCTCAAATAGCATTTTTGGGTTTCACCACTGTCAGTGAAAGATATTGTAAATAAAAAGGTTTTTAAAAAGCGCCGCTGTGCAACATGTCCATGCGTTCAACCCTCCCTACTGCTTTTTTAAACATTAAGACATGCTACACAGCAACTAGTGCTGCAGTGTAACATATCTAAAAAGCATTGACAAAAACAAGTGTTTGCAAAGGCGAAACCTATTGGCTTTGCCAATGCTCGTTTAACTGACGGTGGTATGTGTGTGATATTTTTTTACCTTGTATACTATAATTGAATGCTTCTAGACAGATGGCAGGTGGTATGGTGGTTAATACCCTGCATTTGTGGAGGACAAATATGCTCACAAACAACAACTAATTGGTTGAAATATTTATAGGCAAAATCTATACAATAGAAATGATTCACCTTGTGCTTCATCTAACTATTAACTACAGAATTTCCATTTTAGTAATTGAAGTTTCAACTTTTGAGGTATGGAGAATTTTCACTTCCTAAAATTTGGAATGACTTACATTTTTCAATATTGATTTTTCGGCTTTCTTAGGTAATTGATATGCTTTGCACACTAAACAAAGGTTAAACCCATGAGTTTTCCACCTTCTGTTGGGTGATGGTAGCACCAACATTCCTAATGAGCTTCAAGGAATTCTAGGGTTACCCCAGCCTACCACAGATTATGGATGGAAACCCTCTAGAATTTCATGACAACCTTGTGGGGATCAAATAGGCTTCAACCAGCTGTAAGGTGGCCTCCCTACTTAAGCTGGTTGTCATCCTTCTAAATCAGTGATACTCAAAGTACGGCCTGGGGGCTGCTTGCGGCCCTCTAGACCTTTGCATGCAGTCCCCTGGTGAACAGCAACACGAGCTGTTGTTTAGTTGCTTAGCACTTATAATTCCGTTTTCTTTTTTTATAAACAGGTTAGTATTTATTAACCTGCAAATAAATACTTGCCTGTTTATTTAACATGTTTTTAGACCTCCTTACAAAATCCCTTATTTACCCAAACACCCTACCGCCACCCTGCTGGCATCGGTGCAGCCTTTGGTCACACTACAGATCGTTCTTTGTGGCCCCTGGGCAAATGTTTGTGGGTACCCATGTTCTAAATCATGATGCTCAGTTTTAGGTATGGCAGTTGCAAAAAGAACAATTAATGGACAGAATTCAGAACAATGTCATACATTCACCCCGGTACAGAGATCTGGGCCTAAACCCATCGTTTTTTTGCTCACCATGCCATTCCAGTTTGGACCCAGCCATATGCAAATCAGTCTTGACTCTGCGCCCAATAGAAACAGTCCAGCGCAAACTGCCAGGCCAGGTCCTCTCTGGACTGGAAACAAGCATCCTAGGAACAGTTTTGGGCTTTTAGCCCTCATTAGTCAGGATGGCTTGACTCCAGTGGCATGGAGAGTACAGGACCCACGTCTGTGCATACCCGTTCCATTCAGGTTGACAAATGCAAAAAGAACAATTGATGGACAGAATGCAGAACAATGTCATACATTCACCCCAGTACAGAGAATTGTGTGTCTCTTACTTCCTTGCCCTAAGTGTGCCAGGTATGCCCAGACGTGGGTCCCGGGTTCACTGTGCCAGTAGATTCAAGCTATCCTGGCTGAAGAAGGGTGAAACCCCGAAACTGGTCCTAGGATGCTTGTTTCTGGTCCAGGGAGGACCTGGTTTAGCAGTTTGGGCTGGACTATTCCCATGAGACAAAGGGTCAAGACTGATTTGCATATGACCAGGTCTAAACTGGGGTGGTATGGTGAGCAAAAGAATGATAGATTTAACCCAGATCTCTTGACTGGGGGTGAATGTTTTGATTTGTTCTGCATTCCGTCCATCAATTGTGTGTCTTTAGGTATAGCAATACCTGGGAGCTGGTGAAGCAGGGGTTCCACATGTTGTAGGTCGAAATATCAACTAAAGAAACATTATGCTACCAAAATATTGTGGCCAAAATATCAAGGGCCTAAATATCAGGAAGGTAAGTGCATAACAGTAAGTAAATATTTACTGTTTTGACTACACATCAACGTACCTTGAAGATATATGGCATACCTCTACGGGCCTTGAACATTCACATAGTGTATGTACGATTTTAAGTAAAGTAAACCTATATTGACCAATGTATACGTACCTTCACAATGGTCCTCAATATTTTGACCTATATATGCTGGTAGCAGGATACTCTGGAGTAAATATTAGGGTGGAATACAATCCTAGCATCAGTTTAGCATTATCTCTGCCTGCATTCGCCTCTAACTATAAATCTGGCTGGACGAATGTTGTCTGCTTTCTCCCGCCATCCTCTACACCAGGTGCCACATGGCCAGCAAAAACCAAAGTGAATACATCTTCATGAATGAACTTCCAAATCTGCATGAATGAACTTCCACCCCCAGCATTTTACATCATACATTGGATAATTAATTCATAATTTGTAGGATGCTGTGTAGTTGCTGACAGGACCAGACTGGCCGTAGTGGACACCAGGTGTTTTCCCGGTAAGCCGGATGGGTGGGGTCCTGTTTTGGAGTGGTGGGGGCCGTGTTTTTGTTACTGGGGCCCCCCTGTACAAAAATAACAAAAGCAGCAGCAGTGTTTCCCACCAGCACCCCTCGTGGCCGGTCTGACTTAATTGCCAGGGATGGCTTGTCTTCTCAGTCCGGCCGTGATTGCTGTTAAGATACTTGTTATTTACCTGGCACTTAGCATTCATGGACAGCCCTTTTATGGCCATGCACATTTGTGACATTTGCTCAATTGCTATTTCCAGTGCTAAACACACTTCCAGTCATGCTCTGCCATTTACCACCCCCTCCCCCACAGCCACAGTGGCATGGTAGCAGAGTCCCTTCCTTTCATTAGGGGCTCAGTCCAGCCCACCTTACTGATACTAACTGTAATCTGGCCTATTTTGTATGATTGTGTGGCCACCTACCAACTTGATTCTCCATGCCTCCCAAGCAATGCAGTGACTGTCAGGAAAGAGATGCCAAGCCTGCTGCCCTTCTCCAGACTAGTGATTCGTGGTAGGAAATGAAGAGACAACGATGTAACACACTATGCAAATGAACGCTTCAGCACTACGGCTATGAAACGAAACCCTCTGGTGCATATTTACTTCTAATTTCTCGATAAATGTATTTAAGTCATGAAGGCAAATGCAAGAAGATGTCAATAAGAACTGCAGGTGATTGCTCTGGTCGTGAGTATGACACATAGTTAGGATTAGGGACCACCTGGAGTTGTGGTGGCCCTTTATGAAGATGGCCAAGAGCACCACGTCACGCCTCCCGCTTCCATGTACGTAGGCACGCATCACGCACACAGCACGCATGCGTACATACAAGGACATCGCACATTATTTATTGCACATTGCACCCTTAAATAGGATGACCATTGGAGAGTATGCATTTCGCTGGGTAGATGTAGACTTCGTAGAACTTTAAAAGTAAAATATCTCAATAGGACAGCGTCCAGAGCCATTGGAACAGGTATAGATGTCGTACAAAGATGAAACAACAATAAATAAACAGATAGTTTTAAGTGGTATGCACTCCTATGTGTTATACTGTGCACTCTTATGAGGTCATGTTATACTTTTATTAGCTCTCTGAAACGGTCTCCTTACTTATTGGTCACTATGTAAAAACAACAAACACTATTTATGGTATCACACATAAAATACGGAAAGTACGTTGAAATGCCGTTGTCACTTTTTGTAAGTCACAGACATCTCTTTCTTCTGTAAAAAGTAATTAAGTAAAGAAGTCACTTAAAGTGAAACCTTTAGTAACAAACAGGCGGTTTCTTTGGTCAGAGCGTTTCAAACGAGAAGTTGTGTCAGAAAATGAAATATGCTAAATTCTCTCATCGGTCTTCATGAAATGGTATTAATTGAAGGCTTTATAATCCATGCAGCCACAGTGCCATCTAGTGGAGATCCTTGATGGGGGTGGGGAGAAAAAGGATATGGAAAATAAATAAATAAGCAGGGCATTTCTATGCGCGTACTCCCCAGTATCGTCGGCTTTCCGCGGTGAACTTCCATAACCTGCAATGCGAAATATCCTGCTTGGTCTACAAAAAAATCTGCAGGAAGCATAACACAGCAGCAACAGAGAGTCATGTGCCAAACTTTTCAAACTATAACAAAACATGCCCGTTCATCCTAAAACATTTCCTGATACGGCGCTACTCTTCAAGGCATATCTGAAACATGGAAACAACAGAATTGTATTAGTATGAACAAAATAATAACAACAGAGAAATCGTGGCAAAAAGTGTTCTTAAGCTTATACCTTATCAGATATTTCTTGGATGGAAATATAGAAGAAGACATTTCAAGATCTCTCCAGCCAGACAGCTTTTAGCCGTCTCTAGGCAAAAGCCTCTTGTGGACGGACCATAGTCCATACCAAGATAGCCGTCTCTAGGCAAAAGCCTCTTGTGGACCATAGTCCATACCAAGAACGCACAAAGGTCTGAGAACTGCTTACTGCTGGGTTTGTCGTTATTGTTACTCTACTTTTCTAGATTCTTATGTGATGGATTGCCATCCTTCTCTTAGGTGTCCACTGACAGACGTTGTGCTCTGCTTGAGAAACCTCCTCTCTTTCCTGGCTTCTCATTGGTTCCTGTGTGTGCCACTTTCTTTTCCTTCATTTCTATTGGCTGTAGCATATGTTCCTGTATTTGCCAATGTGTGTTCCCCCTCTGCTTCTCTTATCAGATCTGTAATAACGTTAACATTTGCTTTGGTGGGACTATTTTTTTCACAAAGTTGTGCCTCTTTCTGCTTTTTTGTCTTTAAGCCGATTTATATAGTGCTACTTTTCACCGGGTGACATTAAGTGACTTGCCCAGAATCCCACGGTTCTGCGCCACATCCTCTCTACTCCTGTGTTATTTTTTTCGTGTTTATATTTATAGACGAAAATACAACATGGCACTTTGGAATTATCATGCATGTGTTTTTTAGAGTAGAGGCTGTAGCAGAGAGGGAAGGTTTTCAGTGGTACAAATGTAATACAAGTCACCTGCAAGTAAGCCTGGTATTACAATCAATCAGGACAGGCGGCTAATACAAAACATGTATCTGCCCATTTTTGGATGACCATTTCAAGCTGCACGGACAAAAAAGTTGGACGCTTCTAAACGTACCCAATGGCTTGAGGGTGGACATCACTTTCCTTCTCATTAGAAAGACAGTGGACCCTGAACGTACTCAGGTCATCACCTACTTGGCCCCTTTTACTTCCAATTGGCCAGTGTAATTTCAAATTATCACATTTCACACAGAGTGACTATGACTCTCAGTCCTGACGGATGCCCGGCATTCCTTTTGGGGACCATAAATGGGCAGAAGCATGTTGACCATTGAGAGGGGTATATATTAAAAAAAAAACACAGTCCTCTTTTTAACACTATCCAAGTGGTCCACTGAATAAAGTTGATTCAGCCCCCTGGTGATAGCTTTACTCACCACTACATATATATTCTTTTCACTTGACCTTACTCCATTGCTCATCGTAAAAATGCCTCTGCTCCTCTCCATAGGAGAGTCGTAGCCCACACCATGGACCTTGCAGTCCGGGTGTGAGGAGGGAACCCACTGATGAAGCATGTCACCTTCGGTGACTAAGGGTTCTTGTCCTAAAAGAATTTCGTCCCTGGAAGTTCCATCACACATACACGGTGCGCAACGTTTACAACGCGCGCGTTACCACGACCTACTATTACCACGCGGTTGTAACAACGAAAGTTGTTACAACGCATTGCGCTGGGGGGCGCTCGAGGATAGTAAATCATTTCATTTACTATCCCAACACCTTCCCTGCTATCCACGGGGACTGGTGTTGGAATAGTAATTTAAATGTTTTAAATTTGCGCCCCCCCAACGCAAGTCGTTGTAACGACTTGCGTTGTTACAACCGCGTTGTAATGGTAGGTCGTTGTAACGCGCGCGTTGTAACGACATATATCCCACATACACTTATTAGTATACAGGACAATACTGGGTTTTGTATTAGTCACTTGTCCTGTCTGATTCTAATACCAGGCGTACATGTATGTGAATTGTACGATATAGAGGGATAAAGTACGCTTCTGGTTGGGCAAATCCCTTTAGATCCCGGTGTGGATACAATGCAAATGTAATAACATAAAGGGTACATTGGCACTAAAATAACAGATGTTTATTTTGGCCCAGCATATCCACGGGTTCCGGTAGCAGGAGATGCTAGGTGCACAATGGGTGACAGGCGTTGCGGGCGGTGTGCCATTGTCGCCTCCACCCCCTCCCCAGACCCATGGGGTGTGGATCTTGTAAATTACAAACTATACTGATACCTCTAACTTGAAGGTACCCCATCACTTATGGTTTGTTTTTTGCACTTATTTTTCTACACCTGTTTTTAACTTTCACGTCCTCAGGTAAGGGTGGGCCTTAGCGTGCCCATACCACCGAGGTACACAAACTGATGGTCCTGACGAAAGCCCAGTAAATCACACACATATGGGCAGAAACATGTTGACCCCACTTTAAGTGGAAACAACCAAGTCATAAACTGGTAGTTTTCCCACACATATTTTATCCATGCTAAACTGACCATTGAATAAAAATTTTTATAAGTTACAGTCACTGACATTTTTAAATTACATTTCTTTTTGACACTCTTGCCACGAAGAACCAGCTCCGCAGTAACCTGGCGTTGTAGCACACCAGGGAGGCATTCGGCTTCTCCTGGTGGGCCCGATGATGAAGCATGTCACCACCCAGGGTGGTGAGTGAGGGCTTCCTGAAAAATCCCCTCTGATGTCCATTGTGGCTCATGCTGGGTGTTTTTTCCTTTTTCTCTGTGTCCAGTGCGCACTAAAAACATATTCTTTACAACACTCTTTAGTTGTTTAACAATACTGACCAGGGGGACCGAGAGTGCCCTTGACCCTCTCTCTCATTTTGTTATTACGAGTCCAGCATAATGGTAGTCATTTTATCAATCTCAAAAGGGTTAAAGGGAGAATGGACTCACCAGCATTTGAACCTGTGATCATGAGGTCAAGCACAGATTTATGTAGTGGATGCATTGGTCCACTGAGCCACCAGACCTGGCCAATATTAAATGTTATTTTATGCTGTGCTATTAGATGCTCTATTATTTTTTCCATTTAAGGCCAAGATTTGCTAGTGTGCAAATTGCACACATATATAATTCTCTGTTCATGACAGGGCCTCAATATATGTGTGCAATTTGCACACAAGCAAATCTGAATTAGTGTAAGTTGCACACATTTGATTGCATATGCATCAGATCCTGAGTTGGAGAACTTAAAAATTCACTGAGTAAACCACAGGTTTGAGGGATGTGATAATTAGTTGGACATTTCATTCGTACAAACCAGTGAAATGCGGCCGTTATAGTTAGTTCAGCTAACTATAACTCGCGCCCCTGCAATGCACTTCTGATGACGTCGCATATTACTTCACTCATGGCATGGTCAGTGACATCACTGATGACATCTCAAATGACATCACTGATGACATCATCAACGTGATAATTTGATGCATCTTCTCACACCCTAATATACCCATTGATACACCCACTCTAAATTACAAACTGCCATTCTCAAAACCATAGACACTCTAACACCAATAACTAATTACCCATTCACTGATTCTTAGGTCTACACACCCATCCACTCACACACCCATGCAGTCACTGATACTTTTGGCCACTCATCAGTACAGGACTATCATATGCACTCATACACCTATATAGATACTCACACACTGCCACACATCCATAGGGATACTCACACACCTAGTTAGTCATGCAAATAATTAATCACACTCCCATTTCCTCACCTATACAGTTATACAAACACCACCTCACTTACTCATACAGATACTAAAACATACATACACTCTTATACAGTCACTGATACAAGCACACACTCATCCATACAGCCACTCTCAAAATCATTCACTCTCACTTATAGTCATTTATATACTCCAACACTCAAATAAACTGCCTTTCACATATGTAGTTACTCACACATGTACCACTGAAACATCCATTCACTCACCAACAAACCCATACACACAATCACCCACCCATACAGTCCATCACAGATGCACTCTTGAACCCATACACCTAGTGAATCACCCACTCACACATCTATGCACAGTCACACACCCTCCACCCAGACAAACACTCAGGCACCAATACAGATACTCAGACACCCAATCAATAACCCATATATACACTCTTGTAGCTATTCACCAACCCATGCAGCCGCTTACACACCAACAGACTGATACAGACATTCACACAGTTTAGTCACTAACCCATGCATTCAGTAAGATACTTTTAATCCCTCACTTATAGTCAGTCACACACCTACTAAATCATCCATTCATACACTCATACACCCACTCATTCTTCAGTACACCTTGGCCTATATATATTAAACATATTTACACTTTACACAAACACACAGACACTGTATGATATCATCAGTGATGTCATTTGAGGTGTCATCAGTGATGTCACTAACCATGTCATGAGTGATGTAATATGTGACGTCATCAGCAGTGCATTGCAGGGGCGCAAGTTATAGTTAGCTGAACTAACTATAACTGCCGAATTTCAGTGGTTTTGTATGAGTGAAATGTCCAACTAACTATAATGTCCTTGAAACCTGTGGGTTTTTTCAGTGAATATATATATATATATACATACACCCCCTATATGACCACTTTCTTTGAGGAGTGCGCATAATCCTGACCCAGAGTTCCTAGTTTCACCAAAAAAAGATGGTGAAACAATTCCTCGACTGCCCACTTCAGGTGGCCCACCTTAGGGGTGCGCCTAGCCTGTAAATGTGGCACGCCTTCTTACGCTCTAATTTCCCATCTGCTCTGGTGCCGAATGGGCCACAGGGCAGGTGGTGACATATTAGGGGTGGGAGTAGTGGGCGTAGCGGGGCTACGCAGAGTGCCCTGAAGAGGGAATCAATCTCCGCACACTCCGCGTAGCTATGCTACACGCTGACCACCTCCCGCCCGCACTATTAAAACATTAAAAAAGAACAATTTAAAACACCGTACCATATTGGTGACGTCCCGGGATTCCCTCTTCCTCCATCGCGCCTTCTTCTTGAAAACTGCGCATGCCGGGGAGCTGACATATTGACTTGTTCTCACCCGCGACCACATGGCCTGTGCATGGGCCATTCAGCAGCGCAGGGCGAGACTGAGCGGCCTGGGCAAGCCGCGGAGTTGAATGAAGTTACCATACAGCATTGCAGCCACTCTTTTTGACAGCGCGAGGGACCACACCTCATAGATGCCTCAGGATTTGGCCTAAGATCGCAGTGAGTAGTCCCTCTGATGCCCTGGCAATTTGAGGCAGCAGCCTGCACAGCTGGTTAACCAGAGCCCCCATACTGGCACCTCTGCTTCCCGTGAGGTATCCCATCTCTGCATCGCTATTAGATATCTAATTGATGGGGTCATCTTGGTCAGCACAGTGCCATGGATGTTCTTGCGACTCCAGTGTGAAGGTGCAGTGGGGTGCACCCACCATGTGACCAGAGTGAAGCCAGCAAACAAGCACAACAGGTAGACCCTGGAAGACCTAGGCATTTGGAATAGCGGCCTACACCGCGCAATGGTCATACTCATCTTCAGGTGACTTTGACCCCATGGGTTGGACTCTCCCCCCTACACACCAGCTGGACACTTTGTATATGGGGGGCATTTCATTGGAAGCTACACCTGTGTGCCCTGGGGGTGTCGCATCTTCACTGTACATATGGCAGCCCTGAACTGGGCTGCACAAGGTTGCTGGATCATCAGGGGATCATTATTGTCGGAGGTGGTGGAGGCACCTCCCATCTGGTTCGCCAGCTGGGGTCAAGTAAGCCGTCCATATGCCCCTTCCGACAGTCACATCGCCCCCCTCGGGACCAGCATTATCGGCCCACGCCTATCTTCTTCTTCCCCCAAACTTTGCTGTCCATCTCTGCTATAACATTGGAAGGTACACTTGAAAACCGGGCAAAATATTGTTATATATATAAAAAATCAACTCTGGTATTCCCAGAATATTACATCAAGGAAGTTTGCTTTCAATAAATGCAGGAAAGATGTAGAGTTTAGGTAATCCCATCCTGAACCTAGTTGGGGTATATTTTATGGTATATGAATAGGATATTGAGGTGTGAATGGAGAGAATTGATATGAAATATTTTATCCTTTATTATTGTAATGGACCCTTTAAACAATTAAAAATCAATTGAATTATTTTTGTTGATTTATAAGAGAAGGGGTGGGTTTCTTAGAAACTTAGGGGTTACCAGTATGTGAATATTAATAAGAAAAATATTATTTCAGTATTACACAATGGAGTTGTACGTATTCTGTTCTTGTTTTTGCTTTTATATAGGTTTGCGTATTTCATTTCCAAGAGGGACAAAAACATTGTTAGTCCTAAAAATGGTAGCTTATCAATAATTTGTCCACCGAAACGCATCCACGCTACTTTACTTTTGTTAAATTCGAGGAACTGTAGAGTCTAAACATAATACAATTTATAGGCTCGGACAATACTGATTCAACCGAATTAACACAATCCTGATGATATATGTTTGTCACTCTGTTTGTCTCTCGTTTTTATAACTGTTGGATTGTTTCTTAGACAACGATATTATAACTATTGGATAATTTTTTATCTTGAACATCTTTGTGGTTATGCATTGTGTTTTATATGATTATAATTGTAATTTTTAAGAAATATGCATTGATATTGACTTAAATTATTTTTAATTGCCTTTTTGGGTCCCTCTTTAACATTTTGCTGTGGATATTTGCACATTGTATGTATTAATGAGTATATGATGAGATCAAGAATATAAACTCTTCCAAGAAAAGTTGCTTTTGATTACATTAACTGTATTTGGTACCCTGTCTAATGGGTTGTGGGGCCACTCTCGTTTTCTTTTGCATCTCTGCAGGGGCATGTGTACAGCCTAGACTGCTTGTGTTACCCTTGCCATCACCAGCTAGGCTTCAGGGGAAAGGCGGGTACTTATGTGGCAAACAGGCTGCAGCCAACTGGAGAACCCAGCCTGGACTCAGACTTGAGTATTGAGTTGCAATGGGGTATACCCTAAGAACTCTCTGACCTGGGTCAGTAAAAGTAGATACAATAGCAATGGTCATATTCTATAGATTCACTGTAACATCAAATGTAATACAAGCATTTAGTCATGTGTGGTGCAATACATGCTACATCCAGAGTGTGCTTCTATTTTTATTCATTATTTTAGCACATTTGTTGTTTAAGTACCCAATTTCAATCAATGAGTACAAGGGTTTATAGAATATCATTCTATTCAAACATGGAGGATACGTTGATCAATTACTTCATTGAATCACACAATTGCCTTGGGGCACAGCTCTCATATAGAAGTATCGAACTTATATGGAGAAAACAGCACAAATGATATCAAATAATAACATTTCGACGCGCTCAAAGTGATGGAAAAAGGGAAGAGTTAGATGGGATAGGTGTGATGGGAAGGAAGTGAGCACTAGGTAAAGGTAGTTGTGACCTTAAAACAATCACAGTGCTATAAAATACATCCTTTACAGTCTATATTACGATCTGAAGTTCCAATAAACTCTTTGACATAGGATCTGTTTTTTCGTTAGTTATTCCTATGTGCAGAGAACTGATGTGGTCTGGTCTACGTTTCGACCCCCTGGACAAAGGGTAAATTAAATCCTCAGGCTGGGGTCTTCTTCAGGACAAGGAGAGACAGGAGCGCCTACGGACAGTAATTTTAAAATGAGTGTATCATGTTGTAAATAAGCTCAAGTTTTGCACACAGATGGAGCTCATTGGATCAAAGATGCTTACGTAATATGAGGCCCTTAGGTGGCCATTGTAGTAGGACCGTCGTTGGTTCCTTTCATTCAAGTCGTAATTAAGCATGGGCGTAAAATCCGTTCCGCTCGCGGATTTTGCGGATTTTCGGTAAATCCGCAATCCGCGAGATTCGCGGATTTCCCGCAAAATCCGCAAATCCGCGCGCTGCGGATTTTTTGCTTGTGTTCGCACTGCTCGCGGCCCGCGGCGCGGGCAGCAACAACCTCGCAGTCGCGAAATTACAAAAAAAAATAAAAATGGCGGAGAGGTGAAGGAAGGAAGTGGCCCAGTCTCCAACTTCCTGTTCCTGTCCAGCAAGCTCCTCCCATTGGGGTGGGGTGAAGGAAGTGCCCCAGTCTCCAACTTCCTGTTCCTTTTTCCTGGCCATTTTGGATTCGATCTTGACTGGGAAGGATTACTTTTTGTGGATGCTGCTGGATATTTGGATTTGAGGCCTTTTGGATTACTTTTGGATTCGAAATTTGATTTCACAAGTAAGTTGATAAGTTGATTTTCTTTGTGGTGATTTTTGTGTGTGTTTTCTGACTTTTGCGGTAGTTTTGGTGATTTTGCGGGTGTTTTGCCACGTTCGCGTCGTGAAGCAACAATCTCGCACTCGCGAAATTGCAAAAAGTGCAATTCTGCACCAGAAAACCACCAGCAGGCAGCATAAACCTTCTGAAACTTGATGGATGGCATTGGATTGTGGTGATTTGTGTTGTCTTTTTTGACTTTTTGGAGTAGGGGTTGGGGGCTGGCTATGTTGGGTGGGGCCATTTTGTGGCATGGTCCTCCTGGCCATGTAGATGGGGGTCAAGCGGCCATTTTGAAGCCAGGCAGTGAGCTTGGATCAATGTTAAATTCCTGTTTCCCAATAGGGCGAAATTACCAAAAAACGAGTTTTGCAAAAGGAAAAGCTATGAGCAGGTGCAAAAGTTCAACCTCATCATTTGTAACCATTCCCTGTAGTGCTTCCTGAAGGGACCCTCCAGAATTCGGTTTGGTTCCTGTAAAAAAAAAATTATATTGCAACAAACAGGAAAAGGAAAGGAAAGGGAGCAGACAAGCAGGTGCCAGCCTTCATTAATGTCAGTTAAATTTAATTTACATTGCAACAAACAGGAAAAGGAAAGGAAAGGGAGCAGACAAGCAGGTGCCAGCCTTCATTAATGTCAGTTGGGGCAGGGCAGGTGTTGTTGTAATTTAATTTTACAAAACTTAAAGCACTTAGCAGGTGTACTGTACACTACTATAATGTACACTGGTGAACCAGAGGGTGCTGTGATGACACAGAGGGTGACATGGGTGAGCCAGAGGGTGGGATGGGTGAACAAAGAGAGTGCCAATGGTGACAGAGGGTGGCAGTGATGAAGAAAGGCTTGCAAACAGGCTGGGCACGTAGAAACAACAAGTTCGCAAAACTGGCGACCTGACAAGTAAGTTCGCAATTTGCGAAATTGTACAAAACCCTCACGAACTTGCAGAAAACCCGTGCGAACACACAAAAAAAATCCGCAAAATCCTCGAGAATTCATGGATTTTGCAGATTTTCGCAATCCGCAAATTTGCAAATCCGCAAATTCGCGGATTGCGAATCCGCAAAATCCGCCCATGCTTAGTCGTAATCCTGCATTCATCTAAAAGGGAGTATGTATAGCTGTCAGGTGCTATGGATAGCGTATGTACGTACAAATTGTCAAGACAACCTAAAGGGGTACTTACTGGGATAAGGAGCTTTCCTTATCAATAATCCTGTTCTTTCAATGGTCACACCTGGACCAACGTTGTTGCGGTATGGGAATCACGCAACCCACGTGGTTCTGTGGGAGAAATGAAAGAAACAATGGCCAGATATTAATGCCAAGTCTATTTCTGTATACGGTGTTGGCTGAGTGTATTGTTCTAAGCGAATGACGTGATTTAGACACATAATCAGTCCATTGCTTATTAGCGCAAGGGAAAGGTGAGTTCTGATCAGAAAAGCCGTGAGTAAATGCATATAATATCTGGCCATTGTTTCTTTCATTTCTCCCACAGAACCACGTGGGTTGCGTGATTCCCATACCGCAACAACGTTGGTCCAGGTGTGACCATTGAAAGAACAGGATTATTGATATGGAAAGCTCCTTATCCCAGTAAGTACCCCTTTAGGTTGTCTTGACAATTTGTACGTACATACGCTATCCATAGCACCTGACAGCTATACATACTCCCTTTTAGATGAATGCAGGATTACGACTTGAATGAAAGGAACCAACGACGGTCCAACTACAATGGCCACCTAAGGGCCTCATATTACGTAAGCATCTTTGATCCAATGAGCTCCATCTGTGTGCAAAACTTGAGCTTATTTACAACATGATACACTCATTTTAAAATTACTGTCCGTAGGCGCTCCTGTCTCTCCTTGTCCTGAAGAAGACCCCAGCCTGAGGATTTAATTTACCCTTTGTCCAGGGGGTCGAAACGTAGACCAGACCATATCAGTTCTCTGCACATAGGAATAACTAACGAAAAACGGATCCTATGTCAAAGAGTTTATTGGAACTTCAGATCATAATATAGACTGTAAAGGATGTATTTTATAGCACTGTGATTGTTTTAAGGTCACAACTACCTTTACCTAGTGCTCACTTCCTTCCCATCACACCTATCCCATCTAACTCTTCCCTTTTTCCATCACTTTGAGCGCGTCGAAATGTTATTATTTGATATCATTTGTGCTGTTTTCTCCATATAAGTTCGATACTATTATATGAGAGCTGTGCCCCAAGGCAGTTGTGTGATTCAATGAAGTAATTGATCAACGTATCCTCCATGTTTGAATAGAATGATATTCTATAAACCCTGGTACTCATTGATTGAAATTGGGTACTTAAACAACAAATGTGCTAAAATAATGAATAAAAATAGAAGCACACTCTGGATGTAGCATTTATTGCACCACACATGACTAAATGCTTGTATTACATTTGATGTTACAGTGAATCTATAGACTCTGACCATTGCTATTGTATCTACTTGGACTCAGACTTGAGGCAATTAAATGAGCAGCACCTACCTCCCCGTGCAACATTAATTATCACCTTTGCGAGTCCAGGGTGATGAAGGGAAATACGCCACCGTGCCAGTGTCACCCTTCACTGACACACGCCTCCATGGACAGGGGGAGTCCCATCAGGTGAGGCCGGTGGAGTGGACTCTTGATTAATTGGACTGCACATGCCACCCCGGTGTGTGGTCTTGGCGTGAAAGCCCGGGACAGGCAAGTCCACAGGTAGCAGACTAACTGAAGCACGATAACCTTCCCCCGCAGTCTGTTTGCTCAAATTTACTGCTGACCTTTGCACAAAAGAAGCCACTTCTCATCCTGCAAAGGGGGAAGCGAGGGTCAGGGGGCTCCCAAAGGAAGAGGCGTCCAGATGCCGGGACCAATGATCAGGTCGACCAGACGACGCCATAAGAAGAACCACCCCCAGCCCTAGCTGACGCTAAGCTAGACCAAATCCTCTCTACCACTACCAAAACCAGACTAGACCTGCAAAATAGGGTTGATGTGGTGGCAGTAGAATAGGGCCTACTATGTGATGAACAAAGAAAATGTACTGCCCGCATCACACAGGCAAAGGGCACCCTGTACAAGCTCAGGCCCACCGTGTACGAACCTGAGGGGCAGCTCAGATCCCTCATGGGCTAGGTCCGCGAGCTTGAGAACAGGGCAGAGGACTCCTAGGGATGGTTCCGCCACATCAATCTTTGAATCATGGGCTTCCCCGGGGGTGTATAGGCCAAAGATCGGGTGATGTTCTTTGAGACTTCAATCAATCAATCAGGATTTGAAGAGTGCGGCTGCTTCACCCTTGAGGATCTCGAGACACTGTCGGATAGTTCTGCTTGTTCTCCTGTTGGTTGAACATCCATGTTTTGAGGTCCTTCCTAAATTGCTGAAGCAAAGGTGAGGCTCTGAGGTACAGGGGAGGTTGTTCCAGGATGCGATGGGTGGCAGCTAAGTATGGGCGTAAAATCCGCTCGCGGATTTTGCGGATTTTTGGGAAATTCGCAATCCGCGAGATTCGCGGATTTCCCGCAAAATCCGCTAAATTCGCACGCAGCAGATTTTTTTTCTGGGTGATACAATTTTTGCGGCGCTCGGCGTTCATCAGCGTTTACCGAGTTGTTTTTCTCGATATTTTGCGAGTGCTGCGCCATTTTGGATCTTGCTGCGGGATCCCGCGAGAATTTGGCTAGCGCGATTACGTAATCGCGGCTTGCCAACTTGCACAGCGAGAGTTTGTCAATGCGAGTACGCCGTGATCACGTATCGCGTGACTTCGCAATTGCGAGCTTGGAGATGCGGCGAGCAGCAACAATCTTGCATTCGCGAAAATATAAAATTTGCAATTCTGCACAAGAAATCCACCAGCAAGCAGCATAAACCTTCTGGAAATGATGATTTTTATCTGAATAACTCCTCAGATTGACATTTGCCTGCACTTTTTTTGCGAGGAGTCCATTTTGGGGAGGGGGGGTGGGAGGAAGGAAGTGCCCCACAGTCTTTAACTTCCTGTTCCTGTCCAGCAGGCTCCTCCCAGTGCTTTGTCCATCTCCTGGTCACTTTTCATTTGGGTCTCGAGCTGGAAGGATTACTTTTTGTGGATGCTGCTGGATATTTGGATTTGAGGCCTTTTTGACTTTCTTTGGATCACTTTTGGATTAGAAATTTCACAAGTAAGTTTGTTTGGGGCATTACAGTTGCTGCAACTACAATTTTGGAATTTTCGATTTTTGGGCAGTTTTGGGGCCTTTTGCCCAGGGGTACTCAGTGGTGGGTGGACTGAGTCTTTCTGTGGGGTGTCTTGAATTTAAACATCATGGAGGGCATGGATGGAATGGGATTGTGCTGATTTTTCAGTGATTTTCGTTTTTTGGGGCTGTACTTGTGGCCTTTTCACCAGGGGTATTGAGTCTTGCATGGGCCTAGTCTTTCTGTGGGGTGTCTTGAACTTAAACATCATGGAGGGCATGGATGGAATGGGATTGTGCAGATTTTTCAGTGTTTTTCGATTTTTGGGGGTGTTCATGGGGAGGGACAGGCCATGTGGCTGGGGGCCCTTTTGAGTGCTGCTACAGGCCCTGGCCATGTGCTGGGAGGCAAGTGGCCATTTTGAATGCAGGCATTGTTGTTAGGCCTGCAACCATTTTGCCTACTTTTCAACCTTTATGCCCAGGGGTAGTGAGTCTTGCATGGGCCTAGTCTTTCTGTGGGGTGTCTTGAATTTAAACATCATGGAGGGCATGGATGGAATGGGATTGTGCTGATTTTTCAGTGATTTTCGTTTTTTGGGGCTGTACTTGTGGCCTTTTCACCAGGGGTATTGAGTCTAGCATGGGCCTAGTCTTTCTGTGGGGTGTCTTGAACTTAAACATCATGGAGGGCATGGATGGAATGGGATTGTGCTGATTTTTCAGTGATTTTCGTTTTTTGGGGCTGTCTTGTGGCCTTTTCACCAGGGGTATTGAGTCTAGCATGGGCCTAGTCTTTCTGTGGGGTGTCTTGAACTTAAACATCATGGAGGGCATGGATGGAATGGGATTGTGCTGATTTTTCAGTGTTTTTCGATTTTTGGGGGTGTTCATGGGGAGGGACAGGCCATGTGGCTGGGGGCCATTTTGAGTGCTGCTACAGGCCCTGGCCATGTGCTGGGAGGCAAGTGGCCATTTTGAATGCAGGCATTGTTGTTAAGCCTGCAACCATTTTGCCTACTTTTCAACCTTTATGCCCAGGGGTAGTGAGTCTGGCATGGGCCTAGTCTTTCTGTGGGGTGTCTTGAATTTAAACATCATGGAGGGCATGGATGGAATGGGATTGTGCTGATTTTTCAGTGATTTTCGTTTTTTGGGGCTGTACTTGTGGCCTTTTCACCAGGGGTATTGAGTCTAGCATGGGCCTAGTCTTTCTGTGGGGTGTCTTGAACTTAAACATCATGGAGGGCATGGATGGAATGGGATTGTGCTGATTTTTCAGTGTTTTTCGATTTTTGGGGGTGTTCATGGGGAGGGACAGGCCATGTGGCTGGGGGCCATTTTGAGTGCTGCTACAGGCCCTGGCCATGTGCTGGGAGGCAAGTGGCCATTTTGAATGCAGGCATTGTTGTTAGGCCTGCAACCATTTTGCCTACTTTTCAACCTTTATGCCCAGGGGTAGTGAGTCTTGCATGGGCCTAGTCTTTCTGTGGGGTGTCTTGAATTTAAACATCATGGAGGGCATGGATGGAATGGGATTGTGCTGATTTTTCAGTGATTTTCGTTTTTTGGGGCTGTACTTGTGGCCTTTTCACCAGGGGTATTGAGTCTTGCATGGGCCTAGTCTTTCTGTGGGGTGTCTTGAACTTAAACATCATGGAGGGCATGGATGGAATGGGATTGTGCTGATTTTTCAGTGTTTTTCGATTTTTGGGGGTGTTCATGGGGAGGGACAGGCCATGTGGCTGGGGGCCATTTTGAGTGCTGCTACAGGCCCTTGCCATGTGCTGGGAGGCAAGTGGCCATTTTGAATGCAGGCATTGTTGTTAGGCCTGCAACCATTTTGCCTACTTTTCAACCTTTATGCCCAGGGGTAGTGAGTCTTGCATGGGCCTAGTCTTTCTGTGGGGTGTCTTGAACTTAAACATCATGGAGGGCATGGATGGAATGGGATTGTGCTGATTTTTCAGTGATTTTCATTTTTTGGGGCTGTACTTGTGGCCTTTTCACCAGGGGTATTGAGTCTAGCATGGGCCTAGTCTTTCTGTGGGGTGTCTTGAACTTAAACATCATGGAGGGCATGGATGGAATGGGATTGTGCTGATTTTTCTGTTTTTTTTCCAATTTTTTTGGGGTGTATAACTGAACTGATGTTCCTCTGTCTTCCATTGCTTTTAGGTGCACAAGACTCAAGAAAACCACCAGTGCCAGGAAGAAGTCCTGCAGCGGTGTGTGTGTGCAGCATAACGTCACGCGATGTCACGTCTGGCCTCAGACAACTCTACAATTCGTGCAACTGCGGCCTGCTGTCTGACCTGCTCTGAAGAAGATGGCCCCCAAAAAAGGTCTCCGTAGCTCCTCTAGCAAGAAAGTTGCTAGTAAGGAGCAGAAGAAGCAAGTTACCAAGGAGGCTGGTGTGCCGGCCGCCGCGTTTTTTGGGAGCAAAAAAAAAAGTACGCCTGCAGCAGCAGCAGGATCTGCTGGGGACCAAGCTGGAAAAAGCACCCCTGCTCCATTGGGTTCAGTGCCGCCACCACCACGCCAACTTAAGTCAAAGCCCTTGAGTGCTTCAGAGGCAGTCAGTGTACTTCTGCAATCTCCATCGACCAGTGATGTTGGCTCATCGCAAGAAAGTAGCAGCAATGTCCCTGAATCAACACAGGTTGTTGTAACTCATCTGACAAGTGTTGAACAACCACAGCCGCAACAACAACCCCATGTGCAAGTACAAGCCCAAGTACATGTGGAAGGAGAGGCAGCGCAAGGAGATGCGCAAGCAGAGGTGCATGGAGGGTCACAAGTGCCCACAATAGTTGTTCCTCCCGAAGTAGGGGCACATCAGGAAATCGACAATCAAGCCGAGGTATCATTGGAAGCCACTCCTCCTGATGATCATTCATTCTCTTCCACATCCCTAGCAAGGAAAAGATCAAGGTTGGTGTCTACATCTTCTTCAAGCCCACCTCCTTCTGATGATCCCATTCTGGATGAAGATTGGGAACCATCATCACGGCAGTCTGACAGTGAGGCACACCATGATCTGACAAAGGTACCTAAGCGTAAAAGGAAGGTCGTCGAAAAACTCATAGCTATGGAGTGTGATGAGGCTCAACAAGAAGTGACGGATACTGCTGCTGGTGAAGCCTCTCACGATGACTACGAGCCAGTCATCATAAAGGTCACTGCAGCCCCAGCGGGCATGCAGCAAAGAGACATTTTGACCCTATCCCGAGAAGCTGCTGAGCGTGATGATGATGTCGACGAGGAGGCAATGGAAATGGAAACACAACAATCATTAGATTTGGAGTTAACTAGTACACCAACACCTACCGCTTCCATATTTCTTTCTCGCAAGAAGGGACCTCCATCTACCTCGACCTCAATTCGTGGTGGTGAAAGTGCAAAACGTACTGAAGTTCGGCAATCCACATCCTCCACTTCATCTGGCATTAGCAGCAGGACCACCACCACCAGTATCGCCGCCTCCTCCGGCCCCCAAAGACATTTCAAGTCTCCAGTTTGGGACTTCTTTAGTGTTTGCCCAAAAACGGAAAACGTAGCCATTTGTAGCATTTGTAAGCTTCGAGTTAGTCGTGGTAAGTTTGGTACCAACTATGGTACCGGAGGCCAGAGAGGTCATCTTAGGAGAACGCACACTGGCTAATGGTTTGCGCACCTAGAGGCGATCAAGGAAGCCCGAATTGCACGTAATGAAAACGTTGATTTTTCATCTGATGATGACGAGGAGGAAGAAGACGATTCAAACACTTCACTTACACCCAGTAACCCTGTCAGCAGCACACCCCATGTGAGCCACACTAAGAGTGTGGGAGAGAGTGAGACACCAATGCGAAAAAGTTCATCAGTGAGCGTAACTGGGTCGAAGATATCATCATCATCCCGTAAATCCTTGGTCCAGGGAAACATTAAAAAGATGTTGTTTACAGAAGCGCAATATGAACGCAACCACCCACTGACGCGTCTGTATAACACTAAGCTGGCTAAAATGCTAGCTCTGGACCTTCTCCCTTTTTCTTTTGTAGAAGGGGTTGGTTTTCTAGAATTAGTGGCAGCGCTCTGCCCTAAATGGAAGGTTCCTAGCCGGTTCTATTTTTCCCGAGTTGCGGTTCCAGCACTACATGAAGATGTTCTGGCGGTGATTGGGGCAGCTTTGCAGAAGAGTGCTGTTCACACTATACATCTCACAATGTATAGTGGACATGCAACACTAGCCATGTTTGGTTTGGAGAAACGTCACACAGCAGAAAACATTTTGGATGTCTTCAACACAAAGGTCCTTGACTGGCTGTCCCCAAAAAAACGCCAGGTTGGTTATGTTTCCACGGACAATGGCTCCAATATAGTTGAGGCCATGCAGCTGGGTGACTATTTCAGAGTGCCGTGTTTGGCGCACTGTATAAACCTGGTTGTCAAAAAATTCTTGGGTGATAAAGACAGTGCAGCGTACAGAGTAGTGTCGAAAAATGTGCAACCATTTCAGCCATTCTTTTAAGGCCCGGAAGCATCTGAGGAGCCTGCTATATGAACGTCAAATGCCAGTGAAAGCACTCATCCAGGAGGTGGTAACACGTTGGAACTCAACCTTCTACATGCTTGAGCGTCTGTATGAGCAGTATACGGTACTCGATCACTATTTCTTAACAAAGGGTACAGCTCAGAAGGAGGACCTGAGGATGGGTGCGGCGCAATGGAACATAGTTAAAAGCCTGATACACATGCTTCGTCCTTTTGAGTTCTTCACGCGTGCAGTCAGCAAGGAGGACTGTAATTTGGGGAAAGCTATCCCATTGTTGTACATGCTGGAGCACCAACTGAAGGAGGTGTGTTCTGTGTTTGAAAAAGATGAAAAAAACCAAGACCCTTTTGTTCTGGCTGAGAAATTATTAGAGCACCTACAAGCTGATGAACGTCTTAAAATGATCCACTCAAACCAGCATTACATTTGTGCTACTATTCTGGATCCACGCTACAAAAAGGTGCTGGCAGGCCAAGCATTCTTTCCTTTTGCTGATGAAGATGTTACAAAGTACAAACAGTGGATAGCCTCCTCAGCCAAGAGGTTTGAAAGAGAACGGCAGCAAATTGAAGGAAAAGGCAGTACATCAGCATCAGCAGGCCATCCCCAGTCAAAACAATCCACTTCTGCACCTGTGGCTGCGGCACAAGTGACCTCTCAGCCGTTAAAGAGACCGGCAACCGGATCATCTGCACCACCAGACACAACAGTAACATTGGAGGCTGAAGAGGATTGGCTAGCTCGGCTTGGGTTTGGTTCTCAAAAGGTCACAGCAACAGCTAAGCAAAGTGGAGGAACCTTGAAGGAGAACCTTGATTCGATGGTCAAGGACTATCTGAATGACTCAACAGAGGTCTATGTTAATGCTGACCCATTGGCGTATTGGCATGGGAAAAAAGAATTCTGGCCACAGCTCACCAACCTGGCTTTAAACTACTTGTCTTGCCCACTCGCAAGCGTGTCTTCTGAACGTGTTTTCAGTGCTGCTGGTGGCATTGTAACTTCCAAACGGAGCCGCCTCTCGCCCAAAAATGTGGAGAGGTTAACAATGATCAAGATGAATCAGCACCTCATACCACCAGATTTCAGAGTACGGGAAAGCGCGCCGGATGAAGACGAGGTGGCCAGCAACATAGATGAGGGAATTTCTTCTCTGTCAGGTGACACTGAGCTCACCCTGCCTGAATTCGCAGAGTATGATGACGAAGCCTTATTCTCATTCATGGACCGTGATACCGAGCCCTGAAAATGAGACAACGAATCAATAACTTTCTTTTTCGTCCTTATTCACTTTTATTCCTGTGTGTCTGTCTTTCTTTGTTGTGCACAGTTAATATAATTCAAACTTTAATCAGATAATCACAAAAACAAGCCCATCAGCAGAACTGTCTTCACTTGTTTGCTAATTGATTTGAAGGTGCCGCAGTCTGCATTCCTCAGGTTCACAAGTTCAGAAGAACATGCTCCTCTATCCTCCTCCTCCAGACTCCTATTTCCATCAAAGCAGAGGGCTGGTTTACGCCCAATGAAGAAAGACTCAGCACTTGTGGGGGTGTTGTTCTACCTCTTTGCAGGTGAGTTGACGGCTCTGGGGCCATTGCTGGGAAGCTCTAATACCGGATAAAAGTGGTTTGGACCAAATCCGAGGCGGAATTTTTTGTGTGTTTTTCTGACTTGCTTGCCTTTGAGGTGCTCTTAGGGGGGCTTCCTGGTGTTTGTGGGTGAGTTTCGGGGTCTGTGAGCACTGCTGGGACACTCTAATCTTGAATGCATTTGCTTTTCAGGAAATCAGTGGTGGCAAACCGGACTTATGGCCTAGCTACGCAGCGCGTTTGGACCGAAGGCCGAGAAATATTGTAAGTAGGAGATGTTGCTTTTGGCCTGTTTGGGGGTGTTATGCTTTTTGGCGGGTGGGTTGGCGGGTCTTGGGCCATTCCTGGGAAGGTCTAATACCGGGTAGAAGTGGTTGGGACAAAATCCAGGCCGATTTTATTGTTGTTGCTATTTCTGACATTTTGCTCAATGTAGCGTTTTTGGGGGCCTGTTTGGGGGGCTTCCTGGTGTTTGTGGGTGAGGTTCGGGGTCTGTGAACACTGCTGGGACACTCTAATCTTGATTGCATTTGCTTTTCAGGAAATCCGTGGTGGCAAACCGGACTTATGGCCTAGCTACGCAGCGCGTTTGGACCGAAGGCCGAGAAATATTGTAAGTAGGAGATGTTGCTTTTGGCCTGTTTGGGGGTGTTATGCTTTTTGGCGGGTGGGTTGGCGGGTCTTGGGCCATTCCTGGGAAGGTCTAATACCGGGTAGAAGTGGTTGGGAGAAAATCCAGGCCGATTTTTTTTTGTTGCTATTTCTGACATTTTGCTCAATGTAGCCTTTTCGGGGGCCTGTTTGGGGGGCTTCCTGGTGTTTGTGGGTGAGTTTCGGGGTCTGGGAGCACTGCTGGCAATGGATACTTTACTTTGCAAGAGGTTTGAAGCAAATCCATGGTGGCAGAGGGGAGTTAGGGCCTAGCTGCAGAGCGCGCGCGGAGTGATTTGGGAAATTTGGGAAAAAATGACTGTCCCCATTTTTGTACTTTTGCTCTTTGGCTGTTTGGGGGTCTTCTACTCGTTTTCTCCTGGGTTGACGGCTCTGGGGCCATTGCTGGGAAGCTCTAATACCGGATAAAAGTGGTTGGGACCAAATTCAGGCCAATTTTTTTTTGCTATTTCTGACATTTTGCTCAATGTAGCGTTTTCGGGGGCCTGTTTGGGGGGCTTCCTGGTGTTTGTGGGTGGGTTTCGGGGTCTGGGAGCACTGCTGGCAATGGATACTTTACTTTGCAAGAGGTTTGAAGCAAATCCATGGTGGCAGAGGGGAGTTAGGGCCTAGCTGCAGAGCGTGCGTGGAGTGATTCGCAAATTTGGGAAAAAATGACTAAGTTCCCATTTTTGTACTTTTGCTCTTTGGCTTTTTGGGGGTCTTCTACTCGTTTTCTCCTGGGTTGATGGCTCTGGGGCCATTGCTGGGAAGCTCTAATACCGGATAAAAGTGGTTGGGACCAAATCCAGGCCGATTTTTATTTTGCTATTTCTGACATTTTGCTCAATGTAGCGTTTTCGGGGGCCTGTTTGGGGGGTTTCCTGGTGTTTGTGGGCGAGTTTCGGGGTCTGGGAGCACTGCTGGGACACTCTAATCTTGATTGCATTTGCTTTTCAGGAAATCCGTGGTGGCAAACCGGACTTATGGCCTAGCTACGCAGCGCGTTTGGACCGAAGGCCGAGAAATATTGTAAGTAGGAGATGTTGCTTTTGGCCTGTTTGGGGGTGTTATGCTTTTTGGCGGGTGGGTTGGCGGGTCTTGGGCCATTCCTGGGAAGGTCTAATACCGGGTAGAAGTGGTTGGGACAAAATCCACGCCGAAAAGCCTTTTGGCACTTTTTGTAACTTAGGGTTCGTTAGGGTTAGCCCTAGCAGCAGGATTGCATGTGTTTCGGGGTCTTCTAGATTTTTGCAACTGAGTTCTGGGGTCTTAGAGCACTCGTGCGAATGTGTAATTTTGGTTGCAAGTCATTTAAAGAAAATCCATGGTGGGAAAGGGGGGATTTGGCATAGTTAAAGACAGCCTTTGCCACTATTCTTAACTTAGGGTTCGTTAGGGTTAGCAGTATTTCTATTGCATGTGTTTGGGTAGGGGGGTTTTCGAGTCTTGGAGCGATGCTGGCTATGGATACTTTTGCTTGGTTGCTTGCAAGTGGTTTGAATGCAATCCACGGTGGGTAAGGGGGTATTTGGGCCTACTTTTACTTTCAAAGTATGTTTGTCACCAGTTTTCTGCTAGGTCTCGTTTTTTGCAATTTGATTGGGGGTCTTCTACATTTTTGCGACTGGCTTTAGTAAGGGTCTGGGTGGGAGCACTGCTGGGAAGATCTAATTTTGTTCTAAAACACAGTTTACAGTACACCTAGCTTGAGGGGAAAGATCCGCTACATTAATTTGCCTATACTTATTTATCCTTCAAAAGGTGACTCAGACAGAGTACGCACTGTCAAAAATATTGTACTGTCTACTAGGAAAATCAAAGTGTGAGTTTTTGCACTCCACAGCCTACATACCTTATATTTATTTATCAGTGGTGTTGTAATATTATATCACTTCCTGTTTTTCGTTGAATAATTACAGGCCGGGTTTCAGTCTGTGCAATGGGGAAAAAAGGATGGAGTCAGGCTTCACATTAGCGAGCCGCAATTCAGCATCCGCCAGGCAGGCAGTGGACAGGGTGTCTTCTGGTCACCAACATTGATGGACGAAGCGTCAGATGGAATGGAGGAGTGCCGCTAATAGGAGGATTTTTTTTCTGCATGCAACTTACTTACCAAATTCAACAGGACAACTACAACAACATACAGATACAGTATCCATTGTGTTTTTCTAGGACTGTGACTGCATTTCTTGGATCTCTCTCTGCTTCTAAATTGATCCTTTAACACATCACTTAGTCCACTCCACTATCACATCTGCACCACACATAGTCATTTGTAAGTACTCCTACGTAATTCGCAAGTCGCAGCACGCCCCAGCCCGTAGAGGACTGGGATGGCCCCAATGATGAAGCATGTCACCAAGGGGCAACCCTGGTGAGTGAGGGGACACCTAGAAAAAGAGCAATTTCTCCTTTTCTATCTACTACACCTTCCAGACCAACCCCATTGAGTGTTGTGAATGGATTTATAGTGACCAGCAAGGCTCTCAGGTATCTGGCAACAGAGACCTTATGTTGAATATAGTTATCAATAATTCCACACACGCCCTGTACTGTCGCATTCTTTCTTCCATAGTTGTCAAAAGCACTACTTACTTTTCACTGACATGCATGCACTAGTGCATGCACTTTCAAAGATTGATGGATAGGTTTGTACCCAAAGATTTGTTTATGTTCAATTGTTTGTCCATGCTGTGCTTTTTTTACAGGGTGTCTTCTGGTGGTGACCAACATCAATGGACGAAGCGTCAGCTGCAATGGAGGAGTGCCGCTAATAAGAGGATTTTTTTTCTGCATGCAACTTACCTACCAAATTCAACAGGACAACTACAACAACATACAGATACAGTATCCATTGTGTTTTTCTAGGACTGTGACTGCATTTCTTGGATCTCTCTCTGCTTCTAAATTGATCCTTTAACACATCACTTAGTCCACTCCACTATCACATCTGCACCACACATAGTCATTTGTAAGTGCTCCTACGTAATTCGCAAGTCGCAGCACGCCCCAGCCCGTAGAGGACTGGGATGGCCCCAATGATGAAGCATGTCACCAAGGGGCAACCCTGGTGAGTGAGGGGACACCTAGAAAAAGAGCAATTTCTCCTTTTCTATCTACTACACCTTCCAGACCAACCCCATTGAGTGTTGTGAATGGATTTATAGTGACCAGCAAGGCTCTCAGGTATCTGGCAACAGAGACCTTATCTTGAATATAGTTATCAATATTTCCACACACGCCCTGTACTGTCGCATTCTTTCTTCCACAGTTGTCGAAAGTACTACATACTTTTCACTGACATGCATGCACTAGTGCATGCACTTTCAAAGATTGATGGATAGGTTTGTACCCAACGATTTGTTTATGTTCACAATTGTTTGTCCATGCTGTGCTATATTTTCTTGTCTCACAAAACCTTTCCCAAAAACCCCCGTACCCATCCATTTTTCAAACCCTAACCCTCTTCCCCCGGGCTGTGTGGTTTTGATTGATGTGTGACTAAATTACAGCAATAAATCCACACACTTGCTGGGGAGGATAAGGTGATACCAACAGGCTGGTGAAGAAATCCGAGGATATATTCTTACTCTGCTTGACAAAGACCCATGGCTAATGTCAAAGAACTTCAACTGAATTAGTAGTTATACTTTACCATTTGTTAGGCTACAATGTGGCACTGTTCTAGTGTACTGTCACGTGCTATATTCTCTATTGTACCGTTGTATTGCTCAGGAGGACAAACCAGATTTAACTTTCTTTTTTTTCATAGGCATGCAACTGCCACTGTGTCACACCACTAGTACCACCACTATGAGGAAATTTTATTCGCCCAGGATTGCCAACCTTATTCTCTGTTTCCCGTGGAGCCAGCCCTGGGCCTAGCCCTACTTGCAAACAGAAATTACAGGTAAGATAGGCGTTTGGTTGGAGGTAGTATAATGGAGTATTAGGAGAGACGAGAGATTGACTGTAGTACTACTAAAGTCCTAGGACTATTCAGGAAAACAAACTTACTGTTAAACCCCCACCCACCAGACTCAAAAGCAGTAAAAAACAGGTATGGTCAGATAAAATTTCAAAAATTATATTTTTATAGTCCTAACAAAATAATCTCCCGCAAGACCCTCCCTAACCCCAACGATTGTCCTTCAAAAGTCCCCAAAAAACCCAACTCCCAATTCCCACCCCCCAAAAGTCTCTAAAAAGGGGCAAGGGACACTATGGCAGGGTGCTGTTGGCTTTAGCAGCCAGGGCATCATGCTCCTTGCGGCGGGTGGTAAGTTCGAAGCGGAGGCCCTCCACCAAGTTCTTATAGTTCAGGACCTCCTGCTCCAGGTAGGACAGTCTGAGGGATAAGCGGCGCTGGTGTGCCTTGCAAATCCTGTGGGGGGCAGCTGCTGTCTTTGCTGCTCGGCGTTGGCGTTGGGCTTTGCTAGCCCGGCTCCGTACCGCTGGAGCACTGCGCTGGCTGGCAGCCCGCACGGAGGAGGATGCAGCTGTCCCCGTGGACGTTGTTGTTGTACCAGACTGCGTCTCCTCCTCCTCCAGGGCCACCAGCCGCCGATATTCAGCGACAGTGGCATCCAGCCTCCGTTGCCGGGCCATTCGAGCCAGCTCCTTCCTCCTTAATGGTGTCTTGGATTTGGAAGGAGCAACTACATGAAGAAAGAAAGACATAGTCTGTAACCAATGCTCCTTAAGATTAACACAAAATGATTAAGCAGAAAGTTGTCACAGTACAAGTAGCAAATTGAAAGCACAGTACATAACTATTGAGGACAGTATCTATGTAACCTCCGACTTCTTCATCCTTGCTCTAACATTAGTGGGAGTTTAAGGAACAAATTCTACAAGCACTATGGACTTCCATTACAGTCGACTATGACAGTACACCAGTCTTATTCTTCTTCTTCTCTCTTGTTTAGGAAAATTGGTACGTTATCTTATGCAAGCTGGCATAATGCCAGCGCAGTGAACTTGCACCAGAGAAAAACAGACGCACAACATGGTGAGTGAGACAGACTTGCGTTACTGTACCGGTCCAGTACATGCAGGTGGTGAAGCTCTTACTTTTCTATTACGGGTGGCACTGAGAACACTCTGTTAAAAGGGCTACTGCTTAATTAATTTAGCTTTCACCCTACAGTGCAAATGAGTATTAGAAAAGGAAAATAAAGAAGCTAAATAATCTGATTATCTATCACTTCACATGGGATGTATTTGATGACATCTGGGATGACTTTAGGTGCTTTGCTTATTATGGAGTGAACAGTGATACCCCCACACATGAATGACGTACTACTACTAAACTAAAGTTATTAAGAGAGGTAGGGAGTGTCCACCGTAATAACCGGATATATGCTGTGCTTGCAGTTGCAATACAAACTACTGCTACTATTCATGGTAGTATTTGGACAAAATTACAACTTCTTTTCCTTGCCTTTCCTACACTGGGACGGACCTGCGGGTGTGGTGTTACATGCTCTTCAAAGTAACACTTAGTTCATCCAATGACCGTCTACTCTCTCTAGATACACATATGCTATCTAAGAGTCAGATAGTACCATGAATGATCCAGGCATCCATCCATTCAAAGTATATGCACACATACAGTTTCTGTTTCACCCACCCAGGCTGTTCTCCTTACACCCATCCTTGCTTCATCATTCACCCAGCCATGCACCATACCATATTCTTTCCTTCCCAGCCACCTCGGGGACCAAGCAAACACATATCATTCTTCTTTGCCAGTCATCATTACATTTCTCGTGCTTCCACACTGACTTACACCCTTCTTTCACTTTTCGTTCAGCCCTTCCATCAAGTTCACCTCAGATCTGATTGGGATTCTTTCGCCAAAAACTTCACATCTAAGTCGAAGTACATTTAGAGGAGCCTACTACCTGGTTTATTTATAATACACCCGTGCAGAAAGCACACTCTGCAGTCTTCAATCTCAAATGAGTAAGGAATGTATAGCTTACCTCTGCCCGCCACCACCGTGTCATCCCCCACAGATTTGTCCGGCACTTGCACCGCCTCCTCCCCAGAGTTGTTCTCCTCGTCCAATGCCACCATCACCTCGACGCTGGCCCCGCCTCCAGATGTTCCACCTACAAAGTACATTTAATAATGTTAGAATACACCACTCACTACTATATAATATTTGGTCTAGGAGGAAGAAAGAAATGTGAAAAAAACTGTATACAATTTAATAATTTGTGACTGTCTACTGTAAAGTAAAAATGTCCCTTTTTCCAGGGAAGCCTGTTGTCTTGCTGCACTTTTTGGCACAACTGATGAATGCTTGCTTTTTATTTTTAACACGCACCACTTTTTCTCCTAACAGACAGAAGCTTGACTTCTAAGAACACGAGCAGGATCAAGTTCAAACCAGGTGAGAGCTTGGCTCGACCACAAGAAATATGTCCAATTAATCGTCAGCACTAAGCACTTTTCCATTTCCAGTTAAACGTTTACTTTTATGACAAACTTGATTTCAATAAATGTGTTTACTTTTAATAAAGCTTTTAAACTCAAATAGACTCTGTGGTTTTTGGTCCTCCAGACTAGAGTGGATGAGCTAAAGGTTTTGGAATTTTTGCAAGCATAAGTCCGTGCCTCTGCCATCGGTGACTTTGGGAGCTAAATGACTCTGCCACACTATCTAGTCAGTAAGGAGATTGGGGGTTCAACTACAAAGTCTGTTAGCACTGAGGTATGTGGAAAGTCTAACAGCACCTATTATTATTGATAAGCTAAGCAATGCATTATTTAGTGTCCATAGTTCTGTTTGTGCAGATCTGTCCCTGCAACAGTAGTAGAATGGATTGTCCTCCTATCCAAACCAAAAGTAAAGTAGTATCTTATTCTTTCTTGGTGGTCATTCACCTTTTTATTGTTGGCAATTGTCAAAGCATAAACATTTAGAATACTTGAAAAGACATTATGGACAATCCCAGAGGACTGCACTCAGTGCATAGAGCTATTGCTGACTAGAATGGGAGTCCAATGGAAATGCCAAATGTGCAATCTTAGTTAGCTACACAGACAGACTAATAAGAATAATCTAGTAATACTACACGGAGTCATAGTCGAGGCAGGATAAGAATTTAGATCCTGTCTACAAGAAGATCCAAGACGATTTAGAAAAAATCGAATGAGGAACGCTAGGAAAAAATAAGTACTCTATATTAAAATTAAAACTTACTGGGGCCAGCAAAGGAGCCCTCGCCTGCCCGGTCCTGGCCTGCATCGTCAACAGCACCCTCCTCCTCCTCCTGTGTCCTCCTCTTGCCCCTGGGGGAAGCTGATGTACAACATGAAAGAAAGAAAAACAGAAAACATGGATGATATTTGTCAACCAAATCAAACATTTCAAAAGAACTAACAAAATATTTTTGCGAAATAGCAAATAGACAACTACTCCATGGGATATATTATTGACCAATCTCATGTGGTCGACTACGTTATTACTTTAGTATTGCTTGATTTGCGGACCGTCGAATTGAAAATTACCTTATGTAACTCACTAAACAAAGTACTAAAAAGGTTTGCCTAGGATTGGCAGGCAGAAGTCCGCAGCACGCGAAGTGACAGCCAAAGTCCATCGTGATTGAAGATCAGCGACAACACTAAAGTTTCCTACTACATTAACCAGTCATTAAAATACTCAAACTATCAATCCACCACCACTATTTCTTCTTATCGCCATGTGTACAAAGGAAGGACTGGACTTAAGTCTGTAGGGGCTGATTTAGAAGCCCCTTGCGGCTCTTTTGCTCCATTGTTGCGTGACTTTTGTGACGCAGCGACAGCACAAAAGAGACGCAATGGTGCGGCGTATATTAACAACGTGACGCATATGGGAGATGCATCACGTTGTAAAGCCCTGCGCCAATAGGGGGCGTTCCGGCGCAAGGGAGGGCGTTCCTGCGCAGGAACGCATCCTAAAAGTGGCTGAGGGAAATCCACAAGAGTTCAATCAGTCACTTTGAGGACAATGATGCGTGACTCAAACCCTGCACCTGCTTGAAGCAGACGTACGGCTTGACGCAGCATTGGGGAGATAGGGCACCCCAGAGCATTGATGGAGCTGCACCATCGTTGCGACGCAACTCCAGCAATGCGCCGCCTTTACGGCACATATGCGTAACGCTTTGGTGACGTTTTGGGCCCATGGTGCGCCACATTGTAAATACGGTGCACCATGGGTGATGGTGGCGTGACGCACAATTACTGGCGCATCCCTGCTACTTTGCAGGGATGCGCCGGTAATTAAAAATCTGAACCTTAGTGTGTAGCATTACGCAGTTCTTTAAAATACACTCATACATAATTTCACAGGCCAATGAAATGAACACAAAATCTAAAACAAATAAGCATAGTAGCAACACTACTGAGAAGAAGGAGAGCAGTGTACCTGAAATGCACAGAAGATTTTGAATTATAATTTACCTACAATGTAATAAGCAGCATTATTGCTCTTGGTAAAAAACAAAAATTTGCACTATAATAACACAGCAGGAGAAAACATAGTAGTAAAGAAATAGCTACTACTACACACCAAGCCCGGGGATCTCAAGGCCAAGGAGGTCGAGCAGATCTCGCTCACGGGTCAGGACATCCGTCCAGCGGTGGGTGGCCTGGTTGTAGGTGCGCCAGACCCGAGAGTGGTGGTAAATGGCCTGGCACACCTTCTCCCACCGCTTCCGGCGCTCCCGGACCCCGTACCCGGCACTGATCTTGCCGCCTCCCATGATGGTCCTGGGGAGGCGGCGCTGAACATAAAAAATGAGTTGGCCCACCTCCTCCGGGGTAAAGATCTCCCTGGGTACGACCTCCTCCCCCCTCAAACGCCTGCACGGGAGCCAGACACGGGGTGCGGGACCCTTCCCCTTCTAGGGATGCTTCCCGGCACCCTTCACCATGGTCTGGGCGGAAAGGAATAAAGAAAATAGAATAGGGAAGAGAAGAAAAGAAAAGAGTTTTAAAAAGTAGTTTAAAATTAACCAAAAGTAGCAGTAAACACAAAAATATAGGGCTAGAAAAATAGAGGGATAGATAATAAGTAAAATAGATTAAAAAAAACTTCAAACAAGCAAAGGATGGCAGAGATTTAGAGAGGATACAAAGACCATGCTCAGAACCATAGCAATGAATGAGAAACAAGATGGCCGCGCCCGTTCATGACCGCGCGGGTAAGTTCGCGTGAGATGTTCCTTGCGAACACACGCAAAACTGTACTGGCAAGCCGCAGACTTTGCGAGATTACACTTCGCACCCGGAAATGGAAATACGTCAGGCAAACAAGATGGCCGCGCCCTTGAACGACCGCGAGGGTAACTTCGCGCCTTGCGCTACGAGCGGCTCGCAAAAACGCACAAAACCTTGTGAACTAACACGCCGCAAAAAAACAAATTGCATATTCGCACAAATTTGCGGCTTCCGAATCCGATCTCGCGAGTGTTCGCGCCCCGCAAATCCCGCGAAGTTGCAGTAAAACGTGTTTTGCAAAACTGAAAGCACTCGGCAGGTGCAAGAGTTCAAACTCATCATTAGTAACAAATTTTCCCTGTAGTGCTTCCTGACTGGGGCCCCTCCAGAATTCAGTTGCTAGTTGCAACAATTGTATGACCCTGCTCTGACCCTCACAGCAGGCTCATAGAATAGCTACAAGTAGGCCACAAAGGTCCTGGAAAAAAAAATGCACTGCAACAGAAAGCAAATTACAGATAAGGAAGCAGGTGCCAGACTGGAATTTTAAAACAGTGACAGATTAATAAACTAACCCCAAATTAATTCATGTCAGTTGAAGCAGGGCTGGTGTGCTTGCTTTTCCCCCCATAATCTACAGTGATGATGAACCAGAGGGTGGCATTGATGTAACAGAGGGTTGCAGTGGTGAAACAGAGGGTGCTGGGAACCTGTGATGATGAACCAGACGTAGAAACAACATAATCGCGACCGTTGCGTGCCGAAATGTAAGTTCGCAATTGCGAACTGGTACGAAACCCTCGCGAACTGGCAGAAATACTTGCGAACACAAAAAAAAAAATCCGCAAATTCGCTAGAATTCGCGGATTTTGCGGATTGCGAGTTCGCAAATCTGCAACATTCGCGAACGCGAGATTCGCAAAATTCGCCCATACTTAGTGGCAGCTAGGGCAAGGGATCTGGGTCCGACGTTCTTGGTGTGCTGGTAAATGGTCATGTGTTGGTTGAGGTTCGCTGGCATGAGCAGTGGCGCCTGTGGAACTATCTACTCATTAACTTGTGGAAAGTGCCCATCGTCTTCCAGCAAACTGGCCGCCGCTGGGGGCTTCAACCAGGCCAGTAGTTGCCAGACTAATAAATTACAGGGATAAGGACGCCATCCTACGGGTGGTTCATGCCACAGGACCTATTATGTGTACCCAAGCTTCTGTTTCCAAAGAACACCCTGGCAGTGTAATGCCGCAGAGCCTCCTTCCTGGGAGCAAAGAAGAGACTGAGATTGGTAGGCTTGACCTATTCATTGCGATTTCCAGCCAAGCTAAAAATCATGGTGAATCGGTCTAGCTAATTCCTTACAGAACCGGCGGATGCCCGGGATTGGATGGAGCAGTGATGTTATGAGCCCTTGGTTCCACGCTTACGGGCGGACACGACCCGGTGGAACCGCAAGTGCCGTAACAGTGGAAATGGGGACACGAAAGTCAATAGCGTCCCCACCCCGGCGCAAGCCCGAGAAGAACAGATCCAGTTTCTATCAGCTGCAACCACTATGTGTGGGCGGTTCCCTATAACACCTTCTCCAAGTTGGGCTCCGGTGCCTCGATGGGCAGCACCCCATCAGTGATCCTACCAGATGTAACTCTGCAGACTGCTTATAATATGGTTTGAGGTGACTGCAGGTAAGACACATGGGGCTGTGCTCAAGAGCCGTTCAGTTGGCTTCTATGAATGTGTTAGTGAAAGCACATGTCTGCCTTCCCATAGAGGTAAAGTGAAATTGTCCGCTCTTTCTTTATCTTCCACACCCGACGGCTGCCTGTATGGGTTAGAACTGATGCCCGACCTGAGCAGGACCCTTGTGGATTTCTTCTACTCCTGACTTTAAACAAGACGAAATGGGTCGAACACAACACCCCTGTGTTCTTCTTTCTGGTTCATGACCAATACACTTTCTAACCATGCTGCACCCGGCCGCAGCATTCTGGCCACCTCACAGACACTCTCCTTGGAAGATTGTCTGTATACTAATACACGACCAGGAGAACCCCACCTATGGAACTGTTTATTATTTGTTGGGGGCAGTTGGAGGTTGCATAGCCACCCTGGGTTTGGAGTTGGGAGTTGGGAGTTCTGTTTATCTTGTTTGTATGATCATGCAGTGAAACTTTTTCTAGCCGTGTGTTTTGGCATGCTCTTTACGCTAGCACCCCCAGGAGGTGTCATTGAGGCCCCCATCTGGATCCCTCTCCCCCATGTTGAGCACTATGGCTAGATTGTATATATTAAAGTGGTATGTGTTAGATTCCAGCCAGCCCAAGCACTGCGGGAACGTAGCATGCACCAGTCCCCTTTACCTGCCCACTGGACACCCACAGGACAAGCTCTATGGGTGCACCAATGGACCTGAAAAGAGGGTGGTGATGTTGAGGAGACACCAAGTCTTCCACCCTTAGAGGTAACAGGACACAGCTCCCTCCTGTCTTTACGCTTCTGCACCTATGTACAATGGGGGAAAACAAAACCTTTCATGTACACTGTTTACAATAGTGAATCCCAACCCCCAATGACCATGCCTTACCAAACATACAAAACCCTTCTTACCAGTGGAGAGTGCAGGCTCTGCCTCGTAAAGATATGGAGTAATACAACAGCAAAAACGTGGTACTCCGGTATCTGTGCTAATATCTTGTAGCAGAAATAGGGAGGGAGCCTTTATAAATATGTCCACGTACCAAAAATAAAGCAAGGGGAAAAAGGTCGACTGATGGCCTTTAGCCAACACCTAAAAAACCCCTTTATCAAAATAAGGTAGACCGAAGGGACAGGGAGCAGGGAAACCCTCCGTATCGCTACACAAACACTGCTTTCGGCAACGAAGCCACCGCGGAGTGACCCAAAACGTCACTTCCGCACACAACGAGGAAAAGCGTAGTCCAGCAAAGGCGCGCTGGAAACAACAGCAAGCCTCGGAAAATCAGCGTTGTTTGTTATGTAACGCTAGAGTGAACGGGAACCCCCGAACACCCAGGGAAAAAATGAATAATTAAACTGGGACAAAAAGGAACGAGGGAGGGGGGAAGGACACCAGGAACCCGCTAACTAGCTAAACAAGGGAAAAAAGACGGGGAGGGAACCAAACGAATCGGGAATAATTACAAACCCTTCTCACGAGCCCGTGAGGAAGGGCAAGGCAGCAACAAAGGCGTCGGGCAGCAGGAATGGCTCTGCTCTGCAATACTCAGCAACCAACAACCAGGAAGGGAATCCAAACACTGGCAAATCGAGCTATGAGCCAAAGGTAGGACTAACATTTATCCTCCTTTCCACTGTCATGTGATGTTAAGGCATGGTCATTAAAATAGGACTAGCTCGATTCCTAACAGTATGTACGAAGCATGGTGACAGTGTGCAAGCAACACGCAGTACAGCAATATATTAGAAGGCGAGATGCTCCTATTGCATTTTTCCAGGAAACTCACATATCTGGTGGGGAGGACACATGCCTACAAAAACACTGGTGTGGTAAATGCTATAGTACTACCTACTCTGGCTTTGCTTGGGGGGGCATTATCTAGGTTAGAACAACTGTGCCTTTTAGGAGCATACATAGCCAATAAACTAGACCTTGATGGGCTCTATGTCCTAGTGGAAGGAGAACTTGATGACAAGCCCCTCTTACTGGCTAGCATCAACACGCCCAATGCAGCACAGTAGGCCTTCCTGGCACGTGTCTCTGTTATCCTCACAAAATGGTCACACATCCCCTCGGTCATCCGAGGAGACTTTAACTATGTCTTAAATTAAACCTGTAGCTAGATTGCTTGCATCCTCCTTTGCCGACCTCACCTGTAGTGGCCGATGCTGCTTGTCATTCTAAATGGCTCACTCACTGGTCCCTTTTGGATAGCTGGTGTACCGAATCCTTAGGGAAGACATTCTCAGATTATATCCCACTCAAATTACATCTTACGCTCACTGGTCCCTATATGGCGGCTACAACCAGCCATGTTGGAAAGTCCGGTATTTAGGAACAATATCCATGTGCCTCTATTCAATTAACTGACAGAAAACTGGGGCACAGCTAACTCCATATTAACGGAAATGGAGGTGATGAAGGTGGTGCTCCGGGGCCTGTGCATTCACATGGTTGTGGGAGCAAGGGCTGACCTTCACCGTGACCTGGCAGGATAAATCTGTCCGCTTACTGGCTTGGCTACTAAGAAGTGTGATACCAGACACCCCCATTACTATGTTTAGAGAGACTCTAGCCTGCCTAGTCAGCAGCCAGATGGATGGTCCACTAACAAACCCTCTACGGCCCCCCGTGGCCTACCAGGCTCACATCCAAGGGTTTCTTGAAAGGGTTAATCTGCCTGTCATTGAACCAGATGACAGGGAGGAGCTCAATGCCCATATCATAGTGCAAGAACTCCAGGAAACCTTCAGGGTTGATGCTGTGAGTAAGACCCTGGGGTTGGACGGTTTGCCGGTCGAGTGCTATAAATTATTTGAGGGCTTTTTGGTTCTGAAGCTGCTAGAATTATATCAGGCCACGCTAACAGAAGGTCGGCTCCCACCAATGCTCTGTGAGGGGCTACTCATGTCCCTCCCTAAACCCAGCAGAGACCTCCTGGAGGTGACATCTTATAGCTCACTGTCTATGCTCAGGCAGATTCTAAAATTCTAAGTAAGATTATCGCAGTGCAACTGCTGGAACACATTCCACACCTGGTACAACCGGACCAAAATAGCTTCATCCTGGGCAGATCCACCATTCAAAATATCTGCAGAATTCACCGAGTGATGGAGTTGGCTCCTACCCTTTGGCCTTATATGGAATGCATGGCATTAGACTTGGAAAAGGTATTTGATACTGTTGATTGGGGATTTATGTTCTCAACACTAATGACCATGGACATAGCTGACAGGCTACAGAGACTTAGTAGACTCTTTAACACGGAGCCCACTGCTCAGGTGAAGACTGGGCAGTGTATTTATGCCCCATTGGCGGTGAGCAGGGGAACACTCCAGGGGTGCCCTTTGTCCCTGATCCTTTTTGCCTTGACGATAGAGCTGTTGGCTCAGACAACAAGGCCAGACGTGGGGCATACCACTGGAGGGGGTGATGTACACTTTCTCCCTGTATGCTGACAATGTACTAATATACATCCATGATATGTGAGATGCCATATCTGAGATCACATACATCCTGATGAAGTTCTGGGTCACCTCGGGCCTGGGAGTGAACTGGTCGAAGTCCTGCCTGTTCCCGATGCACCCAGAATGCCTGCCACAGACATTATTGGTGGACATGCACCTCCTCTGCTGGGAAACACTCAGCTTGCAGTATTTGGGAATCAGCATTTACCATACTAGACAGTGGTGCAAGAGGCCTTCCTGCTACATGAAGGGATCCCCGGGAGGCCAACAATGTACTGCGAGTACCGTATAACAGATTTCACAGAAGCCTGCACCTTATGCTGACTATGTCACAATGCTCCCCTGAGATCCACGTAGATTCCGTCAGGCCATTCAGGGACCTAATCGGGAAGGAAGGGCTGAAGACGTGGGAAATAGCTGGACTTTGTACCCTAGGTGCTTTGTTTCAAAATGGCATACTCATCCCTTTTGAGCAACTACAGACTGGCTGCAGATTTCTGGTAGGCCATTTCTTGGCCTATGGCTGTTTGCTGGTCAAGATGGGCAAACTGTGGCAGACTGTCCACATGGAGCCGGAACAACACCCACAGGTACACACATTACACATTATAGGCGTAGGCTCACAAAAGCCCGGGCACACACTGTACAAGACCCCTTGCTACCGACCTGCAGGTGGTGGGAATGAGATATAGGTCAGAACTTGACATAGAAGGAATGGGGCAGGGTACTTCTATATCCACACAAACTTTCCTGCAACGCTGTTTCAGTACATCCAACACAATACTCTACACAAGGCCTATCTCAGCCCAGCGAGGTTACACAAAATCATTGGGTCTGCCCTGAAGTGCCCCTAATGCCAGGTACCAGATACCAATATGAAGCATAGGTTCTGGAGTTGCTCTGTGGTAGCGGATTTGTGGTGAGAGGTCATGGATGCACCGAAAGGCATCTAAGGGCGCAAAGACCACTACACCATGGCAAACGAAGTCTTGGGACTGTTTTGGTGCAAGAAGGCAGGGAGTGCCACGATTTGTTTCATAGACCTAGCGTTATTGTCCGCAGGTCCATCATCATTGCACTGGAAAGCCAACAGGTTACCAAGGTTGAGACACTTGTGTGCGGCAACGCTTAAATGGGGCAGGGCTGATTTGGTGGCGCTTAGTCGGGAGAAAGCCAGAGGACTGTGCAGATAGCCGCAGACTGGAAAAGTTTGCTGTATGAGCTGCAAATGTTTCAGAAAGATCTCCCTGAATGAGAGGGGAAATTGACCCAGCTGTTGAGCAGCACCATGCTCCACATATTTAGCACCTTACCCCCCTCCCGGCCAGAGCTTGACCACAGACAGGGTGGGAGATGTGATGTTAAAGGATGCTGGGGAGTGGTGCCATATTGCATGTACATGAAACTGTATCTCAGAACAGAGGCATGAGTGCACGGGCAGGACACATGATAGGGCGAAGGCTGTCCTATCTTTAATTCCCTATAATCAAAACTGCAACTGTCATGACTTAATATTAACTATGTTCTAATTGTTAATCTATTGAACCAATCACTCCTGTTGGACCTAATCTATTGCAATCTATTGTGCAAGGATCATGGTGGAGTCGCCAAACATTGATGTGGTAACTTTGATCCACGTTTGTCACAAAGTGATCCTGCTAGGAATGATGGATGAGTTGCAGTATTGGAGTTTGTACACCTTGTTACTGCAGATTTTCTCTCTTTCAGAGCAGTTTTCCCAATCCACATTTGAACAAGGTTGTCCTTGGGCAATGTGAATGAGGCAATTTTAGAATGTGCAACACAACTTGTAATTTAAAATCTGCGGTATACTGGAGTTTATGTCCAATTTGAAATTTCTGGGACACTCAGAATGTGGTACTGAAAATTCTGGACCCTACTATTGTGTGGTACCGAAGCTCTACACTCGTGTCAAAAATATCATCGTACCTTGACGATTTTGGTATTGGCAGACCGGTAATGATTGAGATACTATGCCTAAACATTTACGTCATGATTGAGTGACGAAATCACCCTGAAATCGTAGTTTTCGTCTTGAACCCTCGGGTTCCATTTTGTGAGCGGCATCCATTTTGTGATTGCCCTTACATAGTCAAATGACTAAGGCCGAATTCGACCTCAAAGGACACGTACACCTTTGCTGACTCCTCTGTGACCTGGGCGAGCTGACTCCACTGCCTCAAGCCAAACCTGTTCGGGCATTTCCTCTCCCAATGGCCGAACGAGATTAGTATCAATCCCGATTGGAGGACTCGTGTCAGGTTCCTCCGATTGGAACTCCAACGCATGAGCTCTATGTGAAGCATGGCGTAGGCCCTATCGCATATAACGAAGTATGGATCCGATACACCAGAAACAATGGTGTTCTAAAATGGCCCCAATATGGTAGTTTTGACACAGAGATTTTTAGATAATCTAGAGGTTAAACTTTTTAAGAAGAAAGCCCGGCCGGCGATGTTTGACTCCTTTCGCCTATGGCGCAAAGAAGCAAAACAGAAAGAAATGAAACTAGCAAAGAAAAATAAACGAGGTATGTCAATGGTGCAAGCTGCCGTTGCATTCAGGGATAATGAGGAAGAGCAAGAGAATGAACAAACGCTTAGAAGTAGGAAGTTAGCAGTAGATAAATGCTACCCAGTTTTGCCACGTAAAGGACGAGGATCAAAAGAAGAACTTGATAAGGATCCTTTAATGTCTCATTTATAGAGTTCACCACCTCCATATGCGCAAAGTGCTACAGCACCACAGCAACCTTTGGTTGTACAACCTCCTATTGTTGGACCACAGGTTCTACCACAATCACCAGCTCCTCTTCAGCTGGTTCCTACTCCTCCGGCGCAGCCCTCTCAAGGGCCGCCGCCTTTGCTACATACTCCATCTGTTTTTCCTACGACTTTGTCTAATGCTCCAACTGCTTATCCTAATACTCCCTCTGCTACTGCCTCCACCTCTGCTTTACATCAGCCTGTCTTTCCTGGCGTATCTGCCTTTCCGCCAGTTTCTCCTTCTGTTCGACAGAGAGTGGCAAATACCGTCACTGGTCTTTTCTCACCTTTCTTTGGGTCGCCTAATACGACCCCTAACACAGAACGAAGACAGTTGCGGAGTCGACTGCTTAACTATCAAGAGAGGGAAACACTGAATGACCTAGCGCGTAAATGGGTAATCAATACTGTAAGATATGACGTTCAGTCCGTCATGGAAATCTTCCGTCAGTGGGAAGCATCTACGCAGAGATATGTATTTGAGCAAATGTGTGTATTTCTCTGTGAAGATTTGGAGGGAAATGATCCGGAACACGACATGCCTGAATTATTCCGTGTGCGGTTCAAGTTCTCGGAGGGCATGATTGTAGGCACCGATGTTGAACAAGCGATTGCAACATTATTGTCTTATAGGAGTAAGGGGAGCAATTCTCGATCACTATCTGAGCATGACGCACCAGGTAGGAAAAAGGCGCAACAGTATCTAATGAGAGAGGTTCCCCCAGTTTGGAGGGAAGGTGACGCAAATGCTAATCCAGCCATTCCCCCGCATTTTCAGTGTGTGTGGGTACATGTTCCTTGGAAGAGATCCGAGGTTTTGGCTCTCAAACAGACATTGCCTGACCCCCGTAAAAATCCTGCAGGGTATTATAAGGAGTTATCACAGACTGCAAGCTCCTGTATCATGAATTTAGCCGATATAGACATGTTGTTTGGAAATGTTGTTCCACAGCCTTTATGGGGAAGATTCGTCATGCAGATCATGATCAAGAATTAGGTGACACATGGGTTAATATCGCTGCTGCTGATGCTAGACAAGTTGGTGGTGCTAAGCCCGAGCCTTTAGTAGCAGAGCTTCCTGGTAGAATTATTGCGTATATGAAGACTTTAATTGCCGAATTGTGTGTGAATTGGGACAAGTTGTCTGCGTGCAAACAGAAGAAAGATGAAAATGTGTCTGACTTTTTCACGCGGTTTGAAGAGACCTTCGTCGATCATAGTGGTCAGGATATGACTACCGAGGGTGGCCAGAGATTGTTTGTTGACAAATTTGTGCATAATATGCTTCCTGAACTATGTAATAAGTTGAAGGATTCTGAGAGTGCTTGGGCTGTTTCCACGTCAGCACAGATTTTAGCTACGGCCCAGTACTATGAAAATAGGCGCAAAGATGAGCTAGAGAAGGCAGATAAAAATACTAAGGAATTGAAAACTAAAGTCCTTCTGCAGCAAGCTTATCCACCTCGTACTGCTAGTCAGCACGATTATCAGCAACCCCAGCAGTATTCGAGGAACTCGCAAAGAAACAAGTCTTCTCAACAACGTTTACCGTATGGACCCAATCAGTGTGCGTATTGCAAGGAAGAGGGTCATTTCAAGATTAGTTGTCCGGTTTTGTTACGGCGTATGAATGGTGTTTCTGGTGCAAGAGGTCGAGGTGTTCAACAGGCCCCTAGAGGTAGGGGTCGTTGAAACTTCCCCCAGAATGCTCCTTCTTTCCCGCCTCAGAATTCTATGAATAGTTTTGACCAGCAGAATAACGCGTTTTCTAGGATAGCTTAGTACTATGATGATGACTACTATGCAGAAAACGAGAGTATGGAGGGTAATGATTGCTAGGACAGCCATGGACACAGAGAGGGTGTCGTTTCAGTTCCAGTAGATCAGAATGGACCTTACGTTGAGGTGATTACATCAGGTGTGTCAAAGCCTTTTCTGTTGGATACTGGTGCTACAAAGAGTTCTATTATGCACTCAAAACTCCCTGGCGCACCTTTGTCTGGCGAAATGAACGTTTCGGTAGGTTTTTCTGGCGCCCCGGTTAGGAACCCGATCTCTAGTCCTATGTCCCTTTCTGTCGGACCATGTGAATTAGAAGCACCACTAATTCTTACAACAGGTTGTGGTAAAAACTTGTTGGGATTGGATCTGTTAAAGAGATTACATGCGACTTTGTACTGTTCTCCTTCGGGAGTACAACTTACACTGGGTAAGAAAGTGGTTTCTCCAATGTATTTGTCAAAGGAAAAACTTCCAACAGAATTGTCTTCTCTTCCAGATATACTTTGGGCTACTGGCTCTAATGATGTGGGTCTCTTGGAAATAGCTACATATGTTGTAACATTGAAAGCCAATGTTAGAATGCCACGTATTCCACAGTACAAGATCTCTAGCGAAGGTGAAAAGGCGTTGTTAGCAATCATTTATGATCTGATTGAGAAAGATGTCATTGAAGAGACAAGAGGCAACATTTGTAATAGTCCTGTTCTGCCGGTTTTAAAGCGTACTGATCCTTCCCAACCACCTGTTTATAGGTTTGTGATTGATCTTAGAGAAGTGAATAAAATTGTTGTGCCACAGTTCCCAGTTGTTCCTGATATCACTGCCCTATTAACTATGATTCCAGCTTCAGCCACTTGGTTCTCAGTGATTGACTTGAAGAATGCTTTCTTTAGCATCCCGATTGCCGAGGAGAGCAGAGATATTTTTGGCTTCAATTTAGGAGGCCGAAGTTTCCGCTTCAAACGCGCTCCTCAGGGCTACTGTGAAAGTCCATCAATATTCAGTCAGGCTCTGAAATCACAGCTTGACACGATTGTTTTACCCGATGGCGCTACTCTTAATCAGTACGTCGATGATTTGCTGGTCGCTGCAGATACTGAGGAGATTTGCAAACAAGCCACTTTGTCATTGTTGCGTCATTTGTGTGATCTGCAACACAAAGTCTCTCTTTCAAAGTTGCAATATTGTCGACAAGAAGTGACCTACTTAGGTCACCTCTTATCGAAGGAGGGAAGGAAACTGACCCCAGAAAGAATTCAGGCAATTGCAAAATTGAGTGTCCCAAGGACACAGAGAGAAGTGCGTGCTTTCTTGGGCATTACATCATATTGTAGACAATGGATACCAAATTTTTCCTTGTTGGCCAAACAGTTGGTGGCATTAACTTGTAAAGGTACACCGAAACCCATTCCGTGGTCTGAAGAGTGTCAGAAAAGTTTTGCCGAATTACGTGATGCATTGTGTTCGGCTCCTGTGTTGGGTACCCCCGACTACAGTAAGCCTTTTACATTGTATGTCCACGAGAAAGAAGGTTGTGCATTATCAGTTCTGAGACAGTCTTTTGGGGACAAACAGCGTCCATGTGCGTACTTTTCGGTGACTTTAGATCCGGTAGCTAAGGCGTTGCGAGTTGCTTGAGGGCCACTGCGGCAGCAGCTGTTTCTATCCGACAGTCTGCTGGGTTAGTAATGAATAATATGTTAATCGTCATGGTCCCACATGCAGTAGACATTTTGTTAAACAGAACAAGAACACAGCACTTAACTAGTGCTCGATTGTCAAGTTATGAGCTGACACTACTAGCGAGTCATGTACACATAAAGAGGTGCGACACACTAAACCCAGCCATGTTATTGCCCATTTCAGCAGGGACAGATGAGGTCGAAGAACATGAATGCTGTTTTAGGACAGAAGAAGAGACAAAAGGGAGAGTAGATTTACGAGACACTCCTCTTCCTGAATGTGATGGTACTTTATGGGTTAATGGTTCGTGTTTCAATTTGCCGAATGGTGATACGACTGCAGCATATGCTGTGACGACGTTGCATACGATCGTTGAAGCTGCACGTATCCCCCACAATTCAGCACAAGCAGCAGAATTGATTGCACTTACAAGAGCGTGTGTGTTGGCGAAAGGAAAGCGAGTGAATGTGTACACGGACAGTCAGTATGCCTTTGGTGTGGCTCACAGTTTTGGATGACTGTGGAAAGAACGTGGGTTCCTGACGTCGCATGGTGCTAAGATCCAGCATGGTCAGTTAGTAAATGAGCTTCTCGAGTCACTGACCTTGTTACAAGTTGCGATTGTGAAATGCAGTGCACACAAAAAGATCACTGATGACGTTGGTCGTGGGAACGCGTTTGCGGATGAAGTTGCAAAAGAAACTGCAAGGAATGTAATGAGTTGAATGTATGTTGCAGGCCCTGGATTGGTGATGTTGGTATGTGCGAAGATACGATTGAGAGTGTGAAGTCTATTCAAGCTGAAGCTACAGAAAAAGAGTTGAATGAATGGAGAGAAAGTAAGGGTAAATTGGATGCGAATGGTTGTTGGATTGAATTGTCAGAGCATCAGAGATGGTTGTTACCCAATGCGTATGTGCTTGCAGTGGTGACAATGGCTCATGGAATGGCTCACATCAGTGTGAAAGGGATCTGTAAGTTGCTAGCTCCAGTATGGCAGAATGGTGCAATCCCTAAGTGTGCAGAGAATGTGGTCAAGAATTGTATGGTGTGTCTGAAATACAATCCTGGTAGGGGAACCCCAACTCCAGCTGGTCATTTTGCGCCTCCAACGTATCCGTTTGAGGTTTTGCAGCTAGATTTCATCCACATGGAAAGGTGCAACAATTTGAAATACGTACTCGTTGTTGTTTGTGCCTTTTCCAGGTGGGTGGAAGCGTATCCCCTTAAGGACAACACTGCCTTATCCACAGCTAAAGCCCTTGTCAAGGAATTCTTCCCCAGATTTGGAATGCCTAAAGTGGTTTGGAGTGACAATGGGAGTGAATTTGTGGGTCAAGTGATGAAGAGAGTGTGTGAAGGGCTAGGCATTCAGCAAAAGTTCCACGCTGCAAATCACCCCCAATCAGCTGGATTAGTAGAGTGCTATAACGGCACGTTAAAACTGAAATTGGCCAAGATTCAAGCAAGCACAGGTCTTAAATGTCCTGACGCCCTGCCCTTGGCACTCCTATCAACAAGAATGACTGTTCACTCTAGAGTGGGACTTAGTCCACATGAAATTGTGTTCGGCCGACCGGCCAACATATGGGGAGTGCCAAGACCCACCAGGTTTAGCGAAATAGAGCACCCTGTACTGCTTGATTATCTGTATGAATTGACGGCTAAATTGCGTGTTTTACACCAACAGGTCCACGACATTCTACCTCAGGCCTCTGAAGCTCCAGGGCATCCTATCGATCCTGGATCCTACGTGCTGGTCAAGAATTTCCAGCGAACAAAGAATGACCAGCCCCGTTGGACCAGCCCTCATCTAGTTCTTCTCTCGACAAGATCTGCCGTTCGAGTAGAGGGAAAGAAACATTGGGTCCACGGAAATCATTGTAAGAGGGTCCCACTGCCTCTTCCATATGACCGGTGGGTCCTGGAGGGAATCGCTGACTCTGAAGCCGAGACTGTGCCTCGGTTCCTACCTTTTAGCGATGCACGTCTAAAAAGAACAACTTCTGAAAAGGAGAGCGACAACATTTTGCAAGAAGCTGTGCCTCCGTCAATTCGATTGAACACTACAGAGCCTGAACTCTTATTCCAAGACCACACAGCGCCTTGTAGAAATCGTTATAATTTGAGGCCGAGACCTATGACTATGGACAAATAAAATTATTTTTCTTTTTGATTGTGCAGCTCTCTCATCCAAGAAACTTGCTCATTTTTGTTTTTCGACAGCCATCCGGTTCTGCTGCTAGGGTCGCGGTTGCCACAGTCTTTGGAGTGCAGCTGGAGACGGTTAGGTCGACAGTTCTGGCTGGTTCAAGGGAGCTACCCTGGACTGACAGAAGCACTCTTCTGCAGAAACACCCTACCACCGCGGGCAGCAAATTAGAGAGGATGGAGTTTTCTGAGATGGAGAGACCTGCCAGATCAACGAACTTTGAAACCAGAATATGCACTGTGATGGCAAAAACACGATTTTTAATAATATGCATTTTCATGTTGTGTAGTATAATGATGTTTTTAATAGGCTATGCTTTATTCACCTTTCGAGTATCATTTGCACCCACTACACAGCCCATACCTCCTCCTACTGTTTCCTCGCACTCTTTTCACCCCCTGCCCGAACATGAATCCTCTAGGATTTTAGAATTCATAAATAACTTGTTCGTTCAGCTCTTACACCAACACCAGTTTGTAATGAACACGACAAATTGTTGGGTGTGGGGACTTATGCCACACACGACAGACAAAGGTATCCCTTATTTTGTCTTGCCATTTAGCTACTATGGTTCTTTGTGGGCATTCCAAACAATGTTCCTATTTGACATCGAACCATATCCCCCACGTTCCACAGGAAGCAACTCGAGCAACAAGGCACCAGTGGTGGGAATCACCAATATGAGCAGAGATATCAACATGTATAGAACGATTCCCAGAGATGAATTGAAGGCTTACAGTAGATGGAATATAACAAAATATGGGATTGCTTTGAGTGAGAACCAGCGATCAAAGAAATCCTCCCCAATTTGGATAGTACCCCATCAGGGTCACCTATGTCTGCAGGGAAATGGCAAAAACCCCAGAGCTCAGTTAGGCAAGAGTGTCTGTACTGAAACTTACTTCTTCTCGTCTCAGACCTCCCCTTCATTCCTAGCAGTTAAGGGTACCTACTTCATCTGCCATGATAGAGCATATACATGGTTGCCCCCTGACTTCTCGGGCACATGTTTTGTCTCGTTCCTGTTGCCTCCTACCTACACGGCCGAGGCAGATTACCATAGGACAAGGACAGTTAGGGGTGTTGTGAGTAAAGACGACACTGCGGAACAGGAGTTTGGGGATTTCGCAAAAGGTTTTCTGCCATTTTGGGGGCCTATGGTGAACAGCAGGAACATTCGCCAATTGACGAGGGTAGTTGAATCCACCGTGATTGAAACGGCTGGTGCCCTTAGTAACTTGACTGCGGAGCTCCAGTCGGACCGCCTCATGACTCTTCAGAACAGGGTTGCCCTAGATGTCATACCTGCAGACCGTGGTGGGGTATGTAAAGTGATCCAATCAAGTTGCTGCATTTTCATCCTCGATAACGCTCCAACAGTATACCAGGCCATCTCCAAATTGCATAAGATCTCTGAGTCCATTCATGTGGACAAAGGAGACTGGTCCTTAATGAGGTGGTTCTGGGAACTGATATCTGCCTGGGGATGGAAGATTCTGATAGTCATTGGGATGGTCTTAGCCATTCTATTTCTGTTTTGCCTGTGTGTGCAGTGTGCTCCTGCGATATGCGGCCTCTGTGCTACATCATGTGTAAGGAAACCTGTATCACGAGACGAACTAAGTAATAGGATGATGCTACAGCAGCATCTCAATGACTTCATGAATACAGACCTGGACTCAGATTAGCATGAGTATGGGTCATTGCCTATAGAAGGGCAAAAGGAGGATCTGTGGTACTGAAAATTCTGGACCCTACTATTGTGTGGTACCGAAGCTCTACACTCGTGTCAAAAATATCATCGTACCATGACGATTTTGGTATTGGCAGACCGGTAATGATTGAGATACTATGCCTAAACATTTGCAACATGATTGAGTGACGAAATCACCCTGAAATCGTAGTTTTCGTCTTGAACCCTCGGGTTCCATTTTGTGAGCGGCATCCATTTTGTGATTGCCCTTACATAGTCAAATGATTAAGGCCGAATTCGACCTCAGAGGACACGTACACATTTGCTGACTCCTCTGTGACCTGGGCGAGCTGACTCCACTGCCTCAAGCCAAACCTGTTTGGGCAGTTCCTCTCCCAATGGCCGAACAAGATTAGTATCAAGGCACAACATGTCATAAACCGTTCATCGCATACAAGCGATGGCTAATCTCACGCACACCTGTCCCTGTTTCTTCTTTATGACTTGTTTTACAAGGAGGAGGTGCCCGATTTTATTAGGGGTCCATCGATATCTGATGAAAGTTCTGGGCCTTGCCGGGTAATCTATCATGAACTGGACAAACTGAAATGTGGGCTTGTCATCATGACTCTGCTTTTTCTTTGTAGTAAAAATATGTATATGGTCAAACTGTAAAACAAGGAATCCTTGCCTGAAGCTTATTATTTAGTATAAAAGGAAAAGACTGGTTCTGTAAAAACGAGCAGTCTCCTGAGAACCTACATGCTGTTGTACTTCTAGGATACCTGTTACTGGTTGCAGCCAATAAATACGATCCTTGACATCACCTAGAAGACTCTGTGTTTCTGTGGTCCAAAACAGGAAGGACTCGAGGTCTTTGGGTGTTCTCCCTGGCACCGCCGGGTCCATAAAAACCTGGTACCTCAAGAAAGAGGGCCAAAGTCTCTCAATCCCTCATTCTGTGTTGAGTGGTAAAACTGCACTTGGAAATCTTGATTATGCCTGTTGAAGAAACTTCAAAGCTGTTCCCCGAAGAATGAGAAATTGCTGAAAAAATCCTTGTTTCTGCATCACATGTCTCCTTATAACTTCCATGTTCCAGGGGCATCTTCCACAAGGGTTTAGCTGGAGAATAAGCCATTTCACAATTCTGAGGTTTGTAAATAACACATGGCGAAATATCAGACATTTTGGATTCCTGATTGAGAATGTAAGTCCCATTACCAGTTAAACTGGGTATTAAAACAAACCCAGAATGAGGTCCTTGGTCTTCAGATGATACTAGGACCACTGTTACTAGCTGCAAGTGTTACATGAAGAAACTCCTATCATCAAATCTAGGTCATTGGAGGAGAAATGGGTTGTGGGTGCTGATCTTTGTTCATGCCAAGATATGTACTCAAGTTTTTCTACTCCTCTGTACTTTGATCATCTTCAGTCATGTCCCTTTCCTCCTAATCGGCCAGTCCTTGAGATGTGTCAGATTGACTCTCCAGTATACCCTCTTCTCCTTGAACCTTTTTGAAGATCAGTACATTGTAAGCAATGCCCAAAGTGCCTAATTTAACAGTAATAAGTATTTCTTACTCCTCTGTAAGTGTGCATGGCCGGGATTTGAATGTCACTCTAAATTTCAATCCAATATAGAGGGTTTTGACCAACACTCAATATCACTCTCAAATCGTTACTATCTTGGCACCTCTTCAAACTCTCATGCGGTTATTGCAATTCCTCCAAGTGACTTCTGTTTGCTCAGTGTCCTTGCTGGGTTGGGAACTTGAAAGAGACTTGGGTCACTGGACGCTTCATAAGAACTGTTACAGGGTCCATCGTAGTCAAAGAGTAATGAGCCTATGGGTACTCCCTTAGAATCCTGAAGGGTACAGGCAGAGATCATCCTCCTGGTCAACTGTATTGTTCTTGAGTTTCTTAAAAGTGAGCATAAACCTAGCAAATTTGTGATACTCCCATATTGAATGCTTAGTGATTCGAGGTGCTGCAAGATCTCTGGCCTTGAAATGAGGCACCATTGTCCATCTGCATTTAATAGGGTATTCAGTTGGTTGATGTGATTTTTCTATTTTAGGGATTATTTCCGCAGATGAGTTAATCCACTTTTCATAACACAGACTGATTTGCAAGAGCTTTTGCTGTAGGAAGTTGCTGGCCCTGTAGGCCATCCCAGTATCCTCAGTGTATTTATGAACCATGAACCCTGAGGCTATTAACAAATGATGATGTAGTTAAAATACATATTAAATCAGGAGGGAGATTAAAGCACTTGTGACTCAATAGTTCACCAGAGTTGGGCAAACTTTCTCCCCTACAAACTCTGCATAGTGTGCCAGTCAGTTATGAGCCATAACTGCAGCCTGTTCCATCCACCATTCCAATCACCTCTTTTATCCTATCCAGTGATAGTTAAGAGTTAATATATTGAGGAGGTTGTTTCTAAGTTAGCTTTTATATCCAGAATAGTGGGCTCAGTGGATAGAAAGTTGCCTATAAATCTCCCAGAATAGTCTTTCACTTGGTAAAGATATGTAGTTCAGTAGTGGCAGCCTTCTCCAGAATCTAGGAATATTGGAAACAGGGCAAGAATGTTTTACCTCTGGGGGATCAAGCATTTTTTTCAACCATGAGGTGATCTAGGAATGTGCTTATAATGTTATATTTGTTACATTGATTCATTAGTGTAAAACATCATTGACACTAACAATGGTGGATCCAACCTCTCAGAACTTAGAATATAAAACAACAGTGAAGAAACTTAGAACTCTGGGATAATCACCAGAGATTTTGGGTTAGTCCACTTAATTGTTGTGTACAGAAGAACATTGGAGAAACATGTTAATAAATCAATTAATTAAACATTTATAGAACGTGGTAAATCACCCATTAGGGTCTCAAAGCAGTGGAGCTGTGCGCTGCTATGTGGAGGTTCATTATTCAAACAACCAGGTCCTTAGTTCTCTTCTGAATTGCTGGAGCAACGGTGTGGTCCTGAGGTGCAGGGGGTGGTTGTTCCAAGCCTTGGCTGCCAGGTGCGAGAAGGAACATCCTCCGTGGTTGGCTCGACGGACCCATGGGGTGTCTGAGAGGGAGAGGTAGGCTAATCGGAGGTGTCTGGCTGGTTGGTGGAAGATCAGACGTTTTTTTGATTTATGCTGGTCCTTCATTGTGCGGGGCCTTGTAGGCGTGGGTCAGCATCTTGAACTGGCATCTCTTCTGAATCAGAAGCCAGTGTAGCTTCTTGAGATAGGGTTTGATGTGGGTCCTTCTGGGGAGGTCAAGTATGAGTGTTGCCGCTGAGTTCTGATTTGTCTGGAGTTTCTACAGGAGGCGTGCAGTGATTCCTACGTAGGCCTGCATGATGGCCCTTCTGATCTTTACCACAAGCCACCCCAAGATCTTGTGGAGCATGTGAAGGGTGTGGAAGCAGTCAGAAGAGTGTGCGTTGACTTGTTTCTTCATTGTTAGCTTGCTATCCAAGATGATGCTGAGATTGCAGGTGTGGTCTGTTGGGACGGGTGGTTACCGAGCTCCGTGGGCCTTAATAAGTAATTCCCTGGTGAGATGTTATGAAATAAAGCATTAACGTGCACTTGTGGTTCACATGGACTAGAGTGGTTCGACATTTAGTATTGATTGTAGAAGCAATGCACTTGCCTAATATAATGTTTGACTAGTGCAGCTTATACCTGCCTTGTTTTATGGGGAATATGAAACCTGTTAATTTTCCAGTAGTTCCCGCCTCCTGTCTGAGACACTCATGGCATAATTTTTCCAAAACTACTCCTTCTGTAGAAACGTGTTAATATGCTAACACGTTTGATTGTGTCAGCGCCCAAAAATGTAGGGGGCCAATTGATGATCTGTGCAAACCCAAAGCATTTACAAGCAAGGCATCCGTTTTTGGTGTTCCTCCATCTTCAGGCCAATGGATCTTGGCAATAGTGGCAGAATGAAGCTGTAATGAAAGCTTTCATTCAAATCTAATCAATAACTTTCAGTAACTTAGGGGCCTACTATCATGGCGGGCGGATTGCCCCCGCCCCAGCAGCGATGGTGATCTACCTGCCAAAACACCCTGCCAGATGGCCATTTACCCCCGCTACATTAGCATGGCGGGGGTACCACGGCGGACGGAAAGACTGTTGTCACGATTGCCTAGCGGGCGAAAAAGGCCAATAATAGGGTGGCGGTGCCTTTCAGGCACCGCCATCCATATGATGATGTGCGTGGTGGAATGCCTTTTCATGGCGGAGAGTCCGCCATGGAAAGGCATGCAGAGTTTACTTTGGAGGCCTGTTGCCCCCCTACATTGGCATTCACAACGTGGCAGACACTGCGCAACGCCTGTCGCATTGTGCATGCCAATACACAACATGCATTTTCAACATTGTGGCGGGTGCTGCTTACAGCACCGCCCGCCACAATGTTAAATATGCGGGATGTGACCGCCAGGGTGGCAGTCGCATCCGAATGGGCACCGCGGGAACGCCGCACATCTGGTAGTCCGTTACGGTGGTATTGTAATGGGCCCCTAAGTGTTCAGTCAATGATGAGAGATTTAGAATCATTTCAAAGCTTTATTTCTCATTAAAAGATAGGTATTTTTGTTGTTGTTTTTATTCAGAGTTGTCAAATTACAGAAATATCGAGAAACGGTTCCGTTAAGTCAGCATAAAATCGGAAGCGTGTTCCATAAAGGCATTGGTCCTTATCTTAATCTAAGAGTCCTAACCTAAATAACAACGCATAAAGAGTTCTTTCGGAAAAGACCAAGATACTGGAGCTTCTTGTAATCAAAGAATGAACTTCCATAAAGAGCAGTTCCGGAAACTCAGGCGAGTTCCCCAACAAGTTACAGTAGCAACTTGTTAATATTCAAAGGAAGTATAACTACATCAGTAGCTATGATCAACATAAGGAGAAAGACTCCCTGCAAAAAAGGTCAGGACAAAAAAGTTCGATGTTAGCAGTAGCATGCAGCAATCTGGGCAGGAATGAAGGAGAATAATGCATAGCGCATCGGAGGTAAAATGGCATAAAAAAGATTGGGGTTGAATTTAATGCCTTTCTAACTAGGAACACATATATCTGAAAACATAAAACATTTGGCATGTTTAAGTCATCTTCATCCAATGGAAATAGGTGTTCCGATGGTCTGTCATCTCTCCTCCCATTTCCCACAGTCGACATTCAAGCCGGTAAACAGTAATCTAAAAGTTTCGAAATTGCCTTGCACTTGATACCTGAAGGAAGGTTCTCATGCCATCCTTTGCAGGCCTATTCTGTTAGCTGTTGTCAGTATCCCATTGTGTGAACAAAAGGCTAGTCTAAGGCAATGAAACATTTCTATCAGTAAGTCTTTATGAAACCATGAAAAGAATACCCTCATAATGCTTAATATTACTAGTACACTATTCATTATAAAATATAGCAAAATACAATGTTTGGTGAAACGAGGAAATCATGCGGTGTGGGCAAGCAATGTATTACATTTTCCTTAGAGCAGCACATTTTAAAGTGATGAATGATTTTGCAGTCAGATGATCAGGTCAACAGTTCTAAAAGGCATTTTATTTTAAATGTCAAGCAGAAAGCGAAAGAAATGTTCAGGCCTAGTTGTTTAAGCACATTAGGAATGAGAGCCTACTAATCTATGTAAGCTGCACGTTTATTTTACATGTTCAAAAGCATCATTACTTCCACTGTAAAGCTGCATGCTGTATTCATCCCATTTCTTTTAAGAAACAATGTCTATATTTGTTTCTACTCTTAAGACAAAGTTAAACACATTTTCAAATGTCAGGCACATTTTCTTCAGTGTTAGTCGAAGTCAAATTGTATGAAAAATATAGACTTTAACAAAGGTCACCTGCTCTCATTCTCAGTAGCTCATCTTTTTCCTGCTTGCTATGGTAACAAAATCTCTCAGAAATATGCCCGACTTTAGAAACGTATGTAGTAAGGTATAAATGTGATCTCCTTCACCCTTTGGTGAGCTCCACTCTTTGCCTTATTCTTGAGGATCCTTTTGCTTCACCATCCTTGGGTTCCCAACTTAAAAAAACAATATTAATCTGACTCAGTTGAAACATGACACAGGAGTTTTTTTCTTTTACATTATGGGCTACCTCCTCCTATGAGGTAATTGGAACATTAATGGGAGTACCAGCGGGCTGGCAATTGCATGAGGTACTATCTATGGTACAGCGCCCCACTGACTTTTTTGCTAGGTTTGCACTGTACAACTCCTACATACATAAATACAAAGCTAAATGTTCTCCAGTTTTACAAGCCAAATGAACATATAAACGGACAGAAGTGACCCAGTATTCATACAATTCATTTAAAAAGCTCTGTTTTTTAATTCTTTATACCTCTGAGTGACAGCGTGGCAGCCTGGCAAAGTGTATAAGCCAGTACGACTGTAAAGAAATGCTCTAGTTGAAAAAGGAATGCTATTTTTAAAGGAGTATATGGTGACAGATCCACTTCACGTGGATCAAGACTCAAACGGGGGCACTGTCTAGAAGCTCAAAAAGCAAAGTATGGGGCCACACCTGGCGCAGAAATAAGTTACGCTAAACAATCAGCGTTCTGAGATTTCTCAGTTAATCCAGATTTGGGTACCATCAACTGGCACTTGAAATTTCAACAAAATTATTAATGGCTTAGAATCTTTATGATTGTTATTTGGTTTGTTCTCTTTTTGCCTAATAGGCATGACTACAGACTTGTACAAAAACAGGAACATTCTACACTGCTTCCACCACCAAAAGGACATTTACTGTCCAACACCTCTGTTCAAACAAATTTGTTACGGCATGTCATGTTCCAAAATATGTCCTTCTTGGAGAGCCTAGTAACTTTAAAACATGCAAGAGGCCCGATGAGACTGACACACATGAAAGCCCCGAGTTAGTCCAGTGTGGCCTTCAGTGGAGTACTGGTACATCATCTCACCTTGGTCTTCAGGGCCTTCTATCATGAAGGTCTTCTTTTTCTGAGGATTAGATTCAAGCCCTGCTTTCAATCCATATCCCTGAGATCCAATAATCGCAAAGTACTCCAAGTTGCTCGCATACAGTAAGCGAGAAGAGGTGGCAGATCTTTTATGTACCTGGTCATCAGACTTTGGAATGCTTTGCCACTCAGCCTGCTGTACGGTCCCTCGGAGTCTGCTTTTAGACACAGCCTGAAAACCTTCCTTTCTGACAACTGTCTAAGGGGTATTTGGACTGGCAGTTTTCTCTTCCTTTCGTCAGAGCTATTTGCCAACATCAGACACCTCTTTGGAGGTAGCTGTGTGCTCTACAAATTGCTTTGAATTAAATTGAATTGAATCCTGACAGAGGCCCAGAATCTTCTCCCTCTGCCTCTACCAATGATAAGACTGCTACTGAGGCCAATGACGTAGATGGATCATTAAGGAGGTCACATACATAATGTATTCAGACTCTCCTTCAAACCACTTTTGTGAATTACCCTTACATTAGTAAGTGAGTGGTCAAAAGTTGTAAAACTTTATCACCTTTGCGTTCTAGGTGCTATGCATAATTTGGGCTTATTTAACTACACCAAAAGGCCTGATAATATCATGAAAATGCATAGGTAGGTCAAATCAACTTTAATGCAGGTCCTTCGTAAATGTGCAGAGAATAGACATGCTTTTGTGGAAGACATATCAATTTCCATCCTTCCATGAACATAATTGAGGATGAAGTGCAATAGTTCTCATTGATCTTCAGACCTGATGTGTGCTGGGCTAGATGATATATTCTGTAAGGCTGTGTACATTTTTGATTAAGGAAGACCATAATACTGCTACTGTGTTTGCACACTAATAACATCAAGTACATATGATTGAAAATTGTCTGGCAATGCTGTACCCTCATTGGTAGCGATCTTGGCTCAGCATTCAATTGGTTTTGATAGCAGGGATCTGTTAGTTTTATAAGTAATAGCATTATAACATATTGATGGTAGGCATGTCCTCCACGGGCCACTGCCCAGCTCCGCATTGTCAGCACAATCCAATCTGAGCTTTGCAAGGGGCCACTGCTACGACTCATCACACGACCCGCTATCTCTGCTGAGGCGATTTGAAGACTGGACTATATGGCTGGGCTCTTTGGCTATCACAACTGTAACTGTAATTTTGTTTATAAAAATGTAACCATGACATGCTGTGCAAAAACCATAACCCTCAATAAAAATAGTTGAGAAAAAATGTATGTTAGGCCTGTCAGCGTGACGGAGGTCTTCCCCCAAATGTTTTGTCTTTACCCCTCCTATGTTGCTGAATTTGTTTTTGTTGACCTTAGGACTCTGTGCACGTTACCACTTCTAACCAGTGCTAAAGTGCTTATGCTTTTGCCTTAAAACATGGTCAAATTGGCTTACACCTGATTGGCATATTTAATTTCCTAGTACGTCCCTGGTAGAGTGGTATACCATATAGCCTATTAACTAAATGCTATTAGTAGGCCTGCTTTACTTATTGTGCCACCCATTTAAGTAGCTCCTTATAGGAAGTCCCAGGCCTGCCATTGCAGCCCTAAGGTAGATTTAAACTGCCAGTTTGACTCTGCAATATATCCCACTTGCTAAGCCTTAAACCCACCTTTTATTGCCTATAAGGCACCCCTAAGGTAGGCTCTAGGTAGCCCATAGTGCAGGGTGCATTGAAATTAAAAAGTTGGACACGTCCTTTTACATTTTATATGTCCTGGGAGTGAAACAAAACTACTCAATTTGATTGTAATTATTATGATGACTTTCTCTTGTCTCTCTCATCTGATAACATTTGGTTACCTTATTAAATGTAATATGTGCTAACATTTGATTGGAAACGGGTAAACCTTTCGTGTTTGGTTTCTGAGAAATGGTCATTAAAAATCCCCTTTGATGGTAAACTCAGATTTTAAGTTACAATTTTGAATATGCCACTTTTAGAAAGTTGCCATTTTCTTGCCCTACCTATTTGGTGCCTGCAGCCTGCACCTGGGTCACATGACTGGGTGTAGCTGACAGTTGGGGGATTAGGTGTGCCTGGATAGGACATCAACTGGTAGGCTGGGGTGGGTGGAGCTGGGCACAGCTCCACTTGCAGCTGAATAGGCTGTGCTCTGCTTTCACACATGGACATGTCACCCATACATTGTTTATACAGGCAGCTTGGACCCAGGGCAGGGGAAGCAGAGAACGTCAAGCTCTTCAAATGAAATTCTCCAGAAATTTCTCCTTCTTCAAGGGAGGCACCAGGTATAAAAATGTGACCAATAGACCCACTGTTCAGTTCACTTTCTGGTACTGTGGAAGGACTCTCACGGGACTGCCTGCTGCATTGGCCTGCTATGTATTTCAGAATACTTCCTTGCTGCACCAGTATGGACTGGGTTGTTGCCTGAAGTCTGCTTTGAACCCTCAGAGTCCTGCCCTGCTGCTTGTGCCCTGTTTCAACAATTGAACCCAGGACTACCAGAGTGTCTCAGTGGGCTAATTGCCTAGCCTCATGTTCTGAGCCTCAGGGACAGAACAGGCTTCCGCCATCTTGAACCCACAGCTGGACCCATACTGAGTGAGTCCTAAACCCAACAAGTGGGGCCCTCCAGTCCTGGATCCTTGGTGGTGGTGCTAAAGGTACCCAGATAGCCAAAATCCAAAACTTGGGACTTTGAAACTTCTTGGCTATAAACTGCACTGAAAATCGAGAGAGCGCTGAGACCAGCCTGCTTGTTTATCCACCCAAGGTGGCTCGCTGTTTGACTTGATTTCTTGGCATATCCCGCTACGTACTTCTTCACAGCAGCAAATCCTGTTCAGTTGTCCTTCGCCAAAGGGGTATCCCACCTCCTGGAACATTCGCCCACTACAACTTCCAGCTTCATTTGCTGGAGATTTTTGAAATCAAGAAAGGAGACTAAGTCCAAACATATAAATGTTCACCAGGGCATTGTCCAGCAGCTCCCTGAGACAACACTTCATCCTTGAACACCACCTACAGCCTTGCCCCAATAAACTTTACCTTCTCAGAATATATTTCTCAGATGTCTGAAGGTAAGTGCCTACTCAGTCAAATCCACTTTTAGTATCCAACCAGTGCTCCGTCATGGTCAGCCATAATTTTTTACTTTGCCCTGGTCTCGCATAACAAGAGGTCTGTGGTTGACGGTTTGATCTTTTAGGACCTAGTTTATTTATTTTAAAAATCACAATTATTTTAATTGGTGTGGGATTTTTCTTGTGTTGTGTTTTCACTTTATTACTGTTTGTGGGTTGAATACATATTTTACACATTGCCTCTAAGCCTGACTGCTTTAGTGCCAAGCTACCAGAGGGTTAAGCTCAGGTTAGCTTAGTGACTTTTGTTGTTCACCCTGAGAGAGATTGTAGCTGTTGCTTGTACAGGGTAACACCCCACTCAACCAACAACCCAATTTCTCCCAACTGAGCATTTATACAGATCATGGTGTGGTATAAAATCGCTATGTAATCATTGTACGGTATTCCAGGACTGATGTGTTTGAATGATGGTGAGTGTATGTTATAGTGTGTCCTATGTAGGAAGTGTTGGGTGTTTTGTGTGAGGCTCAGAGAGGTGCTCCAGCCTTGTCACTGTGCCTTGGTGCTGAAGAGAAACAAAAACAACCAAAAATGTCATGGGTGGAATGCTTCAATTTATCTCAGCCTCTGGTGATCACATGTGCCACATTTGAGTCCATCATTTTTATGCCAACCATGCTACTTTAGGCAGGAGCTAACCACATGCAAATGAGCCTTGGTCCTGCTCCAATAGGAACTGTCCAGACTGAATTGACAGTCCCGGTCTGCTCTGCACAGGAACACAAGCAATCTCAGACCAGTTTGGGCCTCTTCAGTAAAGTGCAGCATGAGTCTTATGGCACAGGGAACACAGTACTAGGCATACCCGTTATAATTAGGGCGTTGCACAGAAAAAAACCAAATGTTTGGTGTGAAATCCTTGAATTGATCCCAGCCAATGGTAATTACTCCGGCCACATCTATGTGGTGTAGCACATAGGTATGTTTGTGAGGCAAATACGTGTGATTGGTAGGATAGCACATTACATCCCTACTTCCTCAAGCAGACCTGGGGCTGCGGGTTTTTCTCTAGATATTGATGTACGTAAGAAGACCATTTACTTTTCTATAATTTAGTGTCAGTAAAAAGAGGGATGTCCTGCCTGGTGATGGTAAAGAGAAGTGCTCTTCTTAAGCTGAAATTTTATCAAGGATTTTCAAAAGAGGCTCTCATTCCAGGAAAGATGCGCCTGCATCACATATGGATTGATGTGAAATACAGAAGCCTCGTAGGGCAAATGTCTGGTCATAGTGTGCAAGAGAAGAGCTCACAGGGCTGGAGATATGTGTCTGTAGGTGAGAGATGCAGTGTCAGTTTAGCTGCAGTGTTCTGTATGTGCTGTAATGTTGAAGTCCAGCGTTTACAGCTGGTTAGGGGTTGCTGAGTTATGGCCATGAGGCAGCAAGTTGGCAATGGGATGTCTTATTCATTGAGAAGGTTTGTAATGAGGGTCTTAATGGAATGAGATGCCTTACGAAGGATCATCATGTGGAGCCTGGGTCTGGGGAGAGGGTTTGGTGCGCTGGGGCAGATGAATTTTGAAAGAAAAGAATAATTCGCATCGGGATTTCTCATAGCTGAAAGCATTTTGGCATTTACATTTTGAAGTTCACAGGTGTCTTCATTGATAATTTGGGATCTACATTTTCGTTCTTTTGGCTCATTCTTTTTTATCTAATCCTGAGCGGTGAAGTCTCAAACAGATGTTATTTTGACAATAAAGGAGCCGAGCATATGTTGCTGATGATAAACTATCGCAGATGCCAGTGTGTTTAATTGCCTAGAGAAGAGTGGCCTTATACATGAAACTGTTGCCGAGCCCCTCTGTGATCACCTCTGCATGCCTCCTTCATGCACAATGTCTGCGGTGCTTTCACCCATGTTACAGAAATATCACATTAGATTAAAGCCAAACAGATACGTGTGCGTTCACAGTTGCATGTTCACTACTTGGCATATCAAATAGGCATTAAAAGATTCCATTTTTTTATACCTCTCAGGAGCATTTTCTTTTTGGGGATTCGTTTTTTGCTGTTCTCCTACTGCACCAGGACATGGCCCACAGCGCCTGAACGTGGAGTTTGCATGACTTTGAGCTAATTTCATACTTCACAGCTGTGCAGGATAAATGTAATTTCCCATGGAAATTACATTCCGACGGAAAGGTGAGTAAAACCCTTTTGCTTTGAGACTCCTTGCGAATGCTATACTTGTTAGAATTACGGGGTCAATACATTTTTGTCATGGATAACTTGATAAACTGCACGGAATGGAGCAAGTGACATCAGGGTGTACCGGGACAGTTTGAATAGTAACATAGACGCTGTTTAGTTACAAGGAGCTAGTAGAGTTTGCCTTTTTGCAAGACCTAAGACTCGTGTAAGTTGATACAGTACTCTACATTACTGGAACAGCTTGTTAGATAACGCACAGGCTGTACATAAATAAGGGGCTAGCAATGTTTGCCTTCTTATAAGATCAAAGTTTCGTGCAAGATAATACAGCACTTCACACTAGGGCCTTCCTAGGTCAACCCAACAGTTGTGACATATTGTTTTGAGTATACTGCACTTAAATAACTGTGATGCACGGACTTGTGCATATTGCATTAAAGCAACTTTTGGGAAATCTGATGGTTTTTACTATCACCTTCTATCATTAGTGGTACACAATACTTGAATAATGAGAGTGTATTTGACGCTTATTTGGTTTTGTTCTGTCGCGTGCTGTGGGCAATTGCCACTGTTTTTAATGTTAAAGTATGGCACACCACAAGATTTTCAGTTTGGTGTACTTTTCTTTTTAGAGCGGTGCCTCCTATATCCTGAGCCATTGCCAGGTGGGGTGAGGTTTTGTTCTCCATACTACAGAGTTAAGATGGAGTGTTGCACCATCTTGAGGGGTGCATATATGATGGCATTACATTGCATGGCCACATATAATGAGAGAACTGTTTAGTCATTCTTTTCCCAGAATCATTTGTGTTTTGTTTTGTGCTATTTTATTATTTCTTTCAGAACACTGAAGATACCATGAGGGATTCAGGATTGTGAGACGCCTACTCACACTATATCCTTTTTGATGAGTTGTAAATAGCAGTAGCTGTATAGTTATCTTTAGAGGTCCTGACGAAAGCACATGGCTTAATCTCTTGCCTTTAAGTGCTGAAACATGTTGACCACTTCTGTTTAGGACAGTTATTTGTTAAAACTGGTCCTTGAGTTTATGTTTTTAATCTTTGATCGTGACTGACACAAATAAAATTTATAGTCTGTTCACGCATCAATTTTATAATTTTTACACTTCACTATTTTTGCACTGCACCTAAAAATCTGGTCCCACATATTCTATCTGGCTCATCTTAGTAATTATACCTTTCTGACATTCGTAAGCTCTGATATTTATGGAGCTAGTCTGCCACCTTTTTCATCAAATGCTACCCAAATGAGGAAGCTGATCACCAGGCTTGGTGAATGATGGGAATCCATACACATACATTTTTATGTTTATTTGCCATTTCACAATTTTGATTCTTGTTAACAACTTTCTTCCCTTGCTCTCTTATCACTTAGACGCTGGAATATATTTTGTATTTACACATCAGGGGACACATCTATTTACATGGAGAAATTCGAAACATATAATAAACTTAACGAATGTTCAACTTTAAAAATCCAAATTATAATCCTAAAGTCCTACAAAAAAGTTAGTAGATGACATCAAAGTCAAAAGTCCAACTGAAAAGTAAAGTCTTTGCCCCAACCCAAAATGAATGTTAGAGTTGCTGTTCTGAGTTGGGAGCCAAAGTGTGGGAAAGCCAATGAGATGTTATTCTTGCTATCAAGGAGTTCAGGAGGGAAAATAGTTCCCAATACTGGTCAACTAACATCTTTCAGAGAGTGTGCACCAGCCATGCTCTCACCTTCAAATCGCAAGGAATCACCAGTTGACCAGCACCACTGCCTCCTTGAAATAGTGACATCATCTTGGGCAGAGGATGCAACATGAAAGGGCTCTGGGGCATTTGGGACAGCCACTGTTATTTCAGGTGGACACTTAGAGGTAGTATAGCAGGTGGCACTGCTGGGGGCCTAGTTGGTGAGTGGGGCATTTAGAGTGATGGAGGGGCCTTCCACAGACCTGGAAAATGGTGGAGCCTGCGTTTGGGACCCACAGAGGCATCATCTTTTTGTTTTCACTAAAGGGTGTCCAGCTACCACAGTGAGGGTCACTAAAATCCTAAAGTGGGTCTCCGCTTCGATGTCTTCTGTGCAGCCAAGTAGTGACCGACGGGCACGAAGTATTGTTGGATACCCTATAGCACAGCTTTCCAAACTTTCCATGTTGGTGACACACCATTTTGTGAAAAAAAATTCAAGGACACGGTAACGCTAGCGAGCGCAGCGAGCGAGCATGAACCACCCAAGAGGGGTTTGGGGGGATAAATGGGTGGCGGATGTCAGGGTGGATGGATGCATAAATGAAGGTTGGGTGGAAGGATGTGTGTGTGGTGAGTGGGTGGGTGGATGGATGGATGAATGGATGTCGGATGGATGCATGGGTGGGTGGATGAATGGATGGCGGATGGATGAATGGATGGGTGTATGGGTGGATGGATGAGCAAAAATGTTTTTATGCTAGAGTAATGGGACTAATTTCAGCAAATTGGCATTGCAACACTATTGTGGGATTACATGATTATGACGTCATCGAGGGCAGAAGGGCAGAAAACAAGGTAAACAGAGGGCAGAAGGGCACGAAAAACTGTAGAAACAGAGGGCAGAAGGGCACAAAAAACTAATGAAACAGAGGGCAGAAGGCCACGAAAAACGAGTGCAACAGAGGACAGAAGGGCACGAAAAACGAGTGCAACAGAGGGCAGAAGGGCACGAAAAACGAGGGCAACAGAGGGCAGAAGGGCACGAAAAACGAGTGCAACAGAGGGCAGAAGGGCACGAAAAATGAGGGCAACAGAGGGCAGAAGGGCACGAAAAACGAGGGCAACAGAGGGCAGAAGGGCACAAAAAACGAGGGCAGCAGAAGGGCACGAAAAACGAGGGCAACAGAGGGCACGAAAATCAAAGGCAACAGAGGGCAGAAGGCTACGAAAATCAAGTGAAACAGAGGGCAGAAGGAACATAGTCAAAGAGCACACCTCTGTCGGTGACTCATGCATGTCTCCTCTGAATAAGCATGACGCGTTGTGGTATCTAGACGTGAGGATACTTCCGCTTTCATGAGGTCACAGCACAGGGGGCAAGGTGACTTTGTATCACCTGACTTGCACAGTCCCTTAGATTAGAATCTCCCTGAGGTGTTATACTAATCCATGACTCTCGGATAATATGGCTCAATCGGGTGATGTTCATGTGCCTGCAATACTTAATAAGCAGTACTATGGCCAACAGGATAGCGCTCCACCCGGAAACAAACTTCTAGGCGGCAGGCTATTGAGTCTTCAAACCAATCGAGAAACAGGGCAATGTAATAACAGTGACTATCTGTACGGAGGGTGTATTGGTGTGTGAGCGCTCGGTATACTGGTGATGTCACTACTTTCAAGCGGACTATAAGGAGCTTACCTGCTGTATAGTTCGGGATCGAGCTCAAGATCACGAGGCTCCGCTCCGCAGCTGCTCTGCCTTCCGCCTTCCCCCGTGTCGCGTGCACGTCGCAATCCTTGAGTGAGAGGCTCAAGTGGCATTCCCCGGCCTACGTCATCGTGTCGCATCTCGCGACACACCTACGTGTGGGGCGCGACACAGTAACGTGTCGCGCCACACAGTTTGAAAAGCACTGCCCTATAGTGAAATGAAGCAATCTGGGAAATTGTATCCTGTATCCCTAGAGAAATCTCTCTCCTATTCCGATACTACTATTACTTTAGTGGGAGGAAGGAGGAAAGAATCGTCATCTTCTAGGTCAGGAAAAGACCCAACATCCAACTACTCCTGGCATGCAGAGTCCTGATCTGCCACCTCCTCAGGTGTATTAATAGCCTTCGACCAAAGTATTACTAATTGAGAGTGAATAACTCCTTGGGCGAGTGCACTGTCCCTCCTGATGAAAGGTGGCTTCTACTCATTGGTAAAAAAACTAAGGACATACCCCCCTAGAAGTCGAAGTCCTCTGTGGTCTCCACCCCGGATACTGCTCATCTTTTACTTCACCAGCACTGCCCTCCTAAATAGGATGGTGACAGAGTAAAGAAATGATAAGTGCATATGCCCAAACCATCATGTACATTAACATACGTCCGACCAAATAGTCAATATTAAAGATGACAAAGAGTCACACTGTCAAGTAGTTAGTTCAGCTTTGATATTACTACCTTCCAATTTTAACGGCCATTATTTAAAGAGCTCCAGTGCAGTGGTAACCAACATCAGACATGGATAAAAAGTGCAAACCAGACCAACCATTCAGGGCGCTTTATTAAAACAGAGCCATGTAGACATGCTTGGCAGCCGTTCCAGCTTAGAATTCAGTGTCTGATCCAGCTGCCTACTGGGGGAATGCTAGAGTGGAAGAATGACCTGCCTAGCTTCAGTTGTCTTTGATAAAAGAATATCCCTTAGGCGACTTGCTACGTAATCCTCATACAATCTCACTGATGTATGTCTGATAGAGCAAAACTAAACTATTCGACATCGACACTTCATCAATGCCAACCTTACATTCACTTATGATGGCAAACAGGAACTTAGATATGAATGGACAAACAATGGTGATTAGGGGTGAGGTATTCACAGTTTGTTTATTCACATGTAACAGTGGAATATGAAATACGGTCTTTAATTGTATATTACTTCATAATGGCCATGATGTGTGTCAACAAGTGGCAATATGGCTGAGGCAGATGTTACTAATTATCTGTTTTAAAAATCATCAAAAGTAAGCAGATCATGAGAGTTATGTGCAAATCTAACATTTTAAACATTTTTAAAAGAGGCCATTGGTCAGTTGTTACCTGGAGATTTCTTTATAATACTAAAGTTTTCTTATAGTACAACAGTGTGCGACCATATGAATGTAATATAAGGAACATGTCATTAATAAAAAAAAAAAAGAAAAACACAAAAATACATTCACTCAAGAGCACATTTATCAGGACAACTTATGGTACAGCCAATATGGAGATATACAACACCCAGTTAACAAAAAACATGACTGAACAAAGCTTTCAAAAACCTTAGGACTTTGCTTTGTTTTAAAACAACGGACGTACTGCCTTTCTGCTGCGTATATGCCTCTAGATGAACACTGAGGGCTCCCCAGCTAGTCTAGTGACCCTCCTGTGCGGTGCTGTCAGTCTGGGCTGCCATGGATATTAGTGGGAGGGTACCCCAGCTCATCCTGTGCCTTCATGCATGCCCAATGCAGTGCTTCTCGCGGCGTTTGTGGCACGCCTGCCCTTTTCTGATGTGGACACCCAATGCACTGCAGCTATGTCCTTCCATTCCTGAACCGATGCGGCATCTCTCAGCTGGTTGTTATTCCCTCCAAAAAGCTGAGGAAAATGTTGGAGGATCCCATCACAAAGTATGTTTAATTACTCGTTGAAAAAGCTAGGGTGTCTCTCAATTTAATTATCAGCCACCATTTTTTTAAACTAGATATTATTGGGGTTTTATACAGTTACTTCCAAAGCATAAAATGTTCATTACATATCATACGTAAAGGTGCTGATCCAATGCCATCACCCCCTACTGTTAATGTATTAATATGTCAACTCCCCCTCCCCCCTTGTAATCCTCAACCATAAAGGAGAAAACCCGACATAAGGATCATAAGGCTGGAAGGGGATTCTTTTGTGGGGAATGGATGGCTATAGGATCGTCCACTTCCTGAATGTCATTTCCTGTTTGTAACAGTAGGAAGAGATCTCCGCCCCAAGTGCAGAGATCTCCACACTGAATGTGTAGATTTCAAAGTACATAGTGGAGGTGGGGAAATCATGCCTAGACATGAATTCCATTTTAAAAAATACATTTGAGGTTAAAACATGTCTAAATGAATAAATGCAAGTTTATTGTATGTGAATGATGTTTGCAAAAATGATAATTAAATGCTGACTGAATGACTGACAAAGGGAAATGTAAGTGAATGCATGTGACGATGAGACTTAAATGTTTGGCTGTGATATTATGGTAGTCCAACAGTGTTTTCTCTGGATGGAATTTGTCGATAGAGTAATATTCTTCCATTCATCATTGACTCAACACTGTCCAAACACTGTGATGCAGCAACCAAAGTAGGAGCGCATGAAAATGAACAAACTATTTAGTCACACACCTGCAGACCATGACCTCTATTACGTGTGTCCCCCTCCTCCCCCCACACCCTCCGAGGAATTTGGATAGGATTGTAGTTCAGGGACTATTGCTGCATGTTAGACCCACTGGATGGCAATATCGTGCAATATGCAATAGGCTACAATAATCTTTCACGCAATTCCACAGGAGTCCTGCAGAGAAATAGACTTCTAAAGAATGACTGCAAAAGTGTACTCATAGACTGCTGCTGTACGTATGTGTTCCCTGTTATAGCTCTGTTGAGGCTGTGTTGTTGGATATCAGAGGGGTTGAGCAGATGGGGAGAGAGCATACCCGGCTTCACCAGCAACAACATTGTGTGGTATTGTTGTAAACTGTGTTGCATTGTGAATGCTGCATTCTATAAATGCATACATACAACGGTATACTTAGGGGTGAGTATAGTGATAGGGTGAACGTAGGAGAGTCTACATTTGAAATAGTATGTCCTAGATATTCATGCTGCTCCAGTTTGAGTTTGTCAAACTTACCTATTGACCACATGTCACTAAAATCTCAAAGTACCTGTTGCAAGAAATAGCAGTTACATGTGCTTCCAGGAAAGACAGTATCCACATCAGTGATGCAGTCCCTGGCATCACTGATTGTACATTGGTGCAATGCCACTGGTGTCAGTTGCAGAAATGGTGCTCCTAGTGGTTGGGTGGCTGACATTCCACAAGAGTGGAATCAATGGCAACTAATACCTCAGGGAAGTGGGTAATGGAATAAAAGTGCCTTGACACCAATTGCTTTTCCTCTAATGACTCTGGAATGGTGATAAACTGGTGTATTGGGCTGGTCCACAATAGATGCATCCCTACCTGTTGCGAGCAGCATCATTGGCCTTCTCTGAGATTATCACAATGTCCCTAAACCACTCAGGAAAGATACAGTGGCCAGAAATTGTACACAGCCAGTATTTTTTCATGTGCAGGTATAGCCTTGGTGCGGAGTGTAAGTGTATTGAGTTCTTGCTCCCAGTCTGCAACCATCTGTCGAAAAGTGCTATTTAGATAACCAAAAGAGTCAGCCTTTTACAATATAGCGGGGATCTAGGCACATAAATAAATGAGAAAAATGCAGACCTATCTCCTATGATTTATAACTTACCACAAGTATACCTCTCCTCTGATCATTTCTATTTCGTCTTTATTTGAATTATCTTTTGTCTTAGTAAGGATATAGTGTCCTTTTTGGCTAAACATAATCCTATTTGATATAATCGGACGTATCTACAATACAAACATATCTGTTACTACAATTTCCATATAAGTTTATCTATTGCAATTAATACAATTCACAAGAGGTTCGTCTCCATTTATCAATATGTACTCAATATACACAATTGTGATGCGATTATTTTTTAATACTATCCCTTACATTTCTTGTTTAAAAAATTCTATTGATTCATATTGTGCAGTGGTGGCTCCTCTGCTAAGTCAGAGGAGTGATGACCCACTAAGCAAGTCGAAAAAGGAAAAAATAAAATGATAATAACTCATTGTTTATTATAATTTTCTTTTTCCCTTAGCTCAGCTGGTTAGGGGCGGGGTTGCTCTGCTCACAGAGCAGGACAGGGGACGAGTAGTTTGCCCACTCCAAATGCGCAAGATGTGTTGACCGGCCGTCTCAGGCCGGTCAAACCGTCATGCGCACTTTACATGTTCTCCATTCAGGCTGCAATACAGCCTGCATGGAGAATATGCCCAGACTCTCATTCTCAGGTTGAGCGCCGACCCACGGCGCTCAGACCAATCTAAATGCTGCATTGCAGAGTTGTGATTGGCTATCGGGAGGCTAGAAGCCGGGTGCTTCCTGCTACCTCCTGCTTCCTGCCCTGGAAGTGGGCAGAAGAGCACCTAGAGGAGGTGATTATGAGCGGCATGGCTATCAGGAGGCTGGCAGCCCGGGTGCTTCCTGCTGCCTCCTGCTTCCTGCCCTGGAAGTGGGCAGAAGGGCACCTAGAGGATGCGACGGTGGGCGGCAGACAGGTAAGTGAGTATTTTAATTTTTAATTCCTTCCTTCAAGCCAGTGAGGGGCGTGGTTTGGACGCCGACTGGGATGGTGGCGTGAGCCTGTAGCTCCGCGCCAGATCCCGTATTTATCCTGCAATCCCTCGCTTCTGGGCCGGCGAAAAAACGGAAAGTCTGCCTACCACATCGGACCGGCCGGGGAACGCTCTGGAGAGCTGGCGGATGGCCCGCGGATGTGCTGGGAGCCGACGCTGCGATCTCGGGGAGCCGTGAACGAAGACCTAAAATGGCGGCTGCCCGAACCGGCGGAGACAGATCGGAGGATCGCGGCGATCTGCAGCTGCGGTGAGGAGGGAGCTGCTGCCTAGCGGGAACTGCGGTGCGAGAGCCTGACTCTACAGAGATAGTCGGCAGCGGATGAGGACAGGAGAGCTATCTGCCGCGCTACGGGCCTGCGATCGGGGAGCCCATCCCCCCACTGCGGATCTCGGCGGCTCTCTGGGAGTGGAGCTGCCCCGCGGCTCTGCACGGTAGGGACGGAGGCGGCGCCGGGACACTGGCGGACGGGGAGGAGACGGAGGCTCCTGGAGGAGACGCGCTGTGGACTGGTGGAGCCGGTCCCCGAGGCTGGGGCTGATCTGCTGACCGGCGTGGAGCCCCAAGGAACGCCCTGCACCCGGGAGGGCTTGGGGCTTGGCGGCAGCAGTGAGGAGCGCACCCAGGTGGGCGCCGCCAGCCCCTAAGACGGACAGAGTTAGACGGCTGCCACCAGAGCAGGGCAGGGCTGCTATTGCGCTGCAAAAAGGGATCGGACAGGCCCGGGTGACACCGGCGACCGCCGCACTTGGCAGCTGGGGGCCCCTGCACAGCTTGAGGGTCCGGTTGGAGCTGGGAGCTTCCCATTTACCAGGGGACCACGTACTCATTTCCCCCCCCCGCGCTCCTTGCCCTGATATTGAGCCCGCAACTGATTGGTGAGAATCCTGCACCTGACACAGGGTGACGGGAAGATTGGGCCCGGGAATGACCGGCGCAGGACTCCAGGGGGGCCCCTGGGAACGAGCGGAGCTAGGTGGACCACTCCCGGAGGGAGTAAACGGAGGTCGGCCATTTTGAGCACCGGAGTAGAACCCCTCAGAAACAGACGATTTGCACTCTGGAGTGGGGGGCCGCTGTCCGGGAAACACGTGGAGGGGGGTCTGGGGGCACGAGAGACATCCCAGCCTGGCGATTGGGCACTACAACCAAACAATCCGCCCGGAGGCTCTAATAAGACACTGCACGTGGTGCCCAAGATGGCCGCTGTCGGTGGCGCAGCAGACGCGGGGCAGAGGCAGGGCCAGACGACTATGCCGGACATGGATAGTGCACTCCAGGAGAGCCCGGATACGTCAGCACAAGAACGCAGACTGAATACACGCCTGGACAGCATATTGGAAGCGATTACTGCGACCAAAGAGTCTCTGCACCAGGATATTGCACAGGTGGCTACAGGACTGGGCCTCCTGAGAGCGGACCATGCCAAACTTTCCGATAGGGTGAAGGAAAATGAGCAGCTGCTCCAAGAGTTAAAACCGGCGGTGGTCACTGCAGAGCATAAACTGTCCGATGTACTTACCCGACTGGCGACGCTGGAGAAACGGGCGGAGGATTCCGAAAGCCGCAACCGTCGGAACAACGTAATGGTAGTGGGCCTGCCGGAAAAAGTCGAGGGGGACGATGCAGTGGCGTATATGGAATACTGGTTCAAATCAGTCGTTGCTCCGGATAGCTTGTCTCCATTCTTTTCGATAGAGAGGGCACATAGGGTCCCTGCCCGCCCGCCCATGCAGGGCCGACCCCCCAGACCGATGGTGGTCAGGCTCCTGCATTTCAAAGATCGTGACCTACTGATACAAAGTGCGCGGGCCACGGGACCCTTCCAGGTGGACAATAGCTCGGTCACGGTTTTCCCGGATTATACGCAGGAAGTCCAGAGGAGCAGGGCGTCTTTCCTGGCAGTGAAAAAGGAACTGAGAGATGAGGGGATACAATACTCTCTGCTCTTTCCAGCTCGACTGAGAGTGATCCTGGATGGCAAAACCCAATTTTTCCAGACCCCTGATGAGGCATGGTCATGGCTGGAGTTATACCGAGCGGGTACGGACCGCCAGAACAAAGGGGGAAAGGAGAAACAGAGGCCAGTCCAGGTTCAAAAGTCTCAGCGAATCCGCAAACCTAACAAACTTAAGAGGGCAATGAGAGCAGACCTGATGGCAGCGGACAGAAAGGGAGCGCTGGCTGCAACGGCGATCATCACGGGGTCACAGCAGGAGAAGTTGTCGGAGGATGGGGAGAACTCTCAGAAGTTGATAGCAGGGCCGACGGTCACACCACAGACAGCGGATGGACTGTTTAATGAATAGTTTTGGGACAAGATGCTGGCTCTCTATTGGAGCAGACTATTCCTGATGCTTGGCGACTAGCTGGTACTCTGTTGTAACTATCACATGGGATCGAGGACATGGGGTGAGGGCTGGGCCGGGCCGGCCCTGAGGCACCCCCCTACTGCCCTTAAGGCTTTCTGTGGTGACGACCACAGGATAGTGGACTGTGTGTGATGTTACAGGTTTGGATGGGGGCTGAAGCAGTGTTGTTAGGTCCTGTCCTGGGGAGTGGGGTTGGGGTAGTTTGTTGGGGTGTTTTGGAGGGGGGGTACTGCTGCAATGATGTGGGGGGTAGTTTAATACTGTTGAAGTGGGGGGGTGATGGCTGCAATGGGGTCGTTACCTGATTTGAAGTGCCTCACATGGAATGTTCGTGGTCTCAGAACTATGTCAAAGAGATACAAGGTGCACGCTTATTTGTTGAGGAGAGGAGTCCAAATCGCACTGTTGCAGGAAACTCATTTAACCAAACCAGAGTGTAGTGAATTGCAGAAGAGATAGCGTGGCCAAGTGTTTGGCACCTCTTACTCGGCGTTTGCGAGGGGGGTCAGAGCGGGGGTCCCATTCCAAATCACGAGTCAATTGGTGGACCCTGGGGGTCGGTTTTTGGCGGTGGAGGGGAGGCTTCATGGCCGGGAGGTGGTCCTGTGTAGTGTTTATGCCCCCAATGTTGATCATGCCCGATATTTTGATACTCTCACAGGCTCGCTGGCCCACTTCCTGACAGGTCCCATTATACTGGGAGGGGACTTTAATTCAATCACTGATGTGACGTGGGATAGATCGCACCCACCATTGGCCGACTCCCCGGTGCTTAGGCTAGCAGCGCACAGGAAGGACTGGCAGGCAAGGTGGGGCCTTATAGACGTGTGGAGGGAACAGCATCCTAATATTAGGGACTACTCCTTCTTCTCAGCGCTGCACGCACTACATGTCAGAATAGATTCCATCCTGTGTAGCGGCCCCCTAGCTGCCATGGTGTCACACACTGAATACCTTGCTAGGACCATCTCGGACCACAATCCCTTATTGACAGCGGTACGATGGTAGGGGACGAGGTCTGCGGTCCCAACATGGAGGTTAAGGCCTGATACACTAGAGTACTCGGTGTTTAGTGACAGGGTCCACCAGGGCATGGCGCTTTACTTTGATGAGAACGAGGGGTCGGCTGCCACGAGATCGGTGGAATGGGATGCGATGAAAGTGGTGGTGAGTGGTATCTGTATGGGCAGCTTCTCGAATGCGAGGACGACTGTCTTGGCGGATCTGGGGAAGGTGGAATGTTTGCTGAGAGAGCTTGAACGGCATAGGCCTGAAAGGCCGGACCTGCAGGGCCGACTGCTGGAAGCGAGAGAATTGGTGGCGAAAGAAACGGAGCGATTGCGATGCTATGATTACAAGCTGTACCTCACTAAGGTACATGCGGAGAGAGATAAGGTGGGCACACTGCTTGCGAAACTTGCTAACCCGGAGCCTAGGGGTAGCCCGGTCATGGGTATCAGAACTGAATCGGGAGAGGTGGTCCACTCACAAATTGCAGTATTGACGCGCTTTCAGAAGTATTGTACGAGCCTATATGACATACAGTTGGAAGCGGAACCCTCCGCAATAGGCGACTATTTACGCACTGTGCGGCTTCCCGTGCTAGATGAGGAAACGGCGAAGGCTTTGGGTGGACCAATCACTTTAATGGAGATTCGGGGAGCTATTAAGCAGATGGCTAGAAACCAGACGCCGGGGGTGGATGGCCTGCCAATTGAATTCTATGTGAAGTACGTTGATGTTTTGGCACCCAGGCTATTGACGGTGTACTCAGAAGCTGTGACCCTGGGGCACCTCCCTAGCTCCATGAGGGAGGCGCTAGTGGTGCCGCTGTTGAAACCCGGTAGGGATGCACTAGATGTGACGTCGTATAGACCCCTCTCTATGCTGACCATGGATTACAAGATCTTGAGCCGTATCCTGGCCACTAGACTACTGCCACACATGGCCACGCTGGTACACGAGGACCAAGCAGGGTTCATTCCTACACGGCCATTAACACCCGCCGGCTGATCCGCATTCTGCACGGCGCCTTAAGCTCGGACCATACTTCGGCTGTACTATCGGTAGATATTGAGAAGGCCTTTGACAGCCTTGAATGGTGTTATCTAGATGGGGTGCTAGAGAAGTTCGGACTAGGTGGAGGCTTTGGGCGATGGGCAAGGGTTCTCTATTCATCTGCCACTGCCAGGGTGCGATTAGGGTCTGTCATATCACCCGCTTATCCGGTACGCGGAGGAACGAGGCAGGGATGCTCGCTATCTCCCCTTCTGTTCGCTCTCGCGATGGAACCACTGGCGGCACGGGCTAGAACGGGAGCTTCATTTAACGGAATTAGATATAATGGGGATACTCACTACATCTCGTTATATGCAGATGATCTGTTGCTGTATTTGGAGGACACGGAGGCGGCTCTGAGGGGGGCCATGGAGATGCTATCATCCTTCGGCGGATTATCAGGACTTAAGGTGAACTGGGCTAAAACGTGTGTTTTCCCATTGCGAACGGATATGCAATATCCTCCCCTTGCAGTAGACGTGGTCTGGGAAGATAAGTGCTTCACGTTCCTAGGAGTCAGAATTTACCATGACGCTGCGAGTCTACTAGAAGGTAATATAGGTCGATGCATCAGGGGACTGCGGGGATGCATGTCCTTCTGGGCCTCCCTCCCTTTATCGGTGCAGGGTCGAGTAGCATTGTTAAAAATGGTAGCTCTACCACGACTGCTATACTATTTCAGAACCTTGCCAATCTGGATCCCTCAGCGGATCTTTAAAGACTTGAGGTCGATGATCATTGGTTTTCTTTGGGGACATGGCAGACGCAGGGTGGCGTTGCACAATATGACCAGACCCAAACTCGAGGGAGGGATGGCGGTGCCTGACTTTGAATTGTATTACCTGGCGGCCCAGCTCCAGGTCCTGACACAGAACGTCGCAAGAGAATTCAGAGGCCCAGACCAGGTCCGTGGGAAAGGTTATCCAGAAGCACGTCCTGTCCTATATAATTATGCAACAGAGATTGACTTAAGTGAGCTCAACCTAGAAGAGAAAACCCTCCGGTTGTGCTGGCACAGGAGCCTGAAGAGAGCACGGGTCACACGACCTTATGCCCCGGAGATCCCCCTAGGGATGCTGACGGCGTTGCCACACGGGGGAGACTGGTCTCCGCTGTTGGAGTGGGAGGAGTTGGGTCTACAAGTGATAGGAGATCTGTATGTGGAAGGGCTGCTGGCCCCATTTGGGGTGCTGCAAGAACAATTTGGTCTTCCGGGCAGGGGTTATCTCCTACATGCGGCGATCTCTGCAGCGATGCAAAAACACTGGAAGGTAGGACTGACGGAGCCGGACACGACTATGGCATGCCAGTATGTGGTGATGGCTGCGGGCACGATCAAGGCGGTAACTTGTCTCCAATCGAGGATGTTGAATGAGGGGCTAGAACCACTCACGGCGCTGAAGACTAAATGGGAGGAAAGTATAGGCAAGCCCATTCCGGACACGGTCTGGGGCCACATTCTGGAACGGACGTGGAAGGGTAGTAGGAACGCCAGGTTCCAGCAGGTGCACTTTTTCATACTGCACAGAGCTTATTTGACCCCAGGGAAACTCCGACGGCATTTTCAGGTGCAGGAGGCGGCATGCCCGAGGTGCTCGGCGCCCGGGCTGAGCTGGATCATATGTTGTGGAGCTGCCCAAGGTTGGGTACATACTGGCCAGAGGTGGGTGAGCTTCTGAACGCGTTCACAGACAGGGAAGTGGAGTTTGATATGGCGGTGTGCCTACTACTTTGGTTTCCCCACACCGTGAAAACGAAAGTCACAAGCAAGTTTATCGATCTGGGGCTCATGCTGGCCCAGAGAGAGATTACATGGCGCTGGAAATCCAAGGAGGGCCCTTCTGTCAGGAGATGGACGAACGAGTTGTTGAAATGGTCTAGGTGTGAGAGTGTGCTGAGAATGCGGCAAGCCACCAGAACGGGTAATGAGAAGAGCCTGGAGATGGCTAGAGCTTGGGAGATGATTGTGCAGGCTTTGTGTGACTATTTGACGGAAGATGAGGATGAGAGACTTCCAGAGCAAAACTATGACTCGTGACCCACTAGTGGGTCGCCAGCCGTTTTTCAGTGGTCACCCAAGTCCAGGCAATAAATAAAGATGCCTTTAAATTCTGTATTTACATGTCACATTTGCTGCACTTCAAAGAAAGAGGTCAAATATCAGGCTATTTCTTCTGCTGGCTCCTCTCACTTTGCAGTCTGAGAGAGAAAAATAAAGTGAATTATGTGACAATCCTACTGAGGAACATGAAGTATAAAAGGAAAGCTGGAGGATGTAATTTTTCAGGGCACAGGAACATGTCTTATGGCTTGTTATAGCAAGCCAATCATGGCTTTTAGCTCTGCAAAACCTGTTGTGGGTTCACAGACCCTACAAGGGCAAGACAAGAATAAGTTTCCTGTTACAATTAGATTTTTAATTTTTTTAAAGTTTGGAGCAATGACCAAAACTTGAACTCTGGTTTAAAAATAGATCTTGGACTCATGGCCCAAATATCTCTAACGTTTAACCCTTTGATGCCCACCCAAAACGTTCTTGTAAAGGAAGTTCTAAAAAATTACTGTATAGATTTCCAGTGGCTGAAGTTAGAATAAACCCCAACCTTGTGTGACTGTTACCTTTCTGCACCCTTTGCCTGCTGAACTGTACCTGTGTTAAGCGCTGGAGGACTTACATAGCGCTCTGTGTCTCTGCCGAAGCGCATTTTGAAAGCGCTACTTTTCGCCGGACCCGCTCCGCGGGTCCCGCTTCACTGGAGCAGTTCTCTGCTGCAATTGTCATCTCTGCATCAAGGGCTTGAGGCCCTCAGGGCTGCGAGCAAGCAGACTGCTGGACTCCAACTCCCAAGAGTCCCAGCAGCTGCCTCACCGATCCCACCTGGTGACGCTCTCCCTCAAGGCCACGCCCCCTTCTTTCCTGCAAAAGGCGCCGGATTTCCATCAGCAGCGGATACCTTTCTGCACCCTTTGCCTGCTGAACTGTACCTGTGTTAAGCGCTGGAGGACTTACATAGCGCTCTGTGTCTCTGCCGAAGCGCATTTTGAAAGCGCTACTTTTTGCCGGACCCGCTCCGCGGGTCCCGCTTCACTGGAGCAGTTCTCTGCTGCAATTGTCATCTCTGCATCAAGGGCTTGAGGCACTCAGGGCTGCGAGCAAGCAGACTGCTGGACTCCAACTCCCAAGAGTCCCAGCAGCTGCTTCACCGATCCCACCTGGTGACGCTCTCCCTCAAGGCCACGCCCCCTTCTTTCCTGCAAAAGGCGCCGGATTTCCATCAGCAGCGGATACCTTTCTGCACCCTTTGCCTGCTGAACTGTACCTGTGTTAAGCGCTGGAGGAATTACATAGCGCTCTGTGTCTCTGCCGAAGCGCATTTTGAAAGCGCTACTTTTCGCCGGACCCGCTCCGCGGGTCCCGCTTCACTGGAGCAGTTCTCTGTTGCAATTGTCATCTCTGCATCAAGGGCTTGAGGCACTCAGGGCTGCGAGCAAGCAGACTGCTGGACTCCAACTCCCAAGAGTCCCAGCAGCTGCCTCACCGATCCCACCTGGTGACGCTCTCCCTCAAGGCCACGCCCCCTCCTAAGGTCAGTCAATAAAAAGAGTCTTTGTACCCCGCTGCGCGGGAGCGCGCGGGTAGCGCCCGGGAGAAGCCCGGGACAAGGGCGGGCCCTCTGAGGCCCTCAGTGGCCGAGGTTGGCTGGGCTGGGCCCGGTTATTTTCAATGTTTGTTTTACTGCCCTAAAAGTGACTGATACTTCTTCCATTGGAAATACGCCTGACTATATGCGGAAGACTTTACTGCCAGTTATCTTCCTTTGACTTTGTTTTCGGGCGGCCCTTGTCGCATCTCCAGGACAATAATTATTATTGTGGTATACTGTTTTATTTTATTCATTCATTCGGAGGTAATTCATTGTTGTTACGCTGTTGATAATATGTCTAAGAAACTTCGTTCTGGTAGGGAAGTGGGTGGTATGCCTAGTGCAAAGAAGGGAACTATTCGCACTAGAAATAAATCGGTAAATAATCCCCCCCTTAAGGGTCAATGCCATTTGTATGAGCTTTGGGCTCTGCCGTCCCCTAAGAACACTAATTTACCCTCTAAAAAAGCTTCCGGTGCCCCATCTCAGGAGGTTCCTATGCAACCTAGTACATGCCTGGAGATCTCTTCGTCGCAGCTCGCACTACAATTACCTGTGCCCGTGGTGCCTTCTTCCCCTGTTTTCCTTGAAGGGAATGAGGAAAGCAAACTTAATTCATTAGTACATGAGAGGGATTCTACGAATCCTCCACCTATGTCTCAAACCACGTCGAAGGATAAGCTGGATGGTGACTTATCCGTATTACTAATTGATCATGAACTCTGTGGTCGGTACGTAGATATAGCGAATAGGGGGTCCCTGGCCCATCATAAATCCCCTGGGGGTGCTACCCCTTCTGGTCTAATGCTATATAGTAGTACCCCCTCATTGAATGATCAGGATATGTCTGACTTGTTAGTCGCTTCCGGGACCCCTGGCCTTAATCTTTCTGGCATCTGCCGTCCATTGGAAGCATGTGAAAAACCTATCTCTGAATCCATGGTTGCGCTGGAACAATTACTAGCCTCTATTTTAACTCTTTTAGGGAAATTTGTTGGCAATTCGGATTGTATTTTGGAATCGGTTACCCAAATACTGAAGACCCTGCTACAAAAGTCACCGGATTTTATGAATGCTCCCCTCATGACCGAACATGGTCGGACTGGGGGGGAAATAAACGTGGCTTTATTAGAGCCTGACATGAAAGCTGGGACATCGGTTTTGATACCACATACGGTGGCTACTTCCTTAACTGCAGCGCCTAACTGTATAAATGACTCAGTTCTAGTAATAACGGAGGAAAATAAATCCATTTTTGAACCTAAAGTGGCTCAAGACCTTTTTCCCATCTTCATGTCGGAAAATAAAATAAATACTCCCGAGGTTAAAAACGAGGCTAAGGCAAAAAATGTGAAACTCAGAAGCAACAAGGGGAATAAAAGGAAACCAACTCGTAAATATAGGAAGAAAAGGCAGCGCCGGATAATTTTTCAAAATCCTGTCTCTACACTGGAGAATGAAGTGATTGATTTGGAGCTTTCTTCTACTTCTGGAAAGGTAGAGATTGATATTGAACAGAATTTACCCATTAGTACCTTTTTTAAGGTAGAAAGTGATGTGTGTCCCCCAATGCCTTTGGAATCCTCCTCTCAAAGGGGGGGCCTCCCTACCAGTCTGCTTCAACCACCAATGACTGAAGCTGTTATACAAAATCCATCTGGGGCCCTTAACCCTTTGGCCTCTCCTTTCCGTGTAGTTTCGGGGAATGGAGATCGCCATTTCCCGGATCGCTCCTTAACAACTTTAAACATTCCACTTGAAACTCTTGTGTTAGATTTCCTACCTTTATTCGACGTTGACCTGCCTTTAAACAGAGCCTGGCTTCTTAAGCGCTTTAGCGAAATTAATAGTTTACACCATATCCAAACTAGGGATATTGAATTAGTCTCCCTGTTTGGTGAAGCCAATGTAACGAGTATAAGGGTGAAATTTTATTCTCCTATTATTGTAAATCTGATACTCCAGCAAGCTGAAAACTTCCAACGTATAGGCATTGATATTCTCCCGATCTTTAACCCTGGAAATAAAATCTTGGAGTTTGGGGAGGTGCCCAGAAGGGAGGGACAAAATGGGGTAGCCTCCCCTCTTAGGGACCTAAAGATTTGGGTAGCTAAGGGAAAACGCTTGGTCTCACAAGTGAAGCCTCTTCCGCTGACTCAGAACTCCTCTCTGGTAGAGGACAATAATCAGTGGAACTGGCTGCAAAGTGCCTTATCTACTAAATCCAAAGATGATCCAAGATTGTTCCAGCACCTTTAACACCCCACTAAATATTATCTCCTGGAATGCCGCAGGGATTCACAGTAGCCCTGAGAAGTTTGAGTTGCTTTTTTCTCTAGGAGCAAATGTGATTTGCCTGCAGGAAACGTGGTGTATTGATATGCTGAAGGTCTCTAAGGATTACTATGTTCTGGAAGTTCCCGCCGTTCCTTCTAAGAAAGGCCATGCCAGGGGCGGGATTGCTTGCCTATTATCTAATAAATTACAGTGGAAATTTAGTCATTACATGGATCCTAGTAAATTGTTCCATGCTGTAACTATCGACAATTTGTTTAATAATGGGACAAAATCCCCTGTAGTAATTTTGAATGTTTATATCCCTCCGGAAGAGTGTTTTAATGCGATTTTAAAGCAGGTATTTCGTTATATTGACCTAATCAAAAATGTCCCATCCCCCCCGTACATTCTGTTGGTAGGAGACCTGAACTGTAAAATATCTAATTTTAGCCTGAATCTATTTAGGAATACACCTAAAGAAGAGGCGTATTTTGTCCCGCAGGCACTCTTTCCTGATAAATTAGTGACAAATAAAAGAGGGAAGATCCTACTAAATGAATTAGAGGCTGTAGATGGATTGATATTAAATGGGAGATTTCCGTCTGACGTGCCTGCAAAATTTACTCACAAGTCTCCGTTTGGGACCTCTATTTTGGATTATGTTATCTCAGACTTCGGTTTGTTCCCTTTTGTGCAGGATATTAAGATAATATTTACTCCGTTGAGCGACCATAGTATATTGCTTGTTACTCTTTCCTTAAAGCCTTTGACAATGGCACCTTGGTCCTTTAAGGGTAGTGACGTCGCTTTCCATGCCTCCTCGGGATGGTGCTATTGGAATCCCATTGCCATTAATGGGGTACAGGACTTTTTAGATGAGACCCTATTGGTTTTAAATAAGTGGCATGGGAATGAAATAGCATATTTTGAAGAATTTGTACGTAACATCACTTCTTATGCCAAAAAGACTTTTCGACCAAGAAATAGGGTAGCGGTCCCGAGTATACTGCATAGCCTGAATAAGGAAATAAACAAACTGGTTCGCAAACAATATCTTGATAGGGTTATGGACCGTGGTAAAGAAATATCAAGGTTAAAAAGAAAGAGAAGCAGAGTCCAATTAAAATTAAAGAAAGAACGGGAGGATAATGTATGGATTAATTTGAGGGAATCAGTGGTCCATGGTAGGACTAGAGATTTTTGGACAATAATAGGTAAAGGGTGTGGGTCTAGACTTGGCCCCTCTCCTATCCCTATAGCGGAAGAGGATTGGATATTTTATATTCGGGATCTTTATGCTGGGAATGGGAGTTTAAGTAACAATATTGACACCAGTGGTAATTTAGGCAATGATATTGTCATTAGTGCTACTCCCCTGGGGCTTACTAAATACCCCGTTGAGAAGGAAATTGAGAGGGCAATAAAAAACATGCGGGTCTCCGGGGCAATGGGACCCGATGAACTCCCTATGACGGTCCTGATATCTGATCCTGTAAGGTGGAGTAAAATCCTGTTTCCCCTGTTTAAAGCATGTTTTATGACGAAAACGGTCCCTGATTCATGGAGGGGTAGTATCCTGGTCCCTATTTTCAAGAAGGGAGTTAGGGACAGCCCGAGTAATTATCGGCTCATTGCTCTCCTCGACTCCATCGGAAAAGTGTTTGCGAAATGTTTACTAAAAGCCCTCTCCGATTGGGTCGAGGAGAATAATATTCTTCCGCTAGAACCGACTGGCTTTCGTAGGGACCACGGTACGTTAGACAACCTTACCGCCCTGCATGTGGTTACGGATAAGTATGTTCAGGTGAGAGGTGGGGTGGTGTATGCTGCCTTTATCGATTTCTCCACAGCGTTTGATAAAGTAGACCGCGGAACGCTGTGGAGAAAATTGGCAGCGCTTGGTCTGCCATCCTACCTATTGGAGTTGGTGCGGGTCCTACATACAGACACCTGGTGTAGGGTGTTGATGGGAGGCGAAAGGGGTCTTTCAGATATAATTCCATCTTTGAATGGCCTTAAGCAAGGTTGTTTGTTGGCCCCCCTTTTGTTTTCTCTGTACACGGTGGACCTACCCGCAGCCCTTTCTTCTAGTGAGGGCATCGCCCCGGTGCTCGGGGGGTCCCCTATATCTTGCCTGATGTACGGCGACGATGTTCTAATTTTAGATTTATCCCCTAAAGGACTTGCAAATCGGCTCAATGCGCTTCATATGTTTGCTGTGGCGCATCATATGAAGATCAACATCACTAAAAGCAAAGTTATGTGTATAGCTGGTAAGAAGAGGTGCCGCTCCGCTGATTTTGGTTGGTTTATAGGGGGCCAAAAACTTGAGGTGGTCAAGTCCTATACTTTTTTGGGGAAAATTATCATGGCCAATTTGAGCGAGAAACTCCACATAGAACATTGTACACGCAAAGCTATTGCCCATGGCAAAGGTTTAAACTCTCTTTACCATGCAACGGGGAAACGGCACTTTCCGATTTTATTGGAAGTGTATAGATCAAAAATCCCCGCAACAATATTGTATGGTATTGAACTTATTGATGTGAAAAAGTGGGACTTTTGCCATAAGATAGAGGGTTAAGCTTCTAAGATCTCTCTCCTCCCTAAACACCGCGTGCCCCTTAGCTGCCTGTAGGCTGGATTTCGGCCTCAGGAGTAGCTGGGTACAGGGACTATCTGCCCTTGTTAGATGGGTGGCCTGCCTTGCAAGAGCTAAGATAGGGACAATGAGAGCTATCCTCAAAAGTGAACTACTGGGTAATTTCAATGAGTTTTCCCAACTTGAGCGTAATTTTCGAAAAGCTGTAATCCTCCTCAAATTAGATGAAACTGCTTTGTTTTTGTACTCTTCTTTACAATTAAAATTTGCTCTAAAAGCAGCTTCATGGGACTTGTGTTTCCAGACGGATAAAAAAATAATTCGTGGAAAAAGAAAGGTAGAACATCTCCTTGATTCCTATTTGTGGAAACTCCCTCAGCCCTATGTAAGATGGAACCTACCACATGGTATCCGCAGATTTTGGTTTCTTCTACGTTATGATTTATTACCGTTAAACCGACTGTTATCTAAATGGAATGGCTCCTCTCCTCTGTGTAATTTTTGTAAAGTAAATATCCAGGATTGTATGCATGTGCTGTTGATCTGCCCGGCGCTTCGTAAATTACGTTGTAGATGGATAAAAGTTATCTGTTTGGATCTTGGCATTGTCACTTTGAACGATTTCCTGATTGCACTTTATTCCCCTCCTAATGAAAGGTTCTGTTTTTATATTTTTAACTTTTTTAAAGGATTTCTAGCTATTTCTTAATATGTCTATGGAGATGTACCTTGACTGTCCGACTTGTGTAGCTTTTTGATTCATATGTCAGTTTTATATTTTCCTTAGGATATGTAATGGTCGCGCTGTAATTGTTGTGTGCTATATTCTGTATATGTTATGTGGCCCTCTTTGAGAGCCAAAATCATAATAAAATAAAATTGAAAATTGTGTGACTGTACCAGCACATGCTTGGAAACAATTCAATTTCAGTTTTTTCTCTCCTTATATGAGCCTGGTACTCCCTCCAGAGGATAGAGACCCAACAAAGTGCACAAAACGTGGCCAGGTAGGAGTGAGCACTTGGCTGCTGCTTGGAAAGATCCAGTCAATTCCGTGGTTTTCCACCAGTTGAGGGAGTTGATGGATGAGGAGTTATTTGCAGAAACTCCTACCACATCCCACCTGGCATGTCAAGAGCTTCAGACACCGTAGGCAACAGAGGTAGTCCAACCCTGTCCCCCATTCTAAGCACCAATCTATACCCCCATCATCCCACACTCATTGAGGTCCTCCTTCAGAAGCTACTGGGGGTTAAAAAGACGTTGAAACAGGGCCAGGAGGATATACAAATTACTACAAGTGTAAAAAAAGCTTTTCTAAATGTTTTCAGATTTTCTGGCCTTTAAAAAAATGCTTTTTGGGGGCAGTATTAGTGGGACGGTTTAGTGTGTGGGAGTAGTTGGGTCATGGTTAGAGTTTAAATGGGTTATAGGAGAGGGAGGGTTTATTGTAATTGGTGTGAAGAGGATGAGAGGGGAAAGGGAAAGATTAGTTAATTATTGGAGAGGGATGCGATTGCATAGGGTGGGGTGGTTGACTAGGTTTTTTGTTTAATCACTGTATTGTTTTCCTATACATAACTGTCTCAACATGTATTAGGTTAGTGGTTTCATTTAAGGTGCTGTTTGTTACTTAGTACCATCCATGGTTAACCAAAAAAGGTCCACCAACCAATCAAAACCCACCCAAACTTTGCCTACTACAGAAAGGTTCCAGTATCAACTCTAATTTCCTTCCTTAGCAGGCCACCCCCTATGCGGGCCGTCACTCTTCTTATTAGTTGTCTCTCACATCTATCTCTGGTCTTCCAAAGATAGATGTGAGAAACACCTAACCACTTTCAGAGATAGATGTAAGAGACACTCAATACCTCTCTTTTCACATCCTGCATTTTTTATTCATACCACTACCTTTGATCTTCTTAATAAAAGACGTTCTTTTTAAAGGTAGCAGGTATTTTTACACTTTTTTTCCTCACAAAGTGGATCCCATATGGTCTCAGATTCGAGAGACAATCCCTCCTGGTGGAGGAAAAGACCCATTGATGTAATGATCAGTGGCTAAGTACACCAACGGGAGACATGCCTTTGGTGGAACAACACTGTTGAGGGTCTCACAACAATTTTGGTGTTGCCCTCCCATACCCTGTCTCAACACAACTCTTCCACTCCTTTTGATTTTACACATACACCTGAATAGTAAATTATCACAGTATAATAAGAATACAACTAAAATCAAGGAACAGGAGGAAATAAAGCCCCATGCCTTCACTCCCCCACTAAATTCATATTTCCCTTACGCTCATTGAACCCATATATTCCTGGTGAGCCTGAACTGCATCCCGATGTCCAGACTGCAGACCCCACAGAACAAAAGGACCTGTTTCAATGTCAGTATTCAATAATTTCTTCATTAATCAAAGCAGGGAGGTGGAAGCATAAGGGAGTCCACTCGGCTCCGAGAGAACATACTCATGTAATCAAAGAAGAGTGGACCAAACTGGATACTATGCCAAAGTCTTTGAGTTGTTGTCCCGGAAACCCTCAAACCCTGTTTGCCTCCAGCGGAATATATCAACTACACTGGGGTGTTTTTTGTGGGTGGATTTACCTGGGTACTCGCTTCCCCAGGTGAGTGATGCCTCCAAATGGAGACAGAGTGTCTGGTAAGCTGGTAAGTAATACTGGTGGAATCAATGAACTTTAATAAAATTACCCAATGCGCCTGAAGAAAGTTTAATATGGAATAGAGTAATAGGAGTGTATGGCACCGTGGGACGAATGACTTATCCTTGGCGTCAGGCAGGGTGGTCAACATATTTTGGTTGAAAAATGCCTCAAGGGGTCAGTGATCTTATTCAGGACCTTGAATGATCAGATCCCAATTCTTCTTGGTACATTCAATTACGTTCCTTCGTTTTTATTTATCAACAATCGTTGTTGCAGCTATACTGGCCTGCAACTTGGAAAAAGAACACATTAAAGGAGGAAAAAATTAAGTATAACATCTACAGAATTTTCCTCATATTTGTACGCTTCATTCGTTACCCAATGAGTGATGGTTTTAGCATGCACAAAATCACCCTCGTAGTGCACAGTACTGTGTGCTGCACCACACTAATCTTATTGGGGTGGAAGGCATTGTTATGTATTGTCTTGCCTTTCAATTATATAATCTAGTTAGCATTATAAAGTATTAGTCTTTGCAATACACCAGTCTGTTGTTGGGGTGACTAGAATGTTTTTATGCAGTGTACTACGGAGACATTCCAGGCTGGCCAGTGCCAGCTGACCATTCTCTGGTTGTCACTGAAGGGACACCTGAGCTGACTTTGTGTTCTCCATGAAATAAACTATTTACCTTACGTCTGTCTGAGTTTGGATCTTTTTCCTTCTTTGAGATGCAACATGCATGCATCTATTTTTATTTGTAATAGAATAAAAATGTATAATGCTGATTTTAAAGTAAAATAGGGCCATTGACTATAAACCTACTTGTTCTGTGGTCCTTGCAAAACTCGGGGGTGGGGTGTTTTCCTAAAGAAAGGTTGGGGAAAGGAGTCCCCGGGTATGGTGCAGGGATACATTTTGCAAGTGAAAACCTTTCATTCAGGTGTATCTGCCAATGTGAAATATGGCAATACGTTTCTCAAGGCTGACATTTTTAGAAAAATTATTTTCTAGGGTATACAATAGTATTTTAGCATTCATGCATCATTATATGACAACATCTAAGGCACCGGTGTAGTGGCATCTCTAGACTGTGACCCTGTGATCTTAATCTAGGTTCATTCTATGTCGACATACTGAAACAGTTGGCAGAAAAAAGGAAGATTACATGTCACCAAATGCCGCGTAGTACTCCGCGGGAAATCTGTCCGACCCAGTGGGGCTTTTCAGAGGCCACTGCAGAGATGGCTGCCCAAATATCCTCAGCCATTAGCGGTTCATCAAGCATCTGAATCTCAGAGTGGGACAGCTGAGGAAGAGGCACTTCAGCGATGAGCTAGGAGGCAGGACCAGGGTCCACTGGGGGGGCACCGCATATAGGTGACCGTAGTAGTGGGCGAACGTATGAGCTATGTCAGGGCGACTGTGATGTATGACAGTGAAATCATCCACTATTTCGGGCACAGTCTTGTTCTCTTGCGGGTAGGAGGCCAAACAATATAACAGTTTCTCATTCTTATCCCCTCATCCATAGATTTTAGCTATCGCAGGATAGGGGCTGCCGAACACTTTGCTTTCTGGAGGGACTGGATGGCCCACGCTTCCCTGTGCTCCTGGAGGCGGTTCTACAATCTTGCTCACCTATGACAAGCACTACATTGAGCGCCGATGACTCTCGGCAGTGCAGGCTGCCAGACGCTTTGCTTTCTGGAGGGAATGTATGTCGCACGCTGCTCTGGGCCCCTGAAGGTGGCTCTTCAATCTTGCTTAACTATGATAAGCGCTACATAGAGTGCCAATGACTCCTGCAGCACAGAACGTGCCCTGGCAAAGCCTGGGCCAAGGGGGGCCCTACCTGCACCCATCCGCAACCAGAAGAGGCTGGGTTGGGCCCATTCTCTTTGGGGTTTAACTCTGGTGATTTCAGAACAGCTCCCATATGGACATAGGGTGAATATTTCTGTGTATACTTTTTGCTGGTCTTCTGGAAGTTATAGGCAAGCGCAAACCAGCTGACGGTATTACTACACAGCTGTCTTCAATACCTATCAAAAGCATGTTGGAACACGGGAAGCTGTACTAACTCAAACAATGGTATGAGCGGGTCCCATGAACTAGAAGGGGGCTCACCATACTTATATGAGTCGACTAATGATCATGAGGAAATAGCTACCAATGTTGAGAAGGAGACCGTGTTGCCCAGCCTACTCCAAATGGAACCTCCAATGCTAGCCATGATGCAGCCCTGCAGGGAGGAAAAGGCGCCCAAGGAAAGATAAGGACCCAAGCCGTAAGCAGCCCACTCGACAGATCAACTGCCTAAAAGGCCAACAGACCAAGCTTTGGTCATGGGTTCAACCTCGCACCCAGTTACAGTCAATTCAGACGCTTGACCACCACTTCGATTGCCAATCCCAAGACATGACTTGTGCTGTTGATATAAGTTCGAATCTTAGTGCCCTTTGATGGAGCGCCATGTCGTTTGAAAATTGTAGGGGTGCATCCTACCCATCCGTAGTCAGTACCTGCATATTTAGAGGGCCATCCTAATGTGTGACTTTAGAAATGTAGGACTAATCAAGAGTGTTGCAATGTATAGAATTATGCTCATATCATTCATTGATTAATGTAGTGCTTAGTTGAGAGAATAATGCTTTAAGTAACTTAGAATTAATTGCTCTGTGTGTAAAATGTTCATTGAGATTAAATGTGCGTGTGTAGGCTGCTTAATAAGAAATGTGATGCTTTAACATGAGAACAATGTATGCTAACATGAAATGTAATGTTAGGATTGATTAATGAAAAATGTGGTACAATTCGCGATTTTGTGCTGTGTGTCAGATATGTGTTACTTGTCAACAAATGAATTTTGGAAAGAAAACTGTGGTCGCAATGACCCACATTGGGAGGTCAGGGGGACCTTTCAACAGGAGCAATTGGATTTCATCGAGATACCTAGGTGTAAAGGGCTGAGGTACATCTTGGTTGTGGTGTGTGTATTCTCAGGGTGGGTGGAGGCTTACCCTACACGTAGGTGTGATACACGCACAGTAGCAAAGCTGTTGTTAAGGGAACTTGTGCCTAGGTTTGGGATTCCGACCTCTTAGGAATCGGACAGAGGAACGAATTTCCATAGCAAAATAATGAAGATGCGTTGTGCTGCATTGCAAGTTGATCAAAGACTCCATTGTAGCTATCGCCCACAGGCCTCAAGTGAAATGCATTTTGCTTTACCAGCATGTTCTTTCTTTCTTTGCAGGTGGATTATCATGATTTTTGCAAGCTAGGGAAACGATTATTGTTTGTATTAAATTGCTGATAGAGAGGACTGAAGAGAAGAACTTTCTAGTGAGCGTGGAGAATCAATGGTCGAAAGAGATCTTCTGTTTATCATGTACCAAAATGGAAAGATGTTCAAGGTTGAGAACTGCAGTCTCTGTTTGATGCGATGGGAGACTGAACGGATTTTGCAGATGCACTCGAGTAGCAATTTGATTGGTCCCTGGTAGTGTGAAAGTAAATAAGGATGTTTATGAATCTCCTGTTACTTTTAAATTAGTGTTCTCACAGTTGGAAGACAAGGAGATTCCCTTTAGACTTCACGAGGGACATACCTCTCTCATTGCCCTGTTCTTGCAAGTGTGAAGCTTTATGCCTTTTTCCAAGACTTTTGCTGGAGCCTGATCATGCTGACACCTTCTAGGCTCCCAAATTAGAGACCCTTGGTAGATGACTGTATATTCAATTTATGTTTAGAAGAGAGCAGGGAAGTTGCTTTATGGAACACTTGTTTGCTTCAATCCGTGTCTATTAAATAGTGGTCCTTACAATTTGGTATCTCATTCTGTTGCGCCTAAACCTCCCGAGATATTTCAGCATACCCATTGTATTGCTGCATTTATTGAGCCTACTTTTGGTTTGCATTTATATTGAATTGATTGGTGATCCAAAATATAACCCTTTAACTATGTCTGGTGATTCCTGGTCCTTATTGTGGAGTCACATTGGCTTCAAAAGTTAGAAATGTTTTGTTGATGTCTTCTAACTTCTTCTTTGTTGTGCTACTGCTCAATTAATTAGCATGCTTTATAAATAAACACAGTCCTATGCAAATGACGAGTAAACAGTGCATAAACACAGAGAGAAACAACCTGAACAAACTATGGAGCAGGGTGTCAGCGAAACTGAAGCAATGGGTTCCAAACTTAAACTCAGTCAAATGTTTGAAAAGAAGCTTGAAACGCACTGGGGTGCTTTTTCTCAGAGCAGGACTAAAGGCACGTTTACATCTGATGTGCAAACCTCTGTTTAGCTAAAACTGCTCCTCCGGCTGTCTAGACAACCTAAACAGAGTGGCATTATTTCTAGGTTACAAAGAACACCCTTCAGCATGAGGAGGCTCATCCTTCCTCCCACTGATTGGCCTCTTCTCAAATACCTACCACTGGGAAGCCTCTTCAATCTAAAATAATGTTTTATCCTTCAATATTTCATAATGCCTGCAGGGGAGGGGCCATGGCCCCTTTGTCAGTGCTTAATTTGTAGAAAAGTAACTGCCAGGGCTTTTGTCAGTAGGCCACTTTAGCTTGCATCACCCATTCCCACCAGCCAGTGCCAATACCAGAATGACCACTAAGGATCCACTCCTACAAGAGTGATAATTCAGACTATTCCAGGCCACATAAAGCTGTTAGAAAGAATGGGCTGAAAGGCAGGTATTTTGAAATGTTTGCATATGTTTCATTATTCAACAGTCTATTGTGCTCACCTCAGAGTTGGTAACACAGTGCCATCATGTGGTGGGCTGTCATGAGGACCAGTTTTGAGAATCAAGACTTGTTGCCGAGCACCTGAAAGCACTGGTTTAAATTAAGCACCGGGATTTCTTCAGAGAAAGTAATCCTCAGGAAAGAAGCTGTGCACTTTTCCCAAACCCGAATGTTTAGCCAAAGGCCACAACTAGATACATTGGCACTACTTCTATGTACATTTTTAGGCACAGTGATCAGAGGTACAGATCAGTTTCACCCCTCAAATATATATCACTATGCACTAAAGTAAAAACTGGTCGATCTATTAGTCACTTCAATCAGTCCCTCTCAACCAGAGGCGCAACTAAAGCGACATTTCGGGGGGAGGGAGGGGCTAAGACAAAATTTCGGGGGAGGCTGAAACTTTAAGCAATAGGCTGAGTGGAGCGGCATGGGCTCTTGGAAGGGGTAAAACAACAACAAAGCCTCAATTAACATGCACATGGTCTTTAAAAGACCTGTGAAGTGCTCAGGTCTGGCTGTGTGCCTGCCCGGGAGCTGTCTGAGCCACAAACGACGGGGAAGGCTGAAGCTGTTTGATTCCAATGGGTGTTGCGCGCCTGCTCTCAAGCATAAGTAAGAAATAATTGTCTCTTACAGAGCCAGATCAGGAGGATGGATGTTCTCTTAGATCACTCCTAAAGCGTGAAATGACCTCCCACTCCACATCAAAACTGCCTTCTCTCTTCTTAAATTCAACAAGCTGAAGACCTGGCTTCTCATTTAACTAACCTCGTCAGGGCTAGTCACACACACCTGCTCAGTGTCAGGGTACCCTCGAAGGTGAAAGAGCGTTTTAAAAATACACATAACATAACAGTAGCCCCAAGATCAGATTCTAAGTGTTAGCAAGAAAGTAGTGCTTATTTTTACCACATGACACCAGGAAAACGCAATGAAGAGCAAAATTATTTTGTTTTAAAGTGGAAAGCTCTTCGATGAACCTTTCTCTCCCTATTCAGTATTTTCATAGGGACGACCAAGTCTTAGGATCGTTTTCACAAGGTTACATTTGGTTGTAAACTTAGGTTTACGACCAAATGTACCTTCTGTTTGCCTGCCAGGAATTCACAATGGGTTTGTGGCTGGCGGAAATCTCCACCATATTTGCTCAGAACAAAGCAGGCATAAATCTACTAAGGGGTTTTGAAAATGGGTGTTTTAATTGATGGCTCACATTGAAAGTTTGGGAACACCAACAAACATGGAAGTTTGTGAGTGGTCCTAATTTACAATCAAACTCATTCTCACCATGAAAATTGTAGGAGATTTACCCCAGTGCTGGGCCGACGTAACTCTCCTTCCAGGATAGGAAAGAGAAAGGGGTCACCCCCACACATGCAATAAGGGTGTATGTAAAGAGCCTTTTCCACATAGAACAATATTTTTCCCGTTGGTAAAATTGCATTTGCATGAAGGGAATCAATACCCCCTGTACTGAGTTCACCCCCACAGAGAGCTCCCTACAGAGGGAATGGAAACAAAAGTTTGGAATCCTGTATTTCCCAATGGAATTTGCATGGAAATCTGCACTAGAAATAGGAACTGATGAATTCCAAAGAGTAGTAAATCTATACTCACATGTAGAAATAAATCTACAGGTGCAGATCTACTACTTGTTTGTGAATTGGGCCCTTAACTTCCACAAGATATTGGTAACAGACAGGAACGGTAAATATCTTTCATGTCAATTTTTTCTAACTCTTCATGACCACACCATAGACCGTAAATAGACATTAAGGGCCGGATCTACTAAAGCATTTTCTTGTCACAAATTCTGCAATTCGTTAAATCATAGGGTTTGAGACAAGAAAATGTGTTTTTCAAATATACTAAACCCATTTAGCTATTCATTAACATGCTATCGAATTGATAAGTTAGTTTAGGAAATCATAAGGTATCTCTATTTGGAAGGGGCGTGTTTGAGGCATCATTTCCAAATAGCGATTTCTCATGGTGTCTATTAATGATTCATGACTGAAATGCAGTTGCAAGTCATTCATATTTTATCAACACCCCAAAGAAGTTGGCAACCGATTTGCAAACAGGAAGGGGTCCCCGGGGAACCCCCTCCTTTTTGTGATTAGAAAAAAAACATACATTCTTTAGAAGTAGGAAGTGGACCATGGAACCACTGTCTACTCTTAGAAACTGGGGAAGTCAGAGAGATAGGGTTTTAGAGGGTATGGGGAAATACTGGGCGCTCAGCTGACGTAAGTATTGTTAGCAAGACGTAGGCAATGGTGCTAGAGGACGAAGGGTAAGCCCTATAACGCAAAAGCAAAAAATGTGTCCAGTACGACACTACAAAAGAACAGTCACAAATGCTAGAGGAAAAACAGGATAATATCTTCCAGAAATTTCTTCATTTAATACTTTAAAAGCCAACCGACACGTGTTTCGTCGAGATGGAATATAAATACGGCGACTCCTCAGGGCTTACGGAATCGTTGTATTTCCTGTGAGGTCGCGCAGCCGGTGATAATTCCAACCCGGCTGGGTTCTGGACCTGGTGGTCTTGGTGGTTCAAGGACTGGGAAGCAAAATGGAGATTCCCACAAGAAAGTGACTCGAGTATGAGTACTGGTCGGTCTTCCGGTGGTTTCCGCAGCAGTAAAAGCGATGGAATATGGATCCAATATGGGACTCGAGTGCGACTACTAGTAGGGTCTTTTGGTGGGTAAGGGAACAAAAGGAAACGCCAGTGTGAGGAGATCTAATAGTGAAACGTGTAGGTCATTGCTTCAACCTGCAGTGCAGATGCTCGCTGCTGTGAGTCAGAGGAGCGGGTCGGTGTGTTCCGGGTATGGTCCATACCCGGAACACACCGACCCACAGCGAGCAGCCCGCAGTTTTCACTGCATCCCGACTGGGCCCCTTTCTTTTTAGGAGTGGACCCGCTTCTCTGACTCACAGCAGCGAGCATCCGCACTGCGGGTTGAAGCAATGACCTACACATTACCTACATCGCTTTTACTGCCGCAGCAACCACCAGAAGACCCGACCAGTACTCATACACGAGTCACTTTCTTAAAATCCTCTGCCACTTGGCTGTTGTCTTGGGCCAATGTTAGAATCAGTTGCGTGTTGTCCTCATATGGCACTGTCTGCACTCCATGGTTTTCCAAGAGGTCCGCCAGCGGGCGCATATACAGATTGAAGAGGGTCTGGCTCAAAGCTGAGCCCTGTGGCACGCCCTGTTTCAACTGTCAAGTGGTCGAAAAAAATGATTGTAGGATGACTTGGAAGGTAGGACCCTCCAGAAAATTAGCCAGCCAACCCAGTGCCACCCACCCCATATGTTGGTTCACAAAATACTGTGGGATTCGCTAAAAGTTGAAGCGCAAAATGCAACCGCTTTTAGCTAATCCAATGTATGTAAACCTGGCCCCTAATGTGCAATATCTGCTATCTGCCTTTCTCAAACTCGGTCAAGCACACAGACTTTCATATCCCAGTGAGAGCAAAAAACAGTGTCAGTGATGGCACAAATCCACTGTGGCATTTATGCCCATGGAAACTACACAAGTAGAAAAAACCAAGGTCACAGAAAATAGAAGCCCTAGGCAACCTCGCAGATGCTGTTTAATCTATCATTGGAGAAGTTTGGGATGAATTTGGTGTTGAACTGTTTAATGTGATTTGGCCTGCGTGTATCATGGTATAGAGTGCGTTTTGGGTCTGATTGGCACAGTCTAGCAATCTGCGACTTTTTCATTATATGTAGTGTTCGTTGGGGATGGAGAGCACACCAGAACAACAGGTACAGTATGATTTATGTTGAGCACAGTAGCTGGACTACTCGAGTGGACACCCTGCCTTGGTAATATCTGTATATTGGAAAAGGGGAAGCAACACAGGTGAGGTTGGGTGAATGGTGAAGAAACATGGGGTGGATGGGGGCAAACACCAAAGCAGCATGAGGGAGTATGGGGAGAACCTCGAAGCAACATGGGAGGGAATGTGAAAGCAACAGGGGAAGAAGCCTGAAGGGGGCGCCAACACAACAGGGGAGAGAGCACAGGAGCAAAAGCAACAGGTGTTGAGGGAAAACAACACAGTGGGCACGGATGGAAGAAAGCAATAGGGAAAAGCACATGGGCAAGCTCAAGAGGGAGGAGCAGTTATGCAGCAGAGAGCAACACAGATTGTAATGGGAGAGATGTCCCTCAGGGAGATGGCTGGGAAACACACACGATCTAATGGAGTGCTTTACACGAAAGAAACAAGTATCACTTGAAAAGCCAGCAGTGGAAGCAGTAATACCAACCAATTCAAGAGATTGTAAAGTAGCAATGCTGCATGGATGGGACAAACATAAGATTGGCAAGCTGGGACACAAATATGAAGCAGGCAAAGAGAGTGACGAGGCAGACAGCCAATGGTAAGCAATAGGCAGGTTCTAGGCCCCTTTATGTCTTGGTAAGTACAATATACCATGTAACAGACAGCTTATGTGCTGCCTAATAGGCTCGAAACTGTCAAATGCTCCTTCTACAAGGCTGTTTTCAACATTCAGACTTGCCCTGATTACCAAAGGAAACTCTTATCCACCTGACCATATGCTTGAGCAGTCAATACCCTCTTTGAACAGTGGATTGTTGTCTTTGCAGTTTTCAACCCAACTATTAAAATAGTGTTCACACTTTCAAATAGAATATGAACAGTTGATCAAACACATTCTTCCCTTCTAACATACAAAGTAGGCAATCCACTCTCCACCTTCTGCGAGAAGGAAAGGTCAACGCAAAAAGAAGGAAAGACATCACTGTGGTTCAAATGATAGGACAATAAAACTTTTGCGAGATAGAGAGACACACAAAAACTAGTCTAGCACACTCTGAAATATGGATACTAATAACCAAACCTCGTACTCGTCTGAAGGATGGCCAGGCAGCTAGCATCAAAATAATATATGATAAGACATCTGTGGGTATTTCCCATAATCGTTAAAAGGGTCGAGCCTTTAAGTCCCCTAGCACACATTAACTGCAAAGAGAAGAGCGTTAGGTAAATGGAGCCATAAATCCCCCTATAGTCCAATATCAAAGTACCTTAAGACTGAAATCTGCTTTTTCAATGCAAGTCCCTATAGTTTCTCTTGCTTTAATCTATATTTCACTTAAAATCTCTCTGCTGATTTAGAGTTATATCATTCTGTACTACTAACCTGCTTTTATTTTAATGTTTTATTTTTTTGGTGACCAATAAAAAATGAGTCAATTGCGGTTATATCTTACAAGGTCCAGCCACTACAATCGAGGGGGTGGTGGGGAAATGTGTGTGAGGATGGGAGGGGTACGAAAACCCTCAACAACTGGACTACCAAAGGTTCAAACAATTCAAAACGTCTCTGTGATTGCCAATTGCCCATTAGTAGTCATAATCTAGTAGAATGGCCAAAATATAGGAGGTACACACAAAAGGGGGTTAGAGGTTTTGAGTCACGCAAAAACTGACCGGGGACTACAAATATATGAACGTTTCAATATCTACTACCACCGACTTCAACAAGCTCAGTATCTAAATTCCTATTGTCTTCAACCTGCAGACAGAGAGTAGCCTAAATAAGATAAAGTGCAAGAAGAGAGGTAAGTGATTGGAAATGAACAAGAAATAACACCATAACCAATCGCCGGACCATTCTCATCAATAATAGGAGTGGGAACCAGGACATATAGGGGCAGATTTACAAGCCCCTTGCGCCTCTTTTGCGCCACCGTTGCGTCACTTTTTTGACGCAGCGGTCGGTGCAAAAGATGCGCCATGGTGCGGGCTATTTACAACGTGACGCATCTGGGAGACGTTGTATAGCCCTGCGCCTTAAGGAGGCGTTCCGGTGCAGGGGGGGGTGGTTCCGGCACAGGAACGCCTCCTAAAAGTGGCTGAGTGAAATATACAAGATTTCACTTAGTCAATTTTAGGCCAATGCTACGTCAAAACCCTGCGCCTCCTTGAAGCAGGCGTAAGGCTTGACGCAGCATTAGTAGAATGGGCCCCCCAGAGCATTGCTGGAGCTGCGTTGCGCATGCGGCGCAACTCCAGCAATGCAACACCTTTGCGGCACAGATGCGTGATGCATCTGTGCCGTTTTTGCCCCATGGTGCGCCGCATTGTAAATGCAGAGCATCATGGGTGGCGGAGGCATGGCACACAATTACTGGCGCATCCCTGCTAATTGGCAGGGATGCGCCAGTAATTGTAAATATGCCCCCTTGTTTAGAAATGGCACTACCAAATGTACTTGTACTCCCTTACAACTGATCTTTATCAAAACCAACGGGAGGAGGGGAATAAATGCGAGGCATAAAACACTCTGTCCCGGTGAAACAGGTGACAGCCATTCTCCATGTCAACAGGTCATGCGACTGGTAGCAAAAGTCAGCCCTCATTGTTCTCACTCTGGTTTTTCTTAGGGAGTAGATTCTCTCAAACAAATATACATGTGATAGAGCAAGGATTCGCACGTTAAGCGAATTGCTTGTATCAAGAACCTCAAATAATGATAATAAACTAAAACAACATGTTCGTGTTGCTAATATTGCACATTTTTACACTTACACGGGGGTGTCCGGGTGACGCTTGCCTATGTGTTTACTAAACCTAATACGCTTGCCATTAAAATGGCCGCTGCTACGCGGGAATATAGACTGGGCATGCGTCGGTCATACCCTGTGACGTGACGTACTCGCAGTTCTGGTGGGAATTTGTTGCTCATGCACAATACAGCTAAAATGGCTGCTTTGTGTTCTCACATGCTCCAAGCTTGCATTGCTGCTTTTGCAAAGCTGTCTGTTCTGCCTAAAACGTAATGCTTTAGTTATTATAAAGTAATGGGTATAATATAGCAACTCATGGTATACAGTGAAATCATTTATTCTATGTATTAAAACTATTATTTTCCATTTCATGTAACACTTCGAAAACTTGGCCTGTTCTAACGTGATTTTGCTTGAATCTGAGTCTGCGCGAGATCTGCGAGTCTCCACAGAAATGACCTTTGGACGGAAGCCAGATGGCAACCCAAGCCAAGATGTGCCTGGGAAGACAACTCTAACCTAGTAGAAGAAGCTGAACTGTAGTACATTTGTAACAAATTGTATATGAAAATAATACACCATTGTTAGGTGAAAACATATGTCATGGGAACGCAGAGAATAAGGGGTGGGTACAAAGATTGAATATTAAGCCTGAGAAAGTCTAAATTTTAGGTGGTATGATGACCTAACCTCCTCCTTTGTCCAATCAAAATTGGGGATCCTTACACTTGCAACATTGGGGGGGGGGTACACTGACCCGAAAAACAGTATAACTAGCGTAGGTTTAGCTAGAGAAATTGTCCAACTTGTCCGAATAGCTGACCTGTCACTGACCCAACGCACTCTATAGGTGACTGAACTCAGGGAGCTGCGGAGCACTCTGTTAGGAGGTTCAAGAAACCCATTTGGGGTTTATGCAGACTTAAAGTGCTGGCAAAGCACTTTGCTGGGAGGTTTGAGAAGCCAATCGGGGTTATTGGCAGATTCCTTGCAGAGAGGGAGTAACGCAGGCGTTACAACCACTGAAGCTGCTGGTGTTAGTCGTACCCTATGGTGAACCCGGTCCTGATCCAAAATGTTGGGGTTATCCTGTCCTGACTGTCCATGACCTGTACCTGCTCGCCTACTGGCACCTAAGTGTTTGAGGGTCCTTTCCCGTTTTTTCCAACTGCCCCTTGGCCAGGGTTGGTCTTCACTCTATCCTAGGTAAATATAAAGTCTGTGTGGGTGATTACTTATCTATATTTGCATTTCTAACTCTCGAATAATTGCAAAGCATAATTGCATATGTTCCTTTTTTCTCCCCTGTCCCTTTATAAATTCGATTTCCATGCATTATTTGTCTATTAGCATGTTCCACTTTTCTACCTACCTTTAGCCAAATGCTAAATCGTTATTATATAGTTTATGTTCCATTCTTACCCCCCCTATAGAGAATAGGCACATCTGGATGAATCTAATTGCATAAGTTTCATTTCCTTTTAACAGTTAGTGAATTACGAAAGTCTACTTTGATTTAGCATGTTCACTTTCTTTACCTGCCTTTAGTGAAGTTGTGAAAGTCCGTTGATCTAAATTAGCATGTTCCTTATTTTCACCTTCCCTTTATTTTCCGATTTATAAATGATTAGTATTCTCTGCCTTATTCATTGCTATAAATTATTTTTAATTCTAGTTATAGATAGTATTATCTGTGTTAATTTTATGCTCATGACATATGATGATGATGATGATTAGATAAAGGTTTTCAAAACTTCCTGAGAATGTGGTTCTTATAAAGAATGCAAACATTCTTAATTTGATATTGTATTGTGATGACTGCTTATCTTTACAGCTAGCTCCTTGGTCCATTGTGATTTTAGGTACCTGTGACAAGGATTGGTAAGTCAGGTACATTGGAAATAAATAGAAAGGAACAGGGTTACTGGTAATAGAGTGTTGGTTACCCGATTAAATAAGTGTGGTAAATAAATTATGGGCCCAAGTGTGCATATTTGGTAATAAAATAGTCGGGTGACCTGCGCGCTCTATCAGTAATTTTCTGGTAGCAGAATGATGGTTAAGGACTAGTTAAGATAGGTAGGTAGGTTATTTGCTGATAACTGTGTAAAATATAATTGCTGCTAAAATTGTATTGCTGCGTAAAGTATCGATCGATCAAATGTAAAAATTACTTTGAAATGTTATGAAATGTTTTTGAAATATTTTTGGTGAAATGCTGTTATATTGATCCATATAATAATAATAATAATAATAATAATAATAATAATAATAATAATAATAATCCACATTTTATAAAGCGCAAACCATCACCCGTTAGTGTCTCTAGGCGCTGGGGGCCGTCGGGAAGATTAAGCAAGCTATTGCCCAGAGTTACATGGTGCTGGGCTAATCTGCCGCCGGCCCCGGGGATCGAACCATGATCCCCAGATTCCAGAGTCAGTCACCCTGGCCGTGGCGTCACACCTCTCGTTAGTGATTGTTATATGTTTGTCTGGAATCCCCGGGGGCAGAATAGCGGGTGGTGAGGAGAATCCACCTCGCAGTGAGGTCAGTGGCTCGAGGAAAATTAGTGCATGGTTAGGCAGAACTGGAAGCGCTAATTAGGGTTTTTCTGTACGAATAATTGAATGATTGATAGCAATGAGTTCGCTAGCAAAACTTCTATTGGGATATAGCCTAGTAAGGGTCACACGGAAGGAGTAGCTTGATTGATAGCAAAAGGATTCGCTGGTGAAACTTTAGACTTAGTATATATCCCGAAAATAAGTGGATGAGTCAAAGAAGTAGCAGGTTCTCTAATGCTTGTGTGAAGGATAGGCAGAAGGGATCTATCCGCGAATGTTTTACGTTGTAAATTAAATAAAGCACTTGCACTTTAAGAAAAGAAATTGAGTTTCTGTTACCTTGTGAAGGAGGGAGTCAGTCGTGGAGCTGCGCTGACATCACTCTGTGCTGCGCTGGTATTGGTCGAAACAGCGGGCGTGTAGCTGAGATAGTATTGTAAAGGAGGGGTGAGCGCAGGAGCGTGAGAACGTGTCTCACGGAAAGGCCGCGCACCCACTGGTCGAAATTATTTGCAACAACAGTGTTGGTTGGTTGTCGAAAAGTGAAAGAAGCGCTAGCATTGGAAGAATATAGTAAACAGAAGTACGTATTTTCACACGATCTAAGTCTTTTCTAAGTATATTTGGTATCCGACTCATCCCGAGACTCGACCTGATCCAAGATATCAAGGTTTTGTGAGAGATCAGTGGAAAGGCCGTAAACTAAACGCCATGTACGGAAGCAAGAGAAAAATTACTCTGGTAGACAGAGTAAAGAATTACTTTAAGAAAGACAAGCCAATCAAAACTAGAGAAGGAGTCATTATTCCACCACCTAATACCCCTGCATCATTTATGATGTTTGATAGAGGCTACCATGCTTGCGTATGGTTAGAGAATTGGGTGGAATACACTAAAGATGACAGAATGTTAGCATTTTCCTTAGAAGGTACCTTTAATGGTAGGATTTTGTTTAATTTGAGGACTCGAATGAATGAATTACATCCCAGACCAAGATTAACGCAATATGAGGCCTTAGAAGAATGGGAAATAGAGGCTTTTGAGCAAGACAGACCAAGAATTGACAAAGGGTTAGAAAAATTTTATCCGAAAGGGCAGAGAGGGACCCGAGGGAAAAGAATGAAAGAATGGAGACAGAACATGATGGTAGAAGGACTGTACCCAGTATTAACTGTAGAGGAGCCTGTGGGAGGGAAAAGGACAGAGAAAACGAAGCATTTAATGACTAGTGGTGACTCTGATGATGATTACCTGGAGGATTTATTATTATTATTTTTTTTAAATATATTTTTATTTTATACTTTACAACCAAAGCACACATTTGAGAAAAAAACATATTCCATCTTACATTTGTTCATTTCACAAAAAGAAAGAAAAGAAAATCTGTTACATCAGTGTGTAATATTGTAGGATTTCAATAGAATCCAGGGAATAAGCACAAAACAGTAATAATAAAAAGAACCCTCCGATCAACCTATCCCTGCTCTCCACTTCACAAGGGGCCCCCAGATTTTAATACCCCGAGCCCTCCCAATCCTACCTTTTCTTGCATATATATGTTTCTCTAAATTGTGTATAGAAATTAGATTTGATAACCATATTTGCATGGATGGAGGAATCTTATCTAGCCATACTCTAGCTAACATTAGTCTATAAACAGCGGTCGCCATAAACAGAAACATTGCATCATTTGGAGCTGTTGTGGTATTTTCAGTACCAATTCCCAACATAATCAAACTCGCTGTAAGGGTTATCTTTATCCTTAATGAGTTATCCAAAAAGTACTCAATATCCTTGATTAACGTATATAACTGAGGACATGTAGCAAACATATGCACAATATCTGCATCAACCGAGTTACATCTGGGACAAGTAGTACCCTCAGTACCCCCCCATTTCGCAATCCTGGCTGGAGTATGGTATAGTGAAAATAAGGTTTTATAATGTTGGGATTGCAAGGGAGCAGAACAGAGAATGGACCGACCTAGTTCCAGGGATTCATGAAAAGATTCAGAAGTAATCCCTACTTTCTCCACCCATTTATCCCTGTGTTTGTCCATATCATCCGACCTGCTTTTTGACAAAAAGGCATATGCCGACCTAATGGAATGTTCCTCCCCCGTAGTTATCCCTTCCATAAAATCATTAGATTCGAACCCCGCCGGTCCCCCTCGCTTGTTTCTCAAAAAACTCCTAACTTGAAGGTATTTAAAAAAGTCTCTTCTACTTATTTTATATCTACTTACCAAATCCTCAAATTAAACTATCCCCACTGAATTTCTTAAATCCCCAATCTGTTGTATCCCTTTATCCTCCCAACCTGCCATTACTGAATCCGTGAAGATCTCCGCAGGGAAGGATTTATTTTGGAATATTTTGGTGTACCTATTGAATCTTCCCAGACCTGTCTTTTTTAAAAAGGAACTCCAAATTTTAAGTGCAGCACTAAGGGTCTTATATGACTGTCTTCTAAGATAGCCCAGGTCCGTATGGTACAGGAAGCAGTTTTCTGCATCTTGGCCTAATACGGCTGCGTAAACTTCAGTTGACATAGTGGTAATTTTCGGTAGCCTACCGCCCCCTCCTATTAGCCCCTGCATATAGTGAAGTGCAGCAGCAAGATAATATAGTCTAAAATCTGGTGCACCCCAGCCCCCTCTATCCCTTGGTAGAGTGATAAATTTATAAGCCCTGCGCGTCTTTCCATGAGCCCATATAAACCTGTTTACTATACCCTCTAACATATTAAACCATTTATTCTCAAAAATTAAAGGAATTGATCTAAATAAATACAAAAATGTAGGTAAAACCACCATTTTCAACACATTAGTGCACCCAACCAATGACAAATGTAGATTATTTATTCTTTCTAAATCTATTTTAACCTTCGCCAGCAATGGACTCATGTTTAGCTCGACCACCTCCTACAAATTTGTAGTAATTTCAATCCCTAGGTAGGTTGCACTGTTAACCACCCTATTATCCATACTACTTGCAAAACTGTTCAAAACTATCTGGGTTTTTGTCTTGTTTAAGCTGTATCCTGAAACCTGCCCAAAGGCATGTGCCTCTGTCTACACTCCTACCATAGCTAAATCTGGATTTGGGGTCAATATAGCCACGTCATCGGCATAGGCAAGCGTTTTCACAATCCAACCATTCAATGACATAGGCTGAATCTCAGGATTTCCCTCCAGTAATGGCTCGATATATAGGGCAAAAAGCAGCGGGGATGATGGGCATCCCTGTCGAGTCCCTCTTTGTATATTAACTATCTCTGAATGCCCTCCATTGACTCTAATCCTTGCAGCCGGATCTCTATACAGGGCTTGTATAGCAAGTATATAACATGGCCCTATACTACACCACTTCATAACCTCCCATAGATATTCCCAGGCGACCCTATCGAAAGCCTTCTCGGCATCTATGAACAGTGCTGAAATAGGGTCGCCTGTGCATCAATCATAGTTATCGCCATCCTGATATGCTGGGTAGTACCCTTCCCGGGTATAAAGCCGTGTTGTGATGAGCTCACCAAATGTTCAATACAACCTGCCAACCTCTTTGCCAACATCTTTGAGTAGATCTTAACATCTGAGTTCATCAGCGTAATTGGCCTGTAAGAACCAGGGAGAGATGGAGGCTTTCCTTTTTTAGCAATAACAATTATATCGGCCCCTCCCCATGACTCTGGTGGTTGCCCCCCTGTTGTACAAATAACATAACCTCAAACATGTATATCAGCAAACTTTTACGAAATACTTTGTAGAACTCGACCGGAATTTGATCTGGCCCGGAGGCCTTTCCTGATGGTAAACTACCCAATGCCTCAATAAATTCCTCCAAACGTAAGGTAGATTCTAATATTTCTCCTTCCTCACTTGAGAGAGATGGGGGAATTATGTCCCTAAGATAGTTGCTAATTTCTACAATTCCCCCTGTATCCCCCTGTATCTCCCCGTGCATACAGCTCTTTATAAAATTCTCTGAAAACATCTCTTATCCCATCCGGATCTGTGGCGATATTCCCCTGCGAATCCAGTATCTCTTTTATCTCTGCCGCCGCTCTCTGCTGCCTAGTTTTAACCGCAAGGATATGGCCCACTTTCTCACTACACTCATAGGCCTCCTCCCTTTTAGCCAGATATTTCTCCGCAGACTTTCTAGAAAAGCTTTCTACAGCTTCTGCGTTTAATGCTACTAGCTTTAACAACAAATGCTCCAGACCAGACTTGGATTCTACAGCAGTAACTAACTTCCCTTCCTCAAAAACCAACCTTTGCCGAACAGCTTCAGCCTTCACCCTTTCCTTCTTACGCCTTGTCAAAACGTAGCTCAATGTTTCTCCTCTTACCCCTGCCTTAAAACAATCCCAGGTTTGTACTACGGGCGCAGTACCATGATTAATTTCCCAAAAGAACTTAATCCAACCTTCCATATGTTTCTGATATTCACTATCTGGAAGAAGGCTCCGCTCAAAAGTCCACGTCGACCTCTTGCTCTGTATCTGAGGAATCCTCACTGTTAATACTCACGGACTATGATCAGAAATGATCCTAGCTTGTTTTTCAATCAATGAGCCAGAAATAAATGCCCTTGAGATTAGGAAATAGTCCAGCCTAACCAAAACCTGGTGTGGTGCCGAAAAAAAAGTGCTACTCTCTACAAAGGGATGTTGTATCACCCAGGGATCCACCAATGAGTTATGCTCAACCATGCTGGCAATAGCCCTATATACCTTTCTCTTCCTTCCAACATACCCCCCTCCTGTATTCAAGAATGAACTTGTTGGATCATGCATATTAAAATCTCCGCAGCATATCACTGGTTCAGGCCACTGGGCTAATTCTGCATCCATAAATTGCCATATCTCAGGATCATCCTCAGTAGATCCATACATAGTTACCAGCGTTAACCTGAGACCTTTAAAGCATAGTTCCGCCATAGCCCATCTCCCCCATTGATCCTCCTTCTTCCTTTGAACTACCACATCCCTTCTTCTCCCTAAAATTGCCACCCCTCTTGTCCTAGATCCTTGCCTAATAGCTGCTAGTACAACAAACCCCAACTGATTCATTAAATATATCTGCGTTTCTTCTATGTGTGTCTCCTGTAAACATACTAGGTCCGCTTGTAAAGTTCTGAGATAGGCTGCTACTTTTGACCTCTTACTTGGGTCATTTAGGCCACATACATTTATTGAAACTACCTTACAAGACATTGAGAAGTATCATAAAGAACTCTCCTGCATATCCAGCTTGTGTTAACACTTCCATCAATTGTGCTTATCCAACCTCCAATATCCCTTCAATCTTTTCTACCCTTAGAACAGACAACAAAATACATGATAAAAATGTGCGCTAAGGAACTTAACAATCCTACAAACTGACACTGATTTCAACCCCCTCCCCCACCCTCTCCACCTGCAGGATTTATTAATGAAAAATGCACCACCGTATAATGAGGAGCCCAGGTCCCTGAATACGAGAAATCCTTTCCTGAAACCAAATTATGATGAGGGGCCAAGTATGGCAAATCCGAGTGCATCGAATCTTTACCCTCCCTTGATCCCACAGATAGTACATGAAACCATCATGGAAAAGGTATTACAGGACCGAGAGAGAGAGGCTTTAATTAAACAGAGAACTGAACTTATCCAGAAGATTTCCCAGTTAAATACAAGTCCTGAAGCTCTAGCAATCCCAGTAACTATTAGCTCAGTTGTTCCTCTGTACGGGGATAAACAGGCTAGTCCAAAAACTCCAGTTGTAACTACATCTGTAGTGCAGCCAAGAAAAGAGCCCTTAATAGTTGATTGTGAGAAGTTGGCCTGATATATAGTGCTCACTATTCTAGTGATCACTGTGTATCATACCAAACGACCCTTATTGATGATTGGTTGTAAGTCAACCTTATAGACCAGCTATCCTAGTAGCATGGACAAGAGCAGTCTTTAGGCTAAACTCTAGAGGGCGTGTTAAGCCAGCTGTTATACCATCACATATACCCCTTGAACACCAAGTGAAAGGACACCACACAAGTTGTTATGAAAATAAAGGATATTTATTTATAACAAGTCTACCCTGAACTCTTTATGAGTCAGGGAGCTAAGCACACAACAAAACTCTTACGAAAATACTTTAAGTTGCACAATTTACACAATTGCCCGAGGGGCACGAAGAACCATATACTACAAAATTGGAATGCGAAATACTAGCAGGTAAGTAACTGGATCCAGAGGCTTTAGGATCGCTAGGACTGCACTACAGAACCTTCAGGTTAGGAGCAGGAGGCCTAGGGAGATCGGGTGCAGAGTGTGCACTCTCATGTGGGATGCGGGACAAAGGCTATGGATGCTAGATTTCGTAAAGTTAGTGTTATCGGACAAATCCGACTAGTTAGGCTGAAAACGAAAAAGGATCTGGACACTTAGATAGTGAACCTATGTTCGAGCACCGAAATGCTCAAGTTACCTAGCCCAGGGGCTGCGGCTCCATAGGGTTCAAAAGACGTCGGGAATCCTCGTTACAGTCTATGGAGCCTGAAAGAAGAAGTTGCTGGCAGGCGACCAGTGATGAAGTTCGATGTGATCCAAGCCTGGATCGATGATGGAGATGACCTGAAAGCAGAGGGGACTCAGTTCTTGATCACTAGCCAGTGATCAGATGGGCACCAGGATGGCACCGGATGAAGTCACCTCGACCAGGTGAGTGGGCGACGCTGGGCTCTGCAGTCTCTCGGACCAGGAGGCGTTGTCGGCGACCAGGATGGAGGTGCGAGCTGTCCCACAAAGATATCTGCTGTCGGCGATGCTGGACCCAGGATTGGGGCAACAACTCTTGGCAAATGCAAGCCCACGCGGTGGACTCAAAATGGCGTCTGGAGTGGACCAGGAGGGTCCGGGGTGCTCCTTTGTTGGAGGGGAGCAAGGGCCAGTCTGGAGCAACCAGACCAGTGATGGAAGTGTCGTGGTTTGTCGTCAGGAGGGCCACAAGCCTGCAGGCAAGTACCCGGACAACGCGGTGAGCAGCAAAGAGCAGAAGGGCCCCACGCAGATCTCGTGGATGCTGGGAGGCTGGACTTCGGTGCTGGAGCTGCTCAGGGTTAGGGCTTCTCAAACCCCAAAGCACTCACTCGAGGATCCCTCGGCGGTTGTGCTGGATAAGCGTTGTGCAGTTCTGAAGATGGCCGGTCCCTCGAGGTCTCGTCACACCCACGAATCTCAGCGTGGCTGATGATGCAGGTAGAGGTCAGAGGTGCCAGGGAATCCGGGTCTCGTCGTGCTGGTCGGTCTGGTTCCGGAGGAAGGACGTGCAGCAAACCGCAAGATACTTAGGTGGTGCCTGCTGATGCAGGGTGACTACTTCTTAGTCACAAGGGAGAAATCTTGAGAAGAAGTCGAGAGTTCCTTTCGTGGAAAGTAGTTTCAGGATTCAAAGATGATCTAATCTGGAAGGGTCCCCGCTCCTACCTTTATTCTAAAGAAAGGGGCTGGCACGCGACTAGGTCCTGCCCATGGGTGGGACCAGAAAGGGGGGTGGTTACACCCCTCTCCCCTGTCCGGACTTTCCCCAGCTCAGGGGCTGGTGTTCCCCTGGAACTGGTTCAAGCCGGCATATGAACAGTGAGCACTGGGGTGCCACTTGCAGTCACCTTCCTCTCAGCCCTGCCTACCTAGGATACACAAAACCCTGTCTGGGATGGTGCTAGCACCGCCCCTGACAGGAAACCCTTTGTCCAAGCTCTCCTCGCTGGAAGGACTCCCAGCAGCAGGAGGTCAGACTTGTGTCTGTGGTGGCAGCATCCATTTTGTGATGCTGAGGCTCGAGTTAACTTTAACCGGGGTTCACAGTTACATACATGTCGTGTCCCTCTAGAAGGGTGGAATGCTAACTCCGTCACCAGAATTGGCGAGGGGTTAGTATTCCAATTCGTATGACACCTTACTCGACATGTTTTGATAAAGCGATACCAAAGTTGGCAAATAACTGCGAGGATTATAATGCACTTAAGAGTATATGGTACGCGTTATGTTATGTTATGTTATGTTATTTTATTTTATAAAGCGCAACGGATGCCGCAGCCAAGAGGCGTCCCGGCGCTTAGGAGAAGGTAAAAAACACAACACGGAAACTAATAACCAGAGGAGAAGACTAAACAGTGGAAAATAAAAAGGTCTTCAAGGCTTTTCTGAACGGGAGCAGATCAGGAATGGAGCAAAGAGAGGCAGGCAGGGAATTCCAGAGAGCTGCTGCCATCACAGAAAAAGAGCGTCCGCCCATCCTTGCTTTTTTAAAACGTGGCACTACAGCAAGGTTTGTCCCTGAGGATCGGAGGACTCTAGATGGCTCATAATGACAAATGAATTGTGACAAAATGGGGGGAGAAGCCAGCTTCAAGATTTTAAAAGTTAAACAAAGGGTTTTAAATTTGATTCTTTGCCCCACGGGCAGCCAGTGAAGATCCTGAATAGTACGGCGCACAGAAACAAACTTCGGAAGACCAACCAACATCCTGGCGGCCGCATTTTGCACCCGCTGGAGACGAACTAGTTCTGCTTGATTAACGCCTAAGAACAGAGAACTGGCGTAATCTAATCTAGCCAAGACTGTGGCCTGGACAATGATCTGTCTTGTGTCAGCATCAAAAAACTTAAAAATGGGTCGCAAACACCGCAGGGCACCAAAACAAGTTCCGGCAACCCGTTTAGTGTGAGCGGTGAATGAAAGTTTATCATCCAACCACACCCCAAGGCTCCTAACTTCAGCCACTGGGGTGGGAGCAGGGCCCAATTCAGGTGGCCACCACTGATCGCCCCAAAGCTCGCTTTCCCTACCAAAAATAATAACCTCGGTTTTAGAGGCATTCAGTTGGAGGCGATTGTTCGCCATCCAGCCCGCCACAGCTTTTAACGCGGACTGAAAAGTGGCAGCATCCATGTTGGTCTCTCCATTAAGTGCCACCGCCAGCTGCGTGTCATCGGCGTATGACACCATGGAGAGACCAAAACTATGGGCGACCTCAGCCAACGGTTGAACATATAAATTAAATAAGGTAGGGCTTAGGGCCGACCCCTGCGGGACACCCTGCAGGATCGGACGAGGAGCAGAAACAAAAGGGGGAGTGGATACTTTAAAAGTTCGATCAGTGAGAAAAGATCGAAACCACTCGAGTGCTCTCTCTCCAACTCCGGCCTCCTCAAGGCGATGGAGGAGGATCTGATGGGACACCGTGTCACGGAACAGCTATTAGGACTTGGTTCCGCAAGCTGCAGACGGGCTCAGCTATTACCAGAGCACCATCTCACATAATTCCAAGCACTCTGCCTTCAGGATTGATAAGGCCTGCCATAGGAGTGACTGATAGGAATACATGTGTCCATTTTAGGGTTAGATATAGGTATACTATATCTAAAGCAAAGGGTGATTACACCACCTTGCCCCAGCTGTTGTGCAGCCAGTTGTGTCAGATTTGGATGGCCAGCCAGGGGTGGCATAATACATGCTGCAGCCCCTGGTAGGCCCTGGGTACACCTATGCCCTGGGTACCTAAGGTACACTGTACAGGGACTGATAAGGTGACTCAGTATCCAATTAGATATGTACCTACGGTACATGGAATCCATTTTAGAGAGATAGCAATAGGCCTGGGGTCCTGAATAGCAGGGTCCCAGGTCAACTAAGTCGGAAAACCAGCAAAACACCAGGCAAAAAGTTGGGGGTAACCATAGTCAGGTATCCACCCTCCTACATTGATGACCAGGCAAGTTATCAATGTAGAGAATTGCTGAACCTGTTACAGAAATGGGGAGACTTAGAAAAATGGAAAGCCAGGTGGGCAATGAAAAAAGAAGATAGTAGATCCAAACAAATGACTTCTGAATATGTCTTAAAAGAAGCTGACAAGGCAGAAAAATTATATCCTATGAGAGAAGTACCAGGTGGAGGATATGTACATGTGCCATGGTCCAGACAGGATATTGTGTCATTTACAAATGATTTCCCAAAATTACGAGAGAAACCTGTAGGGTGGTACAGACAAGTTGAGAGATTTGTTAAAGTTCAAAAATGCCTCCTGAAAGATCTAGATGGGTTCTTTGACATTGTAGTTCCCATAGATTTGTGGACAGAATGTAAAATTACTTTTGATTGGCCAAGTGAAGAATACGCCAGAGACCCAAAGGCAGGAGCTCCCTCAGGGGAGGTGATGGGGAAGTACAACCAGGTAATGCTGTACCTGAAAGGAAAGGTGCCTGCAAAAGAAACTGATTGGACACGAATAGATAGAACTACCCAGAATCGAGATGAAACTGTGCATTTATACTATGAACGACTGTTACAGGTGTTCAAGACATTCAGTGGCTTGGATAATATTGAGATGGAGGACATGACCCACTTCATTTATCGATTTGTGTTAGGATTAAGACCTGAAATTTCACAGTGGATTAAAGAAAAGAAAATCTGTTGGCAAGCTAAGCCCATGGATGAGGTCTTGAAATATGCAAAATATTGTGAAGATGAGCAGGAAAATAAGAAAAAGGAATTAAAAGAAAAAGTTATGTGGGCAAAGGTAAAATTAGATTAGCAGAACACCAAGAACACCAGTTAAGTAAAATGGCAAATATTCAGAATCAGAACCCTGGGGGTGGAGGAAAACCAAGGGTAAAAATGAGTCGAGAAGAGTCCAGGAAGAAATTCCCCTGCCATGGGTGCGGAAAGATGGGGCACTGGAGGAACGAGTGTAAGGCTGTGCAGAATGATAATGTGCAAATTAATTATTTAAATCCGCAGGTGCAGAATGAGGGACCACGGAAGACACAGCAACAGGTAAAACAGAATCAGTTGCCTCGTGCACTATAGGAGCAAAGCACAACCGGGTGAGGAAGCAGAGGTTTGGGAAGGAAGCGAGGATAGAAATGCAGCAACTTCGCAATTTCTGTTAAATGATACATTCCTCTGTGACGAATCTTTCTGACGGTGCCGGAGGGGGGAGGACGAGGAGTGCGTGCTTGGCGCCTCCTTGCCGGTGGACCAGTCAGGGCCATACATTGAAGGAAAAGTTGAAAGAAATGACGTCACCTTTCTGTTGGACACTGGTGCTACCCGTTCTACTGTGAGAACAGCAGACGTTCCAAACCTACCCCTCTCGGGAGAAGCGATCCAAGTAGTGGACGTTTCTAATAAACTAATTAGTACCCCAGTTACAGGACCCATGGAAATTAAAATAGGGAATTTCAAAGAAATGCATAGATTTGTTGTTTGCGATTCAAGTCCTGTGAACTTACTAGGACGAGATTTGCTGTGCAAAATGAACTGCACCATCTTTTGCACACCAAATGGCGTTGAAATTCAGACCCCAGATGAAGACGAAATTTACAAATTAATGCTGATAAGACCTGACTCAGAAATTAAAAGACTGACAATACAATACTTACCTGAAGAGCTTCACCAGACAGTGAAACCAGAAGTGTGGGATTTCACTGGGAAAGATGTAGGATTAATGGCAAATGTTGACCCAATTAAAATTTTGATAAAAGAAGATGCAGTTTACCCGAATACTAAACAGTATAAAATGAGTGCAGAAGTGAAAGCTATTGAAGGGGTAGCTATTGAAATAAAAAGGTTGTTGGAAGCAGACATCATACAGGAGGTATTGATCAGTCCTTGTAATTCGCCCATAATTGGAATAAAGAAACCGAGTGGTAAGTACAGGGTAGTACAGGACCTGCGCAAGGTAAATAAAATTGTTGTTCCTTGCTGTCCTATTGTGCTGAACCCTGCAGTGATCTTTTCCCAAATACCATGGAATGCTGGATGGTTTACTGTCATTGATTTATGCCATGCATTCTTTTCAATTCCATTGCATCCAGACAGCAAATTTCTTTCCTCATTTGAATCCAACAGTCATGTTTACGTCTGGAATCGTGTCCCTCAGGGGTACACGGAGAGTCCTTCGATTTTCAATCAAATTCTGAAAAAATGCCTTGAATCCTTGGTATTGCCTAGAGAATCAGTCCTGGTGCAATACATAGACGACCTCTTAGTGGCGTCTAAAAGCAGGAAAGACTGTGTGGTTGACACCATTGCCTTACTGAACCATTTAGGTGAAGGGGGACATAAAGTTTCACCAGACAAACTACAGTTCTGTACCTCTTCAGTGAAATATCTGGGGCACCAGATAGAGAAAGGTATCAGGTAAGTTACCACAGAAAGAATTGAGATAATTCGAAGCATGCATCTGACCAATACCCAGAAAGAAATCAAAATGTTTCTTGGAGTTGTAGGATACTGTAGGCAGTGGATTGTGGGATTTGCAGTCCTAGCAAGACCATTGATAAAAATGACAAAGAAAGGAGCAAAAGACCCAGTGGAGTGGGATGATGAAAGCATGACATCTTTTATGAAATTACGAGAATGTCTGTGTACAGCTCCCACATTAGGAATGCCTGATTACTCAAAAGAGTTTGCACTGTTTTGTGACACACGAGACAAATGTGCACTTTCAGTCCTGACCCAAAGTCATGGTTTAACCAGACGACCTGTAGCGTATTTTTCCTCTACTGGCTGCTGGATTACCTGGATGTCTGAAAGCAGTAGCTGCAACTTGCATGAGTCTTGAACAAAGTGAGTCTATCATTATGGGACATCCTGTAACTGTGTATGTTCCACATGCAGTTGTAATTTTGTTGACCAGAACCAAAACTCAGTACCTCACACCTAGTCGGCTGACTAAGTATGAGAGAATTCTTGTAGGTGCAGGAAATGTAACCATTGCCCGATGTAATATCTTGAATCCAGCTACTCTCCTGCCAAACTCACTCACAGCAGGAGTGAAGGGAGAAGTTGAGCATGACTGCCTAGACCTGACTGAGTTCAGCACAAAACCACGCCCTGACATAAGAGAAGTGCCCCTAACTGATGAAGATTACGAGCTGTTTGTAGATAGCTCATGCATGAGACATGAGGATGGAGGCTTAAGTGCTGCTTATGCTGTATGCACTTTAGGAGGTCCAGTGATAGCATCCTATTTGTATGGAGTCAAGTCTGCACAAGTAGCCGAATTGGTTGCATTGGCAAATGCCTGTACATTTGGGAGGAACATGAAAATAACCATATACACTGATAGCCAGTATGGTTATGGGGTTGTGCATGACTTTGGCTAATTGTGGCTGCAAAGAGAGTTCCTGACTTCTTCAGGTACTCCAATCAGAAATGGAAATTTTGTGCAAGAATTACTGGAAGCAGTCCAGTTACCAAAAGCATTGGCAGTGGTCAAGTGTGCTGCTCACAAATCTGGCAATGACAAAGTGACAGCAGGTAATCGATATGCTGACCAACTGGCCCAACATTGTGCTAAATACAAAATAGCAATCAATAAAAAGATGGGGGTAGGCGGAAACAGCTGCCAACTTATGGTGTTTGAAGAAATAAAAACATGGGAAGAACTGAGAGATTTGCAGAATGCAGCAGAACCAAAGGAAAAGGAAAGGTGGAGAAAATGTGGTTGTCGGAGAAGGAATGAGGATGGTGTCATTGTTTACCTTGATGATATGCCTGTGTTGCCAGACTGCTTGCTTGCTCCTATGGCTAGATTGATACATGGAGATACCCATTTAGGAAGAGATGGAATGATTCGTGTCTTTAGACAGACATGGTTCAATTAGAAATTCAGAAACATAGCAGAGGCACTCTGCCAGAGGTGCTTAGTATGTCAGCAATTCAATCCCAGAAAGAAAACAGTAGTTTTACCAGGTACAATTGGAAAAGCAGAAAGTCCTTTCATAAGATTACAAATTGACTTTATTCAGTTACCCCCCTGTCGAGGAATGAAGTACGTCCTCGTCATTGTCTGCCTGTTTTTAAAATGGGTAGAAGCTTATCCTGCACGCAGAAACGAGAGCATCACTGTAGCCAAATTGTTACTGAGGGAATTGATACCTAGGTACGGTTTTCCAGTCACAATTGAATCAGACAGAGGTAAACATTTCCATAGCGAAATAATAAGACAAATCTGTGAAGCATTCAAAATTACACAAAAACTACACTGTGCATATCGCCCAGAGGCTTCTGGAGTGGTAGAACAACTGAATGGCACAATCAAATCAAGATTGGGAAAAATTTGTGAATCGACTCAAATGGAATGGCCAGATGCTTTGCCCCTTGTCTTAATGGGATTTAGAAGTATTCCACACCGGAAGACAGGCTTGAGTCCCCATGAGATACTGATGGGAAGAGCAATGCGGCAAGCATGGGTGCCAGGACACAAACTGATAAACATATCTGATGATTTGGCACTGGAATACTGCAAGCAACTGGGTGACCAAGTGCGTTCTATCTCTCACCAGATTGGGGAAGACGCCATCGCCAGACCAGCAACTCCAGCCCATGACTTGAACCCTGGTGATTGGATTGTAATTAAGACACATACTCGGAAGATTTGCCTTGCACCGAAGTGGGGAAAATGAAGACAGGTGATTCTTGTTACCACAACAGCGGTGAAGTGTGCAGGTGTGCCACGGTGATTCCATGTCAGTCATACGAAGAAAGTGACTCAACCAGATGAAACTGAGGCTGAAGGTTATGCAGCTGAGGGGTCTCCTGAAGTTGGTCCTGAAGTAGCTGAAGAAGGACAACCAAGCTGCAGTCAAGATGATTGGGTCCCAGTAATCGACCTGACTCTCGATCCAATAAGAACAAGAAGACAAACCTACTTGGATAGAGAGTGGGATAGTGAGGACGAGACAGGATTAGAAGAAGATAATCAGATCATCAAAATTCAAATCAAATCTGATGATGAAGAAGGACAGATAGGGACAGAGCAGGTTATCGACACACCTCCAAAAACTTCTGAGCCTGAAAAGGGACAGATAGAAATTAGAGCAGAAGTTCAAGCGGAAGAAAACCAAAAGTTCGAAGTGCTTGAACAGGATCAGATAGAAGTAGATAAATGTGTTCAGGAAGAAGAAATTGAAACAAAACAAAGCCAAATGCAGAACATACCTGAACAAGGCCAGTTTAGTGACCAGGCAGACGAAACTGAAATAAGACCTGGAACTAGTCAGACAGAGAAGGAGGAAGACACTGAAATAGATGTGCCACAACTGAGTGAAAATAAAAGAGCCTTTGAAGAGGGCCAAAGCACAGTGCCAGTTAAAAGATTCTAGAAAAGAGATAAAGTACCAAGATTTGTCAAAAGACTGAGACTGAGACTAAAAACTATTGACGAAGAACTTGAGCAAGAAAATCAAGACTACAGTAAACCTGATCAGTCTGGAACAAAGCCTAAAAGAAGAAATGCCCGGATAAAAAGACTAAACAACAAGTATCAGAGTCCTGAATGGACTTATCTGGTGTTGGAAGACTTTGAGAACCTTGAAATAAGTGACGAAAGTGATGAAGAATTGATTGCTGACCAAACTGACGAAGAAGTGAAACCAACCTGAAAAGTTGCCCTGTGTAAGCAACCTGTAAAAGTTACAAAGAGGGGTTGAAGCTTCTTTTGAGTCAAAATGTCTGATTCCTCTGTGAATGGAAGACCAAGATGAAATCGTTGTAAAACATGCTGCAAAGTATGTTTGTGTAGTATAGCATTTGTACTGATATTATGGATAGGACTAACAATAACTATTCCTTACATGATGATTAAAGATACTAATTTGTACCCTACTAAACCAGTGACCGATGACACAGAAGAGATACAAACAGAAGACGCACCACAAAGAGTAGATACACTAGAGAAAGCAGTTAGTCTTAAACAAACTAGAATGGACTTAGATACACCAGATGAGGAAGGACTACATTATCATAGAATTAAGAACAAAACTCATTTAAACGTATTTGCAAACTTGTTAGTACACTACGTAGAAGCAATGGAGATAGAAGACTGTTACGTCTGTATGAAGTTACCTACTTCAGTAGCTGAGGGTGTGACCTACCATCACTTGCCACTAACATATGGAGTTTCCTGTAGTATTTTAGCTAGTTTATTCTATAGAAGAGGACCGTTACAGTATTATTACTCAAAAGTAGATGTGATATTTTCTGAACTTCCTGTGCGAAGAAATCTGAATCCTGTACATACTACTAGAGATGTAGCAAATCACATGGGTGAATATTTTCTAACTATAGGTAAAATGAGTATAGATGATGCACACAGAAATAACTTGACCTGTACATTACACGAACAAGAAAAAATGTTTCTAAATATGGTGGAGAAAAGAAGAGAGAGTTTCCAAAAGAAAGCAAAAGACAAGAATCAGAAAATTCCCAAGTGGGCTGAAAATATAGAGAGCACCTCAATTGGTGGAGCTAATGCTGCATTGTTGCTGGATTTCGAAAAGAAAGGGAAACTTTGTATTCACAGAGAAAAGACTAGTTATTATAATAACATATTCATTGGTTCCAGTGAATGCGAACACAATTACAAGGTAATTGAAGGTTGGGGTTTCAAAGATGGGTCAGAGCCTGTGTTTCCTGGAATTTATTATATATGTGGGAACAAGGCTTACTTCAAATTGCCCGACCATTGGTACGGAAGCTGTTATTTTGGTATTGTCTTCCCAAAGATATACCATATGGGGAATATCACTAGAAGCACTGAAAACACTAATGGATTAATGCTTAGTAAAAGAGAAAGTGTAGGAGAAATAATAGGTGATATATTTAGTGCAATGATACCTACAGTGGGAGTGGCTCTGAATACACACAGAATTTGCAAATTGTCTAAAGTAGTAGATCAACTGACACTGCTGGAGGTTTCCTAATGGTTAATACCGAAATGGTTGCAATCAGATCTATGGTTTTACAAAATCGACTTGCTCTTGACACTTCATTGGCAAAAGAGGGCGGAGTCTGTAGAATGTTGAAAGCGCAACATTGTTGCACCTATATTCCAGATAAAAGTGCTGGAATTAAGAAATATGTGAGAAACATAACTAATTTGGAAACCACTGGAGGTTGGTAGTGCCTGGAAGAGACTAACTGATGGTCTCTCCTCTGTAGGTAATTGGTTTTCTAATCTAGGTAGAAGTCTTGTGAGTAAAATACTGATGCCAATAGCGAAAATAGGCTTATTTGAGCTCATCATAATAATTTGCAGTAAATGTCGAAAACACAAAAAGAAGTATGCTGTGAATAAGAGAGGAATGAAACGAAATGTGGAAGAACTCGAAGAAGAAGAATTGAATAATAAAATTTATAAAAAAGATGAAAAATTCTCCTTCTTTTTTTTTTTTTTTTTTTTTTTTATCCTCATTTGTGTGCATAGCTCCAATCTATCAATACCGAGAAGAAAAACCACCACAGAGCGAATAGCCAGAAGGTCTTGTACTGTGCCAACTCAGCCATATAGCTGGTGAGGGATTTATCTATCGAGAGGTACGGCCAGTTCCCCTTTGGCACTAAATACAGCGACCACTCTTAGACTCGCTTAAGATGATACCTCAGTTGATGGAGCCCGAATCATCGAGACCCCCTTGAAATTTAGACTAGTAGTCTTGATAGCCAAGGTAGGCAATGCTCACATTAATCATAGGACCTGGGGAAAAAAAAAAAAAAAAAAAAAATTTCATCCTAATAAATATGCAGAGAAAAGGCTGAATAGAACATTTGAAGAGATTGAAATGGGTGAAATGTGAAAAGTTGGCATATGATTCCATTAATAGTGATGATAGTAAATAACATCAAAGAAGGGATTGATGGAGCAAGGATTCGCACGTTAAGCGACTTGCTTGTATCAAGAACCTCAAATAATGATAATAAACTAAAACAACATGTTCGTGTTACTAATATTGCAAATTTTTAGACTACACAGGGGTGTCCCAGTGACGCTTTCCTATGTGTTTACTAAACCTAATACGCTTGCAATTAAAATGGCCGCTGCTACTCGGGAATGTAGACTGCGCATGCATCGGTCATACCCATGTGACGTGACGTACTCGCAGTTCTGGTGGGAATTTGTTGCTCATGCGCAATACAGCTAATTTTGTGTTCTCACATGCTCCAAGCTGGCATTGCTGCTTTCGCAAAGCTGTCTGTTCTGCCTAACACTTAATGCTTTAGTTATTATAAAGTAATGGGAATAATATAGCAACTCATGGTATACAGTGAAATCATTTATTCTATGTATTAAAACTATTCTTTTCCATTTCATGTAACACTTTGAAAACTTGGCCTGTTCTAACGTGATCTTGCTTGAATCTGAGTCTGCGCGAGATCTGCGAGTCTCCACAGAAATGACCTTTGGACGGAAGCCAGATGGCAACCCAAGCTAAGATGTGCCTGGGAAGACAACTCTAACCTAGTCCAAGAAGCCGAACTGTACTACATTTGTAACAAATTGTATACGAAAATAGTATTCACTATTGGTAGGTGAAAACATATGTCATGGGAACGCAGAGAATAAGGGGTGGGTACAAAGATTGAATATTAAGCCTGAGAAAGTCTAAATTTTAGGTGGTGTGATGACCTAACCTCCTCCTTTGTCCAATCAAAATTGGGGATCCTTACACTTGCAACATTTGGGGGTGGTACACTGACCCGAAAAACAGTATAACTAGCATAGGTTTAGCTAGAGAAATTGTCCGACTTGTCCGAATAGCTGACCTGTCACTGACCCAATGCACTCTATAGGTGACTGAACTCAGAGAGCTGCGAAGCACTCTGTTGGGAGGTTCGAGAAACCCATTCGGGGTTTATGCAGACTTAAAGTGCTGGCGAAGCACTTTGCTGGGAGGTTTGAGAACCCAATCGGGGTTATTGGCAGATTCCTTGCAGAGAGGGAGTAGCGCAGGTGTTACAACCGAAGCTGCGGGTATTGGTCATACCCTATGGTGAACCCGGTCCTGATCCAAAATTCTGGGGTTATCCTGTCCTGACTGTCCATGAGCTGTACCTGCTCGCCTACTGGCACCTAAGTCCTTGAGGCTCCTTTCCTGTCTTTTCCAACTGACCCGTGGCCAGGGTTGGTCTTCACTCTATCCTAGGTAAATATCTGTGTGGGTGATTACTTATCTATATTTGCATTTCTAACTCTCGAATAATTGCAAAGCATAATTGCATATGTTCCTTTTTTCTCCCCTGTCCCTTTATAAATGAGATTTACATGCATTATTTGTCTATTAGCATGTTCCACTTTTCTACCTACCTTTAGCCAAATGCTAAATCGTTATTATATAGTTTATGTTCCATTCTAACCCTCCCTATAGAGAATAAGCACATCTGGATGAATCTAATTGCATAAGTTTCATTTCCTTTTAACAGTTAGTGAATTACGAAAGTCTACTTTGATTTAGCATGTTCCCTTTCTTTACCCGCCTTTAGTGAAGTTGTGAAAGTCTGTTGATCTAAATTAGCAGGTTCTTTATTTTCACCTTCCCTTCCCTTTATTTTCCGATTTATAAATGATTAGAATTCTCTGCCTTATTCATTGCTATACGTTATTTCTAATTCTAGTTATAGATAGTCTTATCTGTGTTAATTTTATGCTCATGACATATGATGATTAGATAAAGGTTTTCAAAACATCCTGAGTCTGTGGGTATTATAAAGAGTGCAAACATTCTTAATTTTATATTGTATTGTGATGACTGCTTATCTTTACAGCTAGCTCCTTGATCCATTGTGATTTTAGGTACATGTGACAAGGATTGGTAAGTCAGGTACATTGGAAATAAATAGAAAGGAACAGGGTTACTGGTAGTAGAGTGTAGGTTACCCGATTAAATAAGTGTGGTAAATAAATTATGGGCCCAAGTGTGCATATTTGGTAATAAAATAGTCGGGTGACCTGCGTGCTCTATCACATGCATCACTAATGGAAGTTTATGGTTCTCAAATATATCCTTTTTAGCAAACGTCATTATGTTTAATACATTAAACATTGTTAATGTGTCAAAACGTAATCATTGTATGTGCTTCAGAAATCTATTTACATAACACTTTCCTTTGTTCCATTCTAGCGACTATGATCCTAGATTTCACCTAGATATACGAGGCATTATCTCATAGTCCACATGTGTGAGAGATGCCTTTTCTTTAGGGCTCTTGTGGGATTGTCTGTTGAAAGGGATTTTTTATTTAAAATCATATGCAGTAGTGCAAAATTTGATCAAAAGTAGAAAAAATTGGAGAGACAAAAACACAAAACAATAATTATTATATAAGTTTGTAACACAACCAATATCTGCAAAGTGATTGCAAGTGCATTCTTATATTATCTTCGGGACTATACAATAATCTTAAATTAATATGACACAATTATGTATGCTAATTTATACAGGCCCATATTATCTATTTGGCCCCTGTTACATACACTGATTTGTCTTAAATTTCAATTAACTGTATTGCTACATGCCTCAAACCTAAAGAGGAATTGGCATTGAGTTCATATAGTTCTGAATTATTATTCCTTAATTGTTATAGCACATCCTCAAAGTGCCTTTTAGATCATAAGATAATGATATATATCATTGCCATGAGGGTAAAAAAAAGTAATTACTTAATATAATTAAATAAAACAAATGTCCCTAATTGGTCTAAATCATAATGCCTGACCTTAGGGCTTGTCTAAAGTTCAATATATTAATGCTTATCCTTCTACTAAACATTTCTTCATGTCTGGAGATAAATTATTTCTAAGGTCATCTGGCAGTAGATTCACAAGTTCAGTTGACATAATCTAATGGCAAATCATATATAAAACCATTAGAATATTTGATTTTCAGCCATGCTATGTCATTTTCATCCTATCTACATTTTAAATGACATTGTTACTATTTTTTATCAATTACCTTTTAGATATGTGGAGCTTACAGATCAACTTTTTCGGCCACGTCTCGCCATTTGAAGAAGAAATTTCTTTAAGAAACTCAAGTCTTTTATATGTTTGAATTTTTTAAATGAATGCAACTGAGTCCCCGATGCAAAGTCTCAGGATCCAAACATTTATAAAAACAGTAACATTGAAGCTATTAACCATATTCCTAGTGTAGTCTCATCACCTAAATAGTTACTAAGTGTTGGAACTGAGATTCCCGGTTGGCTGAGGTATGCACATAGGCCTTTCAGGAACCACCACTCTATTCAGGGTAAGCTACATACACTCTAAAAGATAACCTGTGCTCACCCTCTAGTAGCCTGGCACAGGGCAGTCAGGTTTATCTAAAGAGAAAATGTGTAAATTATTTGTGCAACACACACACATGTAGCAACACAATGAATATACCACAAAAGGACTCTACACAGGTTCAAAAAAATAGATTCTCTGAACAAAACAAGACCAAACGACAAAAATGCAATGTATGGAATTTGGGATATTGAATTTTAAAGGAATAAATGCCATAAAATGTTTATAAGCAAGTAGCACTAAAAGGTTACTTTAGGTTGTGCTGGACTGGAGCAAAGTCAAAATTTGGGTCGAACACGATGGAGCGCCAGTCAGTTACAGGACCCAGGCAGGTCCGGTGAACACAGTACTCTTCCTGATTGCAAACAACGAGATACGTCGATCTTCTCCATGAAGTGAAGGTGACACATCAGTTCTGAAGACAGGTGCCGGAGTCAAGAGGCATCAAGCGATGCGCTGGATTTTGCTATGCAATCGAGGGGTTGTGTCAATCTCATCAAGCTCTAGCGGCAGCGATACGTTATCTGAAGCATCGATCTCTGGAGGCAAAGCGCTGGTTCCGAGACGATGAGCCAATTTTACACCACCAACTGGGTCGATGCGCCAGATCTGCTACACATTGACAGCCATTGAAATCCATGTTGCAAGTATCTGGGCCACTTCTAGTGAGACAGGCACAGGAACCAGGGTAAAGACTTTGATATTCCTGGAGTCTCAAGCAACAGAAGGCAAGCCAACAAGCCCTTGGAGATCATTATATTGAAGGCAGAGTCCAGATTTCAATCAGCAGGGTCAGAGAGCAGCAGGCAGCAGGGCAACAAACAGAAAAGCAGGCCATCCAGATCAGCTGTCCAGTTGAGTCTTTCAAGCAGCAAAGCAGTTCTTCTGGCAGTATTTTAGTAACAAGTTCAGTATTGTCTGCTTTTTGGGGGTCAGAAAGCAGTACTTATACCCAACAGTGCCTTTGATATCAGGGGTGACTTCAAAGCAGCCCTCTGAGGTGCACATGGATTCCTTTCATACAAATCCTGTCTGCCAAGCTATCTGTGGGGGTAATGAGTCCTTTGTGTGGTGTTAGAAATGGGGTTTCTGGTTGGCTAGGGTAGGCACCTAATCCAGGCAGAACCCACCACTCTAGTCAGGGCAAGTACGTTACATAACAAAGATAACCTGTGCTCACCCTCTGGTAGTTTTCCCGCAGAACAGGCAGGCTTATCATCAGAGACAGTATGTAAAGTGTTTGCGCAATACATTCACATAGAAACACAATGAACACCTACAAAAAAAGACTCCACAAAGGATTATATAAAAATGTTTATGGTATATTATTCATACGACAAGACCTAAATGACATGAATCATAAATGCTGTGCATACTAGGCAAATACTGAGATGGTACTCCTTATTCTGGACAGTGCAAGAATCAAAACGAAATGCATCAAAACGTCAGTGAATACTTAGGGCAAGAAATGCAGCAGATTATGACATAACACATGAATCAACAGGAAAACATAGGTCAAGCTATAAGCTACTATACGGTAATTAGCCACCCAGCATAGGGCCAAGAAGCCCCTGTGTGCCTATTAGCTGTATTGCAGTAATACACCGAGTCCCAACCACCACAATCTCCCCATGGCGACCAGGGCCTTTGTCTGGGAGCCGTCTTGTGAGGTAAAATCACATAACAAGTGCCCCCAGGTACGTCGCCACAGGAGGGAGGTGCCCACACTGTAGCAAGCAGGGGGATCTCACTCAGTCCCCGTGTGTATAATTACACCGAACAGTTGCCTGTGAACATGCAGTGCAACTGTCCCAAGCACAGGGTGTCCACGAAGGAGGGCGAAGAGGCTCCAGCAGGACCTCTCAGGTCCAATCTCTCCTTCACCTGCCCTATCAAGCAGGGGGTGGCAGCATTACAGTACATTCACTGTGGCCCCAAGCATCTGCCTGCAAGCATATGGTGCCTCTGCTGATGATATAGCATAGCCCCCCTTGGCCTGGGTACTCCCAGGGTCTGGCCCAGGTGTCTGCCAGGAGAGGGGCTCTTCATCGTTCGTTGGTGGGATGCCGCAGCAAGGCCAGTGATGTCAGAGACCAGCCAGGAGAATTTCTGAGGGGCAGAGTGAAGCAGGGAATTTTTCCTGAGTCCATGCACTTCATTGGCAGCCACCAGCGGGGGGTAAGAGGCTGGGCACACCAGCTGTGAATCTGCCCTAACTCAAGGCACTTAGCCATGGTGGCATGCGTTGTAGGGACCACAGATCCCTGGAGATTAATGCGCTCACCACACACTGCCTGAAAAGTGTATGGTGGCCGGACTCACAAGACCCATAGCTGATCTCAGGCTGTTTAAGGGGACTCCATTCTGATACCTGAGATTCCCAAGAACAGGGAGGGGGTGCAAGTCAACAAGTCCCTTGATAACAATGGGAGCAAATGGGGAGCAGCAGACAGGGAGGCCAGCATATATAGTCAACTTGCAGAGTGGCAGTCTTTCCAGAAGCCCAGCAGGCAGCAGGTCACCCAACAGGCAAATGGCAGTTCCTCTAGTATAGTATTCAAAGCAGTCCCCTGGCAATGTGCAGAACGTAGAGCCAGCAGCGTTTAAGTACAAGTCCATGCAGTGTCTAAAAGCATGGGGGCAGAGCCCCTCTACTTCTACTCAAAAATGCTTTTGTTCAAGGGATGACTTCAAAGGAACCTTTTCAAGTGCAAAACAATCCTATTTAACCCAGCCTTGGCTCCAGATGTCAGTAGGGGGTACATCAGCCATTTATGTGAGGGCAGGACACAACCTTTACAAATGTAAAGTATGAGCGACCTATCCCTCTCCCAGTCCAAGAAGACCAATAGTATGCATATGAACGCAGATGTAACCCTACCATATCCAGCTCTTCCTGTGTTGTGGCTGTTTGGAAAGTATGCACTAAGTGTAGCTGTCACCCTAGCTCAAACATGTATTACAGTCAGGCTGCAAAGCACAAAGACCCATACGCACAGAGAAATGCCCACTTTCTAAAAGTGCCATATCGAACATAGTAATATTAAATCCAACTACACCGGTAAGCAGGATTTATCACCATTATTCTAAACATATCAAACATGGCCCCTGACATTCCTTTCAGATCAGGAATTACCACTTAAATATATATAAGGGAATTCCAAATGATAATTTATGAGAGGAGTAGGCCTCACAGTAGTTTGAAACAAAATAGGTTGTTTGTCACTACCAGAACATGCCACACATAAGGCACATATCCTACCTTTTACTTACACAGCGCCCTGCCCATAGGGCTACCTAGGGCCTACCATACGGGTGACCTATGTGTAATAAAAGGGGAGTTGAAGGCTTGGCAAGTAGTATTAAATGCCAACTTACAGTGGCAGTAACCTGTGCACGCCAGCCATGCAGTGGCAGGTCCGAGGCAGGTTTAGAGGCTATATCTGTGGTTGGCACAATCAGTGCTGCAGGTCCACTAGTAGCATTTAATTCACTGGCCCTAGGGATAGTATACCATTTTACAAGGGACTTATAGGAAAATCAAATATGCCAAACAGGTGGTATTTTTAAACAGTAATGTTAAATCTAACTTTGTCGGGAAAGAGGATTTATCATTACCATTCTAAACATCTGAAACATTAGAAAGCTACTCCTCTCTGATCAAGAATTACAGCTTAAAAGTGAATTAAGGAATTCCCAATGCAAGGCGATGAGGGGAATAGGCCTCATAGTGGTGAAAAATGAAAAAGGCTGTAGGTCACTACCAGGAAATTCAAAACAGAAAGGTACATGTCCTACATTTTACTTACATAGCACCCTGCCTTTAGGGTTACTTAGGGCCTACCTTAGAGGTGACGTTTATGTTATAAAAGGGGAGTGTAAGGCTTGGCAAGTAGTTTTAAATGCCAAGTCGAAGTGTCAGTAAACTATACACACTGTCATTGTAGAGGCAGGCTTAAGAGAGGTTTTAAAGGCTACTTCTGTGGGTGGCACAATCAGTGCTGCAGCCCACTAGTAGCATTTGAAGTACAGGCCCTGGGTATATGGTACCACTTTACAAGGGAATTACCGGTGCAACAGCTTCTGTGCTCAGACCACAGCAAATAGCACAATGCCTCTGTTCTCAAGGCAGTAACTTTCTGGAGATAAAGGATATAGGTTGGTCTAGGTTCTTTTTATTAGGTTGGGATCATACTGCCAAAACACAAAAGGAGCCAAGAGGGAAACAGAAGGTACAAAAGGGATCGCCCTCCACTCTAATCAATCAAATCACAAAAAAGATCCCTGTACCAAGGACAGGTACTCTATTTACTCAACATGAGAGTACACTTGCTCTGGACTTCTTATAACAATGTGCCAGAAACAACCCCCTTTCTCTTCCTGGGATGAGTTGAGGTCCTGGTTACGAAGTCTTACGATTGATGTATCAATCGACACAAAACAAAGTGGATGGTGGCCTGATCAGCTGGTATGAGAAGACAGGGCTGAATCAGGTGTCCAGAAAGAGGTGTCCACAATCGGTGCAGTGACCGAGTGTTAATACCCTGATGAATCTGCCAAAAGCATTGGGGCAGTGAAACATGTCGGTATCAGGTATTGGTATGCATTATTAAGCTACCAGCCGTTTTAATTCACCAGCACACACTAATATGAAGAATAAAGATATATAGTGAGTGTGTCTGATGATTTTATGTCACTCGTTTATGTTGGTCACACTAGTTGGCTATTGTTGTAAGCTTTCTGTCTAGCACCTCTTCACACGCATTTTTGCCTTTGTGTTGTACATTTTCTGTGTTTTGTACACTCATTTCTTTCTGGATTGGAATGGCAACCGATGATGAGAAAGGGGCATAGAATTGGTAAATATATCTGCCAAGTTCCCCGAGGGTTGTTCGCCCGTGAGGTGCCTTCCTCTCCACCACACATTTTGTCATCTCTTCACCTGTTTGAGTGTGGAACGATGGACTGTCTGTTTGAGGGCAGTAACCATTGGACACTTTGAGTTGATTGCCACCCTGTAAATTTTAAGTTTCCAAGATACAAACACTGCTTTGTGTATGGACAGCAAGACATTAGAGAAAACACACCTCACTGTGAAGAGAAAGGGGGTTGTTTCTGGCACATTGTTATAATAAGTCCAGAGCAAGTGTACTCTCATGTTGAGTAAATAGAGTACCTGTCCTTGGTACAGGGATCTTTTTGTGATTTGATTGGGATCATACTGCCCCTAAGCCATTCTCTGAGGCATCTGTCTGAACGATAAATTCCTTGGAGAAGTCAGGGGCCTTTAGCACTGCAGCTGTGCGCATGGCCTGCGTGAGTGAGTCAAAAACAGTTTGGAATGCCTCTGTCCAAATCACATTCCTGGGCTGCTTCTTCGAAGTCACCTCAGTCAAAGTAGCAACAATGGTGCCGTATCTCTTGGAAAACCTCCTATAGTATCCAGTGAGGTCCACTAATGTTCTGACATCAGTCTGGGTTTTGAAGGGCAGGCAGGCTATGATAGTTTCTATCTTGCCCTGAACGGGTTGCATCTTTTCCCTGCCCATCCACAAATAAATAAATCAATCAGAGATTTGTACAGCTCACTACTCACCCATGAGGGTCCCAAGGCGCTGGGGGGTGTGGTTTTGGGCAGCTCCGGTGATCTGAAAAGCCAGGTCTTGAGGCTCTTCCTGAATGCTTGTAGTGTAGGGCTTAATCTGATGCTGAGGGGTAGTTTGTACCAGCTCTTGGCCGCATTCTGGCTCTGTGGATGCGGTGGGATTTCTGCCAAGGCTAGGTCAGCGGACCGGAGGTTTCTCTTCGGGGAGTAGAAGGAGGTTTATTCATTGAGGTGTTGGGGTCCGGTGATGTAGAGGGCTTTGTAGGCATGAGTGAGCAACTTGAAGGTCATTCTTTTTTTCATGGTGAGCCAGTGGAGGTCTTGTAGGTGCTGGGTGATATGGTCTTGTTGTCGGATGCTGAGGACGAGTCTGGCTGCAGTGTTCTGGATGGTCTAGAGTTTGAGGAGTAGAGATGTGTTGATTCCGGCATAGAGGGCATTCCCATAGTCCAGCCGGCGGTGATAAGTGCGTGGGTGATGCTCTTCCTGGATTCGGGGAAGATCCATTTGAAGGTCCTGCGGAGTATGCAGAGGGTGTTGAAGCATGTGGAGGATACTGCGTTGATCTGTCGGTTCATGGTGAGGGAGGAGTTGAGTGTGATGCCGAGGTTGCGAGCATGGTCTGTGGGTGTGGGAGGGCTGCTGAGGGTGGGGGCCAACAGGTGTCGTCCGAGGATGAGGACTTCCGTTTTCTCCGAGTTGAGATTCAGGCAGCTTCAGGCAGCTGCTGCTCATCCAGGTTGCGACGTCCTTCATTCCTTCCTGGAAGTTGTGCCTGGTGATGTCAGGTCCTTGGTGAGGAGGAGGATGAGCTGGTTGTCATCAGTGTAGGATACTATGCTGACTCTGTATTTTCTGACGATAGTTGCGAGGGAGGCCATGTAGATGTTGAAGAGAGTGGGGCTGAGGCAGGATCCTTAGGGTACTCTGCATGTGATCTCTGTGGGTTCGGAGAGGAAGGGTGGGTGTCTAATACTTTGAGTTCGGCCGGTGAGGAAGGAGCAGATCCGGTCTAGGGCAGTTCCCTGTATGCCAGTGTCATGGAGTCTGGCAGCTAGTGTGCAATGGGAGACGGTGTTGAAGGCTGCTAGAGATCTAGTAGAATGAGGGCTGTAGTGTGACCTTGGTCGAGGAGTGTACTGAGGATGTCCCTGGTGGCTAGGAGGGCAGTCTTGGTGCTGTGGATGCTGCAGAAGCCGGATTGAGGTGTGTTGAAGATGTTGTTGGATTCTATGAAGTTTGTTAGCTGGATGTTGCCGATCTTCTCAGTGACTTTGGTGGTGAAGGGGAGGAGGGAGATGGGTCTGTAGTTCTTCAGGTCTGTCAGGTCTGCAGAGGGCTTCTTGAGGAGGGGTTTGACTTCTGTGCATTTCCAGTCATCAGGGAACGTGCCTGTTTCGAAGGTGCAGTTGATTGTCTGTTGTAGTTCTAGTGTGATGACGGAGGCACCCCTGTGGAAGATGTGCATGGGTCAGTGGGTGCTCTGGAGTGTATGCTCCTCATGGTCTTTGTGGTAACTTCTGTGGTGACTGGTCCAGGCGAGAATGGTCGGCTGAGTGGAGTTGCTGGTGGAAGGTGTTGTGTCGGTGCCTTGGTCCTGTTTGTCGAAGTTGTCATAGAGTGTCCTAGGCTTGTGGTAGAAGAAGGAGACAAGTTTGTTGCAGAGGCCTAGGAGGGAGGGATGTCAGAGGTTTTGCTGGGGGGTCTGGTAAATTCTTGTATGATGTTGAAGAGTTCCGCGGAGTTGCAGGAGTTGGAGAGGATTCTGGCCCCCGAAGACCCCGACCGACCCGCCTGACGTACTCCGCCGCCACCCTCATCGCACTCAACACCGGCCGACTCCCAGAATGCCATCAAGCCACCCCACGACGCACCCACGGACCTGTCAGCTGCCACGCCTGCAAGTTCTCCTGCACCCGGACCAGCCTCGCACCAGCACCCGCCAAGTCGAACACCAGCAGCACCCACCTCAAGTGCATCCTGCTCAACACCCGCTCCGTCCACAGACACGCCATCGAACTCTGGAACCTCCTAGACGCCACAGCCCCTGACGTTGCCTTCCTCACGGAGACCTGGATGAACGCCTCTTCAGCTCCCGACATCGCCATCGCTATCCCAGAGGGCTACAAGATCGTCCGGAGGGACCGAAACGCCAACCAGATGGGAGGAGGCATCGCCATCATCCACAGGAACACCATCCGTCTCACGACCAGCACCGACAACACCCTGACCAGCGCCGAACACCTGCATTTCCAGATCCACACCAACCCGAACACCACCCTCAGAGGCACCCTGATCTACCGACCCCCTGGACCACGCACACAATTCAGCGAGGACATCGCCGACTTCGTCAGCCCGCATGCCCTCCCCTCCGCTGACTACATCCTCCTGGGAGACCTCAACTTCCACCTGGAGAACAACAACGACCGCAACACCAGCACCCTGCTCGACAACCTCGCCAACCTTGGACTCAAGCAACTGGTGTCCACCCCCACCCACCTCGCCGGACACACACTCGACGCAGTCTTCTCTTCCTGCACAGACATCGACTTCAGCCACGCCACAGAGCTTCAATGGACGGACCACAGCTGCGTCCACTTCACCTTCAAGAAAACGACGACCCACCAACACCAGCAACAGACCGCCCGCAGAAGCTGGAACAAGATCACAGCAGACCAGCTCGCCACCTCCCTGAGCCAGCACCCTCCTGCCAGCTCAGCGAACCCCAGCCAGGCCGCCGACAACCTCACGAAGTGGATCAGCAACTGCGCGGACGAACTCGCCCCACTGAGGACCCCGCCTAGCAGACCCGGCAGGAAGAAGGCCCCATGGTTCACCGACGAACTCAAGAGCTCCAAGAAGAACTGCTGAGCCCTCGAGAAAGTCTGGAGAAGGGAACCTACACCGGACAACAGGACCTCCTTCAAACTTGCCACCCGGAAACACCACCAGCTGATCCGCGCCGCCAAGAAAACAGCATTCAAGGACCGGCTGGACAACAACGCACACAACTGCAAGGAACTCTTCAACATCGTGAAGGAGCTTTCCAACCCCAGCGCAGGAAACAACGACATCACCCCATCGCAAGACCTCTGCAACTCCCTCGCTTCATACTTCCACAACAAGATCGCGGACATACACAACAGCTTCAACAACCAACCAACGCACACCATGACCGAACAACCACCCCCCACCACCACCCTCCACGCCTGGACCCCGATCAGCACCGAAGACACCATCCGCACGATGAACTCCATCCACTCCGGATCTCCGACCGACCCCTGCCCTCACCACGTCTTCAACAAGGCCGACGCTGTCATCGCACCCCACCTGCGAGACATCATCAACACATCCTTCGACACCGCCACCTTCCCTAAGAGCTGGAAGCACGCGGAACTCAGCGCTCTACTCAAGAAACCAACAGCGGACCCCACCGACCTCAAGAACTACCGCCCCATCTCGCTCCTCCCGTTTCCAGCCAAAGTCATCGAGAAGACCGTCAACAAGCAGATGGCCGCCTTCCTCGAGACGAACGGATCCCTCGACCCCTCACAGTCCGGCTTCTGAGCCAATCACAGCACCGAGACCGCCCTCATCGCCGCCACCGATGACATCCGAGCCCTGATGGACAAGGGAGAAACAGCGGCCCTCATCCTCCTAGACCTCTCCGCGGCATTCGACACGGTCGGCCACCGCACCCTAGTACGGCGCCTCAGCAACATCGGAATCCAGGACAAGGCGCTGGAATGGATCGTCTCCTTCCTCGACGGAAGAACACAGAGAGTCCGCCTACCACCGTACAAGTCAGAGGCCTCCGAAGTCATCTGCGGCGTCCCTCAAGGATCATCTCTGAGCCCCACCCTCTTCAACGTCTACATGAGCCCCCTCGCGGCCATCGTACGCAAACACAACCTCAGCATAATCTCCTACGCCAACGACACCCAGCTGATCCTCTCCCTGACCAACGACCCCGCCGCCGCCAGAGCCAACCTTCACGAAGGGATGAAAGAGGTAGCCGAGTGGATGACGACCAGCCGCCTGAAACTGAACTCGGACAAGACGGAGGTCCTCATCCTGGGCTCCTCACCCTCAGCCTGGGACGACTCCTGGTGGCCTCCCGCCCTGGGCACCGCACCCAAATCGACAGACCATGCACGCAACCTGGGCTTCATCCTGGACTCCTCCCTCTCCATGACCAGGCAAGTCAACAACGTCTCCTCGGCGTGCTTCAACATCCTACGCATGCTACGGAAGATCTTCTGGTGGATCCCCACCGAGACCAGGAAGACCGTCACCCAGGCCCTCGCCACCAGCCGACTGGACTACGGCAACGCCCTCTACGCCGGTACCACCGCCAAGCTCCAGAAGAGACTCCAGCGGATCCAGAACGCCTCAGCCAGACTCATCCTCGACATCCCTCGAACCAGCCACATCTCCGGACATCTGAGAGACCTTCACTGGCTCCCCGTCAACAAAAGAATCACCTTCCGCCTCCTCACCCACGCACACAAAGCCCTACACGACCAAGGCCCGAGCTACCTCAACAGCCGAGTCAACTTCTACGATCCCAAACGACACCTCCGATCAGCCAACCACGCCCTCGCCGCCGTCCCCCGCATCCGAAGAGCGACTACAGGAGGAAGGTCCTTCTCCTACCTGGCCGCCAAGACCTGGAACTCCCTCCCGACCGACCTGCGCCTGACCCAAGACCACCTCTCCTTCAGGAAGAAGCTGAAGACCTGGCTGTTCGAGCAGTAGCGGCACTCCCCCCCCCCCCCCCCCCCCCAGCGCCTTGAGACCCTACGGGTATGTAGCGCGCTCTATAAATGTCACTGATTGATTGATTGATTGATTGACTGTTCTGGCTGAAGTTCCTCTTCGTAGATCTGATGGGTTGGTGGTGTGCTGTAGTGGCGGCCCTGGTCCCGGTGTCCCAACTGCACCATGGACCCCTTCCCTATCGGCACTTACTTGCCTTGATAGTCAGGCATTCCTGTTGCAGAGCCTGAAGCACTTTGTGGAGGTCAAAAACATGGTCCATCCAGATGCTACTGAAGACGCCTATATCATCCAGATAGGCAGCATAGAAGGCCTCAATACCAGCAAGGACCTGGTACATGAGGCTCTGGAAGGTGGCAGGGGTATTCTTCAATTCAAAAAGCATCACCCTAAACTGCTAGTGGCCCTCTGGAGTACCCTAATGTAAGATCAAAGGTACTGAGATACTGGCAGTCCTAACCTGTTGATCAGCTCATCAGCCCAGGGGATGAGGTGAGCCTCTGTTTTAGCTACTGAATATAGCCCTCTATAATCCACACAAAACCTCCGTTTAGGTGTGGTGCCTGATGGGGCACCTTTTGGTACCAGAACCACAGGACTGGATCAGGGACTACAGTAAGGTTCTTTCACCCCCCATCTCCAGCATCTTGGACACTTCAGCCTTGAAGCTGGAACTCACCTTATCTGACAACCTGTAAGACTTATTCTTAGCAGGGGCGTTGTCCCCTTTGTCCACATTATAGCTACATAGATTGGTAGACTCTGGGATAAGGGAGAACAGAGAAGGGTGTTGCCCCAATACTTGGTGACAGTCTCTCTGTTGTTCAGGAGTTAGAGGAAAGGATTGCTCCCTCCACAGAATCCATCTTTCTCCAAAGAGGCTAAGAGGCCAGGGAGAGGTTCACTCTCATCTTCCTCTTCTCCATCAGTCACAACAGCATGGTGAGCTCAGACCCCTTAAAGTGTGGTTTGAGGCAAATTACATTCAGCACCCTGTGGGGTTAACTAGGGGTCTTGAGGTCCACCAGGTAAGTGGCCTCACACTTTCTTTTAATCAACTCAAATGGCCCATTCCAGCGGTAGTGGGGGGCCTTGGCCTCTACTGGCTCCATCACCCATACTTTCTAACTAGGTTAATACTCGACAGTGGTAGAATTTTTATCATAACACTCCTTTATGACTTCCTGGCTGTCTTCAAGGTTACTGGAAGCTTGCTTCCATAGCTTAGCCATCTGGCTTCTGAAGGCCAGCATGTAGCTCACTACATCCTGGGGTACCTTCCTGATAGTTTGTTCTCACCCTTCTTTCACCAAACTCAGAGGTCCTCTGACTGAGTGCCCATACAACAGCTTGAAGGGGCTGAAACCCACTCCTCTATGTGTCATGTCTCTCTATGCAAACAACAGGTAGAGTATATCCCACGTTTTCCTCAAGGCCTCAGGCAGGCTTCTAATCATGCCCTTCAGGGTCTTGTTGTACCTCTCAAAAAGCCCATTGGTTTGATGATAAGTGATGGTAAACTTGTAAGTTACCCCACACTCCTTCCACATTGACTCCATATAAGCAGACATAAAGTGTGTGCCCCTCTCCTACACAACTTCCTTGGGGAAACCCACTGGGTAAAAATCCCCATCAGGGCCTTTGACACTGCAGATGCAGTCATGGTTCTCAGAGGAATTGCCTCTGAATACCTAGTGGCATGATCCACCAGAACCAGGATAAACCTATTTCCTGATGTAGTCTAGGGATCCGTATGCCCTACTATGTCGATGCTCACCCACTCAAAGGGGTGATAATGACAGGCAAGGGAATAAGGGGGTTTTACGTTTCTGCCCTGTCTTCCCACTGGCTTGGCATGTCACACAAGTTGTACAGTATGAATCTGAGGAATTCTTGATCCTAGGTCAATAGAATTGAGGAGATAAGTCTTGCAAATGTCTTGTTTTGGCCTAGGAGTCCTGCATTGGGCTGAGCCAGCTCTAGTAGGAAGGCCCTGTGGGATTGGATTACCACCAATGCCTTTGCTGTCCCATGCCCGGTAGACTTAGGCTCACTGTACAGAAGGCTGTCCTCCCAGTAAATGTGGTGACTACCAGAGGCCTCACCTGCTGCTTGGGCTTCAGCATGTTGTCTCATGCCCGTAAGGGTTGGGCTCTCCCTTTGCACCCCACAGAACTCCTCCCTGATGGGTCCTCCTTCCACATGCCATCCAGCAAGCTCAGGCAGGTCACCAGGGGAAGCAAGATCCCCCTCAGTGGGCTCCAGGGTGGACACCACAGGTGTCCCATCCAACTCACTTGAGGTACATCCAGGGGCTGATTTCCCATCTCCTTTGCCTCTCCCCTTCTTAGCAGCTGGCTGGGCCATTGTTTCAGGCTCCAGCCCTTTTTTAACCCCATCATGGGCAGCCATGGACTGCGTGGTAGCACAGATCCAGTCAGGGAACCCTAACATCTCCTAATGAGCCTTAAGCTCCACTTCTTTCCAGGTAGTGTGCTCCAGGTCATTACCTAAGAAACAGTCTACAGGCATGGCATGGCCCCGGCTTAATTGGAACAACGGCTACATGATAGTGACCCTCTCTGTTGTCAGCCACCACAACCTGATGTAATGCATGGGGAATTACCTGCTCTGGGGAAGCCAGCTTTCTCCTTACCATTGTCATACTGGCTCCTGTATCCCTCAGAGCCATGACCACTTGCGCACTGATGGTGACCCATTGCTTATACTTGGTAGAATTTGAGGGCACATGGATCATTAGCACCATCCCACTGTCACCCAGGGACACTAGGGTAACCCCACTAAACCTTCCCCCCAATAACTGAGGCAAACTCTTCTCCCCCCAACTATGGGTATGTATCACCTTAGACGACCCCTTCCCCCCAAAACTCCTCTGAGATCCTGTGCACTTTTAAAGCCACCTCATAGGCTGCCAACTATTTATCTATAGTAAAACACCACAGTAGTATAACCCATAGACCAAGTTGAGATCTGGGTGAGTACAAGAAAGCTAGAAACAAAGTATCAACCGGATTCAATGGAAATAAATATATGTGTATGAACAAGACAGTACAGGAAGGACAACAAAAGGGGGGAGACTCCAAGTAATTTGTTGAATGTGCTCATGGCATCATATATATTCCAAATACAAGTTATACATGACAGTTATATTAGTACAGTTAGCATAAATGCAGAGGCAACCCTAAGAAACTTGGTGCACGTTGTGCTCGTGACAAAAGGTGACGGTGCAAGTGACAAGTGAGGAACACAGCGCTAGGCATGAAGTGATAAAGTGGTATAGAATATATACAAAGTAGTTGGCTTAACACAATGATTTAAGGATAATTAATCAAGGTTTAGAACAATTCTGTGTACCAAAGATGAATGTGGCCACAAATTGCACTGGTAACATTGGTCGATGGCGTTTCGATCCTAGTGAATCAGGATCATCAACAGGACCGGGTAGCCAAGATTGAAGGTGCTGTAACACACGGGGATGGGGTTCCAGGAGTAGATCAAGAAAAAATTGGGATCCTTTTGTGTAAGGCAGCATAAAGAAAGGTCTGTGTGTGGTCACAGGACCAGCGTGAGTAGTCCCTGGTAACTCGACGGTGGAATCAAAAGCGAGGTGCAGGGTCGGAGCCCCGATCCACTGCTACGACAACGGGTGTTGCTTCCTGGAGGCTTCAAGGGGCGAAGTAGAGTAAAACCGTGAGGAGAATGGGTGACGAGTATCTCCTGGCCACCACAATCGTGTGCGGTGTCCTCGGTGTCTCCAAAGAGTGACCATGCACCTCGCTTTCGATTCCACCTAGCGCTGTGTTCCTCACTTTTCACTTGCGCCATCACCTTTTGTCAGGAGCACCATGTGCACCAAGTTCCTTAGGGTTGCCTCTGCATTTATGCTAACAGTGCTGATATAACGGTTATGTATAATTTGTGTTTTAAAGATATGATGCCAGGAGCACATTCAACAAATTACTTGGAGTCTCCCCCCTTATGCTGTACTTTCTGTAATGTCTTGTGCATAAATATATATATTAATTTCCATTGAATCCGGTCAACTATTCATCTATATCATCCCCCACATTATAACTGAGAACCACATCTTTGGGATATGACATCCGGACTCATGGAAAGACACTGCAGGCATGCTGCCACTATTACTGTTACAGGACCCTATTTCCAGGGCTCTTCATCCAGCTCTCCGAGTCTCAACTAATGGGAGAGCTTCTTCAGCTCCAGAGCTAACCTACTCTCAGCCAAAACATGCTCTTTCTCTAGCTTAGCAAGCTCCAACTTCAGCTTTCTTTCCATGCACAAGACGTACAACGTTGGGGTTATCAAAGAAGAAGGATGGCGAGGCAAGGAAGGAGAGTGGCCATGGTGAGGAGGAGTCAGCAACGGCAGGTAAGTGCCTTTTTTAACATTATAACTACTTTGGGAGGGTGGAGGGGCCGGCTAACTCTGCTACGCCACGGAGTCAGAGTTTTTACCTAAACTCCGCGTTGGCAATGGAACTTGGAGTAGGCAAAACTCCGCTGGCGGGTTTGTTTTACCCGCCCGGGCTTAATTCCTGGTTGTCTGAGGTACGCACCCAGGCCAGGCAGGAACCATCACTCCAGTCAGGATAAGATAGATACACATTAAAAGATAATCTGTGCTCACCCTCTGGTAGCTTTGTACAGAGCAGTCAGACTATCTAAAAGGCAATGCTTAAAGTATTTATTCAACACACACAGTAACAAAATGATTAGGCCACAAAATTACTCCATACAAGTTTAGAAAATAGTTTATTATATTCTGAACAAAACAAGACCAAAATGACAAAAATCCAATGTATGGAAGTTGACATATGGAATTTTAAAGGAAAAATGCAGTAAAGCATGTAGCTGCAAGTTGCACTAAAAAGATTACTTTAGACCGTGCTGGACTGGGGCAAAGTCAAAGTTTGATAGACTGCAATAGATCACCAGTTGGCTACAAGACCCACACAGGCCTTGGTGAACAAAATAGCTTTCTTGGTTGCAAACAGTGAGATGCATTGATTTTCTCCACTCAGTAAAGGCAATGCGTCAGTTCCAAAGAAGGGTGGTGGATTCGAGACTCATTAAGTGATGCATCGGATTCTGCCATGCAATGGGGAGGATCCATCAATCTCACCAAGCTGCAGCGATGGTGATACACTGTCTGATGCGTCGATCTCTGGAGGCAAAGCGCTGTTTCTGAGGTGATGGGCTGGGATTTTACTCATGCAACCTGGTTAATGCTCCAGTTCTGCTATCTACAGCCAGGAGATGCGTTGAAATCCATGTTGCAAGTATCTGGGCCGCTTCCAGTGAGCCAGGAGCAGGGGTAGAGACGGGAGGCAACAGGAGGCAAGCCAACAAGCCCTTGGAAATCACTTGGAGTGAAGGCAGAGTCCAGCTCTCCTTCAACATAGTCATAGAGCAGCAGGCAGCAGGGCAACAAACAGAAAAGCAGGCCTTCCAGATCAGCAGTCAAGTTGAGTCCATTTCTTACATAACTCTCTGCCCTTAGGGTTACTCAGGACCTACCTTAGGGGTGACCTATATGTAATAAAAGAGGAGTTTAAGGTGTAGCAAGTAGTTTAAAATTCCAAGGCGAAGTGTCAGTAAATTGCAAACACAGCACTGTATTGGCAGGCCTGGGACAAGTTTGAAAGGCTACTTCTGTGGTGTCACACTCAGTGCTGCTTTCCACTAGTAGCATTTGAAGTACAGACCCTGGTTTTATGAAATGCCACTTTACAAGCAAATTACCGATACACCAAATATGCCAATCAGGAATACATCAATGACATCATGTTTTGAGGAGAAGCACATGCACTTTAGCACTGGTTAGCAGTGGTAAATTGCTCATAGTCCTAAGGCCAACAACAAGAATCAGAAAAATCAGGAGGGAAAAGGCAAATAGCCTGGGGAAGACCACCCTCCGTATGACAGGTCTAACACAAAGTTACAAAATAATAACATTCTTACCTGTAAAGATTTGTTGTCCTATTTATTCCATCTAATTTCATAACAAAAAGATGTACTGAGCAACACAATATGTAACTGTTTCTACATTCCTAATATCGCAGCGCAACTGCCATGATGTTGAGCCTTTAAATAAAAACAAAAACATAAACTTCTTGTAGAATAAAAACAACTATTTGTAGAATCTACTCTCTTCTCTTCAATACACGAGCTATCTAACATATAAAAAAACAACTTTCAAATCAAGATGCTCTAACGTGTTGCAAGTGTCTATAACACACATATTTACCTCAACAATCACCACATCATCAGCCGTCCAATTAGATAAACAAACTGGCTACATTACACTCAGCTTGTATGCAGACAAGAATCATGGGATAGAGTCTGGCATCCGGATGCACAACTAAATCTGAGCTAAAAGTTTGAATTGAAAGGATAACCAATAAACATAAAAGAAATATGCAATAACCTTAGCCGTTAATATTAAGAATAAATAGCTTAGATTGCTTGCATCAGTCTATTGTATACAATTAATTTATTTTTTCACAGGCCAGAGTCATGTCAATCATGAAAAAGAAAAATCAGTTCTACAGTAGAGATGTGAAAATGTTCTTCATTGTAAAACTGCATTCTCTAACACTCCATTTGTATTGCATTTTATGCATCGAGGTATGCGAAGCTCATTTAAACCCCTATCCCAACATATTCTTGTAGGTTGAACACTCACAAAAACGGTTAAGAAGATGTTAAATTGAGAAAATGCTTTAATGATAAAGCCAGGATGCAACAGGAAATATGTTTTCCAACATCTATTTTTGGTGCGGCCCTGTTGAAGCCATACAGTGAGGCCTCTGTGGCAGGCCTACCCACCAATAAACAGCTGTCATATGGATAATGTGGCTACTCAGAAGTGTAGAAGGCTCTTCACCTCTTGTGGGGAAACCGGGTAAAGCCTCATGAGATTCTACATTTCTTTATGAACTCCCACTGGAAAAAAATATAGTCCTACGAGAAGGGGAAGATAAAAGACGTGGCTTTATAGTCCACTGCTCATTGTTAATTCATGTCAACAAAACTAGATTGCTCTCTATCACTGCAAGTGGTTGAATTGTCAAGCCTGCTGAAGAATGTGAGCACCTGCACTCACGCCAACCTATATATGCTTCTGTCACAATGTAATCTGTCCACAACCCCTCAGATGACCTGCAAACTCGACCAGCCCTCAGCCAACAGCTGTCAGTAATTTTCAAGGTAAATGAGTTTCTTGCCTCCACAATCCATTAATGTTGTGGTCTCACTACAGACACCTTTAATTATCTGTTACAGAGTATAGCATCCCATACTTTAACATGCACTTAAAATGGACTTTAGGTAAGCCCCTTGCTTTTGAGTGGATTGCTTTGTTGTCTATTTCATCTACGTGCCCCTTATTCAATGGCTTTCCTTTCTATTCCTGTGTTTGTTCAGCCACTGGAATATTTCTTCTTTTCCATGTGTTTTGATTGGCTGAGTTGTATCCTTCCACTGTTGACATGAGGGAATTATTTTTAATTGCGATTATCTGTCAACCCTCTTTAGTTTTTTTTTTAGGTCTCGCTGAGTCAGCACGCATGCGCTACTTGGAGAGAAATTTAGAAGCGGCTTTTGGAAGTGCTCCCAAAGCGGCCACCAGCTTGCGCTCATGCGCACAAGCACGCGCGCTGCTGCACGTGCATCCCTTGCATGCTTTAGTGTGTCATCGCGATCACTTTCGCTTTCACAGCGGTCATGATCGCGATGACTTTCTCTTTCACGGCCGTGCGGCGTTACTATTACTGCCACGCGGCCAATGCTTGTTATTGTATGCAGTAGGTCTTTTGACAACAAAAAAGCTGTCTGGGGCAAGTCACCATTATAGCAGCACTCCGGCAGGGTGAGAGTGAGGTGGGCAGAGCGTGTTCGCACAGCACTCAAGGCCTCTCTCTATCATGGTGGGTTATAGGCGGGATGCAAACAAGCAATACAATGATCTATTGATAAGCCTAAGAGATAACCAGTTGCATACAGAGCTCTGTAACTTGCAAGTCACATGATTGACTCGCAGTAGGGTTGCCGCAGTCTTTCACCTTTGCATGGTCAATAGTAGGTGTTCCATTGCAGCAGTATATAGCAAAACTGGATTTGCGTGACAAAAGAGAAATCGGTTTGTAGCGTCTCATTAAAAAATATGTGTGTATTACTTTTCATTTTTGAAGCTGTTTGGACGCACTCTACGGTTTAGTTGACCTTTATGGCTTTTAGCCGCCTTGGTCAGGCACGTGCAAGTGAGAATGAGATGGGTTGGGGTGACGTCAGCTCTGCCTCAGAACCATTTCACATATGACATATGGCCTGGTGCCCGCGCTCCGTCATATCAGCTAGGACCTCCGCGTTTATGCTTTGTCAGATGGAGCTCAGCGGACAGCAGACTTGAAACTGGAAATGGGAAAATCTCTCTAGCTCATCTTTCTTTTCCTCTTCATTCCTACTGTCCCTTTCCATCTTTGTGTATCCATTTTCTCTCCTTATCTTTGTTTCTCTCCTCTTCCTCTCACTCTCCCAATACTTTTTTCGAATGTAAAACTAATTTGGTTCTTTCCGTACTTCTCGCTACCCGTCTTTATTTCTCATCTTGAAACCCTCGCGTTTTCGACTCCCAGACTTTTCTTCTACATAACTTCATATTCGCCTCTGTGACTCTTCTGTCACTCCTGCCTGTTTCTCTCTTGCGGTCAGCTTCTCCCCGTCATTCTTTTTTCCTTGATTTCCATCATGTTTCTGCTGCACGCCTTTCCTTATCCTATCCTTATCGTAAGCTTATGTTTCTACTCCTTTTCATATTTTTATCTTATTTCTCTCTCAGCATCCTTCTTTTTACTAATATTCTCCTCACATTTTAATCTTTGTTTCGGTCTATAGCTTTACTTCTCCTCCGCCTTACTCTTCTGTCTTCCCATCTTTCTACGCCCGTCCCTTTCTCGCTCAGATATAACACTCAGATTCCCTATCAGCCGGGTAATTTTATTGTTTTGATAACTGTCTCCCCCCGCCCTCAACCCCCCACCTCTTTCTTGCCACATATATCGCTTTCTCCCCACCACTGGCCCTTCCTTTTCTTCTCCTCCTTTCAGGCCTCTCCTCTGTTGCAGGTGGCTCTGCATTTCACCACAGAAGGCTGTGACACTTGCGGTCTGACTGCAGTGCAGACGTTGAAACATAATTATTTCATTTAAAACAAAAAACAATACAGTTTCGCTATGTTTTGATCATGCCCACGTGCCGACCGTTGTCACAGACAGAAGCAGCCTCTTACTGGTCCACATCGCGTTTTCATTAACTTTCATGAACGTGGAGAACCCATCGGAGGCGTCATGACGCACAATAACATTGAGCTAATGGCTGCATTGTGTGCAAAACGGAAGTGATCAGGTTCCTGCCTCAAAAGATTTTTTGCACGCTCATCTCTTCATTGTCCAGACTGTCAAGGCACAAAAAGCGAGATCAGTGCAATATACAATTATATCCCAGGCAATGCTTATTGGAGGCTATTGACTCTCTAATTAATATCACACTGCACAGGCCTAGGGGGGTAGCTAGTACTCAATTCCAACCCACTCATTACTTTTCACATTACAGGTGATCAGAAGCACGAGGCTGCAGGTCACACATTGAAACACTAGATTAAAAAATGCACTCATGTATTATGAAATCAGAAGCGCAATCAAGTGTTTACCTCCTGGGAAGGATGTCCTAAATCACTCTCTTATCTCGCTGGAGTTCAGATGTGGTTGTCAGTGGCTGCTGTCATATATGCGTCAGATTCAGGGATTTCCAAAGCAGCTACAGGATGTCTATAGGCAACAGAAACTCTACAACCCCTTATGTTTTGGGGGTGGTAGCCAAAGCAAACAAGCATTGGCATAGCCAATAGGTCTCACCTTTGGGACCTTATAAGTATTTAGTTATGCAGCACAATATCCTTATTGCAACAACATTAACTGTTGCATGGCTAAACACTTATAAGGTCCCAAAGGTGAGACCTATTGGCTACGCCAATGCTTGGACTTTTTTAGTTCTGAGCTTTCTTCTTGCTTCCCCCTTGTTAACCCAGGCTCATTCAATCACCTCCCATCCCACCTCTTCCCACCCGCCAGTACCCCTTTTTAATATTTATTTTATCCTTTTTGCGAGCGCCTGGCAGTTGCAGACACTTGCTGGGCCTATGTCTCAATTCAGCTTCCTCTGGCAGGGTTGGAAGGTCATGTTCTCATAGTTTTCACAGTTCATGACTGATGCTGGCATTGGTTCAATGCCATGGCTTCAATAGTTCGAGTTTCTTTGCGCAGGCGCAGTTCCTCCAAAGATGGAGTTCAGAAATACATTTCAGGCCCATATGCGATACATGCAAAAACAAAAGATAAACAGTTTTAGGAACACAGAATAAATGAACGCACTGAATACCACTTATCTCTATTCGATTCCCATTATTTTATTTAAACTATTGCATTAAGGATTAGGCAGAACGAACAGCTTAGCAAAAGCAGTGATGCAAGGTTGTTGCACGTTAAGACACAGAACATCCATCTTAGGTCTAGTGCGCAGAAGCAAAAGTTTCCCACCAAGCGAAATAATACATCATGTCACGTGAGTGTGACAGACGCATGTGCAGCAGAAAATCCCGCGTAGCAGCAGCCATTTTAATGCAAGCGGATTACAGTTAGTAAAAGCACATTGTCAAGCTTCCCCTAGATGCTAGAAATGTTGTGTAATGTAATATTAATATGACAAAACATGTTAGTTAGTACATTAATATTATTTTGAGAGGTCTTAATCCAAGCAAGTCGCTTTACATGTGCAACCTTGCTCCCTCAATCCCCTCTTTGATGATATTTTATATCATCACCGATTAATGAAACAGATGCCAACTTTCACATTTCACCCAACTCAATTTCTTCAAACTTTCAGTTAAGTTTCTTTTCATTATTCATGTGAAAGTGTTTCACTTTCTTGTACAAATATCCATTCAACTCTTCTAATTCAATTTCATTATTATTTCTTGTCTTTCCTTTCTTGTTCACTGTATATGTCTTTTTATGCTTGCGACATTTGCAACAAATTATTATCCCTAAAATCAGTAGGGTTATTCCCACCATTGGCATGAGTATTCTACCTACAAAACTTTTCCCTATGTTAAAAAACCAACTACCTATAGAGGAGAGACCATCAGTAAGTCTCTTCCATGCACTATCAACCTCCAGTGGTTTGAGTTATTTTTCTAAATGTGTAATATTCCTTACATACCCCTTAATTTCTACACTTTTGTCAGGTATGTAAGTGCAACAATGTTGCGCTTTCAACATTCTGCATACCCTGCCCTCTTTTGCCAACAATGTATCAAGAGCAAGTCGATTTTGTAAAACCATTGACCTTATCGCAACCAATTCAGTATTGATCATTAAGAATCCTCCAGCAGTGTCAGTTGATAAACGATCCACTACTGGTGACAATTTACAAATTAATTGTGTATTCAGAACCACTCTCACTGAAGGTATCAATGCATTAAATATATCACCTACAATTTCTGCAAAACTAGCTCTTTTACTATGCATCAGTCCATTAGTTTCTTCATTGCTTCCAGTGATTTTGTTTACATGATATACCTTTGGGAATACTATTCCAAAATAGCATCTCCCATACCAATGATCAGGCAATTTGTAATATGCTTTGTTCCCACATATGTAATAAATTCCAGGAAATACTGGCTCTGTTCCATCTTTGAAACCCCAACCCCCAATTATTTTATAATTGTGTTTACATTCACTCGAACCAATACATACATTGTTATAATAACTCGTTCTTTCCCTGTGGAGACTGAGTTTCCCTTTCTTTTCGAAGTCCAGCAACATAGCAGCGTGAGTTTAGCCATTCAAGGTGTACTCTTTATTTTCTGCCCATTTAGGAATTTTTCGTTTCTGTTCAGTAGCCTTTCTCTGGAAATCTTCTCTCCTTTTCTCAACTAAGTTCAATTTTTTTTCTTTTTCATGTAAAATGCATGTTAAATTGTTCTTGTGTGCTTCAGCTATATCTATTGTACATATTTTTAAAAAGTATTCACCCATATAACGAGTTAAGTCACTTTAGGTATGTACAGGATTCAGGTTACTATGTATGGGAAGTTCAGAGAAAATCATGTTTGAGTTAGAATAATAATCTTGTAAAGGTCCTTTTTTATAAAATAAACTAGCTAAAATACTACATGAAATGCCATAGGTCAGGGGTAAATGGTGGTAAGGAACACCCTCAGCTACTGATGTAGGTAACTTCATACAGACATTGCAATCACTTATTTCCATTGCTTCTACATAATGTACTAAAAGATTTGCAAATACGTTTAAGTGTGTTCTATTTCTAACTCTATTATAATGCAATCCTTCTTCATCTGATGCTTCTAATTCTAACTTTTCTAAAACTGTCTATTCTTCCATGTATATTTAACTTTTCAGGTGCATCTACTTTCACAAGAATATTAGTGTTATTCCTCTCACTTTTACTCATTAGATAAGAAAATAGCTACCTTCAGTCCTAACCATACTATGAGTACTATTACTATACTACATGTGCATATTCTACAGCATGTTTTTAAGCAATTTCTTTTCGGTTTACCATTAACAGTATGATCAGCCATTTTAATGAGTCTTTTCACAGAATTTTAACCTCTGAAATTTCAAGTTGGTCTCACTTCTTCGTCTGTTGGATCATTAATTAGTTTGTCATCACTTTCATCACTCAGTTCTAAATTTTAAAAATTTTCAAGGATGAGATAGGTCCATTCAGGGCCTCTAAACTTATTATTCAGTCTTTTCAGTCGTGGACTCCTCCTTCTTGGTTGTTATGTGGAAGGCCCAGTTTGACTTGATATTTCGTTTACTTGCTCTGGTTCTTCATTTATTGTTTTAAGGCACATTTTCAATCTTTTGACAAAACCAGGCCACTTATCTCCCTTTCTGAGTCTTTTAGCTGGTACTGTGCTTTGGTTTTCTTCAATTGTTCTTTTATTCTCGTTCAGTTGTGGCACAATTTGTACATCTTCGTCGTTTGTATCCTTCTCTATCTGACTTGGTCCAGGTCTTATTTCTGTTTCTTCTTCCTGGATGCTAATCTGGCCTTGTTCAGGAGTGTGCTGTAATTGACTTTGATTTGGTTCGCTTTCTTCTTCCTGAACACGTTTTTCTACATCCATCTGATCCTGCTCAGGTATCTGGATCTTTTTTTTTTCTTCTTCCTGAGCCTTCGCCCTATTACTTATCTGTCCCTCCTCAGACTATGGAACTGTGACAGGTATCTGGAATGTCTGAGTATATTGATCTCTCCTTATCTGTTCCTCCTCAGATTTACTATTAGCTGTGATTTCTGTAATCTGAGTACGTGAGTACATTCTTCTATTCCTGACACATCCTCACTATCACTCTGTCTATCTAAATAGGTCTGGCTTCTGGTTCTCACAACATCTGCAGGAATGTCAATCACTGGAATCCATTTGTCCTGACTGGTGCTTGGTTGTTCATCATCAACTACTTCGGAATCACTTTCTTGAGACTCCTCAGCTGCACAACCTTCATCTTCAGTTAGATCAGGTTCAGTCACTTTTTTGGTGTGACTCGCATGGATCCAATTCGGAATTCCCTTGCACTTTACAGCTGTAGTGGTGACCAATATCACTTGTTGTGGCCTTCCCCACCTTAGAGCTAGACAAGATTTTCAAGTATGTTCCTTTATCACAACCCAGTCACCTGGAACAAGATCATGTGCTGGGGTTGATTGTCTGGTGACAGCGTCTTCTCCAAGCTGGTGAGAGATAGAACGCACTTGGTCAGCCAGTTCTTTGCATTACTCTAGTAGTACTAAGTCATCACATATATTTATCAGCTTGTATCCTGGCACCCATGCCTGCCTCATTGCTCTTCCTATGAGTATGTCATGAGGACTCAGGCATGTGTTTCTGTCTGGAATGCTTCTGAGTCCCATCAGAACAAGAGGTAAAGCATCAGGCCAATCTAATCGAGTAGATTCATATATCTTTCCCAATCTTGACTTGATTGTGCCATTCAGTTGTTCCACCACTCCAGAAGCCCCTGGGCGGTAGACAGTGCAGCCTTTGCTCATTTTAAATGCTTCACAGATTAGACCAATTATTTCATTATTAAAAGGACTTCCACAGTCTGATTCAATTGTTACTGGAAAACCGAAATGTAGAATAGGCTCTCTGAGTAGTAGTTTTGCTACAGTAATGCTATCATTTCTGCGGGTAGGGTAAGCTTCCACCCATTTTGAAAACAGGCAGACAATGACAAGGACATACTTCAGTCCTCTGCAAGGGGGCAACTGAATAAAAACAATCTGGAGGCTGATAAAAGGACCTTCTGCTTTCCCAATCTTTCCTGTTAACACTACAGTTTTCTTCCCAGGATTCATTTGCTGACAAATTAAGCACCTATGGCAAGGACTCTCTGCTACATTCCTGAACTTCGCATTGAACCAAATTTGTCTGAACAATCTAATCATGGCGTCCCACCCTAGGTGTGAATCACCATCGTACATCCTAGCCATAGGAGCACGCATACAGTCTGGTAACACAGGCCTTCCATCAAGGTAAACAATGACACCATCTTCAGCCCTTCTCTGACAACCTATTGTTGCCAACTCTTCTTTTTGTTCTTGTTCTGCATCATTCTGCAAGTCTCTCACTTCTTCCCACGTTTTCACTTTTTCAAGCAACCTAAGTTGGCAGCTGTTTCAATTTGTTTCAATTTTCTTATTTATTGTCATTTTATTTTTGGCACAATATTGAGCTAATTGGTCAGCATATCAGTTACCTGCTGTCACTCTGTCATGGCCAGATTGGTGAGCAGCACACTTGACCACAGCCACTGTTTCTGGTAATTGGATTCCTTTTAGCAAATCTTTCACATAATTTCCATTTTTAATAGGAGTGTCTGATGAAGTCAGAAACTCCCTTTGCATCCAGAGTTGGCCAAAATCATGCACAACTCCATAGCCATACTGGCTATCAGTATAAATGTTCACTTTTACATTGTTTCCAATTTTGCAAGCCTTTGCCAATGCAAATAATTCAGCTACTTGTGCAGACTTGATTCCAGGTAAATATGATGCTTCAACTGGACCCCATAGAGTACATATATCATAAGCAGCACTCAAACCTCCTTCCTCATGTCGTATGAATGAACCATCTACAAATAGCTCACGTTCTGAGTTTATCAATGGCTCTTCTCTTATATCTGGGTGAGGTTTAGTACAGAATTCTGTAAGATCAATACAATTATGTTCAACTTCATTTTTGACTTCTGCAAATTGTGAATCAGGCAATAATGTTGCTGGGTTCAGAATATTACACCTAGCAATAGGCACATTTTCTGCACCCACAAGAATTCGTTCATACTTAGTCAGCCGACTAGGAGTTAAATACTGAGTTTTAGTTCTGGTCAACAAAATCACAACTGCATGTGGGACATATAGGGTTACTGGATGTCCCATAATAATGGACTCACTTTGCTCAAGACTCATGCAAGTTGCTGCTACTGCTTTTAGACATCCTGGCAATGCAGCTGCCACTGGGTCCAGTGTAGAAGAAAAATAAGCAACAGGATGTCTCATCAGGCCATGGGTCTGAGTCAGAACTGAAAGTGCACAATTGTCTTGTGTATTACAAAACAATGCAAAATCTTTTGAATAGTCAGGCATCCCTAATGCTGGAGCTGAACACAGACAATCTCATAATTTTAGGAAAGATGATATGCGTTCATCATCCCATTATACTGGGTCTTTTGCTCTTTTCTTTGTCATTTGTATCAATGGTTTTGCTAGGACTGCAAATACCACAATCCATTCCCTGCAGTAACCTACAACTCCAAGAAACATTCTGATTTCTCTCTGTGTTTGAGGTAGATCCATGTTTTGAATTATTCTGATTCTTTCAGAAGTAACTCTTCTGACACCTCTCTCTATCTGGTGCCCTAGATATTTCACTGGTGTAGTACAAAATTGCAGTTTCTCAGGTGATACTTTGTGTCCTCCTTCACCTAAATGATTTAATAGAGCAATGGTATCAACAACACAGTCATTTCGAGTTTTAGACGCCACCAGTAGGTCATCTATATACTGCACCAGGACGGATTGTCCGGGCAATATTAAAGATTCAAGGCACTTTTTTCAAAATCTGATTAAAAATCGATGGGCTTTCTGTGTACCCCTGAGGGACACGATTCCAAACGTAGATATGATCGTCGAATTTGAACGAGATGCAATGGTATGGAGAAAAATGCTTGGCACAGATCTATTACAGTAAACCAGCCTGCTGCCCACGGTATTTGATACAAAATTACAGCAGGGTTTGGCACAACTTGACAACATAGGACAACAATTGTATTCATTTTGTAGAGATCTTGTACGACCCTGTACTTTCTGCTCGGTTTCTTTATGCCAATTATGGGTAAATATCATGGACTGCTCATTATCTCCTGCAAAATACTTGCTTCAACTAGACGTTTTATTTCTAGTGCAACTCCTGCTTTTATTTCTGGGCAAATTTTGTATTGGTGAATATTTGGGTAAACTGCACCTTCTTTTACTGTCACTTTTATTGGATCGACATTTGCCATTAATCCTACATCTTTTCCTGTGAAATCCCACACCTTCGGATTTACCGTATGTTGTAACTCTTTTGGCAAATCTTCTGAAGTCAACTTTTTATTTTCAGTTCCTTGTTTTGCTAACATTAATTTATAAATTCCACCTACATCTGGGGTTTGAATTTCAACACCACTTGGTGTGCAAAAGATGGTGCAATTCATTTTGCACAGCAAATCCCTACCTAACAGGTTTACTGGACTGGAGTCACATACAACAAACTTGTGCATTTCTTTGAAATTGCCTATTCTATATTTCATTGGTTCTGTAACTGGGGCACTAATTTGGTTATTAGAAACGCCCACTACTTGGATCGCTTCTCCTGAGAGGGGTAGGTTCGGAACGTCTGCTGTTCTCACAGTAGAACGGGTAGCGCCAGTATCCAACAGAAAGGTAACATCATTTCCTTCAACCTTTCCCTCAATGTATGGACCTGACTGATCTACCTGCAAGGATGCACCAAGTACACACTCCTTGTCCTCCCCTCTCAGGCACCGTTAGAAACTGTCTTCATCAAAATATGTGTCACTCAAAAGAAATTGGGGTGTCACTGTGTCCTTTTTACCACTTCCCACCCAATTTGTGGTGTCCGCACTGTATGTGGTTTGACTCCCAGGATTTGGCATAGGCGCCAATGGTAACTGGTTTTGTATTACCTGTTGTTGCTGTTTTTTCGATACTTCATTCTGCGTCTGTGAGTTCAAATTGTTAGTTTGCATGTTATTATTTAATATAGCCTTACACTTGTTTTTCCAATGCCCCAATTTTCTGGACCCATGACAAAGATATTTCTTTTTAGCTTCATCTCGGTTAAATTTTCCGCTAGGTTTACCCCCATTTCCATCTCCTTGGGTCTGAATATTTTTCATTTGGAGTTCTTGTTGCTCCGCTAGTTTTACTTGTGCCCGCATTACCTTTTCTTCTAAATTCTTTCGTTTATTGTCTATTTCATCTCCACAATATTTTGCATATTTTAAAATGTCATCTATCGGTTTGGCCTGCCAACAGATCTTATGATCTTTAATCATTTGCAAAATTTCTGGTTTTAATCCTGAGACAAACCGATAAATAAAATGTGTCATGTCTTTTGTATCAATGCTTTCTGAGCCACTGTACTGCTTAAATACCTGTAGAAGGCGCTCGTAGTATGCATGTACTGCTTCATCCTTATTTTGGGTAGTTCTGTCTATTCTTGTCCAATCTGTTTCTTTTGGGGGTCCCTTTCCTTTCAAGTTCAGTATTACTTGATTATATTTTTTCATCACTTCATCTGATGGGGCTCCTGTTTTTGGATCTCTAGGGTACTCATCATTAGGCCAATCAACTGCTATTTTGCACTCTGTCCATAAACCTACAGGAACAACAATGTCAAATAACCCATCCTAATCCTTTAGCAACACTTTCAAGGCCTTTACAAATCCTTCGACCTGCCTGGAGCACTCTACAGGTTTCTCTCTGAGTTTTGGGAAATCATTCGTAAATGATAAACTATCCTGTCGGGACAATGGGACATGCACATAACCTCCTCCTGGCTCTTCTCTCATTGGGCACAATTTCTCTACTTTTTTTATTCTTTCAATACATATTCAGATACAGTGCTCTTCGCTTGAGCTTTTTCCTTTTTCTTTATCCATCTAGTTTTCAATCTGTCTAAATCACCCTACTTTTGTAATAGTGATAACAATTCTTTAATCTGTAATTTACGTCTTGACACACTCATGTTTTCTAAATCTTTGTCAGAAAATTCAGCTCAATATGGTTTCTGTAACACTATTATTGATTTACCAATCTCAATTCCCATTTCATTTGCCAAACTCGTTAATTTTTCATGAAATGTTTTTGTATTTCGAGTAATACTTCGACATATTAAGAACACTACATCTTCATTTAATGCATTTAACCGGTCTAACCCCATGTTGCCAGCAAGCAATTCTTCCAATTCAACTCTTAATTTAAAAATATCCAATGTTTTTGGCTGTGATTTTGGTTTTTCTATTTCTCTAGACCATTTTTCAAATTCTTCTGGGGTAACTACAGTAGCACTCATCGTACCTGAGGAGGTTTCTATTTGTACCTCTCTAGAATTTACAGGTGTAGTTTTCCTAGCTGATCTACTTACTGGTTCTCTTATAGGTAAATCCATCAGATACATTTCTGACTCACATTCACTTGCTTGATCATCCACTATTAATGTTTCCTTTCTTGGCTGCACTACAGGTGTAGTTAGAACGAGAGGTCTAGGACTGGTTTGCTTATCTCCATATAAAGGAACAAGAGGACCAATTGTCACTGGAATCATTAAGGCTTCGGGACTTGTATTTAACTGTGTAATTTTCTGAATTAACTCATTTCTTTGTTTATTTATTGCTTCTCGTTCCTTTTCCTGTAATACTTTTTAAATGATGTCTCATGTATTACTTGCGGAACTAAAGATGGCTTTAAGAATGAAGCACTAGGATTACCTTGATTTGGTTCCTCATTATAAGGTGGCGGAATGTTCATTAGTAATTCCTCCCGGTAATCATCTTCTGGCTCAACACTTGTCAAATAATTTTTAGTTTTCTCTGTACTTTTACTTCCTGTTTGTTCTTCTAAAACTTGGACAGGATATAACCCTTCCACTAACATGGACTGCCTCCATTGTTTCATCTGTTTATCTCTTGTCTCTTTAGGCAATCTGGGATAGAATTTACTCCAATTTTTGTCGCTTCTAAGTCTATCTCGCTCAAAAACCTCTGTTTCCTATTCCTCTAATGCCTCGTATTGGATTAATCTAGGTCTAGGATCTAATTCATTCATGCGTGTTCTTAAATTATACAAAACTCTACCATTGAAGGTACCATTTTCTGGAAATGCCAAAACTCCATCATCTTTTGTATATTCTATCCAGTTTTCTAACCATACGCAGGTGTTATAGCCCCTTTCAACCATCATATATGATGCGGGCGTATTCGGTAGTGAAATAATAATCCCTTCTCTGGTTTTTATCGGTTTATCCTTTTTAAAGAAATTTTTGACTTTCTTAACAAATGACATTTTTCTTTTATCTCCGTATATGATATAAGGTCTCCCTCTAATCATCTGTTCTTTAACAAAACCTAGATATTTTTCTATCTGGTCTATTTCCTATTAATCCTGGATCTAAATGCCACATATATTTTCTGCCGCTTTACTTTTGTGACTCGGTTTGTTTACGAAAAAAACCAATACCAATGCGTTTCTTATTTTCAATGACTAATCGTCAATTACAATTCAAATAAATCCAACCAATAGTTGCGCGGCTTTTCTTGTGAGACAAGTTTTTCACGCTCCTTTCTTCACCCCACCTTTACAGTATTACCTCAGCTACACACCTGCTGCCTCAACCAATACCAGCGCGGCTCTAAGTAACGTCAGCTCAGCTCCGCAACTGACTCCCTCCTTTGCAAGGTAATACGAGAACTTATTTCTATTCACTTTAAATGCTCATTAATTAACAACATAACAACATTCGCCACTGTGCCTGAGTGACTAATTCAAAGAAAAGATGATTGCACCTACTGCGAGTATCCCCCTTCCTTTCACTCTTCATACACTACAAGTAGATCCCTTCCGTCTAACTTTCACACAAGCATCAAAGAACCTGTTACTCCCTCGGGCTTACCCTTTCTAGGTGATATAAGGCCAAAGTTTCACCAGCGAACCCCTTTGCTGTCAATCAAGCTCAGAAAAACCTGCTACTTCTTCAGTGTGACCCTTTCTAGGTGATATTGCACTAAAGTTTCACTAGCGAACTCTTTGCTATCAATTGTTCACACATTTATACAAAAAGTCCCTAAAATAGTGCTTCCGGTTTACCTAACCATGCACTTACTTCCACAGGCAAGTGACCTGACTACAGAGTGGTTTCCATTTACCACCTGTTATTCTGCCCCTGGGGATTCCAAAACAAACATATAACAGGTAAAAACAAGTTCTTGGTTAATACATAAAAAATCTCTTTAATTTTTAAATACACAATGTAATTCAATTTTAAACAGCTAACTACAACTAACTACCTATCTTAACTAAACCCTAATTATCCTCTGCTACCAAATTAACTGATAGAACGCGGGCTCACCTGCTCGTTTACCATACTCACCTCTGCTCATAAAACTATATACACATTGAACAGGTAAATCTACACTCAATCAATTTTAATTTAACCATTCGGGACCTATAACATTTTGACTTACCAATCCAAGTCACCAATACTCAAAGTCCTAGAGGATCAAGGGAGTTAGCAAGAAAATAGGTAGTAGAATAACATTAGCGTTTCATAAATAACCGCAAAGTCAGGAAAACGTTTAAGTTCTTTTATCTAAAGTAAAATTCTTAAATGTTGAAACCATAATTAAATCAATCATTTCTTGTTCTAATAGAATGATGAAGATTGAAACGAAAATGTGCAATAATTTTGGAAAATATCATTAAACATTAAAACACAGGGTGGGTATAAAAGGAAAAACAGTACAATGACAAATCCACACTATAGAGTTACCTAGAGTGGTGTGAAGACCAACCCTGGCCACGGGCTGGGATAAAGGACTGAACCCCAAAAGTGCAGGGGCCAGCAAGAAAAAACAGGTGCAGACCGGAATCAGGACAGGTTACGGACCAAATTGGATTAGGACTGGACCACCACAGGCTAAGATCGGCACTACAGCTAAAGTTCAGAACGCCCGCGTTGTAAACCCTCTCTGCAGCTAACAGTCGAACCCTGATTGGGTTATCGAACTCCTTTCCAGAACCCCGATTGGGTTATCGAATCTTCTGACAGAGTGCTCCGTCAGCACCTCTGCTCTCGATCACCTATTGAGTGCGTTGGGTCAGTGACAGGTCAGCTATTCGGACAAGTCGGACAATCTAACTAGCTAAGCCTACCCTAGTTATACAATTTTCCAGGTCAGTGTACCACCCCCCCAATGTTGCAAATGTGTAAATCTCACAATTTTATTGGTCAAATGACGAGGAGAGGTCATCACACCATATTAATATGAGATAACTGTCATTCATTATTCAAATTATGTTCCCTCCCATGACTTTATCTTCCCATGCTCTTTTATTCCACCCGGCAGTGAATATATCAATAACATACAATGTTTTAACAAATTGCACAATTCAGATTCCTCTGGCAGGGTTAGGAGCTCATGTTCTCATAGTTTTCACAGTTCATGTCTGGTACTGGCATTGATTCAATGCCATGGTTTCAATTGCTTGAGTTTCTTTGCGCAGGCGCAGTTCCTCCAAAGATGGATTCAGAAATACATTTCAGGCCCAAATGCAATACATGCAAGAACAAAAGATAAACAGTTTTATAAACACAGAATAAATTAACGCACTGAATACCACTTATCTCTATTCTATTCCCATTATTTTATTTAAACTATTGCATTAGGGTTTAGGCAGAACAAGCAGCTTAGCAAAAGCAGCAATGCAAGCTTCTTGCACGTTAAGACACAGAACAGCCATCTTAGTTCTAGTGCACAGAAGCAAAAGTTTCCCACCAAGCGAAATAATACATCATGTAACGTGAGTGTGACAGACGCATGCGCAGCAGAAAATCCTGTGTAGCAGCAGCCATTTTAATTCAAGCGGATTATAGTTAGTAAAAGCACATAGTCGAGCTTCCCCTAGATACTAGAAATGTCGTGTAATGTAATATTAATATGACAAAACATGTTAGTTAGTACATTAATATTATTTTGAGAGGTCTTAATCCAAGCAAGTCGCTTTACGTGTGCAACCATGCTCCATCATGTGCTCAGACACCAGCGCCCTTTTGGAATTTTTGATAGATATGACAGCACAGCAAACGAGCATTGGCTGTTAAACGTGAGCGCGAATGACTTTGCAAATTCTTCTTCTTGATAGAAAATAAATCAAAGTATTGCTCCACATTCAAGGCTGTTGGCCAAGGCTTAAAATAAGGTTTTGGAATATAAGTATTTTACTCTTTACTTTGGGAATTGCGAGTAATTTCCTAAGGAGTGAAAAGTTTAAAAACTCTCATTCTAGTTGAGATTATATTCAAGTAGTTTAATAACTGGAAATATATATTTTAAGCTTGTGCAATTATTTTGCATAACCTAAGCTTAAAATCCAATTAAATGAAAAGATAGGTTTGTTTTTGTAGTGAAGGCACTGGAGCCAAGGTAAGTTCAGCAGTTATATTGTAGTGGCTGCATGGTTGACAGGTCCATCCATTACGCTGACCAACAGAAACTCCCAGTCAGCAGTCCACACTTGAACCTAACATTCTCAGAAGTTGACATCATTCATAGCAACATCAGAACTTATGGCAGAGAATGCTAAGATTGTTGAGACCACAACATTCTCTGCCAGTACTACAGTCAACTTATAGCACTTCTTGAGTTCAGGCAGCAAGAATTGTAAAGTGTCTTCTTGTGGTACGCAGATGCTGATCTCACCGATTTGGATAACATTTTAAAGTGATGCTGGTGGACTCTTGGGGAAATTGTTACCCTCTATTTTTACCGTTGTGAGTATTAGCCAATTTTTGTTGAGTACATTTGGCAATCATTGATTTTTATCATCAATGGCAATGGAAGATCAGCCGATTTGCTGTCTGGAGGCACCATGGTTCAAACCACCACCACATCTTGCAGGTAATTTTGGGAGGACACTGGACCATCAGCTCAGAAGCATCCCAACAACGCAGGAGGTTTTTCACTATTGGCTTCAAGTAGAAGTGAGCTCATGATACCAGGCAAGAATGTAATCACAATACTGCCATTTCACCTTTTTAGGTCTCGCCCTGGCGAAAGCGCGCAAAAGCGCACTCTCGCCGCGAGACTATAGCTGTCGGCCCAGCCGACAACGAGGGGAGACAAGAGCTGGCCATGCGCACATTGAGGAGCATGGCAGAGTTGGATTTCGACGCGCGCCTTGGGATTGGGTTGCGCGCGTCAATGCACGCCTTGGGATTTGGTCGCATACGTGAGCTTGTTTCCATGGCACCTAGTTTCCACCCCTCTCTCCTTGTTTATAATATTAGCGGGCATGCCTTATTTTTTACTTTTCAGTTTTACCCAGAACGCAAACCTCACTTTCAATGACCCCGTGGCTCGTGGCTCGCAGCCCGTCACCCCCATCCCGCCCCCGGGCACCCTGCTTAATGTTTCATTCGCCCGCCTCCTCGTCTGACTGTCTGGAGGTAGTCATACTTTTCAGGAGACTCACGGCCTTGGCAGCTGCTGCGATGGTGGGCGCGGGAGGAGACACAGGCAGAAGAGGAATAAAACCGCGCAGCCCTGGGCCAGGCATCTAGGAGAGGGAGAGTGCTGCCAGCTCCTACGACATCACTGGTAGAGCACTCCTTGTGCAGGCAGCAGAAGCACCTACTTAACTTGCCCCTCTGTCGGGTCAGCAGAGGGTGAGGCTTGCGTACACACCTCCTTGTCCGGGCAGCGAGGCTCAGTTTTTTTTAATGCGTTTTTATATAACGCAGACTTTACCTGAAGGTGTCGGAGCGCTTCACAATAAGTACACAATTCCCCCCCTGCCCCCCCTGCCCACTCCTGCCCCCCCCACCCGGTCTACACAGGTTCAGGGACGGCTCCTGTGATGCACAACTCCCAGTCAGAGGTGTGCGACGGTCCACGCGAAGGCACAGACACCCCAGGAGTTTCTGTTCCACAAAACTGGTGCAGGGGTGGGTGTCCGTCATCAAGCACAAGGACCACAGCGCAATGTACGGCTCGTTGCATGGGCCCTTGTCTGTGCACTGTTGCGGTGTGTGCCCATGGGTAAACAGACATAATATCGATTCCAAAATATAGACTGGACATAATATTGAGGAAAAAATATAGACTAGACAAAATATCGACCAGACATAATATAGACTACAAAAATATTGAGTTATATCGATATTAATAGCCAAAATATCGAATCAAAAATATAGACTAGACATAATATCGACTAGATAGAACATAGACAAAAAAAAATCAAAAATAAGGTACGTTTTTACTAATTTGTAATAATTGTGTAATATAAATCTGTAGCGGGTAGTGGGTTTATAGGGGAATAGGGTGGGAAGTAATTTAAATATAATTAATTAATTATGTAAATTAATAATAATTGTAAAATAATTAATAATTGGTAATTAAATAAAATATAATTGGTAATTATTAATAATTGATTAATTGATAAATAATTAATTTATAGTAAATTAGTTTCAGTAGCGGGCTGTGAGTTTATAGGGGAATAGGGTGGGAAGTATTTTAATTAAAAATAATTAATTATGTAAATTAATAATAATTTTTTTATAATTAATAATTGGTGATTAAATAAAATATAAATGGTAATTAATTATAAATATTTAATTGATAAATAATTAATATTTAGTAAATTATTTTCAGTAGTGGGTTGTGAGTTTATAGGGAGATAGGGTGGGAAGTAATTTAATAATAATTCATTAATTATGTAAATTAATTAAATTTTTTAATTAATTAATAATTGTCCATGAAATAAAAATTAATTGGTAAATAAAAGTCATTGGTATAGGAAAATAAATGTACTTGGTACTAATATTTCTATAAATTATAATTATTTATGAAGTTTTTCCTTTTTATACTGTTGCACTCACTGGAGTGGGAATAGTAATTTTTACCCCTACGCTATCCAGCGCTTTCCCTACTGTTGCACCCACTGGAGTGGGAATAGTAATTTTTACCCCTACGCTATCCAACGCTTTCCCTACTGTAGCACCCACTGGAGTGGGAATAGAAATTTTAACCCCTTCGCTATCCAACGCTTTCCCTACTGTTGCACCCACTGGAGTGGGAATAGTAATGTTAACCCCTACTCTATCCAACGCTTTCCCTACTGTAGCACCCACTGGAGTGGGAATAGTAATTTTAACCCTTACGCTATCCAACCCTTTCCCTACTGTTGCACCCACTGGAGTGGGAATAGTAATCTTTACCCCTACGCTATCCAGCGCTTTCCCTACTGTTGCACCCACTGGAGTGGGAATAGTAATTTTAACCCCCACGCTATCCAACGCTTTCCCTACTGTAGCATCCACTGGAGTGGGAATAGTTATTTTAACCCCTACGCTATCCAACACTTTCCCTACTGTTGCACCCACTGGAGTGGGAATAGTAATCTTTACCCCTACCCTATCCAGCGGTTTCCCTACTGTTGCACCCACTGGAGTGGGAATAGTAATTGTAACCCCTACGCTATCCAGCGCTTTTCCGACTGTTGCACCCACTGGAGTGGGAATAGTAATTGTAACCCCTACGCTATCCAGCGCTTTCCCTACTGTTGCACCCACTGGAGTGGGAATAGTAATTTTTACCACTATGTTATCCAACGCATTCTCTACTGTTGCACCCACTGGAGTGGGAATAGTAATCTTTACCCCTACCCTATCCAGTGGTTTCCCTACTGTTGCACCCACTGGAGTGGGAATAGTAATTGTAACCCCTACGCTATCCAGCGCTTTTCCTACTGTTGCACCCACTGGAGTGGGAATAGTAATTGTAACCCCTACGCTATCCAGCGCTTTCCCTACTGTTGCACCCACTGGAGTGGGAATAGTAATTTTTACCCCTATGTTATCCAACGCATTCTCTACTGTTGCACCCACTGGAGTGGGAATAGTAAATTTTACCCCTACGCTATCCAACACTTTCCCTACTGTTGCACCCACTGGAGTGGGAATAGTAATTTTTACCGCTACGCTGTCCAGCGCTTTCCCTACTGTTGCACCCACTGGAGTGGGAATAGTAAATTTTACCCCTACGCTATCCAACGCTTTCCCTACTGTTGCACTCACTGGAGTGGGAATAGTAATTTTTACCCCTAGGCTATCCAACGCTTTCCCTACTGTTGCACCCACTGGAGTGGGAATAGTAAATTTTACCCCTACGCTATCCAACGCCTTTGCTACTGTAGAATTCACTAGAGTTGTTACAATAAATTTTAACCATTTTGCTATGCCACGGTAAAAATATTATATATGTTTATTTAATAATATGTTTTTATATATATATATATGTATATATGTATTATTTTTGTTATTTTTTTTGTAATTTACCATAATTATTTATTAATATAACATTTATTTAATAATTTTAAGTAAGTTTATATTAAATATATTTATTATTACATTAGTTTCAACTTAATTTAAAGACATTTAAAAAAAACGATATTTTGACAGTCTATATTTTTGTAACTAGATATTTTAGAGTCGATATTTTAGTACTTACCTGTTTGAAGATAGCCAGTCGATATTTTGTCCATCGATATTTTATCCACGATATTATAGTATCTCGATATTTTGGTGGTCGATATAATTTCAGTGATCCGTGCCCATGCAGTGCTGGTCTCAGCACTGCCCGAGGATTGTTAGCATCGGGCAGGGAGTTGTGCAGCTGGTTTAATTCGGTGTGTTACTCTTACAACGCAACTATTACAACGTAATGCTGTTACAACGCAGCTATTACATCGCAAATACCATTACAATGCATGCCATTACAACGCATGGCATTACATAGCAGATGCTATTACAACGCATACCATTACATCGTAAGTATTGGTAAGTATTTAATTTTTTTTAATTTTATTTAATATTTTATAATTGATTTAATTATTATTTATTATAACAAAAATATTTATTTCGTTTTTAAATATTATAAATTAAATATATTAATTTAAGTAATTTTTTAAATAAGTATGAGTATAGGAGTATATGTTTTGGGGTACTGATGTATATGTTTTGGGGTGTTTGGGTATTTTTAGGTTTTAGGGCAGGGTTTGGGTTTTGGGGTACAGGGGTGTTTTTAGGTTTTAGGGCAGGGTTTGGGTTTTGGGGTACAGGGGTGTTTTTAGGTTTTAGGGCAGGGTTTGGGTTTTGGGGTACAAGGGTGTTTTTAGGTTTTAGGGCAGGGTTTGGGTTTTGGGGTACAGGGGTGTTTTTAGGTTTCAGGGCAGGGTTTGCGTTTTGGGGTACAGGGGTGTTTTTAGGTTTTAGGGCAGGGTTTGGGTTTTGGGGTACAGGGGTGTTTTTAGGTTTTAGGGTAGGGTTTGGGTTTTGGGGTACAGGGGTGTTTTTAGGTTTCAGGGCAGGGTTTGGGTTTTGGGGTACAGGGGTGTTTTTAGGTTTCAGGGCAGGGTTTGGGTTTTGGGGTACAGGGGTGTTTTTAGGTTTTAGGGCAGGGTTTGTGTTTTGGGGTACAGGGGTGTTTTTAGGTTTTAGGGCAGGGTTTGTGTTTTGGGGTACAGGGGTGTTTTTAGGTTTTAGGGCAGGGTTTGGGTTTTGGGGTACAGGGGTGTTTTTAGGTTTCAGGGCAGGGTTTGGGTTTTGGGGTACAGGGGTGTTTTTAGGTTTCAGGGCAGGGTTTGGGTTTTGGGGTACAGGGGTGTTTTTAGGTTTTAGGGCAGGGTTTGGGTTTTGGGGTACAGGGGTGTTTTTAGGTTTTAGGGCAGGGTTTGGGTTTTGGGGTACAGGGGTGTTTTTAGGTTTTAGGGCAGGGTTTGGGTTTTGGGGTACAGGGGTGTTTTTAGGTTTTAGGGTAGGGTTTGGGTTTTGGGGTACAGGGGTGTTTTTAGGTTTCAGGGCAGGGTTTGGGTTTTGGGGTACAGGGGTGTTTTTAGGTTTTAGGGCAGGGTTTGGGTTTTGGGGTACAGGGGTGTTTTTAGGTTTTAGGGCAGGGTTTGGGTTTTGGGGTACAGGGGTATTGTAGGGTTCAGGGGTAGGTTTGTGTTTTGGGATAATTAAATAATATTTAGCATTTTTAAATTAATTAAAATATATTTAATAAATTAAATTAATTTTATTTCATTAATTACATTTTTAAATTAAATTAATTATATTAATTAAATTATTTCAATTAATTTAATTTAAATTCAATTATTTAAATATGTTAATTAAATTAATTTCTTTATTTAAATTAAAATAAATTATTCCCTTTTTTATTAAAATTACATTTATTTAATAGATATTATTTTATTACATTAAATTAATGGCTATTTTAAAATGTATTTTAATTAAATTAATTAAATTAAATTAATTAAAATAATTTATTAACATTTTTTTAAAAAGGTATACTTACCTATACTTACGATGTAATGCCATGCGTTGTAATAGCATCTGCGATGTAATGCCATGCATTGTAATGACATGCATTGTAATGGTATTTGCGATGTAATAGCTGCGTTGTAACGGAATGCGTTGTAACACAACGCATTGTACTGACACCAATCCGTTTAATGGTAGTGATCACCACAACGTGAGGGCATTATGTCAGAGCTCTTCCTGCTAGGCGCAGAGTCACTGAGCCTGACGGAAGAAACATTCTCTCCCAGCCCCAGCAAGGCCTGCAGGCAGGTTACCATCTACAGGGTGTGGGTTAAAATGTCAGCGCGCTCTCCTGTTGCCCAAGTGTTAAATTCCAGGCTGTGCACCAGGCCAGAAGGCTTCGACTTGTTTTCCTTGCTTTGGTACTTGCTGTCACAGGTTTTTGATGGCTAGTAAGGGTTAAAAACACCAGCAGACAAATAAACTAATTTGAACTGGACGAGTTACTCGGACACGGAATCGGGAAACATGAGAGCCCTTTAAAATCCCCAAATATCCCATTTTCTGAATAACGGCTCTTCGATTTACAAGACGAATGAGTAAATGATCCGTGGTAAGAGTGAGGTATGCCTCTAATCTTCTGATTGCTTTTTGGAAACTGAAGATGTCAATTAATGCTAATTTGCCTCCGTAGCAAAGGAAAATAAAGTGTTTTCAAAAGCAGTACTCAGTACTCATAGTTACCCTTCATTGAAGCATTTATAATTTAGCAGATGCGGGGATAACTGATAAACAACAAAATAAAGTAGTCTGCTCAGGATCACACAGTTCGCAGACCTCGCAAGTGCTGGTGCCATAGCTGATGCACTAACCACTGGTTCACATCTCTTTCACCGAATGCAAAACCTCACAGTCTTGATAGGCTCTGTTTACACCCATTATAGCCTTACTGAAACATCAAAGGCACAGAGGTGCTGGTGATACAGTTGGGACTCACCGGGGTCCCCGCTTTGGGGTGCCCGTCTGCCATCACGAGAGAGAGTTCTCCAACATGTTGCCTGCCTTAGAAACCCTGCAGGAGTCCAGCTGAAGAAGTTGTAGGATGGGAGAGGTTTTCCTGTGGTTGAGGACAGGCACAGGGAGGTGGGTCTCATGAGATGGACTTCCCCACCTCCTGATGGTAAATATACTCCAAGAACGAGCAGCAGTGGGGGGAGGGCACGGGGGAAGCCATCATTTGATCAAAGGAACGAAGAGGAGCAAGCCTTTAGCAGCCCTCAGCAGCGGCACTTTACTAAAAGCAAACTTTTCAGTGTTGACATTAACTAATGTGTGTGGATTAAAACCAAATGCTTTGTACTGTTGCCCTCAGTTATTTCTGCTCCGCGTGCTGGATTTCACTGACAGGGACCTTGTGTTGCGTAAAGCCCGATATACCTATTGCATCACCACAGCATCACTCAGCACCACCACAGCATCACTCAGGGGCACCACAACATCACTATGCACTACCACAGCATCACTGAATGCCACATCATCACTCGTCGCCACCACAACATCAATCAGCGCCACCACAGCATCAATATGTGCAACCATTCAACAACAACTGGTTCAAATATGTTCTCTCAATGTTTCAAGCTTTATTACAAATGTCACAAAAAGATGTTAATATTTCACTTCTGTTCTTGGATTTTCGTCACAATAAAATACGCTGTACATAACCTACATAAAAGTTATTTACAAAACTTTAAGCTATTGCCATTATAAATTACAATAACTTTTATTTAAGTATTAATTATTAAAAATAAATTAAAAGCCATTGTTATTAGTAATATCAATACATCTAAGTCACGTAAATACAACACATATTGCATTACAAATGCTATAGGTGTCACATTTGCGAAAGTTAAAACTATTGGCATTGTAAATGACAAAGGTATTAATTTCGCTATTTTCAAAACCAACACATAAATGAAAAATGTGTCATTTACAATACCAATAGCTCAAACTTTCCTAATGCGAGACCTATTGCATTGCAAATTCTTGTACTTATAACTAGTTAGGGATTTGAGAGCCCAGCAGCAATGTGGTAACTATCTGCTGGTATGGACATGACTCAGAAAGTAAAGAATGTGACTGAGAGGAGGGATGAAGGGATAATACATATTTCAAGCTCTGCCATGTCCTGGGGACTTCTTGAGGCCTATTCAAAAAGTTAAAATGACACGAGTTAATCTACACATGTATGTTTACTCTTACACTTTTTAATACATTTATTACTTTTGGCTATTCTCCATTTCTGAGTGTAATTTTACTCAAAAGTGTAGATTTACATGTCTCCACACTCAGAAACAAGAGGGTGGAGCCTAATTTGCTACAGTAAAGTTACTTCACATAACTTTATTACCGTATTTTATGATTCCGCACACTTGGCAGAGAACTGCACCACTGGGGCAAATATGTCTCCCTGCGGGGCAGAAAGCTGTACCACTGGAGTGAACATCGCACTATGTTAAAGTTACAGATTTTTTTTAAGTTAATTAAAAAAAAATTTTTAATACTTTTACATTAAATATTACCATAAAAATAATGCATATGTTTATTCTAAACCAAGAATAAACTAAATGCAATGTTATAGTATATTTAACATAATAGGAGATTCAATAAATAACCACATTGAATATATTTAATTTGTTCAATATATATTATCAAACAATATTCTCAAAAACGTTTCCACCTAAAGTAAAATGTGTGCAGTAATTTACTATGTACAAAAAAGAATTTAAAGGTCTATATAGACGTAACAAGCATTTTTAATTTTTCTCATATATTCAAAATGAAATATATGTTTAATTATAAAAACTATTACAATTATTTATAATATTGTAACACTATTACTAAACTATGTGTAAAGATATACACACACACATATGCAAGAAATTGGATACTGGTTTGGGGGGGGGGGTGAAACCCTTCTCAAGCAACAACCAGCAACTACAATTCCTCTCAGGGTGAAGTCACAAGCAAACACCAAATTAACCTGTGCTCAATCCTCAGTTAGCTTGGCACAGATCAGTCAGTCTTCACTCAGAGGCAATATGTAAAGTATATGTGCAATACTTCAAACAGTAATACATGCAAACCCACCACATAAGGAGCCCACAAAACTGTTTGAAAAATAGAGTGATGTTTAATGAATAAAGCAAGGTCATAAGGAAAAAAATCCAATTAGTAGGACTGGAGATATTTATTTTTAAGATTTTTAGGGAAAATATCACCAAGAGACATAAAGCATCAACTGTGGATATCTGGTCATACAAGACCAGTACAAAGTCCCAAGTTCAGGCTGACCGCATTGGATAGTGGGCCGGCTTCAGGGACCCAGATAGGCCTGCTGTACAGAGTACCTTTAATCCTGGCTTGCAGAGCGTTGCATGGATCTGTGTCATAGATGCATTGCACTGCTGAAGTGATGTGTTGGTTCTGAGATGTGGCGAGGCTGCGGTACGAGGTCCTGTTGCGTTAACATCAAGGATCCTATCGGCGAGGGCTTGCGAAGCGAAGTCTGGAGTCAGGGATTGGCTGTGCAGTTGGTTCTGAGGAGCAGCATTGCTGCAATGATAAGTCTGGCATCATCATCGAGGCTGCCATCAACAAGAGATGCCTGTGCAAAGGATGTATCATGCAGTGGCAGTTTCGAAGGTGATGCGGGCTGCTTCAGCGATGCGAGTGTTTGCGAAGGGTTCAATCCACACAGTAGCGGTGAAGTGTCGGTTATGCTAGGAGTTGCACCGCATAGCAGAGGAGATGCACCAGTTCGGCTGGATCCACTTAGGCTAGAAAAGCACCTTAGGCCCACATCCAAGTGTCCATGTCTGGAGTGGCACCACTTGGCAGGGTAGACTCACAGATGGCAGAGTCCAGCTGTAGATGCAAGGTTGTTGGAAGCCTGTTAACTCCCTGAGGCTTCAGATCAGGAGGCCAGCCAACTAGCCCTTGAAGTCACTCTGGGCTCTGGGTTCAAGAGATGCAGGTCCAGTCCTTCTCACCCACACAAGAGAGCAGCAGACAGCAGGTTACCATAGCAAAGCAGAAGTCCAGAAGGGTGCAGTTCAGCAGAGTGGCAGTCCTTCAGCAGCAAAGCAGTCCTTCTTCTTGGCAGAGTATCCACTGTTCCAGAAGTGTACTGAAGTACTACTTTCTGAGGTCCAGTATTTATACCCTTTTTTGCCTTTTAAGTGGGGTGAAGCTTCTACAGGTTTCCCTTTGAAGTCCCCAGGCACCCTGCCTTCCCTGTCCTGGCCACAGACTAACTACAGGAGGTATGCAGCTATTTGTGTTGAGGCAAGATGCCGCCTATTCAGGTATAAGTGGGGCTCTTCCCTGCTCCTCCCTCCCATCTGGCCAGTGATGGCCCATCCAGGCACACCTAAGCTCCCTATTGTATGTGGCTGGCTGGGAGGAATACACAAAGCCCAACTGTCAGCTACAGCCCGTCATGTGACCAGAGACAGGCTACAAGTACTAAATAGCTAAGGCATGAAAATGTCAACTTTCTAAAAGTGGCATTGTCAGAATTTCAATTTATACCATAAGTTAAGATTTAACTTGTTATTCCAGAGACATTAAAAACTAAATGGTTATCCCTTTCCATTTGGAAATTACTCTTAAAAAATGTAATAAGGCAACTCCAATGTCACCCTATGAGAGAGATAGGCCTTGCAACATTGAAAAACGAATGTGAGAGTATTGTCACTGCCTGGACATGTAAAACTTAAACGTACATGTCCTACTTTTAGAATACATTGAACCCTGAGCTCTGGACTGTCCAGGGTCTACCCTAGGGGTGACTTATATGTTTAAAAAGTAAGGTTTGGACCTGGCAGAACATTTATTTTGCCAATTTGAAAGGGCAGTTTAAAACTGCACACACAGGCTCTGCAATGGCTGTCCTGAGGCATGTTTAAAGGGCCACTCATGTGGGTGGCACAATAATTTCTGCAGTCCCACTAGTAGCATCACAATTACAAGCCCTGGGCACATGTAGTACCACTTTACTAGGGACTACTAAGTAAATTAAATATGCAAATTGGGGATAAGCCAACATAGCCATGTTTAGAGGAGAGAGCACAAGCAATTTCGCACTGGTTAGAAGTGGTAAAGGGAACAGAGTCCTAAGATCAGCAGAAACGAGGTCAGTAAAAATAAAGGAGGAAGGCAAACGGAGGGAACGCCACTCTAAGGCTGATAGGTCTCACAAAATACACATTGAATAAACGCTGAACATTATTTCCTAAGGGTTTTTTTTTAAGTCCCTGTCTTCATTGTTTTCTATAGGAGGGTGTTGCAGTTCCTGTGGCTGGCCATGTATGGTAATGAAATCTCATCTGTAGTACATTTACTACTGTTATGGAACTTTTTTCGCTATAGTAGATTTAGAAATGCAGTTTGTGAATAGGTGTCTGCCCCTCCCAAAATCAGCCCTTAACCACTCCCTACACTGCCCTAATCCTCCCCTATTCAGCTTGGTTGCAAGTACGACAATTTGTCAACCACTCACACTGATCCCTCTCACATTTACTAATAAGTAGTGTAGAGATCTCCCATGGAAAAGATATATCTGGAGGAGGAGATACTCAAACGTAGGTTTGGGAATTGGCTTTTTGTAGTACTCTAGTAGTACTTCGAAACATGCTACAAAATGCAGTTTGTGAACACCGCCATCTATGTTTATTCTTCTTTTCTTTCAAATGATTTTCATAATACCAAGGAAATTAACTGTTTTCCACAAACTGCTTGTGTTTTCAAAGGCGAATCTTTTAGCTCCTTGTACCAGGCACCAAAATCAGTATGGAAAAATATTTAAATTACTATGTTGGCAAAGGGGCCTCTCTTACTACTGATAAACTATGTCTAGATTCATAAAGCCAATCCTTAAAAAGCAGCCTACAATATACCGAGATTCAGAAAAAAATGCACAAACCAAACATATGGAAACTCGTTCAAATAGAATCCTAAATAATTGTAATGAAGCAAAAGAATTCTCTACAATTTTTGGGTTTCATTGAAGTATCTTTTTTAAGTGAATCACTAGTTACAAATTATCTGTTTGTTTCATTTTTCTAGTGGTTTATGGTCAGGCATGGTACTTCAGGGCTTCCTTTCTTTCTGGAAAGATAGCATTATTTGTGACAGCATTTATTCTTTTGTATTCCTTTTCTATTAAAATAGCTTTCTGTCCTTCAGTGTGACCTAAAGATAGATTTAGCTTTGTAGAGAGCCTTGTAGTTAAAAAAATTGCGACGAAGGAGACGGACCACCAGGTACAGCAAGATGTTATTTATTGCGTTACCACAGAAAACAGCTACGCATTTCGGGCCAAGTCGCCCTTGTTCACACTGTAAGGTCAATAAAGCCAATTGCGTTTTTTTATATGCTTAAGGTGAACCACACCTCTAACAGTGACATCAGTGATCACATGGTCATAGAAAGTAAAGACATACATAATCATTATCGCATTTGTTTGTTTTTTTGCTACAGGATAAATCCAGGTTTTTGACATATTATATTAACCATATGTTACACCAACGAGGAAACAAATATAAATATTATTATCCTCTATATTATGTGCACATTCAAATTAATATTATATCAGCAGTTTTGGAGAAATGATTTCTGTTTAAATACATGTATTCCACCAATAAGTAACACACACATGTTATCTCGGAATGACCTCTAATAAATAACAATGCTTATTTCTAAGTAGAAAATCAGTCATATATATGTCTAATGATATGAGTGCAAAAATTGCAAAACAGCAATTGAATTAAAGTGCATATAGAACTGTGCAAAAATACGTGCAAAATAAGCAAAAAAGTGCATACTGCATAAATCAAGAAGTATTTCAATATTTATAACTGTAATCTCTCAGATCCCTGAGATAGCCTTACATTAAAAAAATTGAAACTCATCCACTTCTAAAATCCTTCATAACAGTATAAAGAGTAATAAAGTTAAAATCACCAATTGTCATTAGTATAAATATCTATAAATATATACAAGAGTATAAAAAAGTGTGTAAAAAAGTATAGAAAGTGTAAAAAATCCATCATTATATATACAGTTAAATGTCAGTACCGCCGTTTCTACAAAATGGTCTTGATATCACAGTATAAATTGAGAGAGCTTATAGATATATATTGATACAACAACTTGAGATTTTGTACTCAATAATAGGGATCCTAACTATTGAGTAAGTTGTGTATAATAAAAGAGATTGATTCTAAAGATATGTGTGATCCGGATTATAGACATATGTTTAAGTTTCATAAAAAATGGTGCATCTCTTCTGTGTTATTAAGCCCATTCGGCCATTTGCTATCGAATTCCAGAATCATTTTCATTTCAAGTTGCCTCAGTAATAATTCTCGATTGCCACCTCTCCTTAATTTGGGAATTACTCCTACTACAAAATATTTGTGGCAAGCCACATCATTGTTATGCGTAGTTTTAAAGTGGTGAGCCACCGGATAGGCTGGAACGCTGTGTAGGATGGCAGGTTAATGCTGCAATATCCTGACGTGCACCTGCAGCTTGGTGCTACCAATGTAATTCAAGCCGCAGGTGCAGCTCATGACATATACAGCATATTCAGTTTTACAATTAAAACTGCCTGTGATAGGTATTTCTTCTGTGCAAGAGGGAGTTAAATAATGAGTGGCATTTAATCCATATGTGCAGGCTCGACAACTGGAGCATTTACGAAAACCCTTAGCAGGTTGGAGTCAAGAAATATTGTTTTTTAATTCGGGACGGCCTTGTCCAAGACAGTCCCCATATTTTTGGCTTGTCTGAAAGTAATGGTAGGAATCAGTGGGAGTCTGGAACTAAGGACATTGTCACTTAGTATGATAGGCCACTTCTTCTTTATTATGGCTTTCAATTGTCTGTCTTCACTACTGAAAGTAGTTATCAGTCGTGGACAGTCTTTAATATAAGTTTGGTTAACAGATGTTGCCTGTGTTTCAGTCTCAGTATCCATAGGATCACTATTTTTAAAAAGGCTTTCTCTAGTTCTAAGTTTCACTTTATCTATTGTCTGTTTTAATAATGTGTCAGTGTATCCACGTGCTTTGAAACGTGTGACCATATCCTTGAGGCAGAGATCAAAATCAGTTGTAGAGCTGCATATTCTTTTTAGTCTAAGGATCTCACCATACGGGATGCTTGATATTAAATGCTTCGGATGCATACTAGTTGCATGAAGAGTTGCAATACCCGCGGTGGATTTCTTATGTAATGTAGTTTGAATGGAGGAATTGGCGATATAAACTTCCACATCTAAGAATTGCATTTGAGTCTCATGAATATGGACAGTGAAATTTAGGTTTAAGGAATTAGTGTTTATATCATGTAAAAACCTGAGTGCTTGGTCTTTATTTCCCTCCCATAAGATAAAAATGTCATCTATGTATCTCAGATAACATTTGATGTTTTCATCCACCCAGGTTTTGTGTTGAGTAACGAGGACCTGTTCCTCCCACCAGCCAACCTGTAAACATGCATAGCTGGGGGAGAAACAGGCCCCCATCGCTACTCCTCTCAATTGTTTAAACACATCCTTACCAAAAAAGAAGAAATTATTATGGAGGCACCATTCAATGAGGCGTGCAATAACCTTATTTTGTTCATAGTACTCAATAGGTCTTTTGGCCAAAAAGTGTTTAACTGCAGCCAATCCTTGTCCGTGATCAAAGTTAGTGTAGAGGGACTCTACATCTAGCGTTATTAACAGCAGGTCAGGATTCCATACCAGGTTTTTAATTTTTTCTAAGAAATCACTAGTATCTCTTACAAAGCTAGGTAAATGCTTCACTATATCTTGCAGAAAATAGTCAATATATTCTCCCATGCTTTTAATTGCCGATATAATTGGCCTTCCTGGTACGGGACTTACCCCTTTATGTATTTTGGGGATCAAATACAAAGTCGGGAGGACAGGAAATTCAATATGCATGAATTTGAACTCTCAAAAGAAATTAAACCTTCCCTACGCCACTGTCCCAACATGCTGTGCAAAGTTCCTTTGGCATTTGCATAGTCCTTTTGCGTGGATTTCTCATAACAGGTATTGTCATTTAATTGTCTGTTTGCCTCTTGTATATAATCCGCCTTTGGCCAAATGACTACATTGCCCCCACTGTCGGAGTTTTTGATCATGATCTCATGGTTGTCCCCAAATTTCTTCATTAATTTCACATATTCACGCTCTGTATTTAAAATGTTCTTCTTCTTTTTGCCTTTGGTACTTTGATATAACTTCTTGCTATCATTTGTTTCGCAGTCATGGAAAATGTCAATAGAGTCTTTGGGCATGAGTGGTATGAAGCTAGATTTGCTTTTAAATGGACTTAGACCCGCTCCTTTTTGATGTATATTGATTTTGCTTAATCTGGTTTGGGTCGCTAGATCTGGATCAATTTCTGATGATTGTGAATTGGTGGTACTATTAAACTCATGTATATCTAGAAAGGTATGAGCATCTGAGGCAGATAAGGCACTGAATTTATCTGTTTGGTGTCCATCTGAGCTGATGTCTTCATTGCCTTCAGATATTGTAGTTTCTTTGACAGTTTTGAGAGCAAAATGTTTTTTCAATTTGAGTTTACGAATAAAACAGAACAAATCTATCCGTGTCATTGTGTAATTGAAACTTTGAATGGGACAATAATTTAATCCTAAGGATAGCAATTGTTCCTCTGCTTTACTCAAAATAACTGTGGACAGATTGATTATAGTATTGTCTACTGACGTTTGTTTACCCAATTGCTTTTCTTCTTTTTTTGTTGAGTTTTGTTTGCGTTTTATATATATATATACAAAAAAAGAAGGGAGAACTCTGGATAGTTCTCAAGTTTAGGTGGAAAGCAGCTCCTGTTAGAGCACTCTCAACACCAGCGACACTCTAGATCTGCTCACCTCACATGTCTGCTGTTCAATCAAAGTCTTTAAGCATAGGATTAACAAAGTGCCATCCACGCCGAGAAAGAAGAGGACAAAGTATTTTGCCATTCTACAGCAAAGTCTTTAAGCATAGGACTAGCACAGTGCTGTCCGAGCTGTAAAATGACCAAAGCCATTTATCACTCCAGGCACAGTATTACAGCTTTGAATTGGTAAAATACCAACACAATCCAGCCTGAAATGAGTAAAAGCAACCCCTGACACAGTGTTTCGCTCTAATTAGAGCTCTTCAGAGAGGTATAGCTTTGTCCAGACACAAGGGAGCACCCAGTATAAGTCAAAACAAAACCCTTTCAGGAATAGAGTGACACATAAATTATGCAAAAAAGAAGGAGCGAACTCTGGGTAGGTCTCAAGTTTAGGTGGAAAGCAGCTCCTGTTAGAGCACTCTCAACACCAGCGACACTGTAGATCTGCTCACCTCAAATGTCTGCTGTTCTATCAAAGCCTTTAAGCATAGGATTAGCACAGTGCCATCCACGCCGAGATAGAAAAGGACCAAGGGGCATATTTACAATGGCTTTATCTCCGCTTTTTTGGCTTACAAAGCCAAACAAGCGGAGATAAAACCAGTGCCCTATTTACAAGAGAAATCCAAAAAATGTGCCTATGCCTCCCATTCGCAATAATGCAAACACTAAATGTGTGACGATAAACCATAAGTTTATTAGTTTATCTCGACAAAACTTTTTGTCATTGAATCATACGTAAGTTGCAAAATTTACTATTTAAGGAGCAGACAAAGAGAAAACCATCAACTTCATTTCTAGCCGTATGGAAATCAATCAGACAATGTGTATATATTTACAGTGAAAGAATTTAAAGCAAACACATTGCACTAAATCGTACATTCATGGACATTAATAAATCAAACGAAACTTTTCAAGAAACAGATAAACACATCACAGTTTGAGAATCATAAATGCAAGAACGTATAGGAGCAGGGGTGAATATTTCAAACAAAACACCTCCTAGCTCAAGAATTGAATTCGTTTGTGTAAATGATCACAATAAGCCCATTTTGGATATATGACTAACAAGAGCCATTGGTGTGGAGACAAATGCCTGAAATCAAATGCCAAATGCCGACGCGTTTCCAATCCTGCCAGTTATTTACAGGATTTTCATCAGGGCGGGAGTCTAGTCCATGGGAGCTGTTTTCCAAAAAGAATTGAAAAAATGAAGAGTTTGTTTAAACAAACATCATACAGACGCCAAATTACTCAAATACAAAATAAACCGCAGTAAATTGCGGCATACCTTGAAGGTAGTAGCCTGTGTGGCTTCTATTTTGAAAATAGCGCTTTAGATCAGGCGGGTCTGGGCTGTAACAAGAAAAAGACTGGTGTCATCGATTTGAAAATGACACCCTGCACGCTGAGGAAAATGTAGTGACAAAGCGTAGTGAAAAAACTAATTTTACCTTGGGTCTTTGCAACCTAAAGTCAGAGTGGCCGGTGGCAGAATTACTTCAGATTAAATTCGCTGTGGGGACAGAAATGGGAGATGGCGATATTTTGAGAAGTTGTGCCAAAGCGGTGAAAAAACGGGCGCAATGTGGAACCTCAGACCAATCAGTGGGCACCACAAATGTGGTAACTGTGTTTCATGTTCTTCTACAATTGAAGGGGACACCTTCATTAATCATGGCATCAAATGGATACATGATGCATTCACAAACTGTAAAACAAAAAATATCGTTTATGCAGTGGTCTGTCCTTGTGACAAGGTTTATATTGGCAAGACAAGTCAAGCCATTAATGCACGCATCACGCAACACCGATCTCGGATAAAAAAACGAGTAATGACTGCACCAATGGTTGAACACTTTGTAAATAATCAGCACACTGAAAACGATTTCAAATGGACACCACTTGTATGGCTGGACTCCAAACGCTACCCTAATGTAGAAACTATGCTGTTGCGCAAGGAGGCGTACCTCATATTGCGATTCGATAGCGTGAATAAGGGCCTAAACACTCTTAGTGAAATCAATCGAGCTTGACTTCATTCCCGGACTACAGTTCCCACAATGCAGTAGTACCCCCGACTCATCCCATTGGCTGTTAGCGCACACATGCTTTTATTGCCACTAGCACCGGCAGTGCCTTGGACAACTAAACCCTGTAGGTGCCGGTAGAACTCAGGATGCAGTCTTAGCAGAGCCCTTTGCGGCGATTTTTGGTAAGCGATTGACCCCTTCTTCACCTGTCATTGAGTGTTAGCTTACAGTTATCAACTGCGTGATTCAGCGCATAGTTGCTAGCCTCCTTCTCCTTTTTATCTTATAGAACGGACAGCGTTCCATTGCAACACCGGTCCGACCCCTGCGCCCGTGTTGAACTTTTAAAAGTAAGTGTTCCCACCGGAGCGACGACGCTATTGCGCCCGTTTTTTCACCGCTTTGGCACAACTTCTCAAAATATCGCCATCTCCCATTTCTGTCCCCACAGCGAATTTAATCTGAAGTAATTCTGCCACCGGCCACTCTGACTTTAGGTTGCAAAGACCCAAGGTAAAATTAGTTTTTTCACTACGCTTTGTCACTACATTTTCCTCAGCGTGCAGGGTGTCATTTTCAAATCGATGACACCAGTCTTTTTCTTGTTACAGCCCAGACCCGCCTGATCTAAAGCGCTATTTTCAAAATAGAAGCCACACAGGCTACTACCTTCAAGGTATGCCGCAATTTACTGCGGTTTATTTTGTATTTGAGTAATTTGGCGTCTGTATGATGTTTGTTTAAACAAACTCTTCATTTTTTCAATTCTTTTTGGAAAACAGCTCCCATGGACTAGACTCCCGCCCTGATGAAAATCCTGTAAATAACTGGCAGGATTGGAAACGCGTCGGCATTTGGCATTTGATTTCAGGCATTTGTCTCCACACCAATGGCTCTTGTTAGTCATATATCCAAAATGGGCTTATTGTGATCATTTACACAAACGAATTCAATTCTTGAGCTAGGAGGTGTTTTGTTTGAAATATTCACCCCTGCTCCTATACGTTCTTGCATTTATGATTCTCAAACTGTGATGTGTTTATCTGTTTCTTGAAAAGTTTCGTTTGATTTATTAATGTCCATGAATGTACGATTTAGTGCAATGTGTTTGCTTTAAATTCTTTCACTGTAAATATATACACATTGTCTGATTGATTTCCATACGGCTAGAAATGAAGTTGATGGTTTTCTCTTTGTCTGCTCTTTAAATAGTAAATTTTGCAACTTACGTATGATTCAATGACAAAAAGTTTTGTCGAGATAAACTAATAAACTTATGGTTTATCGTCACACATTTAGTGTTTGCATTATTGCGAATGGGAGGCATAGGCACATTTTTTGGATTTCTCTAGTTCAGGCCCTGCCTACCCTCCCTCCCATTGGGCCTAGCCACTATTGTGGGTTACTATTTACAAGAGGGCGCTAACATGCATATTCGCATGTTAGCACCCATTTTCCCAATGCTTCCCTTTGCATCTCTAATGAGATGCAAAGTGGGAGTTACTGGGCATACCCCTGATGCACTACCTTGCAAATATCGCTGATGTTCACATCGCAATATTTACAAGGCAGCCCACATAATTTAAGCACACATTAGATTTTGGCAAAAACAACTGTTTTTGCCAAAATCTAACGTCTGCTAAAATCCTGACTTAGCCATCCCTAACATAGGGGGTGGGTTATGCTGATACGGCCCTGTGGGTCGTATCATCAAGGTTATCACCGTTTTGCAGAGAACATCGCTGGAAAACCAGCGATATTCCCTGCAAAACGTCGATAACCTCACTATCTCTGGAATTTTTATCGCCCTGGAGTAAAGCGTTGTTAATAACGCACTACCAGGGCGATAAATTCCAGAGATAGCCTGCGATAATATAATTATCGCTAAGCACGGCCAGCGATGATTATCGCTGGCCGTTGTTAATATGCCCCAAAGTCTTTTGCCATTTCTACAGCAAAGTCTTTAAGCATAGGACTAGCACAGTGCTGTCCTTGCTGAGTTTTAAAATGACAAAAGCCATTTATCACTCCAGTGATAAAAGGGTTTTGTTTTGATATATATATATATATATATATATATATATATATATATATATATATATATATATATATATATATATATATATATATATATATATATATATATATATATTTATATATTTATATATATATATATATATATATATATATATATAGAGAGAGAGAGAGAGAGAGAGAGAGAGAGAGAGAGAGAGAGAGAGCGAGAGAGAGAGAGAGAGAGAAAGATTCGGGTACAGAATAAGCCCAGCACACATCCCAGAAGCAAGCCGGTAACCAATCAGCTTGTCACTCTATTAAATAATAAACATATTGATCTGGGAATAGAATTCAATGTCCATCACAGTTGATTCATAGGTCATCAGATGAGGATATTTATTCCAATTTCAAGAAAATTCTAAAACCTTCTGTCTCTATGGACACATATAATCACAGAATCAAAGTGTGGGATTAAATAAAATGTACAATTACAGCCAACACGTGTTTCGCAACACACTCGCTTCTTCAGGGCTACTGATGTGATTGTGTTTAAAATCTTCAGTGGCAGGGTTGGTCGTACAATTTGTGCATTCATTTCTACTTTCATTTAATGTTTTTTTCCTTTTGGAAATGGTAATTTTTCACTTTTTTGCGAACACATACACGCAACTTCTAGACTGCAGCTGTGTGTTTGTTAATTGCATGTGTTTGAAAAACAGAAGTAAAAAGGCAAGTCTTTGCCAATGCCAGACCTATTGGCCTTGTCAGTGCTTGTTATTATCAGATCGATATTTCTTTCTGTATTTTATTTTTAATGTGAAATGTATTTATTTATCATTTTTGTCATGGATAGTGTACAGCTATTCAGACAAACGATTGTTTTAGATAACGCTCTTTGTTCTCATCAAAACCTACTAGATATTCTGTTTTTCCTACTTCCTTTTATTCCTGGTTTCATAAATTCTCCCGACCAGTTTCAAGGTGCGGACTTAAAGGGTATAGACATCTGCACTTTGTTTCGAGGTAATTGTAGGAATGTGTTTAGCAATACCCCAGTTCATCATCTTTTTCTTTTACCAATGCTCCTTTATGTTAATGTCCTTGTTTATTACAGAAATCCAAGGCCAGTACTCGGTTAAATTAAAATCAAGGAGGTTTGTTTCGATATTTCCTGGGGTGGCCAATTCTAAAACTAGGTTTGCTTTAAATAAGAAACAAAGTATTCCGGCAGCGCTTAATTTGAATCAGTGATTGCAATCCACTTGCCCACCGCGCTTCTTTTGGGGACCGGTACTTATTTTTACTCCTCATAATTTCACCCTGAGCAAGAGAGAAAAACACAGGAGGAAAGGAGGAAAAGAAAGACGGAAAACAGTGATAAAGGGAGAAAGCAGTGGTGATAGTGAACATGAAAGAGTGGGACAAAGAGCGGGGGAGTGCCTGGCGGTGGATTAACGAGGCATGGGGTGGAATCAAGACTGTGCAGTCTTAGTATCCGGCACCCCCACCTTCGATAGCGCCAGCCGCGGGGTTCTAACCATAGCTTTGCGCTTCAGCATTTAATATATTTATAAATTATACGCTGAATTGTCATTAAACTGCTATGAATACATTCTATTAGATCTAGCGCAGCAAAATTCTGTGCGTGTCTCGCCTGTAATATAGTTTACACTATCGGATATTATTTATAAATTATTTCCGGTAGTGACTGGCACAGGCATCGTGTTGACAATCTAACGGTATGTACTTCCTGCCGTATTGTTAAATCGGATTTAATTGTCTAATTATTTGGTTCTATTTTCCTGCGTTTTCGTTAGAGTTTGACTTCACTAAATTTTACTGCTGGTAAATGTTCTAAAACTGTTTGGGATTGTTTAATAGATCTGCACTGCACTTAGACTCTTCTTCTTTCCAGAGAAGGCACTTGACCATTTTTATGAATATGCATGAAACCCTTCTTTCGTACATTCTGCATTAATGCTTAACAAAAGGACATTGCACACACAAAAAACGTGTATACTATACCGTCTTTCACTCGAGAGGGAAGGTGTAATTGTTCTCTCTCGTCGTTCTCCGCGAGGGGGCAGTATTGCGCCACCTCAGACTCCGTGCGTGTCAAGTGACAAGATTCCCTTCCTTTATGCAGGGGTTGTATAGGACGCTGTCGTATTTGATAATAGAAAATCATTTGCGTTGTCGCTCACCCTCGTTTTCGCCAAAGACTACATTTTCTTTCAGTGTGTATGCTGCTGCTGCTTCATGTGTAATTATCGCTAAAGACGCCCGCATTTTCTACTAGCGTGTGTTTTGCTTCATCTGTAGTTAATGCTAAAGACGTCTGCATTTTCTACCAGCGTGTGTTGGTTCATCCGTAATTAAAGTTAAAGGCGCCTCTTTCGGTCCTTCCAACTCATCTGCTCGTCTTGTTATTTACAGCGGTTCCAGTAAATAATGTATGTACGTATGATCAAAGATAAGTGGGAACCTAGGAGTAACCACCGACTCGCATCCGACCAACAGTGCTTTAATTTGTAAAATAAATAAATAAGTGGTAGGGTCAATGCGCAAACAAGTATCTCATAATCATACCAAGAGCACGCGGAGGGCTTGGATCGGGAGTGGTTTGGTCCCAATACGGATTTTGGTGATTTCCGATTGGCCCTATCTCCAGTTTATTCTATGGGCTCGAAATCAATAATCAGAACAGTAACATTCTTAGTAAAAAAAAATGACCGACATAAATCAAAGTTTCAAAGGGTTATATAAAGGATTAACAGGTATAACACATGAATTATGCCGTCAATAAGTTTATCAGCAAAGCATGCAAGTCATAAGTACAGGGATCTCAGTAAAGTTCTGTGGGAAGTCCAGTATAGATTCGTCTTGTAAGTACGGGAAGTAGGGGCTTCTAATAACAGAAAAAAACACGTCATTTTAGAAGACTTCCTTTTAGAGGGCTTTGGACTAAGGGTTTTAAACAGTACTACATTACTTTACAAGTACATGGTTCACAGGGTATGCACCAATGAGGAGCTAGCAAGAAGAAACATTTTTCAACAGAATACATTTGAAGATTTTCTCATAATGCCAAGAAATTGAATTCAGTCGTCCTCGCGGTTTTTTCAAGCATTATAGTTAATACATTGCACAAGCAATATTGTGAGACGGTTGGGACGACTGTATGATGTGGTGAAAAGTCTCTGAGAACGCTCACCATTTATTGATGTGGAGCTCGCGGTTCTTAATTTAGAACAAGGAATGGCAGTGTTGGTTTTCCTGTGGTGCACTACAACATCATTTCAAGATGGAGAACAGTGTAACACATTTTATCTGAGAGCAAACTCTGTTTACTCTAACATAACGCTAATGAAAAGAAAAACAGCTCTCACAACCCCCTGATGATTTCTAAATCCTCACTCTGCATCTTTAATACAGTGCAGCCGTCATCAACGATATGTTCTTTTCTTTGTATTCTCCCAAGTCCTTTATAGTCTCATACAGATAACTTCACATCTCTTTGACCTTTACATCCAGGGGCATCTTTATCATTGCGTTGTGTCACCCTTGCGCCAAGCAAGGGGGGGGGGGATGGCGCAAGGGCAACGCAACCCTATCAAGACACGAAAAGACCACCTTGCGTGGCCCTGAGTGGTTTGATAAATCTGGAGGAGCAAATCGCTGCCTTTCGTTACTCTGCCCGAAGAAGGTGTTCCATGGGTGGAGTGTGGGTGGAGTGCGGGTGGAGTGTGGGTGGAGTGCGGGTAGAGTGTGGGTGGAGTGCGGGTGCAGTGCGGGTGGAGTGCGGGTGGAGTGTGTGTGGAGTGCGGGTGGAGTGCGGGTGGAGTGTGGGTGGAGTGCGGGTGGAGTGCGGGTGGAGTGTGGGTGGAGTGCGGGTGGAGTGCGGGTGGTGTCACACATACACCCATGGATTTTGGCACATTCCCAGATTTACCAACACTGGTAAACCTAGTAATACAAACAAATGCTGCGCCTTCCCAGGGTAGGCGCAACAAGGGGAAATATCTTAATTTCTCCTCATTGTTTCCTCTTTCTAAGTGTGCTGCATTCTGCAGCACGCTTAGATTGACAAAAATACCTCTCAGAATCGTTTTTATGCAGGAAGATGCCCCTCACACTATGGTGCAAGGGCGCCCACATTGGGGCAAGGCAGCACATTGTGCGCCAATGCAAGGAAAGGACAGGAATGCACTGTATCATGTTAAATACAGTGCATTCCTGCCCTTTCCCTTTCACACTAGCAGCTAGGTGGTTTGCTGTGCTGCGCTGCCCTGCTGTGCTGCGCTGCCCTCCGTGAAATAATGATACATCTGCCCCAAGTCTCCTTCTTTTTCTTCCTCTCATTGCTGACAACTTCTTATATCTACAGTTTATCCAATCACTTGATGGAATTCCTTTGCAAAATTTTAGGAGGAGAAGCACACGTGTAACACCGATTTAGTAAAACCAATAGAGAAGCTAATAGCAGTTTCAGTATACCTCCACCTACACTACCAACCCACTTTCCTATCTTAGTGAAGCCTCTCCCATTAGACTCACATACAGCGCACATTCCTTTCCTGGCACCTGTCTCTTCAAATTCAGTTAGCTCATGCATAACATTTGTAAAGTTAGTAATGCAGCTATTAAGCTGGCAATTTACTTTTTTGGATGTATCCACAACATTGCCTCATATGAATGACTTTGCAGACTCCCTCTTCCTGTGCAAGTTGTAAATCTACCTCAAGGCGGTTTGGCATAATCATGTCTCTCATAGCAAGCAATTCTTTATTAATCACAAATGAAAGCTCCTGCAGTATTTGCTGCAACCGATCTAGTAAAGTTGATAGCTTTCTGATTTTATCGTTGAATGTGACTCCTATTGATGATATGAGTGCTCCAAAACTATCACTAACTATATTCTCGAAGTTTCACTTACTTCGTTTAATGTAGCAGACAAAAGGAAAATCTAGCTCATTAATGTGATACATTTTGGGAAAAACTAAAGTTGTGTAACAACAACCTACTCAGTTGTGTGGTAATTGGAAATGAAGAACCGGGTTTTAGAACCCAGCGGCGCCAGGGGCACGCCCAATGTCTTCAAGTTCACCTGTCTTAGAATAAAGAGACACAGGATACTTCTCGGTGACGTCAAAGATCAAATTTATTGGCTGCAACCAGGAACAGAAATCTACGAAGTACGACACAAGTAGGTTCGCTAGAGACTGCTCAATTTTCGTATTGCGAGACATCGTCTTTTATGCTAAAAATCACATTCCTGACAAACACTCATTATTTACAAACTGTCCAATCAAAGGTAACTTTGCAAAAGGTATCGCATGACGACAATCCCACTTTTCAGTTGTCCAGCCCACCATCAATTACACGAGAAAGCCCAACATTCTTGCTCGGACAGGCCGGACAAACCCATAATAAAAGACCACAACCCAAACCATAAACAGACCATAAAAGAAGGAACAGAAACAGATGAGAAGCAAGATAAAGGGGTGTGTGCGTGTACGACAAACTCAACAATGTCCTGCTCTTTGATCTCTATCTCAATCAGCTACCGGACAAGGAACTGGCTTAGCAAGGTAGCTTCAGGCAACGGGGTCAATTCGCTCAGGTCATCTAAAAGTCAGCCAAAGGTGTACGTGTCCCAAAGGCCCGTTCGGCCATAGTCATCGGCCTATGTGAGGGCGACCACAAAATGGCTGCCGTACACAAAATGGAACCCAAGGGTTCAGAACGAAATCCTTAAATACATAGTGAATCCATCGATCGAACAAGACGAAAACACTTGTACTTGCCACACTTGCTATTTACGGTCCGTTACTACCAAATTTGTAACAATATCATGACCTTTATAAAACGGGTTCAGAATTCACAGAATCTCAGAAATAAGCGGACTTACCGCACACATAGTAGATGCCCTTAATACTGACCTCTAATTCTGCAACAGTCCTGCCTTTGACCAAGTTACTATGTTCATATTCACTGTATCCCAATACCTCAACAGTTTAGTTTTCTTCTTGTATCTTTATCATAACTAACAATCTCCTTTTGCCAATATCATTGCTCAATCTTGGGGTGGTTCATTTGATATCTCTTTGCCTTTCTCAATAATGTGTTCTCACTCAACTATTTTTCCATTTTCTTTTTATCTATTCTTACTCTATCGTTCAATTCATCTATGAAAATCCTTTCATCTTCACTCACCCTAAACTTAGGTTACATCATGCATGTTTTGCCTAGTAGCACTCATGGTAGTTACAGGAGTACAGAATTTCATCATATAATCACTCTGAACAATCGATTTAAAAGCTTTGAACTAATGAGAAACATGTTTAGTAGCCCAAAAATACATATTTCCATCAGTCACAAATGATACATTCTCCAAAGGCTTGCTATAATCGGAAGAAAATAGCTTACTGGAATTCTTTTGGTAATGCAGATTTAGAAAGACAGAGAAAGAGAAGGAGTAGGAGAGAGGCAAAAGAAAATATGCCGCCCCCTCAGCCGCAGAGCCTGGAAGGTAGGAGCAGACGTCACAGTTTCTACCTACATAACTTTCACATACTCAAGTAGCATCTGATAATAAACATCATAGCTATAGACACTTTATTTTCTTGCACTGTTTTACTGACAACAAGTTTAATCGTAGTGTTTATCGGCATATGAGAGATATCACCACCCAACAGATAGACATCCAACAACCACCTAATCATAAAAACAGGAAATGGCAACTGCCAAAACTATAGGTAAGAATTTGTAGCACTGCAGCACCATGTCAGCTTAAATCAGATCAAGGAAATAAATCATAATCTCAAAATGAAGTAATTAGTCTTATGCTCTTCTCCCGTATTATCCCTACCCTATCTCAAAAGGTACAGGGATTTTCATTCGGCATCAGCTGGAGGCCTAAGGCTTTAACGTCCTCTGACTGTTATCCTAGCTTTCTAATCGTCCTTTTCAACATTTGACAGCGATTTACGCAAATGAGTTCCTTGTGAAATTGTCTTTACCTCAGGGAGGGTAGTCAATATTGGTAGGGCAGTCATTGTATTCAAGATCATTTTTTGCAAGATATGTCCATTCTGAACCATAGAATTTTCGATCTACCTTCCTCTCTCTCTTGGGTTATTTAGAAGTAGTCAAGTCTATGCTCTCCGCCATGTCAGGTTGTTCAGCAGGTTCTAGTAATTGTAACTCACTAACTTCCCCTATAATTTCTGGTCTTTTCCTAGTCATCAACAGTCTTTTTTCAGTTTGTTGTGATCTTTAACCATCCTTCCTCAGTTGAGCCACGATCTTTAGAGGTGCTGGTGATTTCTTGCTCCGATGAGGCTGATTCAGTCTCAGAGGTGGAACTTCCTTGAGCTGTACCACTATCTGTTTCCCACAATCTTGACTTAGGCATGCTTATTTCAGCTTTCCATGAGTTCTCCCAGTCTCAGTGAATGTGTATCCACAACCCACTGGCTGGTATCACAATGGCCACTGGGATGATGGCACCTTCACCTGAGTTTCCTTCCTGTTGATGCTCGACTGGTGGAGGCTACAAGCCCTCAGACTGGTCTTCTACTTCTTCTACTTTGGAAGCCTCAGAAATTTCGCACCTAGGGTGACTCAAGGAATTAGTGGATATTGGCTCCTCTTCTTCCACTTCTCATCATACCCTCCTGGTGTGATAGGCACATATCCAGTTCGGCAGACCAGCACACTTAACAGCAGTGTTGATGACCAGGATTACCTGATAAGGGCCTCGCCAGTGCTCTTCTAGACAGGGCTTGCAAATGTGTTTCTTTATGTGCACCCAATCACCCGAATTCAGATCATTCCCAGGAAACTCTCGGACAGCTGGAGTAGCAGTATCAACCTGATGATACAACATCAACCAATCCCTTGCAATATTTGAAAACCTGATCATCTGTGATATTCACAAGAGCATCTGCTAGAACAGAGGGAATTCGCAGGGCTCTTCCCTTCAACACCTCGTAAAGAGATAATCATGTTCATTTACAAGGAGTATTTTGAAGGCTCCTCAACACCAAAGGAAGTGCATCTATCCATTTAAGAAATGTAGAAGCACATGCTTTGGCCAATTTAGTTTTAATTGGCAGATTCAGTCTCTCTACAACGCCTGAACCCCCAGGTCTATATAACTACAATGAAATGTATGGTCTATCCCTAGTGATGTGCATAGCAAATGCATTATCTTGTTTTAAAAATGTGCTCCTTGATCTGATTCAAGATGAATTGGCATCCCGAATCGCAGTATCAACTCCTGCAACAATAGTTAGGTGACTGTCAGATAGTCCCATCTACTGGTGGATTATGCCTGCGCCCAGCGTGAAAATAAAAACAAAGGTCCTGATTCACAAAGAGCCTTCGCACTCAGGCAGAATCTCTGCACTTATGGCGGGATCTATGCAATGGGAAACTGCAGTACTGAGATCACACCACAAGTGAGGATTTCCCGCCCGACTGCAAAACCTTCACCTCTAGTGTGGAGCCTCTTTGTGAATCAGGGCCACAATGACAAGGTTATACCTCAAATGAATACACTGGGCATCTTCACAAAATTGATCTGGAGACATTTGAAGGGACTGTCACATTTTCCAGTGTGGCTAATGGTCTCCACAACCTATTGGCCCACATTTTGTTTCTGACAAACAGTACAACTCTGACACAAACTCTCTGCCATTGATTGAAAATGGGGATTGTGCCAGTAATGTTTAAAGGTAGACTTCATCTTGTCTGTTCCTACATGTTTGGGATCAAGCATTTGTCGTACTATAGCAGGCAACATAGAATCAGGAAAGATGGGCTTCCCATCACTGGACACCCAAATGTCACTAGTATCTCTCATACATCCCATATTTTCCTATTTACCCTGCTCAACTTCTGGGGCAGTATGTTGCAATTCTCTCAGTTCATCAAAGGCATGTACAGTATTTATCAGCATGTCTGACACAGTCTCTTTCTCTCTCTCTCTCTGCAATACATGTCTCGTCCACATGAAAGTGCAGGACTTAAGTTCACAGTATCAGGAAATTTATCCGCATAGCAGTCGCCTCTGGTGACAAAGTCATTGCTGCTCTTGTGTGTAGCACATTTCACCACTGCAATCTGTTTGGAAATTGCAAAGCTTCTAATAGATTAAAGACATACAGTCCATTCCTATTGTAGAAACCAGCAGATGTCATGATCCTCGTTTCGCCCACAACTACCAGAAATAGTGCACAACTCTGAACCTATACCTGCTGTCAGTATAAATGGAAACCTGCGAACCTTCCAATGTACAGCAGGCTTTGGTAAGGGCAAAAAAGTTGGCTACTTGTGCAGACATTACATGGTAGAGGTAGGATGTTTCCACAATTGCTCTGAGGGCCCGATTCACAAAGATAAGCTTAGACAAAAAGTCAAACTTTACGAGTTTTAGTACTCACAAAGGGACTTACAAGTAGTATCTTTAAGACTGTGTTGTTTCCACACTCTGGGTGAAGTTTCCGCACTCGGGCCAGAAACTCCGCCCTTGGGGCAAAGTTCACTTTCATCCTGACACACCTGTGTCAGTGCCTACCATCCCACCACACAGTTACAGCTGAAAACCATTAGCCCAACAGTCAATCCCAGCCTGGCTACATGCATAAACTCAGAGCTGCATCACACAAACCCTTTCAGACCTTCGAACATATAGCTGAATGTGTTTGTTGGTTTGCCCCTTGTCATCCGACAGAATGAATTAAGGAAAGGGAGGAGGAGAGCAGAGAGTATCTTTAGACAAAGGATCAACCTCTTTGGGATGTCCAGCCAAAATGTCAGTTCCATATATCGTTTTTCCCCTGATGTCATCTTAGAGATGGTTTGTGAGTGGGAGCAGGATCTTGACTCTGAGACATGCTGCTCCCATGCCATCCCAGCCTATGTCAAGATCCTAGCAGCTGTACATTTCTTTGGTACTGGCTCTTTCCAGAGAGTGTCCAGTGACATTGTGGGAAACTCTCAGGCAGGCCAGTCCAGATGCTTGTGTCAGGTACTGATGTATTTCGTAGTTCGTGGGTCCGTGGTTCATAGATTCTGAACCCGTTCAATAAAGGTCGTCGGAAATAGACGATTTTGGTATCAGCGGACCGCAAATCACGAGTGCGGTGTGTACGAGTGTTTTCGTCTTAATCGATCAATGAGAACACTACGTATTCATGGATTTCGTTTGAACCCTTGGGTTCCGTTTTGTGTACAGCAGCCATTTTGTGTGGTTGCCCTCACATAGGCCGATGACTGCGGCCGAACGAGTCCTTGGGACACGTACACCTTAGCTGACTTCTGAGTGACCTGGCCGAACTGACTCCCTTGCCCGAGGCTGACCTCGCTGAGCCAGTTCCTTGTTAAGCAGCTGGTCAGGTAAAGATCAAAGAGCAGGACATTGCTGAGTTCATGGTACACTGCACCCACCCTTCTATCTTGCTTCACATCTGTTTCTGTTCCTTCCTTTATGGCATAATCACTGATTTGGGTTGAGGTTTTATGATGGGTTTGTCCGGCCTGATCAAACAGGATATTGGAATGTGCTTGGTCATTTCTGGTGGGCTGGACAACTGAAAATGGGATTGTCGTCATGCGCTATTTTTGAAATGTCACCATGTGATTGGTCAGTTTGCATGTAATCGATGCTAGCCTGGAATGTGATTTTTGGCATAAAAGACCATGCTCCGCTCATTGAATTTGTGCAGTCTCTAGCGAACCACCCGTGTTGTGCTTCGTAGACCTCTGTTCCTGGTTGCAGCCAATAAACTTGGTCTTTGACGTCATCAAGAAGTTTCCTGTGTCTCTGTTTGCCGAGGCAGGGGAATCCGAAGACTTCGAGCGTTATCCCTGGCGCTGCTCGGTTCTAAAACCCGGTTATTCAGTTGGCGCCCAGCGTGGGGCGACTTCAGCGGTACCGGTCCAAGCCCGAAGATCGTGAGGAGCTTTGTGTGGAAGGCCTGCCACTTCATCGACCCCTGTATGTCGTCGTGGTCCGAAAGTCTTTGCTGCGAGGTTCCCCGCCTTCCGACGGCTACGAAGGACTGCTGCCCTGACTTTCACCCTGTCTTGGAGCCATTAGGCGATTTGTAGAGCGAGACGATAGACGGGTCTTCTGGTGACGCCATCGACATTTCAGTTAAGTATGAGTGGAGCGTCTCCCAGTCCTTAGTTTTGTTTGGGTATCCTTCGGGCTCGCTTTGATTTGGTACCTGCAGGTCCCAAAGCCGAGGGACTCGTGCTTTCACGAGACTATCGTTTTTGAGATTTCCCTTGAAGTTTGTAGCTAGACTACTGAGCGAAGATGCCTGGTCTTAGCAGACTTGGAAAGATATTTGGTTTTGGTTGTACTAGGGATTCCCGATTGGAGGATTCGTGTCCGGTTCCTCCGATTGGAACTCCGACCTATGAGCTCTATGTAAAACATGGTGTGGGCCCCATCGGATATAATGATATATGGGTTAAATACACGAAAAAAGACGGTTTCCTACAGTGGCCCCGTTATGGTAGCTTTGAAACAGAGATTTTAGATAATCTCGAAGTTAAACTGTTCAAGAAGAAAGCCCGGCCGGCGATGTTTGACTCTTTCCGCATATGGCGAAAAGAAGCCAAACAGAAAAAAATTACGTTCGCGAAAAAGAATAAACGAGAACGAGGTATGTCAATTGTGCAAGCTGCTATACAGTTTAGGGATAATGAGGAAGAGCAAGAGAGTGAACATATGCTTAGGATTCGTAAACTAGCGGTAGATAAGTGCTACCCAGCTTTGCCACCTAAACAGCAAGACAAGAAGAAAGATCGTGTGAAAGATCCTTTAATGTCGCAACTATTGAGTTCGCCACCCCCTCATGCACAGAATGCTATGGCACCACCGCCACCAGTTGTAGTTGCGCAACCTACGGTTGCTTTGCCACCTGCGATTCCTCAACAGCCAGCTCCTCTTCCGTTGGCTACTATTCCTTTGGTGCAGCCTTCTCAAGGGCCACCGACTTTGCTACCTCCTTCATCTGCTACTCCTACGCCTGTCTTGTATACTCCTCCTGTTCCGACTTTTGCTTCCCCTCATTCTGCTCCGTCTCCTCTTCTTTTGTCACCTTCTCCTTCTGTTTGACGGAGAATGACTGATGTGGTAACTAGTCTCTTTTCTCCTCTGTTGGGTTCATTGGGTATGTCTCCTGTTGTCGAGCGTAGACAATCGCGTAGTCAATTGCCTAGTATTGATGAAAGGACAGTGTTGGATCACATGGCGCGTAAATTGGTTACGTATCCTACTCAATACAATCTTGAGGATATTATGGATGTTTTCCATCAATGGGAAGCACCGAAACAACAGTACATTTTCGATATGATGTGTTCTTTTATTGGTGAACAATGGGAAGGTAGTGAACTAGGTCAAACTCCGCCTGAGTTGTACCGTATACATTCCGAGTTTGCGAAAGGGAGCGCTGTGGGTCTCGAGATTGAGAAAGCAGTTGCGACGTTGTTATCGCTTCGGAAATGCATCTCCTTCCGAGCGATTGTTTGAGCCTGATTCGTCGGTTAGGAGAAAGGCGCATCAATATCCGATGCGTGAGGTTCCTCCAGTTTGGAGACCTACTGATGGAAATGTTGCTGCACACTTTCAGCGTGTCTGGGTACATGTTCCTTGGAAGCGTGCTGAAGTCTTGGCGCTTAAACAGACTTTGCCTGATCCGCGCAAAAATCCGGCAGGATACAATAAGGAGTTGACTCAGACTGCGGGTTCATGTATAATGAATCTGGCAGATATAGATATGTTGTTTGGAATTTTGTTCCACAGCCTATTTGAGGAAAGATTCGTCATACGGATAATGCGCAGGAATTGGGCGATACTTGAATAATCTTAGTGCTGCGAACGATAGACAAGTAGGTGGTGCTAAGCCTGAGGATTTGATTACTGAACTTCCTGGTAGGATTATTAATTATATGAAGACTCTAATGCAAGCAGAAGAAAGACAAAACTGTGTCTGACTTTTTCACGCGATTTGAAGAGACCTTTGTAGACCACAGTGGTCAGGACATGAGTATCGAAGGTGGTCAGAGATTGTTCGTCGACAAATTTGTTCATAATTTGCTTCCCGAATTGTGCAATAGGTTGAAGGATTCTGAGAGTGCTTGGGCCGTTTCCACGTTAGCGCAGATTTTAGCTACGGCCCAGTACTATGAAAATAGGAACAAGGATGAGATAGAGAAAGCGGATGAGAAGACTAAGGAATTGAAGACTAAAGTTCTTCTACAACAAGCTTATCCGCCCCGTAATAATCAGCGCGATTATCAACAGAATCAGCAATATTCGAGAAACTCGCAAAGGTACGAGTCTTCTCAACAACGTTTTCCGTATGGTCCTAATCAGTGTGCTTATTGCAAAGAAGAGGGCCATTTCAAGTGTAGTTGTCCGGTTCTGTTACAGCGCACGAATGGTGCTTCTGGTGTGAGAGGTTGAGGTGCTCAACAAGCTCCTAGAGGTAGAGGTCGTGGTCAGAATACGTGTTCTTTGCCTCCACAGAATTCTATTAATAGTTTCGATCAGCAGCAGGGTGCGTCTGGTAGGACAGCTCAGTACTATGCAGATGATTACTACATCGAAGGTGAGGAAGTGAATGGTAATGATTGTTAGGACAGCCATGGACAAAGAGAGGGAGTTGTTTCAGTTCCAGTAGATTAGAGTGGACCCTATGTTGAAGTGATTGCATCAGGTGTGTCAGAGCCTTTTCTGTTGGATACTGGTGCTGCGAAGAGTTCTATCATGCACTCTAAACTCCCTGGCGCACCTTTGTCTGGCTTAAAGAATATTTCAGTAGGTTTTTCTGGCATCCCGGTTACAAATCCGATTTCTAGTCCGTTGTCTATTTCTGTTGGACCTCGTGAATTCGAAGCACCCCTTATTCTGACGACTGGTTGTGGTGAGAACTTGTTGGGATTGGACTTGTTAAAGAGATTGTATGCAATGCTATATTGTTGTCCGTCAGGAGTACATCTTACATTGGGTGAGAGAGTGATCTCTCCGATGTATATATCTAAAGATCGACTTCAACCTGAATTGTCTTCTCTCCCTGATTCTCTTTGGGCTACTGGTCTGAACGATGTAGGCCTCTTAGAGATTCCGCCATATGTTGTGACACTTAAAGCGAATGCTAGGTTATCGCGCATTCCACAATATCGTATCTCGAGTGATGGTGAGGGAGCACTGTTGGCGATCATCTACGATCTGATTGAAAAGGATATGATTGAGGAAACAAGAGGTAATGTGTGCAATAGTCCGGTTTTGCCTGTTCTGAAAAGAACAGATTCTTCACAGCCTCCTGTATATAGGTTCGTGATCGATCTCCGCGAGGTGAATAAGATAGTTGTTCCGCAATTTCCTGTTGTGCCTGATATCACCGCTTTGCTGACTTTGATACCGGCTACAGCTACGTGGTTTTTGGTGATTGACTTGAAGAATGCTTTCTTCAGCATCCCGATTGCCGTGGAGAGTAGAGATATTTTTGGATTCTCTTTAGGAGGACGAAGCTTCCGCTTTAAGCGCGCTCCTCAAGGCTATTGTGAGAGTCCTTCAATCTATAGCCAAGCTTTGAAGACGCAACTTGATTTGTTGGTTTTACCTGATGGTGCTGCTCTTATACAGTACGTTGACGACCTGTTAGTAGCTGCTGACAATGAAGAGATTTGTAGAGAGGCTACTTTGTCATTGTTACGCCATTTGTCTGATTTCCATCACAAGGTTTCTCTTTCGAAGTTGCAATATTGTCGACAAGAAGTTACCTATTTAGGTCACCTCTTATCGAAGGAGGGAAGGAAACTGACCCCAGAAAGAATTCAAGCGATTGCGAAAATGGGTGTGCCTACGACACAGAGAGAAGTACGTGCGTTTTTGGGTATTACATCGTACTGTAGACAGTGGATCCCTAATTTCTCGTTACTAGCGAAACCTTTGATAGCTCTTACTGTTAAGGATACTCCAAATCCTATTCCTTGGACTGACGAATGTCAGAAGAGCTTTTCAGAATTACGCAATGCGATGTGTTCGGCTCCTGTGTTGGGTACCCCCGACTACAGTAAGCCTTTCACATTGTATGTCCATGAGAGAGAGGGATGTGCATTGTCAGTTTTGACTCAACAGTTTGGTGATAAGCAGCGTCCAAGTGCTTATTTTTCGTCGACTTTGGATCCGGTAGCTAGAGCGTTGCCGAGTTGTTTGAGAGCTACAGCAGCAGCAGCTGTTTCTATTCGACAGTCTGCTGGTTTGGTTATGGACAATACACTGATTGTGATGGTTCCACATGCAGTGGATACCTTGTTGAATCGTACCAAGACACAGCACTTAACTAGTGCTCGGTTGTCGGGTTACGAATTGACCTTATTAGCGAGTCATGTGCATATTAAGAGATGCAACACGTTGAATCCAGCCACGTTGTTGCTGATTTCAGCTGAGACAGATAATTTTGAAGAACAACATGATTGTTTCCTTAGAACGGAGGAAGAAACGAAAGGGAGGATAGACCTTAGGGATACTCCTCTTCCAGAGTGTGATGGTACTTTGTGGGTTGATGGTTCGTGCTTCAAGCTTCCGAATGGTGATACGACTGCGGCATATGCTGTTACGACTTTGCATACGATTGTTGAAGCTGCACGTATCCCACATAATTCAGCTCAAGCAGCAGAGTTGATTGCATTAACACGAGCGTGTGTGTTGGTGAAAGGAAAACGAGTAAATGTGTACACTGACAGTCAGTATGCGTTTGGTGTGGCTCAGGTGTCTCCAACAGGTCGATCGCGAGCTACCGGTAGCTCGCCGAGACCCTTTGTGTAGCTCGCCGAGTGCTGCTCAATTATTAGCCCATTAGTTTTATTTTGGGCTGTTTATTTCCGTGGCTGTTGCCCGCCCTCACCCAACGCAGCTGCTCCAATTGGCTTGCGCTTAGATGGGGTGGGGCGGGCCGAAGAGGATGACGTTCCTTTGCTGCATGCAGTCTCGCGAGAGGGAGGAGCAGTGGAATAGTGAGCGAGGGCCGAAGCAATAAGACGAGGGAAAATGCTCTAAGGGCACGGACTCACCGCCGAAAAATCTACCTCCCGACGCGATGCATCAGACCTAGAGGCACAGGTAGCCGCTTTGGCACAAACCCGGAGGCCCAGAGACCCTGGGCAGCCCCCAGTGCTCCACCGGCATTGTTTCCCCCCCTCCCCAACTATGGGCCGCGGCGCGGGCTTTTGCAAGCATACCCCCTCCCTCCCCCCCCCAAGTAAATCCCGGCGGCCGCGAAGATATCTCACGGTCAGTGCGGGGCTGAGCCTCTCAGAGACTGTCTACCCTCCGGCTGAGAGGAGGAAGGACCCCCTCGTAGTTGGACCCCGCTCCCAGATGCCTACTACAGCAGCCCCCAACGGGCCCAAGGCCCGGGACGTGCAGCTGGGGCGGGGTCCTACACTGCTCGTGCCAGCATGGTGAGACCCAGAGACGATTAGAAGTGTTGGGCGTGGGCTCTCAACTCAACTCGCCTGTGCGAGCGGTGCCATTAATTATAACTCCCATCCTGCTGTACGGGCGCAACTACTAAGCCCCCCTCCGCGGCCCCAACCCACTTTGCCTCACTCTGCCACAGGGAACCCGCTCCTAGTCCACGCCGCTCCCGCAGGCAGGCTGAGTTCTGAGGGTACACAGAGACCCACCCGGGGGCGCAGCCTAAAATACCCCGCAGATTTCTTTTCTTTGTCTGCGCCGCCCAGTGATATCCCCTCAGCCTTTCCTTCAGCAGCCTGGGACCCTGGAGGAGCTCAAGAGAAAGATTACCGGGGGGGCTCGGCTCTCTGTGCCGTGGGGGAGGGGGCGCAGGAGGTGCTTGATTTTACCTGCAGGTCTTCTGACAGCTGAGCATGGTGCAAGCAGGCTGCGCTGCTGCAAGCTCCAATGATTTGCCGCAAATACCCCTAGAAGCCCCCACAGCTCGGCAGCAGGAGGTGAGGTCACCCGCACCGCAGCAGGAATCAATCTCTTTTTCTGATTAAATAGGTTAGACCTGGCATCCTTGGCGTGAGTCTCCCTTTCCAGAGAGAGACAGAGAGGGGCCGCTGGAGAGACACGGTGAGGGGCAGGACAGACAGGGGCAGGAGGAGACAGTGGTGCTAGGGAGAGACTGGGGCGCTGGAAAGAGTGTGTGAGAGAGAGAGGGGCAGTGTACTGAAAGAGACTGCGAGGAGCAAGAGAGAGAGGGGCTGGGGAGAGACAGTTGGGGCTCGGGAGAGATAGTGGAGGTGCAGAGATACCATGAGAGGCAGGACAGAGAGGGGACCTGGGGGAGACAGTAGGGGTAGGAGGAGAGAGAGTGGCTGGGGAGACAATGGGGATGGAGAGAGACAGAGGGTTCGACGAGAAGATTGCTGAGATGTCACAGATAGACTTAGGACATAGACCGGGAGAGAGGGGGGCAAGGAAAGAGTGAGGTAGAGCCAGAGACGGTGAACAGAGCTCAGGACAGGAGCAAGGGCAGTGTAGGGTTAGAGATGGGGCAGGGAGCATGGGCAAGGTGCAGTAACAGAGAGCGTGTCCGGGAGCCAGTACAGAGTGCAGGGGTTGGGACAGGGATCAGAGGAAGAAAGGCAGACATGTTGGGCAGAACAAGGGACAGGGGGAGTGCAGTGATAGAGGACAGTGGTGAGCAGGGCAGGGACCTTAGCCGTGAGTAGGGAGTGGGAAAGAGGCAGGGTCCTGTGGCACAGAACCGGACAGACAGGGGGTACCGGAAGCACGGAGTGAGAGCAGGGGAGGACAGAGAGCAGAAACCGGGGGCAGGGGGCCATAGCATGGGCATGGGGCAGGAAGAGGGCACCGGAAGCACCACTCAAGCTGGTCTATTCTGAGCCTGTGCTGACTGAACCAGAGGTGGGCTGGACCACAATGTGCCTTTTCACTGGCCTCTGTGTGCTCTTCAGGGACACAGGCAGCTCTGGCTTCTCCACAGTGAGGCCTTGACTGTTTCATGGTGTCGTGTGGCCACTCAGGATGTTATGTATGGCTGTTTTGTGGTCTGTTTGTGTGACAATTTTATTGGTTGGTAGTCTGTGCCAATGCTTGTCTGTGGGTTTTTGGCTATTTGTGTGCCAATTTTATTGGCTGGTGGGCTGCTTTTTATTGTAAATTTTTCTGATAGTACCAAACATTGCCTGCTGCAAGCACAAATAGCCAAGTAGTCTTCCATACCTTGAAAAACACCGTCCTCCAACATGTCTAAGTTTTACTTATTTTGCAAACATGGGCCACTTTTTCTTTAGCTATTTCATTTGCCTGACCTATATTTAATAACATAACGGGTCTAGTTGCAAAGCACACGATTACCCGAAGGTGTCCTGGGGCTGAATAACAGATGTTTATTGTTACCCAACTCAAGGCTATTCATGATTATATCGACCTCAAATGGATGAAAGGATGAGTGGACCTGCTGGGATTTAAACCTGTGACCATGAGATCAAGCACAGGCCCCTGCTTTTAATTTTCTGTCCCATTCCGACAAGCATCAGCCTCCGCTTGCACAGCTTGTGCTTTTGTTGTGTCACTGTTGTGGCTTGTGCTTTAGCTTTTTGTCTCACTGTGCTGCAGAAGGCAGTGCACAGGTAAAAAGGGAAAAAAAGTTGTTTATTTAAGTGTTATTGTGTTGAAGCCACAGTATTGGGCCCATGGGCTCTGAAAAAATAGGCTTAACGTCAATAAAACTGGGCGGGGGAGGTTGCTCGAAAAATGCGCGAGTTGCTTGGGGTTTAGTAGCTCACGACGATTTTCACTGACCAGAAGTAGCTCACACTACACAAAAGGTTGGAGACCCCTGGTGTGGCTCATAGTTTTGGACGGTTGTGGCGAGAGGGTGGGTTCCTGACTTCGCATGGGACAAAAATCCAGCATGGACAGTTAGTGAATGAACTTCTTGAATCACTTACTTTGCCACTGCAAGTAGGGATTGTGAAATGCAGTGCACATAAGAAAGTTACGGATGATGTTGGTCGCGGAAATGCGTTTGCAGACGAGGTCGCGAATGAAACTGCGAGAAATGTGATGAGCCGAATGTATGTTGCAGGTCTGGCGAAATGGGTTCCAGATCGAAGCATGTGTGAAGATACGATCGAGAGTGTGAAATCCATCCAAGCTGAAGCTACAGAGAAAGAGTGTAATGAATGGAGAGAGAGTAAGGGTAGATTGGATTTGAATGGTTGTTGGACTGATTTGTCAGAGCATCAAAGATGGTTATTACCTGATGCGTGTGTGCTTCCAGTTGTTACGATGGCTCATGGAATGGCACATATCAGCGTGAAAGGGATTTGTAAGTTGTTGGCTCCGGTTTGGAAGAATGCTGGAATTCCCAAATGTGCAGAGAATTTGGTTAAGAACTGTATGGTGTGTTTGATGTACAATCCTGGTAAGGGAACTCCAACTCCAGCTGGTCATTTTGCTCCTCCAACGTATCCGTTTGAGTCTTTGCAGCTAGATTTTATCCACATGGAGAGGTGCAACAACCTAAAATATGTGTTAGTGGTTGTTTGCTCTTTTTCTAGATGGGTGGAAGCTTACCCTTTGAAGGACAATACTGCCTTGTCCACAGAGAAAGCCTTTATCAAAGAGTTCTTCCCTAGATTTGGTTTGCCGAGAATGATCTGGAGTGACAATGGAGTGAATTTGTGGGTCAAGTGATGAGGAGAGTGTGTGAGGGATTAGGTATCCGGCAGAAGTTCCACGCTGCAAATCACCCCCAATCAGCTGGTTTAGTCGAGTGCTATAATGGCACTCTTAAATTAAAGTTAGCCAAAATTCAAGCAAGCTCTGGTTTGCAATGGCCAGATGCTTTGCCCCTAGCCCTTTTGTCCACTAGAATGACTGTGCATTCGCGAATGGGTTTGAGTCCATATGAAGTCGTCTTTGGCCGCCCGGCGAATATTTGGGGTGTGCCAAGGCCGACTAAATTTAGTGAGATTGAACATCCTGTGTTACTTGATTATTTGTACGAATTGACGGCTAAATTGCGTGTTTTACACCAACAGGTTCATGATAGTCTTCCACAGCCTTCTGAAGATCCAGGTCACGCCATTGAACCCGGCGCGTGGGTGTTCGTGAAGAATTTCCAGCGAACCAAGAACGAGCAGCCCCGCTGGACAGGACCCTTCCTTGTTTTGTTATCTACACGTTCCGCAGTACCAGTGCACGGCAAAAAGAATTGGATCCACGACGTAAAATGCAAAAGGGCTCCGTTGCCCTTGCCGTACGACCGGTGGGTCCAGAAGGGACTTCCAGACTCTGAGACTCAGACCGTGCCTCGTTTTCTGCCGTTCAGCGATGCCCGTTTGATTGGAACGAACACTGAGAAAGAAAGTGATGATATTCTTCAAGAAGCTATGCCCCCCTCGAACCGTTTGAACACTACTGAACCTGAACTTTTGTTCCGCGAACAAACATTGCCTGGCAAAGACCGTTATAATTTGCGACCGAGAGTCGCGGGACAAATAAATAAATGAAGTTTTTATGATTTTTCTGTTTGCAGTTCAACTCTCCTGCGAGGAACTACTTTGATTTTTGTTTTTCGAACCGCCATCCGGGTTCAGCTGTAGGGTCGCGGTTGACAAGACTTTGGAGTGCAAGCCTGAGACACTAGGTCGACGGTTCTGGTTGGCCTAAGGGAGTTACCCTGGGCTGACAGAGGCATTCCTTAGCATAGAACACCCTACCACCGCGACCAGCATATTAGTGAGGATGGAGTTTTTCGAGATGGAGAGACCTGTTGAAAGAATAAGCTTTAAGAGCAAAGTTTACAAACTAATGACTCGTAAACGATTTCTAATATTGTGTTTAGTTATGCTACTGAGCTTAATGATATTTTTAATTGGTTATGTGACATTTTCTTTTAAAGTGACGCTCATGCCGACTGTGCAAGCTACACCTCCTCCTACTATTTCTCCTCATTCTTGTCACCCTCTACCCGAACATGAAATAGTCAGAAGATTGGAATTTGCTAATAATTCCTTTATTCAACTTTTACACCAACACCAGCTAGTTATGAACACGACAAATTGTTGGATTTGTGGCCTAATGCCCCATACGACCGATAAAGGTATTCCGTACTTGGTTTTGCCTTTCAGCCTCAATGGTTCTATTTGGGCATATAGAACGATGTTCATTTATACTCATAGTGTCTATCCCCAACGTTCACCAAAAGATAATCCGAAGAATAGTGCACTTGCCAAGGGTATAGTCGACATGGTTAAAGGGACTAACTCGTATGAGACTATTCCGAAAGATGAGAGACAACCATATATTGGTTGGGACGTTACTGGATATGGAGTTAGTCTGAGTGTCAACCAGCGAGCGAAAAGTTCTCCACCGATTTGGATAGTGCCCCATCAGGGTCGCTATTGCCTGCAGGGTAATGGCCAGAATCCGAAAGCTCAGTTAGGGAAAAGTGTCTGCACTGAGACATATGTATTTGCGTCTCAGACTTCCCCAGCGTTTCTAGCAGCTAAGGGTACCTATTTCATCTGTTACGACAAAGCGTATACATGGTTGCCCCCTGACTTTTCGGGCACATGTTTTGTTTCTTTTCTGTTGCCTCCCACTTTTACAGCTGTGGCAGATTACCATAAGATGAGAGTTGCTAGAGGTGTCTTCAGTAAGGAAGATACCACAGGGCAAGAGTTGGGAGATTTCTTTAATGGTTTTCTGCCGTTCTGGGGACCGATGGCTAATAGCAGGAACATTCGCCAGTTGACGAGAGTGGTTGAGTCCACCATAGTCGAAACTGCAGGTGCCCTTAGTAATTTGACTGCTGAGCTCCAGTCGGATTGACTTATTACACTTCAGAATAGAGTTGCTCTTGATTTCATACTTGCAGATAGAGGTGGAGTGTGTAAACTGATTCAATCGAGCTGCTGCGTTTTCATTCCAGACAACGCTCCGACAGTCTTCCAGGCCATTTCCAGACTACATAAGATCTCCGACTGTGCATATAGACAAGGGAGATTGGTCGTTGATGGGATGGTTTTGGGGATTGATATCCACGTGGGATGGAAGATTCTGATGGTCATTGGAATGATCTTAGCTATCCTTTTCCTGTTCTGTCTCTGTGTACAGTGTGCTCCCGCTATTTGTGGCCTCTGTGCTACTTCGTGTGCGAGGAGACCTGTCCAGAGAGAGGTACTAAGTACTAGGATGATGCTACTGCAACATATCGATGATCTGATGAATATAGACCTAGATTCAGACTGACATGGGTTTGGGTTTATTGGCTATGTAAGGGCAAAAGGAGGGAACGTAGTTCCGTAGTTCGTGGGTCCGTGGTTCATAGATTCTGAACCCGTTCAATAAAGGTCGACGGAAATAGACGATTTTGGTATCAGCGGACCGCAAATCATGAGTGCGGTGTGTACGAGTGTTTTCGTCTTAATCGATCAATGAGAACACTACGTATTCATTAAGCATGGGTGAATTTTGCGAATTCGCGATCGGCGAATTTGCGGATTTGCGAATTCGCGATCCGCAAAATTCGCGAATTTGTGCGAATTTGCGGATTTTTGTTTTTTTGCGTGTTCGTGGGGTTTTTTGCGTGTTCGCAGGGTTTTTTGCATGTTCGCGGGGCTTTTTGCGTCTTCGCGAGCCGCTTGCATAGCGAAGTTACCCATGCAGTCGTTTATGGGAGAGGGAGAGAGAGATAGATAGACAGATGGATAGATAGATAGAAAGAGAGAGAAAGAGAGGGAAAGAGAGAGGGAGAGAGAGAACGAGAGAAAGAAAGAGAGGCCGGATCTCTGAAGGGCCAGATTCCTGAGTTGCCCCTACAGAACATACAGCTTTTTATTTTTAGCAAAATGCATATGAAAATTGTGCTGTAAAGGTCTCTTTTAGTTTAACCCCTCCTGACAACTCAAAATGGGTGTATTTGCCATCCTCTCCCTTCTTCCTGTTTTTTATATCTGTAAGTGCTTCCTGATGAGGTTTAATTCCTTGGACAGGTGCCTCGTTGCCTACTTGTAACTATTCTCTGACCCTGCTTCAAGGGTCAGAGAATAGTTGCAAGTAGGCAACGAGGCGCCAGGAAGCAATTAGCAGCAGGTGTCCAAGTTGAAGTTAATTTGTTTGTAACCCTTTTGTAAAAGGTTACAAAGAAATTAGGTTCAACTTTTGCACCTGCTGCTGTAACCCTTGCTTGGCTGAAAATTCGTCCCCGCTGATTCGCGGATTTTACCGCGATTTCGCGAGATTCGCGGATCGCGAAATCGCAGAAGATCCACAAATTCGCCCGCGAAACGGATTTTACGCCCACCCTTAGTATTCATGGATTTCGTTTGAACCCTTGGGTTCCATTTTGTGTACGGCAGCCATTTTGTGTGGTTGCCCTCACATAGGCCGATGACTGCGGCCGAACAAGTCCTTGGGACACGTACAGCTTAGCTGACTTCTGAGTGACCTGGCCAAACTGACTCCCTTGCCCGAGGCTGACCTCGCTGAGCCAGTTCCTTGTTAAGCAGCTGGTCAGATAAAGATCAAAGAGCAGGACATTGCTGAGTTTATGGTACACTGCACCCACCCTTCTATCTTGCTTCAAATCTGTTTCTGTTCCTTCCTTTATGGCATAATCACTGATTTGGGTTGAGGTTTTATGATGGGTTTGTCCGGCCTGATCAAAAAGGATATTGGAATGTGCTTGGTCATTTCTGGTGGGCTGGACAACGGAAAATGGGATTGTCTTCATGCTCTACTTTTGAAATGTCACCATGTGATTGGTCACTTTGTATATAATCGATGCTAGCCTGGAATGTGATTTTTGGCATAAAAGACCATGCTCCGCTCATTGAATTTGTGCAGTCTCTAGCGAACCACCCATGTTGTGCTTCGTAGACCTCTGTTCCTGGTTGCAGCCAATAAACTTGGTCTTTGACGTCATCAAGAAGTGTCCCGTGTATCTGTTTGCCGAGGCAGGGGAATCCGAAGACTTTGAGCGTTATCCCTGGCGCTGCTGGGTTCTAAAACCCGGTTCTTCACTGAGCTGCATCAATAGATAGGGGATTGCATCTCCACATACATATGCCTCATACACTGGCAGGAAGCCAAAGGGTTGTTAGGGATTTCCACCACTATTCCCGCTTCCCACACGTGGTAGGTGCAATTGATTGCACTTTTGTGGCTATTCAGCCACCTGACCACAATGCACACATCCTCCATAACAGACACCATTGTCACTCCATCAACGTGCAGGATGTGTGATGCCTGTGGTTACTTAACAAATGTGCATGCAGTGTTCCCAGGCTGTACGTATGAGAGCTACGTAGTCCGCAGGTCACCTTTGGCTCTGTTGCTGGCAATGGGAGAATTTGGCAACATACGGCTTACTCAAGCACCAAACATGTCTGATATGTATAATTGTTGTTTTAATATACACAAACATTATAAATCATTAATCCTTGTGATGCATATATGAACCCAACAGACACTACATGTACCATTTAATACATCATGAACTTTACAGATGCAAGAGGGACATGTTCCAATATTTCCTTATTTTCCTCCACAGGTGATGCTGCATATGCACTCCCCCCTCATCTCCTCACATCATATAGATGTGCAACCACTGTACCTCAGCATAGATACAATAGGGCACACATACGTACATGGCCATCATAGAGTGAACTTTTGGTTTCCTAAAGTTGTGACTCAGATGTCTTGACTGTACAGGGGGCTGCTGCTGTACTCCCCCCAAGTATTGTGCAAGATAATAGTAGCCTGTTGTATCTTGTACAACATTGCAGTAAATCATGGCTTACACATACCTCTGGACCCTCACCTAGGTCTGAATCCTCAGAAATAGACCATTGTACAAAATAGAGGGCAGAGTATGCAGTTGCATGACCAGCTGGTTGACACAATTTTCCGCTGAGCAACCAGTTGTCTTACCTCATTTATGTGGTTTCACAGTCTGTTGTCAATGGTGATTGGTAGACATTTAACACTCTGCCCATGAATTCCATCCTGAGACTAAGACTGTAAGCCATACATAACAGCCATTGTAAAGAGGCAAAAGATTGGCCATGCAACACATTTTGTGCACATATCAGTGATTTGTGTGGACAGCATCTCAAAGGACTCCATTGCCTTTGGGGATTAAATGTCACTTTATGTGTAAGACCTCTCTGGACAGTATACAATGGGAATTTAATGTTGGTCTCTGAGACACAGTAGATGTGGTGCTGACATAGTGAGGCTAGGAATGTCCAACTCTTCTTTGCCCATGATATATTGTTTAACCATGTTGTATCATGATGGCTAGCAACGTACCATAGTAATATTACTACACACTCCTCCAATCTCCATGTTGCATATGTGATATATTTCGACATTACTGAATGTACAATGGTAAGCATCTTTGTGAGTTGTGTTTAGGATTCGTAACATGAAACATATGAATGTACAGGTATTGAGAATATCTTGGACCAAAGGGCCTCCGCACTATTTGTGGATGCCCAGCAGTCTTGGGGAAGTCTCTGCACTTGGGGTGGATTCTCTCCAATAAGAATTCTCCTTGCTGAATGAGATTCTGCCCCGAGTGCAGAGACTACCTCACAACTGCAGGGCATCCACAAATAGTGCAAAGGACCTTTGTGAATCAGGCCCCTTGTATTTGTATGTGCTGCAAATCATGTGGCAGTGTGGCAATATGTCTCTCGTATACACCAAGATTCAAGTGGACCTGTGTAATGACATGGATTGTCTATGCTCATAGCCTCCAAGTTTTGCAGGTCCGTGCATGAAGTGCCTCTCCAGACCAGTTATTTATTTCTCTGAATTTGGAGACTTGTAGTCCTGTTCTACTATAGAATAAACCAGACTACAAGTCCCAGAATGCAACGAAAAAACCTGGACTGGAGCATCACATCATGTATGGACCTGGGAAACGTGGCAGGGCTGTATTCTCAGAAACATACTCCTTCATGCATCAAACTAATAACTGAGGGCCAGATTAAAAAAGGCTAGGCATTTTTTATTGTGTGTAATGCTGAATGCATCACACACACGGGTATAATGTCCGCCTATTATCATATGTCAGTGTCCCATGAAAACTTTCAGGTACCATGTGAGATATTTGTCAAGGAGTGGCTGGCACTGTCTGAGCTGTCAATGTTGTACTAAAACATCCTCCCAGTGCTTACAGCACATCCCGGGATGCCACAGTTACACACACACTGTACTGCAGCATGCAGCAAGAACTCTTCAGATTTGGTTGCACGCTGCATTGCTCATCTGTTCCTCTGGTCCCCCATAAAGCTGAGGGTAGTTATCAAGCACCACCTCAGTATGTTTAAATAAGTTTCACTGACTGCGAGTGCCTTGTCCTTAAGTCCCTCAACCATGTTTGGTACAGGTTAGTTAAACAGAGCAGCAGGATGGCCGAGGAGCTTGCTTGGAGGTGAGGATTGCTCAGAATGACCATAAAATGACTGCATGCAACTACCTGCAGAGAACTTCCCATGTTCTTTTCTCCTGTTTGTCATTTTCTGTATGAAATCGTTTTCTGACTCAACTCTGTAATCTCCCCCCCCCCCCGAGTGTGGAGCCACTGCCCCAAGTGTGGAGTGTCTGCTCCCAGGGTGTAAACTCTACTTCCAGAGCAGAGACTCCACAGTCGGGCCGAACCCAAAGTTTTCGTACAGGAAATAAAAAGCAGAAAGGGCAAAACATGAAGTTGCAGATACCCTCTCCCCTGTACAGGCATGTGGGGTGGCAAATTGGATCCTGTGGAGCGGAGATTGGTGTCTGGGGGATATCTGCTCCTCACCAGTGGTGTTAGGTCCCTCAGATGCTTGAGAGAAGTCCTTGGAATCATATCTGAGCAACTGGAGATAAGTGACATCATGAATATTAGACACATACCACATACTGTTCACATATCATCCAATATTTAAGACTATAAGCCGTGTTTCAAGTGATTATTTAGTGTACTTACCACAGTCTACTATCCGCTCAGTGTGTGGTGCCAACCCATATGTCACACCCGTGCGTGGAGCAGAAATCACCGTAGTCTGTGTTTTTCTGGAATGCGTCACAGGGCATAATATGATGTGAGTGTAATTAGTTTACATTCGAGTTGACAAATGTAATGAACAACATTTCCAAGTTCAGTTCACATGTTTGAGAATATTGATGGATTCTATATAAAATACCTATGGGTTGACTGATCGCAATGTAGCAAATGGTACACTCTTCTGGCCATATTATGTACCAGTTTGTGCTGGTGGTATGGGTTAATGTACCCCATGACGTTGCCGCCCTTCAAGCGCAGTAACACCAGTGGGTGAATCTACTCTGGCTGTATGTGGCAATGAAAAGGAAGAAGTCAGCAGACAATACAAACAAATGATGATTATGTACAAGTTTTCACATATTGACTCAATTGCATTTACATGACAACAGTGATGGTTACTAAATCGGACGAGATGTCATACAGACACACCGATCCTAGTTGGCAAAATGGAATAGTTCAAGATAATTGACATGTCTTAGTACAGATAGAAACTTCATATCGATTCATTGCTAATATGTGGCTCAATTGAGCAAAATGAACTGTAAAGCAAGGCCCAATATCTCCATATAACAACAAGGGCAATGGACGCTGCGCCAGTTGTAGATCCCTTAGGGTCCACACCTCTCTGGTGATGGCCTTCCATATTTCTTGCTTCTGATGAACGTTGACCTGTATGGATACATGAAAGAAAAGAACAAACAATGGAAGTGTTACTTTTTGTTTGTCTGTATTGCTGTCACAAAAATTGTCTACAGCTGTCAGTAGCATAACTCATAAGCTAGTATACAACATGTGGATTGTCACATGCTGACCTTAACCAATACCCTCAGACACATTTTTATAGTAACCTGATGCCCATCCTCATCTGTATTCATGGTCAAAACACACAAATCCAGGCCTGTCACATCATCTAGCCCGGGCCCCTACATAATGTGACCTACTTCTGATCAGTTTAAAAGATTGTGAACTACTGAAGGCTAACCATTAATAATTATGCAGTAAAGGCAGGAGGTAGTAGTGGTTTAACAATTGCACCTCGTTAGAACAAATATTATATGTGGGTACAGTACAATATATGTCACAGATTTATGGAATGATTCATTTTGGGTATCCAACAGCCTACTACTAGAGGTGTGTGTTCACATGAAACCAATCAAATCCCTGTGTGTAAACTATCAAATAAGGAAACCATAGCACTCATTCATTAGTAAAAAAACAATGAATCATAAGGTCAAAAAAAGGGACTTATGAAGAAACACAACTTTATTCAAGAAAACGAGGATTTAACAATCTTCAGTTCATTCACATTTGCATAAAATTGTTCTGAACTGGATAAGCCAACATGCGTTTCATCACTCAGTGACCTTTTAAAGGCTGTGACTTTATTTACAAACAAAGTTCAAATAAAAAAAATGTCTAGAAAAAAAGACAAGCATATTGGGTGAGTATCACATCTAAATATACTAAACCTTTAGGAACCTAATTTTGATAGAAGACCCTAGGTGGGAAAGTAATAGGCATGAGTTTTTTGAGAAAGTAAAGTAGAACATTGTGAATCCTCCAACGTATTAGTCTGATAGTGGAGAAACAGACTTGCCACCAGTGATGAGATGTAAAGTACTAAAGAATATTTGAGCTGTAGAGTGAGAACAAGCACATTTTGTGACCAAAGTATGAAGAAACAACCACACCTGTGTTGCAAAAAAGAAAAAGAAATGTCCACTGTGAAGACATTAAACTATAGAAAACAATCAACCTTATATCAGGTATAGATGAGGTCATAGATTCCATGTGAGTTGAGCCATCTGCAGTGATATGCATACAGTGTGATGCTCTCAGGAAATGGCACTTCTGCAAGATGTGGCGTATAAATAAAAGGACGCAGCTGGTAAAGAAAAACAGCTTGTTGGCAAATTGCAAATAAGAGAGAAGTGTTAATGCACCCAGTCATGAAGTGAAAGCCTCAACCCTTACTCCATTATGGGTCTGGTAACAGAAAAGGAAAGAAGTAAACGTTGCAATCCGAAAAGAGGGTGTGATGAAAATAAAAGAGCAATTCATTTATCTAAAGCCTATAAATATAATCGTCTAATGGTTGTTATGTAGTATGACCACTCCATGAGCTTGTGAAAAGTACTAATGATAGGAACACACCTGTTAGTGTGTAGTAGTCGTGGTGGTAGGTAAATATGTACGCGCTATATGGCCATAATCCTCAATTTCTTGAATAAAAGTTGTGTTTGACACAAGTCTCAATTGTGTGGACCTTATGATACATTTTTTGGGGGCTAATGTGAGTCCATTGAAAAGCAATGTTAGCTCAAGAAGTCAGGGAACTCTCCTTTCGACTGTTGTCCATTTAAAAGCATTCAGGGGCATATTTTAAGCACACCCCAGATTTTGAGCTGTAAAGGATATATGTTCCTGACAGCTGTACCTCAGGGTTTCAGTTGTATGACTCTGTGACTCACCCCAGCAGGGCCCAGGATTCTGAATGAGCACTGCTCAATGACAGGCCTTGCTATCTGTTAGCCTAATGTTCTTGATGTCACATGAACACCGCCTTTCCTCATGTTTTACATTATAAGGGTCACCTTGTGCTCATTCAATAAGTGACCTCAAGGCTGTGTGCAGAGCCAGCTTTAGGGCAGTGTGACTTCTGCAGCCGCACTAGGTGCTGAACTGGAGGGGGGGGACTAACCTCAGGGGAGGCACTGTGTTTAGCAATCACTCACGATTGAAATGCACCTGCTGCAGAAGCACCTAATGTGTCAAGCTTTCAGGCAGCAATATAAATGTCAAGATAACTCCTGTGATTATTGTTCCTGCTAGACAGAGATATGATTTTTGTCTACTGGCAGTCTTGACTCGCCATAAAGTAGCGCAGAGGGTTAATATGCTTGCTGCAAAGAACCGATCTGTATTTTATGTGGATAGCTGAGTGGATTAGTAAAGCCAGCCTTTACCAGCACTTTAAACCAAATTAAATGTATGTGAAGGAGGGCCTATCGAGAGATGAGGGGAACTTTGCCTGGTAGCAGTGAGGGAATCCAAGGAGGACGTCATGGGTGGGCGTCAAATTCGATTGTAGCACCAGGCACTTCCAGCGCTAAAGCTGGCCGTGGCTCTGTGCAACTCTGAATAATTCTTGGAGGTGTTGAAAGCTCCCACACTACTAGGCTGAGTGATTTGTGGGACTAAACACATAGCTAACATCATTTTAAATTGTTTTCACACAGAACATGCATATCTCATGGTGTAAAGAGTATATTATGTGTTTCCCATTTATTATAATGTTATTTGGCAACTTATCACAACTACATCAAATATGTACATGCATAGATCTCTACATACACACCAAATACAATCAAGGGCTTTAAATACATAACACATATTGATGGTATTGTTAATTTGACATTGTAGAATGCTTATAAATCCCTAACATCATTGTTATATGGAAGGACCACATTATGTGACACTTAACTTCACTCACTACACTTCACTCTGGAACTCAAAGGGACATTGTAGCCTGTGTAAATAGGAAACAGCCAGTGAGACAGATTCACAGACCTCTACCTGTTCCTCTAGTGTTCCACAGAGCAGGCCATATAGGGAAAGGACCTCATTTGCCAGCAACTCCAGATTCCCTATCATGAAAGCAGGGGCCCTCTCAACTGCTTGACCAGGCATGGTGTCATGGGGAAAGAGGTGTAATAGACCCACCTGAGGAAACAGAAGACGATTTACCAAGGCACTGCACAGACGGAGCCTCAACAGACTCTCAACTGCCTGCTCTTCTTCCCCAGCCTGTTCTACAAGACCAGGCATGAGGTGACGGGACATCCAGAAAGTCTTCCATATCAGACACTGAAAGGAAGTGGAAGGCAACCACTATTACGAATGAGGGACATGGCCCATTTAAATTGCTGCTGGACTTGGGGATGAAGTCAGACAGCGACCAAGGAGTTGGAGTATTGGAAGTGAACGCAGAGGATCAAGATGACTACACAGGAGGATGTATGGACAAGATCTACCCTGGGGAGAGACGACTACAAGGACGTATAAAGGAGAAGGACCCATATCTCCATTGGCAGGAAAACCTTGACGCTGGAAGAAATAGACGAGTTGGGGATGCTGAAGGAGAGTCAGGAGGCCACCAGATATACGCTGTGCCCAGCCACGTTCTTGAAGGAGCGTGCCTTGGCCCTGTACGGTTGCATCTTCTGGGACGGTATGAGAAGCGGGAGGAGGGAGAAATCTGTTGAAAGTTAAATCTTGATAGATGACAAGGTGTAGCCAAGTGGTTTAATCATGCAGAGGTTTATTTGTAATCCATAGTTGGTCCATAGAAGATCTTAAGAAGGTAACTTAGTTGGTAAAGGGAATCCCACCAGGAGCTGCATGACTGCTGCTCAGCCCACTCTCTCCAACTGTCATTCTCCCCCACAAGCAAGCACTCTCACACATTCCAATCACACTGTCATCAGGCATTCTAACATTCTACACGCACAACTCATTCATCCTTGCTGAGCAGCTGTCTGAGAGAATGTACTAAGATAAATTAGATTACAACAAACCCCATTCGGGGAAGTTCTTGAAACCGTCTTAACGGTTTACCACAATTATCACATACCTTACCTCATTTGATTGAGTTATGTGATTTAGTTTACTCTCATTGGGTATCAATCACTAATCACAACTTCTTACCCACCCAGGGCTTAATAGGCAATGTATTCACACATGTATTTACATGTGCAACAGTAGGGAAGGTGTTAGATTTAAAATCCATCAATTAGTTCCCTAAAGCAAGCCGTTGTAATGACTTGCGTTGTAATGGAACACTTGGGAACGACGTGTTTGCTGTAGTGCCTGCATTTCAATGGCACTGCGTTGCTCTGACAGCGTTGTAAACGCTGTTTCCTCTCAGAGGCACCTTGTTTGTTTTTTACTAAGTCTCTCTGATGAAAGGAAGAAAAGAAAATATACCCTAATGAAGGATAGGATTGGGAATTTAAACTACTGTCCCACGAAGAATGGGTAACTGACAAGGAGAAACGTAACCCTGCCTGTATTTAGGTTTGCTTGGTGAAGAATTGTTTTATGAGTATTTCCCCATTTCGGAGAAGAGAGCGCACTCTACCACTGAGTGAAGGGAAAGGGGAAAACCAATGAACCTCTGTGGACACCCCCCACAAAATCCCTCCCTTTGTTTTCCTTAAAAACAAGCATATAGACTAATGATAAACCAACCACTTACCTCTTGCTTCTGTTTTCCTCCAAGGGGCGTATGAAGAACTAGTGGTCTTGGCCTGACCATCATCTGTCAAGAAGAAGAATGTAGAGAAGAAGAATTAACTATTTGTGTTTGTCAGGTAAATACTATCACAATAAAATTAAGGATACCAATAAGCCAAAACGTGTCTTGCCCAATCTAAACCCCACTTCATGACACATGGCGGAGAATGCGGACAATAGCTATTTGATATAAAATGGAAAACCTAATTCAACATTTGGCCCAATGTCAAAAGAATCTGAAATGGGCCCTGGGTTCTTCACCAAGGCAGACAGAGAATTACTTTGTGATCCTATTTAAGCACAAGCTGAAGAAATGTATAATGTTGAGGGAACAGTTTCAATGAACCTCCAGCATAGAAGGTGCAAGGCTACTACCGTTGCAAGATTCCAACCTTGGTGTTATTTTTGTGAGGTAGAGAGGAGTCATAGGAACAACCTCTTGATGGGAGGGGGAAAAGTGAGAAGAAATCAAACAAACCCTCCATGGACTATCACAAAACCAGAACTATAAAACCAGAAACTCCTACTCAAAAAGGATCCCAATGCTTCAAGTGTGGTGACTGGGGCCACATACCTATAGTCTGCGTGGCCAAAAAAAAGGAGATGAACCAATGGATACCAGTTATGCTCCTCGCTCAATATTGTATATTCAGAAATTTGCATCATGCTTTTATGTAAGTCTGCAGGTGAACAGGAAATGAATTACAGCCATATTAGACTCAGGGAATAAGCATTTCATTGTGCAGGGGGACCTCATCACCCCTCGGACATTCTCCCAGGGAAGGATGTAGGTATCAGGTGTGTAAGCGGAGATGTGAAGACGTATCCCATTGCACATATCACTGTAACCACAGTAAAGGGGCACAGTATGGATTTTGAAGTTGGGGTACTACTAAATCTTCCCAAATATATAACATTAGGAGTTTTTGACCAATCTAGGTCTTTGCAATCCAAAACAGCCTTCCCCAAAGGAACTTTTCCCTAAAGACACGCTACTTACACCATAACCCTAGGAGGTAGATCCCGATTTCCTATTCTCACAAAATAATGATACCACCTTGCAGAATGCATGGCAAGAGGCCCGAAATAATGCCCAGAATCCTTCCACGTCCATCTCTCAGTTCATCATAAAAAAGGGTTGCTTTATGGGGTAGGTGGGTCCAATAAGCCCCCACAATTGTTGGTTCCTAATTATTTCTGTGAGCAAATCATGATTTTTGCACACTCGCATGTGTTACTTGGTCACAAAGGAGCACAGAAAACCACCCAAGTCATATTGTGACACTTTTACTTTCCAGGGATCTATGTCACTATCAAGAAACATCGTCAAGAATGTGAAATATTTCAAAAAAAGAATCCTTATCATTCACCGCCTGCACCCCTTCAGTCCCTACCCATCATAAGGACACCTTTTGAGCTTATAGTAATGGACTTGATAGGACTACTCCCGATGTCATCTAAGGGTAAACAGATTGTCTTAGTAATCATGGATTATTCCACAAGATATCTAGAGGTCATCCGTTTAGGAATCACTAGCACCAAAACCCTCACTCAACACCTAATAAAGGTGTTTTCTCGATTTGGGTTCCCCAAGAGATCCTCGCAGGTCAGGAGACCCCTTTTGTGTCAACTGTTGAATCTCACCTATCTTAAGACCTCTGTCTATCTCTCCCAGACAAATGGTCTGGTGGAACGATATAATAGTTAATTGAAATTGACTTTAAAGAAGATGTTAACTGGAGAAGATAAGAACTGGGAGCAGTTCCTTCCATTAGCTCTTTTTGAAATCAGGGGTCAACCTCAAAATAGCCTGGGGGATCCTCCTTTGAGTTATTGTACGGAAAGAAGCCCTGGAGTCTCCGGGAAATAACCAAAGAGGTCTAAGAGAAAAACAAGGGTGGTGAAGCAGGAGGACTGCTGGAATATGCTAACAATTAGGATAGGCAAACTCCGAGACCTAGCCCGCTGTAATCTAGAAAAGAGCCAGTCAAGGCAAAAAAGGTACATGACAAGGGGAATAGGTGATAAAGTTACCAGGCGAATGACAGTGTGTTGGTATTACTCCCTACATCAGCAAGAAAACTAAAATCTGAATGGAAAGGGCCCTATAGGATTATAGCCAAACTAGGTGAGGTTACCTATTGTCTACAGATAACTCCCCAGAAAGGCTCTCCACCTAAAAAGGTGAGTGTAGTCGACACAGTATGTTCTCACCAAAGTACCCTTAGCCTCCTTCCTATTAACCATGCGCTTATCGAAAAATCAAAAACTGAATTTTTGATAGTAGTAAAACCCTTTCCCACCTCTTTTCTGATATTCCAGGGAAGACCCTTTTGGCTGAGCACTCCATCCAAACACAACCTGGGGCCATAGGGAAACAACAGCCCAATAGAATACCTGCTGCCAGTCGAGAGGCTACCCCACATCCCACTTGACCACTACCCCACCCCTGCCCCCCCACTGCCCTAAAACCTACCCCAACCTCATCACTCAAAAGTACCCCAACAACCCATTCCTCTCCCACTGCCCTAAGGCCTAAAACCCTAGACTACCCTGACCGCTGCCTCCCTGCCATCCCTTAAACTACCCCAACCCCTTCCACTGCCCTAAAACCTACCCCGACCCCCCGTCCTAAAAATTAACCCAACTACCCGTTCCCCTCTCACTGCACTAAGGCTTAAAACCTTGCACTCTAACTTAAACTACCCTGCTCCCCGGGCCCCTTGCGCTGTCCCTTAAACTACCCCAACCACTTCCACTGTTCTAAAACCTACCCTAGCTCCCCAGCCCTAAAATCTAACCCAACTAGCCCTTTGGGCTTTATGGAGCCGCAGTAACTTTTCAAAGACTCATGAACAGGGTCCTTCAAGACCATCAATCCTATACCTCCGCTTATATTGACAATATAGTTATATATTGCAAAACATGGGAACAACACCTTATTCATTGTAAAGACATTCTCCAAGTATTAATTTGTGCCAATCTATATATTAATGCAAACAAATCCCACGCAGGCTACTCAAGGGTTACATACCTAGGATACATATTGGGGAACGGCCTCATTGAACCACAGGAAGAGAAGGTACGGGTCATAAACAGCACTCCTTTTCCACATACCAAGAGGCAGGTGTGTGCCTTTCTGGGCCACCTTGGTTATTGTTGGTGCTTTAGTCCCAGATATTCCACAATTGCTGGTCCCTTAACGGATCTCCTAAAGAAAGAGACCCTTAACAGTGAACTTCAAAATCCCCCAGACTGACTCAAGGAAGCCTTTTGGTGCCTCACAAAAGCTATTACCTTCAGCCCGGTCCTGACCTCTTCTTATTTTGATACAGCATTAATCTTGCAAACAGATGCTTCCAAGGTTTGGATAGGTGCTGTACTGTCCCAGATTACTGAGGAAGGACTGGAGACTCTGGTCTTTTTTGTAATCTGGAAACTCTTTCCTATGGAACAACGGTACACAGTAGTAGAAAAAGAATATCTAGCCATTAAATGGGCCGTAGAAAAAGTGAGGTACTATCTAGAGGGCAGGCCTTTTTTAGTACATACAGATCATGCCCCATTGACCTGGATGAGCCAGAACATGAGCAGCAACCCACGTGCCCTAAGTTGGTTCTTTACTTTGCAACCCTCTCAGTTTGAGGTCTGACACAGGAAGGGCTAAGACCAGGGCAATGCGGACTTGATGTCTTGATTTCCCATTGTCCCTGACTGAGAAAATTCTAGGTTGTGGATGTGTCACAGGGGAAGGGGTGGATTAGACCCACCTGAGGAAATGAAGATGATTTACTGTGGCAGTGCACAGGCATAGCGTCAAAAGACTCTCAACTTCCATCCCTTTGTCCGCAGCCCATTCTGAAAGACCAGGCATGGAGAGAAGAGACATCCGGAAACGCAGCCATATCAGACACTGAAAGGAAGTGGGATGCAACCACTGTAACAAATGAGGGACAAGACCTCTTTAAATTGCTGCCGGATTCAGGGATGACGTCAGATGCCGATCGAGGAGCTGGAGTGTCAGAAGTGAAAGTGGAGGATCGAGACGACTACACAGGAGGACGTAGAGACAAGATCTACTCTGGGGAGAGATGACTACGAGGACCTTTAGAGGAGAAGGACCTGTATCTCCATTTGTGTGAAAACCTTGATGCTGAAAGAAATGGATGTGTCAGGGACACCGAAGGAGAGTCAGGAGGCCACCGGATATATGCTGCACCTAGCCGCACTCCTAGAGGAGCGTGGATCAGCCAGGTAAGGTTGCATCTTTTGGGGAGGTATGGGAAGTGGGAGGAGGAGAAACCCATTTGGGGAAGTTCCTGAAGCCATCTTAGTGGTTTACCGCAATTTTCACATAACTTACTTGATTTGATTGATATGCCTCAGTTTTCTCTCACGGGGTATCTATCACTAATCACAACTTCTTACCCGCTTGGGGGCACTTTGTTTGGTTTTTGCCGAGTCCCTCTGCTGTAAAGAAGAAAAGAAAATACGCCCTAACGAAGGGTAGAACAGGGAATTTAGAATACATTCCCATGAAGAAAGGGAAACTGACAAGGAGAAATTGATCACTGCCTGTATTTATGTTTACTTGATGTAGAGTTGTTTTCTGAGTATTTCCCTGTTTTGGAGAAGAGACTGCACTCTACCACTGGGTGAAGGTGAAGGGGAAAAGCAATGAACCTCTATGGACACCTCCACAAAACCCCTCCCTTTGTTTTTCTTAAAAACAAACCTATAGATTAGGGTTAAACCTGGCCGCTTACCTCTGGCTTCTGTTTTCCTATAAGGGACGCATGAAGCTATGGTTGTCTCGGCCTCTCCATCATCTGTCAAGAAGAAGAAGGGAGAGAAGCAGAATTAATTATTTGTATTTGCCAGATAAATACTATCAGAATAAAATTCAGGATACCAGTAACCTAAAGCATGTCTTGCCCAATCTGAACCCCGCCTATTGGCACATGGTTGCTCCTAGCGATGACAAGCAGCAGCACTAGTGGAGCAGATCTTGAAGCAGCAGTGTTAGGAGGTAAGTGAACTTTTTTTTCAAACGCTGCATACATTGACACAACGTATGACATCTTCAGCAGAGGCAGACACAGCCATTGACCTTCTACCGTTGCATTCACAAAAGTTAGCCTATGGCTGTGTCCTTCGTGGCATTTATAACCCACTGCATGGTCGACTTCGGCTGCCGCAGTCTGATTCCAAATATGTCTGAGAGGTCAGGCACCCGCCGTTGTAGGAGTTCAAAATATTGTGTTTGTGAGATTTTATTAGTGCATCAATACCACTCCAAATGGGGACTAGTTTGCGCATATAATCATCACACTTCGATAGACACTTATTTATTTAAAAGAAACATTTATGTGTAGTGTGTTACTGTGCTGATACGCGATGTTAGCGCAGTGTTGTGTACACCTCCATTTGACAGTATTTTTTAGATAAAAAATTAAATTAAAAAAATACATGGATGCATAAATAATATATTTGAAATGTATTATTTACACATTTATTTTTAAGATTTATATCAAGGCTATTAATGTCATTTGTGATGGATAAATGATAAGAAGCAAATATTGGTTTAACTTGTATTTTGTCAAAATACATGACTTTTTTGTAACTCATCAAATATGTTACTGTGGATGATGTTTTTCCAATGCAGACATATGAACCCTGGGAGAGTGGGGAAACAACAGCCTCTGGTGCATCGCCTATTTCCAAACCTTGCCACCATGGAAGAAAGAATTATAATCAAGACGCTCAGGTTGAGTAGGTAAACCATACTGGATTTATGTCATCAGCTGGAGCCATAACTTCAGCCTCTCGACAGAAATCCCATATCTATTATACTAATTGTCAAACTCATGGCAGTACTTCATTTTGTGGCATCAGGTTCTTTCAAATACACTGTGGCATTATCTGGTGGAATGTCATAACCAACTTTAAGTGGTGTGATCCAAGAAGTTCTTCCATAAATGAGGAGGCGCATCAACAGCTTCATCTATTTTCCATGGCAGCAGAATTTAGCCAAAGTGATGGGTGACTTTCATGGTTTGGGTCGCCTTCCACATGTGGTTGGAGCAAATGATGGCACACATATTGCCTTAGTGCCACCACATATCAGAAACCAGGTCTACCAGAATCAGAAACACTTTCATTCAATTAAAGCGCAAGTTGTCTGCTTACCAGATTTGTACATCACAAGCATCGGTGGCCATTTCCCTGGCTCTGCCCATAATTTCTTTCTACTACAGAACAGTCCCAGACCCCTGCAAATGTCACAACTTGGACCTGAGAGGGCCTGGCTTGTTGGTAAGTACAATTGTCATGTTATTGTTTGGGCAATTTCTAGAGTATTTATCTGTAATTGTGTTGCATATTTTGTCTTCCATCTAGACGACTCAGCTTATCCCAACCAATCATGGTTGATGGCACCGAAGAGGAATCCAACAATCCCATGGAAAGTCCACTTCAATGAAGTCCATGGAAGAACACAGCGGCCAGAGGAATTGGCTTTTGGGCTCCTAAAGGCCGGATTTTGTTTTCTGGACAAACCTGATGGAGCCCTCCTCATCTTACCTGATAAGAGTTGCCAAATCATCGTGGCCTGCTGCATGCTCCACAACATCGCCCTGCAATTCAACATCCTTTACATCGCAGAGGATGAAGATCATGAAGAGCTACCGGGTGAGAATCCTCATATGCCAAATGAAGATGATAGTGATGAAGAGGAAGGAGTTGACTTATGTCAAGATGTCATTGACAACTTCTTTTCATGAGTATAAGTATATTTTTACATGTAATCTCTTTTACCGTTACACCAACTATTGATGTGGTGATGAGAGACTTATGTAGAGGCACTTTGTTGGGAAGGGCAAATTCAAGGAAAATCATGCCAAAGGTGTTTGTTCATCAAAGTTTGGACACATTGACTACTGAGTTCAGTTACATTGTTTATCTCTGATTGGTTTATGAAAGTGAGTCCTCCTAAAGTAGACTTTGTAATGTGTCTCTCGTGTTATGTTTGATGGGTAATCTTTCAGTTTTGATCTGTTTCTGTCATGCACGCACCTTTTTTGTCTCGGAAGTGCCCTGGCTCTAAGGTAAAACATTCTTTTAGATAGACTCTTAAAACCTGAAACTGCAACAAATAAATTTAATGCAATTAGTAAATGTAAGTAAAACTTTTCTTCCAACAAATGTTCGAATCCACTGAGAAGGTCATCATTTGCTTCTCATCTTGTGTTTTTGATTCCTACAATTTTATGCATCAGAAGGGGGAGATATAGTGCATTCAACCCTCATCTCTGACGTATTTAGGTATGTAGATTATATTTATGTAAACGTCTGATGTGAGACAGTAGACTATTGTAGATAATTTACAGGATTTAGAATTAGTTGTATATGTAATGTTAACTGTTTAAATTGTGCTGGTGGTCATGTCAAACATTTAAGATGTTGTACCATAAGGAACACAAAAATATGTTTGCTTGTCAACAATAGCTCAATGTCATTTTTATAAAATGTTTAAAAAACATTTTTTTTAAAGATATTAATTGTATGTCTTTCACTACCTAGATAAACTGTTCTGATGAAGGTGTTAACCAAATACCAAAACGCTGTGTCGACAACTGTTTTTCCACAATGATAAATATTTGCATTGAAATGTTTTTATGATAAATGTATTTAATGGTATTGTATTGAATACATTTTGCCTTGCAATATATGATTTGTTATTGTTCATTTTTATACATTTTTTTTAAAATCTTTTATGTGTAGTGTAGATTCCTGACATTGTAGCATTATTGGTTCCTTTTGTGTATACTATTGACTACCAGCCTTTTTGAATAGACTGTCTCACATCTTTACAGCACAAAACAGTCTTTAGGGACTTTCTTGTTTCAAGTATTATCCCCTGTCCCTGATTGGACTAAAAGGGGACCTCCCTCTCTTTCTCTATATCATTGGCTCTAACCACATGTGGTGGTGCAGCCGAATCATGCTACTACCACTTTCTCATTGGCAAAATACTAATGTGTGTAATGTGTGTAATGTGTATGTAGCTGTTAATGTGTGTCATCACTGTAGGACATACTTCTTGTGACATACCACTGAAACTTGGTTATGACATTCCAATAGATATTGGAATACTGAATTGGAATCATCCAGTGTCTACAAAATGTAGGACTACCATGTATTTGTCTATTGGTGTTATTGATGTGGGATTCCTAATGTGAGGCAGAAGACATGGTTCCAGCGGTTGACATGACTGAATGATCATTTGCCTATTCAATCTGATTGTTCCGAATACATCCCCTTCTTCATTGTTGGCAAGGTCTGGAACTGGAAATGTGAAATCTGATGAGTATCAGTGACATGTATGGATTGTTGTGTAAGTGCAAATATTGTCAGACAATGCTCAGTCAAATGGGATGAACAGAGTATTAGATGATGCAATGATATTAAACTAGTGGGAGTCATGGTTGGGAACTTGAGAAATACATTATATAGTTGCAAATTATCTATATTTACACAATCCTTTGATTTTTGTTGAGACTAAATAAATAAATAAATATATTGTAAAATTATGATGGATTAAAACAAATGCATTGACAGAGTTGAGGTATACCACACCAGTCTATGAGTTTTCGATTAGTGATTTTAATGAACTAAACTTGAAACAACAAACTGGGTGAAAATGAGAAATCAAACTAAAAAGTGAAGAAGTCAGTCATGGTGGATGAAACCATAGTTGGAGTGCCAACATTGATTGAAGTCCAAAGTCCAAAATACAAGTAGCATCAGAAAGGCAAATGTGTCCAGAAATAGTCTACATAGTTAATGGTAGACACACATTGGAGGAAATTAGGATTGGTGTTTCTTGCTGGTGGTGTCAGAGGTCCTGCCATCCTCACTTCCTGGTAATAAGCGTGTATGTCCCTTCTTGTGGGTTATAGGGGGATCCACAGTTGAAGAGGCTGGGAGGACTGCAGGTGGATCTTCTGGAAGCATATGTTGTAGGACCACAGCAAGGGGTAAATGGTGCTGGGCAAGGCCTGCAAATAAGGGTGCAAATGTCCTGCAACACCCAATCCAAGAGCCCATGCTTGAGTTATGGGCCTCGATCTGCTGATTGTACTCCCTCTGCAACTGCTTCAACTCCCGGAGCTCAGTGAGTACCTGACCCATCATGTCCTGGGACTGATGGTAGGCTCCCAAGGCTTGGTCAATGGTGGTCTGGGTGTGAATGACCTTAATGGACTCAGTATGCTGGCGCACAAACACCGTTCCACGACTCCAAACTCCACTACCCTGTGCCCTTGCCCCAGTGTGCCCCATCTGACTGGTCCCTGGGTGAGCTGCACCCAGGACTGGGGGCACACAATCAGTGTCATAGTGGGAGGAATATAGGAAGTGGAGTCTTTGGTTTGCTGAGGTGTTATAGCTGGGGTGAGAGTTGTTGGTATCGGTGCAGGGAGTGTCATTGGAGCCATCTGCCAAGACTGACAAGATGTTTCAGGCCCCTCAAGCTGCTCCAAATTACTAGGAGAGCTGTCCTCACTCACGGCTTGATTCTGGGCTGGAGTGGAGGTCTCTTCAATGGCAGGAACCTCGCCACATGCTCTGCCAGTTAGACCTGTTGAGAAATTGAGAACATTTTTGTTAGTGAAAGTTTGTATTGTACATTCAAATATTTAGAGACAAATAATGTAGATACCAAGAAGACAAAATTGGTCGCATTCCTGCATTTCCCTATGGGACCATGTATTACGACCATAAACAGGCCGTAATACATGTTCCCATAGGGAAATGGGAGGTGCATTTGATTCATCGTTTATGTGGCTTTCTTGCCCTAAGTGCGCCGGGTATGCTCAGACGTGGGTCCTGGGTTCACTGTGCCACTGGATTCAAGCTAGTCTGGCTGATGAGAGGTGAAACCCCGAAACCTGTTCTAGGATGCTTGTTTTCAGTTCAGGGAGGACTTAGCTTGGCAGTTGGGGCTGGACTGTTCCCATGGGGAACAGGGTCAAAACTGATTTGCAGATGGCTGGGTCTAAACTAGAATGGCATGGGGAGCAAAATCATCAAGGATTTACGCCTAGACCTGTGGTCGGTGGTTCCAACCGCCTTATAAGGGGTAACCGAACACTGTTCAGTCGCATTTCTGCATTTCCCTATGGGACCATGCATTACGGACATAAAAAAAAGCTGTAATACATGTTCCCATAGGGAAATGAGAGGTGCTGTTCATCCTTGCACCCCCCTGTGGCAGGCACCTCAAGGTGCCTGCCATGGGATGCAAATCAGCAGGATGGCACCGTAGGTGCCCCCTCAGCCTCCAACCGGAGGCCGTGCACCCAAGGGGGCCCTGCTGTGAGTCCCCAAATACACTTTCCGACATGGTTTCCATGTCAGACAGGCTGGCATGGAAACCATGCGAGAAACTGTGCATTGTAATCCCAAGGGCGGAAAAGCCTGCCCTTTAAGATTACAAGCCGGTTTTGAATGCCCATCGTACTCCTTGAGCCAGTCAGAAGCCAGCCGGAACAACCAGCTGGTTTAGTTTCCAACCGCCAGCATTGTAATGCAGCGGTCAGAAAGTAAACCGAGAGGCCAATTACAATATGGCCCAGAAGTCTACGACCGACCTTTATGCATCATCAGCCCCATAATGTATAATAGGGACCTTGCTTGCAACTGGATTGCACAGATATAGGCTACACCAGCACAATTAAATCACCACTGAACACTTACTAGACCAGCTTGCTGAAGCCAAAGAGATCTGCCACAAAAAGTGCTAGTCAACGGTGGACTCTTGACCCAGTCTACTCTGCTGGTCCAAAATAGTCATATGCTCTGAATATCAACAGCCTATGATGACAACAAAGAGGACAATAAAGCTGATTATTTTGTCAAACATCTTAATTGCCATATCATAATAACAATCATATAAAGGAGTATTATAATGAGGTCTATCAGGCGGGTCTACAATCACTCCTCACTCTTCATTGACACCGGCTACCTCTTGCAGATCACAGAGTGGAAGGCCTCTTGCCACAGCCAGCATATCAAATCAGAGTAAAGGGACATGCACAGCTAATCAACGCTTCTGTCATAATACATATAAAAATGCACATGTAACTCTCACACTTCCTCATCCATCACAACTCTAAGTGCTGTTCTCCACTACATGACAACAGCACCGTGGTGGTCATCACATGTGACATGAAACACTTCAACATATGTCACAACAAAGACATCACTCTTCCACACACACACCTACACACCTACACTGTGTATAATGCTTTCCAGGTGAACAAGAGTTTCAGGGCCGCACATACGAGTAGTAAGCAATATACAAATACAATATTACAAAACAATTCTATTTTTCCATGCTCTTCTTCAACTAAGATAGATTTCTATTTTTGTTCTTGGTTGTCCTTTACCGTAGTTTCCTTTATCACTGCGGTTTTTGGTGACCAAACAAGAATAAGAGCACAAGCAGCTTCAAAGTGACGTATGGAGTTATACCATTCAGCCACAATAGCTGGCCCAGGATCAAGCAACAATTGGATGTTATTTCAGATATGTGCACATCTGGACTTTTCAAAGAATTCAGGCAAGTGTGTCACTTTGTGTTTGCTTCAGTAAATCTGAGAACCAGTCTCATTATGTCTTTGGGGCGTATACTGACAATTTCCATAAAGCCTAGGTTTGAATAAAGGCCTTGAGGGACTCGAAGGCTGTTGCTAATCCCTTTCTTCTGTATATTACATTTCTGTTTTTTGGCGCTAAGTACTGCTGCTACTGTGGGTGACATTAGTCCCGTTTTCTAATAATAATGTAATTAAATTAAATATTCGAGGTGAAGTTTCGTGCTTTAGTTTCTTGTTCTTATTAAATAGTTCGTTATTCTTTTTGACAGGTATATTGAAAAACATAATATTCACACGAAACAAGGATTTCTAAACGTAGTAAAGGAAGCATGTGAGAAGGTCAGGTGACTTTGAAAAAAGTCTGTATTCCCTCTGTACAGAGTTCTCCAAAGTGTAGAACTTTGCGCACAAGGGGATATATCCTCTGTGCAGATGTGCATTTTTTGTTTGCTTTTCTTCATAGGGAGAGTATATTTCGCGTGGAGAAATCCATTCCCCTACAGTCCCACCAAATCTGAGGGTGATCGATTCAGCTTCCCACACTGGAAAGGATTTTTGCAAAAGAGTAGAAAAAGTGCAAAAGAGTAAAATTCTAACCCTTAAAAGAGTGTAAAGGAGAATGAGAGGAGTTTGTGAATGACCACAAACATTTATGTTTCTTGGCATTCATAAGCTTCAGAAGTTAACTACGCATTGGAACACCTACTCTCACAACCCTTTTTTTGGGGGGGGGGGGGGGGGGGGTCTTTTTTTAGTTTTCAATCTTTTACTTATACTTTCTCGATTCTTGAGTTGGATTTACTGGGTCGGAGAACTCAGCATTCATAACAGAAAACTGTGCACATATAAATGGACTAATGTCTGCAAGGAATTCCTTCGTGAGTTCCTGTAAGGTATCAAAAAGATATGGTTGTAAATGTACATTTGTGAAAAGGGGCAAGAAAGGAGGGTGGGGGAGGCAGCTGGAAGTTTTTGCATTGAGTTGCTGAGGAATTAGGACTGTTAACACCTAAAAGGAGGGGAGGTCCTTTCTTTTGATTGTTTTTCTTTTGCATTGGCTTTAGTGATGATGGAGCTAATTTTACTGGTGTATAAAGTGACAAAGCCACTGCAATTGATGGAATAGGCCCTACAAGCTATGAAGATTGTAATGAGGCCACTGGGCCACTTCAGTTTTGATTGCAGGATGGTGGCAGGCTTGACAATTGTTTGGGAGATTGTACTACTGAATGTCGACACCAACAATATTGTGGTACACTAATATTGAGGACGGAATATCGAGGGAAAAAATATTGAAAGGTAAGTGCGTACAGGGAAGTATATATATAATATTCCTAACTCCTCATCTCCGTACCTGAGGATATATGTGATGCGTACTTATATGTATATGAAGTTAAATATAGAAAATGGAGACTTACCTATTAGTCAATATTTTATTTTTGATATTCTGTGCTCAATATTCTGTCCTATTGATACTGTTGATTCGATATTCAGGGGCACATCTTTTTAGGAGAGTAGACATGCAGCAGAAAAAGCGGATTTGAACAATAGAATGCAGTTCCTTCAGAAGTTCAATAGTGTGACTTTGTGGGTCACGTAGATGTAATGGAGAAGGGCACATTCAGTTTCTCAGATAGCATGTTTGATACATACTGTGATGGTAGGTTATATGCTGATGAGTGACCTGTAAGCCCTACTGGAAGGAAAGACAATGGGCCATCATGCTGTTTTAATTCCTCCTGCTTATAGTGGTTCTGGATGTTGGGTGAGCAGAAAAGCAAACTTTAGTAGGGAAAATACAGCTGTGATTGCACTAACAGGCAAGCAGCAACGAACAAGACATGTTTAAACGTTTGTGAACATTTTTACTAGGCCACATAAGGGATAATATATTTTCATAAATTTGCATAAATCGGAGAGAAGCACTCGTACTGAGTTTTCAGTTTTTTCAAGAATTATCAAGTCCAAAGCAGTCGTATACTAGATCAATTCTTTCAGTAGGAATTTTAAACAGAAAAATTATCAATCCGTGTTCTAAGTATCATTCAAAGAGTGCAAAATTTGTGAAAAATCATCTTTATTGATCACATTTCATGTTCTTTATTACAAAAAGACAAGCCAGCCGAGCCAATGTGCTTCGTCCCTATCTGGAACTTCATCAGGGCAGTAATAATACACAAATTACCTAATTTAAACCTACTCTCTATACATATAGGTATAGTTAAAAAATCATATATATAAAGGAGCAGTCTCTTAGAAACAATGATTCTTGACCACACATCCAAAGTATTCCATCAATCAAATTGATACCATAAAGTCATCAATACATACAGGACCAGAAATTCAAATTTCTTGGTTCAAATATTCATGACTAACTCAGCATATTCCATAGCTCAACATATTCAACTTTGTTCACATAAATACAAATGATCAAAACAAATTCATACACATTTCAAATAGGTAAATCAAAGTCACATAAAATGTGCAGCATTCCAACCAATATGTCGCAAAATTGAGACCAGACAAACATATACCACCTTTTTTCAAAGTTAATTGTTTCTATACTTTAACAAATTAATTAAACCTGCAGAAATATAATAAATACAAAGGAGCACTAATCAGGGTATAACCAGTCCTGGGTTGCTTATGGTCTAGTTCAGGGAGGGCCTGGCTTGGTAGCTAAGGCTGGACTGTTCATATTGGAGCAGGGACAAGACTGATTTCCATATGCCTGTTCCCAACTGAAATAGCATGGTGAGCAAAAGAACGATGCTACCCCAAGCGAGTGCCAGTGGTTAGACAAATTGTAAGCATTCCTACCATCACATTTTGTGTGTTTGATGTATGCCCTACGTGGCAAGGGTATGTCCAGACATGAGTTCCATGCTCACTGTGCCACTGAAACCAAGCTATACCCAACTGATGAGCCCTAATCAGGGTGAAGCGAGGGTGAAAGAAGATGTATTGGGATGAGGACTGAGTAATTTCCAGCGGCTGAGATTAACACAAGCAACCCATCAATCAGTTTGAAATACGGAAATATGTGATCCAGCAGTTAGCCTTGGATGCGATCATCAAGTGCTGTCGCCGACAAAGAGGAGCAAAGGAATGGCATCAAAGTCAAGTGGAGAGCTTGATCCTCCAAGGGTTTCCTACTGCCTGAAATCATCACCATGAGAAGATTCAACCCTTGGTTGAACGCTGGCCAACACCCACCCAAGAAAGACACTGCCATGGAACAAAGCACCAAAATGAAGACCCACTGCCCCAGAGCATTCTAGCGGTGCCACCTTGGGAAGGTAGTGGTGCGGTCTGCTTCTGCCCTGCAGCAAGGAGTCTGCTTTGTGAAGCATTAGCATCAGTTGGTTTATTTGTTGAAATCTGAACTCTTGACCACACATTTGCTCACTGCTCAGCCTCGGTAACCTGAGAGAAAAGTGTGGTAAGGGTTGCACTTGGTCCAAATTGCACAGCCATAGTAAGAGAGGCCACAGAACACCAGTGGAAAATGACCACGACCACTATGGTTGAGGCTCAGTTGCCCCATCTGCCCTATGGATCACTAAATGGGTTTTGAAACTTTCTGTATAATAATGCCCTCTGGATGTACTGCTGATTGCTTTAAATGAAAATTATCTAGTACAGGTCACATATCTGGATTGCTGAAATACATGAAGAAAGTTTAGAGAGTTGAATGTGACCTGTCCATGGATAAAAGTTGTCTTGACAGAGTTGGTGTGCTGAGAGGCATGTTAAAGCCAGCAGTAATTAATTGGAAAAGGAAAAAGATAAATTTGAAAGTTATTTCATTATGTAGGTCAAGGGATTTTCGAGGTTTACACACAAGGACTTAAAATACCATGATTTTGTCTTATTACGAAAAAACGAGGCTCATCAGTCCAGCATGGCAATGAATTGTGATTGTGGACATGAAGTAATTGTTGCAATGTTTCCCGTTGAGGTAGCATACTTGTAGGCTGCAATAGTGTTCAGGAAGAGGTTCATAGGGTTAGGGATGGCAGAGGAAAACAGTTTTTGGAGGGTTTTTCTGGTACCAGAGATTTTTATTTGAAGAGTGTAAGAAGGGCTTTATCGAGTAGTAAAAATATAAGTGGGTTGGACTGATCACTGTGCGAACAGACTGGCTTGACAGGCACCTAGACATAGTAAACCAGTAGGATTTGGAGACCCAGAGTCTCAGTGGGTGCTACTAGTAGCACCAGGAGGGCACACTGTTTTTGAAAAGTATTTCTAGTTTTAAAAACTGTTACTTACCTGCAACTAAGTTCTTCTTGGTTCTAAAATAAAATACCACAGTAATAACTTTTTTTATTTCAAATCTTTTTTTATTAAAGAGACAGGTTTTACAAAGAAACAAAAAGAAAACAAAACAAAACATACATTTGATTACATTCATGTGTATCGTCGGCGGCAAGATGGCGGTCTGTCCTTAGACCGGGTTAGCAGCACAGTGTGGGAGCTCCGCTTCGCTCCGCATAACTCCGCTTTTGGAGACCGACACACGGAAGGAAACTACTGCTGGTTAATGGATCCTGTTTAACCACGCTCAGCGCTCGGCATACGGAAAAGTAATCTAGACTTTTTGCTACTTTCCGCTACCCATGCTCACCTTTGAAGTATACGGAGATTTCGAGCGGCATATATCTCCTGTTGAGTCGGAAGCTTCACCTGGCTTCCTTGCAGCGCCGCGATCACTCCTTCTGGCTCTCCCTCTCACAGCTCTCACAGCTGCCGTCTGCTCCTCGAGCGAGGAGCTGCAGGGCGGGGCTCTCGCTCTCGCTCAGGGAGCAGCTTGTCAACAGCGCGGCAACAAAGTATCAGCTCGGGCTGTGAACTTCTATTAAGCCCCGTAACAAGTTTTGCTACACGCAGTGAAGCTGAAAGTGAAAGTGAGCAAGGAAAACTTGTTGGGCTTTCTCCGGTGCATTGTTTTAAACCACAGACGGCAAAACAAAATTATTTACCCTCAGTTAAAACAATGCCAGCTAAAACTTCAGCGTCAGCTGCAGCAACCAGAGCAAGGGTAGCTAAAGCTGCTAGAATTCTGCGCAAAGAAGCTGAACGACAACAACATGAGCAGCATGAACAGCTAGAAGAGCCCGATAGAAGATCACGCTCATTATCTAATGGGGAAAAAACTAAGACTAAGACTAGAAGCCAACAGGCATTATTAGACTCCACAGCAAGACAGGAACTCCATGCTGCCCGCAGGAAATTAAATTCAACAGGGGATACAGTTCTCGACCTATTCCTAAAAAAAGGACTCCTCAGCGGATCCAGCAAACCTGCGTCAATGAATGAGACCCTCCCTCTACCCCCTGCTCTCAATGTAGACGCTGAATCAGGACAACCAACTACGGAGACATGTACCACACCGGAACCGCAGCCCCCTGCTGTAAGCTACGAAACTGTAAGTAACATTAACATCAATGAACAGACCCCTGCGCCAAGTGTTTCTGAGGCCACGGTTGGTACAAATCATGACTCAGCGCCCACACGGCAAAGCATGTCTTTTTCTGGAATAGGGGGGAATATTTTAGGGAGTCAGCTAGACTCAACTTCACTGTGTGACACAGCTCAAACTAGCCAAGCGACCCCTAGTGAACCTCTAACAGAGCATTTAAATATAGATATTCCCCCGATACCTCAACCAGTTGTCTCTGGGGGTTTAGAATTGGTAGAGGAAAGTCATGTATTGACCCAAACAATGACTAAAAAGACAGCAGGGAACGATATATCGAAGAGTCAGGCTTCTGAAGAGAAGGAAAAGGAGTCCTGTGAATTTTATTCATTCTCTGATGAAAATGGTCCAAATACATTGGCGGAATGGTCAGACGACACTGACTCTTATGAGGGTCTAGAGGATTCTGAACTTCAGATTAGCTCATATGATGAGAGCTCAGAAGAGCAGGATACTAATGTTAATACGGTTAGAGCCAAATCAAAAACTCTCACCAGAATACAGGGGAAAATCACCAAGGATGAACAGACAGCTCCTGACTTTTCTTAGCAAACAGCTACAACATCTAATCCCCCAGTAAATCCAGAGATTTCACAGCCAGCTGTAGAGATTATTTTACAAGCCATAGCGGCTCATAGAGAAGAGGCTGCACAAGACAGTAAAAAATCGAGAGCTGCACTTCGGAAAATGCAAGGAGTGGTCCGAAAATTATCTAAATCCTGTAATCTAATAGGTGAAAGAGTTACCGAGATGGAAGCCAGGGTTATGTCTAATGAAAAAGAAACTATGTTGAACGCTGAACGTGTCAAGCTTCAAGATGCTGAATTAGTTGATATAAAATGAAGAATTCGAAAACCGGCAACGCCGGAATAATCTCCGCATTCTAGGTGTCCCAGAGAAACTTGAAGGGGGGGGGGGGTACTAGAGCATTTGTGGTTAAATTACTAGAAGACTCTATCCCTGCACTGAAAGACTGGAATTTGAATGTAGAGGTTCAACGAGCTCATTGGATGCCTTTTAATATTCCGACAAAACCCAGCATATACCCTAGAGCCATATTGGTTTATTTTGGTAACTTCCTAGTGAGACAGATTGTAGCTGAAAAGGCTAGGCCTGATCACAAGGTTCAATATAATGATTTTGCATATTTCACAAGACCGGACTTCTGTCATGTAACGGTGGAAAGACGCTGGCAACTAAGATCTCTGATTAAACCATTTCAGGACAAAGGCGCACAAGCATACCTTAATAATCCTGCAAAGCTAAAAATTGTATATGGTGGTCTTACCAGGTTTTTTGTGTCAGAGATCAAAGCAAAAGCAAAAGCGTACTATTTTTCTATTTCTTCTTTTCCTTCCTATATAAAGTTTGTTTCGAAGTGGTTGCTCATACACGATGCTGCTATCACATCACTCAGACTCTGGTTGAGTCTGGTATCCCACTGAATTGGGGGGGGGGCTTAAGAGGGAGGGGGGGTGGGCGGTTAAGGGTGGGTAAAAGCAAGGGTGGGTCACTTTGGGGGGTGAAAACATATAATAAAAAAAATGAACCAGTTATTTTTGCAGAGGATATTTGTAAAAAGAGTTTAAATAGCATATTAGTTGAGTTGGAAATGTATTTGCTTGAGGCACTGAGACAATTTTTTTCTTTTAATAATGGGTAGGTTAAAAGTTCAGACTTGGAATGTCGGAGGTTTATTAACTGGAGATAAGTTAAGACGAATGACCGAATTGCTTAAACTGGCTCCAGTAGACATACTTTGTCTGCAAGAAACGCATCTGCCTTGGGATAAAAAATCATGGTTGAATATTAATGGGTATAATTTATTGGCGGTCTCCACACAGACTTCAAATATTAGGGGGGTGGCAATTCTTGGAAAAAAAAATTTGGGGCTAAGTGTACGAAATCTATCAGACCCCCATGGCAGATGGGCTATTGCTAAACTGGCTTGCGGTATAAACATCTGTACAGTTTATGGCTCAAATTTAGATGATCCCACAATTTTTGAAGAACTTGAAATTGAGCTGCCTATGTGGCAGGGCCCATTAATTCTCTGTGGAGATTTTAACATTTCATTAATACCACCACTGTCTAATATCCCCCCCAAAACAAAATACCAAGGACGCAAACCTAAAGTTTATAAAACTCTCAATAGACTTATCAACAATCTGGGGCTAACAGACTTGTGGATACATAACAATTCAAAAGATCAAGGGTCTACCTATTTCTCTCATCCTCATCAAAAACAGGTCTGTATTGATTATATTTTTGTTACCACTGATCTTATCCCACTATCAATTATAAAAAAAATGCCAAGAACAATTTCAGATCATAATGCCTTAATCTGTGTAATTACATTTAATCCTCTTACTACTCAATTTAGGTCCTGGTCATTTCACCGGAAGTTATTAACCAACTCTGAATTCATCTTGCATATTAAAAATTGGACCGAGGAATTTTTCAACATTAATCGGTTTAGTACCTCCAGAAATATAGTTTGGAATTCATATAAATCTGCTTTAAGAGGTGAGATCTCTAGATTCCAACATGCAGCATGCCTTAAAGCTAGAAAACTATACGAAACAAAGCTAAATGATTTAACCAAAGCTGAAATAGAACATACGCGCATAATAGAAGAGAATAAAGAATCTCATAATCAATGGCTCCAGGTGGCGATCCTGAAAACTGAACTTAACTCTGTATTGAGTCAAAAGGCCGCCCAAACTTACAGAGCGTATAGGAAGAAGGTTTACGAAACAGGTGAAAAAATTGGTAAACAATTGGCCTTGCGCACACGTCAAAAAAACGTGCATAATAATATTACTTCTATTGTAGAAGGTGGACATACTTATGTTCAGTCTACAGATATTATTGCCCAGTTTCAACAGTACTATCAAAAATTATATTCTGAAGAAGGGACTAATTCCGAACAAGATATAGATATGTTTTTGGCGGGCTTCCTCAACAACACGGCAACTACTAACCTACTGGATGATGAGATGAGAGAAATACTTGAAGTTGAGATTACTATTGATGAAGTTAGAGAAGCTTTATTACTTTTATCCTCGGGTAAAGCTGCGGGCCCTGATAAATTGCCAATTGAGATCTATAAGATTCTTATCCCCCTACTAAGCCCTTTATTACTAGATTTATTTTTGGGTGTACAGTACAATGGCATTCCCCCACCTTCTTGGGATGAGGCTAGTATTATAGTATTTCCCAAGAAGGGAAAATTGCCCGAACAGCTAACATCGTACCGTCCCATTTCATTGATAAATTTGGACTCCAAATTATATGCCGAAGTGATGGCTCTCAGACTCAGCAGGGTCATTGGGCATCTGGTCTCTCCGTGGCAGCATGGTTTCATTCCAGGTAAGGGGACAACGGATCATATTCGCCGCACCATCGCTCTGTTCGATGCCATGTCGGTCACGGGGGATCAGATGTCTATGATCCTGCTTGACGCTGAGAAAGCCTTCGATCGTGTCTCATGGAATTTTCTGTGGGCTGCCATGACACGTCTTAATTTCGGCCCCAAATTTCTTAAATCTATAAAATCTATGTACCACCAACCCAAAGCAAAAGTCTTAATTTCAGGATTGGAATCAGATTTTATTAATATAACAAGAGGCACAAGGCAAGGATGTCCCTGTTCTCCTTTACTTTTCGCCCTTTATATTAATCCGCTTATTTTAAAACTATTAGAAAGTAACAATATTAAGCCAATAGTATATAATCACCATGAGACCAAAGTTTTAGCATATGCTGATGACATCGCGTTACTAACATCCCACCCGATCGAAGCTATACGCGAAATTGAATTACTCGCATTACAATACGGTAAATATTCGGGTTATTCTTTGAATAGGGGAAAGACCATTGTGCTGTTAACAGACAATACTATCTGCTCAGATTCGAGAAGAGCAAATAACGCGACATATCTGGGAGTGATATTATCTGCTGACATAAAGATATTAGTCAAAAATAATTTTCATCCATTAATAGATAAAATTAAGACAGACTTGGATAGGGTAAACGGTTTGCATCTTTCCATCATAGGCAGAGTGAACTATTTAAAGATGAATATATTACCGAAATGTTTGTATCTCTTTCGCTCCATTCCTTTATTTATAGATCCTAACATAATTAATTTAATTAACAAGCTTACTTCCAAATTTGTCTGGCAAAATGGGAAGATCAGACGATCTTTACTCTATCTATCCACTCCGCTTAACAGAGGTGGGCTTACTGCTCCAAATTTAATTCTATACTACTGGGCAGCCTTTTTAAAACATCTAAAACCCATGATTCTAGGAACACCCTTAGCCTCTGACACGTCTAACATCAATATACCAACAATCTATGAATTAATGCTAGGGCAAGAAGCGAAAGGCTTGTTATTAAGAAAAACTGAAAAAGCCTATTATAATCGAACTAAGAGTGAAATTATTAAAAGTGCCTGGCTGATCTGGAATAAGATACTTAAACATACACAGATTGGCAAATTCAACCGATATACGCCCATTTTCCATTCTACCATTACATCTGACCTTGACTTTGAACATACAGCTAAGAAATGGTATAGTCTAGGCATAAAAACAATTAACGAAGTGTGGATAAATGGGCCACAAACTACATTTCAAGATGTTAAACTAAGATTCGGTCTCCCAGAAGGTGATTTTCTTAAATTTGCACAATTACAGGCAAAACTAAAAGCTAAAAAAGATGTTATTAATCTTCAGAAGAACGATCTAATAGAAGCAAGTCATCTTGCAAAAACTAAGATTGGAACATTATACAATATTTTATTAACTAATGTCAACGATGATCTCGAGAAAACAGAAACTAAATGGATGGTAAAATTAAATAATCCCGATGTTGATATAGATAAATCATTGGAAATGAGTAGCAAATTATTTATGGCTAGTAATTTAAAGGCACAACTATACAAAACTATTTATGATTTATATTTTACCCCTGCTAAACTTTTTGCATGGGGGAAAGGGGAAAATTATCATTGCCCACGCTGTTCACAAGGCCCAGCGACTTTAATTCACCTCTTCAGTAGCTGCCCCGAGCTACGTATATTAAAAAACATGATTGCTACATTTTGGGAGAAAGTCTTCCATCGCAAACTTCCAGAGTCCGATACCTTATTTGTGTTGGGATATGATAGCTCGCTAAAGCTAAATAAATCTGAACAAAGACTATTATTTATAGGTACAGCTGTATTGAGACTAATCTTGTCCGCGCGCTGGAAGGATACTCTTCCTCCTACCTTTCAAATGTGGCTAGCTCGACTTCTCGCAGTTTATTCTTTTGAATCTGCAATATATGCAACTAGAGGAATTAAAGCAAAATTACGTGGTAAAGAATTGTGGTACCCTATATCACTATGGAAAGAAGAGCTTTGTCCCAGTGGAATTGGTTAATGGAAATTTTTCTGGCCTCATATGTTATTTCTGAAATGTGTTGTTTTTTTTTTTTCTTTTCTTCTGAATTTAAATGTAAACAATCGATGTATCACATTAAGTTTGTAATTTGTATTACCCTCTGCTGAATGCTGGTTCAATAAAAAAAAAAAATGATTACATTCATGTGTCAACGCAACCCGAGTTTCACAATTCAAGTAAAAGAGAGCATGAGTCATGTGTAACAAATGATTCTCTAATGATGAGGTAAATGAACAGCATACATAAACATATGCAATTATAATCAGAAGGATGGTTGCAATAGGAGTGGTTTTGGAAAGGGGAAAATCGAGAAGAAAGGCGAGGAAGAAGGAAAGAGAGGGACGGAAGAGAGAGAGGAGAAGATGTAGAAGAAGAAGAAGAAGAAAGAAGAAAGAAAGAAGACGAAATTGACATGAAGTCAATAACAGCTATTAGCATGCAGTCATGTTATGTACTCCAAACCGTAACAAAGGAGATAAAGCGCCTACTTTGTGCTCTTATAGGTGCTCTTATAGGTGACAGGAACGTGTTCTAGATTAGTGAATATGACCACTGTGCTAATCTAAGGCGGATCATAACAAAGTTCCATAGAGTCAAGTGAACTTCAGAGCTTAGCATGCGATTTTTGCCATGGTGATGAGTGTAGTGCATCATTGTCTGCGCCCCTTAAGGACGCCAACCATTCATGCCAAATCTTGAAGGAAACATCAGATGCACTTTTCCATTTGCTTAAGACGACTTTACACGCAAGTGTAAGCATGAGATCCATTAAGTGGTGGTCATGATCGTTCACTATTCTTGAGTCTAATGCCCCAAGTATGACATATGCAAATTCTCTGCTAGGTCGGAAGTGGAAGGTTCTTTGAATGTAATTATACATTTTTTCCCAAAAGGTTGGAGCATCGGGCAATTGAAAAACATGTGAGCTAAGTCCCCCACGTGTGATTTGCAATGCCAGCACAGAGGGCTATCAAGGAGTTTAAGCTTGTATAGTTTTTCCGGTGACCAATATGTTCTATTAATCAGCATGAATTTAGTTTGAGAAAGTATCGGTGATATTTCATTGGAAAACGGTGTAAGATGTATCTTATCCCAGTCAAATGATATTTTAGAGGAATTATGTTCATTCTCCCAAGCGAGCTCACACTTCCTATGCGCCTTCTGGGGGTTTGGGGAGAGGATTTTATAGATTTTAGACACCATGTGACCCGTTGAGAGGAGATGGAACAGCTTGTTACAAATTGTAGGTTCGCTCGGCGAAATGGCTCTGGCAGTGAGAAAGAATTTAATACGTAAGAACTTGTTGAAGTCAAGGGGTTGGAGATCAAATCGTGAATGCAAAGTGGTGAAAGGTAGAGGCGCAGACCCTTCATAAAGATCTTTCACTAAGTTCAGCCCCTTCTTTGACCATTGCTCCTAACAGAGATGTTTACCCCCCTCCTTTATGGCTGGGTTGAACCACAACGAGGATAAGTTGGATTTGCCTATTTTGGTTTTAATTTTAGAGTATCTCTCTAGGTTTAAGAGGGCCCTTCTAGTGTTCAGAAAAATGTATTTGGAGTGAGGGAAAGTTGCCATATTCATTGACATTAGGGCAGGTAATGGTAAATTACTAATGATGGCCCCTTCGACGTGAACCCACACAGGAGTGTATTCGGATTGAAGTTGGAGTCAATTCACACCTTGTTTGCACAGATATGCTGTCTGGTAGCACCTGAAATTTGGTAGGCCTATGCCTCCCTTGTCCTTCGCTAGTTGGAGCTTTTTCAGGGAGATTCTTGTTTTTTTTTGCCTTGCCATAAAAAAGTATTAAAGAGCTTATATATTTTGGTGAGGAAGTCATCCGATAGTAGCATTGGGAGCATACTTATCAGATAGTTGACCAAAGGTGTGATCATTATTTTCAGGGTTTCCGCTCTGCCCCACCACGATACAAATTTCAGTGACCAACCATCTAAGAGGGAAGATATCTTTTTATGAAGGGTATGCTCAATCATTTTGAGGGTGCTAATTAGGTCCTTTTCAAAATCTATTCCTAAGTATTTGAAGCTTTTTGTTTGCCAGAATAAGCCAGAGTTACCTAATATGCTTCTATCACCTATATTATTGAAGAGTTTCACCTCCGTTTTGTCTTTGTTAAGCTTATAGCCTGATACTTCGGCAAAATCTGCAATAGAGGACAATAGGGCCGGAATTGGTAAATCTGCGTTTTCAGATATGACTAAGACGTTATCACCATAGGCCGAAATTTTGACTGCGTAGTCACCAAAGCAAATACCCTTAATATGGTCATTATTCCGTAAGTAATAGAGGAAGGGCTGGATGGCGAGTAAAAAGAGGGAGGAAGATAGGGGGCAGCCCTGTCTCGTACCTTGTTCCAAGTTAAAGGGTGATGATAGGCATCCCCCTGCACGCACTCTTTCCGATGAGTTAGCATATAGTGCCATCACCATCTGAATAAATTCTGTTCCTAACTTGAACTTGTGCAAAGTGGCTTCTAGATAAGACCAGCCAACCTTATCAAAGGTTTTTCATGCATCTAATGTTACTCAACGGTCGGGGTGGTAATTAGTTTGGCCTTCTCTATTATGTGTGCTAGGGTGCGGGTGTTGTCTCTAGATAACCGATGTTTGAGAAACCCTACCTGTGATGGGTGAATGAGTTTGGGCAGGATTTTCTGGATTCGTTTGGCCAGAATCATGGCATAAATTTTGCAATCAAGGTTGATCAGCGATATAGGCCTGTAGTTCTTCGGGGATGTCGGATCTTTCCCTTCCTTAGGAATCACTGCGATAATTGCCTCCGCAGGGGTACCAGTGACTTGGCCACGGTTAGCGAAGCCCATGTATAAGTCTTTGAGAGGTTCTACTAGGGTTGAGACGAAACTCTTATAAAACATGACGCTGTACCCATCTGGTCCCGGAGCTTTACCGGTTTTGAGAGTTTTGGTGGCTTGTTCTATGTCTGCAGCGGATATGGGAAGATTAAGGTCCGCTTGTTCTTGCAGCGATAGGGAGGGGAGAGTACAATTATCTAGGTATGTGTCTAATTTGGCGCTATCAATTTCTTTGTTTTTACTATATAAGTCATTGAAGAAATCTTTAAATACATCAGCAATTTTGGTTGGGTCAGTGTGAGACGTCCCTAATTTATCCATTAGGCTCTTAATAGCAGTATGTTGCAACTTAAATTTTAAATAAGATGCAAGGCTCTTACCAGCTTTGTTAGTTTGGCATAATTTGAGGTTTTTGTGGTTCTTAAGCCAGATTCCTGCTCTCTCACTAATAATCTTGTTATATTCATATTTTTTGGTCATTATGTCATTTAGGGTCTGAGGGTCTTTAGAGATCACGTGTCTCTTTTCAAGCGTTGAGATAACTTTTTATACAAAACAATTGGTCTTGGGTTAAGTGCCATATGTATCAAGATACCCATTTGCAATTCCGAAATAGCATTTTTAAGAAATCGCTATTTGAGAATCGCAAATGGGTATGTATGTACAAAATCTTTTGCGATTACTTAAAATTCCTTAATTGCGATTAGCAAATTGCGAATCGCAATTAAGGAATACTTTCCCATTCATTTCTATGGGCCAGGAGGCCCATAGGAATGATTGGGAAGTTATTCGCAATTTGCGATTCGCAATTTGCTAATCGCAAATTGAGAATAATTTCAAGGGTGCAGGGGTGTCCAAAGGACACCCTGTTGCACCCCTGAAATATGCATGGGTGCACATGTGGCGCACATACATGCCCTAAGGGCATGTATGTGCGTCACATGGCACTTTGAAAAATGCAAACATTTGCATTTTCTAGGAATTCGCAATTTGCGATTTCTTAAGGGCATTTTGCAAATTTTTTTGGCTACATACATTGCATTTAAGGAATCGCAATCTTTGCGATTCCTTAAATGCAATTGCAAAATAAGGAATCGCAATTTTTGAGATTCCTTATTTTGCACCACATTTTGCTTAATACATTCCATTTAGCAAATTCGCATTTGCAAAGTCTGAAATTCTGCGAATTTCGGCCTTTGCGAATGCGAATTTGCTTGATACACACGGCCCTTAGTCTTTGAGTGTGTGTAATCATTTCTTGCCTGTGTGTACACCAAATGCTTAACACAATACTCTAATAAGCCTAACTGCTCGACCACACCATCACAAATAGAGCTTTTAGTATTATCTACCTAAGCCTCTGGGGATCCACTGCACACTATACCTAACATTGGTATAGCATATACAGAGCCAGCTTCCTACAAGGGTTGATTATTCAGTGGTACAACAGGCATAGGTATTATGTGAACATGTATGGCTGATACCTGAAACTGCACATTTTATGTACATTCAATCATTCAATGACAATGACTATGTGTGTTATTTTGTGTTTTATGTGTGTTAGTTTGAAAAAATAACAAGACCTGCACCAATGTTCCAAAAATCAGCATTCTGCAGCTGGGGTGCACTGGAACAAGCCACTGTAAGGTCAAAACTCCTGAAACATAACTGGAGGATACTAGAAAAGCATTCAATGAAGGCTCAAATAAATGTGGGTGCACTGGTATACTCTGTTGAGGTTGAGTGGTTGGACGTCGGAAGAGGTACGAAGATTGAGAGAGAGGGAATACCCCGCATATTCTGTAACGAAGACCTGATATGTCTTAAAATATAGTCGCCTTGAGAACGTTGCACTCTCTCCATAAATGCATGCAGTTAATGCTAGTGTGTACATTGTGATATATGTTATGAATGACTGTGTTTGAGATGTAATTTCCTAGATGTACATGCAATCCCAGAGTGAGTTGTCTAAATGTACCTAGTAGTCATATCATTCTCAGCAACCAACTGGTCCAGATTAGCAACAGAAAGAATCCCAGGCAAAAATCAATCCTTCCTTCCTTCCTTCCTTCCTTCCTTCCTTCCTTCCTTCCTTCCTTCCTTCCTTCCTTCCTTCCTTCCTTCCTTCCTTCCTTCCTTCCTTCCTTCCTTCCTTCCTTCCTTCCTTCCTTCCTTCCTTCCTTCCTTCCTTCCTTCCTTCCTTCCTTCCTTCCTTCCTTCCTTCCCTCCCTCCCTCCCTCCCTCCCTCCCTTCCTCCCTCCCTTCCCTCCCCTCCTTCTTCCTTCCCTTCCCTCCCTCCTTCCCTCTCCCACTCAGTAGCTATGTCAAGGATCACATCTAGTGGGAAGGGGTATCTACCATTCAGTGCTTCCCATAAAATCACAAAGACGCTGTTCTTCTCTTTATCAATTAAGTGTTCCAAGACAACGTAGCTATTCATTTACATGGTGAAAAACGGATTTGATTTTGTTATTGCTTCATATGTGGCCAGCCTGAGTAAGTCTGGCTAATAGTGTAAAGCAGGGGTCTCCAACCTTTACTGTAGTGAGAGCTACTTCTGATCAGTGAAAATCGTTGTGAGCTACTAAAAGCCAAGCAACTTGCTCGTTTTTCGGACCCACCTCGCACCCCCTCATTCATTGTCTTTAAGCCTAATTTCTTTGTGCCCATACTGTGGTTTGAACAAGATACAGAGACCTATGGAGCTGTTCAAAGCTGGCAGCAGACTGAAAATCACAAAATAATAAACTGTATATCTGTCTCACACCACATTTATCACACTGCTACGCACTGTGTCCCATAACATGATAATGATAACTGCATCTTGGTGTTAATCAGGCAAGACAAGGAAATTCTTCCCACATAGGATCACAAACCAAAGAATACACTTTGAACCACCCACCTTACACTTGCCATAGCTTGCTAACCATGTAGGTAAGTGCTTTAGTGCCACACATTAGTATGCGCTATAAAAATGCTGCAACAGAAGGCTTCCCGTTTCTTCATTATCCAAAAAAGTAAAACAAAGGGAGAAAAGTTATGTTAGTTACAGTTAGTACATATGATTTTCTTTCATGTCCGGGCCTTTGCAGACTATTGGAACAACAAATGGAAGATATCTGGAAAGGTGACAACCTTACTTTCATTATAAAGCACTTAACTCAGTTCTATAACACATGCTTTACCGCTGCAAAGTCAATTTTCAGAAAATGCATAGTTCTGCAATGTTCAGCAACAGACTGTCTGCTAAGCTTTGCACTTGCTGCACAGTCCTCTTCTACTTCCAGTAATAATATAATAGCATTAAACATATGGTAATGTCCCTAAGCACATACTTCTATCAACAGAAAAGTTCCATGAATAACTACTCTAATATACAGATCAAATGTATTCAAACTTACACATCATGAAATTTTGAAAACGCTCTAAACTAGTGAGCATACATTTGTTCCTTAAAACAAATGTTAAATCTGATCACACCTCGTGCATCCACATACACTCCAAAAATCTATTGAACTCACCAGCCTGCTTTCCTCCTACATGAGTTTCTAAATCAGGGCAATCGAGAGCTTCATTGAACTTTCTTCTATGTAACACTTCAAAAACCAAGCCATATAAAGACAGAACATCAATGGAATAAAAGGGCATGGGTAAAATCAGGTAAGGACTAATGAGCCTTGCTCAGAAAAATCCCACGCAAGAAAAAATTGCAAATCTCAGACTCAGCCACTAAAATTGTAAACAGGAGCTGCCTGTATTAAACGTACACTAGTATAGAAGTACTCAACAAATCAAATTGTTTTGCATAGCTGTGGTGCACCAAAACACAGCTCCGTGTCACACAAACAGAGCTTCCTTGGCAGGAAGGAAGAGTGTGGGAGATGAGAGGCTGGGAGTGACAGGACTGGACAGAGAGGTGAAGAGCCTGTTTTGGGAGGATCGGATCAGTGCATGTAAAGCGCTTTGATTTCAACATCGGCTGACACTGAGCTTTAAAATTGAAAGAAAACATAATAAAGCACAGTGGCAGCCAATGTTAAAATCAAAGAGCCTTGAATGCACTGAGATGCTTTTATTGACTGCAACTCGAAGGCAAATTTAAAGCGTGCTGCAGTCAGTGAAAGCAGTTCATGGCAGGCGAGCACTTTTGATTTTAACATTGGCCTCCACTGTGGTAGCAGCTCAGTGCCTGCAAGGACCTTCGATTTTAAGGTTGGCTGCCACCGTGCTTTGTTGCTGAAGGCAGATGTAAAGCAGAGTGGCAGCCGATGTTAAAATCAAAGGCCTTAAGGCAGCCTAAACAACGAAGCCACCTAGTAATGAGGGGGTGGGACAGCGTTTCCTTGCTGGCCCTTGATAGCCCCTTGGTTGGAAGAGGGGGTAATGGGCGGTTCAGGCAGACAGTTGGTGTTAGTGTACCTCCGCGGTGACCAGCAGGTAGGGCCGGACTGGGAACCAAAACCGGCACAGGCAAAGTGCTCGGCCCTCCCCCTCCCCCGCTGAGCTCTTTGCCAGTGCCCGTTTTCGGAAGATTTTGTGACAGGGACGATTTTGCAGCTATGCCGCAAAAACAGCCATGTAACAAAACCCCCCCCAGGGGCCCAAAACCGGCCACCACCCATGCGGAGCACCAGGGGATTGCCCGGTGCCCGCTACGGCCAGTCCGGCCCTGCCAGCAGGTCAGATTCAACTTCCCATCCAATGCAGCCCCTACTCCCTCCACCAGCAGAGATGCAGTGCCAGCCCTTTCCATAGCAGCATGGATGAGTGCCCGAACTCCCTGTCAGCAGAGGCCACACCAAGCCTTCCTGGAACAGTTATAATGTGCACCCCCGCAGTGCACATGCACCCCCACCCATGTGAGACCCAAACATTCAGTAGCGAAGAAGCTGCACACCCCGATCTACGAGCAGCAGAAATAGTCTCCATCGCTCCGCACCCTGGAACCTACCGGGTAGGCACACTTCACCCCCAGCCGAGGGGAGGGTGGGAGGCAACATTCTGGCCCCAACACTCACAGCAGAGACAACACACTACAATGTATGCAGGGGGTGCTTGGAACGCATTTTAAACGTCAGGTTAGGCTTAGACTGTTTACCACACAGACCAGTAGGGCTGACTCGGGCTTCCATCTTGTAAGTGGTGCGCATCATGCCCCGGGCTTTACCGCTATAAATACAAGGAAAACTATACCCACTGATGTGAGCAGCGCTCCCCCAGTCCGTGACATTGTAGCAGAGACCAAAGAACCCACCACTGTTAACCCAAGCACATCCTTCCAAGTTCCTACACCAGACCGTGCAGAATGCTTGAGCCCATCCAAATCCTTCCCAAAGTTTACTCTGATGGTGAACATTGTCATGGCTCGGCCCCTGGCATCTCTGGATGCTTCGTGGCACTTTTTCAAATGTTCAGGACAGAGCTACACACTAAAAGGGCTCAAAGTTAAACTAGATATGTAGCAATACTAAGCGCTATAAGCCTGATGCGAGTCTTTGGGCGCTCTTAAAACTCTGATACAGCAAGCGCCTCAAGGCTTTGATTCTGGTATTTCTGGCATCAAAGTTTAGGATCCCGTGACTACTAACTGACCCTGGGCTTACATGCACTTAGCCCAGGGGTTTTACCAACTATGTTGCTATAAATCCAAGCCAGAGGCACACTTACCAGTCCTGCGCCTCTTGTCCGGAGGATGAGACGACAATTACGAAGTGCAGTGCCACCCTCGAAAAGGCAGGTGGCGCATGAATTCAGGAAGAACGACACGTTCTTTGGCCCACCCCGCCCCAGCTAAGCTCAGTTCAGCCAATCTGAGCGGATGGTTTGGGTGAGGGCAGGCAAGGGCTGATAGCCCTAATAGACAATAAAGGGATACAAAATAAATACTAACAATTAATTCTTTAAATTAGAGAGCAGTCACAAGTAATTCCCAGAGGGTCGGCGAGCTACCGGTAGCTCGCAATCGACTGGTTGGAGACCCCTGGTGTAAAGAGTTTCACCTGTTGATGGTTATCGTTGAGTCCTAATTTTCACTCCCATTAGAAGGTGAGTTGTTTGTCATTAAAGCCTTGTTGCAAAGTAACTTGCACCCCACTACCTCTGGCTATATGTATTGTCATGAACCTGTGATATATTTTATTTTTTAAATGTATTTTATACAAAGTGTAACATTATATTTTTTGTCACACAAAAATAGTGTTCTTTTTATTTTACTATTTTTCACTTTATGGGTTGGTGTTATTCTCTGCCTCCATTGTGTTCTCTCAGAGTGTCCTGCAGTACCAGTGACTGGATCTGAGCCGATTCACAAACTGGATTTTTAGTATTTAACATAACTGACATTGTACTACCCGTGGCCAAAGCTGCTTCTTGGCCGAAATACTTAAGGTGTCTGTTGCCACTGATGGACTTGAATTAAACACTTTCTCATGATTTAAGATGTAAAAAACATAGCAAGATATAACAAAATACGAACCATCAAATGGCTTCGGGCATGGCTAGTACAATGTCAGTTATGTGAACAGTAAAATACTTTAACAAACCATATTTGAAGTGTCAATTGCGTAGTAATGAGAAAACAAAAAAATCTATGATATAAAATGTAAAGCGTGGTAAGTTATGACAAAGCACGAATCCTTACTTACTACAGTAAGTAGTGCAAGCATCCATAAAGGGAAACAGCCGTATCCCAACATGCCAACATGTGTAAGTAATATAAAGCAGTTATTATCACGGGCGTACCATGTTAAACAATGTCAGATAACATAGCAATATATATATATATATATATATATATATATATATATATATATATATATATATATATATATATATATATATATATATATATATATATATATATATATATATATATATATATATATATATATATATATATATATATATATGAGAGCACAGGATTCCCTCACTTCAGCTCTGCGTACGCGGTCACAGCCTCCACGCCAACCACAGGAAGGAAAAGACGAACCACCAATCTGGCAGGCAAATAGTATTTATTTATTGCAGTTCACACAGCCATTTGTCATGTTTCGGCTGCGGACAGCCTTGATCACGTTAGTGATCAAGGCTGTCCGCAGCCGAAACATGTCGTTAGTCTAAATAAACACCCTTGGAGACTTCTGTGGCTTGGTGTTATTTGGCGGACTGAGAGCACTGTGATTTTGGAATTTTGGAAACACATATATATATATATATATATATATATATATATATATATATATATATATATATATATATATATATCTCAATGTGGTTTGAGGTTGTATTTTACACTGCCCACTTAGCATCATACTGAGGCCAAAAAAGGCAAAAGCTGGCAGTTCTTGGAACAGTGCTGGCTAAGCGCTGCATTGCCATTCACTGGCTACATCGCCAAGGATCCTTCCCCACCCTGTCTAAAGCAGACTTTTTGCCCTAAACGCGTCATTGTTTGTGAGGAGTGAGGATTAAATAAAAACATCTTGCCAAAGTATCCTGGGTCCGCCAACCTCTCTTCGCCGGGAGGAGGTTGTGAGAGTCTGCAAGTCTGTGATATATATATATATATATATATATATATATATATATATATATATATATATATATATATATATATATGTATATTCCGTTTCACATTTGCCACAAAGCAGGGCGCACTCACTTTTCACCATCCATAGGGTCAGGGAAGAGCCGGCACACTCAAACGTCAGCAGTGACCTGACGCGTTTCGGGAAACACTCCCTTCCTCATAGGTTGTCTGCTGCACAGTGAAAAACCACCAAACGAACTTCCCAGCGATCTCCTTTATTAAATGCAAAACACAATTGCAATCAGGTGAGTTAGTGCACCAATGCTTCCTGGGACTGGGAGTCCAATGTATCAAACCCATGTAGGCTGGTGGCAGTCTCTGTGTAAAATAGTGCAAATCATGAGCATGTCTTTAATGTCTTCCCCCAATGCTGCCAAGTTTGAAAAGTTCCGCTCCGCTGAAAAACATAATCCAGCAGTGGAGCTGCTGTTGTCTGCGGCGGTGCACCCCTCGGCTAGGCAAGCCGATTCAGATTCCGTTTCACATTTGCCACAAAGCAGGGCGCACTCACTTTTCACCATCCATAGGGTCAGGGAAGAGCCGGCACACTCAAACGTCAGCAGTGACCTGACGCGTTTCGGGAAACACTCCCTTCCTCATAGGTTGTCTGCTGCACAGTGAAAAACCACCAAACGAACTTCCCAGCGATCTCCTTTATTAAATGCAAAACACAATTGCAATCAGGTGAGTTAGTGCACCAATGCTTCCTGGGACTGGGAGTCCAATGTATCAAACCCATGTAGGCTGGTGGCAGTCTCTGTGTAAAATAGTGCAAATCATGAGCATGTCTTTAATGTCTTCCCCCAATGCTGCCAAGTTTGAAAAGTTCCGCTCCGCTGAAACACATAATCCAGCAGTGGAGCTGCTGTTGTCTGCGGCGGTGCACCCCTCGGCTAGGCAAGCCGATTCAGATTCCGTTTCACATTTGCCACAAAGCAGGGCGCACTCACTTTTCACCATCCATAGGGTCAGGGAAGAGCCGGCACACTCAAACGTCAGCAGTGACCTGACGCGTTTCGGGAAACACTCCCTTCCTCATAGGTTGTCTGCTGCACAGTGAAAAACCACCAAACGAACTTCCCAGCGATCTCCTTTATTAAATGCAAAACACAATTGCAATCAGGTGAGTTAGTGCACCAATGCTTCCTGGGACTGGGAGTCCAATGTATCAAACCCATGTAGGCTGGTGGCAGTCTCTGTGTAAAATAGTGCAAATCATGAGCATGTCTTTAATGTCTTCCCCCAATGCTGCCAAGTTTGAAAAGTTGCGCTCCGCTGAAACACATAATCCAGCAGTGGAGCCGCTGTTGTCTGCGGCGGTGCACCCCTCGGCTAGGCAAGCCGATTCAGATTCCGTTTCACATTTGCCACAAAGCAGGGCGCACTCACTTTTCACCATCCATAGAGTCAGGGAAGAGCCGGCACACTCAAACGTCAGCAGTGACCTGACGCGTTTCGGGAAACACTCCCTTCCTCATAGGTTGTCTGCTGCACAGTGAAAAACCACCAAACGAACTTCCCAGCGATCTCCTTTATTAAATGCAAAACACAATTGCAATCAGGTGAGTTAGTGCACCAATGCTTCCTGGGACTGGGAGTCCAATGTATCAAACCCATGTAGGCTGGTGGCAGTCTCTGTGTAAAATAGTGCAAATCATGAGCATGTCTTTAATGTCTTCCCCCAATGCTGCCAAGTTTGAAAAGTTCCGCTCCGCTGAAAAACATAATCCAGCAGTGGAGCCGCTGTTGTCTGCGGCGGTGCACCCCTCGGCTAGGCAAGCCGATTCAGATTCCTTTTCACATTTGCCACAAAGCAGGGCGCACTCACTTTTCACCATCCATAGGGTCAGGGAAGAGCCGGCACACTCAAACGTCAGCAGTGACCTGACGCGTTTCGGGAAACACTCCCTTCCTCATAGGTTGTCTGCTGCACAGTGAAAAACCACCAAACGAACTTCCCAGCGATCTCCTTTATTAAATGCAAAACACAATTGCAATCAGGTGAGTTAGTGCACCAATGCTTCCTGGGACTGGGAGTCCAATGTATCAAACCCATGTAGGCTGGTGGCAGTCTCTGTGTAAAATAGTGCAAATCATGAGCATGTCTTTAATGTCTTCCCCCAATGCTGCCAAGTTTGAAAAGTTGCGCTCCGCTGAAACACATAATCCAGCAGTGGAGCTGCTGTTGTCTGCGGCGGTGCACCCCTCGGCTAGGCAAGCCGATTCAGATTCCGTTTCACATTTGCCACAAAGCAGGGCGCACTCACTTTTCACCATCCATAGGGTCAGGGAAGAGCCGGCACACTCAAACGTCAGCAGTGACCTGACGCGTTTCGGGAAACACTCCCTTCCTCATAGGTTGTCTGCTGCACAGTGAAAAACCACCAAACGAACTTCCCAGCGATCTCCTTTATTAAATGCAAAACACAATTGCAATCAGGTGAGTTAGTGCACCAATGCTTCCTGGGACTGGGAGTCCAATGTATCAAACCCATGTAGGCTGGTGGCAGTCTCTGTGTAAAATAGTGCAAATCATGAGCATGTCTTTAATGTCTTCCCCCAATGCTGCCAAGTTTGAAAAGTTGCGCTCCGCTGAAACACATAATCCAGCAGTGGAGCCGCTGTTGTCTGCGGCGGTGCACCCCTCGGCTAGGCAAGCCGATTCAGATTCCGTTTCACATTTGCCACAAAGCAGGGCGCACTCACTTTTCACCATCCATAGAGTCAGGGAAGAGCCGGCACACTCAAACGTCAGCAGTGACCTGACGCGTTTCGGGAAACACTCCCTTCCTCATAGGTTGTCTGCTGCACAGTGAAAAACCACCAAACAAACTTCCCAGCGATCTCCTTTATTAAATGCAAAACACAATTGCAATCAGGTGAGTTAGTGCACCAATGCTTCCTGGGACTGGGAGTCCAATGTATCAAACCCATGTAGGCTGGTGGCAGTCTCTGTGTAAAATAGTGCAAATCATGAGCATGTCTTTAATGTCTTCCCCCAATGCTGCCAAGTTTGAAAAGTTCCGCTCCGCTGAAACACATAATCCAGCAGTGGAGCCGCTGTTGTCTGCGGCGGTGCACCCCTCGGCTAGGCAAGCCGATTCAGATTCCGTTTCACATTTGCCACAAAGCAGGGCGCACTCACTTTTCACCATCCATAGGGTCAGGGAAGAGCCGGCACACTCAAACGTCAGCAGTGACCTGACGCGTTTCGGGAAACACTCCCTTCCTCATAGGTTGTCTGCTGCACAGTGAAAAACCACCAAACGAACTTCCCAGCGATCTCCTTTATTAAATGCAAAACACAATTGCAATCAGGTGAGTTAGTGCACCAATGCTTCCTGGGACTGGGAGTCCAATGTATCAAACCCATGTAGGCTGGTGGCAGTCTCTGTGTAAAATAGTGCAAATCATGAGCATGTCTTTAATGTCTTCCCCCAATGCTGCCAAGTTTGAAAAGTTCCGCTCCGCTGAAACACATAATCCAGCAGTGGAGCCGCTGTTGTCTGCGGCGGTGCACCCCTCGGCTAGGCAAGCCGATTCAGATTCCGTTTCACATTTGCCACAAAGCAGGGCGCACTCACTTTTCACCATCCATAGGGTCAGGGAAGAGCCGGCACACTCAAACGTCAGCAGTGACCTGACGCGTTTCGGGAAACACTCCCTTCCTCATAGGTTGTCTGCTGCACAGTGAAAAACCACCAAACGAACTTCCCAGCGATCTCCTTTATTAAATGCAAAACACAATTGCAATCAGGTGAGTTAGTGCACCAATGCTTCCTGGGACTGGGAGTCCAATGGATATATATATATATATATGAAAAACCAAATGCCGCTTTCCTGTCGAGCTGCTTAAGGCGGGTGCCTCCTTCGTGCAAACGGCGCTGCACGTTAATTATTCCTCACAAAAGTGTCCCATTTCAAAAGACACGCAGAGCACACGGGGGATTCAATTCAGCTTCTTTATTGCATCCAGCATGACGCGTTTCGTCTTACGACTTCCTCAGACGCTGTGTGCAAATATGAGGAAGCTGTTGTTTTTAAAAGCATTTATAAGTCAGCCTTTGGCCCCACCTTTCCCGGCATCAGCGAAGAGGGACTCTTTTCACAGTCCTCCCCCTTCGAGTTCTTGGGTGCCATCTTGTAGTGTGTTTGAATTTGTTATTTGTTATTGTCATTGGTGCCATTCGTGTTTTTATGGCCGTATACACTTTGTTCAAGCCTCCATTCGTTCTGGATCAAAACACACTTTTCCATTTGATGGTGTATTAGTCCGGTGATGATATTATGGGCCCCTTGGTCCGCTTATTCCCCATTATGCCTGCCGTTTCTCGAAACTCCGCTTTTGTGTAAACTGTTGTCAGTCAACAGCATTACCTGTGTCAGTCACAATCCAAACGCGTTGGTAAATGGCGGGGTTCCTTTTCAACGGCGGTTCCGACAGGCAAATATCCACAGATGAAAAACCAAATGCCGCTTTCCTGTCGAGCTGCTTAAGGCGGGTGCCTCCTTCGTGCAAACGGCGCTGCACGTTAATTATTCCTCACAAAAGTGTCCCATTTCAAAAGACACGCAGAGCACACGGGGGATTCAATTCAGCTTCTTTATTGCATCCAGCATGACGCGTTTCGTCTTACGACTTCCTCAGACGCTGTGTGCAAATATGAGGAAGCTGTTGTTTTTAAAAGCATTTATAAGTCAGCCTTTGGCTCCACCTTTCCCGGCATCAGCGAAGAGGGACTCTTTTCACAGTCCTCCCCCTTCGAGTTCTTGGGTGCCATCTTGTAGTGTGTTTAAATTTGTTATTTGTTATTGTCATTGGTGCCATTCGTATTTTTATGGCCATATACACTTTGTTCAAGCCTCCATTCGTTCTGGATCAAAACACACTTTTCCATTTGATGGTGTATTAGTCCGGTGATGATATTATGGGCCCCTTGGTCCGCTTATTCCCCATTACGCCTGCCGTTTCTCGAAACTCCGCTTTTGTGTAAACTGTTGTCAGTCAACAGCATTACCTATGTCAGTCACAATCCAAACACGTTGGTAAATGGCGGGGTTCCTTTTCAACGGCGGTTCCGACAGGCAAATATCCACAGATGAAAAACCAAATGCCGCTTTCCTGTCGAGCTGCTTAAGGCGGGTGCCTCCTTCGTGCAAACGGCGCTGCACGTTAATTATTCCTCACAAAAGTGTCCCATTTCAAAAGACACGCAGAGCACACGGGGGATTCAATTCAGCTTCTTTATTGCATCCAGCATGACGCGTTTCGTCTTACAACTTCCTCAGACGCTGTGTGCAAATATGAGGAAGCTGTTGTTTTTAAAAGCATTTATAAGTCAGCCTTTGGCACCACCTTTCCCGGCATCAGCGAAGAGGGACTCTTTTCACAGTCCTCCCCCTTCGAGTTCTTGGGTGCCATCTTGTAGTGTGTTTGAATTTGTTATTTGTTATTGTCATTGGTGCCATTCCTGTTTTTATGGCCATATACACTTTGTTCAAGCCTCCATTCGTTCTGGATCAAAACACACTTTTCCATTTGATGGTGTATTAGTCCAGTGATGATATTATGGGCCCCTTGGTCCGCTTATTCCCCATTACGCCTGCCATTTCTCGAAACTCCGCTTTTGTGTAAACTGTTGTCAGTCAACAGCATTACCTGTGTCAGTCACAATCCAAACGCGTTGGTAAATGGCGGGGTTCCTTTTCAACGGCGGTTCCGACAGGCAAATATCCACAGATGAAAAACCAAATGCCGCTTTCCTGTCGAGCTGCTTAAGGCGGGTGCCTCCTTCGTGCATATTTGCACACAGCGTCTGAGGAAGTCGTAAGACGAAACGCGTCATGCTGGATGCAATAAAGAAGCTGAATTGAATCCCCCGTGTGCTCTGCGTGTCTTTTGAAATGGGACACTTTTGTGAGGAATATATATATATGCTGGGGACAGAAGAACAATAAACCACCCTTGAATTAATACCAATCGCAGTGTTTGTGGTCTGTACCTACGTCGAGGACTCTGCACTTTTGCTGAGAAGTAGGAGTTGGAACGGATATATATATATATATATATATATATATATATATATATATATATATTGCCACTCCGATCGTCCCCCAGTCCAGGAAAGAAAATCCGGCACTCGCAGAAGAAGTGTTAAGTTCGATTATTTAATTTGCAAAACACTCAGCAGACAAACGCGTTTCGGTTTTACTTCGTCAGTGTCTACCATTCACATGGAAGGAAGCAGACTTAAAACCATTTCGTCACATTTGGCATGGACATAGAAAGTGGACAATTTATAAACGTGGGGCGCCACCACGAGAGGCACCCGTCTGCGAGTGCCCCGGTTACTTTGGTGCAACAGAGCAGCATATATATATATATATATATATGCATCAATGATCTCAGAATTAGGTTCCTTGAACGTGGTTACTCCAATCAGATCTTTAACCAAGCCTTGGCTAAGGCAAGGTTAAGAAGTAGAGAGAGTTTATTAATGACACCTGACCCTGACAATGTTGAGTTATCTGCTGTATCCGACATGACTATTAATACCTGTCCCAGGTTTATCACAGCTTATAGTAGTGATGAACATGCCATCAAAAGAATTATTCAGAAAAATTGGCACATTATTCTTACTGACAATATTTTGATGCCCACTTTACCCGCCAAACCGGTGATAACATATCGTAGGGCCAGAAATATGGGCATGTCTCTTGATGTCAGCAGTCCTGAACTTAAACAAAAGGATACGTGGTTAAAGGCCAAACCTGGATTTCGGAAATGTTCTCACTGCAGGGCCTGTAAATTTGGGGAGAATAAAACACACTATCGAACCCCTTTTTGTCCCAGTGAGATCCCAATTCAAGGCTGCTACGGATGCAAAACAGATTTTGCAGTCTATGTTCTGACGTTCACCTGTGGACTACATTACATCGGTAGTAGTAAAGCCCAGGTGCACGTCAGAATTTTGCAACACTTAAGGGCTATATTGCATGCTGACCCTTCCTATCCGGTATTTACAACAAGGGGTGGTGAGGGACAGAGTCTCTGAATTAAGCAGAAAGCTCTCACCCAGTCAAGAGATCAGGGCTAGATCCAACACCGTTTTTTAGCTCACTGCACCATCCCAGTTTCAGAACCTGGCTGTATGCAAATTAGTCTGTTCCTGTCCCAGTGCATGATGGGAACAGGGCAAACCAAACTACAAAAGCCAATTCTTACACTGGGAAGGAAACAAGCTCCCGGGGACCGGTTTCTGGCATTACAGCCGTCTTCGGCCCGGTTTGCTTGAATCCTGATGGTGCAATGAGCAAGGGACTCATGTCTGAGTATACCCTTCCACGCTTAGGGTGGACAAAAATATTTACAACAAGGGGTGGTGAGGGACAGAGTCTCTGAATTAAGCAGAAAGCTCTCACCCAGTCAAGAGATCAGGGCTAGATCCAACACTGTTTTTTAGCTCACTGCACCATCCCAGTTTCAGAACCTGGCTGTATGCAAATTAGTCTGTTCCTGTCCCAGTGCATGATAGGAACAGGGCAAACCAAACTACAAAAGCCAATTCTTACACTGGGAAGGAAACAAGCTCCCGGGGACTGGTTTCTGGCATTACAGCCGTCTTCGGCCCGGTTTGCTTGAATCCTGATGGTGCAATGAGCAAGGGACTCATGTCTGAGTATACCCTTCCACGCTTAGGGTGGACAAAAATATTTACAACAAGGGGTGGTGAGGGACAGAGTCTCTGAATTAAGCAGAAAGCTCTCACCCAGTCAAGAGATCAGGGCTAGATCCAACACCGTTTTTTAGCTCACTGCACCATCCCAGTTTCAGAACCTGGCTGTATGCAAATTAGTCTGTTCCTGTCCCAGTGCATGATGGGAACAGGGCAAACCAAACTACAAAAGCCAATTCTTACACTGGGAAGGAAACAAGCTCCCGGGGACCGGTTTCTGGCATTACAGCCGTCTTCGGCCCTGTATGCTTGAATCCTGATGGTGCAATGAGCAAGGGACTCATGTCTGAGTATACCCTTCCACGCTTAGGGTGGACAAAAATATTTACAACAAGGGGTGGTGAGGGACAGAGTCTCTGAATTAAGCAGAAAGATCTCACCCAGTCATCACCACCCCCTTTTCTGAATCATTTTTGTCCACCATAAGCGTGGAAGGGTATACTCAGATGTGAGTCCCTAGCTCATTGCACCATCAGGATTCAAGCAAGCCGGGCCGAAGACGGCTGAAATGCCAGAAACCGGTCCCCGGTAGCTTGTTTCCTTCCCAGTATAAGAATTAGCTTGGTAGTTTGGTCTGCCCTGTTCCCATGATGCACTGGGCCAGGGTCAGACTAATTTGCCTATAGCCAAGTTCTGAGCTGGGATGGTGCAGTGAGCTGAAAAACGGTGATGGATCAAGCCCTGATCTTTGGACTGGGTAAGAGTGGTCTGCTTAATTCAGACACTCTGTTCATCACCACCCCCTTTTCTGAATCATTTTTGTCCTTCCTATCCGGTAGCACGCCATTTTGAGGCCAAACATAATAAAGATCTTACTTGTTTGAAATCCTATGTGATAGGATCAGTATTGCCCTTACGTAGAGGAGGCAACAGAGAGTTGTTATTGCGACAACTTGAAACACGTTTCATATTAGAGCTCAATAGTAAATGGCCGAATGGCTTCAACAATACTGAAGATTTTTACAATTTCTTGTAAAACACTATGAACTCTGGTATTTTATAGTATATTAATCATCATTTTCTGCCCCTCTTTGTGGTATCAGCCTAAAAGGTTTTTTCTGTGGTCAGTTAATGTCAGGTATTCTGCCCATATGTTATTGAGTAGTCAGGTTCCCTGTTGCTCACTATCACTTGTCACAATGGGCAGATATGTATACTCTCTCATATGAATTTCGAGCATTAAAAGATAGGCAGGTTCCCTGTTATCGATTAAGGTTCAGTTAATGCTCATGATTAAAAGCACTTTACTATGTAAATTAATATGAACTAATTGCATATGTACATGTCATCAATTTTTCTATATTGCTCCGTCTCTTTACCATTTTAAGATCAATGGTTCTTTCATCCTTCCCTCTATTTTTATTACATTTTTATCACATTTTATCACTATTTAACTTTTAGGCACACTTTTTGGTATGTTCTTTTAAGATAATTACATTATGAAATCAATGTTTTTAGAAATGCATTTTTTTAAAACAATGAATAGTCCCTGATTTTATGATGGGTAATGATTGGTTGTTCTTAATGCATTCTTTAATATGTTATAACTTGTATTTCATTGTCTTGTTGAATATACAGTTTGCACTTTATTTCAAGCCTCTTTGCACACTAGGCATGGGTGTCCTATTTTTTTTTTAGGTTGTTATTTTAGTATTGCTCTGTTAGGCCCTATATCAGTCGGAAGAATTCAACTCTGTTTCAACAAGGTGTTGATATAAGCGAGTATAATATTTGATGCTATTTCTTGATGATATATTTAAAACATCTGTGTATGTGATATATCTGGATTTACCCAGTTATGATATTTCCCCTTGAATTTATTCAGAAATTAGATTGCTATGTATAAAAAAATCTTTTTATACATTGTATACACTGCGCATTGATGCTGAAATCACTATGTTTACAGAATTATCTGTTTTGTTTTAAAACTTACATAGAGATAGTCTGTTTTCCCCTTTTGTGAAGGTCACGTGACCCTTAAGGGGGCAGGGCAGCAGGCGGAGCACTGTAGCACTTTAAAAGCACTGATAATATCACTAATGCCTTGCATGTGAACAAGGGCTGCTAAGCCCGAAACGCGTCATGTTTGGTTGGTTGGGGAAAATACTGGATAAATAAAACACTTATCTGAATACTGCGGTCTGTCTCCTGCTTCACCGGTCCTGCTGGATTGGAGGTGGCATCTTGGAGTCACTGTTGATATATATATAAACACAGAATTGCAGCTAATCCCTTGCCTCTATGTCGGCGGGCTCACGGCAGGGGTAGCCACCCCTTTGATTCAACACACTCCACCGGCGTATTCCTCCCTTCGGTATCAGAAAGAACAACACAGGAGCCGTTTCGGAGTAAGCCTACTCCTTCATCTCCTTCAGCCCGTGATGAAGGAGTAGGCTTACTCCGAAACGCGTAGGACGTTGTATCTGCAATAAACTGCACCACGAATAGAACCCACGGCTCCTGTGTTGTTCTTTCTGATACCGAAGGGAGGAATACGCCGGTAGGTAGTTATAGTTAGGACCTATTATCCGCAACATTCTATGTGGAGTAACTTTGGCACTGGTAGACTAATCTTCACGAAAATGTCAAAACTGGTGGGGCGCTCCGCTCCTCTCCTATCCTGAAAGTCTCGGGTGATTCGTTATGCGGGGGCTGAGAAAAAAGGGGGGTACCAAAAGGTGTTTTTCTCATGCAATTTCCCATAGGAACCTTCAATCGCAGCTATAGCCCGAACTGCTGAACGGAATTACACAAAATTTGGCAAAGAGGTAGCCCTTGGTTCAGAGTTGTGCCTTTTGCTTAAATGGTGTAAATCTGTTCCCACATGCCCCAGGGACCGCCACCTCCCAGAGGCTCTAAATAATTAAATTGGGGGGTCCGTGACAGACCCCCCCAGCCCCAGGGACCACAACCCCCCGGGCTTTGTAGATAGCTGGAGCCTTGTGGTGGCCCTGGGGACCACCACCCCCCAGGGCCGGCTCCTGCAGTGCCCTTAGTGCCCACCCGGGACACTGTAGTTTGCTATGGCAGGGCGGGAGCCTCACGGCTCTCTCCCTGTCATAGCAAACTGCTTTGCTATTTGGATGAGAGAACAGGAAACCTGCTCTCTCTTCCAAATAGCAAATCAAATTCATTGAAATTCCTCCGTTATAGTTAGTTGTACTAACTATAACTCGTGTGCCCGCAATCCACTGCTGATGATGTCACATATTACATCATTCATGACATGGTCAGTGACATCACTGATGACATCTCAAATGACATCACTGATGACATCACTGATGGCATCATCCATGTGACAATTTGACCCATTTCATCATACACTAGTATAATCTTTCAACACTCATTATAAAATATGGAGTACTAAATTTGAAACCATTGACACACCAATACAAGTTTCTAAAAACCCACTCAGTGATTCCTACATCTAGACACACATCTAAACACTTACCTATAGATTCACTCATTCATGCTAACAAAGATCTTTAGAACACTATTAAATATACGTATACACCTACATCGACATTACACACCAGCACACATCATATTCACTTATGCAGTCAACCTACTCACTTATGCAAACAATTGATCATACTTACATTTACTAAGCTACACACTTATACAAACACCACTTTATTTATTCATATAGATAGTAACTCATACAAAGTGTATTATAAAATCACTATTACAAGTATAGATTTGATACAGTCACTCATACAATCACTGAGTCTTATGTATACTTAGTTATATACAACAACTGTCACATACACTGCCTTTTATATTTCTACTTTGTTGGACATGTATCATTGAGAAATATATTTACTCATCACCACACCCATAAAGAGATTCACTCACCCAAACAACTGTTTCCACATACAGTCTTAACCTCATATACCTACTAAATCAACTATTTACACATCTTTGGACAGTCACACACCACATTCTCACTTAACTAATTAATAACTAATATAGACTTTCACATAGTTAGTAACCAACTTATGTAGTAGTTTACACAAGAAGCGGTAGAGTGATATAGATATTCACACACTTTAATCACTATCCCATATATTTAGTGAGACACTTTAAATTAGTCACTTAGACAGTCAATCACAGTGCTACTAAATCCTCCATCCAGACATTTAGACATCCACTCACTCTTCAATACAGATTGCTATATCATGTGATCAAGCCTCTGGCTAGAGGCGAAACGCATCATGCGGACTTGCTGGGTGTTATTCTGTAAATTGATGGAATAAAACACTGTTTGGCACAAGAATTCGGGTCTGATTTGTTCGTTCTGAAACCAGTCCAAGCTGAATGACTGGGATGCGGCAGCGTCGAACGAAGTGAAGTGAATTGCTATATATATATAATACTTATTTAAATATGGAACCAAACCATATTCACTGGATGATGTCATCAGTGATGTCATTTAAGATGTCATCAGTGATGTCACTGACCATGTCATGAATGATGTAATATGTGACATCATCAGCAGTGGATTGCGGGTGCATAAGTTATAGTTAGTACAACTAACTATAACGGACGAATTTCAATGGTTTTATATGAGTGAAATGTCCAGCTAACTATAACACCCCTAAAACTATGTTTTTTTCAGTGAATATATATATATGTATATCAGAAGAAAGATCACACAGAGAGAAGTGAAACAAGGACACAGCTGAGATTCTTTCAGGAGCCCTTTAATCACAGGTTACACAGCATGATGCAGTTCGGCTATTGACTGGAACCGGATGGTACCGGCTCCCTCCTTCAAACATTGCCACAGTGCTCCCTTTGGTGGGAGAGCAGCTGACCCTGATCAAATCAGCTGTAGTAAATTAGAGACCACAGCTCCCAGAATGCAACAGGTGGGTAATCCAATGTCAGGGAAATTATAACAAGATGTTAACGCTGCAAATACCTTGTGAAGGGGGGACCATGTAGTGGCAGGTGCCATCCAAAAGTCAAGGTGTCCAAGACGCCCTCGAGTCCCCTACCCCCAGCCACAAATACAGAACAGACCGGGCCGTGGAAAACGCGACAATGAGCTTTTTCCCCTGTGCAGTCACAGTCTGCCTCCCGGCAGCAGCCGCATGTAAGGTCCGTCTTCGTGGGGGTCCCAGGTTAACCAACCCCTTGGGGACAATAAAGTTCAGTACCAGTGATACCCGGGACTCTTTGTGGAGCGGGTCCTTGTACCGCGTTTCTGGCCTGCGCGGAAAACATCAGAAGAAAGATCACACAGAGAGAAGTGACCCAAGGACACAGCGGAGATTCTTTCAGGATCCCTTTAATCACAGGTTCCACAGCATGATGCATTTCGGCTATTGAAGTCTTCCTCAGACGCATATATATATATATATATATATATATATATATATATATATATATATATATATATATATATATATATATATATATATATATATATATATGTTAATACAACAATGCCTGTGACATAGGAGGCACACTGCAGGGCTCTTCCCTCCGGGCTGCAATGTCTCAGCACGCTTCACCACGTTGCAAGGAATAGTATGCCCGACGCGTTTCTGGGGGACTCCCCCCGTCTTCAGGGGCTGCTTCCAGTCGACACTCAGTGTTTGTCACCAGTTTTATGGACACTTTCTATCAGGCAAATCCGTGGACAGGCATGTGTCCTGTTTGGCTGGAATTATGGGATTTGTAGTCCATGGTGTTACAAGCACATCGATCGTCTTGGGTAAATTATGCTTGTTTTGGTACCTTAAGTAGGCTGCTTATTGTGCTTTAGCGCGCTGCAATTCAATGACGAGTCCTGCGCTCTTTGCACAACCAATGGTTTGGATGCGATGAGCTTCATCCTGCCGCTCAGCGTTTTAGAACAGCAGGCGATGGTGCTCTCCCCGCGGCCAGGCAGCCGCGTAGAAATGTTAATACAACAATGCCTGTGACATAGGAGGCACACTGCAGGGCTCTTCCCTCCGGGCTGCAATGTCTCAGCACGCTTCACCACGTTGCAAGGAATAGTATGCCCGACGCGTTTCTGGGGGACTCCCCCCGTCTTCAGGGGCTGCTTCCAGTCGACACTCAGTGTTTGTCACCAGTTTTATGGACACTTTCTATCAGGCAAATCCGTGGACAGGCATGTGTCCTGTTTGGCTGGAATTATGGGATTTGTAGTCCATGGTGTTACAAGCACATCGATCGTCTTGGGTAAATTATGCTTGTTTTGGTACCTTAAGTAGGCTGCTTATTGTGCTTTAGCGCGCTGCAATTCAATGACGAGTCCTGCGCTCTTTGCACAACCAATGGTTTGGATGCGATGAGCTTCATCCGCGGGTCAGGCGGCACCGCTAACATCACAAACACGAAGATTGCCTGGGATGGATGGAGCCCACAAACAGGTAAGTTTTTGCTGATAAATCTTTAATGAAGGTACCGTGTGGGAAGGACAACTGGCAGCCACACAGGTTGAAGAAAGTCCTGCCCGACGCGTTTCGTGCTCCTGTAGCACTTCATCATGGGCTGTGGCTTTAGAATGCAGCGTGGAGGCATAGGCGAAGTTACACGCACTTAACAGTCCCCCGCCCCTGTGGGCGTGGCCACGCCCGTGGCCTGCTGGAACTCGTAGTATCTTGGAGTGTCGTGGCAAAAACTTACCTGTTTGTGGGCTCCATCCATCCCAGGCAATCTTCGTGTTTGTGATGTTAGCGGTGCCGCCTGACCCGCGGATGGAGTCCCGCTGTTTTCAACAGTCCTGCCTCTCTGTCAACCGGCAGGGAAGCAAAGGAGAACAGGTGCTGTTTAATGGGGGAGAAAGACGCCGATGGAAGTCTCCACTGTGATGCCACAATCCACTTGGATTTCTTAATATTTGCAAAACTTCGTGAAGGCAGCACAACCCACTGGGGTAATACCACGACACTCCAAGATACTACGAGTTCCAGCAGGCCACGGGCGTGGCCACGCCCACAGGGGCGGGGGACTGTTAAGTGCGTGTAACTTCGCCTATGCCTCCACGCTGCATTCTAAAGCCACAGCCCATGATGAAGTGCTACAGGAGCACGAAACGCGTCGGGCAGGACTTTCTTCAACCTGTGTGGCTGCCAGTTGTCCTTCCCACACGGTACCTTCATTAAAGATTTATCAGCAAAAACTTACCTGTTTGTGGGCTCCATCCATCCCAGGCAATCTTCGTGTTTGTGATGTTAGCGGTGCCGCCTGACCCGCGGATGGAGTCCCGCTGTTTTCAACAGTCCTGCCTCTCTGTCAACCGGCAGGGAAGCAAAGGAGAACAGGTGCTGTTTAATGGGGGAGAAAGACGCCGATGGAAGTCTCCACTGTGATGCCACAATCCACTTGGATTTCTTAATATTTGCAAAACTTCGTGAAGGCAGCACAACCCACTGGGGTAATACCACGACACTTCAAGATACTACGAGTTCCAGCAGGCCACGGGCGTGGCCACGCCCACAGGGGCGGGGGACTGTTAAGTGCGTGTAACTTCGCCTATGCCTCCACGCTGCATTCTAAAGCCACAGCCCATGATGAAGTGCTACAGGAGCACGAAACGCGTCGGGCAGGACTTTCTTCAACCTGTGTGGCTGCCAGTTGTCCTTCCCACACAGTACCTTCATTAAAGATTTATCAGCAAAAACTTACCTGTTTGTGGGCTCCATCCATCCCAGGCAATCTTCGTGTTTGTGATGTTAGCGGTGCCGCCTGACCCGCGGATGGAGTCCCGCTGTTTTCAACAGTCCTGCCTCTCTGTCAACCGGCAGGGAAGCAAAGGAGAACAGGTGCTGTTTAATGGGGGAGAAAGACGCCGATGGAAGTCTCCACTGTGATGCCACAATCCACTTGGATTTCTTAATATTTGCAAAACTTCGTGAAGGCAGCACAACCCACTGGGGTAATACCACGACACTCCAAGATACTACGAGTTCCAGCAGGCCACGGGCGTGGCCACGCCCACAGGGGCGGGGGACTGTTAAGTGCGTGTAACTTCGCCTATGACTCCACGCTGCATTCTAAAGCCACAGCCCATGATGAAGTGCTACAGGAGCACGAAACGCGTCGGGCAGGACTTTCTTCAACCTGTGTGGCTGCCAGTTGTCCTTCCCACACGGTACCTTCATTAAAGATTTATCAGCAAAAACTTACCTGTTTGTGGGCTCCATCCATCCCAGGCAATCTTCGTGTTTGTGATATATATATATATATATATATATATATATATATATATATATATATATATATATATATATATATATATATATATCACCCCAAACTTCCAAGAAGGGTCCGCACTCACGGGAAACAAACACTTGTTTAATCATTACATGTGAAACGGGTGTGTTTTGGGAGACACCTTAATCAATGTTAGCTATTGTGCACCATATTTTCCATTATAAAGCAACACTTGATTGGATACAGCATCAGATGATGTTACAATTCATCCAAATGATAAAAGGAAAAAAACAATACAGGCATATTAAAATTCTCTCATAGTAGCGGCTGCCGTATTGTAATGAACATGAATGATGCATAACTGCCTTAAATCAATTGTCATATGAAGAAATCCTTCATATATCACCATTACTCAATTTACACATATTAATATAAGGGGAAAATTAAAATGTAAACGACTTGGACATTAGAAAATCATTGTGTTTACACAATCTCACATACATACAATTCATATAACCATGTATATATTATCCCTTTCTCCCACTAAGTATATGAGGCTAATAAAAGCATTCAGGGTGTCATACATCTATTCTCCACATGATTGAGCCCTGAATAGGCATTTGAAAGGTGAAGAAGGGAGGCCGCTATATTTCTATCCAAAATTGGAGATTTATTCAAAGGGCAAAAGAGCACACAGCTGCAAACCTCTCTTAACCAAGGTGTACCGTAAGTTCCTCTTCAGTATTGAGTGCAGTTGGTACCTTGATCTGTAAGTATAGTATGTAGTGAGGCTCCAAACAACTTTGAAACTCTGGGGTACATGATCTGAACTGAAAAACTGCAACAGATTTCTTTTACTGTTGTGGTGTAACTCAAAATGTATCGCAATGTGATTTATTGGGGAACCCTATATGCAATTGTTCAAGAGTGATCAAGAATTCGTTGTTTGGTCTTATGTATAGTACTGCCAATATATTTTAGTTGGCATGGGCATCAGCTTTCATGGCATGTTTCCATAACTGCCTGAATAATTGGCAGTCATGGCAATGTGGAGGAAAAACCAACCCCCATAATCATATCACTAATTTCTGTGCCAAACTGGTAGTGAAATCACACCATCTCAGGCTAAAAAAACAGGAGAGGCTCTGTGGATATGGCTCAGTCTTCTTTTTTTTGCAGCAGTGACAATCATGAAAGGATTCCTATAGTGGGTTCACAGCAACCCCATAAACCCCAAGCACAGCACACCTTTTCATCTGAACAATCTCAGTCACTAATGGTATGTCTACTCCATTAAAGGGCTAATCAAAGAGTTACCCCAAATCTGCCCTAGTGGGAAAGGGAAGCACACTAGATGCAAGAGATTGACGCCATGCAGCACCTGATAGGAAGGGGCCTGAGAAAGAGACCCCTGATAGCAATAAGTAAGAGGCTGATGAGAGGGTAAACGCTTCACTTTCCAACAGTGCAATCATCGCTCTCCTGGCAATGCCTTTCTTTGTTGCTATATGTAATTGAAAAATCACTTGTATTGAGAGACTTTTCCTCTCCTCTAGATGAGGATAGATTTCATGTGGCTACAAGGAGGGGGGTGAAGCAGAATCTCTGCAAGGAGATGCTTTCTCTTTAGAAATGTTCTGTTCCCTAGTGTGAAGAATCAATACTATTGTCTTATAGCCGATGCTGAGGGCAACATCAATTGTTAAAGGCCCTGAGAGACAAGGTTGTGAGAAACTGAGAGAGATCCCTTTTAAGCCAAATGAATGGGGTACAAAACAGTAATGTCAAAGATAGGTTTTCCTTCAGTAACACTTGGTTAAATCACTCTAATGGTCACACAGACTCACTGATCTAAAATATTATCCTGGCACTTGAGCTATTCATACAGTGCGAATAGAAAGCTAAACCCAAACTAGAAAAACACAAATTTGTTAAAAAATCAATAAATCAATTTATTTATAAATGTGTATATAAAAAACAAAGACACAATTCATTAGATAAAATCAAACATATACCGTGCAAGCAAGTTAAAAAACAAACTATACAAAGAGAGTACACCTCAAAGAACACAACAAACTTTGTCATAATAGACACATCCGTGGTGAAACAATAATCTAACTATATGATTGATTAATAATCTGTGGTTCCAGCAAGTCCGCGGATTGTATAGGAAAATTCCAACGCGTTTCGATGGAAAAGGATTATTGCGCCATCATTCCTGAGAGACAAGGGCCTATAACTAGAGTGAGGGCATTTAACAACCGGTATAGCCCTAGGAAGAAGGGTTGTAAGGCTAAAAGAACATTCCCCCCACTAAACTAAAGGTAGAATGTCCGAAATTAAAAAGGGTGAAATAGAAAGTAAAACATTGGAATGTTGGAGCTGAAGGCTTATAATAGCCTTTATAAGCCCGAAGCCACTCAATTGTTTTCATTTTCGGCCCGGGCATCCCATACCCCAGGAGGGGGGATCCTCCCAGGCCCATGGGGCCTTGCCTTTGTTTTTTTATATATTTTTTTATTAAAGGGAGAGGAGCTGTGCTGTCCCCCTCCCAGGGCAGATTTCAGCCCCGGGGACCCCATCCCTGGGGCCTGGTCTTTTACAGATGGGTAAGGGGGCTGCGCGGCCTCCTTCCCCAGGCTAAATTGGTCCCCAGTTGCCCCATCCCCCAGGGTCTGCCCATTTAAAGTGAGATCCTCCAGGGCACCCACTCATCAAATGTGACCATGGGAGGAGCCTGAAGACCCCCACAATCCCTGTGGGTTCCCACGTCTTGATGGAGTCGACATTGCTTTTAGACAGAGAGAGCTGCTAAACGTGCAGCTCCCTCTGCCCAAAAGCAATTCTGCTCCACAAGAGCATTTTCTGCTCTTGCCTACTAGAAGCGAAGCAGTGCTTGTCATGGCTCGGCAGGAGCAGCCTACTCCTTTGTTAGAGATTGTCCCAGGGAGGTGGCGGTCCCTGGGGCTGTGGGGTGCCAGGGTGGCCCCCACATTCAAAGTACACAAAGCCCTGGGGTGGTGGTCCCTGGGTATGGGGGGGGGTTCATGTGGCCCCCCACTAATAATAATTAGCCCTGGGGAGGTGACGGCCCCTGGGGCTGCAGGGGGGGTCCACACAGCCCCCGCATGTTTTAATTTAAAAGCCCCAGAGAGGTGGTGGTCCCTGGGGCAGGGAAGGGGTCCAAGAGGCCTGCCTATTTTTTAAAGAAGCAAGCCCCAGGAAGGTGGTGGTCTCCGGGCACAGGGGTGCCGTGTGGGCACGCCCGCATAATACAATAGGGAAACCCCAGGGAGGTGGTGGTCCTCGGGGTTTAATTAAACCCTAGGAGGGGGACCCATGGAATTTGGTCCACCCGGGAGCTTTTTTTAAAAGACTTGGAGACTCCTGCACATCATTTTTTTTTATCTTGCCGCAACTTCACAGAGCAACCCACGAGTCCTCTGCAAAAATGTTTTTAAAAAACCCAGGCGGGGTCCCTATAGGACAACCTGACAATATCAGGTGGGTCAGTGTATTCCGACTCTGCCCCCTTTTATTTATTTTTTCCTTTTTTTCCGGGACATGGCTTCAAGACGAGTCCAAGATGGCTGACAACACTTCCTTGTTGAAATGTTGTCAGCCATTCAAATTTTAGTAGGATCCGCGCATCCACTGCAAGGACTCACATTACCAGATATCTATATTATTTAAAGGTAAATATCTCAAAAACTACTGAACGTATTTACATTAAATTATAAAAAGCACACTCTCTGGACCAACATCTAGTGTCTGCTAAATTTGGTACAATTCCGTTCCGTTCAGCAGTTTGGGCTGTAGTCATGTTCAAAAAATGAAAAATGGCCTTAGACATAACATGGGGAAAACGAGTTTTGTGACCCCCGATTTGTCTTGGCCCCTGCTTGGCGGATCACCCCAAAACTTCCAACAGGGCAGCTGAACCAAAAAGGGGAAGTTTTGTGAAGATTTGTCAAGCGGCGCCAAAGTTATTGGCAAAACAAAAAAGGCTTTTCCTATGGAAACTTTGGTCCTAACTATAACTATCAAAGGGCAACCGCCAGTAGGTAATGTATGTATGTCTATATATATATATATATATATATCACTCCAACCCGCCTTTACTTCTTTCTGTGCTCGAACAGACAAGCGTGGACCCGGTCTTTCAGTGCATTATTTTATTTCACCAATGCCGCCATTACGCGTTTCGGGAGATCCCTCCCTTGATCACATGACAACTCTCTGGCTTTTTGCATCGCTTTTTAAAGTGCAAGTGCAGTGCAGCAATTACATAAACATAGAGGAAATACTACAAGGTAATACATTTCCTTCTGGGTTCAATCCATCACATATAAATGAAATATACACGTGCCCAGTATCATCATGATTCCTCAAAAGTATAAAAAAAGGGAATCTTTGCATGAAATACAATTTCATATCAAAATAGCAGCATAAATGCTTAACAGAACATGAGTTTCCTACTATGTTAAAAAATAATGAGACCTATCCAAGTGCTAACCTAAATCAGTGCAATATATATCAAAATGAATGAAATAATTAGCTTTAAAAACTTGGTCAAAGTTTTACGGTTCTCAGTAAGGTGACATCCTTATGTGCAAAACTGAATTTTAAATTGCAAATTTAGATTCAGGATATACTATAAACATTCCATACCATAGGCTGATCCATCCGAAAATCACTATTAATAACTAGAAGTATAAAAATATACTTTCTACTTAATGATTTCTAAAATCAATCCTTAATATAATAAATATATAAATATCACCATCCTAAAATCTATTCTACAAATTAAAATATCATATCAGGTGGACAATATGAGTTTTCAAAATTTCATTAATTACAATACCCTCAGGCAGTTCATTTTAGAATCAATAGATGGTTATTTACAGAAGAATATATACATTACATATTCCAACCTTATTCAGTTAACCTACATATTTTATAGGAAGGTGTACAAGTCTTCACTGGTATTCAACCCATTCGGGTACATGGAGTCAAATCGCAGAATATATGTTGTTTCTAGACTCCTCAACTTGGACTCCCTGTCACCTCCTCTTCTCTGCGGTGATATAGCATCAATTACATAGTATTTCAGGTGTTTTGGATCGCTATTAAGGCTAAGTTTGAAATGCCTTGCAACTGGGTAATTCTCATCATTGTTGTAAATAGCGCAAATATGCTGCAAAATCCTCTTATGTGCTGGCAATTTGGTGCTTCATACATATTTTAAATTACAGCTGCAGGTAAGCACATAAACCGCAAAATCAGATTTGAACGTAAGGTGTTGATTGATTTTGCTGACTGCAAGATCAAATGCCGTTATGTAACTGGTAGTATTTATACCATATTGGCATGCCTTACAAACAGAGCATTTGTAGAACCCTTTTCCCGAGATTAACCAAGAGCTCTTTGTTCTTGTATCAATACTGCTCCTAACCAGTGATGCACCCATACTGTTAGTTTTCCTAAAGGTGACTGATGGGTTGTTGGGCAAAAGCCTCCCTATCACTGGATCACTCTTGATGATCGGCCAATTCTTCCTGACTATCTCCTTGATCTGTTTCTCCTGCCGGGAAAAGCCAAGGATAAGCCTTATTGGTTCTTCCTGTCCTCCTCTGCCGCTCTGTTTGTCCTTATATTTCAACAGATCATGTCTGCACAACGATTAGATTTAATAATTGCTGTCTCAATAACATCTGAGCTATATCCTCTATTCAAGAACCTGTCCTTGCATTCCATTTGCCTATCATTACAGTCACCCTCCCTGCTGCAGATCCGTCTAATGCAGAGCATTTCTCCATATGGAATGCTCTTGATTAAAAGGGACGGATATTCGCTGGAGGCTTGTAGCAGAGTATTACCCGCTGAGGGCTTTCGATATAGGGTAGTGGTCAATTCATTATCCAACACTTGGACTCTAACATCTAAAAATTTGACCATTTCCCTACTTATCTCTGCTGTAAATTGTAGGTTAACTGTATTGTCATTCAATTTTTCAATAAAATCTACAGCACTGTTAATGTCCCCGTCCCACACTATAAACAAATCATCGATATAGCACAGCCATGTTACCACACTCTTATTGTATACCTGCTCATGTTGTTGCCTGAGGACCAGCTCCTCCCACCACCCCATAAATAAGCAGGAATAACTGGGGGAGAAACTGGCCCCCATGGCTACTCCGTGAATCTGCTGAAACATCTTCTCATCAAATAAGAAAAAATTATTTTCCTGGCAGAATAATAACATTTTGAGCAACATCTTAGAGTGCTGAGAAAAGATTATAGGCCTATTCAACAAGAAGTACTCGATTGCTCTCATACCATCTTTTTCTTAATGCAAGTAAACAGACTGGCTACATCAAGTGCTAACAATAAATAAGTTGACTTCCATTTTATGCTCTGTATCTTTCTCAGAAAGTCACTTGTATCTTGCACAAAAAATTTAAGATTTCTAACAAAGTCCTGCAAGAAAAAGTCTATATATCTTGAAAGGTTTTCCAAGAGGTCATTGCACGCAGCAATAATGGGATGTCCCGGTGGTTTGTCCCTACTTTTATGAATTTTCGGTATAAAATGGATAACCGGGACAATAGGATGTTCCTTCTTTAAATATTTGAATTCTTCCATATTGAGTAGCCCAACACTTTTCCAGGCCACCAATTGCGTAAACAGGGCTTCTTGAGTATCCTTGAATTTTGCCAATGAAACCTTTCTATAGCACTCGATGTTATTCAATTGACTGTATGCCTCCTCCATATAATCTTTTCGAGGCCACAACTCCAAATTCCCTCCTTTGTCAGAGTTCCTTATTATGATTTGGTCGTTGTCCTTCAATTTCTTGACAAGCTACCAATATTTTCTCTCGTGATTTGAAATTTTCCTTATCGAATTTGTGGTAACAATACTGAGTTTTTTGACTTGCGCTATTATCTGTTCATTAAAAACATCTATTGAGTCCCGTGCCATAATGGGTACAAACTTGGATTTTTGTTTAAAAGGCGTTAGAGGCTTGACATAAGTCCCTGAGATTTGAGATGGCTGCATATTTTCTTCCCCCATATCCGATGTTCTTTGGGATGGGCTGGGGAGTTCCCTCACAACTCCCTCTAGCCTTTCCAATCCTTTCATATCATACAATAGATCATAATCTGCCCCACATAGGCACTGTAAAACAGGGTTCTGTATTGTAGCTGCCTCCGCAGTGTCCTCCTGGGCCCCCCATTGTTTCCTTATGAATCTATATATGTCTGCTCGAGTTTGGGTGTAACTAAAATAGGACTCAGGGCAATACGACAAACCTAATGACAAGAGTTGTTTCTCCGCCGCTGAGAGGTCTATGCCTGCTAGATTGATAATGGTAGTGCTATTGAAGGTGCTAGTGCTGACTGCTGAATTATTGATCTCAGCCCCATTGCCCACCTCTATCTGCGAGCTCTGCCTCTCCCCCATTTCTTGGCACTTTCTCCTTGCTTGCCTACGGGCCCTTCTTCTCCTTGTTGCCCTGTTTTGTTTGCCATTTTCTTGCGTGGTCTCAGGGTATCTCTGCGGCTGCTTTTTAAAATCTCCAATTCTTCCCTCAACGTAAGCTTAATGTTGGTTGCCTCAGACCTTGTTCCCAGATTATCTGACTCAGAGCCACTTTCCACGGCTGAACTTAGGTCCGAGACTGATGGTGATTCTATCATTCTCCGATTTATCCTGTCTTCAGCATTGCCCGTTCCCTGACCCATTTGTTTGTTTGCAGTAGCCATCCGCATTGAATCGTATCTCTTAGCGAACGTAAAAATCTGTCCGTTCACATAATCGTCTCTATCACGCCTAGAGTTGAAGTCTAAAACAGTCTTTTGCCCCTAACAAGACTCTAAATATAGAAATGTGCCTAGAACAAAGTGGGATATAATTCTGGCACATGAAGAAGTAGGAATTTAGGTACCATACATAGACACAGGCGATTCCCCAGACACGAGTGTAATAACCCACAGTACTGTTACAAGTGAATTTAATTACAATTATAATGTATGGGAAAATCAAACCTACAATCGTTTTTTCTGTGTATTAATGGTTCAATAAAGTTTTTCCATTGTTTAGTATGTATGAATGTCCCAATAACATTTCTCGTTGTTTAGAAACATTTTTTGTCATGTATATATGTGGTATGTACTAGTGTGATTCTTACCATGAAATGCAGAGGAGTTCTTAATGTACTTGGTGAAGGGACACTTCAATGTTAAAATGTTACTTTGACGAAGATTAAAAGAAGTATACAGCATGAAACCACAGAGTCAATAAAAGGGACATCTGTGATTGAAAATGTATTGTGATTGATAGTGTCAGAGGTAAAACTGCTGTTGAAACTATTTATTGACTGTGACACCATGTTTGTAGGAAAGCAGTCATCGCCTTTAGATATTTTCTTATATGTCAGATTGAGGCATGAAGTAAAAGCTGCTACCCCTGATTTTTCACATGAGCCCCCCACCCATACCACATTACACACATTGCTAAATTCTGAAGGGCCTAAGCACCTGGCAATCCTCCTATACCACATTGCCCAAAAAGAAAGGCCTGATGTGGAAGGAGGAGCTCAAAAGGGCTGGGATCTGGAACTGAGAGCCTCCCTTACTGACGTGCAGTGGCTCTACCCTTTTCCGCAGGCAGGATGAATAGTATCAAACAGAAGGCTGTGCATTATTCATTATAAGTTTCTGCATAGACCTTATTACACTCTAGCCAAACTATACTGATATAATCTTCATCAAGATGATAAATGCGTAAGGTGTGCTAAGGAGGGTGTAAACTTCGTACACCAAGCATGCTCATATCCCCAGATTCAAACTTACTGGAAGGAGATCAAGAGGGCATTAGCGCTAATGACTGATGAAACACTCACCCTTACGCTGTTGATGGCGTTGTTAGGGCACACAGGGGAAATAGAAGTGGGATATCGAAAATATGTCTCACTTTGTCTCCTCTTAACTAAAAGGTGGATTGCATGTTGGCGGAGAAGGGAAAGGGCGCCAAAATTCAAATATATTGTAAGGATCAGATAATGACGCGCTGAACTATTGCAATCCTAGCTCCAGGCCTAGAGATATATGGCGACAATAGGACTCCTACTTTCTAGTCCAGGAGCTGGGCAATACTGATGACCACACCTCGACACAGTAGCTCCAAGTCATACCCTGTGCACCTTCATTACTGTTGGCCTACACGACTCACAAACCGTTGGTATAGTGTATCTGTCACTGCAATGCACCTCACCAATGCATGAACCGACTGCACATATTACAATTTAATAAAAGTTATGAGCATTTTTCTCAAACTTCTGTTTGCTGTCCCTTTTTTTTACCTATGGAAGGTCTGCTGTCCATAGAAAAGTTCATTGTGGGTACATGAGGCATTAATGTATATCTACAGAACTGTAATGCAGGGTATAATATTGCACAAGGCTGTTATGACTGTAGATCGTTATTCCTGGGGTGACTCTTTTGTATAAATCCAGGATGAATGTATCTGTTGTGACTTCGATAGAAAATGCCAATAAAGAAATTGTCAAAAAATGATATCTTTTTTTAACCCCTGTGCTTAGGAGACTGTCCTCTCCTCTGGAACAACAGTTAATGGGATCCCCCTAATCAGCCCTCAAGAGAAGGGACAGCCTATGTGTAGGCATAGAAAAGGTGGCCCAGGTGCTGGGCTGTGCCCCCATTTCCTGAATCCCTGGCTTCAAATTGACTTTTCTCTTTCCCTGAACATTTTCCAGGGGCACCTCTAATATGGCCCAAGTGGAGGTCAAAGGTTTAGGGCCAATGCATGTTTAGCAAAAACCTAACCTTATGCTGGGGAGAAGCTTCTCTATTTTTGAATTATCTGGTGTTTAGTCGGCTAAACACACCTTGGTGCTCCAATTGGGGATCACCCAGATTGGATTGGCCTGGGGCACTGACAATGCTTTTGCCATCTCAGTGTGGTTTTGCAGAGTCAATGTCTTCAATGACCACTGATGACGTTGGTGTATTGGGTGCCTGCTGATGGCATCAATCTGCTAGGGAACATCCCAGTAGACAAAGAAAGGAATCATGATGTAGGCACCAGAGAGTTACCATAACCCAGATCTAGGATCACAACTTAATATCTTTACCACTGCAGAGGTAGTACATTGGACATGAAGGTCACATTATTAACAAAAAAGGTGTGAATGTCCTCATGCAGTAAGAAGCATGAATGGCCCTACACAGTAATTGGTGAAATTAAATCAAATCGCCTGCTCTGGATTTGTTATTTGAATGTGTATTTTAACTAAATACCAATACAAATGACATAAAAAGAAACCCCATCACTAGAGCAATTGCTAATTATGTCAGGAATACAGAGAATCCTAATTGTGTATTTATTCCCTGAAATAATACATTCCGATTGTTCTTCGTAAGAATTTATGATCATGTTTCAATGCTAATTGAAAGAAGTTACTCTTGAAAGCTAGGTGATTAAATATTGCTGCAGACGAGACACATTTATTAGCAAATTTAACATAATGATCTAAAGCATGGTTCTTTATGCATGGCAGTTAATTGTCTAGCGGTACTTCCACTTACTAAAGGGCCATTGCAGTTCTCTGTGAACCATTAAGGGCAATTCAAAAAAGGTTTTCCTACTACTGAGCCATCCATCTTAAAAGAATAAGCTAATTTTGAAATGTTACGAAATACAGGAGAATTGGGTAAATTTAAGAGACTTGGGGCCATATGTCTGAAAATGTCCATTTGCCATTCTCAAATAGCGTTTTGTTTTGAATCGCTATTTGAGAATCGCAAAACGCTCTGTATGTAGGAGTTGCAATAAATTTTGCGAATCCTACATATTCCTTAATACCTCCCCATTCCTTCCTATGGGCCTAGAAACCCATAGGAATGATTGGGAAGGCATTCTCAATTTACGATTCCCAATTAGAGAATAGCAAATTGCGAATGCAATTTCAAGGGTGCTAGGGTGTCAAAAGGACACCCTGTTGCACCCCTGAAATGAGCATGGGTGCAGATGTGGCGCAAATACATGCCCTAAGGGCATGTATGTGAGTCACATGGCACATTTAAAAATGCAAAAAGAGGGATTTTTCAAAGAAATCGCAAATTACCACCAACTTGAAGTTGGTGGTAATTTGTGATTTCTTAAGTCCAAATTGCACTTTTTCTGTGCTTCTTACATTGCATTTAAGGAATCGCAATTTGCGATTCCTTAAATGCAATTGCAAAATAGGGAATCCCAAAATTTGCGATTCCTTATTTTGCAAGGGGTGTTTTGTGTCATACATTGGACACTGCTGATCTGTGAATTTCGCCATTTGCGATCGCAAAAATGCCTTCATACATATGGCTCTATAAGAATTCTTATGAACACTAGCGGTACCAGCACCAATTTAGATGTTCTAAGTGCTACTTAAAAGAGTATTTATCTGTATAGGATTTTGAAATTATGGCTTCTTTTGAGGCGCTCTCATATGATTGAAAAAGGGTACCCACAATGAAGAGAAACCTGGTTAAGTAAACAATGCCTCCTTAGTCACAAATTGTTGTACTTGTTGCACATTACACTTATGTTTGCTAATGGCAAAGTAACCATCTTGTACTAACATAGCGGCATAGCAACAAGTGATGGCGATAATATTATCGCCACTTCAGAGCCTGTTTTCGGGCGAAAAGTGGTAATAATAGTATTGCATTATCAACAAGGACACGCAAGCGCGTGTTTCCTTGCAATAGCACCCCTTGTCAGCACGCTTCCCATCGCATCGCTAATGAGATGCAAAGGAGGCAAGACTCCCTTGGGAAAATATAGCTAGCCCAGCTTCGTCGTATTAACAACGATGGTTAGCGATATTTAAAATCACGTTAAGTATGCCTTAACTCAGGAATTTAACGTCTGTTAAATTCCTGACTAAGGCATACCTAACATGGGGTGGATTGTGTGGGTAAGACCACAGGCCCATCATCTAGGATACCGCCGTTTTCCACTATGGAAAAAGGCGATATCCCCACTATCTCTGGAATTTTTAGCGCCTCAGCGATACGCGTTGTTGATAACACACTAACCTTGCGATAAAATCCAGAGATAGCAGGCGATAAATAGGCAATATTTATCGCCGGCCCTTGATAATATGCCCCATAGTCACTTAGTAATTTCTTTCAGAAGTGGAACAAAAAGAAACACAGAGCTCAAAATAATGTTTCATATTATACTTGACCCAAAGGAAAAAAATATATAACTAAAACCGTATCCAGTACCAAATAGCTGTGAAACAAAGGATTGTGCCACAGCAATTCTTTTTTTTAAATATCGGCTTGTCTTCAGTTGTATAAGCAAAGGTTATCTAGTTGATTTCAATGGAATAGGCTGAAAATCTTCAATGATATTGAGTCTGTGAAACAACCCATATATGTCACCTGCATTTAGGCAAAGTTTTGCCCCAACAGGATAAATGAGAAGTTCATCTTCAAGATAAGATAGGTTTGATAAGTTACAGACTAGAGACAGGCAACTGGCAGCCTACCGGAAAGAAAACCATGTGCACTCTACTATCTTCACATGTCTCTAAAAAGCACCATGTCTATCCAGGAACCTCCAGAGTTGACTACCAAAGCAGGGCAGTGCACATGTGATTAATGTCAGGCAGGTAGTAAGGAGTTTGGAAAGGCCGTCTGGAAGAAATTAAATTGGGGTAATTGGGTCACCGGCAAGTAATTGAAGCATTACCTTTCACATCACTTCTTATGCATGAGGATATACCAAAGGAAAAAGGACCATCATCGATCTCCCAACAAGGACGCTAGCCAGAAAGAGCAAAGTCCTGACACAAACGAAAAAGACCAAACCTAAAAGGTTAACAAATCCCCAAGTGCCAGTGCCAGTGCCAAATCAAGCCAACAAGTACTAGAAATCCATAATGTAGAGGGCACAAACAGTGCCCAACAAACAGTGCGCAGAACAGCGGGAGCCCTAAATTACAGGACACCGGCAAATGCAACATACAAGAAGCAACAAGAACACTAAGGAATCCAAAAGCAGCAGCACTAACCTACAGCTAGAATGCAAGGAAAGAGCCAGAAGGGACCAAAACACACCAGAATAGTGTGGCTCCAGCAAAGAAGGCAATCCCAAGGATAAAACGAGAGCCCACAGACTAGAATATGATCAAACTCCACCACCAGAGTGAGGCAGATACAGTAACCACAAATGAAACAGAATAAATCTGAAACAGTATGGTAACTAAATAGTGACTTCATAATATTGTTTAACCATAATATCATCAAAATATTGTGACTGCAAAACTATTGTGAGACATAATATCCTGTGAAAGTATATAATTTATTTAATTGTGTTAATAATATAAATGTTTCAAATATTGTTTACTAACATATTGTGGTAATAAATATAGTGATTCTAATATTGCAATATGATGTATAATCTAGATTTTAATGTGTATTAACATATTTTATAATTAAGTTCATATGAGTTACTTTTTGTTATCTTTTTTGGTTCCTACATTTTAATTGTTTTTCAGGTTGTGGATTTTTTTGGTGGTTCAGATTGACATTTAATAAAATATTTAAAACAAATGATCATTTTATTGTAAATGATGAATACAAATATAATGTGTTTTAAATTAAATGTAACATACATATTTAACTTTGTTCATAAAAATGAGTGCACATTTATTTGGGGATTTATAATAAAGATTTGTTTTATATTATGGGTTGCAATGTTTTTTGGGGAGATAGGATGGGTAGAACTCTTGGGGGAGATTAACATATTATTATTCCATTTAAAAGGAAAATCTAGATTATACATCATTGATACTTGAATGCAAACACAAGATGTCATATGGCGCAGTAAAGCCCTGAGTAAGTTCCAGATGGTGGAATGAAACATTTTAGATGATGTTTTCATCCTCTCTAAAACTAACTTTGAATATAGAAGAGTTTCTGGGAATTGCTGTGCCTTGGAACTCATGAATTGAATAAAAGGACTGTTCTTCTATCTTCTATGCAAAAATTGATTCAGTAGAAAAAAGTCTGTGCCTTTCGCAGTCGTTTCATTTGCCTGGTATTCATGTTTATGCAGGATACAAACTGAGTATTTTAACAGCAAAGTGGGGATACAGAGCACCTTAAAAACTACGTTTTGAGCTAAGTAGGGGGTGCATTGTTAATATCTTTTCTTTTCTTTACTGGTTTGTTTCATACCAGCCTTAGTTATATTAAAGTTATAATATTAATTTATTTGCCTCCAATTTAAGCACTTTCCTCAAAGTTTGTAAAATTGGAGTTAAAATAGTAAATCTTAACTCCATTATTTTAGGCACTTTGTCCAATTGTTGTTAGACTGGAAGTAGAAGAGTAAATTCCACCCATTTGTTCCCTAGTTATAGTGGGTTTGGGGCTAGCATAGTAAATATTATCACCCTAATGTATGCACCTTTCTCAGTATTTGTAGGACTGGAGTTAAAATAGTAGTTCTCACCTCGTTCATGTATGCACTTCCCCCATTTTGAGTTGGATCAGAGAGTTGGAATAGAAAATCTTACTCCTCCAATTTTTGCACTTCTCAGTGATACTGGAGTTAAAACCGTTAATTTCACATAGCCCCCCCATCCCAAACACAATTTATGCATTATCACAAAGTTTGTGGGACAGTAGTTCGACTAGTGAATTTGGCCCTTTTAATGCTAAGGTACTTTCCCCAATGTTTGTTATGCGGGAGTTTGAATATTATATCCCCACCCCACCAGATCATGTACAGTTTAATGTCTGAAGGAATGCAACTAATAACGTACATTTTACTGTTTTGGGTGATGATTTGTATAAGTTTAAAATGAAATGCATATTTATTTAATAGATATATGTGTTTTAACCTCTTTGCTGCTGATGACGAGCTCAGCTCATCATCAGCTACGGCGGTCGTGTGCTGATGACGAGCTGAGCATGTCATGTAACGAGGGTTTTTGCATTCTGCGGCACCCAGCGGGAAAAGCCGCCGCAGCGATGCGGATATATAATACAATTTAAAAACGTTTTGATATTTCAAAATATAGGGTCCTATTTCCTACAGTTATTCTGAACTCCATAAAGTAATACTATTTTACATATTTCAAAATTCAATTGGCAAAATTCAGGCTAGAGATCACCCCTTCACTGGCAAAGGTCTCAAAACACATGTGTATGGAATTTAGTAGTAAATGTGGGAGGGAGAAGGGGAGTGGCCCAAAAAACACATACAATACATATGTCCCTTGTGGGCTCCACCTTCTTCATTGTAATGATTGCCATGAAGGATGATTGTTAACTGAAAATTTGTTTGTACATGAAAACGTTTTGATGCATGACATTTTGATGATCTGATCAATAAAAAGCAGGTCACCCCATATTAACTATTTATATTAAAGAAATGTACACTTCCTCAAAATGCAATCCTGTTAGTAATTTGAATTCTAAAACCAAAACTTATTTCAATTGAAGTTGGTTGTCTAAGTTTATTTGGTGTATGTCGTCCTCTTGGCTTGGAACTATCCAGTCAGTACCAAAACATCGTTCCACATTTCCAGACTGATATAGCTTAAAATGCTTAGCAACTGGATACGTGTTATCGGATTTCCTGACTGTTCTTTGGTATTCCATAAAGCAGTTAGTCTACAGAAATGTGATGCTCTCTAAGTAGTACTTTTCACATTGACATTCTACAACATAGGCAAAATATAAGTACCAGATATTGTTGTGCTTAATTTGTTTTTGAATCTGAATATTTTGGTACTTTACATTATAGGTATAGAAATACAATATTTTTGCTTACCATATTTTTACCACAATATTTGTGTATTTCAAAATTTTGTAGTCAATATTGTTATACATAACTTCCAAGACAGAGGCTTACCAAACAAATCCAACACCTGGCACCTTTGATCTTGCTGGAGAAGGTAAAAACAGGCACCATGCCACGCCCAAAGAGGGTACAAGAGCACATGCAAGTTACCGAAAGCAAGCCTACAGTTCCCATTAAGGAATCAGGTCAGTGTCAAAAATACATAAGGGGGAGACCCAGCCAAGAAGAAAAGGAATAGCAGTAGTTAGTATCTACAAACTCTAACTACAAATGGGAACAGTCCGAGCACAGCCACAGAAGTACAAGAGTCACAAGCAAACCCAAGCAAAAGAGGGCAGAGGTGTAAACCTTGAGTAAAAATGCAAATGCCTTCACAGGAGCCAGGAATAGGGCAGGCCACCCTAAAGCCCCAGCCTAAAGTAGGGAGGAGTGGGACAAAGCCCAAGCCAGAAGACAGAACCAAACCCTAGCAGGGAAACAAGAGGAGTCAGCACCAAGCGGAACCAGCAGGGAAAACCAGACAGCAGTCCCCAAGCACCAAGCACAACATGAATCAAATACAAATCACAACAGCAAGACAAACATTACACCATGACACATCTAAGTACAAGAGTTCAACTCCTAGGCCAGGTCATGCCCCAGCCTTACGGACGGGGCAAAGCCCAATGCCAAATGAAATCCAGTAAAATAAATGATCGACAGAAAAGCCAAAGTAGAAAAAGTGACACCAAATGGGGCCTTACTAGTAGAAATCACCCCTGGAGTTCAAAAGGAGACAAAAGGGCAGAACATCCTCCATCCAAGCCAAACACAGAATAGGGAATACAGGAGGTCAGCCCACCAACAACCCAGGGTTGTACAGAGAGGAGATTGTTGCATGAAATGCATCTTAATAGATTAAGTGAACTTCATTGAGCAGTACTATCACCTGTCATCGCCTCATAGATGCTATTAGTAATTCTGAACAAACTAGCTGTATTTAGTGTATCTTTGTTTTATGGGCATTATCTGCTTTACGCTTCTCACACAATGATGCCTCTATAATCCAAATTAAGTAAAATATGCCTATTATAAATATGGATTAACCTGATTCCAGGTTTGCCTGAATCAAGGTGGAAGTTATTGCACCTCATAAATATTGATACTGCCAGGTTCATTATTTAGCTGACACAATAAATAACACCTATCATAAGTTTTTGGGGAATAACGTGGATTTTGGTGCTTACCACACCAAACTCTGCATGGTATGGTAAATACTGTATACTTTTCCCCTCCTAACTTCCAGCAAGTTTGGCCTGCTAAAATTTAATGAAGGGTGAGATATATAATGAGCCCAGTAATGTTTGGGTTCATTAAATAACTTAAAAAAGAAATGTATGGAGGGTCGAGAGGGGAAATATTTTTACGACCTGTCAACTCATGCCCCTTACAACAACGTGAAAAACACAAAAAGAGAAAACCAGGTCAAAGATGGTGTTATGTCTTGAATAGTGAGTGGGAATCACACGGGTGCAGGTGTGAAAAAGAAAAAAGATATATTAAGTCTTGTAAGGCTGGAAAAGTCCCATCAGACCACCCTTGTGGCGGCATATCATCATATGGGGATTGGTGGTCGCTCCTTGCACCGCCAAGGTCATCAATGGCGGTGTAGAAATGGAGAGCGACGAATTCAGCCACAGTAGTGCTCAAAGAATAGTGTGGAAAAAGTGCAGTGCTGTTGAAAAAGTGCTTACTAAAATTGGCTACCTAGATTGAAGGAATTATTTGCAGGAATTAGTCTAGGTGTCAAGATTAAAAACACGCCTGGTAGTGGGTGAGTAAGACTACATTATGGCGCTGTGCTTAGTGGTCTAACTAAGCACAGCGCCATAATGTAGCCTTAATATTTCTTTTTTCTTTTTCACACCTGCACCCGTGTGATTCCCACTCACTATTCAAGACATAACACCATCTTTGACCTGGTTTTCTCTTTTTGTGTTTTTCATTAAATAACACCCAACTCGTCCCCACAGAAAACACTGATCAACAAATAATCAGGTACATAGTGTTACCTCTCTTTCCTACACTGTTGACATTCAATTATGTCATAACCACTAGTTTGGTCTATATGTTCTAAAAAATGTTCTCCGGTACAACGACTTATCAGCTGGAAAGATGTAATTACTCATGAAGTGCTACTTTTCTCCTGTGTGCCATTTAAAACCAGCTGCTCACATTTTATCAGCTTGTGATCATTGGTTTAACTGCCATGATTATTACAATAATGTTCTGCATCTTTTTTCTGTGATTGACTGGGTCTATTTTATCACTGAATATAAAGACTTTCCAGATACACATATACCAATGTGAACAATTATTGATTCTCTGCATTTAAATTATGTTATAGAGACATTATATTTATATGGTATTCCTTACTGCAGTGTTTCCCAAACTGTGGTCCACGGACCCCTAGGGGTCTGTGACACATTCCCAGGGGGTCCTCAGGCAGCAGTTTTAAAAGCACTGCAAAGTTCCAAGTGTAATTAGAGGTTTTCGAGCAACAATAAAAGTGTTAGGATAACACCAGTGATTAATGTTCCTGCTGGAGAGAGATGAGTTTTGTCCAGTGACAGCTTGACTTATGTAAAGTAGCACAGAGGCTTAATATGCCTCTTGCAAAGAAAATGTAGTTGCATTTTTTTTAAAACTGTGTTTTATTTGCATACGTTAGTGGGTTACTGCTTTTGGCATAGAGATTCTTTAGTTACTTTGCAGTTTATAAGTGAAAATCGTTATCTAGCACAGAGACGTCTAAACTGGCATCAAAAAGATGTTTGCAAACTGCATGGTACAAGATAGTAACTTATGTTTTTTCCTCGTCTTTCATTATCCTGATGCTGCTAAAAAGGTTTATTTGAATGGAAATAAAGTTTCATTGTTAAAGTCAATGCTGAACACTGTGTTATGCCTACCAGTATGAATGACATGTGAAGGTAGGATTCCCTTTCTGCATATAAACAATCACTAGAGGGGATTTCATCTTCCTAAACAACGAGGAGAAATGAATACATTTCTTCTTGTTGCGCCTCCCTACGCCTCCCTTGAGGAGGTGTAGCATTCAGACACATTTCCAGATTTACGATTTCACGTAAATCTGGAAATGTGTCTGGTTTCATGGGTGTTGCGTGGAAACACTCACAGCAAAACCCATGGAACACACCTTTCACGCAAAGTGCTGCGTGCAAAGGGGCCATATTTACAAGAACAGGAAAAATCATGCAGGGTGGCTTTTCCTGTCCTTATAAATATGGGGCACTAAAATGCGCCACCGGAGCGTCACTTTTTGTGACGCACCGGTTGCGCAAGGGGCTTGCAAATCGGCCCTATATGTGTGTGTGTTGTAAAGTGCTCTACAATGGTAGGAGAGATACTATAAAACAAATTAAATACATGTGACAGAGGGACTATGGAGAGATGAGCGGCACTGTTGGAGGGTGATAACAAGGGAATCATTGAAGAACCCCAACAAAGATTGTCGTATCCTGGTGCATAGTAAGGTCATCATTTACTATTCTTTAAAAGCTAATACAATTCAATATGTAATGATAAATGTTTTGTAGAATGTACTATTGTTTCCTAAGTTGCCTTTGGGGAAGAGCCTCCCAAAGCCCCCTTTGTAGTGGTTAGACTCACTCACTACACTTGGTGTGTACCGTATGGGGACTGGTCTGAAAACCTTTGCCAGGGCTGCCTTGGCTTTCCAGTCTGGCCCTGGCAGGTGAAGGAGCCTCGTACTGTGAAATAAAACCAACCATTTAATAAAACCAACCATTTAAAAGTTAGTCATGGAGATGAAGAATCAACCTTCCCAATAAAGTTTTTTGCAGATTCTTTCAATATAAAATACTAAAATCCTTAGTAATTCGACTATTTGTTTTGTGTGCACACCTGTTTTTTTTTTCGAATTACTGTTTTAATGTTTGAAATTTAAATCATACAGATTGCTTGGAGGTCCCCGGCTTCCAGTGCTGACTCAATGGGGGTCCTCAGGAGCCAAAAGTTTGGGAACCACTGCCTTACTGTATACCCTTTCTTCCAGTTTTACTTAAAACAGTCTATTTGACCCATGTTTCTTGGTGCAATTTATGCTGAATCGTGATGTGTGACTATGTTGTGTAAAGCTGTACACGGCTGTTTACTAAAGCACTAAAATTAAAAAGTGTTTTTGAAAATTCACAACAATATTTGGGCTGACATGTGGCCGTGTAGGGAACTCCTGTCATCCTCTGCTGCTGAGACGCATTTGGCGTTCAAGGGCATCCAAGATGGCAGGCGTGCTGTAGGGACCGGCGCACAAGTCTTTTTCACCCCAATCAACCGGAGGGTCCAAGACATTTACTGGAATGTAGTCATGGCTGGCAAATGCCCATATATCTATGGCCACCCTCAAGGCTCTGAGACCTGATTATGGGCGGTATTTTGGTGCAGTTCCCCTCTCTCCTAGTTTTCTCGCTCTCTCTCATCCTGTTGGATGTGTGGCGATGCACAACCCAGTTTGTGGGAAGATGCGTGACTAGATGGAGGGACACAACAATCAGTGAGTCCAAGCCAGCAGAACTCTGAATGTGTGTGTTTGGGGCAGGAAAAGTTGCTGATCTGCTGCGTGAAAGCACTAGGGGCAGACCAGTGTTCACCGGGTCGGCAAAAAATGTCAGCAAGCATTTGGAATGAGAGGGGAGGAGGAGGGAGAATATCGGGGTCCTCACTCACTGGAACCAGTACAGCACCAACATTCACAGTAAGCACTTAGCAGCACATCCCAGGGATAAGCAATAGGCTGACTCTGGGCAGGGAGGAACTTTGGGGTAGTTTCTGAGGCAGCTCATGTAGTCATGGGTGCAGCTTGTAACCCCTCCCCCCAAGGGGAGTCCTAGGTGCTGTCAGGTAAAAAACGATCAAGCTGATTTTGCATGACTATCTGATTAAACCGCAAAAACAACAGTTGATGGACAGAATGCAGAACAATGTCATACATTCACCCCAGTACAGAGATCTGGGCCTAAATCCATCTCTTTTTTTGCACTCCACACCACCCCAGTTCTCTGTACTGGGGTGAATGTATGACATTGTTCTGCATTCTGTCCATCAACTGTTGTTTTTGCATTTGTCACCCCGAGTGGGATGGGTATGCTCAGACGTGAGTCCCATGCTCTCCACACCACTGAAGTCAAGCTATCATGGCTGAAGTCGGCTGATAGCTAGAAACCGGTCCTAGGATGCTTGATTCCGGTCCAGGAAAGACATGGCTTGGCAGTTCGGGCTGGACTGTTCCCATGAGGCACAGGGTCAAGGCTGATTTGCATAAGGCAGGGTCTGAACTGGGGTGGTGTGGAGTGCAAAAAAACGATGGATTTAGGCCCAGATCTCTGTACTGGGGTGAATGTATGACATTGTTCTGCATTCTGTCCATCAACTGTTGCTTTTGTATCTGATTGAACCGAGCACCTCCCAAAAGCAACATGTGATCTTAACCACTGAAAACATAATTCCCTTGATAGGTAATCTGGACTTCATGGGGACAATTGTACATACAGCTTCCCCCGATCATCTGATGAACTCCTCCGCTAGCCTAGAAAAAGAAGGACCTCCAGGCGCTGTAATTGTGGCCAAGATTTGTGGTCAAAAGGAGCTCCCTAATTCCGTGGAGGCTAAAGAAACTTCCCCCTCGCATCTGATGCATTAAAGGCCAATTTGAAATCAGTGGACAATTCAACAAATGAGAATGGGCTAAAAGAGCAGGTGAATAGCTCCTTTGGAGTTAAGAAATGTCAAACATATCCCCTGTTTGTGCTGTCTGGGCTGCAGGAATGATCAAAAGAGGCTGTTTATTCAATACCTGATAAGGACCAGTCCAGATGCAATTTTGCCTCTATGCTACAGAACATTATGGCCGATCCACTGCAAGAATCAATCTCCCTGCCTCTACCTACAGTGGGCCCAGTCCCTCCATCATTAGTGATGGCGGTGTAGGTCAGCACCGAACTCATACAGAGTCTCCACAAGGGCACCACCACCATTGGACCCTGAGCATTCTCAGTCCTACCAGCTGGAGAGGCAGGTGAAAGTCACATTGCATCTACAGACGCTCTTTTTATGCAAATAATAGGAGAACTCAAAATAATGAAAATTGCTCAGAAAGAAGCAAATAAAAAGATAGAACATCAATTAAGCCTTATTACTATTAACATGCAGCAGCTTACCACACATATTTTGGAGGTTGAACAGCGGGTGTCAGACTTAGAGCTTGCAAAAACACATTCAAATACATCTACTGCTAAACTGCAGGCCGAATTGGCTGATCTGCAGTTTAAAATCGATGACGCTGAATAGATCCCGCTGCTCCATTTTAAGGTACATTTGGGTACGTGAAGGACACAAAAACGGACAGAAGATGGCCAGACTTATTTCAGACCTAATATTAAAGCATGGTTACCCTGATGGTGCAGCTCAAAATTTAGACCTCACCATCTGGCTGGCCCAACGCGTCCCACCACTCCAAACTCCTAATGCCAAATACTCTCGAACAATACTCCTTAAATTTGGGGACTTTCGGATCAAAGATCGTATGTTATTGAATGCAATAAAAGACAAACTTTATCAGATCCCAGGGGAATTTTCCCTTTAAAATATTTGCTGATAGGTCCGCATTTTTAACATGACGCAGGAAGGAATTTAAAAGTCTGATCAGCAACTTTCAGAAAGTCAAAGCTCCAGCAGGCATTGTGCAGCAGAAATCAAAACTGAAAGTTCTTTTGGAGGACGCTCCCAGCTTGTCCACACTGTGGAACAAGCAAAGGACTTTTTACATTCAATTCAGCAGTCAGGCAGGAAAGAAGGGAAAACTGGGAGTGCAAGGCCATTAGCTGCAATCAATAGCCATGCTTTGTATGATGTATGATGTTTTGCTGGAGATCCGGCACTTCTTCTATTTACTAACTTCACTCAAAGGAGTCGACCTTAATCATTGCCTGACCAAACTTTGGTAAATAAGATGTTTTGCATTTTTGAGAATATACCCTTGGTAGCCCTAGACAGGCTTGGTGGTATGTTAAGACACCTTTTCAGGGTATGGGGGTAGGTTGTGGGAGAGCACTTGGGGGGGTGTAGGGGTGGGTCAGGAGATTCTGTCTGGGAGGAAGCTCAGGACAGGTTGGGCTTCAGGGTTGAGAAGAGCAGGGCTTGGGGAAAGGGGGCTTGGGGACGGGGCAAATGTGGGGTGTGTATTAGGGGGAGAAAAAGTGAACGATATGCAGCAGTTTGGAATAGAACATGCTTAAAGCAATGTTACGTAACGTAAAAACCATAAATAATAGGTTAAAATATCAAAGTATACTAGCTCGGTTTAAGTCTCTAGAGGCAGATGTAATACTTCTACAAGAGACGTATTTAAAAGATAAGGGACATCAACCTTGCATACCAGAATATATACAACACTCACACTTCGCCTCAGCCCAGGGCTCACACCCTGGGGTATCAGTATGGGCCACAGGCACAGTTCAGTCTGAAATTCTTGGAATTGTGCGAGATCCAGGAGCAAGATGTTTTTGGTTTCAAACCAGAGTTGGGAACCACGTTTTTTATCCAGTAAGTTACTATAGACCCATTGAGGAATCGGCCTCCCCTGTACAAGAATGTTATTCTGTACTGCAACAGGCAACTGGCCATTTGTTAATAGATTTTGATTTAATCCAGAATTTACCTCTAGATACATCCTACTGAAATAAGCATCAGAATAAGTCAAAATCCAAACCTTAATTCGTTTCACTTTCATTGACCCCTTGAAAACTTAGCATGAGACAGCCCCTAAGTATGCATGCCAAGGAGCTTTCTATTTTTAAAAAACTTCTTAAAACTTACCTGTTCAAACAGCTGATATAGTTCTTTTTCTCACCTCTGTCAATGTTCTCCTCCGCGCCAGGACACTCTTGAGTATCAGTGCGCGGTATAAACCTCTTTATAACATAACTCTAAATGATACGGCACCGCTTCACAAATAGAGTTTTTTCAAATATTGCATGCAGTCCCATGAGCAAATGCCGCCAAGGTAGGCAATACATTTTCTGATCACTCATTAATCTGCTTAGCTATTTTTTTTACAGCGCCACTATTTCAAAGACCTAGATGGAATTTCAATAAAGCATTACTTACTGACAACTCCTGGGTTATGCATATGAGGAACAGCTTAGAGGAGTTTTTGAGCATCGATTTAGAGTCAGCCTCTGATTTTTCCATTTGGGAAGCTTTAAAACATACTTTAAAGGCTACATTAATACCTTTCTGGCCACCCAATGACAGACGAAAAAAAACTGCAGTATGCTAAATTACAAAGTAGGTTGGACGAAGCCACAAAAGCGTACGCACAAACCCTAAATAAAAGCACGCAGACATCCTTGGCTGAACCTAAATAAAACTTGCAGACATTTTCACCGCCAACAAAAAAGTGAGTCACACCTCATTTCTTCAGATAAGATACAGGGAGAGTGAATTTACTTGTAAGTACCCAGCCTGTTTAACTAAATGAAGACCCAATGCAAAACGGTCTGTTAGCTTCTGACCAGGGCGATATGGCTCAGACGTTCCCAGACTATTATGCTAGGGGATATTCTGAATATCACAATTGCTCTTTTGAAGTTATTGAAAAATGGCTAAGAGCTATCAGGGTTCCAAGGTTCCGTCAGCGCTGGTCGAATCCATCAGTACTCCAATAATGCGGGCGGAAGTACAGTTAGTGGTAAAGTCGCTCCATAACGCAAAAGCCTGTGGGAAGGATGGTATACACGCAGAGGTATATAAGGTGTTTTCCCCACAATTAGCGCCATTCTTTGTTCGCCTCTTTAACAAGATTCTTCAGGCGTGCCCTATACCCATCACCATCACCGAATCAGTTGTCATTAATTTAAAAAAAATAAGACAAGTCAGAAATAGATCCCAATCCATACTGTCCCATAAGTCTCCTCAATAGCCATAACAAGCTGTTCACTAAGATCATGGTGAAGAGGATATCTTCTGCAGCCCAGTCAGTTATCGATATGGAACAAAACGGATTACTTCCTGGGAGAAACATCTCAAATTCAAACTTTCTGGTGCAAGCAATAGATTTTTTTCCAATCACTGCAATAAGGCTGTCGCTATAATATAATGCTAGATGTGAAAAAAAGCCTTTGATTTAGTAGAGTGGGAGATTTCACAAACAATTCTCCCCAAATTTGCATTTCCGCCAAGCTTTCTGCAACAATTGAGGGGACTATACACTGGAGCTAAGGCCAGCATAATCATTAATAGCACTTTGGTAGGGGAGATATTAGTCTGACACAGCATTCGTCAAGTATGCCCAATGTCGTTTGCTGTAAATATAGAGACTTTAGCTTGTGCCATCCGAGACCAAGTTGTGAGTCTGCCTATTTTGGGAGCCCTAATGTAAAAATATATGCAGATGACATGGTGCTATATTTAGCTGCTGATAAGGGGAACAATCAATGGGCCTTCGACAAAATAGACGAATTTACAGCAATAGGTGGTTATAATTATGTTTAATTGTTCCCCAGAGAGTCTTCCATCCATTATGCGCACCACATATCAGGTAGGGTGTCCCATTAGATATCTGGGTATTAGGGTGTCATTAAATTTTAATGTTCAATAGGCTTTAAATTATGCTTCCTTATTGACCAAGGTTCGTTCACTAATTAAACAATGGGAAAACCTTCACCTCACGATTATAAGTCGAACCCCACCTATAAAAAATGAACCTATTGCCTTTGTTTTTGTTTGCTTTCTCCAATGTCTTGATTAAAATGCCTAGATCATTCTTTGAGGCCATCGATGCAGAATTACGTTAATTCATTTGTGAAAGGAAACAATCGCAGGTTAAACAATTGAATTTTTAATTAACTCAGGGCGAAGGTGACTTGGAACTCCCACGTTTAGAAACCTCTTATCAAGTGGCTCTTTAAAATTGGTTGGTTTCGGCGTCCAAGAGGGCATTTAGTGAGGATAATTACTATATGACTAATATGTTAAAGATAGCAGGAATTGATCACGCCTCCTGTTTACAGATTTCCAGACTCCCAAAGAGAACCTGCAATAAGATCCCCCGAATCGTAGTCAGCTGCTTTAATCTTATCTGGTTTGAAAAATATAAAATTCCCTGTTTTCACCCACAATTAAAACTCAGGGGCATATTACCAACAACTAGCGATATTTATCGCTAAGTAGGCTTAGGGGCAAGTTTTGTATCGCCGCGCATCGCCGGATATTATCGCTGAGATAACGTGCTATTAGCAACATTTATCTCAAAAGCGATAATATTTCCGGCGATAGCAGCGGAATCCGTGAATATCGCTGAGAATACAGCGATATTCACACATTATCGCTAACAGGATCTTAGCCATTATATCCACCTCCCAATGGATATAATGGCTAAGAACTGGTCTGATCAGGCGTTAGTTTTTGGAGATATTGGCGCTTAGCGCAAATATTTCCATCGCTACGCCTGCCTTGCTAATAGGCGATAGTGAAGTTAGCGACTGCTTTCAGTCGCTAACAGGTTGGGTACGCCCACTTTGCATGTCATTAGTGATAAATATCGCTGACATGCAAAGCGGGCCCCAAACCGCTCGCTATCGGCTACAAGCTGTCGCTAACTGCTGTTAGCGACAGCTTGCTAATAGGGCAATAGAATTAACGCCGCTTAGTGGCCGAAAACGGCCGCTAAAGCAGCGATAATCACATATCGCCACTCTTGGTAATATGCCCTTCAATTCCTGTTTAGGACTAGGCTTGAGTATTGGTCGCTCTACACTCAGACGCTGGGCAACTCTGGGCTTTCGGAGGCTCAAAGATTTTTTACGTGGCAATCATTTTATCACATAGCCAGAATTAAGACAGGAGAACCCATCAATTAACCCTACACTCTTTTTTAGCTATACTCAAGTAGGCCTTTTTTACCGCTACTCGATGGATGCAAATGAAACAACTGGTAAAATTTGCCAGACCTTTTTTATCTCCCGCCTATCTGGAATTGGAATTGGTATGGAGATTTGTTACTGCAGCTAGGACCACATAAGTAAAATAGCCGCTACCATTGGCTGCATGATATCTTTAGTTCAATGGCATTATTACAATCAACTTAGGAGGAAAGCTTTTCAGGCGACCAACTTTAAGTGAATGGCTTGAAATTGCAAATGGATGACATACTACACACCAAATATGTTCAAGAAGATGTAGGGACGGGCTCAATCTGTGTTTTTTAAATGTGGGGTGGAGCTAGAGGATTGGCTCCACAGGACATTCACATATCCAAGATTGTTCATATTGTACACCAATTTGTACATGGAAATGGGGAATCGGATGGGATAAGAAATTGTTCTTAATCCGCAGGGAGCCCTCTTCGGCATTCCAGCAGGGCTAAGCAATCTTTTCACAGAGAAAAACACAGCTCTGCTTTGCAGCTTCGCTTGTTATAAATCACTTATTTTAGCGAATTGGAAGTCAGCAACAATACCCACTGTACAGCAGTGGCATAACAAACTGTATAAGGTTAAAAGCCAGGAGAGTCTGTATGCAAAAAGAGTAGGTGCAAATAAAAGATTAGAAAACTGGGAAATAGCCGTTATTAGTAAAACCAGTGGATAGTTGTTTTGCAACTGTGAAGGGTAAGAGAGGACTGCTCAGTATGTGTGTTCATATTTATGTCCCTAAGTTGACAACTGTAAGTTATTGGGAATCTCTGAGTGCATGAATTAATATTCTGATTTAAAATAACTTGTATCTGCTACATTAGATAAATAAAAAATGTGAAAATAAAATATTTGGTCTGACATTCTCGTCCTCTATTATGTAATCCGTGTACAGCTTGCAGTATTTCTCGCTGTTCTTGTTTGTGATATAGGGGAAAACTTAAAAACGCTGCACTTCGTCACACACAGTTGCAGTCACCTGCCGTGCTCCAACGTTTTTCATCCTTTCTAGTGAGCTCCTCGATGAGAATCGGCTTGTTGTCACATTTAGGCCCTAATTTCTAGTAAAGTGCTGAATTCTCATACTCAGTCAAACACTTGTTTGCACAGAGATCAGAGTTAAGATCTGTGTGATAACAATCACACCCTCAGTTTTCCTCTGATAAATGCAATCAAGTCAAACTACCCTGTGGATTGGTGGGAAATGTCCAGATAAAATGCAAAACAGACAGAATATGATGCGTTAAAAAACGATTCTGCATGCAATGTCCCATTTTCCTGTTGAAAACTCGGACAAGGAGGTATCCACCCTGGAGTAATGATAATTACCACGTGTGGCAAATACCTCACCCTATTCCCACAAACTTGTAATAAAGAATTTAGAAAAGGTTTTTCTCCTTGAAAACTCCATACTGTGTCACTAAATCACCATTAAACGAATTTGTCGGTTATTTATTTATTATTTTATTTATTTAAAGTATTTATATAGCGCAGCTGACACCTTGCAGGTTTCCTGGCGCTGGAGAATACTCTTAACTGAGGAGAACAAGAACGAGTGGCAGGCGGATAGAGTTAGGGAAATAGCCAGGTCTTGATACATTTCCGAAAGGGGAGGAGTTGTGAAATTTGGCGGATGTCAATGGGCAGACTGTTCCATAATTCAGCCGCTGCGACCCTGAAGGATCTGCCCCCAGTTCTGACTTTGTTGTATCTAGGCACTTTTACCAGACAGGCTGAGGCAGCGCGCAGGGTTCTGTTAGGAGTGTACCAAGAGAACAAGGCTTGCAGAGGTCTGTGCCCGACTCCATGCAGAGCCTTAAAGACAAGGCAAAGGGCCTTGAATGCCACACGCTGCTTCAGAGGTAGCCAATGTAGCTCGGCTAGGGCCGCTGTGGCCGAGGATCTCCTGGTCCAGCCGAGAGCTAGCTTGGCAGCGGCCGACTGAATTCTTTGAAGCCGATCCAGCAGCACAACTGGAGACTCAAGTAACAACGCGTTACAGTAGTCGAGGCGACTAAGAATAGTGCACCTGACTATCAATGCTCGAGCTTGTGCAGGGAGGAGTGGCATAATTTTGCGCAGGGAACGCAAAAGGGCTGAGCAAGTCCCCACTGTTTTTGCAACCTGGGTTTCCATGCTCAGCTTGTTATTGTTTACAACAAGGGGTGGTGAGGGACAGAGTCTCTGAATTAAGCAGAAAGCTCTCACCCAGTCAAGAGATCAGGGCTAGATCCAACACCGTTTTTTAGCTCACTGCACCATCCCAGTTTCAGAACCTGGCTGTATGCAAATTAGTCTGTTCCTGTCCCAGTGCATGATGGGAACAGGGCAAACCAAACTACAAAAGCCAATTCTTACACTGGGAAGGAAACAAGCTCCCGGGGACCGGTTTCTGGCATTACAGCCGTCTTCGGCCCGGTTTGTTTGAATCCTGATGGTGCAATGAGCAAGGGTCTCACATCTGAGAATACCCTTCCACGCTTAGGGTGGACAAAAATATTTACAACAAGGAGTGGTGAGGGACAGAGTCTCTGAATTAAGCAGAAAGCTCTCACCCAGTCAAGAGATCAGGGCTAGATCCAACACCGTTTTTTAGCTCACTGCACCATCCCAGTTTCAGAACCTGGCTGTATGCAAATTAGTCTGTTCCTGTCCCAGTGCATGATGGGAACAGGGCAAACCAAACTACAAAAGCCAATTCTTACACTGGGAAGGAAACAAGCTCCCGGGGACCGGTTTCTGGCATTACAGCCGTCTTCGGCCCGGTTTGCTTGAATCCTGATGGTGCAATGAGCAAGGGTCTCACATCTGAGAATACCCTTCCACGCTTAGGGTGGACAAAAATATTTACAACAAGGGGTGGTGAGGGACAGAGTCTCTGAATTAAGCAGAAAGCTCTCACCCAGTCAAGAGATCAGGGCTAGATCCAACACCGTTTTTTAGCTCACTGCACCATCCCAGTTTCAGAACCTGGCTGTATGCAAATTAGTCTGTTCCTGTCCCAGTGCATGATGGGAACAGGGCAAACCAAACTACAAAAGCCAATTCTTACACTGGGAAGGAAACAAGCTCCCAGGGACCGGTTTCTGGCATTACAGCCGTCTTCGGCCCGGTTTGCTTGAATCCTGATGGTGCAATGAGCAAGGGTCTCACATCTGAGAATACCCTTCCACGCTTAGGGTGGACAAAAATATTTACAACAAGGGGTGGTGAGGGACAGAGTCTCTGAATTAAGCAGAAAGCTCTCACCCAGTCAAGAGATCAGGGCTAGATCCAACACCGTTTTTTAGCTCACTGCACCATCCCAGTTTCAGAACCTGGCTGTATGCAAATTAGTCTGTTCCTGTCCCAGTGCATGATGGGAACAGGGCAAACCAAACTACAAAAGCCAATTCTTACACTGGGAAGGAAACAAGCTCCCGGGGACCGGTTTCTGGCATTACAGCCGTCTTCGGCCCGGTTTGCTTGAATCCTGATGGTGCAATGAGCAAGGGTCTCACATCTGAGAATACCCTTCCACGCTTAGGGTGGACAAAAATATTTACAACAAGGGGTGGTGAGGGACAGAGTCTCTGAATTAAGCAGAAAGCTCTCACCCAGTCAAGAGATCAGGGCTAGATCCAACACCGTTTTTTAGCTCACTGCACCATCCCAGTTTCAGAACCTGGCTGTATGCAAATTAGTCTGTTCCTGTCCCAGTGCATGATGGGAACAGGGCAAACCAAACTACAAAAGCCAATTCTTACACTGGGAAGGAAACAAGCTCCCGGGGACCGGTTTCTGGCATTACAGCCGTCTTCGGCCCGGTTTGCTTGAATCCTGATGGTGCAATAAGCAAGGGTCTCACATCTGATATCGTTTTTGGCCACTATAGGTGTGGCAGGGTATACTCAGACATGAGTCCCTTTCTCACTGCTCCATCAGGATTCAAGCAAGCCGGGCCGAAGAAGGCTGAAATGCCAGAAACCGGTCCCCGGTAGCTTGTCTCCTTTCTGGTGAAGAATTGGCTTGGTAGTTTAGTCTGCCCTGTTCCCATGATGCACTGGGCCAGGGACAGACTGATTTGCATATAGCCAGGTTCTGAACTGGGATGGGGCAGTGAGATAAATAACGGTGATGGATCAAGCCCTGATCTTTGGACTAATCGTTTTTGGCCACTATAGGTGTGGCAGGGTATACTCAGACATGAGTCCCTTTCTCACTGCTCCATCAGGATTCAAGCAAGCCGGGCCGAAGAAGGCTGAAATGCCAGAAACCGGTCCCCGGTAGCTTGTCTCCTTTCTGGTGAAGAATTGGCTTGGTAGTTTAGTCTGCCCTGTTCCCATGATGCACTGGGCCAGGGACAGACTGATTTGCATATAGCCAGGTTCTGAACTGGGATGGGGCAGTGAGATAAATAACGGTGATGGATCAAGCCCTGATCTTTGGACTGGGTAAGAGTGGTCTGTTTAACTCAGACACTCTGTTCATCACCACTCCCTTTTTGTATCATCAGCTTGTTATTGAGCATGGCCCCCAGGTTGCGGACCGAGGTTACTGGCTGTGGTTTATCCGGTGTTTCCGGAGGCCAGAAATCGCTCGGGAACGGGCGAGATATTCTATTTCCAGCGCAAAACAGAACCTCAGTTTTGGAGGAGTTAAATTATAAGGAATTTTTGTGCAACCACCCAGCCGTCTCTCTTAGGCAGTCGTGGAAGGATGTTAAGGGGATAGAGTCTTCTCCCTCCCAAGAGAGAATGAGCTGGGTATCGTCAGCATAGTTGATCGTTTTTATCCTGTGGGACTTTATTAACGTGATCAAGGGCTTAAGATACACGTTAAAAAGAATGGGACTGATGGAGGAGCCCTGGGGAACTCCCTGGGGCACGGATGCAAATGCGTATTGGAATGGGGGGAGGGATACCGCCTGTCTCCTGTCCCGCAGGTAGGAATGAAACCATAGCAGAGCCGTGCCATCCACACCGGCCTCACCGAGTCTCTCCAACAGAGTCCTGTGGTTGACCGTGTCGAATGCGGCAGACAGGTCCAGCAGTATCAAAGCTACTGCCTGGCCCCTGTCTGCGCGCATATGAAGATCCTCCATGGCTGTCAAGACAGCTTTTTCGGTGCCGTGGGCTGGGCGAAAACCGAATTGGAGGTCATCCAGGATGTGGTTCTGCTCCAGGTGAGTGGAGAGACAGGAGCTGACCCATCGTTCGGTGACTTTTGCTGGGAATGGCAGGAGGGAAATAGGCCGATAGTTTGACAAACAGTCAAGACTTAAGGAGGGCTTTTTCAGAAGCGGGGTGACAAGAGCTTGCTTCCATAGAGTTGGAACATATCCGCAATGCAGAGATTGGTTGCAGATTCTGCGCATAGGGCCGAAGAGTTCGGTTCCAAAGCTTTTCCAGATTTTTGGAGGTAGAGGGTCAAGAGGGGAGCCCGTGGTGATTCCGAGCGCCAGTCTTTCAAACTCGGTTTCTGGAATGGGGGGGAATTCCCGCAACCTTACCATGGGGGGGGGACCTGAAAGCGTCGAGTCATAGCTGATGGTGCTAGCTCCTGGGCTGTTGGGGCAGCCCAACGAGGGGGAGGTCTTCAGATTGTGGATAATGGTGTTGATTTTATCTATAAAAAATGCTGCGAGATTGTCACAGAGTGCTTGTGTAGGTGGGAGAGTCATTGTGGCACAACCTGGGTGGGTTAGATTTTTGAGGATCTGAAAGATACTTTTCGAGCTGTTGGAGGCGTTGGCAATGGTTGAGCAAAAGTAGTTGGCTTTACTTTGCACAATAGCAGTTTTATATGCCCGAAGGTTATCTTTCCAGAGAGATTTGTTGTTGTCGGAGTAGCCTTGCCTCCATTTTCTCTCCGATTGTCTGCAGGCTAATTTGAGGGCTCTCAAGGAGTCGTCAAACCAGGGGGCTGGTGCTCTGCTCTTAGGTTTGCACTTTTTCTGGGCGACGAGGGAGTCCGAGGTATTGGAAATCATTGTGCAGAGGGCCTTGTAGTTGTCCTCCACCGATATAGAGGGGGAGAAGCTGTTTTCCACATTGAATACAGAGCCGGCCGATCTTAATTTGTCCAGAGCTTTCCAGTCTCTGTCTCAGTCGGCCCCTATCATTTTTGTAAGTCCAATGAGCAAAAAACGGTTACATATTAGTCACATTAAGGTTTAATAAGAGTCACCATTGGTTATGCATATTTATGCATTCCACTTTTTCAGTCTGTTATTATTGATACTTCCAAATGTAAACAGGATTGCTGCTGCTAAAATAAGTAAGATCATTTTATTTTCCGGCAGTGTTCCATCTACTTCTACTTTTTCAGTCATTTTGTTTGTAGGTAATCCCCCAGATGAGCATCAAACACATCTCCATTCTTATGATGACCCTCTGTTTTGTTGCATTGGGTTTAAACTTCAATTATTCGCAGGTGGCCTCCATCGACTAATCCACAGACTCAATATCATTGAAGATGTTGGGTCTTTTCCCTTGACACTGACTAGTTACCTTTTGATTACCCATCTTTGGACAAGTTAACATTTTGTCAAAGAAATGCTGCTGTACAATCATTTGTTTTGCACCTCTCTGAACAGAGCACTATGTGACCATTTTGCACTAACACTGTATTTTAGAGTGTCTTTTTTCCATTATTTTGAGCTCTGTATTCCATGTGTTGAAATACTGAAATCATTTACTACACAGTTATGTCAGTACTAGTCATTTTATGTTGATGTTTGCGTTAATTGTAAAAAGATCTGATATGTGGTGGTAAGACATAATTTAACTTAGGAAGAGGCATTTTTCCTTTATATTAGTCAGTGTAACACCCAATAAATAAAAATATGTTGAAACAATTATCTGTGATAAAATGATATAGCAAGATACATGTGGTGCAAGTCAATATTTAAATGAAAATATCATCCTGGTAAGGTACATCAATGAATGCAATTCATATTTTGAATATAAATTCAGAGTACATTTATCCCAGACCATAGTAATTTCTTTTTGGGGGAAAACTTTGAGGAAACATTCATCCCAGGGATCTCCAGCCTGTAGCTTGGGAACTACTAGTAGCTTATCAGTACCCTGGAAGTAGCTCCCTGAGGTGCAACCCATCACAGTATGTAATTCAGAGGGTCTAGCCACACTGAAGAAAGCAGCATTATACATCTCCAGGTTGCATACTGTTACAACCTGCTGGAACTGAAATATAATCACCTGTCTTCTCTCTCTATTTGCAAAGTCACATGGAGACTTGTGATTTTGCAAGCCGCACTCTATCAGTCATACAGTGTGTGAAAAACACAACATGTTCTTGGAGTGTTTTTACTTAAAATGAAAAGATTATATTTGATAGAAATGTGTGTAATTTGAGAGAGTAGTATGCTGATGTTTGAAACAAATCTATGTAAATCCAAAACATACTTATATTCAAAGTTGCTCTTTGAAGGATAATTCATGTGTGTTTGGGAGATTTATAGCTGTAATATTTCTTTTTTGCAAGTTGGCACTTGTAGATGTGGCTGTTATTTCATTAGTCATGTGGAGGCTTTTTATATTATTAACGTCTTATGCTCGGGTGGTTGGTGTTCTATCATAATATATCCAGGTATGCAGAATATTGACAACCACAACATTGTGAAAGAAAGTATGTATAGGCATGCATAGTTTAATTTGTGATGAACACCTGGGTGGTCGCGACTATGACTTTGCAAGGTGAGGTCACTATTGTGGTCCTGTTTGTGGTTCTATATGATATAGTCACTATTGTAACAATGATCAAATTCATTAGTAGCTCAGAACTAATTTCCCTGATGGAAAGTAGCTCTCATTTCTTATTTATCCATTCAGAAAGACTGAACCAAGTCATTTCACCATTCCTGTAATTTTGATTACCAGGAGTTTTTTTTCTCTGGGTAAATACCAGGTGAGCAGTTATCATTGTTCAAAATATCAATCCATTGTGAAAGATTCTTAACATAAATATAACAATTTAATGAAAAATCCAAAATTAAAATAATAACCGGACTAAACTAGTATTCCGATAATGCACTTGACTTTTAAAAGGATACATAGCATAGTGCATGAAATAAAAAACACGACTTGATTAAATAAGTTAAACTATGCCTTGTATACGGAAGGGTTTTCATCAGTTTCTGTGTCAATGAAATGGTATTGGTTTTGATGAGCTATTAAGGTTATTGTTTAAAGAAGAGAGGATGGCCCTCCTAGAGACGTTTTAAGAAATGGACTAAGTGGGCAATGGCCTAGGGTCCCCTGGAAAAGGGAATTTTTGTGCTGTTTTACCTCTGTCTATCCTTCTTTTTCTGAACGTTCCCCTCTCTTCCTATCGCTACCTCTGTATCTCAACTCTGTGTCATTTTATTGTTTTTTGGGGTCCAGAGCAGTTTTCATCAATTTTTGTGGGGCCATGTTAAAGTTTAACATATAATATAGTACTGTTTGAAACCATGCTGGCTTAAAATTAGCAGGAAATGAGTAATAAAATTCAAATATGTTCTATACTGGGGCCCCTAAATATGTTCTGTCTGGAGCCCCAAAAATCCTTAAGATAACACTGGGCCCTCCAGCCCACTGGTGTAGCAGATGTCTTTGCCTCCACCATCTGACAGACTACTGCAGACAAACTTTTTTAAAGATCCTTGCCAGCCTGGTGAGGATGGATTTGGTGAAAGTGCTTCTATGGAGCTGGAGAAGCACTGTGGTCAAAACAGCAATGCTGGCCCTCATGTCATTGTGGCCCATCTACATTACTTGTGTAGTTCTGGAAAAAGCCGCCAAAGTGGGGTTAGTTATTAAATGCAACAAACACATGTGGCATATAGGGAATTTTTTCCCTGCACATCATGGATATTTCTGCCTGGGACTGACACACAGTGTCCTGCATAGGGCTGACATTCTGAATTTCTTTGACCCACGGTGCTATAGTACAAGGGCTGCCAGTCAAAGGTTTCTGACGACCAGCCAGCTGATGCTTTGATTTTTACAAACCCGACCATTTCCTCACCTATAAATGAGGCAATGGACAGGAGGGCTCAGTGGAACAAATGCTCCACTAATTTACAGTAGTGTTCCATCACACCAAATCTCAAATAACTTCCTAGGTCTCGAGGTTCAATAAATACCTTATATTTTTAACACACAGTTAGGCCTCTTATAAATGGAAGCTTCCCTTCTAATACCTGTGTATTTTGCAACATCTTGGCTATTAAATATTTTAGAGCCTGTACATTTAATTTCTATTTATATCCAAAGCCCTTTTTGTGACCTTGATGATGACTTTTTAGAGCCTAATCAATAAACTATGTGAATGCCCATGTGGGTGTCACATTGCATAGCTAGCAACTTTGGCAATTTACTGTGAATACACAGTATGCATCTCCTTCCTCGATTCTCTGGCAAGCCAACTGTGTTGTTCAGTACTTTCACTTACTGTAGAAGCGCAACTTCCTTCTCCAGTTTCTCAAGTCTTCTCATATTATTTTGGTGAGAAGAAAAGTGCTATTGGCCAGTATCACATACCCGAATTGCCCAGTTATGTTGGGAGTAATGTAAAGAACTTGTCGGTTATGCATCTGACCTAGACAGAAACCCTTACAAGTACTTAGGAACAATATTTATCTCATGGGGATGCATATACATCAAAGGTACATTTTGTTATATCAAGCATAATTTGTTATAAATTGATGGGCAAAAGAAATATAAATGAGCGTCAGTACACATTCACTTCTTAAATTGAATGTTCTGTTAGCATATTTTAATGTAGCAGGGTAATAGTTTTCTATTTACGGATTACCCTTGTCTAGCCACTGTTTTCTATTTACAGGTTTCATTTGTTCAGTCAACACGTGTTTCGCCCTAGCCTGGCCTGTAGGCCTGGGGCTTTTTTATGGTTAGGAGGACTGAAGCGGTCTTGCGGTCTAATAAGCAGGAGTATTAATGATAGGTCCAGTAGCCTGGGTGGTGCAATGAAATAAGTGAGGTCAAGGTGATGGCCCAATTTTGTAGAGTTGAGATCTCTGTGAGTGTCAGGCGAAATGTCTACTGACCTAGGATTATGGCTCACTTCGGAGCCCAAGATCCTGTGTTGGTCTCTTGAGAGAAAATTTAGAGATGAGTCCCAAGGTAGCCTAATTGGTGGAACAAGTTTTTTGATTAGAGAAGTGAGTCAAAAATTACCAGAGCTACCATAACAAATCGGCTGGAGGCAGGGAGCCTGGTCCTCCCTGAACACATCACAGCTCTGATGATTTCAACTCTACACTATTGGGCCATCATCTTGGCCATGATTTATTGCTCATTTATTTTTCCTTTTACCTTCAATATGTAACAAAATATGCTTGATATAACAAAGTGTACCTTTTGGGTATATGCATACCCAAACGATGAAATGTGCGCATTGTTTTCTATGCTGAGGTTCCATTATTCAGTTTCTCCGATGCTTTTGTCAATTGTGGTAAACTTTAGTGATTGTTTTGAGTTCAGTGTTAGCCTCTGACATTTGAATTAGATGGCAGTAACCTGTTTTAGAATTTCAACTTACCCCCGATCCAAATTTAGACAGTGTCATTGGACGCTAATTATTAAGGCATTTTGAGACTGAACTAGACATGGAAACAGAAGCTGTGCATTCTTTTTTGCTGAGTTAACTGAACCAATTGTATTTTATTGCTGTTGCAATTCATTTTAGAATAAACAACTGTGCGAAATCCTGAGGTCTGTAAGAGTATTAAGAAAGTGTGAACAACCACTACTGGCCGTTTCTGCAAAAGATACAATACTACTGTGAAACAAAACAAGTAAATAAGCCCAACGTAGCTAACCTTGGGCATATCCCTTTACAGGACGAAGTCCCTCACTCCCAAAGGGTGGCATGCTTCATCATTTGGGATTCTCCTCCCACAGGAAAACCTAGTTCCTCTGGGGGCTACAACCCCAGGGTGTTTTCCTCTGGGAGGAGAATCCCAAATGATGAAGCATGTCACTCTTGGTGAGTGAGGGACTTCGTCTTGTAAAGGGATATTCCCAAGGTTAGCTACGTTGGGCTTATTTACTTGTTTTGTTTCACAGTAGTATTGTCTATTTTGCTGAAACGGCCAGCAGTGGTTGTTCACACTTTCTTAATACTCTTACAGACCTCAGGATTTCGTACAGTTTGTTCTGATTTTGGAGATTAAATCCTGTGTGGTCTTTAAATGTTCCCTTGGACCCTCCGGAAACGAACCGTATAATGTTGTAGCAATTTATTTTAGAACAGATAAAGGAAGGCAACACAAATTAAAGTAGATTTAAAAAGGTAATAACAGTAGGATATTTTACCAATGGGGTTGGCTGGCCAACTTCATTTATGCTACAAGTTCCTTATACTAAGTTTTCACTCAATAAAGCAAAAAAAGATCATTATAAAGCAGGAATACAAGGGACTTAAGCACTAACAAACATGTGTTGACCGTTTTGTGTTTCTACAGAAGTTGCCTATATAGTCCAGTAGAGAAGTTTCTACTATTATGTTACTGTAACCAGAAATTGTAAGATGGCCCACATATTTACCTGTCATCAGCAGACACATAAGTGAATGGAACCAAGGATTGAATCAGTACGAGGGCTTCCACTTTCCCCCTGCCTGCGAGTCTGTGGTTACATTCATTGTGAATCAAAATTAACCGACCAATGATATATTCCGTGCCGAGCCCTGATAAGACATTAAAAAAATTGTTTTCTATGTTAGCGTGCTGAATGAAGGCAATGACGGGGTAGCGTATAGAGCTCTACAGCTCCGAAGCCATGTTTTGTTCGAAGGAAGAACATTTGTGGAGGCTATAATTAAAAGCAGCAGTGAAGGACGTTTTAGAATGAATGTTGAATTGTTCCAATGTGTGCATTAATTGAGTTTTTTCTCTGCACCAGATGCTAAAGTACTTGCTCATTCCAGCAAAGATGAAAATGCCCAACAACAGAGGTTCATAATAAGGGGGAATAAGGATGCAAAATTATGTTGTTGTTGGTATTAAGTGAATACGTTTATTTAGTCTTTATAATCCATATAAACAATAAATCACTTTTAAAATAAACCTTTGTACCTGCCGAAGAAAATGCCCCACAGGCAATACAATTTCTGCTGACCCCAAGACGAAAACAAGATCTGTTGCGAGTTCTCTTTACCCAGAGAAGCTAAAATAAACAATGGAGAAATAAAGCGTCGTTCTGTAATGAGGGTGGGTAAGCAAAACGTGTGCAAAACAAATTTCACTTTTGCAGTTACAACTGATTATTTTATTTACAATGCACTTTACTTCATTTGGTCGCACAGGAAGGCAGATGGCAAATCATGGACGAAAAGAGAAAAAAACACAGAGGCGCATGTATGTGCCATTGCTTTAATACATGGGTACTCACAAACTTTCTCTTGGGGGCCAAATTTACAGTGTGGTTTGTGTCCGAAGGCCGCACCAGTGGGGGCGTGGTTAGTGGAGGAGGGAGGCGGGGCTAGAGCAACAAAAAAAAAGTAACCGTGAGATTGATCACTAGTCCCTGCAGCAGACACCTTCGTCCACTGAGCCACCAGACCCGGCATACACACCTCTCTCTCTCGCTCTCTTTCTCTCTCTCTCTCTCTCTCTCTCTCTCTCTCTCTCTCTCTCTCTCTCTCTCTCTCTCTCTCTTTCTCTCTCCCTCCCTCTGTCTCCCTCACTCTGTCTCCCTCACTCTGTCTCCCTCACTCTGTCTCCCTCACTCTGTCTCGCTCACTCAGTCTCCCTCACTCAGCCTCCCTCACTCTGTCTCCCTCCCTCTGTCTCCCTTTCCCTCCCTCACTCTCACTATGTCTCCCTTTCCCTCCCTCACTCTCCCTCCCTCTCCCTTTCCCTCCCTCACTCTCCCTTGGTCTCCCTTTCCCTCCCTCACTCTCCCTCCCTTTCCTTCCCTCCCTCTCCCTCCCGTACTCTCCCTCCCTTTCCCTCCCTCCCCCTCTGTCTCCCTCCCCCTCCCTCACTCTCCCTCTGTCTCCCTTTCCCTTCCCCACTCTGCCTCCCTTTCCATCCCTCCCTCTCCCTCTCTCCCTCCCTTTCCCTCCCTCCCTCTCCCTCCCCTTCTCTCCCTCCCACCCTCTCCCTCCCTTTCCCTCCCTCACTCTCCCTTGGTCTCCCTCTTCCTCCCTCACTCTCCCTCTGTCTCCCTTTCTCCCTCACTCTCCCTCCCTCTCCATTTGCCTCCCTCACTCTCCATCTGTCTCCCTTTCCCTCCCTCACTCTCCCTCTGTCTCCCTTTCCCTCCCCCACTCTCCCTCTCCCTCCCTCCCTCACCCTCCCTCACTCTCCCTCCCTTTCCCTCCCTCCCCCTCTGTCTCCCTCCCTTCCTCTCCCTCTCCCTCCCCCTCTGTCTCCCTCCCACTCCCTCACTCTCCCTCTGTCTCCCTTTCCCTCCCTCACTCTGTCTCTCTTTCCCTACCTCACTCTCCCTGTCTCCCTTTCCCTCCCTCACTCTGCCTCCCTTTCCCTTCCTTCCTTCTCCCTCTCAGTCGATCCCTTACACCTCCCTCCTCTCTCCCTGTCTCCCTTTCTCTCCCCCTCCCTCTGTCTTCCTTTCCCTCCCCCTCTCTCTCCATCTCTTTCCCTCCCTCCCTCCCTCTCCCTCTCTCTCCCTCCCTTTCCCTTCCTCCCTCTCCATCAACTCATCCTGCCTGTGTGTGCCCGGGCTGAGACTGCTTCCGGGCACATACACACACAGCCACACCGGAGCACTTCACAGGTCTTTAAAAGACCATTTGAGTGTTAATGAGGCTGTATTGTAATTCACCTTTTAGCGCCGCAGCTCCACTCTGACTATGGCTGGCCCCCACAGAGCAGCAGATTCTCCAAGTCACACTGGTAGATGTCTGAAAGGTCTGTGGGCTGCCAGGGAAGGCTTGCCGGGCCGCTGGCGGCCCGCGGGCCATACTATGAGTACCCGTGCTTTAATACATTGGAAACTTCAATGACTGAAGATAGACGACCGGTATTACCAAGCTGAACCTGCAACTAAGGTGATCAATATATCTGCTTGATCAAATATAATAGTCTAAGTGAGAGCCTCAAACCGGACACTTTAGAGCATGTGTACTCCTAAACATTTTCTTGGGGTGTAAAGTACAGTTTGGGTTGTGCCCGAGGTCCGCATATATGCAGTGCCACACCCCATACCCAACTCACTCCTCCGTTTGCTTGTTTTAAAAATATTTTTATGTATTTTGTGTTTTCTAGAGCGCTAACATGACCCGTTAGGGTATCAGAGCGCCTTACAGGGACAACAAGTTGCATACAAGTAGGACGTAGGTAGGGGATGAAACATTGGAGACTAAAACAAGTGCATACAATTTTCTCGTCGAAATGTAGAGAAAGTCCAAGAGTAAGATGTGTGGGAGTACAGGGAGGTGAAAGGTGGATAGCAGCCAGACAGTACAGGGTGTAGTAGAAACAAGTCCTGTGCAAACGTTAGATTAGTCTTAAAATGTCTATCAACAAAATTCTTATGTTCGAGCAAGAATGATAACAAGGTTGCAGAAAGAGAGACGGACCCACTTTGCTTCTGTATACACGGATAATCTTGGTGACGGTTGAACCCGCCCGTCCTCCGTCGCTCCTGTTCTATCGGGAAGTGACCGATCCGTCCTCCCATCGTTTCCCCTTATCACATCACGCCACAACTGGCCTCTCATTTTATCTAAACCAGCTCGGCCCGGGTTGGAAATATCACCGGTCCTACGATCCCGCTTTATTTTGATGTCACTCAGCCCTGAAAAGTCACGGGTAACTATCCGATTGACGAAACACGTGTCGGCTGGTTTTCCTTTGATGTTACCCTTTTGAAGAAAGGTCCATAATATATATCAAGAAAATACATCCGCTGGTGTCAACCTTGTCATCATTCTTGCTCGAATATAAGAATTTTGTTGATAGACATTTTAAGACTAACCTAACGTGTGCACAGGAGGCATAAATGTTTCTCATGCCGACACTGTCAAATTCCTTGCAAAATATTAAAGCAAAAAGACTTGATTCAATGTGCCTTTCCCAGAGTGAAAGAGCATTTTCCCCAGAGTTTTAGATCATTGGATAAGGCTGATTTCTTAAAATGACAAAAGAAGTAGTTCAGCAAAAACCTTTGCCATTGTGTCAAATAATGAAACTAGGCAGCTTGGTCCCTTCAGTCCCTTTCTATGTCTCATCTATTCTTACCAAGTGGATAGCATATGCTTAGAGTGGAATTTGGGTAAACTTCTTACTCATGATTGGGTGCCTTTGTTGTTTACCTCAGGTGTCTGCTATTCTTTAAATGGCTTTCCTGCCTAATCTTGTGATTGTCCTCCTTGGGAGCTTTTAAATTTATAGAGTTTGGATTGGATAAGTTGGATCCTTCTACTACTAACTTTGTAGGACTCTTTTTTGCTTTGCCATTTAGCACTCCATGGGAGCGCACCAGTATCCTTGCACTATTCCTACTTGTTCCTCTGTCCACAGCAGATTTTCTTTCTATGATGCATGCACATGCATGGGTCACAACGCATGTGCGCAGCCATCTTGGAATGTGTTTTTTTTAGTAGAAAACCCATTTCAAGATTATCATGGCACATCCATGTGCATGGTAATGGCAATGAAAAATGCATTGGAAAGCCTACAGGTTTGCCTACAAGAGTTGACACCTATTGGCGTTGCCAAAGATTGTTTGAAAATTGGTGGTACACTAGAAGAAGCAAAAGAGGGCGGCAATTATGCAGGGTGGGCTATGTATTGAAATGGAGGGAGATATAGTTTAGTATACAAGGTAGGAGATCTTCGCTACAGCATATGGGATGCTATCCAGATTTGATGCACTACTAGATTTAAGCAAAAGCATAGCTCCTAATATTGAGGCTGAGACAAACTTGGCCCTAATGCAGAGTCCAAGACAAATAGTTCTGATGCATTCCTAAGTAAATTTAATTATATTTATATTCACTGAAAAAAAACAAAGGTTAAACGGTGTTATGTCAGTGACAACATTAACAGTTTGAACTAAAAATACACAGAGGTTGACCAGTTATAGTTAATAGCGCTAATTATAACTTGCACTGGTTATGACCTCATATATTACATCACTCATGACATGTTCTATGTCATCATGTAGGTCAGCACTCATGACATCTCAATTACATCATCCCCCAAGTACAAAAATCAAGATGGGGGAGAATGGACCACTTGTCCTGTGTCACCAGGGTCTTAGTTAATGTGGGAGACCATCGTTGTAAAAAACCCTCATATACGGACACAGGCGTTGGGCAGTATATGTTGATTCTCCGCCTTAGTGTACCGTAACAGCATGATCATTGGGTCTTTTCCTTTGTTCAGTATGTTAACCTCCGCATGAAGGAAGACCAACTGGATTGTGATGGTCTCTAGTTGGCAATGGTATTCACCTTTGTCCAAATAGGGACCCTTACTTCTAAGTCAGGATAAGGGGATTACACTCCTTAATAACCCCTGCTCACCCCCTTGGTAGCTTGGCACGAGGAGACAGGTTTATCTCAGAGGCAGTGTGTTAAGCATTTGTGGATATACACAGTAATACAGTGAAAACACTACAGATGGACACAACACAAGTTTTATAAAAATAAGTATTCTTTATATAGACTTAAACACAAGACCACAAACGACAAACATCCACAATGGGAAACAACACTTACAACGCAACTTTTACAACACACTACCTTTACAACGAAACTTTTACAACGCAACATCCATTACAACGCAGACGATTACAATGCAACCATTACAACGCATGTCACTACAACGCATACCACTACAACGTATGTCATTACAACGCAGTCATTACAACGCATACCATTACAACGCATACCTACACTATCCAACACTTACCCTACTGTTGCACCCCCTGGAGTTAGAATAGTAATTTTTACCCCTACACTATCCAATACTTACCATAAATGCAATGTAATGGTATGAGTTGCAATGGTGTGCGTTGTAAATGTAGTATGCGTTGTAGTGGAATGCGTTGTAAAGGTAGTTTCAAAGAATTCGTTGTAATGGCATGCGTTGTAATGGAAAGCGTTGTAATGGATGTTGCTGTGTCGGTTCGGTGATCCTGGGGAGATGATACGTCGGGCCTCAATGCTTGCGCAGAGTAGGGGATGCGTCGTTATCCTTACCAGTGCAGAGGTGATGCGTAGATTCTCGCCCTGCGGGCCCGTTGTGGTGCACAAGATGGTGCCTTGATGCGATGCGATGATCCGGCTGCGAAGCGAGAAGATGGCGCCCTTGATGCAGTGATGCGATGACGATGCGTAGACGCCCTGGCAGCCTTGCGATGACTCTGTACTTTGGAGCCGCGACAGGCCCTGCGACACGCTTCTCCAGTGATGCGATGGCGACTCTCTCGAGGGCATCACGCTTCTCCAGTGATGCAACAGCAGGCAGCTTCGATGAGCACACGCTTCCAGGGAGATGCGGCGAAGGCTCGCTTCTACGGCGATGGGACGATTTCAGCTGCGGCAGCGACGCGCTTCCTCTCGGTGCATCGCGCTTCCAGCTACCAGCGACACGCAAATGTCTGGAGTTCAGAATTCCCAGCAAGGAAATTCATAGGAGAGCTGGAGATGAAGTCTTTTGTCCCTGAGACTTCAGCAGGAGGCAAGCATAGTTCAAGCCCTTGGAGAATATTCTAAGATGATGAAAGTCCATACAATGTTCCTTCTCCTTTCCTTGGCAATGAAGCAACCACTGGCGGCCAACCCAGCAAACAGCACACTGGCAGAGGGGCAGTAAAACTCCTGCAGCCTCCTTGGTTCTTCTCTTTGGCAAAAGGTTTCTTGTTCCAGAAGTGATCTAAAGTTCTTGGGACTGGGTCCGAATATTTATACCCCATAATCCTTTGTTCTCTGAAGGCAGAGAGGCTTCTGCCTAGTCCAAACCAGTTTCTAAGCACTTTGTTTACATGACTCTCTTCTTCCTTTCACTGTGCAGGACAGAGACATCAGCCGCCCCACAGGAGGTGGAGCCAGCACAGGGGAGGGAAGATACAGCTCTAGAGCACTTTGTTGACAAAATTCCTTCTCTCCTTTTACAGTGCAGGGCAGAGGCATCAGACAATCCACAGGAGGTGGAGCCAGCTTTGTAGAGGGAAGGCCCAGCCTTATTCAGGTCCCAGGTGCAACTCCTCCCTCCCATCTAGATGCAGAACTCTCTATTCACCACTGAGCTTCCCCAGCCTGTCTCCTGGAATCCCCAGCCCAGTCACTCACAAACACAGGCAAGGAATACACAACCTAGCAGAGGCAGGCCCGGACAGTTACGCAAGAAAAGACCTACTTTCTAAAAGTAGTATTTTCAAACACAGAATATTAAAACCAACTTTACTAAAAGATGTATTTCATTATTCTGAGTTCAGGCATACTAAATTCGAATTTCTACCATGTTCCCTGAGACATAAGTATTATTTCCCTGATATACTCTTCTCTAGTCTTGCACCAAGCCATAGCGTCAATAAGACGCCCCTGCCTCTTCTGTACCCTATCTCAATAAAGATACACAGGGACAGCGAAAACACTTGACAGTCACAGCAGTTTAACACTTAAATATCATGTTACAAATTGATAACATAACCTTAATGTTCTCTTTTCCCTTTAGGTACATAGATCTGACCTTAAACAAAAAGGGTGGTGAGTACAATATCCCCCCTTTCTTTCGCTTTAAGAGCCACAAAAGAGCTCTTAACCTACTGGTCCTGACGAAAGCCTCTAGAGGTCCCAAGAGGCTGAAACATGTTGGCAACCATAACCAGTTCGATAGACCAGTAACTGGGTCTACACTCGCACAACTTTGTTTTTAGTTACCCACATCATAGATCTCAGGAATAAAGTACACAAGACTTGGTGTTAGGAATTTTAGTTCACATTTTTTAGCACAAACACGCCCTCTTTTATTCCTGGCCACTACTGTCAATCCAGTTGGTCTTCCTCCATGCGGAGGTCAGCATACTGAACAAAGGAAAAGACCCAATAATCATGCTGTTACGGTACACTAAGGCTGAGAATCAACATATATCGCCCAAAGCCTGTGTCCGTATATGAGGGTGTTTTACCACGATGGTCTCCCACGTTAACTAAGACCCTGGTGACACAGGACAAGTGGCCCATTCTCCCCCATCTTGATTTTTGTACTAGCCATTGGAAGCCAAATGGATCACAGCTTCTCTTTACCCCCTTCATTCATGTTTTGAGTCTATCAGCTGTGGGAAATGTAATTACATGAGCAGTAGACCACTGCCAGTGAAACTCACTTACGCCCAATAGTTGGGACGTGGTGGACACTTTTTTAGCAAGCAGACTAGAGTACACCGGGAAATATGGCTGAACTCCAAGGCCTCAGCTACCACAGAAGAAGAAGTGAATGCCATTTTATCAGAATCATCATTATTACAAGATAAAGATCTGGCACAAACCTTGACGCAGACCAATGAGTGGGATGAACTAACTGAAACAAAGAAAGAACTAGTAAGGACAGCTATCCATGGAATCATAATGAAAGAATACCTAGGTGCCAACTCGGCCCCTAAAGGATTGTGGGTTCAGAATGCCCCACGAAATTTCCTGAAGGATGTTGCTTTCAGGAAAGACTGGTCCTCCATATCTTGGAAATGCACCAGGGATTACCTAGTCCTGATAATTAAGACAGCTACATGACTAGTTAAAGCCCTTACAATCAAGATACAAGTAAGTGAAGCCAAACTTAAAACAACAGTCCACATCTCAGTTTACAAAAAGAAACCCAAAGAAATAAACAAAGAGATGAATGAGACCAAAGAGTATATCACTCAGAACAAGATTCAAAAAATTAAATAAAGACCTGAAGAAATTCTCAATGGAGAAGATGCATCCTTACTCGAGAGAAGACTACATCACTGAAGACTACAGAGAAGATGAAGACTCCTCGGGGGACAGCTCCAACAATAACTCCGATTGGAGCAGTGATGAAGGTACCACCCCAAGAAGAGGGAGAGGCCAATATAGATGCAGCCAACGCCGAAGAGGGAACAACGGACAGATGCCTAAGTACTACGACTACCTGCCGCAAAACTTCCAACAACTCATGCCCAATTTCCCAGGTTGGATGAACCCATACTTCCAAGGTACCCCAACAATAGGCCACATGATGAACACACAACCACCACCTCCTTTTTTAGGGAGAGGCCCCTGCCATCAGAGAGGCAGAAGAAAAGGGGCCACCTAGAATGAACAAGAGAAGCGAATGCATACCTGGAGCATGACCAAGGAACAACCAGGAACCAGTTCGATGAATCATTGGTAGTTCACCTCACTGTGATAACACTAACGGCTGAGCAAGAGAAAGCCCTGAACAAAGGACTTGGCTTCGTCCCCACTCCCCCCTCGACATTTTCAAGTTGAGGTGTGAGATGGGAGAATTCTGTAGAAAGATAAAGTTTAAAGCCTTCTTCAACAACAAGAAAAAACAAACAGTAGAGAGCGACAGAAACCTGAGGCCGAAATCAACTTTCTGCCCACCGACCTATCTGGTGCCAGTAGAAATACAAGCTTTTGAACAAGGTATCATGCAAGAAGTGGAAAAACTGGGTACCACAGCAAAAAAAAAACAATTTCAACATGACTAGACAGGAACAAAGGTCAATGGAGGAACTATGCAAGAATGACAACCTCATTATAAAACCAGCGGACAAAGGGGTAGCAATTGTCCTCTTGACTAAAGAAGGATACAACCAACAATGCACCGAACTCCTTTCAGACCAGAAATTCTACAGGAAACTGACCTCAGACCCCACCAGAAGACTTCAGAGGACCATTGAGTTAATGCTAGAGGAAGCAGAAATCAACCAGTGGATCTCTAAGCATGAAGCAGATTTCCTGAAGACAAAATCATCGAGAGCACCATATTTCTACTTACTACCCAAGATGCATAAGAACAAAAATCCACCACTGGGACACCCAATAGTGTCAGGAATTGGTTCTGTCCTAGAACCACTTCCCCAATTTGCAGAAGGGGACCGTACTCCACCCTCCACATAATAATAAAATTGGGCCCTGGGGGTTGTGGTCCCTGAGGCCAAAAACAGCTTGGGGGTCTGTGTGCCCCCTCCCTACAATAATGAAATTGGGACCAATGGATGGGCAGAGCCGGACTGGCTACTGGGCGCAATGGTGTGCTGTCATGATTTTGTTGATGGGGATCTGCTTGTGCTTAAATAATTTATTTTGCTTTGTTTATTTAGAAGCACACGCAGGTCCCCATCAACTAAATCAGCCCCCACCGCAGTGAAATCAGCCCTGAGCTTGGCAGCACACCAAAACGCCCGGAAGCCAGTCCGGCCCTGTGAATGGGGTACCTGGGCCGAAAATGGCACAGTGAGGGGGGCGTGCACCCCTCTCCCCATAATAATTAAACTGGACCCCGGGGAATGGGATCTCCAAGGCCAAAGATGACTCCGGTAGAGGGGGCATGTGCCTCCCTCATCTTTGTGCCCCCGCCGTGCGCTCCTATTGACCTCACATATGACATCACTCATGACATGTTCTGATACCATTTATGACATCACTCATGACCTCTCAAATGACATCATTGATGACATCATCCAATGAGCGTGTAAGTTTGTATAGTGGAGAGTAACTACCATATTAATTCTACATTATTTTGTACAGCTTGGGTGCAGATACAGGGTAGGGTGTAAGTGTTTACAACATGTCTGTGGTACTGATGCACTGTAGCTGTGTAGCTGTATTGACCATGTTATAAATGTGTGCAAGCGGCAGTTGACTTCGTAGACACTGGTTTGGAATAGAACTAGGTGCAGCCTTGAATCATCAAAGAACCACCGCTTGATAATACTGACAAAATAAAATAAAGTACAAAGCCTTTAGAAAATGTTTTGATAAATAAAATAGCTAAATGCACAACACATAAATCAATTAAATTAGCAGCTTACCTTACATTTGGCTGTAGTAAATTGTAACTAGCTCCGGTCTGACCAGGATAAACTCCCTCACTGAAAGACGCTGAGGACAGGAACTCAGATCTATGGAGATGATGCAAAGGCTGGATACTAACGAGGAACAACTGTAGGGTGCTCAATGCTTGGTCAAGGAGTCATGCGGCTGAGGTAGGCAAACCTTGAAGCGTCTCCACACACAGATCATTGAAATGATCAAATGTCCTTAATGAATAATGTATGGAGGATGAAATTGGAACCTAGAAGGAGGAAAACAATGAAGCGTAGGGCTGCAAGGGCAGATGATGAACTGCTATGGAAGTGTAAGCCAGAACAACAAGGGGCATTGCAAAGCACGCCCCCAGCGCATTTAAGAGTTGTGTGTATTAACAATGTCCTATCTGCCCCTGAAATCCCATCTCCAAACCTCAACTGTAACCGTACCATCTCTTATGCTAATTTGTTTGCACTTGCCTCTTTTGAACATTTACAAGGCCTTAAATCTGGAGTACCAACCAGTGTGCACAGCACCTCATGGTCTTGCTTTTTGTTGTTCCCTAATTTTCCTGGCAAGTACTCACAGGAAAGGACAGTCACTTATATGGAGTAGCATTTCATGAGTCCAGAACTGGCAATGAGATCGCTACCACAAAGATATACACGGTAGTATTATAAAATAGAACTGAATTATGGATAGGAAGTAAGATTACATCAATGAAAGTTGCTCAGTGAAGATGACCTGGGACAAAATGCTCAGAACGCTCAAACCAAGTGAGCAGTTGAGACCACCACAGAAATATGTGTGTTGCTGGTACTGTGAAATAGGAAAAAGGGAAAGTTAGCAAGTAAGAATGTTTTATTAAATGTTATTTCGTGAAGGAGATCACCTGAAGAGTGACACAACTAACTCTTTGGCCGGTAAGTGACACAATATGGATGCATCAGGTGGAGATCGCCTCTCTGTGCAGAACTCTCAAACCAGATGTGTCGACCCATAAATGTGCCTGTACAGGACGCGCAGCGGACGAGCGAAGCGGGAGCGCCGTTTGCGCGCCGAAGGCGCGCCTAAGGCAAGCCCGTCTGCGCCCGTCCGCGCTAAGACCGCGCCAGGCGCCAGACCCCCTGCCCAAATTCCATCAATCCTTAGGTACGCTTCTAGCGACCTCCACCGACTCCGAGGTAAGCTCGACTGCCCCTGCAAATTTGATATATCTACGGTACTTGTTTCCTCCAGTTGCCCCAATTGCCATTGGACCCTCAACCTAGAAACAGAACGGTCAACCCCCCCCAATATCTTGCGACCTTTATTTACTGGTGCCCTAATAAATGCCAGGTCAATGTGCAAACACAGCCAAGATATCCACGATCTCATCATCGACCACGATCTGGACTGCCTAATGATCACCGAAACTTGGCTTACTGAAGACAGCAACCCTGACATCGCCACCGCCCTCCCCCCTGGCTACTCCTTCCATAGACAAGATAGACAGAAGGGTAGAGGAGGTGGTGTCGCAGTCATCGTCAGGAACACCTTTAACTGTCACACCTTCTGCCTCGATCCCCTCACCGACGTAGAAGGCTTAGGATTCTGCATAAACCTTAGCAAAACGCTCTCCTTCACCGGTGGCCTCATCTATCGTCCACCTGGTAATGCCACGAAATTCCTAGACTCGCTAGACGACGCTCTTGGTAGTTTCCTCCTTCGCTATCCACACTTTACCCTCCTAGGAGACTTCAATATACATCTTGAATCCATAGCAGACCCGCACTCCAGAAATTTTCTACAATCGTTGGACGTCTTTAACCTACAACAAAGCGTCAAGCTTCCCACACACTCCCTTGGTCACACCTTGGACGGTATCTGTTCTAACCTCCCGTCCCTCTCCTCCCTATCCCCTATACCTCAAATCTGGACTGACCATTGTTTAATCCCCTTTCATATTTCTAGCGGCGTCATCCCTACTTGCAATAAACGTTTACGCCAGCCCGCCCGTTCCATCAACTGGAACACTGTCCAGAAAAACCTCACTCTTCACCCCCTTTCCCCATCTAATGCCCCTTCTCCCTCGGGCGATATAGATAGAGACGCCATAGGTCTCAACAACTGGCTCACTCATGAATTTTCGACTCGCTGTCCTCCCCACAAACGGGACAAGGCCTTGAAACCAGCTAAACTCAAGGCCCCCTGGTACACGCCGGACCTAACCGCCGCCCATCTCCTTTGCAGACAAGCTGAGAGGAGATGGCGTAGTACCTACGACAATAGCGATCGCAGGAACTACATCCTACAGAGGAAAACCTACCTTGCATCCATCAAAATAGCAAAAAAAATCTACTACGTTAACGCTATTAATGATGCTAGCCAAAAGCAAAAAACCCTTTTTTCTATAGTTAAATCCTTTACCAAACCCAAAGCTCTTCAACCGGAAATCCCCCCATCTCAAGAATTCTGTGACAAAATCTCGGACTACTTTGATGACAAAATCACTCTCATTCACAAAAATTTCCCTCCCCCACCCCCAGCTTCTTCACCAGGGTACCCGGACCTCCTCAACCAGCCTACAAAATGTCTAAAAAGTTTTACTCCGGTCACCCTGTCCCAGACCAGAGAGGCAATCCTTGCCTGCAAATCTGGCTCTCCCACTGACCCATGTCCACCTAGGATTCTTCACCACATCATCGACGAAATCAACCCCTCCATCAACACCATAATCAACCAATCTCTCTCATCCGGTTCAGTTCCATGCTCTTGGAAACAAGGGGTGGTCAAGCCGCTCTTGAAAAAGTCGAATAAACCCCCCTTTGACCTGACTAACCTTCGTCCGATCACCCTCCTACCTGCACTAGGTAAAATAACGGAACAGTTGGTCCACAGGGAGCTTAAGACCTTTCTGGACTCAAATAATTTACTTCACCCCCAACAATCCGGTTTTCGGCCGAAACATTCCACCGAGACGGCCTTGATCGAGCTGACCGAAACAATCAAAACCCTTCAAGATCAAAGGAAGAAGGCCATTCTGATCCTTCTCGACCTCACGGCAGCTTTCGACACTATTTCCCATTCCATCCTGATCAAGAGACTCTCAGACATCGGTATCACCAACTCTGCCCTATCTTGGATCAGTTCTTTCCTCAGTGACAGATTCCAAACCGTCTCACTTGGCCCCTATCACTCCAAGGAGAAAAAGGTGTTCTGCGGCGTCCCTCAGGGTTCCATCCTGAGTCCCCTCCTCTTCAATATCTATCTTATCCCTCTCCTTACCCTCATAGAATCGTTCGGCATAACTGTCACTTCTTATGCCGACGATACTCAGCTGATCATCCCCCTTGATGAAAATACCAACACGGCTGAGCTCAACCTGAAACACTGCCTTACAGCAGGCTTCCAATGGATGGACACCAATCACCTGCGCTGCAACTCGAACAAAACCGAGATTCTTCCAATCGGAAAAAATGCATCCTTCTGCCCTGCCTTGTGGTGGCCGGACAACTCTGCTGCCCCTCCCCAAACCGTCTCATCAGCCAGGAACCTCGGTGTCCTCTTCGACTCCGAGCTATCCTTCGACCTCCACGCTTCGAATACGGCAGGCAAATGCTTCGGCATAATCAAGTCATTAAGGAAATTCTTCGACTTCCTCCCGCTCGAATCGAGGAAAACGGTAGCGGTAGCCCTCATCCTGTCCCGTGTTGACTACTGCAACAGACTCATGGCAGGGACCAAAAAATCGACCCTCGCCAAATTACAAAGTGTCTTGCACACTGCCGCCCGGCTTGTCCTGAAACTTCCGCGAAAATCTTCCATCTCTGCAGCCCTTAAATCCCTGCACTGGCTCCCCCTGCACAAGAGAATTCTCTTTAAAATTCTTATCGTAGCCTTCCGAGCCTTCAATAAAACCCGTCCTTCCTATTTAACCAAACGATTCCCCCATTATACTCCGTGCCGCTCCCTAAGATCTGCACAAGACAACCTCATGACCTTGTCTAAATTCAACCTGAAAACCAAAGGCGGCAAAACTCTAAGCAACTTAGCCATTAAAGCCTGGAATAGCATGCCAAGGCATCTCAGGCTTCAAACAGCTGAGAAATCATTCCGGAAGCTGCTCAAAACCTGGATTTTCACCCTCCCCGATGACTGGTCCAAAGCTGCCATTTAGCCTCCCCCGCTCCACTCTGTGACTGGAATCAGGACCCATAGCGCCATGATGCTCCTTCCGGAGCGACCGCTTGCGCTTTATAAATATCACTCCAAATATCCAAAGGCGGACTGATATTAATAGCAGGCAAACAGACCCAACCTCTGGATGGCGCCATCTTGTGTGTGGAAGTAAAAATGGGGACCAGTGTAATAAGACAGACTAGAGGAAGAGCAATGTCTCGTGTCGTTCAGGTAGACAACTCTGAGGCCATAAATACTTATAAACACTGGGTATTTTAAGAGAAACCCAAGCTAGCGGAGTAAACCCATTTAAAAGGGGAATGTATTGTCAAGTAGCACAAGCAGTACACACGGCAGTCGTGATTATGCACTTTAATGGCAGTTAATTTGGCATTATTTAAACAGATCGTTAGACATACCTGTACCCCATACCTAAACAGCACGGTTGTGACAAACAGAATTGCAGTAACAAAGAATGCTAGCGATTAAGATAAACATAGCCACATGTATAACCTTCCATACACAATTCAGTCCATCCATTGGCCGCAGTGCGGACTGTGCATCTCTTCCCTCCCCTCCTCCTCAAACAGCACTCAAATACCCAATTAACTGGGTTTGCTGGACCTAATGAACCATCCACTGCATCTCTCCGGAGAGATCTTATCCGCTCTGCATTTACACGTGCTTATTAGGGCAGGGACTTTAGACGACAGCCATCAGCGTGGGGGTGAGTGGGGTATGGGGGGGTTAGTTAAGGCACAAAATACACTTGCTTTTGACTGGCTGCTGTTGGGTGTGTTGGCCTGTATAATGTGTAAGATCTGCGGATACCGAGGGCAGGTCAGTTCTTTGAATTCCGATGGAAGGACTGTAAGGAGGGAGCCCAAACGAGAGAATTCTTTGTTGATTGTGTCCAGTGACACTGATAATTTTTCCATACTCAACATCTCCCATATCCTGGAACCAGGCTTCAGGGGTGTGTCCATTCCCCAGTAAACTAGGATTATTTTGGTAGCCGCATAAAGTGCCAGCAGAATTTGACTTCCCCTGATTGAGTGCAATGGTTTCCTCTATTCTAGTCTATTTGGGAGAGCTAAAAGTATTTAGGCCAGGCAGCAGGGGAATTCCATTGTCCATGATCTTATCCAGGCACATGTCCTAAAAAAAGAAGTGGGAGGGACGCTTACGTCACGACAGGAAGTGACGTCACGAAAGGAGGTTTGCATCATCAGACTCTTTGCCTCCCCTCGCTCACTCCTTAGATGCGATTGTATCAGAGAAGCCAACGCTTGAGCAGCGTTGTGAATGAGCTCCGATCTCGCCCCAGAGAGGCCAAAGAGTGAATGTGTGCCTCCATTTGCTCCAGTAATCGAGCTCCTGGTAAAATAAGTGGGGGGACGCCGTCCACCCGCGTGGTACCCCGACTCTAGCCCTGATCTTATCTAGCTCTTAGAGGGCTGCCCCCCAGTATCTGGTCAGTTTGGTTACTAGCCCAGTATCTGGCCAGTGTTCCTGAAATGCCAACCCCCCTCCAACACTTCTCAGTTTTGTGGGGATACCATCTGCGGACCGACCCTTGCAGGGATGTAATACCTGTGTGTTGTACTTTATTCATAGTTTCTCTGCCCACCGCAGAACGAGCAGGTGTGGGCCTTCTTTGGAAGATAGCTCATCATTCCCTATCAGAAAGGGCACATCCCAGTATCTTCTCCCATCTACCTTGGCCGTGAGAGTTAGGGTGGGAGATCGTCGATTGTAACAGAGAGTATAATTTGGAGAGAATTCTTTTGTCGCTATTCTTCATAAGCGAGGATCCTTTCAAAATGTGTCAAGGATCGACCAGCGGCCTGCATTGCTGTCCTATTAGTGACCCAGTGTCTCACCTGTGCGTAGCATCTCGCTCGCCTCGGGCCGTCCCCATTCAGTCTTGAGTTGCTTCAAAGTGTGCCCACCATGGGCTGTATTAAACATTATCATTGTTTGCCCCCAGCACCCCTTTCAAAATGGGGCGCGGGCGCAAACAATGATAATGCACCCCGTTATGGTGTATGCGCTGTCCCCAGGGCAGTCGCGACCTCGTGCCGCCCTGGGGGTAGCCCATTCATGTGAAAACACGGAGCAGCCGTTCCCTGTTTTCACAGTGCAGGCGGCAACTGCCTGCACTTTCAAAGGGGATTCGAGATCCCTTTGCAGGTGGGTGCAGTCAGTGTCTGCACCTGGCTGCAAGGGGATGTTAGGGGTCCATGGGACCCACTTTCCCGCTGCAGAGGGCTGCTCTCACGGGGCACATTGACCATGCGCCACCTTGAAATGGTGCACTGTGAGTGCGCCTCCTGGGGGCTTCTTACTCTGCGACCCCGTCTGTAATATAGCGTGGGCGCAGAGTCAACAGAATTCCCTCATTTGCATAGTGTATGCCACTATGCGAACACTCCCTGAAGGAAGCACTGGCACTTTAAGTGCCCCAGTGCTATTGGTATTATTGAAGGCAGCGCACAAGCGTCTGCGCTCCCTTCTATAATACCAAAGTGCCCCGGTGGCGCGCAGATCAGGCTCAAACGTCCATTGCGCCGCCCCCCCGCACCTTCTGTAATATGGCCCCATGTCTTCTATATGTTCACAACACACTTGTTGCCAAGCTCTGAATTGGCCACTGCGTAAGGCCGGAGTGAACTCTGAGTTGAAATAATGGCTGTAACTGGTGAGGGGAATGTGGTGAAGCCAGCTTTCACTGCCCCTGAACCCCACACTGATATAATGGTTTTGGCAACAGGGGATGAATTTAGGCCCCAAGATCTATATCCCCTCCTCAACCAAGGTACCTTCGAAATATGTGTTCCAGCTACCTCTTGGCCCATAAAACACCAGTGTTTCTCTGGTTGATCTCTGGGCCATTCTACATGAGGGTACAGGCTTGGTAGTATTGACTTACACATGGGACTCACAGGCCTCTCTCTTGGGCGAAACAGGTTGCAAGCTTGAATTACATGCATGGTTTCTTACTTTGCCAATTCAATGAATGTATTTCCTTTTCCTTTTAGAGGGTTGAAAGAGTGCTGTTCACTTCACAGCGATTGTGACTCCTGTGTTAGAAGATCCATTGTTTTTACCATTTGAGTTGTCTGGCTTATGCAGAGCCTGGGACAAAGGCCTTTAATCACATAGATCACATGGCATGTGTTACAGTTTGAAAAGTGGACAATACATGGTGATGTGCGCCAAGTTCAAAGGTCTTAGGGCCAGATGTAGGTAATTTTTATTTTCCGACCTCTTAAATACCGAGTCATACCGACTCGGTATTTCAGAGGTCGGAAAATAAAAATACCGAGATGTAGGTAATTGCAGATGTGCAATTACCGATTCGGAACCAGTCGGTATTTTCCGATGCGGTAAATACCGACCAGTTGATGCCCATGCATTCCTATGGGCTTTGAAGCCCATAGGAATGAACGGGCCTTTACCGGTCGGTATTTACCACATCGGTAAATACCGATAGCCACAAGGGTGCAGGGGGTGTCACTTTGACACCCTCTGGCACCCCCAAAAGAGGCTCGGGTGCCATGTGGTAGGCATACCTGCCCTAAGGGCAGGTCTGCCTGTCATATGGCATAGGTGTGCATGCACACATGTGCATGCACACCTGAAACGGTATTTTACCATCAAGTATTATTTGATGGTAAAATACCGATTTTGTACTGCTTGTGGGACTCAGAAGAGTCCCACCTACATACCAATTTACCGGTATCCATAATGTTACCGACTCGGTATTTTACATACTCGGTAAATTTACCTATCGGTAAATTTACCGAGTCTGTAAATTACAGGGACCTACATGTCAAATTGCTTTTACCGGGTGGTAACGGCCGAATTCGGCCGTTACCACCCGGTAAAAGCCTACCTACATCTGGCCCTTAGTGTTGATTGTTTAAAGGCAGGCCTACAGTTGCCACATCTGTAATGACCTGTGATTGTAATGAATGACAACATGTTGTGATGAGTTACTAGCTACCTCTTCAGTGGAAGCACCTATCACAAAGTATTTTATGTTTTAATTGCATTTGAACGCAAAGAGGGATGTGTCCAATGTCAAAGCTGATAATGCATGCCAATTTTGCCGTATTATCCTCTGTAGGTATAAATATAACACATATCAAATGTACTGTTCACTTATGTCTATCTTTCGTTTGTAGAAACGTTTCATTAGAGCAATACCAGACTCTCCTCATAACATGTTTAACAAAACAAGTGGCGTATCCCTTGTTGAACAATTTACTCAATAATTCATCAGCCCCTTTGAAAAAAAGCAAAAATCAGACATTAGAGCAACTGTGCTTCACTCTTAAGAATTGTCCAAATGACAAATTGTCTTGTAACACCTGGGTATGATGACTGTTGTATAGAAGTAACTCATTCCTTCCTGTTAGCTTATGATACTAGGTTCTATACATGTTGTTATTTGCATGGAATGCTGGTGTATCCAGGTAACATACATCTATTTTGCTTGAGTGAGAAATTAATCTGAGTTTTTTTTTGGGAACTGGCAATATAGGAATTCATCAAGGGTACATGATGTGCTTTTCCAGATTGCACATATGTCATCAATGTATCTATGTCATATGCAGATTTTACGGTGATACAGATTATCTGAAGTGCGAACCTTTCTTGTTTCAAAATCGGCCTCAAATCTATTTGTTCTGTTCCGGAGCAAAACAATCCCCCATTTCAAATACTTTACACTCTAGGTAAAAAATAGTCCTGCGCATGAAGTAGTTACCTCTTAACCGAATCTATTAATTTCCTGATAAAATGTATGAGAGCTTGTGTCAGTGTTACTGGAAAGAAAATGTGTTTAATGACATCTAGTGATGCTATTTGAAGATATAAACGTAGAGGGACGTAATGTTTGTAGTCAGCAGAACATCCCTTTAAATATTTGACAGTGAGGCTGCCACACTGATAGAGCACGCAGGTCACCCGACTAGGGTCTTACCAATACTCGCCTGGGACCATACTTCAAAAAGGTCATCAATTTTATATGCCTCAGACAGGTAACCCACACTCTCGCATCAGTTTGTGTTTATACTAATTCCTATACCAGTAACTTACCAATCCTTGTCACTAGATACCTAAACACGATGAATCAGGGAGTTAAAATTAAAGAAAAGGCACTCAAAAATACCATAACATTTGCATGTATATAATAACCACAGACTCAGGGTAGGTTCAAACTCTTTATCTAATCATCATCATCAAAAGTCATAAGCCACAGGTAAATGCAATCAAACTATCAAGAACCAAGATCAGAAACAGCGTATAGCTATGAATAAAATAGATTATGCCAAACTTTTAGAAAATTTGAAATAAAGGGAAGGTGGAAACAAGGAACACGCTAATTTTAGAAAACAGACTTTCGCAACTTGATTAAAGGAGGGTAAAAAAAGGGAACATACTAAACCCTAAGACTTTCATAATTCATTGACAGTTTGAAAAAGGAGAACTCAACTTGTATGATTCGATTATTCAGATTTTAGCTCAATAACTATAGGGAAGGTAAGATTTGGAACATACTATAAATTCAGCTTATCTCCTTATAGGGAGGGTGAGATAAAGAACATATACTAATTTAGAAGCATTTAGCATTTTACTAAAGGTGGGTTAAAAAGTGGAACACTCTATTAGACAATAATACATGAAAATCTCATTTACCAAGGGACGGGAAAGAAAAGGAACATATGCAATCAAAGCTCTGCAAATTTCAGGGAGGGTAAAGAAAGGACGCAATTTAGAAAGACAATTACCCACACAGATTTATATGTACCTAGAATAGTGTGAAGACCAACCCTGGCCACGGGTCAGTTGGAAAGGACAGGAGAAACCCCACAGACTTCAGTGCCAGTAGACAAGCAGGTGCAGCTCAAGGACAATCAGGACAGGATAACCCCAGAATTTGGATCAGGCCCGGATCACCAAAGGTTAAGACCAGTACCTGCAGTTTCGGTTGCAACGCCTGGGCTTCTCCCTCTCTGCAAGGAATCTGCCAAAACCCCGATTGGGTTACAACTTTCACCAACAAAGTGCTTTGCCAGCACTTTCACTTCCCAAAAGCCCCAATTGGGTTCTCGAACCTCCCGACAGAGTGCTCCGCAGCTCTCTGCTCTTAGTCACCTATTGAGTGCGTTGGGTCAGTGACAGGTCAGCTATTTAGACAAGTCGGACAATTTCTCTAGCTAAACCTACGCTAGTTATACTGTTTTTAAGGTCAGTGAACCACCTCCCAATGTTGCAAGTGTGAGGATCCCCAATTTCGATTGGACAAAGGAGGAGGACAGGTCATCACACCACCCATATTTTGGACTTTCTAAGTCTCCTTATTTAAATTTCGTCTAAGCCCATTAAATTTCAGGTTCTCATGACATATGCCTTTTGGTTAACAATGGTGAATATAACATTGAATACAATGTAATCATTTTCAGTATAGTTCAGCTCCTTCTAGCTGGGTTACAGGCCGTCTTCCCAGGCGCATCTTGGCTGTTGCTGCCATCTGGCTGGGTTTCAATGCCGCAGAGTTCATCTTCCCTCTGCAGGGTCACATGCGCAGAAAGGACTTCCAAAATGGAGTAGTAAGCACCTCCCAGGCCCAAAGAATACGATACATGAAAAGTAAAAGGAAACAATTTAGAACACAGTAATAAATGATTACACTGTATACCATGAATCTCTACACTATACCCATTACTTTAATATAAACTATAGCATTAGGAATAAGCAAAACGAACAGCTTAGCTAAAGCAGCAGTGCAAGCCTCTTGCATGTGAGAACACAGAACAGCCATTTTAGCACTAGTGCGTAGATGCAACAAGGTTCCCTCCAAAGCTGCGAGTACGTCATGTCACGTGGGTATGACAGAGGCATGCACAGTAGAAATTCCCGCGTAGCAGCAGTCATATTAGATGCAAGCGTATTAGGATTAGAAAACACATAAGCAAGCTTCTCTCAGATTCCCCATGTAAGTGTAAGATGTGCAAAATTAGTAAAACAAACAGGTTGGTTACTTCGTTATTTGTTATTAGAGGTTCATGAGTACGAGCAAGTCACTTCATATGCGAATCCTTGCTCCATCAACACAATTGATGAAGTCCAAGCAGTCTGGTACAATTGAAGAAATTAATGACAGTACTGGCTGGATGAAATTGTCTACTTATTGGCATACAATAGTGGTGCTGGGGCGCGGGCAGTGGGGATTGGACCACCCCAGGCGGCACAAGTTTTGGTGGTGGCAGCTGCACCCCCCTCTCCCGCTCTTACCTGCAGCTGTTGGGGGCCGCATGAATCGCCAGCACACCCCGCTCTTTGATCAGGCCGCCATGGGTGGCAAACGCTGGGGCTGCCACGGGCGGCCTAAGGCCTAGCTGCACCACTGTTGACCCTGCCACAGCTAGAACTAGTTGACCACTCCAGTTGGCAATTTTTTTATATGGTCTATGAGAAAATATTGTTCCATTGTGCTTATAATGTCCTGCTATCAACTGGAGTTCATCATATAAGCAGTGGTTAGTAGACACCAAAAACACATCAAGTATGTACAGCACCTATACCAAAAGAATCCAAATAGACTCTCGTACTGATGTAAAATTGCAGAATGAAGCCAGAGTGAAGACACTTTCTTGTGAAGTTAGCTCACCCTGTGCCTGATTTGGGAGGTTCTGCCAAGGATGTAAAACCTTCTGAATGGTCTGTAAGTCAGACAGACTGAGAAATATCTCTAGGTACCCCAGTCAATGGTTTCACTGTTGTTCGACAGCGTGGGGATTGGCTTTTGTGGACTGTTGGAAGCTCCTATAATTTCGGAAACAGACATATTTTTTAAATGGTCCACACTACCAAGCCATTGAGAATGACTAAGGTACCTGCCTCAACCATAATCTTCTGATGAGATAGTAATTTCATGTCCCTCAACAAGAAGGTAATATAAGACATCTATAATGTAACTAATCAGTTCTCCCTCTTGTACTACTACCATAAATTAATGGCATAGTTAAGAGTTAAAGTGAAAATATGTTGGGTGGCTTGGAGCAATCCTTAAGAAAGGCATGGGACAACCTTCTGACTTGTTTAATTTCTGCCTGTTAGTAGGGGTCACAAAAAAAGATAGCATCAGACAATTGACGCTTTTGTTTGCCTACCAACCCCTGGTCATCTCACGTTGATGAAGGTGACCTGGGATGACACCCCAAAATCCTCTATCCATAATGTGATGGATTACGTACAGAATGTGCCCAGGAAGCAGCGAAGGGGGTTTGTTCCTAGAGCTAAATACGCCATAGGCTCTGGAGGATAAATGGTGCATCCTGTTGGCCGTCTTAAGAAGATCCCTGATGCCAGTTTCCCGTCTGCCTTTACTAAAACTCTACAGTGTGGTTTGTGTCATTCAACTGAATACTTACCATCAAGGGTGTGCATGACAGCAATACTTGTGACCCCTGACTAGGATATGTCCCGCAAAAAACTTGCTGCAAGCATTAAGAAAAAGCAGTTCAATGTAGGGGGTTAACATCCCTCTTGATCTGATACTAGTTCAACAAGAAAAGTGCTGATCAATACAAAGCCAATCTGTCTACCTGACCCTGCTCAGTCCTATGGTGGCTGTCATCTGCACCTACAATATCTCATCAACAAAGGGCTGATTACTTTGCCCCTCATACCTCCACATGAGAGCACCTAAGCTAATCAAATGTATGCCCCAAATATATTCTAGCAGCTCGTGAAACAGGTGCTGACTGGACTGGATCATCTCAGTATTGCAATTCTAACTTAGAAAAGATACCTACAGTTCCAGTGGGTGGTAAACATTGGGGCACTTGTAAAAATTGTTATATAAGAGCTGCAGACTAACTACAGTTAATCCCAATAGTGCATGTAGATGCTTTTGTTGATGTGGATGAAGCCTGCTGGTCCATCACCATGAAAAAGAAAGAAGGCATCTTGAGACTTTAAGTAGTCACTTTCTATTTTGTAAAGAACAGAACTGGACTGTATATACTTGCCCATTGTTTAGCCATTAGGAAAACATCCAGAGCCTACTTGTACTGTTCAAACTTTACCATCCAGATGGATGACAAACTCTCCAAGTCTGTTTGAATTATAAAGGATGAGAACCCATGCTTCTGTGATGGTCCATTTCCTTACAATGGCTGAATCTCAATGTGGCGCAGAAGACCCGGAATGTAACATGGGAATGCTAACAGACTTTTGAAAATGTTTTGCTAATCTGATGACTTTCTTGGAAATCCCTCATCTACCCTGGCAAGAGCATGCCCCAGGGGCAAAAGACAATGAAGTGTGCAGACAAACATGCCCACCTGTCAGCACTTTTATGGCTAACCTCGTATACAACCACAAGTGGGCTTGACATCAGTGAGCCTACTAGAGCTGCACTTATTTTTTTGGTTCTTCCCAGCAGAGTACAAGGCTAATGATAGAGTGTCAGGAATTGGAGGAAGTATCCGGCTTACATCAGAGGTATGGAACATAGAAACCATTAGTGAAAGAATACAGACAGCTCTGGGGAAGACAAAGCTGAATGAGCAGACTTATCAACAACATTAGTCCTTCATTAAGGCTTGAAAGAATAAATATTGTTCTTATCAGGCTATTAGACGACAGACAGTTGGTGGTGATATATTAATGTAATGTAGAGGGTCACAGGTCTTTTTACATGTACCTGTGGAACAAGAGTCTGTGAACTGTGAAATGTCTATGACCCGTGTCCAGCAACGGTAGCCAAGATGGCACTTGTACCTATTGCCGCAGCATTAACTGTTATTTTCAACAATATGCGACTGGACAATTTCCCTCTTGCTGAATACAAGCCTCTGTCCTTCCGCTGTTGAAAAAAGCAAACTTGGACATCTCGGACCCCAATAACTATCGTCCTATATCTAGGCTTCCACTACCAGCCAAATTAATTGAAAAAATGATGATTTCTCAACTCACTGCGTTTTTACGTGCCGCTCGGGTCCTAGACCCCTCCCAACATGGGTTCAGAGTTGGCCACAGTACTGAGTCTGCTCTGATTAAAGCAACGGAGGAAATCAGAGGAGTGCTGGACCTCGGAGGTAGAGCGGCCCTGGTCCTATTATGGTACATCACGAGATTTTGATGAACCGGTTGAAGGAATGTGGGGTTCAAGGGAAAGCATGGGACATCTTGAAAGCTTTCTTAACCAACAGGGGACAGTGTGTGGCAATGGGTGGCTACGTATCAAAACCTTTCGTGTTGCCCTGTGGTGTGCCGCAGGGCTCTTTCCTAAGCCCCACACTGTTCAATATATATGTTATCTCGTTGGCCCCAATTGTCAGGTCATTTGGCTTTGATTTAACATCTTATGCTGATGACACACAACTAGTAGTGTCTCTGCTACCTGGTAAGGAAGAAGGAATAGCCATGCAATTTCAGGATTGTATGTTGGCAGTGGGTAGGTGGATGGCTGACAACTGCCTCAAATTAAATACAGCAAAAACTGAAGTCAATATATTTGGTGCAAAAGAGGACTTCTGGAGTCCCCGCAGTGGCCGGAGGAGATGGGTACCCCTCCCTTACTGGTGAAGAACCTGGGTGTCCTAATCGATGATCAACTTACCTTCAGGCCCCAGGTCAACGCCGTAGCATCGTCAGTATATTTTATACTTAAAATGATTCGGAAGATACTCCCTTTCCTCCTGGAGAGCTGTAAAAAAGCAGTTATTACTGCCTTAGTGTTGTCCCGTCCAGATTATTGCAACAGCCTGATTTTGAATGCCCAACAGGGGCTTCTCAATAAACTGCAGGTGTTGCAAAATGCGGCAGCTAGACTTTTGACGGGCACAGCGAAGTATGCCTCCATCTCGACTGAAATCACAAAATTACACTGGTTGCCAGAGCGGAAGCGGATTTCTTTTCAGGCCTTGTGTTTGGTCTTTAAGGCCTTACAAGGTCAGGGGCCGGCCTGCTTGAAGGAGTACTTTCAATGGTACATCCCTCCGAGACATTTAAGGTCATCTGGGCTGCGGCTGGTCAAAGTCCCTCGCATAAAGAAAACTCGTGGGGAGGCAGGAGTTTGGTGTTGGGGCAACGAAGACCTGGCATGCCCTGCCCCTTGTCTTGAGGAACATGACAGATTTGATGGCTTTCAGGAGAGGCATTAAAACCTGGCTGTTCACACAGTAATTCTTGGCCTGCACCTTTAGGAGTATTCAATTAGCGCCAGGACACCCTCTGGTATCATAGCGCTGTATAAATGCAAAAAATAAATAAAATAATTCTTTGTTCAACGTGACACAAAAATGGGAATAGAGGGGTAGGAATTTACTCTGCAATACAAAATTCTAGGGGTACAGGAAACAAATAGTATTGTTGTAATGATATTGATGATGTCACTGGTGTTGTCATAAGTGATAATGTAGCTATGAAAAGCCTTCCACTGTTTGGATAGCTGTGCCAACCTCCTCTTTGTGCAGTTCTGACTGACCATTTGTGTGTTCCCCAGTGTATTTCGCATCTACAATGCCACTGGAGGGGCTCCTACAGTTTTGATTGCTGTCCCCTACAGAGCACAAAGTACTGCTTGACTAAAGTAGCACTAAATGTAACATCACCCATAGTGGACTATGAGGAGATGGGAGGGGTTGAGGGTTGTTAGTCTGAAATGCAGTGGCATTTAATAATCTGCTTATATCTGTTGGAAACTCTACTGACCTTCTCTGGTAAAATCCAGTCAGTGCCCTATAACTAGGGTTCTTCATTTTCCTCTGAAAGTGTATTGTGTAATTGCTCTTATATATGATATGCATGGGGGACCTAATTTATAGTATAATACACATTTTATATCACATAGGTTGGTTGTTCTCTGCATCAGGAATATAGGGGCATATTACCAAGTAATAGCGATAATTATCGCTATTGCTTGGTTAGCGTGAAAAAATTAACGCTGCGCTGCGGCGATTTTTATCGCAGATAAACCTTAGTATTACCAAGGTTTATCGCAAATGTGATAAAAATTGGCCGCAATGCATGACTATCGCTGAAAAGTCAGCGATATTCATGCATTAGCGAGCTAATGCTCTTAGCCATGTTATCCACCTCCCATTGGATAACATGGCTAAGAACTGCTCAGGGCAGGTGTTAGGTTTTGGAGATATTCGCGCTTAGCGCGAATATCTGCAAAAGTTGGTAATAGGAGATAGCGATGTTAGCGACTGTTTTCAGTCACTAACATCTTGGCACGCCCACTTTGCATGTCATTAGTGATAAATATCACTGACATGCAAAGTAGGGCCCAAGATGGTCGCTATCTCCTACTAACTGTCGCTAACTGGTGTTATCGACAGCTAGATAATAGGGAGATAATTTCATCTCCACTTTCCTGGCTTTTAAAGCCGAAAAAGCGGAGATAAACCCCCTTGATAATATGCTCCATAGTCTCTAAAGCATGCATGTTCTTGAAGAATTTTGTCTTTATGTAATGTTCCACTAGCTAAAACTTCTAATACTGAGCTTAGAACAGTTGTAACAATCGTCCTATGTCCTACTGCTTCTGAGTTATCATGGTTGGAAAGTTCTGTAACACCCCAGGCATAACTCAAAGTGCCATCTGCTCCATATGTGGCATCCAGTCCGCTGAGCATCATCTTACTTATGGAAGCCCTAGAACAAGAAAATCATGGCCTAAACTACCCTTTTTCTGTGATACAGTCACCTAAAACATTTGACAGACCTTGTTATCAACCATTAGGTACCATCCCATTTCCTGGCACTTTTTAACTTTATGAAGTGTGTGGAAACAGGTTGGAATAAATGCTGGTGTCCAGTTACCCCACATCCCATGTAATAAATTAAACACAGGAGACAGGAGACCCTGGGATGCCATTGAAATATGACGACGGGCAGGCAGGTTGGCAGGTTACCAGAGCCCATCACCTCAGCCTTTCCATGGAAGAATGTCCACCATACCTAGGTACCCCTTCAGGAAGACATTGCTCTGCCTTCAGTAGAACCTCTTCTGTAGCCACGGCAGTAGAGCTTTTCCAAGGGCATGCCATTGTTTGATGAGTCCACTCTGCAAACGTTTTTTTTTTTTTTTAGGAATAAACTCCCAAAGTGCAAGTTCATTCTTGAAAAACAAAAAATCAATTACCACATCACAGGACGTTTTCTACTTGTACTTCAGGTCATTGTGTTTTTTCCCTGCCTGGGATCACCTTGTCCATTATGGCAGTCCCAGGTAGGGAAGTCTAGTGTCAGTCGCCCAGTTCTTATTAGGGTGGGCTTATATCACTATGGCCTGAAGGCCCTCAGAAGAATAAGAGGTAAAGTGAAAGGTTGCTGGCAAAGCCAGCTAAGGTCTGGCCTTACGAAATTCAGGGTTTCTGTCAACTAAGTAAAGTAAAGAACACAATTTTCGTAAAGGAGAACACCAACGATTTACTGCATTCCTCCCGCTCTATCAAACTCTAAATTATCCCATTTGTATCTTTTCCCCTTCTAAATCTGTAGCATCCTTTCATATGATTAATATTATTTTGGGTTTTGGTTCTCTGGGCTTTGGTGTGGACTCTGCAGTATCAGCTCAGACCCACTATGCTAGTCTCATTCTACCCTCAGGTGTGGGAGAAACAAGGATATGGGAAGATAGATCATAGCCTTGTTGCATACATTGATTCCAGTCAACCAGACATGGTTCTGAAGAGTGTTCGAAACAACTACGACCATCCTAGTTGTTACCCTAATAGCAGAGAAGTGTAAGCGACTGTGGAAAAATCTACATCTATGCTTCAGAGACTTTAAAGCAGCATTTAACCAAGTAGACTGGGAGGCTTTTTTGAGAAAACTAAGAGAGTGGGGCTGCCCAGACAGAACATTCAGGACATAATTATGACTTTACAGAAAGTGGTGGCGCAGCAGTGCAAGCACCCGTGCCACTGCTTTGCCGAAAGTCGCCAACGCCCACCCACCAGATTACTCCTTTCGAGTGGTCTGGTGGGTGGGTGTCCTGGTGGTTCCCTCTGCAGTGCCCTTTAAAAGGTGGCGGTGCCTTTTAAAAGTGCACCTCAATGGGAACCCCTAACAAGGTTCCTGCATGGCATGGACTCAAAGTCCATGCAGTGCAGGAACTTGTGTACATGCACACAAGGGGGCCCATGTTGTGCTTCTCTGTGTGCATCCACCTATGCCTGATGCACAGGGGGGCCTGTAGGGCACCCTTTTATTCCTCTCAGCCAGGCTTTTCATGGCAGTGGAACCACTCTGAAAAGCCTGTCTTTGAGAAAACTCGTAATATGCTTGGCAGGACTGTAGCAGCCCCACCAAGCATATTGCAGCCTCTACCCCCCACTCCTATGCCAAGGAACAGTGGTTCCCTGGCGGAGCCAGTGGTCCCAGTGCGGTCCAACTGCGGGGTCATATTCAGGCAGGTGACCGCCAGTGCATCAGTGGCTGGATCCACCACCGCTGCACCACCACGAGTCTGATGGTCCGAGGACCACCAGACTCGTAATCTAGCCCTAAGAGCCATCAAACAGTTGTACACAAGTATCTGGATTTAAGTTAAAATGGTCGATGGCACAAGATTATCAAGGAAAATACCTACGGAAGTAGGGCTGAAACAGGGCTGTGTGATAGCCACTCATCTGTTCAATCTGTGCATGGCAGATCTGTCCACAAGACTTTACCAGGTAAACTCTCACCCTCCACGTCTGGCAACCTTAACCTTGACACATCTTTCCCACGTGGATGACATAGTCTTACTCGGTTTAACAAAAGAGGGACTCCAAAGATCACTTAACAAACTAACAGAATACATCAGAGACAATAAGCTTGAAATCAATCTAACAAAAGCAAAAATAATGACTATTTGAAATCAACTGGGGTCACCCCTTGAAATCAAGCCCGGCGAGGATGTCTTAGAGGAAGTTGGCAGTTACAAGTGCCTAGGAGTATACATAGACAATAGATTAAACTTCCAGCCGCACAAATGGTACATCGCTACAAAAGGAAATGCCCTGATTTATGCATTTATGAGTACCTGCTTAGAAGCTGGAGGGCTTCTCCTTTAAGCCACTACTGTTGGTCATAGTGGCTAAATTGTTACTTACAGTGGCCTATGCAAGTGTCGTCATGTATGGTAGAGACTACAAGTCAAAGCATGTAAGCAGGTGTATGGCCTCCCGCAGAATTCTTCACCTGCCCAAGTATGCTTGGAATTTGGTCTTATGCAACAAACCCTAGGGCAAACCTACTCCACAATAAAATATTGGTGTAAAATGGTCAAACCAAGGAAGTTTATTAAATAATGCCCTATGGCTGGCACTGGAATTTGATCCTCAATCCTCCCATTATAAATATCTGCAATCATCACTGAGAGCAACAAGGACAACAGACGTTTGCAACAAGAACTTGCCATTTTCAGCATTTCGCCAAGTTGTGAATAAAGCTGCCAAAGTGAACTCTCTCTTAGACAACAAAAATAGACTAGCCTGCCGCACGAATGCCTGGATGGTCCTACAAACTTATGACAAACTGAAACCGGCCTCATATCTAAGTGTAACACTTTTGGTGCATATAAAGAGAAAGTTGATGGCAACTCGTTTTGGTGCACTACCATCCTTGGCAGACCAACCATCTTGGAAATATAATAGGCCGAAGGCATGTAGACTATGTGGTGCTGCAAAGGAGGATTTTATTCATCTGATTTGTATATGCCCTTTTTTTTAAATTGCATGGGTATTATCAGCGAGAAAGTCTTTTAATACTAGGGGTATTCCATCCTGCAGGATGGCAATAATAAAAGCTCTTGACCCAGCAGACCCCTAGCTTAACTGCAACATGATGAAAAATGTAACTTTACATGGAAAAGCTATCTGGTCTGAATCCACATGACTTGCAAGACCACAATACATTCTTCGGTAAACGAACAAAGGCAGCAATAGATTCAATAGTAAAGCGAGCCTTCTGGTCCTACATGACTAATAGGCTAGTGTGTGAAAATAGAACTGGGTCTTTAATCCAAGAATTTCTAACTTTTAAAGATGAACCTTCCTTTGAAATCTTCTTGGACGAAATAGAGCCGCCTGTTGCGAAGTCTCTATTTTTGAAATTCAGGTATGGGAACCTCATGCTGAACTCCAATATAGAACGTTGGTCCAAGAGTAAACTGGGATGTCCAAATGCTACAAGTGGGAAATGTTCTATGTGCTTAGATTCTTGTACGGAGAATGAGGTCCACATGTTGTTTATATGCAAAGCATATTCGAAAGCACGAAAGAGATGGCTCAAACCCATGTGCACTCTCCTAGGAACAAGATCTTGTATCACGGCATATAGGATTATAAAAACTAATACTTCCCAGTTTATTGTATTCAGTATTAGTAGGTTTCTTTACTCTGTGTATATTGTTCGTAGGAAATTTGGTCAGATACTTTGAGTAGTATTCCTGTATATGCTTATATTCCAGCTGCCAAATGAAATGGAGCACCTTGTGTTTAAAGGAGGATGCCGGAAATTAATTTTGTACTGTATTTTAAAAAGATAACTGTTTTTAAAGCATTTGTGTATGTACATTGTTATGATCCTCTGTTTTATGCATGTATATATGTGTGTCTTTTATGGCCAACTGGCCGAAATAAAGAAATAAATAAAAATAGATTCAATGTATCCGGGTGAAAGGGGTGGTGTACAATGGTCTTCTTTTTAAAAATTGTAAGTGCACATTTACTGATGACTATTACAAGCAAGTTACGTCTATTTCATAGTTTGTTAACCATAAGGACCTGTGATAGCCTGATGGTGTTAACTCGTGAAATGGCTTGAGTATCATATCTTTTTAATGATTTAGGCACTAATCAAACTGGTGCACTTTATTGATGACTTTGGTCCTCAGTGAAACTGTAATGTCTAAGCAATTATGTTAAATACGTTTTATATTTTTTATAATTTTTCTCTGTGTTGATTGTAACATTGTTACGGTTTTTATTAACCTAAACAATAAAGATTTTGAATTGAATTGACAAAATGTATCCATGCTTTGAACTGCTACCTACTAATGCAACACTGGATTGCTCTGAGAGTCATTTAAGGACAAGAAACAACAGTGAAAGAAGTTGCTGTTTGTAGTTACTGTACACTGAAGAATCATGTCACATGCATTTTATATTCACACTGGAATGACACCTGAGCTCAAATATCAACTCCAAAAGGTCACACTCGTGGTTTTGTTCGATGTGCCTCATTTTAACTGTTCTACGTTTCTAATATCTAAAGAAAGGTTACTGCTCAGAAAGGACATTGCTTACATTATGAATGATAAATGTGTCCTTCTGTATCTGTAATTTAAATTTACTATCAGGTGTGTGCAAACTTGAAGTTACCATAATTGCACGTCATTTTGTAGAAAATTATGCAAAATTATGCATAATGCGAATCCATCATTCAGTGCTATATTTTAGTGCAAAGTGCATAGTTTTGTCAATTTTTGACGCAAGGACGCATTTCCCTCTAGACAAATAGCATAAAAACACAATTGCTGTTAACAATAGCTGCTCACTGTCTGGTTGTTTGCACTGTTCCTGTGCTCTTGCGCTTTATTTTTACCATCAACTGAGGCATAATTACACAACCGGTGTAATTTTCGAAAATTTTCATAACAAGTGTAACATGAAATTTCTCCTCATGTCATCATTCTCATCATCCCGGTATGTTTTCCAAAGCAGAGGATCCATGACATGTGTCTTCTGGAGGGTGTTCGATGTGACTTCTTGGTAGCTCCTCAGAAGGGAAATAAACTCTGCTGGACTGCAGGTGTCCACCAAAGGTAGAGCTCTTCATTGTGTGCTCTTAATGATGACAAGATCATGCCAGGATGTAACTAATAACCAGTAGCAGTTGAACATTCGATATTGTTTCCTGCACCCCAAGGTTAGGAGACTGCCTACTCCCCCTACTAATAGCAATGTGGTCTTTCTCGAGCAGGTCCTTCCAAAGCCCCGGAATGTATGAGGTGTGAGTATGAGTGAAGAGGTACTTGGGGTACATCAGTTTGGGGGTGCCCCTCTCTGTATGTAACCCTAGGATTGTAGGATGGTTCATAGCGTTAGTTGTAGTCAGAATGTACCTTGTGTCTGCTTCCCTACATGTTCCTTCCACTTCTCACTTTCCTGATGAAATCAGTGGAGTGGTGTGGCTCACTGGTTAGAGGCGGCAGACCCGGAAGCAGAAAATGGCCTAGGACCAGGGTTCAATTCCCGACGCGGCAGGGGTAGGGTGTTAAAATATCGATAACAAAAATATAGCTGACATAAATATCGTTGCAAAAATATTGTTTACAAAAATATCGACACCCTATACTTAAACAGGTAAGTACATAAATATCGACTCCAAAATATCGTTGTAATTAATATAGATGTAAAAAATATCGACTTTTTAAAATAATTAAAATTACATTAAATAATAAATAAATATAAGTACTATTAACAAAATACATTACATTACTTTTATTTTTTAACTATTTCAAACAAATTTACTACACTTTTTAATTATAAACTTAATAAATGTGGACATATAAATTAATTTTACACATTACTTTATATAACAACAATAATACATATATATAATTAAAATACCCCTTTACCCAAAAACCCAAAACTGACCCTGAACCCTAAAAATACCCCTTTACCCAAAAACATTTTCACTAAAAAAATCCTGTACACACACCTAAAATTAATTAAAAAATTAACATAATTAATGACATAATTATTATTCAATTAACTAATTAAAATTAATTAACTATTATTTATTACACTATTTATATTTATTTAAAACATTAATTAATCTATTATTTCATTATATTTAAAAACCCTTTTACCCAAAAACTGAAAACTGACCCTGAACCCAAAAAATACCCCTTTACCCAAAAACTAAAAACTGACCCTGAACCCTAAAAATACCCCTTTACCCAAAAACTGAAAACTGACCCTGAACCCTAAAAATACCCCTTTACCCAAAAACTGAAAACTGACCCTGAACCCAAAAAATACCCCTTTACCCAAAAACTGAAAACTGACCCTGAACCCTAAAAATACCCCTTTACCCAAAAACTAAAAACTGACCCTGAACCCTAAAAATACCCCTTTACCCAAAAACTGAAAACTGACCCTGAACCCTAAAAATACCCCTTTACCCAAAAACTGAAAACTGACCCTGAACCCTAAAAATACCCCTTTACCCAAAAACTGAAAACTGACCCTGAACCCTAAAAATACCCCTTTACCCAAAAACTGAAAACTGACCCTGAACCCTAAAAATACCCCTTTACCCAAAAACTGAAAACTGACCCTGAACCCTAAAAATACCCCTTTACCCAAAAACATTTTCACTAAAAAAATCCTGTACACACACCTAAAAATAATTAAAAAATTAACATAATTAATTACATAATTATTATTCAATTAACTAATTGAAATTAATTAACTATTATTTATTACACTATTTATATTCATTTAAAACATTAATTAATGTATTATTTCATTATATTTAAATTACTTCCCACCCTACTCCCCTATAAACCCACAACCCGCTACGGAACTATTAATACTAAATTCAACTGAAAATACATTATTAAATAATAATATACTACTAAAAATACTACTTTGACTAAAAATAATCATTAAAAACACTACATTACTTATAATTATTTAAAAAACGATATTATTGTAAACTATGTTTTTGTAAACGATATTTATTACAACTATATTAATGTTAACGATATTACTTACCTGTCTGACGATATTTTGGTCAGACGATATTTTTGTCATCGATATTTCTTCCTGTAGATATTTTTGCGGCGATATTTATGTTAGGCGATATTTTTGCGACGATATTCCTGCTCTGTACCGCGGCAGGGTCGTGGACCAGGGTCAGCGGACTCGATAATTCTCGCCTCAGTGCCTACTCTAACCAGGGATCACACTCGGCAACTCTGGGCATTAGCTTGCCTCATCTCTACAACGGCCCCCCACAAACGCCGGGGATGCCTGGTTTCACCTTGGAGATACCCAGTAACGACCATCTCACAGGGATGGAAAGGACGGGTTCCCCAGCGGCCTACAGCGCCACGACTCCTCAGGGCAGCAGTGCACTTTACAAGACCACATACATTACATTACATTGTGAACAGGTGTTAGGTGTCTAGTTTTAGATTCACATCCTCTTCAGTGAAGCAGGAATGTTTATTTGTGTCCATCTTCACTGGATCAAGCCTGCTGCGGCAGATCAGCCTGTGTCCTGGAAGCAGGGACATCTGAACTAATTGTAAACAAGGGCAAAGCTGGTGCAAAGCACCTTTACAAAGGAGATTGTCCCTGTCCATCCCCAGATATCTCTAGGAACCAAAAAGCCACCAACAGACCCTGTTATGCTGATTCACTTGAGGTAGCCGTAGCTTGTTACACATATCAAGTGAAACTTTTTGGGTTTCTGCTCTCATCCAGGAAACAGGAGTGACTGCACAGCTTGTGGGAAGATGCTTGCTATGGAGCTGAACAACACCTATAGTGAGATGCACTTGATACTGAGTGCACCCACTTCCCGACAGATTTAAATACAACTGTGAATTTGAGTGGTCAGTTGGTTTTAGCCCGCCTTGACACTTTCTGAATGTTTCCATCCTTGTTGACAATATGTGGCAAGAATGGAAGACTGTAGAAATATTTTGTGGGTTTATATTTTTGTGCATCAATAATGATGTCTAAAACGCAATTTCACACATGATTGCACAGTTATATGTATATCAACAAACTATATTTAACACAATTGCCTTTGAAACATTTTTTTTATGATGTATAGAAGTGTATTTATTAATTTAGTTTAGCTATATCACATTACTTTGTAAAACGCTATCCTGGACAAGATGGAAGTCATCTGTGTCCCTTACTCGTGCTTTCCCACTGCACAAATCCTCTCCCCACAGGCTCCACAGCACACAGTCAAACTGAAGTAATAACAGTTTATTTCCACTGTCATTATTGTCCCGCTCATGGTGAATCTTCTACAGTTCGGATGTAAAATTGTTACATATAACTATATTTTCCTTTTCTTCATTGGATCTATCCATTTGAAGAAAGTATCATTGTCAAATGTTTCTTGTTTGTTCACACATCACTGAATGACATTAGCAGAGGGTGTTGAATAATAATTCACAAAAATTCGATTTTGCTTAGGTGTGAAGGTAAATATATTTCTCGTGCTCTGATTTGCTTGGGAAATAATACATTTGCTCACACCATGATGATTTGGCAAAAGTTCTGATTTCCTATGCATGTATTGTGTATAAAACCATCGATTTTGTGGGTGAGCCAAAATACTTTTTATTTCTACAATAGATGCTGCTGTATTTTCTTCTGATTTTGCTGCTCACTGGAACTTAGAAAATGTTCATATTTGTTCATACTCTGTAAGACTCTGAATCCGATAGCCTTCATGGCATTGACTCTATACTGCTTATTTTACAATTGTGTAATAAACCCCTTTAACTTCTTTATTGATCTAGAACTCAGGTCTTTATTTGGCTTATTCAATTCAATCATTTAATGGATTGTATTTAGATTGACTTTGAATGTTTTGGCAGGTGCCTTATCTTGGAGACATATTGCCTCATGTCATGAAGTGGAGGTTTAACACCAACTCTGATCTGGTAAATTGTGGGAGGATTGATTGAGGTAAAATTTTGGGATGTATAAAATTTAGGGTACTTTTTGCTCCCACATGACCAAATTAAGGCTTTTGCTGATCTTTATTCAGGACCCACAGGCCAGGGTTTAGGGAAGTCAATAGTCAAGAGAGTCAACTGAGGAGGTATTGGGAAAGCACATGTTCAAATTTACACTAACATGTAATGTAGGCAAGCGGTGCAACACAGAAGGATTAATGGAATCACAGGGCTGCTCCAATGCATAAAAAAATTAATTACATAACCAGGTTTCTCTATCATAGCAGATACCACACTGGCAATCTGAGGCAGGTAATAATTTCCGTCTTTTGACTTACCTAAGTTGTATGCACCTGCATCGAGAAAGGAGTGGAACAGAGGGAGGAAGCATGCCAATATTACCTGAAGTAATAGTGTACATACTCCAGGCATGAGAAAAAGACATGCTGTTATAGAGACTTGACTTAGAAAGAGATATGCCCTAGCATGGTGAAAACCTGCTTTAGTAAATGCTAGAACTGCATTTGGAGATGCTCTACAAACTCTGGTGCATACCTTTCATTACTAAGTGCTGCAGAGACTGGAGCCCAGTTGCCCTTGCCCACTCCAACCCAAGATTTCCAACACTGAGAGTGGTGCGCTCATCATAATTATTCATCTCCCCAACAGACGGCCAAAACTGGTGTGGAATCAGTTAAAAAAAATGTATGCAGATTTATATTTCGCAAACTCGACCCGAAGGTATTGGAGCACTTTACATTAGCACCGGTTACGTTACACAAGGCCACATTCAGGCACGGGGAGATTAAGTGATTTGTCTAGAATAACACGATGTGGACGCGACCCCAAGGCTCAAACCTTGGTTTCCAGCACCAAAGTAGGGAGTCTAGCCGACAGACCACATCCTCGCCCAAGGGACACCTTCCTGCACACAAACAATCATCCTTGCAGACACACTTGCACTATGGTGCAAGGGTGTCTGTGCTGATGCTAATCATCTATTTTTAGCGCTAGTGCTAGAGAAAACACAGGGGTGCGCTGTTTTCTTGTAAATGCAGCACATCTCTGCATTTTGGAAAAATTATGCAACGTGGAGCTGCACAGTTTTCCAAAGCCCTGCTCCATTTCTTTGTACATATGCCCCACAGTATTTATAACAGGTGATAGATAAAAAAATTATGATCATAAGTTCACTCTACTTGAAAGCCAGGCAGCAGTTACTTTCACTTTATTTACATTAAGGGGTCGATTACAATGTGGTCGGAAACGGCTCCAACCATCAATCGCAGCCATTCCCGCGGCATTGTAATCAGCCGGTCAGATTAATTTCCGACCTACCCATTATAATGGAGTTGGTTGGAAAGGAATTGCAGCCGGTCATTCCGGCTGGCTTCTGATTGGCTCGGAGAGCCCATTCGCCATTCGGAATGCTTTCAGTAATCCCAAGGGCGGCTCTTTCCGCCTTTGGAATTCCGATGTTGGGTGGAGACAGACTTTCTGTGCTGGCCTTTCCGACACAGAAAGGCTGTTGGAACTTGACTTTGGGGCCACCCAGCAGGGCCCCCTTTGGCGCACAGCCTCCAGTTCGAGGCCGAAGGGGCACCTTTGAGGTGCCTACCACGGGGTGCAAGGATGGACTGCACCTCGCATTTTTACAATGGGAGCACGTATTCCAGGTGGAATGCATGCTCCTATTGCAAAGTATAGGCATTCAACCGAGCAGTGTTCAGTCACATCCTAACTAGTTGGTCAGGACCGCCGACCGGGTGTCGGTCGGTCACTTGACCGAGACGATGTTGGGCGGCCCTCCCAACATCGTAATAGGGTCCTAACATTATAATTGAAAGTTTTCGAAACATTCAGCACCGTATATTTCAAGTTGCAAACAGCGGCCTGCAAAAATAATAGAAATCATTGCAGTAAATCAAACCGACCCTCAATGAAAAACATTAAAGCAATTCAATATAAACCCCTTTAAATTCAGTGAAAAGCGTAGTGTCTGGGTGGAAGAAAATGAACGTAATTCATAAGAAGAATCTTACACTTTGTTGCGTGGATGATAAGATTTCAAGGCCTCAAAAGTCCAAAAATGTGGGAATTACCAAGCTACTGTGCCAACCTTAACCACCCCGCATGATTATAACATGATGTGTATTTGTAGCGCACTTTCACCGGTGGGCATCTTGGCACTGAATAACAGATGTTTATTATTAACCAACTCAATGGTCTTCATTTTGTCGACGTCAGGAGGATGAACAGCTGAATGAACCTCCCGGGATTTGGACATGTGACCATAAAGTCAAACACAGCCCCCTACAGTGGACGCATTAGCCCACTAAGCCACCAGACTCAGGTGTTGGACACAAAACAAAATGTCAGGTAAATGTGTCAATTTGAGGAAATTAATGTTGCACAGGTACCTCATCTGTAATACGTGGTGCCTTTTGAGGGAATAATGATTTTAACGCCCGTCAAAGTATCTTTTTTTTCTCCAATGTCTATAAACGCTGACACTTGGGTAAAAAATAAGCGTGTTGCTTTAAGTTGGGAAGTTTTGTGTGATGTGAGCGTTGCTTTATTGATGCTTAATCATTTATCTTAAAAATAATAAATTTCACAAAAAAATCTATATAAAACAAAAGGCATGGCAATTTTCTACTAGCCACCAGGTTTCTGGTTATTAAGGTTAGGCTCTGCCTGCGATATGAATGCTATGCGTGGGCATCTTGTATCATCATTAGGCTTTCCTAAATATATCAATTCGATTAATTTCTAAACCGACAATATTTTCTCTAACGTTCTCGCATTTTATTTAAGATCTGTAGGGTGTAATTTTCTGCACCTCAATTAAAGGCTCGCTTTGTTTTCGTGTGAAAGTATTTCCATTACTAATGCGTGAGGAAGGAGTTCCATTCTTCATTCCCTACATTATATAATTTGTCGCTGTATGATTCAGATTAAAATAGGATTAAACGCGGGAATCCCTCGCTGTAATCTTGGCTGGTGTTTGGGTATATTCACGGTAATGAGCACAATTCCCTGCGGTTATGAATCCTAGAGTGTCAATCAAATGAACTCCTTTTCAGACGCCATTGTGAGGCTCGCGCGACATTCACCTTCAGCGCATTTCCTGAACAATGCGCGCGCGCTATGATCGCTCATTCGGAATATGGCCATTGTCTGCTAAGAGATGCACAGAAGGTCCTGATCTTTCCGTGGGACAAACCACACGGAAGCCTTCATCTCCCAGGATGTATTTATGTTTTTTTGTCCCCGCACTTCATTATTGCATGGGAGAAGCAATGAAAAGCAAATGAATGGAACTAAGACCAATGAGTTAGTAGGTATCAACCCTAGCATGCCAGCAACTGACCCTTATTTTTATGGTCTTTCATCATCAACCCCATAGTGAGCCAGTAAAGAAGGATAAAACATTGTGATTTATAATGTTAATATCCAGTAGAACAGACTACGTGCACTGATTACAATGAGTGGTTTTACTCCCAAATAGTACAAACTGAATATATGACAACTGTTTATGGACTTACATAACACATCACTTAATAATAGGGAGTATCTATCTATCTATCTATCTATCTATCTATCTATCTATCTATCTATCTATCTATCTATCTATCTATCTATCTATCTAGTTTCTATCTTACACATAATAAAGTAAAATAACATTTAATGATTTTGTTCCTCCACTTATTGATTTTGCTTATTCATTTACAGATTTTATTTATTCATGTAATATTTGATTTGTTATTCATTTATGTATGCCAGATTATGTTTGTACCAGTTATGCATGACGCCTCATGGACACTTCAGGGCTGTAAAAAACCTCAAATGTCACGTAATGCACAACGATTCATCTGATCTGCATGCTAAGGACATAAACCAGAATCTTATCCTTTGCATTGCATGAAGCCAGTCATTCAAAGGCGTGCAGTAAAATGTGTCTTATGAATTCTGTTGCTCATTCAGATGTTAAAGCACTGGACTTAAACTTTAGAGAATGTAGTGTTGCAACAAATAGGAAAAAAAGCAGAAACAAACCGTGGGGTGCCAGTATCAATAAAATATTCCAGCAGCAATGGTTATGTAATTGATTTTCGTTGCATGTCGTGAATGTGTTTATTTGAGTATGCACTTATATCATCTCTGTGTCCAATTCATAAAGAGCACCATTACATTAAGCAGACTTTTAAGTATGTGACATGAAACATTGTTATTCTGGTTCACAGAAATAAAGTTCCCCTGTTTAGTATTTCACTTGACTGTAACAACCTGCCTGCGTATTTGTTATAGACATTGGTAGAAGCAACTGAATGGTGGTATGGTATTTACAATTGTTATGCGGATGTTTCAAGAATTCATTTGCAAAACCAAAGGGGATGATGTACGGAGTGTTTAACATTTCAAGCACTCACCCCCAGTCAACTGATCTGGGTTTATTCCATCATCATTCTTTAGCTCACTCCCCACCCCAGTTCAGACATGGCTATATGCAAATCAGTCTGACCCTGTGCCTCATGGGAACAGTCCATCCCGAACTGCCAAGAATTCATTTGACATCTCACATCTCAAATGAGGTCCAAGCATTCAGCGAAGCTCGGCTGTGCTGACTCATTTTTTAGATCCTTCTCTTAAGCCCCCACATTGCAAGTGTTTTTGATTTTATATGCTGAATTGCTGATTTTTCTTTTTACCACTGTGTCGCAGGGTGGCAATGGTGGGAAACATCCGTTACAACGCGGATGTTTCCCCGCGGTGCTGTTACGACGCGTCCGTTACAACGCAAGTCATTACCACGACTTGCGCTGGAGGGCGCTAGAAGATTAAAAATAGTACATTTACTATTCCAACACCTTCCCTAGTGTCCATGGGGACTGGTGTTAGAATAGTAAATTATACCATTCGAAATCCGCGCCCCCAGCGCAAGTCGTGGTAATGACTTGCGTTGTAAGGGAAGCGGTGTAACAGCACGCATTGTGACGGTACGCGTTGTACCGTCATACATCCGGCAATGGTATCGCATTGTTAGGGGCTTGATTATGATTCAGACAGAGGAGTGTCCCCGGGCTTATACCCCACCATCTCTGATCATGACTGGACTGGTGTTCCCACATTCGGTTTCCAGATTTCACTGCCTGGTAATTCCTGGTGGTAAAATTGCATGATACTTTGACTGCACCTGTAGCCAAGCCTCGTCCCCTTCTCACCACACTTTTTCAATGCTCCCTCCACTGTAACTATTTTTCCATTTCTAACCCTTACCTTCTCTGCAACGCTGCCCCACAGAGAAGCCTCCACACACATTTACCACTTGCTGAACGCAAGCAGTACGTATATGAGTAATACTAAAAAAGGAATACAGTGAGAAATACTGCACAGCAATTCTGTGACCTCACAGTCATTTCCCACTCTAAGGGATTTAACCCATAATTTCAAGGCACAGGCAAGGTGTTACTGCATGGTAATTGTAATTATATCTGCAGAGTTTGCACCCTGCCAGTACAGTGCAGCTGGTAACAAGGGCCGAACAGTAATTTTGAAAGCTACCTCAGAGCAATCGAATCATAGCTGAATGTCAGGCAGTGATGCTTATTTTTCTGCCTCTTTGTGTCATCAGTGAAGAATTATAATTTACCAGCCTTATGTTTTTTTTTACTTGCATCATACTTTATTGCTTTTTAAATTGCAAAATCTGGTGGTGGCAAACCGAAAAAATAGCAAACCAAACACCAAGGTAATTAAAACCCTGGGTCCTGGGGTCTATTGGACTTGGTCGTTCTTGCAGGATCTCCCCAGATTTTTGGCCTTCTGTTGCTTAATCCATTTTTACTGGCATTAGGACTGTGCACTTATTCCCTGCTAACCAGTGGTAAGGTGCTTATGCTCTTCCCCTAAAAACATGGTCATTTTAAACTGCCATTTCGACAAGGCAAAATACACATCCTGCAATGCCTAAACCTTCCTTGTAAATACATATAAGTCACCCCCTAAGGTAGGCTCTAAATTCTCACAGGGAAGGGTGCATTGTTTGTGAAAAGTAGGGCATGTGGGTGATAGAGCGAGTAGGTCACCCAACTAGAATTTGTACAAATACTCACCTGGGCCCATAATTCTGAAATCATATACCTTAACCTTTATTTGGGTAACTCACGCTCTTCTCCCAGTATATTGTGATTTCTATTTCTAATTACTATACCAGTATCCTACAAATCTTTGACACTAGATACCTTCACACAATGGATCAGGGAGTTGAGTTAAGGGTAAGGCACTCAAATATCATAACATTTGTAATTGTATAATAACCACAGAGTCAGGGTAGGTTAAAACTCTTTCTCTAATCATCATCATCATATGTCATGAGCCAAAGGTTGAACTCTATAAGACTATCAATAACTAAAATCAGAAACAGCGTATAGCTATGAATAAGATAGAGTATGCTAAGCATTTAAAAACTTAAAGTAAAGTTAGTGTAAAAACAAGGAACATGTTAATTTTAGAAAACAGTCTTTCGCAACTTGATTAAAGGAGGGTAAAGAAAAGAACATACTAAACCCAAAGACTTTCGTACTGCAATGGCAGTTGGAAAGGAGAAACACAATTTATGCAATTTGATTATTCAGAATTTAGCTTAATAACTATAGGAAAGGTAAGATTTGGAACATACTATTAAATTTCAGCTGATCTCCTTAACCCCTCCCCTGCTGATGACGGAACCGCTCCGTCATCAGCCGCGGTGGCGCTGTGCGGATGACGGAGCGGTTCCGTCGTGGCCCGCCCGACGCCCCTGCGCGGGGCAAATTCTGCGCCTGCACTGAGCATTCTATTGAGCTGGCGGGGCCATGACGGAACCGCTCCATCATAAGCACAGCGCAACCGACGCTGGTGATGGAGCAGTTCCGTCACCAGCATGCGCCCGCCGCATTTCCACCCCGCCCCCTTAGCACTGTGGCGGAATAGCCGCCGCAGTGAAGGGGTTAAAGGGAGGGTGAGAAAAAGAACATATACTCTTATAGAAACATATCGCATTGACTAAAGGTGGGTTAAAATTGGAACACGCTAATAGTCAGTAATACAATGAATATCTCATTTACCAAGGGACGGGAAAGAAAAGGAACATATGCAATCAAGCTTTGCAAATTCGGGACGGTAAGAAAAGGAATGCAAGTTAATATACAATCACACACACAGACTTATATTTACCTAGGATAGTGTGAAGACCAACCCAGGCCACGGGTCAGTTGGAAAAGACAGGAGGCACCCCAAAGACTTCAGTACCAGTAGGCGAGCAGGTGCAGCTCATGGACAATCAGGACAGGATAACCCCAGAATTTGGATCAGGACCGGATCACCAAGGTTAAGACCAGCACCCGCAGCTTTGGTTGCAACGCCTGCGTTTCTCCCTCTCTGCAAGGAATCTGCCAAAACCCCAATTGGGTTATAACTTTATCAGCAAAGTGCTTTGTTAGCACTTTCACTTCCAAAAAAAACCCCGATTGGGTTCTCGAACCTCCCAACAGAGTGCTCCGCAGCTCTCTGCTTTCAGTCACCTATTGAGTGCGTTGGGTCAGTGACAGGTCAGCTAATCAGACAAGTCGGACAATTTCTCTAGCTAAACTTACGCTAGTTATACTGTTTTTCAGGTCAATGCACCACCCCCCAATGTTGCAAGTGTAAGGATCCCCAATTTTGATTGAACAAAGGAGGAGGACAGGTCATCACACCACCTAAATTTCAGACTTTCTCAGACTCTTTATTCAGATTCCGTTCACGCCCCTTAAATTCCAGGTTCTCATGACATATGCCTTTGGTTAACAATGGTGAATATAACATTGAATACAATTGTAACAATTTTCAGTACAGTTCAGCTTCTTCTAGCTGGGTCACAGTTTGGGTTCCCAGGCGCATCTTGGCTGCTGTTGCCATCTGGCTTGGTTCCAATGTTGCGAAGTTCATTTCTCCTCCGCGGGGACATGCGCAGAAAGGACTTCCAAAATGGAGTAGTACGCACCTCCCAGGCCCAAAGAATACGATACATGAAAAGTAAAAGGAAACAATTTAGAACATAGTAATAAATGATTACACTCTATACCATGAATCTCTATACTATACCCATTACTTTAATATATACTATAGCATTAAGATTAAGCAAAACGAACAGCTTAGGTGAAAGCAGCAATGCAAGCTTCTCGCATGTGAGAACACAGAACAGCCATTTTAGCACTTGTGCGCCAATGCGAAAAGGTTTCCCTCCAAAAGCTGCGAGTATGTCATGTCACGTGGGTATGACAAACGCATGCGCAGTAGAAATTTCCGCGTAGTAGCAGCCATTTTAAATGCAAGCGTATTAGGATTAGAAAACACATAAGCAAGCTTCACTCGGCTCCCCAGTATAGATGAAGAAAGGGTAAATTAGTAAGTTTCATTATATGTTATTCGAGGTTCATGAGAACGAGCAAGTCGCTTCGTATGCAAATCCTTGCTCCATCATGGGTGTAAGTTTTACATGTCCTAGCACTGAAAATCTCATAAAATAATTTTTCACTCTTCCATTGACTAAAATTTTGGTTACCTTATTACTGTTAATGAGTGATAACTTTGGAGTAGGAGCAGATAGAAAAATGCTGTTTACACTCAAATGAATTGTAATTTAAAATTCTCACTAATGGTTACTGCAACTGTTGTGTCGCGTTTTAAGCTCCAAGTGAATTTTCCCGATTCATGCCCTTATATAGGTACAATTCACATTGCCCTTATATAGGTATAGAAATCAATCCCTTATTTAGGCATAGCCCATGCTACCCAAATACAGGCATGGCTACTTCCACCCGTACCAAACATCAGAACGACTTCTTGGAAAACCAGCTTAAGCAGTCAGGGACTTCCCCTTGCTTGAATAGTAATTTGTCCAAGAACTCAGTTACTTTACAAAGGAAAACTAGTCCCTAGGGGTTCTTTCCCGACATTCATATGCCCTACTTTACGTCAAATTTTGGCATTCCTAAACACCTTCAAGGTATAAATATGCCTTCACTTGCTATAGCAAACTACGGTGGTTCGGAGCAGTTCAACTATCTACTTGCCCGACGCAGCTCACTACAGCAAGTGCCAAAGGAAGTTGACTCTCCAGCAGACGCACTGATCAAGAGGCTGCCTTTCTCCTACCGAGAATCCAGCTCCAGTGTTTTCAAGCTCCCCTTGCGGGGTGTTGGAAAACCGAGTCCCGAGACAGAGATACCAGACCTCCTTCATTCTAACTAAGTTATGGATCTGATTAGAACCTAGAGAAACCTTTGGTAGATTCTTGGCAAAAACAACTAAACCTTTGCTACACAATACTTACTACTTCTCGCGTACTGAACTTAGGTTAGGTACATTGGGGTAGGCGTATTTCAGAAGCACCAGTTGAGTATTTTAGTCAATGTTATTTATGTATGTATTTTTATATATCTTAGAAACCATACAATGCTCTTACAGTATTTTTTCATATTACTGTTTACGCTGTACGCATTATACTTTGCAGTCTGCATAACGATTGTAGCAGCTCACTTCTCTTGCATGAGAAAGAAGACTGTTCAATAAACCTTTTTAATTAAAAACACGCGTCTCTCTATTTCTCTGCAACTCTGTTGAAGCAAAGCATGCACGATTGACTAGTGAAATACTTATCTATTGTTTCCGCGACTCTGAGAGATATATTTCTTATTATTCTTGGGAAACAAAGTTGTCATGTTAATGCGGTTGTCGGAAACGAATCCCTTTTTGTGAATTCGAGAACGTTTCTAGTGACCTCTGAGTTAGCTGGCACACACACAATTAAGTTTGGTATATTTGATAGAGACCTAGTCGACATAAGTCCTACATCAAATCTATAGGATATATTATTCCAATGTGCAGAGCCTATTATATAGGAGCTACACTACATGGCGCCCAACGTTTGGTAACCAATACCACAACTGGGTTTGGGCTCCCAACAGTAAGGCCAAGCCTCAATTTAATAAAGAACTGCACAATTGCCAATACTGCTACCTTATTCCTGCTGGTTCACTTTAGAGTGTCCATATTGAGAATTCAACAACACGTGCCATAGACCACCTTTTCAGTCTGAAACAAATCCTTTTCTTTATTTAATTTTTTCTCCCATCTCAAAATTATACATTTATATAAATCACTGAATCTTTACAAATTGCACCTCAAAAAGTACTTTCTCAATTAAAATGTTACTCAAACATTCAACTTCATTCCTTTCCTTACACACTCACACTCTGTTCATACTCATATTTTGTTCTCACTCACTCACCACATCACCTACATTCACCCTATAACCATTAATTTTGTTTTGAAACTTTTTTTGAAACCATTCAAATAAATGCCATGGAAAACGATTTTTTAAAACAAATGTTTTAAGTCTGACAACTTAAACTTTGTACAAAATTCTTATGACAGGAAATAAGCTGGTAAACGTGTTTCAAACTCCTTCCATTTGTGGAGTTCTCATCAGGACCTTACAGCTGAAAAACAAACAAAACATTCTTTCAATCACTATAGATGCCCAAACTACACCTCTAATTTCACTCTGTGGCTTTTTTATCGATGTTGCTTACCTTCAATTGATCTAGCTATTCCGATCTACCAGGTTCCAAAGATGTCACCTATATCGCAAAAAATGACACAAATTGAGAAAAACGTCCTCTTTTAGCTATTCAAATCACCACTAGATTCACTTAGTCTGAAACGATTAGTAAAGAAGAACATTGTCTTACATTAATGTCTCTCAAAGTGCTCTCTTTAGAACCTCCAATTCTCAGCCGAGAATACCTGCAACACAACAACAGACATCTCTTAAAATCGCCATGTCGCTAATGGATTAGCAGTGTGCACGCACATTCAAAACTGAATGTGTACTCACTTATAACACCCTTTGGCGGCGAGGAACCCCGTATTTATGACTAGTGGGGCATTGGGGATGCCGTGGGGGTGTACTGAAGGTGCGGAGAGTCCATTGTGGAGGCCTGTCCCGAAGGAAGTGACACCACGTGGGCAGTGAGTGCATCGCTCAGGGGCACGATATGGCTAACTGAAGGAAGAAGGGGGAGTACACACTCACCGAGATGCTTGGTAAGGGCCTGCCGAAATTGGAAAAGGGGTCGTCCTCCCCAGGGGCGGTAAAACATCCAAATGACACTAACGAGAGCCAAGTGCCTATTATGAAATCCTTTTTAGAGACTCTCTTTAACTCCCTCCGCAAGGACTGTCAGTCATTGAAGCAAGAGGTGGTGGGGAGGTCCGGGAGATCAGGAGGGAAGTGGAGAGCCTCGGCGAGAGGGTGGCGGCCATAGAAGATGCGGACCAAACCAGAAGCGAGGAGGTGGAGCAGCTCCAGCAGGAAGTCCTACGACTTAAAGAACAGCAAGTCGACTTACAGGCGTACGCGGAAGACTTGGAGAACAGGTCCTGAAGTAACAACATACGGGTCCGAGGCATACCACTAAAGGAAGAGGGGGCGAACATCACCGGATACCTGCAGTGTCTGTTCCGAGACATCCTAGGAGAAGCTGAGGACTTTGTCATCAGAATCAATAGGGCGCACAGGGTCGGGTTGGCGAGGCGTGCGCCTGCGCCCCCGATATCCTGGCCTTTCTAAGGGAGGCATGAAGGGAGCAACCCCTTCAGTACAAGCGTCAGCTGGTGGCCTTGTACCAGAATCTTTCATCCATCACGCTCCAAAAACGGAAAGCTTTCAAAGTGGTCACAGACTTTTTACGCGATAAAGAGGTCCAGTATTCTTGGGGACACCCCTTTCAGCTGATCTTTAAATGGAATGGCACGCTGCACCAGCTGAGATCACTCCAGGACACCTGTGCCCTACTGGGTATAGAGCGGCCGGAGGAGCGCACATCACCAAGGCCATCCCAGCAGTCTGCAAATTGAGGTTGGCAGAGGGTCCGTCATAGACGCTCTCCGCTCAACGACTTGAAGCCAGACCCACACACCATGATGCAAGAGCGGGCCAGAGCTATCCAAGAAGTCGCGAGAGACACTTCACCGACGGATTAATTGGTTTAAGGGGGGGGGACTCTATAGTACTTTGACAATGCAAGTCTAGGGGGGGGTGGACGGGGGACCGAAGAGGTCGTCACGGTTGCACGCTCCACATACTAATTTCAACACAGGCCTGCAATGTGGGGCATCAGGTCAGGGACTATGCTCATCAGTTGGGGTGATGGAGTTAGGGTTAGGGGTCCGGGGAGGCCTGAGGGTTGGCATGGGGAGGGACTTGGGTTGTTGGGTACAGGGTTCTGGGAGGGGGAAGGAGGGGTATGGGAGGGGAGGGAGGTTCTGGTGTGTCGCACTACAGAGGGGGGCAGGCAGGGCAGGGGGGTTCTTGATCCTCCTTACCACAAGAGTAATCTGGTTTCCACCATGGTTGATGATGCCCTGAAAATTCTCACCATGAATGTGAAGGGGCTTAACAACCCCATAAAAAGACGGACTGCCATATCTTTCCTAGAGAATTTGGATGCCTCAATTTGCCTGCTGCAGGAAACACATTTGCTCCCCAGGGATTGGCAACGAATGCGCTCCCGGACATTCCCCCAGCAATACTACTCTTCCACTACAGAGAAAAAAGCCGGGGTAGCACTTCTTTTCGCTAGCCATTTCAAGGGTCAGGTGGGTGCTAAGGTCTCTGAAATCAAGGGCAGGCTGCTGGCGTACACTGTTCAAGTGGGTGGCAGCTCCCTAGTCATTGGGTCAATTTATGCTCTCAACACCAGGCAAGAAAGTTTCCTTGCAGGGGCCCTGGCTAATGTCCTCGCAGGTCAATCGCGATAAAAATTGGTGGGTGGCAATATTAATCTGGTGATGGATCAGGTCAGGGACAGATCGGGCCACAGCTTTGGCGCCACGGGGGCAATCTCACCGGAGGGTAAGCAATGGTTGACAAGTAGAGGCTTTCGAGATCTTTGGCGGGAGGTGCATCCCAACTCTAGGGGGTTCACTTTTTATTCACATGTGCACCATACCTATGCTAGGTTATACCACTTTCTAGGGACCCCTGACTTAGCTGCCTCAGTCACAGACACGGACATTATCCATGTCGCCCTTTCCGACCATGACGCGGTCACACTCCATTTGACGGTCACATGCATAAAATCACATAGAGGATGATGGCGACTCCGGGAGGCCTTGCTGCAGCGCAAAGAGGTCACACAGCAATTACACAAGAGCATCTCAGACTACCTAAGCCTTAATGACACCGCGGACGTTTCGGCGTCAGCAGTTTGGGGGGCACTAAAGGCCATGGTATGAGTAGCGCTATAAAACGAATTAAACGCATCTGAGTGTGAATGGTTATGGAGACTTGAGGGGCGATGTTAAAGGGTGATAATTTGTTTACCATTCTGTGTGTAAAGCGCTCTGATATCCGTAAGTATCTTGTTCGCGCTCTATAAAACTTTCAAAATAAATAAATAAAATAAATAAATACCTGGACAAAACCTTGGTGTGCTTTGGCATTGGAGAAAGATTCCTCACGTGGGTCGCCAGCTGCTACAACACCCCTCAACGCAAATTAGGGTAAATGGTGTGGGCTCACAGCCCTTTGATATCAGAACGGGGCACCATGCAGGGGTGCGCCCTTTCATCCCTATTGTTTGTGCTATACATAGAACCATTTGCGCTCAAAATGCACTATAATCCGGATGTCACAGGTATCACGTTTGGGGGTGAGCCACACACCCTAAGCCTTTATGCTGATGACATACTTGTGGCGGTTGATAACCCCATGAGTTCAGTGCCTGCTTTCCTCTCGGAATTGGAGGCTTTTGGGGAGGTCTCGGGTTCAGGTTGAATATTGGAAAATTCTTGGTTCTTCCGCTGGGCCGTAACGCTCGCAGATCCACTGAAGGCCCCCAACAGTTTGGGGAACTCTCCTCTCGTCTGTCTTTGCCGTACCTGGTTATTAACTTGACGCCCAACACAGCACAAACGGAAGACCACAACTATGCAACACTACTGGCTCAGATCCATGGGGATCTGAAGAGATGGTGGCAGCAGCCAATATCCTGGTTGGGCGAGTGGCGGCGGTAAAAATGTCCCTGTTAGCCAAGATCCTCTACGTGTTCCAAACCATTCCAGTGACTCCACCGATAGTGATGCTTCAGAAATTGCAGGACACCATTCGGCAGTTCGTTTGGGCGGGCAAGCGCACGTGGCTTTGCAGAGACTTGGCTAGACGGGCACCAGCGGAGGGCGGCTTGGGCATCCCGGACCTCTTTCGTTACTTCCAGGTGACGCAGCTTAGATACCTCTTGGAATGGAACCGTCCAGAGTCGGAAAAGAGGTGGCTTTTCCAGGATAGGGCGATGGCACAAATGACACTCTGGAAGGTCCCCTTCCTGATGCGGTCAGACAGACCGCCTTATCTTAAAAAGTCGCCTATTACCCATTCGATACTCAAGGTGTGGGACGTGGTAGCGGTTAGAAGGGGACTTACTACCTTCCCCTCTCCCATTACACCACTGTTTGATAACCCGGCGTTCCCCCCCGGGTTGGAGTCCCGAGCGTTTGGCCAATGGTGTGCCTCAGAATGCAAGTCGGCTGGTCACCTGTTTGACCTGGACGGCTTTATGCCTTTTGACACCTTGCAGGAGATGTATACATTGATAAAGCAGCTCAGATTTCAATACTTTCAGATCCGTCATTGGCTGACACAGTCTTTGAAGTTTTATTTTGGGGTTCTGCTTCTTTTGATGTGTCTACTTCTCTTTTTCTTCTTTCCCCTTGAAAGGATGTCAGTCACCACAGGCATGCCTCTGAAGTTGATTGAACCACCACACAATTCATGGTAGTGACCAGAGTTCACACCTGATTGTCAGCCACAGTGATATGTGCATCAAAAGGTTAATCTCAGGTTCCCAGACCTACTCTTTATGATTACCTTAACAGCCCCCTCTCCTTCCTGAAATGTGTCCAGGCCCCTTCCTTGTGATATATCACTAAATCAAAGAGCAACGTTTGGAAGTGAAAAGAGAGGAACCCTTCCTCCAGTGTGTGTCCCACCCAGCGTACAGGAATGCAGCAATACGCAAATCTGTCTGGGGGATGCCTCTCCTCCTCATGTCTTCACCAGATAGGCCTGAGCTTCCCAAATTGGAACCCAAGGTCCTCCATGTGACGTACCATTGCAGGCACACTTGCGTTCAGTGTGATTTCACAGCAAGCATGCTCTCCAGTACTGTTACCTCCACACATTGTGTCACCACAGACAAACATACATTCAGTCTATGTGCACTGCTCTGTACTGTAGCTTTTCTGTATTTAACCAGGGTGTGCTATTTACAAACACATGAGCACCGCCAAGACACATACACAGTCATCGTGTGCACGTTGCACAACACTTTACCCTTCATGTACTGTACTTCACGCAAGCACACATGCACCCAGCACATGCTTTCATTGGGCAGGCGCTGTACAGCACTACATCTCTCATGCAGACATGCACTAACCACACATATACTGCACAGTACTGCTCTGTACCTGTAATGTACCCTTCCAAGGCACACATACATCCAGCACAGTCACTACTCCGGTGCAGCAGTCTACATCTATCTGATGTAGGCCACGGGTCGGTTAAGCACATAGCAGCAAAACATTTGAAAAGGTGAGTGAGCCTGTAGGCCTCAGTCCAGTGACACAAAGTAAGAAGGACTTGTTCATTACTACTGATCTCTACACTGTATGCTGACACACCCCGGTTATGCTGCTTTACTCCTGGTGAAAGAGGTAGCCTTCCACCACTGCGATGGTAGGACTTTGAGCGCCCCTCCCGGTCCAGCAGGACCACAATCCGTGAGACAGACCTATGTCATAGTGCACATGCATGACCCATTTTTACCTATGACACAAAAATCAGCATTAGGGATCCAGATAATAGTACGGTTGGGAACTCAGGTTAGGGGGTACATGTCTCAAACCATGCAGAGAACTTTTCTGTCCCAGCACTATTGAATAGGCTTATATCTACTGATTGCATTACTTTACAAGTCATCTGTATTGTGCCTACCCTACAAAGACATCTAAATACTTAAAAGCAACAAATAACAGAAAATAATTAACGTTTTAATAAATTGACTAAATGTAATTATATTCCTTATTCAGCTTATACAATTATATCAAATTGCACTATATTTTTTTTGCAAAGTTCTAGTTTGACGTAACTCTTTATTTACAGATTTGGCAAATGATCAATCAATCAATCAAGACACTTGTAAAGCACACTACATACCTGTGAGGGTCTCAACGCGCTGGGGGAGAGAGGGGGGGTGCTGTTACTGATCGAAGATCCAGGTCTTGAGGAGTCTTTTGAAGGCCAGTAGGTCTTGGGTCTGCTGCAGGTTGGTGGGGAGGGTGTTTCAGGTCTTGGCGGTGAGGTGGGAGAAGGATCTGCCACAGGCTGTCGTTTTTCGGATGTGGGAGACGAGGGCGAGGGCGAGGCCGGCGGAGCGGAGCTGGCGGGTGGGGGTGTAGAAGCTAAGTCGTCTGTTGAGGTATGCTGGGCCGGTGTTGTGGAGAGCAGGTCACATAAGCAGAAGCCAGATACAATTACAAATAAAACGGTCACATAAGCAAAGAGGGGCACAATACAAAATACAGTAAAATACAACTCTGGGCAGAAAGCAAACCTACGGCCTACCATTGGCCACCAGGGATGAGGTGCAGGTGGTAGCCTGCGGGTGGAGGGGGGCCTTGAACTCGGCACTCAGCAGTAGCTGGGCACCGGAGCACAGGAGCAAGGGCGCAGTCAGGTGGAGCTGAGCGACCTGCCTGGAGACAGGGTCAAGGGTCGCTCTCACTGCCGCGCCCCGGCCGACATAAGAAGGGGAGGTGGGAGGGAGGAGCAGCTGTGAGTGGGGAGCGACGAATGGGCGAGCGGGAGGGGTGGGCCGCAGGGGACACAGCGGCGGGAAAAGCGGTCATGGAAGCAGAAGCCAAATACAAATAAAATGGCCATATGAGCAAAAAGGAGCACAATACAAAATACAGTACAATGCAACTCTGGGCAGAAAAGGAAACATACAGTCTACGGGCGGGGCCGCAGGGGACGCAGCGGCAGGAAAAGCGGTCACAGAAACAGAAGCCAGATTCAAATACAAATAAAATGGTCACATAAGCAAAGAGGGGCTCAATACAAAATACAGTAAAATCCAACTCTGGGCAGAAAGCAAACCTATGTCCTACCACTGGCCACCAGGGATGAGGCAGTAGCTGGGCACAGGAGCACAGGCACAGTCAGGTGGAGCTGCACGACGTGGGGAGCGACCTGCCTAGAGACAGGGTGATTACATCAAACTTAAAGTACTCATGGGAGGAGCCTAGCCAGCAACCGAGATGGCCGCCTGAGCCCTCGGCTCCGCCGACCCGTTTGCTTCCCTCCCGTGCCGCTTCTTCTCCAGTGTGCTGATTTGTATCTGTGGTGCGGTAACGGGTTCGGGAGGCGACGCTGGTTCCGATGCTGTGCTCCCCGTCGGTCTTCCTGCGACGGGAGTGGCGGGGCGCCCTGTTCTCCTGCTGGGAGTTGGAGAGCGAGACCGGTCCTTTGTTCTCGGCTGCGTCCGGCCGGACGACAACAACGTTGGCCATTGCAGGAGACGCGGAATCAGCCGGCGAGCCGCGACATACGTCCCAGGTCCTTTGAAGTGGCGCAACAGTTTCTGTTTAAGCTTCCGCACTCATGGCTTCATCGTAGCCGCTGCAACATTTGTATCCCTCTCCCCGGCTGCTCCTGTGAGTTTCCTTATCATCCAGCGGAGTGGAGGGGGTCATTTTGGGCTAAGTGTTTGGCGTTTGCACTAGATGCGCTGGTCTTTGTCGCAGGCGCTGCTATGGCCGGCACTGTGTTGCTCCCATACGCGGCGCTGGAATGGAGGGTGCTGCCCTGGTCCCCACGCCCTGGCTGTGTTTGTCGGGGAGCCGATTTGATGATCAGAGGCTAGGAATGGGTGCCGATGATCGGGATCGAGTGTCGCCTCAAGCTTGCGAGTTCCATGTGCAGGGAGCTACAGTCTCATCCTCTCCCGTGGCGCCCTTGAGTATCGGCGATATCCTGAGTGCTCTGGCTGATCTGCGAGATGCTGTGTGCTACAACGCCCGGGACCTGGAGTCCCGCATGGACGACATCTTGCCCCCGTTCTCCTTAACCGACCGAGCTGGCGCCTGTGTGCGGAGCAATTCTCCGCACCCTGGGCTCGGCTGTAGCGAGCTGCCCTTTCAGAGAAGCGTGGAGGTGCAGGGGGTGAGCGAGCCTAACATCATCGCGACACTGCCTGTTGCAGTAATGGAGGAAAGCATGACTTCGGCATTTGTGCAGGTACAGGGAGATCACCTTTGGATGCCGTACCTGATACCTCCATCGGGATCTAATGACGAAACTGGCACGCTTCTTCTGGGCAAGTTGCCTACAACTGAGGTACCATGCTTTGGAGGCCTGCTGTTGTGTGCTTGCTTGTACTGTACCTTTGTGGATCACGTTGTCCTGCTTCGGATGGATGTTGATGGACGGTGCAATGCCTCGCTGTTTTCACTCCGACAGCTTCTCCTGCTCCGCTGGGCTACTTCGCTGCTGCGCCTTACTGGCACATTGGACCGCAGGGGACAGGGTTGACTCTGCCATTTTCCCGCCTCACTACTGTTGTTTGCATTACTGAGACTGTGATGGACGGACGGAGATGCTTGACGTCGGCTATGGTTTGATTGGGGGTCGGGGGTGCGGTGGCCGATAAATATTCCTGTTGGTTATTACGGGTGCATATGGTTGGCCCTCCTCCGGTAATACATGTTTCCTTTTTTCTTTCTTTTCTTCTCTTCTTCTTTATTTCGGGTACTCTTTTTTGGGCGACAGACACACTGCTAGGGGGGGGTAGGCCGTAGCCTCTGCATGCGTGTAGGGTGGGGGGTGGGGGGGGGATATTGCTTTGTCCGCTTTGGTTTCTATGGGCCTTGGTTTTTTTCTTATTTCTACATTCTTTTTCTTTCCCCTTTTCTTGGGTCAATGGCGTTGGTTGTATACGGGCGGGTAGCAATTGGCACGCTACGTATTCTGAAATCCAATCCTTGTGTATTGTTTTGGTGCCGCCATTTTGATGTTGTCTCCTTGCTCGCTGGATTTCTCTGCTATGCATAGCCCACTTCCGTTTGGTTGGTATGTCTAGTCCTTGATCCTTTCTAAGCTTTACAGTTACTATTCTTCATAAAAAACTTTTAAAATAAACCTTCACTTCTCCTGCTCCCCAGTGGTTCATATTTCACCAGTGTAACTTAAGTCGACTGTATTTTGCTTGGCGAACTACTGCGGTGCTTTATTGTGTACGGATATGCTTCAAACATTGTCGAGGCCGGCCGGATGGTTGTAGGCCCGTAATTGTTTCATGACATTGTGCAATAAAGGTTTTCAAAAATTTAAAAAAAAAAAAAAATTAAAGTACTCATTCCCTTCAAAATCACAGTTTAATGTGCAGTGATCAGTGCAAATTAAAATATGAAAAACCACGGAAATTGGCACGTTATGGTTAGCTATGCAATCCATAACTCGCACAACAGCCATGGGAACCAATCTTTCAAAACCAAAAGGAAAGGATGTGGTGTTATGGCCAGAACTGCTGACTTTGGAACTTGGCAACCAGATTCAAGCACGGTTGGCTCAACATGCAGTGATTTTGGGCAAATCTGTTAATCTTCATTGCCTAAAAAAGAATGAATCTTACCCTGAGTAATGTAACTGGCGTTCATGTAAAACACTCCAATGCCCTTGGGCTGAGTTCTTGCTATATATAAAACTGAGGGGGGGAACTGCTCATTACCTCACACTTGACATAACATATAAACAATGTTAAAGGTTACAACATTTTCATATCAGCAATAACATTACCAATGAGACAACAAGGTGTTATTTATATTTTGAGTATGTGGTCTTATGTATTGATGTTGATGATGCTTTGTTATTTATTCATTTTATTTTGAAAGGCTGTTTTTAATCATCATAACGCCACTTTAACCTTGATTTCTAAATAATTTCTGGGTTGATTGTTCCCCATATAAAACAGTTGGACGTAGGACCTGGCAGTACCCAAAGTGCAGTGGGTGGTCATCTCCTGCTGCACACGGCCTTTAGCCCTGTGCTGCGGGGGTTGAACACAGTTTCTGATCTATGACCAGGCCCTATGCCCAGCTTGGATGGCCAACTCCACAGCATTCATCCAACTAAGTAGAGACAATCCCATTTTGTTTTACAATTATTTTAGTTTGTAAAAATGTGCATACCCTGGCGTGTGGTTTGAAAGATCTTTCAGACAAATGGGCCCAGTATTGAGTCTGCCAAACCCACAGCAGGCTCAACAAGGGTCCAAGAGTCATTAAACTGGGTTCTTGAACCCTTAGATAGAGTTCATGAGCCTTGTGCAGTCTGAATAAGGTTTTCAATTTATTTTCTTTTTTAAAGATTGGTGGGGCCTCCACACTAAATCAGAGAGTCAAGAAATTGTCTCCCATGGGTAATTAATTTTTTTCCAGACCGTAGGGATAAAGTCCTACATCTACTAATGGTGGCCTAAAAATAATCTTGTGAGTTGGGAGTTATTAGTCCTGAGCTAATTTTTGTCACACAGGTGTAATCTTTTATAATCTCAGAAATTTCAATTTGCATAAATGATGCATAATGCCCGAGATTTACACCATACGCCATGTAAACAAGATGTGGGTCCAGGGAAAATTTTAATTGCAACAGCATGGGAACAATGTGATCGATGTACAGGAACAGCATGATCAATCATAACATGATTGACAGTCCTTTAAACATGGACATCGATAAAATGAATTCAGAAATTCATTTTGAGTAAATTTTTTATTCGAGCGGATAATTCCGGTAATTTTTAAAGTGAAATGAATTAGTTTTTTGGAGGTTTACAGAAGACGTACCATAGAGTTCGAAGATACTCTACATACAGTATCAACTTCCTCTTTCTGTCCTGACTTCTCCTCCTTTGCCCTGCACCACTCCCGGGCTCACCTCCTGCTTCCCCTCTCTCCCACGCGCGCTTCTCTTTCAAACACATATGTTTTTGCAATCACTTTCAATATCTAGTTTTCAAAATGCACTTCCCTGACAATTCTAATAAAGGTTCTCTATATTTTTTATAGACATTTAATGCGTGTTTTCTAAATAAGATTGTAGTTACCTTTTTTAAAAGATTGTTGCCCATGCACTGTTTAATTTACAAGCTTTTACATCTACTTTTAGGGCTTTTCTCTGCTCCGCTTTAACTATTCGCTGTAGTTGATTTTGGAGACACTTTTGGTACATGCTATTGTACAGGCAGATTTATAGACACCTAATAACATGTTTTATATATAAATTAAATTCTATTTTACATATGTTCTAAATGCATAGTTTGTATTTTGGCTTTTTGTGTTCTTTTTATGCACAGTTTTCTGCACTTTCTTTTCAGACATTTAAAATACTGTTTTATATAAAAGTTTTTAATTGACCTTTAATATGTGGTTTTCTGTCCTTGAAGTAACTAGGACACATATAACAAATGTAGCTCAGAATAATGTGACTTTGACAGCTGCATCAATGTTAGTTGGTTAGTGAAGGGCTGTTCAATTTTCCTTTTGACCCAAATTGGTGGCCGCAGTCCCAACAAATGCATACATTAGGGGGATCCAGTTTGATCCCAGCCCATCAGCTATTATTGAGCCGAACTGGTGTCCAACTTTTTTTCCGGTGTAATCTTCAGACTCAGGACACATTGAGCTGCACTAGTGAGTTATCTGCATTCTGTTCAAAGCAGCAACCAGCAGACGGTGAGGGGTCTTTCTTATTTCACTTCCAGCCTGGCCTAAAACAAAGGCCTGATTTAAAGGACCATCAGCCATTCTTTTGTTAGTGTAGCCTCCTGGCTGGGAGTTATCTGGAGCCTAACACCTAGACCCCAGTGCAATAGTTGAAATAAAGTTGCACAACGTGTAATCACTTGTCTGTCTCAATGAATAGTGTCAGAGTGTTTTCATCACACACATTATACAAGATACAATATATAATACAAGTGTGTGAATCAATGCACAGAAAATGTTTTATAAGATAGTAAGGGTTACAGGGTGCAGAATTCACATTTTGTTCTTACTGGTAGGCATGATATATAAAGAGTACATAGTCTGGAGAAACACAAAGTCAAGTTTAAAACATAACACAGTGGTCAGGGTTGACTGTACTAATAAGACTTTATTACCACCAACAGGACCTCTTTTTTCAACAATAGACTAACAAACAGATTGAGAATAAAACAATAAGGTTGTAAACCTGTGCCTTGTAGATTGCATGTAGATCATTGATGCGGGTTCATAATTCATATATCACTGTGCTATACTAGAAGGGTTGTAATGTATGAACTCCAAATAATAACAAGTATTCGCATAGCCAATAGGTCTCGCCTTTGGGACCTTATAAGTGTTTAGCCATGCAACACTTGATGTTGTTGCACTAAGGATACTGTGCTGGATAACTAAACACTTATAAGGTCCCAAAGGAGAGACCTATTGGCTATGCCAATACTTGTTTTAATTTGGTTTCTTTCTTGTTGGACAATCTGCAGTTTGAAGTGAGAGGGCAGGTAGGCCCATGTGGGAGTAAGGGATAATGCGCATTTTGAATGGCGGAGGCCTGGGATGTATATATATATTATCATTTTCCTTGTGTTTTTCTGAATTGTTTCCAGATGTATCATTAAACTGAATTGCTTTGCTGTTGGCCCCAAGTATGCTGGAGGCCTTGAATGTATTTCTTAATGCAACTTTTACATTCTTACTTCTGGTGTGCTCGATTTTTCTTCTTTTACTTTAGGGACTTCTGAATGACCTTGCATTTATGCCAAATTTAGGTTATGTTTTTGTCTACATGTGCAAATTGGTGACTAGAGTTGGGGTGGAGTGCAGCCCATGTAGCAAAAGATTTTTCTTCGCTCTCTGCTACATTTCTCCTCATGTGCTTGCCCACCATGTTGTGTGTTTCTGTGAGATCGCTGATTAATTGTTTTGCATTAACTTTTAAAAGTATTATGCATGGGTAACTGTTGCCTAGTGCTGTGAACGCTGGTTGTCTTTGGGACATTTTTAAAGTAAAAAAAAAGTCCTCACTGTTTCCATGTTGCAGTGTTGTATTATATTTTGTATCTTGCATTAATTGTTTTCACATTGTTTCCGCTTCACTGGTAGCATTAAATAGATCACAGATGGTCCCTGTCCCTTCAAATGCTGCACATTTGTATTGGTGGAATGGGTGGAAGAGGATCCAGACAGTGGAGAACAGCTATGTTCTCTTTGTCTTTGATGCCTTCTTCATTGCTGGCCACGTGGGCAACCACCATTTTGTGAAACCAGTGCATGTATGTGTGTGAGAGAATGTGGGTGTGATAGAATGCCTTTGTCTTAGTTCTATACGCCTCCTTTTTTGCTAGCCATAAAGTGATAACCATTTTGTGCAGCCAGTGTGTTTTTCAGATTATCAATCATTTCATTCCTCTTTTAAAAGATTTTTGGTATGAGCATGGACTGTTATGGCCTTTTAAAGCCCATAATATTTTTCTTCATTCTCTATTTTTACTGATAGATTTTCATGTTATACCTATGGTGCTTGTGACTGATTGTACTAGTCTGTCATACACAGTTGTTGTTTTTAATTAAATAAACCAATTTTTGTCTGCTTATGTCTGCCTCCCACATGGGTCCAAATAGCCCTTTTTTGACTGCCCCCCCATGGCTCTCATAGTTGTCTCTTGGGCTCTGGGGGGAAATCAGCCATTTGTTAAATATTTTAATAAATATTTGTCTGCTTCTCCTGCCTCCCAAAGGCTTTAGAGGGACACCAGCTATTTGTTCGATGTATATTATAATACACTGTTGATGGTCATGATGACTTGTAATGCACTGAGAAGAATTGCAAGTGGCATTCTCCTCCTCATTTTTTATTGCCGCAAGTGCACAATGAGGAGACGATATTGAGATGGCGGACCTATTTATTAAGTTCTTCCGTTCGAACTGCAGAACAACAGTAGATGAATTAAAGAATATGGCATCAAAAAAGCAGCCTCAAGCCAAGAAAATGAACAGTGAGGAGAACTCTATTGCCACCATGGCATCAAGTCTCATTCTTTTTCCAGCAACACTGCATCCATGTTGAATCCCGCTTCTGAGTACGAAAATGCTCATCGTAGGACCACCCCTGGATCAATAACAGCACCACCAAAACTAAAACAGATGTTTCTCAGTGTGGGACTGACTATAAATAAAGATTTCATACACAAAAATGATAGTGCTCCACAAGACGAACTGTGTAGGAGGGCAATTTCTTAGACATCCCAAATATGGCATGTGGTCATCATCCAGTCAACCTCCCTGAATTTGAGGAGGTGCTCTTCTTTTCAGATACAAAAAAGATAACACAAAAGAAATGTCTATGACAAGGTACCAGGCAAATGTTTATTGGGTCAGTTAGGCAAGTAAGGGCAGTTAGCTGTAGATAAGTACCAGCAAGTGGGTACCAGACACTAGCTCTTCAGCAGCTCTGCTTGGCTCAATCTCAGAGCTTCAACCACGAAGGTGCCAAGCAGCAAGAACCATTAAGTAGATTCAAGAGGTGGGTCGCTAGCCTTCAGCTGTGTGATGCCACTATCTTTTAGAGGCATGCCCAGGCGAGACCAGGGTGCTGCTTATGTTCTCATGACCAATGCGGTTGGGGTACCTCCCCGCGGACGCACAGGATGTGTGCTGCAGCTAGCATGAAACTGGGAACCTGGGTTTCCGACACTGACCATGCTTGGTGTGGATGCGGTCAGCCAACCTAGTGTGCTGCCGTCCCAATAATGGGGTAACAAGGTGCCAAGCACTATGGGCATAGCTGTTTGTTTAAAGTCATCCTGGGCTGCATTTACCATTAGGAGTGTCACAGCGGGGTGGAGCCAGCCCCATTTAGAGGTGCACCTGGGGGAAAATGGTGCACTCCTTTAGGTTCAGATGACCCAGGCGGTGCGTGGCATCCCCCACATTATATGTTAGGCACCATAGTACAGACAGAGCACTCTGTATCGTACCAGACAGATGCTGGTATGCCTAGGGGGCTTCACCAGAGGGAGCTGAGCGGGTGGAATTCCTATAAGGAATAAGGGATGCTGGGCAAGTGCTGGAGGGCAGCCTTGTACATGGTCTCATATGCCTAGTGATGGCATTCCTATTAGACTTACAGGAAGCGTTTAGCACATAAGGGTTGCAGGAAAGGACAAGAGCGGTTTAGTCGGGGGCCCTAGCGGAGACGGTGGCCGCCTCCAGGGCTGTGGCGGAGTTACAGGGCGTTCTGGAAGCAGATAGGTGCACAGAGTGTACATCAGTGCGGCACATCGGGGTGCTAGAGCCTAACACCAGGGGCCTCATGGGAGGTTCCTGGAACCTGTGTCGGCGACCCAGTAGTCCTTCGGGCGGTTGTGGGCCTGTGCAACCGGGGCTTGCCTAGCTACGCTCCACCCCAAAAGGGGTGTGAGTACAAAAGATCAAGGGTCAGGTGATCCAGGAGGTTTACCAGAAGGGGCAGCACATAGGTGGTTCGCTACGGTGCTGTCTGGCTCATCAGGCGGGCATGTGGCGAGAATGCGGCCTACCTTTGGATCGCCCGTAAGCTAACCCACAATGATTTCATAACATTGTATGTAATAAACCTGCAGCAGCTTTTCCCAAGTTAACACTGGTGTGTAGTGTGTTATTTGCGGGATGCATGATATGAGGGGTGGGGCCGGTTGCCATGATGTTACTATACGGCTGCCCGAGGCCACCAACGGTGGCCACTCAGGAGGGTTGCTCTCTAATAACAGAGGGCCTCCGCCACCCCCTCCCCCTTTTACCACCCGGGAGACAGGAGGAGTCTCCTAGGGGTCGTGGGGCGTGACATCACGTCCGTGCAGCAGGCAGGGTGAGGGGTACTTAAGTCCCCCTCACCATTTTGCCTCCCTCTTTGTTGCACCGGACGCGCCATGGTGGCCTCGTGGGGACACGCAATCTCCCACCCTACCGCTCACCCTGCGTGTCGGCATGGGGGATATGGCAAGAACTTTTTAATGTATGTATTTCTCATTGCAGGCGGAGTTACAGGGCGATCTGGAAGCAGATAGGTGCAGAGAGTGTACCTCAGTGCTGCACATAGGGTTGCCAGAGCCTAACACCAGGGGCCTCATGGGAGGTTCCTGGAACGTGTGTCGGCGCCCCAGTAGTCCTTCGGGCGGTTGTGGACCTGTGCAACCGGAGGCTTGCCTAGCTACGCTCCACCCCAAAAGGGGCGTGAGTACAAAATACAAAGGGTCAGGTGATCCAGGAGGATTGCCAGAAGGGGCAGCACATAGGTGGTTCGCCACGGTGCTGCCTGGCTCATCAGGCGGGCAGGTGGCGAGAATGCGGCCTGCCCTTGGATCGCCCGTAAGCTAACCCACAATGATTACATAACGTTGTATGTAATAAACCTGCAGCAGCTTTTCCCAAGTTAACACTGGTGTGTAGTGTGTTATTTGCGGGATGCATGATATGAGGGGTGGGGGCCGGTTGCCATGATGTTACTATAGGTGATGGCATGTGATGTCAAGAGTGTAATGTAGAACTTTGGGATTAGGGAATCTTAGAGAGAGAAGAAAGGCAGGTGATCTGAATGGTTGGCTGAGTTTGTTATCCTGTACTTGATTTATTCTCCAATAAATCTTCTCTTTGTATTCAACCTGTTGGTGTCATCTACTCACATCGGGGACACGCGTCAGTCACCCAGACCTCAAAAATCCAAAACTATCCGAGCGTTTTGTAAATATTGCGGGGCATCAACCGTTTCCAGCGTCTATAACTGGTACAGAGGTCAGTTTTGTGACAGGTACGTATAGAGCTTTGCTGCTCTAAATTTTGGCATGGCCTCGACATATAGGCGCAGCATGAGCTCCAAGGCACTATAAGCAGGGGCATTAATATGCTCTCAGGGACATCACGAGCGGAACGACAAGCGCTTCAGCAGCCACTAACCACCACATGCGAAAAGGAGCTTGACAGCAGCAGCTGCATTCCTCACTGTGCAGCCAGTAGCAGTTTTACACAGCACGTTAAAGGATGAGCGTGAGCGGGTCCAAGTCAGCATTCCCCTCCATGCAGCCGCTTTTCTCAGAGCGACTCACAAGAGTTTCTCTCAATGCAGCAGATCGTCTTCATTCAGTGCAGGAGCCCTGCAACATTTTCTTCCTGTGTGGCATCTTCCCCCCAGCTTTCTTAAAAGCTGCGGCGGTGTTGCCAGTGAGGCCAGTTAGCTTTTACTACAAAGCTCCAGAGTGTCGCATGTTGGTCAGTTGGCCGAGGACCCTCAAACCCGATTGGCTCTGCCCACATCACTGTGAATTTGATTTATATCCTATCTGCATCATTTTGAGTGCTCTTTATACATACCCATTGATTGTCACTGTACACTGGGTTTTATCCATATGTTTTAACTTGGGTATTATTTAGAATACCAGCGAGTAAAGTAGACATTGTTTTGTTTGCTTCATGTTGTGCTGTTTGTTGTTTTCTTTTTCTTTTACAGGGTAGACCGTCCGGAAGATTGGAAAACCCAGACTTTTATAAACTCACTGCATGTTTTAGGTTGGGTCTTTATTGTTGTATTTATCCAAGATGCTGGGGGTTAGTGCTCCTCCCTTTTTTGTCATCTCCAGGCGAACCAGTCATACAATGGTGCAAGTGGAAAAAGGGTTTCATGCATTATTCTACTGTATGCAGCACACAATTGAGTGTTGAAAGGGAAACATCTCTTTTAATGCATTGTTTGGGTCCAGAAGGTCAGGATGTTTATGAGCATTTGCCAGACCTTTATGATGAAGAGACAATGAATTTACAAAAATTTGAAATTTGCACCAAAATATTAGACATGTGTTATCGTCAAAAGGTGAGTACAGTTTTGGAAAGGTATCACTTTGGGAAGAGGATGCAGAGAGAAGGTGAATCAGTGGAAAAATACATCTCCTCTTAGCACAAGCTAGCTTCCACTTGTAATTTTGAGGCATCATCTGAAGAACGGCTCTTTGATCAGTTCAGGCTGGGGTGCTCTACTGATAAGGCTAAAGAACTGATATGGCAAAAAGATAACCGTAATTTAAGGGATGTTTTAACGAATACTAAAACTTGTGAGCATTCAATAGCTTGTGTGGAGACAATCAAAAAGGACACGATCTTAGTAGAGAAGGGTGATGCAGATAAAGTTCATCTGGTTAAAGCGAGTGTTAAGAAGGATGGTGTTAAAAAAGACGATACTAAGGTGTTCAAGAAAAGCACTATAAAATGTTTTTGGTGTGGGAAAACCACCCATGTGGTTAATTTCAAGGATTGCCCAGGGTGGACGTTGTGGTGCAAAAAAGTGTGGAAAGAAGGGTCACTTCACTAATTATAGTAGAGCAAGTGTCACAGTTAAACAGAAACCTAGAAAAGTATGCTTTGACTTTGACAGTGAATGTTAAGAAATTGTTTTGCATAATAATGCTGGTGAGAGTGAAGGGCCCTTTGACGAGGTCTTGGTGGATGGAATGCCGGTGAGGATGCTCTTTAACTCTTGGACTAAGATCACCTCGATACCCAAGAGTTTCTTTGATTCTAAATTGATAAACAAAGTGAAATTGCTAAAACTTGATATCAAGCTAAATTTATATGGAGGAAAACCTATAGAATTGTTGTGATATTTTGATGGTTGCTTGGAGTGTTCTGATAGACTGGAGGATGGTAAAATGTACATCTCCATAAAAGTAGATTCCATTATAAGTTGGGTTCATCAAAGGGACTTGAAGGTTTATTTGAACCCCAATGAATCTCCTTCTGTGGGGCTCAAGGAGATTGTCGATGAAGTGAATGAGGTGACAGGAAAGAACGGATGTTGCTTTGCTGGTGAGAGATATGCGGAACACTTTCCAAGGGTTTTTCGTAAAGAACTAGAATGTGTAAAAATCTATGTGCATCTTACAAAACTTAAACTAAACTTGGTGCTAAAAGTGTGCAAGGTCAAGAATGTACCATTCATGGTAAAGAGGATATGGCTAAAGAATTAAACAAAGTAAAGAATGGAGGAATCATCTAAGAAATAGAGGCATCTGAATTATTGACACCAGTAGTGATGGTGCTAACGGTGAGGCAAGGTTAAGTGTAGATCACATGAAGTAGAATAAGTGTGGCATAGTAGACAATTACCCACCTCTCAACATTAATGAGATGTTGTGTAGGCCGAGGGCAGCCAATTATTTTTCCTCACTTGACCTCACCTCAGTGTGCCATCAAGTGAAGATACACCCAGTGTCACAGACCTTGATGTTATTTGTAACACCGTTTGGTACATTCAAATATGTAACAATCCCCTTTGGATTAATATCTGTGGCATCAATTTTCCAAAGGGCAATGGAGGGTGTAATGAAGACGTTACATGGTGTCAAGGACTACCAGGACGACATACTAGTATACGGAAGTACTTCTGAGGAACATGATGAGAGAGTGCAAGCTGTTTTGCAGAGAATTGAATCTAGTGGGATAACTCTGAAAATAGAGAAGTGTAGATTTAATGTACCCAATATTGAGTATTTGGGGTCATTTGGTCTTGGGGAAAGGCTTACAACCCAAACAAGATCTGGTAAATGCCATCAGTAGTGTGCCAAGTCTCTCCAACAAAGAGTAACTTATGAAATTTATGGGCATGACAGAACATTATAGCAAATTTATTTTGGACTTCGCTGGAAAAAGTGAAAACATGAGGGATCTGTTGAAAAATGGAAAAGACTTTGGGCCAGATGTAGGTCGGCAAATACCGGTCGGTAACGCCCGAAAATCTGTAATTTTGGCCGTTACCGACCGGTATCCATGAAATGAGATGTAGGAGTCTAATTTTGACTGAATCGGTAAATATGAGTCGGTATAATTCCGAATCTGTAAATATGAGTCGGTTTTTTACCGATGCAGAATTTTCCGAATTCACAGTTACCGAATTCTTCATTACCGAATCGGTAAATAAGAAATGGTAAAATAATGGGCATGGAGATGTAGGAAACCCGAAAAAAACAGAATTTACTGAAATTTGGTATTTAGTAGTCGGTATTTACCATGGATTGAATGCAGGTGGTAACCAGGTGCAGGCTATAAAAAGAGTCCCAAAATGCAACAGTGTAAGCAGAATGGCGGCTTTCTACGTCATTGCAAGGCGGCAAAGACTACAGGCAGCAGGAGAGAGGGAATGGCAAAGGGAGGAACAAGTGTACAGGCAGAGGATAACACTTTTCCAACTGACAGAGCAAGAAATACTCCAAAGGTGCAGGCTACATCCCCAAACCATCCAGAACCTGATCAGGGACCTACATCCACTCCTGGAGCATCCAACACCCAGGGCCCACGCCATCCCACCCCATGTGCAGGTGCTGTGCAGCATACACCTGCTTGCCTCTGGGAGCTACCAGAGTGTGATAGCTGCAGTAGGTGGTGTGTCCCAGAGCTGCCTGTCCCGTTTCTTCGAGAGGTTCCTTGATGCCATGATGCAGAGGATGGAGCATTATATTTCATTCCCTGACACACCTGCGGAACTTGCAAAGACCAAGACTGATTTCTATCAACTGGCACAGTTCCCTCACGTGATAGGCTGCAATGTGGCACCCACGTACCACTCTGTCCACCTGCAGCCACAGAACACATATACAGGAACCGGAAGTCGGCGCACTCCATCAATGTGCAGGTCATATGCAACGCTGGCAACATCATCACAGACATCGTTGCAAAATTCCCTGGGAGTACCCATGATTCGTACATATTCCAGAATAGTGGGATATACACACGCCTAGTTGCCGGAGATTTTGGGAACAGACACCTGCTAGGTAAATGATATTGACACACCCTGACACACACAGTAGATTAATGTATCATGTTCATGCAACTAATGGCAATCTTTATCCCCCCTAGGCAACAGTGCATATGCCCTGCAGTCCTTTGTGCTCACCCCCTACCTCAACCCATCCACCAGGAGTGAAAGGCGTTACAATGTGGCTCACAGATCTACACGCAACGTTGTGGAGCGCACATTTGGACTCTTCAAGAGCAGGTTTCGCTGCCTCCACAATAGTGGAGGGGCACGCCAGTACACTCCAATCCTGTGCTGCAAAATCATTTCGACCTGTGCCATGTTACACAATCTCGCCACCAAGGAAGGCACAGAGGTGGAGATCACACATCATGAGGACATTGATGATGACACAGAACAGGCAGAGCCCTATGCTACAGTAGCAGCACGAGCTACAGATGGGAGACTAAAACAGGCAGAGATCACACAGCAACATTTCTGAGTGAGTAATGAGACACAGACAGGCTAAGATTATGATGTACGTAGTTTAATTTTCACTACGCCAGTGCAATGATATCACACAATGGTTACACAAAATATCAATGTCCATGACTGGGTGGTCACAGTTAACACCACCGTGACCTGCCCTTTGGCTGGAGGGCATAGTCAATGTTTCTGTCCACGGATTACAGGGTGGGACTGATGTGGCTGTGTTTCATGGCTTTCGATGTGGCCTGTCTCTGTGGAATGACGCCTGCCGCTCCTGCGTATTTCTGGGACAGAAGTGCTTGCGCCACTCCTGCTGATGAATTTTTCACTTTCAGCCACACATGTGTCGCCTCGAGTGGCTGTCTGTTGTGTGAGCATCAGCTCCGTGGCAGAGGTCAATCTGCCTATCCCCACAGATAAATTGGTGCAGCACTGCAAAATAGCATCCTGCATCGCTACTGACCGTCTGCACAGCAGGGAGGTTGCAGTTGCAAATCGGTTTAATGCTTTTGTCTGCTGGTGCACATCCACATGAGCCTTGCGCCTCTCCAAGTGGCCCCTGTCCAATTTGTCGCACAGGACAGTCATGCACTGGGTCATGTCTGTCATGCCATTTGCCAGCGACTGCATGCTGTCCGAAATGTTTCCTATGCCCTTGTCAATGTTATCCAGCTTGTTGTTGATGCTGCCCGCCTGCCTCTGCACACCCATCATTGCCTTTGCCTGCAGGCGCTGGACCTTGACCATGGTAGCCTCCAGACCGCAGAAGACCCCCTGACCGTACTGCCCTTCATCTCTCTCGTATGACCTTCGTCCTCGGACACTGGGCTGCACAGCTCTTGGAGTGGGCTGCTGCTCAGCGTTGGCTGACTCTGGTGGATTGCTTCCCATGTCACCCTCCTCCTCTTCCTCCTCAGATGTTTCTAGAATGCGGGGAGGGGGCACATTAAGCCGCCTTTCCCTTTCCTTCACAGGTGACGGAGTTGTTGGTGTGGGGGACTGTGCAGCTGCTCCTGACTCCTGAGTCCCAAACAAAAGAGGAGACTGAGGCTGTGGTGTGGTTGTCTCCTCAGGTGTCTTGGCTGTCTGCTCTGTGTCCTTTCCTCCTTGTACTGTGCTGGGACCAGCTTCTTTTCTCCTCTTCTCCCTATCCATTGCTGTGCTGCGCGATGACTCTCCTGTGGACAGACATGGACATTGTGTCAGTGGAGTAGTTCACCTGTGTGTCTTGATTAAATCACACTACTATCATACATTTGCCTGCTCCTCATTTGCTTATGCTAGTAGTGTGTCTCATCCCTTGCCTATGACTACGTCTCCCATGATGCATTGCTGGGCATTAGTAAAACCTGTTCTGGAGTGTAATGTAGGCACACAGAGTGGGGAAGGGGAATAGGTAAATGGGTTAATGATGATGTACATGCATCTTACCTTGTTTCTTTGCAGCTCTGGCGGAGCTGTCAGTGTCCCCAATGCCATGGATGCATTCCGGCTCAAGGGTGGATTTAACAAGCTCCTCAATGTCGGTGAGTCGTGGTGCTCGGTTTCTGCTCCCCCTGTTGCTGCAGCTTCTTTTCTGTGGGCAGCTAGTTTCTTTTTGGTAATAATGCTAAGGTCATACCCCCTTTTTTTTAAATCGTCAATTTCACGGTGGGTGACCCCAATGACATTTACCTTTGCTTGGATATCAATCCAGGTAGTGCGCTTGATAGACTCTGCAACATTCAGTGATTGTTTCCCAAATATTTTGCTGTAGTGTTTCACAACCTCTGCAACAAGCACCTGCAGTTCTTCAGGGCTGAATTTCATTTTTCTACTGCGCTCTGCTGCATCTCTCTGTCCATCCTGGCTCTCCATGGTGCTGTTCAGGTAAGCTATGGGAAGCCTGCTCCTCTGTCCTCCTGCTCTCCTGACTGTTGGTTTCTGCACCTGCATGGGTGTGGCCACTCCCAGGTACTGGGGAGGGGTGCTTGATTCTGATTGGTTGATTCCACTGTAGCTTTGTTTTTGGGTGTGGTTGGTGTTACTGATTGGTTCACAGGCTCACATGTTTGTCAGTTTCAAATTTCCGATTCGGTATTTACCGAATCGGTAATTTCCAAATCGGTAAATTCCGAATCGGTAATTTACCGATTTGGAAATTACTGATTCGGTAAATACCGATTTCAGATTCCGAGTGATTCCGAATCGGTAATTTTTACTGATTTTTTACCTACATCTCAATTTCCGATTCTGAAATACCGATTCGGTATGAGTCGGTATTTTAGAATCGGTAAAATGAAATTACCGGAGCAAGAAGTGGGAAGAAGAATATTTGAGTCTGGAAAAACTGTTTGCGAAATGCCCATCTCTTAGTAGTTTTGAGCCGGGCCATTGTACCATTTTGATGACAGACGCCAGCTAGTTCCAAAGTCCTTGGTGGGGTACTGTTGCAAGAGTTTAATGGTCAAGAAAGGTCCATACTATTTATTTCCAGAACACTAAAGGGGGCAGAGTTGAAATACTCTGTAATTGAAAAGGAGGCTCTGGCCATATGTGGGGCTGTGATGAAACTGAGAAAAATTGTATGGGGAAACCACTTTGAAATAAAAACAGATCACAAGCCCTTAAGTGAGATAATTATGAGCAACGAAATAGACTGTGATAAACAAGGGGATAGACAGTGTTTCCACAAGAATTGGCAAAAGTATGATTGCCCTTCAAAATTTTGGCTTTGATATTGTGTACGTTCCAGGAGTCAAGAACTCGATAGAGGATTCTATTTCCAGATTGTGTGGTGACAATGAAGGGGAACTGTCACTTGACAGTGATGACCCGGAAGATACACTGTAGGAGGACGATTGGAAAGTTTGTGAAATCACAAATGGCATCATACAAGAGAAGGAGGGGCTGGAAGAGATGCAAGCTGATTCTGTTTTCAGGAAGTAATGCTCATGATAATGGGTGTTGGTGCACAAATATTGAAAGTGGGGATGAAGTTAACTCGTTTTGGAGTATTAAGGATGAGTTGAGCGATAATGAAGGTTTTTTGTTGAGGGGTAGTAGGCTGGTACTTCTCAAAGGTTTCAGAGAATGGATAATTGAGAAAGCTCATGAAAGTCCTCAGGAAACTTGAAGACTAAAGAAAAAGTGTGAGTAGATTACTGGTGGATGGGGATGGATTGAATAGTGGAACGAATGGTAAGAGGTTGCTGTAAGTGTTTGAGCAGTGATAAAATTCTCAAGCATCGCACGCAAAACTTGGCTTTACGTAAATTGAAAGTGGGTCCTTGGGAAGAGATAGCATTAGATATTGTGGGGGCTATCAAAATATCGAGTGTGGATCATTATATACCACGGTGCAGCGATTTATATTATAGATGGCCAGAGGTGAAAAAAGTGAATGTGGAGGAAGCAATTGATATTATTTTATTTCTGGAGGAAATGTTTCAGCTAGAAGGTTACAACTAGTTGAAAATGGGGTCCAATTGTATTCTAAGCAAATGGAAGATGTTTTGTTGCATAAAGGTGCAACCCATAGGAAGTAAGCTCTCTATCATTCTGAAGCAAACAGAATGATAGAGGGGTTCAACAAAGTTTTGAAGGAGACTGTCCAACTTGCTGTTGTTTGTGGTAAAATGATGAAAGAATTGAAGGAAAAAGTGAAGGTGTATAGGTTAACGCCTCACTCCACAACTGGAAGATATCCATTTGAGTTATATAAGGGTATGAAACCAAACTGCTCGGTTTGTCCAAGTTGGGTTAATAAAAGGAGCGGATTGAAATGTCAGCAAATTTTGGGAGAGGAAGTGATGAACAATGAGAGATGCAAGATGTTGAAAAGAAAGCTTGAGTGTGATGAATGGAAGAATATGAAGGAAACAGTGGTGAATGTGGGCGTTTGGGTTAAAATCAAGTTTCCTGTGTCAAAAGCAGGTTATTCCAAATTCAGTAGAATAATGATAGTTGTGAAAGTATTTTTCAAAAAACAATCAAGACAGAAGACAACACCATCTGCAACATGAATAGGGTTGCAAAATGTTCATACACACAATGATTGTTTGACAATACAAGTTCCTCCATAAAGCATCAGAAAAAAATATTGTGCTCCCCAGTCCATTGGTGGGCAGGGTCACCGTACATTCAGAAGACCTTCTTTTCTGAAGAACTATGTCATCTGATTTATAGTGTATGACATGTTTATTGGTGCATATGTTTTGCTAAAGTGTCATGTGAATAGATTTGACTTTGCTTTGTAAATAGTTTTCACACCTTGATTTGCTGGGAGGAGGGTGTCTGGTATCAATGTGATAGCATCCCTATGGTGTCAGGAGTGAAATGTAGAACTTTGGGACTAAGGACTCGTAGAGAGAGAAGAAAGGCAGTTAATCTGAATGGTTGGTTGAGGTTGTTGTCCTGTACTTGGTTTGTCTTGCAATAAAGCTCCTCTTTCAAGTGAACCTTACGGCGTCCCTTACTTCACAGATGGTCTTGGCCTTTTAAAACAAAATGACAATAGATTAATTCAAACTACACACTGTAACACATTACAATCCACAATTTCTCAGAAACCCAAGAGCAGTGACATTTTTTACAAATATTCACAACAATCTGGATATTCTTTGGTATTTCTGGTTGCACTCATTTTCTAGTTGCTTCACTGAAGCCATCTCGAGGCAAAGCACATGCTTGCTAGTGTGCACAGCTTAACCGTCAATATGCCTGCCAAGAATGGCAGGACTTCTTGAGATCTTGTTTCCTATTGTTGCAAGAGGTCGCACAGACCCTGTGTATTAATGAACCTCTTCTTTGGTTTCTTATAAGGCAACGTAGATCTCAGCACGCCCCAAATACAAGTCAGGTAACTTGAATCTATGCTGTGTGGGTGTGAAGTGCTTAGCCTAAGAAAACCCAGTCTTTCATGCTTTAAGTCTTACTTGATTGCAAGTTTGGTAGCAGCACTCCATCATCTCCTGTCAAATTCGATTCCAGGCTAGATAATTGTAACTAACTTGAGAGTCTGTTGCCTGCTAAAGATCGAGTAGGTTAATTTAACTGCCATCTTCCTTCTGTGACAGATGTACCAAGCTCACTTACTGCCTGAATGCTGTGTTTGTCTCTATAAAGTGTTTGTTAATTTCCTCTTCCCTTCGAATCATCGATGCTCTAACTTTCTCCCCCTAAAGTTGTAAAATCCAATGTGATGTTCTCTATTTCCACCTTCAAACAGATCTCACCCTTGATGGGATGGATGCGGTGTAAGCAACTCTAAACTGCTACAAGATGAGGGTAAAAAATGCTTATTTGCCTTCACCATCCCCTTTATCCAGGCCACCAGGCTACAAAGGGACATCACAGTGCAGAGAATAAATTATAACAATGGTAGGCGAAGAATAGGTAGTGACTAGTTTTTCCCACAATTTATGCCCCTCTGAGACTCAATCTACCTGATAATATTACTAAAGCTAATATAGAAAATGACTTCCACTCCTCTTTTACACTCTGTTGATTTATGTTGGTTCTTTGTCTTGCATTTTGTAGAATGATTTTCTTTTTCTTTTATGTTGCAGACTGAGAATCCTTCTTTGCTGGTTTGCCTGCTTCAGTCTGAATTCAAAGAACCTTGTAGTTCCTATGAAGTCTTCGGTTTTGCCACCACCAGTTAGTCCATCTGGAAGAAACACTACTTCATCAATAGCAAAAACAAGAAGTCATGGGGCGGTCACAGACAATACTTTTCAACTCAGGTAAGAAGTGGAAGTAGGTGGTTAGGTTTGGGGTTTGACAGGACGTTGCAGTACACATAATTTAAACAGATTTCCTGTATTCCATGAATTGTTATGAGTACCATTCCTCCTTAGTGGTGAGTGGTGACTAGGTGCAAAGGATGGACACACCCGTAGGGAGTATGATCACTGTTAGTGACCTATACAACTTTACACAGGAGCACCAACAACCAGTGGTTGTTTTAGAAGACCCCTCACCCACCTACCTAGTTGGCGTCATGCTTCATCATTGGGGTCCCAGCTGGATTGCCGAATGCAACCCAGCTGTGCTTTAACGCCTGATTTACAGGGGAGCAGGAATTTTTGAAATGGAGTGAAGTTCTATGTGAAATGTGATTAAATGTTAAAAATGTCTCTAAGAAATACCCTTGTGGTGAGTTTAATAAAAGGGTCTTATGACATAGTTAAAAACCTCACAAACATCGTAGAAGGCTGAAACTAGTCGGCCCTCACATTGAAGGGATAATGAGGTACAATTTTCAATCTCTATTATATCCCACCCATTTTTTTAACTATGTCCTCCGCTATAACTCCGGCGTTGAAGTACAGCTGGGTTTCATTCAGAAAACCAGCTGGGACCCCAAAAATAGAAACCTTAATAATAAAAACGTATGTTTAGGAAAACACTTACTATTTGTTTTAATATCTATTAAGGGGAACCAAAGATTTTTGGGGAAATTTTAAGAGAAACATCACCAAGACACATAAAATGCCAATTGTAGTAGAAGAGGACCTAGGTGCAATTTGACGCACCGCGATGGGAAAGGAGTCGGATACACAAACAAGTTCCATCCTGGTGAAAGACTGTACCTTCTGACTGTAGTCCTTTAAGTCCCAATCCACCCCAAGAGTATACTTTTAAAGCCCTCCAGGATCTCATGGAAGGCACACAGAGACTCACATGTTGGCAAGCAGAGACAAAAGGGAGGGTCCAGTAAAGGTCCAGTTACTATGGGTCAGGCAGGCAGTTGCCGGAAAAGGCCTCTCGTAGGTTGTTTTGTCCTTGTAGCTTTAACCCCAGGTCAGCCTTAAACAAGAAGTCAGCCTTTGGAGTAACCATTGCAGTCCACTTCTTTGTCCTGGATATAAGAAAGAGAACAGCTCCATTCTTCTAATATTTTCTCAGGACTCGGACAGTGGATTTAGTCCTCTTCTCATCTTCCAAAGGTCCAGTGGAGATCTGAAGTGGGTGGCTGGAGATGCCACATTTATGCCTGGCACAAACTAGTGGTTAGGAATGATCCCTGGGGATGCCATAAACAATGGGCTAAAGATTCTGGGGCTAACCCTACCCATTTTGGGGATTTTCAAGATGTTGAAAGTCTTCGGCCACATAATACTTGGGCTCTGAGGGCTAGTTGCAAATGTAGATAGTGTACTTTGATAACACTACTATCATCTCACATCTAATACTAAAATCCTGTTTGTAGTAGTCACTGTGCCCCCAAGAAACCTGCCTGGATGGAGAGAACAAAAGAGGCAGGCAGGCCTGGGTGTTAGCTATATCTGCTTGTGACCATGTACGCCTCTTGAATTTGATCAAGCTCCTGGGCTCAACCCAAAGGCCATCCTGTCAAAGCAGCACAAAACATCCCCATACCCAATGCCTTTTATCTCGGCTTGTGAGCCACTTCACACCCTATCAAAGGGGCTATTCAGCTGCCAGGGGATAGGTGGAGCTCATGCATATGGGCCTCCAGAGTCTTAAGGCAGAGGAATGCTAACTTCATAAAAGTACCTTTTCCATAATAGTTATACAAAATTCAATTTTGCCAGTTGGATTTTGAATAACTATTAAAAGAATATTTTAAATATGTTTCTAGCTGCTTTCAAATCACAATTAGTTATTAATAAACAAAATAATGTAACCTATTCTTTTCCTACTGAACAGCTAGTCTTGCTACAGTAAAAATTGCCTTTTGGGCGTTTTCACTGTAAACAGAAATGTTTACCATTAAATGCCTAAATGTCCTACTTTTAAATACCATCTACCCAGCCTTATAAGCAATAAGGCTTGATTAGGGGTCACTTTTAAAAATTTGGAAGGAAGTTATTTAGACAGGTCGAATTTGCAGTTTCAAAACTGTAACCTCTAGGCCACACATGATGGGTCTGTTGTTGTTTGCCTTGTTATTGGAATCGTTGGCATAATGGTTGGTGCAGTCCATAAGTGACATTTAACTTACATGCCTTAGATACACTGTATACCATATACTAGGAACTTACAGGTAAGTCAAATATGCCAACTAGGGGTATACCAATTTCATCATCTTCAAAGGGGGACACTGGGTGATTTACTATTGGTTGGAAGGGATATGGTGCACTGAGTTCCATAACAAGCAAAAACAGGGTTAAGAAAAAATGCAAGAAAATCCGGATTGACCCTGCAGAAATGGAAAACTTCCAACACTCATTTGTTTATCCTTGAGCTTGTTTTATTTGATCTATATCTTTAACTTAGCCAGTAACAGCTTCAGAATCTATAATATGTGTAATAATCATACATTTATTCTTATCTGTGTTTTTAAAGTTTTTGGAATTCTATTTTTGATATGCCTTGCAACACTGCTTCATTTAATAGTGATCCATAGTTTTATATTTTCAATGTGATAGAAGGGATTAAGTAGTTTTGCTGGATTGCAATTTTTTTTATTTTGGTAGAAGGCATTAAGTAGTAATACTGGATTGCTATTTCTTTATTTTGTTTACATCTAATTGTTGCCCATTTTGGTGGAACTCCATTAATTAGAACTAAGGTGGACATCCACCAAAATATGGCGGATGTCAACTTTACTGTGTTACAAGTGCATTGATGTTAATGGAGCTCTAAATATGGCCACTTTTTGGCAGATGTCCAGCTCAGTCAAACTCTCAATACCTCCCTAAAGGTTTTGCTTTAATAAATGTGTACGTCCCCAACTTTGATGAGCCTGACATCATCTAGCAATTCACATTTAGGATTATAGTGGCTAACTCCTGCATTATACTGTGGGCTGGTGATTTTTATGCCACCTAATGTTCCCAAAATTTTATCGAGACATGTTTCAAATTCTTCAGATTAGTACAGGCTTATACTCTAGTATCTTTCTCTCTAGTTTCTTTGAAAACCTTCTCTCGGAATTCTTCCATTTCTATATCACCTATTTCTCTTTCTCGTTTTTCTTGGATCATCTTCTTCAATGACTTTCTAATATTCCTTCTTTTCCTGTATGTGCAACATAATACTATCATAAAAATTACTAATACTATTACTGTTAAAAACTTCTTCCGAGTCGCTCAAGAATACCATCAACCTCTAGAGGTTCAATTTCTCTATGCAAGCCTGTAATATTTGTAATATACTTTTCAATGTTTTGGCTTTTATCAGGAATGTAGGTGCAGCAATGGTGTACCTTCAAAATTCCACAAACTCCTCCTTCTTTTGCTAAAATTATATCAAGAGCAAGACGATTTTGCATCACCATAGTCCTCATAGCAATCATTTCAGTGTATACCATTAAGAATCCACCTGCTGTGTCTGTTGACAAACGATCTACTATTGTTGACAATCTTCGAATTCGATTTGCATTGAAAGATATTCCCACTGCTGGTATCAGTGCACCAAAGACATCACCTATTATTTCTATTACACTCTTTTTCTACGACTCAAAGGTTTACCTATCTCATGTATACCGTTAGTACCTCTGTCTGCATGAAAGATTTTAGGAAAGACCAAACCCACATAACATGTCCTGTACCAGTGGTCAGGTAACCTATAATAAGCTTTGTTTCCACATATAAAATAGATACCAGGAAAAACTGGATCTTTTCCCCCTTTAAATCCCCAACCCCCTTGAATTCTATAAGTGTCTTTGGATTGACTTGCTCCCACAAAGTAATTGTCATACATGGTATTATCTCTCCTAATACAGAATTTCCCTAACAATGGTGTATCTATGTTTATAGCTACATTCACATTATTTTCATCAATATTTTCATCATCAAATGTCCAATATTTCGATTTCTCATGCTTTACGTTTCCTTTACGTTTATAGGCCATTCTCCTTTCTTCACCCATATCTAAAAATGCCTTCTCTTCTACTCACATTCTACATGTCAAATTATTCTTAAAAGCATAATCGTGTGTTAATTCATCTATTTCTAAAAAGTATTCTCCCATAACTGTAGCATCTTTCCTTTTATTTAAAGCTTTATCAATTTTCAACTTTGCAAATACCTCATCTGAATTCGAATAATGGTACTCTAGCTTTCCTGTTTGGTAAAACAGTCTTGCAATCAAACTACAAGTAACCCCATATGTAAGTGGAAGGTTGTGATATGTCTCCCCCTCGGAAACAGATGCAGGTAACTTTACACACACATAACAATCGCTAGTATCCATTGTCCTGACATATTCAGATAACAATCTTGAAAATGTGTTTTTCGTGAAGTCACTAATTGAGCTATCTTGATGTAATTCTGGCCTAAATGCATGTTGCTTTCTAGTCTTTGATTCCACATCTTGTTCACCTGTACTTCCATTATGTTTCAACTTCACTAGATTATCTCGAAAAGGAATAACAATAGCTAATATTATCCATATCAATATTAGTAATCCAGTACAAATTAGGAAAGATCTACACCATTTTCTAAAAATAGAAAACTTTGTCTTATGTTCGTTATTAACATTTTTTTTTTTACACAGCAAATTTTTTTAACAGGTTTTTTTCGACCTTGTGTTTTACAATCTTTTTCTTTTCTAACAAAATCTCTTCGACTTTGTGTCACATACAAACTTTTACTTTTCACTAACAGTGTTCTTTCTTATTATCAGGATTTCAAGATTTACTTTTACTTTATTTCTTTGACCAATTATCACTTTTCTTTGCAATTTAGTCCTCTACTCACTGTTCCCATTCATCTTTGGGCAATTCAAGTTTTCTTGATTACTGAGTCTCATCTCCACTGTTGTCTGTCTCACTTTCGGTATCTTCAACAGTTTTATTTATGATGATTTTTACCGCGTCTTTTTCTTTTTCAGAGTCAGTTTTCTCTTTAGACAGTTCTTTCACTCTGTTAGGAACACTTCCATAGCTGGTACTTGGAATCTCATCCTCCTCAAGAGCTTTTTCCATTTTTCCAGTATCAGGATTTTCGTTCCTGCTTTCAGAGCTTTCAGTCTGTCCTTCAGAATTTTCTTTTTCACCAGTTTTGTCCTCTTCTTGCTCAATTTCCTTACTGGCGTCAGTCTTTACCAATTCTCGATCTTCAGATTGATCTTCAGAATTTGGCGTTTCAAAAGTTTCTCCTTCTCCTTCAGATGCAGAGCTAGTATCTGATACTTCCAGATGTCGAAGTTCCTGTCGATCTTCTGTATTAGTATTTTTCTCTGGTTCACCTTCAGAGTCAGAATCAGTTGTTCTTTTGCCTATTTCCTTTATATTTTCAGGTTCAGGCACACAGATTGTGTGGCTTGCGTGCACCCATCTTTTTAATCTAGCACATTTAACTGCTGTGATGCTTACTAATATGACTTGTCTCGGTCTCTGCCAACGAGGTACCAAGCAGTTTCTTCTGCGGTGCACTTTTACTCGCACCCAGTCTCCAGGCACTCGATCATGAGCTGGATTTTTCTCTTTCGTATTCGATTCAGTTCCCACCTGATGGAACACAGAAGTCACCACATCAGATAGGTTTTTGCAGTAATTCAGTATGATGTCATTATTAATTGTCAACAATTTATCAACTGGTACAAATGCTTGTCTCATCATCCTACCCATTAAGATCTCATGTGGACTTAGTCCAGTCTTTCTGTCAGGAATGATCCTTAATGTCATCAAAACAAGTGGCAAGGCATCAGACCACTTTAGTCCTGCTGCTAGGCACATTTTTCCAAGCCTGCACTTAATTGTTCCGTTCACTTGCTCTCCACTCCTGAAGCCTCAGGTCAGTAAGCACAATGCAACCTCTGACGAATGCCCAGTGCTTCAAATACCATTTGCAAAAGTTCATTTTGGAAATGTGGGCCACGATCAGTTTCAATTGTCACTGGGAAAACCCAACCTCTGTATTATTTCCCTTAAAAGTAATTTTGCAACAGTTAGCCCATCATTCCTTCTTGTGGGGAAAGCTTCTACCCATCGGGAGAACAAACAGATGATCACCAAAACATATCTGAGTCTGTTACATGGCAGAAGCTCAATAAAGTCCAACTGCATTCGTGTAAATGGACCTCCCTCCCGTCCTAGAGTTCCCAAACTTACAATTGCTTTCCTGTTTGGATTAAACTGCTGACACACCAAACATCTCTGGCATAGGCTCTCAGCAATCATCCTGAACCTGGGATTATACCACGCCTGTCTAAATAGGCGAAGCATTGCATCTCTCCCAATATGAGCTTGGCCATGGTACATTCGGGCCATGTTTGAAATCATGCTATCGGGCATTACTGGTCTTTCATCTTTGTAGACCCAAATTTCATCTTCCTCTCTTTGTCTACATCCTGCCTTTAACCAGATATTTTTCTCTTCCTCATCAGCTTCTTCCTGTATTGGTCTCACTCCCTGCCAAGTATCAACTACATTAGTTAGCATCAAAGGACTTGAAACATGCTCTTTTTCCCGGGCCCTGTTGATCGATGCAAGATTTTTAGCACAGTATTTAGCAATTGAGTCTACATACCTGTTACCTCGGGTGATATAGTCATCCCCCTTTTTGTGAGCTGCACATTTAACAACAGCATGTTTATCGGGTAACTGTATCGCATCCAACAACACAAATTCTGCATTTCGAATGGGGTATCCTGCAGAAGTCAAGTAACCTCTTTGGGACCACAGTTGTCCGTAATCATGGACAACTCCAAAACCATATTGGCTGTCGGTCACTATGGTTATCTTGATCTCTTTTCCCAACACACATGCTCGAATCAAAGCAATCAATTCCGCTATTTGAAAAGAACGTATTCCTTTCAAACAAGAAGCTTATAGTACATCTGTCACAGTGCAGACTGCGTATGCTGTGCTCAGAGCACCCTCATCTGTTCTCAGACACGAACAATCGACAAACATCACATAGTCTGATTCAGGCAAAGGCTCATCTCTGATGTCTGGTCTTGTTTTGGTGCAATATTCAAGAATATCTAGGCACTTGTGATCAACTTCATTTCTCACTTCAGTTTCCATGGTGTCAGGTAATATTGTGGAAGGATTTACATTCACACATCTAGAAATTGTCACATTTTCTGCTCCCACAATTGTTTTTTCGTATCGGGTCATTCTGTTATTGGTCAGATACTGTGTTTTCGTTCTAGTGAAGAGAATCTCCACAGAATGAGGTACATACACCCTCACAGGAAATCCCATCACTATTCCTTCACTTTGCTCAAGACTGACACTTGTAGCTGATACTGCTTTCAGACAGCCTAGCAATGCCTTTGCAGCAGGGTCCAAAATAAGGGTGGGCGTAGTGGGCGTAGTGGGGCTTCGCGAAGCTACGCGAAGCTACGCGAAGTGGGCGAGACACTACGTCCACCTACGCACTTCGCGTAGCCCCACTACGCGCCACCCGCCTCCCTCCCGGCCTCCCTAAATACTTAAATTGCATTTTATAAAATAATTAAAAACCACTTACCTTGTCCGCCGCATCCCCAGGGCTCCTTCTCGTCATCGCGCGATTCGGGCCGCCGTCTTTGATAGTAATGCGCATGCGCGGCAGCACGTGCATGCGCATTACTATCAAAGACGGCGGCGCGAATCGCGCGATGACGAGAGGGAGCCCCGGGGACACGGCGGACAAGGTAAGTGGTTTTTAATTATTTTATAAAATGCAATTTAAGTATTTAGGGAGGCCGGGAGGGAGTCGGGTGGCGGGCAACTGGCGGGCAACTTCGCTACGCCCGCGGGGTAGGCGTAGTGTTGCCTGCTACGCCTACTTCGCAAACGGCGAAGTAGGCAACACTACGTCCACTCCGTGGGCGTAGCGAAGTGCTACGCCCAGGGTTAGTCCAAAACAGCTGAGAAATACGCAATAGGCTTTCTCAATTTTCCATGCCTTTGATTTAATACTGACAATGCACAGACTTCCCATTCACTGCAGTATAATTCAAACTCTTTCTCATAGTCAGGCATCCCTAAAGCTCGTGCTTCACACAAACTTGTTTTCAACTGTTCAAATGCTTCCATTTCTGTTTTGGTCAAAATTATAGGGTCTCTGATATCTGCTTTGGTTAATCTTTGCAATGGCTTTGCAATCAATGAGAATCCACTAATCCACTGTCTACAATAACCCACCATTCCAAAGAACATCCTTACTTGTCTTTTAGTTTTTGGTGGTTGCATTCCCTGTATCATTTTAATTCTTTCTATAGTGTCTTGTCTGATTCCTTTAGCAATCTTATGACCTAAGTATTGCACTTCTTTCTGGAAAAATTGCAATTTAGACGGGGACACTTTATGTCCTTCTTCAGCCAAATGATTAACAATGCAATGGTATCCGTTACACATGCATCTTTCGTCTTTGATGCCACTACGAGACCATCAATATATTGGACCAATACAGACTCTCCAGGCATGCTCAAACTCTCTAGTTATTTCTTTAGCAACTGGTTAAAGATAGATGGACTTTCAGTATACCCTTGAGGAATTCGGCACCATGCCAAAATTCGGTCTCCAAATCTGAACGCAAAAATTGGCTGGCTTTCTGGATTTAATGGAACAGTAAAACTAATCGATCACAGTGTACCATTTTGCATCATGGGGGATTTGATATAAAATCACTGCTGGATTTGGTACAATCCGACAACATGGAACAACAATTTTATCTACCTTTCTAAGGTCTTGTACAATCCTAAACGTTTCATTCGGCTTTTTCAATCCCATTATCTGTGAATTACAAGGACTACTCTCTATCTCTCTTAGTATGCCTTGTTCAATCATCTTATTTATCACTGGGGTTATTCCTTTAATTATTTCTGCAGTCATTTTGTACTGGGGAATATTCAGGTAACTCACACCTTCTTTTATAGAGATTTTTACAGGATCCACATCTTTCATCAACCCAATATCTTCTCCTGTGAAATCCCATACCTTTTCTGCCACTACCTTTTTCAATTCCTCTGGTATCTTCTCTCGATCAAACACAGGAAATAATTTATTTTGTTCTGCCTCAATCATTAACATGGTCATTTTATTCAGACTGTCGTCATCTGGGGTTTGCAATTCTATGCCATCTGGTGAACAGTATATGGCACAGTTCATTTTGCACAAAATATCTTGTCCTAACAGATTTACGGGACTACTATCACACACCACAAATCAGTGCATATCTTTGAAGTTTCCAATTTCTACTTCAACTGGTTGTGTCAAGGAAGGTTTAATCTGTCTATTGGCAACACCTACAACTTGGATGCAGTCTCCTGAGAGAGGAAGAATTCGGGCTTCCACTGATCTAACAGTAAAACGGGTAGCACCAATGTCCACTAGGAAAGTTATTTCTACATCATTCACTTTTCCGTTTACAAATGGACCAGACTGATCTACCTCAAGAGTGGCTCCAAGCACACACTCTTCTCCCTCTCAAAGGCACTGTCAAAAACTTTCATCCGACTCACTTCCACCTTCTTCTTGCAACCAATAATTGGGACTCACATTCACTCTAGGTGATCTGTTTACCTGCTCGACTCCAGTGAATCCTGTCTCTGCACTGTTTCTCCGTTGATTTATACTGTGTGGAAGTAGAGGTTGTGGCACCTGACTTTGCTGAGTAACTATCTGCTGCTGCTGCGGTTGCTGTTGAATTACCTCATGCTGCACCTGTGGATTCAATGATGTATTTTCCGGATTAACTCTTGGTGGATACTTACATTCTTTCTTCCAATGCCCTATATTGCCGCAATTATGACAAGGGAACTTTTTCTTAAGCCCCTCTATATTTCCTACTAATTTTGTTTTGGGGAAATTACATTGATTTGCATCAGTATTTTTATTTCCAATTGTGCTACTGGGTATTCTGCTACCTTCACTTGTGCCCACATGGCCTTTTCTTTTAATTTATTTTGTTTAGCATCGATTTCTTCACTACAATATTTTGTTTTCCTCAAAACCTCATCCACAGATCCTGACTTCCAGCCTATCATATTATGCCTGATCATGTCTCCGATTTCTGGCCTTCATCCATATACAAATCGATATATAAAATGACTCATATCATTTTCACTCAGTTCTTCATATCCACTGTATTGTTTGAATACCAATAATAATCTTTCATAAAATGAATATACAGATTCTTTTGGTTCCTCTGTAGTTCTATCTACTTTAACCCAATCTGTTTCTTTTGGTGGAATTCTAATCTTCAAAAACACTATTACCTGTTCATATTTTCTCATTACTTCAGGTGACGGAGTACCTGTCACTTTGTCTTGAGGATACTCCTCTCTCGGCCAATTTACTGATATTTTGCTCTCAGTCCACAAGTCTGCTGGCACAACTATGTCAAATAATCCATCCAAGTCAACCCATAATACTTTTGAAACCTTCACAAACCGATCTACCTGTCGATACCATTCTACTGGTTTCTCTCTCAATCTGAGGAAATCATTTGTAAATGATAAAATATCCTGACTACTCCATGGAACATGTACATAACCTCCTCCAGGTATTTCTCTCATAGGGAACTCATTTGCGACTGTCTCCTTTTCTCTTGCTGGAAATGCTAATGTAGATTTATCACTAGTCTCCGCTCTCTTCTTTGCCCATTTCATTATCCATTTATTCACATCAACCCATCTCCATAACAAAACAATTAATTCTTTTATTTGGGTTAACCTTCCTGCAGTATTCATATTTTCAATGTCTTTTTCTGAAAAATCTACTCTGTAGGATTTCTGCAGCGATTTATTCTTGGCAAATTATATTTCAAATTCATTTGCTAGCCCTTCCAATTGATCATGTACAGATTTCGCTTTCCATGTTATACTTTTACACATGAACATAAGTTCATGATCTTGGTATGTTTTTATCCTTTCTGTTCCAATTATTCCAATGATTAGTTCTTCCATATCGACTTTTAATCTGAAAAGTTTAAGGTGGACGAGTGTCACACTACCACAAATAGCGCTGGATGCAAAAAATCTAATGCAAACGCTTATCCCAGAAAACCAACTGACCGCTGAAATATGGACCACCTTCTTGAACAAATTACCAAAGGTAGGAGTCAATGTCAAAATGAAGCATAATGGAAACAAGAACAGCCACCTCAGCCAGACATCATGTGCTTTGAGAAGGCATTTGAGACAGTCATTGAGGAGAGTACAAGGACATAGTTCCCCATCCAAATTTTGGCAGGATGTTCGTTTCCTAAAGAAATTATACAAGAAACAAATTTGGAATGAGAAAAAAAATGAGGACATCAATTTTTGGACAAACGTATTGGACAATGCTAAAAAATCAGACTCCAGAGCATTCTGGTCGCAGGTAGATTCATTAAACAGAACCACAAATACTATAAGTAGGACATGCGTCTCGGAAATGGCATGGGTACAGTATTTCAATGATACATTTTTAATAAACCCCATAACGCAGCCATCAACAACAGTAATCTCTGTATGTAAAAGTTCAAACGCAGAGATTCAGTCCACCACAGTGTTTGATCTGGTAAATATCCCATATAAAAAGCAGGCAGGCTTAGGCCAAACATCTCGAGTATACACAGAAGTAGAAATACTGCAAATAATAAAGAAAAGTAGGCAAGATGGCGCACCAGGACCGAACGGCATCCCCCAGGCAATTTACAAGCAAGATCTCCATTATTGGGTAAGTGTGAGCGGGAAATCCGTTACGCTCGCGGATTTTGCGGATTTTTGGGAAATCTGCAATCCGCGAATTTTGCGGATTTCCTGCAAAATCCGCAAAAAAAATCTGCGAACGTAACGGGTTCAAAAGTTGAACCCCCACTCATGCAACTTTTTTACAATGGCGCCAGCAAGCTGCCAGCGCCGTTGTAAAATAGTTACAAAGTTAGCTTGCACAGGAACCACTAGATAAAACGAAGCAGGTGCTGCTTTATTTTATCTAAGTGCTTCCTGTGCAAGCTAACTTTGTAACTATTTTACAACGGCGCTGGCAGCTTGCTGGCGCCATTGTAAAATAGTTGCATGGCTGGGCACAGGTCTGCAGCTCACTCAAGGGACCCCTGCGCCCTTCGGGGCGATTGCATAGTAACACACACATGGTCGCTCGAACTAGTTGATGCTCAAATTCAGTGACTCATTCATTAGCCCAAAAACAATCGTGAGCGTCGTCGAGGCTGGACAGGTGTGCCTTCTTCCCAAATCTACTGTGGAAAATCAGCTGTGATGCTAGATAGGCTTTGCATCCTTGACTTTCACGAGCGCAATACCCGTGCTGTTCCTGTGACCAGGAGCTTCTTTCTCTTCATCTGCTGAACTGATCTTTCTCTGACCTTTTATTTACACAAGAGGCACATACCCTACTGGGCACATTGTGTTCGCACGGGTTTCTGCAAGTTCGCACGCGTTTTGTACAATTTTGCAATTTGCGAAATTGTACAAAACCCTGGCGAACTTGCAGAAACCCGTGCGAACATAAAAAAAAAGTCAGCAAATTCGTGGGAATTCACGGATTTTGCGGATTGCGAGTTCGCAAATCCGCAAAATTCACGAACGCGAGATTCGCAAAATTAGCCCATACTTATTATTGGGCCAGTAACTTTAGCAATCTGTTCCAGACGATCAATGTCACCAGTCGGATTCCGGATAGCTGGAGAGGCGCGATCATCAATCATATATACAAGGGCGGGGACCGAAAAAATCCAGCAAATTACCGCCTGATCTCGCTGATCGATGCCAAGGCTAAATATTACGCGTCACTGGTGTTAACCGACCTTGCAAAATGGTCTGACGATAATAGCAAAATTCCTGCAAATCAATCAGGGATTCGCCGTGGCATAGGCACCATGGCAAACACAATAGCAATAAGCCTGATAGCCGAAAAAAGCCTACAAGAGCATCAAGCATTACATTTATGTTTTGTGGACTTTAAGGCGGCCTTTGATCGTGTTAGCCGAATAACATTATGGGCCAAACTAAAGCAACAGGGTCTGCCGGATACAATCGTAAACCCAATAATTTACCTTTACACCAACACCTGGATGCAGGTTAAGGTCGACAATGGCCGAAGGCTAACACGGAAGATCACAACCAGTGAAGGACTAAAACAAGGCTGCTTCTTGGCGTCCCATTTGTTTAATTTATTCATGGCTGATTTGACACCAAGGCTAGATGGGATCAATGCACATCCTCCACAGCTAGGAACTTTGTTCCTCACGCATCTATCCTACGCAGACGATGTTGTCCTCCTAAGTCAAACTAAAATAGGACTACAACGTCTCATGCATGAACTGGCTGAATATACTAAACAGAATCTATTGGAAAAACTAGGGTCATGATAATAACACATCAACGTACAAAACAGCTGAATTTCACAATTGATAACAAGAATCTGGAAGTAGTGGATAGCTACAAATACCTGAGGATATATCTGAATAGAGGGTTCACCTTCTCCACGCACTTTGATGCTATCGCAAAGAAAGGTAAAGCCTTACTGTATGCATTTTGCATCTTGTCCAAGCAGCTAAAAGGCCCTCTGTTTACACCCCTACTTACAGTTATTAAAGCCAAACTTCTCCCAACGATAGCTTATGGCAGTGTGGTACATGGTGGAAGAAGTGCATCGCTACTAGATAAAATCCAAACAAGAGTGCACAAACGTGTATTCAGCTTACCATGTGATGCTTCACCAGCACAGGTACGCCTCGAATTTGGATTACAGTCCCAGATATTACATAAAAAATATGAGGCAATCAAATTTTGGTATAACATCTGTTCTTATCGCGAAATAGAAATTAACTCGACTATTTGGGAAGCTCTGCAAAGCAACTCCAAATCCCAGTACGCAAAGTACCTAAACTCCCCCTGAAAATTACCGAGATGGCGTCAATATGGAAAAGGAAGTTACCAGTAACATCTTTTAAGCAGACCGCAAAAAAGGCAGTCAACATGCACTCGTTGATCGAAGACAAAACAACTCTAAGACACCGAGCACATGCTTGGATGATAATACAATCCTACAAAAGGCCGGTATCAGCTCCCGTTCTAGGCCTTGCTTTTCCATCAAACTTAAAACTAAAGTATCTAAAGCTACGCATGGGAAAAACTGCCAACAAACCATGACCAACCCGGCTGGAGGACACCGGGCCCAAACCACTGTACTCTATGTGGTGCGGCAGTACAAGACATCATCCACTTAATCTGCATTTGTCCAGTAAAGGATCGTGATCGCCGGAATCTACTTTGGGTAAAGTTCAACGAAAAAAGAATTCGCACATCGGCTCAGCGATATTACATGCGTTGGACTCAGCGGATCCACAATTCATTTGTCGAATAATCAAATATGTAATTAATTTTAAAAAATAAAAACTGAAAAGCCAACACAAGCCTGAACTTTTTGAACTTTGAATTTGCCCTGGCTAATTTAGAGTAGGTCTTCGAAACTACTAGGATTCCAAGAAAACCTGTGTTTTTAGCATTTTAATTAGCGGTTGTTTTAAAATTTGTATTCTACTGTATAACATCTTGCATAGGAAAGTATTTTTTCACTTATTACGATATTGTAACAATTTTTATTAACTAGACAATAAAGAATTATTATCATTATCATATCGACTTTTAATCTTGCTACATGCTGTACTTTAGGTTCATGCTATTTTATTTTCAAAGTCTTAATCCAATCACTTAATTCTTTTTCTGACGGTCCTACAGGGGTTTGTGTTAAATCTATTTTCTCTATACTCCTTTCAGGTGTATCAGAATCAGATTCTGCTCCGGTTGCATACTTATATAGCAAGCTCTGATTAAAAGTTAAATCTGGCGGATTTACATTATTTGTCCGTCTAATCTCTGACAGATCTGGGTAAATGTTTTCTTTTACTTTCTGCAAACTCTGTTGTAAAGGAATTGTCAAACTTGGTTCTTTTATTCTTTGATTTTCAAACACTGAAATTACAGGTCCTATCGTTACTGGAACTTACACTGCTTCAATATTTTTCCTAAGTTCCTGAATCTTTTCCGTCAATGCATTTGTAGTCTGTATATATTCAGCAGTACTAGCTTGCTCTTCAATCCGTTTTTCTATTCTATTTACACTTTCTCGTTCATTAATTTGCATGGGGGTATCAGTAAATCTAGTTTCTCTCATTGGAATGTTCGGATTATATCTCACCTCTACTCTTTCTGGTATATTTTTAAATTGTGAAAATCTTTTTGGAGTCTCATTAATTCTCTTATCTATAGTTGGAGCATAGGTGTAGTCCATAAAGAACCTGGTTGATATGGTGGTGGTATCCTATTTAATATTTATTCTAATATAGCATCCTCTGATTCACTGTCTCCTTACCTTTCGCTTCCTGTTTCCAGATTTTTCTTCTTTTCTGTACATTTTCGCCCTTCATAATCATCCACTAATCTGACCGGAAACATGCCATCACACATGTCAGCATTTATCCATCTACGCATTCTACTCTCAAGTGTCTCTCCCCATAGATTTCGAAATTTTCCTCTTGGTTTGATATGCCCTCTCAATCTTTCACTTTCTAGTGCATGCATCTCATCTTCCCATTCCACTAGAGCTTCAAACTGAATCGGTCTGGGTCTTGGTTCGAGATTCATCATGTTTTTTCTCAAATTTCTCAAAACTGCCACATCAAAAAATCCTCCATACTGAAAAGCTAATACACCATCATTTTTGGTATATCTCACCCAATTCTCTAACCAAACGCATGTATGGTAACCATATTTTGACAACATATAGGAAGGAGGCGTTTTCGGCGGAGGAAGCAATTTTCCCTCCCATGTGACTATCTCCTTGTCCTTCACAAACATACTTTTCAATTTCTTAAACCATGAAGGTTTCTTCCTTTCTTCTCCGTAATAGTAATCCATTTTTCTGTAAATTCCCTGGCTTTCAAAAGATCGCGACTTCCTGATTGCTGTTCCGTAACACCAACATATCACAGCGGGATTAACACTAACGTACCAATTAGAGCAAGATACTTTTTCCTAGTGCTTAACCAATAGTATCGCTGCCTTTTGTGGTGAGCCTATCAGCTCCTACTCTGTCTTGGTCACAAGGACCAATCCCAGCGCAGCACTTTTGACGTCACCAGCGCTCCGGCTTCTGCAGCGCCGACTGACCCCTCCTTTACAGGATTTCTCGAGAAGCCGTATTTACAAGGTATTCAACTAAATCGGTTAGTAACTTACACAAAACAACTCCATTCATCTGTTTCGCTAAACAAAGTGATAGATTTTCTCAATTATACAAGTATTCTGTATTTTCGGTAGACAGCGCTTACCTCTTCTCTACCACAGAATTTCACATTCGCCGATAAAGCAGCGCTTGCCTCTGACTTTACCCTTCTCACAAGCTCGGGTTAAGCTCTATTGCTCTCTCAGCAGTAAGTTTTAAATCAGGATACGCAATGATCCCTGTACTTGAAAGCCAAGATTTTATTGTCTGTCCTCGCTATGCATTTATCCTTTCACCCGTAATGTCCCTAAACAGTGATATACGACGATACCACCGCAGTATACAACAATACTACTTCTTTGAAACAGACCATGCGATGTGCGACTTCACTTGTCACACTTCCTTTGCCTGCAGACAGAGTAACCAGCTTCACGCAATACTCAGAAGCCTTTTCAGGACTACATATAACCTAATACGAACTCAACAGGTGTTAGTCATAATTCTGTACATCAAAACCCTTATGTGACACTAGCTTACCCGTCGCGTGTTGCTGCGATCTCAGAAGAAAGGAAATTTAAGAAAACTTGTTATGATAACATTCAATGTACATTGTGTCATTTTTATTGAAACGTATTCATTTTAATACGGAAAACATTTTAAAGTGTTGTTTTAATTCTGTTTATTTATTCGAGTGCTTGTGGATAAACTTTTTTTTGTTTTTCTGTCTGGTGCGTACACGAATAAATCAGAAGGTTTTCCGACACGTGAGCTGGCCACATACAGTTGTCCATGTGAGAAGCACGGATTCTCCAAAGCTAGTCCACACACTTGCAGCGATTGTCCTCGTGCTTTGTTGATGGTCATTGCAAAAGCGAGTCGCACCGGAAACTGTAAACGTTCAGTATTGGAAAGATTATGAGGGCCCTGGGGGGGGCCGGAGGGCTGATATTTAACACATTTAATTTTTTTTGCCAGAAACCTTTGCGGGAGCATACTCAACTACTTTTTTTTATTTCTATTTTTTATTTTTATTTTATTTTTGCCAGAAACCCTTGCGGGAGTGTACTCAACAACTTCCCAAAGTTTCATGCAGATCAGATGAATGGTGTAGTAATGCATAAAGGACAAACAGACAGACATACATTTGTTTTTATATATATAGACTTTATACATAGTCCTAGCTAATTCTATAGCAACCAATGCTCTGCTACCAAGCTAATAACTGATGCAGCGCTACTCCAGAAAAAATTTCTAAAACCATGTAACCTTTCCCTGAAGTACAAAATCATACAACTTACTCGTCAGTGGGGCCCATAACACCGTCAGTCACTCATAACCACTTACATCCTACTTCCTATTTACCATGGTTTTCATTAAGTATGACAATTTATTTAGACACACCACCATTGAAAGGATCTGCTAGTAAAAAATTAGGCGTAGGAAAACTCAAGGCCAGCTTAATTCTCCATTTATCTAATTTTTATTAAGAGCAAATTCAGCATGTCTAAAGATTATTCACTTTATTTATTTCTTTATTTAAAAAAAGTGACATTTAAGAATAAGGATTTTAAATTCAAGACGGCTAGATTCATTTATTTAAGAAAACTCAAAAATAGACATTTTCATGTTATTTTATAAAGCAAGTATTAGCAAAAGACAGATAGTTCCCAATTAATCATTTACTCTCCTAACATCCCTAACTAAACTCTCAGATAAAGTGCATCTCCCTGTGAAAGGAAATAGAAAAATTATTCAGTCTTACATCTCAGGAAAAATCAGCATTCCAGCAGCATCTCTGGTAGAAATCGAAGAGAAGTTTTTTCTTCAATAAAATCAGCACTTTTTATACGCTTTTCACTAGCTCTATCTGTCTAAAAGTGTAACTTGCAGTCTAAATTCGAGTTCTGATTGGACAATTTTGGGGTGGATGAACATCATTTTGTCATCACAATATTACATTTCCCTTCCGTCCGCAATTTTCTAATGGGTCCTTTGTTTGGCCCAAGTCCGGCCTAGTCCTGTTCTCTACTCGCAACTTTGGCATGTATTCCCACGTTTTTAACCATTGTGCTCATCATTTTTGGCAGCCATCTATACTTCCAGGCTAGTCTGTCCTTGAACCGTAGTCACTCCAGGAACAAGCAGCTCACATTCAGACTCGGTCTCTACTCGCACATGTGTATTTCTTTATGGCCACAAAAATCGAGTGACTCCATTTTCTTTTAGGCCTCACGAGTCAAAAATGGGAACTATCATAGAAACAAACACAAATGGTCATTAATTTTAAGTAATTTAACCCTTCTGTTTACCGCCCCCCTTTCTAAAGTTTTCCCTATTGGTAATTACCAAGCAAATAGCCACATTTAAGAGAGATATACTCACTTATCCTCGTGTTTTGCCACAATAATATGTAAACAAAAGCACATTTATGCTGCATTCCATTATCTTAAAGCTGCTCATTAGTTTAGGACATGACAAAATCACAAAATTAGTTGATTATGATTGCAACATAAGCATAATTAGTTTTCCACGTGTGTCTGTGTAAGTTTATCTTTAATTCTAAATTGATTAATTACATAAATAACTCAATTAGTTCAAATTACTGTTAAAGAAGTGAGACTTTACAAGGGGTGCACAAAATTTTGTTTTTCCACCTTGCTCCATCAGTACTACCCATTTCACCACCCTCCATACTTGAATCTAGAAGTGGGACTTGTTTCCCCATAACACTGAAAATTGTGCTACTGACTTAGTCCCATTGCCCTACACACAGTGCACCACACCGAAGAGGCTTGGTCTAGACTTGCCACTTTGACAAACACCCAAGCGCCCTACTCACTGCACATCACACAGCACCATCACCACGGGTTGCCCCTAACATCTGAACCTTGTATAAATAAATAACTAAGAAGGAGTAAGATGGAGAATTGTTTCTGGAGGGACGCTTCTCATTGTACTCTGAATTCACTGGGCATAATGCCAGCACGTTAATGAACACGCTGATTTACCGATTAAGAGGCTCTATAAGAGAGATATTTCCTATGTTACCAGAAGAACCCCTGAGTGGGAGCTGCTCACACGCATGATTGTTAGCCTGAGTAAGGCCAACTTAATCGCACATATGTATAATTATGGAATAAGTGTTTTAAATCATGGTGAATTAACCATAAATGAAATATGTGAACAAGACCTAGGACATATGAGTCTGCTGCCAAGAAATCAAAGGAGTTTTCACTTAATGGGAGGTTTATACTGATTCAAGTAAAGTTTATACATAGACCATAGTATACACCTACCGGCATGCTATGATATGGCCTAGCAAACGATGACAGATGCTGGCATTGTAACACTCCAGAGGCAAATTTACTGCACATGTTTGGTCCTGCCCTCTGATCCAAGCATATTGGCTGAAAATATGAGAGATAATGTAGGAGATTACGGGTGTGGAATCCAAATCCAATGTCAGTACGAGGACCCCCTGCCACTGATATGTGTTCCTAGGGCAGGGAAAATACAATTAATGAAGAGATATTCCCTAGGCAGCTATCGGTCTGTTAATTATATAAGACCGTGTAATAAAAACACATATTTGTAGACTCAGTGCAGAATAATATTCAGTAAAAAATCATTTTATTTGTACAAAATTATTTAAATTTACCATTACAGATTCTGTGGTACTATTTTGTAAAACATATTTAAAAACAGTAACTTCACAAAATTACCAACAGAATTGAGAATAATGAATACATACAACATACATAAGCATATATCTGATACACATAATCATATAGGAAAAAATATACAATTAATCATAAAGTAAATGGATTATAATGGTATAAAGATTACAATAAACAGATGAATAAATTAAGAACATCATATATCATAAAGTACAATCTAAAATGATGGATCTTCTTAGTATCTATGCACGTTTCGGCAAACAGAGTGCCTTCATCAGGAAAGCCACAATAAATCCTATGTCAAGACCAAATGAATTGGAGGTCAGAAAATGTATGTGTAATTCATATACGTGGTGATTGAATTGATAGTTAAATGACTCGAAGTTTGATATATAAGGCACCCTAAATCAGTCAAACAATGTTCCGGATTAAAGCCCAAGGTAGTGATTATATCGAAAGATCAGCAGCAACTTGAATGATGTCTTTATGTTGCAGTGGAGCTAGAAACATGTCCAGATTGGGAATAGTTATAATAATACTCAAAATGGGATTACACGTGGGTGGCACAAAGATTTCAAATAATACCACATGAATCAAAGCTGGATTAATGAATTCCGCTTGAACAATCAGCGGCCTAGGTTCAAAAATGAAAGTTCCGTTTGGACCTTGGCTGCCAATTGTTCAAAATGGATCATTCTAGTTGCTGCTGATCTTTCGATATAGTATTCAGAAAAGGGATCCCAGTGTAATAGAACATTTGCATAGGGGAAACAACTTAAATCAAAAAATTTATACCTGACTTTACAAAGAAGAGAAAGGGCAAGTTAATTGCAACCAATGTTATTTAATCACATTGGTGGAAGTAATTGTTTAAAAAATCAATTTAGCAATATGAATCCCAAAATTACTGAAAGTGGCGTTGCCCGGGAAAGGGGGAAGTGTCAGGTAGTTAGTGATGGGTAGGATGGTTGGGAGGTAGTGACAATAGATCACAAAAAACTCTGGTATAGGAGTGCTTTTTTTACCAAATAGACGACATCTAGATGTTAGCAACAAAAGTAGCCATACAGAACATATTAACATCACAGTTACTAAATCACTGTTAAATGGTTGTTGGCTAGTTCACATAAAGTCGAAGTTTCGACCCCTTGTTTGTAGGTACTTGAACCCTTACTCCTGGGGTCTTCATCAGGACTAGTGTGGTGTGACACGGACGGTTGGCACCTAGAAAGAAAGGGCGGTGTGTGAATACCGGAATAAAGTAAATGACTAAATGAAAATCCCAGTGAACTGGGCTAAACTACTAGTGTTTACCATAGTTTGGCGTCAAGGAGGGGAGAGGGCTCTCACAGTCCAGTTGTTGGAAGAGGTGGAGGTTCCAGAGCTCTCCAAGAATTCAGGTCGGTAAAGGTGAGACGTCACCTGAAGGATCAAGGTGAAGGTTAAACAGGGGACACACGATACTTCAGTGTAAGAGAACTAAAAACCAATGATGTCCCTATTAAGCACTTACAGTTCGTGCGATGGATTAATGCACTCCGGCATTGGTGATGCACTGGTCCTTATTACTGGGACTTCAGAATCTCATTCAACTGAGTTAATTTGGGTAACAGAACAGAATCAATCTGGAGAGGAACATAACCAGCCAAGCATTAACCTATGCCAGAAGGCAGAATGTCGTGGCATTGTGTAAAAGCAAATGGCGATGGGCATGGGAAATCTATTGTGCGAGTGGTAAAAAGAATGGAGGTCGCATTTGCTATGTCTCCAAACTGGTTGCTGGGACGCTGCTGTCAAATAGGCAGGAGGGCGGCAGTGGAATCAAGAAAAATTAGGTACATAAGACTGAAAAAACAAAGTTAACGCTCAAATTATGCCTGATCTGTGAAAAAGGAATGGAATTTACTTCATAAAATAGCGCAAGCGCTGGAAACGGCTTAGGTTCAACCTAAAGAACCGGAACAGTCAGCGGGGGCTGTGCCATTGAACGTATAGTGAGGTTGGGGCACCATTGTGCGTCTAGTACAAGCATAATTGGCACTCTCTTACCTGCAATGTTTTTCGGCAGACGTCCAAGAAGGGTGAACCGGCTTAGTGGGCGGTCCGCATTAAAGAAAGACTGAAGTAACGCTTCTAGCGTGCATGCTTGGATTGCAGCGTGACGTGTGGGCGTGGAGAACCACTGGAAAAAGACTACATAGTTTGTCTGAGGTGTCGTGGATACTCAAAGGTCTGTGGTTGCAGGGGATACGGGCATTAAAAATAGAAGCTCTCAAAACGCCTTCTGATTTTAATGTGAAATTAAACGAAATTAAAAAGGTGGTCACAGGGTTCAACACAATTATTGATCATGCCGGGGCGGTATGGAAACAGGGCAATTGATGGAACAAGACTTGTTTGGCAAAAGTTGGCAAGTGTCAGTGGAAATTGATACACCAAAGCTTGTGTTATGTAGAAATGTTTCAATGAATCAAATGCAGCAACACGATGGAATAAATTTGTAAACACATATTAAATATTAATAATACTGTGCCCACAATATGATGACTATGAGGAGCAGCAGGATGAGAAAAGTTCATGGATCACAGTTGTATTAACAGGTTAATTAAGAAACATTTTTTCAACCCACAACGATCTTAAACAACTTTTACCGTACATTACATAACATAGGGATGGTAAAAAAAAAGCCATATGGTACACGGTAAGGTATCATTAGCGCAGGCCCAAAATTGCCAGATGTGCCTTATTGAAATCTTGTTCGTACAGCCTATTGGCATTGTACTAAAACAGACCTAGGCATCCAAGCTGATCTTACATCCACGCTGATCTAACAAAACATTTTTCTTGTATGATGCAGAACAAAGTATACCATAACATGAGGACACCAGTTCGGGGCAGATGGTGAGAACATAATTAAGACAAATTACAGTATCATTGCGACTCATTAACGAAGGCCCAAACAGGCCAACTGTGCATTACTGGTATCTTGTTTGTTTAGCCCATTGGCAGTAGAATCAAACTGAAGCATCCACTTTGACTTCCTTATATTCAAAATTGAGCCTATATCACCTCCTCTAGGGCCTAGTTCAGCTTTTTCGAAAACCAGCCATCTCATTTGTTCTGGGGAATGTGATTGACTAACATAGTGGTCGACAAGGGGCGCACCCTGCACTTGGCAACGTATTCTGCCCTGATGTTGTAAAATTCTTGCCTTGACTTTCTGTTGGGTTTGGCCCACATATAGCAGGTCACAGGGGCAAAGGATTCCATAAATAAAATTCATCGAGTTACAGTTTGTAAATCCTTTGAGGTCAAATCTCCGCTCATTGTGTGTGAAGCTCTTTGGTTGTAGGGTAGTGGTAAATGCCTTGCATTGCCCACATCGATGATGACCTTTGACCGGTGGCAGATTCCACATTGATTGTATCGTCGGGTTCTGATCTGTGGCTAGAAAAGAATTGACAAAATGGTCCTTAATGCTTTTGACTTTGCGAAAGGCATGCATAGGTGGTTCTTGTTGTTTAATGTCATCAGCCACCAACGTCCAGTGCCGATTGATCACTTTTTTAATATAATTACTTTTGGTGGTAAAGGTAGTCACGCAGATTAATCTTTGTGTAGCAGAGTCTGGTATATTCTGTGGAGTCAGCAGGTGCTCCCATGGGCTAAACCAAGCCCTTTTCTGCGCTCTTTTTATCATTCTTCTTGGGTAGCCACGATCCATTAATCTGGCACTTAGGATATCAGATTCTTTTTGATAGTCAGTTTTTTTCGAGCAATTTCTTTTAATGTGTAAAAACTGGCCCATCGGAAGATTGTCCGAAGTGCCCTGGGGTGAAGGCTGTTGTAACCCAGTAACAAATTTCTCTCATTCGGTTTGCGGTATAGTGTAGTGTAGAGTTTGTCATTTTCGTGGCAGATCTTGATGTCCAAAAAGGCGATTTCCAGAGGGTCAGATTGCTTTGTGAATTTGATATCCGTGTCACACTGGTTTAACCAGTCATGGAAGGTGGCCAGCTCTGCCTCAGTACCTGTCCAAATCAGGAGGATGTCATCGATGTATCGCCTCCATAGATTTATCCTCTGATGATGTGGGTTATTGGAGAAGATGAAAGATTGCTCAAAGGAGTCCATTTAAATGATGGCCAGATCCGGGGGAAAAGGCAGCTCCCATGGGCACCCCCTTGGTTTGGAAGTACTAGTGGCCTTGGAATACGAAAAAGTTATTTTTCATCGCTATGGTTAGTAAGTCAATGATAAATTTTGTTGGCACCTCCACTGGTGCAGGGCGTCTGTCGAGGTAGGTCGTTATGACCTCCAAGGCGGTGTCCTGTGGTATACTGGTGTAAAGGGAGACCACATTGCAGGTAACTAGCAGTTGACTTGCAGGGTTATATGGGTGATCATCAATGAGTGATATAACTTGCATTGTATCCCTCAAGTACGTCATTGTGTTCTCTGCAATCGGTTTTAAGAAAAAATCAATATATTTGCAGAGGGTCAGTCAGTCAGTCAAAATACTTTATTCGATTTTAAGTAAAATCATAAAAAGACATACATTCCATACATGTTAAAATATATTTTACAGATACTTTATAAACAATACATAGAATAAAAATTTTGAATTACATTAGATGTGCGGTAGATAAAAATTCAACATAAGATAAAAAGTTTAAACTACGTAGGGTGTACAGTCAATAGGTTATAGTCGGTGGTACATTGCGTAATTTAATTCGAGATGCCGCAACTAAGTAATTTGCCATACAAAATATACTACGGATGTTACTCAATGACTGGAGATAAAGTAGTGCCGGTCTCACTTGTAGGAAACAGGCCTCCCTTAAGATTGGTAACAGGTATTCTTTCCGTAACTCAGTAAACAAACCACAAGACATAAAAAAAATGCATGGTATCCTGGATTGAGAAGTTGTCACAGGAACAAGGTGGGGCTGTCTCTGGTCTGACCCATGTCTGAAAATTGCCCAAATAAAAATGGATCAAATTAAATCTAAACTTAGTCAAAAGGAACCTATGGAAAGGCCTGGTGACAATACTGAGGTAGGGTTCCAGTGCTATAGTATTTAATGACAAGTAATGAGCCCTCACAGTGGGCTTCTGCATTTCCCTTTCCTCACGACCTAGTTTTGCCATAATCATGAAATTCCTCTTGACTGAGTCTACATCCTCTTTCCTGATACACAGAGGAGATGCAAAAAGTTCCGGTCTACCCAGTTGTGCAAATGACTTCCTCACGTAGGCCAGCCAGGGGACCTTTTTAGAGTGATCTAAGGACATAACATCATTCATGATCAGATGGTTCAGGGTTAGATCCTTGTTAAGTCATGTCCTTAACCAAAAAATTAGGGGTGCCATATTGAGCCTATCTGTGATATAATCCAGTCCAACCTCCGCATGAATTGAAAAAGTTGGGGTGGACTGTGGAACGGACAGTAGGGAACGTAAGAACCTATTTTCCGCCCTCTGTATAGACTCAAGCTGTGCATAGCCCCATAAGGGTGCACCATACATAGCAATTGAAATACGTTTGCTACTGTATACCTTCAATAGGGCCTCCATCGGTCTAGCCCCCAGCCTTTTTGAGAAGCCCATAAGAGCTGCCGATGACCTGGCCACTGATAGGCTCTTTGCCCTAACCTGGGGGCCCCAAGAGCCCCTATCGTCGAAGAGCACCCCCAGGTAAGGAAAAAACGGCGTTCTTGAGACCACTTCACCCTTGCACCTAAAAGTTTTTAATTTGCCCTTATTTCTGTGGAATCCGACCACCATCGTGTGTGATTTACTTGCGTTTACCTTCATGTCCAGTTGCTCCATGAAGGCGCCAAACGCATCCAACAGACGCTGGAGGCCGATACCGGTGCGGGCTATAAGGACCCCGTCATCCGTGTATAGGAGAGCAGGGTTCTTTACTTCTCCTACACGCAGGACGTCTCCCTCAGCCTCTTCCAGGTGACTGCCCAAGCCGTTAATGTATATGGTGAACAGTAGAGGGGCCAATATACAGCCCTGCCGCACCCCACGCATGGACTTAAAATGCGGCGTACACCTTCCCTCGTTTGTAACCCTGACCGCGGCGAACAACTCCTGGTGGAGAGATGCCATGAACTTGACCAAAGCCCCATCTATCCCGATCTTCAGTAGGATAGCCCACAGCTTGGACCTGTTCACCAGGTCAAAAGCTGAGGAGAGGTCCATAAACGCCAAGAATAGAGACCCCTCCTTAGACACCGTATATTTGGAGATCAACAGGTGCAAGTTGGAGCACTGCTCCATGGTGCCTCTTTTCTCCCTAAAGCCATACTGGATATTGGCTAACCCGCCACAATTCTCATACTGTCCCTCAGCTTGACCAGGAGGACTCCGCCTAAGATCTTGACGGCAGAGTCCAGGAGGGATGTGGGCCTGTAACACCCTGGGTCATCTCGATGGCCCTTCTTAAAGATTGGAACAATGGTGGAGGTTGCCCAGGTGGTAGGGAGAGAGTTACCATTTGCGGCGGAGAATACACTGGCCAGGACTCCAGCCCACATTTTTGGCAAGTGTTTATAAAAGTCAGCCGGAACCCCGTCGGGGCCCGGTGCTTTATTCTCTGTTGTGGCTTGGATGGCTTTCTCCACCTCAAACTTATTGTTTGCAGAGGGGTTCGAGGAGGGAACCGCAGTCGGACACTATCGGCCTGCCTGGTGGATTGTTCAGGTCCTTATGTATCTTTGGTAACATGTATATCATTGGTAGATAGGTGGGTTCAAATAATGAAACTTCAATTCGCTCAGGAATTCAAGATGTAATGCCTCCGAGGTAATGGTTAAGATTTCCTTGGCCAGATCTTTTGAAGGATCGCTTCTTAATTGGATATAGCTGATCCCATCCTGCAACTGTCTCTGGATTTCCGTCTATTAAGCTGTGGTATCCTGGACCACTATTGCACCGCCTTTGTCCGCCGATTTTATCACAATATCCTTATTGTTCTTGAGACTGGTGAGTGCTGCCTTCTCTGATTTGGTGATGTTCTGGACAGTATGTTTGTATATTTCAAGTGATTTCAGGACATCTCTAGCCACAATGTTTTCATAGGCTAGTATGGTGTTTGACATAGCATAGGATGGAGGGAAGAAAGTTGATGGAACCCTGAGGCCAGTTAATGACTTTTTGGCATTAGTTTCATTGTTCCTGAAGAAATATCTTAGGCAAATTTTCCTGAAGAAAGCAAGAAGTTCAGTTTTGATGTTGAAGACATTTGGCTGGTTGGTCGGTACAAAAGTTAATCCTTTAGATAGCACCTTTGTTTCATCCTCATTTAGGTTGTACGATGAAATGTTCACCACTGGATTGTGGTTTGTGGCCTCACTTGTAGTATTTCCTGAAGGGCCTACCACCTGTAGACCTTTCTGGGAGTAGAAATTTTACCATGGCTCTCGGGTTGGAAATGCACCCGCTTCGGTCCTGTCTCCTGTCCTCGCCGGTAACTCGATTGTTGACCCCTTGGTGGGCCTCTCTGCCAATTGGATCCTCGCCCTCTCAGTGATCTCCATTGGCCTTCGGCTAAAAAAAGGCTGATATACCGGGAGTGGGTACCAGGTGCTATTATATCCATAGCTCGTACCCGGAGTTTGTTGATCCGTATCACTGTCTGAGCTTGCCGATGAATCTGAAAAAGTGGTATAATTTCTTTGGCCTCTGAAGCCTCCTCTGCCTCTTCTGGTGTACCGTCCTTGGGTATCCTGCTTATAGTAATCTTCCTGCATGTACGGGTAAGTGTTCTTTTTATAATAAAAGCGTATGTCTTTCGCTAGTTTGTCTAGTTTCTTGCTTTGGGCTGTGGTCTCAAAATCCTTCAAACTTTTTCCCAAGTTCTCAAGGGCTTCCTTGGCGTTGACAAGAGCGGTGTCACCGGCAATCTCTTGTTGTAATGTCGCGATCTCCCTGGTCAAGGATTGGACTTGTTCCGCGGCTGTCTCCACACCTAATACCATCCAGTGGGGTGAATCGTTATTTGTCACAAAACTAAACCCTTCTTTGAATTTGGGCACATCTACAAAAATAGCTGGCTCATTCTTGATCTGAAGGCCTACAGGGATGATATTGGCCTGTAAGTATTTAGTAAGCAGATGTCCATGTAGTCGTGTTCGGATCAGCTTTTTTTCTAGGCGTTTGAGTTTACTAATTTTATCATTCAGGGTAAAGTCAATGTTGGGTGCATCAGAAGAAAAGAATTGATTGGCTGGGTCAAGAAGAAGCTGGTTAATATACTCCTCTGTGTAAGAAAGAGTCTCACTTTCTACCATCTTGAGTAAAAAATGTGCAGTATCACAGAAAGAGATACCTCGCAGGTGTGCACCTGCTCATTGAAGGTTAAAAAAAAGGGTAAACCCGGAATCATTGGGACCTAGTTACTAATCAGTATGCACAAAAGGGATCCCAGTGTAATAGAACATTTGCATAGGGGAAACAGCTTAAATCAAAACATGTTATACCTGATTTTACAAAGAAGCAAAAGGGCAAGTGAATTGCAACCAATGTTATTTAATCACATTGGTGGAAGTAATTGTTTACAAAAATCTATTTAGCAATATAAATCTCAAAATTACTGAAAATGGCGGTGCCCGGGAAAGGGGGGAAGTGTCAGGTAGTAAGTGGTGGGTAGGGTGGTTGGGAGGTAATGACAATAGATTACAAACAACTCTGGTATAGGAGTGCTTTTATACCAAATAGACAACATCTAGACATTAGCAACAAAAGTAGCCATACAGAACATTTTAACATCACAGATACTAAATCACTGTTGAATGGTTGTTGGCTAGTTAACATAAAGTCGACGTTTCGACCCCTTGTTTTTAGGTATTTGAACCCTTACTCCTGGGGTCTTCATCAGGTCCAGTGTGGTGTGACAGGGACGGTTGGCACCTAGAAAGAAAGGGCGGTGTGTGAATACCGGACTAAAAGTAAATGAATAAATGAAATCCCAGTGAACTGGGCTAAACTACTAGTGTTTACCATAGTTTGGCGTCGGGGAGGGGCTCTCACAGTCCAGTTGTTAGAAGAGGGGGAGGTTCCAGAGCTCTCCAAGAATTCAGGTCAGTAAAGGTGAGACGTCACCTGAAGGATCAAGGTGAAGATTAAACAGGGGACACACGATACTTCAGAGTAAGAGAACAAAAAACCAATGATGTCCCTATTAAGCACTTACAGTTCGTGCGATGGAGTAATGCACACCGGCATTGGTGATGCACTGGTCCTTATTACTGGGAGTTCAGAACCTCCCAGTATCTTGTTCCGTGCTGAGGGCATTGAGCCAGTCTGTTTCTGCTGGGTAGGCCAATGATGGTGTGCGCGTTGGCTTGTGGTGTGTTGATTTGGACGTGGATGATGGAGCGGTTGGTCCATGTGAGCGTTGAAGTGGAGTTGTGTTTGATGCTTTCACTGGTGGTGAAGATGGAGTCCAGTGTGCATCCTGAGATAAGTGTTGGTTCTGTGACAAGTTGGGTTAGTCCAACATTGTTCAGGCTTTCGAGGAATGCTGTGGAGCAGGAGTCTCTTCTGTCTTCTAGGTGGAAGTTGAGGTCGCCGAGGAGTATGAAGGCTCTCAAGTCAATTGCAAGAGGGGTGATGAAGATAGTGATGAGGCTGGTGGAGGAAGCTCGCGGTGGGGGGAAAGGGGAGGGTTCCATTTAGGGTGAAGTTTATAGAGATTTGCAGCTTGAAGTACAGGTTCTCAATGACTAGGGTGGTGCTCTCCAAGGTCGTTGAGCATTTGATGGAGTCTTTGTAGATGGCTGAGAATCCTCCTGGCTTCTGAGGGTGGTCCTGTCTTGTGATCTTGTGGCCTACTGGGATTGCTGTGGGAATTTCTGGTGCCGATGTGGAGTTGAGCCAGGTTTTTGAGAGGAAAAAGTCAGCTGTGTCTCTGCTCAGCAGGTCTGAAGAATTCAGTGGCATGTTTGCAGCGAGATTGTTTGTTGATTAGCATGCTTGTGAGTGAGTGTTGGGGTGTGGGTTTGGTATAGTGTGTGGTGTTAGGTTATAGTGGTGTTGCTTTCATGGGATGTGTGGGTAGGCTGCTACAGGAGAATGGCAGTGGGTGCAGATGAAGTGTTCTACCAGTTTGTGTGGCACAGCATGACAGTAGTGGACCCCAACTGCCGTGGTGGACGAGGCCGCAATCTTGTGGAGCCCGAACGTGAGGTTGGTCCGATCCGGGTTTGCTGCTGGAGATGCACTGTTGCGGAGAGCTGCGGTACATTCAGAGGCGGTGCCTGAGATTGCGGGGGCCGGCCACGGGTGCGAGGTACTGTTACGGGATGCCGGTATACTGGGGCTGGTGCAGGCTTCTCTCGTAGGCGGGTCCCCGTAGTGGCCGCAGATCAGAGCTTGACTTCCCCTGCGCGATTGGACCGCATACTGCTACCTGCCCAGTGGGTTATTTGCCTACATCGATGAAGCCTGAGGTTGGGATCAGTGGAACATGGTGGAACCCTCTGCGGGTCACTGAGTTTTGAGCAGGCACCACGAGGCACAGATCAATACATTGGTACAATTCTCCTGTAAGGTGCTAAGTTAACTGTAATATTGGTCACTGCTAAATGCCTCAGGTGGTCAATACTGCTGGCTGGACCAAAAGGCTACATCTGGGGAGCCCGGCCCGTGGTTGCGTCATTGACCTGCTCTATGAGGCTACTGGGCGCAGAGACATTTTAAGGATTTTCGGGGCACTGGGCCAAACATATTTTGGGGGCCCCTGTTCACATTAAATTTGAATTCCCTGTCCATTTTACGTTCATTCACACCCTTGTTATGTCACGCAATATTTAATATACATTCAAAATGTATGAAACAGTAATAGAAAGAAGAAAAATTAGCTGTAATTACTTACATTACATTTTATAGTGACTAAGTTACTTGAATCTACACCTGAATACGAATGAAGATCAGTGGGGCCCTTTGGTTGTGCTAGGCCACTATCTCAGTCAGTCTAAGTATCACATATAACATTATTGAAGTAGGCCGGAGTAATGTTGTCCCATTTTCTAGCAAAATTCTGTATCCACCTGTCTAGATTTCAATCAATGTCTTGTTCCATGATATTAGTTTTCATTCATTTCAGCCTGAGGTATAGAACTTTCTATGCATTTACTATTTTCAGTGCTGTACTTCTTACCTTCTTTCTATTGGTTCTTTCTTTCCTCATACATGCTCAGAACATCACCATTAACATTTTACTGGTGAATTTCATATTGTTTAATGCCTTAACTATGTTGATTCTAGGACGAACTTTATTGCATGGGCTGACAGAAAACAGTAAAAAAATAAAGAAAAGCATTGGCATTCAACCTTCTTCAACATTTTCTGTGCAATAGGTGGTTGTTTGGATGATATATACATCGGGGTGCATAGGTTAAAGAGAACATGATTGAGCAATTATCCTTGTTGGACCTCATCTTGTTTCTCTGCAACTCTTGTTATCTACACCTGACCTGTGCAGAAATTGTGTTAAGGAGTTCTATTTTAATTTTGAGGAATTAAACATAAATGCTGCTGGGTTTAGACGTTTTGTTGAAGGCAATGTTTGCTGCCTGTATCAAAGGTTTGAATTAAGTTTCAATGATAAGTAGAAAGTTATAGACCGTAGAAAGGTATAGGCATTTGAGAACTACTGACAATAATTTTATGATGCTCAGATGGACCCTATTTATGATTTACCATTTTTCAGGTCTATTTAGTCTTAGAAATAGATGCCTGCAAGGCATCCATGCTGTTTCCCTGAATAGTCAAGCCCTCTTTGGTTGTTTTATAGTTGGAGAAAGAAGAAATAGGCAAGATTGAGTACAAGAACTCTATGCTGTTGGCTTGAATTTTGACAATGCTGTTTGTCACATAGAATACGGTTTTGGTATTTTCTTGCGAATATTATTCAAAGTGATTTTGTTCTTGGGTCTTCTTCCCATTTGTCAGTTTTTTATGTCATATAATGTCAAATACTATAAGTGCACAATGGTCTGTAATTCCAGAGCATCTAGGGGTATTTTAAGTGCCGGTTAGGTTGTAGAAGTTAAACCTCTTAATGCAGATTTTTTGAAAAAGGAAAGTAAATGTGTTTCTATGCATATTTACTTATATTCAATGAATACCAAAAATGTCACTATGTGTTTTTGCAAAATAAAGTTTCTAAGTAGAACATTGGAGCATCTCTGTACAATATTAGGCAACTGTAAGACACTACTTAAAGTATGCATCTCTTTCTGGATTTGCTGGCAGCAAACTCATTAACCAGATCAGCAAATTCTATTTCTTGAATGATTTCTGACTCAATACTCAGCAGAGCCTGAGAATTGAGTCTGGCTTGTAGCATTCGATTACGTAGCTCATTTTTTATGAGCTTCAACTTTGAAAAGGACCTTTCACCACTACAGTTTGTGACCATCATCGACAAGAATATTTGCAGTGCAATTTCAATGTTAGGGAAAGTGTTCTCTAGTTTATCAGTTTTTATTTTCCTGTAAAGACAAGACATTGAAATTGTTTCATTTTTGTGTACAGGATAATGTTTGAACTGCTGGCATTCCTTGATGAGATCAGATTTGTTCAGGTCTTTATAGTACAACGAGGCAAGCATTTCACACCACCCTTCGATTTCTTTGGTGTTCATGTTTTTTAATTCTATAAAGAAGCCAAACCGATTATTTAGGTCTCTATATGCTTCACTTCGCCGTGTTAAACCATCAATCAGAGCATCCATGATCGGTAAGTATGCTTCTACCTTAAATTTGTTCCGCCCTTCAAGTACGGTGTCACTAGACGGTCCTTCAAACGGAGTTTGTCTACTGCTTCGTTGTTTTGTACGCTTTCCAAAATCTCTGTAATGAGTATCTGGAGCTTTTGCCTTTGCCTTGCATTCATAGGTATCAAATCGGTCTCTCAACTCTTGGACATAAGACTTCAAAGATTGGATAATGTTGACTGCAACAGATAGGTTAACATCTTCTTTTTGTAAAGTCTTGCTTGTTTCGTTGAAACGCATCAGTATGTCATTCCAGAGAATGGTCAAAAAAATGGTTTCCAGCTTGTCCATTTTTCTAAGGAGACTAAGTGCATCATGCATTGTATCTTTTGACTGAATGTGATCATTTGTCAGTGAATCAAGAGCAGCTTTAATTCTTTCATAGCCACCACATAATGCATTGAGGGCATCTGCATGAGCTGACCATCGAGTATCAGACAAGCGTTTTACAACCTTGTGATCTGGGCTTACAGAATGAAGTAGCACATCCCATCGATGAGTATAGGCAGAAAAAAAAGTGTACACATTTTGAACAAAGTCAAAAAAAGAAACAACCTGCATGCTGCACTCAACAGCTTTTATACCCACCAGGTTCAAAGAATGGCCAGCACATGACACATAAACAGCAAATTTGTGGATCTCTTTCAGTCTTGCCTGTAAGCCCGAATACTGACATTACATATTGGATGCATTGACATATGATTGACCACGGCAATCTGATAATGGAATACCGGCCCGCTCTAGGAATTTCACTACAACATCGACAAGATACTCTGCCCCATGACCATGAATGGAGATACATTCTAAAAAACGCTCCTTTGGTACGTGACCCTTTACATACCTCACTGTGAATGTCAACTGATCGATGTGACACACATCTGTAGTGGAGTCTACACTGAGAGAATAATATTTTGCTTCTTTTATTTCTCATATTATTGCAGAGAAAACTTTCTTGCTCATTAATGTGATAAATTCTTCACAAATTGTTGCTGATAGGTATGAGGGATTGCCCTCTCCAGCATTTACATATTTCCTGATGTGCTCTTCAAGAAACAGGTCAAATTGGCTTAGAAGTTCTAAAATCCCCAAATAATTTCCATTGTGCAGTGATCTTATCTTCTGATTTTCTCCTCTGAATGCCATACCTCTTGCTGCTAAAAATTTAACAACTGCTACAATTCTTTTCAGCACACCCTGCTCGTATATTTGTTCATGTTTTATCTGTTCCTCTAATTTAGAATCAATTTTACCAGTTTCTTTTTGACTGGTGGTGTATACTAACATGCATTTTTTGAGGCTCAGGGCAAGCTTCATGTTGAGAAATACGATGGGCTGCATGCTTCCAGTCATTAAAATAAGATCTACTGAATGCAGAATCTGTGCTATAAAACAAACGACAAGCAAAACAGTACACTGATCCTTGTGAAGGAGAATATAATAGCCATGTACGACTTACAAATTCCCCATTTTACAGTTGCTGCTTGAAAGTAGCATCAGATAAACTCTGTTTGTGTTTCTTTTCTCCGTTTGTGATAGGATTCCATAAGGCAGGATCTGTTGCGTAGCTCACTGCTGTTAGTTGTGGAATTTTTTAACATTGGCTATCATCTGTTATCATACTCTAAGAAGCATTTCCGGCAATAGTTTGTAAATCTATAACATTAGAGAAAGTGGAAGCAGATACATCCTCAGTATATTCTCTTACTGGCTCATTAGCAACAAGATCATCTCCTTCATACTGTGACTGCGCCACATTATCAGTACAACATTTCGATTGTACTGGAAAAAATGAAGTTACTTTTGAAGCTTTGCAAGCTTCTCTTTTACTTCAGATTTTTTTATTCTTTTCGTAGCTCGCCTCACATATGAACGCCTCATTTTGTGCCGTGAGCAACTTATCAGATTATATAAAGATTCAACAACATACGTGCTCACAAGCTGAGGAAGTAAGAAAACAGTACATTGTTGTTTGTTATTTATATTTGTAACCATTTGTTCAACACACTATTGCAGACTATGATGTGGGGCATACAAATTTGTTTAGGAAATCCAAAAGCATGATCAAACATTTGGGCCTACTAGGCCAAGGTATAAAATATGTACATTTCAAATTTACCATCCCTATCATCAAGGTGGTGGGAGGGTGGGGCACAAAATAACTAGCATTCATTTACAAGTGTAATTGCATGAACATTACTCACATTTCTTTCACTTATGGAGCAATTGAAAGGTATCACTTTCCTTAGTGGGACTTAATTTGTTTTTGGGCAACTTTAATTTTTCACATGAAGACAGGGCAGGTTTATGATTCATTTAAAATTATATTTGTACACATATTAGTATGAATACATTTATTTTGGACACATCATCCAAATATTCACAGTGAGTCCATTTATAATAGGAGTGGGATTTCCAAATGAGCTATGTATTGAAACATAAAACCAAAAAAAAACTTAAATACAGGCAACTCAACTAGCTAATAAATTACGCATAGCATGTCCATTGGATTTCTAATGTACTTGGTAAATACAGTGTCTATCAATATTTCAATTATGTGCTTAAGATGAATAAATTAGTACATTATTTGGGATCAATAATATATGATTTGTACACCATGGGCATCATTTAGGAGTCACCAGGGATGGCAGCTCTGGCCCCTGGATTGCCCTTTGTTATCCCTGGTACTGGCTATGCGATCCCTGGCCTCAGAAGTGGCAAAATCAGTGCCAGGAATACAGTGGCAGCTCGATCTTATGGACCTCAGTTAGGGCTCTACTCTTTGTTTACTGTCAAAGTTCTATTACACTATTAATGAATAATCGTACATTATTCATACTTTGTGTAATAAAAAATGGAGCATCATTAGCTGAACGATGACCATTTACTGGCATCTGGGGTATGTAAAGAAAATGCTTTTAAATGCACCTTATGCTGTGCATTGTATATCCTGCATACCATAACTGGCCCACTTGAGAGGTTTCTCATGTTTGCATTAGTTGAACCACAACAGCAGTGTAATTATGTTTTACTCTCTCTCTCGACACACACATACATCAAACATATCTAACTTTCTGCTGCTTCTTTTCCATGGATTAACTTAATAGAAAATCCAAGGAGCGGGCATCTTTTGTCCCAGTGACATAAATGTGGTATCTCTGTACAGATATAGCTTACTGCTCCACTTCTGAGTATGTCAATGTATCGGGCCTCATTATGAGTGCATACACTGTGAGGCACTTCTTTAATTTAAAAGGGAGAGTTCCTATGCTCCTCAGCAGACTGCCAATACTCTTAATGGGAGAGCACATTTACATCTCAGGGGCAAACAGATACTCCAGGATAATGAGTACCTACTCTGTCATATTTCTATTTGATGCACTGAAGTGGTTTCAAAATTTCAAATGGTGCTGGTAACTGTTACTGGCCACATCTGGAATTCTCATTAGGTGTTACATAGTCTGTGGAAACTCTGTCATGTTTCCCCTGAAGATTTTGGCTGCATGAAGCAGCCAAAATAGCTGGGACTATGGGGGTGACGGCCGGTGACATTTGAAAGTGGTGAGGCGTAAAATTATTGGCATAGTGCACTGTGGCGAGCCAGCGTAGTGAACAAGCCTGAACAACCTATGGGGGCTCTGGGGGTTCACCCCCCAGAAAATTTTATAAAAAGAGTGGACAAATGGTGCATTTTGAAGCAAATTGCAGAAAGCAGGAAGGTTAATAAAGCAATTGTGAAAGTGCAATTATTACATTAATTAAGAGATGTCATATAACAACATCGGTAGCTGTATAAAACTGCAAAAAAAAGGGCACTACTGTCTCATTTAAAGTACAATAGTGCTGGAGTGCTATGATGCCTCATTCAAAGCACAGTGACGCTTCAGTGTGATACTGTCCCATTCAACACACAGTAGCACTGGAATGGCCTAGAGTCCCAATCAAAGTCCACTAGCAGCAGAGCTCTCAACGGTCCCATTCAAAGCACATTAGCCATGGAGAGCCCTACGGTCCCACTGAAAGTACAGAAGCGGCTTACTTTCCGATTCAAATCATAGTAGGGCTGGAAAAACTCAAGTGTTCTACTCAAATCATTATAACCCTGGAGTGCCCTTCCATCCTATTCGTAGCATAGTTGCACTGGAGTCCTCTACTGTTCAATTCAAATACAGCAACCCTGGAGTGTCCTACTATCTCCTTCAAAACGCAGTAGCTCGAGGGTGCCCTACTGTCCCTCCGAAAGTACAACTGTACTGGTGAGAATTGCCCTACTGTTCCATTCATAGAAAAGTAGCGCTGCAGTGCCTAACTGCCCCACTGAAAGTACAAAAGCACTAATGACAAATACCCTTCTGTCTCATGCAAAGCTCTGTAGCGCTGGGAAGCCCTTCAGTTCTTTTCAAAGCACAGTAACACAGATGTGCACTAATTTCACATTCAAAGCCCACTACCCTGATAAAGGAGCTCAAACCACTACAGTGTGGCTCTAGAGGTCTACAGATAGCTGCATTTTTCTTTTAATTTGAATGCATTAATATAACAGTGCTACCGATGCCTGTTTTCATTATGAGAAGGCCTTCTGTCATTCCATATTTAACAAACATGTGGACCACATTTACAAGGTAGGTGCCTAGCAGCACTCGGTGGCAATGAAGAAGGCAGCTTCATTGAAAGGAAGAGCTTTCCATATAGCATTTCTGAAAATGTTGTATACCACGGTACGAAAATGAGATGGAGTTAGTTTTGCCTAAAAAGTGGGAGTGTAATAGCAAGATTGTTATCGGTGGCAACTGTGCTGCTGTTAATAGGCCTTCATGTGACTTTCACTTTTGAGATAAGTACGGGTGAGAAGCTTCCGGAAGAATTGTTTTGTATAGGTTACCTATAGTAAATAAAATAGTTGGACATGACCTACATTATGTGATTACTTTTAGGAGATATTTAAAAGAAGAAATAGTAAATAAAAATAATTTCTCCTCAGGTCACACACACACAGCATTCTAATTTGTTAAAAGTACATTTGTCATCCAGGAGGTTGCACCAACTACATGTGGATCTGGAAGGCAGCCTGACTGATCCAACCCCCATCCAGTCTAAACTCTAGAGCAGGTTGCCTCACCCAGACTGAGAAATAAACATGGGGACATGTGCGAGCTGGCCATTGACATGATTGGTGGAGGTCAGCAAGGACCACCTTAAATTAGCAGCCATTCCTGAAATTACACATGACCTTTATGCCCATACCGAACACAACCCTGCCCTGCCCTGCTTTCACTGCTACAGTGATAACAACTCTGACACATGGGGGACATATTTCCGAACCAAAACACATTCCCCTACACTGGATATTCTAGGGTATCATATAATCTCATATACATAATGAAACTATTAATCACAACATTTCCAGAAGGACGTCAGACTGGGGTCTGCTATTTTACTTGGTAGAGAAGCCAACCCCTACACCTCTTATAACTCGTATTAATATTATAACATACTAGGCTGCGCAACTTCAGAACCAGAGGGTTAAACCTGCATACTTTGGTCCATAGACATAAGTAATGAAAACACTGGCAAATAATGATCTTTTTGCTGTGTGCATGCTAAATGCCGCATATTGGCATGGTCTAAATGCTGTGGATGTGCTGCCCCTGGGTAAGATAGCTTTTGAGCACTTGGTGTGCTCCTGCCCTGCCCAACAGCTGCAACATCTCGGTCCCAGGTAATTCACACGCTAGAGCTGATAATAGATAAAATAATTCCTATATCTACACTGCTGGGTGTAGCCTTGATACCCCTAAACAATGCAAGAAACTATTGGCAATGACGACCCTGCTAGGTCGGAGGTGGGTGGCCTTGAGAGGGCACCCCTGTACAGCATGACAGCTAGCCTGTTCGGATATTGGGGCACTCTACAAAACCCAGACTGTGAGGGGGATGTTTATTCTACATAATGTGTAATTGTGTACACAACAAACTGCATTTCCAGTGTGCTGACACGTGCTGTTATGTAGTTGAACTGTCTGTTATGGTTGTAAATGCGAAAATTCAATACAAAAAATGTAGCATCAATCTGAGTACCGAGGACTAACATTAGACAATTGGGCATGATAAGACTATGGAACAAATGACCCTGAGTCATGTGGGATTTAATTGCGTATGGACAGAGGTCAGGGCTACAAATTCAGTGCACAATAAATGTTATGGCTCTCTCCCATCCCTCAGCTCTCCCCAGGTCGCACCCTACGCCCTACAATTATGCAGGCCTCTCACAAGACTACTACAGTTTGTTCAGCAATTATTACGAGTAACCTTATCCATGTGCTCTACTTTCTAGTTTATTAAAAATGATAAGCATTTAATTGGAGAAGCAATCCACCTCAAAAGCGTAAAATATAAGAAGGAACTTAATTAACATATTGTATTTAAAAAATGGAAATCATTTAGGTCCTATGGCACCCTGCATGTAAATTAACAAATCGTGTTCATTGCCCCTAATGTCGCTCAATGCACAGAGCACTTTTGCACATACCACGCGGCATTTTATACAGGGTATTTTCCTTAGGCCGTATGCTAATTTGTACTAATGTAAGTAAACAGACATAGCAAACATAGATCAGGGATTCTGAAGGGATATAGGCACTGTACGCCTCAGCACCACTAAAGTAGTAAAAGGTTAAACGCATAGCCCACACTAAAGCTCAGCAAGCAGATTTAGTAATAATCAGAGGCTAACAACGCCAATAAATTTAAGGACCTAAGCACTTTAGCACTGATTGAGCAGTTAGTGGCCTATGCATGGAGCACTTTAACTTCGCACACATTGCACTTACATAAAGGACACATTCTAACTGGCTTCAAAGCATGGGAAACCGAGATCCGTGACTTTTTGAGGTTCAAGACAACACACCTCACAAGCACTCAAGTTGTATGAAGATCAGATGAATGTAAAAATTACTTTAGTATCAGTCAAGGCGCTCTCTACTAATACGATACTCCCCAGGTTTGGTATTACACACACAACCTTAAACACACACTTGGAATCATCCTGAGATTAGCTGATGTATTTTGCATAATTTCGGATTTCGCATTACTCTTCTTACATTACATTTCCGAAACTACTCCATTATCCTATATCGTGTAATTACAGGATTCACAGACTCGAACTGTTTGCAACCGTAAAAATGTTTTTCTGTATGTACAAACCATAAATTGCAATTGGGTAACGTGTACCAAATCACAATTTGGGTTTGCGACCAAAGACCAAATCAGCATTTGGAAGGTGTGTGTTTAGGACGTTCCATCCAAATCACGATTCATACTGATATGTATTAATGTTTTGCTACTCAATTCGGTCACAGAACATTCATATTTTACCACCTCCTCAAAGGAACTGGTAAGCAATCCACAAAACAGAAGGCTCCCTCTGTGAATGATGATAAAAACATTGTCCTATGGACCACTTCCTACTCTTTAAAATAAAAATACCTTTTTTAAAAGCTGTCACATTCATGGTGGTTTGCTGACTGCAGCAGGCCCACCATCTGTGTCATGGTTGCGATTCCTAGTGGATTGCAAATTGTGACCTTCCTAATTAATATTCATGAGGTATGTTGGATTGTGAACCCACTAGGAATTGGTAATTTGCGACCCAACATATTAGAACAAAGGACGGCTCACAAATTTCCACACTGGCTCCAAAATTACTGGTTACAAATTGCAACCAGTATTTTGTGTCCAGTGCTTCGTACATCTGGCCTTCAGTGCTGTTTGTGGCAAAATTTTAAGGCAATCATGCAGGAATAATGTGAAAGGCCAGAACACATGCAACTAATGCATGTTCCAGGTGTGTTTTTGCACTTTTTTAACTGTGAAGTGCATTCTCATGTTAACAATGACGCGAGGACGCATTGCACAATCAAAACTGATGGATTTACATTTCATGTAATTAATTTCACATACTTTTTCTGAAATTTTGCATAATTACATGAAAGCAAATTACACCAAATTTGCACGCCCTTAGTCTCTACATCTTGATTCCATAACAGCTGTCTTTGAAGAAATATAGCGGTACCCTAACTCACTAAAAGTGCCAGCACTGGAAGCCATGCTGCAAGACGGCACAAGGATAATTTGTTACTATGCAGCAGGCTGAGTAGGTTTATAAGAGAAGTGCTTGGATGGGGTGAAAAATAGTTTATTTATTTTTATAAGTGTTTTACAAAGTACAGACCTATCCTCAGGAGGGTTCTCACTGCTGTACGTAGCATAATATAAAATATAAGGCATAAGGAATATACTCAATGTTTGTTAAAATGTAGCATAATTTAAAAAAAGTTCACATAGTGGTGAAATAACAGGATTCATATAGTACCATACAGAGGTTTACATTGTAAGTACGAGAGGCGCCAAGCCAAAATATGAATTGTTCTACTACAGTTTAGTTCAGTAAATGTAAGTTATTTTTAAATGTAATAATGTTTTAAACTGTGAAATCTTTTAGGCTTTTCATTTTGTTTTGTCTCACTACGAACAGCTCTAGCTCGTATTTATTGCATACCTAAGGCCAGCCTTTCTCTGGAGCTACAGCTAACGCCTGATCGCCTCTTCGGAGGCAGCTGTGCGCTATACAAGTGTCTTGTATTGCATTATACCTATTGCTTCCAGTAGTGTAATAATATACTTAGAGTATGGTTTGAATCAGTCCCTTGCTTGGGTGATTGGATAGCTTGTTTTAGAATAGCGGCCATCTGAGCCAGTTTGGCCCTGATTCTGTTGGAAAAGATTACAGAAATTGATTCTTTGTCAGTTGTTTTATTGGCCATACTTGCCTTTGCAAGTCTGAAACGTTCATAAACTGAAAACGAGATAGAAAATAAACTGAAAATATCATACCTCCAGGCAGTAATATCCTTATTATGTAATAACCAGAGCAAACACAAATTCAGTTATTCTTTCTTTACATGTAGAACGTTTTACAAATTCTGTTTGAAGCAAGCACAAATCTAATTGTCCTTATTTATATGCAGAATGTCTTACATATATCCAAACTACACATTACCACTGAGTGAGCTAAAATACAAAATGCACAGTTCGATGTAAAACAGAAAATGGAAGTGAAAGGGAGGCGAGTCCTGTTCTTTTGACATATAAAGCTGGGACATCATTTATGTCATTATATTTTTCTGTGACCTAAAATATTTCACTACATTATCAAAGTGCTTCATTAGATCATGTACATTAGTTATCTTTAAGTGATCCATGGATTCTGATAGATCTTCGTTGTAATCCCTCCTATACGTTCTTCAAACAGAATCCCTGCATTAATGCTATGATCCCTGTTCCACACAGTACTGTAAAGTGCTCTGATACCCTTGGATCGAGCAAGAGCTGTGTAAATCACTCAATAAATAAATATTTACCTCGTAAGTCGGGACTCTCAGTCGACATCTCTCTGATTCGTACTCCTGGATTCTGCCACCCACGAACTGCGTGCCAGGCAGTCTGAACAAGCGGAAGCTGTCATGATGAGTCATAGCTTTTGATCATCTTGGCCTGCCAAGCGAGTTCCAACTTCCTGCCATATCAGATGCTAGGATAGGGTTGGAGGCGAGTCCACCTCCTCTATCCTGCTATCTGATAGGATATCGGGATGAAGAGTGACAAGGCAAGTCCCACCAAAGCCTCATTAGCAGACATGCTGCACTGCCCGAGGCAAGAAGTGCTTCATGTCTGCTATGTACTTTGAATGTTCGAGGTGGAGCCTGGGACTTTGCAAGGGGGCCCTTTGTGGAGTGGGGGCTCTGGGCCAAATCTCACTTTGCCCCCTCCTTAAAACGTCTCTGACTGGGTGCCGTGCTGGTCACCGGGGGTTGAATTTCAGGGGCACTGCTTGGGGAAGGAGTGATGGAGCCATCATGGGGAAGACAGACCCCAAACAAGCTAATATCTCCTTTGACCAAAAATGACAAATGCGCCAAACAGATTCTGGGATAGAGGGAGAAGGCCAAACCCCCTCCACCCCCCAGGGTCACTCAGATGATTGCGACGAAGATGTGCGCACCCTGCTTTTGGAAATGAGCTCTAGCCTCAAACCACTGACACTAAGCTAGATGTACTTATATCCCAGCTCGAGAATATCAAGAAGCACGTTGACACACATTAAACTCGTCTGGACCAACTGGTGAATCATTTGTTGAATGCGCATGATTTCCAGGTGGAGGCTAATACTTGGGTTACAGACATTACATTTTGTCTCACCCAAATGATGAACTTCTGGCAACTAATGCCCAAGGCCTCTAGATCAAAGAATATATGGGACCCAGTCAGCCAGTCAGTCAAATACACTTTATTCGATTTAAAAAAAAATCATAAAAGGGAATAAAACATTTATATACATTCATAAAAAAGCATTTATATACATACTTAAACACATCCATTTCATAAATTTAGACAACTGTGAGATTTAAGAACACAATGCAGGGGAAATCTAAGTAAGTGCATACCTCTGACCATGCGCAGCATAAATAATACATTTAGAGTGAAAAAGTACATTACAAAAATGTAAAGCGCAGTATTCAATTTAATTCTAATTATAATTCATCTAACTATGGTATACACAGTATAAATAATGCATTTGAATAGAAAAATTCATTTTGTCAAATTAGGATGTGCAAATATTTGTTTTAGTTCTTATTGCTGCCGCCAAAAAACTAGCCACGCAAAATATAACGCGGGTACTATTCAAGGACTGGAGATAGACTAGAGCGGGCCTCACCTGAATGAAGCCAGCCTCTCTCAGGATAGGTGCCAGATATTTTTGCCTGCTGTCCGAATATAAGCCACAAAACATAATAAAATGCATTGTATCCTGCTGTGAAAATTTATCACAACAACAGGGTTGGCCCTCTTCTGGTCTTGACCATGTTTGGTAGCTACCCAGCGAAAAATGAATCAAATTGAACTTAAATTTAATCAATAGAAATCTATGCAGAGGTTTAGTTACAATCATGAGGTATGGGTCAGGTGACGGGGAATTTGTTAACATGCAATGTGCTCTTACTGAGGGTTTTGTCAATTCCTGCTCCTCACGAGCCAATCTTGCCCTCTCCATGAAATGTGTTTTGGTCCAATTAACATCCTCCTGCTTAATACTAGACTGTATTAGGAAGAGTTATGGGCGGCCTAGCTGGGCAAAAGTGTTTCTCAAATATTCCAGCCAAGATATTTTCTTGACATGGTCCAGTGACATGACATCAGACAAAATTGCATGATTTAGCGTTAGCTCAGAATTGAGCCAGGTCTTTAGCCAAAATATTAATGGTGCCAAATTTAGCTTAACGGTTACATAGTCTAGACCAACCTCACAGTGGATTGAAAAGGTTGGTGTCGACTGCGGGACAGACAGAAGATATCTCAAAAATCTATTCTCCGCTCTCTGGATCAATTCAATAGATGTGTGGCCCCATAGAGGTGAGCCGTACACTGCAATTGGAATACATTTAGTATTATAGACTTTTAAGAGGGCCTCCATGGGCCTCGCACCTAACCTTTTTGAAAACCCCATGAGGGCAGACGTTGATCTAGCAATGGATATACCCTTGGCCTTCACCTGGGGGCCCCACGTACCCCTCTCATCGAAAAGAACCCCCAGGTAAGGGAACACAGCAACCCTAGAAACCACGTCCCCTTTACAAATAAAAGATTTGATTTTACGCTTGGCCAACCACCATTGTGTGAGATTTTTGAGCATTTACTTTTAGGTCCAGTTGGTCCATAAAAGCACCAAATGAATCCAACAGACGCTGGTGGCCCACCCCAGTGCGAGCTATTAGGACTGCATCGTCCGCATGTAGGAGTGCCGGTATTCTTGCTCCTCCTACACGCAGGACATCCCCCTCCACTGACTCTAGATGTTTACCCAAGCCATTAATGTAGATGGTAAAGAGGAGGGGGGCCAAGATGCAGCCCTGGGGCACTCCTTGCACAGATTTAAAGTGGCTCGTGCACCTCCCCTCGTTGGTGACCCTAACTGTAGCAAAATAGTTCCTGGTGGAGGAACGCCATGAAATTTACCAGCGACTTGTCTATCCTAATCTCCAAAAGAATTTTCCATAATTTGGCCCTGTTCACTAAATCGAAGGCCGAGAAGAGGTCCATAAACACCAAAAATAACGACCCCTCCTTGACTACCGTATATTTCGCGATTAACATATGCAGGTTAGAACACTGTTCCAGGGTGCCCCTCTTGGCTCTAAAGCCATATTGAATGTTTGATAATCCCCCACTATTCTCAATGTTATCCCTTAGTTTGAATAGTAAGACTCTGCCTAGTATCTTAATCGCAGAGTCTAGGAGGGAGATGGGTCTATAACACCTCGGGTCATCACGCTGCCCTTTTTTGAAGATTGGCACAATAATTGGTGAGGCCCAGGTAGTGGGGATGGTATCGCCATTAGCAGCCGAGAAAACATTTGTGAGTACCTTGGCCCAAAGCTTAGGGGAAAATCTATAAAAATCAGCCGGAACACCATCCGGCCCCGGGGCCTTGTTCTTAGAGGTCTCCAAAATAGCTCTCTCCACTTCCTCTTGAGTAAAGTTTAAGGGGGCAGAGCCCAGTGCCACACTCGGGCAGCCTTGTGCTCCAGAATCAGTATCACTATACATATTTCTAAAGTGTCAGAGCCATAGATCATCAGGAATAACACAATCCGTGTCCAAGTTTTCTGAGTCTGAGAAAAATGGCTGATTTATTATTGACCAGAACTGGGTGCTATCACGCAGTACGTCGATAGAGAGTAAATTTTACCAGGCTGTGTTTTTTATATTATTCTTTCTTCTTTCAGTTGTTGCTCTGTACTCTTTTCTTAAAATGGCAACAGCTACTTTATCTCTCGGACTAATTTTTAGTGCTTGCAATAATGCCCTATGGGCTCTTGAGCAGCTGGAGTCAAACCATCTGCGATGTTTGATTCCGCCCGAGCCTGATTTAACAGTCAGCGCCTTAGAGATTTGTGTGCATATAGTTTCTAAGGCCCCCATGATCTCCCGGTTGTAGAATTATTATCCCGGCAAATCAGCATATCCCTCTCAATTTTGGGGAGTAGTTCTTCAATAAAATTTTCGGGGATAGCCTTAGTTCATTTTAGCCTTCTCCCTTGGTCAACGGGGCGTGTAGCTGGTCCTGGTTGTGCAAGGCAGGACCTGATGCCCTTTGAGTCTCCCCAATGTATCTCAAGTAACACCGGATTGTAATCACTGTATATTGATGCAATAACTCTATAGGACGCAACCCTATGTAAAATGCCTGGGGTCAAGACGATGTAATCTATTACAGACCCAGGGTCAGTACCTTTATATGTATTTAATTTTGCCCCCCCATCGGTAATAGCTGGTTCGAAAAGATTATGGTTAGCCAGCATTTCCTCTAGAGCCTCTCCTGCCTTTGTATGCTCAAAATGAGGGGTCATCGCACATGTTGGGCCCTCCACTTCTCCAGTATTACACGGGTCTTTGCAGGGATGAATATTAAAATCGTGCATTAGGAGGAGCTCACAGGCAATGTGATTGTTTTGACTGAGTTTTGATAAAAAAATTCCAAGACAACGATATGTTCATTTCCGTTGTCCCTATCCCACAAATTATGAAAATTAATAACAATGTTTTTGCGACTTGGCGATACTGCCCATTACACAATTAAGAGGTTTGGTGAACATACTTTAACCAAGGTCAGGGACCCCTTAAGTTTTTATGAAAAAAGAATAATAAGGCCCCCCGGAGCCCTACCAGCAGAGCTTGGGTTAGCCGGGGAAACAAAACTGGTGAAACCATCCAACCAAAAACTGGGAGAAATGTCCCAGGATTCCTGAATAGCGATGATCTACCCGTAGCCGCGTCTGCCCTCTTGGCTCTGATTCCGGCTACGTTCCAGCTAATGATATTACAAACTGCTGGTGCATCAGGGCAGATAACCCTAGGGGTGGCAGGTGTGAGCGTGACTGACTGTCAATCCAGTTCCTCTATATCTGAAAGGGGGGCAACACGATTACACAAGACTGGTCCCTCGCCTCTAAATAATATGGGTATTGTCGTAGGAGGAGGTACCAACTGGGATCCCAGCCCAACAAATGGGGTAAGTGTATGTGTATGCCTAGTCACTCTGTCCCTTCCCATAACTGGACTCAAACTCCTCCTGGCTGTGTTAGCGGAATAAGCCCCTGAATGGATTGCTGGGGGCGGGTAGAAAAAACCCAAAGGAACTGGTCTCAAGGTGCCCAAATCTAAAATCTTCGAGCCATCCCAGAACAGTCTGTCTGCAAGGTCATAACAATTAAAATGTATTACCACACAGTCCCCCTGGACCATTTTTGGGCACTTCCCGATCCAGCCCACCCTTCTAGCCATGATAATCCTATTTGAGATATTTAACCTGCCACTGGAAAAATCGTTACACCAAGATCTGGCCTTAGTTAAAAGTTCTGTTGTGGATTCACCTTGGCCTTCATTGAGTGGGGGTACACCTGTGAATATAGCAACAAATGGAGCTGCCTCAGGGGGCAAATCTAAGTTCATATGACAACCTCTTGCCTGCCTACTTTTGGCAATACTGGAGCACTGAGAACTACGAAGCAGTGTAAATTTAAGGGTGCCACCTCTACGTTAGAGGGGGCTATATTTAAGTTCCGGGGCCAATTTTTAACTGCAGACTCCTCTTTATCACACCGCAACGAACCAGATTTGTCAATAGCCTTGCTAGGGTTTGCGCCCTGAGAATCTAGGCCCGCTTTCAATAAGGACGGGGCTAGTGTATGGTCATTATCAATTGTATCAATAAGTGAGCATTTCTTTAACAAACCAGTAAGACAAGTATTTAAGGTTTCCACAATGTCTTTGGCAATGCCCACTAACAAGGGCTCAATGCGATTTACAAATAAAGCTTCAAGCTGAACGCCCAGGTTATCAACAGTCACTTGTATGTTCTGGTCCAGAATGTTGCCAATAAGGGAATCGGGTATTTGTGCCACAGACGGAATAGGTTTAACCACAATCACCTCCGGTTCCAAGGGAATGTGCAGTGTATGTACATGTGGAATGTCAGCAGAGTTTGGACCATGTGTTACGGACTGAGAAACCAGACCCAACTCCTGTTCGGCACTCGCAATTTCTTTAGTAAGTGCTCCCACAGCTGAGGACAAATATGAAATGATGGTCTCTGAGTGTCTTGGGACCTTTGCATTTTTCCCCCCTCTTCAACATGTTGAGTTTTCTTGCGCTTACCCATGTTTTTGGCGATGTCAAGGGGGTGGCCCAGCCCTGCCTCCTCCTGCCCCGGACGGCCACAGACGGCCCGCCCTTTGCCCGTGCGCGTCCCGCAACGCGGTGGCTCTTGCTGGTCTAAGAGCACCTGAGTGGGCGGGACAGGACGTGCGCGACTTCCTGTCACGAAGGCCGCTGGGAGATGTAGTTCCATGTCCACCGCGGTGTCCAGTGGCTGCGGCGGCAGGCGGCAGGCAGGCAGGAAGGCAGAAAGGCAGGCGAAGACAGGGGGAACGGCGCGGAAAAGCTACAGCACTCCTCTGGACCCTCCGCAACACTCAGGTCAGAGTCAGTAGTCCCCCGCTCCCCCGGGGCTCTCGCTGGTCTAAGAGCACCTCCGGGGGCAGGACAGGGCGTGTGCGACTTCCTGTCGCGAAGGCCGCTGGGACATGTAGTCCCAGGTCCGCAGCGGTGTCCAGTGGCTGCGGCGGCAGGCAGGCAGGAAGGCAGAAAGGCTGGCGAAGACAGCGGGAACGGCGTGGAAAAGCTGCGGCACTCCTCTGCACCCTCCGCAACGCCCAGGTCAGAGTCAGTGTGTCCCCCCTGTTTTTGGACTGGTTAAAGTCAATACAGGCGGATACATTACCCCTCCTCACCGAGAGGTGACCAATGTTGATGTACCATTGGGAGGATCTCCTTAGAACCTTTCAGGTGGGTCTGCTTGCGCCATCTAGATATTTATGTCTTATTATATGCGGTTCTGTAGGGAGTAGTAGACAAAGTGATCCGAGCAGCAAAATCTGCTGTCATTCATTACTTGGGCACACCAACCGGAAGTGTGTTATATATGATATGATGAAAAAAGTTTTCTTGTTAACCTAGTGCCAAACGGCTATGATTGTAGATTGCTGTTCCTGTGTATGTTTTATTTCATTTTAATTTTTGATAGGCTGATCGTATGTTCAGAATATTCTGATTTATATGACGCTCTATTTTAATAATGCGTGATGCTTGTACTTTTTGAAAATGCTAGAAAACAAGTAAATAAATAAATAAAAGAACAAAACCACTCAGGCGTGAGAGGGAAAACAGGCACAAAAACAGGTGAGGTGTAAAAAGACACAGAAGGGTGAAAGAGTTTGGCAGAAGCCAAGGACCGGGTGCAAGTTGGAGGGAGGAGAGAATGATGCTTGTTGAAAGAGGACAACAGAAGAGAGAGAACAGAGAGAGCGTGGTGGGAGCCTCAATACAAGGGAACCGGGAGCAAAAGGGGTTTGCCTAGGTGGAGATCGCGTCACAGGCTGGTGGGGACTGGGCATATGCACCACTCTGTTTCAAACATTCTGCTTCAAAGTTCACTCTAGTAAATAAACAAATAGCTTTCATAATGAACTAGTAAACATATGTGCTTCTATTAACAATAAGTGAGTTGTTAAGAATCAAAACTATTATCATTTATTCCCGAAAAATAATTATTTTCTTTCCATTTTTTTCTGGAAACATCCAAAGTAATTAACCTTGCCTCAAAAAAAGAAGAATTTTTTTCTTCTTTACTTCGTGCTCTTGATATATGTGTCAGCTTCTAGCTACCCATGAAGTCTCAATGATGTCCATTTTCAAAATGTTGGGCAGTACTAGATTTTAATATTGCTTAATAGTTTCCTTTGCTGTCTAGTGATTAAGGTCTATTACTCTCAGTAGGAAAGATACTTGTTCAGGTTTAGCTGTTGCATGATACTCTGAAGGTCTATTCAACTGCATTTCATTTTACCAGTGGGCCTACTAACTTAGGGGCCTAATCACAAAACTAAGTATACATTTGATATTTACTCACATGTACATGTAATACTACACCTAGGCTTACACATAGACTTACACCTAGGTGTGGTCATGCATACCTCCACCCCCTCAATTTAGGGGGTGAAGACATCTAAGACTTTCTTTGTGAGTGAAAAGATACTAGTAGAAGTTTTAATCTCTATATGGGAAAGAATCAGTAAACTAATTCAGTTGATTAATTAAAAAAGTAAATATTGTATTGAAAAATATAAGCATAAAATAATGACTAATAAAATGTTAGTTTATTATATTTCAATATATTATTTATGATTAATAAAGTAAAAAATTCCATCACCAACATTTTTATTTTTGCTATTTAGTAAACTTGTTTTATTAATTTAATTTTTGTAAATAAATGTTTGAAAATATTTAATACTTTCCAAATATACTATTAAATTTTCTAATAAAATATGTAACTCTTAATTTAGCATATTTTAACACAAAAAATATTTACTTTAAATGTCTAAATACTTTAATGATTTTAACTTTATCTCATCTAGAGTGTTTTTTAATTGCCTCCTTTGGGAGTGTGTGAATGGCCATGTGTAGTGCTGTACACACTCCAAGGATGGGCCGGAGTACATATATATGTTTTCTTACCTTTAGGGCTGTTGTAGTAGTTGAGAATTGCAGCTTGCGCATATCAGTAGCCTTAGGGCCTTATTATGACTTTTGACGGTGTGGGAGCAGGCGGCATGCCACCACTGTGCCCCCTTACTGCCAAGAGTCACTGCTGCCTGCCCGCAGATTACAAGTACTTTTGTGGTCTTGCGGGCGGCGTGGGGGTCCTGCGGCGGTGTAGTTTAAAGGCTCATTGTGAGCCTTAAACAGCACCGTTGCAGGATCGCAAGTGCACATTGAGGCACAAGAAGGAATGCACCATGTCATGCATTCCTTCCTGTGCACTGGGGGTGCAAAACTACAGGAGCAAAACATGTGCCCCCCTGCATGCACCCCGGTGCACAAGGGAAAGTTGCCTCACTGCCGCCCGTTTCATGGCAGTGCGACAGCTGTGAATAGGGCAGTGGAGAGGCAATTCAAAATATGCTTGGCTGTGTCGCTGCAGCAACTTGTGCATATTTATGTCTCAAATCGCTGCCAGGAAGCCATAGGATACTTGATCTGCAGTGGTAGCAGCTGTTCAGTGGTGGTCCGACCAAAACTCTTATAATACTGTGGGTGGTCCTGCAATGTGGCGGTGGTCGGACCGCTACCACAACTAAGCTGGTCACATGGATCGCCATAGTCATAATAAGGCCCTTACTCTTTTGTGGGTGCTTCTATTAGCACGAGACTCATCATAAATCTCATCTTACATTTCCCTAAAACTCACACATTTCAGAGCTGATATTCTCCATTTTCCTTCCAATCCTCCTTGTCCCTTCCATCTTTACACCTAAATTGTATAATTAAGTGTGAGGAGATCCCTGCCACATTGGTGATCTCCGCCTAGAAAACAATAAGCGTGGGGGTCTAAGCATGTTAGATCAATGTCTACCTTTTGGTTCCTGCTTATGAGCAGCATTACAGAAGCTCTATTTAACATACTTCTAAATGCGGTTTGTGAATTTTTAACTTTTCATAACGTAGTTATATATCACTTTGTTAATAAATGAGAACATTGTACAATTCAGAAAACATATTTGTATTTATTGCTGAAAAACAAGTGTTTTTCTTTCAATTTTTAGGAAAAAGTCAATTAAATAAATAATGTCCAAGGTTATAAAGATCGCTTATGCACTTTCTTGCTTTCATGGACTCCTGCTCTTTCAAACATATTTAATTACTATTCCCAATATACCTATGTATCAATTTCACATCATCAAGGAAGCTTTTTTGAATTCACATTTTACAAAGTAGGTCATTATTATGTTTTCACCTTGGTCAACAGGAATTTGCTTCTGAGCTAGTGCTCAAGTTCTATGATTTTCACTCGCAAAGTTAGGGGTCTATTCTCAGTGCAGCATGATCCTATGTATGTGTAATGTTCTATTCAATAACCTGCTGTGTCATAGATTATTCCCGGATGAGAAAAGTCAATAGATTTCATAAAGCAACGTTAGATCTTTATTTCTATTTATGAGAAAGGTGTTGAATGGAAAAGATAATATTGATATTTATTATTACAAAACCATTTTTCTTTTTTCTAGGATTAATTCAAATAACACATACCCCAAAAAAGAACATTACTTTCCATCTGTGCAAGTACCACTGCAGAAAAATCCTGCGTATGTTTAAACGCGTACTCAAATGAATGGTGTTTTAAAGTTTTCTCTAGTAGGTGGCGAGTCAACAGATTTCATAATCAAAAAATTAAATAAATATAGATAGATAGATAGATAGATAGATAGATAGATAGATAGATAGATAGATAGATAGATAGATAGATAGATAGATAGATAGATAGATGTGTTAGCAAGAAAGAAGTATAATTAAGAACACAGATTGTTTTTATGTCACTGAGAAAATAAATTCCATCCATTTTTTCTGGCAAAACTAAATAAAATAAATCATGCATCAAAAAAGAAATGTACTTTGTCTCACTCCCTCTATCTCCATTTCTCTTTCACTTGCTCTCTTTGTGCTTGTCTCCTATTCATTGAGCAAATCCAAATGGCCAACGAGTGTTGCTGAGACACAGAAGTAAAGACAGTGAATTTCCCTTTATACTATGGATTGAGAATTAATTATGTATTGAAAACACAGAATAATTGCAGTCCTTTTGGAACTTAATCAACAGCATATTCACTTGTTGAGAAACTTTGTTTGTGTAATCCCCTTATTCTAGCTGTGTTCTGTGCATTTAGATCACATATTAGAATATACTAATACAAATAAATATAAATGCATGAGAATCCACATTCCTTCACCAACTTAGAAAATCTAATTGTCACACACTGGTGAGGGGGATTGTGTGGCTTAGCGCTCTGGGTGAATTTTTTAGTTTTCTCCAGAGAGTATTTAAACACAACAAATAAGGGAATGCCTTCCCTCTCAGGTTCTAACTCCTATTTACCTACTGGCCTCAATATAGTTAGGTGTCAGCTTCCATTCTCCATGAAACCTCGTTGACTTTCATTTTCGTGATTTATGTCAATATCTTTCTTAGCTTAATCAAGAGTCCCTTGTTGGTAGGTGGTTTGTATCTTTGACTCCAAGGTGGAAGGCTTAGGGTTACATCAAATGGTCACATAACCTGTGAATCTTAAATGTATATTCAATAACACTGTCTTTCACAGTTTACTGCAGTACTTCAGTACAGGGGAAATTCAATAATTTTCTTAATGCCACCAAGGGCCAGATGTAGGTCGCCAATTACCGGTCGGTAACGGCCGATTTCGTCCGTTACCGACCGGTAATTGGTTTTTGACATGTAGGGGCCATTATTTTACAGAATCTGTAAATTTACTGATTCTGTAAAATATCGAATCGATAATTTTACCGATTCGGTAAAACCCAGATGTAGGTAGCACTGTTGACAGTACTACAGGCCTTCAGAATTCGGTATTTTACCACTCAATCCAATTGGGTGGTAAAATATCGAATTCAGGTGTACATGCACATCTGTGAATGTACACCTGTGCCATGTGACACAGACATGCCCTTAGGGCATGTCTGTGTGCCACATGGCACACAAGCCTGTACTTGGGGTGCTAGAGGGTGTCAAAGTGACACCCCCTGCAGCCTTGCAGGATTCGGTATTTACTGATTCGGTAAATACCGAATCGGTATTTCCCATTGATTCCTATGGGCTTCAAGGCCCATAGGAATCAATGGGCAATGGTCAATCAATAGGGTCCCCCCTGCTCTTTTTTTCCTGAAAGCATTGGTTGTAGTCTTAGTGCCTGGACGCCTCAGGGCAGCTGTTAGCGCTTAATAACATTGGTTTTCATTTCAATACAGATTCGGTATTTACTGAATCAGTAAATACTGAATCATACAGATTCGGTAATTCTCTAATTAGAATTACCTACATCTGCCCCCTTCCGATTTACCGACTCTTAAATACCGAATCGGTATGATTCGGTATTTAAGAGTCGGTAAATCAGAATTACCTACATCTGGCCCCAAATGTCCAATTGATTTATTAATTAAAAATGAATACAATAGGGTGGGGCGGGGTGGCCAGCAACATGGCTGCATAGCTGCATCTGTCGGAGCTCTGGTAGCCCAAACTAAACCTTGCCTTAAATCCTTCCTATTGATCCTCATCCGGCATCATCAAGCGGTGCCACGAATCATACTGGGTGTGGTAGGATCGACAAGAAGTAAGCCTGGGCTCAGGGATCTCCAACAACGTCACAGGGCGGAGACGAAGCACCGCCGCTCAAGATGGCGGAATAGTCATCAAGATTATCTGAAGGGGAGCGCAAGAGACAAGCGAAGAGGGTGCCTGCAGGTGGCGGTCCCCGTCCCCGGGTTCTGCAGTGCAACAGGAGAAGTCTGGTGTTCACTGCGGGAGTAGCCCCTGTGGATCCATCCAGCTGCGCCAACCACGGAGGGCACAACGGAGAGCCCAAGCAAACGCACAGGTGAGACGGGCAGTGGCGTTGGTGGGTGCCGCCGGCAGTGGTGGCCTTCTGACGCTCCTGGGTGGGAACTGCAGCCCACAAGAGAAGTTACAGCGGATCACTAGGACCCAACCCCCCATTGAGGTTTGCAGCAGAGATGGAAAGTGGAGACCGGATAAGTGGTGGCGTAAGGGCTGGTGAGAGCAATCCTTTGGCTGCCGCCGAAAGGAGCAGAGCGAGGACCCTGCAGGGCCTCCAGCCACAAGGAGACAAAATATGCCAGACCCACCCTGTGGCTACACTGTGTCTTGCTCCCTGCCACATTGACCGCCGACACCTTGGATGAACCTGATGTCCAATACGATGATGAGGGTCATTGTCCCAGTGCTGTGGAGTGCCCAAACTGATGCAAAGGTGAGAGGGGCTGTACGATCATGGGTGACTAAAGCCGTGGCGGCCTTGCAGTGCTGCCAGATAAGAGCTCTGATGCAGAGGAGACTAGCGTAATGGGAGACACCAAAAGACTTCTGTGACCCTGCCCTGGAGGAACCGTGGGGCAAACGAGTCGGGGGAACCACCAAGTGGGACTGACAAAAGAACCCCCGGTTAGAGACCTAGTGGTGAGAGGGGTGTTGGCAGAACCCAGAGTGTTGATGGCCAAAAAGGGAGTCATTTAGAGTCACTAGAGTTCCTCTGTGGCTGCCCTCACGCTCCACACCTGACAGGTTCGGTGAGCGACAACATGCACGAGGACTTCTCCAGCCACAGAGAGGGTGTTGCACGTGGCAGTTGTGTTGCCAATGAGATCCGAACAGATTCAGAGCTGTATTTCAGTGAAAACAAGGGCTCAGAACCCTCTGCAGTTACTATATGGGAGGCCTACTAGACAGTGCTACGCGATAGGGCGCAAAATATAATAGCCCTCAAAAGGAGGGAAGAGACCCGCGAGATTGAGGCCTTGGAACATAGGCCCCTGGAATTGGAGAGCTGCATAGATTCCAATGCAGACATTCATATACTTTGCCAGATCGTAATAATGCACAGGGAATATCGTGCACTGGAGGAAAAAGAGGTGAAAACCCTGCTCCAGACCGATTCTATGAAACAGGAGACAGGGCCAGGGAGCTGTTGGCTTGGTTGGGAAAGGAGGAGAGGAATATGAGGTGCGTAGCCACGATAAGTTAAAACAAGCATTGGCATAGCCAATATGTCTCGCCTTTGGGACCTTATAAGTGTTTAGTTATCTAGCGCAATATTCTTGGTGCAACAACCTCAAGTATTGCATGGCTAAACACTTATAAGGTCCCAAAGGCAAGACCTATTAGCTATGCCAATGCTTGTTTTGAGTGAGTGGCTCGTGCAGGTATGCTACTGTGAGGTAGAGATTCTGTGAGTGTTTTTACAGGAGCCCCTGTGACATTGCGCCTCTTCAAAATGTATCTTGGGTCTGCTGTAAAACTCTAGCCCCTATTCCCGTCTTCTCACATCCAATGCATCCTTAAATGTCCCATGTACAGCCAGTGTTGACACTCTTATTATCCCTGCCCTCCAGTGACACTTTACCCGTCACTGGTGGTGGTGGTGGTGGTAGATATGCTGGTGGGCATGGTGGTGGTGGTGGACGTGGTAGTGGTGGTGGACGTGGTGATGGTGGTGGACATGGTGGTGAATGTGGTGGTGGTGGATGTGGTGGTGGTGGACAAGGTGGTGGATATGGCGGTGGTGGACATGGTGGTGGTGGATGTGGTGATGGTGGACATGGTGGTGGTGGTGGACATGGTGGATGTGGTGGTGGTCATGGTGGTGGTGATGGATGTTGTGGTGGCAGTGGGGGTGGTGGTGGTGGTGGATGTGGTGGTGGTGGAGGTGATGGATGTGGTGGTGATGGTGGTGGTGGATGTGGTGGTGGTGGATGTGGTGGTGGTGGATGTGGCGGAGGTGGACGTGGTGGTGGTGGACGTGCTGGTGGGTGGCGGATGTGGTGGTGGTGGACATGTTGGTGGTGGTGGACATGGTGGTGGTGGACGTGGTGGATGTGGTGGTGGTGGTGGACATGGTAGTGGTGGATGTGGTAGATGAGGTGATGGTGGACATGGTGGACGTGGTGTGCGTGGTGGTGATTGTGGACGTGGTGGACGTGGTGGTGGACATGATGGTGGTGGTGGATGTGGTGGTGGAAGTGGTGGTGGACGTGGTGGTGGACGACTATTGAGTAGGAGGATGCTGGCAGAATGCAGAAGGAGAGGAGGATCTCGAAAGGGGCACATGGGAGAGCAGAAAGAGGCCGAATATCAGAAACAAGCTACGGCATCGCTCTGGTTGATGTTTGGGAGGTGGGAAGGGTGTTCTGTGCAAAAAGGCATTATGGTGCTCTAGTAAATAAATAAATATATAAAACAAGTGCGGTACACGAAAGTGAAAGCGACCACGTTTGGAGCTGAACGTGCATGCTGTGCTTAATGAGCCATGATGAAGGAGGATAGCCGCGCTCGCTCCCGCGGACCCTAGGCCAGGGCAGAGAGAAGGCGGAACATACACCTGCCTTGGGCCAATTGCGTGCTGTCTTTCTTAGAAATGCAAAAACAACAATTGATGGACAGAATGCAGAACAATGCCATACATTCACCCCAGTACAAAGATCTGGACCTAAATCCATTGTTTTTTTGCTCACCATGCCATTCCAGTTTGAACCCAGCCATATGCAAATCAGTCTTGACCCAGTGCCTCATGGAAACAGTCCAGCCCGAACTGCTAAGCCAGATCCTCCCTGGTCTGGAAACAAGCATCCCTTGATCATTGTGACACTGGATTCAAGCTAGCCTGGCTGAAGAAGGGTGACATGCCCTGAAACCGGTCCCAGGATGCTTGTTTCCGGTCCAGGGAGGACCCGGCCTGGCAGTTCGGTCTGGACTATTCCCATGGGGCACAGGGTCAAGACTGATTTGCATATGGCTGGGTCCAAACTGGGGTGGCATAGTGGGCAAAAGAACAATCGATTTAACCCAGATCTTTTGACTGGGGGAGAATGTTTGCATTGTCAGCATTCTGTCAATCATTTGTTTGCTGTAACACTTTTTGTCCTAAGTGGGATGGGTATGTCCAGACGTGGGTTCCTTTTTCACTGTACCACTGGATTCAAGATAGCCAAGCTGAAGAAGGGTGACTTACCCTGAAACCGGTCCCAGGATGCTTGTTTCCGGTCCAGGGAGGACCTGGCCTGGCAGTTCAGTCTGGAATGTTCCCATGGAGCACAGGGTTAAGACTGATTTGCATATGACTGAGTCCAAACTGGGGTGGCATAGTGGGCAAATGGACGATAGATTTAACCCAGATCTTTTCACTCGGGGAGAATGTTTGCATTGTCAGCATTCCGTCCATCATTTGTTTGCTGTAACACTTTTCGCCCTAAGTGGGATATTGTAGTGTAGTTCCTATATTCCCAATAGGCTCTGCGCATTGGAATAATATATCCTATAGATTTGATGTAGGACTTATGTCGACTGGGTCTCTATCGAATATATTACACTTAATTGTGAGTGCCAGCTAGCTCAGAGGTCACTAGAAACTTTCTCGAATAAACAAGAAGGGATTCGTTTCTGAAAACCACATAAACATGACAACTTTGTTTTCCCAAGAATAAAACTGATCTTCAGAGTTGTGGAAACAATAGATAGATATTTCACTCAGTCAATCGTGCATGCTTCGTTTCATCAGAGGTGCAGAGAAATAGAGAGAAGGTGTTTTCAATAACAGTATTTATTGAACAGTCTTCTTTCTCATGCAATGGAAATGAACTGCTACAATCGTAATACAGGCTTTAAAGTATAATGCATACAGCAAGAAGAGTATTATAAAATAATACTGTAAAAGCACAGTATGGTTTCTAAGCCATAAAATACATACATAAATAACAAACACTAAAACGTACTCAACTGGTGCTTCTAAAATACGCCTACCCCGATGTACCTAACAAAAGTTTAGTACGAGGGAAGAAGTAAGTGAGGTGTAGCATAGGTTTAGTTTCTTTGCCAAGATTCTATCCAAGATTTCTCTTAGGGTCTAATCAGCTCTTTACCTTGGTTTAGAATGAAGGAGGTCTGGTATCTCTGTCTCGGGACTCGATTTCCCAACACCCCGCAAGGGGAGCTTGGAAACACGAGCTGGATTCTCAGCGAGAGAAAGGCAGCCTCTCTGTCAGTGCGTCAGCTGGAGGGTTGGCTTCCTTCGGCACTTGCTGTAGCGAGGTGTGTCGGGCAAGTAGATAGTCGAACTGCTCCTAACCACTGTGTGTTTGCTAGGGCAAGTATAGGCATATTTATACCTTGAAGGTGCCTGGATTGACGTAAGGTCGCACATGATAACGTCACCAAAGACCGGTAGTTCTTTGAAAATGCCATGATTTCTAGGATAAATCAATATTCAAGAAAGGGGATGTCTCTGACTGCTGAAGCAGAGTTTTCCAAGAAATAGTTGTGGCCTTCTGGAACTAGTGGAAGTAGCCATTAAGCGTGAGCGTAAAATCCGTTTCACTGGCGAATTTGCGGATTATTGACGGTTTCGCGAGCCGCGAATTACGCGAATTTGCCCAATAATCCGCAAATTCGCAAGCTACGAATTATTTGCTTGGTCGCGCTTGACTTACCGTGGTTCTGAGTCCGCCGAGTTGTTTTTCTCCCGGTTTTGCGTGTGCTGCGCCATTTTCGATCTTGCTGCGTGATCGCGAAAGCGTTTTTCGAACGCAATTACGTTATCGCGGCTTGCCATCATGCACAGCGAGAGTTTGACAAAGAGAGTACGTCATAAAGGCCCACGATCACGCATTGCGGGAGTAAACAATGCCGAACACGTAGATGCGGCGCGCAGCTGACTTCCGGCGGGAGATTTGAACAGCTCGCCTTCCCGAAATTGCAAAAATTGCAATTCTGCACAAGAAATCCACCGCAGGAAGCATAAACCTTGTGAAAATGATGATTTTGATCAGAATAACTCCTCAGATTGACATTTGGCTGCACTTTTTGGTGCAGGAGTCCATTTTTTGGGGTGGAGTGGGAGGAAGGAAGTGCCCCAGAGTCTCCAACTTCCTGTTCCTGTCCAGCAGGCTCCTCCCAGTGCTTTGTCCATGTCCTGGTCACTTTTCATTTGGCTGTGGAGCTGGAAGGATTACTTTTTGTTGCTGCTGCTGGATATTTGTATTTGAGGACTTTTTGGACTTTGGAGTTTGGATCACTTTTGGAGTTGAGATTTTACAAGTAAGTTGGTGTTGTTTGTTTGGGGCATTGCAGTTGAGGCAACTACAGTTCTAAAACTTTTTTCACAATTTTAACAAAATATATATTGTAGTGGGTAGCCACAGTATCCAGTAGGCCCAGGGTTAGTCATGGGTGCATGATACAACTGTTTCTGTGATATTTTTTTTAACTTAATTCTCATTTATGTCATGGAATTTTAGCTCAGTGTTATATGTTGATTTGTTTTTAAATTTTGGGGTGCCTGTAAAGCCTCACTAGCCAGTAGGCCCAGGTGTAGTGAGTGGTGCATGGACCTAGTCTTTCTATGGGGTGTCTTGAATTTAAACATCATTGAGGGCATGGATGGCATTGGATTGTGGTGATTTCTGTGTGTTTTTTGAATTTTTGGGGTGTTGTTGAGGCCTGGCCATGTGGGAGGTGGCCATTGTGAGGCCTGGTACAGGCAGGGACTGGCCATGTGGTGGGGGTAAAGGGGCCATTTTGAAGCCATGCAGCGTGCTCAGGCCTGCACCCAGTTTGCCTTGCTTTCAACCATTATGCCCAGGGGTACTCAGTGGTGCATGGGCCTAGTCTTTCTGTGGGGTGTCTTGAATTTAAACATCATTGAGGGCATGAATGGCATGGGATGGTGGTGATTTTTGAGTGTTTTTCGACTTTTTGGGGTGTTGTTGGGGCCTGGCCATATGGGAGGGGGCCAATTTTAGGCCTGGTACAGGCAGGGCCTGGCCATGTAGTGGGGGTCAAGGGGCCATTTTGAAGCCAGGCAGTGTGCTCAGGCCTGCACCCAGTTTGCCTTGCTTTCAACCATTATGCCCAGGGGTACTCAGTGGTGCATGGGCCTAGTCTTTCTGTGGAGTGTCTTGAATTTAAACATCATTGAGGGCATGGGTGACATGGGATTGTGGTGATGTTTGTGTGTTTTTCGACTTTTTGGGGTGTTGTTGGGGCCTGGCCATGTAGGTGGGGGCCATTTTGAGGCCTGGTACAGGAAGGGCTTGGCTATGTGGTGGGGGTCAAGGGGCCATTTTGAAGCCAGGCAGTGTGCTCAGGCCTGGACCCAGTTTCCCTTGCTTTCAACCATTATGCCCAGGGCTACTCAGTGGTGCATGGGCCATCGTCTTTCTGTGGGGTGTCTTGAATTTAAACATCATTGAGGGCATGGATGGAATGGGATTGTGGTGATTTTTTAGTGGTTTTCGACTTTTTGGGATGTTGTTGGGGCCTGGCCATGTGGTGGGGGTCAAGGGGCCATTTTGAAGCCAGGCAGTGTGCTCAGGCCTGCACTCAGTTTGCCTTGCTTTCAACCATTATGCCCAGGGGTACTCAGTGGTGCATGGGCCTAGTCTTTCTGTGGGATGTCTTGAATTTAAACATCATTGAGGGCATGGATGGCATGGGATTGTGGTGATTTTTGAGTGTTTTTCGACATTTTGGGGTGTTCTTGGGGCCTGGCCATGTGGGTGGGGGCCATTTTGAGGCCTGGTACAGGCAGTGACTGGCCATGTGGTGGGGGTCAAGGGGCCATTTTGAAGCCAGGCAGCGTGCTCAGGCCTGCACCCAGTTTGCCTTGCTTTCAACCATTATGCCCAGGGGTACTCAGTGGTGCATGGGCCTAGTCTTTCTGTGGGGTGTCTTGAATTTAAACATCATTGAGGGCATGGATGGCATGGGATGGTGGTGATTTTTGAGTGGTTTTCGACTTTTTGGGGTGTTGTTGGGGCCTGGCCATGTGGGAGGCGGCCATTTTGATGCCTGGTACAGGCAGACCTGGCCATGTGGTGGGGGTCAAGGGGCCATTCTGAAGCCAGGCAGTGTGCTCGGGCCTGCATCCAGTTTGCCTTGCTTTCAACCATTATGCCCAGGGGTACTCAGTGGTGCATGGGCCTAGTCTTTCTGTGGGGTGTCTTTAACTTAAACATCATTGAGGGCATGGATGGCATGGGATTGTGGTGATTTTTGAGTGTTTTGTGACTTTTTTGGGTGTATAACTGATGTTCCTCTGGCTTCCATTGCTTTTAGGTGCACAAGAGAAACGCCAGTGCCAGGAAGAAGTCCTGCAGCGGTGTGTGCAGCACAACGTCATGTGACGTCACGTGTGGCAACTCTGCAACACGTCAACTGCGGCCTGCTGTTCTGACATCTCAAGAAGATGGCACCAAAGAAAGTTGGCCGTAGCGAATCCGCGAAAAAAGTTGCCAGTGCCACTGCCAGTAAGAAGGAGCAGAAGAAGCAAGTGGCACCGCCTACCAAGGAGACTGGTGTGCCCACCGACACCTTTTTTGGGGAAAAAAAACTACGCCTGCAGCAGCAGCGGTGTCCGTCAGGGACCAACCTGGAAGCAGCACCTCCGCTTCATTGGGCTCAGTGCCACCAGGCCAAGTTAGGTCCAAGAACATGAGTGCTGGTGCAGCAGCCACTTTGGTTGTTCAATCACCATCGACCAGTGATCTTGGCTCATCACAAGAAAGTACCATCCAATCAACGCCGGGTGTAACTCAGCTGACGAGTGTTCAACAACCACAGCATACAATCCCAGCTTAAGTCCTTTCACTATGTTTTTCCTCATAACATAGTAATAGTCCCATATTCATGTCTACGACGTCCCACCTGGTTTGAGTTGTTGCACTATATTTAAAACACCACACATGCCTGTCTCTGCTTCATAGCGGAACTATTTCCACAGAACCCCCGGTCGTGGCAGTAGCATCCTAAGAGGAAGGTAAGAATCGCCTCTCTAACTCGTTCTGTTCTAGCATTCTACTGTATCACACTGTTTGCGCGCCCTTTGTTAGTTTTAAATTGCACTATCTGCGCGTTTTAAATTACTTTCCCCGCCGGTATTCCAGGCTTTGCTCAAATAGTCTCCACGTATTTCTGACCGCTTTGTCTCATTAACCCTAGACACGGTCACTCGAACTACCGACGCAAAGCCGTACCTTCGACAGAGCTGCCTGAGAGAAAATTACGCTACCAAACAGGTACGATGAACCGCCTGCAATCCCTAGCTAGCATAATATAATAGTGCCGCTTTAACTTAATAAACCACAGCCAGAATCTACAATGATGTTTTAATGTTTTACTGTGACGCGGAAACTTCTTTAACAAGCGCTTAGACCCGCCTCTACGATACTAGCAGGAACTTAAATATCGCAAGTGCGTTTCACCGCCAAGTGTAACATTCAACTCTACAAGCTATAGCCACAATCGTAAGCGATGCTACAATGTCTCACTGCGCAGCGGAAATCGCCATAGTTAGCGCTCAGCCTCGCTTTCTTGAGACCAGCAGCATTTAACTCCGTAGGCGCTCTATGTCACCAAGTATCCCCACTTTAGAGCAGTCTCTATTATGGAACAACTAACATTAACATTGCGTGCTGTGTAGCTTTAATCATAAAAACTTTCAGATCATTACCTAAATGTATGATTATTCCATCATATAGATTATGGCGCCCTAATACCCGAAAAACTAAAGTTCTAACCGCTAATACATCGTGTACTCACAAACAGGTAATGTAACCATCATCAGTCACAAACCCTTTCTTGAGCTTTGTTTCAACCTATAGCTCACCCCCATATTTGTATTCATACAGAAACTACCCCTCTACCTACAGAAGTCCCCCGGGTGGCTCAAAAAATAAGGAAACGCATAGGCATTTGCCTCGCTCTTAGAGGTAACTGAAAACCAATAACATTGGCATTATAAATATAACCTTCCCATGTACTATAAACCTACAGAAATTCTCTGTATCCTATTTTTCAGCACATGTTTCAAAGAGTCCAGCCAGAATCTCATACACCCACATGTGCAGATTCTCTAATATCATAGGTAAAAACCCTCTTTTTCTCACAAATTGGGGTAACAGTACACTATCACTGCATGCTCCAGGCACTTTGCCAGTCACCACTTTCAGTGAACTAGATCCACTGGGCTCATCTCTTTGAACTTTTCTCTCTATCTCCTCACCTTGTGGACTCTCAACGTTCTTGGTCTACCTGATCTATACTCAGCTAGATGTCCAATTAGCTATGAGCTATTATTAAACTCTTGAAATTTGTAAAGTAGATATGCATGTATACATGATGCCATAGATTAAATCTAAGCTGTAAAAGTGTAAAAAGCAAAGGAGATTGACACTCAAATTTCTCTTATTCTCTGTTTTTCAGAATTTTCTGTATGTTGCCCTCATATTTTTAAGAATTTGTATCACTTGTTTGTAAGTTTTTTGTCTTTGGCCCTGAGGAAGGTGACTTTCACCGAAACGTACGTCGGCCCAACATCTTTTGTCCTGGATACGATTTGGTCAACTACATCATAACCAACAGAACCACCCCATCTAGGTTCCTATACGTACCCTCTTAAGTACACCTTAGAGCTATCACTTGTGTCACTCAATGTCTTGTACAATTTTGCTTAGTTGTTCATGTTGTTAGGTTTGTCTTTTATTCTTTATTGACACTGTATAACTAATGTGTGATTTTGTGTTCGTGATCAATAGGATCAACTGCTATTAGAGGGCATTTTTGAATGATAGGATTATCACCAAATGCATGTATAAATGTTGATTTGCACAGTGATAATGAAATGTATTTATATATAAGAGTCTCTAAAACCCTTTTTTTTTAAAAATGACAAAATAGTCAAATAAAAAATTTTCATGTTTGAATAACACTTCAAGGATCTCTCTTTGGCATCTCTTTTATTAATCATTGGGATATATTCAATGTTGAAAGAAATATAGGCCCCTCTAGAGGTTTTGTCTTCTTCTTGCTTGGTCTGTCTCCCTCCTCTGGGCCTTAAAATATTTGGGAGAACTCTCTCTTCTTACATTTCTCAACAGTCTTCACTGTAGAGTCCCTTTTCCTCTAATTTGTTTGGCAATCGCTCATAGCACACATCTTCTTTGTCTTAGATAGACTACGTCCACCATTAACACTACACAACTCCACTTCACTCTTCTCACTTTGTACCTTTGTCAAATCATATCAGTGGCGCCGCACCTTCCTCTTTTCCTACAAGAGTCATGGACAATTTAAAAACATTCGGTTTCTCCGATGAAGACTTCCTCACTATGATGGACCAAATCACAGGTGGTAACAAAACTAATACCATCAATACACCCAGTACCAACACTGACTGGCTAAAATTAGTGAACCTTAAAAAGAAAGCCAAAAGAATGGAATCACATGCGTTTTTTATGGGAGAGTATTTAAAAGCAGGTGCGATCCCCATAGGACTCAGGGTTAGAAACATACCAGCCCTATTTGTGGAAGTTCGCAGTTTCCTAGAGCGTTGGTCCCTCATAGCGAATCGCTGTTCACGCGATTGGATGCTCCTTATTATAAATACAGTGAAAGATATGTTAGTTACATTACTGAAGGAGATCCACGAACTAGAGGAAAAATTAAAAGCAAACCCATCACTGGAAGAAGCAAAGAAAACCCTTCAGGAAATAAATGAGGAAATAGAGGAATTTGATACATACCTCACAAAAAAGAAGATGGATAAACTAAGAAAAGATGTCCGCTGGTTTGCACAGGAAAAAATCTACCCGTACCTGAAACAAGATTTTTACACTCAACAACAAGATGACACAGCGGAAGGAACGAGATCATATGACCAAACCTATCATAACTCTAAATTCAACAGAAGAGTTAGATTTCAAACTTTTTCCAATACCAACTCCTCAGACTCAGAACAAGAAGGAATAATGACAGAAGAAGATTATGACTATGGCTTCCCTAACCACAACCAAAGAGGAAACTTCTCAGGAAGATCAAATCGAGGCTCACAACAGCCTTTTTTAGTGAGGGGCAGAGGACGAGGAAGACCACGCTATCCGGCAGCGAATCAAAACCAGTACCAACAAACGAACCAATACCAACAGCCGAACCCTCCACATCCTCAGCCATATGTCCAAACGAGACGACAACAATATTGGAAACAATAAAAAACCGAAACACATCTATACCAATATTCAATCTCTCTTCCCACAAACTGTCATCAGAAGAAGTGAAAATATTAAGCAAAGGTTTGTCATATGTCCCTAGCACTGGAGCAAACAGATTCCAAATCCACCAAGACATCTTTTCCTTCTTCAGGAAGATCAGGCTAAGAAGGTATTTTGAAAATAAAGAAACAAGAGAAGAAGAGGAAAACCGCTCAGGCTGTCACCCCCCTCCACTTTCACCCCCACTTTGGACATGCTAGGACCGGAAGTGGCAATATTTGAGAAGAGCGTTCTAAATGAACTGGAAAGAGTCCTGAAATTCATTCCACTGCCTCATTCAAACTTGGAGAAAGAGGAAAGATCAGCTCTACAAACGCTTCAAAATAATAAAGATATCACAATAAAACCAAGCGACAAAGCAGGAGGGATTGTGATCATGGACACAAGCCACTATGCAGACAGAATAAACCAAATGCTAGGAGTAGAAGAGCACTACAGAAGAGCAAGCAGACGATCTCTCACTAATTTAGTAGAAGAGATAAAAATGCTAGTAACAAATGCCTTTGAAGAAGGGTACATTTGCCAGAAAGAAATGGACTACCTTATCAACACCTATCCTGTGGTCCCCGCCATCTACGGTGTCCCGAAGACACACAAAAATATTCTGGACCCACCTTTGAGACCCATAGTAGCCTCCATAAACTCAAGCACGGAGCCACTCTCAAAGTATTTGGACACTTTCTTATGCCCTCTAACCACCACATATGCTTCGTACATCAAGGATACCGGGCATATGATTAAAGTTCTTGAAAACTCCCCATTCGATAATGTCACGCAACTACTAGTGGCTTGTGACATAGAATCACTATATACAAACATTCCTCAAGACAAAGCGATGGAATCTGTTGCAGCACTCTTAGCAAGAACACCAGGATCTAGACCTGACACGTTTATCTTACAATGCCTGAGAATGGTCCTACAAAATAACTTCTTTGAATTCGGAGATGAGATATACCACCAGATAAAAGGTGTAAGTATGGGGGCCTCTTGCGCACCCAGCATAGCGAACATCTATATGGGGGAATTCGAACGTAAAAACATCTACAATGAAATCGCGCCGTTTTTTGAGAACATAAGCAGCTGGCACAGATTTATAGATGATGTGTTTTTTATCTGGTCAGGGACAGAAGATCTCCTAAAGGAATTCATGGAATGGCTAAATTTAGCCGACAAAAATCTGAAATTTACCCATAACTTCTCCCCGGACCAAGTGGAATTCTTGGACATATGGGTGCGACATACAGATGGTAAACTGACAGTCGATTTATATCGTAAACCCACAGCAAAAAACACCATCCTAGAACATGGCAGTTACCATCCCAACTGCCAAAAGGACTCTATACCGTTTGGTGAGTTCTTGCGAATAAAAAGAAACTGCACATCTATGAAAGATTTTATGATTCACGCCAACAAACTCACGGAACGTCTATTAGCAAGAGGATACCCCAAACGTCTAGTGCGTAGCTCTATGAAAAGAGCGAAATATTACAACAGAGATGTCCTTCTGAACCCAACTCCGAAATCTCAGGACCAGAAATTGGTCTGCGTACTGAATCATTCTACTATCAACAACAAAATAAGGAAGGTCATCCACAACAACTGGAAGATACTGAATACGAATGATCAAGAAAGCAGACTAAGCAAACCTATTTTGGCATTCAGAAGAAACTAAAATCTCCGCGACAAGCTGGTACATAGCAGGTGGAAAGGCCTGACAAGAGATAAACAGCAAACCATGGATGGAAATCCTTTGCCAAAAGGCAATCACAGATGTGGCAACTGTCACGCATGTGACCAAGTAATCCCCGGCGAAAAATGGACCTATGGACACAAGCAAGGACATCTAAAAGAAATGACAAACTGCAGAACCAAAAACGTTATATATCTGATTATATGCCCGTGCGGCATAGGATATATAGGAGAAACATCACGTGAATTCCGTATTAGACTCTCGGAACACAAATCTGCAATTAGAACTCAAAAGACCAATGCCCCAATGGTGTCCCACTTTGTCCAATATGACCACGATGAAAAAGACCTGCGATGGCAAATACTAGAGTGCGTTCACGCACCTCCAGGCAAAGATCCATCAATTTTTCGCAAAAAACGCGAAACCTTTTGGATACATTATCTGGATACAGTCCGTTTTGGGCACAATGAAGAGATCTCGTGGATAGTTACACTTTGAAACTATGGCCATATCTGTAATTAACATCCCGGCCATACAACAATGGTTCCGCAGTTATCTTTATCTGATTCCAGCTCGAGGGATGCTGCAAACTTCCACAAATATAAGATAGCCTGTGCGACACTACATTTAAATCGTGTCGAGATCTGCCATATTCCGGTACCCTGCCCTCTAATTCTTGTCATATTGAAGTGCTGACGTCTTTGCTTCAACTAATCTCTGTCGTTTTTTGTATATAGTTTATAATTCCCTAACACCCTTCTCCGTTACAAGATGGATGCCATAGAGCATACAATCCCAGCTTAAGTCCTTTCACTATGTTTTTCCTCATAACATAGTATTAGTCCCATATTCATGTCTACGACGTCCCACCTGGTTTGAGTTGTTGCACTATATTTAAAACACCACACATGCCTGTCTCTGCTTCATAGCGGAACTATTTCCACAGAACCCCCGGTCGTGGCAGTAGCATCCTAAGAGGAAGGTAAGAATCGCCTCTCTAACGCGTTCTGTTCTAGCATTCTACTGTATCACACTGTTTGCGCGCCCTTTGTTAGTTTTAAATTGCACTATCTGCGCGTTTTAAATTACTTTCCCCGCCGGTATTCCAGGCTTTGCTCAAATAGTCTCCACGTATTTCTGACCGCTTTGTCTCATTAACCCTAGACACGGTCACTCGAACTACCGACGCAAAGCCGTACCTTCGACAGAGCTGCCTGAGAGAAAATTACGTTACCAAACAGGTACGATGAACCGCCTGCAATCCCTAGCTAGCATAATATAATAGTGCCGCTTTAACTTAATAAACCACAGCCAGAATCTACAATGATGTTTTAATGTTTTACTGTGACGCGGAAACTTCTTTAACAAGCGCTTAGACCCGCCTCTACGATACTAGCAGGAACTTAAATATCGCAAGTGCGTTTCACCGCCAAGTGTAACATTCAACTCTACAAGCTATAGCCACAATCGTAAGCGATGCTACAATGTCTCACTGCGCAGCGGAAATCGCCATAGTTAGCGCTCAGCCTCGCTTTCTTGAGACCAGCAGCATTTAACTCCGTAGGCGCTCTATGTCACCAAGTATCCCCACTTTAGAGCAGTCTCTATTATGGAACAACTAACATTAACATTGCGTGCTGTGTAGCTTTAATCATAAAAACTTTCAGATCATTACCTAAATGTATGATAATTCCATCATATAGATTATGGCGCCCTAATACCCGAAAAACTAAAGTTCTAACCGCTAATACATTGTGTACTCACAAACAGGTAATGTAACCATCATCAGTCACAAACCCTTTCTTGAGCTTTGTTTCAACCTATAGCTCACCCCCATATTTGTATTCATACAGAAACTACCCCTCTACCTACAGAAGTCCCCCGGGTGGCTCAAAAAATAAGGAAACGCATAGGCATTTGCCTCGCTCTTAGAGGTAACTGAAAACCAATAACATTGGCATTATAAATATAACCTTCCCATGTACTATAAACCTACAGAAATTCTCTGTATCCTATTTTTCAGCACATGTTTCAAAGAGTCCAGCCAGAATCTCATACACCCACATGTGCAGATTCTCTAATATCATAGGTAAAAACCCTCTTTTTCTCACAAATTGGGGTAACAGTACACTATCACTGCATGCTCCAGGCACTTTGCCAGTCACCACTTTCAGTGAACTAGATCCACTGGGCTCATCTCTTTGAACTTTTCTCTCTATCTCCTCACCTTGTGGACTCTCAACGTTCTTGGTCTACCTGATCTATACTCAGCTAGATGTCCAATTAGCTATGAGCTATTATTAAACTCTTGAAATTTGTAAAGTAGATATGCATGTATACATGATGCCATAGATTAAATCTAAGCTGTAAAAGTGTAAAAAGCAAAGGAGATTGACACTCAAATTTCTCTTATTCTCTGTTTTTCAGAATTTTCTGTATGTTGCCCTCATATTTTTAAGAATTTGTATCACTTGTTTGTAAGTTTTTTGTCTTTGGCCCTGAGGAAGGTGACTTTCACCGAAACGTACGTCGGCCCAACATCTTTTGTCCTGGATACGATTTGGTCAACTACATCATAACCAACAGAACCACCCCATCTAGGTTCCTATACGTACCCTCTTAAGTACACCTTAGAGCTATCACTTGTGTCACTCAATGTCTTGTACAATTTTGCTTAGTTGTTCATGTTGTTAGGTTTGTCTTTTATTCTTTATTGACACTGTATAACTAATGTGTGATTTTGTGTTCGTGATCAATAGGATCAACTGCTATTAGAGGGCATTTTTGAATGATAGGATTATCACCAAATGCATGTATAAATGTTGATTTGCACAGTGATAATGAATGTATTTATATATAAGAGTCTCTAAAACCCTTTTTTTTAAAAAATGACAAAATAGTCAAATAAAAATTTTTCATGTTTGAATAACACTTCAAGGATCTCTCTTTGGCATCTCTTTTATTAATCATTGGGATATATTCAATGTTGAAAGAAATATAGGCCCCTCTAGAGGTTTTGTCTTCTTCTTGCTTGGTCTGTCTCCCTCCTCTGGGCCTTAAAATATTTGGGAGAACTCTCTCTTCTTACAACCACAGCCACAAACACAGGTGCAACTAGTACAAGTGCAAGTACATGGGGAAGGAGAGGCACAAGTAGAGCCCATGCAGTGCGCCTCGAGCGATAGAGCGGCACACGGGAAAGACACACGAAAAAAAGCCTGGAGAACAGACTTTGTCTAATATCCAGGTATGCTTTAGTTCGTAATGAACAAAATGATGCTGGTGTCCACAACTAATACACATGTGTCTGGGCTGACAAGTCCTTTAATTCCCGTCAGGTCACAAAAAAACCGCCATTGAATGATAGAGACCCGATATGTCTTCTCAATCCAGGATGAAGACGCAAGGTATGGGGCCATTTTAATGAATAATTATTCATTCGCTGAAAAGCCAATGTGATTGTACAACAACTTCCTCTTGTTTCCTAATCAGGATTCCTAGAATAGTGATTACAGCCTCCTCCCTCCAAGAGGCGCCGGACAGTGCACATGAAGGTAGGTAGAATTAACATACACGCACTTGATTGTCTTTAAAGAAATATTATTGTCAAAATTCTTCGTATAGTCATTGCTTCACTTACTGTAGAAGTAAAGCCTGAAGCACCGTTCCCCAGGTCCACCATTGGAAATCGCGAGCCTGAAATGTACAGGTACATATGCCTTATGATTCTTCTGATTTAGAGAGGTAGCTTCGAGGCACACAGGTTCTCAACAAAACTTTATTGTTTTTTGTGTTCCACACAGATAAATAACAAAGCCCTGATGAGGGTTCGAAAACTGGTTATTCGAACCTGAAACGCGTCGGCATATCCACAAGAGCCAATCATATCATTGAGTGATTTGTTGCCAAAAAGAATACATACTGTTTCTGCTCTTGTTTTCATGTTGCTTTGTTTGTCTTGAAACAGGAATTGTTTTGTAAACATTGATGAAATGAATCTTTTAATGTGTAATGTTCTGTGTTAATTTGATGTCCTTTTTGATTTATCCTTTGTCATTATTGTTCAGTTTTGCGGTGGTATAAATGTGTATCTATTTCTGCCTAAAAGAATAATTCTATAAAAAAAAGTATAAAATATGAGTGATGGGTATAATTAAAAGTACCTCACCAGGTTTCATGAATTTGCACTTGGTCTTTATCAAATAATTGTCATTCCAAGATTTGAGGGTTTGGGCATTCCTTCTTTGTTTGAATAGTATAATGGCCCAGCCCCCCCTCAGTCCTGCTAAGGGCCTAACTCCTTTTTTTTATCCAGAGTTGCGGTTCCAGCACTACATCAAGATGTGCTGGAGGTGATTGGGGCAGCTTTGCAGAAGAGTGCTGTTCACACTATCCACTTGACAACAGACATGTGGACCAGTTGCCAAGCCCTTGATTACATGTGCATCACTGCACACTGGGTCTCTTTTGCAGGGTCTTTAGCAGGGGTTAGAGACAAGTCAAGTGCAGTTGTTGACCTGGACACAGTTTTTCAAGCTACTTTGAAACATGCAACATTAGCCATGTTTGCCATGGAGGAAACTCGTACTGCAAAAAACATTTTGGAGGAGTTTAACAGTATGGTCTCTGAATGGCTGCAACCAAGAAATTGCATAGTTGGTTATGTTTCCACGGATAATGGCAGTAATATAGTTAAGGCCATGCAGGAAGGTGAATATTTCAGAGTGCCGTGTTTGGCGCACTGTATAAACCTGGTTGTTCTAGATTTCTTGAAAACTGAAAACACAGTCAAGAAGTTTCTGACCACCTGCCGAAGAATCTGCACACATTTCAGCCATTCTTTTAAGGCCCGGAAGGAGTTGAGGGGCATTCAACTTGAAGGTAAAGTTCCAGTCAAAGGACTCATCCAGGAGGTGGCAACACGTTGGAACTCAACGTTTTACATGCTTGAGCGTCTGATTGAGCAGTGCATGGTAATCAATGACTATGTCTTTCAACTAGGTTCTACTATGAAAGACATGAGGCTAGAGTTGGAGGAATGGCAGCTAGTTAAAAGCCTGACAGACATGCTTCGTCCTTTTGAGGTCTTCACGCGTGAAGTCAGCAGGGAGGACTGTTCTTTGAGCAAAGCTATCCCATTTTTGGTCATGCTAGAGCACCAACTGAAGGTGGTGTCTTCAACGTTCAGACATGATGTTGGAGGGGCGTGGCCAGCAGCATGGCCGACTAGACGTGCCTCGCCGGAGCTCCGGCCGAGTTGCCCCATAATCCGACTTTAACCCCTGTCATCGAGCCCGAAAATCACACCACCTTGCAGCGGGACCTTTCCGCTTCACAGAGTGCCAGCGATCAGGGCGGTTGTGTGAGTTTCTTCGGTCTTCTGAGTGCGGAGAGGCTACGCCGGAGAGCAGACGGCCATGATGGCGGCAGGGAGGCGCGGACTACGGCGAGATCGCTGACTCACCGCTCGACAAGCTACTGCCGGATAGAGCGACGGACTGTGCAGTGCCCCCCCCCCCTTGGTCCGTACCTGCGACGCAAGCTCGGGAGAGCACCCCGGACCCGCGCTGAAAGCTTTGCCGGGAGAGCCACTGGCCCAAGATGGCGGCGGGCGGTGAGTGTTGAATCGGGGCGCTGCTCTGCCGGAATACAGTGGAGAGCTGGGGGACAGGCAGGGGAGACGCAACAAGGGAATTGCACTGTATCCGGACACGATCGGACCTCCCCGGTCAGATCCCCACAGCGATCTATACCCAGCCGGCTGTGGGGCTTGCGCGGGCGGCGGAGGCTGAGAACGGTGTGTCCCCCCTGCCACCCTTTCTTTGCCCGACCCCTCGGGGCATACGGACCGGGCCTCGCTGCTCCCCCGCCCATGCGGAGACCATGGGGAAGAAGGAGATGGCTTCCAGGGCTACGAAACAGGGGCCCATGGACAACTTTGCAGCCCCGAGGACGGTGGCCGAAACACCGAGCTCCCGCCCCGACATGGCCGTGCTACTGGAGGCCATCCAGGCATCCAGGACCGACATCCAAGCGTCGCGCTCGGCGCTGGAAACAAAGATTGGCGAGGTTGGGGCAGAGGTGACGCTGCTCCGCCAAGACTTCCGAAACCTGAACGAGAGGGTGACAACCGCGGAGGACAGGCTGAAGGAGGACGGTGAGGCTATCACTGCACTTAGGAGAGACATGGCGGAACTCCAGGCTTCTCACCGTAACCTTCAATGGAAGGTGGACGATGCGGAAAACAGGTCCAGGCGCAACAACCTCCGTTTTGTGGTGTTCAGGGAAGGGATTGAGGGCAGGGACATGGCGGCCTTCCTGATAAACTGGCTCAAGACCACCTTCCCGACGGCGCCATTTTCTTCCTGCTTCATTATCGAGCGGGCGCACAGGGCGCTCTTGGCCAAGCCACCGGAGGGAGCTAGACCCCGGCCAGTCATTGCCCGTTTTTTGAACTTCGCCGATAGGGACCTGATCCTCCGAGAAGCCAGAGCTCTGGGGGAGATCCGTCTGGAGAATGCAACGATCATGATCTTCCCGGACTATAGCCAAGAAGTATCGAAACAACGCCGCTCATACGACTCGGTAAAAGCAAAGCTGCGATCCCTCCAAATTAGATATATGCTACTGTTTCCCGCCAAGCTGAAAGTGATCTACAAAGACAAGGCGCTCTTCTTTACTCATCCTGAGGAAGCATGGCAGTGGCTGGAGGAGCGCCCCATCCTGAACAGCAGGGACGTGGCCAGCAGAGAGGCGATGGACAAAACCGTCCGAAACAAATCACGATGGGAATTGCCCAGGCCTCAGAGGCAAAGGTCTCGGAGAACCCAACACAAGGCCACGGCGACCCCGTACAGAACTCGGGGATCGGCAAGCAGGAGGAATGGCAGATCGGAGTCCCCCGACCCGGCAACAGGCGCGAGAACTAACGGACCCTGGAGGGGAGCAAGATCGGAGGGGGACGACGTGGAAGAATCGGAGGGTCCATCGTCTGGGGCGGAAGACTTGGAACTTTTGCAGGAATCATTGCATCCGCTGGTGAAGGAGATCCGACACATGGAACTGGAACTGTCGGGGCAGGGTCCTTCTACGGACACACAAGACTCCCACTCATGAACCTTTCTGCTGTGAGACTCGATGGAGATGGCAACTCGGTGCAATAGGAGCACGCAAGTTGGCACGATCCCCCACACATACTTTACTCTTTTTCCCCAGAGTTCGCTCTGACTGTTGTTTGAGTTGGGGAGGGATGTGCGGGAGGGCGACTGACCTGCTCCCATTGATGGTTTGGCCCCATGTTGGGGCACAGCTGGAAGGGGAGGGAGGTGGGGTGGGGGGGGGGATCGTTTGGAGTTGTTGCCTCATGTTGGGGTGTTGGGTTGTTGAAGGGGGGGGACGGAAGTGCACCAAGCAGCGGAGTCGGGGAGGGTTACCCTTACTACCACCCGGGCCCCGGGGCCCGACATTTGATGGTCCTCATGCAATGCAATGGCAGGTACACTAGCGGAACCAACCAGAGATGGCGCCGGGGTGAAGGCGCTAACTTGGAACGTGAACGGCCTGGGCGCTAAAATTAAGAGGGGCCTGGTTACGGCCTACATTAAGCGCGCAGCGCCAGACATTATTTTCCTTCAGGAAACACATTTGAGGGGGAACCGCTGCGCCCTCCTAGCACGCGGACAATACATAGTTTTAGCACATGCAGGGTACACCATGGACTCATGGGGCACGGCCATACTCATTAGGAAAACGACTCCCTTCACGGTAACACGCACGTGGTTAGATCCACAGGGTACATTTGCAGGGGTGCAGGGGACCTGGAGGAGGCGCAGATACACGCTGCTGTCGGTCTATGCCCCACCCAAATTGCAAGCACGCACGATGCAGGAGGTCACTAATATACTAATGGATACGGCTGACACTGTGCAGATCATGGGGGGGATTTCAATGATGTGATGTGCATGGCACGAGATAGATCTGGGAACTCCCACACAGCAACGGCGGAGACGGCTCTGGCGCGCAGAATGGACACGCTAGGTCTCACTGATGTCTGGCGGTGGCTTCACCCTACGCAGGACACTTATTCCTTTTTCTCAGGGGCACACAAAGTCTTCTCCAGATTAGACTATATCTTCACTTCAAGCCAGGAACTCTCGTCAGGGGACCAGGCTGAGTACAGGGCGAGGGGTATCTCGGATCATTCCCCGCTGTTCGTACACATAGGACGGGATAGGGGGAGAAGACAGGCACACTGGCATATGTCGTCATGGGACATACAGACCCCCGAAATTCTGGGAGGCATTAGAGCAGACATTAGAGTCTTTGTGGCAGAGAATGAGGGTTCGGTGCAGTCCAGGGCTACACTATGGGAGGCTATGAAAACAGTGCTGAGGGATCGATTTCAATCCAGGGTGGGGGAGGCCAGGAGGAAACGTACTGAAGCCATAGCGGTAGAGGAGGCGAACATATTGACCCTAGAGGCTGAATACCACAAGACGAAGAGGGAGGTAGATCTTAGAAAACTGCCGGATACTCAAAAACTATACAGGGAATTGACTACGGATGAGGCGCGCACGCAGGCGCTGGCCACCCTTCACCGCTTGTACGATGTGGGCGATAAATCTGGAAAACTCATGGCATGGTTGAGCAGGCGGGAGAGAGCGGCCAGGTGGGTGGATTGGATTGGACTCCCCGGGGGCGCGCGGGCGTCCTCGGACGCCTCTATAGCAGAGGCCTTTGCGACCTATTACGAGGACTTCTACAGGGCTAGGGACCTCGGAGACGGCGAGGTGGTGCGGGCGTTTCTGGGTGACATGGAGGTCCCGCAGTTGACCCCCGAAGGTAGCAAGGCTCTAGAAGCCGACCTGTCCCTAGATGAAATCACAGAGGCGTTGGCTCTCTTGAAACCCGGGAAAGCACCGGGCCCTAACGGTTTCCCGGTGGAGTTTTTCAAACGGACGGGGGACCTCCTCTCCCGTCATTTGAAAGGGTTGTTTGTCGATGCGTTCGGCGCCGGGCGCCTCCCGCCGGATCTGACCCTTGCCACCATAGTCCCGATTCACAAGGAGGGTAAACCCAGGGGGGACTGTTCCTCCTACCGCCCGATTTCTCTTCTTAATATCGAGACTAAACTCCTGGCCACCATTTTGGCGCGGCGCCTGCGACAGGTCATTACGGACCTAGTGCACCCAGATCAATCTGGATTTCTGCCGGATAGGGCCACCAAACTCAACCTACGGCGCACCCACAACTGGCTCCAGGAAGTCTGTGACAGGGACGAACCCCACTGGTTCCTCTCCTTGGACGCAGAGAAGGCGTTCGATGCGGTGCATTGGCCCTTCCTGATGGGCACCCTTGAACGCTTTGGGATAGGGCCCAAGTTTCTAGGATGGGTGAAGCTGCTATACTCGAACCCTAGAGCGAAAGTGCGGATCAATGGGAGGCTCTCCAGGGAGTTTGCGATAGAGCGGGGGACACGCCAGGGGTGCCCGCTCTCCCCACTCCTCTTTACCCTCACGATAGAGATCCTTGCGATCCGTATTCGGCATAACCGGGATGTGATGGGGTTCCATTGGGGGGAGTCGGACGCCGATCAGGAGAAGATCTCCCTTTATGCCGATGACGTTCTGTTATATGTCACGGACCCGGCTAGGACAATCCCGGCCCTGTTTAAAGAGCTGGGTGACTTCGGGGCGGTGGCAGGACACACTATCAACTGGCATAAGTCGATCCTCTATGACCCACAAGGTGCCCCTAGTTGGGAGAACCTGCCCGAGCTCCTCATCCACACCACAGAAGGCTTCCGGTATTTGGGGGTTTTTATTACCCGGGATAGGCGACGCTCGTACACAGACAACATCGACAGGGTATTGGCGGCGGCGAAGACGGAGATGGATAGGTGGAGACCGCTCCCACTCACGTTCCTGGGCAGGGCTGCCCTGTATAAAATGATCCTACTGCCGAAGTTTTTGTATGCCCTCCAAAGTGAGTATTACCCGCTACCGACTCTGACTATACGGACAATCCATGCTGGCCTCCGCTCCTTCCTGTGGCTGGGGAAACAGTCCCGAGTGGCACTCACGACCCTGCAGCGCCACCAGTATAGCGGGGGAATCTCGCTACCTAATTTGGAGGCATACTACTGGGCTGAACACCTTACCCCCATCAATGAGTGGATACATGCCCCTGCGGATCACCCAACCTACGCACTAGAAAAATCCAAATGGGGAAATAAGACGGTGCTGCACTTCCTCTATGGAGGAAAGGGAGGACGTCAGCTTCTCCCGGCGACTAAAATTACCCTATCCGCGTGGCGTAGAGCGACGGTTAAAATGGGGTGGCAAGAAAGACCCACCCGCCAAACCCCCCTGTGGTCGTGTATATGGCTGGCTGAGCTGAACAAACTGCGGGGATTTCGAAGGTGGGACGACATTGGCATTTCCACAATCGGAGATGTCATAGCGAGGGGAGAGCTTAAGACCTTTCAGACGTTACAGCAGGACTTCGACCTCCAGAACACCCAATACTTCAAATATTTGCAACTGCGACATGCGTGGAGGGCACAAAACATTTCTCTTGCAGACATTCCCCAGTATGCACCACTCGAGGGACGCCTGTTACAGGAACAGATACAGAGGGGGGCGGTGTCTATGACATACAAAACACTGACAAATAACATGTTGGGTGATCTACAGGCTCTGAGGGAGAGGTGGGAGGGTGATGTGGGCACACTAGAAAACCTGGGTTGGGAACTCATTCTCACGCACCCTCGAGAAGTAGCCATAAAGTCGAGGCTTCGCCTCATACAGTTTAAGGTTCTCCACCGGGCCTATTACGACAGAGCAAGACTCTTCCGGATGGGGAGGGCTGCGAACTCTTCTTGCTTACGATGCCAGCATCCAACGGGCGATTTCTTCCACATCATTTGGGGTTGTACTGTGATTCAGGAATACTGGGGTGAGGTCTTCACTGAATTGAGCGCGATACTGGAGGTGGACATTCATAGGGACCCCAAGCTGGCGCTCTTGGGCATGTCAACTGAGGTGGATATCACACGACACTCACTCATTTTTCTGCTGCTGGCTTTGGTAGTAGCCAAAAGAGACATTGCGAGACTATGGGGGGCGCCAGGGAAGCCCAATCTGGAGGACTGGAGGAGGGGCCTGGATATGTATATGGCGGCTGAACGGGTTACGTATAAAGCGAGAGGGTGCCCACGAAAATTCCGTAAAATCTGGGCCAAGTGGAGGCACTATCATGGACTAGAGTAGGAGGTTGAAACCGAGTGGGGGGGAGTGCTGGTGGCTGGATTGATCGTTGGGGAAGTTCTGTATGTAGCTGGCTTAGGCCTGTTGAACCCGGGAGGTCTCGGGCGATGAGACTGCATATGTTCATAACACACACCCTGAGAGGACCGAGGAGGGCACGGGAGGCGGGTGGTGGGGTGGAGGGAAGGGGGACGGGCTGCTTGGGGGAGGGGGGGAGGGGGATGGGAGGGGGGCCTCGGGTAGAGGTCTCTCAGTTGTTGACTTTCATGGTTGTTGGGGGGGGAGTTCGGGGCGAAAAGAGAAAAATGATTTTGTCATGATGAATGCTATGTAACTGTCTATTCTAAAAAGTTGCGGAATGTCGAGTGGAGCGGAATGTTGACGCTCCCCCGTGATACCATGATACTTGTACTGATGATCCACCTGATGCAACAATAAAAAGAAATTTATTTAAAAAAAAAAGACATGATGTTGGAAAGCAAGATGCATATCTGTTGGCGGAGAGGTTATTAAGCCGCCTAGTTGCCAATGGAAGGCTTAAAAACATACATACAGAACAACTTTACATTTGTGACACTATTCTGGATCCACGGTACAAAAAGGCAGTGGCCAGCAAAGCATTCCTTCCTTTTGATGAAGCAGATGTTTCAAAGTACAAACATTAGCTAGCTGTGTCAGCCAGTCGATTCGAAAAAGATCGGAAGAAAATTCAAGGAGCCGTCAGAAGTCCAACTGAATCAGCAGGCCATCCAGCATCAAGTTCCACTTCTGAATCTGTGGGCGAAGGGAGTCACTTTCCATCACAGCCGTTAACGACACCAGCAGCAACTGTATCATCATCCTCACCTTCCCCAGGCCCAGCCATAATATTGTCGGAAGCGGATTGGCTAACTCATCAAGAGTTTGCTCGTTCCAGATTGAGAAGGCCACAGATGGTACGCAAAGTGGAGCAACCGTGGAGAACCTTGAGTTGATGGTGCAGGCCTATCTGGATGACCCAACACAGGTCTTTGTTAATACGAACCCCTTGCTGTATTGGTACAGGAAAATGGCTCTATGGCCACTGATCACCAACCTGGCTATAAATTATTTGTCTTGCCCACTCACAGGCGTGTCTTCTGAACATGTTTTTAGTGCTGCTGGTGCCATTGTAACTTCAAAAAGGACCCGCCTCTTGGCCAAAAATGTGGAGAGGTTAACACTGATCAAGATGAATCAGCACTTGATACCACCAGATTACAAAGTACGTGAATGCACGCAGGAAGAAGAGGGCACCGACGTAGGTGACGGAAGTTCTTCTCTGTTACCTGACCTACTCCCGTCTCAATTCATGGAGTTTGAGGACGAGCTCTACTTCCCTGACACCGAGCCCTGAAAATGACTTCCTTTTTTTCGTCCTTATTCACTTTTATTCCTGTGTGTCTTTCTTTGTTTTGCAACTTTTACCACAACAAAACTCTAATCACCTAATCATATCAAGTCCATCAGCAGCACTGTCTTCATCTTATATTCCTTATTGATTTGAAGGTGCCGCAGTCTGCATTCCTGATGTTCACAAGTTCACAACTCAATCATGCTCCTTTATACTCCTCCTCCAGACTCCCCTTATCCATTTCCCTCAAGGCAGATGGATGGATTACGACGAGTCTCCTCACGTGGGACTGAAATTACTGACTGACTACATGTTTGCTGATTGCTGACAGAGTTACTTCTGATATTGACAGGAGAGGCTGCCCTGTGGGCCCTCACTTTCCGAAGAAGATGCGAACAAAAAGTAGAACAGGTATTGAATAATTGAGAAGATGGCATGCAGTGGACAGCAATGGCTGTCTGGCTCTGAATTAACCAATTGCTGTTTGTTGTTTGTGCATGAAATGATGATTCATATGTCTTGTTATTTAATCTTTCACACAGTAATTGTAGCTCATGTCAACAACTCTGTTTTTTTTACCTTTTTTAATTAAAATTGTACTTCAAATTCAGGAGCCACTATATTGCATTTCCAAAAATATGCAAAATATCCTTGGAGCGGACTCATTTGCCAATATACCATGATGATTGATTAAATAATATATCTTTTTCTTTACAGTCACTCACTGAGATGGATGGATCATCAGCGTCGGTTTACGGAAGAACTATGGCCAATTTGTGAGTGGCAAACAGGTAAACCATTCTACAACAACTACTACAGCAGGACTACATGTCTGTCTATTCGTGGTATGTATTGTTCAAGGGCGAGGCAGTGTACTGTTGTTGTTATGCCAGGCAGAGTCCACTCCAGACAGCAGTTCATGTAAAATTGAGGTTATGTGGCTTGCAGCATACAATTAGATATGCTTTGTCTGTCTGACAAAGAGCCTAGGTATGCTACATCAGGTTGCTTCACTCAGTGTTGCCTGCCTTGACCCTCTGCATGGCACTGCCTCAAGCTTGGGCCAAACATCCGTTATATTTGCAAAATTTGCTGTTTTTCGGTATTTCGCAAATCTTGCAAATATACCGAAAAATCGCAAATTCTTGAGCGGAACAGATTTTTGGCCCATGCTTGTGGCAGGGCCATGCAGACGGTCAAGGCAGGCACCACTGAGTGAAGCATCCTCCTGATGTAGCATATCTAGGCTCTTTGACACAGACAGACAAAGCATATCTACGGTTTAGGGTTCAGTGCGATTTACTAGGGTTTTTGGGTTTAAGTTGGTATGGTTCACGCTGATTCTAGGGCTCAAGGCCCGACGCAGGCTCGTTAATAATGATGTTGGCAATGTTGTAGGGGGGTTTGGTGCTCTTTGGTCCAGAATTAGCAGAATTTTGGCCTTTTTGGGTGTTTTGCGTGCGCATGTGTTTGGGTGAAAACTAAGTGAAAACTAGTCGTAGACCTTCTTCTTCTTCTTCTTCTTCAAAGAGCGCAGTGGTTTGATTTTGTTCTGCCTTGCTGAGATTCTTGGGAATCGCTGGAATAAGTGACTGTCCAGGTAAGTTTCAAGAGGATCGAAGTAGTGGAAGTGCTGAAAACAGCAATGTTTTGTGAACAGCGCAATTTGACATGTTTTGAATATACCAGTATTGCATGTTTTTAGGGGGCTATTTGGGGGTGTTCTAGATTTGTGGGAGAGGGTGTGGGGGTCTGGGAGCACTGCTGGGATAGCATAGTTTTGATTGGAAGTGATTTGAAGAAAAGCCATGGTGGGAAAGAGGAGTTAGGGCCTAGCTGCAGAGCGCATTTGGACCGATGTTGACTGGTTGGCTGAAAATTTTCTAAGTATGAGTTTTTGCATTTTTGCTTTTTGCCTGTTTAGGAGTGTTCTGCTTTTTTGCCGGGGGTTGCAGGGGTCTGGGGGCATAGCTCGGAAGGTCTAATATCGGAATCAAGTGTTTTGGACCAAATCCATGGTGAAAAACGTTTTCCGTTTTTGCTCACTTGCCTGTTTTTGGGGTGCTGTTTGGGGAGCTTCTAGGTTATTGGGTGGGTTTTGGGGTCTGGGAGCACTGCTGGCACAGTCTAATGTTGATTGCATTTGTTTTTCAGGAAATCCATGGTGGAAAATGGGAGTTAGGGCCTAACTGCACAGCGCATTTGGACTGAATTCCAGGTAGGCCCGAAACTTGCTAAGTCTCACTTTTTGCGGTTTCGCTTTTTGGCTGTTTGGGGGTGTTAAACTTGTTACCGCCTGGGTTAACGGGTCTTGGGGCATTGCTGTGAAGGTCTAATACCGGATAAAAGTGGTTCGGAGAAAATCGGAGGTGAAAAAGTTTTTCCATTTTCAGGCATTTTGCTCACTTTAGCGTTTTCAGGGGGCTGTTTGGGGGCATTCCTGGTGTTTGTGGGGGGGTTTTGGGGTCTTGGAGCAATGCTGGGTATGGATACTTCTGATTGCAAGAGGTTTGAAGAAAATCCATGGTGGCAAAGGGGAGTTAGGGCTTAGCTGCAGAGCGCGCACAGAGTGATCTGGGAACTAGGCATAAATTTGTCAAAGTCCCCATTTTTGCATTTTTGATTTTTGGCTGTTTGGGGGGGTTAAACTTGTTTTCGCCTGGGTTGACAGGTCTGGGGGCGCTGCTAGGAAGGTCTAATACCGGATAAAAGTGTTTTGGATAAAATCCATGGTGAAAAAGTTTTTAACTTTTCAGAGTTTTCGCTCACTTTTGTGTTTTGGGGGACTAATTGGGGGGGGTTCCAGGTGTTTGTGGGGGGGTTTTGGAGTCTTGGAGCAACGCTGGGTATGGATACTTTTGATTGCAAGAGGTTTGAAGAAAATCCATGTTGTCAAAGGGGAGTTAGGGCCTAGCTGCATAGCGCACACGGAGTGATTTGGGATTGAGGGCTAAATAATTCGAAGTGTCATTTTTTGCGGTTTTGCTTTTTGGCTGTTTGGGGGTGTTAAACTTGTTTCCGCCTGGGTTGACGGGTCTGGGGGCATTGCTGTGAAGGTGTAATACCGGATAAAAGTGGTTTGGAGAAAATCGGAGGTGAAAAAGTTTTTGCGTTTTTGCTCATTTGCCTGTCTTTGGGGTGCTGTTTGGGGGGCTTCTAGGTTTTTGTGGGTGGGTTTTGGGGTCCGGGAGCACTGCTGGCACAGTCTAATGTTGATTGCATTTGTTTTTCAGGAAATCCATGGTGGAAAATGGGAGTTAGGGCCTAGCTGCACAGCGCATTTGGACTGAATTCCAGGTAGGTCCGAAATTTGCTAAGTCTCACTTATTGCGGTTTTGCTTTTTGGCTGTTTGGGGGTGTTAAACTTGTTTCCGCCTGGGTTGAGGGGTCCGGGGGCATTGCTGTGAAGGTCTAATACCGGATAAAAGTGGTTTGGAGAAAATTGGAGGTTAAAAAGTTTTACCATTTTCTGGCATTTTTCTCACTTTCGCGTTTTCGGGGGGCTGTTTGGGGGGTTCCTGGTGTTTGTGGGGGGTTTTGGGGTCTTGGAGCAACGCAGGGTATGGATACTTTTGATTGCAAGTGGTTTGGAGAAAATCCATGGTGGCAAAGGGGAGTTAGGGCCTAGTTGAAGAAAGCGTTTGACACTATTTTTAACTTAGGGCTCGTTAGGGTTAGCAGTATTGCATGTGTTTGGGGGTGTTCGAGATTTTGGCAACTGGGTTCTGGGTTCTACTCTTGGAGCACTTGTCGAGAAATGTCTAATTTTGGTTGCAAGTGGTTTGCAGAAAATCCATGGTGGGAAAGGGGGGGTTTGGGTCTACTTTACTTTCAAAGTAAGTTTTGTCACCATTTTCCACTAGGTCTCAGACAGGTAGCAGTATTGCACGTTTTTTGGGGTCTGATTGGGGGTATTCTACATTTTAGTGTCTGGGTTTAAGGGTCTGGGAGCACTGCTGGGAAGGTCTAATTTTGTTCTAAAATCGTAGTTTACAGTACACCTAGCTTGAGGGGAAAGATCAGCAAAATTCGCCCATACTTATTTATCCTTCAAAAGGAGACTCAGAGTATGCCCTTTTGAAACTATTGTACTGTCGATTCTGAAACTGAAAGTGTGACTTTTTGCACTACACAGCGTACGTACCTTATATTTTTTTCTCAGTGGTGTTTTAATATCACTTCCTGTTTTTCCATCAACATTTACAGGGCGGCTTTCACCCTGTGCAATGGAAAAAAGGATGAAGTCAGGCTTCACATTAGCGAGCCGCAATTCAGCATCCGCCAGGCAGGCAGTGGACAGGGTGTCTTCTAGTCATCCAATATTGATCGACGGAGCGTCAGATGGAATGGAGGAGTACCGCAAATAAGAGGAATGGCTGGATGCATGCAACTTCCCAAATTCAACAGGAAAAGTACAACAACATACAGTAACAGTATCCATTCATTTCTACTTATCTTTTAAGTAATGTTATTGCTGTGAACTTCTATGAGTGTGACTCTGCATTACTTTGCTCTCTGCTTCTAAATTTGCTATGTTTTTGCTATGTTTAACAGTAATTTAATGTTCTAAGTGTTTATTCTCTCTGAGGGCAGAGAGGCAAGTGAAATTGCATAATGACTGCAGCCCTGTACTGTCAACTTGTTTCTTCGTAGTTACTAGTAAGTTGCAGTAAGTAGTAGTGCTACTTTGCAGTAACCTAACCATCCATTTAGTAAACAACTTCTGGCATGCAGTAGTGCACTTCCTTTATGTCCCTTTAAAGATTTATCAATATCTTCAAATCCAAAGATTTGTTTCTCTTCATTTGTTTTTTTTTCCTCTCTACCAAACTTTCCCCTCAACCCCCATTCCCATCCAATTTTCAAACCCTAACCCTCTTCCCCCGGGCTGTGTGGTATTTCATTGTGGTGTGACTGACAACAACAATAAATTCCACGCACTTGCTGGGGAGGATAAGGTCAAAGCAACCAAAATCATTACAATCAGAAGTTCATGTGCGCCATCGTGGATTGATAAGAACATCCTCCTCCTACATGACGTGAACAATCAAATGCTTAATGCTTACGTTACGTTGATGACGTGTCCTTTGCCTTAATTTCTTATAGCAGTCAAACTCCACGCAACTACTACTAATATTTACAATAATTTAGCACTGCTTAGGCTTCAATTTAATGCACTGTTCTCTACAGTACTATCTAATGTACTGTTTCTAATGCTAGGCTCAGGCCACTCAATGTTTCATTTCCTTTTTTTTCATATGATGATACTGCCAGTGTGTACCACTACTGCTACCAGCACAACAATGATATTGCATCTGTCGAGGATTCAAGTCAACAACCAACCTTAATCACCATTTGCAATGCAGGCAGCCCTGGGGCTACCCTGATTCTCAAACACAAATCATAGGTAAGATAAGCATATTGGAGAGGTAGTAGAGTAATGGGCTAGGACTAAGTTGAGAGGAGAGCAGAGACTGATAGTACTACTAGTATAGTACAGTAGTAGGGCTACTGAATTGACTAACTCGGTTACTTGCATTTTGGTACATTTCAGGACTAGATGTTTCATTCATGCTGGTAAGTTTGAAAAACCAAACGTCCAGTAACCACTGCCAACCCCCACACAAAATAATATGAGCGCATATACTGTGTTTTGGTATGAAAAATATAATTATTAAGAAATATAAATTATTGCTGTTGTTGTCACAAAAATAAAATGAATCTTCCCAACTAACCCCCCTCCCTAACCAAACCAATGTCCAAAAATCCAAAAGTCCCCTTTCCCAAAAACCCAATTCCCACCCCCCCCAACAGTCTTTAAAAAAGGGGCAAGGGACAGTCACTTCCTCCGGTGGCGTAGTGTGGACAGCTGGTGCTGCACTTCCCTGTAGCTCTTTGCTGAGGTCCACGAGCTGGTGCTGATGTTTTTCGCCCAACCGCTCCCGGTAGGCCACTCGCTTTCGGGGGCGGCGCACACGTGCCATCCAGGCTCTGGGGGGGGGCAGCTGTTGTTTTTGCTGCAGTGCGGCAGCGGCGGGAGGCTGTCGGGCCACGGCTCTGTTTGGCTGGAGGCTTTTGGCTGGTGGACCCGGGGGCAGTGGAGAAGGATGTACTGGTTGATGTGTCCTCATGCTCCCGAGCCCACAACCGTTGATACTCGGCACAAATAGCCTCCAGCTTGCGGGCCCTGGCCCGGACAGCCATCTCCTTGCGGGTGAGCTTTTTTGGAGTAGCATCTATGAAGAAAGAAAGACAAAAAATTTAGCCAATAGTCTTTAACATGAAGTCAAAATAATTCAACGGAAAGTTGACACTCAGTAACAACAGCAAGTAGCAAACACAGTATAACATTTTGGCATGTATCTTTCCACCGTCTTTGTACGCCTGTGACATTACAGGGAGTTTCAGGAATTCCACTAGCAGCACTATGGGTGGACTCACTACTACATACGTAGTCAGAGAGTACTAAGAAAAGGCCTTTTTTACTTTTTTTCTCTTGTGTTGCAAAAGAAATGACTGGTACGTGAACTTGTGGTAGCCACCATAATGGTAGCTCACTCAGCTTTCACCCAGGAAATACAGACACAGGCCATGATGATGTAGACTCGCAGTAATTTAAGCAGTAAATGTAAGTGGTGATAGGAATGTCTTAGTTTTCAATAGGGGTGGCACTGTCACTGGCCATACTTCATCCACTCAGCGTCTGCTCTACTACATCATACACCTCTGCTATCGACGAGGATAAAGAAGATAACATCCAGGCTTCCAAAGTACGTCTATGATTCTTCTTAATGTCTCAAATGTACCAAAATGTCTTTTTGTCAACAACCAACTAACACCCGTTTCATTATATTTAGGAAACCGCCGTATTCTTATCTTGTATTGCATTCAACAAAACCATTCTTTAAAGACATAAATATTAAGAGTCGCTTGTCCTTCGTTTCACCCTTCTTTAACTTTTCGTTCTTCACATCCCTAAGCTGAGTTGAAGTGAAATAGAGGGGGCCATTGGTTACCCGAGAAGTACCGCAGCTAATGCTATTACAAGTCAAGGTTGATTGTCTTCTCTGTGATAGCCCAAAAAGTAGTTCTAAATTAGTAACTGTTCTTAACAGTACAGTCTACTTATACTAGTGTACTGTGTACTACTGTACAGTACATCATACACTCCTTTGCGAGCCTACTCAAAAACATTTCAATGAGTAAGGAGTATAATAACTTACCACCGTCCGCCGCCGCTGAGTCTTCCCCCCAGCTCCTCCTGTTGGCACCGCCGCATCCAGAGTGGACCCCTCCGCACTGCTGGCCCCGGCACTGGTGGTCATTTGTGCTGCATCAGATGTTGTGACGTCTAGGAAAAACATGTCATATTTTCAGATGCCATACACAACCCCCTATTTTGTCTCGTAATGGAGGAAAAGGTTACATAACACATTTTTTATTACTGGGATTGAAAAAAAGTAACGGTTTTGGGGAGGAAATGTTAACCTTTTATATGCTTATTCCATTAAATGCTACACTTCTTCTTATGACAACTGATGAATGCGTGCTTAACGTGCACCATGTTTCTCATTACAGAAAAAAGATTCCATTGCCCTTCTGCCAGACGATTCACCAACTACTAGTAAGTCATCACCAGCAGTCCTTTAAGTACTTTAAAGAAGGTGGGGGCTCCCGCACAGTTATTCTAATAATTTCATGTGTCTGTTAACTACTATTAAGTTTGAGTCATAGTAATTTCATTCATGGGAATGTTGTTTAAACTTTAACGTCATCTTCATTCATCACCATTGCTCGCTCTGAAAACTACGCTATTAAAAATAAAGAAATAATGTTTTCATTTCTTAATTGAAAATAAAACTTTAAAGCTAACAAACACTGTGTGGTTTTTGTTCACAAGTGAATGAGCGGAAGGGTTTGAACTACTGCACTTGGCAGTCATGTTTCAGTGACTCAGATAGGCCGGGACTCTGCGGTAGTCTTCTTCTGTTCTTCTGGGTTGTAAAATCATTGGTCAGACACACTAGATAGTCGGTCAAGGGATTGGGGGTTCAACTTCTGTTCGGACTGAGCTATGTCGAAAGTCAAACTGCACCTATCATCAACAATGTCCTATTTCTCTTGTCCATACTTCTTTGTGTGCAGAATAGTCCCTGAAACACTAGCAGTATGGGATGTGCTCCTCTCAAATCAAAAAGGCAACTGCTACCTTTTACTTGGTGTAAACAATGACATTTTGTTGTTGGAAATTGTCAAAGAACTTACATTAAGAAGACTGGAATAGACAGCAAGGGCAACCCAGAGGACTGCACTCAGTGCCTAGAGCTATTGCTGGATCAGAGTTTTGTTTCACACCGTTTGCCGACTGGGCAAGCTTAGCTACCTACACAGACCGACTCATAATCGTAAATAGTAGTAGTACAGAGAGTGATGGTAGAGGCAGGATAAGAATGTAGAAAGTAGTCTACATTAGAAGAAGATCAAAGACTATTTTGTAAAACATAGAAATATTAGGAAACAGTTTGTAAGGAATAGAAGCTGTAAAAGTTAGGGAAGTATACGTATTAATATAACAATAGAACAACTTACTGGGGCCAGCAGAAGAGCCTGCAAGGGACTGATCCTGTCCACCGGAGTCTCAGTCGCCGCCGGCACCTTGCCGCTGGGAGGTTCTGGTGAACATGAAATAAAGAAACACAACATGGATGATTGTTTTTTGGGAAATATTTGATTTCTTTGAACACAATCTAAAATTATGTCAGGGAAACAAATTAACAACAATTGCATCTGATCTGGTCAACTAGGAAGATAGTAGAACAGTATTGCAGGATTTGCAGACCGTCTAATAGGAAAGTAATGCAATTCACTAACTACACCAACAACAAAAAGGTTCTACTACGACTGCCATCACTCAACAGCACGAGATGTCGCGTGACAGACACAGTCCGTCATCATGATTGCAGACCACTAACAAATGTTCTATAACAAGTAATAAATAATATACTCAACGTATCAATCCACCACTATCTCTTCAAAGTGGCAGCAGCAGGAGTACAAAGATGGACTAGACTTGAGTCTACTGTCTCTACCATTACGCAGTAATGCTCTCAAATGAGTACAAAGTTGCAAACAAGTAAGCATAGTAGCAACGCCAATAACCAGGCGAGCACCTGCAATGACAGAAGCTATTTAAAGATTAATTTACCTGCAACATAATCGAATCAGCAGCATTCGTACTCTTCAGGACAAAAATAGATTAGCAATATAACAGAGCAAAAGAAACAAAAGTAGTTATTAAATAGCTACTTATCTCCAATCCTAGCAGGTCGAGCATGTCATGCTCCCGGTCCAGGATGTCCGTCCACCGGTGCGTCGCTTGCTGGTAGGTGCGCCGGACCTCAGACTCCTTCCACATGCCCCGGCACACCTTCTCCCACAGCTGGCGACGCTCCCGAAGGCTGTAACCAGAAGCAATCCGCCCACCTGCTGCCACGGTCTTAGGGAGGTGGACTTGGACAAAAACCATCAAGGCGGCCACCTCCACCGCAGAGAAGATCTCGCTGGCCTGGACTTGCTCCCCCCTCAAACGCCCGCAAGGGAGCCGGGTACGGGGTGCTAAGCCCTTCCCCTTGCCCTTGTCGCCTCCCTTTGCCATGGTCCTGGGCACAAGAAAAAGGAAAGAAGAATAGGTGTGGAAAAAAATGAGAGAGAGCGAAAGAAATAAAGTAGGTAATAAAGTAACAAAAAGTAAAAAAAAACACAAAATATAGATGTAGGAAATTGTAGAGATAGATAATAAGCAAAAAAAAGCAAAAAAAGTTCAGAAAAACATAGGATTACAAAGATGTAAGATGGATAGAAAGGTAGCATGCCCAAAAACTATAGCAATGAATGAAAAACAAGATGGCCGCGCCCATAGAGGACCGCGTGGGTAAGTTTGCGCGACATTTTCCTCGCGAGCACGCAAAAACACAGGCAAACTCGTAATAGTGCGCCGCACACAATGCGAGATTGCCAATAGCAGCCGGAACCGGAAATACGCAACGCGCACAAGATGGCCGCGCCCATGTACGACCGCATGGGTAACTTCGCAGTCCGTGCGCTGCAAGCGGCTTGCAAAGACGCAAAAACCCCACGAACACGCAAAAAAAAACAATCCGCTAATTTGCACGAATTCGCTAATTGCAAGTTCGATTTAGCGCAAATTCGCACCCCGCAAATCTCGTGAAATTGCAGAAAAACGAATTTTGCAAAACTGAAAGCACTTAGCAGGGGCAAAGGTTCAAGCTAATTTGTAACCATTCCCTGTAGTGCTTCCTGAGGGGCCCCTCCAAAGTTCAGTTGCCTACTTGCAACTATTCTCTGACCCTGCTCTGACCCTCAAAGCAGGGTCAGAGAATAGTTACAAGTATGGCACTATGCTCCTGTAAAAAAAAATAAACTGCAACAGGAAGCACTTACAGCTAAGGAAGCAGGTGCCAGACTTGAAGCTCAAATTCAGTGACACATTAACCAGCCCCAAATTAATTCATCTCAGTTGAGGCTGGGCAGGTGTGCTTTCCCCCCATAATCTACAGTGGTGAACCAGAGGGTGCAGTGATGAACCAGAGGGCGACAGTGCTGAACCAGAAGGTGGCAGTGATGAACCAGAGGGTGGCAGGGATGAACCAGAGGGTGGCAGGGATGAACCAGAGGGTGGCACTGGTGAACCAGAGGGTGCTGTGATGAACCAGAGGGGGACAGTGATGATCCAGAGGGTGGCAGTGGCAAACCAGAGGGTGGCAGTGATGAACCAGAGGGTTGCAGTGATGATCGAGAGGGTGGCAGTGGCGAACCAGAGGGTTGCAGTAAGGAACCAGAGGGTGGCAGTGATAAACCAGAGGTTGGCAGTGGTTAACCAGAGGGTGATGAACCAGAGGGTGGCAGTCTTGAACCAGAGGGTGGCAGTGGTGAACCAGAGGGTGGTAGTGGTGAACCAGAGGGTGACAGTGGCAAACCAGAGGGTGGTAGTGATGAACTAGAGGGTGGCAGTGATGATCCTGAGGGTGGCAGTAATGAACCAGAGGGTGGCAGTGATGAACCAGAGGGTGGCAGTGATAAACCAGAGGGTGGCCCTAGTGAACCAGAGGGTGCTGCGATGAACCAGAGGGGGACAGTGATGATCCAGAGGGTGGCAGTGGCAAACCAGAGGGCAGCAGTGATGAACCAGGGGGTGGCAGTGATGATCCAGAGGGTGGCAGTGGCAAACCAGAGGGTGGCAGTGGCGAACCAGAGGGTGGCAGTGGCGAACCAGAGGGTGGCAGTAATGAACCAGGGGGTGGCAGTAATGAACCAGGGGGTGGCAGTAATGAACCAGAGGGTGGACGTGGTGAACCAGAGGGTGACAGTGGTGAACCAGAGGGTGGCAGTGATGAACCAGAGGGTGGTAGTGGTGAATCAGAGGGTGACAGTGGTGAACCATAGAGTGGCAGTGGTGAACCAGAGGGTGCTGTGATGAACCAGAGGGTGGCAGGAGTGAACCAGAGGGTGATAGTGATGAACCGGAGGGTGGCCGCGATGAACAACACGGTCGCAAACAGGCTGGACACATACAAAAAACATGGTTTCCCGAACTTCTAAAAAACCCTTGCACGCAAAATAAACAAATTCGCAAATTCGCACGAATTCGCGAATTTTGTGAATTGCGAGTTTGCTATCGCGTGAATTTGCGGAACGCAAATTCGCAAATTTCGCCCATACTTAGTAGCCATGCCGTATTTGGACTGGATGAGTTATCTCTAAATATGGGTATGATTTCTATTCCTATATAAGGATAATGTGAATTATACCTATATATGGGCATGAATTGGGAAAATTACACTATGGTCCTAAAACGCTATACAACACCCACTCCACTTTATTATGTTCGATATCACTAAATACTAAGCAAAAACATATCTAAAGCATGTGTTTATAATCCCACCCCAAATACATAAAATGCATTCGAAATGGTTGTACACGAAAATGAGCATTTGTGCTGTACGCATTTAAAAAGCATTACTGTCATTCAAAGCATGTAGTGTGACATTGGAAAAAATGCTTATCAGAATGAGTCATGAAATTACATTTATGAAATAGCTCTTAAATACAGAACAAAGGTCGAGACCATTTTATGACAGAATATAAAAACTGTTTTGGTTGTGAACGAGGTCAAATCTTGTCTCCTGGAAGTGTTCAAAGAGTTCTTGTCCTCTAGGAATAGTTCTACTTTAAGCAGATTACTTTGTGCCAAAAAAATTCAATTTGGAAAACATTAAATCATAGAAAAATAGAGTTCTAAAGTTAGAAAGTTTGTTTTGAAAAGTGAAAGTCGAATTCAGAGTTTACCAGAGCGCTGTGTGCTAATTTCAAAAGTCATTCTCGCTGTTAGGAGAAAACATTAAATCCTCTCAGCTGGTAAAGAAATCGTCTACCATAGTAGGTGAAAGTTGGGCTACCTCGTTTAGCAGATCAATTGTACACAGATGAGAAGCATCGCCGTCAGCGTCAGTCGCATTAGCAATGTTCATTGCAGATGGTAACTGTGTGCCTGTTGCTCCACATATCTCACCGCCAGCTTGTTGTGCTGGTTAGACCTCCATGAAAGCCGCCATCAGGATTGGTAGCCGTTGGGGACAACACAATGCATGAGCCATTACCGAACCAAGCAAAGTATCAACATCCGTTGGCAGTGCTGATGGAAGTGTCAGACAGATGTCTAGCAAGCATTCTTCTCGACATAGCAGGCATCGTAGAACAGGTAAGATGCAATCTTGCCAGATTGGTCTGAATGATAGAAACCATGTGATATTCAGATCTATTAAACGAGCCAAGCCCAAAATTTGGATTATGCGCTCACAACACTTCATTGCCAGGAGACTGTTCTCGATGGTAATCTGGGCGTCGTTGGTGGATTGGCTTGCCATAGCGAAGCAGAAGTAGCAAAAATAATATTCCTGCTGCGAGTCCCAAAACGAGAGGCAGTTCGCAAAACACCGAGTGCACGAAGTTTGGAAATATGCTCTGGACTGCTTCAAAGGGAGTTAACAGTCCCGAAAAAATCGTCTTAAATACATATACAATACCACTGGTATCAGACATGTTTGAGATACGACCTAACATTTCAGCGAAATATATGGGGCAGTTTGTTGATAATAAGGCATGTATCTCCGCAGAGGACCTTGCCACTTGCAGATCATACGTCTCTTTGGACGAAATCAGTGTCACAGATTTTTTGTAAAAGAATAGCTTTTATTCTGCTTAAAGTATCAATTCAAATAGAAGAGATGTTCAGTGAAGGCCAAAGTGGCAACTCCCCGTCTGTCTTAGCTTTAGGAAACAATACATGCATACAACAAGTGACCCTGGCTGACACACTTACGAGATAGGTAATTCCTGGCATGATTCCACAACAGCTGTGATCATTCAACATTATGTAGCTCCCATTGGAAAGCTGCCTAAAAATTGGATCTATCACTGCTGCCCGAGAAACTTGCAGGTGGCAGGATAAATTGGTCGAAGAACCATCACAGGCTCCGTGTAAATTAATACCCTGACATAAAAGTGTACCGCTAAGTGCGCTGTTACATTGTATACCACTAAGAAATAATTCTTTTCCCCCACTCCAACATTTGTGTGTGTATGGTAAAACCCAGGTTGACTTTATGTATTCTTTACCCAACCTTTCATAAAGGCCTGCTGGTATGTGTTTCAATTCAGAAAAAGGGGTGGTGATGGACAGAGTATCTGAATTAAACAGAACACTCATACCCAGTCAACAGATCAGGGCTTGATCCATCACCGTTTTTTAGCTCACTGCACCATCCCAGCTCAGAACCTGGCTACATGCAAATTAGTCTGTCCCTGGCCCAGTGCATCATGGGAACAGGGCAGACCAAACTACCAAGCCAATTCTTTTACTGGGAAGGAAACAAGCTTCCGGGGACCGGTTTCTGGCATTACAGCCGTCTTCGGCCCGGCTTGCTTGAATCCTGATGGTGCAATGAGCAAGGGACTCACATTTGAGTATACCCTTCCACGCTTATGGTGGACAAAATGATTCAGAAAAGGGGGTGGTGATGGACAGAGTATCTGAATTAAACAGAACACTCATACCCAGTCAACAGATCAGGGCTTGATCCATCACCGTTTTTTAGCTCACTGCACCATCCCAGCTCAGAACCTGGCTACATGCAAATTAGTCTGTCCCTGGCCCAGTGCATCAGGGGAACAGGGCAGACCAAAATACCAAGCCAATTCTTATACTGGGAAGGAAACAAGCTTCCGGGGACCGGTTTCTGGCATTACAGCCGTCTTCGGCCCGGCTTGCTTGAATCCTGATGGTGCAATGAGCAAGGGACTCACATCTGAGTATACCCTTCCACGCTTATGGTGGACAAAACGATTCAGAAAAGGGGGTGGTGATGGACAGAGTATCTGAATTAAACAGAACACTCATACCCAGTCAACAGATCAGGGCTTGATCCATCACCGTTTTTTAGCTCACTGCACCATCCCAGCTCAGAACCTGGCTACATGCAAATTAGTCTGTCCCTGGCCCAGTGCATCATGGGAACAGGGCAGACCAAACTACCAAGCCAATTCTTATACTGGGAAGAAAACAAGCTTCCGGGGACCGGTTTCTGGCATTACAGCCGTCTTCGGCCCAACTTGCTCTAATCCTGATGGTGCAATGAGCAAGGGACTCACATTTGAGTATACCCTTCCACGCTTATGGTGGACAAAACGATTCAGAAAAGGGGGTGGTGATGGACAGAGTATCTGAATTAAACAGAACACTCATACCCAGTCAAGAGATCAGGGCTTGATCCATCACCGTTTTTTAGCTCACTGCACCATCCCAGCTCAGAACCTGGCTACATGCAAATTAGTCTGTCCCTGGCCCAGTGCATCAGGGGAACAGGGCAGACCAAAATACCAAGCCAATTCTTATACTGGGAAGGAAACAAGCTTCCGGGGACCGGTTTCTGGCATTACAGCCGTCTTCGGCCCGGCTTGCTTGAATCCTGATGGTGCAATGAGCAAGGGACTCACATTTGAGTATACCCTTCCACGCTTATGGTGGACAAAACGATTCAGAAAAGGGGGTGGTGATGGACAGAGTATCTGAATTAAACAGAACACTCATACCCAGCCAACAGATCAGGGCTTGATCCATCACCGTTTTTTAGCTCACTGCACCATCCCAGCTCAGAACCTGGCTACATGCAAATTAGTCTGTCCCTGGCCCAGTGCATCATGGGAACAGGGCAGACCAAAATACCAAACCAATTCTTATACTGGGAAGGAAACAAGCTTCCGGGGACCGGTTTCTGGCATTACAGCCGTCTTCGGCCCGGCTTGCTTGAATCCTGATGGTGCAATGAGCAAGGGACTCACATCTGAGTATACCCTTCCACGCTTATGGTGGACAAAACGATTCAGAGCAACACTGAAACTGGAAAATTGTCACTGGCAACGTAATGGTGCCATGTATTATCCATTCTATGGCTGGTTTCTCAAAAACAGTCAATGGTAAACTTTCCAGTTTCTCTATGCTCAGCACTGTATAGTCTGCTCCCCTTTGTGCCAAAGAGATTTGTTTATCTGTAAGGTTAAATCCAGTAAACAATGACATGGTGTTGATTAGACGCCAAGGCACATAGCCTGAACGAATATGTTGTAACGTCCAGCCTAGCAGCATTATAGAACGCAATTGAGACTGTCCATGTTGTAACGTGAGCCAGTCCTGTTCCATTATGTCTATGGCAGAGGATACAAAGAATACATTCTGGATGACAGAGTTGTTAACCCATTATCAACTACAGAGAGAGCATTCTCTAAATTAATACAATCAATTTCTCGTATTCGTTATGCAGTTTCCATTTGCGTGGCTTTCCATGCTTCATTATAAGCAGCATAGATACTGGCGTATATGAAACGTTTATGACGTGGTTTATGAGGCCCTAGTAAAAAGTCCCCTCAAATCAACACATCTTTAAATAAAGTTAAGTGTTGTTTTACCTCTGTCAGTGTAGATTTTTGTAGCCATTCAAGGCATAGTTTTCCTACACTGTATGTTGTTACTATCCCTGGATGTTGTCTCTGGACATATCTTGGATCTCGCCTAGTTACTGTAAACCCTTGTGTCTCTTTCAGGAATCTATCTTGACAGTTATTCATGTCTGTGGGCCAGATTATATAAATAACCAATGGGATTCTATCAATGTGAAGGAAGTGGATATTTTATTCGTTTTTGCAAATTATAAGGTGAAGACTTGATGTCTTGAAGAAGTGAGAAAAGCTCTTTTTGCAGGTGGCAACAGGAGAGCACTATGTGCTTTTAAAATACCCCTCACACACTACGAATCCCATAGTGTCATGCTTCATCATAGGGGTCTTCTCATCCCTCTACGGGGCGGGCGTGCTGCGACCTACGAACTATGCGGGAGCACTTCGTTTTTGACGATAGGCTATGTGTGGTGTGAGGACAGTGGTAAGTGATAGGGGTGTAGGGACCTATATAAGTGTAAAAGTGATGTAAAAGAATATTTAAAAATTCCCTGGCTAGTAGAAAAAATTGATTTAATGACTTCTCTGGCTGGGAACAGTAAAAAGGGGGTAAATAAGTAGAACGAAATAAGTTATCTACTTTGTCGACATGGCATGTTTCGTAAGCAGTCCCTTCCTGCTTACTCCTCAGGACCTCTATTGGTCCCTACTAACAATACTCAATTCTAAATAAATATAGTATGTCCTAGAACCTAGTAGCAAAAATCAGCTACTTAGTTTTGTCTCTGGGCTTGATTGGGCCCCCAATGAAGCGCAAAAAAAAGGTTTGACCTCTTGTGGTCCCTGTGGAAAGAAAAGGGAGAGAAAATACAATTTGTAAATACACATAAAAAGACTTTTCACATAGTTCTCATGACCCGCTTGTTGCGTGGGTCACATTGTGGCATAGTATCCATATAGTTGTGGATCTTATTTTACTCATAGTCATTCTGGACAAAAAAGGACCAGTGATATATTTTTCTTCATAATACTGGTACAGTGGGTATAGTAGCCTCCAAAATCTCACACAAAACAGTGCACACACCTCAATACATTCCACACACATTTTACAGCGATCCCATGTCATGTGGGTCTCATCGCAAAAAGAAGAATCTAATTAAGAGGTTCCATGTTGCGAATGGAAATGAAAATAAAGGAGACATGAAGTTAATGAAAAAGAAACAAATCACTGGTCCGTTTTCTGAAAAAACGAACGAAAAACACACATAGGGCACCTATCCATGAATAAATGCATATGGCATATACATACAGTTGTTTCACATGTTGTGTGCCCCATGAGCCTGCATCTTAGGGTTTTAATCGGCAGTATACTGTGAAGAAACAAACATGATACAGTCACTCGAAATGTTTATTTTCGAGTAATGCCCATTCATTGCGTCTGACCAGATATTTTTAACAACCCATGATCTAGGTTAACTTACGTGACCGCTTTTGATAATCAGCATTAGTCCTACCCCTCAGCAGCTCCGTGGGATCTGGGAGAGTTTCCAGGCACCATCTATTTATACCAGAAATCCAACTATCGTTGTTGTCTCATTAGAGAATGAATATTGATGGCTCCAATATAGTAATAGAAAAAATGCCATTGACAGTGGGTGGTCATTTGCGATGTTAGTAACGAGCAATGGTGAATTAAATTATTTTACGAGCAAATATGAATTAAGTTAGTCTGACAGTGATTCTGATCCTGGCCAGACACCCACAAAAGTTATCTACCATTGGGCACTGGAACCCCGAAAAAAAGCCAGTGTCACTCAGAGAAGCACCAGTGTGTCCTCTTTTGGTTGATGCGCTGATGGTCATATTAACATAGAGACGCTGTGGTCGGGTCACTACCATATTGCTCAGTAACGCCTATGCCAGCATATTGACGCCACTCTTTAGAATGAAATTGTATTCTGTCAACAAAATTATTACTAACAGAGTTTTATCTGCTGCACTTCATTGTTGGTTCATAGATGTCAGCTCATATTGGTGCATTAATTATGTCAGATGGCAACTCACATCCATCCATAGACCTGGATAGAGGCCTAGTTAGTTTATCACAGCTGTCCCCACGGTATCTCGTCATTAAGGCCAGTGTTATTGGTGTCCAGACGGAACACCCACCTTTGTTCCTTCTCGAGTCAATTGTTGGTATTGCATCCGGATTACTCAAAATCGTTGGAGCTACTGGATCTCTTGCCATATTAGTGTAGTCCGAGGCTACATCATTGTAGACAGGAGTGTCTTGACAAACTGTTATTTGGGTTTCAAGAGGCAAAAGTTCCATAGCTTTATTGCTTAGTCCTTCTTTTCTTACTGCAGATTCTTCAAAGGTAATGAGTCTCTCAGTTTGAACCTCTTGGATAGTAGCAAGATTTGGTCTTCTGCTACATCTTTGGAGTCCACTGGGCCTGCTACTTATTACCAGCCCCATGATGTGGTTTGACCAGGTTGATTGATACGAACCGGTTCTCCTTTCTTCCAGCAAGGGGCGGCAGTAACACCGTTTTTGATCCGTGGATTGCTAGTACAGGTACTGGTTTTCTGTATGAAGGCCGAAATTCCTTCTTATCCACGATCTTTTCTCTGACTAGATCCCCCAATCTTTGGAATCCAGACAGGCCTTGCTGGGACAGGTGGTTTTTCTTCAGTGGTCGTTGGCTTCTGTAATGTGTTGCTTAGACTTCTTCTTGTTTCATTTAAGTCCTGCCAAACAGTCAAACAGTCTTTGATATCAAAGGGTTTTTGTTCTACCACTGAAGTATGACGATCGAGGTCTCGACAATAATTCTAGTACCAAAAAGGATTTCATATGGAGTGATTCCACCCAGAGAATTGCTTGGTAGATTGTTTAAACTACGTTGGACACTTATTAGATGTTTGACCCACCCGTCCCCCGAGCCTAATACCCTAGCTGTTATAGATTGCTTTATGTCCCGGTTTTTTCTTTCCACAACCGAATTTCCCTCATGATGGAATAGACTTGAGTACCGCAATGAAATGCCCAAGCTGGCCATGGCCTCCTTGTAAGCTCGAGAGCTAAACGCAGGACCCTGGTCAGAATGTAGAGTGCCGATTGCGTATGTGCCAATAAAGACTCGCAAATCTTTTATAACAGTTCGAGCGTCAGACGAGCACTGAGGCCACATCCAAATGAATCTTGAGCATGAATCCACTGTGACCATGATATATTTGTAGTTACCATCCCTCTGTAAGGGACCATAGTGGTCCAGGTAAACACATGCTGATGGTTTATCTGAAATTAAAAGGGGCGTCTGCGCCGGGCATTTCACCATTGAAACTTTCATTTTCTGGCAGATTTCACATTTCATACATAGTTTTGGGTCTGTTTCCTCATGCACGGACACCAGTATCTTTGCTTTAATAATGACACTGTGGCGGAAACACCTGCGTGTACAGAGGCAAGTCCTTCATGTGCTGCTAGGATTGGTCCTAATCTGTGTTCCATGTTTGGAATTACTCTATCCCCCACTCCAGGGATTCGAGCAACAGGAATATTATTTGCAACAGTTATATATGAGTACTTGAGTGGAAAGCCTTTTGGTAATGTTTTACCGCTGTCTTTGTTGGAAGCGGCAACAGCCTGCGTTATTTTTCTGTCTATTTTTGTTTTTGAACGAGTGACACACCTGTTCCCCTGATTTCCCCCCCTCCCCTTCCCCCTTAGCTCCCCTCTGGACTGATCGGATCTGAGCGCTGGGATACTTACGGGTGACTACGCGCTTTACAAAACCCAATAATAATAATAATTGCAGCTACGGAAGCCATTTGCACAGCTGCCTTCGCGGCTTCATCAGCCAATGAATTCCCTTCAACGTGAACGCCATCACGCTGATTACTCAGTGTATGGATCACGTGAATCCTTTGTAGTTCTTTCTGTAAATGAACTACTTGTTCCCAAAGCAACTTATGCTTGATTGTGCCACCTTTTGCATCTTTGAAACCGTTTTGAACCCATTTCTGCAAGTATTCATTATAAGACTGGACACAGTAATACGAATCGCACACTATGAGTGTGGGGAATTCGCAATCGGTATTTTCAAGCGCCATCTTGAATGCTTGTAGTTCAGCTCGCTGAGCTGTACAGTCTCCGAGAGATTGGGTTTTTGTGACAAATTTACCATCACGCCAGCTTCCTTTAACGATTGCGCACGCAGCACTATAAGCTTGTTTACCCCCAATTGCGGGTTGTGCTGACCCGTCTGTATAAATTATACATTCGTACTGTTCTGGAGGGAGATTTTCAGTCCGCAGAGGACATTCTTGTTCCTATTGTAGAATTTCTTGAGTTTTCAAGTAGGGGTCAAAAACGTATTCAAAGTCTGTTGCAGCAAGAGAGTTAACCTATTTTATCCATCTTGGATGTAAAGCCTTTGCATTTGGAATGCTTGCTTTTGCCACTGCCTCCAAGGAAGGTACAGGAGTAACAACTTTTATGCGTTTACCCTTTGCGAGAGCTCTCTCTTTTGCTACTGCAGTTTGAACCGCTGCCAGAATTTGTTCTGTTATAGTGAATTTCATTTCAGCTTTTGTGTACAAGTGTGATTTGTAAGCAATTGGTACTTTTTCACCTTCATTAAAGGTAAAGTACGTGAATCTGCATCTTCCTGGGATGATTCGGATTACAAGGTTGCGTATGTTTACACGTGTCTGTAAATGTGTTGTTGCTAACATGTCTGTTTGCAGTGATCGCAAAATTTCTGTGTGTTTTTGAGTCCAATTAGTACTTTTGAAATCAGGTTTGATTAATTCGTAGAGAGGTTTAACCCTTTCTGTGTAGTTTAGAATGTAATTTCTTCCGAAGTTCAGGAAACCTAGAATTGATTTTAATTTTTTTAGCGTTTTTGGAGGTTGGAGCAGCGCACATTTCTCTAAAAAGTTTGCTGCCAGGCGTTTGCCTTCACTTGAAAGTTTGTATCCTAAGAATAGGACGTTGAAGTGGGCAATTCTTGAGTTGAATTTGTCCCCTTTAGATGTGAACCCAAGTATTATGGTGTTCACTCTGTTCAAGTGCCTGTCCAAGTCATCATCTGTAAGATAGATGTCATCGACATAAGATAATGCCTCATCATCATACGTTTGTAGTAACTCTGTTACTCTGGCTGAAAATAACCCTGGACTATTCTTGAATCCCTGGGGGAGACGACAGAAGTGAATCTGTATCCCCATAATTGAGAAAGTGGTCAAGTACCTGCATTCAGGTGCGATATTTTGACAGAAGAAACCAATTGAAATATCTAATGTAGTTTTATATTTTTTGTGCACAATGTTATTCATCAGTGTTGCACTGTGTGCATTTTGTACAACAAATGTTTTGCAACAAGAGTTTAAATGTCTGTAATCCGAAATTAGAGGATAGGTATTGTCTGGTTTGGAGACAGAAAACAAAGGATTGTTCATTGATGAGGTGTATGTTTCAATCACCCTTTGGTATTCAAGTTGATCTAATATCTCCCTGACCTGTTTTTTAGCTTTAGCTTCTTGCTTAACTGGATACTGCCTCTGTGCAGTAGGTTGATTTTTTAACTGGATTTTATGGTGAGGAGAATCCTCATCCCATCCTACATGATTTTTATATAACGCTGGAGCCTGGGCTACTGCCCATTTTCTGGCATAGGTGTATTTTAAATGTATTTGAATATGATGATTAGAGAAGACTGGCATAATGATGTCTTCGCCATGTGGGCACTCCCTGACAAATTTTGGAGGCCAGTCTTTTTCAGATAGAAGAATGTCATAACCCTTAGGGAGCTTATCCCAAAAGAGTGCTCTTATTTTCCTAGTTATGTCCCCCTCCATCCAGAGTGTTACTTCATATAACTTATGGAGAACACTAACACTGGTATCGGCAGTTTCAACTTGAATATACTCATTCAAGTCCACTGTCTCCAGATGATCCTTCAGGATCTTGAAAGCTATGGTAATTTCTGCTGTGCTGTCTGGCATTGTCTGGGCCCACTCCCCGTTCTTGAGTTCTGTCCTTAAGATCCTCGGCATGTCTGATTTTTAGACCCGCTACCTTCTTCTTGGTGAATTGGGTTTTCTTATTTTTTGGAACGTGTTGATCGTCTTTGGACTTCACGCGTTCTTCCTTGTGTTCTGACAGTCCTCTTCTTTCCGATTTCTGTGAGGCAGTCTGAAAGGTACGAGAGGAACGTGTATCAGTATCTTGATATCTATCAGGTTTTCTCAAATTATCCCTATACTTGAGGTTATACCTCTTTTCAGAGGGCTCCTTTTGAAGAAACCTACCTCTGGATTGAGAACGCTTCTCTTTAGGAAGCGTCTGTCTAGTATTTTCCCACTTTTTTATGGAGTAGTGAGAGCGTTTTTAATGAAAGCCTTTTCAGGATTTTCTGATAGTTGTGGCTTTACTGGTTTCCCACCAAACTATCTCTACCTAGTTCTTCATAGGATTTTTCAATTTTTCTGGTCAATTCATATGGTTGCTCAGTTACATCAAGTTCTTTACATTTTTGGTGTATAGCCATGAATGCTGCTTCACCTTTAATATTTGCTACTATTATAGCTGAGACCTGTTTGAAATCTTTCAATAATTTCATACCCAGATTTAAAGCAGGCTCCGCCACGTATTCATTTTAAATCTGTTTCAGGACGTCTAGTATTACAAAGCGATACAAAAGGGGACGATGGACGGAGCGTTTAAGCAAATCAAACACTCACCCCCAGTCAACTGATCTGGGTTTAATCCATCACCATTCTTTAGCTCACTCTGCCACCCCAGTTCACACATGGCCATATGCAAATCAGTCTGACCCTGTGCCTCATAGGAACAGTCCAGCCTGAACTGCCAAAGCCATGTCTTCCCTGGACCGGAAACAAGCATCCTGGGACCGGTTTCTGGCATTGCAGCCATCATCAGCCAGGCTCGCTTTAATCCAGTGGCAAAGTGAGCAAGGGACTCACGTCTGAGCATACCCTGCCAACTTAGGGCAAACAAAGCGATACAAAAGGGGATGATGGACGTAGCGTTTGAACAAATCAAATACTCACCCCCAATCAACTGATCTGGGTTTAATCCATCACCATTCTTTAGCTCACTCCGCCACCCCAGTTCAGGCAAGGCCATATGCAAATCAGTCTGACCCTGTACCTCATGGGAACATTACAGCCCAAACTGCCAAAGCCATGTCTTCCCTGGACCGGAAACAAGCATCCTTTAACCGGTTTCTGGCATTGCAGCCGTCATCAGCCAGGCTAGCTTGAATCCTGTGGCAAAGTGAGCAAGGGACTCACGTCTGAGCATACCCTGCCAACTTAGGGCGAACAAAGCGATACAAAAGGGGATGATGGACGGAGCGTTTGAGCAAATCAAACACTCACCCCCAGTCAACTGATCTGGGTTTAATCCATCACCATTCTTTAGCTTACTCCGCCACCCCAGTTCAGACATGGCCATATGCAAATCAGTCTGACCCTGTGCCTCATGGGAGCAGTCCAGCCCAAACTGCCAAAGCCATGTCTTTCCTGGACTGGATACAAGCATCCTGGGACGCGTCTGGTATTACAGCCATAGACAGAACACCATGAGTTTTGTGTAGATTCCAGCAAAAACTGTACCCCAAGTGTTGCAGTCCTCCAAATGTGGTTCGATCCCCATTGGTAAATAGATTGTTAAAATTCTGTGTTTCTCATGAGATGTACTATCTGGAAATACTGCCTCTATTTGAGTAATCTTTTGAGCTAACCAGAATGATTTTTTTTCCTGTTTTGTGGGCGATTTACCAATGACTGATTGTATAGTCTGTGGTGTAATTTTATTTATGTTTCCCTGATGAGGGGTTTGCTTTGGAATCCTTATAGCAGGTTGGACTGTTAGAGTCCGCATGACATATTGAACCAATTGTTTATGTATTTTTATTAGTTGTTTTAGTTGAACTAATAGTTCTGGACCTGACATTTTTTCAATGGCAGGATGTGGTGTATAGCTGACTAGTACCAGCCATGTTGCTCCTGGTCTACCAAGTGGGCCGAGCCTGGTAATGTGATTTTGATGCTGTAGGGCGCCTTTAAACTAGAGCGCATGCTCTTGGTAAGTTAGTGGAATTTCAATGTCCTCAAAAGGAACATATTCCGTTTTAGGTTCTTCTACTTTATAGAAGTAGAACACATGTGTTACTGTATTAGATTCAGGTAAGACTCTCCATGAATAGAATACCTCTGTCTGCCGATATTCATGTGCCTCTATGACACAAATTACCCTACCACCTCTTGATGATACGCCATTTGTTATAAGCTTTATACTGATGGTCTTCCATAAGTTTTCCGGGATGATTATAGCATCCGGGTCGTTTTGTTGGAAACATGTAACGTCTAAACCTGGTTGGGCTGCAGTTCTTGCAGCTCCACTGTTCTCGTCGTCACTCATTTTGTTGAATGAAAGTTTGCTGAGCACGTTTCAAGGAAACAAAGATAAGGTGCACAATATTTTGGAACACTGTATCCTTCAGCGTTGAACAAACCAAAAAATCATACATAGGATTTTCCTCCTACTCAGTTATGGCGAATATTTTATCCTTTTACCCACTCCAGACGTCTATTGGAGTATTTTACGGGAAAAATGGGTCTCTGTGAAAAGCCTGACTGAGTTACTCTAGTATCTAGTGTTAATTTAGTGCTGTACCAAATGCTGGGCGCCATGTAGTGTAGTTCCTATATTCCCAAAAGGATTTGCGCATCGGAATAATATATCCTATAGATTTGACGTAGGACTTATGTCGACTAGGTCTCTATTGAATATATTAGACTTAATTGTGAGTGCCAGCTAGCTCAGAGTTCACTAGAAACTTTCTCGAGTAAACAAGAAGGGATTAGTTTCTGACAACCGCATAAACATGACAACTTTGTTTCCCCAACTATAAAACTGATCTTCAGAGTAGTGGAAACAATAGATAGATATTTCACTCAGTCAATCGTGCATGCTTCGTTTCATCAGAGGTGCACAGAAATAGAGAGAAGGCGTTTTTAATAAAAGTATTTATTGAACAGTCTTCTTTCTCATGCAGAGGAAATTAACTGCTACAATCGTTATACTGGCTGTAAAGTATAATGCGTACAGCAAGAAGAGTATTATAAAATAATACTGTAAAAGCATGGTATGGTGCCAAAATGCTGTGGCGCTCATTGGTTGCGCGGGTGTATGGGTGGGGGGACAAGAACGGAAAGCTCCTCCACAACTTGGTCTCTTACCCAAAAATCAACCGCATTATTCCCGAGGTCCGAGAGCACGATGGCACCCTCCAGGTGACTTCCACGGCCATAGCAAAATCTTTTGCACACTTCTATCCGCGCCTCTACGCTGCTCGCCCCTCAGACGCGCCCCTGTCCGCCCTGCTGGACGGGGCTGACGCCCGACTGCATTCTCTTTTTCAGGACACTGTGGAAGCTCTGGACTGACCCTTCACCTTGGAGGAGGTTCAGGACGCCATTCTCCTCCTGCACCCCGGTAAGACACCTGGCTCTGATGGGTACCCGCAGGAATACTAGGTCGCCTTCCGTGACATCTTGGCTCCCCAACTGCTAGCGGAGACCGGCTTCTTCCCTCCCAGAGTCGGACCTGGCCACGATCGTGGTTATCTCGAAGACTCAGCCGCCTTCCCTGAACTGTGCGGACTACCGCCTAATCTCGCTGATAAATACAGAGATTAAGCTCTTCGCCACGGTATTGGCCCAGAGGCTCTGGCCTCTCTTGCAGGAGTTGGTCCACCCTGATCAATGCGGGTTCATGCCGGCTAGAGGCACCCGTCACTGCATCCGTCGCCTTCACTTGGCCCTGGCCCACCGTGCCAGACTGACCCCGTATCTGGCCCTCCTTTTCCTCGACTTCGAGAAGGCCTTCGACACAGTGAATTGGGATTACCTGCAGGACGTGCTGGGGGTGATGGGCTTCGCCCCCCTGTTCCTCGCCTCATCAAGGTCCTCTATGCCAACCCCTGTGCCCAGGTGCTTATTAATGGGGAGCTCTCCGAGGCCTTCCCGATCTGCAGGGAGACGTGCCAGGATGCCTCCTCTCGCCACTCCTGTTCGCGCTGGCAATGGAGCCCCTGGCGATGCTCATCCGGCGGGACCGCCTTATTCGGAGTTGGATCTGGAACGAGAGCCACGTAGACAAAATAGCTCTTTATGCAGATGACATGCTCCTTTACCTGGCGGGTCCAGCGAGTTTGGGCCACAGGTGTTTGCAGGTCCTCTGGGCCTTTGAGGAAGTATCCGGACTTCGTCTCAATGCGGCCAAGTCCACGTTGGTCCCGCTGCACCCCTCCATGAATTGTTACGACTGGCAATCGACTATTCCCCTTAGGCGCCATTCGGTCAAATACCTTGGGGTGTGGGTGGCTCTGTTGCCAGAGCTTGAGTGTGCCCTGAACATCACGCCCTTGGTCGTCCGGATGAAGGCAGATCTTAAGAGATGGCAGGCCCTCCCCCTCAACCCCCTGGGTAGAAGCGCACTTTTCAAAATGTTGGCCCTCCCCCGTTTCCTTTATTTATTGCAAAACATCACCGTCCCCCTCCCGCGCCCTTGGTTCCGTGAACTCGATGGGGCCCTGTCACGGTTTCTTTGGGGAGGTGGGCGACCGCCCATATCCCTAGCAGACAGCCGTATCCCCCCCTTTGATGGAGGCATGGGGGTAACCCACCTTCAACATTTATTACCTTGCCACTAAACTCATCGTTATCCATGACTGGTATGCAGGCAGCTGGTCCGACCCTGCCTACCGGGTGGAGTTTGACGCAATGGACTTCCCGCAGGTTCAAGCACTCCTGTATGGTAGTCCGGTGCCACAGACATTGGCCCCGATCACCAGAACAGTACTCCTGGCCTGGCGTACCGCCCTGCAACACATGGGGTGGGACCGAAAACTCACCCGGCAGACACCGCTCTGGCACGGAACCTGGCTTCGAGAGGTCTCGCCCCTGACAGGGTTACGACGCTGGGACCTGATTGGAATCTCGATACTTGGGGATGTCTGGGTGGGGAACCATATCCGCACATTTGCAGACCTACAACAACGTCACACCCTTTCCCACGCCCAAATCTTTTGCTACCTACAACTATGCCACGCCCTCCACACACACCTCTCCTCACCTGTTTGCCTTCCGGAGTTCAGCCCGCTGGAGGCCCAGGTGATGATGGGGAATCTGGGATGGGGAGGAGTGTCCCGCATCAACCGTTCCCTGGTGAATAATGCCCCGCGTACCTGGACCGGCTCCGTGCATGCTGGGAGGAATGGGTGGGCCCCTTGGAGGAGGCGGATTGGAGGGATGCCCTTATGGCGCCCAGAACCCTGACCGCGTCCTCCAGGCTGCGCCTGGTGCAGATATACTACCTCCATACGGCATACCTCACCCCGGAGCTGTTATTCCAGGCCCGACTACGTCCCTCTTTGTATTGCCCGAGATGCGGCATGGCCTCTGCTGATTTTTATCATATGGTGCTGTTTTGCCCAGCGATAGAGACGTTCTGGGGGGAGGTGGAGCGGGAGCTCACACAGACCCTGGGATGGGTGGTCCCTCATGATCCACTGCAGATGCCGCTGGGGGTCTTTGATGGTCTAGGTGGTTCTAGGATGGACAAACGGCTCTTGGGGACAGTGGTGGCAGTGGCCAAGAGAGACATAGAGAGATATATAAGATTCCAAATAATAATAGCGCTGCACTGGTCATGGACTAAAGCTTCAACTGTGGGGAGGTGGAAGAAAGGGGAGGATTGGTGCGGAACCCAGTAGGAGGCCCTATTTGAAGCCCGAGGGTGCCCGGAGTTATTTCACAAAGTGTGGGAGAAATGGTTCAATATGATACCGCCGTGATTTTCTGTTGCTTTTCTGTACTGCGCCATGCTGCAACTGTTATGCAAGGTGTGTTGATGGACTGGATTGGACTGACCCTACCTGTAATCTTTCTTGCTTTATATCTACTACTTATGCTGAATGATGAGCTGCAACCAATGATTTTTGCTTGTTTATGTACAATCAATAAAGTTGATTATCAAAAAAAAAAGCATGGTATGGTTTCTAAGCCATAAAATATGAAAACATAAATAACAAAGACAAAAACGTACTCAACTGGTGCTTCTAAAATACGCCTACCCCGATGTACCTAACCTAAGTCTAGTACGAGGGGAGAAGTTAGTGAGGTGTAGCATAGGTTTAGTTTCTTTGCCAAGAATCTATCCAAGATTTCTCTTAGGGTCTAATCAGCTCCATACCTTGGTTTAGAATAAAGGAGGTCTGGTATCTCTGTCTCGGGGCTCGATTTCCCAACACCCCGCAAGGGGAGCTTGGAAACACTGGAGCTGGATTCTCAGCTTGGCTTCCTTCGGCACTTGCTGTAGCGAGCTGCGTCGGGAAAGTAGATAGTCGAACTGCTCCAAACCACTGTGTTTTTGCTAGGGCAAGTATAGGCATATTTATACCTTGAAGGTGTCTGGATTGATGTAAGATCGGACATAATAACGTCACCAAAGAACGGTAGTTCTTTGAAAACACCATGATTTCTAGGACAAATCAATATTCAAGAAAGGGGATGTCCCTGACTGCTGAAGCCGAGTTTTCCAAGAAATCGCTGTAGCTTTTTGGAACTAGTGGAAGTAGCCATGCCGTATTTGGACTGGATGGTTTATGTCTAAATATTGGTATGATTTCTATGCCTATAGAAGGGCAATGTGAATTACACTAGGGTCCTAAAACACTATGCAACAATGGGTATGCCCAGACATGGGTCCCTTGCTCACTATGCCACTGGATTCAAGCTAGCCTGGCTGAAGAAGGGTGACATAACCTGAAACCGATCACAGGATGCTTGTTTCCGGTCCAGGGAGGACCTGGCCTGACAGTTCGGTCTGGACTGTTCCTACGGGGCACAGGGTCAAGACTGATTTGCTTATGGCTGGGTCCAAACTGGGGTGGCATAGTGGGGAAAAGAACGTTGGATTTAACCCAGATATTTTGACTGGAGGAGAATGTTTGCAATGTCAGCATTCTGTCCATCATTTGTTTGCTGTAACACTTTTCGCCCTAAGTGGGATGGGTATACCCAGACATGGGTCCCTTGCCCACTGTGCCACTGGATTCAAGCTAGTCTGGCTGAAGATGGGTGACATACCCTGAAACTGGTCCCAGGATGCCTGTTTCCGGTCCTGGGAGGACCTGACAGTTCGGTCTGGACTGTTCCTATGGGGCACAGGGTCAAGACTGATTTGCCTATTGCTGGGTCCAAACTGGGGTGGCATAGTGGGCAAAACAAAGATGGATTTAACCCAGATCTTTTTACTGGGGGAGAATGTTCGCATTTTCAGTATTCTGTCCATCATTTGTTTGCTGTAACTCTTTTCGCTCTAAGTGGGATGGGTATGCCCAGACGTGGGTTGCTTGATCACTGTGCTACTGGATTCAAGCTAGCCTGGCTGAAGAAGGGTGACATACCCTGAAAACGGTTGCATGATGCTTGTTTCCAGCCCAGGGAGTACCTGGCCTGGTGGTTCAGGCTGGACTGTTCCCATGAGGCACAGGGTCAAGACTGATTTGCATATGGCTGGGTCCAAACTGGGGTGGCATAGTGGACAAAAGAACGATGGATTTAACCCAGATCTTTTGACTGGGGGAGAATGTTTGCTTTGTCAGCATTCCATCATTTGTTTGCTGTAACACGTCTTTCTTAGAAAGATGCATGCAAAGGCCATTAGCGGGTGAAGAAAACAAAAGCACACGCACGAACGTGTGTTCCAAAGTTTAAAGCCCTTACTAGATGTCTTACAGTGCAGCGCATGTGCACTAGCTCTGAGGTTCCGTGATTCTGAACCTGTTCAATAAAGGTCGTCGGATAAAGACGATTTTGGTATCAGCGGACCGCAAATGACGAGTGCGGTATGTACGAGTGTTTTCGCCAAAATCGATCAATGGAAACACTACATATTCAGGGATTTCGTTCGAACCTTCGGTTTCCATTTTGTGTACGGCAAGCAATTTTGTGGTTGCCCTCACATAGGCCGATGACTAAGGCCGAATGAGTCCTTGGGACACGTACACCTTTAGCTGACTTTTGTGTGACCTGAACGAGCTGACTCCCTTGCCCGAGGCTGACCTCGTTGAGCCAATTCCTTGTTAGGCAGCTGGTCAGATAGAGATCAAAGAGCAGGACATTGCTGAGTTTATGGTACATGCACACACCCTTCTATCTTGCTTCTCATCTGCTTCTGTTCCTTCCTTTATGGCTTAACTAGCAGCCAGTCCCGACGTTGTCCAGGAGCAATTAGACTTCAGGGCCCCCGCCCGCCCCGACGTTGTCCGTGGATCCCCGGAGCCTTCCTCCATATATTGCAGTATTATACCTCTATGTTTACTTTGTACGCCTTTGTAACCTGCACACGTAACTTTTTCCTCCTGTAATGCATCGTTTGCCTTCTTTTTTAATGCTCCGTTTGCTTTCTCTTGCTACCTGCACACGTCACTTTTTCCTCCTATACCTCTATGTTTACTTTCTACGCTTTTGTAACCTGCACAAGTAACTTTTTCCTTCTGTAATGCACCGTTTGGCTCACTTTTGTAATGCTCCGTTTGCTTTCTCTTGCTGACGATGTACGCTTTTGTAACCTGCACACGTAACTTTTTTCCTCCTGTAATGCACCATTTGGCTCACTTTTGTAATGCTCCGTTTGCTTCCTCTTGCTCACAATTTTTATTTTTGCTTCATTTTTTCCGCCGCTCACCGCTCCTAAATAAATAAATAAATAACCTACCTCATTCGCCGCTCACCGCTCCTCCCCGCCTGTCCGCAACTCCTCACCGCCTGTCCGCCGCTCCTTACCACCTGTCCGCCGCTCCTCACCGCTCCTCCCCGAGCCATGTCCGCCGGTCCTCCTCGCGCTCCTGGACGCCGCTCCTCCCGCGCTCCTCACGTCAGGCACACACGTCGCGGCCGTCGCGTCTTCCAAGGGACTACTTTTTTTTACGATAAATTTTTTAAATAACATATATTTATTATGTTTATATAGCCTATGTCCATCTGCACACCCTGACAATTACAACGATGTATCGGGTGTGTGGATTGGCGCTGTGGTTCCCGAGTTTACCCGCCTCAAAGGTTCAAAGTTCTTCCTTTATAATAGTAGTATAGATTACTGATTTGGGTTGAGGTCTTTTATTATGGGTCCGTCCGGCCTGTTTGAGCAGAAATGTTGGATTTTGCTTGGTCATTTCTGGTGGGCTGGACAATGGAAAGTGGGTTTGTCGTCATGCGATATGTATGAAATGTCATCATTTGATTGGCCCGTTTGTATGTAACTGATGCTAGCCAGGAATGTGAATTTTAGCATAAAAGATGATGCTCCGCTCAATGAATTTGTGCAGTCTCTAGCGAACCACCCGTGTTGTGCTTCGTAGACCTCTGTTCCTGGCTGCAGCCAATAAATTTGGTCTTTGATGTCACCCAGAAGTATCCTGTGTCTCTGTATTCTAAGACAGGTAAACCCGAAGACATCGGGCGTTTCCCCTGGCGCCGCTGGGTTCTAAAAACCCGGTTCTTGAGTTGGCGCCCTCGTGGGACGACTTCAGCGGTACCGGTCCAAGTCTGAAGATCGTGAGGAGCTTCGTGTGAAAATTCTGGAGGAAGGCCTGCCACTTCATCGACCCCTGTATGTCGTTGTGGTCCGAAAGTCTTTGCTGTGAGGTTCCCCGCTTTCCGACGGCTACGAAGGACTGCTGCCCTGACTGTCGCCCTGTCTTGGAGCCATTAGACGATTTGTAAAGGGAGACGATAGACGGGTCTTCTGGCGACGCCATCGACATTTCAGTTAAGTATGAGTGGAGCGTCTCCCAGTCCTTAGTTTTGTTTTGGTATCCCCTTGGGATTCTTCGATTTGAGACCTGCAAGCCTCAAAGCCGAGGGACTCGTGTATTCGCGAGACTATCGTCTTTGATATTCCCTTGAAGTTTGAAGCTAGACTAGAGAGCGAAGATGCCTGGTCTTAGCAGACTTGGAAAGATATTTTGTTGTGGTTGTAATAGGGATTCCCGATTGGAGGACTCGTGTACGGTTCCTCCGATTGGAACTCCGACCTATGAGCTCTATATAAAACATGGAGTGGGCCCCATCACGTATAATGAAGTATGGATTAGGCATACCAGAAAAGACGGTGTCCTACAGTGGCCCGGTTATGGTAGTTTTGAATAACCATGAGCTGAAAATCCGTTCCGCTCGCGGATTTCGCGGATTTTCGGTAAATCCGCGATCCGCGAACTCCTTTGAATTTACTGAAAATCCACGAGATCCGCGAGCGGCGGATTTGGGGGGCAAAAGTTCAAGCCTGTTGAACTTTTAACTATTTTAGGATGGCGCCGGCAAGCTGCCAGCGCTATCCTAAAATAGTTACTAAGTTAGCTTCAACAGGAAGCACTAATAGATAAAATAAAGCAGGTGCTCGAGCACCTGCTTTATTTTATCTATTAGTGCTTCCTGATGATGAAGCTAATTTAGTAACTATTTTAGGATGGCGCTGGCAGCTTGCCGGCGCCATCCTAAAATAGCTACAGGATGATGTCATTGATGTGTGTTTTGTCGAGGCTGGGTAGGTGTGCGTTCTCCCCATATCTATCGTCGAAAATTAGCTATGATGCTTGATGGAGGCCTTTGCATAATTGACTTTCACAAGCTCAATCTCTGTGCTGTTCCTGTGACCACGAGCTTCTGTGATCCGTGCCTGTCCTTTTATACACACAAGAGGCATGTGTACTCGCATATCAGCCTCATCCGTTTGGCCCCTCCCCACACACTAGTGGTGTGTGCACCGTCTTCCCGCCCTTTACCCACTTGATGGACAGCTCACTCAAGGGACCCCGGCGCTCTTTGGTGTGATGGCAAAGTTAATCAGCTCCCCCAAACATGTGAGTTTTGTCGAGGCTGGGCAGGTGTGCGTTCTCCCCATATCTATCATCGAAAAATAGCTATGATGCTTGATGGAGGCCTTTGCATATTGACTTTCACGTGCTCAATCCCTGTGCAGTTCCTGTGACCACGAGCTTCTCTGATCCATGCCTGTCCTTTTATGCACACAAGAGGCATGTGAACTCGCATATAAGCCTCGCCCGTTTGGCCCTGCCCCTCACACTAGCGATGTGCACCGTTTTCCCACCAGGCCATTACCCACACAATCCGCAAAATCTGCGAATCCGCAAATTCGTGGATTTTTCGGATTGCAAATTCGCAAATTCACAAATTCGCGAATTGCGAATTCGCAAAATTCGCCCATGCTTAGTTTTGAAACATAGATTTTAGACAATCTCGAAGTTAAATTGTTCAAGAAGAAAGCCCGGCCGGCAATGTTTGACTCTTTCCGCTTATGGCGAAAGGAAGCCAGACAGAAAGAAATTAAGTTAGCGAAGCGAAATAAGAGAGAAAAAGGTATGTCAATGGTGCAAGCTGCTATACAGTTTAGGGATAACGAAGAGGAACAAGAAAGCGAACAGTTGCTTAGGCAACGTAAACTGGCGATAGACAAGTGCTATCCAGCTTTGCCGCCTCAACAGCAAGAAGTAAAGAAAGACCTTGTGAAAGATCCTTTAATGTCGCACCTATTGAGTTCGCCACCCCCTTATGTGCAGAGTGCTACAGCACCTCTGCCTCCTGTAGTTGCGCAACCTCCGGTTGCTTTGCCACCTGTGGTTCCTCAACAGCCAGCTCCTCTTCTGTTGGCTCCTGTTCCTTTGGCGCAGCCTTCTCAAGGGCCGCCTACTTTGCTACTTCCTTTGTCTGCTACTCCTACGCCTGTATTGTCTACTCCTTCTGTTATTGCTCCTGTGCATGTTTCTGCTCATCCTGTTTTTCCTCCTGTTCTTTTGTCAACTTCTCCTTCTGTTCGACAGAGAATGACCGATACTGTTGCTGGTCTCTTTTCTCCTCTTTTTGGATCATTGGGTATGTCTCCCGTTCCAGAGCGTAAGCAATTGCGTAGCCAATTGCCTGGTCCCGATGAACGGACAGTGTTGGATCACTTAGCGCGTAAATGGGTTACGTATCCTTTGCATTATAGTCTCGAGTGTGTTATGGATGTTTTCCGTCAATGGGGAGCACCGACAAAGAGATATGTCTTTGATATGATGTGTTCTTTCCTTCGCGAAGAATGGGAAATTGGTGAGTTAGGACAAGCTCCGCCTGATTTGTTCCGTATACGGTCTGAGTTTGCGAAGGGAACTCTAGTGGGTATTGAGGTTGAGAAAGCAGTTGGGACATTGTTGTCGTTTAGGAGTGAATCTCCTTCTCAGCGACTGTTTGAGCCTGATTCTTCAGTTAGGAGAAAGGCGCGACAATACCCGATGCGAGAGGTTCCCCCGGTTTGGAGACCGGGTGATGCACAAGCTGTTCCACCTGTTCTGCCACATTTTCAGCGTGTTTGGGTACATGTTCCATGGAAGCGTGCTGAAGTTTTAGCCCTTAAGCAGACTTTGCCTGATCCACGTAACAATCCTGCAGGGTACTATAAGGAATTAGCTCAGACTGCGGGATCATGCATTATGAATTTGGCTGATATAGATATGTTGTTTGGAAATGTAGTTCCACAGCCTTTATGGGGATTGATTTGTCATACGGATCATGCGCAAGAGTTAGGTGATACATGGAATAATCTTAGGGCCGCAGATGCTAGACAAGTTGGTGGTGCTAAACCAGAGGACGTGATTGCTGACCTCCCTGGTAGGATTATTGATTATATGAAGACTTTGATGCCTGCTATGCGTGTTAATTGGGACAAGTTGTCTGCGTGCAAGCAGAAGAAAGACGAAAGCGTGTCCGACTTTTTCACTAGATTCGAAGAGACGTTTGTCGACCATAGTGGTCAAGATATGAGTACGGAAGGTGACCAACGGTTGTTCGTTGACAAGTTTGTGCATAATTTGCTTCCTGAATTGTGCACTAAGTTGAAGGATTCTGAGAGTGCTTGGACTGTTTCTACGTCAGTGCAGATTTTGGCTACTGCCCAGTACTACGAGAATAGAAATAAGGATGAGAAAGAGAAAGCGGATAGGAAGACTAAGGAATTGAAGACTAAAGTTCTTCTACAGCAAGCTTATCCGCCCCGTAATAATCAGCGCAATTATCAGCAACCTCAGCAATATCAGAGAAACTCGCAATGATTCGAGTCTTCTCAACAGCGTTTTCCCGTAGGTCCTAATCAGTGTGCATATTGCAAAGAAGAGGGTCATTTCAAGAATAGTTGTCCGGTTCTGTTGCAGCGCACGAATGGTGCTTCTGGTGTGAGAGGTTGTGGTGTTCAACAAGCCCCTAGAGGTAGAGGTCGTGGTCAAAATGCACGTCCTTTGCCTCCACAGAATTCTATGAATAGTTTTGATCAGCAGAATGGTGCGTCTGGTAGGACGGCTCAGTACTATGCAGACGATTACTATGTCGAAGGTGAGAATGTGGATGGTAATGATTGCTAGGACAGCCATAGACAAAGAGAGGGAGTTGTTTCAGTTCCAGTAGATCAGATTGGACCTTATGTTGAAGTGATTGCATCAGGTGTGTCAGAGCCTTTTCTGTTGGATACTGGTGCTGCGAAGAGTTCTATTATGCACTCTAAACTCCCTGGCGCACCTTTGTCTGGCTTAACGAATGTTTCAGTAGGTTTTTCTGGCGCCCCGGTTACAAATCCGATTTCTAGTCCGTTGTCTATTTCTGTTGGACCTTGTGAATTTGAAGCACCCCTTATTTTGACGACAGGTTGTGGTGAGAATTTGTTGGGATTAGACTTGTTGAAGAGATTGTATGCAACGCTTCATTGTTCTCCTTCAGGAGTACACCTTACATTGGGTAAGAGAGTGATCTCTCCGATGTATTTATCTAAAGATCGACTTCCATCTGAATTGTCTTCTCTCCCTGATTCTCTTTGGGCTACTGGTCCTAATGATGTGGGTCTCCTAGAGATTCCGCCATATGTTGTGACGTTGAAAGCGAATGCTAGATTGCCACGTATTCCCCAATATCGGATTTCCAGTGATGCCGAAAGAGCACTTCTGGCGATCATCTATGATCTAATTGAGAAAGGTGTGATTGAGGAAACAAGAGGTAATGTGTGCAATAGTCCGGTTTTGCCTGTTCTGAAAAGAACTGATTCTTCACAGCCTCCTGTATATAGGTTTGTGATCGATCTCCGAGAGGTGAATAAGATTGTAGTTCCGAAATTTCCTGTTGTGCCTGATATCACCACTTTACTGGCTTTGATTCCGGCTTCAGCCAAGTGGTTTTCGGTGATTGACTTGAAGAATGCTTTCTTCAGCATCCCGATTGCTGTGGAGAGTAGAGATATTTTTGGCTTCTCTTTAGGAGGCCGAAGTTTCCGGTTTAAGCGCGCTCCTCAAGGCTATTGTGAGAGTCCATCGATCTATAGTCAGGATTTGAAAACACAACTTGATTCAATTGTTTTACCTGATGGTGCTGCTCTTATCCAGTACGTTGACGATCTGTTAGTTGCTGCAGACAATGAAGAGATTTGTAGATAGGCTACTTTATCGTTGTTACGTCATTTGTCTGATTTCCATCATAAGGTGTCTCTTTCGAAGTTGCAATTTTGTCTACAAGAAGTTACCTACTTAGGTCACCTCTTATCGAAGGAGGGAAGGAAACTGACCCCAGAAAGAATTCAAGCGATTGCGAAAAACAGTGTGCCTACGACACAGAGAGAAGTACGTGCTTTTCTGGGTATTACGTTGTACTGTAGACAGTGGATCCCTAATTTTTCATTGCTTGCGAAGCCTTTGATAGCTCTTACTGTTAAGGATACTCCACATCCTATTCCTTTGACTGACGAATGTCAGAAGAGCTTTTCAGAATTGCGTGATGCGTTGTGTTCGGCTCCTGTGTTGGGTACTCCCGACTACAGTAAGCCGTTTACACTCTATGTCCACGAGAGAGAGGGATGTGCATTGTCAGTTTTGACTCAGCAGTTCAGCGATAAGCAGTGTCCATGTGCTTATTTTTCGTTGACTTTGGGTCCGGTAGCTAGAGCATTGCCGAGTTGTTTGAGAGCTACAGCAGCAGCGGCTGTTTCGATTCGACAGTCTGCTGGCTTAGTGATGGGCAATACACTGGTTGTGATGGTTCCACATGCAGTGGATACCTTGTTGAATCGCACTAAGACACAGCACTTAACTAGTGCTCGGTTGTCGGGTTACGAATAGACACTGTTAGCGAGTCATGTGCATATAAAGAGATGCAACACGTTGAATCCAGCTACGTTGTTGCCGATTTCAGTTGAGACAGATGTTGTTGAACAGAATGATTGCTTCCTTAGGACAGAGGAAGAAACGAAAGGGAGGATAGACCTTAGGGACACTCCTCTTCCAGAATGTGATGGTACCTTATGGGTTGATGGTTCGTGCTTCAAGCTTCCGAATGGTGATACGACTGCGGCATATGCTGTTACGACTTTGCATATGATTGTTGAAGCTGCACGTATCCCATATAATTCAAAGCAAGCAGCAGAGTTCATTGCATTGACGAGAGCGTGTGTGTTGTCGAAAGGAAAATGAGTGACTGTGTACACCGATAGCCAGTACGCGTTTGGTGTGGCTCATAGTTTTGGACGTTTGTGGAAAGAGCGTGGGTTCCTGACTTCGCATGGAACTAAGATTCAGCATGGTCAGTTGGTGAATGAACTTCTTGTATCTCTTACTTTACCATTGCAAAGTGGCGATTGTGAAATGCAGTGGGCATAAGAAAGTTACTGATGATGTTGGTCGTGGTAATGCGTTTGCAGATGAAGTCGCGAAAGAAACTGCGAGAGATGTGATGAGTCGAATGTATGCTGCGGGTCCGGCGAGATGGGTTCCGGATAGAAGTATGTGTGAAGATACGATTGAGAGTGTGAAATCTATCCAAGCTGAAGCTACAGAGAAAGAGTTGAATGAATGGAGAGAAAGCAAGGGTAAATTGGATTCGAATGGTTGTTGGATTGAGTTGTCAGACATTCAGCGATGGTTGTTACCCGATGCGTATGTACTTCCAGTGGTTACGATGGCTCATGGAATGGCTCATATCAGTGTGAAAGGGATTTGCAAGTTGTTAGTTCCAGTATGGCAGAATGCTGGTATTCCTAAGTGTGCAGAGAATCTGGTTAAGAAATGTATGGTGTGTTTGATGTACAATCCTGGTAAGGGAACTCCAACTCCAGCTGGTCATTTTGCTCCTCCAACGTATCCGTTCGAGGCTTTGCAGCTAGATTTCATCCACATGGAGAGGTGCAACAACCTAAAATATGTGTTAGTGGTTGTTTGCTCATTTTCGAGATGGGTGGAAGCCTACCCTTTAAAAGATAACACTGCCTTGTCCACAGCAAAAGCCCTTATTAAGGAATTTTTCCCTATGTATGGTCTGCCGAGAATGATCTGGAGTGACAATCGGAGTGAATTTGTGGGTCAAGTGATGAAGAGAGTGTGTGACGGATTAGGAATAAGGCAGAAGTTCCACACTGCAAATCACCCCCAATCAGCTGGATTAGTTGAATGCTACAATGGCACCCTTAAGCTAAAACTAGCCAAGATTCAGGCGAGTTCTGGTTTACAATGGCCAGATGCCTTGCCATTAGCCCTTCTGTCCACTAGAATGACTGTGCATTCACGAATGGGACTTAGTCCGTATGAGGTTGTGTTTGGTCGCCCGGCAAATATTTGGGGAGTGCCGAGGCCAACAAAGTTTAGCGAGATAGAGCATCCTGTATTGCTTGATTACCTGTACGAATTGACGGCTAAATTGCGTGTTTTGCATCAACAGGTTCATGATACACTGCCACAAGCTTCTGAAGATCCAGGACACGCCATCGAACCTCGCACCTGGGTGCTGGTGAAAAACTTCCAGCGGACCAAGAATGAGCAGCACCGCTGGAACGGCCCCTACTTAGTCCTTTTGGCTACCCGTTCCGCAGTACGAGTGCACGGTAAAAAGAACTGGATCCACGGCATACATTGTAAGAGGGCCCCTTTGCCTCTGCCGTACGACCGGTGGGTCCAGAAAGGACTTCCTGATTCTGAGACTGGAACCGTGCCTCGTTTTCTGCCTTTTAGCGATGCCCGTTTAATTGGAACGAACACTGAGCGAGAAAGTGACGATCTTCTGCAAGAAGCTGTGCCTTCATTGAATCGTTTGGACACTTCTGAACCTGAGCTCTTATTCCGAGAACAGACATTGCCTTGCAAAGAACGTTATAATTTGCGACCGAGAGTCGCTGGACAAATAAAATAAAATTCTTTCTTTTCTGATTTTTAGGGTTAAGCTCTCCTCCGAAGAACTATTTTGATTTTTGTTTTTCGAACCACCATCCGGGTTCAGCTGTAGGGTCGCGGTGTCAAGTCTTTGGAGTGCAAGCCGAAGACATTAGTTTGACGGTTCTGGTTGGTCTAAGGGCGTTTCCCTAGACTGACAGACGCATTCCTTAGCACGGAACACCCTACCGCCGCGAGCAGCACAATAGAAGATGGAGTTTTTCGAGATGGAGAGACCTGTTGAAAGAATAAGCTTCAAGAGCAAACTATGTACAGTTATGAGCAGAAAATGGTTTTTATTATTGTGTTTGTTTATGTTGTTTAGCTTAATGATGTTTTTAATTGGATATGTGACGTTCTCTTTTCAAGTGACATTTGTGCCCACTATGCAACCTATGCCTCCTCCTACTGTTTCTTCACATTCATTTCACCCTCTGCCCAAACATGAAACTGTTAGAAGACTGGAATTTGCTAATAATTCCTTTGTTCAGCTCCTGCATCAACACCAGCTAGTAATGAACACAACAAATTGTTGGGTGTGTGGCCTCATGCCCCATACTACTGAAAAAGGTATTCCTTACCTGGTTTTGCCTTTTAGCTATAATGGTTCTATTTGGGCATACAGAACGATGTTCATTTATGCTCATGGAGTCTATCCCCAACGTTCCATGAAAGATAGTCCGAAGACTAGTGCTCTGGTCAAGGGTATAGTTGACATGATTAGGAGAATTAGTTCTTATGAGACTATCCCGAGAGATGAGACACAAGCATACATTGGATGGAACGTTACTGGATACAGAGTTAGTCTGAGTGTTAACCAGCGAGCGAAGAAATCCCCTCCGATTTGGATAGTGCCCCATCAGGGTCAGTATTGTCTGCAAGGTAATGGCAAGAATCCGAGAGCTCAGTTAGGGAAGAGCGTCTGCCTTGAGACGTATGTTTTTGCGTCCCAGACTTCCCCAGCGTTCCTAGCAGCTAAGGGTACCTATTTCATCTGTTACGATAAAGCGTATACATGGTTGCCCCCTGACTTTTCGGGCACATGTTTTGTTTCGTTCCTGTTGCCTCCCACATTTACAGCTGCGGCAGATTACCACAAGATGAGAGTTGCTAGACGTGTCTTCAGTAAGGAAGATACCGCAGGACAAGAATTGGGAGATTTTCTGAAGGGTTTTCTGCCGTTCTGGGGACCTATGGCTAATAGCAGGAATATTCGACAGTTGACGAGAGTGGTTGAGTCCACCATAGTCGAAACTGCCGGTGCCCTTAGTAACTTGACTGCTGAGCTCCAGTCGGATCGGCTTATGACTCTTCAGAACAGAGTTGCGTTAGACGTCATACTTGCAGATAGAGGAGGGGTGTGTAAATTGATTCAATCGAGCTGCTGCGTTTTCATTCCAGACAACGCTCCGACAGTTTTCCAAGCCATTTCCAGGCTCCATAAGATCTCCGAGTCGGTACATGTAGACGAAGGAGATTGGTCGTTGATGGGATGGTTTGGGGGATTGTTATCCACGTGGGGATGAAAGATTCTGATGGTCATTGGGATGATCTTAGCTATCCTTTTCCTGTTCTGTCTTTGTGTACAGTGTGCTCCTGCTATTTGTGGCCTTTGTGCTACTTCGTGTGCAAGGAGACCTGTCCAGAGAGAGTTGCTAAGTACTAGGATGATGCTACAGCAACATCTTGATGATCTGATGAATATAGACCTGGATTCAGACTGACATGGGTTTGGGTTTGTTGCCTATGTAAGAGCAAAAGGAGGGTCTGAGGTTCCGTGATTCTTAACCGGTTCAATAAAGGTCGTCGGATAAAGACGATTTTGGTATCAGCGGACCGCAAATGACGAGTGCGGTATGTACGAGTGTTTTTGCCCTAATCAATCAATGGAAGCACTACGTATTCAGGGATTTTGTTCGAACCTTCGGGTTCCATTTTGTGTACGGCAGTCATTTTGTGGTTGCCCTCGCATAGGCCGATGACTACGGCCGAATGAGTCCTTGGGACACGTACACCTTTAGCTGAATTTTGTGTGACCTGAACGAGCTGATTCCCTTGCCCGAGGCTGACCTCGTTGAGCCAGTTCCTTGTTAGACAGCTGGTCAGATAGAGATTAAAGAGCAGGACATTGCTGAGTTTATGGTACATGCACACACCCTTCTATCTTGCTTCTCATCTGCTTCTGTTCCTTCCTTTATGGCTTACTTACTGATTTGGGTTGGGGTCTTTTAATATGGGTCCGTCCGGCCTGTTCGAGCAGGAATGTTGGATTTTGCTTGGTCATTTCTGGTGGGCTGGACAATGGAAAGTGGGTTTGTCGTCATGCGATATGTATGAAATGTCATCATTTGATTGGCCCATTTGTATGTAACTGATGCTAGCCAGGAATGTGAATTTTAGCATAAAAGACGATGCTCCGCTCTATGAATTTGTGCAGTCTCTAGCGAACCACCCGTGTTGTGCTTCGTAGACCTTTGTTCCTGGTTGCAGACAATAAATTTGGTCTTTGACGTCACCGAGAAGTATCCCGTGTCTCTGTATTCTAAGACAGGTGAACCCGAAGACATCGGGCGTTTCTCCTGGCGCAGCTGGGTTCTTAAAAACCCGGTTCTTCAGCTCAGGCGAGACCTAAAAAGGAGATGCCCACAAAAGCATCATCCACAGCGGGTGCTTTCGTCCGCTATTGGACAGAACTCTACAAAGCTAGGCCACTAGCACAAGACTCCCAAATTACTATGATACCCCCACCCTCAACTGAGAAGACCGAACGGCTCTTGAAAAAGACCTCACCCTGATGGAAGGTATGGAAGGCAGAAATCAGGAAAAACTCTGTGTCCAAATGGACCCTCTGCGAAATTTTTCAAACACAGTGCTAGCTTACTAGGCCCGCACCTCCTGAATATGTACCTAGCAGCACAATATGAAGGAACACTTCACTTTTATAATGCCATAGTGGTAGTGATTCATAAGCCAGGGAAACCCGCCACGGATTGTGGGTCATATCGACCTGTATTGTTACTCAATGTAGAAACAAAGATCCTGGCCTCTATCCTGACCACACACCTGTTGCCGGTGATCACATCCCTTTTTCACTGCGATCAATTCGGCTTCATGCCTTAAAGAGCTACGCACTTCAACCTCTGTCGTCTGGTCAACTGGCTAGATACAGTGAAAAATAGGTTCACCCCACATGCCTCTCATTAGATACAAAAAATGCTTTTGATGCTGTTTGTTCTTGTATTGCAGCCACTGGCATGCGTGATTAGGGCACAACCTGAAGTGAGCGGATTTTTAGATGACATGGGGCTCCTCAGGGACGAGCAGATCTCACTCTACGCTGATGACATTTCTTCTATATGTCACCAACTCCAATAAAACACTTCCCCTGATTCTGCAACTACTCAAAGAATACGGTAGACATGCAGGTTAACATAAAATTGAGACAAGTTAAGCGTCTACTCGGTGGGGGGGGACTCTGGACACTCAGGTACTTCCAGGACGCCTTTGAGTAGTCCAGGAAGGGTTCCGTTACTTAGGTCTATATATCACCACCAATAAAGTGGCCAGCCTTAACCATAACATTAAGCGGGTCCTAGCGGAATCGTTGAGATGACTTCCTTTGACGCTACTGGGCAGAGTTGCTATGTATAAAATGATTACAACCCTGAAACTTCTCTATGTATTACAAAATACATACTACAGGCTACCAGAGACGATTTTTACAACAATTAATGAGGAATTACGCCCACCTCTGTTGGATGGGGCACCCCGAGAGTGGCATTCCAGACACTACAGCGTAATGAATATAATGGGGGAACTGCCCTGACTGACCTGGTTGTAATTAATGAGTGGGGACACATACCGGAAGATCACCCCACCTATGCCCTGGAAAATCTTAAATTTCAGAACCACACATCTCCATTACATTCATGGGGCAAGGGAGTCCGTTGACTACAGCCCGCCACCCGGAGGATGATAGACCAGAACGGCAAATGCAATGGGACAAGAGACTTACGAGGGATGCCCCACTTTGGGAGGGCACTAGAATGCTGGAAATGGGTAGGATCCAATGTTTTCAGGCACTGGGACATAGTTGGGATTTCCAGGCTGGGTAAATCAGTTGTAACCTACAACTTTACCACCGCTACCCAGGCTTTCTGTCATTTGATCTTACTATATCATGTATTTTATGTTCAATGTGTGTAGCCCAATATATTAGCTGACTCCGTGTTAATAAAAGCAGTTGTAAAAAAAGTGCAATACTTTAATGGGTATCTGAGAAACATATTTTTTTCTTTTTCATTATTCTAGCAAACCTTCAAATAAACTATGTTTCAAATAAGAAAATTACTCTCCATGTAAGCTTGCACTCACACTCCTCATTCACAGTTTCTCTCTACTTCCTATTCAGAAGATATATCATTGTAAGCTTCCAGTCTCATTTTTGCATGTATGTATTTTTTTGTAATGTAGCTTGTAGTCTCATGATTAAGTTCTCAGAATCTCAGACATTGTTTGGTTCACATCCTGCTATTGCATGATCCTGTCTGTGCCTAAAATCTATTTAGATGAATGCTGTTTCAAAGTTTGCTCTAGAAAGGTTTCATAATGTTCGCTTGATGGGGAAAGTGCTCTGCCTTTTACCTCCGTGCTATTTTCTACAAGAATCAGCTGCAGTACAAATTGGAAGGATGATTATGATAGGAGTCTTTCAAAATGGACTAGGAAGTACATGGTCTAGTGGACACTTACTACTCACTGCCTAGGCACTCTTTGCCCTAAATTTCTGTTTAACTAGTACTTTGAAGAATAGTTCTTGCATAAACGCCTCACTTCTTAATTCACACTCAAGTAAACTTAGCCAAGATATACCAAAACTCCTCAAGCTCACGAACCCTAACCACACAAACTTCAAAATTAGATGATCAAACTACGTTCATGAGCGAAAGTTCAACCAACATTGAATTAATTGTCAGAAGAATGCGCGTGATGGAGGAAATAGTAACGGATTCTCTGACGAGTAGACCTAGACCAGGCTATTTTGGAAACTGCTCTACAATTTTAGCAAGACTAGGTGGAGTCCCTGAAGTGATACACTCAATCCTACTAGACTGCAATAAAAGTTTAAAACACATTGGGTCTAGCAAGCTAGGCCTATAGGTTAAGAAGGACAGTAACGCTGAAAGCTGCAAACAAACCATGAATGGGACTGGTCGAGGTCACTCCATAGAACAGCAGTATTTTCCCCTCCATTTCTTTCAAAGCAATTTTGGTGAATTACCACACCAACATCTACCACATTGGTAATGACAGGTGGTAACCCCCACAATGTAGTGGGTGCATTCAGTGTGGTTGTCCTTGTGTGGACTAATCTGTTCCTAGAATTAGTCCCCTATTTATGAAAGAGCAAAGGGAGCTCACATTCGTTACTAATAGTGTGAAGGATATTCCAATTTTTTGGGGATTACCTTTTTTACTTAGAGACAATGAAGAAGGTGGTTACACAAGTGATCCTGTCAAATTTAAAACCAGTCCCTGGACATTACCCATGTGGGAGATGTTCCGTGTGTCCATTCACCGAAGCCTCAAAAGAATTTGTCATTGGAACAGATTACACTTGGGTACTTAAAAATCACACTAATCGCAATTGGGAAAATATTATGTACATGACTACACGTCCATGTGAGCTCAGATATGTGGCTATGATATCCCAAAAAGCATGAATCAGGATTAAAGAGCACCAGGGGAATATAATGTGCAAGAAAAGCTCTACAGAAATGACCAACCACTTTTTCGGTGGAAACCTTTTGGAGAGGAGGTTAGTTGGGTAAAACTGGAGAAGGCAGCCACCAACCCATATATGGACGCATTACAGGTTCAACTGTGTTGAAATTTTTTATTGAGTTTTACAATATAGTACAAGTTAAGATCAAGGCAACAGTAAATTGTTAATAAATACTACAAGAATAAAAGATATCAATGGAGGCATAACATTTGCTATTGAATGGGAAACAAATAAATATGAACTATATAAATAGGTATATAATAAAGTGAAGGTCTATCTATATATAATAAATTGATAATGCATACAGCATTAATTAATAGATTAAATGTAAATATGACGCAATGACTATACATAAAAGCATCTTAAAAATAATATCGAAAAATATTATCATATAAAAATACTCGTCTAGTAAACGTTTAGGTTACAAAAGAAGGGGAGGGATAAGAAAACAAGAAGAAAAAGTAATCTTAAAGAATTATGTGGAGGAGTGGAGCTAGAGGACTAAGAGAAAGGAAGAAGATAAATGAATGAAGGAAGATTAATATGATGTGAATAGAACAAAATGAGAGAGATAGAGTAAATAATAATGGGAAAGACTTAATGAACAGGGAAGAAAAGCGAAGAATTAATCTGCTTAACTGAATGTATTAGGGGGGACAAGAGAGTTGTCATGTTCATCAGCTTTGGCTTTAAGGAAGGGTGACCAGGTTTGTAGAAATATATCAACTTGATCTTGGAGGTTATAAATCAATAGTTCATGTGAAGCTGTCTGAATCATGGCCACTAACCATTCTTCTTGAGAGGGTGGGGGTGATGGTTTCCAATTGCGTAAAATAAAATTTTTAGCTGTAGCTACTACAGTGTGGAAGAGACGGTGTAGTGTTTTAGAAAGTTTAGGAGAATGACGTAGATCATGTAAAAGAATGTTAGCAGAAGTAAATGGTAAATGTAAGGGCATTGTAGAGTGTAATGTTTTACCAACATAATTCCAAAAAGGTTTTATTCTTGGACATTCACAAATAATGTGAGTTGTGTCACATCTCCAACAATCAGTATGTGAAAGTAAACCAGATTTCTGTAGTTTGACCGGTGACCAATGCCAATGATGAAGAATTTTAAACAGGCAAAACTTAAGCCGTGCTTCACGAACTCCTTTATGTAGACCTCCTAGTATGTGATCCCATTCCACAGCTGCAAAAGAAGTTGCTAAACGAGTTTGCCATTTAAGTTGGAGATTATGAGAGAGGGTTTGTGAAAAAAGATAGAGCGTAAAGGTTTTATAAAGACCAGAAGCAACTCCTTTATGTTTCCCCATACATACAAATAAGATAATATTGGAGCTTTTTGAAGCATCCAAGGGGGCAACCCCGAATGTTTCTTCAAACATTGTTGAAGTTGAACGTATTTAAGAGAATGTTGAATAGGAAGATTGAATTCCTCCCTCAATTGTGAGAAGGATTTAAATTCACAATTATGAAGAAACTGATCTGGGGAATGAATGCCTGCTGCTTGCCAAAATGGCCACGCTAACATACGACCATTAATGCGTATACCTGAATTATTCCACAAAGGAGCCTTGATGTGAATACATGCATTTGAATCCAAGAGACGATGCCCTCTTTGCCAAGATCTATGCATAGCTGATAAAACTGCGTTTTTAGAATCAGAACGGGTTGTGCCGCATCCATACAAAAGAGAGAGACCTGAGTTCGGAGCTAAAAGATGACACTCTATATGGATCCATTGCGGAATATCTTTTAGACCTGCCAAGAAATAGGAACATTGAGAGATGTGCAATGCAAGGGAAGAGTGTTCAATTGATGGAAGACCCATTTCTCCATACAGTTGATGAGCTTTTAATTTTGCCATTGCAAGACAAGGTCTAGCAGAGCCCCATGCAAAGGATTTAATTTTAGAATCAATTGATCGAAGTGTGGATAAAAGGATTTGAAGGAGAAGCATGCCTAAAATATAAATGAAACTCAGTGGAGTGACCAATTTGATGGCTTGTACTCTACCCCAAAGAGAAAGTCCCAAAAATTTCCAAAAAGATATTCCTATTCTATGCGATCAAATACCTTTTCGGCATCAAGTGAAAGGGCTAATGCATCCTTGGTGAGATGTTAAGTAGACCACAATGTATGGGCTAACGTACGTAAATGAATCAGAGAGGAACGCCCTGGGACAAAGACCATTTGGGTGTGGTGTATTAGGGAGGTTAAGACTTTACGGAAGGGGGACTCTAGAATGCTGGCTAGGATTTTGATATCACAGTTTAATAAAGACTGTATATCCATGATCTAAATGCATTGTGCATCTATAAAATGTTGCACGTCTTCAGGATTGTAAAAGTCTTTGGATTCAACATTTTTGATAATGTGAAAACGGGCAGGATCAAACAAACCGTACTTAATGTCCATTTTCCACAACTGTGGCCTCATAGAGAGGAAAGCCTTTCTCCTGTCATTAGTTTTGCACGAAAAATCAGCTGCAATACGATTTCATGGCCAGCATAGAAATATGAACCTTGTGTTCGTGCTGCTATTAATATTTACCGTACTTGCTCATGCCTCAAAAAACAAGCAATGAGGGGTCGTGGACGAAAATCTAAGGCAGTACGTGGAGCACCAATTCGGTGGGCACGCTGGATTTCAAGCGGCGGGCAGAAGGATATGCCCAGAAGCTTGGGGAGGACATTATGTAGGAAGAGTCTGGCAGTCTGACCTTAAATCTTTTCAGGAAAACCAAAAACCCGAACATTGTCTCATCGGTTACGATCTTCCAAATCTACTAGCTTACTGCGAAGAAACAGGAGATCCTGATCCTTGTTTCGTGTGGAGACAACTTTGGATTCTACCACTGATATGCGTTGATCTAGTTCATCCGTCTTAGTATTAATTTGCACAATTTCTGCTCGGATGGACTTAGTCTCTGCAGCAAAAGAAGAAATGTTAATGTCCATGTCTCTCAAACGGCAAGTGAAAGTTGATATCTCTTGTAAAATATGATCCATAGTCTCTGCTGACATTGTAGAGGAAGTGCCCAAAGACGGCTTAGACATTGATGAGGGTGAATCTTTTGTTGCAACACTGTGAGATTGTTTAAGAACTTCTGCAAAGAGAGGTTGCTTGATAGTTTTGTTCTCACTCTTATGATTAGGCATTTGGATATTGACTATTGTAACTTGATAGAATATTAATAGTAGTGACACAAAACCTCTTGTCGAAATCATAAAAATAACTAAATTTGACAAATTGAGTTCTTGTAGCTGATAAAATCAGGAATATATCCTCTTAGTATATGTAATGTCTTCAAAAGTCACTACTCTTCAGAAGATGCTACTTAGAATGCTCTGAGACGACTGTAGGGAGGATTACAGCATTGAAACTTTGTAATTTACGTCAGTATGTTTAGAAAATTCTGTGAAGACAGGTGCAATGAAGTTAACATATCGCGGAAAATTCCCCTTAACTGCATTTCAGAATTTTATTAAGATAATATCATCATGAAACGTGTGGTGCTGTCTTTTTATTATGCTGTATGTGATAGCAGAAAAAAAACTTTCATGAAGAGACAATGTAATATTGATAAAGTGTTCAAAACTCAGGACTCATATGCTCCACAGGAATTATTCCCCATACATTACACTGCAATTGTTGTGAAAAACGATTTGTGTGTACAACTTGAAAGAATTCACCTCAGAACAAGAGCCAAAGCGAACAGCCACACAAATTATTTTCCTCATGAGGTACCAGTAGTAACACTGTGAACTCACAATGCAAGGGACTCGGACAAGAAGAAGTAATTACTGAGGAGACCTGAAAATATTATCAAGCAGTAGCGACAATAAGAAGAGCAGTAAGCGAATTTATCACATTCTGAGAATAAATAGCTGTCTCAAAAGTGCTGAAAGTAATTCTCCGGTATGAAATGCTGTCCGCTAATTTCCCATATGTAGAGGTTCCAGAGGTATAAGCAAAGAGCCTTACATAGCAATTTATTAAAAATGTTGGTAAGTCTCACCAATTCTGAAGAACCTGAGTCAAAAGGATGTCATCTCCTCAGTTCCGCTACACGCGATGTCAAAAGCCCTGTATTGAGGTAATAAATGACCAGTCATGCGAGGGCCGGGAATTCTTGTTGAGCAACAGGGCCCGGTGCACGTCTGTCAGGCTAAGACCTCCTCACCTAGCATGAAATCCAAATGAGCTCACATCATCCCGAAATTTGGGCCAACCACTTCCGCCACCCTGGGCTCTTCAAACACTACGCTCAACAGTCCTGTTCACACTGAAGAGAGCGCTGCCTCCGTCTGGGGTTCTTCCCATAGCGCAGCTCCACTATCAGGAGGCCTTTCCTTTCGTGGACAGACCCAAACTGCCATTAGATGTTCTACTCAGCAAATAAAAGTGTTGGTTATCTCAATTATATGCCCACATCCATGGCCTTAATGATGATATACTGTGGCTACAGGTTAATTCTTGGCACATCTACATCAGAGAACAAGCCATAGGGAAAAGCAAATCCAGACAAAATATATGTTATTCAATCTGTACAGTTACATTTATGAATATTTAGTGCAGATAATATTCATCAGTAATTTTAGATCAGTATGATTGATTCCTTTGGGGGGTTTCACTGCCAATAATAGATTGCCAATAATAGATTGTTAAATGTGTGGCACCTTTCAAAAAACTCCTTCTCCAAGACCTTTAATGTTGCCTTTATCAAACGAACTAGCTCATCCTCTCATATTACAAGATGTCATTCAGAAACTACATTTACCAGAAGTATTACACGTTGTAACGTCATGATGCAAGCCTATAATGCAACATACAGTATGAAAGGGAAGCCGCTCTACACCGGACCATCACCTTTCAAAAAACTCCTTCTCCAAGACCTTTAATGTTGCCTTTATCAAACAAACTAGCCCATCCTCTCATATTACAAGATGTCATTCAGAAACTACATTTAGCAGAAGAATTACACGCTGCAACGTCATGATGCAAGCCTATAATGCAACACACAGTATGAAAGGGAAGCCGCTCTACACCGGACCATCACTGAGAGGAAATTGTGATCTAGGTGTTGTAAGCAAAGTGAGACCTTTGACGATGTAAGTGGGCTGTCAACATTGCATATATTTTTATGGTAATCTCTGGAGTTTCCTTTAACTGTACCCTGTAATAAGTGCTATTGTTAAAAAGGGTTCCAAAGACAACCGGTAACCAAAGACCCTTTTATGTTGCCCGGCGGTATCGCCTCTATGACCCACCAATATTAATCAATGAAGAAGCAGGCGCTGGAGACTGGAAGGCAGGAAACGAGGATTTTATTCTCTCCGGAGGAGAACACATCAATTCAGACAGCAAGTATCGTCACGAGGTGCTCTAACCACATCTCTGAGGCCTGGCCTCTTATACTAGGGATCATGACTTTTATTGCACATAACACATTCTCGCAATACTTTAGTACTTGAAAGAACATCCTCGGAATCTCCCCTTCAGACCCGTTCCCACATACATTTACAGTTGGATTCCCCACCCCGGTCACAACAGGTGATGGTTGTCGCACAGCAGGGCATTCCGCCGATTCACGGAATGCATGGGGTTGATCGGATCTCATGGGGTGGGGGCTTTGATCGGTTCGGGGGTCTTTTGATGGGGAGGGGAAGCTTCCTACTGTACGGGGTAATAAACAGTATCCGCAGAGCCAGGTGGCGGCCTGGGAACAGGGAAGACAAACGGGGACACAGGAAAAGGGGTTTGCATCAAAAGGGTTTGAGGCCACGAAAGGAATGAGGGGAGGTGTCGCGTTGGGAACAGGATGGGATTCAGTGGTGAAGCTGCGCTGAAGAGGGGTTTATGACCCTAGGCATGAGAGAGCGGGGGTTGTCAGTGTGTGGGGGAATGCTTGCGAGGTTAAGAGAGAGAGAGACGCGCTGGCTATCAGCGAGGGGCAGGGAGGCCATGGTGCTCAAAATGGCTGCCGCTTACGCGCACGAATGGGCTTGGAAAAGGGGCAAGATGGCGCCGATAATGTTCACCAAGTTTGTATTTATTTTCCACAGTCCTCCCTTTAACATTTCCAAGACATCTTGCTGGCCTATTTCCTATCTACACCTATATGCAAAGATCATAAGTAAGGGAGAGGGGACTTAGGCAAAAGAACTGTACATAAACATCACATTATCAACATCATATTGAAAAATCTCATCATTTAGTAGGCGGGTTCATCGTTAAGTTGGTTGCAGGAAAAGTCATCGTAATGCAATATCAGACTAGAATTACGTAGCGAGGGCGTTGGGTACAGATCATAGAATAAGAACTGGTAAGGTATCATATAAGTAAGTCCTTTTTGTATACGGCGGGTGCATAGTCAGTCCAATGGTGGTTGGGAGAGAAATGAGATACAGCAAAAATATATATCAGAGTTCTCGTTGTCCTTTGTCGTCTTCTGTCGGCACTGATGAGCACCTGGATTACCTATCAACAGAAATGTTCATGTGGATTGAGTCGTTGGGGGTCTGCGGGTAGGGGTGCATTCTGTTTGGTTTTCGTCAGACCTCGTAGGAGGAATGCGTTACGGTTTTGGAGCAGGTGCATCTCCCTCCGTAATGCAGAGCATAGATTTGCAATGGAAAATGCAATTGTTCCAGAATTGTGAGATCTGTTCGTTTCTTGAGTCCCTGTGGTGGGCATTTCCTGTTGCTTCCATCATCTTCAAGGTGCTTGGTAGCGGGCAGAACCACAGACTTTGTTTATCTTTTCTTCGGGGGCGACCCTTGGTGGAGTTCTAGGTCACCGTTCTGGGTTTTAACATAGTCCGTGGTCTACTTAGTCGGAGTTCCTTCCTTTCTGACGCAAGGAGTACTCTTCTCTGGGTAGCTCAGTAGGATTTGGAGGAACTTGGGAGTTCGGATGGAAAGGTGCGGGTGTGAACAGTCCTTATGGTAGGTCGGAGGAGGAGGGGATGGAGCAAGGCCAAGTCGGGAACAGATCAGGGGGAGGCGGAGAGTTTTGCGACAGGCGAGTCCGTAACCATGTTCAGAGAGCGGGGGCTTTTGGCACACGTTGATCATATAGCAGGGGCTTCAGGTCAGCCCTTTCCTTAGCTTTGTCTGAAACAATGCCCCGTCCGGCGTCTCCTTACTGCTGTGGTCTCGCCTCGGCCTCCGTCGCTGATGTTCCACAATCCGCAGTCAGGCCGCGTGCTCCCACATCCGGTCTCTTTCTCCTCCGACAGTGATACCCTTAAATGAGTTTTGAAAAGACAGTCTTTAGAGATATTGCAGAAGAAGGTAATTACATAAGTCTATTTCTCTCCCAACACCAAGCAACTGGGGTAAGCACTCGCTACATTGGAGATTCTTGCGACTGACGTATAAACAATTGATGATGGGTTTGCTGGATTCCTTACAACTTCCTTTTGTTGGCTAATTCTTTGACGCTTTGATGATTATTACGTTCATTTGTCATATGTCTATTATAGTAGATGTCAGTTCTTCCGGCAGAGACCCACTTCCCTAGTACAAGTCTTGAAAAGCTAGACTGGTCTTCAGGGCCTTGTGTTTTATAAAAAGTGCAACGTGCTATTCACCATAGTCTGATAGGCATCCTTCTGAGGGATGAACATAGGCTAAACAAGTCTTCATTATATCAAAAAAAACATCTTATTTTCAGCAAGGCTTACAGCAACAAGGTCTTTCGATTTTCGATCTAATTTTCAACTTTGCATACATCTTTCTAACTTTCTATAAAAATCCTCGCAACCTGGTTACTACAAAAACTCGGGAGGGGTGGTTTGCAATAATTATTAAACTTATCCTCGGGGAAGGAGGGATCTTATGGACAACAATTAGGGACACAGTGAATTAGAGCAGGGGGGCGTTTTTCAGGCTCTCGTTCAGGGCAGCTGACACAAACTGGGGGGCATTTCGGGTAGATGGGGGTGTCTCGATCATTTCTTACAGCTTGGGGTACGGAGACAATTTGCAATGGGGATGGTCGCATTACCACAGACACAATTTATCATAGAGGCCACTGACAAAAAGTTCCCTGAGGGTAGGTCAAATTTAGGGAACCTTAGTCCTCTTACCTGTCCCTTTCCTATCGGTCAATTTAATTTTCATCCATATTTTAGCAGAAAGGGAGAGGTAGTAACGTGGTACCGATACAATTTTATTTAGGACAAATTTGTGCAAATACTTGTGGTATTTGGGGCCAATCAGGAGGTGCACCAGGTTCGCCAATTAGGTGCCAGTTGCTAGGAAGAGGGAAAGTGTGGAGGGGTGGAAGAGTGAGTGAGAGAGAGAGAGAGAGAGAGAGAGAGAGAGAGACAGACAATAGGCCAAACAGTACACGTGTGACATGGGGAATGACCGTGTATTGTTAGGGCTATTCAGTGCGTTACCTAACGTTTAGACGTTTTGGGTCTGTGTTAGGATGTAGAAAGCATGCAGTTTGGGGACAGAAGAGCATTAGATCAGGTAAAAAGGTCGTGCATTGGGTTAGAGCGTCCTTGTTGTGTCGTTTTGCAGCGCTAGTCCGTCTCCATGCATCGGGCGTGACGTGGTTCCAGATCCCTTATGGTACTCTAATCGGGATTCTAATGTAACCTGCAGAGGGAAAAAGGGGGAAAAAGGGGAGGTAGGGGGACAACATTCGAACACATCAAATGTATGGGCACGAAAGTCCTTTACTTACCACATACTCGTATTTATCTCTTCGGGATATAATCCCTTAGGGTTCTGGTTTCCTAAAGTCATGGGGGCAGGCAATGTGATAGGTTGTTCATGGGGAGGTTCGAGGATGGCATTAAGGATCGTGTGTAGTGAAAACGCTAAAAAGAGGAATCAGAGGTGCCTAGCGTGAGGTACCCGGTTTTGTAGATGTATCCGGCCATCGGGATCCCTAAATCATTCCCAAAGCTGTGATGTTCGAAGGCATATCAGTTCTTCGTTCAACCCTGTACCTTAGTACCTTCGACCACCATATCCTTATATCATTTTATCAATTACACCGTTTTACTTTACCCATTCTCAGAGGTCAAGGTCCTTCTTCATACGTCAGTTCCTGAGCTTAGTCGCATATCTTGGAGGCAGCGTATCATACCTTTGATTCGACCATCAACCCAGGGCCGAACAACCATTTCTCGGATAACCTTAAAAAAAAAAGAGCAGAACAGTTGCGTACAGAAAAACCCTCCCACCGATACCCATATTCACAAAAGTATGCGATGCCTATCCATAGCTTTTTAAGACCTTTATTTGTAGAATTATTCAGTACGTAAAATGTGAGAGCGCAATTCATATTTTGGCCTGATATGTCGTCGATGGAAGCACATACAGTAGGGGGTTATTTTGTAACACAAGAACATGTGAAAAAAGGTCTAATTAATTATTTGCAAGTAACCAAAAACATTTCATTGCGTGACGAAGGAATCAGGGGCATTTCAGTTCATAAATGGAAACACAGCCAAGCTCGTCATAATCACATTTTCTAGATGTAAACTGTGGGTATGCATCATAGGCGGCGTTATGTATCAGTTACAACAAATATCAGAAATAAATTGTTCATTGAAATCAACATTTTACGGAACCCTTCTCAAATGTTCGCCAAGTGAACCCTCCTCCCTCTAACATTGAGTGCGCAATGGTTCGTATATATATATATATATATCTCTTAGTACATCAAGTTTCATTAGCTAAGGAATACCACGAGGCATCCGTTAGTTTCCATTGATACCGGCGCCATTTTGGGCGAGGCCGGCTTAATCCGGAAGTAGCATCAGAGAAAAAATGTCCCTGACAATTGGCGGTTGGACCAGAGTCCCTTTCGGCAGTTCAAAAAAACTATGCTAACAGAGGGGCTGGTGGTGTGGACCGTCAATCAAGAGAGGGAGGGGGATAGAGTCTTTCTTACCGGGTCATGTTGATGCTCAGCCGGAACTTACTCAAGTTCGTTAGTCCATAATGTTCCTGGGTGGTTCAGACGGAAGCTGATGCGGACACGAGAGCACCGCCATCTTGTTGCTGTGCCGTGGTTATTTCATTTGAGATCAATGCAACTGTTCCTCACCGGAAGCCTGAAGGGGCCGAGGGCTCTTGGGACTTTGGTAGAATCTTCAAAGTCGAGGGGATGTTCGTCGATGGTGGGGGCTTGCGCCCGGGTGGGCAAGTGCCCGAGTTGCAATTTCGGACAAAGTTACTCCAGCGGCCTAGACCCGCCTTTCGAGGGCCCAGGCGCCATTTTGAGACCCTGTGGCAGCCACCTTTGCCGTATCCATCAGGAGTGGAAGAAACTTCTTGTGATGGCGAAAGACAGAGCATCATGTTGCTGGAGCAGGACATTTTGGTTCGGGGCGCCAGGGTGCAGCAGTGGAGCCTTCATCTGGGGAGGTGAGGGAGGCTCGTCCGTGCCGTCTTTCTCTCCCGGCGCATCCTACGCCGTCCCTTGGAATCAGGGGCGCACATGATGACCACCCTACACCCCTGATTCCGACTCTTGGGGGACCACTGTACATCCGGTGCTCCGTAAATATGCCCGTCGGACATTGTATGTCCTGTACTATGCAAGTATACCAGCCGGGTCTTGTATGTCCTGTACTGAGAAAATATACGAGTCGGGCATTGTGTGTCCTGTGTTGCGGAAATATACCAGCCGGGCATTATATTTCCTGTGCAGCGTAGGTATATGGCCGTCGCCCGGCTGGAGGACATCGGCGTCGGGCCAGGGCAGGGAAGCCTCCTACCTGTGGAGGTGGAAGAGGCTCGTCCGCGTCGCCTCTTCCTCCCTGCCCACCCTGCATCCGTTCGATGGAGGAATTCGTGATGGCCGGACCAGAAGATACGAGGGAGGGGGTCATTTGCAGCCGCCCCCTCCCTACTCGCGGCCTGGGGGACGCCATCCCTGGATGGGTAGTATGGAAAGACCATTTCATTGCCTGCTTGGCGGAGCCTCCAGGACCTTCTCGCCGGCGATCCCTTTTGGCTCATGGCTGCTGGCAGGCCCCGCCCCACACGTGCTATGTGTTTCGGATGGGTGGGACCATCGAACTGTTACATTTCGAGGACTTCCGGAGTGAGCATAACATGTTTTGTATTTTTCCTATTAGTCAAGTTTGCTTTTTAGAGAGTTCTACTAGTTATTCTATTTACTGTTGGTTGTGTGTTTTTCCGTAATTAAATCCTAAGTTATATAATAGACGCTTGGCTTTCTTGAGTCTTTTCTCTAACGGGGGGTTGTTTACACTGACCTGCAGTCGTGTTTGATTTTCAGAGTGGGGGGGGCAACAGAGAGCAATCAGTCCCAGAACTCTAACATGTCGTTAAAATTGGCCTGACGAAATCTGTGCCACCGAGCATAATCAAACGGGGCGGTCCTGTCTGTTCTGTCTGCACTAGTCTGATTGGTTTTTATCTCACGTCTTTTTCCTTTCTGTCGGTCCGTCCTTTCTGTCAACCCTCCATTCTTACCTATGCTTTGCAGAGTCGGGCATTGGGCTTTCCAGTGTCCAAGACACTTACAGAAAGCACATTGGTTTTGTTTTAAATCTGTCCGTCCTGTGCGTAATGTCAGGGGATTACCTTCGGGTCGTTGTGTTCCGGGGTTGGCTTGTCGGCACATCCCTTTACACCGTTCGCTTTTCATGTCTACTCCTCGGGGCTGTGCCATCGCTGGCCCTTCCCTTTGCCTACTAGACGTTTGGAGGGTTGTCCGTCGTGTCCCTTCACCTTTTCTAAATTCGTCGCCTTCCCTTCGTCGTGCAGCTTCTTTGCGCCACATACCGAGGCTATCGAGCATAATAGGTGTTGTTTCATTCCTACGAAGGGCTATTTCTACCGTCTCTATTTTGTCGAGATCAAAGGATCCTCTCAGTGGCCACTGTCTTTCTCGATCCCTTTTCGTATATTTATGCCACAGCTCACTATAGGCTATAGCAATTAATCCATGCTTCATGAACATGTCCTTATTAGGGGTGCCTTCCAGCGGAGCCGGATGGTTCATCTCTAATAAGCGGTCCGGGTTAAACAGGCTACTAACCAGTGGGGAGAAGACAGGCATGACGGATCACAATGGGATAATAGTCAGCACTACCTATCTTATCACTGCGCGCAAAGACTAGACAGAATATTTCTATTCTACGTTGTTTGCACGTAGTGAATACCTCATGAACCAATTCTGAGCAATCAATCAACGTTAGGTCAAAAATAAAAAATCAATATGGTCAATGGGGAGAATAAGTAGGCTCGCAAAGGTTCGCGTCACCTACCCTTTCACTATCTGTAAAGAGGGGACCTATTTTTCCCTGTTTGCAGACAGAGAATCTCCAGAAAACAATCTATAACAGTTAATCAATGGGGGGAAGGGGCAATTGTTCAGTGGGGGAGAAAGATAGGTCCGACGGGTGCGTACCTATCCTTCGCTGTTTATAAAGGGAGAGCCTGTTGTTTCTCCGTTTGTAGACAGTGAATCTCCAATAAATTAACAAAGAGTAATACTAGTATTTTCTCAACAATTATCAATTACTTTCAATTATCTATCACTTTCGCAATTCGTCGTGTTTACACGACCTTACCCGGACCGCATGGACAGTTTCTCGTCTTCCGAATCCAGCGCCCGATCGTCCTCTTCTCTTCGTACTTCTCGTGGCACTCCTGAGGGTTCCCAGTCAGGACCGCAGATCACTCGGGAGAGGTCTGTTCGGAACCAGTGAAGTTCGGATGATCGGCTGTCAGACAAGGGTCTATCGGACAGGGTACCTTCCGATCGTTGCAGTCGTTCACTCTGTCGTCGGGACCTCTCCCACTGGATCCACGAGTCGCTGATGGGCCCCACGTTTGGGACGCCAATTGTTAAAAAGGGTTCCAAAGACAACCGGTAACCAAAGACCCTTTTATGTTGCCCGGCGGTATCGCCTCTATGACCCACCAATATTAATCAATGAAGAAGCAGGCGCTGGAGACTGGAAGGCAGGAAACGAGGATTTTATTCTCTCCGGAGGAGAACACATCAATTCAGACAGCAAGTATCGTCACGAGGTGCTCTAACCACATCTCTGAGGCCTGGCCTCTTATACTAGGGATCATGACTTTTATTGCACATAACACATTCTCGCAATACTTTAGTACTTGAAAGAACATCCTCGGAATCTCCCCTTCAGACCCGTTCCCACATACATTTACAGTTGGATTCCCCACCCCGGTCACAACAGGTGATGGTTGTCGCACAGCAGGGCATTCCGCCGATTCACGGAATGCATGGGGTTGATCGGATCTCATGGGGTGGGGGCTTTGATCGGTTCGGGGGTCTTTTGATGGGGAGGGGAAGCTTCCTACTGTACGGGGTAATAAACAGTATCCGCAGAGCCAGGTGGCGGCCTGGGAACAGGGAAGACAAACGGGGACACAGGAAAAGGGGTTTGCATCAAAAGGGTTTGAGGCCACGAAAGGAATGAGGGGAGGTGTCGCGTTGGGAACAGGATGGGATTCAGTGGTGAAGCTGCGCTGAAGAGGGGTTTATGACCCTAGGCATGAGAGAGCGGGGGTTGTCAGTGTGTGGGGGAATGCTTGCGAGGTTAAGAGAGAGAGAGACGCGCTGGCTATCAGCGAGGGGCAGGGAGGCCATGGTGCTCAAAATGGCTGCCGCTTACGCGCACGAATGGGCTTGGAAAAGGGGCAAGATGGCGCCGATAATGTTCACCAAGTTTGTATTTATTTTCCACACTTCAGTATGGGAATTCTTTCCCCACAGAGACTACAAGGCTCCCTTAGTTGTACCCCTCCATGAACTCCCTGGGGTATTAGCTAGGATAAAGCAGTATGTATGTATGTATGTATGTATGCACAACAATCTGTTTTATTTGAAATTTTGGTAGGTTTTCTCACTAATTTGCAGTGGACACCCACGTTTGTCGAGTGCTGTGGCAGCAGCTCAATACATCATGTAATGATAAGCAACAATCTATTCTTGTGAGTCCAGTATTTCTTTTGTCACAGAATCTTATGTGTACAAACTAAACAATTATTTACTGTTAATGCACTGCAAATCCTGTAGAACATAGCAGAAATGAACAAATTGATTCCTAGCAGGAACATATCAATGGGTATACAATGTATGCACACGTGTATATGAATAAATGAATGGTGATAGTAATCTAGAGGAGGAAATTAGGGATCCTAGTCCTGATAAAAAGCCAGCGACCCCTTCACATGGTCAACTTTGACTGAAACATGTTGACCCTAAAGGAGAAGGAGAAGGAGAAGAATTTTACTTCAAACTGGATCCCCCACCACACCACTCCATAAAAGTACCCCTTGCGAAAACAAGGGGCCTGTCTCCCATTAAGGAATTCTTTTGCAAACAAGGCTGGCCAATGATGAACAGAGTTGGGTTTGAAGCCATACCTTACAAATTTTGTAATTCCTTGGTCCTTTCATTGAAACATATTTTGATACCAGGATCCAGAACAGAAGTGCAGGGGCTTTGTCATAGTGATACCTAGTCACATGTGCAACAGTATGCTATAGACTGCACAATATATAATATAATAATAATCCACATTTGTAAAGCGCACACAATCACCCGTAAGGGTCTCTAGGTGCTGGGGGCCGTCGGGAAGATTAAGCAAGCTATTGCCCAGAGTCACATGGTGATGGGCTAACCTGCCACAGGCGCCGGGGGATCAAACCGTGATCCCCAGATTCCAGCGTCAGTCACTCTGGCCGCGGCGCCACACCTCTCCCTCCCCTCCTATATGTCTGAAGTAAAGTATGTATGCATAAAACAATTGACATTGTTTCTGACCTTCATCAACTTAAAAACAGCCTTCTACTTTGTCAACAGGCTACTCAAGTGGCAGAGTTTGCAAGACCGAGGACTTCCAGAGCAGCTTGTTACTCCATCAAGGAAAGTTAGCTACACTAAGATATGGGTCTATGAGAGAACTGCACTGTAAGGGGGGACCGGATGCACACCTCATATTCCTAATTTCTCGAACTTGTCTCCATTGTGTCTGAAGGGTGCGTGCTGATTGAATCGAGTGCCATGCCCTGTCGGCACTAGAATTATACACATCACTGTAGTGGGGTTTCATCTCGCCCCAGACAATCGCACTGCTAAATGTGCCAATTGCGCAATTGTATGTTAATTTATTCAACGTTCATCCATGTATTCCATAGTCTTATAAACTTATCATCTTTTTTCACCAACTTTAATGCGAGTCCGCACGCTGAGTGTATATGCCATTTCCGATTTTTTACTGCTCAAACCATGTCTATCCGGACCTTCTGTATGAACAGGACTGAAGCATAAATTCATTTCAGGCAGCGTTTATTTAAAAAAATACCCTTGAGAGAACTTACACCCAGTTTTGACATGAATTCCAGAGTCAGGTAAGGCTGTGTCTTAGCACTGGCACTAGTTAATCTTTACATCAACGACGTTAGCAAAAGCCTTTCAGCCTTGAATCCCCACGTAACCACCATCGGCAGAGACAAAATATCCATATTTTTGTTCACCTTTGCTGCAGTGTTGCTGACCTGCACCGAACTATGAACGCACAGGCTACTCAGAGGAACCGAAAAATATTGCACTATGAAATCCCTCACAATTTATACTAAGAAAAAGTAACTTATGGTACTACACAAAAGACACAGCCCGAAGAACATATTTTAAATTCATGGCAGATCTTTAGACGTTCTGGGCTATAATTGTCCCGGGCCGGGCAGAAGGCAAAAAAAGAAGAAGCTCTTCTGAATCAACATGCTAATGTTTTTCAAATAAATAGAATCCTCATTTGCCAACTCGCCACCCAGTTTACTAACTGTTCCACCTGCTGGGTTTTTTTGTATCTCATACGCTAGTATATCGAGGAAGAGACATCAGGCTCACCTCTACTGAGTCCGGGCAGCGTATTATCCAAGCCCTTAATGCCATTTGACCCGTCCGGTGTGCCCATCTAATCCTCGTTCCTGGAGCCTGAGTGTCAACTCAAATACTAGTAAGATAGGGGTGGTGTTTAATCATTGGATTGATGTTGCTTTGTTCAATAAACAATTCAAAATTTCCCCACATGCCAATCACCCAAAATGTAGAAGAAACGGTACCCAAAATGCTAGTTTTTTTTTGCTGGTGTGACTCAACATATCTAATTTAGCTGTATATCTCATTGACTTTATCCAGTCCAAAACATTTGGAGAGAGGGGAGAGACCCACAACTTACAAAGTTCTCTACGTGCCAGTAGTATAGCATAAAAAATCAATTTCACATTGTCATTGATTCTATCTTCCTCTAGGTCATTCCTCCCAGTAATTATAAGTTCGGGGCTTACCTCTATTTGTAGGTTCAGAGCTTGAGATAGACAGTTACTCCCATCTTGCCAAAAGCTTCTTATTTCCGAGCAAAAGACAAACATATGGAGATCATCGGCGTTGGGGGTCTTACATTTTGCGCACTCCACCACTCCACTTAATTTAAGTTTCGTCAATCTGCGCGGAGTCCAGTAGGCCCTGTGGATTGTGAACAGAAGGTTTTTTTCTTGAATTCGCAGGTTTAACCACTCTGTATAGTATAGCCATAGATACTTGCCATTGGTTTTCTGTTGCAATCTTTGGCAAGCTTTGCTTCCACAGGACCTCCGGAAGTAAGAAGGGGCCATCTTCCATCTCCAACATTGACCAATACCACAAGGCCACCTCCTTCTTAAAAGACCCCTCCATCGCCAGTTTTGCCTCAAAGTCATTCTGTATCCCAATTCGAATGTCGGCGCCCTTCGCCCAGCTCTGAATCTGTAGGTATTTATACCTTGAGAGGACTTGCCCCCACCTTTGTTGGCATTCACTATGCCAACAAATTGCCCTCCTGAAACAGGTCATTCCATCGCCGAACTGAATCATCTCTCTTCAATGAAATTGCCAATAAGTCCTTTGTTCAAGGAGGAGAGCCTGGTGAGTGCCATATTGGAGCCATACAACATAAATAAGGTATCTTTAGGAATTTCCTAATCTTATACCACATCTCCGCCAAATCATATAGAACTTTCAACCTAATCTTTTTAAAAAACTTAGGATCTGAGAACTTATACAAAAAAACAAAATCTGTATAACCGCCATTGATGATTGAAAGCGGGTACCCAATAGCATCCTACAATTTTTCAACCCAAAAGCCCATGAATAAATGTGCAAGTCCGGGGCAGCCAATGCTCCTTTACAAAGCCTCCTTCTTATTTTTTTCCACGAGAGTCGTGACCCCTTTGATGCCCAAAAAAAAGAAGCTATCTCACTCTGGAGCTTGGCTAACCACTCCTTTCGAAATCCAAGCGGAATAACCTCAAACAAGAAAGTTACCTTTGGCAGGATCATCATCTTCACTAAATTGGTTCTGCCATATAACGACAAAGGTAGATTCATCGATCCTTTAAGCATGGCTGAAACTTCTTGTTTGACTCTAAAGAAATTTGTTTTCGCCAAATCCGCAATGTTATGAGTAACCCTTACCCCCAGGTATCTCATATCCGCCTTAGTAACTAACCCCTCTGTGGGTAAGTTCCAAGCCATGATCTCAGTTTTTTCTTGGTTGATCTTATAACCAGAGACAGCTCCAAAGTCCTTAGTAATATCTGTCAGTGCATCCAAAGAGCCATGCAAATTTGCAGAGAAAATAACAATGTCATCTGCATAGAGGCCTATTTTTTTAACCAATTTGCCACCCCAAAAGGTATAATCCTGTTTGAGCTCCTTATTCTACAAGCCAGTGGTTCTATATATAAGTTGAACAATAATGGTGACAAAGGACACCCTTGTCTCGTACCGCGCATAATTTGCACGGGTGGAGTCAATAATCCAATAACCAGAACCCTGGATGTCGGGAAATCATAGAGAGAAAAGATAGAGTCAGTAAACCTCTTCCCCAAATTAAGATGTTGTAAAAGAGTTTTTAAAAAAACAAAATTAACTCGATCAAAAACCTTGGCGGCATCTAAAGCGATTACCGCCAAGGGAAGATCGTTTGTGACTGCCATATCTATACTGCCAATAAGAGCAAAAGTTAGTTCTTTTAAATAACGACCCCTAATGAAGCCTTTTTGATCTTGGTCTATCAACTTAGGAATCACTAGACTTAACCTGTCAGCGAGAATCTTTGTAAAAAACTTATAATCACAGTTAAGCAGTGATATAGGTCTATACGAATCTAATGATCTAGGGGATTTGCCAGGTTTAAGTAGCAAAGTAATAATGGCCTCATTCCATGTACACGGTATAGCTCCTACACCCATAAAGATTTGATTAAATAAGTTACACAATACCGGAGCCAATTCTTCTACTAAGGTCTTATAGACTTCAGAAGGGAGGCTGTCTGGTCCTGATGCCTTCCCCCTTTTACTCTCCTTAATAACCTTGACCACCTCTTCTACCGTTATGTCGTTATTTAGCACCACCTTCAGATCTTCAGCAAGGGGCTCCACCTCCAGCAGCCATCCCTCTATCTCTTCTAGCCTCGGGTATAAATCCTCCCTATATATATCCTCAAAAAAGGTGTGGAAGGCTTCTGCTATCCCTTTACTCTCAGTTATCAGAGACCCCGTGACTGAAGTCTTAACCCCCTTAATTTGATTCCGAAGCAAGTCCTTTCTGGCTTTCCAAGCTAGCAGTTTACTGCAGCCGTCACCATAAAAGAAATGCGCCAGCTGACTCGCCTCCCATTTTTCCTTAACTCTTTGTGACAATATAGTTGTTAGTTCTAGTTTTAACTCAAACAGCTTGTTCTTTACCTCCTCCTCACCCAGTGTCCCCCCCCTGAACCTACACCTGCCTCCTCCCATGTGCGAATTTCCATCTCCAAATCCAAAACTTTCCTCCGATATAATCTTCTTTTCTTGGCGCCCTGTGCTCCCAACCTCCCTCTCAAAAAAGCCCTACAGGTGTCCCAAACGACTTACGCTTTAGCCGAACCCTCATTAACCTCAAAAAATGCTTGCATCTCACTCCTCAAGATACCTACATATTCCATATCTAGGAGGACTATACAATCCATCCTCCAAGTTGAAGTCAAACCCTCCACTCCTAGTATTAACTTCAAGGCCACAGCCGAATGGTCAGAAAGATGCGTCCCAGATGCTCCACATCCACAACCTCATCCTTCAATCTTACATCAACCAAAAAATAGTCTATACGAGACTTATGGTTATATTTCTTGTTGTAAAAAGTGTACCCTACCTTCTGCCCTGCTTTTATTCTCCAGATATCACACAGACCCTGCTGAGCAGTAAGGAGTTTTATCCTAGCTGCCATCTTGCTATTTACTACTGCCCTGCTATTATTTGACCTGTCTAGTTTATTGTCTAACACAACATTGAAGTCTCCCGCCATGATTACTTTACCAGAGAATTCCAGCAGTTCTGCAGCTAACTCATCCAGGGGTGTTTCATCATCTACATTTGGCCCATAGTAACCAACCACTACTAGCTGTTCCCCGGCCACCCTCAATTTCAAAATTGCCCATCTTCCACTCTTATCCGCCACTTTATCTTCCATAGAAATATTAACCCCCTTTCTAACCAGTATTGCAACACCTTTAGTCACTATCTCTTGAGGGGTATAAAAAGCATTGGCAGTCCACCGCTGAGAAGAAAAGATATCCTTACTCTCACTTGCAGATAGGTGCGTCTCCTGTAAAATTATCACCTGTGCTGGGGAATCTTGAAGATATTTCAAAATCAGCTGCCTCCTACACTTCACTCGCAAACCATTAACATTCCATGTAAGGAACCTTAGCTCCACGGGCTTAACCCCATTCATCCCTGCTATCCCATCTTTTCCTTAGACTGGTGGCCAGAGTGCTCCTGAGGATGTTTTTTCGTTTTTTCTCCCACCCCACCCTCTCCCCCACCTCCCAACCCCCACCCCCCACCCCCAACCCCCCTCCCTCCCTCAGCCAAAGACTAATCCCTCCCCTGGAAAAACCCGACCAAGACATCCGTGGCCAATAGGCCCATTGGATGCCCTCGAGTGGCGGTGCATCATCACCCACTATATTTTTAGTAAAACATTAGTGCTGAGCTCACTATTCTCCTATTCTCCTTGGCACTGCTCCAAAAACACATCCACCTCCTCAGTACTCCGAAATGTAAACATTTTATTCTGCCACATAACTTTCAAGAAAGCTGGAAACTTCAATTGAACTGTAGCCCCTAGTGCTCTGAGTGGTTCCATACGCTTTCCCAGCTCCCATTGTCTATTTGCTGTAACAGGAGATAGGTCTGATCTGATATCTACAGAGATTCCATCTATTGTTATACTTTTCCTTTTTAGAGCCAATGCTAAGATCTTTTCCTTCAAGTTGTAGGTCAAAAAATTTACCAAGATCTTCCTAGGTTTGGAGCGGTTCGGGTTCAACCGGAAGGGATCTCTGTGGATCCTCTGTATGTCTTTAAGTAGAATTTCTTCTGACTCTTCCAGCTCTAACTCTGTTTTTAACAGGTGAACTATATATGTCTTAATATCCGTCCCCTCCTTTCCTTCGGGTAATTTCAAAATTTTCAGATTATTTCTCCTCTGCATATTTTCTAACCTTTCGACCCTTTCTTCTAACTCACACTCTCTAGACTTAATTGCGACAATCTCCTTATGATTATCAAAGACCCTCTCCCGCATCACTTTTACTTCTGACTCCAGGACTTCTGTGCGGGCACTCAGAATATCAAACTTAGTCTCAAGCTGACTGCAAGAGGCTCTAATACTCTCCTGATTTTTCTCTGAGTCTTCAAAGCTTCTATTCGACGCCTCAAACCTCTCATGAATGTCCTTCTCCAGCTTCCTAAGAAGCGCCACTACCGAGAGATCCGAAGTATCAAGTTCAGGATCCACATGCCTCTTCTCTGAATCTGTGTGGATTAAGTCAATACCCCCTCCCGCTGCCTCACCTATCTCTCCCTGTGAGCTTACTCCGACAGTTAATCCCACACTTAACTGTGGTGAGGAATCAATTCTATCCGCTGCTGAAACAACGATCAACTGTATTAACTTATCCTAATTGTCCGTGCCAGCCATTTGCACCAGCCCTTCTTCATCCGCCATAGTGAAGACCTGAAATCTATTGGGAGTTGTATGTCGTGACCAATCTTGAGCTGCAATATTCTCTAAATTATTGACTAGACTAAAATCCTCTTCTGAATCTAGTTGGGATTTTAGTTGATTATTTTGAGTGGCTTGCGGGTTTAGAACCAACATTTTTGGAATAGGTTTAAAGAAGGTAGTGAGGGAAGGTGTTGTTACTAACTGATGATTAAGCCTCTTTTTCCAGCTCCTTTTTTTAACTGGCTCCACCCAAATCTCCTCTCCCCTGTCAACCACCTTCTGCAAATTCTTCAGCTTATCTGAGGAAACCCCCAACTCTACTTTCTTATTGCTTCTCAACGGGTAACGGGAGGGCTCTACACTGTTTATTACCTTATTCTTCCCTCTTCCTGCTTTCTGTTCCACCTCGAACTCCTTTTTAGCTGCTCCCGTCTTGCCTACCAACTTCCTAGTGTCAGCTAACTTAAGTGACAGTCCTTCCAAGGATTCCACACCTTTCCCTCTCCCACAACTCCTCTCGGAGAAGACCTGGCCACGGCTCGGTGACCTCTATTGCTGCTCTTCTCCAAGTAGCAGTCCGTGTAGATATTACAGGGCGCTGCACGCTTTCATCTTCATCCAGCCCCTCCCAAAGATGTGCAGATCCCTCAGCCTCCGCCATGTGACACTGGGAAGAGAGTCTGAACCACTGAAGTACCGGTTCACAGTGGCGATAACAAAAAACAATATAAGATATGCCAGATTATCTAACAGTTAGCTCCCTAAGTCCATACCTCCTCCCAGTTCCTCCAATACCAAGCCGCTACAAATAGCTTCTCCTATCTTTCCAAGCCCCCGTTATAGGGCAACGTTACAGAGGCTGTTTTACCAAACCACGGCCGCCATCCGCCAGTCACATCCAGCAACACAGCCTGCAGAGCAGCAGACCGCGTCAAGCAGTTCACGGCAGTTCACAGCTCCTCCTCCTCGAGACCTCCGCAACGGCTGCCGGTGCTCGGCAGCCAACAAACAAGCACAATAACTCGATAGCTGAGCCAGAACTTAACCGCCAGAAAAAAAAACACTGCTGCTCAACGCTCGACAGGCTGTGCGCGACCCCGGCTGCGGTCAGCCAAATGTCCGAAACAGCTCACCGTTCCGCTCCTCTTTCCCGCTGCCTCCTAGCGGGAGCAGTATATGGCAGCCAAACAAAACAAAATATCGGAGCCAGAGCCGCAGCCGCCGGTGAGCCTCAGCAGAGCCGCGCAGCCTCCAACAGGACAGAGAAGCCGCTCAGTAGCACCCAGGTAGGAGCTTCAAACGCCCAACACTCTCAGCAGCACCGCCACGCTCCCGACACCCGCGACCTGCTACCTAGCCGGCCGCCATGTTTTTCCCCAGGGTTGAATATTCATTGAACCTTCCCTACATACTTATCAAATGAAAACCGTGGCTGTTGGATGTTATGAAGCTGAACTTTGGGGCACAATAAAGCCAATAGAATGGTGAAAACTGAGAACCAATTCCTACTGCACCTATGATATCTAGGACTCTATGGCCGCACGAAGGAAAGTTTTAGACATGAAGACATTTGAAGCTGTTCTTGCACTCAAACAGATTCTATACTGATTTCGAAACTTAACCGAACCAGAGTTAGCTATCCATCTAATATCCCTGCACAAAATCCGGCAAAGAAACAATTTGAGCAAACTCACAGGGCTTATACATTTTGCAACCACTCTGACCAGCATAGGGTGCACGGAATTCTGGAGCAGCCCTAGACGATGACATCCTGAAGCCTGGAACTAATCAAGGGAAAATAATGGTCCTGCCAGACAGCTCAGCCGGGAGGTTAATTAATGACAAGATTCTCAGAAACTAAATATGCAGTCCTCTATGTACAATACATAGACCAGTTATTTCCAGACTTTAAAAGAGCACTATATAGACAGTTCAGGTTAGGTACTCTTCTCGTAATGACTTATACAAACAGCTGGTCGAACAAAATCCTATGCTCAACCACCTGCAAGCAAGGAGGTGACAAAACTGTTTTGCACTTTAAGTTGCTATGCACAATCTCCCTGCAAGCATGGAGGTTCCGCCACCTGCCCCCTTTTTAAGAAACATAAGACACTGCAAGTCTGCGATGTCAGGGGCGACTCCTCCATTCGGGCGAAGGAGCGTCGCCCCACTGCTTTCTCACAGTGCGAGAAGCAGAAACATAAAATGGTAAAACTACCTTTTTAGGTTTCGCTGGGGGACGGAGCCGTTAGGCTCCTCCTCCAGAGAAATCTATTGAGTACAGTAAGCACTATGGAACACGCCCCCCGTCCCATTTGCTAGCTCCATAAATGGAGCCTAGCCATTGGACGAGGGGCCTGTCCATCAATGCCGGACCAGACACGGGGGCGTTCCCGAGATTCTTTGGCTTTGGCGACGTCACGCGACGCCGGGAACGCCCCCGAGTCTGGTCCGGCCGGGCCGTGCTTGCTGCTGTCCTGCCTTGTGTCCCTCCTCCCGCCGTCCCCACGTTTCCCGCCTCCCTCCCGACGTCCGTGTCCTTTCCCGCCCCCCTCGTCCTCTCCCGCCCGCCCCCCTCGTCCTCTCCCGCCCCCCCCCCGTGTCCTCACAAATAGTGGTATCCCGTCCCGCCCGGGGGTCAACCGGCAGCTGCTCGGCACCTTGGCCGAGGCACGAAGGGGCTGCGACCGCATTGGTGGCTTTTCGGAGGCTCGTCGGCAGAGGCGCGCTCTGATTGGCCGCTGCAGTGGGCCTGTCCCCGTGAGCTGCGCCGCCGTTGGTTGGAGCCTCGCCAGGATTCAGGATGCAGTTCTTGGTGGGCGAGCTTCTTTTTTAGAACCAACTTTATTGTTGTTTATTGTATGTCTGTGCTTTGTAATTTATATTAACAGCGCCCGACACGTTTTGCTCCCCCGGGCTCCTTTTTATTTTATTTTAACTATTTTTAGTTGGCTCGGCCGCTGCAGGATTCAGTCCTCTTTCTTTGTCCCTGCTTTTGCTGGGCGTTCCGATTTGATGTGAGTAGAGAACCGCCCCACGTATTTATCCACGTGCGTGCGCTCAGTAACTGTTGGACACGATCGGACGGCGTGACGTGGAGCCAGTGAGGAATTGCCGGCTGATTTGTTTCAGCGCGCACAGAGTAAGTGTTCGTTAGCTCCGTGCGTACTCAGGGTGGTCAACAGTACTTTGGGGGTGTATAAGCGAGGGGATTGTTTTTACCCCCGTGATTGGGCACGTTTGTCAAGGACTGTTCTGTATTCACAGGCTTCAGTTCACTTCTTGGATCACTGCCTTAGACGTAAACTATGGCCCGAGGCTACTTTGATTAGTGGAAGTACCGACCTAGAGAGAGGGAGGTAGGCGTAGATGTATCATTTATTTATTATTACTTTTCGAAGCAAGGTCTTGTCACTAAACGGAGAAAAGTTGTATGTCACTGGATGCAGTCAAGATGTGGCCACATTTTAGACACTGCAAGAAATCGAGCGCTATGTTGATGTTTTTCTTTCCGTCGTTGTGCTGCTCATTGTCAGTGTTGCTCCCTCCTGTTGTCTGTACTGCTGCTTCCCTCCCACCCTCCCGTGGTCCGTGCTGCTGCTTCCCTCATTCCTTCTTTCCCTCCCTCCCACCCTCCCGTTGTCAAAGGCTGCAGCTTCCCCCTCCCACCACCCTGTTATCCATGCTGCAGCTTCCCACCTCCCACCCTTCCGTTGGCCATGTTGCAGCTTCCCCCTCCCACCACCCTGTTGTCCATGCTGCAGCTTCCCACCTCCCACCCTCCCGTTGTCCATGCTACTGCTTAGCGTCCCTCCCACCCATCCGTTGTCCATGCTGATGCTTCCCTCCCTTACACCCTACTGTAGTCCATGCTGCTGCCTAAATCCCCCCACCCTCCCCTTGTCTATGCTGCTGCTTCCCTCCCACATTCCAGTTGTCCATGCTGCTGCTTAAACCTCTCCACCCTCCTGTTGTATATACTGCTGCTTCCCTCCCTCCAACCTGCCTGTTGTCCATGCTGCTGCTTTCCTCCCACCCTCCTGTTGTCCATGCTGCTTCTGTCCCTCGAGTTTTCCTTGATGCTACTTCCCTTTCTTCAGTTGTCTATGCTGCTGCTTTCCTCCCTCACACCCTCCAGTTGTTCATGCTGCTGCTTCCCTCCCTCATACACTCAAGTTGTCCATGCTGATGAAAGCATACTTCCCCGCCCCCCTCCCGCTGTCCGTGTGCTTGTTCCCGCCCCCCCTCCGGCTGTCCGTGTGCCCGTTCCCGCCCCCCTCCCGCTGTCCGTGTGCCCGTTCCCACCCCCCCTCCCGCTGTCCGTGTGCCCGTTCCCGCCCCCCCCCCGCTGTCCGTGTCTCCTGGATGTGCAGTGGATTGCAGTTCACAGCACTTGCCTGGCCCAGTGTACTGTAGTGATGACTGTGTTTGGTAGGTGACAGCTGGCTGTGTAATTGGACTATAGGTGACAGCTGTACTGTGGACGGCGGGTAAGTGTGCTGCTTATGACGATTGATTGTCCACTGTTGGAAGCTGGTTGGGAACAGTTACTGTAGGCAACTCCTAGTCGTACATTTTGCAGGTGACAGCTGGCTGTGCAGTGTACTAGGAGTGACAGCTGATTGTGCACCATTAGTGACATCTGTCTGCACAGTGGTTGTCATCCAGCTGTGCATACTATGATATGGGTGACACATGGATGAACATAAAGTAAAGTAACAACTGCTTGCATTGTACAGATCATAGCAGGTTCCTGTGCAAAAATAGTAACAACTGGTTGTGCACTGCGTAGAAAAGTTAGCAAGAGCCGGCTGTAGTTTGCTGTAAGTCACACCTGGATTTGCGTGTATCATGTATGACAATTGGATTTGGTCAGTTTGCGACAGATAGCGAGCAGTTTACTGTATGTGATTGCATTCTGTTTTGTACTCTAGGTTGATGTGCGTAATGCCCCGTGGCTGTAAGCTGAGTGCTCAGTATGACACAGATGTCAGCGTGCTCAGAAAAGTATTGTGGTTGGCAGCTAAGTTTTTGTTTTCCAGCTGGTTTAGCTGATTTTCCACTGTGTATCGTGGGTGACGGGCCTGGGCATGCAGTGTGTTTTGGTATAAAGCTTCATGTGTAGGGTATGGTCGTTGAACTGCACATCATAGGCTACATAGGTGGGTGCTTGCAGTGTATTTTGGTGACATAGGTCTGCTCAGTATAGGTCACATAGCAGAGTGCTTACAATTTGTGAACGAGCTAGGTTGAATATATATGTACAAAATAAGCATGCATTCTTTACAGTGTGCAGCTGCCTGCAAATGTGTATTCATTACAGAGCGTTGGTGCACAGTCCTCAACTTATTTTCTGTACTGTGTGTGTTGGGGCTCTGTGTGTGTTGGGGCTCTGTCTGTGTGGCTAGCTTTTTTTTGTAGGTGGCTCTGTGTGTGGGTGGCTCTGTGTGTGGGTGGCTCTTTGTGTGTGTGTGGGTGGCTCTCTGTGTGTGTGCGTGTGGGTGCAAATGCAATAGGTCTCGCATTTGCGAGAGATTAAGCTATTGGCATTGTAAATGACAATGCCATTTATTTATCTGTTTTCAAAACTAACACATAAATAAAACATTTGTCATTTACAATGCCAATAGCTCTAACTTTTACAAAGGCGAAACCGTTGCATTGTAAATGCTTGTTATGCTCCTGCTTCTTGCACTGCGAGAAACAGAAGTGTCTGGTTGGCGGCGGGCGGGTGAGTGGGTCTGCTGGAAGCAGGGGAGGAGTGGCTAGCCCTATGCTGTGGGCCCTGACTGTTTGGTCACTACCACCACCCGCGCGACCGCTAACCTGCGAGTCGTGCCAGACGTGACTGCTCTATGCCTTCGAACTTATTCCGAAGCATTTTTTTATTCTGGTTGCTACCCACATCTATGCCACTTGCAAAGCTACCAGACCTTGTTTTTCATAACTTTATCTTGTTCTACTTGGTAATCCTATCACGCATTTTGATTTACAGCCAACCACCTGTAAAAACACTTGAACTTTACATAAGACTAAATGTATTTAGAAACTAGACATGGGGTGATCAAGAGGCATATGCACCGTACGTCACATGCTATATACCAAGGTAGACACCCCTGCCTTCAGCATAATAGTATTTAGATAGCAAGAGGAGGGAGGCACCTCAAAGCAAATTCTAGGCAATAACAATGTATTGCAGTATGTTGTAAGACAGTGGCGTAACACAGGCTCCCACAGTGCGGGGGGGCCCTCAGCACTGCACTCAGGCCACAGAGCTCTGGATTAAATCCGAACAGGGGGCCCCTCTGTGTATCTTGCAGGGGGGCCCCTTCAACTTTTGTTACACCACTGTTGTAAAATCCAGAGCCCTTGCCAAAATCAAGGTCGTATCCACTCTTTCTAGGTACATCACATATTGTAGATCTGCGCTCGCACAAGGTTAGAAATCAATTGACCTAGTGGTAAAATTTCCTGCTCTCGAAACACCAACCTTAAGATCAGTATACCTGAACATCAGAAGGGGAGTGAGAGAGATGCGTTTGCATTTTAAGACAGACTGCTTACATCAGCCAAAGGGTCTACGTCCCTAGTATTTTCGCGCACATCATGACCACTGTAGTTACATGACAAGAAAATGGAGGCGCCTTAGAAAGGATGTGGCCTAACGGTTAGAGAGGTCAACCTCAAACCTGGAGAACCGGGTTCGAGCATCGGCATTTCAGCGTGGTGATCCGCATCACCGCACTGAAATGCAAAGTCACGCATAATAGGCGTAGCTTCTGCTTCACTGTCAAGCCATAGCGATGATATGTCAACTGTAAAACGATTGGCACTGTGACGAGCGCACTGCTCCTGGCAGGCTTCGGGAGTGGCTAAAGCAGAGCTTGGTTACAATGTATCAATAGTATTCCTGGGTGCTGCATTACCTTTTGACTGAGTGATCTGTGTCGGGAGAGGCAGTGCCCAATTGCTTTTACCAGTGAGCAGGATGTTACGTCCTGCTGCCGCCTCCTGTGGCGCGCAAGCGAGTGGCTAAAGTTTTGAGACTCATGCTGGGCAATGGTACTGTTCTCATTGCTGCGCAGTAATTGAATCCCAGCGACTGGCGCTGGAGCCCATGCACACACTACAGTGCATCTGCTGCTGAGCTTTGAATGCAGCCCAGGCAGCACGTTGGCAGAGGGAGTCCAGTCATTCATTGCGACCTGTAGGACTCACTCTGAGGAGACAGGTGGCCCGGTCTTAAACCAAAATTAAACCACGCCACGCCTCGCTATTTGTGTAAATTTAATGTCAGCAGTTTCCGACACAGTGGACAGTCACAGTCTGCAACTTGTTAATGTAACTAAAATGTGCTTTCTTTTACAGCAAGGCTTGCTGCAATGTGTTTGTTCATTCAGCGCCCTGGCTCACTCCGCCGCTGCGCTATGTGTTATGTGTGTGCGTGCCTCTCCGCCTCTCCGCCCCCCCCAAAAAAAAAAAGAATGCCTAGTGCTCTTTGCCGAAGAAGCTGTTAGTCAGCGGCTTTTGGGTATGTTGACTCATTAAGGCAACTCATCTGAGAGTCTGGTTATGCAGGGCTGGTCATGTAGCAGGACGCCGACCGGGCAGTATACTGCTAGCTGTTGGAGTTTGTTGTTGGGTCTTACACATCGTCAATAAACAGCTGACTACATTCCTAGAGGCTAACAACTCCCTCGACCCATCCCAGTCCGGATCTCAAGCCAACCACAGCACCGAGACCGCCTTCATCGCAGCCACTGATGACATCAGGCCCCTGCTACTAGACCTCTCAGCCGCCTTTGATACCGTCTGCCACCGCACCCTAATAACCCGCCTCCACGACACAGGGATCCAAGGAATAGCCCTGGACTGGATCACCTCGTTCCTCTTCGACAGAACCCAGAGAGTCCGCCTCCCTCCCTCCTGCTCCGCGGCCACCGAGATCATCTGCGGTGTACCCCAAGGCTCCTCGCTCAGCCCAACCCGCTTCAATATCTACATGAACCCCCTCGCCGCCATCGCACGCAAACACAACCTCAACATCATGCTCTCCCTCACCAAGGACCCAGCCACCGGCAAAACCAACCTCCAGGAAGGAATGAAAGACGTCGCGGAATGGATGAAGATCAGTCGTCTGAAACTGAACTCAGACAAGACGGAGGTCCTCATCCTCAGACATTCCCCATCCGCCTGGGACGACTCCTGGTGACCCACAGCATTGGGACCGCACCGACACCCACGGACCACGCACGCAACCTAGGATTCATCATGGACTCCTCACTCTCAATGACCAAACACGTCAACGCCATCTCATCCTCATGCTTCAACACTCTGCGCCTGCTCCGAAAAAATCTTCTGGTGTATCCCCACAGAAACCAGAAAGACGGTCACCCAGGCCCTCGTCACCAGCCGACTGGAGTACAGGAATGCCCTATACGCAGGAACCACAGCCAAACTTCAGAAACGACTTCAGCGCATACAGAATGCCTCTGCAGGACTCATCCTCGACATCCCTCGCCACAGCCACATATCTGCCCACCTGAGAAACCTGCACTGGCTCCCCGTTAGCATAAGGATCACGTTCAGACTCCTCACCCACGCACACAAAGCGCTCCACGACATGGGCCCCGAATACCTCAACAACCGCTTCTCCTTCAACACTTCGACCCGCCTGCTCCGCTCCGCCAGCCTGGCCCTCGCCACCCTCCCACGAATTTGCAGAACCACCACCGGAGGAAGATCGTTCTCCTACCTGGCCGCCAAGACATGGAACTCCTTCCCCGCCCACCTACGAACGACCCAGGACCACCTCACCTTCAGGAAGCACCTCAAGACCTGGCTATTCGAGCAGTAGCAGCACCCCCCCGCCCCCTCCCTTCAGCTCCTTGAGACCCTCATGGGTGAGTACCGTGCTCTATACATGGATTGATTGATTGATTGATTGTTAGGGCAGCTCAGTCGGTGAAGGGCACTACGTTATTGACCTTTCATTTCTGGCACTTTTCAGCAGTTAACGTAAGAGTTTCTCATTGCTCAAACGGGCGTTATTTCTGATATTTCCCTCGTCTTCATTCCTTGATTTTGCTTGCGAGAAAGTGTCACTCATATTTGTGGAAATGTCACCCATAAGTACACTGAAAATATGAAAATGTCACACATAGCAATCTGGAACCTTGGCAGCTATGATTCTGGGCAAATCACTTAATTTCCCTATACCTTACCAAATTAATGTGTCTGCCTGTAACACAACTGGTGCTCATGTAAAGCGCTCTGATAAGTTTGGGTCGAGTTCACGCTATTTAAAACTAAATCCTAGGTAATGATGCTGTGCTGCAGTAATTAGCCATCTTGAAGTGCATTCTAAGCAATGAGGAAGCATCACAGTATTTATGTAGGAGCTAGAGCCCTTGTTATGTACGGCTCTTGACAGATTTGAAGAATTCATGCAATATGGCACCCTCTTCTTTCTGGCCTATGGTCACCATATACATTTTGAAGACACACTCCTACAAGCTTGGAAATTGTACCAAATTATTATAGGCCTGTATGACTGCAAAAGTGTTTGTTTTCCATTTGCTCAAGAGTAGCACACTATCCCACCAAAGGGGAGTGAGGGATATGTACTAGCACTTTAAGACACATGGCCAACATCAATGTAGGAGACCCTGCTCGTAGTATTCCTGAATTCAATCATAACCATAACATAACGTGTATTTGTAAAGCTGCACGTTCACCAGTGAGCATCTTGACATTGAATAATCGATGTTTATTGTTACCCAACTCAATGGTACTCATTTTATCGAACTGAGAAGGATGAAAGGCTGAGTGGACCATCTTGGATTTGACCCTGTGACCATGAGGTCAAACACAGGACCCTATAGTGGACGCATTAGTTCACTAAACCACCAGACCCAGCTAAAGTAGCAAGAGGTGGGAGGTGTCCTGAATTAAACCCTAGACTATGATGCTGTCTTGTAGCATTTATGAAATAACTAGATCCTTGTTAAATGAGACTAATATCAAGACCTTGAGGATCCTGCCTCATATTGTAATAGCCCCACCCTAACTTAAAGTAACTCTATACACAGTAGAGATGCATTTCCACAAACTTCTTTAATTTAATTGTATTCCCACCAGTCTCAATGGTTGTTAGCCTACCAGACCTGACATCTTCCTTGTTATAGTCCTATCAAAAGATAAACAGCCTGATTTAGAGTTTGGAGGACAGAGTAAGTACCGTCGCCATGGATGAGTACTTCACTCCTGACATGGCAAGGGTACTTCGCCCACAAAATGTGGAGATGTCCGCTGGCCATACGGATATCTTTTACATCTGCAGGAACAGCCGTCATGGTGGTTCCTGTAAATGCATTCAAAGTTTGACGGACGGCTCCATTAACATGACAGAGGTCTTTATCAAACTTTCAACAGTTTCAAAAGACAATTTTGCAGTTTTTACTGCCCCTTAACGCCAGGTTTTACTTTGATGTAATGGACATTGAAAACTTCCCATTTTTTGCCCACTCTACATAGCGAAGGCAAACAGTAAAACCTGCAAAGACCCTTGCTCGGTCACACTGTTAAAAGCACATGTCTGTGGCAGAGACGGAATAGGCACTGACTTCAACACATTGAAGGTCGGGCCATCTCTAAATAAAGAGGATGGACTTTTACTTTGGCGGAGAGGGTACTCCATCGCAATGGAGTATCTATCCTCTTCACTAAACTCTAAATCAGTCCACAAGTGTTTTTCAGTGCATGTTCCTAATAGGAGAAATATTGTCCTTATTGCATATTATGATGAAACATTTTTAAACATTTATGCCTGAAGTTGATGCAATTTTCTGTGTCATCCCTACAAACCCAGTGAATTGACTTACTTACATGCAATAATCTTTTCAGGGTAGTGGGCACAAAATCTGAATGATACATATTCTTTTCATTGAGGAGGAGAGCTGCAAGCCACAATGAACATTTAATTATTAGCTACCTCTCTATAAGCAAACAACATAGATGAACAACACATGTGGATGAACTATATTGTACATTATGCATTTTAATGCTTTTATTCTATTTTATATTGCATGGCTTATACTTGTAAGCTGAAATAACAAATAGTTTCATACTGCTGCTATTATGTAAACATTTTTCTTCAGTGCCAAGAGTACAAGTAAAAAAATATATTAATGTTGATTATTGCCAAGCTATTTTTTTTCTATTTCTAAGGAAAGTTTCAAATAAAATAAAAAATTGTTCCAAATTAGAAAATGGCTTCTTACTCATGCTTTCTTTTCTATTTTACCTACAAGTCCATATATGTGTGTGTGTGTGTGTGTATCAGCTTTCATTTTGCTTTGAAACCTCTATTTTCGCGATGCACATTGTTAATGTTTCCACCCTGCTAAATAAGAGAAGCCCTTTGTTTCTATGTCTATTTTCCAGAATGTATATAGCGTGTGGCTACCCGATGGGCCTCCCAGCACTGGTAATAACCTCTGCTCTAGTTGCTAAGTGTCTGATAGTACATACAATAGATGGGTTTTTTCAGTAGAATCCTGAAGCAAATTTCTGATTTCTCCTCTCTAATGTGCAAAGGGAGAGCATTCCATAGTTTGGGATCTAAAAATGTTAAAGAGCTTCTGCCCCCTCTTACTTTCTTGATCCTTGGGACAAAAAGAAGATTCAGACCCTCAGATTGTAAAGTTAGTTTAGGGACGTAGGAAGTTATGATACCTTGGATCAGTTGGGGTCTTTTCCTGTGTAAAGCTCGGTGAACCAGGGAGAGGGATTTAAACTGTGTTCTCTTCTGGATTGGCAGCCAATGAAGCACTGCCAATGCAGGAACTGCTGAGGTATGCTTGGGGATTTTAAATAGCATATGTGCTGCCGCATTCTGTATCACCAGCAACCGGTTGGTGACATATTTGGGATGGCCTGAGTAAAGGGAGGTCCATAGTCTAGGTACGAGCTGATGCGATCATGTACCCATACTCTAAGCAGCTGGACCAAGAGCCACCTCACAAAACTTTCTTAGGGTATGAAGAAGTCCAAAGCAGCATGCCACCAACTTCTTGGCCTGGACTTCGATGGAAAGCCTCTAATCTATCCAGAAGCCTAAACTCTTGACCGATGGAGCAGGTGTCGGGAAAGGTCCTAACTCGACCGGCCTGTTGAGGTCTTTCCAGATAGAGGGTTTATTCCCTACAACCAGAACCTCAGTGTTATCTCCATTCAGTTTTAGATAACTGTCCGACATCCAGTTTGTAGCATGCTTAACGCATGGATTTAACTGTTGTGAGGTTTTCTTGAGGTCTGTGGAGAGGGAGAAGACAGCTCTTTTTGCTATAAATGAGAAAAGACCACAATAACATATTTATTGAGAAACCCATTTATTGTTTCTATTACTTCAGCATAACTTTAAATAAAGCTTGCTCCAAATAATAAAATGATTTCCCATCCCTGTACTTAGCCTCTCTCTACTTCCTGTTGCCAAAACGTGTACTTATTACCTTTAGTCCTTTCTGAAGCTTGCCTAAAGCCCATTGTTATGTTTTCAACCAGTTCAACCGAGAGTTATTCCTTGCCTTGTGGTTAAAGTTGCAGATTCTCAGGTGGAAGCTTAATGGTTCAAGTCTTGTGAATGCATAATCCTGCAGGTGCTTAAAGTTCTGTTCATAGGTATGGTGATTCAAAATTCAGTCCAATGCAACCGTTTTCATAATGAAGTGTATGACCACATTTTTATCACTGAGAAAGAAGTAATTGGAGAAACATTTATATTTATTACTAAGAATCAATTTTTTTCCTCTCAACTTTTTTACAGGTAAAACGTGAATAAAAGAAATCATGTCTGAAATAGGAATAGAACTTCTCGCCTTTGATGCCTAGAAGGTGTGCTCTTGAGTGTCTGTTCATTTTCTCTCTTCCTGCTGCTACAAAGAGGTTGAGGGTAGGCACAGTTGCTTTAAAAACAAAAGTCCTTTCCAAACGCCCCTTCTTAGTCTGGGGATCAATGCAAGAGCACTTCCCGTGGTACTGAATTAACAAAGTTGAAACAGTGATAGGCCGGACTAGAAATAAGCTCCTGACTTAAAATTGTGCATGCAGAACTGCGATTGATTGTGGATACACAGAGAAATCCTTATGAACAGTCATGTAGCTGTGGGTAATTATTGTGAGGGAAATTAACTGAGTTTGTTTTATTTGTGGATGGTATCTCAGATGACTCACACTTGTGCCAAATGTGAATGATCTCTCCCTATAGCCTAAATACCTGGGGTTTCTGCATTTGGAAATGTTGGCAATTGGAGAACATGGTTCTTTTCTTAATTCAACAGTTAATCTTGAAATTTGAATCCTGAGTCTTCAGACTTCTTCCTTCAACAGCTACTGTTATTCGATGCAAGAAAAGAAGATTCAATCTCACTTCTCTCAATAGTAGACCAGCAACGCCAGTACCTGGCTGACACTGTACCAATCCCAATGTCAAAATGTAGCCCTGGAGAACTGGGAAAACAAACTGAAGTCAGTAATTGACTTTAGTTATTTAAAAGGAATCTTAATGACTCTCAGAGCATGCGTGGTGAGGTAATGATGTATGTAACATCATCAGAGCTCCTCATCATTAGGAAGAAAACATGGTGAAACACAGGACATCAGAACTCCACCACACCAAGAAGAAAACAAGCTGACCTTTACATGTTACAATACACATCTTCTCACTACACAATATGTCAAGCTGAGTTTTGTTTGCAAGACTCACAGTAAGGAACACTGTTCACCAGAGATGCTATTAGTTTCCATTGTACTTGTTGGTAAGAGAGTTGGCATCAACACCAGCAGGTTGCATACACTCACTGTCCACTTAAAGGAAACCAATTATGTGCCTACTACACTTACCCTTTACAAGGCATGTTAGCCACCACAGTGTAAATGTAAATGTATAGGCATTTATATAGCGCACTACTTACCCGGAGGGTCCCAAGGCGCTTCGACCGCTGCGAAACCCTTCCTGGCTTCCCTGAGAGATGGTCCCTTAAAGGGTATCTCCAGGGTGAGACCAGGCATCCCCGGCAGTCTGGTGGGGCCGTTAGTGAGGATGAGGCAAGCTAATGCCCAGAGTTGCCGAGTGTGATCGCTGATCAGAGTGGGCACCGAGGCAAGAGAATTATCGAGTCCGCTGACCCTGGTCCAGAAACCTGCCGTGCCGGGAATCGAACCCTGGTCCCGGGCCGTCCTCTGCTCTCGGGTCTGACGCCTCTAACCAGTGAGCCACACTACAGTCTTAATGTGTTTTCCAAGCCTCCAGTTATAAATTCTCTGTTGTTTTAAATTATATTTTGGAACTTGTTCTAAGCCTCTAACAAGTATTTCCAGGTTGGCAAACAAAAACGTATTGGAATAAAATAACATCATCACTTTGCATACTTGATAGTTGCCAAGGCAAGAAGAAAAAAAACAAATAGGATTAGGCACCATTTTCAAAATGCAAAACGTTAATTTACCCACTCTTTTTTCCAGAGTTCACATAAACCACCATTTAAATGGGGATGATGGCATCATAGATTTAGTTTGGCAATTCAATCGGATGGATAATGCCGAAAAGAAACTAGTATTAATTTACACAAGTTTGGAGGATGAAAGTCGAACATTATTGGATCATATTCTGGAAATAATACCAAAGGCAGGGTAAGTTGAATTTGAAGAGCCAATACAATGTTAAGAAAAACAATTTATAGAACATTCGTACTGAAAAAAACACCATAAAAAAATAAGTAAATTGGCAAATGACACAAATCAAGGCATCTCTGAGGCTGCTTGCAGCAGCACTGGAATCTGAGAGTCTTGTAGCCCAATATTTAAGGGATGAAACTGTTAACAAATGTTTCAAAAAGAAAGGTTGTTGTGCTGTAGGAATCCATCTTTAAATGAAACAATTGCTTTGGCCAAAGGAACAGCGAGAACTTGACAGGTCCCAGACAGCTTAATGAACCCAGTACTTCAGAACATGTAAACACATTATTTATGAAAAATGAACATCCAAATAAGTCTCAATTAATGAGTTATACGTGCGGTTCAAGATCACTTAGTCCATTCAAAGTATTGTCTACTCATTGTTGAACAGTGTAAGAAATGTTGCCCATTTTTCAAAAGTATGTTGTAACCATATGAAATCTATTTCTGTTAGTACAGTGCACGAGGTCAATGAGGCTACTATAGCTTTATAAAAACATAGAAAGTTGTATTGCCGATTAATTGTAAAGGTGTCCCTATATGTACAATTTCAATAGAAAAATTAATCGTGACAGTAGATCCAGGTTCACCCATCATGATTGCTGAAACTTTTTAACAAAAAATGGTCAAATACTAGGTTAATTACCACTGCTGTAAGTACTCTTGCTTTTGGTAAACAAATACATTTAAAAAAGTCACTATGACAAAATGTCAAAAATATACTCGCATTAAAGTTTATAAATACAAGAAAACGTAATTATTATTGGGATTCAGATCTGATGTGATATTTTTGGTAACTAGGTTCCTATTGCATTTTGTACACCAATGACAATTATTCATCGTTTTTCCTTCTCTTGTCATACCCCAGAAAGCAAGTAAAAAAATGTTTAACAGCAAGTTGACATGAAACAATCCATGAGGTTACTTATGATGATTTCTCACCTTATACAGTTTTCAGCTTCCACTGCTCCATGCCATCTTCCAGGATCAACTCATACCCCAGATACATTGCCTGATCTGCTGTTGCAAAAAACGTATGTGCGCTCCTCATCCTCAATGTGTGGCTTTAATCCTTGATATCAACCATATTTTTTTTTCTGGTAGACAGCCAAGTAGCTGATAATTGTAAACTCAGCCCTCATCGTCCTTTTCAAACCACAAAACTCCCATGACTACCCTTTGTATTGAAACAAAAAAAAATTCTGCTGATCTACAATATAGTCACCCCTACATGGAAAGGTGGATGTGACTTTCCAATAACCTTTTTATCTCCTCAGGAATACCCCACTGCCCGCTAGAGTCACCAATTTGGCTATCAATGAGGCACAAACCCTACATCAGCTTCTTAGCTTTTAAAGCCTCCCATGATACTTCCCCAGCTTACCAGCCACAAACGTCAGATAAACTCCCACTATAACCTGCATTATCTGGTATGTCATGCCTACATTCTCCTGGCCTCATTCAGACAGTAATTCTTCGGTGTATAAGGACACTTTCAATAAAACACCTCTACAGAGAAAATAATATAATGTTGTAAAGAAGCGAACTGAATCAATACATAGAAATAAAGGAACTCTAAGAATTGAATGGCTTACATGCCCATGAGTTCATAACTCTATATACTGGACTAATGTGTATATTATTTGTTAGAAGGGTATAGCCTAATATATCAATAGAAGGAACCTTAGCAGCCGGTCTTATGTGTAGGTCTGCTCCAAGCTTTGTAATACAAGAGGGGAACAGGAGATGTGTGCAGGGATTGTTGTCACAACTGCTACTGTAACTTTCTGACTATGATGATTGCTATGATCAGGCAGGTAAAGAAGCAACAGTTTTGCCCACATACTGTTAACATCTTCAGCAGATTTATTTCTGAGGGATAGGTTTTGGTCTAAAGCAGGAAACAAAAACATTAAAGGCATTCGAATAGGGCTCAAAGAATGATTCTTTCGCTATCTTGAAAATAGAAAATGTTTTGTTTATTCAGACAATTTCAAGTTTGCATAACCAACATTGTTCTCAAAACAGCCGTTATTTCATACACTGTTCTCTATGTAGAATCTATTCTGTGGAGGAACTATAAGCCTAGTGAGCAAAAGGATATTTGTTCGCAAACTGATTTGTGGCTGCTAAAAGAGATTTTAACATTGTTCAAAATGCCATGCCAGACAAATATCTAATATAAATTGCACGTTGCTGGGAATAGTTGCAACTAGTATTTGTGATTACTTAACTCCAAACCCACAAAAAAGCATTCTAAATGAATTAAGAGGTCAAAGGTGTGAATAGTCCAAAGCGTGTAAACTACATGGTCAAAATACCATCAATTGGAAGCCGGTGATGGCCGGGTCTAAAATATAAAAGGGATAAATAAAAATATTTTGATGTGGCAACACTCCTTGCTCTAGTAAGGTGAATATGCCACCTGGCAGCACAACAGGGAAGGAAGAGAAAGTAAAGGATTTTTAGGGTTGTGTATCACATTATATGAGCAGACAGAAAAGGAAGTGTATACAAACCACAAATATAAAAAGATGGCCCTTAAAGGCTTTTTAGATAATCTGGAACCCATAACTGAGAGGCCAACTCAGTGAAGTAGACCATACCACCTTATACCCAGGTTCTGTCTCTTTAACTCCTTGTCTTGGGTAACTGGCAGGAGCTCAATGAGGTTGCAAGGGTATAGTCAAAAGTGCCCATCTAAGACTTCATCCAGAGGGTTGGAAGGTTGCTTAAATCATCAGTGATTTGGTCAGCGTTTAATTTGAGCCGGCAGCTGCCGGTGGAGACCACAGGCACTCGTTTTTTTTTAGACTAGGCATATTTTTCATCCGACATTTCCTGAGAGCAAGAGAGGGGAAATCACACAAAAGGGAGAGGAAAAGGAGAAAGAAGGAAAATCAGTCACTAGGGAAGAAAGCAAACACCTGCAAGAGTGAGATAAGAGAGATGGGAATGTATACTGGTCAATTAAAAAGGCCAAATTAAGCACTGGATTTAGTAGCAAAATATCCAGGGAATACCGGTCCCCTTCATGCTTTGCCATTCAGTCCCCTACAACCAGCTGGTGAGGAGAGAACTAGGTTTATTATCTGCTAGGTAAATTGGAACACCAGTGACCTGCTTTAAGCCTGTACAGCAGGTTTCACTCCCCCAATAGCCACATGGTTTTTCTTAGGTGAAGATGGAAATGGCATTCACCCGTGGATTATTGAGTGCAGATACACCACTGCACATTAGGACTTCCGCTCCGTCATGGAATGGATGTTTGAGATACTTATAGATAGATTACATCTGCACAATGTGGAGGGGCATTGGAGTACACCTATAAAACCTGATATTAAAGAGCAACCTATGCAATGTTAGGCAACATAGCTTTGCGGAGAGGCCTACGAAAGGAACCTGAAAGTAACAAATCTGATGAAGAGGAAGAAATCCCCCTTTACCCACCACAACTTGTACAAGATGCTACTAGAAAGCAGAAGACAGGGCATGCAGGAAAAACAAAATTACTTCATATGTGAGAAATATTATGACATAAAATAATTTAGTGTGCTCACACCAGTATTGAATGTTTGAACCAAAAATCATGAAATAAAAACACTTGACGAAAAGACATTTACTAGATTCAATTCCTGTGAATAAAACTTCTGCAAGCAAAAATTAAACACACATTGAAGGTAAAGTGGAAGAAATTAGTTTACTGGTTGGGGGGGACTCTTCTCAAGCAGGAACCACAATCCTTGTCGGGGTAAGTCACAAGCAAAGGCCAAATTAACCTGTGCTCAACTCCCTGGTAGCTTTACACAGACCAGTCAGGCTTATCTTAGAGGCAATGTGTAAAGTATTTGTGCAACACTTCAAACAGTGAACACATAACACTAAAAGGTCCTACTTTAGGCTAAATAAAAAGAGCGCAAATTGTAATAAAAAGACCAGACCAAAATGCAATCAATAGAACTTGAGCAATGATTTTTTAAAGACTTTAGCGAAAATAGCACCAAAAATACCAAAGAACCAACTCTGGATATTTGGTGGCCCTGGACTGGTTCAAAGTCACAAGTTCAGGTTGACTGTGATGGAGCGCAGGTAAGCTACAGTGCCCGATTAGTCATGTTTAAGAGGACAGTGAGCAGCAAAGAGTGTCGCAGGCAGTTGTCGGCATAAAGAGCAGGTCAGGCGGTGCAGAGGAAGTGGGCTGGCACTTTGTCTTGGCATCCCCCATTAGACTGTTGATGCTGCTGTACAGAAAGACAGGTTGGCAGTGGAGCGTCTTGGGATTTGGTGCAAGCGGAGCAGTCTCAAGGTGAACTGGCCTATTAAAGGCCATGAAGAGCCCAAAAGCTTGATTTAGGAGCCTGTGAGCTACACCAAGGGTCCAGGACCAGAGAGATAGTACTTGGGGGTCAGGAGCTTGCTGTAGCTGGATCCAGGAGCTGGTTGGGGAGCATTTTATGTCCCTGAGGGTCAAATCAGGAAGCTAGCTGATTAGCCCTTGCAGGAACACTTAAACTTCCTATTGTGAGTGGCTGTTTAGAGGGAGTCACAAAGCTCGACTGTCAGCTACACCCAGTCACATGACCAACGACAGTCTATACAAGAAAATACCACCTTTCTAAAAGTGGCAGATTCAAAATGGCAATTTAAAATCAGACTTCATCAAAACATAGAATTTTAAATTGTGATTCTAGAGACACCAAACATGAACTGGGTTCCTCTTCCAATTTGGAAATTGCACTTATAAAATGAAATAAGGCAACTCCAATGTTATCTTATGGGAGAGATAGCCCTTGCAGTAGTAAGAAACAAATTTGAGAGTCTTTTCACTACCAGGACATGTCAAGCTCAAATGTATATGCCCTGCTTTACAAATAAGTTGCACGGTGTCCTCTGGGCTTTCCAGGGCCTACCCTAAAGGTGGCATATGTATTACAAAAAGGAAGGTTTATGCCTGTCAAAAGGTTTAGTTTGCCAGATCAAAAAGGCTGGTTAAAACTATACGCACAGGCTCTGCTATGGCAGGCCTGAGATATTTTTATTTTATTATTTCTTTATTTAACTTATAAAGCGCACTACCACCAAAAAGGCATCCTGGTGCTGTTGAGTCAACACAAGGAGGGACATGGAAATTAAACAGGGACCAGGCAGCCGACTAAGTTTTAGGAAACAGACATGTTTTAAGTCTTCTTCTAAAGGAACATAAGTCACTAAGTTGTCTTAATTCCAAGGGGAGTTGGTTCCAAAGCTTAGCAGCAGCGTACCCAAAGATTCGCCCACCTGCCCTGACTTTCCTAACTCTCGGCATTGCCACCAGTTTAGCCGCAGAGGAGCAGAGACATCTCACAGGCACATACCACTTGAACTTACGCTGCATAGACACAGGACCCACCCTATGTAAAGCTTTAAACACTATACAGAGAGACTTGAACTGGACTCTCTGTGCGAGAGGAAGCCAGTGTAGTTCCGCCATCGCCACCGAGGAGGCAGATCTTCTGGGCCACCCCAAGGCCAATTTGGCAGCTGTCGACTGGATCCCCTGCAGCCTTTCAAGCAGAAACTTAGGTGACTCAAGAAACAAGGCGTCACAATAATCAAGCCTGCTAAGAATGGTGCTACGAACTATCAAAGCCCGAGCATGAGATGGAAGCAGATGAAGGATCTTCCGCAGGGACCTTATAATTGCCAAGCAACAAGTCACCGTTTTCCTGACCTGTGATTCAAGAGTAAGTTTAGAGTTGAACAAGATGCCAAGATTACGCACCATCTTTACCGGTTGAACCATGGTCATGGTGTTAGCTGGCCAAAAGTTGCAAGGTAGGGCACAAGGTAAGGCAGAGGGAATTCTGTTTTATCTGCATTATATTGCAGCGAGTTCTCCTTCAGCCAAGAGGCCGTATCACGCAGGCAGTCATGAAACACTTCTGTTGATATTGATTGATCTCCCTCAAGGGAGAAAATCAACTGCGTGTCATCAGCATAATTAATGATGTTAATATTATGCTTTTTGATGACAGCAATCAGAGGTTTCATGTAGATGTTAAATAGAATAGGACTGATAGCCGAGCCCTGTGGAACGCCATGTGAGATAGAGGAGTAGGTAGATAGAAAAGAGGGGAGGGATACCGTTTGCTGTCTATCCCCTAGAAATGACCCCAGCCACCTCAGGGCAGTTCCCCTCACCCCAACCTCCCTCAATCTCTTCAGCAAGACCCCGTGATTGACCGTGTCAAACGCGGCAGACAGGTCGAGCAGTACCAGCACCGCTGACTGCCCCCTGTCTGCCCGCATCCGAAGTTCGTCCATCACGGTCACAAGAGCAGTTTTAGTTCCATGAGCTGGCCGAACCCAAATTGCACCTCCTCCAGCAAGTCGTGTTGATCCAAATACTTGGAAAGAGTGCTACTCACCACTCTTTCCACGACTTTGGCTGGGAAAGGCAAGAGGGAGATGGGCCTAAAGTTTTTATGGCATTCCGGATCAAGCGAGGGCTTCTTTCACAGGGGTGTCACCACTGCTTGTTTCTACTGTACTGGGACCATCCCACTGGACAATGACTGTTTAAAGATCAGTCAAAGAGTGGGGAACAGCTCTGCCTTAAATTCACTCCAAATTTTAAAGGGCAGAGGATCCAGTGGAGACCCTGAATGGACACCACTGGCCACCCTCTCAAAGTCAACCAGTCCTAGGGGCACAAACTCGGAAAGGCAGTAAGGGACCTCGCCATCTACACAGACGGTGTTATCACCTCTGCCCGTCTCCAAGTCTACTGTCCCCAAGGGATGCTGGCCCCCTCCCAGATCGTTGATAATGGTATTAATTTTTTCTTTGAAGAACCTAGCCAGGTCTTCACAAAGCTCTTGGGAGGGAGGTATCACATTCTTCCCGCACTCCGGGCTGGTCAAGCTATTTAAGATGTTAAAAATACTTCTCGAGCTATTAGGAGCCTTAAGTATCAGGGAAGAATAGTGATCCGCCTTAGCCATGTTTATCGCTTTCTTGTAGCTCAAAATCTTAGATTTCGATGTAGTCTTATCGATATCAAGGTAGCTACGTCTCCATCTCCTTTCAGCATGCTTACAGTCCAATTTCATATTTTTTAAATTTTCATTAAACCACGCATCCGAAGGTCTACCCCTGACACGATGATTTTTTGGGGGGGCTACTACATCCAGGATAGAGTTGATCCCACTACAAAAGGAAGCATAGTTCTCAGCAACAGGCTTAGATGTAGAAAAACAGTCATCTACCCTGAACATAGGGGCAACGCCCTTCAAGTGCAAGAGGGACTTCCAGTCTCTACTCACGTAGTCAAGGGCGACATTTGTGCCCTGACCATTGTAGAAAGCATAGTTAAAAAAAAACATAATCAGCGAATGGTCAGACCACTCCATTGGCAGAATTTCCCCAATCAAAAGATGATTAGCATCTGAGAAAACTAAATCCAACATGTGCCCATCTGTATGAGTGGCCTTGGGCACTTGCTGAAAATGACCCAGGCCCTCACAGGACTGAAGGACATTCGAGTAGGTGGAGCCAAGTGACCCATTAAACCAGAGGTTAAAGTCCCCTAAGATCACTAATCGACGGTGACTGGCCACCATATCTGTCAGCATCTCCAATAAAAGTTGTTGCTGCAGAACACTGAAAACCCGAGGAGGGCGGTAACAAATAATCCCAGTTAGAGCTTGACCGTCATTATTTTTAATGGTGACGCCAAGTAATTCAAATCCTGCGATCACATCCACATCAAAAATGGTCAGGTTCAAACTCTCTTTAAAAATCACCCCCCACTCCTCCACCTATCCCATGCGGGCGGGGTTTGTGGCGAATGTTATAACCAGGAGGGCAAGCCCAACCTGAATCAATCTCACGATAGGGAGAGGTCCAGGTCTCAGTCATGAACAAGATCTCAAGTTCATGATGTTCCAGCAGCAGCTGAATTTCCTTATGGTGCTTAGGTAAAGACCTGACATTCAATAATCCACACGCCAATAACCAGGTGTCAAGAAAATCAGACAGCGGAAAGGCTGACTGAGCAAAAACAAGAGCTCCCTTACCCCTGCCTGACTCACCAATAGAATGGAGTTCCTCACTGGTATAGGGGCCCGGGCAATGTCCTTTAGTTAGCCTCTGATGTCTACAAAAACCAGCATAGTGTCTGGCACTGAGCGCGTCCTTGGCGCGGACAGGCGCAGACTGGATTGCCTTTGGCGCACCCGCTGCGCGCGTCCGTGCGAGATATGTATGCGTCCGCGCGAGATATGTTTAAAGGGCTACTTAAGTATGTGACATAAACAGTGCTGCTGAACCACTATTAGCATTTTAATTTACAGGCCCTGGGTACATGTAGTACAGCTTTACTAGGGACTGACGAGTGAATCAAATATGCCAATTGGGTAATTTTACAATGTTTAAAGGAGAGCACAAGCACTTTAGCACTGATTGGCAGAGCTGCAGTGCAAAGAGTCCTGAGGACAACAAAAATGAATTCAGCAAAAATGGAGGAGTGAAGGCAAAAATACTGGGGATTACCTTGCAGAAAGGGCCATGTCCAACATAATTCAACTATGTTCATATTTTTTTCTTTGGCTACTCGTTTTCAGTGAACAGCTGTGTGCTCCAGATTCAATGTTACCACACCTGCAACTTCTTGGCCTTCCACCAGCAGACTCTGCAGCAGACATGCTTGTCATACTTTATGTCTCACCAGTGGCAGTACACCACAAATAGAGGCATTAGAGGTCTGAAGTACCTGTAAGGCAAGAGTGACCTGGGGAAGGGTTCTTGGCAAGCTGCCTCACCAGTGATAGTGTCAAAAAACAAAGGCAATGGCTAGGTTTGACTGGCACACTCTACCACACTAGTCATTTAAGAAGTAAGAGATATTGTCAGTTCACAGTCCATGTATCTTCTGGTGCTTCAAGAGAAGGAGCCATCCATTCCCTATTGGATGGACAGAGTCCAGAATATGAAAATCACAATGTCTCCAAGCACACAGATATCCCCAAGCTGAGGTCATGGTTTCAGTAGTTTTTGTATTCAATCGTCTAAGACACGCCCCTTCGCCAACACCTATTTCGCCTTATGCTGTTCCAATCACAGCAGACTTAATCAGGGCAAAGCATCTAAAACAAAAGTATATTCTATTCAGGAGGCATATCAATGTAAATTCATCTAACCATCGCCCGGGGCAACTGACCCCAGAGTTTCACCCGAAAGTGTCCATTACGTTCGATAATGCATGATTGTGCGACAAGTGTCTCATTTCTCGATGAGAATCTATTGTGAATTAGGTGCCTCATTTATATGACTGATGAAATCTAATTGGGTCATGCAAGAAAGTGTGAACTCTACATAGAGTTGGTGGCATGCATCTCTTTAGTCATCTCATCACCAATTTTAGGTTCACGATTAGTGGATAGGTGGTGGAAGAGAAAGGGTCTCAACCTCACTCAGTCATAATATGACCACGGTATAAAGGATTCAGGTTTGGGTTTTCTGGCGTGATCGTGTTTATTCTGTAAATATTCTGTAAATATAAATGTATTTCAGTATAAATAGGAAAATCTGCTAACTTAAGACTGCACAAGACAGACGTGAAACTACCTTATATTTGTAGTTTCATATCGCTAGTCAAAGAATGTGATGAAGATCTATAAGGAAATTAATTATTTTCAATTATGTGTATACTTGGTCTAGGAAAGCACAACGCGTATTTGTAAAAACAATGCATGTAAAGTAGGCATTGTGACAAGTTGTTAGCACTAATAGTTCTATATGCAGTGTGCTGTGCGCAAAAGAAGTGCCACATCTGCGCAACCAGTTTATGTAAAAAAGTAAGGAATGCAGTTATCAATGGGAGGCTAAATGTGATGAGTTCTGCATGAGCGAAGCACCGACTCCACGCAACAGGTATAAGTGAAGCTATTGGGTATGCACTGTGGCCATCAAGCTTGAAGTTCGTAGCTGCTCAGGAGTCATTTACAAAGGTGAATGAATACATCGTGGGCTGGGCTGACTCCTATTACTAGGCTTGAAAGTTAAAGTCATGTTGGTGACTGGTGAGCCGTATCGGGCAGTTAGAAGGGTCAGGCAAAAATAAATTTCAGTGGTGATTTAAGTATCCAAGTATGCAGACGTTAACAGCAGGCACACAAGCTAAACCCACCCGTCCCAGCAACAAGTTGGAAAAGTTGTACCCAGACTTGTAGAGTGTACTTACTATTAACAATCTTATCGGAGTGTAATTACTATAAAGAATGTTATCTGTTGATTCTCAATTTGTGTGGGTCCTCAGAGTAAGCGCGACCGGCGCGTGGTTGGCCGCCATCATTCTCCGCTATAAGTACTGTGGAGATAGCAGACAAGCTCCACAATTGAGTGTCCCTTCCTCCGATATGAAAAGGAAGCGGCCATATTGGAATTCCTAGCAATTCCAGGTATCTCTGGTATGGGTGTTACTCCCACCAGTTAAAGTGCTCTGCGAATAGAGCCATTGAAGGCCTAGAATACCTTTTAAGCAAGAGTGACCTGGACATAGATTCTTGGCAAGTTGCCACTTTGTCTTATCAGATCCAAATGTAGGTTAGTAGTACATGGTTCTTGAAGAGGCCAGACGCCCTCCAGACCGGCTAAATAATTGGTGCTGCCTTGCATGGAGTTGATCTTGGTGAATCAGGCCAAATCTTTCATTTGAGAAGTGCCACAGGTAGCTATTGCCCAAAACATATCATTACAACTGCACCATTGCAGCAAAACTTTCAAATCTGATTTTGATTAGCCTCCCCAAATCCCCTTAATTTTTACTCCACAGAAGGAATTGTTGGCTTCTTTCGCCCTCAGGAACTTAGGTTTGATTTTTTTTAATTCTGTGGTGATGTGTCAAAAATAACTCCAAGTGAATTGGTGATAAAATAAAAGGTAACTTACCTCTATAGCTGCTGATGGCTTTTGAATTGTTAAAAGCACTAATGTATTTCACCTCGCAACAGGATTTAGCCACTATGTGTGAAGGTATGCAGATTTTAGTATAGTTAATCAACAGTGTGTACTTAAGCACAAGTAGTAATGCTATACGTGTTAACAACTCTATTGTTTATTGTTATTGAAGTCCAGGGACTTTATGGCATAGTTTGGCCTAGTGGTGCACAATCACCTTCGAACTGTGTATATGTAACCTGACACATTGCACTAGGGGCCACTGAAAAGAATTCAACTGTTGTAGGAGTTTCTCCAGTGTTTTGCTAATTATTTGAGAGATGGGTTGTAAAGCATGCAAGTATAATGTGTGATGTTCCTCAACTATAAATCCCCTTAACATATGTGCTACCCAACCTTTCATAAATTGTACTTACCTTCTGATCTTGGTGTTGTTGGTGATGGGTCTACGCTGCTAACACTAGTTACAACCTGTGGCAGGAGAAATGACTCAGTGAGTTCCTCCGGAGGGGTTGGTGATGGCACCCCTTACTTTCTTCCAGGCAAATTTTTATTTAGTGTGCAAAGATTGTGCCACCATCTGCAAATCACTCCTGTTAGAAACACCAATACTGATAATCCTCTTTTGTACACAGGAACATAAAATGATACAGTGAAACCATGCCACACTCCTCTGACAAAATCTCTCATCTCTGAATCTTCTATTGTGCTTCATGCTACCATCATTCCATGGATCTGGCTGCCATGGTGCACGTATCAACATTAGGTATAGCGATTACCTAATTGCAATTTTCTGCAAATCGCAGTTAGGTAATCACTATTCCTAATGTATCAAACTCCAAGAGTTTAATTTAGCAATTCCTAGGGGGGTCGCAAATCGACCTACCTCATTAATATTAATGAGGCAGATTGCAATTTGCGAGCCCCTAACAATCGTTAAAATCATGGGGATGGTGGCCTGCTAGGGTCAGCAGACCACCATGTCTGTGATTTCTTTTCAATAAAGCAATCATTTTTTTATTTTAATGCAGCTCAGCTCATTTTCCTTAGAGGATAACGTGTTGAGTTTAAAAGAAAGAAATTAAGTCGTCATTCTATTTTTTAGGAGCAGGCAGTGGTCAGTGGGACCACAGCCTGCTCTTAAAAAAATGTTTTTTCACCATTCCCACAGGGGAAGCAGTCCATTGGGGACCTCTTTCCATTTGCGAATGGGTTACCACCATCTTGAAGTTGAAATGTGAATGTTTTGCGACTGCATTCGCTGTCACAAAACATGCGTGCATACCGCTGCAATTCAGTATTTGAAAGGGACGCACTAAATATGCTGCTTCCAAATAACAAATCGCAAATCCATTTTGTGATTCGGTAACAGGTTACCAAATTACAAAATAGGGATTGATACATTGGAAAAGCCTTTTTTAGCATTTGCAAATAGGCCGATTCTGTGGATCAACCTGTTTGTTAACGCAATTTAGATTCATACATATGGCCCTTAATCCCAAGGCCTGCTGCACTTCTACAGGCTCATGTCCTCATTCGCTGATGTAACTAAGAAAATGCGCTGCATTTGCTGTTTGCAAAGGATACGGATGCCATTAATGCAACTGGTGAATTTGAAAGAGGGAATTCTAAGCAATTGCTATTTCAGGGTTTGTGCCTTCGTACAAAACCATTCGGGATTTCTTATTCGGAAATCACTATTTTTGGATACTAAGTCCCAAAATGATTTTTACATCAAGTTGTAGTAGTTAAAAAAAATCATAAACATGTTCCAAACCCCTTAAGTCTCTAATTGTGAGAAATGCTTGTACTGACATTCTTGAATTTTAATGTGCTTTCTCTCATTGTTCAGCTCTCCGCGGCTATTGAGCTACAACTTCTTTGTATCATATAAAATGTTCTCTACTGTTATGCATGCAGATACCTTTTGGGAAGAGGTGCTTCCATGGGCCCTTTAATGTAATAATAACAAACGAACTTAATCTCGGTGGTTGCGAAGGTCATCGTTAATACAACTGTGTTCCTGCACCTCCAGACATAAAATAATTAATTTATAGCTTTTTTGCCATATGTTTTGCCTTTCTCTTGATGCATAATTTGGTCCCCTGTGCCGCATAATTTCAGTGGCCTGTTTTTAGCAATAAAATCAATCACATAATGGTTTTTTTAAGTGATTATTGACAGTACAACCTCTCACATGTTACTCTTATGAGTAATGGGGGCAAATTTGTTAATAAAATTTTAGTTCACCGATTGCTATATCTACTAGTATAGCCTTGCTTAAAATATATTTTTGCATCCTAGAATTACAAACGCCGAATTATTTTAATTGACAAATGCACTAAAGGCATGTATAGTGGTTTGGATTTTATATAAGTACAAACCATTCACATTTTTTTTTAATCAAAATCCTTTTCCACAAATCCTGCAACATACTGAGTTAATCGTAAAGAATTGTTGTGAGGCGTCTTACAACATTAGCAGAAAAAAATATGCTGCAAATTGCACCACTCCAGGAATTAAAGTGAACCAATTAATGTGTTGCAATGGCCTACATTCATAGTGGTAATACTCGTGTGGTTGACGTACAATGCCCCAGAAAAGAAACCTTGCAAGGGGAAGACACCTGTTTTTTTTTTGCTTCTTAAGTCTATACTAAATAGATGAGAAACTTTGCTTGCCTTAATGAGTGCGTGATTACCCTTACTTAAACGCTGAGACCCTTACTTAAACGCTGGGGGATAAGAACATGCAAACCTGCATATTTAAAATTATTGCTTTTAGAAGACGTGGATGTCATCTTTGCTGTTTCTCGCTTTTTAATGTCAGTGCTGAAATTTAGAAACTCAATGAGTTAACTAATACATGCTAATATTTGACTGATTAGTGTAAATCGAGGCCCTTCATCCATATGACTGCCGTAGATTTTAACTTTTGGAGAAATGTTTTATCTTCTTTTTTGCAACTTTTTTCATGAAAACTGTTCCTAAATTATCTGTATAAATTGTATTCGTATGCTTTTATGATTTATTGATAAATCGAATAAAGCTTATTTGATTTGATTTTGAGTGCGTGATACTTCTTTGCCAATATCAGCTGTGCTAAAGCAACTACAGCTTCTGTATATACACCATATCATGTGATCTGAGTGAGTGTGATGAAGTCGAAAAGAAGCAAGGGCACAGACACAGAAAGTGCAGTTCTATGTACAGAGTGCAATGACTGTCACACATACACAGTATATCATTACAAAAGCCATGACTTACTTAAACAAGCAGTGGCAAAGCAAATAGGTCTCGTCTTTTTGACGAAATGGCTCTTCTGTGATTTTTGTCCATGCTATACAGCATCACAAAAATGTTAAAATGTTAAAGTGCAATGAAGTGGTTGCAGCTGGAAGCCACGTAATTTCTTTAGGGGGTGCGTGTGTGTTATGACCCATGTGCCATTTAGTGTTTTTTATTGATCTTAGATGGAGAGCAGCGCTTGAATTAGTACAAAAAAATACATTTAAATCGTGCAAAAGCGTGTAGTAGAATGCAGAGCACTCGGGCAGCAAATGGTAGCTGTCATGCCCACCCAAAAAAATCTTTATTTTGTACAAAGGACTGAAAGTGCTGCGGCGATCTAGAGAGTGTGGGGGCAACAACAGGGAGAGTGCAGGGCGGAATAAAAATCAGACACAAAAATACCAATAAAAACTGGGGGAAGGAAACAATACAGAATGCATGGGGTGCAGGGCAGCAATAACATTAGAGGCAGCAAATATAATGAACTAGTGTGGGAAGCAGCATGGAGTGTGCAGGAGGGAAGGTAGCTTTGAGGGGTGGGGAGAGCAGAAGAAGAAACATACAGCCTCATGCAGCGCTAAAATTAAAAGAAAGTAGTTCCCTAAATGCAAGCCGTGAAAGGGTCCAAGTCAGCCAATCAAAAGGACGGTAAAGAGGGTCAGCTGGGTGGGACCAACGGGAGGGGGCGGGGCAAACACAAGAAGAGGAAGGCAATCCAATGAGGGTAAAAGCACGGGTGCCATCTAAGGGCCATGCAATGCTTTAGTATGATGCACAAGAGGCTTTCACCCACAGACAGCTAAAAATATCTGGTAAGCAAGACCTACAAATGTGAGTAAAAGATTAAACATTTATCCGCTAGCTACTATATAATTTCTCACTACCCCTCTATGACCTAATGGCACATTCTCTCTCACTCAACCACTGATCAAGCCACTCATTCACCTCTTAATTCAGTGCCTCGCTCGCCTGCTCCGCCCTTTTGTACCCAGGGTCTCGTTTTTTTTTTTTATTTCTCAGTAACCCAACCATTAACCATCTAGCTTGGCTACTGTATTTCCCTCTGAAACAATGCAAGCAGCCTAAAACCATTCGGTAGAAAATAACAAAATGTAATTTAAAACGTCAGGTAGAAGAGGGTTAGAAAAAGGAAACTGAAAAATATATTTTGTTATTGCAAGCGATCTTGTGATCTCAAGGATGCCAACAGCGACGTCATAGCGGGACAGTTTGCACAGTAAGCCTATATAAGTTTAGAATGATGTCAACAGTGACGTCTTAGAATAGGTCAGTTTGCACAATAAACCTATAACTTGAGATTTTTATTAGGTTTAAACCCTAAATAGAAACGCCCTAACAACTGCCCTTTTAAATATTCAGTTGTATATCACCACGACAAACAAACGTAGAAGTTCAGGGGACATTTTGTTTTTTGGCATAGTAAGATTTTAAGGGATAAAGTGGCAAATCTTAGGCTGCCCACATACCATTAGGCAGCGGGGGGGGGGGGATACAATTCAGCGTAGCGCCTTATTTCTTCTTTAGCGATAAAAAAATAAATTGATGCAAGGGGGGTTAAAGGGTTAACTAGTGCACGGTAACCCAAAGGGGGCCGTCAACAGCTCCAATAATATCATTGAGACATATACTGATTATCCTAATTCGAACGTCAACATTAACTTTTAGTACACAACAAAAACATAACAATTTTTTGCCAGAAATCCTACGGCTGCATGAAAGCTAAAAGGCAAAAAAACAACAAAGAAGAGCACTACTCCTGGTAGGAGAAATGTTTCCGATACACGGTCAAACTGTCCCGAAGGCTCGAGCCCACTCCAGTATTTGACACCTTCTGATAACACACTTGTGCTACAAAGTGGCTCGAGTTCACGAATCGGCACTATAATTTTTTTTTGGGGGGTGAATGGAGTACAGAAAGTTGTCTAGTGTGTAATGAATTCTGCACCGATGCAATGTATCGGTTTTTATGTTTACTTTAGCTGGTAAGTGTATGTGAGTAAAATTCGGTAGATTTGAAAAATATAAGATACAATGAAACAATTGGAATCTAACGTGGACGTGGAAAACACCAACAATGTATCATACGATGCCTCCCAAGCATTAAAAACAACAATAAAAAGAGCGAAGTCTTCAACAAAGAAACAATCGATCGTGCTGAATAACAATGTCTGGTGACTGGCAGGCGCGCGAACTCCTGGACGTAGCCTGTTCGAGCGTGTAACGAAAAGAAATTAGATTCATGGCGGTTGGAAAAACGACAACTCAGATTATTTATTTTACATTGTGTGTGAGTAACGCTACGGCGACAAATATTTCATTTGTGATTCATGATCAACCGGTAGAACTCGGAATCAACTACTAAACTAGAGAACTACCCCCCAGAGATCTGACCACGATACCAAAAAAAATCGCTTTTTGCAAGTGCATACATGCTGCTCTTTTTAAAAGTGAACTGCATCTCTCCTGTCACTGTTCGGGGCCCGTTAAGCACGTTTCTCCCACTTTATAGTCCTGCAGCGGCCCTCCAAATTATTAGTGACTGGGTTGCATTTAATTCAAAATTTTAATCTCGGAAAACCAAAGTAAAACTTCGAAAGGCGGAGATTCCGGTGCTGCGCCCTCAGCCACAACAGCAGAAGTCTTTCCGATATTTAAGCCCACATGTTAAATTGTTTTATCGCCTTCCGAGTTTGAAAGGCGATGTATAAAATTGTCTCACTGTAGCACTCATTTGTAAAACTCGTGTCGAGCCTGAGTCATGCGCGCTGGCCGTTTTTCCTCGCACACAACTCGTCATATGACAAATGCATCGCTCAGGCGATTAAAGTGGAAATTGTGACTCCGTTTGTCATATTTTTTAGACAACTGGTCAATAATACAGTTTAGCAATTCGAAACATTTATGATGTGCACAATTTTGAATCTCAAATTGATTTGGAGCAGCATTTCCCTGGCAGCGGACTATCAACTTAAGGGGCTTGCATCCTGCATGTGCTAATACCGAACCAATGATGAGGTGTACACAAGTGCAAGGTAAATATGCAAATAAAGTACCCAGAGTGCTAAACAGAATGAAAAGTATCTATGGCTTCCCGGTCATCCTCTTTTCACCCATCTCTTTCTAACCGGAACCGACACTCAATATCCCTGTACAGAAAGAAGTCAACCCATACATCTGAGACATCCCTGCTACAGCAAAAATGTCATCTGCAAAGTTAGTCTGCCGCTCACTCACTGGCAGTACAGCGCTTGGAAGCACGCGTGGTGCCGAGGCCGAATCTGGGCAGCCAGAGCCTTATCTAAGCCTTCTAACGCAATCCAGGCTGTAACATTAGCACCAGAGTATCTGCATAGGCAAAAAAATGACCATCAATTCAGCCTACTGTCAAAACAAAAATGCACATCCCTACGATAACCCTCCCCACCACGCTCATTCAGTCCAAAGTATTTTCGCGTATGATCAACTTTTCGAAGTCTGTAGACCCTCCTCACGAGCTTGACACGATTCCTAGAGCGTTTTCATCCTCTTCTCTCAGGGTCTCATTGCATCCTCCCCTGCACCAGCAGACAACCGCGGGCGGCGCGTGCAGAGTAGACTTCCGAGGAATACCACGCGCCGCGGCAATCCGCAAAACAACCCAAAAATGCTTCGGCCTTTTCCAGGGAGGCGCGCGGCGTCCTCGCGGGGCAACCCAGGGAGAGACGCAGCACGCGCACAGAGCCGAGCGGCCTCTCCCGCGCGCGCTGCTCGGGTCTGTCTGTTCTGCATCCAGTTCCAGCCGGCAGCGTGCAGTCCGGGAGAGAGGAAAGGGAATCCCTCGCAGGCAGCACTCCCCCGGAGCCAATGACATCAGCCCCCAGCGGCAGCAGCAGTCGGTTCACAAGGACAGCAGCATCCCCGTTCCCCTCCCTGTTCCCCTCCCCCTCCCCGCAGCAGCCCCGTTCCCCTCCCCCCGCCAAGGTCCAACCCCCCAAGGCAGGATTCCGGCTCCCACCCCGTCGGAGTGCTTGGCTTCGCGCACGTGTGCGCGCCCCCCCCCCCCCCCCCCCCCCCCGCGGCTCCATTCGCAACCCCAGTCACCCGCCTCCCCATATTTTCTGAGCGTGCCCCCCGCCCCCCATCCTGATCAGCTGGCCCATCCAGTCTCTGGCTGCCCGCGCCCATCCCCCCACCCTCGGCTTCCCTCTGCTGCCTGCAACCAGAAACGCCCCTGGACACAGAGTTTCACGTTCCTGCTTCCATTCATGAACTCCTCGCCTCGGAGGATTTAAGTGATTCCCTCTGACAAATGCGACCAAATAAATGCTCTGTTAAAAACCAAATCTGTTTAGGGGGCGGGAAGGGCCAAAGGCGTGGAATCTATGCACGTGGTGGGAAGCATCGGCTAAAAAAAGCCCCAAAAATAAAATAGCGAAATGATTATTAAGAAATATCCCCGGAGGACGTCGTGTTATTAGTCCATATTATGATAACTGCTTCATAATCGTTAATTTTTGTCCGAACTACAGAACCACTGTAATTATGCGGCTGAGGAGGACTAAATTATGAGGCAGGGTAGAAATAAATTATGCTACGAAGAAAGTCAATTTATGCAGCGTAATGCGGCATCTTTTGTGATAGAATCGCTTCTTTGTTTTGTACGTTTTACACTGTTTGTGGGACATGTTCACCCCATTATGCCGAAAATGGCAGATTTCCCTAATTCCAGAGTCCCTACTGAACTCGTACTGTAGCATTCAGTAACATCGATAGCGTATTTTGAATTCTATTTTATCCATTTTTTTTTTTTATTAAAAAAAAACTTTCGCGCAAGTGCGTCTACTAGAATTAACTTGAATTGGTCCAAAGAAGGAATTATGCAAATTCCTTCTAAAAACACTCGCTTGTAAAATCGCGCAGATGTCTTCTCCGGATGTGCCTTTCGGAAGAGGGCGCATCCGGAGCACATCCCTACCTAATGTATCCAACATTTCGCCAATCTCCACAGAAACTCTGTTACAAGGAAAGGGCGCGCGTCGGGGGTACGAACTGGCTAGTTCTCCTCAAATTTCCGTAATGGCGGGTCCGTTCTGGTGCGCTCTGCAACGCAGGCTCAATTTACGGCCAGAACCATGAAGGGGGACGGGGCGGGCCTTGCAAGAGGGCTTCGGGGAACGGTGTTCCCTTTTCCTAGCTTACACACGATAGAAGCCTCTCTCCAGGCACTAACCAACAAACCCACATTTTGGGGTACCAAGAAAGTATAAAAGAGCGAACAGTCAGTCCGTTTTTAAAACAATAATGTCCCCTTTTCATGTGGCTGTAATTGGGCTATTCAGCTCTTCGGCGCCCGCAGTCCATTCTGAAACTTTACCCCTCCAATTGTAAACATTGGAACTGCGAGCCACATTTTACTTTTTCCCTCTAAAAGAAGCCTTTAATAAACCGTATTGTGTGGGTTTCCTTAAGAAGGCATGAAAGAAGGGATTGTGCAAAAGCATCTGTTCAATCCGAGTGTAAGAACAAAGGCAAACCCAGCGACGTGTAGCCTCTCCCGAGTGTGTTCCTCCCTGCGCTGGAAGGAAAGCTCCCAGGGCGAGCCTCATATACCTAAGGTTGATATTCAATCCCCCGGTTTCCGCACAAAGACACGTCTTTCTGGTAGCACATAAGCGCCATTGAGATGTGACAGCATTTCTGGTTCTAGCCCCCACAGTGGAAAACCAGAGCTTAGACGCCGCTTTTCCAACCTTCTCCTGGCGCGAGCGGAGACGACCGGCAGAAAATCGCATTTCCTCAAAAAACGTAAAGTATTTCCTATGCATTCAAATGGAGGCAGGCCCTTCATGCCCGTTTCCGAGAGCTGGAAAGGGACATTTACCCTCTTAAAACAAAATGTAAAGCATATATATATATGTATATATATCATGGCAGATAATAATTGTGACCCAAAAACAGGAGCAAATGTACTAACTAATAAATATGCTTTCACAAGTGTATTTCTATAGTTAAAAAGTCAAATTCAGATTTACACCACAGTACCGTAAGTTACACATGGAAAACACATTAAGCCTCACAGATTGTTGTAGTAGCATATTCTGCACATCTGCATTCTCTCTCTATACATATATATATACACACACACACGGCAACTTTATCTTTGTGGCAAAACCCGGATTTTACTTGGATAATTTCATACCTGTGAAATATTTTGCAGAATTCACTAGAATTACATTATTCACGCTAACTGTAGATTAATGGGCAGCCTAGTGTCCATCTGATATCCCTTTCACTATCTAATTAGTCTCTAAGCGGGCTGCTGAAATTAGCTAATGAAAGAATCAAAACCTACCACCCAGCTTCAGCATTAGCGTCAGTATAACCAAAGTGGTCTACATAAAAGGCAAAAAAAATCCGAACATTGTACTTGCAAGCAGGGTTCATTGTGTGATGAGCATTGCCGACAGCCGCTCCAAATCCTACATTCTGCGCACAAAAGGATGTTTGCAGTAAAGCATAACTGTTTAAACAAAAAAAAATACCTTCGGTATAAAAGAATTGAGTACTGTGCTGTTTTTCCTGGTTTTTACAAAGTGTATAATCCAGTACTTATAGAAGTTTTTCATAAACATTTTCTGGTATGAAAAATAAACATTTTTCATGCTAGCTGCAACAAAATAAATATATAATATTAAACTACATGGTGTTGATGTGTATTATTGTTCACCGAATCTATCTGGAGTTCTGCTGATATTTCCAAGCCATGCATCATTTAGCTCCGCAGTTTACTATGTCGCCAGAGCCGTTGTAATCCATTATTGAACCATAATATGTTACTCGTCATATATCCCTTCTCCTTGGCTTGAAAAAAATATATATATGTATATATATATATATGTATATATATATATATATGTGTGTGTGTGTGTGTATGTGTATGTGTATATATATATGTGTGTGTAATATATATATACATACACATATATATATATAGACATACACACACACACACATATATATATATATATATATATATATATATATATATATATATACATACTCACACACGCACACACACACGCAGACACACGAAGGCAAAGGAAAGACGGTGTGGGCACACTGTTGCAGTACTATGAAAACAAATTCTTACAATAGTTAGTTGTTTCAAAACTCAAAATTCACTATGTTAGTGTCCTCAACATTAACTATGTTTCATAATTCAGAAAGCATGACACAATTCAGTTGATTACACACAGCCAACTGGTTTGTATAGAAACTTAGTTTATCTGATGTATTTCATTCTCACGAGGCAATTACCCTCCAAGCAAGATGACAACAATGCATCAGAGTAATCACAAGATGGGTGTGTGCTGCTCAGTGTAACCTGTCACTTTGCTCGATCAGCATTTTCCCTGTGTAATTAGAACAAAACAGTCAATGCAGGCGCCTATATGTTGCTAAGTTAGCATTACAGATAGTTGTTGCAAAATCCTTTGCACAAACAAACTCTGCTCTTAATACCAAACCTATTGACTAGTGAAGACGTAGCTAATGGTGCACAGTGGCTTCAGGCGGTATTTGTTTGAAAGTCACATTTCCATTGTCTTTTTTTCCTCCTGGCGGACATGCATGTGGTTCAATGTGTTAAACTAATCATCTGCAACCGGAGCCAGCAGTAACCAGTTGTTACTGGAATTTCCACCAGGCTTTAATCAACGTTTTCTAAGCTCGGCCCTCCATTGTGTGATTAGCTATTTCATTCATGTCATTGTGCCTCATCGCAAATCTTCGTTTATTTTTGCAGCTCAGCCCTCATGCATTCCTGTTACACCATCAGACATATGTTTTGTAACTATTGATTGCTCGCGTCCATCGCATGAGGGTACGGTTTCGGTATGTAATGGTATAGTCATCTTTAAGAGTAAAAGATTCTAACATGTTGCACACTTGCTTCGTGCACCGGCCTGACGCAATGGTATCACGCTCGCGCGCGGGCACACCGCGTAACCACGCACTGCGGAATATTCTACCATTCATTTTTCTAGAGTTGAAAAATTCCTTTCTCCTTCCAACTGTTTTTTAAAATCAATGGGAGCACGTTTCTTATTTTTTCTTTACTTCTTTCCGTGAAACCTTTTGTCTTCACACAGCTATAATGAAATAACAAGCGCTTTAACGCCCCAGTGAGGCATAATTAGACACCAACAGATGGCTTGCAGAGTTACCTGCAGTAAACGGGCGAACGCGCCTGGCGGCCACACCGCTACAATACCCATAAAATAGTTAACCAGGTCCACCCGGGAGATAAGCATTGTTTTTGACATTTTTTATTTTCACTTGAAAATCACAACATGGATTATCCCCCTTCCCCAGCTGCACAAGTGGAGAAATCGATATTTCGAAAGAAAAGTGTTGGGGTATTATAACCGGTTTGATTTGCCATTCTTCTGCAGCAGGGTGAGAGCGAGGGGTTTGGGGAGTCATTTTATTGCAATCAATGGAGATGGAAATATCTGGCAGGGTGAGGAAGGCTTGTTTTTAGGGCGGGCAATCCCTCCAGTTTATGGGGGAGAATGTTGCTTGTTTGCATGTTAAAGATGAGTTCAAAGAAGGTGAAAACCGCTAAATAAATGAGGCTGAGTTGAGAGGTTTTATTTAGAAAAAACATTTCAATTTGCTTTGCAAAATGCGTCTAGCTTCTCATCCTCGTTGCTGCAAATATCTCTGCTGCAGGTCGAGAAACTCTGCTTTGTTCAATCACCAGTAGCATCACGTTACAAATAGTTTGCAGATTCTTTTTGAATAACAGTAATACCTCTCTGAAGTAGCTAGGTGACATGTTGACAGTACATAAATCTCTCTCGCGTTTGCTCTCATTCTCTTTATAGATCCCTCTTGCTTACACACACACAAACACACACACAGACAGACAGACAGACACACACACACATATATATAGATATATTCACTGAAAAAAACATAGGTTTTAGTGCTGTTATAGTTAGCTGGACATTTCACTTGTACAAAACCATTAAAATTCCTCTGTTATAGTTAGTTATACTAACTATAACTCGCGCGCCCGCAGTCCACTGCTGATGATGTCACATATTACATCATTCATGACATGGTCAGTGACATCACTGATGACATCACGGATGACATCTCAAATGACATCACTGATGACATCATCCATGTGACAATCTGATACATCTTATCATACACTAGTATAACCTGTCAACACTCATTATAAAATATGGAGTACCATATTTGAAACCAAAGATGCAGCACCGAGGTCTCTCCTGATAACAGGTGAGTAAATCAGAATTCGTAGTTCGACTGATTTTGCTTCGGTCCAGTATATATAGAGCCACTTTCCTACATCATCCCCTCCCTTCACCACTGTGCAAACACGCCCTGTGGTGCGTTTTAAGTTGGGGAAATAATTCCCCTTCAATCCTGAGGGTCTCTAGGGTCCAACTAGCCCACTAGGTACATCCAGTAAGCGCCACAGAGCTGCATAGCAGAGAGATGTAAAAAGGGGCACGGCCTACACCACCTCTCTGCAACGCAGCGCAGTGGCACTTACTGGAAGCACCTGGTGGGCTAGTTGGCCCCCAAGGTCCCTCAGGATTGAAGGGGAATTATTTCCCCAACTTAAAACGCGCCACAGGGCGTGCTTGCACACGTCACCTCAGGCCCCGTCCCCTCCCTTCACCACTGTGTAAACGTACCCTGTGGCCGTTCCAAGTTGAGAGATTAAGTCCCCTTGAATCCTAAGGGTCCCTAGGGTCAAACTAGCCCACAAAGTACCTCTAGTAAGCGCCACAGAGCTGCATTCCAGACAGGTGTAGAAAGGGGCGTGGCCTCTGAACAGCTGTCTGCAACGCAGCTCCCTGGCGCATACTGGAGATACCTGTTGGGCTAGTTGGCCCTCAGTGACCCTCAGTATTGAAAGAAAATTAATTGCCCAACTTAAAACGCGCCACAGGGTGCTTTTACACAGTGGTGAAGGAATGGGGCGTGGCCTGAGGTGACATGTCTGCAAACACGCTTGCTTGCGGACCGCATCACGTCGCTGCAAGAGTCATCGCAGAGCATTCGCATCGAGGGGCCGCGAGAGGAGAAGATCGACGCTGCGCCGCGCATCGACGCCGCACCTGAGATCGTCGCCATCCCAAACATCGTCGCATCATACCTTTGTGAAAAACTTCCTATGAAACCTGCGCACCGGAATCCATACAAGGTATCGCCTCCCTCCCTATACAGACAGGATTAATCGCAACACACCTGCTGCGTCCAGTGGGGTTTTCGCATCGCCTCCCCAGGGTCTCAGGAGCGGCGCATCGCTTGTTTCTCAATGCTGCAGCTCTCACTTGGAACTTTTGTCGCATCTAAAGGTACTGTTGGCTAAAACGTGATGCAACTGTGGATTATTTTAACGCAAGAACTCTTTTGAAACCATATTCTTGAACTGTGTATGTTGGATTTTGGTCGTTTTGGTCTTGTCTAGTTTAGATTAAATACTTCTATTTTTCTAAACTGTTGTGGAGTCCGTTTGTGGTGTTTTCACTGTGTTACTGTGAGTGTTGGTACAAATACTTTACACATTGCCTTTGATAAGCCTGACTGCTCGTGCCAAGCTCCCAAGGGGGTGAGCAGGGGTTATCTAAAGAGTGTATCCTCCTTACCCTGACTAGAAGCAAGAGTCCCTATTTGGACAGTGGTACCTACCTCTGCCAACTAAAGACCCCCAATTCTAACATTGTTGGTCAGCGGTGTGATTTTGAACTTGTATTTGTACTTGACCCACAGTGATTGGTGTGCATCACTAGTGAGTGCAGACCACTACACCACCGCATACTACGTTTGAGTTCTTGTTGGTTCTATTTTTGAGTAACTCTTCAAAGCATCATGTCTCCGAATGAAAAGGTAGCAAGTGTGGAGGCAGAATTGGAGTTTTGCATTGAGGATTTGTATTCCTACAAAGTGGAGCAGCTCCAACAATTCTGCAAGGACTGCAGTTGCCCTGTGAAAAGCAACTCTAGAAAGGATGAGCTGCAGAGAATCTTGAAGGCCTGGTGGGAGGCCCAAGAGGGAAATGATGCAAGGGAAAGGGAGGGGTTTCAACCCCAGGATTTGCCAATGGGCAATCCAGGCTCAGGGGCTGGCAGCAACGACTCCAGCCGGTGTCTGACCCCATAAGAGTTAGAGGAGAACCAAAGAGTGAGAAATCATGAGTTGAAACTTATGAAAATGAAGCAATTGGAAGTGAAGAAAGAGGCAGAGGAGAGCAAGAGTGCCCGTGCCCTGGAAGAAAGGAGATTGCTTTTGGCTCATGAGTTGAGCATGAGAGAACTGGATATCAAGGCCAAGCAGGTGGATTCCAGTTCAAATGGTGGCAGCGCACAGTCAGTGCCAGGGAGTAAAGTATATATTCCCAAGGATTTAGTCCAGAATTATAATAGGAGTGAAGATATCTATGCCTGGTTTACCTCTTATGAAATTGCATTGAGAATTAATGTTGTGCCTGAACAGCATTGGAGGGCGGGCCTATGGAAACATTTTGAGGCTTCTGGGAGAAGGGCTCTGGAACCCTTAGAGTTAGCAGGTACCATGACCTACCCCAATATGAAGGAGGCCCTATGTCTCAGGTATGGACTTACTGCAGAGCAGTACAGACTACAGTTTAGGAACTCCAAGAAGAAAGAGTCTGAGACTTGGATGGAGTGTGTGAACTTGTACTCTCATGCACTGGAAGGTTGGATGAAGGGCAGCAAAGTAACTAATTATAAGGGGTTGTTGCATTTAATTAGTTGGGAGCACTTGAGTAGTCTTTGTGTTCCAGAGCTATGCCATCATCTTTTAGACAGCAAGCTGAAAGACCCCATTGAGCAAGTGTAGCTTTGGGAGGGGAGTTAATTTCCAGTGGGGAGGAGGGACTAGCAGTCATGACCCTTGTCTCTCTAGGAGTCCAAGAGATGGTCCAGGATACCTACCTGACCCCTAACACTAAGAAATACGGGCAGGAGGTGACCATCAATGGGAGGGAGATAGAGGCTCCAAGAGACAAAGGAGCCAGCGTGACATCCGTGAGGTGTTAGTGGGTGTCTGAAGAGCAGGTCATACCCAATGTGCTTCGCCCAGTAGTTGCAGCTGACAGCTCAGTGCATCTCTGCAAAGTGGCGTGGGTTCCCTTTGAGTGGAGGGCGGTCTAAAATCTCTTGGAGGTTGTTGTAATCAAGCCCTGCCTGTAAACTGTCTGCTAGGTAATGACCTGGAGAGTTCTCCATGGAAGGAGGTGGAACACCAGGCTCATCTAGAGATGTTGGGTTTGCCTGCGGGGATCTGTGTGACCACGCGGGCCATGGCAGCCAGTAGGGGTGATTCAGCAGAACTGGAGCCTGAAACTGTGGCCCAGGAACCTGCCAGGAGAGGAAGAGGCAGGGGGCGAGGGAAACCCGCCCCAGCTGTTCCCACAACCCAGGAAGGAGCAGAACCTGGGGAGGATGCCCTGGAGCCTACCGGGGAACAGGTGGCGAAACTGGGGGACCTATCTGAGCCGACCCATTGACAGCAAGAAGGTGCCCCCTCCAGGGAGGAATTCTGCAAGGCGCAGGAGTGCCCTTCCCTCATTGGTGTGCGGCAGCAGGCTGCAGACCAGGCAGCAGGTGGAGAGTCCAAGGATCATCTCATTTACTGGGAGGATGAGTTGCTATATAGTGAGCCTAAGTCCGCTGAGCCCGGTGCAGCCCGTGTGCTGTAGGTACCCGAGCGCTTCAGGAATTTCCAAATGGGTCTGGCTCATGACGTGCCTCTCACAGGACATCTGGGGGAAGACAAGACCTTCCAAAAGCTTGTCACCCACTTCTTCTGGCCCCAGATGAAGAAGCACGTCGGGACATTCTGCAGGTCTTGCCAGACATGTCAGGCGAGTGGCAAGAGTGGAGAGAAGTGCAAGGCAACCCTCCAACCCTTTCCTGTGGTGAGCACCCCTTTCAAGCAGGTGGGCATCAACATTGTGGGGCCACTGGACCCCAAGACAGCCTTAGGCAACAGGTTTATCCTGGTCTTGGTGGAACATGCCACCCGGTACCCGGAAGCTGTCCCTCTTGGGACAATCACAGCCCCGTGGTGGGCGATGCATTGATGAGGATATTTTCCCGTGTGGGGTTCCCCAGAGAGGTGGTCTCCGACCGGGGTACCAACTTCATCTCTAGGTACATGAAGTCTCTGTGGGAGGAGTGTGGGGTAATTTATAAGTTCACCACTCCTTACCACCCTCAAAGAAATGGGTTGGTTTAAAGGTTCAACCACACCCTGAAAGGTATGATTATGGGCCTAGCGGAGTCCATGAGACAGAAGTGGGACGTCTTTTTACCATGCCTGTTGTTTGCCTACAGGGAGGTGCCTCAGAAGTCCTTAGGGTTCAGTCCCTTTGAACTTCTGTATGGCCACCCTGTTAGAGGACCTCTCACACTGGTGAAGGAGGGGTGGGAGAAATCCAGTGGGAAAAACCCCCCAGGATGTTTTCAGCTATGTGCTGGCCTTCCGCAACCAGACACAACGCTTCAGGATGCTCGCGCAGGAGAACCTTGAAGCTAGCCAGGAAGAAATGATAAGATGGTACGACCACAATACCACTCTGGTCGAATTTCAACCTGGGCAGAAAGTGTGGGTGATGGCGCCAGTGGAGCCTTGTGCGCTCCAAGACAAGTGGACTGGGCCATATGAGGTGCTGGAGCGCAAGAGCGAAGTGACCTACCTGGTTAACTTGAAGACTCCCAGGCAGCCCCTGAGGGTCTTGCATGTGAACTGCCTCAAACCTCACTTTGAGAGGTCTGAAGTGACGACCTGTGAGCAAGATGGCGGCCGCGTAGCTGTGGCCGTAGCGGTGGAGCAGTGAGGACGTGTAGGAGAAGGAGCCCAATGAAGATGTAGTCTCATAGCCAGGAGTTTTCCCGACCCTGATTCTAGGAGGAAGCCAATACCGGGGGAAAATACAGACGATATGCTGACGGCGCTTACCTGTCGCGAGTCCGCTAAACAACTGTTGCGGACGCAGGCGATTGCTGTAGCTGCTCTCTCCCTTGGCCGAAACGTCTCGGGTGCTTAGGAGGGCCGAACCAGGTGCAAAGGCGTCGTCGGAGCGGAGCGGAGCTCAGAGCGGAGCTCACAAGCGGGAACACTCGCCGAGAAACCCCGAGCCTGGCCAGTCAGTGGGGCGGTGCATGGAAAGAAGCAATGGCTCCCAAAGTAAATCCGGGGTCAAAATCGACTCTGGGGAAAAAGAAAACAATGCGGGAAGGAGCCGAATTGGAGGCAGCCGAGGACATACGGAAAGCTCAAACGCCCCCGGTGGAACAACTGAAGAAGAGGCAACAGACTGCCGCACTGACTCGTTTGGCTACAGCTTCAATTGCGGACCTATTCTCTAAGGCTGGTAAGGAGAAGGAGGCCAAGGAGCCGGGGTGCGGTATTCCCATAGAGGTGGAGGTCCTTCAAGAAGTACCAACTGATGTTAGTGGGGCCCCCCCAATTCAACCCTTCCTTCGGCACAAGTTACCCCGCTGCTGGGAGAGGAATCTCAGGGCTCAGCGAAGGGCTCAGTAGAGGTAGCAACCCCCGGAGAAGTAGCCTTAATATTGGGAAAAAATGATGGCCCCCTAGTGTCTCTTGATATGGATCTAAATGTGGTTGGCCCCCAATTGCTGGCACAGGTCACCACTGATGCTAAAATGGTGGAGCCATCAGAATTGGGAGCCACGGCTGACATGGGTATCCACTGTAACAAGACTGGTTTGGCGGTCGGTAGAGTCGGTAACGGAAAAGAGAATGCTCCAAGTGAAGCTTTTTTCTCGGCTTCAGATGGGGTTGGGTGGTCCGAGGAGGATGAGGAATGTAGCTCTTATCTGGACTCTGAGAGCGATCCCGAGATTGATCAGCCAGAAACTGCACTAAGGCCCTTAGCGGCAGCAAAAGGTCAAGCCCTCCCCCAATGTGAACTGAGCTGGTATCATTCCTCTTCTATGCCTTTGCAGGGTAGCCCCTGTCTGCAACTCATCCAAATGTCGCTCTTGGAAAAAATTCACCCAGAGATAATTGCGCATAGGGAGGAAACACGCCAGGACAATCGTAAATCTCAGGCTGCAATGAGGAAGGTGCAGGGGGTGGTAAGGAAGCTATCTAAGGCCTGTGCCAACACCGGGGACAGAGTCTCAAATTTGGAAGACAGGGTGGTGTCAACGGAGGCTGAGGTGTCTGAGGCCGTCACTAAGGTTAATGCACACTGCTCGCAGGTGGTGGATATACAGTGGAAACTGGAGGAAATGGAGAACAGGCTTCGCCGAAACAACCTGAGGGTCCTGGGAATCCGGGAGGGGGTCGAGGGGTCCGATTTCAGGGCGTATATCATCAAGCTCTTCGAGCAGGCATTTCCCAAACTTTCCAGCTGGAACTGGCCTATTGAGGTACAGAGAGTGCACCGCACCCCTTTTAAAATACGAAGAAATGCTAAAAAACTTGAAAAAGGGAAAAAATGGTGCATGTTGGAATACTCTATTCGACAAAGCATAAGCTCAGCAAAGAAGAGGCTGATTAAGGCTCAGATTTTTTATAGCAGGCTGTTTAGTCCATCAGGATGGCGAACATTAGAATATGTACAATCAATGTGGGAGGGATGAATGATTGGAGGAAACAGGCAAGATTGGCGTACTTTGTGAAATACAACAGAATAGACGTTCTTTGTCTCCAAGAGACTCATCTCCCGTGGGCTTATAGGACAGTTTTGCTCCTTAATGGTTTTAAGTTGGTGGCATGCTCAACACAATTTTCAACAATTAGGGGGGTTGCAATCTTAGCAAGAACATCCTTGGGAGGGGCTAGACGGGTTAAAGTAGATAGCTATGGAAGATGGGTAATAGCCGAGATGGAAATGGGCTATACACTGTGTGTAGTTATGGGTCCCAGAAAGATGATCCTGAGATTTATGATCTTCTAGAAGTAGAACTAGTTTGTTGGCCAACCCCCACAGTACTATGTGGAGATCTAAATATCTCAACAGATTGGGATAATGGAGCAAAGTACGCTGGGCAGAAACCTAGAGTTTTCAGGGCAGTACAGGCTCTTATCAGCTCGCATGGGCTGAAGGATGTTTGGGGGCTAAAGAGCCTCTAAACCCTGGCTTTACCTACTTCTCAAACCCATTTCAGAAGTATACGAAGCTGGATTACTTTTGTATCTATTCTTCCGAAATAAATAGGGTAGGTATTATAAAACCTCCGAGATTAATCTTGGACCACACCCCACTGGTATTATCATATGAGTTGGATAAGGTGGAAAGGAAAAGGACAAGCTGGACTTTCGAAAGGAGATTATTGGCGAACAATAGGTTTGTAGAGCACCTCACAAAATGGTTGGGTGAATGTTTTGCAGCTAATAGATACAACACCTCAAGCAACGGGGATTGGGAGGCATTCAAAGCAGCTTTAAGGGGGGAATCTATAAGTCATTCTGCTAGGCTGAGAAGAGAGGACAGGTGCGAGGTGGAGCGACTAATGGGGAAATTAGCTATCGCAGAAGAACAACACATCAAGGATATTGCCCTTGGGGGGTATAGTAGCGAAAGCCAAAGTGCACTGCTGACGGTCAAAGCTGCGCTGCAGAAGGAGGTAACTCAGAAGGCGATTGGTGAATTTCAAAACTCTAGGGCCAAGCGCTATGAAACAGGTGAGCAAGCAGGTAGAGCCATAGCTCTACGACTAAGGCAGGAAAAAGCCAAGAATGTAATCTACAGCATAAAAGAGGATGGAAAAGAATATACTGAGGCCAAGGATATATTAAAGGTTTTCGAGAACTTTTATCAAAGGCTGTATGATGAGGAAGACCGCAATGGAAATCAGGGGGAGGAGTGTGGGGACAATGGCCCTCGTTTAGACGATGCAGCAGGAGAAGAACTGGACAGAGATATTACTGGGAGTGAGGTTACAGCCGCATTACGGGAACTAGCCTCAGGTGAGGCGGCAGGCCCAGATGGGATTCCCCTGGAGGTGCATAAGTCTATCGAATCCGAGATCACCCCAATGCTTTTGGATCTATTTAATGGGGTACTGTGCTCAGGGGTGGTCCCGGATTCATGGAAGGAAACCAATATAATAATCTTTCACAAGAGGGAGAAACCAGGGTCCTATTGCCCGATTTCGCTGATTAACGTGGATACCAAGCTGTATTCTAAGATATGGGCCAAAAGGTTGGGCAGGATCATTGGCGGTCTCGTCTCCCTTGGCAGGATGGGTTTGTCCCTGGTCGCGGTACGACAGATCATACAAGCCGAGCAATAGCTCTGTTCGACGCCCAGGCTGCCACGGGGGGTGGAGATGGCCATGATCCTGCTCGACGCGGAGAAAGCTTTTGACCAAGTTGTTTGGAGCTTTCTTTGGGGTATTCTTGCAGGGAGAGGTTTTGGGGAAAAAATGATTAGAGCACTCAAAGCTATGTACATAGACCCGGTAGCGCGAGTGGTGGTCATGGGTGAGAGATCAGACAAAATTGACATCAAGAGAGGGATGCGTCAAGGGTGCCCCTGCTCCCCTATCCTCTTCTCTCTTTATATTGACCTCCTCATACAGGAAATATTAAGGTGCCCTAGGATCAGTCCTGTTGTATCTAAAGGCCAAATAAATAACATTTTGGCATATGCCGATGACCTGACGGTTATCACCACCGATCCCCAGCAGGCGCTGCCAGTTTTGGCCCAAATGGCAAAGGTCTTCAGTATTCGATCAGGGTACTTAATAAATGAATCAAAAACACAGATAATCTGTTCTAAAAATATTGTTAAATCCGACCCAAGATTTGTGGACTCTGCAACCTATTTAGGGGTGAAAGTTAATGCTTCAGTTGACAGAATTGTAGAGGAAAATTATCCTCCTCTCATTAAGGCTATAGAAGCTGAGCTAAAAAGAATAGATGTGTTGCATCTCTCACTGATAGGAAGGGTAAACGTACTAAAAATGTCAATGTTTCCCAAAGTTTTGCACTTGTTCCGGGCCATACCCTTATTTATTGATGAAAAAATAATGAAAAATTTGGAATCTATCTTTATAAGATTTATCTGGCAGTATGGCAAGGTCAGGCGCTCCACCAGCTTTATGTCACTTCCTAGGGAAAGGGGTGGGTTGGCACTTCCAAACCTAAGGCTATATCACTGGACGTGCCTCCTGATACAAATGTCTGTCCTTTTTCACTCTGAGGGGGATTCCGGGGTGGAAAATATTGATATGCAAAGCCCACCCTCTATTTTTGAGCTGTTGCTGGGGAAAAAGGCAATTGGTTTACTGATGTCTGAAGTAGATCGGAGATTTTATAAGAAGGCTCGACTCAATACTTTTGACGGGGCCTGGCTGGTCTGGAAATCTATCCTGAAGTTTTTTAATGCTCCAAAGGTAAACTCATACCTACATCTGTGTAACTCTACTCTGTTACCCCATCTGGGAGCGGATAGGAATCTTCAGGTTTGGAAGGGACTGGGAATTAAGACCCTAGGGGATATCATGGAGGGAGATGGGGTAGTGGGGTTCGATGTCCTGCAATGCAGGTTTGGTATTCCATCTAACCATTGGCTGCTGTATGGCCAAATTGTTCGAACCCTCAAGGCATTAGGACCAAAGCTGCCTCCTCCGGTTGATCTCCCCTTGATCGAGTTAATGGCTAAAGGGTGCAAGAAGATAAAAGTAGTGTATAATCTTCTCGTAATGAGAATTCAAGATGATATGGAGAAGACTGAATGCACTTCGGCTATGAAATTGGGTAATCCTGATGTCGATCTGGATCTCGCCATATGTCTGAATAAAAAGTTATTCCGGGCCTCTAACCTGCGGGCCCAGCACTACAAAACGATGTTTAACCTCTACCATACGCCGGCAAAACTATTTGCTTGGGGGGTTAGGGATGATGACAGGTGCCCCAGATGCAATGCCGGTCAATCTGATCTACTTCATATGTTTTTCCATCGTAGTCTGCTAGTTCCAATTAGGGATGAGATAGAGACATTTTGGGAGGGGCTGCTAGGCCATAAGATCGATCTATCCCCTACCCTGATGCTAATGGGTACTGACTCTAAGCTAAATCTGGGGAAGGATGAGGAAGCTTTGGTCTTTATGTCAATTGAGGTACTCCGGATCCTAATATCGGCGGGGTGGAAAGACGCTACTGCTCCCTCCTTCCAAATGTGGCTCTCCAGATTACTGGGCATACATAATATAGAGTCCAGTCTATATGAATTGAAGGGGGCAAAAAAACGGGATATTGGAAGACGCTTATGGGCTCCTATCACAAAGTGGAGGGAGGCAAGATTGTGATCTAGGATGTAGCACGCCATGTCTATATTTGTATGTGCAGCCGGGTTGGTCTCCGCTAAAACTGCTTTTATCATCAATGCTATTATCATTAACTGTGTATTTATTCTTGGTTTAGTAGTGCTAAATGTGCCTATATTTGTACAGTTCTAAGCTCTGTCTATTGTATGTTTTCTAAATTAACTGTTATGTCTTTTTATAATGCACCAGCAAATCTCAATAAAAATATTAAAAAAAAGAAAAAAAAGAGAGGTCTGAAGTGACAATGCTCCTGGCTACAGATGCTGAAATAGAAGAGGAAAGTGACCCTCTTCCTGACCTCCTGGTAACCAAGGAACAGTGGATTGTGTGGTCCTCTCGCCCACCCTGATCCCAGAGCAGCAGAGGGATTGTCGCCAAGTGTTGGGTCAGTTTGCCTCCCTGTTCTCCCTGACCCCAGATGTAACTAATTGGTGCGTCCATAATGTGGACACTGGAGATAGTTTACCTGTGAAACAACATTTTTACAGGGTAGCTGATAAGGTCAGGGCCAGCATCAAGGAAGAGGTTTCCAAGATGTTGGCGCTAGGGGTAATTGAGCCCTCCAGCAGCCCCTGGGCTAGCTCAATGGTCTTAGTGCCAAAAGCTGCAGCGTCCGGTGCCACCCCAGAACTCCGGTTTTGTGTGGACTACCTTGGGCTCAATGCGGTCACCAAGACTGATGCACACCCCATCCCCCAATCTGATGAGCTCATGGATCGGTCGGGAGCTGCCCAGTACCTCAGTACGTTTGATTTAACTTCTGGGTACTGGCAGATTGCCTTAACTGAGGGGGCCAAAGAGAGGTCTGCATTCTCAACACCAGAGGGGCACTTCCAGTTCCGTGTCATGCCCTTTGGGTTGAAGAACGCCCCTGCCACATTCCAGAGACTGGTCAACCAGGTACTGACTGGGCTGGAGGTATTCAGAGCAGCATACATGGATGACATTGCTGTGTTCAGCTCCACGTGGGCAGAACACTTGCAACAACTCTGTGAAATGTTGAAGGCTCTGCAAAGGGCAGGACTCACTATCAAGGCCAGTAAGTGCCAGCTAGGGCAGGGATCTGTGGTGTATTTGGGACACCAGGTGGGAAGCGGCCAGGTGGTGCCCCTACAGGCGAAGATTGATACCATTCTGGCTTGGGAGCACCACAAGACCCAGACAGAGGTGAGAGCCTTTTTAGGTCTCACCGGGTATTACCGATGGGTTGTCAAGGGATATGGCACCATTGTTGCCCCCTTGACAGAGCTGACTTCAAGGAAGCAGCCCAGGAGAGTGAATTGAACCGAGGCCTGTCAAACTGCTTTTGATGCCCTGAAGACTGCCATGTGCACAGCACCGGTGCTCAAGGCACCTGATTTCTCCAGTGAGTTTGTAGTGCAGACAGATGCTTCAGAGCCTGGTGCGGGAGCAGTACTCTCACAGATCAACGACAAGGGCTGGGACCAACCTGTAGTTTTCATTAGTAGAAGGCTGCTACCCAGGGAACAGAGGTGGAGTGCAATTGAAAGGGAAGATTTTGCTGTGGTCTGGGCTCTGAAGAAGACGAGGCCCTACTTGTTTGGTACTCACTTCTGGGTTCAGACAGACCACAGGCCCCTCAGATGGTTAATGCAGATGAGGGGTGAGAACCCAGAACTGTTGAGGTGGTCCATCTCCCTACAGGGAATGGACTTTACGGTGGAACACCGCCCTGGTACAGAACACACCAACGCTGATGGTCTGTGCAGATTCTTCCGCCTTAGTGAAGACAACTCCCAAGAGGGTGGGCAGTTCTCCCCACTTTCAGCTGGAGGGGACACATGTTAGACCTGGCACCTTTGGTGTGATATCCCCTGTCTTTTTGCCTCTACCTCCTGTATTTGTGATGCTGTGCTGGATTTCGTTTTTGCTGGTTTAGATTCTTTGGGCACTTTGCCACTGCTGATCAGTGTCAAAGTGCAAGTGCTCCCTGAGTAAATTGTTATTGTAATTGGTTATCCATGATTGGCATATTTGTATCACCAAGAAGTCCCTAGTAAAGTGCATTGAGTGTGCCAGGGCTGGTGATACAAATGCTACTAGTGGGCCTGCAGCACTGATTGTGCCACCCACATGAGTAGCCCTAAAATGGTGTCTCAGACCAGCCACCGCAGTGCCTGTGGGCAGTCCTTGAACTGCCATGTTAACCTGGCCAGTGTCCCCACTGACCAGGCCTAACCCTTCACTTTCTGTACACATTGGTCACCCCTATGGAAGGCCCAAGGTACCCCCTTGGGCAGGGTCCAGTGTATGTGAAAGGTAGAACATGTACTAGTGCAGGTGACATGCTCTGGTAGTGAATTACAGCCATTTTTGTTTTTCACTATTGTAAGGTTATCTTGCCCATAGGCTATCATGGGGAATGCTGCGTACAGTGGTTACCTACTTATCTTCCCATAGGAGCAAGATATGACATAAAAGTCTGGTATCCATGAACTCAGAATTGAATAACACATCTTTTAGGAAAGGTGGTTTTTAAATCCTGTGTTTGAGAACAGCACTTTTAGAAAGTTGCGGTTCTCTTGTCTAACATTTTTGTGTGCCATGGCCTGTTTGTGAATTGACTGTCTGGTTTATGAGTGGCAGGGGCTGGGTGGCTCCCAGAGGCTGAGTGGGCCATCCCTGGGCTGAATAGCTCCATCTGCATCTAGAGTGGTGGGAGGGGGTAGCACCTGGGCCTGAATAGGGCTGTGCCTGCCTTCCACAATGCTGGCTCCACCTCCTGCTGGGTGGCTGACGACCCTGCCCCTCTCTCTGAAAGGAAAGGAGAGGTCAGGAAAACAAAGTGCTTAAGGAACACCCAGAACTGGTTCAGTCCGGGCTCAGAGCCCTTCTGCACAAAGGGAACAAAGACTTTTAGGGGTATAAGTATAGTACCCCAGACTACAGAAAATTAGATCATCCTGGAACCAAGAAGGAACCGATGCCAAGGAGAAAGCTGGAAGACTGAAGAGGAAGGCCTGTCCTGCTGTGTGTTTATGGGCTGCCCTGCAGTTGCTTTGCTGCTAAGGAGAGGGGAAGGACTTTGCTTTGTGCTGTGTCCCCTTACTTTAAGAGATCTCCAAGGGCCTGAGTTGAGCTGGCTCCCTGTTACGTAGTCCCAGGAACAAAAGGACTTCACCCCCAGCTTCCCTGAACTCTACTGAGAGTTCTGTCCTTCCTAGAGTGCTTGGGCCAGTTGTGGTGCCTCTGGAAGTTGTACCTGTGTTTGGGAAGCTGGAAAAGAAGATACTAAAGACTTTCTGCAAAGTTTCATGCATTGCTCACTTGCGGAGTGCATCCGCGTCAGTGCGAGGGAATTACCGCCGCCGCGAAGATCGAGATCGTCGCAGCGCCTGTTGCCACTGCAAGAACCGACGCATCCTTCGCTTGCGGAACGTACCATCGCTGGGAGTATCGTCGCAGAGCCTGTAGTCACAGGGTGAGAACACCGCACCGCTTGCTTGCGGACTGCATCACGTCGCTGCGAGAGTCGTTGCAGAGCCATCGCATCGAGGGGCCGCGAGAGGAGAAGATCGACACTGCGCCACGCATCGACGTCGCACCTGAGATTGTCACCATCCCGAAGATCATTGCATCGTACCTTTGCGAGACGCTTCCTACGAAACCTGCGCACGGAATCCATACAAGGTATCACCTCCCTTCCCATACAGAACGGATTCATCGCAACACGCCCGCGGCGTCCAGCGGGGTTGTCACATCGCCTCCCCAGGGTCTCAGGAGTGACGCATCGCTTGTTTTTCAAAGCTGCAGCTTTCACTAGGAACCTTTGTCGCATGTAAATGTACTGTTGACTAAAACGTGACGCAACTGTGGATTATTTTAACGCCTCCTTAAGAACTCTTTCGAAACCATATTCTTGAATTGTGTATGTTGGATTTTTGTCGTTTTGGTCTTGTCTAGTTTAGCTGAAATACTTCTATTTTTCTAAACTGTTGTGGAGTCCATTTGTGGTGTTTTCACTGTTTTACTGTGAGTGTTGGTACAAATACTTTACACATTGGGGTGAGCAGGGGTTATCTAAAGAGTGTATCCTCCTTACCCTGACTAGAAGCAAGGATCCCTATTTGGACAGTGGTACCTACCTCAGCCAACTAGAGACCCCCAGTTCTAACAGGCCCCAATTGCCAAATCTTATTAAAACTTTCCTAAAAATAAAGTTCATCCACCTCAGCTCCTTTCTGGAACGTTTCTGGGTGATCCGTCAAGTGGTGGAGGGGTGGGGGTCCCAAAACTCAAAATACCCATGTATTTTCCAAAGACATCTTTAGACAAGGCCACATCAAAAACTGCTAAACATATTTAAAACAAATCTGGCAAAAAGCTAGATCTGGGTACTTCGATCGTGCTTTTTGGGATTTTGTATAAATCCTTTCAGTAGCTTTTTAGAAATTAAGGGAAAAAATAATTATTGCATATCTGAATGGTTGGGTCCACATGAGTTTCGAGAGACTCTCACAGGAGTGTCAATTTAAAAATGGAGCATTCTGATTGACCCAGGGAGCTTTATTTCCCATGGGCTGTCTCACTAGCGAGCGCTCTGATTTGCTACAAGGGAAAGCCTTGCCACTTACCAGCAGATCCTGCCGTGACGGAAACGGCCAGCGCCCAGGGTAATCCCGCCATGAGGGAAACAGCCAGCACACCGAGGCATTCCTGGGCCAGGGACCACATCCCCCAGCAGCCCCGGCTCCACGGCGCTCCCGTGACGCTCCTGCTGCGCCTGCTGGTGCCATAACATCGCAGAACTTCTCCCGCCCCGCGGGACGCGCGCGGGCAGCGCCGGGCTGAGCCCGTGCAGAGGGCGGGCCATCTGTGGCCATCAGGGGCCAGCAGTGGTCGGGTCGGGCCACCCCTCTTCCATTTGCCATGGGAAAAAGAAAACAGACATGTCGAGGTGACCAAGAAGGTAAGGTGGCAAGATTCAGCGCAAATCAGAATCTATAATTTCATACCTAACTTCTGCGGTGGGGGTCTTAACTAAGGAAATTGCTCACGCTGAAAAGGAACTTGGTTTGGAATCCACTAACAACACCTCTGTTACAGATAATGGACCTATCCCTGAACTTGTACATCGTATACCATTAGAACCTACAATTATCACCATTAAAACCCCCTGTCCTGCACCCCTGTTGACTGCTCCCCCAAGTCCCCCACCTCCATTACACCCCACTCAAGTAACTGAAACTTCACTAGCCCCCTCGCTCACGATTACGCGAAGACGAAGATCTCATGCAAAGGGTGTCAAAAGGAAATCTACTCATGGGAAACCTATCCACCAAGCTGCCACCCTAAGGGATAATGTATGTGATATTGTGGAAGAACTGTTCATAAAAAGACTTGAACCAGCTTTGGAAGCAGTAGCAAAGGACATAGTGGACACACTGAATGAATGTGTAGTGGGCCTACTGGCTAAGTGTAAGAAAATTGATACCCTTCTCAAACAATTTGCAAGTCAGAACGAGAAGGTGGTTAATCTCTCACCTGGTATTTCCAGTAACATATGTAGCAATATCGTAACCAAGCATACGGAAACTTCTAATGAGAACATTCAGGCTAAAGGGGGTATTGTAGAGGGGCCCAAGCACACAAAATTGGGTATACACATTAACAATCAGGTACCTAGTGAACCCCTTCACAGAACAAAATGTTTGCATCTCCCCCAAGAGGCGGCCCCCCTGGTGGCTGTCTTCACAGGGATCCCACCACTAAGGGCTGGCAAATGGGAGACAAACAAAGATTTGATGGGCCTGGCTAGGGAATATTGCGCAGAGTTCAGTTCTGGAGGCACAGACATCACACGTACTGTCATTGCGGCAAGAAGAGTGAGCTGGGTGGGGTACCATCCTAAAACTATCCCATGGGACTGCCTTGTTGTAAACTTTAACAGCTACGACAGTGCATATAGGCTGTTCTGGGATGCCTCAGTTTTGTCAAATAATGGTATTAGACCTCTCACTCTGGGCTTTTTTTATCCTCCAGGTGGGATAACAAGAACCTTGGGCAAATTTCCTGTGATTCGTCAAGAGGGGCCCGCCCGTGTTACCTCATATCCATCTTACCAGCAGCGCTTTAACATGGCTCAACAAAGACCTGCCCTGGAGCTATTAGGTGGGGTGGGACAAGATTCTCCTAGTGTAGTTGATTATGTGTCACAGGACAGTCTAGGCCCAGCTGCCATTAGTCTTACCAATCGTTTCCTCCCCTTGGCTTCAATGGAGACTGACTGCCTGATGTTTTAGCTGAGGACGAAGGGATGCCTAGCTCACAGAGACCATGTTGTAAAATTCTTATCTGGAATGTGGCGGGACTTAGTGCAAAAATCTCTGACCCTATTTGGCAGGAGTTTGTCAACCAGTATGATATACTGGCCTTCCAAGAGAGCTGGGATACATCGCCTAGTTTTTCATTGGACGGGTTTCTCTGCTTCTCTACTCCAGCAGTACCGGGAACAAAGGGAAGAGCTAAAGGGGGTCTGCTTATTCTGTTTTCACTTAACCTGGTTGGGGTTTTTAAAAAAGTAGAACCTGCTCCTATGAATTCACTTATAATTGAATGGTCCATTTCGGACCATCACAATTTTTTATTTATTAATTTTTATAATTCCAGGGAGGGCTCATCTGGGAACGAACACCTGATCGCCCTGGGAGATTTTCTGTCAGTCTATAAACATGATTGCACTTCTGCCCCAGAGATGGTTATCCTGGGAGATTTTAATATTCACCCCTGTGAGGGGGATTGTTACAATGATGGACATGGAGGATCACCTGTAGAGGGGATCACCCATTTTGAACATAGCAAGGAGGGTGATGCCCTTGAGAGCCTCCTCTCCAACCTAAATGTATTTGAACCAGGTTTAGGCAAAGACAAGGTTAGAGCACCCACATTTGTTGGGAGGGATGCAAATACCATCATTGACGATATCTTTGTATCTCCTGGGGTGCTAGCCAAAACGCTGGAGTATAGGGTAGTGACCGCAATTTTTAGTGACCATAACCCGGTCTTATTGGCTGTGGACCTTGAGAGTTTTATGCATGGGAGGAACCTAGGTGTGGTGGCTCCAAGACATCTGTCAACCAGGGAGCAGGGCAGGCGGGTCAAGTGGGAGAAGGTCATTCCAGAAGCCTTTTTTAAGACACTGGCACAGGAAACCGAGGCTAATATGGCTGTTTGCTTAGACCCCACTTCATCAGGGGCTGATGTTGTAGTTGCCTATGTCGAGATATGCTCACGGATTTCTAAGAACCTGGAGTCTAGTAATGGCACACACTGTGGGAAGGTGTATAAATGGTTCGATAAAAAGTGTTCACTCACCCATGGTGCCTTACTTAAAGCACTAAAACACAGACCCAGGAACAAAGTACTAGTGGCGAACCTCCGCAATGAATATAAATTGGCACTTGCAATACGCAAGGACGAAATTAAGGAAGAAGCCTGGGATAATCTGCAATTCGCAGATGTGCTGAGGGACAGCAAAACATTCTGGGCTATTATTAACCAGTCGTTTTTCACTGAGGATGGGAAATCAGATATGGACTGTGTAATTGATGACGAGAGCTGGCTCAAGCCTTTTAAAAACATCTATGACACAGAGTTAGGAGTCTTAACTTCCTCCAACGCTTTTTCACCCCGAAACACTCCGCCCATTACGTTTAATACCTCTGAGGTGGAAAAGGCGATAAAAGATATAATTAAACATAAGGCCCCTGGTCCTGATGGGGTCCCTGCAGACCTCTACATCCTGTACCCACAATTTTGGTCCAAAATTTTAACTAATGTTTTTAAAGCACTACCCACCGCAGGTTTCCCATCCTCTTGGTCATCCTCCATTATTGTTCCGATTTTTAAGAAGGGGAACAGAGGGGACCCCACTTGCTACAGGCCAATCTCCCTGTTGGACTCGGCCGTTAAGATCCTAGGCAGAGTCATTTTACAGAGACTGGGGGATTGGCTTGAGGGGAGTGGGGTTCTCTCTGATCTCCAGAATGGCTTCAGAGCTCACAGGGGGACTATGGATCAATGCTTAAACCTGCATTTTATTGTCAGTAAATACACAGTGGTGAAGGAGGGGCTTCTATATTTGGGTTTTACGGATCTATCTTCTGCATTTGATTTAGTTAATCGTTCAAAATGATGGTTTATTTTGCGGGATATGGGTCTAGACAATACTTTGGTTAATTTTTTAAGTGATCTTCATCAGAACTTGTCGGCTTCTGTTAGGGTAACAAGGGATGGCAGGTGTACCGAGCAATTTAGATCAGGAAGAGGGGTCAGACAAGGCTGTATTCTGGCCCCTCTTCTATTCACGCTCTATATTAAATCCCTGGGCAAATCCCTAGACCTGGCCACCCTGGACGTCTGCGTATGGGAGGGTCGGCTATTCCGGTCCTCCTGTACGCGGACGATGCCGTCCTACTTGCACGTACAGGCATGGAACTACAAAGACTGTTAGATCACTTTGGCACTTTTATGGAAGCCCTGGATTTAAAAATCAATACCTCGAAATCCCATGTAATGGTGACCGGACTACGCAGGAAAAATATGAAGGTTAAAACCTTGACATGTAACCGAACACCAATTTCAAGGGTGCCCTTTTTTTGTTACTTAGGTGTTGTATTCGATGAAAGGGGGAACTGGGGTCCCCAGTTGAAACTCAAGAGTAACGTGGTTGTAAGATCTACCACAGCCCTTTTGAACTTTTCAAAAAGATTGGGAGCAAGACCCATGGAGGCCATGGTCCGCATTTATAAATCAAAGTGCATGGCAATTGCCTCATATGGGGCCGATATTTGGGGCTATGTCCCAACACCAGGGATCCAAATCATAGAAAACAAGTTTATTCGATCCCTCTTGTCACTCCCACAATCATCCCCCACATATTCAATTCACTGTGAAGTGGTTTTGGGGTATATTTCTGGCCACCTGAAAATGGCCCCTTTGTTACGATGGGTTAAAACCTGGCTGAATGAGGAAATCACGCTTAACCACCTGATACTCAAGGACTGTATGGCCCTGGAAAGAGTTGATAGAATACCCTGGCTTGCGTATGTTAGAGCGGCATGCGTGAGGCTAGGGCGTCCGGAAATGTATTTATCTCCACAGGACCTCAGGAACGAGGATGTAGGGTGGATTAAGCGTAACTTCCTCAACTTGTTGGAGTCAGAAAGGGAGGAGGTTGAACTTAGGAAACCTATGGTGAGATCAATTTATCAGCTGGTAATCTCCCCAGTCATGGAACCGTACCTGAAGTACGTGACTAAACCCTACCATCGTTTCCTTCTGGTTAGATTTAGGTTCAACCTCATTCACCTTACGCTGGGAACTTATCTGAAGTGGGGGACCCCAGAAGATACCCCACCTTGCCCCTGTGACAGTTTCTCAACACAGGACACGCTCCAATTAATGATGTTTTGTGAGCACTACCTGGTGGTCCGCAAGCATTTTTTAAATCCAATCCTGAAGGAATTAAAATTTGTCCAGGTGAGGCCTGCCCTCCTACATTTACAAATGCTTGATTCCGTTCAGGTCACCTACAGTGTAGCCAGTTTTTTGGTAGCGGCAGCGCGCATAAATAAAACCAGACTTACTCAGACGAATTTATTAGCACAATGATATTGCCCAAAAAACTTTTAGCTTATAATGTATTGAGGATTGTTTGAAATTGGGGTGGGTTCATTGTTTCATGATATTGATTTTATTCCATTTTCTCTTTGTATCAAAGATTTTAATTGTTTTAGATTGTCAATAATGAACTGTAATCATGTGCACATCTGTATAATTTTAACATGTATAATAATGAATTTTGCATTTCTTTTATGGTTTTTATTATCCGAAATAAAGATATTTGACTGACTGGCTACCAACAACATAAGAAAAATGTTGCTGGCAGTCATTAAGGGACTCAGGGACTGAGTCCCTTGTCTTGAAGTTAAAAAAGAACCATGGGGTGGACCCAGAGGGACCCTCCATGGGACCAAAAATGAAAAAAAATGTCAGAAAATGCAGCGAATCTGCAAGACTCTCATAGGATCACAAAAAAAGGCAGCCGGGCCACATTTAAATACCCTATTCCCCGGGAAGCCCATCCACAGAGCTAAATTCTAAAAGGGAAGGGAGCACAACTTTAAGTGGGCAGGGTCCCTTTGTGTTTCGGTAGTAATTTAAAACAGGCTTTGAAATGGGCCCCTGTTGAACCTCTATTCATGTCCTTAACTTTTCAAGCAAAAAGCTGAGCAATTTCTGAACAATGACTGAAAAAAAAAGTTAAGGTAATCCATGTCGTTCTTGCCTATATTTCATATGGTTTCCTTAATCTTGCATTCACTATGAGCATTTGCTTTTTCCAGGATGTTGGGTTACTTTGTTTTCAGGGAGGATATTACTCTGGCCTAGTGCGTAATTGGAATTGAGCCACATACAGGTGTTTATAAAGGGGCACAATTGAGTTGTGGCTCAAGGCAGTATGAGTTTGTCTCAGTGCCTGTCAGGGGCAAAAAGATGTTAAGAATACATGGTCAATCCTTGGCACCGCTGCAAAGCGCACAGAGCAATGGTCACATATGCCAGTTGCAGTTGTGATTCTATGCAAATATGTGGGTAGGGTGCCACTCTATGCACATTTTAGTGTATATGTGTTAACCTTGCCCTTAAATATATAGGCCCTGCCCATTTCACAGACCCCCCTCCAGTTTTTTCATTGCACTTAATGCCCTGGGAGGGTGGCTGCATTACCCCTTTTCCTGAGCCCAACCCCAGGACCGACATTTGTTTAGAAGGGGTGTGGAGGCTGCACAGCCCCCTTCCTGAGCCTCCAAAGGCTCCGCAGAGCCCACGCCTGGGGCTGAAATTTGGAAAAATGGGATGGAGTCTGCGTGGCCCCCTCCCTGAGCCTCCTAAGGCCCTGGGAAGCCAACCCTGGGAATGAAATGTGTTTATATGGGGAAGGGGGCTACACATTCCCTCCCCAGAGCCTCCAAAGGTCCATGGAGCCCCCCACCAGAGCTGAAAGGTGTTTATATGGGGAGGGTGACTGCTTGCCCCACTCCCTTAGCCTCCAAAGGCCTCAAGAAGCCACCCATAGCCTAAGATTTCGAAATGGGAACAGGACAGTACAATCCCCCTCCTTGAGCCTCCAAGTGTCCTGGGGAATTCACCACCCCACACCCCCCATCCGGGGCCGATATTAGAGAAAATGGGGATGCGTGCTGTGGAGGGGTGCCACGCAGCCCTCCTGCCTGAGCCAATAAAGGCCCTGGTGTTCCCTCTCCTGGGGCGATTACTTGAAGGGATGGGGCCTCCTTCCTGAGCCATTATTGGCTCTGAGGCTGGGGACCCCATTCCCCGGGGTTGGCTCAAAATCTATGTCCTGTGGCGCCTACCCCCAGGACATATTGGTTTCCCTGCCAACAGCAGTGCAGTCAGGGAAACCTGTATTTGCTCTTGCTTGGCAGGATAATTATCAAAACTCCTGCCAAGCAGGAGCAAACACCAAGTTCACTCCAGCGGGTGGAAGATTTGAAAATGCTCCTGCATGCTGGTAGTGGACTTTTGATCTATTTTGATCTGTTTCCCTGCCTGGAAACAGATCAAAATATTACTCCCACCCAGAGGGAGCAGCATTAGTAGGTGCTCCCTGCTGGCTGGAGCAATACCAGCTCCTGCTGTATGCAAGGAGCTGACTTGGGTTGCGGCCTTGGAGCTCCCCCCATGGCCCTAACAGGAGTATGATGGGAGTCCTGTGTGTGTACCAGGACACCCACCTTTAACTGTGAGGGCCATGGGGGATGGGATCCCCACGGCCAAAGTCAGCTTGGAGAGGGGCGCTATGTCCCCCTTCCCCTGATAGTACGCTGGGCCCCGGACGATGGGGTTGAAATCGGCCGGGGGGGGCTGCATGCCACTTCCCCCTAAAAAGCACCCAGGACCAGGGGATGAGGACCCCAGGGCCGAAATCAGCCATGTGCACCCTCCCACTTTATTTAAAGGAATTGCCCTGGGGGATGGGTCTCCAGGTCCTAACAAGGCTCAGTGAGTGGATCTACGTGGCCCCCTTTCCTGTAATAAAAACCATTGGCCCTGGGGAATGGGGTCCAAGGGGCGTATGCGGTTTGGGTATGGGGCTTGTGGCCCCCTCCTCCTTAATACAAAGGCTTTGGGGGATGGGGTCCTAATAAGGCTCTTGGAGGGGGAGCTACACAAGGAGATAATGGATGGAGCGTGGAAAATTTTCAGAATCTCACCCCCAGTCACAGATCTGGGTTGAATCCATCATCATTCTTTAGCTCACTTCACCACCGCAGTTCAGATCCAGCCATATGCAAATCAGTCTTGACCCTGTTCATCATGGGAACAGTCCAGCCTGAACTTCCCAAGCCAGGTCTTCTCTGGACTGGAAACAAGCATCCTGGGACCAGTTTCGGGGTAACACCCCTCATTAGCCAGGCTAACTGGACTCTAGTGGCATGGAAAGCATGGGCATACCCATGGCCACTTAGCCACTTAGGGCGAACATAGCAAACGGACGGAGTGCTGGAATTTTTAAACCACTCACACCCAGTCAAGTTTAATCTATTGTTCTTTTGCTCACCATGCCCACTTCAGTACAGACAGGGATACAGATCAAAAATCCGCTCACAGAAGGCAGGAGCATCTTCAATTATCATTTCTTTTACTCACCAGTTTTATTCTTTCTTACTGTAATGATTTTAATTAATTAAACAGTTAATAATAAATAAAAGTTAGCTGACCTAACTATAACTCATGCCGTGCAATGCACTACTTATGACCTTACATATTCATCACTCATGTCATGGTCAGTGACATCACTGATGAAATCACTGACTACATCTTAAATGCCATCACTGATGACATCATCTAGTGACTGTGAGTGTTTTAAAAAAGTTTATGAGTGTTATATATATATATATATATATATATATATATATATATATATATATATATGTCTGGAACTTCGTAATTCGGCAAAAGACACTGGAGGCCAAAGAAACGAAAACGGACCCACTCAGGTTGATTCATACGCTTATTTTATTTTCTGTGCACCCTCTCGTCCGCCATGACGCGTTTCGGGCCCTGGAGCCCTTGATCACATGACATGGTCAGATTACACCCAGTGATTTGTAGTGCCGGACTAGTCACATGGCTCCAAGCCTATAGAGGTAAAGAAAATACTTCAGCCTAGACCGGACTATTTGCCATTCAACTTTTTTCGTTAAATTTACATTTTTAAAACCTTAATTCATTTTTACAGTTTATCCCACGGACTGTGCAACATTTCGCAATAAATACAATAAATATTTAAATAAATATTTACATATATGCAAAATTGCAATATACCTATATACAAAAATTAATAAAAATCAATGTACAAACTTCAGTGCATATTAGCTTGGTAAAGTGCATAGTGCAAATTTTCCAAAGGGATCAACTGTTTTTTAAGGTTTCAAATAATATTGCCCCAGTGGGCATTCTCAACATAGTTCCGGACCACTGCGTCTATACTGCTTGGGTTTTTCTATGTTATCCATGCACTACGAAAAGAAATAGTGTGATTTCCCCTATTTTTGTGTTCTGTTTTAGTTTTGTTTAAAATCTGGCAGTACTTGATGACATAGCTTGATTTGACGATTCTATTGCCCTGATCCATTTATGCTGCTCTACTAACTGTTTCATATACCTTGCTTACGGTGTTATTCCAGATGTAAGCAGGTATATAAATCCTCAGTCGCATTGAGGCCATACGGAGTCTTGGTGTCAAGCTCAAGGATATAGCGAGTTTCTAATACTCGCAAGCGTGCTTCTCTGTTTCCTCCTCTGCGCAATTGCTGCACCATATCTATTGCATAGTATTTCAGGCAGTTTACATCTCCCTTGTGGCATAGATTGACATACCTGGCCACAGGGTAAGCTTCATCCTTATTAGTTACCGCCCTCATATGCTGCAATATACGCTTGTGGACTTGTAACTTGGTGCTACCAACGTAGCAAAGTCCACAAACGCATTCCAAAACATAGATAACATAATCTGACTTACAGGTTATCTTTTTGGAAATGGGAATTTCTGTCTCACTAAATGGAGACCTATATGATGTTTTGTTCTTCCCTATGGTGCATGCCTTGCACACTGCACATTTAAGGAAACCCTTGCTTTTACCTAGCCAGTTGACAGGGGATGGTACCTCCGGGCTACTCCTGACTAGCATATCATTCATGGACCTAGCACGGCTGTATGTGATTGCAGGGAAAGTTGCCAGTGTTTTACCAATCACAGGGTCCCCTGTGATTATATGCCAGTTTTTCTTAACCATGTTTTCTATTTGTCTATGCTGGCAACTATATCCCAAAATAAATCTTGGTTGGCCCTCTGCTTTATTCGATATTGTATGTTCTGCCCCTGTTGATAATATAGGGGACAATACAGCTTTGTTGGCCCTTTCCATAGCTTTTGACACCACATTATCTGTATAGCCTCTCTGTAAAAATCTTGCCTTGCTTTCTTTTTGTGCTGCTAAACAGGCTGCATCTGCGCTACATATTCTTCTAATCCTTAGCATCTCCCCATAGGGGATGCTTCGGATTAAGTGGTTGGGGTGCTGGCTAGAGGCATGGAGGATTGTGTTGCCTGCAGTTTCTTTACGATGTAATTTTGTCTGCAGTTTCCCTTCCTCTACATAAACCTCTACGTCAAGAAAAGTGACCTTATTTCCACTAATAGTGCCTGTGAAGTTTAAATTCAATTCATTCTTGTTAATATTGCTAATGAATTGCTCTGCTTTACTCGCTGTCCCCTTCCAGATTATAAACAGATCGTCTATAAATCTGTACCACGATATCACTTTGCTAGACATGATCTCACTGTAGACATTGCCCAGGACCTGCTCCTCCCACAGCCCCATGCGCAAACATGAGTAACTGGGGGAGAAGCAGGCCCCCATTGCTACGCCCCGCAACTGCTGGAACATTTGATTTTGGAAGAGAAAATAGTTGTTATTAAGACACATTTCCAACATCTCCACCAACATGATGTTATGTTCCAACATACATACAGGTCTTTTGCTAAGAAAGTGTTTCACTGCCCTTACTCCATCGGCATGATTAATGCTCGTATAGAGAGCAGTAACATCTAGTGTGACCAGTAGATATTCTGTACTCCACACTACAGATTTTATTTTTTGCTAAAAGTCCATAGTGTCTCTAATATATGAAGGCAGGGATTTCACAAAATCTTGGAGAAAATGATCGATATATCTGGACACTTTTTCAATATATATATATATATATATATATATGATGTTATATGTATATATATAAACATATATATATATGATGTTATATGTATATATATAAACATATATATATAGCAGAAACTTTCTTGTTTTACAAAATGAATTTACTCCGTTATAAATTTGTATTCATGTGATTTTAACATGAAAAATGGTCATTGATCACCCGACTCTATAAAGCCATACATACGTAATAGTAGTATTTTTTCTATGTTGAATTGTATCACATGGTGTGCACTAGCATTTTAAAAATCCAGGCATTGTGGGTAAACTTTTGACTGTGAACAAGGGCATCCGCCCGAAACGCGTCAGTTTTGCTTCTGCTCAGTTTGCCTTAATAAATCCTAATTTGCCTTATTTTGGATTCGTTTGGTTGTCTGTTCTGGTTCCTGCAAGCTGGAGCTACAGTTTGACTATTTGCGCATTTATCCCGCGGAAGGTGGTTGCTTCCGCTACGAATCCACTCTCTGTAAGTTGTCCGACGTCTTCAACCAACGTGTGTTTCTTCTGTGGATCAGAATTTGACGACGGACCTTGCCTGCCGATATTGAACACACCCACTCTGAAACAAGCTCGCCGAGAACGCCGAACGCCGTGAAGAAAAACCCTCCGTGTGAAAGTTCATCTTTAATCGCAACGGTAACGGGAAAACGGCCAAGTTTACGGTGCGGCTACAAGCTTGCTGGGTGAGTGTTCCGTAGTGCATGCGAGGCGGTGGGGAGGAAACAGTCATTTGCGGGAGGGTGAGTAATGGTATGAAAACCACTCCGCATAGAGTAACCAGCCATATATAAATCAGGCAAACAGAGAAGCAGTGATTATGACAGAAGAAACAGTGAAGGAGCGAGAGGCAGCCTTGTTGGAATTATTTTCGAACTTGCCCAAAATCACCCAGAAGGGTGCTGCTGCTGCAGTAGGAACATCAGGGGCCACACAAACTAACCCCCCTTCCAATGAAACACAAATTAAGACTCTGATGAAACGCCTTGAAAAAATCATGAAAAACGAGGTAACCAAGTGGTGGGAGCATAAGTCCCTCACAATGTATATAGCGGAAGGACGCATTCCACTGGGGTTGCGAATTTTACTAGCCCCGAGTTACGACAAACCCCATCCAGAAATGCTGAAAGAATGGGAGCACAGCAATTTGGATGCCTCTCGTAATCTAGTATTGATACTGATAAATATGCAGAGATTGACCGCACGCAGCTGCTTAAAGAAATGGAGGAAATTAATGGGGAGTTGCTAAAATTTGAACCCAATGACCTCATAGTGACAACGAGAAAGGAGATTCAGGAAAGGGTCAACAAGCACGAGGATAAAATTAAAATTCGTAAAGCGTGGAAATTTGCGCGCGATAAAGATGATTATGAACATGGCAAACTTTATACATTCGCGCGCAAATTAGACAATGCCAAACGGCTCAAAATGAATGAGAAATCGGCCCCAACAACAGGAACAACTGGGGCATCATTGCACGGAAAAGAACCTCGTAGCCTAACCACTGAACAAATTCAATGTACTAATGACTCAATCTTAATCTCCAGCAGCAATACTAGTATATATTCGGATGATGACGCCACAGCAAGGGGTGAAGATGCAGGACCTCCAATGATATTGGACATAGGCGAAGAGGTTGATTTTTTTAGTCAGTGCTCGACTACAGACCTTACGCCCACGAAACCAACAACAAAAACAGCAGAAAAAAGGGCCAGAATCAACCGCCGCAGGAAAGAGCGCCGTTGCAAACACAAACTCAAGCAACAACAACAAAAAGAATTTTTTTTGGATCAACAACAAAAAATATATGCAAAAACAATTGTCAATTTGTCATCTGCAACACTCACCACGGCAGAACAACAATTGATTAGTCTTGGCCTCACCTTCTGCCCTCTAACGGATTTCAACTACACGGCGACAAGAATTGATGTGTTCCGTTACATCCGAAAACTCAAACTTTGCAAGTTTTTCAATGTCAAAAAAGGTTTAAGTAACACAGAAACGATACCAGTGGAACCTACCTCACCAGCTCTTCAGGCACGTGATATCAGAGGCTTATTAACTCTAGTACAATTGGGCGAGGGCAACAATGATACTAACACTGACATTTCCACGCAGGAAAATTAAGGGAGGCTGCAATTCAACAAACGGGAGCAGGATCCAGTCCTTTCAAACCATCATCAAGTTTCATGCCTATCATGCCTAGGGATGCCATAGACTCATTTCATGATGTGGTGACTGCAGACCTGAAAAAGTTATATCACCAGGTGAAATATCGCAGCAGAGCAAAGCAAGAACAAGAAAAACAATATTGGGATCTGGTAACTAAGTTAAAAAATGACCACCAGAACGTGGTATGCAGCTCTGACAAAGGAGGTAATATTGTTATCTAGCCCCAAACACAATATGTTGCAGAAGGAACAAGGCAACTTTCAGATGCTGCATGCTATGCCAAAACGTGTTTAAAGCAATATGACTTGTCTAGAGATAAACTAAGAAAACTCCTATTTCAATATAGACGGGAGGGCTTGATCTCCAGTCAAGAATTCAAGTTTCTACACGTGGAATTACCAGTAATGCCCAGATTTTACCTCATACCTAAAGTCCATAAAGGAGTGTCACCAGTTCCAGGACAGCCGATTATCTCGGCCATTAATAGTGTGGGGGAACATCTTGCTCAATACACAGACTATTTTCTGCAACCCCATGTCACCAGTCTGCCCACATACATCAAAGACACTGGGCATTTCTTGGACAAAATCAAAGATACAGCATGGACTGAGGACTCTTTGTTAATAACGTTAGACATCGAGGCTCTTTACACGAGTATAGAACACCATACGGGTCTCAAGGCTCTTGAAAATATTTTGAGTACTAGACCAGCAGATTGTTATAATCATAATAAGATGCTGGTAGAGCTAGTGTCATGGAGCCTACACAACAACTACTTCATGTTTGGTAGGGATGTCTATCTACAAAAGAGGGGTGTGGCCATGGGGGCCTGTTTGTCCCCTAGCTATGCGTGCTTGCACATAGGCTATTGGGAGGGACAGGTCCTCATGGGTGAACACCAAGACATTTTCTCAGAACATGTGTACATGTGGGTTCGTTTTATAGATGATGTTTTTTTTATTTGGAGAGGGGATGAAGCCAGTGCCTTAAATTTTATTGAAAGACTTAACATCAATGATTACAATCCAAGTTTACACATCATATTAGTAAAAATGTAGTAGACTTTCTTGATGTAAAGGTTTGCATAAGATCTGGCAAGTTGGCAACTACCCTCTACAGAAAGGACACCGCGGGTAATTCCACTCTGCATGCGAGTAGTGCCCACCCACGACACACAATTGAAAATATCCCCTATGGGGAATTGCTCCGTCTCAAAAGAATTTGCAGCTCTGTAGAAGAGTTGGAAAAATGCACAGCAGAGGCCCGTACAAGATTTAAAGCGAGAGGGTACAATGATCAAACTCTCACTAGGGCGGTCAACAAAATAAAATTAAAAAGTAGGGAGTCACTTTTAAATCAGAACACCGAGATCCCCACCATCATTGATGACCCTGAAAACTCTGCCATCAGGTTTATTACATCATTCAGTTGCCAGGACAGGAAGATCAGGTCCATCTTGACTAAAAGTTGGCCTATTCTCCAAACTGATGGCGTCCTGGCTCCTGAACTACCTGATAATCCAAAAATTACGTTTAGGAGGGGACCCTCCTTGCGTAGTCTTGTCTCCAACTCTTTTCCTGAGTTACCTAAGATCAAATCCTGGCTTCCCCCACGACTTGGGTTCTTCAAGTGCTCAAGTTGCCGGGCGTGTAAATTTGGTGTTAACACCAGCACCTACATGACCCCATTTAGTCCTACACCTTCAATGATCAAAGGCAACTACAGTTGTAGGACAGAATATGCTGTTTATGTCCTGACTTGTACATGCGGCCTGAGGTACGTTGGGAGTACTCGGCTGGCAGTACACGCCAGGATATTACAGCATCTTCTGGCGATTGTAAACAATGACAACGCGTATCCAGTGGCGAGGCACTTCAAAAGTGTGCACAATAATAACTTGGAGTGTCTCAGCTATTTTGCTCTAACGTCTGTGCCCCAACCTCGTAGGGGAGGGGACAGAGACAAGATGTTACGCCAACTAGAGTAAAAAATGATACTAGAACTGGATACCAAGGTGCCCAATGGACTTAACACCACAGAAGATTTGTATCATTTTCTGTAGGGTAGACCCAGTCCATCAGGTCAGGGACAATTTATACCCTTGTTTTGAAATTTATATCATCTTAACTGAAGTGGTTGCCTCCAACAAATTAATTTCCCCTTTTCCTTATTATCAATTGACTTTATGTCATTCTCTTTGCTGTCTCTTCTAATATATATCAATTATAATTTGAAAACAATGTAAAAAAATATATTGTTTTGTCATTTCACCCTTATTTTTCTTTGACCTGTGGAGAGTGTAGATTGGAACTTATTGAACTTGTCTACAACATTAGTTTGGTATTCACTATTTTAGGTGTTAGGGGAACTAATAGATTGAAGTAGATACTTACTAGACGTAGGCATGATATCTGAGAACAGAGGGGTTGCCATCATTAGTCGATGTCCCCACAATACTATGACTAGTAAAAGGGGTTGCCATCAATTTCAGATGTCCCCGCAGGATTGTAAATAATGCTCATGGTCTCAACAGCACAATATTTATTAGCATCTTTTGCACAGAGTGTGAGTTTACATTGCGCAAAATTGCACATTGCTAACAGATAGTTTTTAGAATAACAATTCATTTTTGTATTTAAAATGTTTTTAAGTATTTAAAGTATGCTTTTAAACGAAAACTGTCTTATTTATATAAAGAGTAATGTTTACATATTGCGATAATTTGCACACTAAATGCATTGATATTGTTATACTGTTTTGACCGTGCTTATGCATTTATGCAGAAACTTTCTTGTTTTACTAAATGAATTTACTCCGTTATAAATTTGTATTCATGTGATTTTAACATGAAAAATGGTCATTGATCACCCCGACTCTATAATGCCATACATACGTAATAGTAGTATTTTTTCTATGTTGAATTGTATCACATGGTGTGCACTAGCATTTTAAAAATCCAGGCTTTGTGGGTAAACTTTTGACCGTGAACAAGGGCATCCGCCCGAAACGCGTCAGTTTTGCTTCTGCTCAGTTTGCCTTAATAAATCCTAATTTGCCTTATTTTGGATTCGTTTGGTCGTCTGTTCTGGTTCCTGGAAGCTGGAGCTACAGTTTGAATATTTGCGTATATATATATATATATATATATATATATATATATATATATATATATATAACATTATATATATATATATAATGTTGGTCTTTCAGGTAATCTGTATTTCAGGACACTATCTGTTAGTACTATGGGCCAGTTTTTAGTTAAAATAGCCTATATATATACATATACATATACACACACACACACACATATATATATATATATATATATATATATATATATATATATATATATATATATATATATATATATATATATATATATATATATATATATATAGGACACTATCTGTTAGTACTATGGGCCAGTTTTTAGTTAAAATAGCCTATATATATACATATACATATACACACACACACATATATATATATATATATATATATATTACCTACTGGCGGTCGCCAGTAGGTATATATAGTTAGGATTTTTTCTCTATGGGATTTTTGAAAATTCTATGTCTAATAACTTTGGCGTTTGTGGACGGAATTGGCTGAAATTTTCAGGAAAATGGAACATTTTGTTTCTGAGCAGCCCCTGACAATTTGGGGGGGTTTCATCAAGGGGGGGCCGAGAAAAAAGGGGGGTCCCAAAACGCGTTTTTCCCATGTTAATTTCCATAGGGCGGTTGGCCTCACTTTTAGCTCGAACGGCTGAATGGATTTGCACGAAACTTGGCAAAATTGTAGGGACTGTTAGCCCGATGTGCCTTTGCTAGGTCTCAATATATGTGCTCCAGTGGATTTTGAGTAATTTAGGTTCAAAAAAAGATATATATCTGGGCGGAGCCTAACCACACATCTGATCTGATTGGCTGTCAGCACTTCATCCAAGAAGTGTTGGCAGCCATCTTGGGACCAATATACATGATAGCACCTCATTAAAAAGCATTGTAGTTAATAGAGGGTTTTAGGACTTTAGTTACATTATAAATCATTTGTTGATGGTACCATACTCGTTTTAGGAATTGTGGTGGGTTCTAAGGTGATTTTACCATGTGAAAAAACCTTCTGCTGTGATATCATGAATATTGTTTGAAAGAAAACTAATATCTCATGATTTTCCCACAGTGGTTTGGAAGGGGATCTATAAGCTAAACTGAAAGCATATTTTCTGTAAATTCACATTATCTTTCTCAGTCATGTGAAAATGAAGTCTGACATTCTCAGTAAAACATGTACATCCAACAAGGACAGAGACTGTCAGTTGATTCCTTTGTGTTCTACTGCAGCCTCCTAGAGTGTTCTAAAGAACAACTAGAGCGCTAACAGTCCTACTTATTACAAAGGTATGGCACACCTGAAGCCATCTTGATTGGAATAAAGTGGTAACTCTTAAAACATTTAATTTAAAAAGAAACAACATGAGGGGGTATATTTTGCCATAGAAAGTATGATTAGTGCTGCAGAATGAAAAATTAGGGCACATTTTGAGTGACTTCTCAAATCCTTTTCTATTTCATTAAAACATTCTGACATGCAGTCTCCCAAAATGGCCACCAGAGACAAAAGAGCCCAAATGTAGCCCAAATATCACCCAGATGTAGCCCAAGTAGAGCCCAATGACAGAATGTCCCAGAGTGTTCTAAAGAACAACTAGAGCGCTAACAGTCCTACTTATTACAAAGGTATAGCACACCTGGAGCCATCGTGATGGGAATAAAGTGGTAACTCTTAAAACATTTAATTTAAAAAGGAACAAAATGAGGGGGTATATTATGCAATAGAAGGTATTATTAGTGCTGCAGAAAGAAAAATTAGGGCACATTTTGAGTGACTTTTCAAATCCTCTTCTATTTCATTAAAAAATTCTGACATGCAGTCTCCCAAAATGGCCACCAGAGACAAAAGAGCCCAAATGTAGCCCAAATATCACCCAGATGTAGCCCAAGTATAGCCCAATGACAGAATGTCCCAGAGTGTTCTAAAGAACAACTAGAGCGCTAACAGTCCTACTTATTACAAAGGTATGGCACACCTGAAGCCATCTTGATTGGAATAAAGTGGTAACTCTTAAAACATTTAATTTAAAAAGGAACAAAATGAGGGGGTATATTTTGCCATATGAATTATGATTAGTGCTGCAGAAAGAAAAATTAGGGCACATTTTGAGTGACTTCTCAAACCCTCTTCAATTTCATTAAAAAATTCTGACATACAGTCTCCCAAGATGGCCACCAGAGACAAAAGAGCCTAAATGTAGCCCAAATATCACCCAGATGTACCCCAAGTATAGCCCAATGACAGAATGTCCCAGAGTGTTCTAAAGAACAACTAGAGCGCTAACAGTCTTACTTATGACAAAAGTATGGCACACCAGAAGCCATCTTGATTGGAATGAAGTGGTAAGTCTGAAAACACTCAATTTAAAAAGGAACAACATGAGGGGGTTAATTTTGCAATAGAAAGTATGATTAGTGCTTCAGAAAGAAAAATTAGGGATCATTTTGAGTGACTTCTCAAATCCTCTTCTATTTCATTAAAAAAATTCTGACATGCAGACTGAAACATGCACTTTGAATACCAGCAGTGAGACGTCCCTGGTGAGCAGTAGCTTTACTACAGTGATCTAATGTGCAACTAGAGTGCTAACATTCAGAATTTGTGGCAAATGTGTGACACATCTGAATGCCTTCTTGATGGAACCAAAGTAAACAAGCATTGAAAATGCAATAGATCTCGCCCTCGTTTAAGTTAAAGCCATTCTGCTTGTAATGAGGTGGCTTTTTAGCTTTGCTTTTATTAGTGTTTTTTTAACTTTCATGTAAATAACATGCATCTGTATGCATATAAGTATATGGATGCATGCATTTATGTTTGTATTTATATAGATATACAGATGATATATGTTTATATATGTATGTATATATATATATTCACTGAAAAAACCATAGGTTATAGACCATATATAGTTAGGAATTAGCCTTTACAAAACCTTGAAAATTCACTGAAAAAACCATAGGTTATAGACCATATATAGTTAGGAATTAGCATTTACAAAACCTTGAAAATTCACTGAAAAAACCATAGGTTATAGACCATATATAGTTAGGAATTCGCATTTCCAAAACCTTATTTTACTCACACAAAACCATTGAAATTCCATATATAGTTAGTTGCACTAACTATATATCGCGCACCCGCAATCCACTGCTGATGATGTCACATATTACATCATTCATGACATGGTCAGTGACATCACTGATGACATCACTGATGACATCTCAAATGACATCACTGATGACATCACTGATGACAACATCCAGTGACTGTATGTTTCTGTAAAGTTAAAATATGTCTTACATATTGAAGAATGAGTGGATGTATAAGTGTCTGGATGAAGGATTTAGTAGGTGCATGACTGACTGTATGAGTGAGTGATTAAATGTGTCTCACTGAGTGCATGGGTTAGTGACTAAACTGTCTTAATTTGTGCATCATTATGTCTGTTGTTCTGTAAACTGTTGCATGTGTTGATAAGTAGCTATATGAGTAACTATATGGGTTATTGATTGGTTGCCCAAGTATTTGTATGGGAGACTGAGTGTGTGGGTGGGTGGCTGGGAGGTGTATGACTCTGTGCATAGATGTGTGAGCAGTTGATTCACTAGATGTATGGTTTCAAAAGTGCATGTGGAAACAGCTGTATGGGCGGTTGACTGTGTGCATGAGTGTATTGGTGAGTGAATGGATATCTCAGTGCTACATGTCAAAGTAAGTACGTATGTAAAACACAGTACATGTGAGAGTTGACATATATAAATAACTGTGCATAAGAGCCAGTGAATGTGTGAGTGGCTGTATGGATCATTGTGAACTTGTATCAGGGATTGTATAAGAGAGTAAATATGTGTTAGTATATGTTTGAATAAGTAAAGTTTGTATAACTGTATAGTTGAGGAAATGGAGGTGTGATTGATTCTTTGCATGACTGACTAGGTGTGTGAATAACTCCATGGATGAGTGACAGTCTGTGAGTGTCTGTTTACACTGATTGTATCTAAGGTTATATTAGAGTCTGAAGAGGTTCATCGTATTATCACATGAATGATATCATCAGTGATGTGATCAGTAATGTCAAATGAGATGTCATCAGTGATGTCATTTGAGATGTCATCAGTGATGTCATTTGAGATGTCATCAGTGATGTCATCAGTGATGTCACTGACCATGTCATGAATGATGTAATATGTGACATCATCAGCAGTGGATTGCGGGTGCGCGATATATAGTTAGTGCAACTAACTATATATGGAATTTCAATGGTTTTGTGTGAGTAAAATAAGGTTTTGGAAATGCGAATTCCTAACTATATATGGTCTATAACCTATGGTTTTTTCAGTGAATATATATATATATATATATATATATATATATATGTGTGTGTGTGTGTGTATATGTATATGTATATATATAGGCTATTTTAACTAAAAACTGGCCCATAGTACTAACAGATAGTGTCCTGAAATACAGATTACCTGAAAGACCAACATTGACATTTCGAAGAAGTAAAACCATGGAAGGACATTTATCAAAATCCATGATGGAAGGGACCTCAATTAAAGCATGGTTACCGGCGAAACAAGGGTTTTTTAAATGTGCAACCTGCCGGGCCTGTAATTTTGGGGTCAACACTTCAAAATACAGCACTCTGTTCAGGGAAAATGAATTAACTATCAGGGGTAATTTCAATTGTCGCATGGAGTATGCTGTATATGTTCTCACGTGTACTTGTGGGCTCAGATATGTGGGCAGTACAAAGAAACAGGTGCACATGAGAATATTGCAGCATATAAGAGCCATCATTAATTGTGATCCAAATTACCCGGTAGCACGGCATTTCAAGTCCGTGCACAATAGGGACATTAACTGTTTAAAATACTTCGTGATTGATCATGTTCCTATGCCTAAAAAGGGAGGTAACCGGGAAACTCTTTTAAGACAGTTAGAGACCAAATACATCCTGAATCTCAACTGCAAGTTTCCCCAAGGTCTTAATAACACGGAGGATTTACATACATTTCTTTAAATCAACCTGTTTATTAATTAATCGTTGGACCTTTTATATATATATATATATATATATATATATATATATATATATATATATATATATATATATATATATATATATATATATATATATATATATATATATATATATATATATATATAATCATATATATATACACAATTCACAACAATGTGTTTAAAACCTTCCTCACATGTTTTACATCTATATCTTTTTTTAGAAACTTCTGAAAATATGAAGAAATAGGAAATATGATCTAGAAGGAAAATATGTACATAGCGCCCTGCTATTGGATGGATATACATGTCAATGTTGTGTACCTGATGGATCTATATAGAATGATGACATTGTCCATATGAGAGCAAACTGAACAGAAGAAATATACTCCCTGCGAATAATGTAACTAATCCATATATAACATTTTCTTATACCATTCCTTTGACAAGTTATTGTTACTTATAATGAAATTGACAACTCTGCATATAGCTTCACTGTAAATATAATCACATTATTGAATGCAAAAAAATCTTTTTTGCATTTGCTCATTTTTTTAGCACTTAACACTTTGTCTGTATATAGAATCTTGAGTGAGCTCTTTGTGACAACTGGGCTCAGTTGTCATAAGTAAAATATGAATTCCATTCAGTAAATTTTATTGCACTTGGATTTACGATAAGAGATCAATTTTGTACAATAAGCGTATTTGCACAGATGCGTCTGCATTTAGGCAGATCATTTGCACAATGGCTTTAACTAAGTACTTAGCAACATGGGAGCTGGTGAAGAGAGAGTATTCAGGTTTACATATTGGCATATTTTTGCACATATATTGGCAGCATTTAAGCTGCAAGAAAACATGTTTTTATTTGTATTATATGTAAATTTATATTACAAAAAATTGATGATAGAGTTGTATATACATATATATATGTACATAGATATTTTTGTACAATGGTGTTATGTGTAGATAGTGGATAAATGTATAATTTATTTAAATTATTTAAATTATTCAAATTGTGTACGATGAAAGAACATATGCCATAATAATTTATATATGTGAATTTGCACAAATCCAGTCCATGTTTACCGCATATGCATTCATGCAGTTATAATTTTATGCGAATAGCCAGTATATATTGATCATAATATTTAATTGTCCATATGTGCTGTCTTCACAAAATGAAAGAGCCACTCGACTTATATATTTAAAGTATATCTTCACTTTTCATGAATCACGTGGTGTGCTCAGCAAAGAGGGAGAAAAAATGAGTACTTAAAGGTCTCTTAAACCATTGTACCGCTATGTGATCAAGGGTATTTCATACCCGAAACGCGTCATGCCAGAGAGAGAATCAAGGCAATAATAAACTGACCTGTTGTACTGGACGAGCTGTGTGGTGGTCTTTGTGTCCTGCGTGCCGTGCCTGGAGAAGCAGGAAGGAGTGGAGTATATATATAGCTGAAGAGTCCGTTTTAAAGCTAGGACTCACTTTTTGTCCGAATAAAAACATGGAGTATACGCAAACGCGTATTGACTTGTACAAATTTATTCGGAAAGTCAAACTGCACAAGTTTCACAAAACCAAGCCAACAGCGATAGAAGTCCAACAATTAAGACTGAATCGTAAGGAAACGGACCTCCTCACAGTGAATGACTTGACAGCCTGTGAAGTGCTACATAATTTAAGGAGAGAAGGCGATATGGAAGCCAGTTTGGCGGATAGCACACTGACGCAAAGACTGGCTAATGTCAACATAGACCAAGTCGCACCCAAGAGTGACTTTAAGCTGGCCTCCAAATTTGTCCCCCAACTAGCTGTGGATCCTATTGACATCTTCTCAGATGTGGTCACCAGGGATCTGATGGCTCTAAGAAATACACAAGGCAACCAGAAGACGCAATATAACACCACCAAAGAGCAACAATCTGCTATCAATTCACTCCTGGAGGACAAAACCATTGTATGCAAACCCTCAGACAAGGGAGGCAACATTGTGATTATGTCGAGGCCCAAATATGTTGCAGAAGCCATGCGCCAACTTCAAGATACTTCCTGTTATGCTGTGATCAAGAAACAGGAATATTCTACCAGCATTAACGATCTTCATACCTTACTGAAGAAATGGTATGATAAACAAATGTTAGACTTGGAGGAGTATCCGTTTCTGAAAACCACTAATCCTATACTACCTTGTTTCTACCATCTACCCAAGGTTCACAAGGACATCAAGGAACCCCCAGGAAGACCTATAATTTCATCCATGGGAGGATTGACTGAAAATCTGTCGAAATTCTTGGATCACCACCTGTTTAACTTTGTACTGTCCCTAAGATCATATATCAGAGACACCACTGATTTCATTGAAAAGGTGGGACTGTTGGAGTGGCAATCATCCTACATCTTGATTACCCTGGATATAACAAGTTTATATACTTGTATTGACCATGAACAGGGGCTACATGCAGTGGAATATTTCCTGAGCAAAAGAGAACTTAAATATGCAATGCATAATAAGATGCTATTGGAATTTATTTCATTTTGTCTGCGCAATAACATCTTTCTCTTCCAGGACACTATGTATCGCCAACTCTTTGGTACGGCCATGGGTTCCTGCTTCGCCCCCAGCTACGCGAATCTTTTCATCGGCTGGTGGGAGGAGCAGGTAGCCTGGGCCCCCAGACTTGCCACATGGAACACCAAGGTGGTTACCTGGAGCAGATACATAGATGATCTGTTCCTGGTGTGGAATGGTACGGTTGAGGAAGCCAACCAATATATCCAACTGCTCAACGAAAATGAGTACCATCTGAGATTTACCAGTGAAATCAGCAAGGACAGGGTCAATTACCTAGACCTAGAAGTTAGTGTCAGTGAGGGACGCATTTGCACTCAACTTTACCGCAAGCCCACGGCCGGCAATAGCGTCTTACACGCTTCCAGCGGCCATCCTCGCAAATTGATTAACAATATCCCATACGGGGAGTTTTTGCGGTTAAAGCGCAACTGCAGTCAAAACACTAATTTTGAGAAAGCAGCTGGTGAATGCATGGAACGATTTTTAACAAGAGGTTACAGCTCTTCTCTTCTTCTAGACACCCTCAATAGGGTTAGAAAAATACCACGTGCCAGTCTCTTTGTCAAGAAGAAAGGCCCCGACATTGAAGGTAAATTTCGCATTATAACACCATATGCTGTTGACTCGTTCAAACTGCGATCCATTTTGTCCAAACATTGGCACATCCTAAAATCGGATCAGATCGTAGGGCCTGATATTCCCAACACACCACTCATTACATTCAGGAAGGCCAGATCTCTTAGAGATCAAATAGTCCAGAGCTACCTGCCATCCATTAAGAAACCATTAGGAACTTTGAAAGACACCAAAGGTTTTTTCCCTTGCGGAAAATGCAAAGCCTGTGCCTCAAGCAAAAGGACATTGACATACCAAGTCCCGGGAAGAAAGGAAGGGAGGAGAATAACAAAGTTTATGTCATGTCATTCTGACTTTGCTGTCTATTGCCTAATGTGTCCCTGTCTGTTACGGTATGTTGGGAGTACCATTAATCCTGTCAAGTTGAGGATATTAGAACACATGCGGGCCATTGTGAACAAAGACTTTACGTATCCTGTGGCCCGGCATTTCTCCTTAAAACATAACAGTGACAGGAACCTTCTTAGATATTTCTGTTTGGACCAAGTCGAAGAGAATCCCAGAGGGGGCAATAGATTGCTCACACTCAGGAGACTTGAGTCCCGGTACATCATTGACCTGGAGACCAAAGCACCTGGAGGTTTAAATATGGGAGAAGAACTGGCCTCTCATTTGGGTTTACTGAGTGTATTACTGTGCTATGAGTTCTGTTTAGTTGAATACTGAGTTTCCAACGTCAACTTTACAGCTTGATTATTTGTGCTATATTTTCTGGAAATGGTCTGAGTGTTTTTGTTTTTTGTTCTGTGATGGATATTATCATCACTACTGGGACTGAACTAGATGATTTGCTTTAGTCTTTGACCACATCGAAGTTTTGGCAGTCCTCTTTGGGGCTGCAATTGCCGATCCACGGCAAGATTATTTCTGACCTGACCACATTTGAGTTTTGTGTCCATGTCGCAGGTTGGGTAATTCCCAACAACTTATTGTTGTCTCGGCCATGCAATGTATTATGTTCATACAGTATTTGGCTTTGCTCTTTAGACATCAATGTAGCCGATACACGGCAGTATTTTGATGTGGCACACTTACTAGCAATCGAATGCAATTTATGTTGAATTTACACATTCCAAGATGACGCCCCGCGCTGCGATCAAGAATTAGTCCTTTGTTTGTTTTGTAATGTTTTGCAAACATTCATAATGGCGCTGCGCACGTCTTGTCAGATGAAAACATTGAGAAAGGGAGGGCTCTCCCGAAACGCGTCTGTCTTTGAATAAATTGTCCTGCTGAACGAACTGTGCTGTGCTTGAGAGTGCTTTTTCTTCCTGAAACCCGGCTGGGTATCTTCAGGATTTTGGGAGCTTGGATATATTTATTTTTTATTTTTATTTATTTCTTTTTTTTTCCCAACCATTCCAGACTCCTTCTGCAGTAATCGGACTCCGACACAGGGGTAAGCTTCACTATTAAGCTCTGTTTATTTAATCCGCTTGACGCGTTTTGGCACACCTGCCTTTCTCACTATGGGAAGTCACATAAAATCAAACATTTTTAAACAGAGGATTCAAAGTCACCTGGTATTTGCCTGATAGATACGGAAGACAGACTATGCATGTCTATGCATTATCACTATGTATCACTGAGACCACTTCATTTATCTAGTAGTTAAAACATCACTACTAGACCACAATGTATGATAGACATTTCGAATGTGCTCCAAATTGATTATTTATCAAAACCATACCAAAATTACTAGTGATAGACTTTACTATTATAGCATAGCTAAAAGTTCATTTGTAACTCTCTGTTGCTTTTCCTTGATAACATCTCAATGGAGCAAATATATTTCCACATGTCCTTTGTGGTATTTTCAAATCAGCAAATCCAATCCAGTTTTATGTTGGTCTCAGTATTCATTTGCAACAGAATATTATATATATATATACATGGTGAATTAGTGAGTGCATGAGTTACTGTATGGGTGACTCACTAAAGCTTTGACTACCTGTATAAGTGATCGATTAGGTGTTTTAGTGTATGTATGGATGAGTGACTGCTTATATGAATGTTTGTATCAGTGGTCCATTGGTGTCTAAGTTGCTGTATGGGTGTGTGAGTGGGTATGTGAGTGGCTATATGTATGAGTCATTGGTTGTCTGAGTACCTGTATGGTTGTGTGAGTGTCTGCGTGGGTGGGTGAGGGTGTGTGTGACTGCCTGTGTTGAGTGAGTGGATGATTCAGTGCCTACGTGTTTGATGGGATGTATGGGTGAGTGAGTATATATGTCAGTGGTATATGGGTGAGTAACTGGGTATGTGGAAGGAAGTATATGTGTGTGATGGGGAGGAAATGAGTGACTATATGGGTGAGTGACTGAATGTGAGGGTAGCTATATGGTTGAGTGTGTGCTTGTGTCAGTGACCGTATAGGTGATTAAGTACATGTTAGTGCCTTCATGAGTAAGTGAGTGTGTATCAGTGTGGGTGAGTAAGTGGTGCGTGATTGACTGTATGGGTGAGTGAGTATGTGGGTGAGTAGTTCTGTGGGTGACTGACTCAGTGTATGAGTGGCTGTATTGATGTATGAGTGGATATGTCAGAGGCTGTATTAGAGAGTGAGTAGGTCTAAGACTGGCTGTATGGGCGAGTGAGTGGATGCATATGTAGATCTATGAATCAGTGAGTAGGTGTGTAAGTACTGGTATGGGTCTGTGAATGGGTTTGTGAATGATTGTGTGGTCATGGGAGTGGATACATGAAAGGTTTTATGTTGTTGTGAGTGGGTGTGTCAGTGATTCTGTGGATGATGTCATCCGTGATGTAATTTGAGATGTCATCAGTGATGTCACTGACCATGTCATGAGTGATGTAATATATGAGGTTATAAGCAGTGTATTGCAGGGATGCAAACTATAGTTAGGTCAGCTAACCGTAACTGTTGAATTTCACTTGTTTTGTATGAGTGAAACCTGTGCCTAACTATGACTTCCCTCTAACCGTTGTTTTTTTCAGTGAATTTCTAAGGTTCTTTAAATTCTAGTTCCTAACCCTAACGTCCCTATAACCTTTGTTTTTTCCAGTGACTTGCTTAGGGTTTTTAAATTCTATTTCCTGACTATAATGTACCTGTAACCTTTGTTTTTTCTGCGACTTTCTAAGGTTGTTTTAAAATTCTATTTCCCAACTATAACGTTCATGTGCCCTTTGTTTTTTCAGTGAATTGCTATGTTTTTTCAATTCTATTTCCTAAGTATAATGTCACTGTAACCTTTGTTTTTAAAGTAATTTCCTGAGGTTTTCTAACAAAGAGCTGACCCATAGTTAGGTATATGCAAGAACATTTTGATATTTTAAAAATCTTGTTCGACTAAACTATGTTGATAACATTGTTTGACAATTCAGATTTTTTTTCTCACTTAGCAGTATAGTATTGAATCATGATGCACATTCCAAGTTTGAGGCTGATCTCTGAAGGTTTGCTAGTGAGAAATAGAATTGGGGAGAAAGAATGTGTTTTTCACTTTGTGAATTTCATTAGCATATCTAAACATAGTTTTATAGCTAAACATAAGTAATTCAAACAGTTTAAAGTAAGGATTAAAGTAGCATAATATTTTGAATAAAAAAGAAAGTTTTATTGTTTTGTAAATTATATTTTTACAAAATTTTCAGTTTCCATGGCACCGCTGGCATTTACGATGTCTTTGTTAACCGCATAGCTGCATGGTTTTGAACATGTTCTAATAGACATATGTTTGCATAGTGTAGGCGATGTTTGCCTTTAGGGGTTTACTAGTGGGCTGCTTTAACTAATATTTTTCTATGTGGCTTTCATAATATACACATTTTTAATATAATTTCTTTGTTCACTGTGCCACCGAAAGTCACAGTGACATCACCATCTGCGAAGAGCACGTTTATCAACATAGTGTAAAGTACATAAATTTGGATAATGTACGTGATTTTTTCCTTCAACGGTTTGCTAGAGGGTGGCTTTAACTAGTATTTTGGTAGTTGGCTTTTGTAAAAAGTAAGTTTTTAATGTATTTTTTTTGTTCTCTGCGCCACCGTAAGCTGTGGTGACGTCCCTATCCATGAAGAGCGTGTGGTTTTCAACAAGTCTAAAAATGAAATATACAGTTATATTGTGGTGTAACTCATAGTACAATTTTACACATTCTCAAAATTAATATATTTGCTTATGTGTGATTGGAAATTACTTTTTATTACCATTACAGATAATCGTGAAAATGTCGGTAGTCATGAAGATCATGCGATCAGGACAAACAGTAATGTGATTGCATAATACACTTTTCTAGTATCTTCACAGGAAGACCCACCCATATCTTTTTTCCTAAAGATTCTTCACTTTTCTGAAGTATTCAGACAAGATGGTTGTCGTTTCTGCAAAGGGAGAGATTTCTTTTTTCCAAGTGTACTGATGGGGAATGGCTTCTGAAGAAGGAGAAGAGAAACTGGTCCTTCAGGAGGCAAAGGAAAGTGTGGAGGTAATGCATGGAGAAGATTCAGAAGAAAATAACCATCCTCCAAACAAAACAAGAATTGGATAATCAATGAGTACATAGGTAGTGCCTGCGTGATTGGAAGAATGAATGTGTAGTGCCTGGGTGATTGGATAAGTGCGTGGGTAGTGCATGAGTGATTTGATGACTGCCTGAGTAGTGGCTGGGTGAATGTGAAAGTACCTCCATTGCTGTTAGATACATAACAGTTGTCATGAAATGTGTGAGTGATTGTTTTAGTCCTTCTGTCAGTATCAAACTACCTCTTTTAGTGTATTTATCCTTTTCTACTGAGCTATGTGTTAGAGAAGTATAGATATCACACTTTATATATAATTGGATGCTTGGCTATGTAGGAGCATACATTGTTCTGTTACATAGTGTGCACATGCATCAGTAAGTTTCCAAAACTGAAAACAACAATTGTCACTTTTCCAAACCACAAAACCTACATAATTTCTCAAAGAAAAGTTACAGGCCAAGTGAAGCTTGGATGAGTGCGAACTGCCTGAAATTGAATGGTGGAAAGACGGAGGCTCTGCTGTTGGGCACAGATACCTCATTTTGGTCACCTAGATGGTGGCTGTCCAGTCTGGGAGACCTTCCAGTCTCTGTGCAAAAGGCAAAAAATCTAGGCTTTATCTTTGATGAAAACTGGCCTTCAAAAACCAGATTAACTCCCTCACCTCATCAATCTCCTTCATCCTAAAGATTATCAGGAAAATGTGTCCCTTCATTACACCAGTCACCTTAAAAAGCCCGGTGACAGAACTGGCCTTGTCCAGATTGGACTACGGTAATGCGTTGTATGTAGGGATCCCAACACAGCACCTTCAAAAGCTGCAGCGTCTTCAAAATGCGACAACCAGAATGCTGCTGGATATCTCAAAATTTCTGCCAGTCTCGCACAAGTTGAGAACCTCGCACTGGCTTCCAGTGGACAAGAGGATCACATTGAAACACCAATGCCTAGTGTTTAAGACAATGCACGGGTCTGGTCCTCACTATCTGAAGAACAGTCTGAATTGGTACATACCGCCTGAAATCTAAGACCTGCTCACAGCAAACTTCTACAAACACCCTTGTTTAAGAAAGCCCTTTGGGGTGAAAGCAGTTTCCTGGTAGGTACTGTTAAAACTGGAACATGCTCCCAGCTGGTGTAGAAAACAGCCCAAAACTTCCAGCCTGCAGGAAAGCACTAAAAACCTGGCTCTTCATCAACCAACCTTTCACACTCAAGTCTCATTGGCAACCTTGCTGTACTTCCTGGTATTAGCGCTTAGACGCCTATGGGCAGGTGTGCGCTTTATAAATGCTCAAATCAAATCAAGCTAGCACAAGAACTCTCTCTAAATAATTTCCACTACTAACCCTCCTCAATTTTAAAAGGAGCATGTTTAAAGAAATACACAATTCTCACCCTGCACATGAAATTTTCAGTAGCCTTAAAGAACATAGAGCATCATGTAAGCATATGCGTGATTTCATAATAGATTTAATACATCTTCAGGCCAGCTATCCAAAAATATATGGATCTCTACATGTTTAAGTAAACTCAAGAGCCTCATCATACATATCTGCAACCACAAAAACCATATCTATATCTCACCATCTAAGCATATGCAAATCGATCATATAAGTTACAAAACACATTGACAAACACTTCCTAATATATACCTAACAAGTATTAGCACTTAATAATTCATATATAGGTAAAGCACATTTTCTTATATTTGTATTTGTGACTACACTACTCCTGTTTAATAATGTGGCTAAAGAATGCAATTAACAGACATCAGTCTAGTCTGCAAATGATGCGTAAAACATTTAAATTATTGTCATTTTTAAAGACATTGCTGATTGTAACTTTCAACAGTACTATACTGTTATTCCATTAAATACACAATGGAAAAAGGGCGCACAAATTCATTTTCCTCTTCCTTATGAAAACATTCGGTACTAACATATTAATGACAGACTCTATAAGTAAAACACACTATATAAGAAGCACCTATCTTATAATATGTAAAAGCACACGCACTACCAGTCACAGTTCATCTCATATTTTTTTCATATGACTGTGATACAATTTTTTATCTAAGTTCCATATGCAGCTTAATTTTTAATTTAATTTTTTTAATTGATTAAAATGTTATGTACATACCAGTGAATAGAGTTAGTAGATTATATTGTTGCGTTTGCTCTTTTTGGATAGTTTTGACACGGTTAGGTTTTGTAAAAAGTAAGCATAAGAATGGTTCACCACTTTCATACAAAGAAACCATCAAATGGCAACCCGTTTAACTCTGCAGTCTGTGATAATGCAAATTAAATCATATCTTTCATTTTAGACTACTGTATGTCCATTCATAAATGGTTAGTATCTTTTAAACCTTTCCGGATCTTTCAAAAATAGATTCCTTTCTATGCATGTTTACAATGTCTTAGGGATCTTCACAGAGGATTTGCAAAAAAGGAGGGGGGCCAAACCTATGTTTAGCTTCATTTAAACAAACATTTAAATACTGCACAACAGTTTATTACATAGTCCTGAATTAAAAATTAAAGTTTATAATTAGTTAAATTGAGTCATTACTCCTCTACTTTAAACAAATGTTCTGTCTCTTTAACACCCTTCCCCCAATACACTCTTAGCTCAGTGTGAATACCAACCCAGTGGAACCAGTAGGTCACATGTTCACAGCACATTCTAGAAGGACCACACTACTTCCAAATGAGGTGCAGCAAGTGTGTTTTACTCCACAGATTCAAAAGCATATCCATGTCTCTATTACATTTCTTTTTTTAAACAGCCAATAATAGGACTTCTTGCTAATGCATCCAACACACTACCTAATTTTATTCACCTATATACTAACAGCATCCAACCAAATATATGTTTAAAAAAAAAAGAAAATACCTCCATTTCAACTGCTTTTCATTTGCAAAACTGCCTCATTCAGCCCCAGCCTTCTCCTGACGTCTATTGCTCCTTCACTTCAAAATGCTCAGAGTGTGGATTGTTGGCCACAGCTATGTCTTTTGGGCTAGAGAGGCTGCAAAAAAGAGTGGTATTGCTAAATGTGGAGATTACTTGGTTTGGCTAGAGAGGGTTAAAGGTTCATCACTTGTTGGTTTTGCTTAAAACCTTGTGGATTGCCAAACTCCTCACCTCATGACTGTGTACTGTGGTAGAAAAGACCTAGGCACACCGACTGGGGTAGAGCTGGAAATCCTAAGGAAGGATAGATTTGCAGAACTGATGTCACTTTTCCCTCATACTGTCTTGGTGTACTCTAATATGTGCCAAAGTCAAAAATGGGAGTGGGCAAATCAATTCTGTCCACAGATTGACAAAGCTAGGAAACATGTTAATAAAATGGTTTCTGCATTCATCAGAGACCATAGCATGGGCTGTATCTATAACAACAATTTGCGTTGTGACATGAATTAAATCAGCAGAACCGATGGAGTGTACTTTACCAATGAAAGCAATAGGGTATTTCTGTGCAACCTGAAACTAGTGTGGGGGGGATTAGTCAAGCGGGGGCCGAGATAAAAGGGGGGTCCCAAAACATGTTTTCCCCATGTTAATTTCCGAACGGCTGAATGGATTTCCACAAAACTTGGCAAAATTGTAGGGACTGGTAGCCCGATGTGCCTTTGCTATGTCTCAAGATATGTGCTCCAGTGGATTTTGAGTAATTTAGGTTAAAAAATATATATATATCTGGGCGGAGCCTAACCACACATCTGATCTGATTGGCTGTCAGCACTTCATCCAAGAAGTGTTGGCAGCCATCTTGGGACCAATATACATGATAGCACCTCATTAAAAAGCATTGTAGTTAATAGAGGGTTTTAGGACTTTAGTTACATTATAAATCATTTGTTGATGGTACCATACTTATTTTAGGAATTGTGGTGTGTTCTAAGGTGATTTTACCATGTGAAAAAGCCTTCTGCTGTGATATCATGAATCATGTTTGAAAGAAAACTAATATCTCATGATTTTCCCACAGTGGTTTGGAAAGGGATCTATAAGCTAAACTGAAAGCATATTTTCTGTAAATTCACATTATTTTTCTCAGTCATGTGAGAATGAAGTCTGACATTCTCAGTAAAACATGTACATCCAACAAGGACAGAGACTGTCAGTTGATTCCTTTGTGTTCTACTGTAGCCTCCTAGAGTGTTCTAAAGAACAACTAGAGCGCTAACAGTCCTACTTATTACAAAGGTATAGCACACCTTAAGCCATTGTGATGGCAATAAAGTGGTAATTCTTAAAACATTACATTTAAAAAGGAACAAAATGAGGGGGTATATTATGCCATAGAAAGTATTATTAGTGCTGCAGAAAGAAAAATTAGGGCACATTTTGAGTGACTTCTCAAATCCTCTTCTATTTCATTACAAGATTCTGATATGCAGTCTCCCAAGATGGCCACCAGAGACAAAAGAGCCCAAATGTAGCCCAAATATTACCCAGATGTAGCCCAAGTATAGCCCAAAGACAGAATGTCTCAGAGTGTTCTAAAGAACAACTAGAGCGCTAACAGTCCTACTTATTACAAAGGTATGGCACACCTGAAGCCATCTTGATTGGAATAAAGTGGTAACTCTTAAAACATTTAATTTAAAAAGGAACAAAATTAGGGGGTATATTTTGCCATAGAAAGTATGATTAGTGCTGCAGAAAGAAAAATTAGGGCACATTTTGAGTGACTTCTCAAATCCTCTTCAATTTCATAAAAAAATTCTGACATACAGTCTCACAAGATGGCCACCAGAGACAAAAGAGCCTAAATGTAGCCCAAATATCACCCAGATGTAGCCCAAGAATTACCCAATGACAGAATGTCCCAGAGTGTTCTAAAGAACAACTAGAGCGCTAACAGTCTTACTTATGACAAAAGTATGGCACACCAGAAGCCATATTGATTGGAATGAAGTGGTAAGTCTGAAAACATTTAATTTAAAAAGGAACAAAATGAGGGGATTCATTTTGCCATAGAAAGTATGATTAGTGCTTCAGAAAGAAAAATTAGGGATCATTTTGAGTGACTTCTCAAATCCTCTTCTATTTCATTAAACAAATTCTGACATGCAGACTGAAACATGCACTTTGAATACCAGCAGCAGACTTCCCTGGTGAGCAGTAGCTTTACTACAGTGATCTAATGAGCAACTAGAGTGCTAACATTCAGAATTTATGGCAAATGTGTGACACATCTGAATGCCTTCTTGATGGAACCAAAGTAAACAAGCATTGAAAATGCAATAGATCTCGCCCTCGTTTAAGTTAAAGCCATTCTGTTTGTAATGAGGTGGCTTTTTAGCTTTGCTTTTATTAGTGTTTTTTAAACTTTCATGTAAATAACATGCATCTGTATGCATATATGTATATGTATGCATGCATTTATATTTGTATTTATATAGATATACAGATTATATATGTTTATATATGTATGTATATATATATATATATATATATATACATACAGACATACACATACATATATATCACAGCAACAGCAGTTATGCTTTGTATGTTTTTAACTGTGTATATATATAAAATTTTCACGCAGGTACAATTGTTCAGAAGTTCAATGTGATTGATCGCAGTATATTGTAAATTATCATTATGTACACATTGCGCGTAGTGCGTAGTACTTCTTTTCAAGCACTTTAGCACTTTTCGGATAACATCATTTCTTATGGGTTTGTCGCATATTTAATTGACATAGGAAAATTGATTTATCTATATGATTTTTCGTTCTTGGATGCACAAGGTAACATTAACACTACATGTTTAGTCACTCAAGATAGGAATCGAATGTTAGCAGTAGAACTTTTTGTATGCACTAGCACTTTATTGTATTTTGCACATAAGGTTGGTTGTACTTTCCTAAATGCGAGTATTATCAAGGGCCTTTTGGAAAAGGATAGTTTGTAGATATTTTAACAAATTCTTCCTAGAATTTTGTTCCTAGAATTTTGTTCTAATTGCTGTACAAATCATGTATTTCCTTTATGTCTATTACCCATGTGATTTGATGTTACCATTACTGAGCACAGTATTTAAACACCCTCATTGGTCATTTGAAGCCATGTGATCAAGGCTGTTTCTTACGGCCGAAACGCGTCATGCTGATGGTGAGGGAAGAATAAAACCACTTTAAAATACAACTTTTGGTGTCGAGAGATCTGTACCTGGAGGAGGAGAGCGTGTGGGGAGCCACACTCACAGGACTTTGTTTGCACACAATTTGGACAGAATACGGCTGTTTCTGTCCTTACGGATCCTCTCTTCGCAACGAGCTGCTGGGCTGAAACGGCCGACACCGCGCAAGCAGACTGTGCAATCAACACGGAAGGAGTAATCAAGTCAGCAGCTCCCCGTTCAACCAGGAAGACGCGGCAAGCACTCGCAACGAGAACGCTGTGTTTCCAAATAGGACCTCACTGGAGTCGGAGGACCCCGAGGAACTACGAGGCTACGCGTGGTAAGCTGGTGAGTGCGCGCCGTCACACACACGTGTGTATTATTGCAGAGTACGGGTGGAGAGATTATCAAGCACCATTGAATTAGCGCTCTAGACCCGGGAAAAGATATCGGAGTCAAGAGCTGTGGACATAATAACATTCTTCCCTCTAAAACAATGACCACAACAGCGGAGGCATTAAAGAACCGGGAAGCATTAGCTGATGCTATGTTTGTGAACCTGCCGGTAGTAAGACCAGTAACAGAAACCACGGACAACAACAACCCTAACATGGATTTAAAGGGCAAGTTAAAAAAGTTGGAAAAATTGCTAAAAACAGAGACTACTAAATGGTGGGAGAAACGCTCACTTGAGAAATATCTGGAAGTGGGTAGAGTCCCAAGGGGTTTGAGGGTATTCATAGCTCCATCATTTGAGAACCCCAACCCCCTAATGTTGATGGAATGGGCCACTAATAATTTGGAAGCATCGAAAAACATGATCTGCATTTTAATTAAATATGCGGAAATTGACAGGAATGACATCTTGAAACAGATTGAGATACTGAATAATGAATTGGACACGCATAAAGAAAAGGAATATATTAAAAAATATTGAGAAGACATAGACACCCCACTAGCCAAGCATCAAGAAACTATTAGCCTGCGCAAACAATACAAATTCGCCCGTGACAAACAGGATTACGAGACGGGGAGAATTTTCACGTTTGCACGCAAATATGACACAATGAAGAGACAGGCACTAATCCCTAAACCTGCTGTGCAAATGACAAATGAAGGAGGTGAAGCAGGTCTTTCAGAGGCAGAACTTCGCTCCAATGCCAGCAGTGTGGGTTCAGAAGATGAGCAAGCAGCGGGTGGGTCCTCTAGTGTACCAACTCATTTTGCACCATCGGAGGAACTGGGTTTTTTAATCAAGGACAGATTAAAAACACTGCAACCGAAAACCCAGCAACAGCGGAACAAAAACGAAAATACAAAAATCGTAAATGCAACGAAAGGAGGAAACGCCGGAGGGAGAGGCTTCACAAAAAGAGGCAGGGGCAAGAAATGGTAGAGACGGAAAATATCATTTCTAACCCGATAACATCAAACATCAATGAAAATGAAAATACAACCGGCAACATACCATCAATTGATAATGACATTGACAACACAGTTATCAATCTCTCAGAAGTTGACCTTTCCAAAGCAGAAATTCAGTTGTTATCTTTAGGTCTCTCCTTTTGCCCTAAGAACTCTTATAATTATGTGCAGACTAGAATAGATGTTTTTCAATTTATTCGTAAGTTAAAATTGAAGAAGCACTTCAAACTTACTAATGCACAGGAAAGAGCAACTTCCATCAGCAGCTCATTACAACCGTCATCTGTATTTCAGGTAGCTGATATAGGGGCATTACAAACTGCTCATGAATTAGCGTTAGAGGAGAACTTTGGTAACAGTTCCACCGAGGATAGATGCGATAAAATGGGAATCAACATCAATGCACCAAGCAAAACACCTTTTAAAGCCAGGTCTACGTTTATCCCCCTGATGCCTAAAGATGCCATTGACACCTTCAATGATATGATCACGGAGGATCTAAAGGGATTGCAAATCAAAACATCTAGAAAAATCAAAAGAATCAAGTACATGGAAAAACAATACTTGACATTGATGAAGAAATTAAGAAGCAATTCCAATTTAATAATCAACAAAGCCGACAAAGGAGGCAATATTGTGATCTGGCCCAAAAACCTTTATATGGAAGAAGCACAGCGGCATTTGTCAGACATCTCCTGTTACAGGAAAAGCAATTTCAGTGAAATTCGCAACTTAAAGGAATCAATACACAAGGAACTGAATCAGTGGAAGAGAGAAGGCCTTCTGACTAAACAAGAACTAGGATTTTTGAAGAAAGATAATCCGTTAACACCGACATTTTATCTCATCCCAAAAATTCATAAACTGGTCTCTCCTGTTCCTGGTCGACCGATTATTTCAGCCCAGGGAAGTCTCATGGAGGCTATTTCTAAATATGTCGACTTTTTCCTTCAAAGTTTTGTGGTTGAATTACCTTCATACATTAAGGACACAGGACATTTCCTCACTAAACTGAATGAGGTGGAATGGAGAAAAGAGTATATTCTGGTGGCTCTTGACATTAGCACTTTGTACACCAGCATAGAACACACAGATGGTCTTAATGCTATTAGATATTTTTTGAACCAACGTAACCTTAGCCTCAAAAATCATAATGATATGTTGATAAAAATGACTAGGTTATGTTTAGCCAATAATTATTTTTTGTTTAACAAAGAAGTCTATCAGCAGCAGAGGGGGGTTGTCATGGGGGCATGTTTCTCCCCCACCTATGCGTGTTTACACGTGGGGTGGTGGAAGGAACATGTCCTCAGGCATATCCCTGGTTACACCAGTAACATCATACATTACTGGAGGTTCATCGATGACATCTGTCTGGTGTGGAAAGGTGATGAGAGGTCAGCTAGTGATTTTGTGAGAGCCATGAATGATAACATCCTTAGCCTCACTTTCACCTGTCAGATAAGTAAGACCAACATACAATTCTTGGACGTTGACATCTACGTTCAGGATAATGCCCTAGCAACTAGACTCCACAGAAAGAGCACGGCCGGCAATTCCATTTTGCACGCCGCCAGCGCTCATCCGAGACACTTAATAAAAAGTATCCCCTATGGGGAATTCATACGGATGCGCAGGATATGTAGCTCTGAATCTGACTTAGTTAACTGTCAGAATGAGGACATTCAGAGATTTTTGAAACGAGGCTACCATATTAAAGATCTATTGGTAGCCAAAGATAAGGCCAACAGTAAGAACAGGGAAGAATATCTGGTGAAATCTAGTGGGGGGGTGGACACAGTGGAGGAGATTTCCTCAGTCTATGACAACAATACCATCAGTTTGATAACCGCTTACAATACAGAGGAAAGAAAAATAAGGGGCATTCTCAAAAAACATTGGCCTATACTTCAAACAGACATTAATTTGGCACCATTACTCCCAACTGAGCCTTCCATCATTTTTAGGAGGGGGCCCTCCATGAGAGACTCTCTAGTTAGAAGTAGCCCGGAGGTCAATGACGGCAAAGTATGGGTTTCTAACAAGAAAGGCTTCCACAAGTGCATTTCGTGCAGGGCATGCAAGTTTGGGGTTAACACCGCTGAGTTTCAATCGCCATTCAACCCCAACCCAACACCAATTAGAGAGCTTTACACTTGCTGCACCGACCACGCAGTATATGTTTTGGAATGCTCTTGTGGGTTGAAATACGTGGGCAGCACCAAGTTGCAGGTGTTTAATAGAATACTGCAGCATTTAAGGGCGATCGTTAATTCGGATGTCACTTATCCTGTTGCCCGCCACTTCGAACTAGTACATGCTAAAAATTTGAGCCATCTAACATATTTTGTGATCGATCCATACCAAAGAACATCCGTGGTGGGGATCGTGAGAAGCTTTTAAGACAGCTTGAGAGTAAATACATTGTACTTCTCGACTCTAGAATACCGAATGGGCTAAACAGGGGGGAAGATTTACAGGTCTTCCTTTGAGATTTGGCACCTAGTAGGATGTTAATATCTGATCACCTGACGGGTCGAGGTTCATTGCTTTGGGAGTAGACACATACATATTGGTTATGTGATTCAATATGTTAGAATTTGAAGTATGAAAGAAATGTCCCTATTCCATCACTGCAGTCTTCTGTTATGTTAGTCTCAGGAATTTAGTCAATTTTTTCTTCCAACTTTATATTAGATACAAGGTCCATTAGTAATTATTATTTTGGATATAACTGTCTCTTTTTTAAGTTGTTTTTTTCATTTCCGGATTGTGGCAATATGATACATGAATTTAGTGTACCACATTACATCAAGTCACTATGGCTACAGTTGGTTCACAGCAACAGCAGTTATGCTTTGTATGTTTTTAACTGTGTATATATATAAAATTTTCGCGCAGTTACAATTGTTCAGAAGTTCAATGTGATTGATCGCAGGATATTGTAAATTATCATTATGTGCACATTGCGCGTAGTTTATGCACTTCTTTTCAAGCACTTTAGCACTTTTCGGATAACATCATTTCTTATGGGTTTGTCGCATATTTAATTGACATAGGAAAATAGAGTTATCTATATGATTTTTCGTTCTTGGATGCACAAGGTAACATTAACACTACATGTGTAGTCACTCAAGATACGAATCGAATGTCAGCAGTAGAACGTTTTGTATGCACTAGCACTTTATTGTATTTTGCATATAAGGTTGGTTGTACTTTCCTAAATGCGAGTATTATCAAGGGCCTTTTGGAAAAGGATAGTTTGTAGATATTTTAACAAATTGTTCCCAGAATTTTGTTCTAATTGCTGTACATATCGTGAATTTGTGTATGAGTATTTCCTTTATGTCTATTACCCATGTGATTTGATGTAACCTTTACTGAGCACAGTATTTAAACACCCCCATTGGTCATTTGAAGCCATGTGATCAAGGCTGTTTCTTACGGCCGAAACGCGTCATGCTGATGGTGAGGGAAGAATAAAACCACTTTAAAATACTACTTTTTGGTGTCGAGAGATCTGTACCTGGAGGAGGAGAGCGTGTGGGGAGCCACACTCACAGGACTTTGTTTGCATACATATATATAAATGCATATGCATATATATGCATATATATATGTGTATATGTGTGCGTGTAGAGAGAGGTAGAGAGAGAGAGGTAGAGAGGTAGAGAGGTAGAGGTAGAGAGGTAGAGGTAGAGAGGTAGAGACTAGTAGAGAGAGAAGTAGAGAGAGGTAGAGAGGTAGAGAGTAGAGAGTGAGTAATAGAGAGTAGAGAGTGAGTAGTAGAGAGTAGTAGAGAGCAGTAGAGAGAGTAGCAGAGAGTGAGTAGTAGAGAGTCGTAGAGTGAATAGTAGAGCTAGTAGTAGAGAGTGAGTAGTAGAGAGTAGTAGAGAGTAAGTAGTAGAGAGCAGTAGAGAGTGAGTAGTAGAGAGTAGTAAAGAGTGAGTAGTAGAGAGTGAGTAGTAGAGAGTGAGTAGTAGAGAGTGGTAGAGAGTGAGTAGCAGAGAGAGAGAGAATAGTAGAGAGTAGTAGAGAGTGAGTAGTAGAGTGAGTAGTAGAGACTAGTAGAGAGAGTAGTAGAGAGTGAGTAGTAGAGAGTAGTAGAGAGTGAGTAGTAGAGTGAGTAATAGAGAGTGAGTAGTAGAGAGAGTAGTAGAGAGTGAGTAGTAGAGAGTAGTAGAGAGTGAGAAGTAGAGAGTGAGTAGTAGAGAGTAGTAGAGAGTGAGTAGTAAAGAGTGAGTAGTAGAGAGAGAGTAGTAGAGAGTGAGTAGTAGAGAGTAGTAGATAGTGAGTAGTAGGGAGTGAGTAGTAGAGAGAGAGTAGTAGAGAGTAGTAGAGTAGTAGAGAATGAGTAGTAGAGAGTGAGTATTTGAGAGTAGTGGAGTAGGAGAGAGTAAGTAGTAGAGAGTAGTGGAGAATATTCCAAAGTTTGGCACAGCACCACTTGCACAATAAGTCCAATCAAATCATATCACTTAGAGTCCTTATTGAAGCGCTGAATCTTGGTGTATATTCAAATGCTTTTATTTTCCTTAAGTTTATGTACCACAGCCAGCCGAAACGTTTCGTTCTGTACAACAGAACTTCTTCAGGGCGTTCTTATTTCCTTCAAGTTATGTCGGTATCCTGTTGTCATATAACTAGATATTTCTTCCAAATGTTAGATGAGACGTAAGTACATTCTTATTCAAAGTGACTAGGTATCAATTTTACCCACACAATTCGGGCAGACTTGAGTAATTTATGATTCAGAAAAGGGGGTGGTGATGAACAGAGTGTCTGAATTAAGCAGACCACTCTTACCCAGTCCAAAGATCAGGGCTTGATCCATCACCGGTATTTATCTCACTGCACCATCCCAGCTCAGAACCTGGCTATATGCAAATCAGTCTGTCCCTGGCCCAGTGCATCATGGGAACAGGGCAGACTAAACTACCAAGCCAATTCTTCACCAGAAAGGAGACAAGCTACCGGGGACCGGTTTCTGGCATTTCAGCCTTCTTCGGCCCGGCTTGCTTGAATCCTGATGGTGCAGTGAGAAAGGGACTCATGTCTGAGTATACCCTGCCACACCTATAGTGGCCAAAAACGATTCAGAAAAGGGGGTGGTGATGAACAGAGTGTCTGAATTAAGCAGACCACTCTTACCCAGTCCAAAGATCAGGGCTTGATCCATCACCGTTATTTATCTCACTGCACCATCCCAGCTCAGAACCTGGCTATATGCAAATCAGTCTGTCCCTGGCCCAGTGCATCATGGGAACAGGGCAGACTAAACTACCAAGCCAATTCTTCACCAGAAAGGAGACAAGCTACCGGGGACCGGTTTCTGGCATTTCAGCCTTCTTCGGCCCGGCTTGCTTGAATCCTGATGGTGCAGTGAGAAAGGGACTCATGTCTGAGTATACCCTGCCACACCTATAGTGGCCAAAAACGATTCAGAAAAGGGGGTGGTGATGAACAGAGTGTCTGAATTAAGCAGACCACTCTTACCCAGTCCAAAGATCAGGGCTTGATCCATCACCGTTATTTATCTCACTGCACCATCCCAGCTCAGAACCTGGCTATATGCAAATCAGTCTGTCCTTGGCCCAGTGCATCATGGGAACAGGGCAGACTAAACTACCAAGCCAATTCTTCACCAGAAAGGAGACAAGCTACCGGGGACCGGTTTCTGGCATTTCAGCCTTCTTCGGACTCAGATGTGAGTCCCTTGCTCACTGCACCATCAGGATTCAAGCAAGCCAGGCCGACGACGGCTGAAATGCCAGAAACCGGTCCCCGGAAGCTTGTTTCCTTCCCAGTGTAAGAATTGGCTTGGTAGTTTATTTTGCCCTGTTCCCATCATGCACTGGGACAGGAACAGACTAATTTGCATATAGCCAGGTTCTGAACTGGGATGGTGCAGTGAGCTAAAAAACGGTGTTGGATCTAGCCCTGATCTCTTGACTGGGTGAGAGTATTCTGCTTAATTCAGAAACTCTGTCCATCACCACCCCTTGTTGTTAAATATTTTGTCCACCCTAAGCGTGGAAGGGTATACTCAGATGTGAGTCCCTTGCTCATTGCACCATCAGGATTCAAGCAAGCCGGGCCGACGACGGCTGAAATGCCAGAAACCGGTCCCCGGAAGCTTGTTTCCTTCCCAGTGTAAGAATTGGCTTGGTAGTTTGGTTTGCCCTGTTCCCATCATGCACTGGGACAGGAACAGACTAATTTGCATATAGCCAGGTTCTGAACTGGGATGGTGCAGTGAGCTAAAAAACGGTGTTGGATCTAGCCCTGATCTCTTGACTGGGTGAGAGTATTCTGCTTAATTCAGAAACTCTGTCCATCACCACCCCTTGTTGTTAAATATTGAGTAATTTATAGCATCCTCAAAGTCAGTCTTTCAAAAATTCCAAAGTATAGGACATGATAATCCAAATCCAAATGTTTCTCAAGAAAAGTCATTTTCAATCGTTCGGAATACCGGTGTTTGGGCAGATATGACCCAGGGACCCCCAGTATGCAAGGGGAATTAGTCCCCCCTCTGCAAATGCGCCAGTGGCCTGCGTTGCAGAGAGGTGTAAAAAGGGGCATAGCCTCATTACACCTCTGTGCAATGCAGCCCCCTGGCGCATACTGGAGGTTCCAGGTGGGCTAGTTGGCCCCCAGGGACCCCTAGTATGCAAGGGGAATTAGTTCCCCCTCTTCAAACATGCACGGGGGCTGCGTTGCAGAGAGGTGTAAAAAAGGGTGTGGCCTCATTACACCTCTCTGCAATGCAGCCCCCTGGCACATACTGGAGGCTCCTGGTGGGCTAGTTGGCCCCTAGGGACCCCCAGTATGCAAGGGAAATTAGTTCCTCCTCTGCAAACGCGGCTGGGGGCTGCATTGCAGAGAGGTGTAACAAGGGGCATAGCCTCATTACATCTCTGCAATGCAGCTCCCTGGCGCATACTGGAGGTTCCAGGTGGGCTAGTTGGCCCCCAGGGGCCCCCAGTATGCAAGGGGAATTAGTTCCCCCTCTTCAAACATGCACGGGGGCTGCGTTGCAGAGAGGTGTAAAAAGGGGCGTGGCTTCATTACACCTCTCTGCAATGCAGTCCCCTGGCGCATACTGGAGATTCCTGGTGGGCTTTCAGGTCTTATATAGTTAGGAATTAGCATTAAAAAAACTTTGAAATTCACTGAAAAAAACATAGGTTTCAGGCCTTATATAGTTAGGAATTAGCATTTAAAAAACCTATGAAATTCACTGAAAAAACCATAGGTTTCACACCAGTTATAGTTAGGTATTAGCATCTGAAAAACCTATTAAATTCACTGAAAAAAACATAGGTTTGACACCAGTTATAGTTAGCTGGAAATGTTACTGACATAAAACCATTGAAATTCCCACGTTATAGTTAGTTGGACTCACTATAACTTGCGCGCCTGCAATGCACTGCTGATGACGTCACATATTACATCACTCATGACATGGTCAGTGACATCACTCATGACATCACTGATGACACCATCCTTGTGATAGAGTGACAGACCTCCTTTCAGTGTAATGTAACCCTTGAAACACATATTCAAAAATAGAAACTAAAATTTTCAAAAAAATAGAGATACCCATACCAGTTACAACAACCAATTCAGTAATACCACCATCTATATACACATCCACTCATTCACCAACTGTTCTATATAGTCACTCATACATATATTCACTCCTCATATGTAGTGAAACACCTATACATCCTGTTACACACCGACAGTCATCCAAAAGTTACTCACACACATAATCACAAATGCAAATAAACTATTGAACATCCATTTATTTGCATATACAGCAATACACACACAACCACCTTACTTCTAAGGAAACTTACACATACTTACTCTCTTAAACAATCACTTATAGAAACACGTACTTATTTAAACAAGAACTCTTTAAATCTCTCACTCTCACATATACTCACTTATATACATCAATACTCACATATACTAGATTAAAACATATGTAGTTACTGATAAAGACACTAGTGAGACAGTCATTCACTCACTAACACACATATACACACTCATCCACCCATACAGTCCTGCACATATGCTGTCTTCAAAACACATACAAACAGTGAGTCAGTCATTGATGCATCTATGTGCTAAGTAACACCCCCACCAAACCATACAGACACTCATACTGATACTAAAAAAAACATCTAATAACCCATATACACACACATGTAGCTACTCACCAACCCATGCAGCCACTTATACACAAAGTGAAACACTGATACAAACATTTAAATATTTAAACAATACTCGCTAATATATGTATTCACTAAGATACACTTAATAAGCCAGTTAACCAATCAATTCTTTTTAAAAAAAACATCCATTAAGACACTTATTTAAACATTTATTCTTCCATCGACCTTTACATATACATATATAAAACATATTTATTTTTCAGAAAGGCACACATTCACTGGATGGTGTCATCAGTGATGTCATGAGTGATGTCACTGACCATGTCATGAGTGATGTAATATGTGACGTCATCAGCAGTGCATTGCAGGCGCGCAAGTTATAGTGAGTCCAACTAACTATAACGTGGGAATTTCAATGGTTTTATGTCAGTAAAATTTCCAGCTAACTATAACTGGTGTCAGACCTATGGTTTTTCACTGAAAAAACCATAGGTCTGACACCAGTTATAGTTAGCTGCAAATTTTACTGACATAAAACCATTGAAATTCCACGTTATAGTTAGCTGGACTCACTATACGTGCGCGTGTAATGCACTGCTGATGACGTCACATATTACATCACTCATGACATGGTCAGTGACATCACTCATGACATCACTGATGACACCATCCAGTGAATGTGTATGTTTCTGAAAAATAAATATTTTTTATATATGTATATGTAAAGGTCGATGGAAGAATACATGTTTAAATAAATGTTTTATTGAATGTTTTTTTTTTTTATTGATTGGTTAACTGTCTTATTAAGTGTATCTTAGTGAATACATATATTAGCGAGTAATGTTAAAATATTTAAATATATGTATCAGTGTTTCACTTTGTGTATAAATGGCTACATGGGTTGGTGAGTAGCTACATGTGTGTGTATATGGGTTATTAGATGTTTGTTTAGTATCAATATGAGTGTCTGTATGGTTTGGTGGGGGTATTACTTTGCACATAGATGCATCAATGACTGACTCACTGTATGTGTTTTGAAGACAGCATATGTGCAGGACTATATGGGTGGATGAGTGTGTATATGTGTGTGTTAGTGAGTGAATGACTGTCTCACTAGTGTCTTTATCAGTAACGACATATGTTTTAATCTAGTATATGTGAGTATTGATGTTTATAAGTGAGTATATGTGAGATTGTAAGAGTTCCTGTTTAAATAAGTATGTGTTTCTATAAGTGATTGTTTAAGAGAGTAAGTATGTGTAAGTTTCCTTAGAAGTAAGGTGGTAGTGTGTGTATAGTTGTAAATGCAAATAAATGGATGTTCAATAGTTTATTTGCATGTGTGAGTATGTGTGTGAGTAACTTTTGGATGACTTTTGGTGTGTAACAGGATGTATTGGTGTATCACTACATATGATGAGTGAGTATATGTATGAGTGACTATATAGAACTGTTGGTGAATGAGTGGATGTGTATATAGATGGTGGTATTACTGAATTGGTTGTTGTAACTGGTATGGATATCTCCATTTTTTTGAAAATGTTAATTTCTATTTTTGAATATGTGTTTCAAGGGTTACATTACACTGAAAGGAGGTCTGTCACTCTGTCACAAAGATGGTGTCATCAGTGATGTCATGAGTGATGTCACTGACCATGTCATGAGTGATGTAATATGTGACGTCATCAGCAGTGCATTACACGCGCAAGTTATAGTGAGTCCAACTAACTATAACGTGGAATTTCAATGGTTTTATGTCAGTAAAATTTGCAGCTAACTATAACTGGTGTGAAACCTATGGTTTTTAATGAATTTAATAGGTTTTTTATATGCTAATTCCTAACTATAACTGGTGTGAAACCTATGGTTTTTTCAGTGAATTTCATAGGTTTTTTAAATGCTAATTCCTAACTATATATAAGGCCCCAAACCTATGTTTTTTTCTTTGAAGTTCAAAATGTGGTTAATAGCAAATGTCTATAGCTATGAAATGTAATATTTTTGAAAATGAATGAATCCTATATTTTATTTGTATTTTAAACAATGTAAAACTTTTTTGTATTTTTGACCCTGGAGCGCTCCCTGGGCGCGCCCCGGTGAGCGCCCCGGAGAGCGTAGTCGTTTGAAGCTCCCCGGTGCGCGAACCGGGAAGTGTCCCGTTAGCGCCAATGTCGCGAACGAAAACATGATTGTGACGTATCGCGTAGCCGCGTCCGCGTGATACGCACGGCGTAAGCGCACCCGGAAGCACTCGAGTGAATACGATCGCGCAACGTAAACTTCCGACGCGCTTACGCAACGCGACCCGGGGCACGCCCGTGGGCGCGTCGCGTAAGCGCGTCGGTCATGTGACCTGAAAATAACACTTTTAATTGGTGCAGTACAGTTTTACTTTCATAATGATGAAATCCCTGGTCTTGTGACCTGAAAATAACACTTCTCATTGGTTCAGGCCTTTTTTTTCCAAATGATGAAAGACCCCACCTTTTTTCCTTATTCTGACTTTGTCCTTTGACTGAGGAAGACCTGTTTCAGTAATAGAGAGAGAACTATTTTGTACTTTCTAATGGCTACTGTAGCTGCATCAGCTGGAGCATCTGCACCACCACCACCACCACCACCACCAAGAGGACCACCACAACAGTACATTGGTGGTCAAGAAGAGGAGGAGGAGGAAGAGGAAGAGGAGGATGGGAGAAGATGGCTGCCTGAACAAAATACCCCATACAAGCCCAAGTCACACATTGTATGGCAGTTTTTTTCACTCCCAGAGGGCAAGAAAAAGGTGAAGGTAGCTTGCCTAATCTATAAGGAACAACTCTCAAGGGGCAACCCAAACAAAAAGTATTCTTTTGGTAACAATACCATGATTCGACATATGATCCGTAAGCACCCTAACAACTATTCTCGTGCAGAGCTCAGGGAACTGGCCAGTAACCTCCCCCAGTCATCAAGGACCACCTCCCAAAGAAACGAACCCACTTCATCGGGACCAGAAACATCAGAGATGATGCCTTGTATTCAGCAACGATTTGCTGATTTTAAAATCACTTGTACTGCATGTGGCCAGCTTATCGCCTATGGTGAAAAGAGCGTAAAGCTCATCGTCCTTGCAGGTGACAATCACAAGTGCCCCAAAAAGAAGTAATTTTTTTTCTTTTTTTGTTTTTTGCTCTAGTTGAGCCAGTTTCAATTCCCTTTTTTTTGTTTCTCCCCCTAAAAAAATATAAAACTGTTTTGAAAAGCCAAAAAAAGTACAAAATGTTCAAAAAACATTTAAAAAAATATAAAACAACAAAAAGAAGAAAAAAAACAGTTCTTTTCAGAACTACCTCCAATTTATAAAAAAAGGCTACATTTTTAAAAACTCTGTCATTCTTTTTTCCCCATGGTACGCTCCCCGGTGCGCGTACCGGGCGCTCCACCCGCGCAAATCGAAAAAAAAATATTTTTTTTTGCCCCGCGGGGCCCTTTTATGGCCCCCACATCAAACCCTGCCCCCTTATGGTCATTTCCCCCTTTGTTTTGGCCACCTCTTGTGTCTCGATCCTACCGAGACACAAGATGGCGGCCGCTCCGGACTGTTTCGAATGTTTACAGACACCCGAGAGCCAATCAGCTTTCCGTGCGCAAGTCGCGGGTCGCGCCCGGGGCGCACCCCGGTGCGCGTCCCGGGGCGCTGCCATAGATATATATATTTTTTTTAACCTAAATTACTCAAAATCCACTGGAGCACATATCTTGAGACATAGCAAAGGCACATCAAGCTACCAGTCCCTACAATTTTGCCAAGTTTGGTGCAAATCCATTCAGCCATTCGGGCTAAAAGTGAGTTTGACCGCCCTATGGAAATTAACATGGGGAAAACACGTTTTGGGACCCCCTTTTATCTCGGCCCCGCGAGGCAAATTTGAGGAAGTTTTCAGGCAGATTCGTCAACCGGCGCCAAAGTTATTCCAAATAGAATTTTGAGATTTTGCATTGAAGAAAATCCTAACTATAACTACCTACTGGCGACCGCCAGTAGGTAATATATATATATATATATATATATATATATATATATATATATATATATATATATATATATATATATATATATATATATATATATATATATATATATATATATATATATATATATTACCTACTGGCGGTCGCCAGTAGGTATATATAGTTAGGATTTTTTCCTATGGGATTTTTGAAAATTCTATGTCGAATAACTTTGGCGTTTGTGGACGGAATTGGCTGAAATTTTCAGGAAAATGGCACATTTTGTTTCTGAGCGTCCCCTGAAAGTTTGGGGGGTTTCGTGAAGTGGGGGCCGAGAAAAAAGGGGGGTCCCAAAACGTGTTTTTAACATTGAGTTTTCCATAGGGCGGTTGGACTCACTTTTAGCTCGAACGGCTGAATGGAATTACACAAAACTTGGCAAAATTGTAGATATGGTTTGCCCGACGTGCCTTTGCTATGTCTCAATATATGTGCTCCAGTGGATTTTGAGAAATTAACGTTTTTAAAAACAGATATATCTGTGACAGCGCTCCGGTTAGCGCCCCGGTTCGCGTACCAGGCGCGTAACGGAACTTCACGAAGCGAAGCTGATTGGTTGTCGGGTGTCTGTCAACATTCGAAACAGTCCGGAGCGGCCTCCATCTTGTGTCTCGGTAGGATCGAGACACAAGATGTGGCAAAAACAAAGGGGGAAATGAGCATAAGGGGGCAGAGTACATACTTCCTGACCCCCTAGGTTTGATGAGGGGGCTTTAAAAGGGCCCCGCGGGGCAAAAAAAAAAAAACATTATTATCGTTTTTTTTGCGGGGGGGGGGCGCTCGGTACGCGCACCGGGAAGCGGTCCGGGAAGCGTAATATTGGGAAAATAGGATGAAAGAATGTTCAAATATTGTATGTTTATTGATTGTTATTTTTGTTTTTTTTTAAATTTATTTTATTTAAGTACCAACATGTAGGTACAAATGCAGAGTCTAAAAATAAAAATACATTGTTTCCTTTGTAGATATCTTGCAGGTTGTTTCAGAAGTTATTGTGGTATATGGAATTCATAGCGTAGTCTGTCAGGAAAGCAGAAACACCATGGAGGCAGGAGATGATAAAGAGATGTTAAATACACATTGGAGATGATATAGTGGAAGAAAGGAAGTAACTATGAGCAAACTTAAAGTTGCACAGTATATTTAAAGTCTAATTTAACATTATAATCAATTTGCTACTAGTTTAAAAAATACATATAAAAATGAATAATGTCTCAAACAATTTTTGAATTATTAAATATAAATTGATTTTTCTGATTTGTTTTCAAAATTAAAAAGAACTTCTAATAATTCTTGGTCAGATTGTGTCTCATTTTCAATTAAGAAATCCACAGCTTCAACACATTGCAGAAGTTCTATGTCCATTGATTCATCAAAGAATTCTGATTCATTATCTGTATCTTGGTTGCATTCTGCAACAATTTCCACGTTATTTTTTTGTTCTCCTTCCATTTCTGTGCTGTAAAATGAATTTTAAAAAAATATATCAGTACAGATAGGGCACTGTTGGGTTTAAGTACAGACAGGTAGTTTGGTTTTTTAAACAGTGATTTTTTCTTTGGGCAGTGTATGGTATCAGACTGGAAGTAGAAATATCAAAAAATGTATGTGAAAAAGTCTAAGTCAATTCTTAATTATACAAGCAAGCCTAACTCCATCCATAACTAAAACAGAGAAGTCTATTTTATTCTATAAGTATTACAGAGGGATAGTATATAACTATCAGAAAATGTTTTCCTAATTAACTTAAAGTACAGAACATACTTCAGTTTTTAAAATAACATCTTACCTTTCAAATAGAAGTTTAGGTTCTCAGTTGAAATGCACTTGATATGTACTTCAAGAAGTAGTAGTCAAAATGGCTGTGTTTCTCTCTCTTTCTTTATATATATTCAGGTACATAACCAATCAAATGTCATGAAATAATAGAAGATATTGAAAGTAGCATTTTGATTGGTTGTCAATTCTAATACTTCATATGTGTTTTGGTTAGGTAATTTACCTCAGGATATTTAATCAGGCTTACAGCATAATTTTCTCAATGAAATACCATCAAATTTGGGGAAATGGTAGGGACTGCTATGTAGTAGGGGAAATTCTGTATTTGATGAAAGTGTCTGTAGTGGTTTTTCTGTAAATTACTTTCCCACCTTTTTTTATCGAGCGCTTACCGGTGCGCTCCCCGGTACGCGAACCGGCAGCGTTACGGGAGTCCTCCATTTTGAGTATTGGTAGAATTGAGACACAAAATGGAGGACAAACAATGTTCGGAATGGGTAGAAGGGGGCACGGTAGACACTTTGTGACCCTCTAGGTTTTCGGAGGGGGGATTATGATGCTGATACATGCAAAAATAAAAAAAATAAAAAATTATAAATTTTGCAGGGGGAGCGCCCGGTACGCGCACCAGTAAGCGAACCGGGGAGCGTACTTTGGTGAAAAAAAAAAAGAAAACATTTTACCGCTTTTGATATTTGCTATTAAAAAACCATTGAAATTCACTGAAAAAACCATAGGTTATAGACCATATATAGTTAGGAATTAGCATTTACAAAACCTTGACAATTCACTGAAAAAACCATAGGTTATAGACCATATATAGTTAGGGATTAGCATTTTCAAAACCTTATTTTACTCGCACAAAACCATTGAAATTCGCATATATAGTTAGTTGCACTAACTATATATCGCGCACCCGCAATCCACTGCTGATGATGTCACATATTACATCATTCATGACATGGTCAGTGACATCACTGATGACATCACTGATGACAACTCAAATGACATCACTGACAACATCACTGATGACGTCATTCATGTGATAATACGATGAATCTGTTCAGACTCCAATATAACCTTAGATACACTCAGTGTAAACAGACACTCACAGATTATCACTCATCCATAGAGTTACTCATACACCTAGTCAGTCATGCAAAGAATCAATCACACCTCCATTTCCTCAACTATACAGTTATACACATCTTACTTATTGAAACTTATTCTAACACATATTTACTCTCTTATACAATCACTGATACAAGTTTACAATGATCCATGCAGCCACTCACACATTCACTAGCTATTATACACAGTAATGTATATATGTCAACTCTCACATGTACTGTGTTTTACATATGTACTTACTTTGACATATAGCACTGACATATCCATTTACTCACCAATATACTCATGCACACAGTCAACCACCCATACAGCTGTTTCCACATGCAGTTTTGAACCCATACATTTAGTGAATCAACTATTCACACATCTACGCACAGAGTCACACATCTCCCAGCCACTCCCACACACACACTCACTCTCCCATACAAATACTTGGGCAACCAATCAATTACCCATATAGTTACTCATATAGCTACTGATCAACACATGCAGCAGTTTACAGAACAACAGACATAATGATACACAAATTAAGACAGTTTAGTCACTAACCCATGCACTCAGTGAGACACATTTAATCACTCTCTAATACAGTCTGTCATGCATCTACTAAATCCTTCATCCAGACACTTATACATCCACTCATTCTTCAATATGTAAGACATATTTTAACTTTACAGAAACATACAGTCACTGGATGATGTCATCAGTGATGTTATTTTTTTTACATCAGTGATGTTGTCAGTGATGTCATTTGAGTTGTCATCAGTGATGTCATCAGTGATGTCACTGACCATGTCATGAATGATGTAATATGTGACATCATCAGCAGTGGATTGCGGGTGCGCGATATATAGTTAGTGCAACTAACTATATATGCGAAATTCAATGGTTTTGTGCGAGTAAAATAAGGTTTTGAAAATGCTAATCCCTAACTATATATGGTCTATAACCTATGGTTTTTCCAGTGAATTTTCAAGGTTTTGTAAATTCTAATTCCTAACTATATATGGTCTATAACCTATGGTTTTTTCAGTGAATATATATATATATATATATATATATATATATATATATATATATATATATATATATATATATGTATATATTTATAAGTGTACAGATATATATATATGTGAGTGCATATGTATATATGTGTGTGTGTGTATATATTACCTACTGGTAGTCCCCATTATGTAGTTATAGTTAGAACCTAGTTTCCATAGGAGAAGCATTTTTTGGTTTGCCAATAACTTTGGTGCTGATTGATGAATCATCGCAAAATTTTCAGAAAAAATGGCCCGCTCCGGTCAGCTCCTGTCTTGAAAATGTCGGGGTGATTCGTCAAGTGGGGGCCGAGAAAAAAGGGGGTCCCAAAACGCTTTCCCCGATTTTCATTTTCATTGGAACTTCAGACAGAGCTACAGCCCGAACTTCTGAACGGAATTACACCAAATTTGGCAAAAAGGTAGGTCTTGGTTCAGAAGAGCCCTTTCTTTAAATGGTGTAAATCCGTTCAGTAGTTGCTGAGCAATTTAAAAAATAAAAATGTTGATATCTGAGCGCCGAGGAGGAGTGGCGACTCCTCCCGGGCACGAGCTTCACTCTGATTGGCTGCCAACGCTCCAAATCAGGAACTGTTGGCAGCCATCTTGTGACTCGGTAACCGAATCACAAGAAAGGAGTAAAAAAAAGGTGAAACACAAGAAAAGAGGGCAGGGTGCAAACACCCTGACCCCCTAGGCCAAAAAAGCATTATAAAAGGGTTGAATTTGTGCTAGGTGCGCGAATCCGGATGAAAAAATGTAAAAAAATTAAGCGCAGGCTCCCGCGCTTCATTTTATATAAGACCCCGGGTCGGCCTGGTCCTGAGGGCAACACATAATTAATTTGCGGGGGCCTGCGGGGGCCCCCGCAGCTCCTGGGACTGACACCTCCCTAGGGCTTATTTAACTGTATGCATGGGGCATGCGGCCTCCTTTAGCCCCAGGGACCGACATCGCCCTGGGGCTTTTAAATGCTGGGAGGGGGGCCACGCGGCCCCCCTCCTGGAGCCCTTGATGGCCCTGGGGACCGCCACCCCCCAGGGCCGGCTCCTGCAATGTCCCGGGTTGCCCATCCTTGGGACATTACTGTTTGCTATGGCAGGACGGGAGCTGTGGCACACCCTGCGTTGCTTCATTGCAGCAACTTCAATGAAGCAAAGCAGATTGCTTTTGAACAAGGGGAGCTGCATGTCAGCAGCTTCCCTTGTGCAAAAGCAATGCCGGCTCCCGCAGGAGGCGGGGTGCCGGCAGGACTGTGGGGCCATTAGGGATCTTGGTGTGTCTATGGTTTCGAAAATGGTAGTCTGTATTTTAGAGTGGGTGTCTCAAAGGTTATATTAGGGCATGAGGCGGTGCATTAGATTATCATGTGGATGATTTCATCAGTGATGTCAGTTGAGATGCCATTAGTGATATCATCAATGATGTCACTGACCATGCCATGAATGATATAATATGTGACGTCATCAGCAGTGCATTGGGGGGACGCGAGTTATAGTTAGCTCAACTAACTATAATGGCCGAATTTCTCTGGCTTTGTACGAGTGAAATGTCCAACTAGCTATAACCTTTGTATTTTTCAGTGAATTTCTATGCTTTTTTAAATGCTAATTTCTAAATATAACGTCCCTGAAACCTATATTTATATATGTATATATATATATATATATATATATATATATATATATATAAGCTCCCTTTGCACTTGATTCACGCACTCGTACACGGGTGCTGTACTTACGGCACGTGCTACTGTAAAATATTGCGCTCCTCGTTCCCTCGCCCTTTCAAAGAGACACAGCACTCACGGGGGGAAAGTCGTAGATTTTATTCCGACTTTCAAACGCACCAGACGCGTTTCGGCATACGCCTTCCTCTGTGGTACAGGGGTATGACGGACGCGGCCACATTAAATACAAACATGTGATCACTTTTTCAAATTTTAACATAAACACTAACAAAGGACAAATACCTTAGTGTTACACTCCATCGTATGAGCGCCATCTTGTAATGGTGTAATAAATCAATTCATAAATGCACTTCATTACTAGCGAAAAACACATTTCTTCGATCTAGTAAACATCTCATGATTTCGCCCTGTATGGGCACACTTATGTCTTGCTATCTTGCCCTGAATGGGCTAGAGTGTATTGTATTTGCCCTAAATTTCTTGTACAAATAACGTGCATACCCAAATCATAAAAGAATATACATTAATTTCCAAATCTCGATGAAAGTTTTTCATAATCTCAGTGAGAGAGCTTTAAAGATACCCTTACCAAGAGCCACACTGTAAAACCGGTAGTTAAACCTATATATATATATATATTACATACTGGCGTTCGCCAGTAGGTATATATAGTTAGGATTATTTGTCTATGGAACTTTTGAAAATTCTATGTCTAATAACTTTGGCGTTTGTGGACGGAATTGGCTGAAATTTGAGCAGCCCCTGAAAATTTGGGGGGGTTTCGTCAAGGGGGGGCCGAGAAAAAAGGGGGGTCCCAAAACGCGTTTTTCCCATGTTAATTTCCATAGGGCCTTTGGCCTCACTTTTAGCTCGAATGGCTGAATGGATTTGCACGAAACTTGGCAAAATTGTAGGGACTGTTAGCCCGATGTGCCTTTGCTAGGTCTCAATATATGTGCTTCAGTGGATTTTGAGAAATTAACGTTCAAAACAAGATATATATCTGTAACAGCGCTCCGGGCTGCGCTCCGGTCCGCTTACTTTTCGCGAAACGGAACTTTGCGATGCGAAGCTGATTGGCTCCCCGGTGTCTGTCAACATTCTAAACAGTCCGGAGCGGCCGCCATCTTATCTCTCGGTAGGATCGAGAGAGAAGAAGAGGTGAAAAACAAAGGGGGAATTTAATGAAAGGGGGCAAGGTATACCCCTCTTGACCCCCTAGGAATGTTGTTGGGGTTATTAAAGGGTCCCATGGGGAAAATAAAAAAAAAATTATTTTTCACGGTAGAAGCGCTTCACGGGCCGCGAACCGGGTCGCAAACTGGTAGCGAAACGGGAATTCGCCATTTTGTGTTTCGTTTTAATTAAATTACTAGGTATAAGGGGGTGCGGGAGACGTATCCTAATCCCTTATGTTTTCTGAGGGTGGCTGAGGAGGCTCATATATGTTGATACATGTCTTCCAGCGGCTGTGCGTGAGCTTTTTTTTTTTTTGCTGCGTGACGTCTGTTAACGTTCGATTCGATGGAAATCAGGAAGTGTTGACCGCCAATTTGTCAGTGCGATAAAATATTTTGTTATAAATGAATCCTTATTGATAAACATTGTCTGCGCCATCTTGCCTTTTTTCCAATGCCACAATTTTGTCGTGCACGGCAGCCATTTTAGATGCCAGGCCGGTCCCAGGCTATCACCTAGCCCTGCGGATGTAGTTTATGGCCCCAGCTGTAGAGAATTCAGACATGCCAACCCTCCCGATTCAGGCGTGAGACTACTGATTTCAGTGCTAGTCTCCCGCCTCCCGATTTCTGCAAGCAAAAACCCGGGGGCATATTACCAACAACTAGCGATAATTTTTGTCTCTAACTTGTTTAGAGACAAAAATTATCGCCGCACATCGGCGATTTTTATCGCAGATAAACCTTGCTATTAGCAAGGTTTATCGCAAATGCGATAAAAAACGGCCGCAATGCATGAATATCGCTGAAAAGTCAGCGATATTCATGCATTATCGAGCAAATGCTCTTAGCCATGTTATCCACCTCCCATTGGATAACATGGCTAAGAACTGATCAGGGCAGGTGTTAGCTTTTTGAGATATTCGCGCTTAGCGCGAATATCTCCAAAAGTTGGTAATAGGAGATAGCGATGTTAGGGACTGTTTCCAGTCGCTAACATCTTGGCACGCCCACTTTGCATGTCATTAGTGATAAATATCACTGACATGCAAAGCGGGGCCCAAGATGGTCGCTATCTCCTTTTAGCTGTCACTAACTGGTGTTAGCGACAGCTTGGTAATAGGGAGATAATTTTATCTCCGCTTTCTTGGCTTTTAAAGCCAAAAAAGCAGAGATAAACCCCCTTGATAATATGCCCCACGATTCCTCGGGGGTTTCAGCTGACAAGGCTTGGTATTGTGTTACGTGGTAATTCTTCCAGGAAACGTCAGAGGGTCGATGCAGGGGTTCTAGAAGGGGTGATAAACCATTTAAGCCTCATGAACAAGCGCATGGTCTTTTAAAGATCTGTGAAGTACTCGGGGCGGCGGTGTGTCCTCTTTCAGGAGCGGGCGGGCGGGGGGGGGGGCACTGCCAGCAACTTGCCAGGCCAGGCAGTGTTCAACACTTGCATCACCCTTTCTCTGCCTGCTATTGCGCTCCATGCTTCGGAAAGGTAAGAAAAAGAACGTGCATTTGAGTTTGAAATGTCCGATCCTGTAGCAGTACACTTGCAAAGCCCACACATGACAATAACCCGATTCAAGGCCCCATTCACCCGATTTTTTAAAAATATATAGCACTCCAACAAAGTGGGATTATAAAACTTTATTAACTTTTAAATATAACGAACGGAACAAAAACTGTAACAAACATTTAAACATTTTTGACAAAAAAAAGCAACAATGGTCAGAAGCTGTCTTTTGTGCGAATAGTCCCAAGGCAGCACAACGTGCTGAGTTCTGGACGGCACCCAGGTGATGTCACCTGGGTGCCGCACTGGTTTTTGGGATCCTACAATGCAGCTCAGAAAAACAGCGTGGGGCGTCCCGGGTGGTGCGGGGGGAGGCCTCGTCAGTAGCGGTCATTTGTGCGAATAGTCCCAAGGCAGCAGAACGCGCTGAGATGTGGATGGCACCCAGGTGATGTCCAGTAAACTGCCTCACTGGTTTTGGTATCCTACAATGCTGCTCCGAAAATTGGCGTGGGGCGGCCCGGGGTGGCGTGGGGGAGGCGGCGTGAACGGGCCTCCCCAGGTGGCGGCCATCCAGCTGAGTTGCACCCGTTCTTGCGGCTACAGCGTCTCGCTCACCATGTAGTTGAGTTGCTCCCACTCTTGCAGTGCAGCGATAGGCGGCTGCCACAGGACTCTTAAAATGGCGGCCGGCTCTTCGGTTTTGGGCCTGGTCCACTAAAATCGCCCTGGGACACCTTGGAACTCGGACGCTTGCCTGCTAGGGCTTGGGCTCCATTCTCGAAAGCGTCCCCTCAGCCGTGAAGATTCTACAAAAGTCTTGGGGGCCCTCGACTCCTGCAGGCTTCCGGTGGGGAGCGGCTGCCATGATTGCTCGCGGAATGACCACGACGGAGCCACGAGATGGTGGTGCTCTCATGGTGACGCCAGCTTCAGTCTGAATCATCCAGAAACAAGGTGGGGCTTTCATCGTTTGGGAAAAAAAAATGTTCTAAACCAATGAAAAGTGTTATTTTTAGGTCATATGACCAAGCCTTCCATCTTTAGGAAACCAAAAGTAAAATGAACCAATGAAAAGTTTTATAAACAAGTCACATGACCTGTTATGCGGCATAGGGCTACAAAAAGCGTAGAAAATCCGTTGGCACGTGAGGCGGCGTCAGTAGCGGACCGGTGTGCGAATAGGCCGAAGGCAGCACAACGCGCCGAGATCCGGATGGCACCGAGGTGGTGTCCAGCAAATTGCCGTACTGGTGTGGCCATCCTACAATGCTGCGCCGAAAGACGGCGTGTCCAGCTGAGTTTCGGTCACTCTTGCGGTACAGTGACTCGAACGCGCCGAGATCCGGATGGCACCGAGGTTGTGTCCAGCAAGTTGCCGCACTGGTGTGGCCATCCTACAATGCTGCGCCGAAAGTCGGCGTGGGGTGCCCCGTTGGCTTATGAGGTGATGTCAGTAGTGGACCGATGTGTGAATAGGTCGGAACCAGCACAAGGCGCCAAGATCCGAATGGCAAGTCCTGGATGTTGAGTGCCATAGTTGAGAGTTCTGAGCAGTGCTTGTAAGACTATCTGAAGCTTATTTGCACCTGCTGCAGCTTCACTATTGCCCGAGGTGGTGTCCAGCAAATTGCCGCACTGGTGTGGCCATCCTCAATGCTGCGCCAAAAGACGGCGTGTTCAGCTGAGTTCCGGTCACTTTTGCGGTACAGTGACTCGAACGCGCCGAGATCCGGATGGCACCGAGGTTGTGTCCAGCAAGTTGCCGCACTGGTGTGGCCATCCTACAATGCTGCGCCGAAAGTCGGTGTGGGGTGCCCCGTTGGCTTATGAGGTGATGTCAGTAGTGGACCGATGTGTGAATAGGTCGGAACCAGCACAAGGCGCCAAGATCCGGATGGCAAGTCCTGGATGTTGAGTGCCATCGTTGAGAGTTCTGAGCAGTGCTTGTAAGACTGTCTGAAGCTTATTTGCACCTGCTGCAGCTTCACTATTGCCCTGGTGTGGCCAAAGATCGCCCATGACATAGGCGGCCGGCTCCCGAGGTCCGGCGGAACTTTTTTCCTTTTCCTTTCTGCTTCTTGTCCCACAATCCGTTTCACCTGAAGACACGACCAGGTCCCTGAATGTGTGCAGGGGGACGCTATTGATTGAATGAAAATGGCGGCTTGACACAAAGCTGACTCAAGCGTTGCTGTTAATGCTATACAGACAAAAATTGGTTTTCAGTTTGTACATTCTTCAGGATTTTTTTTTCCATCCAAGGCTGATTGAGAGTTTGTAGAAAAATGGCTTCAGATTTTCCACATATTACTCTTCAACATTCTTCCTAAATGTAACAATGTGAGACTCACTAGGAGAATGGCTGTTTATCTTTCCTTTCAAAATGCTGCCAACAATATTTTCTGAATGGAAGACACCATCTTGTAGCATAAAGGGCCGAAAGGGGTTCTGGTCTGGCCGATGGTTGGTGGAGACATTTTGACTATATCTTGGACCTGCCCGGCCTCGCCCAAAATGGCGCCGGTATAAATGGGACTCGTAACTCCTTGTTGTGTACTGGTTGAACAACCTTGATATCACGAGATATGAATGCAGTTTTGATGCTCATGGCGGGCGGGGACGAGAATTGATTGAATATTTCGACATCCCTATTGATATTAAGTTCTGATGTGTTATTGATTACTGTACTATTGAAAGTTCGAATTAACGTCACCCATGGTACTTGCACGCAAATGTATATCTAGATAACTTTTTTGTAAGTGGCCCTGTCGTATTTTAATTACAAAATGTACGTCCACCGATTCCGCAACTGTTAGACACCTTAGTTCTTGCAACCTAATGGCTCGTTCGTTACGTTCCTCTATAATGTAAATGTCTCCTCATCATATACGATTTCAGTTTGCTCCGTGGCCGGCCCACGTGGTTATAGGCCCGTATTTGTATACTGACATTTTCACAATAAAGGTTTTTAAAACAAAACATGGTAGTAGTATTTACATTGGTAAAGTTTTTACTTTTAGTCACTGTTTTCAAATCAGTAAAAGGCAAGTGAAATAAAGCAGTCCAATTACATGACGGATAAAAGGTATAATATGTAGGAACGCAGTAAAGATAAATGGTCAAGGGCAGTTGTGTTTTCCTCTCCTGCAACATAAAGTGATCGATAAGAATCTGATAATCAGGCGTATCGGCGACTAAGACAGCAGGCCGAGTCTCTTTTACTCAACGGCTCCGTCATGGAACGAAGAAACGCCCTTTTTCTCGAAAAAGGAATATATTTTACTTGCAGGACAGTTGTAAATTTTCCGGGAAAGTACATTAGCCTGGAATATTATAACATATATGTTATATAAAAAAAAAGTTCGAAACCAATAAAAAGCGTAATTTTTAGGTCATATGACCAAGCTTTTCATCATTAAAATAACAAAAGTAAAATGAACCAATGAAAAGTTTTATTAACAAGTCACATGACCTGTTATGCTTACGTTACGCGCTGCGCGCCGCGCCTCGGATCACTTCCGGGTGCGCTAACGCGGCGTGTCATATAACGCATTACGCGACAACGTAGGTCAAGAATATAGTCAAAATGTCTCCACCAACCAGCGTTCGGAACACAACCCCTTTCAGCAGTCCAAAAAGTTCTGTTAAATGACAACAGAGGGGACAGGCATCAAGAACCATCAGTCAAAGAGGGGAGGGCAAGTTCTTCTCTACCGGGTCATGTTGGGGCGCTACCGGAACTGATCGAATTGGTAGTCTACAGTGTTTCTGGATGTTTCAGACTAAAGCTGGCGTCAGCATGAGAGCACTACCATCTCGTAGCTCCGTCGTGGCCATTCCACGAGCAGACATGGCAGCCGCTCCCCACCAGAAGCCTGCGGGAGTCGGGGGCCCCCAAGACTTTTGTAGAATCTTCACGGCTGAGGGGACGCTTTTGAGAATGGGACCCAAGCCCTATCAGGGAAGCGTCCGAGTTCCAAGGTGTCCCAGGGCCATTTTAGTGGACCAGGCCCAAAACCGAAGAGCCGGCCGCCATTTTGAGAGTCCTGTGGCACCCGCCTATCGCTGCACCGCAAGAGTGGGAGCAACTCAACTACATGGTGAGCGAGACGCTGTAGTCACAAGAGCGGGCGGTAAACAGCTGAATGGCGGAAGAGGCACAGTGTAGCAAATGCGGGCGGAATGGCAACTAAAACGGTAAAGGGGCGCCCCACTACAGCGTGTCTTCAGGTCAAACGGATTGTGGGACAAAGTCCAGAATAGAAGAGTCATCAAAAGGCAAAAAGTTCCACCAGACCCCGGGAGCCGGCCGCCTATGTCGGGGGCGATCTCAGGCTACACCAGTGCTATAAGACTTGGGGAGGGGGTCGGAGCCAAGCGTCTTCTCCGAGTCCGTGCCATCACACCGCCCCTCGGGGGCCTCCGTCAAGCTGTTTAGGGAGGTACCATATAACATTGTTTTCAAATGCAGTCAGGTCCACAAACGACCCTCACTTACTTTGAGAATAGTGAAGCTGCAGTAGGTGGAAATAAGCTTCAGACAGTCTTACAAGCACTGCTTTTCTAAACATTTTTTGATTTTTTTGTATTTTTGCACAGTTTTATATTTTTTTTTTGTTTTTGATGGAGGGGAAACAACAAAGCACAGGCATTGAAAAAGGCTCAAACTCAGAACTCTGAACTATGGCACCCAACATCCAGGACTTGCCATCCGGATCTTGGCGCCTTGTGCTGCTTCCGACCTATTCACACATCGGTCCACTACTGACATCATCTCATAAACCAACGTAATGTAAATAGTTATTTAATAAAATGTTTTACCCTGTTACTTTGCTGGTGTGTTGTCTATATTTTTAATATTTGCATAGGGTTTGTCGTTATTTTGGGCGGGGTGGGTGACGGAGCCGAGCTGTCTTGCAGCCCTCATGGTGTGGAGCTCAGTTCATCTCACTATTTTCGTATTTCTCATGAAGGGTTGTTCCTAATGTTTCTATTTTAGCGAGGTCAAAAAGAGATCCAATTAGTGGCCTACTGATTTTGCTCGATTACTTTTATTTTTTTACACGATTTTTCACGATTTTTCACTATCTGCAAAGACTAAACAGAGTATTGCGACTTTGTGCTTGTTTGTAAATAGAGAATGAACCAAAGAGAATCAATTGTAAAACAGTAAATGCTTGGATAACAATCAATCAAATGGAGAGACAAGCAGGCACGACGGATTACAACGGGGGTAAAGGCCTGCGTTAACTACTCTTCACTATCTGCAAAGAGAGAGTACTACTAAGAGAAAAGAGGGGAGGGGGGCAGCGTTCAAAGCACATCAGCGTGCATAAACACAAAAAAGTTTTTACCTATCATGTACTTGACATTTTACAGCTTTTGATATTTGCTATTAAAAAACCAATGAAATTCACTGAAAAAACCATAGGTTATAGGCCATATATAGTTAGGAATTTGCATTTACAAAACCTTGAAAATTCACTGAAAAAACCATTGGTTATAGACCATATATAGTTAGGGATTAGCCTTTTCAAAACCTTATTTTACTCACACAAAACCATTGAAATTTCATATATAGTTAGTTCCACTAACTATATATCGCGCACCCGCAATCCACTGCTGATGATGTCACATATTACATCATTCATGACATGGTTAGTGACATCACTGATGACATCACTGATGACATCTCAAATGACATCACTGATGACATCTCAAATGACATCACTGATGACATCTCAAATGACATCACTGATAAAATCAGTGATAACATCTCATTTGACATGACTGATCACATCACTGATGATATCATTCATGTGATAATACCATGAACCTCTTCAGACTCTAATATAACCTTAGATACAATCAGTGTAAACAGACAGTCACAGACTGTCACTCATCCATGGAGTTACTCACACACCTAGTCAGTTATGCAAAAAAATCAATCACACCTCCATTTTCTCAACTATACAGTTATACACACCTTACTTATTCAAACATATACTAACACATATTTACTTTACTCTCTTATACAATCCCTGATACATGTTCACAATGATCCATACAGCCACTCACACATTCACTGGCTCTTATGCACAGTTATTTATATATGTCAACTCTCACATGTACTGTGTTTTACATATGTACTTACTTTGACATGTAGCACTGAGATATCCATTCACTCACTAATACACTCATGCACAGTCAACCGCCCATACAGCTGTTTCCACATGCACTTTTGAACCCATACATATAGTGAATCAACTACTCACACATCTATGTACAGAGTCACACACCTCCCAGCCACCCATACACACACACTCAGTTTCCCATACAAATACTTGGACAACCAATGAATAACCCATACAGTTACTCATATAGCTACTGATCAACATATGCAGCAGTTTGTAGAACAACAGATATAATGATGCACAAATTAAAACAGTTTAGTCACTAACCCATGCACTCAGTGAGACACATTTAATCACTCACTCATACAGTCAGTCATGCACCTACTAAATCCTTCATCCAGACACTTATACATCCACTCATTCTTCAATATGTAAGACATATTTTAACTTTACAGAAACATACAGTCACTGGATGTTGTCATCAGTGATGTCATCAGTGATGTCATTTGAGATGTCATCAGTGATGTCATCAGTGATGTCACTAACCATGTCATGAATGATGTAATATGTGACATCATCAGCAGTGGATTGCGGGTGCGCGATATATAGTTAGTGGAACTAACTATATATGAAATTTCAATGGTTTTGTGTGAGTAAAATAAGGTTTTGAAAAGGCTAATCCCTAACTATATATGGTCTATAACCAATGGTTTTTTCAGTGAATATATATATATATATATATATATATATATATATATATATATATATATATATATATATATATATATATATACAAGGTTACAGTAAAGTTACGGTTAGCTTTGGTTCTAAGGCTTTTGTGAATTTCTGAGTTATTTTTAACATACAATAAAATATTATAAATAATTCAACCATAACTTCCCTTTAACCTTGTTTTATCAGTGAATTTCAGGGGGGGGGGGGTTGACCACATACCACATCCAACTGCTAGGTGCACAGCCTTGCACCCAACCTTTTCCTGTTGACCATCCAACCCTGATGCACACACCTATTGGCCCTATGTTGCAGCTGTTGGTTGTGGGCCTGGCCAGTGGCCATGCCCTGCGGCCCTCTGCCCAGCAGCAGCCAACCTCCCCACCCTCATGGCTTTCGAGCAGCGAACTGGAGAATAGCCTCATTTTCTAAAGTGGGGGTAGTTTGTGAATAATAGGATGGATTTGTAAAAACATGCTGATTGGACTCCAGCAGGATTTGCAGACCCAATAGCTGATTCTCAAAATGCCAGAGGAGGTCTAACACGGCTCCCACATCAAACCACATTCATATATTTTGTACATTTAGTTCAAGGATGGTCTGCAAGCCCAGGTTCACACACCATGCATGGTGTGGATATTCCAGATATTTCTGTCTTTTTAGCCATTTCAAGCCCACCATGAAACATTTTTGGAACACTAATTTCTCAAACTACTGAATGGATTAAGACCAAACCAAGCAAAGGTAGTTCCTTGAGTAAGGATCTACTGTCATGCCAATTTTGGAATCATTCTATTAAGCCAATTCTTTCTGTAGCGTAGAACAATGATTCTTATGTGGTTAAAAAATGAAATGTCAATTTTTTGACTGCCAGCTCCCAATTCGCACCACCCGCTGGATAGGCATTTGTGAACACAACCTGCCCTGCAAAACCAAAAGTGTTGTGCAGATTTATCAAGTAGTGCCAATGTTATTAAGAAAGAATCTCTGACCTTACCATCAGTAGTACACACTAGCTATTTAATGCCAGTGTGCATGCACACACTCTCTCACACACACACATGCACACACACCTGATATACTTAGCACCCCATCAAAGTTTGTGGTCACTCTTGATTTCACACACTCTCCTGAGTACACACTGGCCAACCATTCCTCACAAACACATATACATCTTAGAACCACACACACATGCCCCATGAAATCACTTATGATTACAAACACACTCCTGAGTCAGTCTGCACAACTGCAAGATCACTAACAGTGCTGACTACCACACTCCCACCTACAGTCTCCCTTCAAAATGCATATAGATGCCCCTGACCACACACTCCTAGCTATATACACACTCCAACTCACACTTCCCCAATTCAGGTACCACGTATGTCCATACACATGCACTCTCAATTTCACAAACACATATGTATTACCAAATTCCCACTCCTGACTACATACACATTCCCCATTCAGTTTTCACCCCTTCAGGTGGGTGTTCACCCCACAGACACACTCTTGACTATGCACTCACAACTATACACACACTCACACACATAAATACATACTCCCAACTACAAATTGCAAGCCACACACACTGACCATTGATCGTAATGAAGTGTATATTTAATCTTCCAACTTCACACACACTTTTGATGGAAGATTAGGTTATACAGCTGACAGAGGGAAACATAACTGCATGTTTTGTTTTTTGATACACTCACTCAAATGTAAATAAACACACTATGAAGACCAGTCCGAATAGCACACCTCACAAAGAACGTGTTTGGTTTTGTCAGGTATTACTCACACTGCGAAGACCAATATGGTGCTCACAGCATGGGTTATACATGTACATACACACACACAAAATTGTAGACACATGTCATAACCTTTGGAATTCAGACCAAAAGAAAGCAAGGTTAACCCCTCCTTCACCCCTTCTAGTTGGTCCTACTTCCTGTATCACTCTCCAGGAAAGTAGGGAATACCTGATTTTAAAAAGGGGAAGAGGAATGCAGAATTACAAAGAGAGAGATAACACTTAGTATATTTGGTAAAAGATCTGGGCTGGAATCTCTAAGATGTAGAATGGCAAAGCGTCACAGAAGCACAATACTATTCACTGGTGTGAGGTGAAGCATCACTGTAACTAGCCCCCAGACTAACCCAGAAAGTTGCCCAAGAACTGAAGACAAGTAGCGCTCTCTTCCACCAGAAAGCTGAATCATAGTCACCAAACCAGAAGGGGATATCCAAAGCCAGATCAAAAACAGATTTCTAGTCAACTAAGCAAATCTCAGGGGATAACTAGGACAAGTTAAAAATAAAACTGTAGCCAATTCAAAATACCAAGATCTTTCCAAAGCCAAATAAAAGGGACAGTGCAAGGGAACGAGATTATAGAGACTGAGGGTCCTGAAAATTGCCAAAAATGACACAGGTGTGAGAATCGAATCTTAGGTGTGAACGATAACATCAAGCGAGAGTCTCAAATCAACAGATGAAGCAATTCTCTACCCTTAATAGGGCTGTGCCTCCACTAACCAGGAAGCCAACTAGCTGTCCTGTGGTGACTCGGGCAGCGTGTTTTAGACTCTATCCTGGAAGCTATTGTCCTCCTTGACTGTAGTCTCCAGTGCCCCATTCTCCAACTCCTTCATGTGGCATGTTCCCTAACTCTCTGATGTAGTGTCTTACCCCAGTACCTTTGTACATTGCACACACTGCAGATATATTTAACCTCCTCCAAACTTTGTAAACAATCTTAACTTTACACTCCCGAAACACTTAGTACACTCACACACACTCCTGTGTACGCACTCCTAAACATTTGACACCATTTTGAACTTCATGAACAGTGATGAAAAACATTTTAAAGTATGCAATTGCCGGAAATCTTTAGCACACGTTCAAATTAATAGACCCTACAGTTTGCGAACAAAAAGAGACAGATAGTCATTCACACCAAAATACAAAAATGAATTCACCTACTTAAATCAGATTGGCAACCCAAAAGGTCCATAAGATGCTGATAGATGAGATAGAAACTGTACAATGTTCAATGGTTTTTCACTCTTCTGCTCAGTCCTATACCTTGAACGTTTCTTTCCTGCTCTTCCTTTCCTTTCTCTCGCCTAGAATGGCAAATGATTTAAAAGTATACAAGACATTGCATTGTTTTGATACAGTTCTTTTCATGCCTTGAGACGGCTTTATGTGTCGCACCAGTTTCATGTTTTCCAAAACATTACATATATAAATAAAAGGACAGGTTTCTTGTCAGGCCTATTCATCCATTGGTCTGTAAAAGTGTCATTCACATTTTGCTTGCTTCAGCCAACCACAGCATGCAGCATGGGACTATGGGTCAACACACTTCATTATTGGTTTCCTTGCACTATGAGTGATGACATTTTTCCTGAGCCCATTTGTACAGCAACATGAAAAGGACCGTTGCTGGGATGGTGGACCACTCCTTTCTTATTCACATTGCATATGGTTGAAAGAACAAATGTTTGCTTGCCCTGCCCACATGTTTAGGCTTTGATAATGCTTGCTGTTTATTTGATCATGATTACAGACATGGTGGTATATTCAAAGAGAAGAGTTTGTCATAGTTGTTTGTGACATAAATGCCGAAGTATCTATTAGGGTGTGGCCTTCGAGTATATATTGATGCAGGAAGATCAGACAGAGCTGCATTAAACGTAAGGACCTCTGTGTTTGCTGGACGGATTTTATACCCACCTACCTAAACGAAAAAGAATTATTGGGAAAGTGGACCTTACTGAATTTATATTTAACTAGCAGCCCGCCCCGGCGTTGCCCGGGTCAGAAGGGGGCTGGGGGCAGCATCGCAGCAGGAGAGGCACAGCAGAGAGGCCGGGAGCAGCAGAGCGTACTTACAGTGTGTCCTTGCTCCCGTTTTGTTGGTCTGGCCGCTTCTGCCCACGGTCGTGTCCGCTGGTTCTCCGCACTCATTTTCTTGGTCCTGGCCGCTTCTGCCGACTCTCCTGTCCGCTCTTACTCTGCGCTCCCCTGGGCATGTTGACGCTCCTCTACTCGCTCCGGACCTTGGAGGGTGTCACTTCCGCTGTTTCTCCGCGCTCGTTTCCTTGGTCCTGGCCACTTTTGCCGGCTCTCCTGTCCGCTCTTACTCTGCGCTCCCCTGGGCATGTCGACGCTCATCTACGCGCTCCAGACCTTGGAGGGTGTTGCTTCCTTTCTCCTGTCCGCTCCTCGCAGGGTGTTGCTTTCGGCTTCCACGCTCCCCCGTGATGTCAGCACGCATCAGCACGCACGTCGTTAGCTGGCGCTACTTCTAAGGGACTACTTTCCCTTAAAAATTACGTTTCCCTTCTAACATATATATTTTGTTTTTATATAGCCTATGTCCTTCTGCTTGCCCTGACGTTTTCAAAGATGTATTGGGTGTTTGGATTGGTGGTGTACTTTTCGAGTTTACCTGGCTCAAAGGACACATGGGGCATATTACCAACAACTAGCGATAATTTTTGTCTCTAACTTGTTTAGAGACAAAAATTATCGCCGCACATCGGCGATTTTTATCGCAGATAAACCTTGCTATTAGCAAGGTTTATCGCAAATGCGATAAAAAACGGCCGCAATGCATGAATATGGCTGAAAAGTCAGCGATATTCATGCATTATCGAGCAAATGCTCTTAGCCATGTTATCCACCTCCCATTGGATAACATGGCTAAGAACTGCTCAGGGCAGGTGTTAGCTTTTGGAGATATTCGCGCTTAGCGCGAATATCTCCAAAAGTTGGTAATAGGAGATAGCGATGTTAGGGACTGTTTCCAGTCGCTAACATCTTGGCACGCCCACTTTGCATGTCATTAGTGATAAATATCACTGACATGCAAAGCGGGGCCCAAGATGGTCGCTATCTCCTTTTAGCTGTCACTAACTGGTGTTAGCGACAGCTTGGTAATAGGGAGATAATTTTATCTACGCTTTCTTGGCTTTTAAAGCCAAAAAAGCGGAGATAAACCCCCTTGATAATATGCCCCACAGTTCTCTCTTTATAATAGTAGTATAGATAGTATAGATAGGCCGCGTGTCTATGGTCAAGATGTCAGTGCTCCTGCTATTTCAGTTTCTTTTTAGTAATCTTCCTATGAAAATGCCAAGTACCTATTTCAACGAACTGAATGGAATGAATAGGAAATTTGTCTGGAATGATAAGCACCCCGGAGTTAAGTTGCCCATATTACAGTTGGATGTAGTATCCGAGGGATTAGCGCTGCCACATTTTTCAATTTATTATCAGGGTTCCCTGCTTAATTTACTCTCACAACTAGGAGAAGAGAATTCGGTTTTTGATAATTACTTTCTAACACACATGGTGAAAGAAAGCACTATAAAACTCCCAATTTTTCTGCGATCAGCCAGATTATCTAAAAAATACCTGATATAAGATAATTTTTGCATTGGTAACCAGGATTACACCTTTTTTTTTATTCAAGAAATATTCCAGCGTATCATCCTTATTCCCGATACAAGATTGTGTAGCTGGAGGTTTAATGATGTCAAAAGAACTCTATCAAGAGTGGCAAGAATTAGTATTTGGCTTTCTTGGTGATTTTTATAACCATCAAACATTAATTACATTGGATTTGATAAGGCTACAGTTCGGAATTTAAAAACTGCATTTTTTCTAAGCTATCTTCAGCTTGTCAAATTTCTCGAAAATAACTATACTATGTTGAGTGAAACAGTGCTTCCAAAAATCAAGCAAATATCAAACAAGGTCACGGGTGTGGGAGTTTGGTATCGGCTTCTACATCAGCAAGCTCATAATGAAGGGATTATTGTGAAGGAACTTCTGAAAATTCACTTAGAGACGGGCTGTAAATTCAATATTAAAGAATGGCAACAATTAAATGAATTCTCAAATATGGCATTGCGAGGAGCGAATTATAAAATAATGAATTTTCTATCAAGATGGCTAGCATACTATACTCCGCAGAGTCTGCAAAAAAATGTTTCCTACCTGCTCGAATCAATGTTTCAGATGCAATGAAAGGGATGAAGGAGGATGGGTTGATACATTTTATGGATGTAGTAAACGGCAGCAATTTTGGAAGGATGTTTTTATTATGATATCTCAGTTTTTGTCATCAATTATTGTCCCAACACCAGGCTGGTTTTATTTGGTATCTCACCAGAGATGCAATGCTTCACTAAATATCAACAATATTTTGTAATAATTTCTATAGCTGTTGCCAGATCATTGGTGCTGCAAAACTGGAAAAACCAGTACACAACCCAGGATTAATCAATGGATCAGTAAAATGTGTAGAACCTATAGATTCGAGGAGGCATACGCAAAACCTATAGGAGCTACAGTAAGATTTAGAGCTGTCTGGCAGAAATTTGGTATAGCGGAGTTAGAGTAGGACTGAGGAACTCAACGTAGTTGGCAACGAAATACGGGACAATATTTAGTAATATTTATGTTGACTGTCACACCTGCACTTTACAGAGTTCCTTGACATTTGTACTGACTAACAGTTAATCCTAGCTGCACATGTACTTTAAAAAAATGCTGGATGTCTAAATTGTCTTTCTTTCGGTATTTCTGAAATAGTTTTTTTCTTAGTTGCACAGGTACTTTAGAGGGGAGGAGAAGAAGAAGGGGGGAAAGAATGGAGGAAGGAGGAAAGGAAAGGGAAGGAGAGGTGGATGTATCATGCAGAAATAAGGCACCAAGGAATATAAGCTGCTATAGAATTCTGTTTTAACGTATCCTTCTAAAATGTTTTTTCTTAACTTATCGATGTTAATCCTGAATATTATTGTTATTGTATCAATTATGGTGTAATGGACAGTGTTTTTTCCTCCTGCTCTTAATAAAATATAAATAAATAAATGAAAAGATTAACGACATTGCAGACATGGGCACAGACACTGAAGTTCTTTTTTTATAAAAACAGAAATAAAAAATAACATAAGGATGTAGTAAATAAAAATGAATCTCTTTGCTGAGACTTTGGGTATGGCGGAGAGATGTTCCTTGAGATGTGTCAAAAGAGGCGATTAAGTACCAATTTAGAGATTACACAGAAGAACAGCATTACCATTGTCAGTAAAATGCACATAATTTCTGCAAAACAGATTTAAATTATCATTGTCATGTGCCGCCATGATAAATACTGCAAAAGTGGTAGACTTCAAAATGTGCAGACATGACAAAATTACATTTATGAAATGCATGCTCCATTTTTAGGTTGTAATCAGTAGAATAGAGCCACGTCTGACCGTGGGCATTGTGGCAAAATAGTGTGTTAGGATACTTGGCATGGAAAGAGGTAAAACTTTCTCCTGTTGCAAAATAAATGCCGATTCCTGTAATACATCTCAGATCATTACATTTTACCTGTAAAATGATTACAGGTGGGTGGAAATGACTGGTGATATCCTGTGGTGTTGGAACCAGCGGCTTTCTCACCCACGAAATCCTAACCTCTTCCCTTCACAAAACCACAACTCAAATCTGTTGCTAAATTATACCCTTGAGCATAGGGCTTAGGCTAGAATGCCCAGCTGTCTCTTAAGATCCACACTTCAGGAGCACTGTGTAAGTCAGTTTCACAGCTGCAGCAAGAAATGGGAATGAATTCAAATGCAAGTCTTCCACAGAAGTGAAACAACCACTGGCACAAACAATAAGAACTAATTGGTTAAATGTAACCAAATGACTAAAAAGATCAAATAAAATATCCCACTCATTTTTTTAGGAAATAGTTTTATGTCGATTAATTTGAAACATGATTTATGACATAATGTACAAGATCAAGAATTTAAACATGGGTCATCCACACTAAAATGTGCACAAAATTGTTTGTCTAATGTCTGACAAAAAAAACACTGCCAGTGCACACAAATAGGTGTACTGCACATTGTAAATATTTAGAAAAAGTCCTAAGAAATCTAAAAATCATTATTTACGGGATACAAAAAACATGTAACCAATTATAATGCATGTGTTCTTTCAAATTTAGAAAAGGGATTTATACACGATTTTATGAATAACCAGGAAACGGAAGCAAAGCTTAAATATATTCTCCAATTTAGTTCGTTAAACTTACAGACTGAGTCAAGTGCATCGCTTTGTTTTTCATTCTGTCCGAGAAAAATTACTTTTAGTATTGATTGATTGATTTTTAATTTTATGTAGCTCTTGAATGCCCTGGGGGGTCTTGGCGCTGCTGCTGTCATGGATAGAGCAGTGGTAAAAAGGAGAAGGGCTACACTAGTGACTAAAGAGCCAGGTCTTAAGAGATTTCCTAAAGGGCAGTAGGTCTGGACAGTTCTTTATGTTCATGGGGAGACAGTTCCACAGCTTGGCTGTCCCAAGAAAGAGACTCCTACCTCCCTAAGATGCTCGTTTGGCCCTGGGCCGCACTAGGCGCTTGGCTTACAAGAATCTGAGCTTTCGGGATGGGTATGTACCAAATAGATCTATCCTGGATCTAACTAGGGCTGATGTTATGCAGAGAGCCTTAAATTATATTCTCTTAGCCACTGGGAGCCAATGTAGCTTAAGTTATACGGCCTGAGACACAGACTGATATTTTAGAATTCCCAGCAGGAGCTGGGCTGATGCATTCTATAGTATCTGAAGTTTATGGAGAAGTCTTTTCTGGATGCCCATGAATAGTGCATAGTCATAGTACATTTACTCTAGGGGAAGAGTAGTAACCACTGTTTTTTGGAGGTCTGAGAGAATGGAAGGATAGATTTTCCTAATTATTTTTTCGGGTAAAAAACACTGATGAAACCAGAGTATTAACCTCTTCTTCATAATTGAGTTTGGTGTGAAGGACAATCCCTAAATTCCTCACTTTCCGCACTGGTGGCAGACGTGCCCCCATTTTCTGAGGCCACCAGCTTGGTGACCAAAATGAGTTGTATTTGCCTAAGAGAAGGACCTCCATTTTCCCTGAATTAAGCATTTTAGCCTCATCCAACTACCTTTCTGGGACATGCATGAGCTAAATCTTGAGGCAGTGTCTTCTCGATTAATAGATACTGATACCACTATTTGAGTATCGTCGGCATATGACACCAAAGAATATCCAAATGATTTTATAAGCCTTGCCATGGGGTACCGTAATGGTTGAAAAAGTTGAGCTCAACAAGGATCCCTGCAGCACCCCGCCTGGCAGACAGAATTAGTCAGAAATTAATTCTCCGATGGCAACATGTTGCACTCTTTATAACAGACTGAGAGCAAGACCACCTATTTCCAGCTCAGCAAGCTGGTTAATCAAGATGGTATGATTGACCATATCAAAGGCTGCAGAGAGGTCCAATAATATTAGTGAGGCCTTGCTGCCCCATCTAAAATGGATCTCAGCTCCTTCGATGCGGCTAGCAGCACTGTCTATGTAGTATGAGGCTTTCTGAATCCATACTGTGAACAGTCCAACAAGTTGTTGGTATCTATGAAAAACATATGTTCCGTATTCAGAGCCTTCTCTAATAGTCGAGCTGGAAAAGGAAGCCAAGAAATAGGCTCTTGTGGATCCAGATTTTTTTTTTGTAAAGAAATAATGGAAGCCTTCTTCCAACCAGAGGGTAAGTAACCTGTGTTAATTATTTCATTGAAGATCAATGTCAATTGAGTGCATAAGATTTCTAGGACAAGAAGCGCATTTTGTTGGGTGCAAGGGTCTAAGGGGAATCTCGAATTAGTAGATTTCATTAGGTGAAATACCTGCTCTGTACTGAGTGATGAAAACTTATTAAAATAATCAGGTGAAGATCGCAAGCTGCTGTCTGGCGAGGATATAGGCAATGTTCGAATACTGGTTAAGAAGGTGTCAAAAACTTCCTTTACTTTTGTCTGAAAGAAGTTGGTTTGATTATTGCACAACTCATGGCTGCAATTTGTATTGCTAGGCACATGCATCTTTGCAAGGCTTTTCACGGTTTTGCAGAGTTATTAGATTGTAGAATCTTGTTAAAGGATTTTTTTCCCCTAATATAAGTCCTTTATATATTTAGCAATACATTGTTTGTAAGTCTCTCTGTCTTGAGGAACATAATTGGACCTCCATAGTCACTTTTTCCTTCTACACATCTATTTCTTAGCTCCCAACTTCTCGGAGAACCATGGTTCTGAAGGAGTATTTCTACGATTGATAAAGAGTTTTTCTGGCGCTGTCCATGCAGGATAGTTCTGTATGGTTATGTCAAGATCTATCATAGAACTAGGTTTAATTTCTAGCAACGTTTCTGATAGGGTATATTGTAGTACAGATGGGCTGGTATTCGGCCAGGCCCTACCCTTAGTGCCCTGGGGGTTTATGCCCTTGCTAGGTAGGGACCAAGGTAAGTTAATGCTTATAATCACGCTTTATGATCTGACCACAATAGCGGTAGAAAGCCTGTAACCTGGAGGTATGAGTTTCAGGAAAAGATACCATCCAGTGTGTGCCCTGCCAAATGAGGAGGAGAATTAACAATCTGATGTAGTCCCAAGCTAGACATTGTGTCAATCACGAAGGCAGTGTCTTTGTCCTCATTTTTTTCGCTCCTCACGCTGCTCCAGGCTCTGTTTGGGATCGTAGCGGTATACTCCCAGACCGCTCTTCACAATTTAAAGCCATAGACATAGCGCATCCTGCATATAATTGTGCCTGATTGCTGAATGTATTGATATCGTAACGCTGATTGCATTTATATCGTAGCGCTGTGTTGCTGAGGTGCGCATTCATAGACATTCGGTTGTGCTTTGCTGCCTTTGCCTGAGTTGCTCATTTGTACCTGATTCTGCCAGTGCCACTGCCCATTTCATAGCCTTTACCAAAGTTTTGCCCCAATCACGTCCTGTTAGGCTTTTGGCTTGCTGCTATTTTGTTGTTTGTTGTTGTGCCTCCCTGTCCGGCTCTCCACCCCGCTCCCGCCTCCCAGCTGCTCCTCCCTCGCTCCGCCCCCTCCACTACCCACTTATGACAGATGCTTTTGCGCGCAGCGTTCACGCGCAGCGGTCGCGCCCTATGCGAGCTGAGGTAAGCCCGTCTACGCCCGTCTGCGCCTGGACCGCGCCCAGCGCCAGACCCCCTGGCCCCCGCAAACTCCTCTCCACCCGCATTACGTACGACTCTGCTACCCTCTCAGCACTTAACCCCGGCCGACTCCCAAACTGCTACCAAGCCGCCCCAGGACACACCCATGGACCCTTCATCTGCCACTCCCGCAAGTTTGACTGCATCAGGACCCACACCAAACCCAAAGACTCCAAACAGAGCTCCGGCACTAACCACCTGAAGTGCATCCTACTCAACACCCGCTCGGTCCACAGACACGCCATTGAACTCTGGAACCTACTCGACACCACATCGCCGGACGTCGCCTTTCTTACAGAAACATGGATGAACGCCTCTTCAGCGCCCGACATCGCCATAGCCATCCCGGACGGTTACAAGATCATCCGAAAGGACCGCATCAACCAAACAGGAGGAGGCATCGCCATCGTCCATAAGAACACCATCCGCATCACGACCAGTTCCGATGACAACCTCACAACCGCCGAACACCTTCACTTCCAGATTTACACCGACCCTAAGACAACACTCAGAGGCACCCTCATCTATAGACCACCCGGACCCCACACACAATTCAGCGAAGACATCCCAGACTTCATCACCCCTCACGCCCTCCCCTCCGAGGACTACATCTTACTGGGAGACCTCAACTTCCACCTGGAAAAGAACAACGACAGCAACACCACCACACTTCTAGACAACCTCGCCAATCTCGGACTCAAATAACTTGTCAACACCCCCACCCACCTTGCCGGGCACACGCTCGACCCAATCTTCACCTCCAGCAAGCACATCTCCTTTAATCACACCACAGCCCTCCATTGGATGGACCACAGCTGTGTTCACTTCAACTACAAAAAGACCACGATCCACAACCATCCACAACCTATTCCCCGGAGAAACTGGAATAAAATTACCACCGAACAACTCTTCACATCGCTTCACCAAAACCCTCCTACAAAATCATCGAACCCAAACCAAGCAGCCACCAACCTCACACAATGGATCACCCACAGCGCTGACAAATTAGCACCCCTGAAAAACCATCAAATCAAACAAGGCAGCAAAAAAGGCCCCTGGTTTAATGATGCCCTTAAGGAATCCAAGAAGATCTGTCGCACCCTCGAGAAAGCCTAGCGTAAAAACCCAACCACTGACAACCTGGCCACCTTCAAGAACGCCACCCGCAAACACCACCAACTGATCCGATCCACCAAGAAATCAGCATTCAAGGATCGACTCGACAACAACGCCCACAACAGCAAAAACTATTCAACATCGTCAAAGAGTTCACCAACCCCTCCGCCGGCACCAACGACATCACTCCATCCCAAGACCTCTGCGACTCTCTTGCCTCATTCTTCCACAACAAAATCGCCGACATACATAACAGCTTTGGAGACCAGCCCACCCCACCAATCTCCGAACCAAAACCCCCCTCCAACAACCTTTACGCCTGGAACCCAATCACCACTGAAGACACCATCCGCCTGATGAACACCATTCACTCAGGATTGCCAACCGACCCATGTCCCCACCACATTTTAAACAAAGCAGACTCCATTATCGCACCCCATCTCCGAGACGTCATCAACTGCTCCCTTAACTCCGCCACCTTCCCGGAAAGCTGGAAACACGCCGAACTCTGCGCCCTATTGAAGAAACCTACAGCGGACCCCACCAAACTTAAAAAACTACCGCCCCATTTCGCTCCTCCCTTTCCCTGCCAAAGTAATTGAGAAAGCCATCAACAGTCAACTCGCTACCTTCCTCGAATACAACAAATCCCTCGACCCTTCACAGTCTGGCTTCCCAGCCAAACACAGCACCGAGACTGCCCTCATCGCAGCAACAGATGACATTCGAACTCTACTGGACAACGGAGAAACTGCTGCCCTCATCCTACTCGACCTCTCCGCAGCCTTCGACACGGTCTGTCATAGCACCCTCATACAGCGCCTCAGCAACATCGGAATACAAGGAAAAGCATTAGACTGGATAATCTCGTTCCTCGCCGGAAGAACCCAGAGAGTCCGCCTCCCCCCTTTCAGATCAGAGGCCACCAAAGTCATCTGCGGTGTACCCCAAGGATCCTCACTCAGTCCCACCCTCTTCAACGTATACATGAGTCCCCTCGCATCCATCGCGCGCCAACATAACCTCAACATTATCTCCTACGCAGACGACACTCAGCTGATCCTATCCCTCACGAAAGACCCAAACACCGCCAAAACCAACCTACACGAAGGGATGAAAGAAGTAGCCGAGTGGATGAAGAACAGCCGTCTAAAACTTAACTCAGACAAAACGTAAGTCTTCATTTTAGGATCATCCCCCTCCGCCTGGGACGACTCATGGTGGCCACCGGCCCTGAGAACCGCACCCATACCAACAGACCACGCACGTAACCTGGGCTTCATCCTAGACTCCTCCCTCTCGATGACCAGACAAGTCAACGCCGTCTCATCATCATGCTTCAACATCCTACGAATGCTCAACAAAATCTTCCGTTGGATCCCCACCGAAACAAGAAAGACGGTCATCCATGCACTGGTTACAAGCCGACTAGACTACGGAAACACCCTTTACGCCGGAACCACAGCCAAACTACAGAAAAAACTCCAACGCATCCAAAACGCCTCAGCCAGACTCATCCTAGACATCCCCCGCCAAACTCACATTTCCGGTCACCTGAGAGACCTCCACTGGCTCCCCGTCAACAAGAGAATTACTTTTCGCCTCCTCATCCACGCACACAAAGACCTCTACAACCTAGGACCCGAATACCTCAACACGCGCCTGTCCTTCTACACCCCCACCCGTCAACTTCGATCATCCAATCAAGCCCTCGCCGCAATTCCACGCATCCAAAGATCCACCATGGGAGGAAGATCCTTCTCCTATTTAGCGGCCAAGACCTGGAATTCCCTCCCCACCCACCTCCGCCTCACACAGTACCACCTCTCCTTCAGGAAACAACTTAAAACTTGGACATTTGACAAGTAAAGCTCCCCCCCTCCCTCAAGCGCCTTGAGACCCTCTGGGTGAGTAGTGCGCTATATAAATTCAAACTTGACTGGACTTGAATACAGTAAAGTCCGCAGATTTAAAACTGGATTCTAGTAATGACTTAGACTTGGTACAAATAATGCTCTAGGGCAATGGGGGAGGGGGCTGTATGTCAGTAAGCCTTTTAAGGTGTAGTGTTTCATATGTTTCTATTTGAAGTGTAAGTGTTTCACAGGTCGAGTTACATCTGGGGAACAGCAAATCATCTGCATTTAATAAATTGGCCACATACACAGTGTAAGTGAGGGACAATTTAATGTTTACTAATATAATTAGGAGGTACATTTTAAAATAAAATACGCTTAACCATAAACCCACCGCTCAATGTACTCCTATATTTATCTATACACAATATAACATATTTACTAAAGACCACCATACATGTGTATTGCACTTCTTTCTCTGCACTTAAAGTAAATAGCCGTCAATACTGCATAATGAGTCACACAGCTACTACAGCATACATGCAAACATGTGCTTAGTGCCTGATTTAGAGTTTGGTGGACAGGTTACTCCTTCACAGCCTGACGGACAACCCGTCCACCTAATTATAGGTGCCACAGGAAATAATGAACTTATAATAAGGAGCACACAATATCCATCACGTTTATGATGGAGTAACCTGAGTGACCGAACTCTAAATTAGGCCCTTAGGGTATCATTACGAAGCACAAGCCGCCATGATAAGGAGCACCTCCTCCACGTACATGGACTGTGTGCCATGCACCATGTCATGCATTGCAAATGGTGCATGAAGGTGAGTGGGGGCCCTGCATTCGCCCCCAGATCCCCTTTGCAGTAACCCACGATGAACGGGGCCCTGTTTGGTGCTCCCTGATTCCTTTTCCAACAACCTTTTCATGGTGGTCTTCCCAACATGAAAAGGCTGTCAGAAAGAGATATCGTAATCTCAGCGGCGGTGCCTGCCTCTGTCATTCGGAAATATGATTCTGACCGTCGCCCTGTCGGGATCACTGGTCCTCGCGGAGGCAGCAGTTTTCCCCCAACCGCTGTGGGTCCGACCGCTGAGATTGCAATCCGTGGGTCAGACCGAAGGGCTGCTGGCATTCGGACAGCCACAGACGGCCTGTTGGGGGCGGTCCAACCACTGTCATAATAAGGCCCTTGTCATACAACCAAGTACTTATTACAAATGTACTCACAAACTCCCCATAAAATCCCCTCCAGCACACCAAAAAACGCATGTATTTACAATCCTATCTGGACTTAAACTCAATCACCTTTGCAATTGCATACTCATATGTACACCAATTATGCACCCACTAAGAGGCCCATGGGAGGCACAAAGAGGTGCTTTAGGGCAGGTCCAGGGGCACACAAAAGGCTATAAGGACTGGAGGCACATAGGTGCTACCTGGAGGACAGCGACGCACATGAGTGTTTAAGGGGGTGGGGAGCACAAAGCGGAGATGCAGCTGGCACAGAGGGACAGGTGGCATGAGAGGCACAATTACTATCATGGGTCACAACAGACAATTAAACATCAACTATTATATGCCATCATAACCACATCATATGCCAACACACCAGCCATCATACTTCCATTCCATCAACAATCTAGACCACCATAATTAATATCATATGTCCACACATTCAACATCATACAACACACCCACCTTCATACTATCATACATTCAAACAATATCATGACAGCACATCCACCATTACATGGCTGCACAACCACCAGTATCAGACAACCACACAGCCATGTTCATACACCCATACACACTAACCTAAGTTCATGAATCCAAATCCCTCACATTTACCATCATATGCCCATAAAGGCACCATTATATGTAAACACACCAACATCCACACTCCCACCTACTTATCTACATTCACAAGTCAACACACTAACATTCATTCACTCAGGCACCCACAATTTACCCATTCTCTACATTGTCATTCCAAGAAGCATTTAACATAACCTCACATCCTTTTACATACTTACCAACATAATTAACAATTAACTAAAGCACAAGTCATTTTAAGCATTCTCGTGCGATAAAAGGAGTAGAAGTTACTTTTGTTTTAGTACAGTGGGGTTGGAGTATGTCTATCCATATATATATATATATATATATATATATATATATATATATATATATATATATATATATATATATATTCAAACATCCCAAGTTGCCCTGCATAGAGACGCCAACACGGAAGTAAGTATCACCTTCTTTATTTGCAGGCAGTAGGTAAATTGTGAAATCTCGTTTCCAGCCAGACGCCAAACGTTTCGGGCTCCATGCCCTTGTTCACTGGCGTGTTATGAAAGTCCCGGCAGCTGTGTGGACTTATTACCATATTGCTCCGCCCATGTTGGGACTTCGAAATGCAAAGTTGCTTTATGGGTCAGGTAGTCCTACTTAGCCCAAGGTGGGTGCTCCTGGATTTTTCTAACACAAGTAAATGTAAATGTGTAAATGTAAATGTACATGTATTTATATAGCGCAAATCACCGACCCGGTATCTAAGCGCTTGCTTAGGGAACCCGTCCTGGTATTACCCTGTGAGATAACCCCGGCAGGGTATCCACAAGGTGAAAGCCAGGCATTCCACCGCGAGGGGCCTTTGTGGAGATTAAGCAAGCTATTGCCCAGAGTCACAGAGTGTGAACCCGTGAATCGAGTAGGCATCGGAGCGAGAATTGTCGAGTCCGTGGAATTTTGAGCCCAAGACCCGCCGAGGCGGAGAATTGAACCCTGGTCCCGGGCTGACCTCTGCTTCCAGGTCTGCCTCCTCTAACCAGTGAGCCAGGTCTGCCTCCTCTAAGGAGTGAGCACCCAAGTGGGTGCCAAAAAAGTAAAAACACACTGTGCCTACCAATGTTCATTTCTGCAAAATTCGGCTCTTACTTCCCCTCAAAGCGCCTGTGTTTTCAAGCGCTGCTGGCCCGCAGGATATGCGGTGGGGCATCTCTGCGGCGAGGCGCGCCGCTCTTTAAATTCAAACATCCCAAGTTGCCCTGCATAGAGACGCCAACATGGAAGTAAGTATCACCTTCTTTATTTGCAGGCAGTAGGCAAATTGTGAAATCTCGTTTCCAGCCAGACGCCAAACGTTTCGGGCTCCATGCCCTTGTTCACTGGCGTGTTATGAAAGTCCCGGCAGCTGTGTGGACTTATTACCATATTGCTCCACCCATGTTGGGACTTCGAAATGCAAAGTTGCTTTATGGGTCAGGTAGTCCTACTTAGCCCAAGGTGGGTGCTCCGGGATTTTTCTAACACAAGTCTCATTCCCAAGTGGGTGCCAAAAAAGTAAAAACACACTGTGCCTACCAATGTTTATTCCTGCAAAATTCGGCACTTACTTCCCCTCAAAGCGCCTGTGTTTTCAAGCGCTGCAGGCCCGCAGGATATGCGGTGGGGCATCTCTGCGGCGAGGCACGCTGCTCTTTAAATTCAAACATCCCAAGTTGCCCTGCATAGAGACGCCAACACAGAAGTAAGTATCACCTTCTTTATTTGCAGGCAGTAGGCAAATTGGCAAATCTCGTTTCCAGCCAGACGCCAAACGTTTCGGGCTCCATGCCCTTGTTCACTGGCGTGTTATGAAAGTCCCGGCAGCTGTGTGGACTTATTACCATATTGCTCCGCCCATGTTGGGACTTCGAAATGCAAAGTTGCTTTATGGGTCAGGTAGTCCTACTTAGCCCAAGGTGGGTGCTCCGGGATTTTTCTAACACAAGTCTCATTCCCAAGTGGGTGCCAAAAAAGTAAAAACACACTGTGCCTACCAATGTTCATTCCTGCAAAATTCGGCACTTACTTCCCCTCAAAGCGCCTGTGTTTTCAAGCTCTGCAGGCCCGCAGGATATGCGGTGGGGCATCTCTGCGGCGAGGCGCGCCGCTCTTTAAATTTAAACATCCCAAGTTGCCCTGCATAGAGACGCCAACACGGAAGTAAGTATCACCTTCTTTATTTGCAGGCAGTAGGCAAATTGTGAAATCTCGTTTCCAGCCAGAAGCCAAACGTTTCGGGCTCCATGCCCTTGTTCACTGGCGTGTTATAAAAGTCCCGGCAGCTGTGTGGACATATTACCATATTGCTCCGCCCATGTTGGGACTTCGAAATGCAAAGTTGCTTTATGGGTCAGGTAGTCCTACTTAGCCCAAGGTGGGTGCTCCAGGATTTTTCTAACACAAGTCTCATTCCCAAGTGGGTACCAAAAAAGTAAAAACACACTGTGCCTACCAATGTTCATTCCTGCAAAATTCGGCACTTACTTCCCCTCAAAGCGCCTGTGTTTTCAAGCGCTGCAGGCCCACAGGATATGCGGTGGGGCATCTCTGCGGCAAGGCGCGCCGCTCTTTAAATTCAAACATCCCAAGTTGCCCTACATAGAGACGCCAACACGGAAGTAAATATCACCTTCTTTATTTGCAGGCAGTAGGCAAATTGGCAAATCTCGTTTCCAGCCAGACGCCAAACGTTTCGGGCTCCATGCCCTTGTTCACTGGCGTGTTATGAAAGTCCCGGCAGCTGTGTGGACTTATTACCATATTGCTCCGCCCATGTTGGGACTTCGAAATACAAAGTTGCTTTATGGGTCAGGTAGTCCTACTTAGCCCAAGGTGGGTGCTCCGGGATTTTTCTAACACAAGTCTCATTCCCAAGTGGGTGCCAAAAAGGTAAAAACACACTGTGCCTACCAATGTTCATTCCTGCAAAATTCGGCACTTACTTCCCCTCAGAGCGCCTGTGTTTTCAAGTGCTGCAGGCCCGCAGGATATGCGGTGGGGCAATGGGAGCAATATGGAGCAATATATATATATATATATTACCTACTGGCGATAGCCAGTAGGTAGTTATAGTTAGGATCTACTTTCCATTGGAAATCCGCAACATTCTATTGGGAATAACTTTGGCGCCGGTGGACGAATCTTCCAAAATTTCTCAAAGAAGATGGCCCGCTCCGCTCCGCTCCTTCCCTGAAAATGTGGGGGGGATTCGTCAAGCGTGGGCCGAGATAAAAGGGGGGTCCCAAAACGTGTTTTCCCCATGTTAATTTCCATATGGCGGTTGGACTCACTTTTAGCCCGAACGGCTGAATGGATTTTCACCAAACTTGGCAAAATTGTAGGGACTGGTAGCCCGATGTGCCTTTGCTAGGTCTCAAGAAATGTGCTTCAGAGGATTTTGAGTAATTTAGGTTCAAAAAAATATATATATATCTGTAAGCGCGCCCCGGTACGCGCACCGGGGAGCATACCAGCGCGCAACGCGAGTTCGCGCGCGGAAAGCTGATTGGCTCTCGGGTGTCTGTAAACATTCCAAACAGTCCGGAGCGGCCGCCATCTTGTGTCTTTGTAGGATCGAGACACAAGAGGTGGCCAAAAGAAAGGGGGAAATGACCAAAAGGGTGCAGGGTAGACCCCCCTGACTCCCTACTTTTGATGTGGGGGCCATAAAAGGGTCCCGCGGAGCGAATTTATTATTTTTTTTTTCGATTTTCGCGGGGGGAGCGCCCGGTACGCGCACCGGGGAGCGTACCATTGGGAAATCCCAGTGAAACAGTAAAATAATCATTTAAAGTGCTTAGAGGTAGGGTAGCTCTGCATAGAGTTGTTGTGTTGTGTGGGAGATATAAGTACCAGCATGTAGGTACTAATGCAGAGTCTTAAATTCAATGTAGACTGTCTCCTCTGTAGATAATTTGCATGTTGTTACAGAAGTTATTGTAGTTTTTGGAATCTATACTATAGTCTGTCAGGAAAGCAGAAACAACATGGAGGCAGGAGATGAAAAAGAGATGTAAAATACGCATTGGAGATAATATAGTGGGAGAAAGGAAGTAACTATGAGCAAAATTACTATGTAGCACAAAAAAGTTGCATAGTATATTATAAGTCTCACTTTATATTATATTCATTTGGTACTATTTCATGATTTACATATAAAAAAGAATAATGTCTCAAACAATGTTTAATTATTAAATACAAATTTATTGCTGTGATTTTTCAAAATTTAAAAGAACTTCCAACATTATATCGTCAGGTATGTCCTCATTTGGATTCGATGATTCCATTTCTTCCACACAATTAATTAACTATTGGTCCAGAGACTGATCCAAAAAGTCTAAATCATCAATCTCTTCCTTTGGATTGTTCTCCAGATTAATTTCGAATGAAATATTAAATGTGTTTTGTTCTCCTTCCATTTTCTTGCTGTAAATTGCATACAAAATAAATATATCAGTAGAGATAGGGCACTGTTGGGTTTAGGCTCAGACAGGTACTTGTGAGTTTTTAACAGTGAAGTTATCTTTAGGCAGTGTATGGTATGAGGCAGGAAGTAGAAATATAAAAAAGAAAATTCATAACTATACCAGAGAAGCCTAACTCAATCTATAACTATAACAGAGAAGCCTATCTCAATCTGTAACTATAATAGAGGGACAGTAAATAACTGTCAGAAAACGTTTTTACAAATGAAGTTAAAGTTCCCCTTACAAATTAACAACTTACCTTATAGAAAGGTGATGAAGATAAATGAGAAAATCCTTTAAAGATGTATCTCAGGTAGTTGTAGTCAAAATGGTCGTGTTTCCCTCTCATTTTTCATTTATATTCATGTACATAACCAATCAAATGTCAGGAAAAAAAAGTAGAAAATAAAAGTAACATTTTAATTGGTTGTAAATTGTAACACTTCATATGTGTTTTTGTCATGTCATTTACCTCAGGATATTTAGACAGGGCTACAGCCCAAATGGCTCAATGGAATTCCACCAAATTTGGGAAATGGTAGGGACTGCTATGTAGTAGGGCCTATTCTATATTTGGTGTAAGTGTCTCCAGTGGTTTTTATGTAAATTAACTTCCCACATTTTTTTGGGAGCGCTTACCGTTGCGCGCCCCGGTACGCGCACCGGCAGCGTTACGGGAGTCTGCCATTTTGTGTTTCGGTAGAATTGAGACACAAGAAGGAGGACAAACAATGTTGGGAATGGGTAGAAGGGGGCACGGTAGACACCTCCTGACCCTCTAGGTTTTCTGATGGGGGTTTCGGAGGCCCATTTATGTCCCCCCAAAAAAAATTCAAAATTTTTCACGGGGGGGGGGGAGGGGGGAGGCCGGTACACGCACCGGGGAGCGTACCGGGGAGCGTACTTTGGTGAAAAATAGTGAAAAAAGTTAGAAAAAGATAATCATTATGAGTGATCAGAGGTAGGGTACCCCTGAAAAGAGCTTTTGGGTTATGTGGCTGATTTAAGTACCTACAAGTAGGTTCCAATGCACAGTCTTAAATTCAGGAGGAATATTCTATTCCCCTCATCTGAGAAGTGCACACCATCTCCTCTGTAGATGTCTTGCATGTTGTAACGCAAGTTATTGTTGTATATTGAACCCATTCCATAGTCTCTCATGTAAGCAGAAACAGATTTATTCACATGTTTCCGTCCTTTCTCATTGTGGACAGAATTGGTTGGACCACTTCCATTTCTGTCTTTTGCAAATATTGGAATATACCAAGGCAGTTTGTGGAAAAAGTGCCATCAATTGATCAAAGGTGTCCTTTAAAAGCATTTCCAGACCAACCCCAATCAAAGTGCCCAAGTCATTTCCTCCGCAGTGCACAATTAAGAGGTCAGGGTGTGGCAAATGCAAAAAGTTTTTTACCAATGGTATCAATTGGTGACATCTCAATCCTCTCTGGCCAATCCATTTGATGTCTACATTTGGTAAATCAAGGTTGTGAAAATTTCTGATAGCTGCATACCTTTGAGCCCAGTGGATGTAGCTATGTCCAATAATCCAGACAGAATACATGGTGAGAGAAGGTTCTGGTGCAGTCAGATGAAGTGTGGGAATGAAATGGCAGTTGGAACAGTAGGAGTTTACAAAAAAATAATTCTGGAGTTTCACTGCTCTTCAATCACAAGCAATGATTGGTGGATTCAGATAGTTGAAAACTGAAAGTTAGGGTGCATGGTTCTGTTCTGTGTAAGATGTAATTTGAATGGTTAAGTAAAAGTCATTTAAAGAAACATTGCACCACATAAGCTGGTGTATTCACAGGTCAAACATCCCTGCTGAGTTGATTTGCAACATTGTAGAATAAACTTTTGAACCTCACAGCTCAGTGAGGAGGGAGTTGCTATGGTAACAGGCAGAAAGAGCTGAGGGGGGAAGGGTGTTGGTTTGAAAATAGTGAGGGAAGAGTTTTAAATGGTTGACTTGAGGCATATGTGGGTAGAATTAGAGGTTTTCTGTGCCAGTCTTGGTTGCAGAGTTTGGAGTGCATACCCTTTGCTCTGTTAAAGAAAAATTGGTGTGTGTGTCTGACACTGTTCTGATCTCCCAAAGCATTTTTAAAGGTGAGTTATGATTCATTTTATATAGATAGAGACTTCAGATTAGGAATGAGATTGAGCTTCCTTGCTGTTGGTTTGTGTCATGCTTTTTGATAATGCTTGGTTTTAAAATTTGCAAGATAGAGGATTTGTATTTTGAGAAATAGTGAGGTTTCAGTAGTGAAAATGTGAGCTTGTACATAGGATCTGCGCTCTGTTTCTAAAATGTTATTAAAAAAACGATTTTAGGGCAAATCAATGGGTTTTAGTAGTGAAATTAAATGCTTGTACATAGGATCTGCGCTGAGTTTCAAAAATGTTATTCAAAAAACGATTTAGGGGCAAATCAATGGTTTTTACATTTTTGAGAAGGAATAAATAGTGTCTGTGTGATTAATTAAATATATTTGAACCTTTCACAATCATGTCACCTGTGTTACCTCAGATTAGGAAGCATACTGAGTTTCTTTGCTGTTGGTTTGTGTCTTGCTTTTTGATAATGCTTGGTAGGAATGTTTGCAAGAGAGAAGAAATTTATTTTGTAAAATAGTAAGGTTTCAGTACTGAAATGGAATGCTTGTACATAGGACCTGCGCTCTGTTTTTAAAATGTTATTTAAAAAACGATTTTGGGGCAAATCAATGGCTTTTACATTTTTGAGAAGGAATAAATAGTGTCTGTGTGATTAATTAAAAATATTTAAACCTTTCACAATCATGTCACCTGTGTTACCTTAGGTTAGGAAGCACACTGAGGGGCTTATTTATGATTGCCTTGTGCCGCCGGTGCGTCACTTTTAACATGGGAAAAAGTGACGCACCGGTGGCGCAAGGCCTTCATAAATAAGGCCCTGAGTTTCTTTGCTGTTGGTTTGTGTCTTGCTTTTTGATAATGCTTGCTATCAACATTTGCAAGATAGAGGATTTGTATTTTGTGAAATAGTGAGGTTTCAGTAGTGAAATTGAATGCTTGTACATAGGACCTGTGCTGTGTTTCTAAAATGTTATTCAAAAAACGATTTTGGGGGCAAATCAATGGTATTTACATTTGGGCCTTATTTATGATTGCCTTGTGCCGCCGGTGCGTCACTTTTAACATGGGAAAAAGTGACGCACCGGTGGCGCAAGGCCTTCATAAATAAGGCCCTGATTTTTTTTGCTGTTGATTTTTGTCTTGCTTTTTGATAATGCTTGCTATCAACATTTGCAAGATTGAGGATTTGTATTTTGTGAAATAGTGAGGATTCAGTAGTGAAATTGAATGCTTGTACATAGGACCTGCGCTGTGTTTCTAAAATGTTATTCAAAAAACGATTTTGGGGGCAAATCAATGGTATTTACATTTGGGCCTTATTTATGATTGCCTTGTGCCGCCAGTGCGTCACTTTTAACATGGGAAAAAGTGACGCACCGGTGGCGCAAGGCCTTCATAAATGAGGCCCTGAGTTTCTTTGCTTTTGGTTTGTGTCTTGCTTTTTGATAATGCTTGCTATCAACATTTGCAAGATAGAGGATTTGTATTTTGTGAAATAGTGAGGTTTCAGTAGTGAATTTGAATGCTTGTACATAGGACCAGCGCTGTGTTTCTAAAATGTTATTCAAAAAACGATTTTGGGGGCAAATCAATGGTATTTACATTTGGGCCTTATTTATGATTGCCTTGTGCCGCCGGTGCGTCACTTTTAACATGGGAAAAGTGACGCACCAGTGGCGCAAGGCCTTCATAAATAAGGCCCTGAGTTTCTTTGCTGTTGGTTTGTGTCTTGCTTTTTGATAATGCTTGCTATCAACATTTGCAAGATAGAGGATTTGTATTTTGTGAAATAGTGAGGTTTCAGTAGTGAAATTGAATGCTTGTACATAGGACCTGCGCTGTGTTTCTAAAATGTTATTCAAAAAACGATTTTAGGGGCAAATCAATGGTATTTACATTTGGGCCTTATTTATGATTGCCTTGTGCCGCCGGTGCGTCACTTTTAACATGGGAAAAAGTGATGCGCCGGTGGCGCAAAGCCTTCATAAATAAGGCCCTGAGTTTCTTTGCTGTTGGTTTGTTCTTGCTTTTTGATAATGCTTGCTATCAACATTTGCAAGATAGAGGATTTGTATTTTTTGAAATAGTGAGGTTTCAGTAGTGAAATTGAATGCTTGTACATAGGACCTGCGCTGTGTTTCTAAAATGTTATTCAAAAAACGATTTTGGGGGCAAATCAATGGTATTTACATTTGGGCCTTATTTATGATTGCCTTGTGCCGCCGAGAGATAAAGTCATATGTATAAGCATTATAGTGTTTATATTGTTTACTTATTGTCATTGCTTTGTTGTTTGATAATAGTGGTCTATAATGTGTTTTTTGTTTTTTTTTGTTTACCACAGATTTAAATCAACATTTGAATAGTAAGGAAATATGCCCTCAAGGCAGAGGAGAAGGAAAGATGCTAAGCGGAAAAAAACAAAAACAGCAACGGAATTAAAGCAGTCTCCTACAACAAATACTACAAAAAACGCAAAAAAAGCTCCTGGTAAGACAACAAAGTCTTTTCTTCGGAACATATGTAGATAAAAAAAAAATGATAATGTACATGTGAATTTACAGAAGGAGAGAGCAAATTTGAAAAGAAAGGAGAGCCCCCCCAAAATCTTACTACTGCAGTAGGAGACAATAATATGTATAGGAATAGAAGGCAAAATCAATTTAGAGACATTCATAAACTGTTTCGCAATAGGGTAGTTTTAAATTTATTAAAAAACATTAAGAAAGGTAAACAGAGAGCTGCTTTTTATAAGAAAAAGAAAAATGTAGAGAAGATTGTTGATCAAGCTTTTGAAGTTAATAAAAAATTATTTATTTTAGTAATTAATAGAATTAGGACACTTAACAAGACAATTGATGTTTTCAAATCAAACAGTAGATGCAAAAGAGTAATTAATCAAACTAATTTTTGTAAAGTTTTTTCTGGAGAATGGATGCATAGTTCAAGTTGTGAGCCATTTTTTAATGAGGAGAGTTACTTCCAGGAGAATGATTTGGTGCATGCAGTTGACACCAGTGGTCGAGCATATGAGGTGAAAGACGGTTGTCCGATTGAAAAAGAGAAACTTGTGTCTAGAGATGTAGAAGAGGTATTAAGTGATGAAGTTTTAGGAAGACGTACTAAGGGTCCAGTGTACAATTGGAAGTGTAGTAGTATTTGTAGTGTGCGACAGGATTCCATCGATGAGCTTCGTAATTTCTTACGTACATATAGTAAGAAAAGTCTAAAACAGAAAATGAAGATGTTGCAAGACTTAGATCCTTGCAGAGTGAGAGAAAACACAGGTTTGCATGGACATTCATTGGCTTGTCTTTCAAGAAAAGTTTGTCAGAGTGTTTTTCATCATTTTAGGATGTTAGCGGTGCATCGTAACAAAATGAGGAAATTAGTGAGAAGGTTGTATTATGCAAAAAGTCCAGCACTTAAGCTTAAACAGGTAAACAGTGCTCTTTTGCATGGAACTGAATTAGATGTGAAGAAGATTTGTGAAGAAATTGAGATTTGTTATTTTTGTGAAAAAGAGGACAGTGTAGAAATTGACACAGTAATACAAGGTAATGTGGAAGACAATGTACAGATTTCAAGTACAGAAAAGTTTGACCAGGAAATTAGCAAGTTTCAGTTGAAATCAAGTAAAAGGCCTAATTTTACTTGTGTGTGTTGTCGACGGACTCATTATAAGATTCAGACTAGGTTAGTTGATTTATATGCAAAAAGTGAAATGGAAAATAATAGTGAATGGAGGAATTTTGCAACTTATTTGTTGGTGGAGAATTCTTTTGATTTGAGTGTTGATCAGCATATTTGTAAATATTGTTATAATAAATTAAATGAAAACAGAATGCCTGCTAGCGCTGTTTATAATAATCTTGAGTTGGTAGACATTCCTGCTGAATTGATGGATTTAAATACATATGAATCTATTTTGATTCAATGTGTCCATCCTTTTCAGGCAATTGTTCGCATGGAGCCATAAGACAGGGAAATTGCCTCCTTCAGATTTACAGAGAGGATTAAAGGGAAGAGTTGTTTATTTGCCTCTAGATTTCAAGAAAAATATTGATATAATTGGTGTAGAAAAGTGGAAAAGGAACCTTTTGTTATTCTAGTTAATGGGGTTACGACAAAGAGTAAGAAAATCTGGCAAGATTTAGTGGATGTTAGGAAAGTCAAAAAGGCAACGTTGTATTTGGTCAAAAACAATGAGTACTACAAACATGTATGTGTTGGAGCAGAGGAAATAGGAGCAGAGGAAATAGCTGCAGAAGAAGACAGTGATTGTTCAGTCGGCCAATTGAAAAAGTTGATGTGTCTAGAGGTGAAGAAATATATGAACATTATACTGTTCATCCTTTGCATTCCAAAGAAGTAATGGGGAATGCAATTGATTTGTTTCAAATGAAAGCAGCAAAAGGAAGTCCTATTAGTGTATGGGAAGAAAGTTTGGAAGCTAGTTGTTTTCCCCAGCTATTTCCAACAGGTCGAGGTGGACGATATGACGATCGACCAGTTCAAATTCCTGCTTCTGAATACCGGACTTTAAAATTATATGCTGAAGATTCAAGGTTTCGTCAATGCATTCCATATTTGTTTCATCTACTGTATGAAAGTGACTTGTCTGGACTTTCATATGCAGTAAACCATATACTGAAAAGTGGAGCGCATCTGCAAAATGTTTCGGCGAGGGACTTTATGGAGAAAGTCAATCTGCAAGATAATATTTTGGAATCTCATCTAATCAATCTCATGGCATGTCAGCGTGTATTGGTACCGTCGTCATGGGGAATTGAAATGTATGCTAAGAAACTTAGGAACTCCTACATGGTTCCTCACTCAGCTGTGCCGAGTATGCATGGGACGACTTACTTGAATTTCTACGCGAGGCAAATGCAAATATACAAAATATAGAATTGAAAACACCAGGAGAACTGTGTTCTCGGGATCCAGTGAATGTATGCAGATATTTCAATCATAGATTTGAAGCTATGATGTCTGTTATTACCAATAAAAAAATCCTCCTCTTGGAGAGGTTTTGGATTTCTTTTGGAGAAAGGAGTATCAAGCGAGAGGTGCTCCTCATTACATATGTTGTTGTGGATTAAAGATGCACCCAAATTTGGATCAGATTCGGATGAAACAGTGATGAGTTTCATTGAAGAGTATTCAACATGTGCTGTTCCGAAGACTACCGAAGAACACAATTTAAGGCAACAAGTTTTACGCTTTCTATCCCATCGTTGTGGGAAGTACTGTCGTCAAAAATTCAAAAACAAGGAAAAGTTCTACACAAAATGTAGTTTTGCGTTTCCATGACCAGTGATTTCTAAGGGAAGAGTAAATAATTTGATGTCATCTCTACGACATACTGTGACGAGGAAATCACCAAAAAATACATACAATTTAAAAAGAAACGAAGAGCCCAAGTACATCAACGACTACAACCCAGTGATTTTGTCCATGTGGAATGCTAACATGGATATTCAGTTCGTTGCTGACAACTCTATTGCTGTGGCTCGATATGTGACATCTTACATCACAAAAAAAGAAAAGACAGAACTAAAGGAAATGTGGGAGGACATTTCACATGAAAAGAGTCTAAGCAAGAAATGATACAGTTACAGTCTGAAGATGTTGTCGCATCGAGAAATTGGAGCATATGAAGGTTCTGATCGGTTATCATCAGCAAGTCTCTATGCCAAATCTAGAACAATAATTTGGGTGAGTCCAGGTCTTGCTGCAACACGAAACGGAGTTTTGAAATCTGTACAAGAAATTGAGTATTTGGCGGAGAAAGAACCAAACAGTACAGATATTTTGAAGACAAACATGTTGGATACATACTATCCACATAGAAGTACTCACCTTGAGAACACTTGTTTGTATGAAGTTCTGCAAAACTATAGTTATAAGAGGAACATCACAGAAGATATCAATAATGGAAAATATGCTGTCATTGGAAATGAAGGATGTCTAGTGAAACAGAGAAAAGATCATTTGATTAATCATCGAAAATTGAGTTGTGAATCTCCAGACAAAAGAGAATTTTACTATTTAACTCTTTTTCAACTCTTTAAGCCATGGCGTAAAGAAGAGGAACTACTTGGAAATTCTCCCTGTTACGAAGATTCTTTTAATGCAACCAAGGATACTATAGAATGTCCTGTTTTTCCAAATTATCTGCAAATGTTGAACGAAGAAATAGAGCAAGAAGCCACAATTGCTGAAGAGATTGCTAGAGACAGTTCTCAAGACAGTCAGAGTTCTACTTCATTGAGTCAGGATCCACTAGGAGGACCAATTATCCAAAATGAAGTTGCCACTGCCATGGATGAGGTGGAAAGAGCTATGGAACAAGCTCAAGAGGATATAGTTAACTTAGAAGATTTGGTGGAGCAACTAAACGTTGAGCAGAAAAAGATATATGACGAAGTCACAGAACAGATTTAACATGGATTTAGACATGAGAAAAAAGAGTGCTCATGTACATCATTTAAGCCTGTCCGACTCCATATAAGTGGAGAAGCGGGAACAGGAAAAAGTTTTCTGATTAAAGCGATAGCAACTTATCTGCAGAAAAGGACTGAATCACCGCTGTCTTGTGTTGTAACCGCAAAATGTTAAAGTTAGAAAATGAGGAGATTGTGAAACTGGAAGCTATAGATAAAATAGAGCACATGGGAGCAACAATTATTTTGTCAGAAAATTTGAAATCAAAATTGGATTAATTAGAGAAGAGTATATCTAAAACTGCTGGTTTTGAAAAGATTCTGAATGTGTGTTTAAATTGTCGTATCATTTTGAGAAGGAATTTAAATGTTGAAAGAGGTCTGGTAAATGGAGCAATGGGTCATGTTGTTGATTTTGTGAATTACAGAAATAGAGATGGAATTGAATTTTTAAAAATTAAATTTTATGGCATTGAGCAAGTACAAGAAATCAGTCGTTGTTCTGCTAGATTTTTGCTTGTAAAAGACTTATATGTTCGCCGAAAACAGTTTCCTGTATGTTTGGCATATGCGGTGACAATTCATAAATCACAAGGTTTAAGTGTAGATAGTGCTTTGGTGAACATTGGAAGTTCTGTGTTTAAAGAGGGTATGGCATATGTGGCATTATCACGAGTCAGAACTTTATCAGGATTGTACTTGATTAAGTGTGATGAGACAAAGATTTGTGCAGATCTAGATTGTGTTAAAGAATACAATAGGTTAAGAAGAGAGTATGCTCCACATTTGCCTCAGCATCCTCTGTTTGAAAAACATGTGGTAGGCCAAAAAAGAAGAAATGAGAATAATTGCAGTGAGGTAGTAGCAAAAAGGCAAAAAGTAGATGAAAATGTAATTGAAAACAGAAAGAAAAAGGATTCTGATGAAGATGTTGTTGGATTTCAGTTTGAAAACAGTTCTGGTGTCAACTGCTATGCTAATGTAGTGGTTAATGTTTTTTTATTCTTCAAACTTTAAAAGAACAGATTGTTGAACATCGGGATCAAAGATTGTACTGTTTATTGAATTCTGTGTTTGAGAAATGTAGCAGTGATAGAGCAAAAATAGAAAGTGTTTCAGAAATTAGAAATCTTTTAGATATATGTTCGGGTCAAGAAAAATGTTCACAGAATATTCAGCAGGATTGTCAGGAATTTTTAATGTATATGTTTGGTGTATTGGAAGATGAAGGTGTAGATGTAGAACATCTTTTTAGCCTTTCTTATCAATGGCCACATGACTGCGATGATTGTAGTTTATCAAGTACTACTAGAATAGACACTGAAAGATTTATATATTTGACTTTACCAGACTGCAAATCAGTGTCATTTAATAATCTAGTTAAAGCAGCTGATCATAATATGGTGTGTACCCAATGTAAGTGTACAATGCTGTCCACATTATTTATACAAACTTATGGTCAGTATGTCATTTTAATGTTCCAACGATGTAGACCTGATGGAACTAAATTGACAACTTCTATTACAAATTTCGTGGCTTCTCAGTTATCAATTTCAGGAAGAACCTTTACAACTGTAGCTATTATTTATCATGACGGTCCTTCGACAACATCAGGGCATTATACATGCTACTTAAAATGTCAAAAAGGTTGGAGTTACTGCAATGATACTCATTTGACTTTCAAACAACGTTTGCCTTTTGACTTAAAAAATTCTTACCTAGTGTTTTTAGAACCAAAATTTAAGTAAAGGTATTTGTCCTATGAAGACGGGAGTAGTTAATAAAAGTTAGTCTACTGTTTAAAATTATATTGTGAGTAAAACTGATCAACAGAATATAAAAAATCCAGTTCTCATATAGGTACTGTAAGTGGATCTCATAGTAAGTGATATCAATCTTATAGGAAATGTTGAACATTAGTGATACAAAGATGGGAATATGAATTTTTAAACATTGTGAAAATGTTGTATGAGCTTTTCTTTCAGAACATCGGGTAAACAGTAATTTCAGAATTAGATTTGAGTAATTTGAAAACATACTGATATATCTGACACTATTTGGCATTAAGGAAAGGTGAAGGAATGAGCAAAGAGTTATGACTTAACACAAGGAGGAAATGAAAACATTGAGATATATTTCAGATGTTCTTAGAGCTTTTTTTATAGAAAGTCGATGAAATGGAAGTTTTAGAGAACAGCAGAGTATTTTCCTTTGAAAAGGACCTTCACGATCTACTATCTGGCCTCGAGGAAAAGTAAGTGAATCAAAGATTAGTGTACATATATGATTTGTAAGTTTATATGTTTTTTTTAAACACAATCTTTTAGATTGTGTTTTTTTCCCGCTGTTATATGATGAAGAGTTTGAACTCACTGTTTTTAGTGAAATTCAATATATTCTGAGAACAGCAAAATAAACTATCTAACATGTTGTATAAGTTATTCTATAGTTTGCATTGTGTAATTTATATTGTATTCCCGTTGTCTCACACTCACTTTCCCTTTTCCACCCTTTTTCTTCTCTCTTTACTCACTCACACTGCCTTTCTCTCACTCTGTTCCTTTACTCCACTTCTTCCACAACCTTTTAATTCCATTTCAACTGTCTGCACCCCCTCTCTCCCTTGCACCACTTTTCAGCTTTCATTCTCTCTACTTTACTTCCTTTTTCCATCTTTTCCTCCTTGGCTCTTTTACTAATTCCTCTTTATTCACTCACCTCTTTTGTCGCACTCTGTCAGTATAACTCACCCATTCTCCCTCACTTATCTTTCTTTGCTTCTTTCTTTTAACCTCTTTCTTTGTTCACTACCTCTATGTCCTCAGACCCTCACTCTCCTTGTGTTATGCTTACTTGTGTTTATCTACCTTCTATCATTTCTCTTACAACAACTTCACTGCTCTTCTCTCATCATTCTTCACCCCATTTCTTTCACTCCGGTTCCATTACTACCCCGCATTTCCTATCTTTCAGTGTCCTTCTCTTTACTTTCATCACCGAATCACATTGTCTCTGTACTACTGCTTTAGTCCTCTTACCCTTTCTTTCCTTCCTTTGCTCCCTTACTCATTTTCCTTTCCTCACTCATTGTACTCCACTTCAGTCAGTCCTTCTCTTAGTCCTTCTATATACTTAATTCCTCACTCCTTTTCCTTCAATCCTTCTATATTATCCTCACTCCCTGCACCGGGGTGCGCCGAAATACTGCGCTTACCGGTGCGCTCACCGGTACGCGCACCGGGAGCGCTCCAGGATAAAAAAATAAAATAAATAAAATACAATATAGGATTCATTTTTTTTTAAATTACCTTTCTTAGCTATAGACATTTGCTATTAAAAAACCTTAGAAATTCACTAAAAAACACATAGGTTTGAAGCCTTATATATAGTTAGAAATTAGCATTTAAAAAACCTATGAAATTCACAAAAAAAAACATAGGTTTCACACCAGTTATAGTTAAGAATTAGCATTTAAAAAACTTATGAAATTCACTGAAAAAACCATAGATTTCACACCAGTTATAGTTAGGAATTAGCATTTAAAAAACCTAGTAAATTCACAAAAAAAACATAGGTTTCACACCAGTTATAGTTAGTTGCAAATTTTACTGACATAAAACCTGTGAAATTCCATCTTATAGTTAGTTGGACTCACTATAACTTGCGTGCCTGCAATGCACTGCTGATGACGTCACATATTATATCACTCATGACATGGTCAGTGACATCACTCATGACATCACTGATGACACCATCCTTGTGACAGAGTGACAGAACTCCTTTTAGTGTAATGTAATCCTTGAAACACATATTCAAAAATAGAAACTAACATTTTCAAAAAAATGGAGATACCCATACCAGTTACAACAACCAATTCAGTAAATCCACCATCTATATACACATCCACCCATTCACCAACAGTTCTATATAGTCACTCATACATATACTCACTCATCATATGTAGTGATACACCTATACATCCTGTTACACACCGACAGTCATCCGAAAGTTACTCACACACATACTCACACATGCAAATAAACTATTGAACATCCATTTATTTGCACATACAACTATACACACATTACCACCTTACTTCTAAGGAAACTTACACATACTTACTGTCTTAAACAATCACTTATAGAAACACATACTTATTTAAACAGGAACTCTTACAATCTCTCACTCTCACATATACTCACTTATATACATCAATACTCACATATACTAGATTAAAACAAAGTAGTTACTGATAAAGACACTAGTGAGACAGTCATTCACTCACTAACACACACATATACACACTCATCCACCCATACAGTCCTGCACATATACTGTCTTCAAAACACATACAGTGAGTCAGTCATTGATGCATCTATGTGCTAAGTAATACCCCACCAAACCATACAGACACTCATACTGATACTAAAAAAACATCTAATAACCCATATACACACACATGTAGCTACTCACCAACCCATGCAGCCACTTATACACAAAGTGAAACACTGATACATATATTTAAATATTTAAACATTATTCGCTAATATATGTATTCACTAAGATACACATAATAAGCCAGTTATCCATTCAATTTTTTTTTTAAAACATCCTTTTAGACACTTATTTAAACATTTATTTTTCCATCGACCTTTACATATACATATATAAAACATATTTATTTTTCAGAAAGACACACATTTACTGGATGGTGTCATCAGTGATGTCATGAGTGATGTCACTGACCATGTCATGAGTGATGTAATATGTGACGTCATCAGCAGTGCATTGCAGGCACCCAAGTTATAGTGAGTCCAACTAACTATAACGTGGAATTTCACTGGTTTTATGTCAGTAACATTTGCAACTAACTATAATTGGTGTGAAACCTATGGTTTTTTCAGTGAATTTACTAGGTTTTTTAAATGCTAATTCCTAACTATAACTGGTGTGAAACCTATGGTTTTTTCAGTGTATATATATATATATATATATATATATATATATATATATATATATATATATATATATATATATATATATATATATATTACCTACTGGCGGTCGCCAGTAGGTATATATAGTTAGGATTTTTTCTCTATGGGATTTTTGAAAATTCTATGTCTAATAACTTTGGCGTTTGTAGAGGGAATTGGCTGAAATTTTCAGGAAAATGGAACATTTTGTTTCTGAGCAGCCCCTGACAATTTAGGGGGGTTTCATCAAGGGGGGGCTGAGAAAAAAGGGGGGTCCCAAAACGCGTTTTTCCCATGTTAATTTCCACAGGGCGGTTGGCCTCACTTTTAGCTCGAACGGCTGAATGGATTTGCACGAAACTTGGCAAAATTGTAGGGACTGTTAGCCCGATGTGCCTTTGCTAGGTCTCAATAGATGTGCTCCAGTGGATTTTGAGTAATTTAGGTTCAAAAAAAGATATATATCTGGGCGGAGCCTAACCACACATCTGATCTGATTGGCTGTCAGCACTTCATCCAAGAAGTGTTGGCAGCCATCTTGGGACCAATATACATGATAGCACCTCATTAAAAAGCATTGTAGTTAATAGAGGGTTTTAGGACTTTAGTTACATTATAAATCATTTGTTGATGGTACCATACTCGTTTTAGGAATTGTGGTGGGTTCTAAGGTGATTTTACCATGTGAAAAAACCTTCTGCTGTGATATCATGAATATTGTTTGAAAGAAAACTAATATCTCATGATTTTCCCACAGTGGTTTGGAAGGGGATCTATAAGCTAAACTGAAAGCATATTTTCTGTAAATTCACATTATCTTTCTCAGTCATGTGAAAATGAAGTCTGACATTCTCAGTAAAACATGTACATCCAACAAGGACAGAGACTGTCAGTTGATTCCTTTGTGTTCTACTGCAGCCTCCTGGAGTGTTCTAAAGAACAACTAGAGCGCTAACAGTCCTACTTATTACAAAGGTATGGCACACCTGAAGCCATCTTGATTGGAATAAAGTGGTAACTCTTAAAACATTTAATTTAAAAAGAAACAACATGAGGGTGTATATTTTGCCATAGAAAGTATGATTAGTGCTGCAGAATGAAAAATTAGGGCACATTTTGAGTGACTTCTCAAATCCTTTTCTATTTCATTAAAACATTCTGACATGCAGTCTCCCAAAATGGCCACCAGAGACAAAAGAGCCCAAATGTAGCCCAAATATCACCCAGATGTAGCCCAAGTATAGCCCAATGACAGAATGTCCCAGAGTGTTCTAAAGAACAACTAGAGCGCTAACAGTCCTACTTATTACAAAGGTATGGCACACCTGAAGCCATCTTGATTGGAATAAAGTGGTAACTCTTAAAACATTTAATTTAAAAAGAAACAACATGAGGGGGTATATTTTGCCATAGAAAGTATGATTAGTGCTGCAGAATGAAAAATTAGGGCACATTTTGAGTGACTTCTCAAATCCATTTCTATTTCATTAAAACATTCTGACATGCAGTCTCCCAAAATGGCCACCAGAGACAAAAGAGCCCAAATGTAGCCCAAATATCACCCAGATGTAGCCCAAGTATAGCCCAATGACAGAATGTCCCAGAGTGTTCTAAAGAACAACTAGAGCGCTAACAGTCCTACTTATTACAAAGGTATAGCACACCTGGAGCCATCGTGATGGGAATAAAGTGGTAACTCTTAAAACATTTAATTTAAAAAGGAACAAAATGAGGGGGTATATTATGCAATAGAAGGTATTATTAGTGCTGCAGAAAGAAAAATTAGGGCACATTTTGAGTGACTTCTCAAGCCCTCTTCAATTTCATTAAACAATTCTGACATACAGTCTCCCAAGATGGCCACCAGAGACAAAAGAGCCTAAATGTAGCCCAAATATCACCCAGATGTACCCCAAGTATAGCCCAATGACAGAATGTCCCAGAGTGTTCTAAAGAACAACTAGAGCGCTAACAGTCTTACTTATGACAAAAGTATGGCACACCAGAAGCCATCTTGATTGGAATGAAGTGGTGAGTCTGAAAACACTCAATTTAAAAAGGAACAACATGAGGGGGTTAATTTTGCCATAGAAAGTATGATTAGTGCTTCAGAAAGAAAAATTAGGGATCATTTTGAGTGACTTCTCAAATCCTCTTCTATTTCATTAAAAAAAATTCTGACATGCAGACTGAAACATGCACTTTGAATACCAGCAGCAGACGTCCCTGGTGAGCAGTAGCTTTACTACAGTGATCTAATGTGCAACTAGAGTGCTAACATTCAGAATTTATGGCAAATGTGTGACACATCTGAATGCCTTCTTGATGGAACCAAAGTAAACAAGCATTGAAAATGCAATAGATCTCGCCCTCGTTTAAGTTAAAGCCATTCTGTTTGTAATGAGGTGGCTTTTTAGCTTTGCTTTTATTAGTGTTTTTTCAACTTTCATGTAAATAACATGCATCTGTATGCATATAAGTATATGTATGCATGCATTTATGTTTGTATTTATATAGATATACAGATGATATATGTTTATATATGTATGTGTATATATATATATATATATATATTCACTGAAAAAACCATAGGCTATAGACCATATATAGTTAGGAATTAGCATTTACAAAACCTTGAAAATTCACTGAAAAAACCATAGGTTATAGACCATATATAGTTAGGAATTAGCATTTACAAAACCTTGAAAATTCACTGAAAAAACCATAGGTTATAGACCATATATAGTTAGGAATTCGCATTTACAAAACCTTATTTTACTCACACAAAACCATTGAAATTCCATATATAGTTAGTTGCACTAACTATATATCGCGCACCCGCAATCCACTGCTGATGATGTCACATATTACATCATTCATGACATGGTCAGTGACATCACTGATGACATTACTGATGACAACATCCAGTGACTGTATGTTTCTGTAAAGTTAAAATATGTCTTACATATTGAAGAATGAGTGGATGTATAAGTGTCTGGATGAAGGATTTAGTAGGTGCATGACTGACTGTATGAGTGAGTGATTAAATGTGTCTCACTGAGTGCATGGGTTAGTGACTAAACTGTCTTAATTTGTGCATCATTATGTCTGTTGTTCTGTAAACTGTTGCATGTGTTGATAAGTAGTAAGCATGGGCGGAAAATCCGTTTCGCTCGCGGATTTTGCGGATTTTCGGTAAATTCGCAATCCGCGAGATTCGCGAATCTCCCGCAAAATCCGCAAATCCGCGAGCAGCGGATTTTGCTCGCACTGTTCGCACTGTTTGCGTGAGTTCGCGGCTTCCCAGTACAACTTCGCGCCCCGCGAATAAGTGCAAAATTGCAGAAATACGATCTTAGCAAAACTGAAACTACTTACCAGGTTCAAAAGTTCAGGCTCATCATTAGTAGCCATTTCCTGTAGTGCTTCCTGAGGGGCCCCTCCAGAGTTCAGTTGCCAGTTGCAACTATTATGTGACCCTGCTCTGAACCTCAGAATAGTTACACATATGCCACAAAGGTCCTGAATTACAGCTAAGGGAGACAAGCAGGAGCCAGTCTGGAAGTTCAAATCCATTAATCAGCCCCTAATTCATTATTGTCAGTTGGGGCAGGGCAGGTGTTGTAACTAATTTTGCAACAATGAAAGCACTTAGCAAGTGCAAAAGATCACTAATCAGGAAGCACTAAGGAAGCAGGTGCCAGCTAAAAAAATATTCTGTGACACATTAATCAGCCCCAAATTAATTCAGGTCACTTGAGGCAGGGAAGGTGTGCTTGCGTTGCCACAATAATGTACACTGACTGGACAACCAGAGGGTGCTGTGATGAAACAGAGGGTGGCATGGGTGGGCCAGAGGGTGGCATGAGTAGTCAGAGAGTGGCAGTGGTGACAGAGAGTGGCAGTGATAAAGAAGAGTGTCCCAAATAGGCTGGACACGTAGAAACAACAAGTTCGCGAAACTTGCGACCCGACAGGTAAGTTCGCAATTTGCGACATTGTACAAAACCCTTGCGAACTGGCAGAAACCCGCGCAAACACAAAAAAAAATCCGCAAATTCGCGAGAATTCGCGGATTTTGCGGATTGCGAGTTCGCAAATCCGCAAAATTCGCGAACGCGAGATTCGCAAAATTCGCCCATGCTTAATAAGTAGCTATATGAGTAACTATATGGATTATTGATTGGTTGCCCAAGTATTTGTATGGGAGACTGAGTGTGTGTGTGGGTGGCTGGGAGGTGTATGACTCTGTGCATAGATGTGTGAGCAGTTTATTCACTAGATGTATGGTTTCAAAAGTGCATGTGGAAACAGCTGTATGGGCGGTTGACTGTGTGCATGAGTGTATTGGTGAGTGAATGGATATCTCAGTGCTACATGTCAAAGTAAGTACATATGTAAAACACAGCACATGTGAGAGTTGACATATATAAATAACTGTGCATAAGAGCCAGTGAATGTGTGAGTGGCTGTATGGATCATTGTGAACTTGTATCAGGGATTGTATAAGAGAGTAAATATGTGTTAGTATATGTTTGAATAAGTAAAGTTTGTATAACTGTATAGTTGAGGAAATGGAGGTGTGATTGATTCTTTGCATGACTGACTAGGTGTGTGAGTAACTCCATGGATGACTGACAGTCTGTGAGTGTCTGTTTACACTGATTGTATCTAAGGTTATATTAGAGTCTGAAGAGGTTCATCGTATTATCACATGAATGATATCATCAGTGATGTGATCAGTAATGTCAAATGAGATGTCATCAGTGATGTCATTTGAGATGTCATCAGTGATGTCATTTGAGATGTCATCAGTGATGTCATCAGTGATGTCACTGACCATGTCATGAATGATGTAATATGTGACATCATCAGCAGTGGATTGCGGGTGCGCGATATATAGTTAGTGCAACTAACTATATATGGAATTTCAATGGTTTTGTGTGAGTAAAATAAGGTTTTGTAAATGCGAATTCCTAACTATATATGGTCTATAACCTATGGTTTTTTCAGTGAATATATATATATATATATATATATATATATATATATATATATATATATATATATATATATATATATATATATATATATATATATATATATATATATATATATATATATATATATATATATATTTAAGAAGCAGACAACTCTGGGTAATTCCCAAGTTTAGGTGGAAGGCAGCTCCTGTATAGAGCACCCTCAAAACCAGTGACACTCTACATTGCTCACCTCAAATGTCTGGTTTTCTATCAAAGTTTTTAAGCATAGGATCAGCACAGTGCTATCCACGCCGAGATAGAAATAGACAAAGTCTTTTGCCATTCGTACAGCAAAGTCTTTAGGCATAGGATTAGCAAAGTGCTATCCACGCCGAGCTGTAAAATGACAAAAGCCATTTATCACTCCAGGCACAATATTACAGCTTTGAATTGGTAAAATACCATCCAAGCCAACCTGAAATGAATAAAAGCAACCCCTGACACGTGAGAGATATCGTTGTGGTCTGTACCTGTGCTCGTGTTCGCCTTTGGGTCCACGCACCTCAGGACTGTGGAGTTTGATATATATATATATATATATATATATATATATATATATATATATATATATATATATATATATATATATATATATATATATATATATATATATATTACACTCAAAATCCTCCCACATCAGGAAAGTAAAACAGCACTCCGGTGGCGGCAGTCAGCAGCGGTTTATTTCATCAACAAACAAACGTTTCGGCGTTAGCCTTCGTCAGTGTTACCGACCAACAACACACAATCCCAGTTAAATAAAGTTTTGTTGCAAGGGTAGACATCGATAAGGGACCAGCCCAACAAACACCAAACACCAAAATGGGTGCCATCTTGGAACGGGTTCCTAAGTTGAGAACCAATGTGAAATACTACCGGGAATCGGTATTCTGACAAGAAAGATGGGCATTTAAACAATAAAATGTTACAAATACATATTATCAAGCAGTGGATCGGCATATGTCCCTTAACAGACGCGTACCATGCAAAAGATTTACACACGCATTCACATGCTTGGAATTATGCAGAGATATTCAGCACATATCATAAGACATGAATCAACTGTGATACATGATTGTATAAATAAAATCAGGCAATTGCAGAGGATAAAACAAAATAACCACCATAAAGCGAAAGCAGATAAACCCCTGCCACTGGGAAAGGAGAAAACTAGAATACTTAATCAAGAAAATAAGAGAAGATTTCATAATAAGAATTTCATATACAATTCCTGAGGAATAATTCATAAACAATGCAACGGTTCAATCACATAAATCGAAATAGGACTTAATCAAGACATCAACATCATATCAACAAATCACAGCTTCGGAACATAGTCCTAAAATAAGACATTCGATTATGTTCATAGCCAATAGCAGTAGGAGCAGAGCCAGATGATATAAGCAGTCATCCTTATCTGGTGTAGTAGATGGAGATTGTTATTATTTACCAAGGTGGACTGCCATATCCTCCCCGCTATTCATACCTTTCGGGTGCTTAGTGGACAAGTCAATGATATACCTTGATTCAAGGCATCGTAGCCTTCTCAATCTGTCCCCACCCCGTGGATTGTACGGAACATGATCTAGCCCGAAGAAACGTAATTTGTTTCTATCTTTGTTGTGGTGTTCGGCAAAGTGCCGGGCTACTGGGTAGGAGGGGTCTACTCTGTCTATTGCCCTAAGATGCTCGAGCACTCTTAGCTTGAGTTGGTTGATAGTACTACCAATGTAAGCCACATGGGCACACTAGACAGTACACAGCATAGACAGTGCTGCACCTGATGAATTTAAGGCTCTTATTGGATCTGCCTGCATCCGGGATATCATATTGAAGCACCCTCCGCCTGTTAGCACACGCTTTGCACTTTCCACAGGGAAAGAACCCACTCATTTCCTTTAGGGTTTTGGGCTGAATGGTAGGAGCCTCTAAATGGCTGTGCACCAGCATATCTCCCAAATACCTAGCCTTGCTAAAGGTCACTAGGGGATGTGGTGGCAGATCTTCTCTCAGCACCTCATCAGTAAGCAAGATATGCCAATTCTTGCGCATCATTGCTTTGAGGTTGCCGGCCCCCATGGAGTAAGGTGTTATCATCCTAAACATGCCCTTCTCATTGGTGTTAGTCCCACCCGGTTTCTTTTCTCTGGGTTTGAGCAGGTCCTCCCTGGGGATCCTCTTAACTCTCCTCAGTGTGTTCTGCAGTAGTGGTTCATCATACCCTCTTAGGCGGAAGCGGGCCAGGCAATCTGAGGCGGCCGCCTCAAATTCCCGATCTTGGGTGCTATTCCTCTTAATTCTCAAGAGTTCCCCATAGGGGATACTCTTAATGAGTTTTGGTGGATGTCCGCTTTTGGCGAAAAGGATAGAATTCCCCGCTGTCTCCTTACGGTACAGCGAGGTATGGACATGGCCATTCTCAACGTACACCCTTAGGGCCAAGTAGTTGGCTGCCACCCCACTAATTGTCCCAGACAGGTGCACATTGTAGCTGTTATCATTAAGAGATTGGATGTACTTCTTTGCCGTGTCCCTGGTCCCCTGCCACACGATGAACAAGTCATCGATGTAGCGGTACCAGTGTACCACCTTCCCACTCTCCTGGCCTACCTTCCAGCTTCTGGGCACCTGCCCCTCCCACCAGCCAACGAACAAGTTCGCATAGCTGGGGGCAAAGCAGGTGCCCATCGCCGTCCCAGAGATTTGCTTATATAGCCTATCTTCAAACAAGAATATGTTGTGGTTTAAGCAGAACTGCACAAATTCAAGGATCATGATATTGTGTTGTGCAAAACGGATTTGACGTTTGCCTAGGTAATGTTCAATGGCAGCTAGGCCGTGAGTGTAGTCAATGATGGTATAAAGTCTGGTGATATCCATCACCAAGAATAGATAGTCAGGCTCCCAGTCCATATATATATATATATATATATATATATATATATATATTACTAATAGCCGTCGCCAGTAGGGAGTTATACTTAGGACCTATTTTCCATAGGAAATCCGCAACATTCTATTTGGAATAACTTTAGCGCCGGTTGACGAATTTTCGTGAAATTTTCAAAACGTACAGTCCGCTCCGGTCCGCCCCTATCCGGAAAATTACGCGGTGATTTGTGAAGCGGGAGCTGAGAAAAATGGGGGTCCCAAAACGTGTTTTCCCCATGAATTTTCCCATAGGACCTTTAGCCACAGCTACAGCCCAAACTGCTGAACGGAATTATGCCAAATTTGGCAAAGATGTAGTCCTCGGTTCAGACTTGTGCCTTTTGCTTAAATGGTGTCAATCTGTTCAGCAGTTCCTGAGAAAATTACAGTTAAAAGCATTTCTATATCTATGGGCGCAGATGATCCTCGGACCATCAGCGGACCATGAGTGTATCGTAAGCGCACTCTTCCGATCACGTGCTGAAAGCTAATTGGCTGTCAAGTGGTTGTCAACCTTCGAAACCAGGAACTGTTGGCAGCCATTTTGAGCCTCGGTAGAAGAAGTTAGTGGAATATGTGTGCAAACCGTAGAAAAGGGGAAGGGCAGAACAACTTTTACCCTCTAGACCTGCTTAGAGGGTCCCAGGACCCCCAAGGCCCACAAATTATTTTTTTTTTTTTTAAAAAGACTCGGCAGGTGCGTGTAGGGGGCACGGACTCTGCCGTAAAAAAAAATAAAAAAATAAAACAGAGCTTCTTTATAATTACCCCCCAGGGGGGGCTAAATACCGGGGGCAAAACTATTACATTTTATGGGGGGCCCAGAGGGGCGCCCCGGGGATCGTCACCCCTGGGGCTAAAAATAAAAAATGGTGGGGGGGAGGGGTCCAAGAGCCGCGGGGACCATCACCCCCCAGGGCTTTATGTATTGTGGGAGGGGGACTGCGTGGCCCCCCTCCTGGAGCACTCGAGGGCCCCGCCACCGCCCGGGGCTACAAACAAAATGGTTGGGGGCTGCAAGGTCTCCAAAGCCCCAGGGACCACCACTCCCTGGGGCTTAATGTATTGTGGGAGGGCCAGCTCCTGCTAGTGTCCCAGGCTGTCCATCCCACCCTCCCATAGCAAGGAAATCTTTTCTCTCTTTCAAAATGTAAATCAGATTGCTTTTTCACATGGGGAGCTGCATGTTAGTAGCTCCCCATGTGGAAAAGCAATGCCGGCTCCCAAACGCGTAGATGTTGTGCACCACAGGTGCTGGAGTCGCACACCCTACAGATTATGAGTCGTGTATTCAGCGCATGCACAAAAGGGGGCCGCACTGAGCGCTGCGCTGGGTGCGCGACTTCTAATTTTACCGTAAAAAAATAGCCCCTATCAATAATTTCTAATATCCCTGTGGACCCTATGTTACGGGTCTTATAAAAAATGTTGGGGACCGTGGGGGTAGCCTCAATGCCCCCACAGTCCCACCGGTTCCCCGCGTCCTTTGGGAGCCGGCATTGCTTTTCCACATGGGGAGATGCTAACTTGCATGTGGAAAAGCAAACTGATTTGGATTTTGAAAGTGAGAACAGATTTCACTGCTCTGTCTTTCAAAATCCAAACCAAGTTTGCTATGGGAGGGGCGGGAGCCGCGAGACTCCTACCCTCTCATAGCAAACAGCAGTGTCCCAGGGTAGGCACCGCGGGACACTGCAGGAACCGGCCCTGGGGCGTGGCGGTCCCCAGGGCGTGAAAGTGAAAAATTAATGAAAAAATGATAAAGTGCATAAAAATGGAAGAGCGGAGTGCTCATTCCAAAAAGTAGACTCCTAATTATGGAGTATATCGGCACCTGTAGAACAAAACACAAACAAACACATAAGACATACAAACAATTAGCTGTAGAGCTGTGCCATAACGTTTTTTGTTCATGGTGCTCCAACATGGTGGCATCGAATGTGTTCCCAAACTACCTACTAGAAATTAACACCATCCACAAACCCTATTGGGATGATAACACTAGCTCTGGGAAGTGAAGTGACAAGAAGTGATTTAAAAAGCCAAAAGTGGCTCAATAGGGGTTAAAAACACACTGTGTAGGTGCTTTAGGGGATCAATGGACAAAAAGTCAGTGACCCCCAGTGATAGATCTTATGAAAAGTTGCATATCTCACTTTAGAGTATGGCGCTACCTGCACCATGGGTCTCAGGAGGGGGGTTGGAGTGTCCCTGGCACATCCTAAAGATAAAGAGAATAGGCTAGAAATACATCGAATCGGATTAGACTTAGCTCAATAGCGTAGTTTCAGTCTGATCGTCCTCGCATTGTTACTCACGCCCTCAGCACTCTCAGCCCGCTTGTACACCTAGTACTTCCTCTAACCGGACCCCGACGATGGAGAGCGGGGCCGGTGAGTCCGTTAAAAAGCTTGTGTAACGCCATCAGCGCTCTTCCGAGAAAATTACTGGTACCACTAATGTCTCTAGCAGACTTTTTGAGAAAGAACAGCGCTGGGTGTACCGTTTAGGTACCAACATCATTGGGCTCAATGATGAGATTCCATGGAATACGGTCCTAAACTGACACCACACTCCCTGTACAAATATAGGCTAGTTCACCATCTATAGTGCAATACAGTCCCCGTCAAGCTAACTGAAAAATCTAGCATAATTAATCACCTGTAAGACCCGGTTATGAGTTGCGCATAATCAATTAAAAAAATGTCCTTTATACACAAGTTAGTAACATTCTTGTGTTCCCTATAGTTAATGTAGTATCATAACCCCTTTTCAGCATCTCAATTTGCTCATTGAACAAATGGATAGGCTTAATAATAACCATTCTTGATGTTATTTGAATTTACAAATTCACCATTTGTTGACCAACTTACACTCATCCTGTTATGGCAGTATTTTCACCACTTGTGAAAGAATATGCACCCATGAGGTCATAGCAGTATATTATAACTAACAACGAAGAATGTGCCTTTGTCTTCAACCTGTGTTTACATCTGGAAATGTAGCCTTTCAAATTATCACAACATTCATGCCTTCCCATGGAGACATTTTGCGCTCCCTTCTGCATATCAGTATACACATCTAACAAATGGGTAAGCATAGCAGTGACTATTCATTATTCTGTTATTTTACCACCTGTAAACCTATTTAGACCCATGTTGTCAAAGCAGTGTATTTAAACCAGTCACGAAGCACATGACTTTGTTGCCGATCGATGTTTACATCTGGGAATATAGCCCTCGCATTGGTCATTACACTCAAGCCTCCTTCTGGAGACGTATCGTGTTGCTCTCAATAGAGCGACGCGCTCCCAAGCCTCGTTCCTGCACAACCCCGCCCACTGGGAAGAGCTCCCCAGCCTCGCTCCGGCTAAGCCACGCCCACCCGGAAGAGCGCTGATGGCATTACACAAGCTTTTTAACGGACTCACCGGCCCCGCTCTCCATCGTCGGGGTCCGGTTAGAGGAAGTACTAGGTGTACAAGCGGGCTGAGAGTGCTGAGGGCGTGAGTAACAATGCGAGGACGATCAGACAGAAACTACGCTATTGAGCTAAGTCTAATCCGATTCGATGTATTTCTAGCCTATTCTCTTTATCTTTAGGATGTGCCAGGGACACTCCAACCCCCCTCCTGAGACCCATGGTGCAGGTAGCGCCATACTCTAAAGTGAGATATGCAACTTTTCATAAGATCTATCACTGGGGGTCACTGACTTTTTGTCCATTGATCCCCTAAAGCACCTACACAGTGTGTTTTTAACCCCTATTGAGCCACTTTTGGCTTTTTAAATCACTTCTTGTCACTTCACTTCCCAGAGCTAGTGTTATCATCCCAATAGGGTTTGTGGATGGTGTTAATTTCTAGTAGCTAGTTTGGGAACACATTCGATGCCACCATGTTGGAGCACCATGAACAAAAAACGTTATGGCACAGCTCTACAACTAATTGTGTGTATGTCTTATGTGTTTGTTTGTGTTTTGTTCTACAGGTGCCGATATACTCCATAATTAGGAGTCTACTTTTTGGAATGAGCACTCCGCTCTTCCATTTTTATGCACTTTATCATTTTTTCATTAATTTTTCACTTTCACGCCCCCAGGTCAGGGTGGACGATTAGAGAGTCCATACCGCCGGGGTTTATCATTGTCCTGACGAATGCCTAGGTAAATTAAAACCACCCCTAAGGATGAAACATGTTGACTGACTTAAATCTGAATTGACCATCCATTACCTTTGGCACTAAAATTCAGACACATAGAACCTTTTACTCGTGTCCTAGGGATCATTAATAAACTTTTTTAAGATACCCTTTAGACACTTTTAATTTTAAATTAATCTCACAACACACCCATTTCACACAACCAGCTCCGCAGTCTCCTGGCATCGCAGCACACCGAAGAGGCATTAGGTCTCTTCGGTGGGGCCCGATGATGAAGCATGACACTGACCAGGTCGGTGTGTGAGGGCTTTCTTTTCAAACCCAAGTAGGGTGCGAATTCCACGAGTCGTTTGGCTCCATCTAGGTGGCTTACAAAATACTTTAACCTCTCTTTTTTTGTTTACTGGCATATAACTGGGGATCAAGAGAGTGTTCCTGAACTTCCCTATCTCTCCCATTGTTATTTTGTGGGTGTATACCATCCATGAGGGAGCGTGTGTGTGCCGTTCTGACAACTAGACCTGGAAGTAAGAAACCAGTACAATGGAAATCTGGGCCATGTTTTGTTTTTGTTTTTTCTTGGAAGCATAAGCGGAGTGGGCCCGACTGACGTATGGCAGTGCTGCGCGAGGTTCTGAACCATAATTACGGAGCTATGGGCGTGGTTTGGTCGTTAGCTATATGAAAATTCAAGTGAATCGGGTGTCCGTTTCATAGTGCTGACGTCACCCGGGTCTTAAACGCAAATGTATCATTATGTCTGTAAATTTCCACAACATGGCCAATATGAAAGGTACAGGGTATCACTGTGTTGTACCGTCCGTTATATTACTCTCCCATATCTTTTACTTTATTGCCTTTATTGTTGTATTAGCGCTGTTGTATTTCTTCCCTTTCTGTACTGCGACCTCCACGTCACTATGAGTCACCATGGAACTCCCATTTGGTATAAATGTGTACGGGGTATCACTAACTCTATATTCATTCATAGTTGCACACATAAAAGATGGTGGACATGACACATTTCTGTGATTATGAATGTTTGTTGTACATTCAGTGGAGTGTTGCAGCTGTAGTAATACAGGGCTGTGAAAGGTTTAAGTTGCAGTTTTTGGCATATGAAGGGCAGCTAATATATATACGTATGTGGTCATTCAGGCATACTGTCGAACTTGGTGCTGGAAATCAGTGTTCGAGGCTTGGAATTGCATCCACATCCTGTTATTGTAGACTAGTGACATAATCTACGGGTGCCTGAAAATGTACTGTAAATACGGTGCTCATGTAAATTGCTGATATAGTTTTGGGTTGATTTTGTGCTATATAAATATGCTAAAAAAAAATTAAAAAAGGAGGAATGGTCAACACTTACTGTCAGAGGTAAGATGGCTGCATACGCTATTTTATAGCACAATGTAATGTGGTAGAGTGTAGAAGCAGCATTTTAGAAACATAATAAAAACACAGAGATAGTTGATGTGGGTACAGGCATATGCGCTCCACTACATTTTATTACGTTGCTGTTGGTAACAAGTAGAATAGCAATCATGATATCATACACAGATATTCAATCGTAAACGGTTTATCACTTCTGCTGTACTAAGGTAGGAGCACTATATGTGAAATAATACACTGAAGATTCTATCGTAAAGGTTTCATGAGTTGTGGTACACTGAGGTTGGGGCGGTTTATGTAGAGCATGCGATGATGTGTGGTTCAAGCAGAACGCACTGGTAAGAATGTCTTTTGGCAGCTGAATTTTGCCTTAATAAGGCCACCTGGCAATTATTTATGGATCACTCAGTAAGTGGTACATGTGGTGCTCAGCGTGTGCTCACCCTGCGATGATGCGTGGTTCGAGCTGTCTGTACTCAAAATATTGAGTGTTGCATACTGGTCTGCATCAATTTTGAGGTTAAAAAAAAAACTACCGTCGATGGTTATCAACTGCTCTGCAAACTAGGTCTACTGATTGCTCCCCATCACAAATTAAACAATTGCATTTCACACAGTGCATTCAGTCAGTCAGTCAGATTAGCTTTATTCGATTTTGGTTTTAAAATCATAAAAGCAGCAACAATACATAAATAAATGCCTTAACATTTCATTACAGAGTTAATATCAACTATTAAAACAGGATTAAATGAATATGACGGATCAGCTAATCAATATGAAACATTTCATTATCAAGTAGGACAACCCTAAGAACAAAAAGGGTTATGCACACAGTGCCACAAAATAGCTTAAGGTTCAGGGGAAGAACGTCGGGCAAACATATTTCAGCTGTTTACTTATTAGTTACATACTACCGTGTCAATTAAGCTAGTACTCATGAATGGTCCATTTGTAGTTGGTTCTCAGAAAATACAATTTTTAAACAGTGGTTCAAATCTATTAGTGGCTAAGAGGTTAGTGGCGCTCGGTGCGCAAGATCCCCTTCCCCATGAGTTGTATTTCTTTGCCTTTAAACTTAGTAACGGGATGGGTAGGGAGCTCGGGTAGAAGTCATGCAAGTCCCAAATGCAAATGGGGCCGTCTCCTTCTGTGGGCTGACAAAATCGTAAGTAGGGGACGATGTTCCTATTCTTAAATTTAATTAACACCAGGTCCCCAGAGGTGTCTTTGGGCAGCGTACCTAACCACCCCACCCTCATGACGCTTAGGATTCCAACATCTAGATCAGGTGGCAAAGGTCGGTTGTTCTGTAGCCAAAAAAGAACCTTATTTAGCAGGTCCTGATGTGTTTCGTGTTTTCCCTGGCTAAGTGCAGGGACCCCAGAGAGGACAGTCACATACGGGGCGGCTTCAGGAGGTAAGTTAATACGTGGCATTCTTTCTGGATCGGTTCTGGACACTGTGCGATATATTAACGCGGGTTTTGATACTACTTTAGGGCCTGTTGTGGTAGGTGTATTAGGAGATAGTAATTGAGTTGGACATTCTTACGTATAATTGACTTAAGCTTTTCGGGGGTAATGGGAGGCTTAGGGCAAGTGGGTTTTGCCATCTTATTGGTTGGTGAAGAATTAATTATTTTCTCAATGCTGGTCAGCCTGTCCCCCAGGTCATTAATTTTTATAACCAAAGGTGATATGACAGATCGTAACAGTTGCTCGAACTGAGCCAGTAAAGTCAGATGGGAGGACGATACAGGGTCATCTATTTTATCCACAGCCATATCCACCGTTGATGTGATTGGGTTAGAGGGGGATGATGTAGGGCAGGTGCACAATTTTTGGATTTTAGGTTGGTTCTCATTGACATTTTCCCCGTCGTGCTTCCTTTTAATATTGAGACCCCTAGGCAGAGCATTGGCTTGAGTTTTGTCTTTGTTTAAGGGTAGTGGTAGGTCCCGCGGAGTGCCGTTTAAATTGACAGAATTACTGCCCATAATAGGGGGGGGGTGATGCATCCGGGACATACTTGGTGCCACACAGGGCATTGAGCTCCTCCCAGATGGGCATGTTTTATATACAATACCCCAAAAAGCGGCAATAAGCAGAACAGTGTAAGTCAATAAGAAAAGTGCGTCTCTATACCTCCTCCTATGGGAAATGTCAGGTGGGGTGGCCCGTCCGGTCCTCTTCTGGCCTCTGAGGGCCACAGAGGGCACGCCCTTTGCCCGGGCTTCGCCCGGCATCTCGCTCGCGTCCCGCGGAGCTGGAGTGACGCCTACTTTATGCGCCGCCCGGCGCGATGGTGTGGCGTCTGTCGACAGCAGAGGGAGCCTGGGAAGTGTAGTGAAGAACGCCCCTCTCCGCACTGCGGCCGCGATAGATGACCACTGTGGCGGCGGGAGGGAGACAAAGAGTGCCGGTGGTCAGAGGTGGTCAGGGGTTAAATAGCCCAGGGTCCAAGGTCCGAAAACAATATGAGCTGCTCAAGGGCTCAGAAGCCCCTGCAAGCGTCCCCCGCTCCACCCAAGTGTCGCCTACTTTATGCGCCACCCGGCGTGATGGTGTGGCGTCTGTCCACAGCAGAAGGAGCCTGGGAAATGTAGTATAGAATGCCCCCCTCCGCACTGCGGCCGCGATAGATGACCACTGCGGCAGCGGGAGGGAGACGAAGAGTGCCGGTGGTCAGAGGTGGTCAGGGGTTAAATAGCCCAGTGTCAAAGTTCCAAAAACAAGATTAGCTGCACAAGGCCTCAGAAGCCCCTGCAAGCGTCCCCCGCTCCGCCGGAGTGACGCCTACTTTATGCGCCGCCCGGTGTGCATTCTAACTTTCTCAAAATGGGGACGTATGTCTGGTGGCGATGTTAAAGGTGATACCCCAGAGGTACTTGGCATTACCAGTGGTGGAGGTACATTTTGGTGCTGTGTTCTACTTACTTTATAAACATAGTTCACAGGATGTAGGGATTAAAGGTGCTTGTGTATACTAGCAGTGCCACAGGAGTATTTTTTGTCTGTGCCTTAAATAAATCAAGGCTAAATTCTCTACTGTCTGTAGTGTAGAAACAAAGCTGAATTGAAGTTGTAAACCCTGTTCTCCTCAGTGTAGATCTTAGGGTGGACTGCATCATCTGCAATTATTATTGAAGTGGAAGATAGAACATATATGCAGCGTAAATATTATTATTCAACTAAATCTATAAGTGATATAAAATAAGGAAGCATACAACAGGGATATTGTGTAGGGTTTGATAGGTGTTATAGTTAGTTTGGTTAGCACTGAGTTAGTGGTATCTGAAACAACAAGGTTCTGTTGAGCCTGCAATGATGCGCGGTCCGGGCAGGCCAAACTTATAGAAATGTTTTTTGTAAGCATGGGCGTAAAATCCGTTCCGTTTGCGGAATTTGCGGATTTTCTGCAATTTCGTGGTCCGCGAATCCGCGAAATTGCAGAAAAATCCGCGAAATCTCAAGCGGGATGGATTTTCAAAAACTGAAGTACATGAAGCACTTATTGTCATGACCGCGTATCCTCAGGGTCAGGGCGATGCTATATAGGGGTCCACCTCCAGACTGCCCTATACTCTGAATATCAAATACCACAGAGCATAAGGAAATCCGGTGAGGGAAAAAAGGTCAGGAAGGGACTGGAACGGGACGGGAGGCTGAAATGAGAAAAACCAAGAAAAAAAACAATCATTAGTAACACATTCTTGCTAACTACTCTCGGTAAGTCTCGCTAGGACACCACCTACCACGGGCACTAGCTAAAATTTCCTCTTCTCCTTCTCGGTAGGTAGTGTAAAGACCTTCTTCCACTTTAACACACAAATCTGAAATGCAAGAAACAAGGTCAGCATTCAATAAGGCGATTCCACACCCCAAACGCTCTTCTACTGCTGTGTTCACCCACACATACCTTCCAGCCTTCCTGGGTTTGCACCAAATTATAAATCCCTGATAATGGAACTTCTTAAACTAAAATGAAGAGGTAAATGTGCACAAAGATAAATAGAATAGTCTTTCAAAGTCTCGAGAATGATCCAAAGCAGAACACAGTCTTCCAACCACAATGTCCACTAATCCGAAATAAGAAACGATATTCTCCCAGGTTTTTGTAAACAAGCACCAAAGTACTAGACTGCGTCTCCTAAAAAGTGCTAGTGCTCACTAGTTCTTTAATTGCAGAACTCACGGAATCCTTTCTCTTCAGGAGAAGTCCGAGCCTTTTCTGTCCTGAAGGATTCCGATAACACCAGCCGGTGCTAGAACTGCGTTCAGCAGCCGCTGAACGCTTTAAAGGGAAGCCGCTACTCCCCGCTTGTTGGTTCTCTCAGCCGAGAGAACTGAGACCTTTCAGAGAGGCCGCCTTGGAATTCAGCCGCTTCACCCCTCCTTCAACGCCGGATACCTTCCAGCCGGGACGAAGGGGAAAATCCAAAAAGCAAACACAGCCGAGGCACACGGCAGCCGCCGCACGCCTTCTCTCATCGGTAGAGAACTCCGCCTTGGCTGGCTCACAAACCAACACGGGAAAACACAAGTTTGAAGCTCCGGTAACAAGTCAAAATCACGTACACAGCGCCTCAGCAGGCAGGTAACTATATAGACGATGACGCCTCCCCCCTGCCAAGCATTCTGGTAGTCGTAGTTCTTCCTTTATGTAAAACACAACAGAGGTAGCAAACACTCCAGAAACCTAATCATGACAGTATATCCCTCCTTACCAGCGCCTACTTGCCCCAGGCTTCCCCGGATGACTGGCAAAAAAGCGGCGGATAGCCATAGGAGCATTAACCCCGGAACTAGGTTCCCATGAATCATCCTCTGCTGCATACCCCTTCCAGGACACAAGAAACCACAACCTCCTCTGCCTGAAACGGGAGTCCAGAATTCTGCGCACCTCATATTCCAGATTCCCATCGCGTAACACAGGAGGGACAGCCTTCCTGCGAGCAGCGAAGGCTGGTTTCAATAAACTGCAATGGAAGACAGGATGAATCCGTAATGAAGCTGGAAGCTTAAGTTTGTAGGCCACCGGATTCACCCGTCTCACCACAGTGTAAGGCCCAATGTAGCGGGGATGGAAAACGCTCCGGAATCGGAAACGGATATTTTTTGTTGTGAGCCACTCTCTGTCTCCCACTTTATACTCTGGCCCTTCCCTCCGATGCTTGTCTTCCCATTTCTTGTACGAAACCTTTGCCTTATCCAAAGAGGCCTGCACCTTCCGATGGATCTTCAAAAGCGCCTTCACTTGGCCAGCCACCGTCGGATGATTGGCCACATCACAGGTTATGGTCACAGGTAGGATGTTTGCATTGAACCCGGAATTCGCCCGAAATGGTGTCTCCCCAATAGAACAGTGCCAAGCATTGTTATACGACAGTTCCGCTAGCCACAGCAGAGAAACCCATGAATCCGCAGCCTCATCTGCATAGCAGCAAAGATACTTTTCAGAGTTTGATTCAGTCTCTCTGTCTGACCGTCAGATTGCGGATGGAAACTGGTCGTCAAGGCCGCAGAGATATCCAAGGCTTTACACCAGGTACGCCAGAACCTGGCCACAAACTGCGGACCCCTGTCCGAGATGATGACTTGCGGAACCCCATGAAGCCGAACCACCTGAGTTAATAGCAACTGGGCTGTTTGGGAAGCTGAGGGAAGATTCCTGCAGGGGATGAAATGTCCCATTTTGGTGAAACTATCCACCACAACCAAGATGGCATCATTCCCTTTGTCCATGGGCAAACCCAACACAAAATCCAAACTTATGACCTGCCACGGCCTCGATGGAGTTGGCAATGGCATGAGTAGCCCTGCTGGCTTCGATGGTATGTTCTTGGCTCTCGCACAAGTTTCACACTGGTTTACCCACTGTCTTACATCCCTTACCAGGCCTTCCCACCAGAAATGTCTTTGCACTTCATGTACGGTTTTTTGATGTCCCTGATGGCCAGCCATTAAGGCATTATGACACCAATTAAATGCCATCAAACGGAGCGCATGGGTCGGAAGGAACAACCTGTTCTGCAGCATTGGTAATCCATGTTTAAGGGACCGATGAACTGTCACGGCCGCCCACTCTTCCCATTGCTGCGGAGTACGCTGCTTAGCTACTACTTCCAGAAAATGTTCCACCTGGATCGAACACAACACCACCTCTGGCGATAGGATAGATTTGGGAGTCATCCTCTTATCACTGTCCGAATTCAAACACCGGGATAGAGAATCAGCTTTTCTATTCTCTACCCCCGGTCGGAAAGTAATAGTAAACTCGTACTCCGCGAAAAACAGCATCCAATGCATCTGCCGTTGTGACAGGTGCCGGGCCGTCTTCAAATACACAAGGTTACGGTGATCAGAATACACTGTCACTGGATGATGTCCCCCCCACAGGTAGTGCCTCCACTCTTGAAACGCCTTCTTCACTGCCAACAGTTCTTTTTCGGCGATGGTATAATTCACTTCAGCCGGATTCAGTTTTTTCGAAAGAAAGGCTACAGGGTGCAACAGACCTGTTGCTTGATCTCGCTGGGATAACACTGCCCCAATAGCCACATCAGAGGCATCTGCTTCAACTATAAACGGCACATCCATCTGGGGGTGCATTAGAATGGGAGCAGAACTGAACGCTGATTTTAATTGTTCAAAAGCTTCCGCGGCTTCCAGTGTCCACAAAAAAGGAACTCCCTTTTGTAGCAAGCGAGTGATAGGAGAAACCAGCTGTGAAAAATGTGATATAAATCTCCTATAATAATTAGAGAACCCAGGAAGCACTGGATGTCGCGCACATTCAAAGGAACCGGCCACTCCAGAACCGCCTTCACCTTTCTGTCAGCCATTCTGAACCCAAAGGGTTAAGGATCACCCCCAGAAACTCCACCTCTTCCACTCCAAACTCACACTTACTCAATTTACAGAATAAGTGATGCTCCTGCAGCCTTTGCAATATCAAGAACACATGACTCACATGTTGTGCTGACGTCACAGAATAGATCAATAAATCATCAATATAGATGATAACAAACCTGTCAAGGTACTCTTTCATAATGTCGTTTATGAAAAACTGGAATGCCGCCGGGGCATTACAAAGCCCGAACGGCATTACCAGGTACTCATAAAGACCAAAACAGGTCTTAAACACCGTCTTCCACTCATCACCAGCCCGTATCCTGACTAAATGATAAGCCCCTCTTAAGTCCAGGCGTGTATAAATCCCCGCCTCCCGGACCTGATCCAAAAGGACGGCGATGAGTGGAAGCGGATACCTGTTACGCACAGTCACCTTGTTCAGCTGTCTATAATCGATGCATGCCCTCAACTCTTTATTGGCCTTCGAGATGAAAAAAAAGTGGCAAGGCACCAGGGGAGCGTGAAGGACGAATGAACCCAAGGGAACTAAAGTGCTCAATGTATTTCCTCAGATGCTCTGTTTCCGAAACTGAAAGGGCATACACTCTACATGAAGGTACCACCGCCCCTTCTACCAAGTCAATTTGACAATCATACTCCCTATGCGGGGGCAATGTTTCCGCCTTCACCTCACTAAAAACATCCCGAAAACGGTTGTATGCGGATGGCAATTCCACCTCCTTTTCCACCGCCGTGGCTATGGCGAACCCTTGGGGCCAAAGAGGTCACATGGGATGCCGAGGATAACAAACAACGACCTTCACATTCCTCGGACTCAAAAACAACCGTCCTTGCTCTCCAATCTATGGAAGGATTGTGTTGCCACAACCAGGGCATCCCAAGTATTACCTCATACTGAGGAGCCTCAATAATGTTCAACACAATCCTTTCTCTGTGGCTACCTACCCCCCCAGGCATAACCAGTTCCACGTTCTCAGTATGGGCTGTAACAGGGCCAGACTTCAACTGCGTGCCATACACGGCCAACACCATTTCAGGTTTACCAATAGGCACCTTCACCAACCCCAGTCTGTCAACCAACCCTTGATCTATAAAATTTCCTGTCGCACCAGAATCAATCATGGACACTACCGGATGACTCTTGTAGTCAGTGTTCAAGAACATAGATAACAGGATATGAGTCTCAGACTTCTTACATGTGGATACCTCCAATGACGGAATTTTCCACTCAGATGATGGATTCCGTTCCACAGACGAAACCTCAGTATTGGGAAAACCAACATAACTAGCTGCCACCTTAGTTACCGCTAACTGCTTCGCTGGAGTGAAGTAATTGGTCTTTTTTGGCCTCATGGTGCAGTCCCTAACATAATGCCCCTTTTTTCCGCAATACATGCAGAGACCCATAGCTCTTCTACTCTCCCTCTCTGCTTTCGTTAAAGGTGGCCGAATCTCCCCCAACTCCATGGGTTCTGGTCCCGCATCCTTTACACTAGACCGACCCCCCAGGGGCGGTCCACCTCCAGATCTGTCACCCCTCTTCCGTTCTCCACCTCTGTCAGTCATACGATGATCTAATCTCAAAGTAAGATTAATCAAATCAATACAGGTCTTAGGTTGGGGGTCTATCTGTGCTAACACATCTTTGAGGTCCTCATTAAAACCCTGATAATATAATGCCATCCGTTTTGCCTCAGGCCAAGACGTCTCTACCACCAATCTGTTGAAGGCAGTCATATAGGTTACAAGTTCCTTCCTCCCCTGACGCAACCCCAACAACTCTTTATCCGCACTCAGCGTAGTAGCCCGTCTATCAAAGACCCTCTCAAACTCCGCACGGAATTCTTCCCAGTTAGACAAAAGAGCATCATCTGATCTCACTAAAGGCACTGCCCAGTTGGCAGCGTCCCCCGTTAGATAGGAAATTGCAAAGGCAACCCGGGATATGTGAGTAGGGAAAGAGGCTGGTCTACACGAGAAGTGTAAGGCAACCTGGGTCAAGAAGGTCTGTATCGTAGCCGGATCCCCAGAATACCTCTCCGGACTCGCCAACGGTATAGGGGGAGACACAGTAACCTGTATAGGTGAACCACCAGGAGTAGCATCAAATGGATTGCGCGTTTGTCTATCAAAACGTTCTTTCAACGCTGCAGTTTCAGCTCTAGAAGCCTCAAGTTCATGTTGAACCACACTCAGCGCATGCAGCACATCGTCTAGAGTGGCCATCCCTACAGCACCCCCTGACCAGGAGGATGTTAATACTTGGGTACGTGATTCTGTCACGACAGCGTATCCTCAGGATCAGGGCGATGCTATATAGGGGTCCACCTCCAGACTGCCCTATACTCTGAATATCAAATACCACAGAGCATAAGGAAATCAGGTGAGGGAAAAAAGGTCAGGAAGGGACTGGAACGGGATGGGAGGCTGAAATGAAAAATACCAAGAAAACAAACAATCATTAGTAACACATTCTTGCTAACTACTCTCGGTAAGTCTCGCTAGGACACCACCTACCACGGGCACTAGCTAAAATTTCCTCTTCTCCCTCTCGGTAGGTAGTGTAAAGACCTTCTTCCACTTTAACACACAAATCTGAAATGCAAGAAACAAGGTCAGCATTCAATAAGGCGATTCCACACCCCAAACGCTCTTCTACTGCTGTGTTCACCCACACATACCTTCCAGCCTTCCTGGGTTTGCACCAAATTATAAATCCCTGATAATGGAACTTCTTAAACTAAAATGAAGAGGTAAATTTGCACAAAGATAAATAGAATAGTCTTTCAAAGTCTCGAGAATGATCCAAAGCAGAACACAGTCTTCCAACCACAATGTCCACTAATCCGAAATAAGAAACGATATTCTCCCAGGTTTTTGTAAACAAGCACCAAAGTACTAGACTGCGTCTCCTAAAAAGCGCTAGTGCTCACTAGTTCTTTAATTGCAGAACTCACGGAATCCTTTCTCTTCAGGAGAAGTCCGAGCCTTTTCTGTCCTGAAGGATTCCGATAACACCAGCCGGTGCTAGAACCGCGTTCAGCAGCCGCTGAACGCTTTAAAGGGAAGCCGCTACTCCCCGCTTGTCGGTTCTCTCAGCCGAGAGAACTGAGACCTTTCAGAGAGGCCGCCTTGGAATTCAGCCGCTTCACCCCTCCTTCAACGCCGAATACCTTCCAGCCGGGACGAAGGGGAAAATCCAAAAAGCAAACACAGCCGAGGCACACGGCAGCCGCCGCACGCCTTCTCTCATCAGTAGAGAACTCCGCCTTGACTGGCTCACAAACCAACGCGGGAAAACACAAGTTCGAAGCTCCGGTAACAAGTCAAAATCACGTACACAGCGCCTCAGCAGGCAGGTAACTATATAGACGATGACGCCTCCCCCCTGCCAAGCATTCTGGTAGTCGTAGTTCTTCCTTTATGTAAAACACAACAGAGGTAGCAAACACTCCAGAATCCTAATCATGACACTTATAGGGTTACAGCAGGTGCCCAAGTTGAACCTAATTTCTTTGTAACCATTTACAAAATGGTTACAAAGAAATTAACTTCAACTTGGGCACCTGCTGTAACCCTGTAAGTGCTTCCTGAGCGGCGCCTCCAGAGTTCGTTGCCTACTTGCAACTATTCTCTGACCCTGCTCTGACCCTCGAAGCAGGGTCAGAGAATAGTTACAAGTATGGCACAATGCTCCAGGCTGTCACAAAATTAAACCACAACAGGAAGCACTTACAGATAAGGAAGCAGGTGCCGGACTTGAAGCTCAAATTCAGTGACACATTAACCAGCCCCCTGTTGAGGCTGGGCAGGCATGATTTCTCCCCATAATCTACAGTGGTGAACCAGAGGGTGTAGTTGTGAACCAGAGGGTGGCAGTGATGAAGCAGAGGGTGCTGTGATGAACCAGAGGGTGGCAGTGGTGCACCAGAGGGTGGCGGTGGTGAACCAGAGGGTGGCAGCTATGAACCAGAGGGTGGCAGGGGAGAACCAGAGGTTGGCAGTGGTGAACCAGAGGGTGGCAGTGATGAACCAGAGGGTGGCAGTAATGAACCAGAGGGTGGCAGTGATGAACCAGAGGGTGACAGTGGTGAACCAGCGGGTGACAGTGGTGAACCACATGGTGCTGTGATGAACCAGAGGGTGGCAGTGGTGAACCAGAGGGTGGCAGTGGTGAACCAGAGGGTGGAAGTAGTGAACCAGAGGTTAGCAGTGATGAACCAGAGGGTGGCAGGGGTGAACCAGAGGATCGCAGTGGTGAACCAGAGGGTGCTGTGATGAACCAGAGGGTGGCAGTGATGAACCAGAGGGTGGCAGTGATGAACCAGATGGTGGCAGGGATGAACCAGAGGGTGGCAGTGGTGAACCAGAGGGTGCTGTGATGAACCAGAGGGTGGCAGTGATGAACCAGAGGGTGGCAGTGTTGAACCAGAGGGTGACAGTGGTGAACCAGAGGGTGCTGTGATGAACCAGAGGGTAACAGTGGTAAACCAGAGGATGGCAGTGGTGAACCAGAGGGTGGCAGTGGTGAGCCTGAGGGTGGCAGGGATGAACCAGAGGGTGACAGTGGTGAACCAGAAGTTGACAGTGGTGAACCAGAGCATGACAGTGGTGACCCAGAGGGTGCTGTGATGAACCAGAGGGTGGCAGTGGTGAACCAGAGGGTGGCAGTGATGAACCAGAGGGTGCTGTGATGAACCAGAGGGTGGCAGTGGTGAACCTGAGGGTGCTGTGATGAACCAGAGGGTGGCAGTGGTGAACCAGAGGGTGGCAGTGGTGAACTAGAGGGCGGCAGTGGTGAACCAGAGGGTGGCAGTGATGAACCAGAGGGTGGCAGGGGTGAACCAGAGGGTGGCAGTGGTGAACCAGAGGGTGGCAGTGGTGAACCAGAGGGTGCTGCGATGAACCAGAGGGTGGCAGTGGTGAACCAGAGGATGGCAGTGGTGAACCAGAGGGTGGCAGGGGTGAACCAGAGGGTGAAAGTGGTGAACCAGAGGGTGCTGCGATGAACCAGAGGGTGGCAGTGGTGAACCAGAGGGTGACAGTGGTGAACCAGAGGGTGGCAGTGATGAACCAGAGGGTGCTGTGATGAACCAGAGGGTGGCAGTGGTGAACCTGAGGGTGCTGTGATGAACCAGAGGGTGGCAGGGGTGAACCAGAGGGTGGCAGTGGTGAACCAGAGGGTGGCAGTGGTGAACCAGAGGGTGCAGCGATGAACCAGAGGGTGGCAGTGGTGAACCAGAGGATGGCAGTGGTGAACCAGAGGGTGGCAGGGGTGAACCAGAGGGTGAAAGTGGTGAACCAGAGGGTGCTGTGATGAACCAGAGTGTGGCAGTGGTGAACCAGAGGGTGACAGTGGTGAACCAGAGGGTGGCAGTGGTGAACCAGAGGGTGGCAGTGATGAACCAGAGGGTGGCAGTGATGAACCTGAGGGTGGCAGTAATGAACCAGAGGATGGCAGTGATGAACCAGAGGGTGACAGTGGTGAACCAGAGGGTGACAGTGGTGAACCAGATGGTGCTGTGATGAACCAGAGGGTGACAGTGGTGAACCAGAGGGTGGCAGTGGTGAACCAGAGGGTAGCAGTGATGAACTAGCGGGTGGCAGGGGTGAACCAGAGGGTGCTGTGATGAACCAGAGGGTGGCAGTGATGAACCAGAGGGTGGCAGTGATGAACCAGATGGTGGCAGGGGTGAACCAGAGGGTGGCAGTGTGAACCAGAGGGTGCTGCAATGAACCAGAGGGTGGCAGTGATGAACCAGAGGGTGGCAGTGATGAACCAGAGGGTGACATTAGTGAACCAGAGGGTGACAGTGGTGAACCAGAGGGTGACAGTGGTGAACCAGAGGGTGCTGTGATGAACCAGAGGGTGACAGTGGTGAACCAGAGGATGAAAGTGTGAACCAGAGGGTGGCAGTGGTGAACCAGAGGGTGGCAGTGGTTAACCAGAGGGTGGCAGTGATGAACCAGAGGGTGACAGTGGTGAACCAGAGGGTGGCAGTGGTGAACCAGAGGGTGGCAGTTGTGAACCAGAGGGTGGCAGTGATAAACCAGAGGGTGCTGTGATGAACCAGAGGGAGGCAGTGGTGAACCAGAGGGTGACAGTGGTGAACTAGAGGGTGTGGTGATGAACCAGAGGGTGGCAGGGGTGAACCAGAGGGTGGCAGTAGTGAACCAGAGGGTGGCAGTGGTGAACCAGAGGGTGGCAGTGATGAACCAGAGGGTGGCAGGGGTGAACCAGAGGGTCGCAGTGGTGAACCAGAGGGTGCTGTGATGAACCAGAGGATGCTGTGATGAACCAGAGGGTGCTGTGATAGATCAGCTCTAAAAAATTGTGAGCAAGGTTGAGGCTGGGCAAGTGTCCTTTATCCCCATATCTGCTGCCGAAAATGAGCTGTAACCTTGAGGAGGTCTCTGCATCCATGAGTTTCCCGAGTGCCATCCCCATGTAGTTCCTGTGACCAGGAACCTGCTTTTCTCTTATCTGCTGCCCTGCCCGTTCTCTGACCCTTTATAAACAAGAGGCATGTGAACTCGGATTGAAGCCCCGTCCGTTTGGCCCCACCACACACACTAGCGCTATGAAATGTATTCCTGCCCTTTCCCCACTATGATGGTCAGCTTACTCAAGGGACCTCGGAGCCTTTTGGCGCGGTGGTGTGCCACCGCGCCAAAAGGCTCCAAGGACCCTTGAGTAAGCTGTCCATCATAATGGAAAAAGGGCGGGAATACATTTCATAGCGCTAGTGTGTGTGGTGGGGCCAAACGGACGGGGCTTCAATGCGAGTTCACATGCCTCTTGTTTATAAAGGGTCAGAGACTGAGCAGGGCAGCAGATAAGGAGAAAGCAGGCTCCTGGTCACAGGAACTACACGGGTTTGGCGCTCGGGAAACTCATGGATGCAGAGACCTCCTCAAGGTTACAGCTCATTTTCGGCGGCAGATATGGGGATAAAGGACACTTGCCCAGCCTCGACCTTGCACACAATTTTTTAGGGCTGATTAATACTTTACTGAATTTGAGCTTCAACTCGGGCACCTGCGTAATTTGTATCTGTAAGTGCTTCCTGTTGAGGTTTAATTTTTGTGACAGGAGCATTGTGCCAGAATGAATCCTGCCCTGCGTATTTGCCCATGAAGATGCTACCGTTTTCTACAATACCTCTACTCAACTGGGGTACTTTCTACTGGCTAATCAGTAAGTTCTCCCTCGTTGGGTAAATGTATAGTGCTTTTACTACACTGCAGCTGCGTAAAGGGCCAGAAGATGTGTCTCCAGTGACCATGTGTACCTGTAACAAACTGTGTGTTTGTTACAGGCACACATGGTCATGGAGACACATCTTCTGGCCCTTTATGCACCTGCAGTGTAGTAAAAGCAGTATACATTTACCCAACGAGGGAGCACTTACTTGATTACTCAGTACAAAGTACTCCAGTGCAAATCGCAAAAAAGTCAGCGATTTGGAGGGAAAATCAGCAAATTCGCGTTTTTTTTTGCGATTAAGCGTGAATTCGCGGAACACGAATTCGCAAATTTTGCCCATACTTAGTTTTTTGTCTTGTGAATTTTGCCTTAGTAAGGCCACGTGATAATAATTTTTTTGGGACACTGAGTTAGTAGTACCTTTGGCGCTTAGCGTGTACGTATCCTGCGATAATGCTTGGTTGGGGGGGTACAGTGATTGTGCTAATGTGTTATGTCGATTGAATTTTGCATGTATTCCATTTAAAAGGGACAGTGTGTCTCACTGTGACATAAAACTGTTCACTCTTCTTTGTGATGATTTATGGTGCACTGAGTTAGTAGTATCTTTGGCGCTGAGCTTGCACGTATCCTGCGATATTGTGTAGTGCAGGGGGGCCGCACTAGGAGCAATGTTTTTTGACTAGTGAATTCTGCTTTAATAAGACTACGGAGAGACGACTTGTGGTGCAGTGAGTTAGTGGTACCGAAATAACTCAGCGTGTGCGTACCCTGTGATGATTCATGGTTCGGGGGTGTTGCAGTGGTATAATATCTCTTGTCGACTGGAATGCGTCATGTACACTCACCATTCTACCTTAATCGTGAGCCCTCACAATGTAGATCTAAGGCAGTAGTCATCACTGACATCAAGAAATTGTTTTTGTCATATCCTTTAGCAAAACTGTCTCTGACTTACATAAATCAAGGCTAACTTGAATGGTGTCCGTAGTGTAGATGGAAAGCTGAATTCAAGTTGTGAACCCTGCTTTGCACAGTGTAGATCGAAAGCAGTAGTCACACAAACATCGAGGAGTGCATTTTTGTCTCATACGTTAACAAAATCTGAGGACACAGTACAATTGTCTCTGCCTAGAAGAAATCGAGACTGAATTTAATGTTGTCTGTAGTGCTGATGCGCCACCGATATCAAGTCGTAAACTCTGTTGATCGCAGTGTACATTTGAAAACAGTACTCAGTACACAAATTGAGGAATGTTTTTTGTGGCATCCTTTAACAAAATGGTCTCTGTCTTACATAAATCAAAGATAACTTGAATGCTGTCCGTAGTGTAGATGGAAAGTTGAATTCAAGTTGTGAACCCTGCTGTACACAGTGTAGAAAGAAGTCAGTAGTGACACAAACATCGAGGAATGCTTTTTTGTCACATACGTTAACAAAATGTGAGGATACAGTACAATTGTCTCTGCCTTAAATAAATCTAGAAATAATTTTATGTTGTCTGTACTGCTTAAGCACTTCTGGTATCAAGTGGTGAAGTCTGTTGATCGCAGTGTACATTTGAAGGCAGTACTCAGTACAGTCATTGAGGTATGTTTTTTGTTGCATCATTTGAGAAAATTGTCTCTGCCTTACATAAATCAAGGTTAACTTGAATGCTGTCGGTAATGTAGCTGGAAATCTGAATTCAAGTTGTGAACCCTGCTGTCCGTAGTGAAGATCGAAGGCAGTAGTTGACACAGACATCGAGGAATCCTTTTGAATTCAATGTTGTCTGTAGTGGTCCTGCGCTTCTGGTATCAAGTGGTGAACTCTGTTGATCGCAGTGTACATTTGAAGGCAGTACTCAGTACAGACATTAAGGCATGTTTTTTGTCGCATCATTTAACAAAATTGTCTCTGTCTTACATAAATCAAGGCTAATTTCAATGCTGTCCGTAGTGTTGATACAAAGCTGAATTCAAGTTGTGAACCCTGCTGTCCGCATTGTAGAACGAAGGCTGTAGTCAGCACAGTGATAGACAAATGCTTTTTGTCACATCCTTTTACAAAATCGGAAGACATAGAGTACAATTGTCTCTACCTCTACCTTAAATAAAGCAAGGCTTAATTCAATGCTGTCCGTAGTGCAGATGCAAAGCTCAAGGGACCTCGGAGCCTTTTGGCGCGGTGGTGTGCCACCGCGCCAAAAGGCTCCAAGGACCCTTGAGTAAGCTGTCCATCATAATGGAAAAAGGGCGGGAATACATTCCATAGCGCTAGTGTGTGTGGTGGGGCCAAACGGACGGGGCTTCAATGCGAGTTCACATGCCTCTTGTTTATAAAGGGTCAGAGACTGAGCAGGGCAGCAGATAAGGAGAAAGCAGGCTCCTGGTCACAGGAACTACACGGGTTTGGCGCTCGGGAAACTCATGGATGCAGAGACCTCCTCAAGGTTACAGCTCATTTTCGGCGGCAGATATGGGGATAAAGGACACTTGCCCAGCCTCAACCTTGCACACAATTTTTTAGGGCTGATTAATACTTTACTGAATTTGAGCTTCAACTCGGGCACCTGCGTAATTTGTATCTGTAAGTGCTTCCTGTTGAGGTTTAATTTTTGTGAAGGAGCATTGTGTCAGAATGAATCCTGCCCTGCGTATTTGCCCACAAAGATGCCACCGTTTTCTACAATATCTTTACTCAACTGGGGTACTTTCTACTGGCTAATCAGTAAGTTCTCCCTCGTTGGGTAAATGTATAGTGCTTTTACTACACTGCAGCTGCGTAAAGGGCCAGAAGATGTGTCTCCAGTGACCATGTGTGCCTGTAACAAACTGTGTGTTTGTTACAGGCACACATGGTCATGGAGACACATCTTCTGGCCCTTTATGCACCTGCAGTGTAGTAAAAGCAGTATACATTTACCCAACGAGGGAGCACTTACTGGATTACTCAGTACAAAGTACTCCAGTGCAAATCGCAAAAAAGTCAGCGAGTTTGAGGGAAAATCAGCAAATTCGCAGGTTTTTTTGCGATTTTGCGTGAATTCGCGGAACACGAATTCGCAAATTTTGCCCATACTTAGTTTTTTGTCTTGTGAATTTTGCCTTAGTAAGGCCACGTGATAATAATTTTTTTGGGACACTGAGTTAGTAGTACCTTTGGCGCTTAGCGTGTACGTATCCTGCGATAATGCTTGGTCGGGGGGGTACAGTGATTGTGCTGTGTTATGTCGATTGAATTTTGCATGTATTCCATTTAAAAGGGACAGTGTGTCTCACTGTGACATAAAACTGTTCACTCTTCTTTGTGATGATTTATGGTGCACTGAGTTAGTAGTATCTTTGGCGCTGAGCTTGCACGTATCCTGCGATATTGTGTAGTGCAGGGGGGCCGCACTAGGAGCAATGTTTTTTGCCTAGTGAATTCTGCTTTAATAAGGCTACGGAGAGACGACTTGTGGTGCAGTGAGTTAGTGGTACCGAAATAAATCAGCGTGTGCATACCCTGCGATGATTCGTGGTTCGGGGGTGTTGCAGTGGTATAATATCTCTTGTCTACTGGAATGCGTCATGTACACTCACCATTCTACCTTAATCGTGAACCCTCACAATGTAGATCTAAGGCAGTAGTCATCACTGACATCAAGAAATTGTTTTTGTCATATCCTTTAGCAAAACTGTCTCTGACTTACATAAATCAAGGCTAACTTGAATGGTGTCCGTAGTGTAGATGGAAAGCTGAATTCAAGTTGTGAACCCTGCTGTGCACAGTGTAGATCGAAAGCAGTAGTCACACAAACATCGAGGAGTGCATTTTTGTCTCATACGTTAACAAAATCTGAGGAGACAGTACAATTGTCTCTGCCTAGAAGAAATCGAGACTGAATTTAATGTTGTCTGTAGTGCTGATGCGCCACCGATATCAAGTCGTAAACTCTGTTGATCGCAGTGTACATTTGAAAACAGTACTCAGTACACAAATTGAGGAATGTTTTTTGTGGCATCCTTTAACAAAATGGTCTCTGTCTTACATAAATCAAAGATAACTTGAGTGCTGTCCATAGTGTAGATGGAAAGTTGAATTCAAGTTGTGAACCCTGCTGTACACAGTGTAGAAAGAAGTCAGTAGTGACACAAACATCGAGGAATGCTTTTTTGTCACATACGTTAACAAAATGTGAGGATACAGTACAATTGTCTCTGCCTTAAATAAATCTAGAAATAATTTAATGTTGTCTGTACTGCTTAAGCACTTCTGGTATCAAGTGGTGAAGTCTGTTGATCGCAGTGTACATTTGAAGGCAGTACAGTCATTGAGGTATGTTTTTTGTTGCATCATTTAAGAAAATTGTCTCTGCCTTACATAAATCAAGGTTAACTTGAATGCTGTCGGTAATGTAGCTGGAAAGCTGAATTCAAGTTGTGAACCCTGCTGTCCGTAGTGAAGATCGAAGGCAGTAGTTGACACAGACATCGAGGAATCCTTTTGAATTCAATGTTGTCTGTAGTGGTCCTGCGCTTCTGGTATCAAGTGGTGAACTCTGTTGATCACAGTGTACATTTGAAGGCAGTACTCAGTACAGACATTAAGGCATGTTTTTTGTCGCATCATTTAACAAAATTGTCTCTGTCTTACATAAATCAAGGCTAATTTCAATGCTGTCCGTAGTGTTGATGCAAAGCTGAATTCAAGTTGTGAACCCTGCTGTCCGCATTGTAGATCGAAGGCTGTAGTCAGCACAGTGATAGACAAATGCTTTTTGTCACATCCTTTTACAAAATCGGAAGACATAGAGTACAATTGTCTCTACCTCTACCTTAAATAAAGCAAGGCTTAATTCAATGCTGTCCGTAGTGCAGATGCAAAGCTGAATTCAAGTTGTGAACCCTGCTGTCCACAGTGATCGAAGGCAGTAGTCTGCAGTGCTGTGGCATTGACTTCGGAATGGGCCTGTATCGAGGGGGAACGTGGTCATGGCGGCAGCCACGTGGAAGGGTGCGGACCTTCGCTGTGGTGGAGTCTTTACTCTCTGCAGAAGTGAACAATACCCAAGGCGTAGGCTAATTATTTAAAGTCTTACGCTAAATTTGCATACATTGGAGCAGCCTACTCCGCTTCTGCTTCAAAGGAGGGGGGGAGACAACACAGCTACATGACCAAAATATTCCCCAGTATCTGAGATAATATGGTTGCGTCCACTGTGCAGTACACTACATGTATTATTAGCATATCTACACACAGAAAAGTTTTTGGTTTCCATAGTGTGTTGTGTATAGCATATCATTGGTAGTATTAGCAGTGTGTACATTATTGTTGATGTGCGAGATCATTCCCTTATACATAGTTGATTGCCACATCTCTGAACATTGAGCTAGTGTGCTGTTGAAGGGTTATATTATTTTGGGAAGGTCCTGTTTTGCGCTGCGTCTGAGGTAGTAGAGAGGGAGCGGTCAGGAGGGGTGGTTCTTTTGGTGGTGGCACTAAGTGTTGTTATTTTTTTGAGTGTTGGAAGTGTATAATTAGTACCTCTATTACATATTTGTCTTTAGATATGAGTGTGAGTTGGATGTAATTCACACAGTACCTAGTTGACGGCCTTACACTAGTTAAATGTTGATATTAATTTGTTAGTGGTAAATGGAACTATCACCATTTTTTGGGATAGCATTGTAGATTTGGTTTGTTTTTGAAAGTTTGTGAAGTGGTGTTTTTTTGGGGGGTTTTCTACGAGAATGCCTAGTTTGTATATTATTAACATTAGTTGTGGTTCTGGTTTGTAGCGATTTTCTTGGAGGAAGGAATAAATTGAAGAGTGGTAATATTTGCAGTTTTTACTACGTTGCGAATGGGATGATAATTAAAAAGATAGAAAAAAACAGATATGCCTATTGAACATTATAAATAGGAATTATCATTTAGAGAACCTTCGAAATTCACTGAATAAACCATAGGTTTCAAGCAGGTTATAGTTAGGAATTATCATTTAAAAAACCTTGTAAATACACTGAAAAAACCATAGGTTTCAGGCATGTTATAGTTAGGAATTAGCATTTAAAAACCTTAAATATATATATATATATTATCACCAAGTTGCTGCAAAAACGATCCTCGACCTCACAACGCTGGCGCCGTTGGTGGCAGCAGCCGCCACACTCTATTCGAACCTGCTTCCCATCTACCTCCAATAGCTGGACACAGAAAACGGCACACCAGGAAAATCCAGCACAAATCCTTTTATTGTGCACTTATGGAACAAGGACTCTTTTTTTCCCCATAAGTTCCATAATTACACAATAAAAGGATTTGTGCTGGATTTTCCTGGTGTGCCGTTTTCTGTGTCCAGCTATTGGAGGTGGATGGGAAGCAGGTTCGAATATATATATATATTCACTTAAAAACATTGTTAATCTCCTATAACGAGATGGAAGGAGGGATTAGGTTGAGTGGGTATTCTGTTTCATATTGCTTTACAAAACCTTGTATGAAAATGATGAAATGTAATGGATGTAATGAACAATACATTTATGTATATCTGTATATCGCTGTTATACATGAAGTAATGGAAATCTAATCAATGATGAATAATGTATAATCTATAAAGTGTGTCACTGTCTCATTTTGAAAATATAAAATATATTTAAAAAAAAAAAACATTGTTAAAGTGCACAACAAAGTATACATTTTTGTGTTCTTGCCCCACATTTTGCGGACTGATGGTGCTGGTTTCTTAATTGCACACTCGGACATTGTTGTCCAGTCCCAAGTGTATGTGCTCTGACCCATAAAACAAGACATAATTAACTCCTAATCAGCATACTTAGCTTTACAGTAAGGTCATACTATATGGTGCAAGAAAATCTACCAATTGCTTTGATATTTAAATGTGACCTGTGGACTACAGCACATGTTGAGTTATCAACTAGGCTATGAAAAAAACTTTGCTTCAGGACTACATGTGTAGCATGACCGTGGCAGCTTTTAAACGTGAGGCAAACCTGATCAAATAGCCAGTTTTGACAGGAAGGAACACAGCTTTTAAATATTAAGTAAGTCACCGCTACGTAGCCTTGTAGCCCACAACTTACGGTGGCTAGTATTTAAAAGTTGAACAAATAAGAATTTTTGTTGGCAAGTTCCTACACAGACTATCCTCCAAATCTATTTTCTCTAGGTAGGGCTGTAGCGGTTCCTACGAGAAAAACTAAAGTGCAATTAAAATACTATTTTTGCTAACTTTGTCATTGGATAAGCTACACAATTCATTCAACCACTGTTTTTGATGTATTTATTCAAAATATAATTCAATGGCGAGGTTGAATTTTCGATCAATATACAGGAACATTTTTATTAAGTTAGATTTTGCCTGCCGGAAGCTCCAGTATGCTAATCAACATTAGCTGTCCCTGTTGGTGGGAAGACCTGGGTGTGAGGAATATCAGTCATCCTCTCTCAGGAGGAGTAGTTGGGGAGGATTCAGGAACTTAATTAACATGAACAGGTCTAGAGTGAAGCATGGACAGTCATAGTTAAGTATAAAATGAGACCTTGGGAAGAGGTATTTTAATCACAGAGCACATAGTAGCTATCTTGGCACCATCCCAGTGTGAGGTGTGGGGGGGGGGAGTTGGTCCCAGGACCACTTGGATGTGGTTGAGGAGGAAGAGAAATCTACTACCTCCAAGGTCAGAAGAGTTCTGCTATGTTGGATTGAACCCACAAAAGTGCAACAAGGCAACCAGGATGTGCTGTAAAAGTGGAAAAGTTGTCCCTTTCTTTTTCTCTTTGGTTAGGGAGTGTTCAGGAATCACCCCACCCACTAGCTAGTGAATCATACAAAAGTAGCACCTCACACCCAGCTCTTCAGACATGTAGATAAACAAAAGATGACTGACCAGCTATCTATGACCTGTTAGGAGAACAGAAGGGCTAGACTTGCTCCCTCTTTTGTCCAGGACTGACAAGTTGACTCCAATGGTCAGTTGGCTGGAATCCTGGGTAGCTACAGGGACACAACAAGCTCCATGAGGCCTTTTCCGTGGAGAGATCAGCTCACCAGTAGCAACCTTGCTGGTGGCCTCTACTGGAGTGATTGTTGGCCACAGAGTGCTGTCCTTGCGGTCCTTGGAGCCTTAGAAGTGGCCAAGACCAACTGCTCCAAAAAGTCTGAAAAGTAAGGACGTAAAAGTATTTTGTACTACGAAACCTCCAAGAGCTTCATTGGGACCTAGCAGCAAAGGACCCAATTTCAGGAGAACATTGTTGGATACAGGTGCCAAGCATGCTCAGATGGAGGATTCTGAGTTCCCAAAAAGATACTAAAGGGCTCATTACGAGTTTGACGGTCCGACCGCCTGAAATCCGCGGCTGCCAGTAGCCCACCGTGCCGGCGGTCTTTAGAGTTGACCACAGGGCCAGCAGTGTGGCTACGACAATCTTGCGGTGGTGGGCAATGGTGTTCCATATCTATTGATACATCTGTGCACATTTCGACTACACATGTCGAATGTACACATATGCATGATAAATGTGGAAAAATGCAAACTACCCATTGCATTAAGTCCAGGCGTGTATAAATCCCCGCCTCCCGGACCTGATCCAAAAGGACGGCGATGAGTGGAAGCGGATACCTGTTACGCACAGTCACCTTGTTCAGCTGTCTATAATCGATGCATGCCCTCAACTCTTTATTGGCCTTCGAGATGAAAAAAAAGTGGCAAGGCACCAGGGGAGCGTGAAGGACGAATGAACCCAAGGGAACTAAAGTGCTCAATGTATTTCCTCAGATGCTCTGTTTCCGAAACTGAAAGGGCATACACTCTACATGAAGGTACCACCGCCCCTTCTACCAAGTCAATTTGACAATCATACTCCCTATGCGGGGGCAATGTTTCCGCCTTCACCTCACTAAAAACATCCCGAAAACGGTTGTATGCGGATAGCAATTCCACCTCCTTTTCCACCGCCGTGGCTATGGCGAACCCTTGGGGCCAAAGAGGTCACATGGGATGCCGAGGATAACAAACAACGACCTTCACATTCCTCGGACTCAAAAACAACCGTCCTTGCTCTCCAATCTATGGAAGGATTGTGTTGCCACAACCAGGGCATCCCAAGTATTACCTCATACTGAGGAGCCTCAATAATGTTCAACACAATCCTTTCTCTGTGGCTACCTACCCCCCCAGGCATAACCAGTTCCACGTTCTCAGTATGGGCTGTAACAGGGCCAGACTTCAACTGCGTGCCATACACGGCCAACACCATTTCAGGTTTACCAATAGGCACCTTCACCAACCCCAGTCTGTCAACCAACCCTTGATCTATAAAATTTCCTGTCGCACCAGAATCAATCATGGACACTACCGGATGACTCTTGTAGTCAGTGTTCAAGAACATAGATAACAGGATATGAGTCTCAGACTTCTTACATGTGGATACCTCCAATGACGGAATTTTCCACTCAGATGATGGATTCCGTTCCACAGACGAAACCTCAGTATTGGGAAAACCAACATAACTAGCTGCCACCTTAGTTACCGCTAACTGCTTCGCTGGAGTGAAGTAATTGGTCTTTTTTGGCCTCATGGTGCAGTCCCTAACATAATGCCCCTTTTTTCCGCAATACATGCAGAGACCCATAGCTCTTCTACTCTCCCTCTCTGCTTTCGTTAAAGGTGGCCGAATCTCCCCCAACTCCATGGGTTCTGGTCCCGCATCCTTTACACTAGACCGACCCCCCAGGGGCGGTCCACCTCCAGATCTGTCACCCCTCTTCCGTTCTCCACCTCTGTCAGTCATACGATGATCTAATCTCAAAGTAAGATTAATCAAATCAATACAGGTCTTAGGTTGGGGGTCTATCTGTGCTAACACATCTTTGAGGTCCTCATTAAAACCCTGATAATATAATGCCATCCGTTTTGCCTCAGGCCAAGACGTCTCTACCACCAATCTGTTGAAGGCAGTCATATAGGTTACAAGTTCCTTCCTCCCCTGACGCAACCCCAACAACTCTTTATCCGCACTCAGCGTAGTAGCCCGTCTATCAAAGACCCTCTCAAACTCCGCACGGAATTCTTCCCAGTTAGACAAAAGAGCATCATCTGATCTCACTAAAGGCACTGCCCAGTTGGCAGCGTCCCCCGTTAGATAGGAAATTGCAAAGGCAACCCGGGATATGTGAGTAGGGAAAGAGGCTGGTCTACACGAGAAGTGTAAGGCAACCTGGGTCAAGAAGGTCTGTATCGTAGCCGGATCCCCAGAATACCTCTCCGGACTCGCCAACGGTATAGGGGGAGACACAGTAACCTGTATAGGTGAACCACCAGGAGTAGCATCAAATGGATTGCGCGTTTGTCTATCAAAACGTTCTTTCAACGCTGCAGTTTCAGCTCTAGAAGCCTCAAGTTCATGTTGAACCACACTCAGCGCATGCAGCACATCGTCTAGAGTGGCCATCCCTACAGCACCCCCTGACCAGGAGGATGTTAATACTTGGGTACGTGATTCTGTCACGACAGCGTATCCTCAGGATCAGGGCGATGCTATATAGGGGTCCACCTCCAGACTGCCCTATACTCTGAATATCAAATACCACAGAGCATAAGGAAATCAGGTGAGGGAAAAAAGGTCAGGAAGGGACTGGAACGGGATGGGAGGCTGAAATGAAAAATACCAAGAAAACAAACAATCATTAGTAACACATTCTTGCTAACTACTCTCGGTAAGTCTCGCTAGGACACCACCTACCACGGGCACTAGCTAAAATTTCCTCTTCTCCCTCTCGGTAGGTAGTGTAAAGACCTTCTTCCACTTTAACACACAAATCTGAAATGCAAGAAACAAGGTCAGCATTCAATAAGGCGATTCCACACCCCAAACGCTCTTCTACTGCTGTGTTCACCCACACATACCTTCCAGCCTTCCTGGGTTTGCACCAAATTATAAATCCCTGATAATGGAACTTCTTAAACTAAAATGAAGAGGTAAATTTGCACAAAGATAAATAGAATAGTCTTTCAAAGTCTCGAGAATGATCCAAAGCAGAACACAGTCTTCCAACCACAATGTCCACTAATCCGAAATAAGAAACGATATTCTCCCAGGTTTTTGTAAACAAGCACCAAAGTACTAGACTGCGTCTCCTAAAAAGCGCTAGTGCTCACTAGTTCTTTAATTGCAGAACTCACGGAATCCTTTCTCTTCAGGAGAAGTCCGAGCCTTTTCTGTCCTGAAGGATTCCGATAACACCAGCCGGTGCTAGAACCGCGTTCAGCAGCCGCTGAACGCTTTAAAGGGAAGCCGCTACTCCCCGCTTGTCGGTTCTCTCAGCCGAGAGAACTGAGACCTTTCAGAGAGGCCGCCTTGGAATTCAGCCGCTTCACCCCTCCTTCAACGCCGAATACCTTCCAGCCGGGACGAAGGGGAAAATCCAAAAAGCAAACACAGCCGAGGCACACGGCAGCCGCCGCACGCCTTCTCTCATCAGTAGAGAACTCCGCCTTGACTGGCTCACAAACCAACGCGGGAAAACACAAGTTCGAAGCTCCGGTAACAAGTCAAAATCACGTACACAGCGCCTCAGCAGGCAGGTAACTATATAGACGATGACGCCTCCCCCCTGCCAAGCATTCTGGTAGTCGTAGTTCTTCCTTTATGTAAAACACAACAGAGGTAGCAAACACTCCAGAATCCTAATCATGACACTTATAGGGTTACAGCAGGTGCCCAAGTTGAACCTAATTTCTTTGTAACCATTTACAAAATGGTTACAAAGAAATTAACTTCAACTTGGGCACCTGCTGTAACCCTGTAAGTGCTTCCTGAGCGGCGCCTCCAGAGTTCGTTGCCTACTTGCAACTATTCTCTGACCCTGCTCTGACCCTCGAAGCAGGGTCAGAGAATAGTTACAAGTATGGCACAATGCTCCAGGCTGTCACAAAATTAAACCACAACAGGAAGCACTTACAGATAAGGAAGCAGGTGCCGGACTTGAAGCTCAAATTCAGTGACACATTAACCAGCCCCCTGTTGAGGCTGGGCAGGCATGATTTCTCCCCATAATCTACAGTGGTGAACCAGAGGGTGTAGTTGTGAACCAGAGGGTGGCAGTGATGAAGCAGAGGGTGCTGTGATGAACCAGAGGGTGGCAGTGGTGCACCAGAGGGTGGCGGTGGTGAACCAGAGGGTGGCAGCTATGAACCAGAGGGTGGCAGGGGAGAACCAGAGGTTGGCAGTGGTGAACCAGAGGGTGGCAGTGATGAACCAGAGGGTGGCAGTAATGAACCAGAGGGTGGCAGTGATGAACCAGAGGGTGACAGTGGTGAACCAGCGGGTGACAGTGGTGAACCACATGGTGCTGTGATGAACCAGAGGGTGGCAGTGGTGAACCAGAGGGTGGCAGTGGTGAACCAGAGGGTGGAAGTAGTGAACCAGAGGTTAGCAGTGATGAACCAGAGGGTGGCAGGGGTGAACCAGAGGATCGCAGTGGTGAACCAGAGGGTGCTGTGATGAACCAGAGGGTGGCAGTTATGAACCAGAGGGTGGCAGTGATGAACCAGATGGTGGCAGGGATGAACCAGAGGGTGGCAGTGGTGAACCAGAGGGTGCTGTGATGAACCAGAGGGTGGCAGTGATGAACCAGAGGGTGGCAGTGTTGAACCAGAGGGTGACAGTGGTGAACCAGAGGGTGCTGTGATGAACCAGAGGGTAACAGTGGTAAACCAGAGGATGGCAGTGGTGAACCAGAGGGTGGCAGTGGTGAGCCTGAGGGTGGCAGGGATGAACCAGAGGGTGACAGTGGTGAACCAGAAGTTGACAGTGGTGAACCAGAGCATGACAGTGGTGACCCAGAGGGTGCTGTGATGAACCAGAGGGTGGCAGTGGTGAACCAGAGGGTGGCAGTGATGAACCAGAGGGTGCTGTGATGAACCAGAGGGTGGCAGTGGTGAACCTGAGGGTGCTGTGATGAACCAGAGGGTGGCAGTGGTGAACCAGAGGGTGGCAGTGGTGAACTAGAGGGCGGCAGTGGTGAACCAGAGGGTGGCAGTGATGAACCAGAGGGTGGCAGGGGTGAACCAGAGGGTGGCAGTGGTGAACCAGAGGGTGGCAGTGGTGAACCAGAGGGTGCTGCGATGAACCAGAGGGTGGCAGTGGTGAACCAGAGGATGGCAGTGGTGAACCAGAGGGTGGCAGGGGTGAACCAGAGGGTGAAAGTGGTGAACCAGAGGGTGCTGCGATGAGCCAGAGGGTGGCAGTGGTGAACCAGAGGGTGACAGTGGTGAACCAGAGGGTGGCAGTGATGAACCAGAGGGTGCTGTGATGAACCAGAGGGTGGCAGTGGTGAACCTGAGGGTGCTGTGATGAACCAGAGGGTGGCAGGGGTGAACCAGAGGGTGGCAGTGGTGAACCAGAGGGTGGCAGTGGTGAACCAGAGGGTGCAGCGATGAACCAGAGGGTGGCAGTGGTGAACCAGAGGATGGCAGTGGTGAACCAGAGGGTGGCAGGGGTGAACCAGAGGGTGAAAGTGGTGAACCAGAGGGTGCTGTGATGAACCAGAGTGTGGCAGTGGTGAACCAGAGGGTGACAGTGGTGAACCAGAGGGTGGCAGTGGTGAACCAGAGGGTGGAAGTGATGAACCAGAGGGTGGCAGTGATGAACCTGAGGGTGGCAGTAATGAACCAGAGGATGGCAGTGATGAACCAGAGGGTGACAGTGGTGAACCAGAGGGTGACAGTGGTGAACCAGATGGTGCTGTGATGAACCAGAGGGTGACAGTGGTGAACCAGAGGGTGGCAGTGGTGAACCAGAGGGTAGCAGTGATGAACTAGCGGGTGGCAGGGGTGAACCAGAGGGTGCTGTGATGAACCAGAGGGTGGCAGTGATGAACCAGAGGGTGGCAGTGATGAACCAGATGGTGGCAGGGGTGAACCAGAGGGTGGCAGTGTGAACCAGAGGGTGCTGCAATGAACCAGAGGGTGGCAGTGATGAACCAGAGGGTGGCAGTGATGAACCAGAGGGTGACATTAGTGAACCAGAGGGTGACAGTGGTGAACCAGAGGGTGACAGTGGTGAACCAGAGGGTGCTGTGATGAACCAGAGGGTGACAGTGGTGAACCAGAGGATGAAAGTGTGAACCAGAGGGTGGCAGTGGTGAACCAGAGGGTGGCAGTGGTTAACCAGAGGGTGGCAGTGATGAACCAGAGGGTGACAGTGGTGAACCAGAGGGTGGCAGTGGTGAACCAGAGGGTGGCAGTTGTGAACCAGAGGGTGGCAGTGATAAACCAGAGGGTGCTGTGATGAACCAGAGGGAGGCAGTGGTGAACCAGAGGGTGACAGTGGTGAACTAGAGGGTGTGGTGATGAACCAGAGGGTGGCAGGGGTGAACCAGAGGGTGGCAGTAGTGAACCAGAGGGTGGCAGTGGTGAACCAGAGGGTGGCAGTGATGAACCAGAGGGTGGCAGGGGTGAACCAGAGGGTCGCAGTGGTGAACCAGAGGGTGCTGTGATGAACCAGAGGGTGCTGTGATGAACCAGAGGGTGCTGTGATAGATCAGCTCTAAAAAATTGTGAGCAAGGTTGAGGCTGGGCAAGTGTCCTTTATCCCCATATCTGCTGCCGAAAATGAGCTGTAACCTTGAGGAGGTCTCTGCATCCATGAGTTTCCCGAGTGCCATCCCCATGTAGTTCCTGTGACCAGGAACCTGCTTTTCTCTTATCTGCTGCCCTGCCCGTTCTCTGACCCTTTATAAACAAGAGGCATGTGAACTCGGATTGAAGCCCCGTCCGTTTGGCCCCACCACACACACTAGCGCTATGAAATGTATTCCTGCCCTTTCCCCACTATGATGGTCAGCTTACTCAAGGGACCTCGGAGCCTTTTGGCGCGGTGGTGTGCCACCGCGCCAAAAGGCTCCAAGGACCCTTGAGTAAGCTGTCCATCATAATGGAAAAAGGGCGGGAATACATTTCATAGCGCTAGTGTGTGTGGTGGGGCCAAACGGACGGGGCTTCAATGCGAGTTCACATGCCTCTTGTTTATAAAGGGTCAGAGACTGAGCAGGGCAGCAGATAAGGAGAAAGCAGGCTCCTGGTCACAGGAACTACACGGGTTTGGCGCTCGGGAAACTCATGGATGCAGAGACCTCCTCAAGGTTACAGCTCATTTTCGGCGGCAGATATGGGGATAAAGGACACTTGCCCAGCCTCGACCTTGCACACAATTTTTTAGGGCTGATTAATACTTTACTGAATTTGAGCTTCAACTCGGGCACCTGCGTAATTTGTATCTGTAAGTGCTTCCTGTTGAGGTTTAATTTTTGTGACAGGAGCATTGTGCCAGAATGAATCCTGCCCTGCGTATTTGCCCATGAAGATGCTACCGTTTTCTACAATACCTCTACTCAACTGGGGTACTTTCTACTGGCTAATCAGTAAGTTCTCCCTCGTTGGGTAAATGTATAGTGCTTTTACTACACTGCAGCTGCGTAAAGGGCCAGAAGATGTGTCTCCAGTGACCATGTGTACCTGTAACAAACTGTGTGTTTGTTACAGGCACACATGGTCATGGAGACACATCTTCTGGCCCTTTATGCACCTGCAGTGTAGTAAAAGCAGTATACATTTACCCAACGAGGGAGCACTTACTTGATTACTCAGTACAAAGTACTCCAGTGCAAATCGCAAAAAAGTCAGCGATTTGGAGGGAAAATCAGCAAATTCGCGTTTTTTTTTGCGATTAAGCGTGAATTCGCGGAACACGAATTCGCAAATTTTGCCCATACTTAGTTTTTTGTCTTGTGAATTTTGCCTTAGTAAGGCCACGTGATAATAATTTTTTTGGGACACTGAGTTAGTAGTACCTTTGGCGCTTAGCGTGTACGTATCCTGCGATAATGCTTGGTTGGGGGGGTACAGTGATTGTGCTAATGTGTTATGTCGATTGAATTTTGCATGTATTCCATTTAAAAGGGACAGTGTGTCTCACTGTGACATAAAACTGTTCACTCTTCTTTGTGATGATTTATGGTGCACTGAGTTAGTAGTATCTTTGGCGCTGAGCTTGCACGTATCCTGCGATATTGTGTAGTGCAGGGGGGCCGCACTAGGAGCAATGTTTTTTGACTAGTGAATTCTGCTTTAATAAGACTACGGAGAGACGACTTGTGGTGCAGTGAGTTAGTGGTACCGAAATAACTCAGCGTGTGCGTACCCTGTGATGATTCATGGTTCGGGGGTGTTGCAGTGGTATAATATCTCTTGTCGACTGGAATGCGTCATGTACACTCACCATTCTACCTTAATCGTGAGCCCTCACAATGTAGATCTAAGGCAGTAGTCATCACTGACATCAAGAAATTGTTTTTGTCATATCCTTTAGCAAAACTGTCTCTGACTTACATAAATCAAGGCTAACTTGAATGGTGTCCGTAGTGTAGATGGAAAGCTGAATTCAAGTTGTGAACCCTGCTTTGCACAGTGTAGATCGAAAGCAGTAGTCACACAAACATCGAGGAGTGCATTTTTGTCTCATACGTTAACAAAATCTGAGGACACAGTACAATTGTCTCTGCCTAGAAGAAATCGAGACTGAATTTAATGTTGTCTGTAGTGCTGATGCGCCACCGATATCAAGTCGTAAACTCTGTTGATCGCAGTGTACATTTGAAAACAGTACTCAGTACACAAATTGAGGAATGTTTTTTGTGGCATCCTTTAACAAAATGGTCTCTGTCTTACATAAATCAAAGATAACTTGAATGCTGTCCGTAGTGTAGATGGAAAGTTGAATTCAAGTTGTGAACCCTGCTGTACACAGTGTAGAAAGAAGTCAGTAGTGACACAAACATCGAGGAATGCTTTTTTGTCACATACGTTAACAAAATGTGAGGATACAGTACAATTGTCTCTGCCTTAAATAAATCTAGAAATAATTTTATGTTGTCTGTACTGCTTAAGCACTTCTGGTATCAAGTGGTGAAGTCTGTTGATCGCAGTGTACATTTGAAGGCAGTACTCAGTACAGTCATTGAGGTATGTTTTTTGTTGCATCATTTGAGAAAATTGTCTCTGCCTTACATAAATCAAGGTTAACTTGAATGCTGTCGGTAATGTAGCTGGAAATCTGAATTCAAGTTGTGAACCCTGCTGTCCGTAGTGAAGATCGAAGGCAGTAGTTGACACAGACATCGAGGAATCCTTTTGAATTCAATGTTGTCTGTAGTGGTCCTGCGCTTCTGGTATCAAGTGGTGAACTCTGTTGATCGCAGTGTACATTTGAAGGCAGTACTCAGTACAGACATTAAGGCATGTTTTTTGTCGCATCATTTAACAAAATTGTCTCTGTCTTACATAAATCAAGGCTAATTTCAATGCTGTCCGTAGTGTTGATACAAAGCTGAATTCAAGTTGTGAACCCTGCTGTCCGCATTGTAGATCGAAGGCTGTAGTCAGCACAGTGATAGACAAATGCTTTTTGTCACATCCTTTTACAAAATCGGAAGACATAGAGTACAATTGTCTCTACCTCTACCTTAAATAAAGCAAGGCTTAATTCAATGCTGTCCGTAGTGCAGATGCAAAGCTCAAGGGACCTCGGAGCCTTTTGGCGCGGTGGTGTGCCACCGCGCCAAAAGGCTCCAAGGACCCTTGAGTAAGCTGTCCATCATAATGGAAAAAGGGCGGGAATACATTCCATAGCGCTAGTGTGTGTGGTGGGGCCAAACGGACGGGGCTTCAATGCGAGTTCACATGCCTCTTGTTTATAAAGGGTCAGAGACTGAGCAGGGCAGCAGATAAGGAGAAAGCAGGCTCCTGGTCACAGGAACTACACGGGTTTGGCGCTCGGGAAACTCATGGATGCAGAGACCTCCTCAAGGTTACAGCTCATTTTCGGCGGCAGATATGGGGATAAAGGACACTTGCCCAGCCTCAACCTTGCACACAATTTTTTAGGGCTGATTAATACTTTACTGAATTTGAGCTTCAACTCGGGCACCTGCGTAATTTGTATCTGTAAGTGCTTCCTGTTGAGGTTTAATTTTTGTGAAGGAGCATTGTGTCAGAATGAATCCTGCCCTGCGTATTTGCCCACAAAGATGCCACCGTTTTCTACAATATCTTTACTCAACTGGGGTACTTTCTACTGGCTAATCAGTAAGTTCTCCCTCGTTGGGTAAATGTATAGTGCTTTTACTACACTGCAGCTGCGTAAAGGGCCAGAAGATGTGTCTCCAGTGACCATGTGTGCCTGTAACAAACTGTGTGTTTGTTACAGGCACACATGGTCATGGAGACACATCTTCTGGCCCTTTATGCACCTGCAGTGTAGTAAAAGCAGTATACATTTACCCAACGAGGGAGCACTTACTGGATTACTCAGTACAAAGTACTCCAGTGCAAATCGCAAAAAAGTCAGCGAGTTTGAGGGAAAATCAGCAAATTCGCAGGTTTTTTTGCGATTTTGCGTGAATTCGCGGAACACGAATTCGCAAATTTTGCCCATACTTAGTTTTTTGTCTTGTGAATTTTGCCTTAGTAAGGCCACGTGATAATAATTTTTTTGGGACACTGAGTTAGTAGTACCTTTGGCGCTTAGCGTGTACGTATCCTGCGATAATGCTTGGTCGGGGGGGTACAGTGATTGTGCTGTGTTATGTCGATTGAATTTTGCATGTATTCCATTTAAAAGGGACAGTGTGTCTCACTGTGACATAAAACTGTTCACTCTTCTTTGTGATGATTTATGGTGCACTGAGTTAGTAGTATCTTTGGCGCTGAGCTTGCACGTATCCTGCGATATTGTGTAGTGCAGGGGGGCCGCACTAGGAGCAATGTTTTTTGCCTAGTGAATTCTGCTTTAATAAGGCTACGGAGAGACGACTTGTGGTGCAGTGAGTTAGTGGTACCGAAATAAATCAGCGTGTGCATACCCTGCGATGATTCGTGGTTCGGGGGTGTTGCAGTGGTATAATATCTCTTGTCTACTGGAATGCGTCATGTACACTCACCATTCTACCTTAATCGTGAACCCTCACAATGTAGATCTAAGGCAGTAGTCATCACTGACATCAAGAAATTGTTTTTGTCATATCCTTTAGCAAAACTGTCTCTGACTTACATAAATCAAGGCTAACTTGAATGGTGTCCGTAGTGTAGATGGAAAGCTGAATTCAAGTTGTGAACCCTGCTGTGCACAGTGTAGATCGAAAGCAGTAGTCACACAAACATCGAGGAGTGCATTTTTGTCTCATACGTTAACAAAATCTGAGGAGACAGTACAATTGTCTCTGCCTAGAAGAAATCGAGACTGAATTTAATGTTGTCTGTAGTGCTGATGCGCCACCGATATCAAGTCGTAAACTCTGTTGATCGCAGTGTACATTTGAAAACAGTACTCAGTACACAAATTGAGGAATGTTTTTTGTGGCATCCTTTAACAAAATGGTCTCTGTCTTACATAAATCAAAGATAACTTGAGTGCTGTCCATAGTGTAGATGGAAAGTTGAATTCAAGTTGTGAACCCTGCTGTACACAGTGTAGAAAGAAGTCAGTAGTGACACAAACATCGAGGAATGCTTTTTTGTCACATACGTTAACAAAATGTGAGGATACAGTACAATTGTCTCTGCCTTAAATAAATCTAGAAATAATTTAATGTTGTCTGTACTGCTTAAGCACTTCTGGTATCAAGTGGTGAAGTCTGTTGATCGCAGTGTACATTTGAAGGCAGTACAGTCATTGAGGTATGTTTTTTGTTGCATCATTTAAGAAAATTGTCTCTGCCTTACATAAATCAAGGTTAACTTGAATGCTGTCGGTAATGTAGCTGGAAAGCTGAATTCAAGTTGTGAACCCTGCTGTCCGTAGTGAAGATCGAAGGCAGTAGTTGACACAGACATCGAGGAATCCTTTTGAATTCAATGTTGTCTGTAGTGGTCCTGCGCTTCTGGTATCAAGTGGTGAACTCTGTTGATCACAGTGTACATTTGAAGGCAGTACTCAGTACAGACATTAAGGCATGTTTTTTGTCGCATCATTTAACAAAATTGTCTCTGTCTTACATAAATCAAGGCTAATTTCAATGCTGTCCGTAGTGTTGATGCAAAGCTGAATTCAAGTTGTGAACCCTGCTGTCCGCATTGTAGATCGAAGGCTGTAGTCAGCACAGTGATAGACAAATGCTTTTTGTCACATCCTTTTACAAAATCGGAAGACATAGAGTACAATTGTCTCTACCTCTACCTTAAATAAAGCAAGGCTTAATTCAATGCTGTCCGTAGTGCAGATGCAAAGCTGAATTCAAGTTGTGAACCCTGCTGTCCACAGTGATCGAAGGCAGTAGTCTGCAGTGCTGTGGCATTGACTTCGGAATGGGCCTGTATCGAGGGGGAACGTGGTCATGGCGGCAGCCACGTGGAAGGGTGCGGACCTTCGCTGTGGTGGAGTCTTTACTCTCTGCAGAAGTGAACAATACCCAAGGCGTAGGCTAATTATTTAAAGTCTTACGCTAAATTTGCATACATTGGAGCAGCCTACTCCGCTTCTGCTTCAAAGGAGGGGGGGAGACAACACAGCTACATGACCAAAATATTCCCCAGTATCTGAGATAATATGGTTGCGTCCACTGTGCAGTACACTACATGTATTATTAGCATATCTACACACAGAAAAGTTTTTGGTTTCCATAGTGTGTTGTGTATAGCATATCATTGGTAGTATTAGCAGTGTGTACATTATTGTTGATGTGCGAGATCATTCCCTTATACATAGTTGATTGCCACATCTCTGAACATTGAGCTAGTGTGCTGTTGAAGGGTTATATTATTTTGGGAAGGTCCTGTTTTGCGCTGCGTCTGAGGTAGTAGAGAGGGAGCGGTCAGGAGGGGTGGTTCTTTTGGTGGTGGCACTAAGTGTTGTTATTTTTTTGAGTGTTGGAAGTGTATAATTAGTACCTCTATTACATATTTGTCTTTAGATATGAGTGTGAGTTGGATGTAATTCACACAGTACCTAGTTGACGGCCTTACACTAGTTAAATGTTGATATTAATTTGTTAGTGGTAAATGGAACTATCACCATTTTTTGGGATAGCATTGTAGATTTGGTTTGTTTTTGAAAGTTTGTGAAGTGGTGTTTTTTTGGGGGGTTTTCTACGAGAATGCCTAGTTTGTATATTATTAACATTAGTTGTGGTTCTGGTTTGTAGCGATTTTCTTGGAGGAAGGAATAAATTGAAGAGTGGTAATATTTGCAGTTTTTACTACGTTGCGAATGGGATGATAATTAAAAAGATAGAAAAAAACAGATATGCCTATTGAACATTATAAATAGGAATTATCATTTAGAGAACCTTCGAAATTCACTGAATAAACCATAGGTTTCAAGCAGGTTATAGTTAGGAATTATCATTTAAAAAACCTTGTAAATACACTGAAAAAACCATAGGTTTCAGGCATGTTATAGTTAGGAATTAGCATTTAAAAACCTTAAATATATATATATATATTATCACCAAGTTGCTGCAAAAACGATCCTCGACCTCACAACGCTGGCGCCGTTGGTGGCAGCAGCCGCCACACTCTATTCGAACCTGCTTCCCATCTACCTCCAATAGCTGGACACAGAAAACGGCACACCAGGAAAATCCAGCACAAATCCTTTTATTGTGCACTTATGGAACAAGGACTCTTTTTTTCCCCATAAGTTCCATAATTACACAATAAAAGGATTTGTGCTGGATTTTCCTGGTGTGCCGTTTTCTGTGTCCAGCTATTGGAGGTGGATGGGAAGCAGGTTCGAATATATATATATATTCACTTAAAAACATTGTTAATCTCCTATAACGAGATGGAAGGAGGGATTAGGTTGAGTGGGTATTCTGTTTCATATTGCTTTACAAAACCTTGTATGAAAATGATGAAATGTAATGGATGTAATGAACAATACATTTATGTATATCTGTATATCGCTGTTATACATGAAGTAATGGAAATCTAATCAATGATGAATAATGTATAATCTATAAAGTGTGTCACTGTCTCATTTTGAAAATATAAAATATATTTAAAAAAAAAAACATTGTTAAAGTGCACAACAAAGTATACATTTTTGTGTTCTTGCCCCACATTTTGCGGACTGATGGTGCTGGTTTCTTAATTGCACACTCGGACATTGTTGTCCAGTCCCAAGTGTATGTGCTCTGACCCATAAAACAAGACATAATTAACTCCTAATCAGCATACTTAGCTTTACAGTAAGGTCATACTATATGGTGCAAGAAAATCTACCAATTGCTTTGATATTTAAATGTGACCTGTGGACTACAGCACATGTTGAGTTATCAACTAGGCTATGAAAAAAACTTTGCTTCAGGACTACATGTGTAGCATGACCGTGGCAGCTTTTAAACGTGAGGCAAACCTGATCAAATAGCCAGTTTTGACAGGAAGGAACACAGCTTTTAAATATTAAGTAAGTCACCGCTACGTAGCCTTGTAGCCCACAACTTACGGTGGCTAGTATTTAAAAGTTGAACAAATAAGAATTTTTGTTGGCAAGTTCCTACACAGACTATCCTCCAAATCTATTTTCTCTAGGTAGGGCTGTAGCGGTTCCTACGAGAAAAACTAAAGTGCAATTAAAATACTATTTTTGCTAACTTTGTCATTGGATAAGCTACACAATTCATTCAACCACTGTTTTTGATGTATTTATTCAAAATATAATTCAATGGCGAGGTTGAATTTTCGATCAATATACAGGAACATTTTTATTAAGTTAGATTTTGCCTGCCGGAAGCTCCAGTATGCTAATCAACATTAGCTGTCCCTGTTGGTGGGAAGACCTGGGTGTGAGGAATATCAGTCATCCTCTCTCAGGAGGAGTAGTTGGGGAGGATTCAGGAACTTAATTAACATGAACAGGTCTAGAGTGAAGCATGGACAGTCATAGTTAAGTATAAAATGAGACCTTGGGAAGAGGTATTTTAATCACAGAGCACATAGTAGCTATCTTGGCACCATCCCAGTGTGAGGTGTGGGGGGGGGGAGTTGGTCCCAGGACCACTTGGATGTGGTTGAGGAGGAAGAGAAATCTACTACCTCCAAGGTCAGAAGAGTTCTGCTATGTTGGATTGAACCCACAAAAGTGCAACAAGGCAACCAGGATGTGCTGTAAAAGTGGAAAAGTTGTCCCTTTCTTTTTCTCTTTGGTTAGGGAGTGTTCAGGAATCACCCCACCCACTAGCTAGTGAATCATACAAAAGTAGCACCTCACACCCAGCTCTTCAGACATGTAGATAAACAAAAGATGACTGACCAGCTATCTATGACCTGTTAGGAGAACAGAAGGGCTAGACTTGCTCCCTCTTTTGTCCAGGACTGACAAGTTGACTCCAATGGTCAGTTGGCTGGAATCCTGGGTAGCTACAGGGACACAACAAGCTCCATGAGGCCTTTTCCGTGGAGAGATCAGCTCACCAGTAGCAACCTTGCTGGTGGCCTCTACTGGAGTGATTGTTGGCCACAGAGTGCTGTCCTTGCGGTCCTTGGAGCCTTAGAAGTGGCCAAGACCAACTGCTCCAAAAAGTCTGAAAAGTAAGGACGTAAAAGTATTTTGTACTACGAAACCTCCAAGAGCTTCATTGGGACCTAGCAGCAAAGGACCCAATTTCAGGAGAACATTGTTGGATACAGGTGCCAAGCATGCTCAGATGGAGGATTCTGAGTTCCCAAAAAGATACTAAAGGGCTCATTACGAGTTTGACGGTCCGACCGCCTGAAATCCGCGGCTGCCAGTAGCCCACCGTGCCGGCGGTCTTTAGAGTTGACCACAGGGCCAGCAGTGTGGCTACGACAATCTTGCGGTGGTGGGCAATGGTGTTCCATATCTATTGATACATCTGTGCACATTTCGACTACACATGTCGAATGTACACATATGCATGATAAATGTGGAAAAATGCAAACTACCCATTGCGGAAGTCCAACCATATGTGGCCAGTCCAGGCAATAGGTATATGGTATAAAAATGACTCACCTATAGATCGCTTCAATCAGTGTTGTATTATTAAGGGTGAAGAAGGAAAGGGGTGAGTATGCACCCTAAATCCTTTGTTACAACCGACTCAAAGCTGGTGGTAGGTCTGCCTTAGTCGGCTTGTCGGAAAGCCAACTCATAATACGGACGGTGGTGGAGCTCCTCAGTACCGCCCTATGGCATCTGCCTTTCCCCAACCACGACCCCAGCAGTCAGCGGTGTGTTGGAGGTGCCGCAGTCTTCAGAAATGCCATCTGCCCATCTCGTAATGCAGCGGTCGGCCCACCGAATTCAGATCACCGGTACAGAGGTTCATGTACCGCCAAACTCATAATAAGGTCCTAAGTACAAAGATAGAAGCCATGATCACGCTAGGGCGCCAAAAGATTCTGACCAATGAGAAGACTTCAGCTGGCTTGAAATTTGGTGCTCTGAGCGTTTTCCACCAATACTAACAACTTCAGTAGGACCTCATCTAATGACTATTTGAGACACTGAAGGCTGCACAAACGCTTGGCGCTTCATTATCGCGCTTTTCTTTTAAACGCTCCCTTTTCTCATTTAATTTGTTTTTTTGTTCTTTAACCCCTGCTTTTAGCTGATAGTATCTAGGGCCCTCTTACCTGTATTTTAATTGGTATCCACCAAATTTCGCGGGTCCGGTTCCCGGTTCCGGGTGGTGGGGTAAGAACGGCGCCATCTTGGAGTGGTATTAGTACGAGGAACACCAACAGTGAGCGGTCTAGCGCTCCGGATGTCCAGAGGGACTCCTATTTAAGGCGAGCATCCGGGGGAAAGCCCTTGATGAGACACTGAAGGCTGCACAAACGCTTGGCGCTTCATTATCGCGCTTTTCATTTAAACGCTCCCTTTTCTCATTTAATTTGTTTTTTTGTTCTTTAACCCCTGCTTTTAGCTGGTAGTATCTAGGGCCCTCCTACCTGCATTTTAATTGGTATCCACTGCATTTCGCGGGTCCGGTTCCCGGTTCCAGGTGGTGGGGTAAGAACGGGCGCCATCTTGGAGTGGTGTTAGTACGAGGAACACCAACAGTGAGCGGTCTAGCGCTCCGGATGTCCAGAGGGACTCCTATTTAAAGCTCCCTCCTCCGCGCAGCGGACCTGCGCAGCGGGCGTGCCTTCGCTGTGCCGGAGTCGTGCCCGTCTGCGCCCGTCAGCGTCCTGGAGGCGGTCAGAGCGGCGGGAGGCCTGGATCTGGTGGTCAGATTTCATCTGGAGCTATTATGGTCTGCTATACATCTTCGCAGCTGCGGTCCTTACAAAAGGTATCGTGCGTTTGCTTTAAGGTGTTTCCAGGTCGCTATAGGGGCAAGAGTAGATGCCCGGGCTGTGGCTGGTCGCCAGGCAATGTTCCACGGACACTCCCTGATCGGGAGGTGGCCTCTGTGAAGCATCTTTGTATGCTGTTAAACACCAGGTCAGTGCGCAGTCACGCTCAGGAGCTCTTTGACCTCTTGACTACGGAAAAACCAGTGTGCCTGATGCTTACAGAGACCTGGCTAGGAGCTTCCTCCAACCCGGATATCGCTTCTGCGATCCCTCCAGAATATAGCATCTACAGGCAGGATAGACTGGAAGGAAGGGGCGGTGGTGTAGCACTCGTGGTGAAGAAATCCGTTGTATGTTCTATTATTCCCACTGAGGCTATCAAAGGGTCTGAATCCCTTGCCTTTTCTTTATCATTGGCGCCGTATCAGTCAGTGAAAGGGCTGTTAGTGTACAGACCCCCTGGTCCAGCAGGTACTTTTTTTGAAGAGCTCTAGTCTGTTATGTCAACGTTGGCCATGAGAGCGGACCATTGCATTTTGGCTGGTGACCTCAATTTTCACATGGACGATGCTTTGAACCCAGACGTGATTAAACTATCCGATATCACGGCTCCCTTGGGCTTAGCCCCTTATCTCTTTGAACCAACGCATGACAAAGGCCATACTTTGGATCAGGTCTTTTCTACGTCCCCCATAGAGGTGACGGCACTCCTGCCGGTCCTGTGGACTGACCACCGACTGGTCAACTTTTACATACTGGGCAATAAGAAACCCCTGAGTAGTGCCCCTAGACAGCTAGGATCAGCATCAAGGGCATTTCACCGGGTGACTCCAGAAATGTTGTCACAGGCACTGTGCGAACATCCTTGCCCTCTTACGGGGGTTTTGGATAGGGACTTGGAGTCCTTGCAGGCCTGGTTTGTGGACAGGTCGAATGATCTGGCCCCCTTGAGGGCCCCCCGGTCATCGCCTAAACGGGTTTCTGCGCCTTGGTTCTCTGGAGCGCTGCTTGCTTCCCGCAGGCAGTGCAAGGTGGCGGAAAGGGCCTGGCGAGCTCAGTACTATCCAGCTGCCAGACTCGAATACAGAACCGTGGTCAAAGTCTATCACTGAGATATTCTCAGTGAGAAGAAGAGCTACTTTGCTAGGAGGATTGAGGATGCCTCGAATTCCTGCAAAGAGATCTTCACGATCGTCAGGGAATTTATTGCCCCACGGTCGAATGCGACCCAGACTGCCCCCACAGAGACGTGGGCATCGGATCTTGCATGCTTCTTCACCACAAAGATTAAGCTGATTCAGGACTCCTTTCCACCGCGGCCGGCCGTTGCCTCCTTTTGCTCTGAGGCTGGTCCAGTTCCATCGGTTCCCCTAGGGCCAGTCCTGTCAGACTTTCCGCCTATTTCAACTGCTTCGTCACTGACACTTTTGACCAATCTTAAATCTGGATCGCCGCTCGACCCATGTCCGGCCAAATTTCTGGCGAAGATAGCGGCAGTGGTAAATTCGCTGGTCAACCCCCTCCTGAATCTTTCTCTGAGCCAGGGTGTGGTCCCTTCGGCTTGGAGACAGGCTATGGTCATTCCCCTTATCAAGTAGCCCAGTTTGGCCCCCGAGGTCTTGGCAAATTACAGACCTATTTCTCTTCTCCCTGCATTGGCTAAGACCCTGGAGAAGCACGTGCATAACGTGCTTTCTAATTTTTTGGAATCACACGATCTGCTTCATTCCACTCAATCGGGCTTTCGTCCTAATCTCAGCACTGAGACGGCGCTGCTGGAGGTGTCTGAGGCCATCAAGGAGACGCTGGACTTGGGTGGCAGAGCCATGCTGATCATGCTCGACTTGTCGGCGGCCTTCGACACCGTCCCCCATGAGGATCTGCTTGTCAGACTTCATGAGATCGGTCTGAGGGGGACGGTGCTCAGCTGGTTTACATCTTTTCTGGCCGGCCGCCGACAAATGGTCTGGGCCTCCTCTAGCTCTGCTGAGATGCCGCCATTGGGATTCGGAGTCCCGCAGGGCTCTGTATTGAGCCCAACTCTTTTTAACATCTTTATGACCCCTCTGGCGGCTCTGGCCGAGTCCTTCGGGGCCCAGATCGTATCCTACGCAGATGACACCCAGCTGCTTTTTACCTGTCGGAAAGGAGAGGATTTTGATGGAGAGAGTATCCGTGAGTGCCTTGGGGCTGTTTTTAAATGGCTCCAACTGAACAGCCTCAAGTCCAACTCAGATAAATCGGAGGTGCTCTTCTTCGGTTGTCAATCCGATCCGGACTGGCAGGTATGGTGGCCCGCTGACATGTCTCCTGCGGGGCGGTCATCTCAGTCAGCTAAGAATTTGGGGATCAAAATTGACAAAGGTCTGACTTTAAGATCTCAGATCCTTGCCCTCACTGGCACCTGCTTTGGTCTTCTCCGCATGCTTCGGAAGTTTTTACCTTTGCTCTCTGAGGACCACAGGAGGATTACAGTACAGGCCTTAATCGGTTCAAGACTGGACTACTCCAACGTCCTATATCTTGGCCTGCCGGAATATCTCCTGCAACGGATGCAGGTGGTCCAGAACGCGGCAGCACATGCCATTTCTGGCCTGCATAGGCGAGTCAGAGTCTCTGGCTTGTTGCAGTCGCTTCATTGGCTGCCTATCCAACAGCGGATAGTTTTTAAAGCCTTAACTCTTGCTCACAAGGCCTTCTATGCCACAGGGGCTAAATACCTTCAGAAGAGGCTCGTCTCCTATCGTCCTTCCCGATCTTTGAGGTCAGAGTCGATGTTCCTTGCCATTGTCCCTCGTGTGAAGAAGGCTCGTATGGGAGGTCGTTCCTTTATGCTCCGGGCCCCACAGCTTTGGACCTCTCTGCCCCTGACGTTACGTAGCACCTCAAATCTGTTGGCTTTCAGGAAGGGCCTGAAAACTTGGCTTTTTGCTTCCTAGATTTCCGTATTCTGTTGACCCTGTTTCTTTTAATCTGTGTGCTGTATTTGTCTTTTTCAGGTTGTCAATAAAGCGCCGGGACACTCTTTTGAGTAGCCGAGCGCTATAAAAGACACAAAATAACATAACATAACATAACATATTTGACTTTGAAAGGACTTCACTGAGTTCATCCTGAAACCGTGTATAGGCTCGAGGATTGAGACTTCCATAAAAATGACTGAGGGTCTTATTTAGAGTTTGGATAGTGAAATACTTCTTTAAAAATGTGGCAGATATCCTGTCGGCCATATCTCAAGTGCCATAGGCTATACTGCACTTGTAATACGGCAGACCCAACATCCACCACATTTGTGAAAGAGTGTACCATTCTCCAAACTCTAAAAAAGACCCTAAGTCAAGAGGTGAAAACTTTGACTGGCATTGCCTGCTTGGAGTGAGGGCGTGACTCTTATGGATGGCCCAAAGTGTAGTCTTTGTTAAACCACTTCTTTTATATCTTCTTGCCTCCATATTGTAACTACAGTCCTAGCAGCCATAAGATCTCTTTTCTGCAGGCCTTGATGTACCTTTATGAATCCTATGTGTGTGATTGTATATTATTGTTATGAGTGAGTTTGAGAGTGAGTGTGATTCTAGTGGATGATTCTGGGAGTGTGTGGGACTTGAATGTTTGCATTCTGCTTGATTCTAATTATGGTTCAATCCAAAACCATAAAGACCACGGTTTTTCTCTTCACCTTGTTTGTGATACATAGTTTAAATTAATGTATATATTTTTCTAAGCGCATGTATGAATTCTCTATATGAACTCAACAAATAACAAATAAATCATATATATTTTCACAAAAAAGGTTAATTGATTTTGTGTGATGTATTGTTGGCTCTGATACATATAATTTTGTCACCACCCACCTGATTGTGAGGATCCCCATGGGACCTTGAAATTTACCCTGGCAGGGTAGTTCTTGTTTCTATTTAGCTGTTCTTTTCCCCTGTTTCCTGCCAGCATCCTTAATCCCTCTGGGGAACCCCCTTCAATTTTGTTGTTATTGCCTGCTTGGAGTATCTGACCGCTTCATCGTGGTTGGCCTGAATTCAAGCATTGGTCCTAGTGGGGGCGTGGCTTGAGCGCATGGCAAGATGGCCGCTCTTTAGAGAGGCTTTGCCCAGCTGACTCCTTATCCGCCCAACATCCGCCTATTGAATAATATTTAAGCGCTGAAAACGAGCGCTCATCACCTTTTGGGAATCCTGCCTGGGTGGGAGCTGATTTCATTGCCTAAAACCACCTGTGCAACTGCTGACGAGGTGTGCCTGGTCCCGGCAGCCTCTTTACAAAATGGCGGCCCCCACGTGGCCCTGATGTAGACACACTGCGGCTGCTGCTGGGTATCACCGCACCCGGTGGGAACTCTCTTGCTGCCTATGGGGCTGACCCGGATTGCGGTGCATGCTTGGGCCTCACTGGCTGCCTTCTCCTCGTGCTGCTGACCTGCTCAGTGGGCTGTGCTCCTGCAGCCGGAGGAGGTGACGGAGCTGTGCCCCTGCTGAGTCGGGCCGCCGGACCCTGCTTTGTCTGTCCGGTGCTGAGGAGAGGAACTGCGCGGATTCTTGTGTTCTCGGCGCCTGCAGTGGTGAGTTGGGGGCGGTCTGACTCAGGCCAGTGACTGTGGAGGTGGTGTGGGCTGGGGTTTGGGCCGCAGCCCGCGAGCTGTGGTTGAGAGCAGGTGCGCACGGGAGGGCGCAGGCTGTGCTGGATGGTGGCTGGACTATGCGGCGGTTCGTTGGGCTGCCTGGCTGACTGCACTCCTGCGTGGTGGCATTGGAGGACCTTGAATGGTACTGGATTGGGGCTGCTGCTATAGTTCTTGGTGCAGTGAAGCTGCTTTTTATACTTGGGCCCATTGTTGGATTGCTGGCTGCTGTTTTGACTCTGCTGTGGTCTGTGGCTCCCCCCTAACCTGAGAAATCAGGTGGGGATTCATTTGTGTAAGGCTGAGCAACTCTATGTCTCCCAGATCCTGATACAGATGGCACTGTGCAGACATTTCACTTGTTGTGGAATGCTCTCTGTCTGGGGGGCCTACGCATCTGGCGCCTCCGTGACCTGGTGTGGTTGTGGTGCGTCCTCACTGCTGTAGTGGATTTTCACCTGGTTTCCTGTGGTTTAGAGTGATCAATTGTAGTTTGCCTGTCGTTGCTGGTGGCCAACGTATCCATGGGCCCTCAGGCTGTGAGGAATGCTCTATATGGGCACATTGGGCTTGTGGACTCGCGTTAGGATTAGCTGCCACTATTATGGGGAGGACTGACAAAACCCAGCCTCGCCTCACGTTCAAGGTGTGCAAATCCTCTAAAGCTTTGCAAAGGGTGGCTTCGGACTCTGAAGCCGACACCCCGGCTGTGGGGCCCCCCACCCTTGAGACAACACTGTTGACCATGCAGCGCAGTCTACTGTCCCTAGAGGGAATCATGGCAGCCGTGAACCACCGATTGGATCATATGTCGGCGCAGCTTGAAATGCAAAATACCCATATGGGAGAAGTAGAACAGCGTGTGTCTGCGACGAAGGATGGAATGAGTGATGTCACCGGGAAGACGCTGAACATGGAGAAGGTCCTATCTCTTATCCAGGCCAAGAACGAGGACTTGGAGGCCTGTTCCCGGCGCAATAACATTCGGGTTACGGGACTGCCAGAATCCACGAATGTTAGCAAGATGGAGCTGTTCGTGGTAAACTTGATCAAGGACATATTTGGTACTGAACAGCTGTCACCCATGTTCATTGGCGAACGGGCACATCGCTCCCTTGTGGCGCGGCCTCTCCCAGGCACTCCT